>NC_142132.1:32865340-35365340 GCF_024610735.1 Ursus americanus
CCCCCCCAAAAAAACCCTAATATAATTGATTTCTTTATTCCCAAAAATGTGAAACATAACAGTGACTGTCATAGAGGGAGACAGAGAGAGAAATGTGAGTTGTTTGTATGTAGGCAAGAGAGAAAAATTTGTTTTTCTATGAGTTTTTCTATTTTTTCGTTTATTTTTCTATGAGTTTATAGCAATTTCCCTTCACCCTCCCCAGATTTTCTCATTTTTAACATCACAAACTGTCAAATAAAATTTCTCTTAACCTTCAAACCACTCAGGAAAACCAAAACCAGAAAAAAGAAAGGAAAAAAAAAAAAACACCAAACACCCCAAGAAAACTACACCTACACACACACTCTGAAAACTAGGGAAATAAAAGGAATAGATAGTGGGTGTGTGATATTTTCCCTTCATGTGGTGGTGATTAGAACATTGTTAGTAAATATCTACTTGCTTCCCCATCATCCATGATATTGGTCTTGGCCACATCTGGTCAATGAGACTTTTAATGTATGTGACGCTAGTGAAGACGTGAAATGCGCTTGCACACTTGGGCTTACTCTCTTGCACATCTGACATCACCATGAGAAGAATACTTCTCAGATAGCTGCTTGTCAAGAAGGATGATACATGCATAGAGCAAACCAAACTCACAGCTTAGAGCCAAGCCCAACTAAGAATCAGTTGAAGCCTGGCCAACCCACCAATGCCTGAGTAAGAGACAGATGTTCATTGTTGTATACCATTGAGATGTTATAGTTGTTATGCGGCATTATGTGGCAATAGCTGCCTGGTACATTTCCCTTCCTGGAAATATTTTTTCCTTACTAACACACTTGAATCTAGATGTCACTCCTCTAGCTCCTACTGATCCAGGAGCTGTTTTAAAAAAATTTTTTTTTTAATTTTTTAAGCAGAGTGCTATTCCAACCAAGCAGCCAAGAAGTCTAATAAGTCTCCGGGTCTTCTGGGCCACCCAGGTCCTCCCCAAAACTTCCTTCTTTGTCTCCTCCTCCTTAGCCCAGGACTAAACCTATTCTCATTTGTCAGACCTCTAGGTAATTAAGCAAATTCCAGAAGCTATGCTTAGATGCCACCTAATGTCCACAGAACTGAATTCTCCACTTACCAGAATAGACTTGATTTCATCAGGAGTGGCTTTGGTCTGGCTCATGAGCATTTCCTGAGCTATGTCCTTTCTGTTTTCTAGTTTATTCATTTTATCATAGGTATCAGTATTTAAAAGAGACCATCCAAGAAATTGTGTGAGAGTCTGAAATGGATAAAATGTGATTCAATTCTCTACAATTGAAAAATTGATTAGGAGGCAACCATCTGCATTCTTTTCTATCCATCAATCACCTTCCCACCATCAACAGCCCACCTTCTTATTTCAAACTAAGAAAAAATATACTAATAATCAGCTCCAAACAATAAAACTGGCTAAAGCCTTGCTTTTCAAAATGCACCACGCACCATAAATACTTTATTAGAGGAGAGAACTTACAAATAACCAGTAGAACAAAGCACAGCCTGAAACTCAGAGGATTGGTGGTGACAGCAAGAATGACAAGGAATGAAGGGGTGGGGAAAGGAGATAGAAACCTTCTTTCTGGTTTCCTCATATTGTGAAGAATTTTGATTAAGCCAAAGTTCAATCTTGGGAAGAAAATGTTGCAGTCTACAGACGTCAGGAAACGGAAATGACACAATGGGCACATATTGACCACAACCATGTGTGACTCATGCCTTAATTGCCCTTCAACAATATCCCTCCAGAGTAACAAATAATTACGCCGCCTCCATTGTTTCATGAATCTCATTTACCTCCATTATTTTATAATTGCACTTACCTCAGTAATGTGTTCATCATACTCATCAAAAGGTTTTCCATCTTTCCTGTTATAAAATGTAGCTACTCCCACAATATCTTCTTTCTTGTTGACAATAGGCAGGGATAAGACATTTTTAATGACCCAACCAGTTTCATCTACAGGTCCTTTCTACAAACAATAAGGACATTCAGATTACGTTTTGACTTTTAATTTTGAAATAACTATAGATGGATGTTGCAGAAGAAACGTACAGAGAAGTAGTACGCACCCTTCATCCAGTTTCCCCAGTGGGAACAGCTTGTGTAACCGTAGTGCACTTCAAATCCAGGAAATAGAGATTGATACAATCCATGGATCTCCCTCAGATTTCACTACATGCATGTGTACTTATCTGTGCATGCATGCGTGTGTGTGTGTGTTTCTGTGCAAATTCATCACACGTGTGGCTATGTGCACCCCCCAGAATTGAGATACAGAATTAACACAGCACCCCAAGTCTTCCATGAGCTACCCTCTCACCACCTTCCCCCCAACGTAGGCTACCTTTAAAGAAAGAATAATCTAATCTCTCCGTCAGATGCACAATTCCACACTGTGTCAGAACGTGACTAGGAATATATAGCCATAAAAATATTCTAGCACATGTGATTAAGTGTCCTAGAACCAAGCATCTGCATTGTCACAACCCTAACCTCTTCTCATTGCCCCCCCAGCACTTACCTCTATGTTACCTCAGTGCTCCCTACTCACTTTTTCTGTCCCCCAACACCTGTTGAGCTAATTCCTCATATTAAATTCTCTCTGTTGAAATACTTAGTGTGGTTTCTGTTTTCCTGGCCGGTCCCTCGAAACAGGCTTCTGTTCTGGGGTGCTGCTCCACTTAGTGAACGTCTGTCGAGTCCCTGGGATGTGCCTGGGCTAGTTGCTGGGACTACAAAGAGGAAAAAAAACCACAGGCCCTAACCTCCAGATGGTAACATTCTAGTGGAGGATGCAGACACAGAAGTCTAGGACAGTTTCTTAAAGTGTGGCCCAAGGACAATGTGCAACAGACTTTTTTGTTTAAGCTTGTTTCATAATTTTGGGGTGTGCATCTTAAATAAGCTCTCCAGGTCATCCTGATACCCTCTGACATCTGAGGTCCGTGGTGTGGCACCCGCACGGTCTGAGCAAGGCAGAGGTAGCCACGCGCTCAGTGCACCATACTGTTCCTTCTTCTGCTTCCTGCTCGTTAGCCGAGCCTCAGAGGCCCAGGCTGTCTTGCCTCTCCTGTGAAGCCTTCTCTCACCTTTCTCACCCATAAGAAATGTCTCTCTTTCAGAATTCTATCAGCACTTAGAGCCTAGAGCACACAAGTTAGCAGCTAGATAATTTCCAAATGCTTTGGAGTTGTTGATTTTTGTTTGTGAGGCTATAGTCTAATCTTGCCAAAGAGCGTCTCACACACTGTTGAGCTTCGCACAAGTGATGGGACAGTGTGGGGCGTGGGACAGGTGCTCAGGAAACAGCTGTTTATTAGTTGGAGGGTTCATTTTTATACTTGGGAGTGAAAAGCAGAGAAACCAAACCTCAACTTATGTGTCCCTGATCTCAAAGCTTTGGGAAAAAATCAGCACACAGTGGTTCTCAAAGTCTTTATCCTCAGAAAATACTGTGAAATGTTTCTATACGTATACTGCCACATGGACTAGGGACAAAATCAATTGCAGAAAATATATTACCTGTGTGCAAAATAGCTTCACAGCCATAAGCACCTGTATATTTTTAAAAGCTTCCAAAACAAGCTTTAGTGACTATTTCTTAGTTTTCGGTAAATATTCATTTTTTTTAAAGATTTTATTTATTTATTTGACAGAGAGAGCCAGCGAGAGAGGGAACACAGGCAGGGGGAGTGGGAGAGGAAGAAGCAGGCTCCCAGGACTCTGGCATCACGCCCTGAGCCGAAGGCAGACGCTTAACGACTGAGCCACCAGGCGCCCCATCGGTAAATATTCATTTGTTGCCTGTTCATGTTCATGTGTTTTGCTATCACTAAGTTAGTTAGAGGTCGTTGACAAAAAAGTGGTAGAAGGAACTTAAGATTTAAGAAACATTAATAGGACAAAAACTGTATGTATTTTTTCCCCCTGTGAATTAAAGATCACTTTAATTGATGTAAAGGAAGAACCCCTTCATCCGCTTCAAGGAGTTACCCTGAAGTTGTCTACATCCAAATCCTAGAGCCTGTGGATATGTTACTTTACACAGCAAAGGGGCATTGAAGTGGCAGATGGAATTCAAGTTGCTCACCAGCTGCCCTTAAGATAGGGAAATTATCCTGAATTTTCCAGGGAGATCCAATGTAATTGTAAGGATCCTTATAAGTAGAAAAGAGAGAGTGAGAATTAGTGAAGAAGACAACAGAAGCAAGGTCAGGGTGATGTCATTGCTGGCTTTGAAGATGTCAGGGAGCCATGAGCCAAGGAATGCAGGTAGCTTCTAGAAGCTAAAAAAGAAGAGGAGATGGGTTCTCCCCTAGGGCCTCTAGAAAGGAACACAGTCCTGCCAACACCTTGACTTTAGCCCAGTGTGACCCATCTCGGACATCTGACTCCAGAACTGTAAGATAATACAGTTGTGCATGAGTGGTAATTTGTTACGGCAGCAATAGAAAGCTAATACACCAGGCCCCCTGAGGAACATAGTTTGAGAACCATTGCCTTTGCAGGTTTGCTCTGACCTGATAGGTGGTTTTTCCATTAAACTTCCCAGGTACAAAAGGGACTAATAAGAATAGAGGTGGGGCACGAGCAGGTGGAGAGAAAGTGGGAAGGCCGAGAGAGAGGTGGAGGCCGGGGGAGGGGGGCCACCCTACCCTGAGTCTGCTCTGTGGACTGATCCCCAGGGGTGGTGTCTGTGAGGAAGCTGGGAGGGGGCCTGAGGAGGCTGAGAACACCATCAGGATTCAGGCCTGACCCGGGCTAAGGACAGAGGGGCTAAGGGTGGAGAGTGTTGGGCAGTATCTTAGACCACAATGCCATTGTCAGAGTTCGCAGGCTATTGGGGATTCCTGGGGCCAATGTTGCGGCAGGAGGAGCTGGTGTCTCCCAGTGATGCACCTGCCTCAGTATCCCTGCCGGGCTCAGCCCGAGACTGGGAGCGGCCCACCAGAAGTAGCCCTGTGCTTAGATGACAGTGGATTTCCCAGCCCAGCAGCTGTTTCACGGTCATCCCTCCCACCATCAGAGACCCAAGAAGCACATGTTCACGGGCACCACACTGGTGTTTCTTGGAGAGCTGGGAAATTCCTATGGGCTGGAGGTTTACCCCAGGCAGGTCCGCAGCCTCCTGGCAGCCAGGGCCACTGGAGCCACCTGTGGCTGTCCTCAAACCTCAGAGCACAGCCCCAGGTCTCCTGGGTCAGCTCCCTTCCCTCCCCAGTCAGACAACAGCTGCTGAAAGGCAGACACTTCAGAAAGTGCTTGTCCCCCTACTTTTCTCCCTGTGCCTTCTTTCCCAGCACACAACTGCCATAAAAGGTCAGGGTCAGGGCCAGCAGGGCATGGTCACGATGAGGCTCTGGCTGCAAGGAGTGGGGAGCTGGAGCAAAGGTGCCATATGGTGTTTGTGTGTTTTCCATGTGGGTGAGCAGAGGGATGAGCAGGGAGATGGGAGGGAAACCTTCCAGGAAACTAAGCAAGTGCGCCTAGGCTTGCTTGCGGCTTGAGACTGCTGCTGCTCATACAGCCCTCAGGCCACAGGAGGCCCGCTTCTCCATCAGGCGGACATGGGGCTGTGTGTGTGTCTGGGTGAGACAGGAAGCCAGGCTCCAGTGGCCCTCGCGGGGAGGGCTGTCTCTATTCCTGACCGGAACCAGGGTTCTAATTGGATGTTGGTTAAAACAGGACACAAAACAGGCCAGAAGGCAGAAAAGGAGAGGCTGCAGAGACACATGCCAGTTTCTCCCCAGCAGTCAGGTGCGGGGGGGAGGGGACGCAGAGGGGACAGATAGGGAGAGGGATCCCTGGATGTTGCAGGAGGAAAGATAAAACCAAGAGTCTGACAGCAGGAGAGGCCCCCAAGGACCCAGTAATTTTTCTTTTCCAATACCAAACGGCTGAATCCAGGTGGTAGTATGTATACAGCTGATCACTCATGCAAAGAACACTTACTGAGCCTGTGATGTGCCAGGCGCTGTTTTAAGCCCTGGATGACCAGGAGTGGGAGAGAATGGAAAAGTGGCAGGGACCCTCCCACCCCAAATGCTGGGATGACAAACACCCTGTCTCCTTCTCTCACCCCCCTCCTTCCCTCACCTGTTTTCCCTTCCCTGAAAAATCTGCTACTGGGTGGCACTGGCCCAGCCAGGGTGAATGGGACATAAGCCTTGAGTGTGTTCCTGCTGGCCACATGAGCACAAGGCAGACTCTGGGGTTGGGGCCGGCGGGGGGGGTGGGGGGGTGGGCAGGCAGCGCTGATGGGCAAGGCCTGGCTGAGGGCAAAGTTACCTGAAATGTGAAGTACTCATCTGCAGGAGCATTCAGCATGTTACATATCTGTAAAGCAAGAGGACATGAAAGTCCTAAAATATCACGTGGTGGAAACATGGACCCACAAAGCAGACATAAGAAAGAATGCATCGGAAGTGAGGGTTTCCTCGCAGCTCTCCATGGCTCGCAGGCAGGTTATTCACACGGAACCTGGCCTGCACCAAATTTGTTAACCACACATTGAGGTTCTCTTCTGTTAATTAAGTCATTGCATGACATTTAGCACAATCTTTGCTCTTTCCTACTCCCAGCCTCTAAAGATTCTTCTTCCAAATTCAAAACAACTCGCTGTTCAGACCAAGGAGAGGAGGAAGCTGAGCCGAAGACTGTGCTGCTGGGGCAGGTGTGGCAGTGATGCTGGGAGGGCTCTGTTCCCCTCCCTCCCTCCCCTCTTCCCTTCCTCTGTCTCTCTCTGTTTCTTTTCTTTTTTCTTTATTTTTCTTGCTTTCTTTTTTTCTTTCTTTTCTTTCTCTCTCCTTTCTTTCGTTCTTTCTTCCTCTTTTTTTCGGATGTGGGATCTGATTTGCAAGAAGGTGGCATAGGGGCAGGAAGAAGCAGCCAGGTAGATTTAGGTACACCAACGTAAGTAGTCACTTTGAGATTACTAAATTCACTTGAAGTACTAAGTTCAGAAGCTATTGCTCTCATCCATAAGGACAAGAAATCATTCCATTTTTGGTAATTTTTGATTATCTGTATGTCAGATCATATCCACAAATGGGTCTTAATAAAATGCTGTATCTTTCTTTCCACCAAAATTAGAGTAGATACTTAAAATCATAACATTTTAAAGTTGGAAGGAACTTTAATCATTAAGCTTGAGCTTCTTCTTTTAAAGCTGAGGAAACAGAAGCTCAAAGAGGTTAAGAGACTTTGTTCAAAATCACGGGAGGCAGCTCGACGTGGAGTCTGAGCGAAGGTGCTGGCGTTACCAGCTCTCCTGGCGAGGGGCGGGGAAGGACCTTATTTGTAAGATCTGCCCATTTCCATGGCACCAATACTCCCATCATGGGGGATGTCAGGCTGCTGACATCTTAACAACTTGCTCATAAAATCCCTGAAACTCTAACACTCTGGTGAGCGGGGATCGGCAGCCTTCTGCACCTGCCGCCTCCGCTCGCAGCCCCTCCGGCCCAGGGTTAGTGCTCACAACCCATGGTGGTTGAGCCACGTTAGCTATTTTTGTGCTACTCTTATAAAGCAACAGTGCGAGGCTTTCAAAATTTTTGTTAGCATACACAGCCGAAGAATCGAAGGAATTGTGTGCCGCCCATTAATTTTATGATCTAATCTGAACAAATTACATGAATTCGTGGTTGAATGTCCTTCAGGTGTGTTTTAAAGAAGCAAAAAGTAGCTTAGTCCTCTTTTCTGACATTTCTACCAACAGCGTCGGTTTCCATCCATACTTTTAAGGCCTCTGAAGAATGTGTACAGATGGGTCAAGTTCCTAGAGGCCAAGGTTTTATCTCAGTATTCAGAAATCCTCGCTTCTCTCTCTTTCTCTCTCTCACAGTTCAACGTCTTCATGATTCCTGCTTGGCTCAATCCTGTATTTAATGCCTCCAATTCTACAAATGTGCCTAATTCTCATTTTTAATATCTGAGAAATCATTAACATGGTGCCTGTTGTGTCCTATTCAGAACTGGGATGTACTTGCTCAATGAGAACTCTGTGCACGTGTCTCCTGAGCCCAGAGAAGTCCAGGTTAGGGACTTATGTGACAGCTCGCCCTAATGCATGCCTTTACTCTCTCTCTCCAACCCAGGAAAAGATGGAGGGAAATATTTTAAAAAGCTAAAAGGAGCAGTTTCAACACTTGATAGGTGCACAAATAATTATGATTAAAATTGCAGATCATTTTTATCTAGAAAATAATTCAGAAATCCTCGCAGGCCCCATTTATTAAATAATTAGGTCAATAATCTTATTTTACAAATGTGAGTGTTAACACCCAGAGAGGTCAGGGGATTTGCCCAAGGTCAAGGATTTGCCAAGGGATTTGCCCAAGGCAGGACTGAGTCAAGGCACCCAGGGCTCTTGAGTCATAGCCTCTTGCCCTCTTCGCCAGAGTGCCCCTCATATTACAGCAGGTCCCTGGGAATGCATTGCTGGCTGAGTCTGCTGAAATGGTTGATACTATCCCTTAGACTAGGGGTTCCCAGGCAGGTGGTGTGCAGCCTCTGGTGGGTAGAGAGCAGTGATGCTGTTGAACATCCTACAATGTGTGGCATAGTCGCCCCATCCCCCACCCCACAAAGAATCGTCTGACCCCAAATGTCAATAATGTTAAATTTGAGAAAATCCTGTGCTAAACACAAAATATATTTTTAGTAAGTCCTGCCTCTTGTAAGTACGTCGTATAGGGTGACGCCTTTGGGCGTGAAAGGGAGGGCTGTTAATAACTCCAGCACAACGGTGTACATGGAAGCTGGCCCAGGCAAACTGGGATGTATGTTCGCCCTAACTATGGAGTCCCAGGAAATGGCTCAAGCTCAACTCTCTGAAAATCAGTTCCCACTTTGGGAATGCCAATTTGCCTAATGAGCACTTTAGTGAGAAATACCTTAAACTAGATTCACAAGAGTTTGCCACCAGTCCTGGGCTACCAACAGAGCAGGGCTGGGGCCCGGGGCAGGAGCTGAGATGTGAAAGGCAGCAGTGCAGCCTATGCGGGGCATCTGTGCTAGAACCAAAACCTGGGGAAAATCCTCCCCTGCTTCGGGAATCCATCCCTTGGCAAGCTATTTACATGGCAAGTTGATGAGTTGGCGGATTAGCCATCCAATGAATTGGCTTTTGACACCTTTGCTTTGTCCAAATTGATTTTGGGGGGAAGACCTGTTTCCCCAGGAAACAGCCTAGGAGAGAATAGGTACTTAAAAGTCGGGTCATAAATCCCTCCACACTGGCCACGGCAGCTTTGGCCATATCGAATTTGAGAAAAGCTCCAAACAGGGGTCTAGTAGGTGGCCTGCCAGGAAACCAAGGATGGGGGCCAATGGTCAAACAATCTGGTGATGTACTGTGGCTGAAAAGTTGTGGTATCTGTGGACTCAGGAATGAATTGGAATGTTATGGTCATTACTACTAAGTCAGGAACAACATTTAAAAAAACACTTCCATTATTTTGGATCAGTTTTAAAAACATGATATTTGTTAGTACATAGTGCTGTTTATCTTAAGAAATAAGCTTGTTTTTTTCTCTTCTTTTTCTTTTCTTCCCCTTTGACATGTCTCTAGACTAGAAAAAGGGATCATGTCACCTGTTTGAGGCCCCCTGGTCCTCTGACCAGTGAGCCCAGAGTTGAGGCCTCCTGGAAAACCCAAAGTAAAGCTGCCTGACGTATGAAGATCCCGCAGCCACATCCAGAATTTTCCTTACACTGCTCCCATTCCAAACCCAGCAATTTTCACACTAAGCAGGGACCAATTTGTGATAGTAAAGGAACACAGGAGCTAACCTAGGTTTTGTTTCCCCCTCCCTCTGACCCTTGAGTGACTCTATTAGTCACTATAATTTATATGCCCATTTACTAAGTAATGAAGATGAATGAACACTGCCAAAAACACAAGGCCAATACTAAAGAAAAACCAAATATGCAAATAAGTGCTATAAATACATTACAGAAACTTGGATTTGTAAAGGGGAAGATAGGAAAATGCCAACATAGAGAAATGTTGGAAGCATTGAACTCTCTTGCAGGGAGGAATCTTGATGCCAAAAGATGACACAGATGGTAAAGAAGCCCAACAAGAGAGAGAAATCCGCCATGAGAAGGAAGGAGAGGATGGCAGAGGGTGAGAAAGTATGATAGAGGTGGAGTGGGAAAGCTGTGGTGACTCTAGTTCTCTGGCCTGGAGACCTATGGGACCTCCCAGCGAGCTCTTGTTTTTTGTCTACACACACCTGACCTCTCTTCACCAGACCTGGACTGCTCTCTGTCCACCTCACCCTACCCTTACCAGGACATAACTCCTCACTTCCTTTATCAACTCACTCATTTTGCATGGCTATCAGTGGCAAAGTTCTCCATTCACACATTTTTGTCATTTGTCAGTAATTTCTCATGCTTTAAAAGTCTTGACCAAGGTAACTAGACTTGAGATCAAATTAAACCCAGCATGAATCGTAGTCACAGACTTTCAAAGGACACCTGAAATTTGCACGATGACTGAATAAGGAGTTGGGGGGAACGGATGGATCTTTCTCATGTTGGCTAAATATTTTTGCGTAGAGCTTGGAAGTCTATAGTTAACCTTCTTTCAACTACCACGATTTCTCTCTCCCACGTCCTGTCCAGCCATGTCATTCTTACCCCTGCATTTTACCTTCACAACTATCCCCATCCCATAGCTAATAAGAGTTTCATCCAGTACTATTCAAGATTTGAATGTGTTCGGTAACTTACAAATCCATTTTCAGCAACGTATGTTGGCAACCCACTAACGAGAGTCCAGTGGTCTGCGGGAGGTGTCCTTGAGGAAGATTAGAAAAAAGAGAATCATTGCCATGCAGAGAAATGCAACATGCGCAAAAACAAAATGGCAACTCCTGCTGCCTCAGGACAGTACTCACGGAATCACTTTGATCTCTTCTTTTCCATGTAAAATGTAATCGATGATTTTATAAAAGATGACTTCCTAAGAGGAAAGAGATTATGAGAACAATCTTATTTCCCGAAGAAAACATTTTTCATCAGTGAACGTACACTTTAAAGCTCATTTAATTGTATCTTATTTCCTAACCACCTTGCTCTGCATAACTACCACCAAATTACTCATGTCCTGATTGCAAGCTGGCAGTACGACTAGAAACACAGTGGCTGGTTATCTACATGAACAAGCTTGTTGAGCTAAATTTTAAAAGTTGAATTTATCCAGACAGTTTTCAAAGGAATCTTGTTTTACTTTTAATTGATCCCTTTCTATTGTCCAGAAACACCTGGCTGATAACCGTAGTAGAACAAAGCATGTAATTTCTCAGCCTCGGTCAATGTATTCCCTTCCCCACTGTGCAATGACCACTTCCCACCTCCCAGCACTGGCTGATCGGAACAGGTGCCTCGGAAAGGCATTTAGCGGGTACTTCGTCAAAGCTGGGAGGGACTTGAGAACTATTCTCTCTACTTCTTTGGGCAGATGAAGAACCTGAGGCCTGGACACATTCCATCCCAGTACCCTCGCTTTCCTGTGTGCTGGGAATACGGTGGTGAGACATTGTTCCTGCCCTCTGAAGCTTGCTGTCAAGGGGGAAAGTAAATCTAATCCGACCCATCCCTGGAGTTTCCAATCTAGCTGGTTTGAAGGAAGGCCTGGGCACAGGGTGCTCAAAAAGTTAGGCAGGTGGCTCTGATGTGTCCCTCCCTCTTGAGAACTACTGATTCACCAAGCCCAGCTATACAGAAAAGGAAATTGAGAGGTTAAACACTGAGTTTAGGCAAGGGCCATCCAGCTGGCTTGGGCAGAGCTGAGACTTGAACCTCAAACTCCCTGTCCAGTGCTCTTTCTACTACTCCGAGGTCTTCCAGAAACTTAGAGGACTAGAATCCAGGGTGTCTCAGGCTGATGCTCTTTCCTTTCTGGTTTTGGCACTCTGTACCATGCACATGCATCATTGAGGAAGAGGTTTGCACTTACTCTGCCATCCGGGGTCTTCGGACCTTTATAAGGCTCGACTTCTCCAAGCTTGATTGGCCATTCATCATAGAATTCCTGGAAGCAATTATATTTAATCATCATCAAACAAACTGTTCCGTGACCTACTATATCTTCTATGAGTTTCATGGCTTTGCATATTTTATGTTAATTTAGAATTCTGGAATTTTAGAGCTGAAAAAGACCTATAATTCCCAGCAACACTGCTTATGAACTTGAGACTGTGAACAAGTCACTTTGCCTTTTTCATCTGTGAAACAGGGATAATAGTAGAATTTATACTATAGGGTGGTTGTGAGGATTAAATGAACAATACAGACAGAGCACCTACCTTGACACATAGGTAAAAGGACTCAATAGCTAGCAACTCTTTTATACATAATTAAACTAAATCTAAGTAGGTTAAGAGGCTTGACCAAGGGCGCGCAGAGTGTGGGCTGCCTTACCCAACATCTATTCTCCCCTCTTCCTCTCTAACAGACCCCAATTTTATTTAGGTATCAAGTGGTCATTTTCTCAGGGCAGAAGGCCTGCACAGCCCCTGAGTGGCCTATACGAGGTGCCTGGGATTAGTTTGAGGGCAGGCACGTGGCCAGTCCTGGACAGCAGAGAAGGAGGAGAAGTCTGCGGAGGTGCTTCTGGGGAAGGGCGTCCCTTGGATGAAAGGCAATGGAAGTGACATTTGCAGGAAGTGCCTCCCAGTTCCATCCTGCGTGCCACGCCTTGAGCTGCAAGTGCCATCTTGCCACCCCCAAGAGGAGACCTCGCCAACTTGCTGCAGATGGCAGAGACCAGGCCAGGAGAAAACTGCAAGCCCCTTGCACCTTGATGACTGTACTGAGGTCTGAAGGAACCAGCCTTAGAACTGCCCGACCTTGTGACTTCTTGTTTTGCTGTTACTTACTGGGTGTTATGTTCCTTGCAGCCAAAAGCACCCTAATCAACACACTCAACCACCAAGTCCCAGAGCCAGGATCAAAGCCCAGCTCTCCTGACACCTGGTCCTGTGTTTATCCACCTAGAACAGTTACTCTGAAAAAATAACTTCCATTTACATGGAGAAGAAGAAATACAAATGATATCGTATTCATTACTTATGTTGAGCTGAGAGAGCTCCAACCAAATTAATGAAATAAGATGAAAAATGAACATTATATATTGTGTGTGATTAGTATCCATTTTTTAACGGATTATATTTCATGTGATGGGTGTTATATAGATGATTTGAGGGGAGACAGAATGTATGGAGTGACGAGGACCTTCTCCTTGGTCATGTCCAGCAGTCCGATGGAGTATCGCTCACAATTCAGGTATGTTCTAACTGTGTAGAGCGCTTTGTGAAACTGGCGCTCCACATCTGTGAGCTCTTCAAATACTTTGTTGGCTGACCACATGAGGATCTGAAAGGAGGGATTAAAAAGAAAACACTCAGAACAAAACACACGGTGAAGAGGTACAGCATTAGCCAAAAGAAAGTAGGAGTTACTCAGATTCTCTGAGTGGGATGAAGAGTGGACCTGTGCAAGGGTGAAGGTCTCTGAAAATGGTATGCCATGACTGGTCCCCATGTAAAAGGGCAAGTGACCACACACTGGAAGCAGAGACAGTCCCTGGGCAGAGGGTCCAGTATTGGTGGGTTGGCTCCCGCTGCTCCCCTGCTGGGGAGACAGCATATGCCTCCTTCCACCCGTCCTGAGCTACTCAGAGGTAACCTTATCTGGACAGTTGGATAGGAGGGAACTTTGGAAGCCTCCATCCCCACCCCTCTCCCACCATTATACAGATGAAGAAACTGACGTCCAGAGAGTGGCCCAGCCTGAGGTACCCTGGTTACCAATGTTGTTCCTTATCCCCCTGGCTCAAGGAGACAACAGACTTCAGAAGAGTGATTTGCTCCTCAAATTAATAGCTTTGATATGTACCAGGAGCTGCGAAGAGCTTTGTGTGGATGAATTCATGGAAGGATCATTTGATAGTCACAACCACCGTGAAGGGTAGGCACTATAATTATCTCACAGAAGAAACCATGGCTACCCAGGACAAGGACGAGGCAAGCCAGTTGTACCCACAGATGGAGGAGCAGGGATGTGGGGGTGGGAGGCAGGGGCAGACCGTGAGAAGACAGAAGGACTAAAGTCTGAGAATCAGCTCCATGTGGCTTACTCCCCCGAGAGTGATAGGAGGGGCCTGGGCTTGTTGCCTCTGGGTCCCTTTGTCAGAACAGGAAAGCATGGAGTGATGAATGTCACCTTCCCATTACCTGGCTTCTTCGGGATTCAATACTGTACAGGTAGTTGGTATGATGAAGCTTTAGGATGACAGAAACAAAGTTGAGGTATTTGCAAAAGACCTATAGGAAGCAGAGAAAAACAAATTAGCTAAGATATCTTTCTCTCCATTAAACCACAAATAAATTTCCTGAGGCTCCGACTAGATGCCCAGGGTCAGCATTACCTCCTCATCCTGTTTGGAAAATTCAGATGCGTTTACTTTGTTAACTGCCATAACCACGGCAAGAACCTCCTTGCCCATCACGATCGGAGTTGCCAGCAGGTTCTTTGTGACATACCCAGTTTGTTTGTCCATGAAGTCAGAAAAATGGCTGTTCTGAAAGACATATTCACACGTTTGCCAAAGCAGCACAGAACCACGGTTGTAGGTCTAGGAATGGCAACAGACCATTCTCTCCGGTCCAAACTGTTTGGACAGATAACCAGGGCCCCAGGACAGCGGTCCCACCCACACCCCCATCTTACAGTTGCACAGAATGAACTCACCGGTTTCAGGACGAGCATCTCCCACCTGAGCTATGGCCTATCTAGGCGAGGCTGAGGTAGGGCCAGGAGAAAAGAGGTGATGTCACGGCCAAGAGGAAAGTGAGATGCTAAGAAGAGACGGGGTTACAATGGACAGAAGGTGTGCTGGGAGAGCACAGAGCTGGGATTACAGGTGTAGGCCACGGAGCTCTTCTTTCTAATTATGGGAGTAAAATGTGCATGAAACCAGACAACTGGTACATCATAACATGAAGAAAAAATTAATGACTCCTCAAACTCCTTCTAATCTCGCTTACTTGAGGGAACCAGTGTTAACAGCTTGGTATGTCTCCTTTCTCCCCCTTCTTTTTTAGAGATGTATTTGCTTATTTATTTATTTATTTGAGAGAGAGAGAGCATGGGGGAGGGGCAGAGAGGGGGGGACAAGCAGACTCCCTGCTGATCAGGGAGCAACCCAAGGCTCCATCCCAGGACCCTGAGATCATGACCTGAGCCAAAACTAAGAGACGCTTAATGGACCGAGCCACCTGGGCACCCTGGTATGTCTCCTTGTATGCCTTTCTCTAATTCTGGACGAAAGTTTTTCCTTTTTTATAAAATTTTATTTTCTAATTCACACAATACTTTCATCATATAACAATACTTTATGGACTTCCCTCCAGACCTGTGCATATGGGTGTGAACTCAGCCTCTAGATTCCTGCACAATACTGTGGCATGAGAGCCCATGGCCAGCTCAACCATTCTCCATTTAGTCTGCTTATAGTTTTCCCCACTGAAAACAATGCTCTGCTAACCATACTGGCTTTCATTTTTATATGATGGATTCCCCGAGGTGGAATCTCTTTTGCTGAATCCACATGTGCATGCAGTTTTTATTTACGCAGATTACTTTCATGAAAGATTGGAAATCTTACTTCCACTGTGAGAGCATCCTCACTGATAAGATGCTTATCAGTTCTTAACGTTCTACCAAGCTAACGTCTTTCATACATGTTTCTCTCTCTCTCTCTCCATAGGAGAGAGGAAGTGGATCTTCCCAGACACAAGCCTCTTGCAGTAGATGTGAGAGATGATTCTAATACCCTAACCTTCCATGGTTAGAGCAGAATGATGAGTGTGGCAAGGTCCCTAAATGGAAGAGCTTCAGAGGGTCAAGGACAGCGGTTCTTATTAGCTGTAAGCTAGAGGATCGCCCACTCCAGATGGGTGTAGACGCAGCCTTCTATGGTTCATGCTATCTCGTCTTTGAACTGAGTCTCCTTCGGTAGGAACTAAATTTTCAGCCTGATTCTGAGACTCACTGGCCAAAGTTAACAGGGTTTTCCTCTCATAGGTTGTACTATTTTCATTTCCTTGTGTTGATGGTGCTTCTGAGATTAGCACAAACCCCTGAAAGCTGGACTCTGTTCAGTTTCCAAAATTAAAAATGTGGGAGTCCTCTGGTGTTCGACTTCCGGGCCAGAATCTCACCCAGGGAGCAGGGCTCCTTGGCCAATAGAATTCAGCTCAGCTCAGAGCGGCAGACCTGGGCTGTGCCTCACAAACCCCCGCAGACCAATGCAGATTTGCAGACCTCCCAGCAGACCCACCGAATCCTGACCTCCTAGAGTAGGATCTGTCTTCCCCAGGAATCTGTACTCTAGGGGTGAATCACTTCTCTGGAGGATCCCTTAGGAACGGTGAGAGGCTAAGGGAGTCAGACGCAGCCCCTTATCCCAGATCTCTTTTCTACCTTTCCCAGCGTGGACCCACACAAACTATTTGCTTAGGAGGCCGCATTACCTAATGTTGAAGAAGGCTCTGGAGTCAGAGTTCTCCGGCTGAAACCAGACCCTGGTTCACCAGCTGTGTGATCCTGGTGCTACTTAGACTTTGTGGAAATAGGAGTGCTGATATTATGGACTGTCTAGAGTCCCCGACACAGAGATTAATGTAGTATGGGTAGAGCACTTAGAAGAGCATCTGACACATGGTAGGTGCTCAAAAATTCCTGGGAAGAGACACCTGCGAGTTTATTGGGCCTTCCTGGATGAGAAGTAGTTGTCTTTTGCAATGACCATTCTGCTTCTAACCCTAGCTTTTATAACCAATCCTAACCACTGAAGAAACTAGATGCTCTTGGTGGTTGTAGGCCTCCTAGGCCCGGAAGCACACGTTTGCCTTAGGGCCAGTGTCTGCCCCTCCCCCACTCCCCACCCCCTCCCCCCATCCCGCCTTCAAGAGCCACATTTCTTTCCTAACCACGTGATCTCCTATCCTCTCTGCCTCTGGTAACATCTTCCCTCTCAGGCCAGGATGTCTCCAAACTTTGTTAAGTTCTTTCTCTTCATCCACTGCTTGCCCAAGCCAGCTTGCATTCCATTTTCCTGCTAATCTGTTACCCATTATGGGTTGTGATCACCTTCATTGATACAGCAATCTTGGCCACTACATGGGTAATCAAAATACCAAATCAGATGCACACACACAGGATGGTCAGGCAGGTGTGTTTCTTTGCAAACACATTTCACTCAGCAGCTTCAAAGCTTAAGGCTATTTTATTCTAGATTCTAAACACAAGGAAATATCCCTAAGTTCATTTGGCTGTTTTGAGAAAATGATATACGTTTCAAAATGTAATGCTTGCTTATTGTTGTATCTGAAAGCCCTACATAAAACCATCCATCAGATGACAGGGTAGGTGAGGTGCGGCTTTCTGGTTCACTAGCTCAAACAATCCCTAGTGAAGTTTGCTTGAGCAATTCCTATAGTTCTCAGATTCACAAACTCCCCTGGGTAGTCCTGCAAAGAAGCCACTGGAGACATCTGGAGAACACTGCGTACAGCAACAGACTGACCGGGTCCCTCATCCAGTCTCAGCATTGTTAGATTCTGATTAAGGACCACTTGGTCCTTTGACACCAGGAGTCAGAAAGACAGAAGGGAAGGAAGACAGAGGAGAGAGGAACGGGAGCTAGAGGCACTCTGTTAATTATTGAAAATGTAGGACTTCTCCCATGGCTTTCTTTGAAACCACAGTTAGAACAAGAACCACCCATAGAGTTAATCAGCAGTTTTCCCAATAGAAAAAGAAATAATTAACCTGAGGAGGATATCTCTCAGTTTCCTGTTATTAAAAGTTTCCCTGTTTTAAAAACAGGTGACAATCAGTGACCCTTTTTTTGGCCGCCTACACCCAGCCCCCAAACACCCCTTGGCATAAATATGTTATCATAGTTGTCATTTACTGAGCACCTACTAGGAGTCAGGCTCTTTATGCTCATTTAATCTGTATATTTATTTGCCTCCATGTCTCAGGTGCAGAAATGCAATCTATCACACAGTTACCTAGTCTCAAACCCACATCTGCGCTGAGGTCTCTCTGCTGCCAGAGGTCTCACCATACACCATGTGGCTTCCCTGCTGTCACCTTCATGGACCCCCAAGGTCAGGGACATCTGGCTCTACCTCTTTGTCTAGGTTCGAGAACTCCTCCTGTGCCCACATTGCCAACCAGAGAGAAGCCACATGTGGTCAGTGGTGTGGTAAAAGAGGGGGAGGCCTCAGAAGATCCAAGTTATGGTCCTAGACCCACCACATCCTGCCTGACTGACCTTGACAAGATTCTTCCATTTTGGATGGAAATAAAAATATGGTCCCTCCTTCCTCACAGGGTTTTTGCCAGAATCAAATGAGATTAAGATTGTGAAAATGCTTTATAAATTGTCAAATACAATGAGAAGATAAGAATTAGTAGAAATTTCATTAAAATATCGGTTTCCATCTTCTTCCTCTTTGCAGATTTTACCATAGTGATTCAAGTCTGGCAAAATTGCAGGGATATGGAGGTAGGTGGAGGGTGGAAAGAGTGCTGGACACCAAGCGAGGACACCCTGTCTAGTCCCGCCCCTTCTCACTCACTGACCATACTCTGGACTCTAGGAGAGGTGCAGCCCCTGTGACCTCAGCTTCCTGTCTGCCCAAGGGAACAGTAAGCTCAAGACTCCCGGAGGAGCCCCTGGTTGCTCTGAAATCCAATTTTTCCTGCTGCATCTGCTCACCCAACACACCAGTGGTTTTCAATATTGACTGCATTTTAGAATCACCTGGGGAGCTTTTTATTTTATTTTTTTATTTTATTTATTTTTTAATAATATTTTTTTATTATATTATGTTAGTCACCATACAGTACAAAATACTATTGCCTGCATTCCAACCCCTGAGAGTCTGGTGTATTGGTCTATTGAGTCTCAGATCGTATTTTTTTAAATGCTCTGGATTCGATTTCAATGTGCATTTGGAGTTGAAAAGTACCACTCATCTCTCCATAAGAAAAAATGCTTTGAAGCAGTAGAAATGGAAAGCAAATGAGGCCCTTGTCTCTCCTCTGAGCTGAGGACGGTGTCTGTCTTCAACTTAACACTTCTCCATCCCACCCGTAACAGCCAGGAGTCCTTAGGAAAAAAGGCAAGGGGAAAATGTGGCCCCCTGCCCTTCTCCATTTACTGCTCTGTCCACACAGTGACGCTTACCATGGACAGCAACACATCAAGGCCACCGGCTCTTTCCAGCAGCTGTCTGCTATCGTTCTCTGTTCAAAATGCGAACTGGGCTCATTGATAATGCAGGACAACAGAAATCATTTTACCCATCTCTTTAAACATTTTTTTTTCAAAAAAAACCTTGCATGTCACTTTCTTAAGTGTGAAGTCCTAGTAATTTTAGAGATGGCCTTGCTCAGGGACTGGCAAGAAGCGTACTCCCGTGAGAAAACCTCAGGGTATGTGGGCATCGCCCCCTAATTGGTGTCTGGGGAATTTTGCCTTAAGGGGACAAATCAGTCTAGTCATGGGAGCAGCGGCAGTCAGTGACAGAAGCTACCTGAAACTAGCTTGAGCTCCCTGAAGGCAGGGATCAGAAAGGACTGAGGACTCTGGGGTGCCGGATAGCAACCCTTGCACCGGAGGGTTGTGCTGGGCTTGTTTGCAGAGTGTTGCTAATGTTTGATGACTTCTGTGCCTTCTGGATCTGTGTGGCCCTCCTCCTGTAATCAGCTTCCGGAGGCATGTAGGGGATTAGCCTCCTGCCGCCAGCTGCCCCCATTCACGAGTGGCCAGTAAACCTTGGCATGGAGAGCAGAAAGCATTTCAGGGACCACTCCCCATCAACCCCATTCCATCGTAAGCTGCTGCTCCCCTTTTGGTTAACAGCAAACCATAGTCAGGGACATGCGTGTAGGAAAAAAGTTAGCGGGAGAACCCCAGGCTGGTACCTGTGGTTATTGATGAGCAGAGCAATTATGAGGGGTTTACATTTCCTCCTTCTTGTTTATTTATATTTTATAATTTTTTTTTCAATGAACAAGCCTTGTGGTGCTAAGAAGAGTGATTTTTTTTATTGTTGTTTTTAAAAGCGTATAACACACCTTGTGTTTGTGCGGTACGCTGTTAATCTCAGCAGCACACTGTGCAATTGGAGTTGATTCTTGACAGAGCTGAATTATGGGGGGTTGGGATGGTTGATTGCACTTATCAGCCGAATTTACATTTTTCACAATCCAAATGTGAACATCTGAACTTTCAAAGAACTTTATTATTCGTTCTTTCTGCACATTTGGTCTGTAAGTGAAAGAATCCATTTATGAGCCAGTCTATCCCAGAGAACTGAGTGACCTCAAAGGGTTGTGAGTGACAGGTGTGGGGAGCAGCTCACAAGTCTCAGCATCAGGCACCTTGCTGCTCTCACCAGTGTGGGACGCTTTGCCATGCTGTTCAGAAGGAAAGTTCCCAGAGCGGGGAGGATGCATAAGGGAGCAGGTGTGGGATACACCAAGTTTGCCCGATAAAATGCCAAACATTATAAGGGACACACACTAAAAACTTACTCATTGTTTAGCTCAAATCCAACTTGAACTGAGCATCTTATATTTTTAATTTGCTAAATCTGGCAGCCCTGGGCCTAGGGGATCCTCTCCCCCCTACTCCGCAAGTTATTGCCAAACCGATGCCGCAGCCTGGCCCCTGGCTCCCAGCTCTCTTTCTCACTGGCTCTTCCACGACCCTGCCAAGACATCCGGTCAGCCCCACTGTCATAAAGCCACCTACCTTTCGCACATCTGGGACATTAGCGGCTTTCTTCGTGTGAGCAACCCAACCCACTATCCCAATGTCCAACGGAAACACAACTTCTCTGTCGGGGACCACCAGGCTGTCCTCAAACCTGGAGGTGGGGGTGATGTCGAGCAGCCTGGAGGCCACCTCGGGCGTGCCGTTGCGGGCCCGACAGGCAAAGAGGCTGCAGCGGTCGGCCTGCAGCAGCTGCGCCAGCTTCTGCAGGGCCCGGTGCACCGTGGGCTCGGCACTGGCCGCCTCCTCCTGCACGGCCAGCAGCAGCTCGGCACACACGGCCCACTCCTCGGCTGGCGACAGCGTCCCGCTGGGTCCCGGGGCCTCCCCCAGCCTCTTGGCGAAGTACTCCTTGGCAAACTCAGGGTGGTCCTCCAGGTATTTCTCCACGGCCTCTTGGTTGATCTCACCCATGGTGTGGCTTGCTTCGCTGCTCTGGTTCAGGAAGGGAGACCCTCAGAGCACCACCTGGGATGGAGTGCCCAGAAGGAACTACATCCTGGCCACAGTCACTGAGAAAACCCTACCTGGCACCTCACAGGATCCCTCAACGATGGAGCAGGATGGTTGCTTAACAGAGCTTTCAAAAAAACTGCCGGTAACTCTTGGGCTGTGACAGAAGGTCTGGCTTAGAGCAGGATTCAGGGAGCACAGGATTAAAGAGTTCTTCAGGACATGAAATCCCTAAACATTCTTAGCTCATAAGTCCTCAGAGAATCCTCAGAACATCTTAGATCAGCCAGGCAAGTGGCAAGTCGAGGTGACTATTCCAGAAAAAAATCACTGAACATGGGCTGCCATCCACACCAAGGAGAATCATCGGTGTACCCATTAATGACAAGACATTAGCATCAATTGACATTTTGACTCGTTTTTTCGTGATAGCTATATGAAGTGAAACTATTAGCCCTTGGGAGTGTCTGCTTATTTATACGGCAACTTTAATGAACATTTGGGGGAGATGGAAGGGTTTAAGGTCAATGCAACGTAAAATGAAATATTAATCTTTCCTTCTCTTAAAAGTCCTACATTTATCCAAGTTGCCTGGCCTACTTTTTCTAAAGCCTTCGCCTCTCAATTCTCCTCATTTAAAAGCTTGACCTCGGGAATGTTTTAAAGGAACAAACCTTAATTTTGTTCTAGAAAGGTGAACATGGCAAAACATTTGCCTGTGATCCAAGCCTAATCAAGCCACAACGTAAACAATAATCCTCATCAAAAGACATGATTGTAAAAGGTGGCCCATGCACCTGCTAACTGGGCCTTCCTGCCGCGCATTTTAGTTTGGATTTTGTTTTGAATAGTAATGGCCAGCCTCACGTATTTTTGCTCCAAGATAGTCTGTTAAATCTAGTGGATAAAACCTGTCTTGTTTGTTGCTAGGATCTCTAACGTCTCGGGGGGAGGTTAGGCGTGGAAAAACACTTACTGCTACTTAGTTGTGTTTAATGTTTAGTTTATTAAGCTTTTACATCAATTAAGCACACGTTCCCAAATATTTAAACACTATTATACAACTAATAAGTCAAACAACACATTTCATGAACCAATTTCCTTGAATATTTAAATGCTGATTTCAAACTTCGTGAAGGACTTCTAAGCATTTCAATAAAACTGGAAACTTTGTGGCAGATTCTCTCGAATGAACACACGTTACGGGGCCTCTAAAAGTTCCTGTTAGACCCACATTTAAGTCCACCTCAGAGACAGCAATCCTGTGGGTTTCATTTGCTTTGCTAAGCGTAAAGCGTACCTTGATAGAGTGATGATAGTCTTACCAGAAAAGAAAAAGAGATCCGAGGCGGTTGCAGGTTCTAGGTCAGCAAACAAGAGGTTCTTGGTCGGAACACGGTTTTCCCAGGGGAACTGAACTCAAATCAGCGTCTGCTGAGCTGCTTATATGGTTGAGTCCACTTGCCACCTCAAGAGCCCTGCCACGTACATACCCTTTCTTGTGCCTTCCTCTCTCGCTCAGTGTAGTCTCAGGAGGCTCCTCCTCAGAGTACTATTAACTGCATAACATCCTATTAGCATCTCGTTATAATTAGAATAATGCAGAGACTTATCTCTTGAGAGAAAGGAGTTGAGTCAGCCCAGTCACCCCTCCCATGGGACCATCACATTCCAACACAGTTTGGGACACTTCCTACCCAGCTATTTTGTGTGACCATGGCACAGCTCCAGCCTCTACAAAAAGTATGTTGTGTGCTCACCGTTCCCCAAATCCACGCTTCCCTCCTACACAGAGAGAGAAAAAAAACACGTATCTGTATTCCATATGCAGGTATATACTTAATAGGAAAGACAAAATATCCATAGATATTATCATTCCTCTACTTATCAAAATGAAAATTAATTTAAAAATGAAGCATGCTCTATTATTGTCGCCATTCTTTTGTTTTTATAACTACTTCTAGATTCGTGATTTGCTCATTTTTCAACACATGCCTATTGATTGTCCATTATAAACAAGCTGCCATATTAGCTTCTGTGGTAAAGACTTCATGTTCCCCCTCATCTGATTCTCTTCTCTTCCTACTTACAGGGGAAGATTCTTCTTTTCTGCCCTCCTCCTCTGGTAAGGTCATGTGATGGATTTCGCCTCTGGGTTGTGGTCATAAATGGCTCTTCCAGGTAAGAACGATTAATTGCCAGCATAAGACCCTGGGCTCTCCATTCTCCCCTCTGCCACACCTGTTCCAGATAGAGGGGTCTCCTGATTCCAAGTGAGGATGTCCTGGAACAGAGCCTCCTACTGACCTGAGATGGACATGTAGCATGAGTGAGAAAGAAACCTTTCTTGTTTTTAGCCTCTCAGAGATGAGGGTGGTCTGTTACTACAGCATAGCCCAGTCAGTCCTGACTATGACACTTGTCCTCTGGGGATGCCAGGGAGGCATAAGTCTTGGTTCCAGTTTCACAAGCACTTGTGGAGAAGGGAGATGAGAGCAGTACATGAAGAGCCATGAAGCGTGGAACAGAATATGATAAATGCCGAAAGGGAACTACATACACAGAGCTATGAGAGTTCAGAAAAGGGATCATATCTAGAATGGGTAGAGATGGTGGTGGGGGGGAATCCAGTGCGTTCCAGGTGGTAGTAACAGTAGAAGCAATAGCATGGGGTGTAGAGTAACAGGAGGAAGAGTGAGCGATGACTCTGAAAAGGTGGGTTGGGCTCAGATTACAGGAGCATCAGAAGCTAGGCTGAGGATTTTGAACCCTGGAAAATTTTGGGGGAAGGAAAAAACATTATAAGGGTCCTTTTCTACAAAATTTACCTGGTAGTGCTTAGAAAGATGAATTGGAGAAAATAAATACTGGACATAGGGGTACAGATTAAGAGGCTATATTGCATTTGGTTCAATATCAAATACCCTAAAACTGTGTATAGGCTTTGACCCTGCAATTCTGCTTTTATGAATTTATCTTGCAGAAATAATTAAGACTGTAGGTGATTAATGCAGTTACCAGGGTGTTCATCAAAAGTACAATTATTAAAGTAAAAGAGCAGAAATAGCCTAGATTTTCAACAATAGGAGGTTGAGTAAATAAGTAGCGTTTTATCCACAGAATAGCGAACTATATTTATTAATAATCCTACTGTAAAGGTCCTTTTATTAATATGAAGAAATATTTATGATATGCAGTAAATGGTAAGATAGTTTTGCAATACAATTCCGCGTATATACACATACATGGAGGTGTGTGTACCAACATGGTAACAGTGATTATTCCAAAGTGATGGGATTCAATGCATTAATTTTTTTCTTCTTTTTTGCTTATCTGATTTTTCTCAAGTATCTACAATGAACATACATCATTTATGTAATAAATTCATGCATTCATAAAGTTTTTTAGGTTATTTTCATAGGCTACAGGTGAAGTCGCTTGGGAATGAAAAAAGAAGGGGCAAATGTGAGACCTAATTCTAGGCAAAATTGACAGGAGTAGGCAATTGATTTGTTAGAGAAAGCAAGCAAGACAGAGTGACTGCCTACTGCATGACATTTTATAAAGACAGAGTTTTTTTTAAAGAGAAATATTGGAAGTCTGCCTTGGAGCATGGATACAAATCTCTCTCTCCTTCTCTTGTCTTTGACTGAGTCCCTTTGTCTCCACTGCCCTTCCTCCTGGGAGGAGTCCTTGCAGAATCTCTGGCCTGTGCTCACAAGACCTTTGTGTCTCTTACTGGCTGGTCAGTCCGAGGCACTGAAAAAAAACAAATGTAAGAAAAGAATAATATATTTTTTAAAATTACCCCAACAGACCACTTAGAATGAATTTCTAATACTACATGTATTGACTTTATTGAACTTCGCTGTTTAATTTTTATGTCAGCATTTCTAAAATATTGCAGACATTGATTATCATTTATTTAGATAAAACAACTCTGAAACAATAACCAGGTCAATGTGAAAACTCCATTCCATTTACTCAGAATATTTTTAGAAATATAAGCCACAAGGTATTGATAATAAAATTAGTGATCATAAGAATAGCTAACATTATAATGTATAATCTGTGCCAGGTACTCTTCTAAGACACTTACACATATTATCTCATTTAATTCTTGCAATAACCCAATGAGGTGTGGGTACTATTATTGTCTTTACTTTACAGGCAAGAAAGCAAAGCACAGAGAAATTAAGTAACTAGCTCAAGGTCACACAGCTAGTAATAGTGACCTACCCCAAAACTGCCAGTTTAAATAGGATTATATTAAAAAGGGTACATATGAGGTACACAAAACATCATACTAGCTGCTCTAGGGGAATATACAAAGACATTTCCTTTAAGGAATTAAATATATATATCAGAAAAAATACATACATATCAGAAAATGTTATTAAACACCAATTTTTTAAAAAGTTAAATAAAAATTCCAGGAACTTTTCTTAAAAGCCTACAGAGGGGCACCTGGGTGGTACAATCAGTTGAGTGTCCCACTCCTAGTTTCGGCTCAGGTCACAGTCTCAGGGTTGTGAGATTGTGCCCCATGTCACGCTCCAGGCTCTGGGCTCTGGGCTCAGCACAGAGTCTGCCTGGGTTTCTCTCTCCCTCTCCCCCTCCCCTTGTGCACTCTCTGTCTCTCAAAGAAATAAATCTTTTTTAAAAAGCCAGATGTACCACAGATGTACCAAAGAATGGTTTCTCTTCCTTACACTTTCTGCTTAGCAAGTTTACATTTTTCAATAGTCTACCCTACTCATAAACACGTGTAACACCTAGCTCTATCATTGCTAACATTTTCCACTGCAGTTAACCGTTTCTGCAGGAGGCAATGCTTATATAATGGCCAAACCACAGCGCCTGAGGTTGAGGCACCAACGCAAATCCAACAAGGTCTTGCATTAGCCGCGGGCACGCCAGATCATTATGCTGAATTTACTCTTCGGCTCCATCTTCGCCAGATTCTCTGTTCCTACCATTACTCATCACCCAAAGGCACCCCCTAAAGGTAGGGGTTTCAGGCACATCCCGGCAGCCAAGTGCAAGTGGGCTCTTTCACCTTCATATCTGCTCACAGGAACCTCTGTGCACACCTAATTGTTGGGTGTGACCCAATGTCTCAGAAATAACTCCCTTGGTGGGATCCACGGGATTTTCCCCTAAATTGAAGACCCTGACTGATGGCTTTGTAGCCACTGAAAGAAACCTTACTGAAAATATTAGTTTGACTCTTTGTACCTGAAAAAGTTGGCTGAATAATCTTTTCATTTTCCCACCAATTATTTTGGCATCTTTTAAATGTAGTCAGAAGATAAATGCTACCCCATTTCCTTGTTTTCCATTTTCTTTGGCCTCTCTGTCAGGGTGTGGATGTCGATGTCAGCTTGCACAAAATGGAGCTGGTTTGAAACGTTTCATTTTTATGAGGGCAAGGACATAAAGTTCTTGCCATAGCTCTTCTCTCAATTATTAACACATCTTTCCCTCTTTCCCAGGAGCCGCGGACTCGCTTGCTGCCGTATTTGTTAAGGCTGCACTGGCTTCTGTTACAGGTAGCCCCCTCAAAATCACAGCAGCTTCATCCAGTGGAAGTTTACTTTTCATTCACAGAAAGTTAGTTGCTGGTGGGGTCCCAGGTGGATGGAGGCTCCACCAGCTGGCAGATGAGAGAAGAGGGACAGCAAGGCTAATTGGACGGGCAGCTTTTACAAGTCCTGTCTGGGAGAGACATACAGCACTTTTGTCCACATTCCATCCACCGGCCTTAGGCCTGTGGCTTTATAGAGCTACAGGGAGTGGGTAGGTGCCCTCTGGCAGAAAATTCTCTTCCCAAAACTCTACACCACGGAAGAGGAGTGCGAATTTTTTGGTGGAAGACTAGCTAGCCACCTCTACTACAAGTGTTAAATTCTGAGAAATTATATATTTTTAAGATTATTTATTTATTTGAGAGAGAGTGAGTGAGCGAGAGAGAGAGCATGATCGGGAGAAGAGGCAGAGGGAGAGGGAGAAGCAGGGAGCCAAACGTGGGGTTCGATCCCAGGACTCTAGGATCATGACCTGAGCTGAAGGCAAATGCTTAACCAATTGAGTCACTCAGGCGCCCCCCGAGAAATTATATTTTAGAAACAATGACCTGTGGCCAAATCTTTTTAAATAAATATTTTATGAAGTTTACCTAACATGATTAATTTCAATAAAACACATTAAGTCAATATCTATTATTGAGCACCTAGTAAGTGCAAGTCTCGATAAATCTCATGGAAAAGTTGGGAGGAGGGGAAGATAACAAGATGAATGAATCATGGTCTGTTCGTGAAGTATGGCAGAAAATGAACTTTTTTGTATATTATATACAATCACAATTACATCCATTAAGATGTGATTTAAAACATAATCTTATTGCTAGAAAAAGAAAAATGTTTGCAACGAGAGTATTTGTTTTGTTTCCTGATTAAACAGTTTCACTGTAGGAAAATTTGGAAAGTACAAAAAGTACAAATCAAATGTCCTTAATTCTATCACGTGGAGGTAATCACTGTGAACATTTTTTCCTGTTATATATATACATGCATATTTGAAAAATTATTTTATGAGGACAAATTTCAAAGCACTGAAGTTAAAAAACATCAGTTGACCTGTATTCACCTATTTGTAATCATGAAGAAATTCGAGAGAGAATGCCAAAATAAACTGTTTTTCTTTGCTGGTATCTGGGACACCAAGGTTCACGATTTATCATTAAAAGAGAGAAGGAGAAACAGTTACAGCGCCTCTCGGGCATCTAACACACAAATGAACAAATATGTTGCTGCAAAACCAATCCGCATAACAAAGCACCGAAGTTCCCTACGTTCATTCAGCATTCATGTAGTATGTGCAAGGACCATCAGAATATGTTCTAGAAGAAACAGATGAAAGGGATGGGGCTGCAATAACTGTCCAAAGGCAATTAGGCTCAGCCAGGAGCTCTCCCTCCATTCCTGGATGTGTTGGAGAGAAGCTGGAAGACCTTTGCATTCTGGAATGTCGAGGAGGGAATCCAAGCACTGGACAGGAGAAAGATGCCCTACAGTCATTTCCCACCCAGGGTGCATGGATGCTTCCACGGTGCAGCCCCACACATGGTCCCTGCAGAGGCAGCTCTTATAGGAGCTATTTGGGATTATACATCCTGGGCCAAACTGGCCTAACCGGTTAGGTGGTTGGCCAGAAACTGGGCTCTCATAGCTCTGGGGCAGGAAGGAGTTAAATGCACCATCCTTGGCACCCCAGAGACACCCTAAAGACTCAACTGGGAAGCAGCAATGGAAGGAAGTGGCAAGTGGAAGCAGAGAACCAGACAGGTACATGTCCAAAGAGTTATAGGAAGGTACCTATTTCTTTGTCATACTGCTGATGGCCATTCAAGTCAAAAGCTGCATCTTGTGACTTCTTTGATCGATTAGAGGAACTGTAACTCTGAATGACATGGTCAGTAAATTGTACCATCAAGTAGGCAAAACAACAAAACTAGTCACAGCGTTTTGACTCAATCGGCCGTTGACTATAGAATTTTGTTCACCTTCCCGCTTTTGTCCGCTCCTCAGTGAACTCACGGTAGCTGTCTTGAAAACAAAACAAAACTCCACTATGGCTTTGCAAACACATTGCGTCATAAACAATTGATAGAGGTGCTTCCAGGTGGTTTGAGCAAAGTGCCACAGAGCAATGAGGCGACCATTGAGGTTGCTAAAGTATTTCCTGCCCTGACCACGGTGCGTTTCTGGAGAATATTTAACAGGGACGGTTTTAATGCTTCTAAAGATGTTGAAACTAAAGAACAAATATTGACCCAGAAGGTACCACAACTCTCCTGAAAGAGAGTAAAATACATCCTTTATAAAATGAAAAACTACTTGGCCGAAATATTCCCAACCCCCTGCACAACTGGCCCTCAGAGGGCAGAGAGGCCAATCTGGCAGGGCTGGGGCTCGGGCGCTCAGGCACCGGCCAGCATCACAGGTCCCCTCTCTCTGGGAGGCCGCGGTCCTCGCGCCAGGCCGACTCGCGCCTCCAGCCAGAGCAGCCGGGGGCCCCGAGGGCACCCCAGGCCGCAGCTGGCGGCCGCTGGCACGAGCGCCAAGTGAC
Source organism: Ursus americanus (assembly GCF_024610735.1). Lineage (NCBI taxonomy): Eukaryota > Metazoa > Chordata > Mammalia > Carnivora > Ursidae > Ursus > Ursus americanus. Next base: position 32,894,821 of record NC_142132.1, read on the forward strand.
CAGGCCAGGGCTTGTTCCCGCGGCTCGGCGCCGTGGGGAGCTGGGCTCAGCCGAGGCCACCCCGCGCGGCAGCTCCACCGCCCGCGGCGGCCCTGGAGGTGCGGCTCCCGCCCAAAGGGACCTTCCCTGCGCCCAGGCGGCGGTGAGTCAGGGCGCGTTATGCAAGTGCTGGCCGGCCGGCCGGCGCCTCCCCTCGGTCTTTCACCCCGGCCGTTACGAAAGCGCGACCCCCTCCCGCCCCGGCTATAAAGCGGCCCGGCGGCCCCCGCGGCGCGCTCGCTTCCCTGGCTCCACGCGCGCCCGACGCCGCGGCCAGGCTTGCGCGCAGCTCCGCGCGGTGAGCTGCGGCTGGGCGGCCGGGGGCCGGGGGGCCGGGGGGCCGGGGGCCGGGGGCAGCGGGCGAGCCGGCGGGCGCGGGCGGGCGGGCGCGGACGGACGAGCAGGACCGGGGGCCGCGGCCAGGCGCTGACGGCGCGCGGTCCCCGCAGGGAGGAATCCGGGCACGATGGCGTGGGTGTGGGCACTCGTGTTGCTGGCGGTGCTGGGCAGCGCCCGGGCGAACCGCGATTGCCGGGTGAGCAGCTTCCGAGTCAAGGAGAACTTCGACAAGGCTCGCGTAGGTATCGGCCAGGTGGCCCGGTGGCCGCGGTCCCCGGTCCCCTGCGTTCTCCCTTACCGGCGGCCGGCCTTGCACGCCGGGCCCCCCAAACCCTGCGCTCACCTCTTTCGCAGTTCTCCGGGACCTGGTACGCCATGGCCAAGAAGGACCCCGAGGGCCTCTTTCTGCAGGACAACATCGTTGCCGAGTTCTCTGTGGATGAGAATGGCCAGATGAGCGCCACGGCCAAGGGCCGAGTCCGTCTTTTGAAGTCAGAGCTCCCCCACTCCCCAACCCCCAGCTGAGCACCAAACCCAGACTGGAGAGGGAGGGGAGCATCGGGGTGGGATGGAGGGAGGAAGCCCTTTGCCGGCCTGGCTCAGAATCTCCTTGGCTTTCGCAGTAACTGGGACGTGTGCGCAGACATGGTGGGCACCTTCACAGACACCGAGGACTCTGCTAAGTTCAAGATGAAGTACTGGGGCGTAGCGTCCTTTCTCCAGAAAGGAAGTGAGTAGTCAGTTCCGTGGAACCGCCTCTGGGGATGGGGGCCATACCTGACCAAATTGCTGGGTTTCTTCTCCAGTGGCAGCCTGGAAAAGAATGGTCTGTGCGTGGCAGGATTCCTCAGCAGGGCCTGAGGTTAAGGAGGTGAGACTGGGACTAGTGAGGCCCCCTCCCGGCCCACCTTTCACCTTCATCTCCAAAAACCTGGCCCAAGCTCAAAGGGACTTTGGGCTTGTCAGGTGACCTCCTTCTGCCATTTTCGTGTCCAGCCACTGTGCCAATGTGTGTCTTCTCCATGCTCAAACATCCCACCTCCCCAAGACCCATCCCACATCACCACCACTCAACCTGGTTTTGTATTTCTTCCATTTCATTGGGCTGAATCCCTGGGACAGCTTGATTACTCGGGGACCCCCAGCAGAGGCTGGGAGACCCTCATCCAAGGAGGGAGGGAGCCTTGTGCACAGGGTTGGCTCACTCCCAGTTGACCTACCTGCAGATGCTGGGATACTGAGCCAGTCATAGTGTTCTGGGTGGCACTGACCTCTTCCCTTCTTCTAAGCATTGAAATTCAGATGGGGGACAGGGTGTTGTAGACTCTCAGAAAAGCATCCTGCAATTCGGGCTGATCAAAAGAACACAACATTTACATGCCCTTTCTACTTTCTTTCCATTTCTCTTAAGTTTCAAATCTGGAATCTCTTTGGTACCTAGAGAATAATGCTGGCCAGGGGGGGACACATCATGGGATCTTAGAGATGGAGAAATAACTGTATGATGGGGGTTCAATATACAGATGAATAAACTGAGACCAAGAGAAGGTAGCGATTTGCCCGTGGTCATACAGAGTTGTGGGAGCCAGTGTCAAAAGCCAGGGGTTCCAACTCCCAGGTAAGTAGTAAAAATTATTTCAAATAATGTAGCAAAACTTGCTAGAATGATTCATTTAGTGTGAAAAGTAAGCTTTTCCGATAACGAATTACAAAAATCAATACTGGGGGTACAAGTGTACTGATTTTTAGTAAATGTAAACACATAATGCTCGGATGCATTTTCAGATGCACTCCTGAGAGGACTAGGGTTCTGTGGGTAGTGTATTTGGGAAGGGTGGGAAGGGATTCAGTGAGGAGGTGGGGTTTGCCTCTTTTCTCCTCCTCCCCCTACCAAACCAGATTAGTTTTGCTTTTACCTCTGGTAGGTTGAGAGTCTATCCAGAATTTCGTTTGGAGGGAAAAAAAGAAACCCCAAACTATTGAAATCTTGAAAGTGATGGCTGCAGATATTCAGCGGGGTGGCTACAACACAGAAGCCTCAGATTTAAACCCCTTGTGAGGTCCCCTTTCAGAAAGGAGCAGTACTGCACGGCGGCCGCGCACGTGGGGCTCAAGTCAGACTGCCTGAGCTCAGATCCTAACTCGACCCGCTAGCTGTGGGAACTCGGGTGTGCTTCTTATCCTCTCTGTGCCTCAGTCTCCTCCTCTGCGAAGGAGGTGATCGTGGCACCTGCCTCGTGGAGTTGTCTTACGAGGGTGCCGTGAGTTAACCTGCAGAGAGTTAGAGCAGGGTCTGAGACATGTGTCCTCTGTAAGTGTGCATTATGAGGGCTTCCTTTTCTCCCAGGCACAAAATCATATTTTATCTTCTGCGCACGGGATGAGAGGTCCCACAGAGACCCCCAGGAGTTCAAGCCTCTCATTTGCCAAGTGAAGAAACTGAGGTCTCTATTAGTGAAGTGACTAGCCCAGGGCCATGTGGCTACTTAGCGACCCTACGACCCTATGTGACACCTCTTTGCCTAGGGCATGAGAAAGGGCATGAGCTGTCCCTCAGTTTTCTAAGTAGCCCACAAACTATGAGTTGGTGCTTCTACCTTATGTGTTTTCTGTGCTGGGGGGGAGGGGGGTGGGGGGGCATCTACAAACTCCTGCTTTTTTTTCTTGTGTCGGTTTCTTTCTTTCTTGACCTTGGTCTGGCACTACACGCTGACTTGCTCAGGAGGGTCTGAGGCCTCAGAGAGTGGCCTGCATTGTTGCTCTCTCCCCTTCTACACATGCTGCCTTTCACCAAACAGCTGTGTTTAAAACAAGGTACGCTTAGGCAGAGAAAATAACTCAGGAACAAATGCTCACTAAATGTGTGGTCATATTATTTGAAAATTAAGTGTAATAGATTTCCACAGTTACATATTAAATTTCAGCAGACTCGGACACGGCTTGCTGCCCCAGCCTGGGGCGTGCTCTGTACTGGCCTTCTGCCCCAGCTCTACCAGCAGCACACAGGACGTCTCAGGGGTTAAGGAATGCCACCGACAACCGATCTCAGTTGAATACAGGTTTCACCACTGACTGGCCTCTCTGAGCTTTGATTTCCTGAGCTGTGGAATGGGGACAAAGAATAGTCTCTGTTTCCTATGATTGTTGGGAGGACACATTAAGGTAATGCGTGAAAAATGCTTAGCCTGATGCATAATAAGTGCTCAGAAAATACCAGCTTTGATCATCACTGTTTTGGGCCTCTCCTGAAAGACCAGGACAAAGACTTTCCTTTGTCTGTCTTCCAGATGAAATCTGTCCCTCTGCGGGTAAAAGGGCCTTTGCAGGCTAAATAATGTGGGCCCGATTGTCTACAGCAGTTTCTTGAAGCCGGGGTCCCTGGACCCCCTACATCTAGATCAGCTGGTTGCTTATTAAAAGTGTAGATTTGTGAGCCCAAACCCAGACTTACTGAATCGGAAAGTCTTGGGGCGGGGCCCCAGAGTCTGTAGGTTTACTGTGGCCCTTAGCATTGCTCCTCCGCACAATGAAGCTTAAGAAACTGCTCGAGATCGTTCAGTCCAAAGAATTTGGAGTTTGAAGGACCAAGTTCACTCTTTCGAGTGGCGCTCAGGCAGTTCACCTCTCGTCTCAGGAGAGAGTGTCTAGTAAAGATGGTTAGGATTTAAATTCTTCATCGTCTTTGAACTATTTAGCCAGAAAGAGTCTGGAGGTAAACCAAACCAACTTAGGCCTTTCTTTTAAAGTCAAGAACAGTAGTCAATTTTCTTAAAACCAAGCATTGAAAGTTACTTAGTTCTTATGTTAGAGTTCGCTTCTGGCAACAGTCTTGGAAAAAGGAAATTAAGCTGCAGATTGGCTGAGCTAATAGCTGCCTCGATCGTGAATCGGGGTGACATTTCAAAGAAGGGTGCATGTGTGTCTGAGGGGTTAGGCTGCTGGGGCACCTCCGACGGACACACTGAGCCCCACCACCAGGGAAGAAATGACTTTACTTGCAGAGGAGGAAGACTGCCCAGAGGCTCGGGAGCCTGTGAGGGGAGCCGGTGGTTAGGGTGAGGCCCAGCAGGCGATCCCATGGCTTCTGTTCTTGGCCCGTCTGATGCATAACTGAGCAGTCATATGTCTGGGCACCCCCAGCTCTGGCCTCCGACACTCTGCTGTGGGAAAGCCTGGGAGGTGCAGTGCTGGCTCATTCTTCCTCCTGGAGAGCCTGGGGGGCCGAACAGGGGCTCCAGGGCCCACTCCTGCACAGCTGTCCTGCAGACCTGAGTTCAGGCTGAACCCTGTCCTCGGCTGGCACTCCAGGGGTTCTCAGAGCCGAGAGGTGACTTAGGGTGGGCAAGAGAGGCTTCCCTTATGCTCTCTGATGCTGGGGAACCTGGGTTCCTCTGGATTCCTCCCCCATGGAACCAACGTAGAGCAGAGATCATCACCGGCTACATGGCCTGGGCGTGAGATAGAAGCATAGAGGCTTTTTGTTTCTTGTTTCTTGTCCCCTCTCTCCCCAACTTACCTACTGCGCTGAGACAGTGTGGTGGAGACTTTAGGCATGTGGGCTCTGGTTCTGTCCAGCTCTTTGTGATCTTGAGTAGATTATTTAGCTTCTCTGTGCCTCAGTTTCCTCATCAGTAAGATAGAAATAGCGGCGTGCACTTTTGGGGAGGCGGGGGAATAATCGCGAAAACATGGAACCTGTCTGCATGGTGACCGATACATAATTACGTGCTCAGAAAGTCCTCGGCATGGTTCCGTGTCAATGAGAACATTAAATTAAGTAGAGATGTGCCACTTTTTGCCAAGTGTAAGGTGTTTGGCTACACTTGAGCATTGTTGTTTCTCCAGAGCAAATCTCTCCAACGTACATTCTTATTAATATTATTTCTCATCCTGCCTTTGATGACGTTTATACCACCTTTGTGTATACTTCTTCCTGGCTTATCTCCCGCTGCAGCAATAAATGAAATCCTAATTCTTCGGGGGCTCAGCTCTGCGTCTATCTGGGGAGATCGGGAAAGTATAAGCTCTGAGAAAGAATATGTGATGTCGGGGGGTGGGCCTCTTGTACCCTGGGCACAAAAACTACTCTCCTGTGCCAGCGCGGGGAAGGGAGTCGGGTTACTAAGCCAGAATTAGGCTGGAGCAGAGTAGCCGTGAGGCCGACCATCTGAGTGGCATCCCCCAGCGGATCGAGGGGACACAGGGCCCGAAGCTGGCCGCCATCTGACGTCAGCCACAAAGGCACAGATATTGTTGGAGAATAGATGGAGAAGACAACAGTAGAAAGGTCTATTTTATGGTTTCAGTGGGCTCACATTCTTGGTGGTTCTTTGGACAGATACTAGCACATTTATTGTCAGGGTGAAAGAGAATCACTGAAGTGAATGAGGTCCCCCCCCCCGCCCCCACGCCAGGATTCTTTTCTGTGAAGGAGAACAAGGTCCTTTCTTGTCCTTCCAATTTTATGGACGCCATCAGAATTCTCTATAGTCTCCTGTTTCCTAGAGAAATGAAACCAGTTTCAGGAAGGCGCCCGTTTCTTGAGCCGGGTGTTTCCCCGACACCGGAGCCTGCCGAGGGAGAGGCATTGGCTCCGCGGCTTTCTGGCTTGCAGACGATGACCACTGGATCATCGACACGGACTACGACACGTACGCCGTGCAGTACTCGTGCCGCCTCCTGAACCTCGACGGTACCTGCGCTGACAGCTACTCCTTCGTGTTTTCCCGCGATCCCAACGGCCTTCCGCCCGAAGCGCAGAAGATCGTGCGGCAGAGGCAGGAGGAGCTGTGCCTGTCCAGGCAGTACAGGCTGATCGTCCACAACGGTGAGTGGGCGGCGCTGCCCGCGCGGGGGGCCAAGGACGCGCATTTCATCCGCATCTGGGAGGAAACAGGGAGTCTGAGAAGCCCCAGGGGACCTTCTTTTTAAATTTTTAAAAGATTTTATTCATTTATTTGAGAGAGAGAGAGAGATCACGAGCAAGGGGGAAGCGTGGGGGGAGAAGCAGGCTCCCTGCTTAGCAGGGAGCCCAGTGCGGGACTCGATCCCAGCATCCGGAGATCATGACCCGAGCCAAAGGCAGAGGCTTAACTGACTGAGACAGCCAGGCATCCCCATCTTGTTCCTTCTTGACCAGATCTTTCCCGGTACTGTTTCAGAGGGAATAGGGAAAAAGCCCTTTTCCAAAACCCTGGCACTTTTAATTAAGTAAAGCTGCAGAGGACAGGCTCTTCCTTTTTATCTGCTCCCCGAGGCCCGGCCTGTGGTCCCATGATTTTGTCCGCGGCTACACTGCCCCAGAAAGCATTTGGACTGAATTCATATTGTTCAGAGATTCAGTGGTGCCAGTGAAGGGCCGGGCAGCAAACGTGGCCATTGGTGTAAAAAGTGAAAGGGAGACATCGCCATAGCAAAGTTCAAAACAGAGCCATTTCAACAAATGCTCTTTTTCTCATATGGAACCAAATAACCGTGAAGCTGCCTAGCTGGGTTTCCTCACTTATGTTTTTTGAGATTCCCTGGAACAACCACTGAATCTTTTTATAGATGTTACCTTTGTCGGATCTTGATTTAAAAACCAATAACATTCTGGAGGAAAGTGTGCAGTCTATTTTGAAACGACACTCGCTCACTCCCACGGGAAACCGAATTTCAAAATCTAAATAGGGTAATGCTAAAAATGTAGAAAAAGAACAAAACTGAACTTTTCCGTTGGTCATCTAACTAGTTGGCCCACACGACACCCAACAGATATGAACCCAAAAGAAAAACATTAAAAAATAAGATTTTGATGCTTCATCCTGGGGGCAGCCTAAATGTAGGGTAGGGGAAGATCTCACCACAGCCTGGCCCCTTGCCACGCCATTTACCTGCATTATCCCCCTCAAGCCTCAGAGAACCTTTTGAAGGACATACTCTCATTATCCACATTCTACCGAGGAGAAAACGCGGGGCACAGGTTGCCCAAGATCTCCCATGGGTAGCTGAGCTGGATGCTAGCCAAGGTTGTTCTGTGACCCCGAAGCCCCCGATGGTACTGGCTGGTGACACGGTGAACATTCTATGAAGCCACCCACACAGCGGCTGAGGCCAGGGTGATTTGGCCCCCACTTCCCGAAATAGGAGGATGTGCCCCCGATCCTTCGCAATGCAGTGAGGCAAACTTAAGACAAGGCAAAGGAAAACTTTCAGACAGCAGATCCTATGCTGTCTGCCCCTCTCTTGTCCCCAGAGAGATTCAAAGGGTTTCAGGAAGAGCCTGGAGGGTGCCGATGAATCCCAGCCACATCCAGCTGTGACCTTACAAGACATATTTGAACACAGCCAAGCCCTAAGGCCATCACGACATTCACTGTGTGCGTTGAACACTGGGTCCATCTTTCTGTCCTCACTGACTGTTTTCTCTATTTCAGGTTACTGTGATGGTAGAGCAGAACACAGCATTTTGTAGCAATGTGGAGTTTCACTGGAGAAGTTCCCATTAATTCACACAGCCTTCAACTCGATCTTACCTTAGGAGTTTAGTTTGCCCTGCTCTGCTCCCCTCCCCTCCACAAACACTGAACCTCGGTACACCTAAACATATATGTGGGGATAAGTGAACTTGCACTCAAATGACTGTCTTTCCTGGAATTTTCTGAGGAATTAAGGCTTAGGATTCCAGACTTTGATTTATTAAAATATAGTCACCCATTTCCTGTGATCTGGGTTTTTATTTGTGCTGCATCTGTGTCAACGTGGCAAGTCCTGTAGATGGTTTGGGTGGGGTGCACTTTCATATACTAGGAAGGGCTCTTCTCTCCCTGCTCTTCATGACTTTTGGCCTATTCTGGTTCCTAATCTCCATTATTAATGACTGTGTCTTCTCCTGACCTCTTGGAAGGGGGGCTTCCCCATTAACTGAGAAAAGTCTTAACTACAAGCTTGGCCAAGGCACTGGAGGCTAAAAGGGGAGGTGAGTGTTGGCTAGGCCAGGCCAGCGGGCTCAAGGCCCCAGTTGACCCTAGGTCCATGAAGAAGGTGGGATGGTGGGCTCACCCCCAGCCCTTCATGGCCTCTAGCTCTTAATATACTTGTTAATTCAGGTGTGGCCAAAATGTTGAGGGAGAGGTGGCTGGGGACTTCCCTGGGGGAGTCAGGAGATGGGGCCCTGGAAACCAGATCCACGAGAACATCATGGTGCCTCCCACTGGAGTGTGGGAAAAGAGCTAGCTGGGAATAGAAGTGGTGGGGCTAGAGAGGAACACCATCAGTGCCATCAGCGGCACCCATGAACTCGGTGCATCACCGCATGCAGAGCCATTTACCTTCATTGCCCAGGAGCTCCCGGGAGCCTCAGGTTTTTATCTGGAAAAAGCATCAAGGCTTTGGTACCAGTGTCTTGGTTTTAAGCCAGAATCGAGCTCAGATACATACTACTTGTGTGAATTGGAGCTGCTCAGGTGGCTTCTCTGAACCTCACTCTTGTGAACTATGGGGAAACAGTACCTGCCTGATGGGGTGCCGTGAGGATTCCGTGAGAGCACTTTGGAGCTGTGCAACCCTGGCCATGATGCCAGACTGACATCTGTGAAATGTGTGGGGAAGGGGGGAAGGGCGCGTGTGTGTAGAGATCGCTGCCTTGGAGCTGGCGTATCAAGAAGCCAGGGCCCCCTGGTCCTTCGCTTTGATGTGTTTTGTTCTCCCAGCAGCAAGGGGGGGAGACAGGCAGCCGGATATGGGAAAGCTCTGCCCGTCATTCATGCCTGACAGCAGGCTGTCAGAGCCAGACTCTTCAGCCTCAGTGTGATGATCCCAGACGCCCATCACATAGCCACACATCACCTCACAAAACAGCTTTCATTTACCAAATCTAGTAACTAAAGATGAACAAGATCCCTGTCCTCTTGTTCTCAAGCTTGTGATCCCCATAAATCTTACTTCGGAAGCAAGCTATTCAAGAAACCTGGTGAGTAATGGCAATGAGGGCGCTGATTTACTCTGCAATGAAGATTCATTGAGCCCCTACTATGTGCCAGGCCCCCAAGCTGCTGCACGTTCCAGTCATTGTCCATCCTCCAAGTGACAGGTTCTCTTTGGCTCTGGTTTCTTCTCCCCATCTCTTTGTCCCAGGGGTATTTCATAAAACCACACAGCTGTAAACACTACCTGATGACTCCTAGCATTGTATCTTTGGGCCCAAGTCCTATATCCCTGCATCTAGCTGCCTACTTTCCATTAGGATCTCACTGGGATTTCAAACTTATATGCTCCAAACAAAACTCTTGGTTCTCCCACCTGCCATTCTCCCAGTCGTTCCCATTTTTGTGTCCTGCCCCACCATCCAACCACTGTCAAGAGTCCCCCTCGAATCTTCTCTTTCCCCCATGTTCTACATCCTGTCCATCAGTAAATCATGCTTGCTCTGCCTTCCCAAAGTAGTTCCAAGATCGTTTCTCAGAACCTCCTCCTAAGGCCACCCCCCTCTGACTTCCCTCTTGTCCTGCTTCAGCAGCCGCCTAACCGGTCTTGTCTCTGCACAGCAGCCAGAGTCACATTTAAGGACACATACTAGGTCACATCAGTCTCCAATCGCAAACCTCCAGTGGTTGCCCAATGAACAGAGTAAACTCCTTTGTGGCGTCCCAGACCCTACACAGTCCAGCCTTGTACCTTCTCTGGTTTCAGTTGGCTCCGGCGGGGCACCCCTCTGTCCCGGCATCAAGGACAGTTTGTAGCGTGGAGGAAGCTCAGTCGATAGTTGGCTTCACCGACACCAGACTTAGGGTATACAGCCCCTTTGCACCAGGGCCAGCGTCTGCAAGATCTGCAAAGCTCTGCTCCCCTGGATTCAGATGGTTGGCTCTTTCTTGTAGTTTCCCTTTTGGCCCAAATATCATCCCCCAGAGAGGTCTTCCTAGACCCCTCCCCACCCCATCCAAATTGCCATGACCGTCCTATTTCTTCATGATGACACTCCACTCTCTACTGACTTCTATTTATATTATCTACTGATTTCTGTTTAGTGCTTCTCCCCCCCGAATAGAAGGTACGTAAGCTCCATGAGGGTAGGGGCTGTGGCTGTCTGGCCATAGCATGTGCTTAAGAAGGACCTGACAGGTGGATTAGTGGAGGGAATCTCTTGTGTTCTCACTTTCGATGTTTTGAATCATCCTATCTCCTCTCTGATTTCATAACATGGCTTCTCCTAAAGGGGTCCATGGCATTTCTTATAAGAGAAAAACTAAAGTCGCCTTTAATTATTCCTTAGAAATTCCTCAAGTGTTCTTGACATTAGTGAATGGTATTGAGGCCTTGCAAGTCCAGGGCGGGGGGTGGGGGTGGGGTGGTACCTAGAATGGCTGTGACCCTTCAAGGAGAAATCTGGGTCCTGGGTTCATTTCCAAGACTCATTCTAGAAACCAGCATGGTGTGGCTTTACATGTAAGAGATGTGATTGCTGAACAGTTATAAATAAAAATTTATTAAACTCAATCATATTACAAACATACTGAAAAAAGTTCATATTTAAAAGGATCCCATAGCAAAACCCTTTGTAAAGGGTAAAATTGCTGTACGGAATGGTCACCCCTTGATTGACTGGTGCATACATGTGTGTTTGCATAGGTTACATTTTCTTAAAGCAGGCTACACTGATGTGGTGGTCCTGGAAATTAACTCCCCTTGAAAACATATCATGGCCTTCCAGAGGGTGAAAAATTCTGCCTACAGAGAAAATTTAATTAGTTGGAAATAATAGACAGATCATTTCTTCTGACAGACGTATCTGTAAACATCGCTCCCTTTTCCGGGAAGAAGAAACAGTGAAAAATTCTCCTCCATTCATTCCTAAACAGTGACATGTTATAGAGAATGGGGTTCAGGGCTGAGTTCGCGAACGTGAAGGCCACCACCCAGAAGAAGAGGGATGGCCAGATGACCAGGTCTTGCTTAAAGTTCTGGATCAAGATGAGGAGGATGGTGATGATGATGGGGCTCCACATGATGAAGAAGGAGATCATGAGCAGAAAGAGGGTCCGGAAGAGCCGGAAGTCCTGCTGGGACACGCGGATATGGTGGTTCTCCGAGTAGGCCTGGTTCACCGTGAGCCTCTTCCTTGACGCCTTGGTGATCTGCGGGAACACAAAGCAGAGCCAGAGCCACAGTTCACGGCAGGACGGTGGGGGTTCTGACTTAGGAGGAGCAAAGCTTCCAGCATTGGAATCTGCCATCCCTGCTGCCCTGGGACAATTCGGCTTTGGAACTTGGTGTGCAGAGCACCTGTCTCAGTGGCCTGACAGCTGCCTACACTTAGAATGCTCTGTGGAAATGGGGCACCTGGCTGACCCCCTGGAAATAAGGCAGAAAATCGTCCAAATTGTAACACAGTTGATGCAGAAGTGAAAAGGCTGAATTGGATGGTCTAGAAGAGAAATCTGTGAACAGACGCCCGTGGCTAGGGTCCGCGTTCATATGGCGGAATGTTACGGCACCCTCAAGGATGCAGCATTAGGAGGTGGGGTCTTTGGGAGGAGATCAGGTTATGGGGACCAAGCCCTCATGAGCAGTGCCGTTCGGGAAGCTCCCTTGGCCCTTCCACCACATGAAGACGGCGAGAAGTGGGCAGTCTGCAGCCTGGAGCAGGGCACCCTCGCCTTCAACTTCCAGCCGCCACAACTGTGACAAATACCCTTCTGTCGTTTAGAAGCCACCCAGTCTGTGGCATGTTGTGGCGGCAGCACAAACCGACTAAGCCACACATCTTCCCAAGTATTTCTTTTTTTGAAAGACGTAAGTAACTAACTGTATAAAAGCGGCATGTGTTCAAGGTACAAACTCAACCAGTATGATACGGAAGCAGATCAAATTCAAGATACAAGGCCTGTGGCCTCCTGTACCCTCCATTTCCACTCCCCGGATGAGAGCGGGGACCAGGGGCCCGTATGTCCTTGTGGGAATGCTCTGCTATCACACGCGTGCCCGGCCGTGGGAACACAGGTTCTGCACGTTGGCTCTGCACACACATGGGACCACACCACGCACCCCATGCTTCCCCTTCTTTGTCTTCACTTAGCAGTGGATACCGGTGCTCGCTGCACGCCAGCCCAGACAGAAGACACCTCGTTCTTGTTATCTTGTCCGTGGTGGCAGAGGCTCCACAGTAGGGCTGTCCCGGAATTTATCCAGGGCCCTACTGATGGGAATTGTATTTATTTCACCTTTTTTAAGGGGAGGGGTACTGGTTGAAGTGGCAGCACGCACACTTGTCCGTTTCCCCTCCCCTCCAGGTTCTTGGGTGGCAGAGGGGGCAGTGGGAGATGGCACAAGGGTGTGGCCAGTCTGGGCAGAAAGGGAGCCCTGAACCCCCACACTTGGTTCCTTTCCTTTACAGGAGCAATTGAAACGGATCCTAGTCTTGCCACAGGCCCCTGAGGTGGGGGCGATGGAAGGCGGTGGAGACTGGAGCTGCTCAATTGCTAGGACTGGGGCTGCCAGGACTCAGCCTGAAAACGAAGCTGGTCTGGGAAGGGCCCACGATGCCTGGGGTGTGGGCCGTTTGGGAATGATCCCCCAATCGGTGGGCTCTGTTGGCACCACTACCAGCTACATGGAGATCAGACACCATGACCAACAGAGGGGACAGTCCCCTCACAGGGGTGGGCACCTAAGAGACGATTCCAACAGCAGCCTCATTGTTTGTGCTGTCCACACTGCCCTGCAAAGAGGGCTAGAGTCCTTCATACAGTGTCTTACACTTATTTTTTGAGTGATGTTGATGTAAATTCCTATTTATTGAGCACGTGCCAGGCCCTGTACATATCACTTGGCTTTTCTCTTTACATTCTCCCAACAATTCTGTGACAGATCTAATTTGATGATCTCCATTTTACAGATGAGAAAACTGAAGCTCAAAGAGGTTGAGGAAGTTGCCCAACAGTACCCAGCTAAGCAGTCACAAAGCTGGGCTTCAAACCTAGGCAGTCTGACTCCAGCCCACGCTCTTAATCTTAAACTAGTTCCTTCCTACCCTCTACTATTTCCACCAATGGAAATCCTTCTGCCTGACCTATGACTCCAAGCTCTAATGCCAGCAACATCGAGAAGGTTTCTTGGTTCATCTCCCACGTGGCATCCCGCAGCGCTTTGTTTCGGTACTCATGTGGCCCTTGCCACGTGGCCAGCCACGTGGTCAATGCTGATGCGTCATGGCTACCTCTGACCTCCAGCAGACTGCAGGCTCCCTGGGGGCTGGGCAGCCCTATGGCTTCTGTGGGCCGGGGCTCTAGCAAGTGCCTGACAGTGACTATGAGCAGACAGAGAAATGGGCTGACTCATGGTCCGAGTGGATAAGTGGCTGGGTCTGTTTTTAGCACTGACTGATGCTGCCATTTCCTCTGCCCATGATTCCCACGACTTTCAGGGAGTGAGAAGAAAATGGGCTCATTATAATCCAGTGTGGCTCCTTGCTGCTCCCCTCCCCACGTTAGATGACGAGACTAGTTAATTTTACCCAGGCTTTAAAATGTCTCTGTCATGGTGCAGAATGCTTCATGTGTTTTAGGAGAAATTCAATGCTCGACTAACTTGAGGGTTAACTTTAATCCTTTAAACAGGCCTTTGGGGTAGGTTCTGTCATTGCCCCGTGTTGGGGACAAGAGATGGAGGCTCTGAGAGGTGAGGTAATGTGCTCAGGGCTCATGGTCCAGGGTGGGGGGAAGCACATCTCAGGGGCAGGTGTCTGAGCTCTTCACTGTGGGGCTACGGGCAGAGAGGATGGAGCTCCCAGGAGTGTGATCCGTGGCCCCCATGTCGGAGTCACCAGGCGAGTGCCTGGGCCCACCGTCAGATACGCGCTTTTGTGGCTCTGAGCAGGCCCAGAAAACTGTACTTCTCACAAACTCCCAGGTGGTCCTTGCTGACTCTAAGGGGACTACTAATTCAGGACAACAGATTTGGGATTTTCTCCCAGTTCTTTGAAAAGAGTCACTTTGTAAACTGTCCTTTTGAGAGGCACGGACTTAACACCCGTGTGAGTGTCCGAAGGCCCAGGGGAAACATCTCTCCACCTCACACCCTTGCCACTCCGTGCCTCCACACCGTGGTTGCCAACTGGTGGGTACAGGGAGAGGTGGGTCCCCACTGACATAGCTCGGGCCCTAGGGGTTGGCTCTCCCTTGGGGGCTGCTTGGTCCATCAGCAGCTTCCAGAGGGCCCATCTCCCGCTCCATTGCCAGCCAGCAGGCCCCGAAGCTGGGGAATGAGGGCCAGACGTGGAGAGGGGGCTGCGTGTTCACTACCTAACACGTTCATGTTTAGCTGAAACGGAGTTCGTTTCTCAGGTGCATGCTGAGATAAGGGAGGGTTTTCCAACTTCAAACTAGACCCTCACTCTCGCATCGGCAAACACTTACTGACCCCCTACCGTGTGCCACATACTCTGACAGGTGCTGGATAGTCAGCAAGAAAGAAGGGAGCCCTGCCCACCTGCTCTCCATTCTAGCATGTACATGGAGAACGAGGAGGGGAGCCAGAAATCTACAAGCTGGCACGGGGTAGAAGCTTCTTGCCGTGGCAGTGGTTGCTGGGTGACGATGGAAACCAAGTCCTGACAGCTAGCAGGGACAGCCTCATTGAAGGCACTTGGGAGTGACTGGGAGACGAGTACCCTGGGAAAGTATTGATCGGAAAACTCCACTGACGACGTATAGCGTGCTGAAGTCATGAGGAAAGAGGAAGCAGGGAAGGCAGAACAGTGAATAAGGCCCCCGCCCCGAGCTCGTGGAGCAGCTCTGGAAGCAAAGAGCCCAGCTGAGGCCTGCTCTCCGTCCTTGCATCGGGCAGAACCGGCACCCGGGGCAGGGACGTTAGAGCAGTGTTCCCCAAAGGAGATCCACGGAACACCAGTGCAAAGAGATGCTCTGCGGGGGAAAAGGGGGTCTGTGGTCAGACCTAGCAGTGCTGCCTCCTCTGTTCCTGCGTTGGAGACCCTCAAAGGACGTTAGTGTAATGAAGCCTCTCAGAAGCCCTGCAGTGAAGAAACCCACTTAACATGGATTAATCAGCATTTCCCAAACTCATGTGATCATGGACCCCTTTTTAACATCTAACAGCCCATGGAGTTCTAGAGAGTGCTTTAGGGGAGATGCTGCTTCAGAGGAATCCAAGATCAAGGTGATTTTAAAGAGGCACTTCTCAGGCCCATACATGGAAACTGAGTCAGAGGCAGTACTGACAGGTGAAAGAAGGGGAAGGGGTGACAGGTGGAGTTATGTGTCTTATGGCTTCAGAGGAGTTGCTGGTTGTGTCTCTATGAAAATAGCTGATTAACACTGATGTTCAATTCATTTTAAAGAGTTATTCTCTTGACAGAAGAATTCCGCTGAAAAGCTGATCCAGTGTCTCTGAGTTGTGAGTACCTTCAGTGGGAGAGAGACGCAAGCTATGAGGGTCCATGCAGACACTCCATCCACCTGGCAGCTTGCCTGCTTCCAAGTTACCCGCCTGGCAAACCCACGGGTCCAAAGTGAGGACAAACATCACAGTCCTCCCAGGAAATGAGCGGTAGTTAGTTTGGCTCATGGGGTGGAAAGTAATTTTTTTAAAGTCTTATATTTTCATTAGCATGATTTTCAAAATCACAATGCTAGATTTCTTTCCAATTAAAGTCTAGCAGCCTGTTCGAAATATTATCATATCTACACTCTCATTTTAGTGCATCAAACAATCCATCGAGGTCTACCTAGCTCCAGAAAAACTGAGGCCCACAGTAGTTAAATGACTTGCCTAAGGTCACACAGTAATAAAGCTTGGACTGAAATCTGGGTCTTAGGCCTTTTCGTTCAGTGACTTTCCTGCTATCCAAAAGGAGAAGGTATTTATTGTAGGCCCTTTCAATGTGACCCAAAATTTGTGTCTTACTCATTCAGCGAGTGTTTACTGAGTGTCTGCAACGCATAAGCCAGGCTCTGTGCTGGGCATGGAGCTACAGCAGGAAACAAAACCAAGCCTCAGCCCTCATGGAGCTTGCGTTCTAGTGAGCAAAACAGATGCTTTACGAATAAGTACGCAAAAACGGAATATGACAGGGGTTGTAAGAGCACTGAAGAGAAATAAATCAGGGCAATAAGCAACTAGAGAATGGTGAGAAGGGTCTCTGGGGAAGAGCCTTTTGAGCAGAGACCTTATGGAGTGGGGGAGTGGGCCACACAGAAATTGGGGGAATAGAGATCCAGGAGAGGAAATCACAGGTGTAAAGGCCCTGAGGCAGCCGTGTCTTGGCTGTGTGAGGAACAGTCCCACAGCCAATGTGGACACAAGAGAGGGCAAGAAATGAGGTGAGATGGCCGCCAGATCACATGGGGTCTTAAGGTGAGGGCTTTGAGTTTTGCCCGATGTGTGAGGGAAGCAATGGGATCTAAATGGTGTCTTTAGTCACCCCTCAGAGCACCGTTTCATAACCGTGAGTCATGATACATATTCTGTTTCATCCAGGAGCTGTCCTGGGGTCTGTGAGGGGAAGAACTGAAGGCTGGCCATGGGTCTGGAAAGTGACAACTTGCAATTTAGAGGCGGACGGATACAAGGACACCTTCCCCAACTCCATCAGGGCCCTCGGGGCTCCTGGAATGTTTCCTCATGGGCCCTGGCCTGAGAAAAAGATGGAAGAGGGTGGGATAAGTCAATCCTCCCTCAGAAGGTGACTGAGATGTCTGAGGTGAAGTTCAAAGGGGCGGACCCGAGCCCTCGCTGCCTCTAGGGGACTCAGGAGTGCGACCGCCCAGGGAGGAGGCCTGCTCCAGCCAGCCCTGCTCTAGTGTCTGTTCCTTGTTCTTGCCTTGCTCCAAATCTGGGCCCTGCGGCTTATTCAAAATCTCAACGGTACCTTTCCCCAGCATGCTCTGAGACAAGGGTCAGAGGGCCAGCCTAACACACAACAACAGCACTAGTTTACTCGTCCCCTGCTACCAGCAGGCAGTATCTCTGACCTGTCTCCCAACAATCCTACACTGTCCGAGCCATCGCCATTTTGCAGATGAGGGAGCTGAGGTTCAGAGAAAATAAATATCTTGCCAAAGGCCACACAGCAAGGACTCAAAAACCAGGTTATTAAAAGACCCCTTTCTTGTCTCCGTGTCTGCCTTTCACAGCCCTTTGTTCTTCTCTCCTTCCCCTCATTCACTTCCGACATCTGCGCAGCACTCAACAGTTTGCCGCGTGCTTTCACGCTGAGTCCCAGCGCCACACTATCCGGGGGACCAGCAGTTCACCGCATCGAACAGCAGCGCCTTCGTCTGTCTCTCCCTTCCTTTCCCGGGTTAAAGCTCCTTCTGGATCAAGAATGCGACCTGCTCACTCTTGACCAATCTCCACTCCCCACCAACACGTTGCATAGAGCAGATCCTTAACAAATGTCTGAGGAATTAAAGTGTGAGGACTCTGCCTGAGTGTGAGTCCTGATCCGGCTGCTTGTGTGCTCTGTGATCTTGGGCAAGTGACTTAGCCTTTCTGTGCATTGGTTTCCTCATCTGTCATTCTTGATAGGATAAATGAATTCGTTCCTGACACATTGTCAATACTACATAAATATTTGTTAAATAATTTTTAAAGAATTCATTCTAAGTTTATCTTCCTTTTTCCCTTACTCCTTTTCTTTTAGGGTAATAACAGCTAATTCTGACGTTGCATTTACACATGCCAGGCCCCCACTACAAACACGTTACAGACCTTAACTCCAGGCCTGAATCGGCTTCATACCCTTGAACAAGCCCCAGGCTGGGTGTCACTTAAGTGGGTCACAAGTCAGCTCGTGGGGAAGAGTCTAGAGAAGAGCGTGACTGGCCACCTCCCACAGGACCCAGGATTAGCAGACCCAGCTGGAGGTTGGCCTGGTTTTTGGTTCTGAGCATCTAAGAAGGTTACAGATTCTCAGCTACAAAGACAGGGCCTTAAAAGTGGCCAGCTAGCAAGCAGGACCTACAGGGCCCCACTTCAATAAGTTCGTTTGCCAGATGACCTCTAATATGCAATCAAAACCAAGATTCAACAACTGTAAACCTCCAAGAGAACCCAAGGTTTTGCAATAACCCTTCTGAGATGAGCACGAGCACACGCCATTTGCCTGAGCCCTCGTGAACAGGCTGTGTCAAGAGGCAGGAGCCAGGCCCGCGGGCCCTTTCCGCATCCCTGCACGTACTCACTTCGAAGGTGGACATCACTTCCTGGCTCGGCGCACTTTTGAAAAGCACCTTCTCAGGAGTGTGGGGTAGCAATGGGAAGGTCACGGGAGATGGTTTCTGGTAATGTTCTGTGTCTCATTTTGTTTCTGGGAGAAGCTTCTAGGAGTGTGGTCAGTTTGTGAGCTGTGCCTGTATGCTGCGTATGCTTTTCTGGATATAGATTACACTTCAATAAAAAGTTTTTAGAAGTGTACATTCTCCATCACTGTTATTGCTGTTTGTAATGGGGTAACAATGGACTCAACCCAGAAGCCCATAAAATAAATTATGTCACATCCGTATGACAGAAGAGCATCAAGCCATTAAAAATAAAGAGACAGAGATATAAAAACAAATGTAGAAAGATATTGCAATCTAGTGTTAAGCCAAAAAAGGAAACTACAAATAGTGTTATCTCAACTCTGAAGCAAACAAAAAAACATTGGGTTGAACCATGATATATGGTTGATATTTGACCATTTTATACAGTCAAATATGTGTTATAAATATACATGTATACACACGGCATTAAAGTTATGTATATAGGTAAATTTATAAGAAAATAACCTGAAAAATTTACTTTGAACTGTTAACAATGGGAGTAGATGTTTGGTTTCTGTTTTATACATTTCTACGTCTTTAATTTTTTTATAATGAGCTTTGTATTACTTTAGTGAGCAGTGAAATAATAAAACTAATAATAACAGTCATAAAGATATAACTTCTTTTTTTATATACCAAACTCTTGCCCCTCAGTGTTGCAGAGGGGTGGGTCTGGGCAGGGAGCCAGGATTGGGCTGGCGTGAACGCTAACGTAACTTCCGACCTGGAAGGCTGATTCCATCCGACACATCCCAGCCCAAGTAGAGTTCAGCTGTGGTGCTCAAAGCAGACATACCTGTAAGATTTTGGAGTAGCTGATCACAATGAGCAGTCCTGGCACCAAGAAGTTCAAAGTAGCGAACGACACATCCCAGGAGATTTCTCCGGCAATGTTGGGCCAAACCAGTGTGCAAATCAGAATTTCCTAGTTACAAAAAGGAAGAGAACATCATTTCCATGGTGGCTTCTTATTTGCCTTTAGCGCAGTCCCAGTAGGAGAGTATCCAACACTGTTACACTGGGGTGTGACCACGACGCAACCAGGAAGACATGAATGCTCCGCGTCCCTTCCCCTGCCCGCGCAAACACCTGTGAACCATTTCTCTCTGACCCGCAGAATAACTACAGCTATTATGCCCATTCTCCAGGAGACACAACGGGGTCTCAGGGTCACATGCTGATAACAGCTCCAGTTGGTTCCCGGGCATGACTCCAGGCCCAGTGCTCTTTCCACTTCCCTGGACGGAGCTGCCAAGAGCCCTTGAGCCTTCTCTGCCAAGTCCTTCATTTTACAGGTGACAAGCCCAGCCCTAAAATGTTACACAGATTGGAAGTGACACGCCGCACACAAACACGTAAGCACAGGGGCGAGGCTGCAGTGAAGTCACTCTGGGGCCGCTGAAGCCACCAGAAACCGTGTTAAGGCACTGAGGGTTCATTTAGGGGCCGTGCAAATGTCTAAAATGCGTCAAGCTGCATCAAAGAAAGCCGCGGCTTACTCCAAGACAATACTGGGGCCCGGACTTGGAAGCTCTATCCTCACGTGTCTCTCCCGCAGAGGGACATGCAACAGCCCCACACAATTCTCCAGCTTTCAAGATGGAAAACCACTGGCATGGGGCGGAAAGGCCTGGTTTGCAACCTTGCTGCTGTCAGTATGTTGTGCTGATTTCGAGCGTTTGACACTAATTACCAACCTCGAAGCATGTGGGGACCTTATTATATAGTTACTAGGAGCTGCAGCAACAATTTCCTCCAAAGAATAAATAGGTCAATGCAAAGAGATCTGTGTGTCTGCCTGTCCTCCCAAACACAAAGTTCCCGAGCCTGCTTGACTGCGGGAGCAGAACTACTTAGAAATCGAGCTGCCCTGAACACTTCTGAACACACAGAACAGACCTTCAAGAGCACATTCTGTGTAAAAAAGAGCACATCATTGACTTTTGGTGGACAAGGCATCTGAACCAATTGTAGTGGTATGATTTATGGCATCGTTCATTCATTCAGCCAGTATTTGTTGAATGCTACGCTAAGCAGGGGCAAAGAACTTTTATCACGTATGTCATAATGGGGTGCTCAAATTCAAAATGCAAACACATAGGCACTTCTTTTCCTATTCAGCATGAACAGGAAATAGTAAATCTGATATTCACTGAGCATTTATTCTATGCCAGGAAGCACTTTACATACATTATCTCATGGAACATTCACAACAACCATATTGAAATACACATTATTATTTTTCCCATGACACAGAGGAGACAACCAAGGCTTAGAAACATCTTCCTAAAGCATTAGTCTAAGACACTAGACGCGTAGCTCTTTTCAATCATATCGTATCTTCCCCAGAGAGCTAAGTGGTTATAAAGGAAATCCGGGGACCTACCAAGAAAACTCTGAAGGCAGGTCAAGCAGGGAAGAATGCTTCAATCATATTTGTACCTTGAAAGGGGTGTGAGAATGTTGCTTCCTTTTCCTATGTAGTTTAGATGCCTCACAAATGTACTAATAATTCCCAAAACGTGTTCTTCCATCCCCATCCCCTCCATACCTGAGGGGACAAAGTGCATTAGATCTTTCTACGCTGTGGTGATTGGAAAGAAATGTGTGTCTCTCAAGGATCTTCTGAGGATTGGTAGTGTGGTGATTATTTTGAGATGATCTCTGCCCACCATGCCCTCAGTCTACCACACCGGGGGGCAACATGGACCAGCAAATATGCTGGAGCAATGATCAGAAGAGATGATTCCAGTCCTGAAGGTGCCTGGGTCTCTGTTTCCTATACTTGAGATAGGAAAATGTACAGGGAGGGCACAAAAACAGATCCCAGAACCGTTTCTTAAAAACCCCAAAGGCCTCCACCTCTTTCCAGAAGCCTTCTCCAGAATGTCTGCCAAAATCTCTCCAGGCTTGGGGCACCTGGGTGGCACAGCGGTTAAGCGTCTGCCTTCAGCTCAGGGCGTGATCCCGGTGTTATGGGATCGAGCCCCACATCAGGCTCCTCCGCTATGAGCCTGCTTCTTCCTCTCCCACTCCCCCTGCTTGTGTTGCCTCTCTCGCTGGCTGTCTCTGTCTCTGTTGAATAAATAAATAAAATCTTAAAAAAAAAAAATCTCTCCAGGCTTAACACGATTTTGTAGAAGAAGGTATAATGATAGAGCCAGGTGTTCTCCCTACAATAGGAGCAAAGAAGTAGATCCCTAAACACTCTGCCTCATGTATTAGCCCCGTGCTGCTGAAGAAAATGTGTAGTGTGAATGGACAGATACACACCTGTGCACCCCCCCCACACACACATACGTGTAGACAAAAGACTGGAAGGATACATTCCAGAAAATTAAGTGTCTGTTTCTAGGTGCGACTCAAGTTCTTTTTGTTCTTTTGGCTTATCTGAATTTTCTAGAATATGCCTATATTATTTTATAAGAGAAAAAATGGCGATAAAAGTCAATTTTTAAAAGAAATGAGGATCAAACATGAAATATGGATTACCATGCTCGTTTAGCAAACCTAACCAGCTATTTTTTTTTTCCACAAAAACAATGAACTCATCCAGGAAGTTCCCCCGATTTCATGACTCTGATGAAGACGCTCCTTTACCTTTGGATTTGTGGCACTCGCGCCAGTCACGGAGTGTGATAAGGAAGTGAGATAAGAACTTTGCACAGCACCCCCGGGCACGGCTGAAGAGACAGTGCGGCTGGCCCGTGTGGACTGACTGATGGATTTATATGCTCTTTAGAAAGCTTTATATGGTATCCCTGGTGACGTGCAGTGTTTATTCTCATTAAAAATTTTAACTACAGGCACCAGGCCCACAGTCAAAGGGCTGGCCTGCTATAATTGTGTTTTTGTGGGAAAATCCTTCTGACTTATGTTATTTTGATTCTAGGTGTTCTCTCCTGCACTGTGACTTAGGAGGGAGCACGGCAGGAGTCGGCTCTGGAAGGTGGAGACTTGAGTCTTATAATAGTCCCTATACTTTTTCTGCACATTTGAAATGTTTCCTGCTTTTAAAAAGGAAATTTGAAAACCCAAAGGTCTAGGTCTGCTTTGTTACTGACCTGCAAAAGCAGAGCTGGCCAAGCCAGCGACTGTCCTTTCATTGCTTTGTTCAACCACTCACTGACTTGAGCCCTGGTGGCTGCACCACTGTGAGGATGGGCAAGGCGAGGCCCCTGCCCTCAAGAGGGCTCTGATGTGCTCAGGGAGAGAGAGAAGCGCTAAGAAACTTCAATACAGGGCAGCGAGCCGCAGTGCCCAGAGCTACCAGGGACAGGCGAGCACAGTCCCAGAGGAGAGCAGCATCCCGGAGGGGTTGCACCTGTTGTGCTTGGAGGGATGGGCTTCAGTCAGGAGAATGGGGATGCTGGAGCTCAGTGTCAGGACCAGGATGGATGAAGGCAGGAGGCCACATGCAAGGGCGTTAAGTGTAACTTGTATCCCCATCCCAACCTCTACCTCTCCTGGGCAATTTCATCCATTTCCATGGCTTCTTTTCCAAGACACTGCTGCTTTTTCCAGCCCTGTCTTCTCCTGAACCCCAGACTGACCCCTGTGCCCTGACGACATCTCCGAAGGATGTCTCAGAAGCATGTCAAGCTCCGATGTCCCACCCCAGAAGTCTCCACCTCCTGCCATCACCGACTCAGGGCATGGAGTCACCATTCCCTATGCTTCCAGCAACCTGAGTACGGGCTTTCTGCCGTCTCCTTCTTCCTTCCCCACTCAGAGGGAACCTTTAAGTTCTGCCCTAATAGCTATCCAGCGCACACACGTATCTCATTCTTGCTGGCACACCCCTCCCAGGCCAGGCCATCTCTCACCTCGTAAGTCCAAACTCCCTCAAGGGGCATACCTGGCCCTTCTCCAGCTGGCCCCCACCACTCCTTCAAGTACCATGTCTTGCCAACCCCTGCGCTATTTCTTCTGCCCGTAATGTCCCTCCAGTTCCCCACGTCCGAATCTGGCCAACTGCCTTTCATCTTCACCCTCAGCTGAGATCTCACTCATTCTCTTCTAAGAAGACTCCCCTGTGGATGGGGTCATCTATTTGTAGGCACTGCTCACACACGGACCCCGCTGCACCCTGGCTGACTTATTTGAAATGCCACCTGATTCCAGCCGTTTGCTGTCAGCTTCTCTAATGATGCTTCTCGGAGTAGCCCTGAGGATCCCTTTGCAAATCATTCTCCCTGTTCCGCCTATTCAAGCAAAATGGAAGACTTCGAGATGACTTAAAGGAAGTGGGAATCCTGGTGGATATCCCCTTGTCCTCCAGCTTCCCAACAGAAAGAAAAGAACATATCAAGGCAAGAGATGGACTTTCTCACATCTTAAAGGTATCCTCTAAGAGTAACAAAGCAGGCGAACTGCGTTTCTCTCCTCAGCCGGTTCACACTCAGCAGAGACACGGCGGCGCTCGGCCTGGTACTAAACCGGGGCAGCAGAGCAGGAAGCGGGGGGCTCCCGAGGAAGTGCGAACTCGCGGGGAACGGCATGGGGAGAAACAGAGCGAAATTCTGGTTGCATCCCTGCTCCATGACTTTAGGCATTTCCCTCTTTGGAAAATGAACATACGAACACCTATTTGGAGGGTTTCTGTGAGAAACAAACCGGGCCAGGTCTGAGACCATCTGCCTTGTCGATACCGGGAGCCTCCTTGAACAGGACCCCGTCTTGGTCACGTGACTCACAGTGAGGGCAGCGGGGAGGGGTGCTCAGTAAATGTTTGTGCAATGAATAGGCAGCACATTCTGGCCGGGTGGACAGTCCCCCCAAGCTGCCGATGAGGGTCAGCGCCCGGCCAGAGCCACAGCACACACAGGCAGGCATCCTGTTGGAAAAGGCTGAGTTGACCTGGCTGAGATGTCTCTGTTGCTAGAATGTGCCCACCCTCTTAAAATGGCCACCTATTATGTTACGCAATCAGAATTACACTATTTAAAGAATATTTAAAATATTTATAACCAAAGATAAGGAAACTAATAATAGCTGGCAATTCCTGCGTGCTTAACTGTGTACGTGCCAGGTGTTGGCCCGCTCACTGAACGCTAGTCCCCGTGGCAATCCTATAAGGCTCTACTGTCATCATGCCCAGTCTGCAAATGAGGAAAGGAAGGTAGAGAGGTGGGGACCGCTCGCCCCTGTCACACAGCTCCTAAAGGGCAGAGATGGGACGCAGACTCAGAACGCAGGACTCCAAAGCCCACACTCCGAATACCAAATTATCTAGCATTTTTAGCATGTCTATCATTTTATCCTCCCTGCAGGGAATTTTGAAGGAGGCTGGTCACCCTGGACTGCGGGGCACCCACTGCCCAAACGGACAAAGGTACTCGTGTTCCTGTGTTGGGGAGCTGGGGAGCACTAGATTGGCAGAAAGCTCTGAGAGGCACTGTTTCCCTGGCCAGAGCTCCTCAAGAGGACGCAGCCAGCGTGTGCTTGGGGTTAGTGAGTTCCCTCAGCCGGTGGTTTGGGTAGGAAAGTGTCCCCCGTCCAAAAGCTCTGTATTCAGTGTCCAAGTAGGAAGGGGCGGGCAGAATCTACAGACAGGAAGCTGGGAATAGAGGATTAAGAAAACAAGCTTTTGCTAATTTTAAATGTGAGACTCTGTTCAGTCTAGCCTAGATCCTTCTCTGTCTCTTTTTTTTTAAATGGCCACACTCTTTTTCCCCCCGTTTCTCATTGTTTTCAACTTATGTCTTCCACCCCTGAGACTCAGTTTGCACACCTATAAAATGAGTTGTTTCCTACATGCTCAGGTCACAGCCCTTGAGGAACAGGGCAGTTTTTCTGTTCTTGGCTTATCGACAGGTGCATGCAATGGGGAAAAGACAAAGAGGTTGGAGAGTTCGAAAGGACCATCTGGTTTTCTCCTGACAAGCTCCCTTGCCCCACCTCTACTAATTCCAGGGAGGAGGGCTCCTGCGGCCAATTCAGCTAGCCCTCAATCTTCCAAGGTGCTTCTGATGTGCTCTCCCAGTGGCTTTGCCCAATCCCTCCCCAAAGGCTCTATGATCAAGGAAGTGTTTCCGTGTTAATACAAGAGGGGTCTGCATGCCCACCCCAAGGGAGACGGAGGGAAAGCCACCACAACACAAGTCTCCATGGAAACACCTCTCAGTTCAGCTCTGGTCATCCTGGAAGTGCTGCTGGGGGCTCCAACCACACAGACACCCCACCAGAGGTAAGATACAGAGTGACAAGACAGGGACACTCCCCCATCGGAGCGAGGGCCTTCTCGCTCAGACAACCACCTGTGTCCACGTAGGCAAGCAGTTTTAGTCTGGGAAGGGACAAGAGCCCTTTTAAGTGTCATTTGTCAGTTAAGTTTAAGTGTACCTAAAACAGTTGTAAAAGGGAGGGGCACAAGGTACATGTCTGGGAACATAAGATACCCTGAAGATCTATTCTATTTGATCTTTAATTTCCCGAGTGTCATTTTTTTCTGGAAGAAAAAAAAAATCGGGAAGAGTCCCTCGAGGTCTGTGAAAAATACAGATACACTATTATTCCGTGAGAGAATAACTTAATCAAAAGACTGTTAGCAAAACCTAGCCTCCAGCTGATCCAATGGGTCTGGGGTGAGGCCTGGTCTTTCACTTATTTTAGAAGCACGTAAGTGACCCACTTTGATTCTCAAGTACATCTGGGCTGAGGAGGACAGGCCTGCCCACTGGGTTAGGGTCCTTGGTCTGCTACGCGGATGGCACCCCACCAGCTCAGCTGAGCCCAGCCATCCTGGCCGCCACTTGAGGGGGCATGGCCACAGGCTTCCATGTCCTTTGATCAAGTGCCACAGGCCTGACATGGTTCCTGCCTATTAGTCATTCAAGGCCTTAAAACAAGACAAAACAATCAAACAAAAACCCCACAATGTATTCCATGCAAAAAATAAACTATTAGGAAAGAGACTCTTAGGTCTGATTTTTGTTAAAAAGAAAAAAAAGAGAGAGCAAGAGATACTTCTTGCACAGGATGCAGACTTCTCAAGCGCCATTAAAAGGCCTGTATGAGAGACTGATCTGGGGAGACCCCCAGGGAAGCCCACATCTGTGTCTATGCTCCAGAGCACAGACCCAGGAGGGCATCCTCTGCTCAGTCTCTGTGCACTTCCGTAGCAGGAAGCCTTCCCCCAGGTCACATCTCATTCCTGTGCCTGCCTACCTTCTCACTCCCTTCTGATCACTGAGCAGGCCTCCCTTTGGGACTGTGGCTTGTGACGGTTTTGATAAGGCCAGAAAATCAGTGAGTTGTAAAGAAAGGGAGGGGGTGGGAAAACCAGCTTAGGGCAGACCCTTGGAGAGGCTGAGCCCAGAGCAGGACTCCTGCTTTCCTTTGTAGAGGGCGCACAGACTCCTGTTCTTTCTCTGTCCCTACCCACGAGGCACAGAAAACCTGGCACACTGGGATGATAGCCAGAACCACCGGCCACTGTCCTCCACCAGGCCGGCCCCCAGGTGCCTGGACCTAACTGAATCTCAGCGCACAAACTCTGCGAGAGCGCAGTGGGACAGCGACAGGAACAGACGTTGACCGCGATTCTGCACCGTGATTCTGGACGGCCGAACTGGAATGGACCCGAGCCAATGTCATAAATTATCTGCAGAACCTTTTTTTTTTTTTTTTTAGGTCATTCACCCCCACAAAGAACCTAATGGCAACCCTGAACACACTGCTCATAATAAAGCTCATCTGCCAGCCTCTGGAATCTGCCGAACATTCTGGCGCCCAGGATATTCTGAAGCCACCCATCATCAAGGCTCCCCGTGCAAGATCCTGTGGTCTAGTCTAAGCCTTCCGTCTTGCAGTTGGAAAAACTGAGGCCCCCGGACAGGATCACGACACCCCTAGTGGCAGCATTGGGTCTGGGGTCCCTGGGTCTCCGATGCCCTTTCTCCTGACTCTACCAGCAGGTTCTCAAAGCAGGACCTTTCCCCAGCCCGCGCTGAAAATACTGAGCACGATCTCAGCTCCTCCTCGCACTGAGGATGAGATGCCCTGAGCAAGTCATTCCTCTGTGTGCCTCGCTTCCTCATACGTGAAGCGGCCGTGCTAGTGAGAGTACTGTAGCACCCTGGGAGAAAGCAGATTTCAATATACACGAATGCGATTAGCCATTCCGGATCCTCGAAGTTCCATCTGGCTGGCTCCTAAGCTCCCCGCATATTTCACTACCCTCAATATAGAAAGTGCACTTTGCAGGCATTTGGGGGACTCCATTTACAAATTTATGGATGGCGTTTACCGGACCTACGTCGCTGCAGTGAAATTTAAGAGCTAAAACTTCAGAGCACCGGGCACAGTGTCACAACAATTAAATGCAACAAATCGCCTATTTTTGCTCTATTGTTTTGGTTACTCATTATCCCAGGTCACCGTTTCCGTGGGATCCCCGCCTGACAGCCCGCCCCAGACACCTGCCTGGCGCGCACAGCCTGGCGCTCACCTGGTCCTGGCCGGACAGCCGCTGCGGGGTGACTCGGAAGAAGACGCAGAGGGGCAGCGCGGCCAGCGCCGAGTAGCCCCAGATGAGCGCCAGCAGCAGGGCCCTCGCCCGCCGCCCCAGGCCCCGCCTGCCCCGCTGCAGGCGAACGATGCACACCATGCGCTCCAGGCTGACGGCCGCCAGGGTGAGGATAGTGACGCTGCCGCTCAAGCTCATCACGTAGAAGAGCAGGTGGCAGGCGACCGGGCCCAGCAGCCAGGCCTCGGTCCATCGCACGGCCAGCACGGGCGGGATGGCGCTGGTGAAGAGCAGGTCCGCGCAGAAAAGGTTGAGCACCAGGCAGGCGGTGTTGCCGCGGCGCCGTCGGCGCGCCACCAGCACCAAGGCGCACACGTTGCCCAACAGCGACACCGCAAAGATGAGGCCCAGCACGACCGTCTCCACGGCGGTCAGCACTAGCCGGTGGTCGCCCTTGACGTCGGAGAAGAATGGGAAGCGGGTGCGGTTGGCCCGCTCCAGGCTGCGCGGGGACCCAGTGCCCGCCGCCTGCGCGCACTCAGGGGACATGCCCGGCGCCCGGCGGCCCGCAGCCGTCTGCGAGCGCGCTCATCTGGGAGGCGACTGAGCGCCAAGGCGGGGAAAGAGGGAGGGCGGCGGTTGCGACATCTCCCCTCTGGCCCCCTCCCGCCGCAGGAGCGCCGGCGCTGGGCGTTGCGCGCTGAGCCTGGGGCGCGCGGGAACGAGGAAGTGCCAGGCGATGCCGCTGGAAACACCCGGGCTAGGCGGTGACCCGTGCCCAGGCCTCACGCCCTCTACTCTTGGGGAAGCGCCTGAGGGGCTGGGAAACCCCACCTAGAGAATCCCCTGGAACCCCTGCAGGGCTTCTCCACAGCTTCTGCCATCCTCCAGGGGCATCCTGTGTGTTGCCCCATATCCATCGATTTAAGTAAAATTGATTTAGGAGTGTCCGAGCTGGACTTCAGAGATCATTTTGGAGATTTGTGTTGTTCAGGCTTATCAAAGAAGCCCTATGGGTCTGGGGGTAGATTCCAAAGCACTTTGCAATGGGCCCAGATCTTTCTGAAGGGAGAGGGAATCTTTTGTTTTATCATTGCTTAGTAACATGTGACCTTGGCTAGATTATTTTATTTCTCCATTCCCCAGGTTTTTTTCACCTATAAAATGGGACTAAAATACCTCATTGGGTAATTGTGAGGATCTAAAAAGAGATGAACACTTGGCGCATAGTAATTTCTGCTGAAATGCCATCAGTTATTAGTTACTGTAATTAAAATGTATGTATATTTTGCATTCTGAGCAACCAGCAAGGATGCAAAAATACTTTCATGTAAAAAGACTGGGGTCCCAAAAATCTTGAATAAGCTTGACACCCCAGAAAGACAGGCACTCCAAGATTTTGAGGCAGACACACAGGCTGTGAATGTATTTCAGACCCCCCAATTTGAGAAGCACTGGGCAATCCAGTCCCCTTATAGATAAGGAAACTGAGGCATAGCAAGAAGTGATGTGTCCAAGGTGGCCCCTGGTTAGTAATAAGAGCCAGGTCCCCTGCTCCACATCTTTCTACCACCCCCACAGTGTCTAGTTTTCTGTTACAGTCAATTAGGCAGTTAGAGAATAAAAAACGTGATTGTGGCCCTAGACCCAGTGACTACTTCCCTGGCCGGCCACCTCCCCCACCGCCCCCCTCCCTTTGCCATACTGCCAGGCCTCTCCCAGTGGCCCATTCTGCCTGTGTATTTATTCGGGATTTGGCACACCAGCCTGAGGTGCTGTCTGGGCAGGAGATGCAGTCTGCTTATCACTATGTCATGGGTTGACAGTGTGACCTCTGACCTGAGGAGTAGATTGCATGTCCATGGAAGATGTTCAACTGGAAACTTGAGGAAATTCAAGTTGTAAAACAACCAGTTTGCTTCCTGACACTGTTGAAAAGGGGCAAGAGACTGAAAGAAAGGAACTCATATGGGATTTGCAACTGTCTGGGGTCAGAGTATATCCATTCTTTGTGTGAGGGAAGAGCTGGGTGTGTGGGAGGGAGAGAGAGAGGGTTGGTGGAGATAGGGGAGTGGGTTCCATTAGCATGGCTAGTGTGTCATGGGGACAGGATAGGTTTTCCCAGAGTGGGTGAGCAGGGTGGGGTGGCAGGGGTGGAAATCCTTCTCCATCATTACCCTCCAGGTTCTTCCAATGGCAAAACAGTGAGTGCAAAGTTTCCCCAATTTTCTACTTTTGCATTGCTTTCGTGGCACCCCCAGGCCAAAAGAAATCCCTGACAGTTTCATTTATCAAGCAGGTGGGTCCAAATGACTTACTAAGACTTTATGTCCTAAGAGCTTAGTAGCCATCTGGGAAGAACAATACATATGAACGAAAAAATGTTTTGTTTCATTCTTAAATAGACGTAGTGACCTAATGGGATGGGTGCACCTGTTGAGCTCCACGAAGCTGGGAATCAGACTGGACACTGCTACTCTCATTTCCTGCTCCACAGTGATTTTCATGTATCTGCTTTTTATCACAGTAACCCCTGAAAACTGAACTTTTTTTTTTTAAAGATTTTATTTATTTATTTGACAGAGATAGAGATAGCCAGAGAGAGAGGGAACACAAGCAGGGGGAGTGGGAGAGGAAGAAGCAGGCTCATAGCGGAGGAGCCTGATGTGAGGCTCGATCCCATAACGCCGGGATCACTGAGCCAAAGGCAGACGCTTAACCGCTGTGCCACCCAGGCGCCCCTTGAAAACTGAACTTCTTAAGTGGGCTTCAGGTTGAAACTGTGAATGACCTAGAGCTAGGAGTTCATGTGGAGTCCAGTGGAGTCCTGTGTTTCCCTGGACACCCAAGGACATGTGGGCATGTGGCTAAGAACATAGGCTTGGAAAGTCGCCTGCCAAGATCAGAATCCTGACTGGGGCACCTGGGTGACTCAGTCAATTAAGGGTCTGCCTTCGGCTCAGGTCCTGATCCCAGGGTCCTGGGGTCTGGCTCCCTGCTCAGCGGGAGTTGGCTTCTCCCTCTCCCTCTGCCCTTCCCCTTCCCCCTGCTCATGCTCTCTCACTCTCTCTTAAATTAAAAAAATAATAAATAAATAAATAAATAAATAAATAAATAAATAAATAAATAAAATCTTTTTAAAAAAAAAAGAATACTGACTATATAACTCACTAGCTTCTAGTGTCTCAGTCTTCCCATATATAAAAAAGGGTATAATAATAGTACTGGTTTCCTCGGATCTTGAGGGGATTAAACGAAGTTCCTACACGTAAAGCACTTAGCACACTAGTTGTCCAGGGCTCAACACTGTTTATGGACTTAAGGACTGACCACCCATCACTGTTTGCTGAGACAGTGGTTATAAATTATTAGGGAAACTATCTTTCCCTCTCAAAATGCCCTGGTTTGGAGGTTAAATTCTGTGGCCATCCTACCGTTATGTTTGTCACTGGGTGCTCATCAAGTCGCCACAGGCACTGGGAGTTAAATTTAAGTGGTCTGACTCCAGGGCCCCTGCTCTTAACCACCAACACACACACACACACACACACACACACACACACACACACACACACGCCCTGCGGCTGCAGAGACATCGGGAGACGTTTCTGGTCGTCACGACTTGGGGGTTGCCACTGGCATTCAGTCGGTAGGGCAGAGGCCAGGGCTGCTGCTGGACGTTACACAACGGAGAATCGTCCAGCCCCAAAATGCCAATAGTGTTGAGGTTAAAGATCCCTGCGGCAGAAGCTGCCCAGCAGGCTGGACCTCTTCCTGTTGATACCTGTTGTCAAGTCCCACCTAGTGGCAAAAGCCAGAAACGGTATTATTTTCCTGGTAGGGGTTTCTTCAGAAAACTGTAATCCCTTTAACCAAACCACGGGTGAGACTCCGCTTGGAGCTCTGGCCCCAGGTGTGCACAGCCATAAAGTACCCGTGGTTCACGGGACAGGATGTGAAGTCATCAGGGTGGATTGACCTCACAAGTTCCTCATAATCAAAACAGCCGGCAGCTCCAGGCTGAGCCCTCATTGTCAGAGTGATATTTATTGCTCATGGTTGTTAATTACTATTATTACTGTAATTTTGTAATATAGTTTGAAATCATGATGACTCCAGTTTTGTCCTTTTTTCTCAAGATTGCTTTAGCTATTTGGATCTTTTGTGGTTCCATATAAATTTCAGGATTGTTTGTCCTATTTCTCTGAAATGTGCCATTGGAATTTTGATAGAGATTATATTGAATCTGTAGATTGCTTTGAGTAATATGGACATTTTAACAATATTAATTCTTCCAATCCATGAGCATGGAATACCTTTCCATTTATTTCTGTCTTCTTCAATTTACTTCATGAATGTCTTATAGTTTTCAGTGTATATAGGTTTTTCATCTCCTTGGTTAAATTTATTCCTAGATAATTTATTCTTTTTGATGTAATTGTTAATGGGATTATTTTCTTAATTTCTCTTTCTGATATTTCATTGTTAGTACATAAAAACACAAGAGATTATTTTCTATTGATTTTATATCCCACAAATTCATTGGATTTGTTTATTCGTTTTATCACTCATTTTTGGTGAAGTCTTTAGGGTTTTCTATGTATAAAATAATGTCATCCACAAGTGGTGACAGTTTTACTTCTTTTCAATTTGGATGCCTTTTATTTCTTTTTTTCTGGCTAGGGCTTCCAATACTATGTTGAATAAAAGTGGCAAGAGGGAGCATCCTTGTCTCGTTCCTGATATTACAGGAAAAGCTTTCAGCTCTTCACCATTGAGGATGATGTTAGCTGTGGGCTTGTCATATACAGCTTTTATGATGTTGAGGAACATTCTCTCTAGACCCGCTTTGTTGACAGTTTTTTTCTTTAATCATAAATGGATGCTGAATTTTGTCAAGTGCTTTTTCTGCATCTATTGAGCTGATCATATAATGTTTATCCTTCGCTTTGCTAATATGGTGTATCATATTGGTTGATTTACGGAAGTTGACCCGTCCTTGTAACCCTGGAATAAATCCCACTTGATCATGGTGAATGATCTCTTTAATTTATTGTTGAATTTGGTTTGCTAATATTTTATTGAGGATTTTTGCATCTATGTTCTTCAGAAATAATGCCCTGCAATTTTCTTTTTTTGTGGTGTCCTCCTCTGGTTTTGGTATCAGGATAATGCTGGCCTTGTAAAATGAGTTTGGAAGATTTCCCTCCCTCTTCAATTTTTTGGAAGAGTTTGAGAAAGATAGGTATCAAATCTTTGAATGTTTGGTAGAATTCACCGGTGAAGCTTTCTGTCCCTGCACTTTTGTTTGTTAGGTGGCTTTTGATTACTGATTCAAGCTCCTTACTAGTAATTGGTCTATTCAGATTTTCTACTCCTTCATGATTCAGTCTTAGACAACTGTGTATTTCTAGGAATTTATCCATTTCTTCTAGGT
The DNA here is from genome assembly GCF_024610735.1 of Ursus americanus. Taxonomy (NCBI): domain Eukaryota; kingdom Metazoa; phylum Chordata; class Mammalia; order Carnivora; family Ursidae; genus Ursus; species Ursus americanus. Next base: position 32,928,404 of record NC_142132.1, read on the forward strand.
TGTCCAATGGATTGACATATAATTGTTTACAGTAGTCTCCTATGATCCTTTGTATTTTTTTGATATCCGTTGTCACTTCTTTCGTTTCTGGTTTTATTTCTTTGAGCCCTCTCTCTTTTTTTCTTAGGAGTCTAGCTACCATGTAATCTGGCAATTCCACTTCTGAGTATTTATCTGAAGAAAATTAAAATGCTAATTTGAAAAGATACATACACCCCTATGTTCACTGCAGCATCATTTATAATAGCCAAGATATGAAAACAATCTAAGTGTCCATTAATGAATGAATCGATTAAGAAGATGTGACACACACACACACACACACACACGCACACACACACACACACGCACACACACACACACTGGAGTAATTCTCAGCCATAAAGAATGAAATCTTACCATTTGCAACAACATGGATGGACCTTGAGAGCATTATGCTAAGTGAAATTAGTCAGACAGAGAAAGACAAATACCATATGAGTTCACTTATATGTGGACGCTAAAAAACAAAACAACTGAGCAAAACGAAACAAAACTCACAGAGAACAGATTGGTGGTTACCAGAGGGGAGGGGGTTTGGGGAGTGAGTAAAATGAGTGAAGGAAGTCAAGAGTACATGCTTCCAGTTATAAAATAAGTAAGTCATAGGGATATCATGTACAACATGGTGACTAGAATCACCAATATTGTATTGCGTATTTGAAAGTCGCTAAGAGAGCAGATCTTGAAAGTTCCCATCACAAGAAAAAAAGATTGTAACTGTGGTTGATGGATGTTAACTAGACTTACAGTGGTGATCATTTGGCCAAGTATGCAAATATCAAACCATTATGTTGGATACCTGAAACTAATATCATGTTATAAGTCAATGTTACTTTAATTCAAAAAATAAAATAAAATGAGTGTTAGGCTAAAAAAATACTATTATTATCATGCTCCTTTGCTTCTTCCACTCTAGATAAAATGATAGAAAGGGAGACAAGGATCCACCAAGTGTAAATACGAACAGTCTAGTTTTTGAGCTGAAGGGAAGACCGCATTGAGGGATGACTTCTGTGCCTGTTTATTTTATATTTTTAACCAGACAGGAGGAGAGGACTTTTTCAGCATGTGGTTTTTTAAATTTTCCTTTGGAAAAATTTTATAAAGTTTGTCTAAAAATGCTTACTGGCCCATGGCTTCCTCTGCAAACCTCCCTGTGAGTAGTCGATCCACCAACTGTCACCTGCCTATTTACCGTCTATATCCAGGGTGAGACACAAATCCTTGCAGAGCTCAGGGCATCTCCTGCAGAAGTAGGATCTACCCCAGAGCAGAATTCAAAGGGCATTTATCCCTGCGTAAATGTCGTAAGTCTTCCTCCGGCCTCTGTTGTTCACACCCCAGACCCAATTGCCCTGAACATTCACAACTGAGTAATAGCCTCCGTCAGGCGGGCGGGGGTGGGGGGTGGGGGGTTGTGGAGGGGGAGGGAAGCCCCCTCGTGCTCTGAGAAAGGCTCTTCCTGCTCCTTTTTCCAGGAGGCCCAAGAGTTCCCAGGGGGACGAGGCACTGTGCACGGCAGGGCGGGGAATGGTGGGGGGTGGCATCAGAGAGCAAGCCACACCTGGGAAAGGGCGGCTGCTTTTGTGCGCCTCAGGCCTGTCCTCCTCTCCGCTGTCGGTCCTGTCAGACAAAAGAAGGAAGTCCAAGTAGAGACCGGAAAGTGAAAACACTAAACCCAAGAGGGACAAGTCCTCAGCCCCCGGTGGTGAATTCTTCACTTACTGGAGCCCAGGGCAGGGATCCTTCACAAGGTCTGGGGGCCTGACCACAGCTCGTGCAGTGCTGCATGTAAATTAGGAGAAGCGCCTGCTCTGAGCAGTCAGGAAAAGGCGCCCCTGCCTCAGGGCCGATGCAGCCATGGCTCTGGGCTTGGCAAGCAGCACCGGGGGTTTCCGCCCTCGCACACGCCCCTCCGGTGGGCATCCTGTGCAGGGGACGACCCGCATGTTAATCCTCTGTGGCTCTGCGTCATCGTCTGTGGGCTTTGTGGCAGCAAGGGTCCTTCTGGCTGGCCCTTCCTGCCCACTTGTTGGTGGTTTCCATCCAAGCCCTCGAAGGCCACCCTCTCCCCTATGACCAACTGGACACGGCCCCCTGTGTGTGTCTCACCAAGCTGATCATTTGTCTGGAGAACTTCCGCAAGCCCCCTGTTGTGGTGTCTCCCGTGAAGAACTGAGGAGCTGAAAGCGAGGGTTGGCCTTGTAGTAACTGTGCTGACCAGCGAGGCTGGACCACTATTGTTGGAATCCCAGGGCAACTGCTTCCGGAGGCAGATGAAGAGGGTGGGACCAGTTCTAAAGCAGGCCCTGCTTCCCTGAGGGGAACGTGGGAGCCAATAAGGCCAGGAGGATCGCCTCCGCTTCTGAGGTAACTTTGAAGGAGGGCCATGAGGAACAGGCAGACTGGCAGGCTGGGCAGGGGAGAACACTAACAATACCGCTACTACTAGTAGTAGTCGTAGCAACCAAACACCTATGTGGTAATTACCATATTCCAGGCACTATTTTAAACACTTGCTAGAATTAACTCATTTCATCCTCATAACAATCCTATGTGGTACTGTGGTGGTTATAAAATATGGCTACAACTTTTTCATACAGCTCCCTTCAAAAAGTGGGGCCTCTTTTTCCTCCCTTCACACACTGGCTGGACTTACTTTCATCTAATGTGTGACAAGAGCAGAAGTAATGTGACGTGACTTCACAGGTGAGGTCGTACAGAGGACATACCTTCTGTCCAGCTCTCTCTCCAGTACCACTTGCTCTGGGGGGAGGCACCCACCACATTGTGAGAAGCCTCGAGCAGTCCAGTTTGGGAGAAAGTAAAGCCTCCTGCCAACAGCCAGCACCAACTTGGCAGCCGCGTGAGCGAGCCCCCTTGGAAACAGATCTTCCAGCCCCAGGTGAGCCTTCAGATACTACAGCCCCAACCTACATGCGACTGAGCCTCATGAGAATGCGTGACAGCTAAGCTGCTGTCACCCAGCTAAGCTGCTCCTGAATACCTGACCCACAGAAACTGAGGCAATAAATGTTTATTGTTATAAGCCACTAGGTTTGGGGGTAATTTGTTCCACAGATAACGAATGCCAGCTGGTTCTTTTGTTATCTCTAACTTACAGATGTGGAAACGGAAGCAGAGAAAAGTCATGGAATTTGCTTTAGGGCCTGGTAAACGTGATCTGAGACCAGGCAGCCTGGCTCTAGGGCCTGCGCTCTGAACCCCAACAGTGAACCTGTCTGGACTCAGAATCATAAGACTGAGGCCTGTATAGGAGGCAGGGCTCAGGGGCCTCAGCAGTGGTCCCGATGGCTTGGGTCCTGCCCATTTTATCAGTGGGCTCTAGTCTTCCTGTCCAAAGTGGAAGTTACCAGAAGCCTTTCCAATGCATTTCTTGCTTGCTTAAATTAGCCAGAAGTAACTCCTGTCGCTCGTCAGCAAGAAACTTAATCAAGGGGAAGAGGTCCATCCTCCTCCAACAGTGTCTTTCTTTTAATGGCAGCCAGATTGCCTCTCAGACAGGAGCTTACACTCCTAAAAGGAATGTTGGTGGTTACCTTGTTCCAGCCTTCTGAGGAGAGCTGCCATCAAAGGCTTCAAACACAAATGTTTGAATTCAGAAAGGAAAGCACCTTAGGAACGGCCCATCTCCACTTAAGTGGCAGCTTTCCTCCGTGGCCCCTCTTGGCCAGGAGCCACCCTGGCCAGCCTGGTAAGGAAAGAGGTCCGCTCAGCTCACACAGATGGGGCGCTTACCGCAAGCCAGACTCCAGGCCCGAGAGAAGCAAAGACAGGAGGTGAGCAGTGCCAGTGCAAGCCCAGAAGGGCCTAAAGTCCAGGATGTGGCTTCGCTGAAACTCTCCAGGTCCCGAGGAGGCCAGCGTCTCACACAGCATGTGGCATAATTTGTCTTGCCTCACATTTTTCCCCTTTGGCTACTTTATTCGTTCTATTTTCTGATTACAAAACAGTAAGATTTGGAAAACGCAAGAAATCACTCAGGGAAAATAAACCCAGCCATCATTCTTCTATGCAGAGACAACCCCATGGGATTTTGCTGTATAGCCTTCTGGTGGTTTTTTCCCTGTGCATTTGAGGCTGCGGGCAGGCATAGAGGTACTTTACAAATTGGGGGCCCTGCTGCACATGCTATTTTGTACTACACGTTAAAAACATTTCCTGGAACATTATTCTTCCATTCTGTCCTTCAGCTCCCCAACGCACATGACTGACCCATGACGTAGTTAGTGCGCCTCTCGCTGCCCTGGGAAGGCCGAAGGACACCCCTATAAGCCACGCATGCTCCCCGGCAACGGCTCCCAGGGGCCAGTCCTTGCTGCAGTTTCTTCTGATCTAAAGTGAAATGAGAAAAATAGAGACCATGTAGTTTCTTTTGCGAGGCTAAATACATCCATGTTTTATTGGAGGTTATATCCTGCCTACTTTTTGTTAAACTTCTTTTTCTTTTAGAACAGAGTGTTTATGGCAGTCATTTTAAAAAAGGAAACAACCCTATGGGACTTATGGAGATTTATAACAAAAAAATACCCTGACCTGTGCAGCCCCCAAAGCCAGGAACTACTGCTCTAGTCAAAGGGCAGCAGCCCAGCTCGAGGCGATGATAAGGACACCAGGATTGTACAGAAAAGAGCTCCTTTCACATGCATGCTCTTATCTCACCTTGAGGACAGCTCTCTGGGCCACATGGTATAGTTTGCATCGGGTATACAGTAGCCCATTTTACAGATGAAGCAGGAGAAGGGCCCAGTGTGGCAACAGGAGAGGGTCCAAATCACATGGCTTGTTAGGCCCCAGTCAAGCAGACCCAGGTTTTTGACTCCCATCCCAGTGACCTTGGAGGGGCTCCACTCTGAGCCACAGCATTGAGGTGCTTCTGGGTCCCACACAGAGTATTAATATACAATGGCAGAACTGAATTTGATGGAACACTCTGGAATTCCACTCTAGGAGCCAGAAAGCTACAATACACTTAACTGAACAGAGACCCAGGCCCAGGGCGGCGGTGGGGGGGGGTTGTTTCTGCAGCTTGTGCTCATCCCTTGGGGCTATGCGCCTCACCACCCCACAGCTGCCTTCAGAGCTGCGGGCTCTGGGAGAGTCCTGGGCATGAGAAACCACAAGCCCAACAGGAACTTCAACGGAAATGCCTGACCCTTTGGGTGGCAGCCTCCAAGGCTTAACTCCTGGTTCTGCAGCTTACTTGGGCAAGTGACATCATTTCTCTAGAGCTCTGTTTCCTCATCTGCAAAATGGGGATAATAATAATCTCCCTCACAGGCTTGTATAAAGATAGTGAATGTCAGGCCTTCAGCACAGTGCCTGGCACATAAGTGCCCAAGGGCATAATAAATGTGAGATTGAGTTTCTTTTCGGCACCTGACAGAGCGGATGCTTAAAAATATTTTTAATAATTGAGTAATTAAATAGATGAATGAATGAATGAATGAATGAATGAATGAATAGAAAGGAAAATTTGAGGTTTCGTGTGCACTCTGGGTATCTCCCTCTGCCATCTAAGGCACGGACCTCAGGAGCCTGATGTGACAATGTGTGTATGTCCAGGAGGGGAGGGAGGGAGCTTTATCACCAAACTAGCATTCTTCCCAACACCTACCCCCACCCCCACCCCCACCCCCAGAGATAGAGGAAATTAAGCGGTGCAGCTAGAGGACATGGTACACAAAAGAAGTACATTTTGAGAGGAAAAGCATGGTGTAGGACATGTTCTGAGCACGGGGACCTTCCTTTCTTGGGAAATATAAGCCCAGGTGATATAGGTCCAAAAGGCCAAAAGAGACACGTCAAGGAAAGAGGGTGTTTATTAGGGGCCCCGCTGAAGGGCTGGAAGACACCGTAGGCCCTCCCTGAATGGCGCACTCAGTGGTAGGTCTCCTCCATGTGGCACAGGGTCACCAGCAGCGGCCGGCCGATGGGCAGTTCCGGCAAGGGCTGCAGGGTAACTGGAGCTGCTGCGACAGACTTGGCAGCATCGGGGCCATTGGAGCCCAGGGAGCTGGGTGCATGGGCTTACTTTAACAGGAAGATGCTGGACTCACTCAGGAGCCCAGCTCAGGAGATGTGTGTCCCTGGGCACAGCTTTCGCCCTCTCAGGTCTCAACTCCTTCTCTCTCAAATGAAAATGTTGAAAGAAATAAGCTCTAGAAACCTCTCCAGCCAGGGTCTGGTGGAAGTCTGGGGAGACCTTGTGAAGCTGCTCCACACTGCCCCCTCGTGGCATTTGACTCCAGCAGCCATTGTCCCTCAAAGCTCAGGTGTCCCTCGGACCCCCCATCTGTTGGTCCATCCATCCATCCATCATTCCATCCATCCATTCATCATTCCATCCATTTTTCCTTCTTTCCACTCAAAAACACTCTGCCAAATGATATGTTGTCTTTGTCCTAAAAGGAAACTCACAAAACGCGGATAAATCTAAAACCACTGAGTAACTCACAGGGTTCTTAGAATGTTGTGGGAGATAACTGGGGTTAGTAGCTGCCTCTCCTGGGGGCTCAAGCAGAATTCACAGAGGAGCTGGTTGGTCATTCAACAGAGAAAACACTGAGTGACAGACAGAAGTGCCCCAAGGCAGGGCAGGGCACGTGCAAACACAGGCAGCATATGAACATCACCAGAAGCTGAAGAGCAGACCCGGGAATCATTCTCCACCCATAGTTTTGCCTCCCGTTGTCAGGCCTGTGGGGCTCCTGACAGGCATGATCACCTGGATGTGGGAGGCGGGGACCACTCTGGTGCATTGCCCTTAATCTCCTTTCTAGGCTTTTCTAGAGGAGAAACCTATTAGAGCAGTTTCTCAGCTCTGTCTCCCAAAATGGGGTTTCATTTGGGACAAACCAAAACCCAGTGTTTACTAAACATTACTTCTGAAGGCAGAGGGCTAGCAAGATGGCGGAGGAGCAAGAGACCTGAAGTTCGTCTGGCCCCAGGAATTCAGCCAGAGAGCTATCAAGCCACTCCGAACACCTATGAACTCAACTGAAGAAGGAAGAAAAGAATAGCAGCAACTCTATGAACAGAAAAGCAACCACCCTGCAAGGTAAGACGCGGGGAGAAGTGAATGTGAGGCGATATATGGGAAGATAGACCGCGGAGGGGGGAGCCATCAGCCGGCGAGTGCTAGAGCCCCGGAGCATAAAATCGGAACTTTGAGAAGTCCGTGCTGGTGAGGGACATCACGCTGGTGGCTAAGTGGGGGGTGGGACCTTTGCTGGGACAGTGTGGTCTCAGTACTCTCCGTCACAGAAAGACTGGGGGTGCCTGAGTGCAGCCGAGCTCCCAGGTACCGGAGCGGGGAAGCCGGCTGCAGAGTGAGCCGAGGAGGGGGCTCTTTAGCTCGGGGTGGCCATAAACCGCAATACGGGGCACAGTCAGGTCACTGCTCTCTGAGCAGGGACCCAATAAGTGGCAGATCTGGGGAGACTCCCCTTCTTTCCCCAGGAAGAGTGGAGCAGGAATCTGCTGGGTTTGGAGACTCCAAACGGGGTCGTGTGCCAGAGTTAGAAACGCTGGGTCACAGGCCAGGTGAGCATGGAGAGTGGCTGGAGACCAGGGAGACAGGAGTGACTGGCCGCCTTTCTCTGAGGGCGCACTGAGGAGTGGGGACCCGAGCTCTCGGCTCCAGGGCCGCAGATTGGGAGGCCGCCATTTTTATTCTCATGCTCTACAGCTGCGCAGAAAGCCTTCGGGGAACCAAAGCCACAGGGAGAAAACCCGAGCAGCTTACTTAGCCTGGCCATCGGCAAGGGTGGTGCAATTCCTCATGGGGCAAAGACATTTCAGAATCCATGCAACAGGTCCCTTCCCCAGAAGATCAGCAAGGACATCCAGCCAAGACCAAGTTTACTGATCAATGAGAACTGCTGAACTCCAGCGCCAGGGGAATAGCGCATAGAATTCATGGCTTTTTCCCCATGATTCTTCAGTCTTTCGAAGTTAATTTTTTAAATTTTCTTTATTTCGTTCTTTTTCTATTTCTTTTTTAAAAATTTTTCTTCTCCCCCTTTTCAACCAGCTTCTTATCAATTCTTTTTTTAAAATCTTTTTTAATTTTCATTTTTACAGTCATATTCCATCCTTACATTGTATTTACCCTTATTTTTGTGTGTATATATATGTTTTTCTTTCTCTAAAATTTTGGGAGATAGTTTCTTCTAACAGACCAAAATATACCCAAAATCTAGTGTGTGCCTCTGTTCTATTCACCAGCCTGATCATATTCTTCTTTTTTTTTTCCTTTCCCCCCAGGTTCAGGTCTCTTCTGATTTGTTTAGTGTATATTTTTAGTGTATATTTTTCTGGGGTTGTTGTTACCCTTTGAGCATTTTTTTCTCTTATTCATCTATTTGTCTTGGGACAAAATGACAAAACGGAAAAACTCACCTCAAAAAAAAGAACAAAAGTCAGTACTTATTGCCAGGGATCTAATCAACATGGACATTAGTAAGATATTGGAATTAGAGTTCAGAATGACTATTATAAAGATACTAGCTGGGCTTGAAAAAAGCATAGAAGATACTAGAGAATCCCTTTCTGGAGAAATAAAATCTAACCAAGTAGAAATCAAAAAGGCTTTTAATGAGGTGTAATAAAAAAAAGGAGGCTCTAAGTGCTAGGATAAATGAGGCAGAAGAGAGAATTAGGGATATAGAAGACCAAATGTTGGAGAATAAAGAAGCTGAGAAAAAGAGAGATTAACAACTAGGGGGTCATGAGGGGAGAATTCGAGAGATAAGTGATACCATAAAGTGAAACAATATTAGAGTAATTGGGATCCCAGAAGAAGAAGAAAAAGAGAGAGGTACAGAAGGTATATTGGAGCAAATTATAGTGGAGAACTTCCTAATTTGGGGAAGGAAATAGGCATCAAAATCCAGGAGGCACAGAGAACCCCCCTAAAAATCAATAAAAATAGGAAAACACCCTGACATCTAATAGTAAAACTTGCACATCTCAGAGACAAAGAGAGAATCCCAAAAGCAGCTCAGGACAGGAAGTCTGTAACCTGCAACAATAGAAACATTTGATTGGCAGCAGGCCTATCCACAGAGACCTGGCAGGCCAGAAAGGACTGGCATGATCTATTCAAGGCACTAAATGAGAAAAATATGCAGTCAAGAATACTATATCCAGCTAGGCTGTCATTGAAAATAGAAGGAGAGGTAAAAAGCTTCCAGGACAAAAAGAAACTAACAGAATTTGGGATCACCAAACCAGCCCTACAAGAAATATTGAAAGGGGTCCTCTAAGCAAAGAGAGAGCCTAAGAGTAACATAGACCAGAAAGGAACAGAGACAATATACAGTAACAGTCACCTTACAGGCAATACAGTGGCATTAAATTCATATCTTTCAATAGTTACCCTGAATGTAAATGGGTTAAATGCCCCAATCAAAAGACACGGGGTATCAGATTGGACAAAAAAAACAAGACCCATCGATATGCTGTATGCAAGAGACTCATTTTAGACCCAAAGACACCTCCAGTTTTAAAGTGAGGGGGTGGAAAACCATTTACCATGCTAATGGACATCAAAAGAAAGCTCGGGTGGCAATCCTTATATCAGACAAATGAGATTTAAACCAAAGACTATAATAAGAGATGAGGAAGGACACTGTATCATACTTAAAGATTCTATCCAGCAAGAAGATCTAACAATTGTAAATATTTATGCCAATTAATAACAAAATCAAAGAAACACATTGACAATAATACAGTAATAGTAGGGGACTTTAACACCCCCCTCACTGAAATGGACGGATCATCTAAGCAAAAGATCAACAAGGAAACAAGGGCTTTAAATGACACACTGGACTAGATGGACTGCACAGATATATTCAGAACATTCCATCCCAAAGCAACGGAATACACATTCTTCTTGAGTGCACATGGAACATTGTCCAGAATAGATCACATCCTGGGTCATAAATCAGGTCTCAACCAGTACCAAAAGATTGGGATCATTCCCTGCATATTTTCAGACCACAGTGCTTTGAAACTCAATCACAAGAGGAAAGTTGGAAAGAACTCAAATACTTGGAGGCTAAAGAGCATTCTACTAAAGAATGAATGGGTCAACCAGGAAATTAAAGAAGAATTTTAAAAATTCATGGAAACAAGTGAAAATGAAAACACATCTTTTCAAAATCTTTGGGATGCAGCAAAGGCAGTCCTAATAGGAAGATACATAGCAATACAAGACTTTCTCGAGAAACAAGAAAAGTCTCAAATACACAACCTAACACTACACCTAATGGAGCTGGAGAAAGTACAACAAGTACAGCCTAAACCCAGCAGGAGAAGACAAATAGTAGAGATCAGAGCAGAAATCAATGAAATAGAAACCAAAAGAACAGTAGAACAGATCAATAAAACTAGAAGCTTGTTTTTAGAAAGAATTCATAAGATTGATAAACCCTTGGCCAGACTTATCAAAAAGAAAGAGAAAGGACCCAAATAAATAAAAGCATGAATGAAAGAGGAGCGATCACAACCAACACCAAAGAAATACAAACAATATTATGAGCAACTATATACCAACAAATCAGACAATCTGGAAGAAATGGATGCATTCCTAGAGACATATAAATCACCAAAACTGAACCAGGAAGAAATAGGAAACCTGAACAGACCCATAACTGGCAAGAAAATTGCAGCAGTAACCAAAAATCTCCCAACAAACAAAGAGCCCAGGACCAGATAGCTTCCCAGGGGAATTCTACCAAACATTCAAAGAAGAATTAACACCTATTCTTCTGAAACTGTTCCAAAAAATAGAAATGGAGGGAAAACTTCCAAACTCATTTTATGAGGCCAACATTACCTTGATCCTAAAACCAAATAAAGAACCCGTCAAAAAGGAGAATTACAAACCAATATCCCTGATGAACATGGATGCAAAAATTCTCACCAAAAAACTAGCCAATAGGATCCAATGGTACATTAAAAGGGTTATTCACAATGACCAAGTTAGATTTATTCCTGGGCTGCAAGGTGGGTTCAACATCGGCAAATCAATCAATGTGATACCCTACATTAATGAAAGAAAGAACAAGAACCATATGATCCTCTCGATAGATGCAGGAAAGCATCTGACCAAGTACAGCATGCTTTCTTGATTAAAACTCTTCACAGTGTAAGGATAGAGGGAACAGACCTCAATATCATAAGAGCCATCTATGAAAAGCCCACAGCAAATATCATTCTCAGTGGGGAAAACTGAGAGCTTTTCCCCTAAGATCAGTAACAGGGCAGGGATGTCTACTATCACCACTGCTATTCAGCATGTACTAGAAGTCCTAGCCTCAGCAATCAGACAACAAAAAGAAATAAAAGGCATCCAAATCGGCAAAGAAGAAGTCAAACTCTCACTCTTTGCAGATGACATGATACTTTATGTGGAAAACCCAAAAGACTCCACCCGAAAACTGCTAGAGCTCATACAGGAATTCAGTAAAGTGGAAGGAGATAAGATCAATGCACAGAAATGAGTTGCATTTCTATACACTTAACAGTGAGACAGAAGAAAGAGAAATTAAGGAGTCGATCCCGTTTACATTTGCAGCCAAAACCGTAAGATACCTAGAAATAAATCTAACCAAAGAGGTAAAGAATCTGTACTCAGAAAACTATAGAGTACTCATGAAAGAAATTGAGGAAGACACAAATAAATGGAAAAATGTTCCATGCTCATTTATTGGAAGAACAAAGTTGTGAAAATGTCTATGCTACCTAGAGCAATCTACACATTTAATGCAATCCCTATCAAAATACCATCAACTTTTCTCACAGAGCTGGGACAAATAATCCTAAAATTTGTATGGAACAAGAAAAGACCCAGAATGGCCAGAGGAATGTTGAAAAAGAAAAGCAAAGCTGGTGGCATCACAATTCCGGACTTCAAGCTCTATTACAAAGCTGTAATCATCAGGCAGTATGGTATTGGCATAAAAACAGATACATAGATCAATGGAACAAGATAGAGAACCCAGAAAAGGACCCTCAACTCTATGGCTAACTAATGTTTGACAGGGTAGGAAAGAATATCCAATGGAAAAAAGACAGTCTCTTCAACAAATGGTGTTGGGAAAATTGGACAGCCACATGCAGAGGAATGAAACTGGACCATTTCCTTACACCATACACAAAAATAGACTCAAAATGGTTGAAAGACCTTAATGTGAGACAGGAATCCATCAAAATCTTAGAGAACATAGGCAGCAACTTCTTCGACCTCAGTTGCAGCAACTTCTTTCTAGACACATTGCCAAAGGCAAGGGAAGCAAGGGCAAAAATGAACTATTGGGACTTCATCAAGATAAAAAGCTTTTGCACAACAAAGGAACCAGTTGACAAAACCAAAAGACAACTGACTGGGAGAAGATATTTGCAAATGACATATCAGAAGTATCCAAAATCTATAAAGAACTTATTAAACTCAACACTCAAAGAACAAATAATCCAATCAACAAATGGGCAGAAGATATGAACAGACATTTCTGCAAAGAAGACATGATGGCCAACAGACACATGAAAAAGTACTCAGCAGCACTCGGCATCAGGGAAATACAAATCAAAACCACAATGAGATACCACCTCACACCAGTCAGAATAGCTAAAATTAACAGGTCAAGAAATGACAGGTGTTGGCGAGGATGTGGAGAAAAGGGAACCCTCCTACACTGTTTGTGGGAATGTGAGCCGGTCCTAGAAAATAGTATGGAGGTTCCTCAAAGAGTTGAAAATAGAGCTACCCTATGACCCAGTAATTGCCCTACTGGGTATTTACCCCAAAGATACAAGTGTAGTTATCTGAAGGATCACATGCACCCCAATGTTTATAGTAGCAATGTCCACACTAGCCAAACTATGGAAAGAGCCTAGATGTCAATCGACAGATGAGTAGATAAAGAAGAGGTGATCTGTATATACAATGGAATATTATGCAGCCATCAAAAAATGAAATCTTGCCATTTGCAATGACGTGGATGGTACTAGAGGGTATTATGCTAAGTGAAATAAGTCAATCAGAGAAAGACAATTATCATATGATCTCACTGATACGTGGAATTTGAGAAACAAGGCAGAGGATCATAGGGGAAGAGAGGAAAAAATGAAACAAGATGAAACCAGAGAGGGAGACAAACCATAAGAGACTCTTAATCTTAGGAAACAAACTGAAGGTTGCTGGAGAGAAGGGGTTTGGGGATGGTGTAACTGGGTGATGGACATTGGGGAGGGCATGTACTATGGCGAGTGCTGTGAATTGTGTAAGACTGATGAATCACAGACCTGTACCCCTGAAACAAATAATACATTATATGTTAATTAAATAAATAAAAAAATTTAAAAAGCAAAAAACACCACCAAAACATATTACTTCTGTCCTTGCATTTTAGGTTTGGTGGCCGGATTCATTTTTGAGGCTACTTTCAAAAGCCTTTATTTCTGCAGAGGGAAAACCAGAGGTGAGTCCTAAGGGGGGAGGATGTGACAAGTCAGAGCCAACTACTCCGTTGCATCAGGGAAGTGTCTTCCCCAAGGGCCTGGTATGTCTCTGAGAAACGTTTCAGCTCTGTATACCACAGGGTTGCGGTAGAAAGAGGCCTAGGTCCACGTCTGGCTGGCAAAAATGACTTGAAGGAGCAGAGCCACCCTATGACCGGATGGTACTTGGAAGGGGTGACCGGATGGTACTTGGAGCTGCATTTGGACCTCGGAGGTACTGAGTGAACCAGAATGAGCTTTCTGGGCCCCTGTTGCTGGTGGGGGCTTGAATGAGTTTGTAAGGATGAAAGCACGTTGGAAAGGGGAGGTGGAGACAGATCATATGCACACCCACACACCTGTAGAAATGCTGCGGGAGGATGTACACATCCCCAATGGTTGTCCTTTCACACCCCATCCTGTGACTGGGAAATTTCCCACATTATGAGTCCCACCTCCCCAAGGTCAAAGGCTAATGCTGGCTTTCCTAACCCCCTTGCGACAAGGCATAAACCCAACACTTAGCCATGCAGACACCCATGACAGACTTGGCCTCCAGAAGAGGACATGAGGAACTTGAGCCTGCATGGCCTCCATTTTGGGATAAAGGTTTAGGGCACAGTTTTGGGGTTCCTAGGATCCAGTGGCCATTACCAACGGTGTGAGCCATGCATGGTGCCTGTGCCCTGGGGTAGCCCCCACCATGAGGACATTGTTCCAGGCTAGAAGTCTCTGTTCTCTGGCCCTCCCCTCAGAGACCCTGTGAGCTGCATAATACCTTTGCTGATTAATGCAGCAGACTGGGTTCGTGTGGGAATGTTGCTCCTCTCGTGCTAACACTTCGCTCAGCCCCAGAGCCCTCTGGCCTTCATCAGAGTCCCAACTGCCTGGGAAAACAAGCAGCCTTAACTGAGCATTTTCTAAGTGCAGGCATGGTGCCCTTTCTTCCTACAACCAATGCAGGAATGAGGCTAGGAGGCCTGGCTAACTTTCTCCTAGTTTACTTTCTCTCTCTGCAAACTGCATTGCAAAATCAGCCATTTCTATCTTGCCAACTACTTCACCTCCCCTTTCTCCTCCTCTCTGGCAACTCTTGCTATTTTTAGCAATTGCCAAAAGAATAGGGCCCAGCATCACGTAGCATTGATGAGGGGACCTGCAGGAGGGAGGGAGTGTGAGGGAGTGTGTGACAGAGCGTGTGAGGAAAGTGGGGTCGGTGGTTCCCACCCAAGGAGATGGGGACAGGCCCTGCTGCTGGCCCAGCCTCTGCCTGACCAGAAGTGAGGAAAGAGCATCTCCCTGGAGGAAGTAGCTGACACGGCACTTTCTCTTTTCTCAACTTGTTTTCTCTATAGATTTATGCGTGGGGCAGTCTTGCTCTCTTCTTTTCTTTTTGGGATGGGGAATGAAATTTTCTGGATTCAGTTTTTTCTAACTCATCAAAAACAATAGGTAGCATATACTGATGCTCATTGTGTGACAAGTGCTTTACGGGCACCCACTGATGTAAATCTTGTAACAATCCTGTGTAGCCGGTGATCGGTACCATTACTATCTTCATTCACAGGTGAGGAAACTGAGATGGGAGAGCACACTTGTCAGGAGTCTTTTGGTTACAACTAAACTCGAATTAAAGAATTCAACTCAACTTGAACAAAAAGAAGAAGGGTAAGGAGAAGAGGGGAGGGGAGGGGAGAAGAGGGAAGAGGAGGAGGGAAAGAAAGAGAGGAAAAAGAAATGTCCTGGCTCAGGTAAGCAAAAGTCCAGTAGGTAGATCTAGCCTTAGGCACACCAGGATCCAGGTACCCAACAGACATATTTGGGCATCTCTTTGTGCCTCCTGACTCTCTTTTTATGATTGGTTTGGTTTCCGGCAGCCCATCAGTCCCCTAGCAGGAGCGTGGAAGCCCCAGCAGCCATTCCTACTGACTCAGCAAACTCTTTTCTAGTACTTTTGGCAGAATCCCCAAGGATGGCTGTCATGGACTGGGTTGGGGTCGCATGCCCATCCCTGGGATCTGGACTGAGTGAGGGAGGGCAGGTTCCACAGAGAAGAGTCAGAGAGCTGAGACCAAAGACGAGGGAAGGGATGCTGGGCAGGCAAACAACAGGGGTCTGAGCAGGGGACAAAGTGTGAGCGGGCTTCTGCTGCTATGACATCATGAAGTCCATGAACAGCCCGGGAGAGCTCGACTCTCCTTGTGCTTTTGTCACTAACTAGCTGGGTTACCTTAAGACTTCACCATTTAGAGCCTCACTTTTCCCGTTTGCAAACAAAAATAATAATACATCTCCAACCTCCCTCGCTGAGTTGTTGTAGATATCAAGTTAGATCTTGAATTGAAAAGCACTTTGAAGAGTTTAGGAGGGATCGTATCATTCCTGTATATACCTTCCAATTGGTTTGTTGAAAATGAGCTTAGGGGCGCCTGGGTGGCTCAGTCATTAAGCGTCTGCCTTCAGCCTGGCGGTCTGGGATCGAGCCCCGCATCGGGCTCCTCCGCTGGGAGCCTGCTTCTTCCTCTCCCTCTCCCCCTGCTTGTGTTCCCTCTCTTGCTGGCTATCTCTCTCTCTGTCAAATAAATAAAATCTTAAAAAAAAAAAAAAAAAGAAAATGAGCTTAAAACCCTCTGTATTTTCCTAACTCCCTTTTTTATTTTCCTTTTTAAAAACTCATTACAAAAGTAACATACACCATAAGCAGTTTTAAAATATAGAGAAGAAATCAAATAAAATACAGGAAAAATGATTTATAATCCCACCGTCCTTAAATAACTACTATGAACATTTTGGTATTATATCTGTTTTTTTCTGTGGACACATGTTTGTGTTATTAAAATAAAAGTGGCATAATAGTCTTTTAAAATCTGCTTTTTCCTATAAATAATGTTGCACACACTTTATGTGGCATTAAGTATTTTCCTACAACATCAGTTCAGTGGCAGAACAGTCTTCCACTGTTTAATAAAGCCCCTCTTTTGGATTACTTCTAATTGTTCCCTATTAGCAAAAATACTATAGGACACATCCTAATAACTACTTGTCCATATTCATGACTATTTCCCGAGAAAGTTTTCTAGATGGGGAATTTCTGGGTCAAAGATTTTGCAACATTCTAAGGCTTTTGGTATCTATTGCATATCCAGAAATACTGCACCAAATTATTCTCCCATGGATAGGAGATATGCATCCATTCCTGCATCAACTATTATAGTAGGTGCTGTCATGTTTTAAAACTCTTACAACTTTGAGGGGCACCTGGGTGGCTTTAGTCAGTTAAGCGTCTGCCTTCGGCTCAGGTCATGATCCCGGGGTCCTGGGATTCAGCCCCACGTTGGGGCCTCCCTGCTCAGCAGGGAGTCTGCTTCTCCCTCTTCCTTTGTCCCTCCCCCTGCTGTGCGCACGCTCTCTTTCTCAAATAAATAAATAAAATCTTTTAAAAAGATCTTACAACTTAGATAAACCTTTTTCGTTTTGAATTTAGACCCGTGATTACTTCTCCTTGATTACTTTCTGCTAGTGGAGCCTCAGAGGACCAAAGTTCACATCCACATTTAGAAGCTGTGTGACTTCTGGTAAGTTACTGAATTTCACTAAGTGACAGTGTCCATGTCTATGAGATAGAGATCTAGTCCTGCCCCTGGCCTGCTTGCCTCACAGGCTATGAAAGATCAAACAAGAAGTGGGTATGAAAGACTTTCTGAGAATTCAGCTCCCGCATAGCCGCCCAGGATACTTCATATTTGCACATTTGTCCACTGTGGTAGTCGGTCTTCCAGATGGCCCCAGTGAAGGAAGCTTCCTGGCACTCGTTCCCTAGTGGGTAGGCCTTTCCCCTTGAGTCTAGGCTGGTCCTATGTCCCGTTTCTAAGTGGTAGATGCACTAGAAGTGACACTGTGTGATTTCCGAAGCTGGCCACAAGATTACTTGAAATTATAGAAGAGACTCCGAGAGAGAACCACCAGCTGGCCCTGTCAATCCACAAAACAGGAGAGGTAGTAATACATTTTTGTTTTAAGCCTCTAGCTTTGGGGCTTTGTTGTCACACAATAACGGATGAGCAAAACACCTGCCAAATTTTCTTCCAGTACCTTGAATCTGGAGCAAGTCTAAAGTTTAACGGTTGAAAGGTGTTATCTTTGGAACCAGACAGCCTGGTTCTCCATTTTTGCCGCCAGTCTCTCTGCAGCTACATCATCCAGGTAAATTATCAAACTCTCTTAGCCTTACTTTACCATTGAGTAAAATGGGCATGATAGCAGTATCTGCCTCGTGGCACTGTTGAAATGATCAGATCAGATAATGCACATGAAGTCCTTAGTACGCTATCTGGGACAGAGTCCTCATACATTTCAACCATAATGGTGGTGATAATCCCTGCTGATGAAGTGCCTCATTTATCCGGCTTCCTTAATTAAGTTTCTTAAATTGTATATATCAAACTACATTATATTTTTAGCCCCCACCTCGACCACCATCACTGTGACATCATCTCCAGGGATTCAAGGGATTTTCAACACTTCCAACCTTCGAGATGTAGTTAGGGTTAAAGTGCCAAGGCCAGACTGAAGGTATTCTAAGTGGGTTTCCAAAAGTCAGTTTCCTTAAAGAAATGTTTTACATTTGTCGATGTCACTGATCAAATATTTACTTGATTTATGGCCACATTCTTAAAGTCTTCTGGGCAGTCTCTTTCGCACCCATGTTTGTTTAAGGGCTGAATCATACTTCTCCTTCCACAGTGATTGTCCTGGAAATTCTAAAGCTTAGGTATTTAGGTATGAGCCAGGTATTTCTTAAAGACAGTCAAATGGTTGATATCATTGTTCCTAAAAGACCCTCATGCACTTGTTCTAAAAACATCTATTGAGTACATACTATATGTCAGACCCTGGTCTGGGCATGAGCAATGGAAAGGGAAGACGACCAACCTCTGACCTTAAGAAGCTTACAGTTGGTTGGGGGTGGAGTAGATTGAGGGAGAGAGTAACAGGCCAAGTAAAAGGTTATCATAATACTGAGAGAAAAAGGCAATGGAAGAGAGAGGCATAAGAGTCATGAAAGCCCAAAGAACATTCCCTGTTGTGTCTTTAACCAGACCTTCTAGCTTGGGGAGGGAGCAGATAGACATGAGACCCAGTGGCAGATTCCCACCCAGCAGCTGTTCCCAAGCCCCTCCTTCTCTGACATCTGGGGTGGCCTTCAGTGGGACGCAGTGCTGTGTGTTCTTCACACAGTTTCCTTTGTGGGACTGATTGTCCCTCCCAGCCATCTTGTAGGTGGGCCAATGGACTGAGTGCAACCAACAGGGATGTGAACAGAGTCTGTCACAGTTTTATGCAATCAAGAGCCGGTGCCCTCACCTTCTTCCCTCTCTCCCTGCTGCTGTGACTTTAGTGGTCTCATGGCCCCAGTGGTATAGCTACAAGATAAAGGAGGGCCACTAGCTCACAAAAATCATGAGGAGAACAAGAAATAAAACTATATTGTGTTAAGCCACTGAGATTTCTTCAGGGTTTATTTAACAAACACCAAAGCTTAGCCTGACCTGTTCTAATACACTATGTAATCCCGTGCTAGTTAATGCGAGGTAGGAAAGTGTCCTGTGCAGTTTCTGGATGGATATTTTCCTTTCCAATACATCTCCTTTTATTGGAAAAAGGGGATAAAGTATATAGGAGTACTCATTCATTACCCAGGCTAGCTGTCTGCTTCTTGGTTTTTGAAAAAATGACTCATTAGATTGTGGTGTTTGGAACTGCAGCAGCCATTTTGTGAGCATGAGGATGAGATCAAAGGAATTATCGCGATGACAGGCCAGAGCGTTAATATTGTGAAGCTGGGATTGTCTGATTCCATACTTCTTTTTAAACAAACAACAAATGTCCCAATGGTGTCAGCCTTTAGTTATAAATATCCCCCACTTTTTCAAAGTTCATGTTATAGCCACTTTGCTTTCACAAAAGACCAACATGAGTACCTGTTTTCGATGACTGAAAGAAAGCCATTATAGAGGCGATGCACCCCTTGGGCAGTGAGCGTGTCACTGCCAAGCTCCTTTCTCAGAAACTACACCCAGCATCTCAGCATCAGCGTGTCAAAACTTTGTGTCTGGGAATAACTGTGCTTCATCTCAATTTATTTTGTGCTCTGTTAGCAAGCTATGTCCTAAGGTATCAGAAAGGTCTAAGATAGGTTATTTTTTGAGTCTGGGAATGCTCAAAAATTTTTTCCATATAAATTAATGGTAATTGCTTCTTCACTTTACACCATTTTGGCTTAGGAAAGGTTTCATAGGACCACTGTATTCTTGGATAGTGGGGGAAACCTGTATTTGCATCCGAAAGCATCTGCACTGATGTGAGTTGCAAAGGAAGATGAGGAGTTGGTTATAATGGACGAGTAAAAGGAATGGGGGCTCTGGGGATGTGGGTAGGTAGGGAATGTCACTTTCATCCCCTGTCTTCTCTTCATCCCTGGTCCATACTAGAATCATTGCTGAAAAATAGAAATAATCCTGGATGTATTTCTCCATCTGTGATATGCTTTCACGTACATTTTCTGGCTTTTAGATGATAGAGGGTGGCAGCATTATGTAGGGGGTAAGAACCCTACTTATAGGGTTCAAGTACTGGCCCTGCCACTCTCATTGCTGTGTGACCTTGGACAAGTGGCTTAAGCTCCCTAAACCATAGCTTCCCCATCTGTATAATCAGGCGATTATAGACACTCCCACATATATAGTATTACTGTGAGGACAAAATGACAGGACACATACAAAGTTTTTAGCATATTGCTTGGGACACTAAACACGCTTATTACACAGGATTCCCTAAAATAAATTGGACTTTGGTTTCGATGACATCCTAGAAAGAGAGCTGGAGCAGGCGCTGACATTCCTAACGCAGCGTGCGGGAAGCTCAGGCTGAGGAGGGTTAAGGACTTGTTCCAGGTCAGAGCCAGATTTTCATCCCATGTCTGGTGGTTCCCATTTCCAGACTTTTTCCAGAGTGACACGCTTCCATGACCTTGCCAATGAAGTAAAATAAAATTCAAATTTTGAGATGCTTCAATTTTGATCTCCAGTAGACAGAACCATTTCCATAAAATTCACTCAAGAGAAGGGCATTTTTACTATCACCTATGTGCAAATGTGAACAGTTGTTAAGTTTATATTGAAAATAATATACTCTGGAAGCTTTTCTTCATCCTCCAGTATCAGCTGCCCCACTGATTACCTCCACCTTATAAAAATCTAGTGCAAACGCACACCTTCACGGTCTCTGCAGGGCGGCATGGGTGCTGTCTGCAGTATCTGTGAATCAAACAGCAGAGCTGACATTTTTCTAAGCCTTTTTCTTCTCCTTCATTAAAACCTCTATTTAGGGACACCTGGGTGGCTCAGTCGGTTAAGTGGCTGTCTTTTTTTTTTTTTTGTCATTGCAATTATTTTATTAATAGCTGCCGCTGTTAAAGTTGTTTTGTGTAACTGGGCATTTTTTTTAATGATTTTTTTATTATATTATGTTAGTCACCATACAGTACATCCCCGGTTTCCTATGTAAGGCTCGATGATTCATTAGTTGTGTATAACACCCAGTGCACCATGCAATACGTGCCCTCCTTACTACCCATCACCGGTCTATCCCTTTCCCCCACCCCCCTCCCCTCTGAGGCCCTCAGTTTGTTTCTCATAGTCCATAGTCTCCCATGTTTCATTCCCCCTTCTGATTACCCCCCCTTTCTTTATCCCTTTCTTCCCCCTACCGATCATCCTAGTTCTTATGTTCCATAGATGAGAGAAATCATATGATAATTGTCTTTCTCTGCTTGACTTATTTCACTTAGCATTATCTCCTCCAGTGCCGTCCATGTTGTAGCAAATGTTGAGAACTCATTCTTTCTGATAGCTGAGTAATATTCCATTGTATATATGGACCATAACTTCTTAATCCAGTCATCTGTTGAAGGGCATCTCGGCTCCTTCCACGATTTAGCTATTGTGGACATTGCTGCTATGAACATTGGGGTGCATATGGCCCTTCTCTTTACTACGTCTGTATCTTTGGGGTAAACACCCAGTAGTGCAATGGCTGGATCATAGGGTAGCTCAATTTTTAACTTTTTAAGGGACCTCCACACTGTTTTCCAGAGTGGCTGTACCAACTTGCATTCCCACCAACAATGTAGGAGGGATCCCCTTTCTCCACATCCTCTCCAACAATTGTTGTTTCTTGCCTTGTCTATTTTTGCCATTCTAACTGGCGTAAGGTGGTATCTCAGTGTGGTTTTGATTTGAATTTCCCTGATGGCTAATGATTTTGAACATTTTTTCATGTGTCTGTTAGCCATTTGTATGTCTTCATTGGAAAAGTGTCTGTTCATATCTTCTGCCCATTTTTTGATTTGTTTATTTGTTTCTCGTGTATTGAGTTTGAGAGGTTAAGTGGCTGTCTTAATGATCCCAGGGGTCTGGGATCGAATCCCACATCCGACTCCTGCCTCAGTGGGAAGCCTGTTTCTCCTCTGCCTGCTGTTCCCCCTGCTTGTGCACTCTCTGTTTCTCTCTCTCTGATAAATAAATAAAATCTTTAAGAAAGTAAATAAAATAAAACCTGTATTTGTTATATCTCCTTTGGTATTTCAGCATTCAAAACAGTCTGCTTTCTGTATCTTTGTGACTACATGACTCTCGACTGCAAGTTAGGAGGATATGAAGGAACGCCTTTCACTGTGTCAGGACCTGGATCCACGCTACTGCCCTTCCTCTACACCCTCACCCTTTGTCATCAGAAAGTGACCCATACCACCCAGGCCATTTTCCTTAAGTTCTGCTTAATGATTCACTTTCGACATGAGTCCGGAACAAACACTATTAAAACTTGAATCTTATTTGTTTTCCTAAACCTAGCTCTGTCATCACCTCCTTCAGAAAGCCTCTCCTCTCTCAGCAGTGGGGTGACTGACCTCACTGGGCTGTCAATGATCTGCATCGATCGCCTTGGCTCTGCTAGCCATGGGCCCTGCTATACTCTTCTCTCTACCTCTAGTGTCTTGCACGGCACCTCGCCCCTTGCAGATGGGCTAAATGTTTGCTGAATCAAATAAGGAGGTCAGTGCCTGGTACGCCCTTTGAAATGGGGAAGATTTCTTCAGGAGACTTAACCTGTAAATACCTGTTAAAACATTGTAGTGGAAGGTGCGCTGATCCTGGGGTTAAATCAATATACTGAGTCTGGTAGGCAAGGTGAAGGTTATTATCAGCTGCTAACTCATTCTCTGGGGGGGTGGGGCATGCCATTCCTTCTTTCGCTGGTTGCTTGGACTAGGAGACGACCATTAATTAGATTCTCTCTGAGTGCTCATGCCTACTTCTGGACCGCAGGATGCTCTCCAGGGCTGTCTTCTTTGATCCTTTCTTCATCTCTTCCAATTCTATGCAAATCCCTGACCTTTCACCTTTGTTTGGATGCAACCACTGTTGTCCACTTGGGTGTCTTGCTAGTATTTCCCACTTAACTGTCCAAAGCCAGTGTATCATTAGATTCAAAGCAGAGAGCACAGCACAGAGCATAAGGAGAAATAAAGACACCCAGGCCAGTAAACCCCTGGATTTGCCTTAGGAAGACGGAGCATTGAGGATCTTAGAAAGGATAATTTTTCTGGAATCATGGCACACAAGCCAAAGCGGTAGGGGCTTTCATGACCACTGCCTTTGAAAGCCTGGGCCTCCCTCACTTTCCTGCCAACCCACTAAGTCACCCCCCTCTCTGGGACTCTTGTTTCATCAGAAAGTCAAGGTTGGACTAGATGAGCCGTTCTCAACCTTGAGTAAAACACCAGATTGCCCTGGAGAGCTTGTTAATAATGCACATTCCGTGCTCTCCAACCCCAGACATTCCGATTTAGGAGATCTAGGGGAGGCCAAGAAATCAACATTTTCAACACGCTCCGAGGGTGAGGTGATTTCCTGGACCAAAATCTCAAGTAGATGATCTCATAGTTCCCTGCCAGCCCGCAGATTCACTAAGTTGTCAGCTTTGGGAAGCAGAGGGTAGCAAGGAAATGCTGGCAGCCAGCCAGTTCTGTTTGGGAAGTGTAGCCCTAAAAAGGAAGCCAGATGGCAGGTGGAAGGGAACGGTCAGGGAGGGCCACATTCACTGTGTCCCTCAGACAGTACCTGTGTGACTGAACTGGACTGGGGGAGACCTCAGTCACAAGACAGCAGGCAGGACCAAGAGCCTGCTGTAGCTCCCTGCCCGCCTCAGGCTAAGCTAGCCACCGCTGCCCTTGCCCCATTCGGATGCCCTAAACAAAGGTTACAAATGGGAAATGTGGCCCACACAGTGTTTTTAATTTTCCAACATTTAAAAATTGGAGGATTTCACATTTAAATATTCCAGATCTCTCTCGGAAAATCTGAAAGATCAGCCTCACGTGATTCACAGGCACGGGACGCGGGCTGGTGCCGAGCAGCTGCGCCTCCTTTAGGTAAAGGCACCATTTTCCAGCCTCCACAGTTTCCAGCTGGCCGGCTGCCTCACTCACACCACCCGGCTCCTGTCTGAGGCGGCTTCTGAGTTGGCTCCCCTGACTCTAAAATTTGCTCTGGGATAAGCAAGAGCAGCAGAAAGCTACGTATTGAGAGAGTATGACATTGGCCGCCTTTGAGGATGGAATCGCTCCTGGACGTGACATTATTCACCCACATCGAAGAACGCTGGTAAGAAACCCACGGAGTGGAACCGACTGCTGTGCTCACGGTAAGGCTATGCTGAGGCTCTGGGCCTCTACGTTATATGGTTTCTTCTCTATGAAGGCACATGGGAGAAATCTCTCATGGCCTCGGCACCAGGATCGCTGTAGGGGTGTTTCTCTTGAAGGTCAGCTGTATGTGTGGACCATGTGGATGCCGCCGTGCAGGACTGTCCCTGTGCTCAGCACCAGGCTCGCCTCTCAGAAGCACTCACCCGTGGCCTGCCTTGGGGGCTTCCCTTAGGAATGGCTCCATTTTACTTCTTAGTCTTGTTTTACTCTTTTTCCTACTTTTATCTTAGTATAAGGCTTGCATCTTTTGAGAGTAAGACCTTCAATCTTTGTTAGAATAAGGCAGTTTCTGTACCCTCCATATACCTGATTATAGCACCTCCTAAAATGTGTTGTACTTATCTTTTAGATATTCGTTTCCTTTACTAGATGATGAAGATGGGACTGCATTTTATTATCACCGTGTCACTAATACCTAGCCCAGGGACTTGCACATAGTTGGCATTTAACAGGTGTTTGGAGGATGAGATTAGAGCTATTGGAGAACTAGCACAGCAGGGATCCACAGAACACGTGGAGCAGGGGTTCACAAGGCAGAACTCAGACCAGAGGGATGGAAGGGATCAGTTGGTGTGTTCTGTTGTCCTCTCTGACTTAAGGAACATTCCACTACTCTGGTTATAATATCACCTAAGTATATTGAGTTTGGAGAATTCACAAGGGTTTTCTGGCAGGGTAGAGAGAAGATTGGCTTTGGAGCTGACTTAGGAGTTTGAAACCCAAGAATGTGTATGTTTCTTTTCTAAATGATTGTGGGGATTCTGCTTAACCTTTCTGAGCCTCATGTAGTTTTTGGTTCCAGTGGATCTTTAACTACCTTATCATTTTACACTGTAAGTGAACCCTTACATGGGCACACCTCAGGATAGAAATCTGAGAATACCTATCATAAAGCAGATATACATAGACATATTAAAACTTATTAAATAATTTTATTCTTTTCTCCTTTATATTACTAACAGTAGCCCAGTGTTCAGCATTTTAGAAAACCTGAAGAAATAAAAAAATTGGGAGTTTACCCAAGCATGTATAAAAATATATATTCAGATAAGCAAATATCTGCTCATTACACTGCCCAACTTTAAGAGTGCCAAAAATAAATAAATAAAATACCTGCCAGTCAAATGATAGGGCTAGATGGTTTTGCTAAAATTCATTTTAACATCTTTAACTGACCAACATGTACTAATGAAAGGCAAGTTAAAGTTACAGCCGGTTAGTCTGAAAGAGAACATTATGGGGCCACTGTGTATTCCTTAAGCAGAATCTGCTTTGTGCTAAGAACACAGCTTGGTTTCAACAGTAAGCAGCAAAAAAGATCAAGAAAATTTCCAACTTTTCTAATAACCGCCTTATAAAAGAAAGGAAAAATACAGAAAATATTACCACCTTATAACAATGGCCATGAAAATCGGAATTGTAAGTTTACAAACCTTGGATAACAAAAGCCAACACAGTAAGATCCTTGGTTAGTTAACTCTGATTTTTAAAAATCTACAAAACATAAAATATTTGCTTGCTGGTACAACAGATTTAACCCACGAGCAATCACCTGAACTATCTTTTCCTCAAGTACTTTAACAGTGCAAAACATCAGCTGTCTCAGCTCACACATTCGGTCACTGAAGGCTGAAGATGAACCATCTCAGGGAGGTGTCGCTGCCAAGGAAAATGCAGGACAACCCCAAAATACAGTGATTCACTCCTATGCCAGCGTCTCAAAGGGAGAGAGGCAGTTTCTTATAGAAGAGGTGAAATAAGTAATTCAAAATGTCCATAAGCTAACATAAGATACAGTATTGAACCTTTTGACACAAAAACAAAGAATAATTATATTGCTATTTGGAACAGTATTCAACGTGGACGAGGAGATCCCGGTGTTCGGTGGCTGGATACTGTATATTGCACTTGGGACATTCCACCAGGCTTTCGTTTAGTGCAGCAGTGGGACTTTTTGGTGAGGCAGCTTTTACTCTGTTTTCAGACTCTCCTTGGAAAGTGACTAATGGCTCTGTGAAGGCAAGCTCACGAAGCTGCTTCTGAAAAATAAATGTATAGGAGTTAGTTATGAATTACCCAAATTACCCAACAAGTACTAGGGTTGGCTGTTTACACGGATAGGCTTTATTAAAATACTTAGAGCCAAACATAAAGGTAGCACATTACCCGTGTGCAAGGCTGACAAAATTGGCTAGTTTTGTAAAAAAGGGGCAAGTTCAGCAACAAAAAAAAACATAGAATTAAGAGTAGCAAAAAATGTTAGCAGATCAAACAGGTTACACACAGGAATGATGAAAATATTGCATCTTCGTGACTTTCCTTTTTCATATTTTTCCCCCTGAGGAACTTAGAATAGTTGATAAAGCTTAAAAATGAATATTTTACGGCATACTCTAAAGATGATAGACAGCAGGGACACAAAGAAAAGTACAGGAAAATGAGGAATTATTTTGTATACCCTCCAGCTTCCTATACTATGAAAAAGAGTAACAGAAGTAAGTTATAAATTTCAATTTCAAATAATATAAATGGTCAAAATCAATGACGTACCAAAGAACAGAGTCAAAATATATTTTGTCTTTTATTCATAAAGAAGCTACAAATGATTTTTTAAACAATTATTTTTTTCTCTTTCAAAAACTGAGGAATTCTACTTGTAACATTTCACCATCTGCAAATATTCTGCAGTACTAGGATCATGTATAAGAGATGTGCTAATGGGACACACACACACACACACACACACACACACACACACACACACGGGTCCTAACAGGTTTGGTCCAAAAGCTTATTAGATGAAAATAGTAAGTCAAAATCACTTCCTCATAGAAAAAAATCTTATGTTTATGTTTTAAAAGATTATGTGTTCAAGGTAACCCACAAAATGTGCTTAGCTCAATATGCCTAAAACAGTGTATTAACAGGAATAATCCATTATCACTAAAAATGGCATTTCTTTCTTTCTTTTTTAAACAGAAAAACATAGTTTCAGTTCAGGATTTACAACTGCGCTCCCTACCCCCACTGTCCCCCAGGGCAGCCCCGTGTCATGCCTCTAGAATCCCATGTTGGGGTGGGCAGAGATGATCCCAGGTAGCACTACGGCTGGCATGATGCAGAGGCACACAGTGGCCCTCTTTCCAGTGCTCTGACTCGATGCTTCACACGAAGCAGGGGTTCTGCCTACCGATTTGAGAAACAGCTGTTCTTAAGCTATATCCTCCTAGTTTGGGAACTGGTTTGATAAATCAATGGAAAAATGGCAGCAAGAGAAAGAAGAAAATAAGTTTTAGTTTAACGATTCCCAACTCACCAAGGATTCCAACTGTGTTATTTGATTTCTTGCTTTTCGGAGCTCCTTAAGAATTACGTGCAGTTGGTGCCGCATATTTTGACGGTCAAGTTTTTCATTTTCAAAGTCTAATGTACATGCATGCATCTGGAACAAATGCCCAGGGCAAGACAGTTATGGGTTAATAGATACTGTCCAGTTCTCTTGACTAGATGCTTGAATGTTTTTATTAGCACAAGAGGCAAGCATTTGTGCCCTCACAGCAAGAAATCATCCGAATACACTGAGATGTTGATCAATGAAGAAGCTACAGTTGAGGCTTTGGTTTATCCAAGGAACTAGCCAATACTTGAAGTATAGGTGAGTGAGGAGGAGCTTAAGAAGTTGCTGGTTGGAATTTCTTCTCCCCATCCCCCTTTCTGTGGGGAAGGGGAAGAAAGGAAAGAGGTGGCTATTCCCTGGTTTGGAATACACTAAAAATCTCTGGTCTGTATTCTGAGAATGAATGGTATCTCTCTGAGTTCTACTTAAAGTTATAAGATCCTGCTGGGGGATCCTGCTAGGCTAGAGTAGGGACTACAGAAGCCATGTGGGGAAGAATAAAATTTGCCAAGGCCAACATCACCCTGTCGAAACAACTGCCATCCCGGCTCAGAGAATCTGGTTTAGCTTATAGACAGGAATATATGACTAACAGACAGTCACTTAAGTTTTTGTTGTTGTTCAAGTTTATTAAAAATATCTTTCAGGGGGCACCTGGATGGCACAGCGGTTAAGCGTCTGCCTTAGGCTCAGGGCGTGATCCCGGCGTTATGGGATCGAGCCCCACATCAGGCTCCTCCACTGGAAGCCTGCTTCTTCCTCTCCCACTCCCCCTGCTTGTGTCCCCTCTCTCGCTGGCTGTCTCTCTCTCTGTCAAATAAATAAATAAAATCTTTAAAAAAAAATATCTTCCAGGGGCACCTGGCTGGCTCAGTTGGTTAAGCGTCCTACTCTTGACTTTGGCTCCGGTCATTATCTCAGGTTTGTGAGATTGAGCCCTGCATGGAACATGGGCTTGGAGCCTGCTTAAGATTCTCTCTCTCTCTCCCTTTGCTCCTACCTCCAACCCCCAAGCTCAGTTGGTTGCACTCTAAAAAAAAAATTTTTTTTTTTTATGACTTTCAAGTGTTTCTTCACAGAATAGTGTAAACATGAGGAAACATTCCATTTCCTAGCAAGTTCATTCAAATATAGCAGCAACCCCAACAGGTACCTGTTGTTCCAGCAGAGCTACCCTTGTTTGTTCCTCTTGATGCTTTAGCAGAGACGTGTAAAGAAACTGGACCTGTCAGATATAAACAGAGCCAACACTGTCATATCCGATCTTTCACTGCGTGAGCTGGGATGCAGGAGAGGCTCACCAATCTCACATCTCTATCCGGGACCACACCTGCTCGGGCTGAGTCACTGCAGCTGCCTGTCTGATGGCTATCTATACACGCAGCTGAGCAGTCCCACCCTGGCTGAGAGTTCCCTGGGGCACAGACTGCACGTCGATGAACAGCACCCAACTCTGCAGCGCACACCCCCACTTTCCTGTAAGTTCTGACATCCACTAATATTTCTGAGTAGGATAACAAAGTGCCTTGCCTGCCTTGCCCGCAGAGGTGGGAAAAAATTCCCGACCACTTCTGCTTAATCTTTTGTAAATACCACTGCTTGCACCTGTAAGCAGAAGCCAGGGTGGTAAAGACTAACAAGGCAAATGTTACAGACAGTTTTTTAATCCCTCTCTCAACTTTTGGATGATGTTTAAAAATTACTTCCTGTTCTAATAGTAGCAATAACTAACATCTACCCAGCCCTTGACTTTAAAGCACTTTCACATTCTCCCAGTTGACCTTCCCAAAAGCCCCAGGAGGTAAAAAGAGACTGTGGTTACTAATTTGACACATCAGTGACCTGCAAGTCAGAGAAGGTAGCTGATTTTCCTAAGGCCACACATCCTGAACTAGAGACCAGGTGTGAACCCCTAAATAATGTTTTTTCCATTATTCCATGCTGCCAAGCAAGATTTAAATTAACGGTTTCTGCTGAAGTAGCATGCAATCCTAATCATTCTGCCTCAGGAGCTCCACCGTCACTGACAATGAGGAGAGTGAGAGCACGGAAGGCACTGCGTGAAATCGCTGGAGCACGCGATCGTTGTGATTTAGGTGCCAGCCCGGGAACCAGCACTGACTCCCCGCTTAGCTGCACACCTTCTGGCTTCTCACACACATCTGCCTCCTCACGGAGAGCCTTTGTGTACGTGAGCTCCTCCACAGCAGGGAATTCCCAGTCGCTCACCTCACTGGTTCCTTCTTGCCAAAAGGCCTTTGTCCAAGTACCATCTCCAGCCCCCAATTTCTCCATGTCATGTTACCCTGCTTTATTTTCTTGAATTTACTTGGTTATTTAGGTACTTTCTTATGGTCTGTTTCCATTCTAAAGAAGAATCCCATGGTAGGGCAGGAACTTGTTTTGTTCCCTGCTGGTTCCCTAGTGGTTAAAATAGTCCCTGACACTGGTAAGTACCCTGACAATTTTGAATTTGGAATCATGGAATGTTTTACTCGTTAGGCTCACCTGAGATAAGAGCTCTTCAGATCTCTTCTTCTCTTCTTCAAGTTTTTCCCTAGCAATATCATTCTCTTCCTTGAGCCTTTGTATTTTCTCTGTTTTCTGCCTATCATCTTCCAGATGTTGTACATCTGCCTTTCTTTGTGAACACAAGAGTTTATTTAAATCTTGAACTTCTTTTTGGGTTTCTTCATATTTTCTTCGAAATTCACTAAGTTCAAAACTCAACTGAGTTATGGTCTGTCGTTCAACCTCAAGATCTTTTTTTGCATTTGCCAAAAGATGGTTGTAATATTTTTGCTTTTCTTCTTGAAGATAACCTATGACAAACATATCGGGGCACAACACACACTTTATATGATAGATAGTATTCCTGAGAAGTTAAAACTAAACACATTTCTATAAATAAGATCTTACAAAATGAAGAGTCAAGAGATAGGGCTGATATTTGATGGAACAAGAAAAAGTTCAGGTATATTATTTGAAGTTAACCTAATAAATAGAAGAACTGGAAACAGTTCCCATAGCTATTCTATGGGAAGGGAAAGTAATGTCTAAAGAAGATAAATCAACAAATGGAGACATAAGCTCGTTATTTATATATATAATTACCAAAATTAAAAACAAAAATGTTATGAGTACTTGCCCTGATGGGATGGGGAAAGAGCCATTAAGATGGGAAGGAGAGGGAGGGGCAGGCCCTTCTGTACTACTATTAAATTACTTTAACAAGAGCTTATATTACTTTGATAAAAGACATACAGACACAGAACACTGTATCGTGAAAAAAATAAATTACTTAGCCCACCACTAAAATCTTA
The DNA here is from genome assembly GCF_024610735.1 of Ursus americanus. Taxonomy (NCBI): domain Eukaryota; kingdom Metazoa; phylum Chordata; class Mammalia; order Carnivora; family Ursidae; genus Ursus; species Ursus americanus. Next base: position 32,959,521 of record NC_142132.1, read on the forward strand.
CTTTTATGTGTAATATTCTTATAAAGGCATTACAATAAAGTAATTTTGTCCCCAATTCTTTTTATGTTTTCCTTTTTACCATTAGCTCCATTTTAAATATTCAAATGTGAAGCTCCAAGATTACGAGGTTGCCTTTCTTTAGCCTTCTCTTTATATAATTCAAAATTCAAAGCTTCAGTCCCATTAGTGCTGTCGGTCTTTTAACAAGTGCTTTGTATGGGGGTTTCTCTTCTTAGCTCATCACCTAGAACTGCTGAACCTATTTCCCCATCTGTAAAATGAGAATAATGACCCCTCTTGCCCCACCTCTTAGGGTTCTTGTGAAACTCAATGCCAGGGAAGCTGCAAAGCATTTAGCAAAAAAGATTTCATCCTCCCTAGGAGCCTTATTTTCAGTTCTGTGGGAGATTCAAAAGACTGAAGAATCATCTATAAGATGTATTCTTTCTCCTGGGAGTGATACGAATGTGTGAAAGGAAGCAGAGTAAAAAGATAATCAGTGACAAGGTCAACTCTAGGAGAAATGAAGTTGGAGAAGATCTTTGAAGGTGGGGAAGGACATGCATGAAGGAGAAAATTTAATGTGCCTTCAGAACTGCCAGAGATCCATTACCCTGTGCCTCTGTCCCCTTTTTTCAGAAAGCAATGAGAAAACAGACTTGCTAACATGGTCTTTCTTACTTCAGAGTTATAAGACTTGCTTAATTCACTTTCTAACACATTTATAAAAAATCTAAAGTTGATGAATCTCTCCTTTTGGAAAATGTCAGGCAGGCCTACCCCAAAAGAACATTTTTATACCAGTACCTTCTGATTCAGCCTTTTTTGTCTGCTGTGGGAGTGAATGAGCAGCTGTTTCTGATTTCTGTTCCAACTCAAAGATCTTGGCTAAAAGTCCTTTTACGTAGGCCTCCCGCTGCTGATCATACACAAGCCACTGCTGATTTTTCTCCAGAGCCTCAAAATGAAAATGAAAGCAAATCATTAATAAAATAAAAAACCAAAACCTTAAAATGGATAAGGGAGCTCCAGTGATGTAGCCTTTCCCAGTACAAAGAAATTCTCATGGGTCATATAGAACTCTAGACCACCACTACATGGCTCACAACCCGGAGATCCATTCTGACATCAGGCTCCTTCAGAGCACCTAACACCACTGCAAAGTCAAGTTTCCATGGGGTCAAGTTCATTTGTCTGCCATCTCCTATACACAACTTGCTTTGCGTCTGTCCGTGTCGTTCACCGTAAACTAGAAGACCTCTGTGGCAGATGTGGATGTGTGCTGCTCCAAACAGAGATTTCCGCCCAATCCACAATGCTGCTCAGGAGCTCCCCATGCAGACAGGGACATAGTCAGACTTGCAGCTTGGTCTGCTGGTGCTCCTGCCCAGTCCTGCCACTTTCCTTCTCCTTCACAGATGCTGCTCCCCCATAACCTGAACTCCAAACTCCATCTCATGGCTGCTTCTCAGAGAATCAAACTTAAAGAGCCGCCCCCCTCTTTATCACCAATTCTTATCCTTTACATCTCTTACAACTCAAGTAAAAATCCTACACTGTGATCACTCACTTGGTTTGCATGGGGGCTTATGAACTTGACATATATATCTCTACGTATTTTTAAAAATTATTTTACCAAACATCTTCAGCTTTTTATCTGTGGTTACTATGTTTTTCAAATAGTAAGTTCCTTGAAGTGACAGACTGTGCTCTTCTGGGAGGATTCCTGGCTTTGTATATAATATGTGCTCCAGAAATCACTTGGAAGATAGGATAACATCAATAAAGTAGGCAGTGTCTAGTTAAGTTAGCTGGTAGCAGGGAAACTGATTCACTTTACTGTTACTGCTAACATCAGTTTTTCATTTGGGCTGTATCTTTCCCTCAAGAAACTAGACATGCTCTGATAGCCTTACCTGGCCACCTAGGCTGAGTTTGAAAACCTGATACCACCTGATCTGTGGCAAGACACTGGCAAATCCTCACATAAGAAGCTACGTTAACTTTAGTGGATAAAACAAGCTGGCATATGTGGACAAAGGTATGTAGGTTTATGAGGTGATGTATTATTATCAACCAGGACAAATTCATATTTCCTCTGATTCTCGTCTCACTGTTCTTAACCACTTGATCCTTGGAAATTCAGTGAAAGGCAAGGCCAAAGGAGTCTGCCAGGACAGCCCAGTATCTCCAGCAATCAGCCCAGTATCTCCAGCAATCCCCCCTTGCCCCTTACCCTAGTTTTGTTACTGAAAGTGGGGCACAGATTCAAGTTGAAAGCTAGCAAAAAAGACAGTTGTCTGGTGGTGCTGGGGGAAAAGCCTAGAAATTCTTACATACCAACACCATGGCAATGAGATAATAAGTCTTCTCTCCTTTCTAACCTGGAAGTTCAGTCTAAGGAGATGGGACTGTCCCTTTCTTGTTCTTTGTTCCTGAGAGCCTGGGGAAGTAAGTCTTAATTACCATTTGTGTAGAGAGGCCATGTACATCTAAACCTGATGTCACACATGTAAAATGTTACGGACGAAGCGTCCCACAAGGAGGCCCACATAGTGACGTGAATACCCCTTCACGATAGCCACGCTCATTTGTATGGAGTCCTTGGCCCTGGCACCTGTGCTATGACCGTCTGCCCCCACAGGAATGCCTACTTGAGCAATGTTTCACTGCTGGGTCTTGGTAAATCCTGGTTTTGGATTAAGAGAAAAAAGAAAAAAATGTCTCCATTTTCTTCTCGACAATACAGATCCTCAGTTGGAAGGTGATTTCCCCACTATGAGAGTAAGAGGACACACAGGCTGTCACCAAAAGCTTTAGGTGAATTAATACAATGATCACTCTGTTTTGGGGGGAAAAATAACTACTCTTAATAAGTTCAGTTCAACCTCTCCCTTGGTCCTCCAAAGTGCTAAATAGTTTTAATTATATTAGTAACAGAATTTTTGAAAGCTTCATGACACCACTTGCTAAAACTGAAGCCATGTTCCCTTAGGCTAACATTAAAATGGTCCACAATCTGCCTCTTCCTACCTCTTCAGGTTACAGCCTGGCCATTTCTGGCCTCCACTGCCACCTTGCTGTCCACACAACTATACACACCCTCTGTGCCCAGAATGCCTTAGAACTCCTCCCTGTATCACCTGTCCACTTAAATCCCACCTTTTCATCAAGTTCCAGTGCATCCAAGCTTGTCTTTCAAGCCTCCTCACCATAAGTGCCCTCACCAAGCTCCTCTCCTCTGTAAGCCAACAGTAATTTTAATGTCATTCAATCTATTTTGCATCTTGCACTCATGACCTTGATTGTGTCCTGATGATAGTTCTCATCTGAACTAGATCATGAGCCCCTGGACAGCTGGGCCCAGGCTTGTTTAGATTTTGTATAGTTCCATTCATGTGTTTGACTTTTCCATAGCAAGTAGCTGCTTGATAAACAGGAACAATGGTGATGACAGGGAGTGGAGAAAACAATGGTTGCCAGAATCAGCAAGCACCCATGCAGGTCTTTAGCCCCAAACTGAAGTTTGAGAGTATTCAGGAAGGGAGAAATGGCATGAAAGAATCTAGAAGTTCCTTATACACAGTAGAACAATTAGAATGATTCAGAAAGAATCAAACACTCTCAAAAAGCTATCACTCATAAACTAAGGAATAGATGAAAATGAATTTCAAACCCTTTTGTAACAGAACTAACATACTATTTCTATGATTTTAACAAGTGCATAATATGTACCCTTTATGTCATAATTCATCCTAGACCTGTTGAAATCTATTATCATCAATGGTTGAAGTGGCAGCCAGGATGTATAATTTCATATCCTTCTGGGGTGCCAAAAAAAGATGGTACAAACATAAAGTTCTTGACAAAAAAGTTGCCTGGTCAAAGTGGACTGAAGTAAAACATACATACTGGAATACATTTTCAAAAGTGCTTAATTATTTTTGAATCACCCTGCATTTGTTGAAAATGTACTGAAAAAGGAGGGACTCTCCTCCCCCACAAGCTGGCATCTCACCCCAGAGGGTGAGATGTGAAAAGTGGTAAGGAACATACTGGACATTTTCAGTTGTATACAAGGCATCTTCTTTTAGGGTAAGAATTTCTATCTGTTAAAGATATAAATGGCTGAGCTTCGAGTCTGAAAAGATCTGTCTATATAAAAACTCTTTAAATCTAGAGAGTTCCTCTAACCTTTGGTAGGCTCTTTCCATGAGCATCGTGCAAACTCATGAGCATCTAGGCATGGGGCTTAAAGAATTGTCTGTGTCTGTTTTCTGTAGAACTAAGAAATGGATTAGAGAGACAAAGGCAGCCTCTGGAATCAAAGATTTAGTCCAGGGCCCTCCAGTCACTTGGCCACACACTTTTCTCTCTGTACCCGTCAGGCAGTTATAACATGAGTCCTCCTCACAGAACTTAAGAGTTCATTTGTAAGGTGGAGATAATGTACATCTGCTCTGTATTATATACTCAAATTTAGTCGCCAAAAGAGGTAGTGTTGTAGGACTCAGAAAACATACACATATCCAAATATCTATAAATCATGTGTTAGATGGTAAAGATACCTAATTTTATATCGAATTTTAAATTTGTCCATCTTTAAGAAACATTTCAATATAAATAATTCAAGTCAACAATGGATGGTAATGAAATTTTCTTCTTTTAAATAAACCTGTCCATACATTACTTAAGTATGAAAAACAGAACTCTGGGATGGTTGAAGATTTGAGGGGCAATATTCTGAAAGGCCAGGTGATGGCGATGTTACTTCAGTAAAGTAGTCAACATTTCTTTTCCTCCAGGTCTCTTCTCACTGATTTCTGCATTTGTTTTCTTCTCTAACCAGTATCAATAATAAATGGATTTGATCCATCAATAAATGCTGATATTAGTTTTGCATCTTTAGCGTCATCATTGTATTGTTATCTCTTGAAGCCTTGTGTCCTCTACACATCTGTTAGGCATGCATTTAACATTTCCACTCAAGTTACCGATAAGAATATGGAACAGAAGTGGGCAAAAGTGAAGTTCTGTGGAATGCTACTAAAGCTCTTCCTCCTGGCTTCACTGGGATCTGTTTTATGTTTCTTGGGCAAAAACTGTAACACCGGTTAAAATGTTAGCCTATACCGGAGGAATAAAAAATGCAGGTCAATTGACGAAACTGGAATATGGATGGTAGATTACAAAGAAGTAGAGCGTCCATGTTAAATTTATTAAAGTTGCTATCTGGGGTCACCTGGGTAGCTCAGTCATTTAAGCGTCTGCCTTAGGCTCAGGTCTGATCTCAGGATCAAGCCCTGTGTCAGGCTTCCTCCCCCATGCTTCTCCCTCTGCTCCTATCCCCACTCATGCTCTCCCCCCCCCAATAATTAAATAAAATCTTAAAAAAAAAAGTTGCTATCTCTACCGTAATCATATAAGAGAATATCTCATTCTGGGGAATATATACTGAAGTATATAGGTTTAAAGGGCTGTAATATATGCAACTCACTCTCAAATGGCTCAGAAAAAAATATTATGTGGGACGGAGCAGGGTGGGGGACTGAAAGAGAGGTGTAAAATGGAGCAAAATGTTAGCAATGTTTGAATTTTAGTAGAGTATATGGGTGTTCTACATACCATTTTCATTCTTATAACTTTTCTGTAAATTTGAATTTTTTCCAAATAGAATAATATTTATCTTCCCTAAATTCTGTTTAAAAATTAGATTTTCAAAATTAAGAGCAAGAAATGCCTATTTCAACTGCCTCTTAGCGTATCTGGTTTGCAAGTTAATAACGCTGTACAATGTTTACAGTACCAACTCCGTGTAATTATTTCAAAATGTCAGTCAGACGTAAATGGTAGCTGAGGAATGATACAGCTAGGCCTTAAGAAAGGTAAACATGAGTTTTTAGGGCTTATTTTAGCATAGCAAATACTGATTCTTAAAATAGGTGGGCAAAGTGCTCCAGGAAGCTTTGTGGGAGCTTGGAGGAAGGTGAGGGACTGAAACTGCCGAGCTCTCAAAGCAGGATAATGTGGCAGCGCCTGTGCTCAGAGGAGTGACAGGTTGCTTTCCCTGCTCCCTAGTCTTCTCCTGGGCTCACAGACAACCAGAGCTAAACCATCTCTTGCTCCTCAAATGTGTAAGTTAATGAGGCAGCTGGGAACGTATTGGAAATGCAGAATCTCAGGCCTACCCTGACCAATGAATCAGTATCTGCATTTGATGAAGATCCCCTAGGCTTATATGCACAGGAGAGTCTGGGAGGCCTTGCTCAGCCTAGACCATTTGAAGGTGAGTTGGGTTAAATTTTACTCCACTTATCTAAAAGCCTTTCTAAAGTAAACAGAGCAGGGGCACACAATGTGATCCTTAAGTAAGCCGGGAAGATAAGATAGATAAAAGATTGGGTATACATGGGTAACATTTCAAAGTTACTTTCATACAAAGAATTGTCATTATCTAAAAATAAATTTAACGATATTTGAAGCAGTTGATGCTGAGAAGCCTAAAATTATATATAAGTTTAAGACAATAGCATATATTTTCAGATACTAATAAAATTCAAATGTTCTAGACACTGGGCATATAGCAGTGAAAAAAACACAGACACCCTTCCCTCATTAAACATATACCAATGTAAGACTCATATAATAAAGTAAATGTGTAATATATTTATTTGTAATATATAATAAACAAAGCAGAACATATTGTAAGTTTAACAGTAATAATGTGATGAGGAGAAAAGTTACAAAGCAGGAAAAGGTAATAGGAATTGTCCGGGAGCTATAATTTTAGAAAAGGTGGCTAGGTAACCCTCTGGCCTCAGCCCCACTCCCCACACCCCTCCCACCCAAGAAAGTGACAATTGAGTATTATATGATGAAGTGAAGAAGCGGGTCATGAAGATATCTGCGGGGAACAGGATGCCAGGCAGAGGGAACAGGAAGAAAAGGCAGTGTATTGAAGGAATAGCCAGAAAGCCACCAAGGCTGGAGTAAATAAGGGGCAAAGCAGGAGGTGTGTAGTAAATTACTTATAGATACACGCATCTGGTAGGTACTGATACACACGAAATGATAAAGGTCAGTGTATATACAACACAAAGAACTTACTTTGAAAGATTTTTAAAAATTATGTTTCTTCTTTCTTAGTTACCTATAAGTGAATTACTTTGATAAGACTACTATAGTACCCCATGATACAGACACGCAACAGATTTAAATTCTTTTGAAGATCAAATAGATAGACCTCAAGACACACTTGCTAGATGAAATAAAACAGGAATCTTAAGAGCAACTTAGAGCAGGGTAGACTTGCCAGTAATATTTCTGGAATCAAAACACCTACCTACTGGCCTAATAATTAACTCCAGAATTTTATACTTTGTGTATCTGATATTAAAACTTGAAAATATCCACTGAATAATAGTCCTATGTCCTCAGTTTATTCAGTTCTCAATGAAACACATCAAGCTATTTAAGACATAAGTTTGAAATAATATAGCCTTACCAAATATCTAGAATAACCTCATACCAAATTCTACAGAAAAGAAGTACTGAGTATGAAAGAATGTGTTTCCTTTTCAAACTACGAAAGCAAATCCTGGTTCCAAGGGAAGAATTTCAAATGAATGAGTACATCTTGCATGGATAAACAAAAAGAGAAGAAACTATAAATTAAATTACACCATAATAATACAATAAGATTTAGGTGAAGAAGGAATGTTGCTGAGCTATTTGGGTGATTTCTAGGGCTTTCTCACCTAATGAGACCATGACTAGAGGAACTAGCCCTCTTGAATGCCTAGAAAGAGACTTATAGGTAGTAACCTACGGAGATGATCTCAAACCATTCAGTTCTCCATCTCCTCAACGGACTGTTCTCAAGTCACAGCATCAACTCTGTCAATTTCCATGAAATTTCAGAATGAATGAATGAATCTTCTCTTCCTATAACTTAATAAAAGGAGAGGGGCACAGGGGTGGCTCAGGTCATGATCGCAGAGTCATGAGATCAAGTCCCACATCGAGCTCTGCGCTAAGCGTAGAGTCGGCTTGTCCTGCTCCCTCTGCTCCTCCTCATGCTCTCTCTCTGTCTCTCTCAAATAAATAAATAAAATCTTTAAAAAAATAAAAATAAAAGGAAAATGAACTTACATCTTTCAGCTGTATTTCCATTTCATGAATATCACTCATTGATGAGTTGAAGCAGCTAGTAGCCACTGTCTGAAATAAACCAATATTAGTTAATATCATAAATTTAACAAGAGAAGTTTCCTCATTATATCTGGGTTTATTACAAATTGTATCCGAAAGGAAAAAAATCTGGGTTTAAAGAAATGACAAGTACCTGTGATAAGCGAAGTGTGCTGGCTTTGCTTTCAAGTTCAGCAAGCCTTGCGGTTGTAGCAGACAACTGTTTTTTCAATACATCTGTCTCTTCAGACAAGGCTTTCAACAGCTGTTCCCTCCTTTCGCCTTCCTTCGTTTTCTCCTCCAGCTGTTCAAGCAATGCAGTATTACTGTACTTGGCTTTCAGCTGCTCTCTGAGTCTCTGTATTTCTTTGTCTTTCTCTGTGAGGTGATAAGCATTCTTTTCCCTCTCAGCTTCCAGGACTCGAATTTTCTAGATATAAACTAAGAAAAATCTTAGAGCAAAGCCAAGTCAAACATGAAAATAAACAACATACAACAAGTATTTATGAAGGGTTTATTATATATCAAGTCAGCACTATACTAGACACTAGGGCCAAAAAGAAAATGAAGCCAAGGTCCTACGCTCAGAGAGCTCACTGAGAGGTAAACCAATACATTAATGCAGTATGATAAGTGCTATAGTTAAGGTATATATTAAATGGGACACAGACACAGAAAGGAGAAACCAACTCTGTCAAGAGTGGTAAAAGAAAGCGAAAGAAAACCTGGCTCTCACATGAGTATCTGATAATCATCCTTCCATCATACTAGTTGTAATCATCTTAAAGTCTAAAAGTAGTCATACAAGAGAGACATGCTCATTAATCAACCTGAAGCAACAGAACTTAAAAATTACAGAACGTTACAGCTGGACAAAAATGCATTCACTAACTAGGTTTTTTGTTGTTGTTGTTAATAAATGATTTAGTATCAAATGTAAAAGATGATCTTCAAAGGACTGTTCACATTTTCAAGGATTTAAAAGATAAAGAAGGCATGCTTGTTAAGCTGCTGACATAAGGAAGAAAGCAGCTCTGGAGAGCCAATTAAAAGTTAACAGAATGCCTTTACATGCTAACATGGTAAAAACAACATAAAACTACAAACTCGCTTGGGGGTGGAGGGGAGAAGCAGTTGTTCAAATATAAAATGGGGAAACTGAGTTAGATGACCCTGTGAAAATGATGAGGGGATTTTAGTTGCCTCGAGCCTAAGATAAGGCGGTAGTATGAACCGTTAAAAAAAGAAAGAAAAAAGTCCATATAATTTTAGGCTTTTGGAGAGTACAGCATCCAGATTACTAGAAATAATAGTGTCATTTCAACCTGTGTTTGCCACCGTGCACAATATTGGGTGCATAATTCAGAAGGAATATGAACACGTCACAAAGTGTTCAGGAAAGTAACCAGGATGATAAGAAGCTAGAAACATTGAAGAGTATGGGGCTGGTCTACAGAAAAGTAAGAGAAAGCAAGATTTCCTCGAATATCTGAAAAGTTGTCATATAGATAAAAAATAGACTTCTATGCAGCTGTAATAGGTACAGTTAGAACAAACAGGTAGAAGTTAGAGGAAGTTTAATTTTAATTGATTATAAAGGAACAAAGTTTTGACAACCAGTGCTCGTCAAAAGTGGAAAGAACTGGAAAGAGATCTCTCAGGGAAGCTATTAGATGCCATCACCAGATTGCAAAATAATCTTTATGTCTAAAAATTGGTGATAGATCACTTCTCAATGCTTGAACAAGTATTTACCTCAATATATGCTGTTAATAAATCATTCAGTTTTGTAATGTGCCTATAAAATAAAATTTAAAGAAATCCAATGATACTATTTAATACAGGTCATTTATTTTCTAACTATGAGCAATAAAAGAACTTTTGCAAAATTAAATTAATGATTAAATTGTAAATCTACTAAGTTCCTAAGTGCTGTATTGACTCTGCCATAACAAACTGTAAATTAGAGAATCCGAAATAGAGTTTAACAGAATGCAAAATGTCAATATATGTAATGATTTTACCTCAAAAAATCTGAAAACAAAGATTACTTGGAAATCAACCAATATATATATAATGAAACGGGTTTTTAAGCACTCACGTTAAAATCTGAACTCCATTAAACACTTAGAAATTATTAAATTTGATTTTTTACATTTAGTGAATGAACAGAAAAGCTAAATTATATCATTATTGGGAAAATACTTTCTCATCTCCTACAGTAAAGCTTATTACAATTTTAAAAGGTTTTTAAGGCCACTCACCTCCAAAAGTCTATGTCTGTCTTTATCAGTCAACTTTCCTTTTCCGCTTGTGATTTCATCCACTGATGTTTTCAAGGCTGCAATTTCTCCCCTAAATTTTTCTAATGCAGTTTCTGATTTGGAGTTACTAGGCTTTGATCCCCATTTGCCTTTAATTAAACCTTTGGGACTTCTGGAAGACATTTCTGAAACTGTAAAAAAAAAAAAAAAAAAAAAGTGATGGGTAGTAAGGAGGGCACGTATTGCATGGTGCACTGGGTGTTACACGCAACTAATGAATCATGGAACTTGACATCGAAAACCAGGGATGTACTGTATGGTGACTAACATAATTTAATAAAAAAATATTATTAAAAAAACCCAAAAACAACAATTATACTTTATTAGTCTAAGTTTAAAAGGTCAAATCTCAGGCTTGAAAAGGTCTAGTAACCTATTTACTAAATAGAAGAACATTACTATCTCAATAGCAGTGATATAGCCAAACCAGTGGGATACAGGAGAGGGACTGGGAAAGGCTTCTGGCTTGCTAGTATCAATATTTATTTTTTAATCTGGATGATAGAAACATGGGGAGAATTCACCCTTTAAAAATATTTCAACTTATCTTGACACACACTGAGTAATGTACAGAATTGCTGAATCACTGTATTGTACACCTGTAACTAATATAACATTGTATGTTAACCATACTGGTTTTAAAACAAAAATGTTTTAAAATATGTTAACTTGGATGCTTATGTTTTGTGCAGGGTTCTGTATGTGTATCATACTTCAATGAGAAAGTTTTGTTTAAAAAAAGGGATCAATGATTAAACTATTAAGGCTGAATGACACAGATCACAAAGACATATTTTATGCAGGAATAAAAAGCTAGTGGTAAATGATATAATTCTGAGAACAGAGGCACTGAAATGTCATTACCTGACATGATATGTCCTGTTTTAGAAGATAGATATAGTTTAAATCTATGTAAATAGTCAGCTGAGAGAGTCCAGTACGCAAAAGTGAGAATACAAGATCAGGAAAAAGAGGCACAATACTCAAAAATTAAGAATAAGAGGCCAAATTAAGGAGAAGCTTAAAATCTGCTAACAGTATTAGTTAACAGTTTAGAAGAAGTGTGTATTAACTCCAGGACCAAAATATATAGTGAAACATACTGTGTATATAATAAAAGTAGCTTTAATTAGGGAGATTAAAGCATTTCCACCTTATGGATCCCAAGATAGAATAATGTTGGTGACTGAGGAATTTAGAGGAATATGAGACTATTCATGCATTCAAAAAATATTGGAAGATCTAATTTACCAGGCAGCACAATAGGTGCTGGGTATAAACTGGCAAAGAAAAAAAAAGAGAGAAAGAGAGAAAGAAACAAAAGAAAAAGAGACATGTTCCCTTACATAATGGAACTTTCAATCTAGTAAAGGGGGCAAGAAATAACAAAGACACAAATTCTCAAGTTGTAAAGATTCTCAAGGTGTAAAGTTAAAACTATGTAGAAAATGAAAAGTAGTGATAAGTGATTCCAGTAAAAATTGAGAAGACCTACTTTGATAAGGTGGTGGGGGAAGGCCTCTGCAGAAGTGACTTTTAGGGTCATCCTGTATGAAATCAGAGAGCCTGAAAACACTAGAGTTATGTAAACTGAGTTGAACAGACCATCTAGCAAAAGGTTCGTCCTGGATTTTTGCCCATTCAAGGTGACAGACTAAGATAACTAGTAAATCAATTAAGGCTAATGCAAGGTTATGGTATCTTGAGAACCTGCTGCCACAGGAAGTTCTTCCCTATATGGTTCTGTTAATAACACATTTTTGACTTGGTATAATGGGTTGATAAGACAGAAGACTACTTTTCAGCCAAGTCACTGAAACACAGAATGGTGGAACTATATAGGTCAGTAGAACTGGAAGGAACCTATGGACACTTGCTTCCTCACCTCTGGACAGAACTCTTCCAATGAATGACTCTCTTGTTTCTAGCTTCTGGACTACACCCTGCTGGGATCTCCCAGCTCCCCACCACTTAGTCCTACCAACCTCCTTTCCCTGTTTTTTCTATTCCCGTCAGGCTGATAGTCACAAGGTTCACACTGCTCAAACTTTGACCCACTCCATCTTCTTCAGGAAGCCTTCCCTCTGTATAAGCTAATATGCCATAGGACACAACTGTTTACTCCCACCCTACATCCGCTTTTTTAATTTGTTCAACAGTTGTTTCAGGGGCCGAAACTTGAGTTATTTTTGTCACTCACAGCACCTAACAGCAGCTGCTCAATATACATTTATTGGTTGGCCAAAGTGATCTTAGACATGTTGGACGGGAGGTGACCAAACTGGGATCCAACAACCTACACAAGGTATGGATTGCAGGCCACATCGTTGCCAAGTTGAGGCAAATCTTAAAAAAACGAAGCGCCTGGGTGGCACAGTCGGTGGTTACAGCTCAGGTGGTGATCTCAGAGTCCTGAGATGGAGCCCCAAATCAGCTGCATGCCGGCAGGGCTGCTGAAGATTCTCTCTCCTTCTCCCTCTGCCCCTCCCTCTTGTGCATGGGCTCTCCCTCTCTCTCAAAATAAATAAATCTTAAAAAAAAAAAAAAAAAAGGTCTTACAAAAACCCTCACATAGGAGCTACCTGGGCAAACAGGGAGGCAAAGAAAATCTGCAAAATGAGGCACTTTTTTTCACCTCTAAAATGAAGATGTTTGTAGAATAGACATGAACGTGCTTGCTAATCGGCAAAATGATGTTCTCACGAAAGACCTTGGCCAAGTCACTTGGCCTCTCCGCGCCAAAAAAAAACGGAAAGAGGATAATAATACCCACCGCAAAGCTGAAAGGAAGGATCGACACGCCGATGGTCGTGAGGCTCCCAAGTTTGTGCCAGACACGAAGTAAGGGCCAGGAAAAAGGGACATATATCAGAGCGGGCAGAGATTGAGTCCAAGCCGCTGATCCCGCCTCCCTCGCCGTCCGATCTGGCCTCGGGGCTGCGGGTCCTGGCCGCCCTTGTCACCCTCGGCTGTCGCCTCCCCACCGCCAGCCGGCACCTGAGGCGAAGCCCGGCGTTCGCGTCAGCTTAGTCACACCCTGCGGCACGGGCGCCGCTTCCGGGAGTTTGAATCCCGCGGCTGCGGGGCGGGGCACGTCACTGCCGGCGGGGGCGCGGCCGTCAGGAAGGGGGCGCGGTACGTGCGGCGGGCTCGCGGCTCCCCGATTGGCTGCGACCCCCAAGGGGGCGGGGTCTAGAACTTGGACGCAAGGGGGGACGGAGGTGGGTCTGAGGGAGCTGTGGCAGAGGCGGGACCGAGGACGAAACTCTTTTCCCTGGGTCGGCAGTCCTATTCTGGGGCTTTCCCTGGGCTTTTCTGAAGATTCAGACCTCAGGCTCGGTGTTTCTTTGTAAGGAGCTGATTTGTGTTTGTCTGCTTTGGGGATGAAGCACATTACTGTGTTCAGTGAGCTAAACCCACTAACTGAACTCGGACTAACTCGTTATCCCTGGGCATACTTTGCCCTTCTAGGTACCAGTTTTGCCCGTTATAGAATGGGAGACTGCATTCCCTAAGGGAGGACAGCCCGTCTTCCCATTGGGCTGAACCTTTCTCCTGCCAAAAGTCAGGGGTGGAGTGCTGGGGAGTGTAGCAGGTGGGTGAACTGATAGGCACGCCCAGACTGAACTCAGATTATGAGTCCTAGAGGAGACTAGGCAGACGCTTGCTTCAGATTGCTGCCCTCTGGCTTGATGTCTACAGGTCAAGTCTGGGTCATGCTTAGCCACTTTAGGGGCTTTATTGCTAAAACGAAGAGGCAAGAGTGTTTGAAAGAGCCTAACCTTTCTCTCTTAGACGAAGTGTAAACTTACCCTCTGGTAAATTTACTTACTAAAAGGATACAGTAGCAAAACGTCCTAGGAAAGCAGTGTTAACTGCTATGGTTAACTCTAGATTAGGACTGCTTTTAGCTCCTGACTGTCTCTTACTGGATGTGTGATCTTAAATAAGTTATTTAACCTCCCTGAGCCTGGGCTTCCTAATCTGTAAAACAATGCGAATAATATCTACCCTATAGAATAGATGTAAGAATTACATGGGAGAATCTGTGTAAAATGCTTGCCATTTAGTAAATGCTCAACTGACATTAGCCATTATTACACAAGAAGCAACAAACCCCTAACATAAAAATATTTATGTAACTAAATAAAATGGATGAGAAGCTGTGTAGAGAATTTTAAAGAATTTTTTTTTTTTAAACACAGGAAGATAACGTTTGGATCCTGCTTCGAAGGAACTCACAGTTCTGATGGAAAAGTGAATAGAATTGGGCTCTTTCACATCTGTTGTGTTGAAGTATAAGATGGGATTGGGGTGGGAGGATGTCATGGCAAAAGACAACAGTGAATGTTATGCATTGCCCACAGTTGAGGCAAGGGCAAAATTAGTTTCCATAGAAATTTGCAAAAATTCTTAGAGTGACAGAGAAAGAAATCACCTCACTCAGTTTTGAGCCAAATGGGGAGTAAAGAAGGGAGGGAGCTGGGGGGACTGTGTGAAGAGGGCTGGCACCCGGCACACCGGTAGCTTGGTGCCTGGTGCCTGGGCCTGCTGGGCCAGACACCGCAATTACACATCTGCTCCCAGGCCCCTCTCTTCTGGTGGGAACTCCCCCTGTGACTGGGGACCCCTGAGGAAGAAGAGCAGGCAGAAGGCTCATTGGCCCCATGGCTTGTTTAATTTTGTAATTGTCATTATTAGACCTGAAAAGTCAATGTTTGCTCTTAGCAGATAGGTGCTGCCAGGCATGAAGTGTGAGGAGCTGTAGTTTGTGTAAGGCCTCACAAAATTGCTAGTACTTTGATGTTGACAGCTTAGTCTGAGGGATCATAGGGCAAGGACTCAAACAGAAATGTAACAGCCAAGCAGACTGGATCTTTATTTCAGCAGGTTAGCTCGTTTTCATCCCAGTAGGAAAATCTTGAGAAACCAAAACAGTACCAAAAGCTTGCTGAATGTGTTCAGCCATCATAAAAGGAAATAGTAGAGCTGTTCTGCATGAATATAATCAACACCTTTGAAAGATTAGGTCTTCCAAAAGGATGCTGATGAATGGCCGGAGCCTCACCAGCAGATACATCTGTGTTTTCCAATACAGCTTTCTGCAGTGATGGAAAACTTCCTTCTGCTCTGTCCAATATGTAGCACCAGCCGCGTATGGCTGTTGAATGCTTGAAATGTGGCAACTGTGATTGAGGAACTGAATTTTTAATATTATTTAATTGTAATTTAAAAACTGGTAGTTGATTCAGTTATTGGAAAACTTTTAAGTATGTTTGGAACAACTTGGCTATGCAAACCTTTTTTTTCAACTGTAAATTTTATGAAATCTACATACAGATGTATTTCTAATGAAAATTTTGTTTCTGAATTGAGCTGTGTGAAATACACAGCAGATTTCAAAGACTAAGAATTTTAAAAAAGAACGTAAAGTACTTCACTAGTACTTTTTTAAAATTATTACATGCTGAGATGGTAATATTACAGATATATTGGGCAAAATAAAATATATTAAAATTAATCTCACTATGACTGTTTTTTACTTTCTTTACTTTAGAAAATTCAAAATGATAAATGTGGCCTCTGTTACATTCCTATTCGACTGACACATACTGACACTTCAGTATGCACACAATAAATGTTCTTTAAATGCAGGAAGAGAAGGACCAAGTAAATTCTTGCCTCCTTCCAATCCAATTTCCCTTCAGTAGGGATTTTTTTGGAATAATGCAGATCTAATCATGTGACACATTCCCCAACACAAACAGTAAAAACATTTTATTGGCCCACCTTTGTTCTTGGCATAAAACAACAAACAAATCCCCAATTTGTTTTCTCAGGCTTAGCAGGGCTAGACTGACCTCCCCAGCCTGGTCTCAAACCAGCCACACTAGACACCTTTGATTCCTTGACCAGGCAGCATTTTTCCTGCCTCAGGGCCTTTTCACAAGACTTTTCCCATCTTTATGCTCCCACTATTATCTCTTTTCCCTTTCAGATCTCTGCTTGATCCTCACTGCCTCAGGGAAGGCGTCAGGCCTGCCAGAGAAGGGGATTTCCTCTCTTTACAGCCTACTTCTTCAAAGCATTCACTGTAGTTATAATTCCACATTTCTTAGTCATTCTTTGTTTTAAGGAATTTTTATATATTTTTAAGATTTTATTTATTTATTTGACAGAGAGAGCACAAGCAGGCAGAGAGAGAGTGAGAAGCAGGCTCCCTGCTGAGCAGAGCCCTGGGCTCCATCCCAAGACTCTGGGATCATGACCTGAGCTGAAGACAGCTGCTTAACCGACTGAGCCACCCAGGCGCCTCTGTAAGTGATTCTTTGATTGGTGTCCTTTTCCTTCACTAGACTGCAAACTCCTTGAGGAATTTGTCTGATTTCACTCACCACTATATCCTCAGCACCCACCATCACAGTGCTTGAACAAATTAGAAAGTTAATAAATATTTGCCCTATGAATGAATGAATGAATGAATGAATGAATGAACGAACTGATCTGGCCATCCTCTGCCCTAGACTACTGTAGAGAAATAGATAAATTCTTTACTCTCCTCCTTTTTGTAATCAATATTCATTAACAGGTACAAAAAGCCTCATTTTTGAGCCCAGCACCTTCTCAGCGTCCACCCACTGCTCTTTCCTGGATTAGAAGAGTTCATGCATGGTCAGCCAGGAAGCGCTGCATTCTAAATCGGTAAATAAGGAGACACCCTTAGCATTTAGCTGAGATCAAAGCAGCCCTAACAGTAAGTAACATGTTTGAAAGCCATTTCCTGGCCAGGTTGGGCAGATTGTTCCTGCTGACGAATCTCATTTAGGAGAGTTGGTTCTCAGTTCGTGGTACATTCTGTTTGAAGAGAGCAGCTCCTTGGGCACTGACTGCTCTGCCTGTTTTAGCTCCTTTTAAATTAATTTTCAATCTGTGGGGTTATTAAAATGTTTCATTTGTATCAAGAGTATTGGTATGTAATACAATCATTTTGCTTCCGGGCTGAAGAATGCATCTCTAGTAAGTCCCCACTGCCACTAAGGCATGGTGTTAAGGAGGTGGGGGTGTGGGTCTAGAGGCAGACTGCCTGTGTTCACACCCTGGTTCCACTCACTGTGAGAACTTGGGCACTGCTTAACCAAATTAGGCCTCAGTTTCCTCATCTGTAAAACGGGGGTGATAAAATAGTACTTATCCCATAGGATAGGGCAGTGGAAGGATTAAATGAGACAAAATAAAATGCTTAGGGTAGCATCTGGCACATAGTGAGCAATCATTAGATGTTAGCTGTTATTAACAGAACAAAGAAGCCTCTCTGAGCAGGTGCCCACCTAGGCTCACTGCTCCACTGTTTCACCTCACACGTGATGTTCCGCCAACATCGAATGGCTTGAAATTTCTAATGCTCACCACGTGTATTTGTTTAATTCTATTTCAGATCATACATATGTCGATTTAACCGTTAACACACACATCCCTGACTTAACAATTTTTCAGCTTTACGGTGGTGCAAAAGCGATATGCATTCAGTAAAAACCATGCTTTGAATTGTGATCTTTTCCCAGGCTGGCACTATCCGGTACCATCCTCTTTCATGAAGCTGGGCAGCCGCAGTGAGTTGCAGCTCCCAGTCATCCACACCATCCCAAGGGCCAGCAACCCATACAACTTACAGCCATTCTGCTCCCACATAACTGTTCTGCTTTTCACTATCAGTACTGTATCCAAGAAATTTCATGAGATAGCCAACACTTTGTGTTAAGTGATTTTGCTCAACTATATGCTCATGTAAGTGTTCTGAGCATGTTTGAGGTGGGCTAGGCTAAGCTATGATGTCTGGTAGGCTAGGTATATTAAATGCATTTATGGTATTTCATGTATAAAATATAAATATCAACTTAGGATATTTTCAGCTTAGGATGGGTTTATTGAGATGTAACTACACTGTAAGTTAAGGAAGATCTGTACTCAGTCCAGCTGCCACCTCCTCCAGGAGCCTACCGTGCTTGCCCTCACCTGAGCTTTTAGACAACTGTCTTCTTTGTCTCCCTCTATCATTGCACTCACCCAAATGGGCTATAATTATCTGTGAATTTCTTGCAGAGAGGACATGTGTCTTATTCATCTTTGTAGTTGGCATTGTGCTTGGCACCAAATAGACTTCTACTAGCTGTTAGCTGAATACAGACACATGTCCATGCATAAATGAAGACTCTTACAGAAGGATGATTAGGAGGCATTTGTTGATGAGGAATTGTTTTTTTACATAAAAGTGAGCACAAGGCTTAAAATGATTCCACTTTTCCCTGGTCTTTTTTTTTTTTTCCCCTAGGTTTATTTTAGAATACGTTCATAGTGAGTTGGAGAAGTTCGGATTCATTCCTATTTTGTGTTTAGCTCCTCAATTGCCTTGAATAATGACAATATAATGGTGCCAAGTGTTATAAAATACCTTGTCCCCTCCTGCCCCCCATGTAGACTTAGTCACTGCCAGGTGCTTTTTTAAAGAAACAAAATTTAAATATACTATATATTAAGTTATTTAGAAGTCACATTTACTGCTATGCAAAACTCTATAATTAAACTACCAAAAATAGTATTTTTGTTCTAAAAATCATTTTAGTTATCAACTGAAATAATTCTTTAAGAAGTATTTCAGGAGAGAGTCTTAACAATGGACCTCTGTGCATGCCAGTTTGCCGTTAGGTAACACCTAAGATTCTGAACTCTGTTATTGGAATAAGATATTATGACTTTATCTTCATTTCTCTTTCACTAACCTCTCTTTCCAATCCTATTACTTGGCTCCTCGCATCAAGATTTTCCGCTAAGACTCCCCTCTCTTCTATTTCTTTTTCTCTGCCCAAAGCAGTAAATGATAGACACGTGAGACCTGGCATGTGGTCCCCACTAGCTGTAGAGTTCTGCCAGGTCAGAACTTGGGCTTATTCTCCACTGAAGTGCCAGCACAGACCCCCCAACCCCCCAGAAACATAGAAACAGACCCACACACATCTACCCATCTCATATATGACCTATATTTGGAGATAGGACAAACTTTTCATGAATGGTATTGGAGCAATTGGATATTCATATTTGAAAAAAATGAAATGTGACCTCTGACCTTGAACATGACACATAATCAATTACAAGTGTACTATAAATCTAAATGTGCACGATGAGGGGCGCCTGGGTGGTGCTGTCAGTTAAGTGTCCGACTCTTGGTTTTGGGTCAGGTTGTGATCTCAGGGTCATGAGACTCTGCGCTCGTGGCAGAGTCTGCTTAAGGAGTCTCTCTCTCTCTTCCTCTGCCCCTCCCCTCCACCCCCAAATAAATAAATAAATAAATAAATAATCTTAAAAAAATAAATGTGCAAGATGAAACAAAATGCTTCTAGCAGATAATATTGAAGAATATCTTCATGATCCCAGGGTAGGAAAGGATTTCTTAATATGAAAAATATATTAATCATAAAAGAAATACTGATAAATTCAATTGTATTAAAATTACAACCCACAAGGGACATAACAGCTCCTGTAAATTAGTAAGAAAAACACAGAGAACTCAATAGGAAAGTTGGCAAAAGATTTGAACAAGCACTTCACAAATTAGGACAGGTAAATATGAAAAGGTATTCAACCTCATTAGTAACCTGAAAAATGCAAATTAAAGCTCCAGTGAAATATTATTTATAAGCTCACCAGATGGGCAAACATGGAAAAATCTAATACTGCCACCTACATGAGCAGGAGTTCTCACACACTGCTCATGAAACTTTAAATAGTACAACAGCCAGGGAAAACAATTTTTGAATTACCCACTAATTCTGTAGAAATGCATATGCCCTTTGATACAACAATTCCATTCATAGGTTAGATCCTAAATGTGTTCATGCACATTTGTAGCAGGAAACATGCACAAGCATGTTCACAGTAGCCCTGTTTGTAATAGACCCAAACTCTGGATAATCCAATGTCCATCAAAAGTAGAGTGGATTAATAAAATGAATGAAATGAAATGCTAAATAGCAAAGAGTAAACAAAGTAGTTACATGGATGGCTCTCAAAATGTAATGTTGAAGAAAATAAGCCAAATACAAAACAATTCATACTATATGATTCCATTTCTACGAAGGTCATAATATATCAAAGAATTCTTTCTGTATGAATATAGGTATGTGTGTATTACATACATAGATTTGTATATGTTTGTATACAAAGTTTGTAATATATAAGATAATTCATATTCTCATATAAAGGTCATAATCAAAGGGGTAAACACTATAAAGAAAAGAACAGAAATTATTACCATAAAAATCAAGATAGTGGTTACCTCTGGGCAGAAGGAGGTGGATATGACATATAGGATAAATAAGGGGTTTCTGGACTGCGGGCAATGTTCTCTATCCTGACCTAGATGTTCGTTTGTTAAATGGTCACATTTATGTTCTATGAATTTTTCTGTAATATATTTCACAATGAAAAGGAGAAATAAAAACCAGCCAAACAAAATAACCATAATTTTGCCTATATTCCACCAAAATATAAACTATTTAGTCTGTGTGTCTAAATATATTTAGTCTAATATAGTCTCTTTGTCAATAATGTATATAGCATTGTTCATTGGTTGTTTATATAAGCAGTTGAGAAGCTCACTGAGACAGAATTCCTGTAGATAAACCAAGCTTTTTCAATGCACTTGAAGTGTTTGCTTACAAATGGTCTTTTCGGGTGTGTGTTCAAAAGTAGAAGGAACCCTGTGCTCTTTTGCCCTAAGTTTTTGGCCTTTTCTTCTGAAACAGTGAGATCCTGATTTAAAGCCAACTTGCATTAGAGGAAATGCTATGAAATCACATCCCAGCATGAAAGTCTGGCTGTGTACGTGTGTGCCTTAGTGCGTGCTCTGTGCCAAGGCCCCACACTAAGACCTTTATCTTATGACAACTCTACCTTCACCCTTACCTCATAGATGAGATAACTGCAGAAGGATGGGGGGAGTGGTTAGAAACTTGCAAGGTGACATAGCTCAGAAATGGTGAAGCAGGGATCCGTACTCAGGTCTGGCAGGCTACTAACCCCAGGCATCCTCTAGGGATCTTACTCGTGGTCAGACTACACTGACTAACAAACCCTCAGGGGCACTAGATTGTTTGTTTGACCAGACTGTAGTCAGCTCCTCTGAACCTTCCCCTGGGCCCATCTGTGCACTTCCTTGTAAAAGTCTGTTTAACCAGAACCCCCCACCCTCCGTATCTGATCACTCTTGATTCCTGATGGGGTTTCTCATCCTCCCCAGTCACCCAACTAATGTCTGGTCATCCTGATCTACCTTCAGCAAGAATCCTGTTAGGTCTGTTTAACCAAAACCACCATTCCCCCTGATGTTTCTTCCTAATAATTTCGCATCCACTGGCCCCCACACTGCCTATAAATTCCCAATCTCTCTCCTCCACTACAAAATTCATTGCAGTGGTCCCTATAGCTATCGCGATGGTCTCCTTCCTTTGAATAAAGTCTTACCATGCTTTAACAAGTGTCCCTGGATTTTTTTTTCTTTAGCAAAGGAAGGGAAGACACTGCTGGGGGTTAGCTCTGAAAAAGTGGAGAGCCACTTCTCCATTTCCATTGAAGACTGTTAGCACGTTTTGATGGACCAGGAAAACCTAAGTGCCCAGCTGTCAGCGCTTAAGGATTTTTGAAGAAATCCCATGCTGAATTCTTTTGTAAACCAAAAGATCAGCCCCCAATCCACCAATTTTGCAAATCCATGTATTACGGCCTCGGGATTGGATTTACTTGCAATAAACTCAGTTATTCCTCTGCCATCCAACAGGGGGCACCCTTTAACTGATTTTTTTTTTTTAAAACACTTCTAAATCGTTGCTGAGTGGGTGTGTTCGACAGCATGAGAGAAGAAACAGCAAAAATAAAAAAAAATTAAAAAATTAAAAACTTAAGTGAAGCTTTAAAACTCCATGAAGCTCAGAAAAGAATGAAAAGGGATAGTGGAAACCCAATCAATTCGGTTTCACGATTTTTTGCTAAAAGGCAGCAGCGTCGTGGTGGTCTTCTGACCTGGCCGCATTTATTAGCGCCAACCCACTTCGGTTTCATTTGTTGCACATAATTATTTTTAGTTGAGGTTTGGTCCTTTTCGCTTCCACATTTCCCAATTCATAAACGGGTGCCTGCGGCACTGCGGGGGCCCCGGGAGTTGGGGTGTCAGTTTACACGTAGCCTTCGGTACACAATCCGTCAGAGATCCACCCATTTGCCTTTCCCCCTGCGCTCCGAACTGAGGAGATCTGCCTTCCCCCTTCCCCCTCCTCCCTCCCCTCCCCTCCCCCTGCGGTGTGGTGTGGCGCTCCCAGAGCCCCAGCGCAGACTCTGCTCAACTCCGTTTGCTGGAACTTGCTTTCCGCCCAGGAAGAGCCATGCTTCGGGTGATAGTGGAATCTGCCAGCAATATCCCTAAAACGAAATTTGGGAAACCGGATCCTATTGTTTCTGTGGTTTTTAAGGGTAAGGAAAGTTTTCTTCTTTTTCTCAGGTCCTGTTGTGGAATGTGAAGTCTCGTGGGTCACACTCTGACAGTCTGCCTTTAGTCGACAGATACAGCGAAGCCTCTCTGGCTTTTGCTAGTGTGTTACCTGTGCAGGTGAGGGGAGAGGACCCATTTCCGTGGAAGGCATTACATTTTCCCCAGGGTTTTAGACTCATGGAATGAGTGGATGTTTTAACTCTAATAATGTGATTTCTGTAAACCCATGTAGGGAAAAATTTGTTGATCCCTAAGTTTTAAGTTTCAGAAAGGCCTGTGTTGGTTCAAAGTAAGTTTCAGCAGTCTTGTATGCATTTTTATTGTCTCTGCTTTCGAGAAATGGATGACAGAGGAAAAAGTGTAGTTAAGTTGTTCCAGGTACCATTATTCCATAAAACAGCCCACTCACTGCCGCTTCTTCGCCGACTTCTGGGAGCTGGGGTGAAATTACTTCGGATTAGCTTGCTTTCATGTTGTTTTGTCCTGTTTTGTAATCGTTCTTCATCTCTCCAAACTTGGAGAGTGTGTGTTCCATACTTTTGTGTGTGTCCCATAGCTTTTAAATTGCTCATAGAGGAAAGATCTCTGAATAAAGCAAGTCTGTAGTTTGGGCATCTGCTTAGGTCTTGCTGAATAACCTTGGGCAAGTAACCTCATTTCTCAGGATGTCTGTTCTCTTTTCTGTAAAATCAGTGAGGAGGGTTTAGATTAGATCATCTTTACAAGGCCTACCATAATTCCAAAAGTTTATTCTTTTATGACACTGGATTACAGTGGAGGGGGACAGGAGTGGCTTACTCCCAGGCATTGTAAGTGACTCCAGTTTTGCTTGGGGTGATGTGTCTAAGTCTGAGTTTAGGAGCTTTATCATTTTCTGGTTGTCCAAGGTCACTGATAAGATTGCCAGCTCACTTCTTGGCAGGAGGGAGGAGAGCCAGAGGGGAAGACAGAGAAAGTAGGAGCCTTGATGGGCACAGGGTTCCTGACCACGCCTTTGACCACACCTCGAGCATTTCTCTCTTCCTCCAGGAACCAACTACTTCTGCCTTCCAGTTTCTGGTTTATCTATGCCTTTCTCCTTTCTTTAGTCTGTTTTATCTCTCTATTTCTCTTATCAAACCTTTCTCTATAAGGATGAGCAAGAAAATGAAACAAATGAAACCCAAAGCTGTCAAATGGTTTAGTTTAAAAAAAAAAAGAGAGAGAGAGAGATTAGAAGGCAAAAGTTCAATTCTTAAAAGGCAGTGTGATTTGAGAATCTGGTTGGTGAATATCATGTAGTCATGTTACGACAGTGTTCACTTGCACGTATTAGTTGCTTTTAAGTCTTTTGTTTTTCCTTGAAGTAATTGCGTAATAGGGACATAACATGAAAAGTTTGTACCTTCACCATTGACATGTAAAGACATGTAAAAATATATTGGGTTCAGCCTGGTGATGTCATTATTTAAGGCAAGTCATACAGATTATAGAGGAATAGAATTTAACACTGGATTGAAATCTGACTTATATTTTGTCTTCCTTGTATATGCAGCATTGGTCAAACTTTTAAATGACTAAAAATATGCTTGAGGCTATCAACATAAGCACTCAGTGGAAAGTGGAAAACTTCAGATAAATTGGACAAATGTAGTCTGTCCAAACAATTATATTTACTAGATCCTTTTAACTTGAGTCTCTTTTCCAGTCTCCTTTGGTTCTGCAAACTAGGTGGTAGAGTCAGTCAGTCATTCATCTGACAAGCAACCTGACAGCAGAAACAACTCTGAGCTCAGAGTAGGAAGGCCCAGACTCTGGCTGATATTTCCTAAATGACCCAGATTTACCACCCAGGCCTCCAGTTTCTGAGCTGTGGAATGATGGGCACTGATCTCCTTGAGGTTCCTTCTGGCTGTCAGGTTCCATGTGTTGCTCTCATCAAGATGTGGAAGGCAGAGCCTCAGGTACTGGAGCAGATGCAATAACAGAAATGGCCTATTTCTTCCTCTCAGTCTCTTTCATAAACTCTGGTGAAGGCAGACCCTTTCAGGTATGCCTCCCAGTTTTGACACTGTGTATAATTAAGTAACATTAAGTGCTGACAGAACTCAGGATGCTTATTACAGTGATATGTCCACCTGAGGGAGCAGGGAGTAGAGCTAGATGGGCTTCACAGTGTGGTGTTCAGGGGTGAAGTGTGGAGAAGAAGAGGGAAAAGCCCTAAGAGAAGATCAAAGAAAGCCCCCATGTTTACCGAAATGTGTAAAATTCTGACCCGTGAGTACATAAAATGGCAAGGTCAGGGCAAAAACCAATTCTCCTCCAACTCCAAGATGGTAGGAAGGATGTCCAGGTGATGGGTGTTAGGGGTGATGACTGACTGTATAGACCCCAAGGCCCCGTGAGACTGTAGTTACGCTGTAGTAGAGAATGTGCTGCACTGCCAACCAACTGGTTTAGAGTTGACCTCAGTCTTTTGTGTTACAGCCTCTCCTGAGGTTGACTACCGAACTTCTTAGGACCTGGTAGGAGCCAGGAGGATTTGGGAGTTACCGGAGTCCTTGTTGAGAGAATGTCATGGATGTTTCGCAGTGCAGGAGTAGGTTATGAAAACAATGAAGCTTATTTGATTTTTCACATCGTTAGGGTGCACCAGCTTCTGGAAGTTATCCCTGAATCTTCAGGCCAGAGCATCTGCAGGCCAGAGGTGGCCATTCTCTCGAGTTCCATGCAGAGAGCCAGGCTATGAAGCTGAATCTGGCTAAGATTAGATGGGATGGATGCCTAAGGCTTCTCTCAACTCCAAGACTTCATGATTCCCCCAATATAACAAGCTTAAACATTTTTTTAAAAATAATATTTAAGACTTTTTTAATTAAAAAAAGAATGTAATGTAAAAACAAAACAAAAATGCAGAAGGGATTATACAACTCAAAAGTAAAAATCCTCACCACATTCCTCCTATTCTTTCTTTCTGGCCTTTCTTACTACCTAGGAATAACTAGTCAGAACAGTTTGATTTGAATTCTTCTTGACTTTTTGCTATAGACATGGAAGTTGTTGCAACACCTCCCTGTTAGCCGTGTTCCTGCTGCAGTGGATACTCTTACAGTGCATATCTTTGTGAGTGTGTGGATTTCTGAAGGACAGATTCTCTTTTTTGTTGTCGTTGTCTTTTTGTGTTGTGGCGTTGTTTTTGGTTTTCTGGTTTTTTTCTTTTTTCTCTTAAAGATGGTTTTGCTGGTTATTGCCATGTATTCTATTTTCCCTTTGGCTCATCTCTTGCTTTGGTGTCAAATGTTGTAGCATTAGACTGATGGGGAGGAAATTTTCTTGCAGTCCTTAATATTGCTATGCTTTTACAATGTGACAACATTGCGTTCATATGAAACATCCAGCTCCTAGGGTGCGTAATTGTTGCAATGATCGCATTTTTCTCATTCCATCCTTATGATATTGTCCATTTCATTAGCCAGAATTTTCTGTTCTGGTCTTGTGTAGATCATTGCCTTGTGAAATGGCTATTATCCAAATGGTCACCAAATAATCGTCACATTATTACCTATCTTTCCAGATGCCTGTTATGTCATTTGGACATGTTTTTGGAGTGAATTTCTAGATATTTCTAGGACGTCCTTTCAAAGAGCTTAATCAATTTTGTAGTCTTAAGGAAATCGCTTGACCACTCTGAGAACCCTTCCTCTTTCTTCTTCTGAAAAATGGAGTTTTAATGGCTTATCTGAAGGGGAGTAGATCTGTAGAGATACCCCAAGGCTGGGATTTATGCAATAGAGAATTTTCTGACTATTTTAAGCAAAAAAAGCAGTTTGCTATTTGAAAATTTGCAGTTAAATTTTTTAAAATAACCTTTTAAATAAGCAGAAAAGCTATGAAATTCCATGTAAGAAGAATGAAGTATGATGGGGGAAAGATCCAGTGGGTCTCATTCGCTGTCATCTGTGAAGGCAGCTGGGAAGCAGTCCACATGGTAACTTGGTTTACCCAGATACGGCATAGGACTACTCAAGAAGATTCCCACAGGTTCAGCTGACAATCATGCCATGCTGGTACTCCCATAGAACCACTGTCCTGCGTTTACTAAACACTCAAGAAAGCAGAACTGTTAAATCTACTGAGTCATTTCCCTCATTTCCGGGAGTGCAGAGCTTGGAGAATCACCACCTAAGGAAAGTGGCCCCACTCTGTTGAATGAAGCATGGGATCTCTCAGAGGTATACTTAACCAAAGGCACATTTTACAGGCTCTCAGTCATTTACAAAACGACAAATGCCTTTTAAAAATGAATTAATGTGGTTTTTTCTTCCCCTCTCCTATAACATCTCTTACTTACATGCATGCCCTCAAGGCATGCCCGAAGTTGCTGGTTTGTCTGGTTTAGGTTTACTGGTGAGTTTCTCCAACCCCATGGGATTCAGCCCTGACAAAAAGGAATGATATTTTTATATCCTCTGCAGCCCCTACCATATCATCGATGTTGAATACACACTTTATATGTTGACCATGGAAGCAAGAGCTGGCAGGAGATTTGAGACAACTTAGTGCAATAAAGTCATTGATTCTTGGTCCTGAAAGGGACCATCAGAAGTCTGCCAATCTCCCTTCTTTCAGGAAGAATTAAACTTAATATTCCCTAAGGTGCTTTGTGGATGAAGCTTGGCAAAGGGTCACTTCACACATTCCTTTTTTTTTTTTTTAAGTTTATTTGTTTAGGTAATCTCTACACCCAACGTGGGGCTCGAACTCATGACCCTGAGATCAAGAGTCACATGCTCTTCCAATTGAGCCAGCCAGGCAGCTCTGCACATTCCTGAACACTGAGCATAATCAATTCCTAGCACGTGTTACCCAGGGGCAGATCAGTGGTGTAGTAATTTTTGCATTCCTGATGCAGCAAGGAAAATGTGAAGCTGTTAAGCTTTTAAGGTGAAAATTCATACATGAACTATTCAGTGGCCTATAATGCATAATGCATGTGCCATGACATGGTAATGATCGCCTGTCCTTGGTGTAGTTTCTATTGAACAATTGTCCTGTTGAGTAGGGGTGTGCTGTGAGTGGCTCTGAACACTCAGAAACAGCTGCTTGGACAACTGGCACCTTAAGATTTATCAGCCAACTTAGCATTAGGTGTTTGGTTGCAAAGCCTATTGTGCATTAGTGTGCAAAGGCCCTGGGCTTTGGAGCCAGGGAGGCCTGAATAAAAATCCCCCATTTCCCATCCTTTTTTTCCTATGTGTTCATGGGCAAATGAATTAAAATTTTCAGCTTCGGTGTTCTTAACAATATCTCCTACTTTATAGGGCTGCCTGAGGATTAAATGAATATACATGTGAAATTGCACATGGGAACCCTAAATTTCTTTCCCCATTTGATAACACTTGTTTTTATGGAGATCTGTAAGTACCAGAAAGTGTGTGAGAAATAAGCCTAGAAAAATATACATAGCATGGTTTGGTCTTCTAGGCCTAGGAAATCAATGAGTTAGAACACAAGCATGAGATACAAACCAGAAGCTGTATGGAATTGCAATGTGAGAGCAGACAGAAGAGGAATAAGCTCCGTGGGGAAATATCACTTGACTCGGTCTTAAAGGATGAGGAGATTGGATGGAAAAAATGAGAAGACATGCTTCAAAACAGCACAGAAAGGCTAGGGAGCCATGGGCTTGTGTGGTGAGGTGGACAGAGGGTAACCAGTGTGGTTAGGGATTGCACTTTACTCGTAAACCAGTGGGGAGACACTAGGCAGCATTGTGGAAGACAGATTAGTACTAGTGAGGGTGACTAATGAGAGGTTTACTGGTTGAGGCAGATGCTTTGCAGGGCAGAGGGAGTTCATCCCAGGGCTAGAATGAGAAGGAAGGAACTCACATAAAAGATATTGAGAAAGCAGTCTGACTGAATTAAATAAGAAAACCACACTGGGCAGGCTCATTGGGCCATCCTTCCTCATACTCTTCTGTGAAATGGGCCTCAGGCTGCCCTCCTCCCAGCTGGAGTGTTCACTCTGCAGGTGAGTACAGGGCTGGGTGGGGTGGCACTGCAGGAGGCCAGTATGAGAACCTGAGCTACCTGA
This sequence comes from Ursus americanus, assembly GCF_024610735.1. Classification (NCBI taxonomy): domain Eukaryota; kingdom Metazoa; phylum Chordata; class Mammalia; order Carnivora; family Ursidae; genus Ursus; species Ursus americanus. The sequence continues at coordinate 32,988,648 of NC_142132.1, forward strand.
GACAGGAGGGAGGGTGCCCATGAAGAGAGAGAAGAAAGGCATAGAAGTAGAAAGTGAAAGGGAAGACAAATTTTGCTGTTTTCCCAAAGGCCACCAGGGAGTGTTTCTAACCAAGCTGAGCTGTGGTCTCATTCACATAAGGTCCTTCTCTCCCTACCTGGTTGGCCTGCCGGAAAGATGAGGTGTCATGGCCAGGAACTGCTTAATTGTAAGGAATACATCCCCACAAGCTTGCTCAAGTAAAGTGTGGTTGTGTGTTTTTGTTTTTGCCCCAAAGCTAGAGAGAAATCTCCCAGAATCTAAATTATGGTCTTCACAGGAGACAGAATTGTGTCAAGCAGGGTGGCGTTCGCTCTCTCTCCCCCAGGGACTATGGGACCTCATACCTCCCTTCCTCCCTGCACATGATGTCCATTTTCTCTTTGCGCACTGGCTGCCTTCACAGAATCTCTTACTCCTACTTCTCTGTAATTGACAGCATGCATGGGGCTTTGGGTTACTATGGAGATGACTTGGTCCAGATTCTGTATCTCCTACAGCCTCGGTGTCTCTTCTTTGAGGAAAAGATACCGGTTGGCTCAGTTTTGGTCAGGTGTTCACCTGGTCCAATCAGCTGTGCCAAGGGATACAGACACACAAGACAGGTATCCCAGATGCCTCTACTACACAAGCTGAGCTTTGAGGGCCTAGACGTTGAACTACCTGGCCCACCTCCCTCCAGCTGGGGCATTTGATGCTTTGCCATCTTTAAGTTGCTATCTGACCAACCCCACTCCATCCTCTTCTTTCTGTAATCAACACAATACATGGAAAGTGATGAGTTTTGGACTGGGAAGACTAAGTTTCACTCTTGGATTTGTCATTGGGAACTAAATATTTTTTATCATATTTATTATCTAAATATTTCTGAGCCTTTATTTCTTCATCTATAAAACAAGGAGAATGATACATACCTCACAGGGACATTGTAAGGATCAACAATGATAAAATATCTAAAACACTATCATAGTGTCTGACACATAATACAGATCTTCCTCGACTTATGATGGGGTTACATCCCAATAAACCCATCATAAGTTGAAAATGCATTCAGTACACCTCAGCTACGAAACATCATAGCTTAGCTGAGCCTACCTTGAACATACTTAGATCACTTATATTAGCCTACACCATCTGGACAAAATCATCTACCACAAAGCCTGTTTTATAATAAAGTATTGAATATCTCATGTAATTTATTGAATACTGTGCTGAAAGCAAAAAACAGAATGGCTGTCCGGGTGCAGAATGGTTGTAAGTGTATCAGTTGTTTGCCCTTGTGATTTTGTGTGTGCCTGGCAGCTGTGGCTCCCTGCCCCTGCCCAGCACCATGAGAGCACCATACCGCAGAGCGCTAGCCCGGGAAAACATCCAAATTCAGATTTCAAAGTGCATTTCTACTGAATGCGTATTGCTTTTGCACCATCATAAAGTTGAAAAAATTAAGTCGTGCCATCCCAAGTCAGGGACCATCTGTATTTGTACAGCAAACACTCACTTCCTCCCCTTTTTATGTCCCCACTCCCTCTCCCACTGCTGGGGTGGGGCATACAAAACCCTGGGGGCCATCGGAGGGGTGGCCCAGGCTTAGATGAGAAATGGGACGCTTGGTAGCTGTGGGCGTACAAGCAGGTGGAAGGCAGAGCCAATGTCTGATTCGTCTGTGGGGGCGCGCTGTAACCCCTCGACCGGGCTCATGATAGGTTCTTTGTTGTTGCTGTTGTTTTAATTATGGCTGAATGTAGACAGCATACACACGACCACTGTAATCATGTTTAAATGTACAGTTCCGTAGCATTAAGTACATTCATGTCCTTGTACTATCAGCACCGTCTTCAGCCCCCAGAACTTTTCATCTTCCCAAACTGAAACTCCGTACTCATTACATAATAATTCCTCATCCCCCATCGCCCCCACCCACGGCCCCTGGCAACTATCATTCTATTTTCTGTCTCTGTGAATTTGACTCTCTGGGTACCTCATTTGAGTGAAATCATTCGATATTTGTCTGTTTGTGGCTGGCTTATTTTACTTGGCCCTAATGTCCTCAGGGTTCATCTTTGTTGTAGCAGGTGTCAGAATTTTTTCTCTTCTTTTTTTTTTTTTAAGATTTTATTTATTTGAGAGAGAGCTAGCAAGAGAGAGCACAGGCCAGTGGGAGGGGCAGAGGGAGAGGGAGAAGGCAGCTCCCTGCTGAGCAGAGAGCCCAACGTGGGACTCAATCCCAGGACCCCAGAATCATAACCTGACCCAGAGGCAGACGCCTAACCAACTGAGCCACCCAGGCGCCCCAGAAGTTTTTCTCTTCATAAGGCTGTATGTGTATGCCACATTTAGCTTATCCATTCATTCATCAATGGGCACTTGGGTTACTTCACCTTTTGGCTATTGTGAGTAATACTGTTTTTGAGTTTCTGCTCTCAACTCTTTGGGGCATAAAAGCCCAAAGTAGAATTTTTGGGTCATGTGGCAATTCTATGTTTAATGTTTTGAGCCACCACTACACTGTTTTCCATACTGACTGCATGATTTTACTAACATTCCCACCGGCAGTGTACAGGGTTCCAATGTCTCCACATCCTCACTGAACACTTATTTTCTGGTTTTGTTTTGTTTTGTTTCCACAATGGTCATCCTAATGGATGTGAACATTGTAGATTCTTAGCAAATCTCTGTTGACTTGGATTTTCAACTCACACTTACCTCAGGAACTCAGAGTGAGGCTCTCTGCAGTGTAGTCTGCAGCCTCAGTGGCCAGCAGCAAGGCAGCCCTTCCATGATGAGAAGCCTGCCTGGCGGGGGCCCAGCAGCAGCCTGAGAGAGGCTGATGGCCTGTTAGCCAGTGGAGCCCTGGCTCTGTGATGTCTGTGTGGCCGAGGTCATGCCAAGAGCTATAGCAGAGCAGAAGGCAGATGGGAAATAGCCTTGGTCTCCTGAAGTGCCAGGCCTTCTGGTTGGTCTGGGCTCCCCAGGGCAGGGCTGGAAACAGAGGTCCTAACAGGTCCCTCCACATAAGTCTCTCCTAACATCCTATACTCCTTGGTGGCTCCTGTCGGAACACACAATTATGTATTGCTGGCTTACTTGACTTCTGTCTGCCACCTCCATCAGACAGTAAGCTTCATGAGGTCAGGGACGATCTCTTTCCCCAGCACCTAGCTTAGTGCTTGGCAGGTAGTAGATGAGCGATAATAAGTAGTTATTGAATGAATGGCTCTAGCTTCTCACCTCATTCACTCTGGTCGTGTTACCAGACCAAAGTGGGTCCCCTCCTTAGTGCATTATAGACAAAGACTACACCGTGTGGAGTTGCTTCTCAGTGTCATCTGCATTTGTACAAATAAGGAGATCATGGGAGTAATTGCAAAGGCATGGGAGGCTCCTTTTATTAGGGCTTGGGATGAATATCCAGAGGGGGATTTTAACGTTATAGTGAAGCTAAGCACTTTCTGGTTCATCTGCATACAGATCCTCAAATGTTTCTTTTCCTGTTTCAGCAATTCGTTCGTTAGCTTCTAAAAGATGAAATTGACAGGCAGAAACTTCTGGGAGTTTCCTGAGCTCAGGAAGTCAGTCCTGAGTTCAGGGGGTCTATGGTGAATTCAAGGGCCAAGGGGTCTCCATGTGATAGTCAGGGTCTCACAGTCCAAAGGGACCAGATGGGACCAAACGGGACTGGATCCCTCTGCCCACAAACTACAAAACTGATCTTGAATACATAAGACTTCAGAGTTTCCACAGGCTGTTTGGGATCCATTAAGTTGCACCACAAAGGAAGCTGGAAGGCAGAGGAGCCCCAGTCCACCTCTGACGGTGACAGGAGGACTTTGGTGTTATTAATGGCAAGAAACTTGTCTGAATCTCAGTCTTCCCAGCTGAAAAGTGGGAATAAGACCTACCTCTGAAGGTTTTAAAAGTCAAATAAGATGATGTATTTAAGGTACTTAGACTAAAAATAGATGTTTACTCGGGGCACCCGGCTGGCTTAGTTGGAAGAATGTGCGACTCTTGATCTCGGGGTTGTGAGTTTGAGCCCCACACTGGGCATAGAGGTTACGAAAAATAAATAAACTTAAAAAAATAGATGTTTACTCTGCTTATCTCTTGATGTTTGGCTCTCTTTGCATGTGGCAAGGTGAAAAATTAGTGGTCTAGGTTAGGGACTAAGGAAGTAAGAAGTTTGCAAATCAAGCGAGGACAGCTGATGCCAGACTTCTGTGCTCTCCTTTCCCAAGTGAACCTGCAGATACAGAAAACAGGTCTAGGTTGAGTGCACATTTTGTCAAAACAACTAGTCTGTGTGGTGATACTAAACAGTTTTACTAATTTTTATTTACTCCATCACTTATTTGTGTGCTCAACTCAAATTTAGATCAGAGCTGTCTCCAGAAGCATTCCAGGATGGTGGAGATGCTTGAGATCTGCCCTGTTCGCGATGGTAGCCATGAGCCACATGTGGCTGCTGATGTCTGAAATGTGGCCAGTGTGACTTGAGGAACTGAATTTTTAATATTTTCTAGTTTTCATTACTTTAGATGTGCACAGCCACGTGCGGTTATTATAGAGCACAGATAGCGGGAGGACAGCCGCCACGGTGAGGAGTCCAGGACCCTGTCACTCACTGCTGCCCAGCGTCACTGTACCGCAGTTGTCCATCTACGGAACGGGCAGGGTAACAGTCCCCACCTCAGAGGGTAGCTGTGATGATCAGCATGAGTAAAAGGGAAGCACATACGTAGAAAATGCTGTAAGCATTCATTGCTACATAGGTCTTCTGGAGATTCTAGCTTGGGGGCGAGGGGGACCGCCTGAGTACCAACCACTTGCTATACCACCACCACTTATTAAACCCTGACACTATGCCCACACCTGTGCCTGTTGTCTTATTTAATCCTCATGGGCATTTTTAGAGAGTAGGTCTTACTATCATCTTCATTTTACACATGGAGAAACTGAGGCAGGGAACAGTCAGGATTCAGCTCAGGACTGTCTGATTCCAGAGTGTCCATGTGCATTCCCTGAGGTCAGCATGGGTAAAGAGGTAACACAGAGCCTCTGCCTAAAAGAGGTTAAGTCAAGGGGTGCCTGGGTAGCGCAGTCCTTAAGCGTCTGCCTTGGGCTCAGGGCGTGATCCCGGCGTTATGGGATCGAGCCCCACATCAGGCTCCTCCACTGGAAGCCTGCTTCTTCCTCTCCCACTCCCCCTGCTTGTGTTCCCTATCTGGCTGGCTGTCTCTCTGTCAAATAAATATATAAAATCTTTAAAAAAAAAAAAAGAGGTTAAGTCAAATAACGAACTCTCTCTTTCCGCTCTGAGTGGATTGAGTTGTTCAGTGTGTAGCGATCGTTTGGACCCAGCCTGAGAGAGAAAGAGCATGTACCAAGAACACAAGAACAAAAAAAAAGAAGAGAAACAAAACCCGGCCTTCCAGGGGTGAGTTTCCACAGGGTTAATGAAAGCCTTTATGACTTGCCGTGACTCAGAAGTTCAGAGCTGACATAGCTTGGCAGTGAATCATTCCTCTGATAATCGAGTCGGAGCCATTTTATTAGTGGGGACTAAAACTCTAACGTGTTACATGAAAAGTATTAAAAATCTAATAATTGAGTGGCAGGGGAGGCTCCATTACCTCACCTCCGCTCCCCCTCTGGTTTATTACCTTCATCATCTTTTACATCCCAATAGCACAACTTACACTTTTTTTTTTGTAATCCTTTTCCCTTATCTCCCTTTCATGTTTAAAAAATAAAAAAATTTTTTTGCTTACATCTCTTCATGGTCGGAAATCATTGGCTGGACAGTCCCGGTCTCCTTCCCTTCTTTTGTTTGCTGTTGTGTCTCCCTACTGCTTCTTACAAACATAAATTCATTCAACAAATATCGATCAAGAGTGGGCTCTATCAGGCTGTGCGCTCAGCGCTGCAGATCAGGTCAGGAACTAGCCAGACTTGCCCCTGCCCACATGCAGCACACAGTCCAGCTGTAAATCCAGCGAGAGGTCAGTGAATTCGGAGTTCAGTGAGTTTAAACTCCTGGAAAGTTTGAACTTTTTTTTTTATTTTCATCATTTGCAGACTGTATTGATGATGAGAGCTAGTAAGTGCACCAGGTGCTTCATATATATATTTATTCACTTAATTCTCATCAAAAAATGAAGTCCCTCTTTCTGCAGTTGAAGTCCCTCTCTTTATGGGTTTGGGAAGGGCAGGTTGCCTTGGTCAGGTCCTGAGGCAGGTTCCAGGCAGAGCTGGGACACACCCGCCCACCATGTCAGGGGCTGGGCCTGGGCCACGTGTACTGTCGGCCCACCTGGGGTAATGCACATACACAGGCTCAGGGCTCAGACCCCCGTGGCTGGCATCCAGGCTCTATCTCCTTCCCGGTTGTGTTTCCTTGGGCAATTTCAGCCCTGGGGACATCTAGCCAGAGCAGTGCCAGGGCCTGGGGCATTGGTGCTTGTGGGCCTGACACCTTTGGCCTCAGAAGCCTCCTCTGGGGCTCCAAATGCCCTCTGGGTTGGGGTGGCTTCCGCTGTGTGACAGGGCTTGAGGAAGGGGCCTCCCTCCAGGGCACTAACAGTGTGAAAAGCCCTTTCCTGGGCTTGATCAAATCCGTCCTTCACAACAAATCTGGCGGGGGTCCAAGGCATGGACTGTTTATACTCATTTATCAGATGAGATAGAGCTTCAGAGAAGTCAGGAGTGGTCAAAGCTGGTCAGGCAGGACGAGGTGAGGAGAGACTAGAACCCCAGGGCTGAGTCGAAGATCCGTGCACTTTCCCACTGCTATGTGCGTGTCTGGCTTTCTCTGTGCTTGGCATCTCTCTCGGTTAAGTCTATACCCATCCCCATCCCGGACACTCCCAGTTCCCAGCTCTGCCTGGTACCTGTGGCAACTGAGCAGCCGAGCTCGCTGAAGAGCCCAGAGGTCAAAGCCATCCCCAGTATAGGCAGGAGAATGCTGGTGATGGCGAAAATCCCATTTAAAGAGATTATTTACTCTGGAACACTGGGATCTGAGGCTCAGCTAGAAGTTTGTTGCCTAGAAGGGATGGAATTGAATTATCAAGATCTTTACTCAGTGTTTTGTGCTGATTTTCAAAATGCTTTTCTGTGACTATTTCGTTTTCTGTTGATACTATCTCTTGGAATCAGGGAGGGCAGAGGAACTGCATCCTCTTCACGTTGTCTGATGGAGGTAGTTTATGATCCTGATTCTGATCCAACACAAGGGGGTGTTGCCTGTGTCCTAGACACTCTCACGTTTTCTCGTCTGATCCTCAATGCACCTGGGCAGGGTGGGCTTCTTCATCCTCTTTTATCGGGTACTCAGGCCTTGAGAGGCCCTTCTGGAACTCTAGGAGCTTTCCATCTCCTCAGGCTGGGTTGGGTTGGAAGTGAGTTTGCCAAGTACCAGCCTTTATTCATTCTCTAGGGAATTGTCCCAGAAGCATACCAGGTGAGGAAGGAGAGGTTAAAAGGCTGGGAGCCAGAACACCGGCATGCAAATTCTGGCTTTGTTTCCTACTAGCAGGTGACCTTGAACAAGCTACTTAGTTTTATTGCACCTCAGAATAAGGATAATAATAGGAAGGGTAACATACACCAAGCCCTTAGAAGAGTGCTTGGCAGACTGGGAGCCCTATGAATGGTAGCTCTTATTCCTGGGTATTAGGTACCAGTATTTTTTAATGAAGAAATGTGGATACAGAGTTGGGTAACTGGCTCAAAGTCGCACAGCTGGTAAGTGGTGAAAACATAGCAGGTCACCTGGCATTCTCAGCCCTCCGTAGAGGTTAAGAGCACAGGTTTGGAAATGAGGCAGACATGGCGCTGCAGCTCTGCTCTGCCACTTACTGGCTGTGCAATCTTGGGCAAGTCATCAACATCACTGGAACTCAGTTTTCTCATCTGTAAAATGGCAATACTAATACCTCCATTGTAAGGATTAGACATGAATGTGTTTGAAGTGCCTGGGGCCTGGGTGGCTCAGTTGGTTAAGCACCGAGTCTTGGTTTCGCTCAGGTCATGATCTCATGGGTCATGGGATGGAGCTGCATTGGGCTGTGCACGCAGCAGGAAGTCTGCTTGAGATTCTCTCTCTCTGCGCCCCCAATAGATGCATAAATCTTAAAAAAAAAAAAAAAAGATGGAAAAAAATAAGGTGCCTGGCACAGAGTAGATGCTCACATGCAAAATAAATGGAGGACTGCAAGAGTCACGTGATTCGGTTCTCCACCGAGGCAGCCAGTCCAGGTGCCTGTCCTACCTGGTGTCCCTCCACCGGCAGCCCTGACAGTTGGCGGAGCTGGAACACAACCATCCCCAGGGTCAGCTGTTAGGAGTGGATTCTGTAGGGGTTGTTCAGAGTGACTGGGCTTCACCGCAGTTCCTTTGGAGGATTTGGTTTTGATTCAAGAACTTGTTTGCCTGTACGGGCATCTCCAGAGGCCAGTGGGGCCTGGGGTCTGGAAAGCAGAGAAGTAACCCTGTGTGCCTTTTTCTTTGGGCGTTTCTGTTTATCAGAGCTATCAGTGACTATTTCAGAAATGTACAGAACAGCCTTGCTTTGTATCATAGTTGCCATTTGGCCAAAATGCCTTTCCCAGAACCCGTTTGACAACATAAAATGGAGTGGTAGGGCAGCCAGGGTTGGAAAGCAAGAAGTCAGAGACGGACCTTTAGCCAGGTAGAACTGGATGGGCCACCTGTCCCTGTGCTCCCCCCAGGTCCCTCTAAGTCCTGAGGGTGGAGGAGTCTCCTGGTGGCCCTGCCCTGGCCTTTGCTGCCCTCTGGTTACTGTGGAAATTCTCCAAGATGCTGGTGGCTGCCAGGCTGAATGCCAGGGAGGAGCAGTCACTGCCCAGATGCCAGCTTGCCCCAGACCTCGGAGGTCTGGCACAGAGCCAGGGGAGAGAACTGCTCCAGCAGGGCTGAGCCTAGTGTAACTGGGTTCTTGCTACGGTGACTGGGCCCTGCCCTCCAGGGAGGCTCCACAGCCTGGGAAAGCCCCTGGGGCACACAAGGGGTCCTGGGGTCCTGCCCAGGTGCCGCAGTAAAAAAAATAATAGCTCCTGTTAGTTCAGTGCTTCCTGTGTGCTGGGCCTTGTGCTGAGCACCTTGTATTCATTTTCTCACTTACTCATTAAAGCAACCCTAGTAATAATACTTCCATGAGCTTATGAAGTTAAATTCACTCCAATCATGGAGAAATTACTCTGAGGGGAATAACGATAATAATAAAATACAGTTCCAGCCTTCAAGGAGTCACTGTCTGGTCTTAATCCTCCAACTCAGGCACCTGTTCTGTATTCTCTGTCTGCCAGAGTCTGAATCCCAGCTCCACCACTTACTAGCTGTGTGACCTCTGATAAATTGCTTAACTTCTCTGTGTTTTGGTTTCTCCTTGTGTAATTGGGAGTGATCATAATAGAATTTACCTTTTAAGGTAGGTGTAAAGATTAATGAGACACTCCACGGAAAGCATTGGGAACAATGACTAGTTCAGAGCATTTAATAACTGTTAGCCATGCATGGATGGCTTCAGGGGGTCTGTGATATTCCAGTCCAAATAGTGGGTGACTTTGTATATGTCTGTGACTATTTCTTAAGACAAAGGGGCCATAACCCGGAACCCAGAGAAGATGAGGAAGTATTTCTAAATGGGAGGTCAAGTTTAGATGCATGGCTGGACCTAGAGATCTTGTTGATCTCCTTTGCCTACCAAAGACCTAAGTTACTTAGGGGAGCTTTGTAAATGGGACCCCCACTTCTTCTGGGGCCATGTCAGTAAGACACAGCAATCTAGCCAGTGAGGACTTGGGGGTCCTTCATAAGGCACATATTCCACTAGACCTGGGAAGACTTAGAGATCATCTAGTCTAAATTCTCCAGGGTACACAAGAGGGACTCTGAGCTCAGTGGTTGAGCCTGTGTCTCTGAGATAACAGCTCAAAGAATCGGAGAGTTCACTGATTTGAAAGTCCAGTCAGAAGAGCTGGGCCAATCTGTGTGCTATTCCCTGCAGGCGTGCAAGGATCAGTGAGATGGGGTGTCTTTGGAAGTATTGAAAAAGTGTTACCATTGTAGACGATATTACTTCCATGAGCACCTGGCATTGCTTTTTATATTAAGGTTCTCCAGAGAAGTGGAATGCATAGGGTGTGTGTGTGTGCGCGCGTGTGTTGAGACCGAGAAATTGAGAGACTTATTTTAAGGAATTGGCTCATGTGATTATAAGGGCTGGCAAGTCTGACATTTGTGGGGCAGGCCAGCAGGCCGGAACCTCGGGCAGGATTTCTATGGCACAGTCTTGAGGCAGAATTCCATCTTCCCTAGGAAACCTCAGTTTTGATGGTGTGGATGAGACACACGCACATCACAGAGCACAGTCTCTTTTATTTAAAGGTGATTGATTGCAAATGTTAATCACATCTATCAAATACCTTCACAGCAACATCTAGACTCGAGTTTGACCAAACAGGTGGCACATAGCCTTGCCAAGTGACACGTAAAATGAGCCACCACACGGGCCCTCTCAGCATGGAGGTAGCCAGTCCAGTCCTAGGAGGTCTGGGGATCTCTGGAGCCTTATCCCTAAGGGTCCAGCACGCTGTGTGGCAGGCGCACGGCAAAGGAAATGGCTCTGTGCAAGAGGGCGTGGTGGCTTGGCAAGGAATGTTTGTTCACTTCTCTGGAAACTTCATTCAGAGGTTGGCATGCAGGTTAATTACTGCAGTGGTGACCTTCAGTGAACAGAGAGAGAAGCAGGCAGGCTTGACTTATCAAAAAACAGGAAATGTCCCAGAGAATGCCTTGAGTCATGGTCTGGAGTGTTCTGTGCATTTGAGTCAGTTGTTCTGTTCTGGGCTGAAAGCATTTAATTCCTGTCCATAGGAGGAAACAGTCATCTTCATAAAATTAGAGATGAGAGCAGGGGGAGGTAGGTGATGTGGAGAAAGGGAAAAGAGCTTCCCGTGATTTCATCTGATGTTTAGCACCCGCAATTTAGACTTTTTTTTTTAAAAGTGGTGGAATTGAATAATTGAATAATATAAATGTGTGACTATGGCTGCTGATAAAAGCATTTATTTACTTTTGTTTTTTGGCTGACATATTTATATGAGCGTAGACTTTCAATAGCATGTAATGTACACACATTTTGATAAAAATGAGAGCCTCCTTTTTAGGAGTTGAGCTGGGTTTCTCCAGAAGGGGGGGAGCTAATGGTAGCGATGTCATCATTACTTATTAACTAGGGAGCTAGGAGGAACAGCTGTTGAATGCGCGGGCTATAGAATCAGACTTGTTCTGAGTTGGAGCATTTCTGCCTGGCTCTGTGATCTTGGGCAAATTACCTAAGCATTCTGGGCTCAGTTTGCTCATCTGAAGATTAGGGATAATTTACCTCTTGGGCTTGCTGGCAAGGTTAAATGAAATGACGTATGTGCAGGGTTTAGCACGGGCCTGGCTGAGAGAGAGTGACCCCCTCAAGGGTAGGACCATCGGTACCAGCGCAAGTGCCGGGAGCAGCCACAGGTTCCACTGGAGCAGTCCCACCTGGTCTGTGGTCACCTGGCATCTGCAGGTAGTCGGCCGCTTCCCTTTGTTCTCAATACACAATGGAATCCTGCGTTCAGGAACATGTATGAGAAGAGTTATTGCACAACTTGGTTTTCCTTGTGGGATTATGAACCTCTTGAAGTTATGAAGCCCAATGTCTAACACCCTCTTTGCTAAGTGGCTTGTATCAGCCAAATGAAGCTTGGCTTAGCTTGGCTTTCACGGCCTCACAGGGCGACCATCACCTTCCCACACATCCTGGTTGCTTCTCCTCCCTTCCATGTCCTCTTCATTCCAGACACTTGGGCTGTGCAGTGTCCCCAGACATAAGTGTTCTCTCCCCTGTCGCAGATCCACCCACCCTATTGCCCCCACCTGGAATGACCTTTTCATCCCAAATCCACCTTTTCAATTCATCCTTGTTTTCCAATCCCCAGCTGCCTCTGCTTCCTCTGTGAGGGCTTATCTGGTGCCCCCAGGTTGAAGTCACCTCCCGTTTTCATGTGTACCACCTCTGGTGGCAACTGCAGCCTTCTCCTGTATCAGTCACCTGTGGCCGCCTCTTCCTCCGTGCTGGAGTGCCTGAGCGCAGGCGCTTCGTATCTCCCACAGTGTCCAGCTCGGTGCCTGGCCAGTGAGATTTCAAAAATGTGTGTTGGATAGAAGAATGAGAAAACTCACTAATGTTAGTGGAAGAACTCTCTGAGTGGAGCATTTGCATGGGCTGAGCTACAAGGTCCCTTTGCCTGACCAGGGCAGGCATTATTCCCATTATTCACCCTCTGACAGGAGGAAGCTCCGACATGAGAATGAAGCAGGCGAGAACATGGTGGGCTTTTTGCTGTTTGCTGAAAACATATGTCAGGATTCGTTTGGCTCTTGCATTCAATAGCCCATGAACTTCATATGTGAAATGTTTGGAGACCGAGAACTATCGTGTTTGTACTCTTCTGTTTCTCCAGTTCCCAACACATAGTAGGTGCTTAATAAATGCTTGAAGATGAATGAGTGAACAAGTGACCCTCCCTTTTTCACACCCCTCACCTCTGACTCTGGAACAGTCCTGCCCCTGTTGGGGAAGGGGAGGAGCATCTGTAGTAGCGGCTCGGCACCAAGACCCCTGTGCAGCATTTCTTCTCATATGCTGATTCCCAGGTCAGTAACCAGGCTGGGGATTCAACTCAAGTGAGCAAGTACTGGCTTTTTCCACAGGCTCTCTGGAGCCCTTGTCCCTGCCTTCGCTCCTTGCCTGGAATCTTGGGGACTTCGGAGACTGAAGTTTTGCTTCGGTACTGTCCTTCAGTGACCCAAGTCCTGCCTCAAGCCCCCGGGTCCAATTTCCGTAAATTATTTGCTGCTTTCTCCTTGCTTTACTTACTTGCTGTGACCTCTTGCAATTTCCCGTCTTTTCTCTCGAAGGTCTGCTGTGATCCCAGGGTCCAGATTCACTCTTTCCTGACTGAGATCTCCAACCACCCAGCCCTGGTTGTGGCAGCAAGGGTGGTGGTGAGCTAGAGGGATAGGAATGGTACCATTTCATGTTGTACAAGGCAGGAATTCCTAACTTTTGTGAAGGCCACAAACTCATTTGAGAATCTGATGAGATCAATAAACCATCTCCCCAGAAAAACTCACAGATGTCACATTTTGTGTGTTGGAGCAAATAGCCTTAGAGAGTCTTCAGGATACTCTCACACCTGACCTTGGACTTTCCTGTGGCCATTGCTCTGGATGTCAAGCCCATCACCCATCTATGTTTATGCGTTGTCTTCATCCAGTGCTTCCGACAGCTCCCAGTGAGGCACTGTGCTGCGCTGGTGAACACGCACCGAGTTTGGGAGCCAAGGAGACATAGGTTCACATTCTTTTTTATTAGCTGTGTGACCTGAGGCAAGTTAAGCAGCTTCTCTCAATTCTTTGGCTGTAAAATGGGGATGAGAATGTTAACGTTGCAAGGTTGCTGTAAGGATTTAGAGATGCTGCAGTAGAATGCACATCCGGGCCCCTGTAGATGATTATTTAGAGGGAGCTGCTACCATTGTGGAAAGAAGACATCTGTCCAGTTCTGTCAGTTTAAACTTCCCTTGGCTCCTCTTTCTCTCAAGAGGACTTGCTTAGGGGCGCCTAGGTGGCACAGTCGTTAAGCTTCTGCCTTCGGCTCAGGGCATGATCCCGGCGTTCCGGGATTGAGTCCCACATTGGGCTCTTCCGCTGGGAGCCTGCTTCTTCCTCTCCCACTCCCCTGCTGTGTTCCCTCTCTCGCTGGCTGTCTCTCTGTCACATAAATAAATAAAATCTTCAAAAAAAAAAAAAAGAGGACTTGCTTATACTGTAACCAGAGAGGAAAACTGAGAGGTTTCCATCAGAGGGCAGGAGGGCTGAGTAGGAGCAAATGGCAATGTGGAGGGGACAGTTTAGCCTCTCGGTGGTGTCGGAAGCAGATCCGTGGAGGGGCTCTGTAGACCACCTGGAAAGACCACAGTTAGAACTAATCAGTACGGGTCCAGGCGTGAGCCGATGAGCAGAGTCATGGTGAAGTCTGGAAGGGGAAGCCGGCTGGGCTCTGGGAGCCACTCAAGTGGAAAAGTTAATGCTTAGCAGAGTGAGGTGGTGATTCATGGCTTTACTATGCTGAGGTCTTGGAAGAATGAGGTGGTTAGTCCCACAAAGGGCCTGTGTTGGGAGCCTTAGGAATATGACATTCAGCTGAACAAAAGCCACTACCTTCTACATTGCACTGCAGTAGAGGGGAAACTGGGGAAGGTTCCAAGTGTGGCCACCAATGAGAGGCTGCCTGGTGGGTTTAAAAGCTATCCCTGCCGCTTGCTAACTGGGTCACTCTGAGTATGTCACTTCTCAGTTTCCTGAGCTTCTAAAAGGGGATGAAAATTATACATATCTCCTAGGGTTTTTAAAGAGATTAGATGATGTGAGATCATAGAAAATATATACATTGGTCTCGGCCCCCTTCCCCCACCCCCTTCCTGGCACTGAGCTAAAACCCTTATAAATTCCTACGTGATAGGAGCAGGGGCATCTTTTGTTCTAATGAGGTGACTCTGGGTGGTCTCCTGGATGGCTCCTGGGTGGAGACCCGTCACCAGGAAGACGAAGCCATGATGAGAAGCGTGGGATTACGGTCCCGCCCACCATTCCTCTAGACTGGAGAAAGGGGCTGGAAATAGAGTTAATAATTAATCTTGCCCTCGTGGGGAAGCCTTCATAAAAATCCCAAAAGTATGGGGCTCTGAGAGCTTCCAGATGGGTGAACGCATGCGTGTACTAGGAGGCTGAGGCACTCCCACTGCTGGGGCCAGAAGCTCCCAGACCTTACCCTATGTATCTCTTCATCTGGCTGCTCATCTGTACCCTCTATCACCTCCTTTAAGAAACTGGTCAACATAAATAACCTTGTCCCTGAGTTCTGTAAGCCGCTCTAGCAAATTAATTGAACCCGATGAGGGAGTTATGGGAACCTCAGATTCATAGCCTGCTAGGTCAGAAGCACAGGGGACACCCTGGACTTGCTCTTGTCATATTAACCCTTAACCTGCGGGATCTGACGATGTCTCCAGGTAGGTAGTGTCAGCATTGAGTGAAACTGTAAAACACCCAACTGGTGTCACAGAAAATTGCTTGTGTCACAAGTGTTGTGAATGTTCTTTGTGAAGGTAAAGGAGAAACAGAAGGAAAACTGTTTTGGTTTGGTTTGTTTTTTTTTCCTGAAAACAGATGAACTCGTGCTTACAAAGCATTTTGTACTCAAACACTAGCTTTTATTTTGATAAGTATTTGGGAACTTAGAGACCCAACAGATGCCTCTGCTCTTTGGACTTCTCTAAGGAAACTTTAAGCACCAGCTGGATTAACATTTATTCATCCAGGAAGGTGACATAACATTTATTCATCATAAATAAAATAAATAACATAAATAACATTTATTCATCCAGTCTCAGATACAGAGAAAGAAACCTGTAATCTTCAGGAAAGGCGAGCCTGGAGTAAGGGAGACCCTACATTTTCCGCAGGTCCTAGAAAGTGTCCATCTACTAATTACCTTGTGCCAAGGCCTCTGGGAGGGAGTCCAGCCCAGTCTTGGAGCTGTGGGGTGTTACCACATGCAGAGGTGGCATGGGCCTCAGCGTGGAAATTGCAGGTTATATTGGATCCAGTGCCAAGTATTAGCTCGGAAGAATTAGCTAAGAATTTCTCAGCTCCTTTGAATTTCAGTAGCCGCATCTCTAAAATGGCGACAACTGCTTGTCAATGGTTAGCTTTGTTGTCTTCTTTCTGCAACAAGCGGGAGACACACAGGCCCTGGGTAACCTTGGTCTGTGGGAGCTGGTGAGGGAGAGACAGGGGATCACAGCATTTCCATGATTTTGAGTCCCTCATCCCTAACATCTTGTAGATCTGGGCATGGGAGAAACATTTCAGGCCAAAAAAAAAGCCATTCAGTTTGGAAAACTTTGACTCAGGTAGCCCCGACTCTAGGCAAATGAGTGGGAAAATGTGGGCACACAGTTGGCCCTCAGGGGAACACTCTTTGAATGAACGAATGAATGGTACATGTTCTAGGAATATTTTTAATTAATTGATATCTCTTATTTTTATTTGCAGATGAGAAAAAGAAAACAAAGAAAGTTGACAATGAACTCAACCCATTCTGGAATGAGGTAACTTCATATTTTTTTTTAACGTTGTTTCAATGGTTAAGCTACATCTGATTGTCCTATCTTCGGTCAAAGGTTAACTTTTCCCTTTGGAAGAAGAATCTTGGCATTGTACCCCCACCCCTCCATCTCCCTTTGCGGCCATGGAGACAGCAGAACCGTTCAAGGAGACGTACCACAAGGATGTCTCCTGTATGGTTGTGTGGAGAGCGAAGGCTGGACAGGGAGTGGGAGGGCTGGGTTCGAACCTGGAGCAGCCTTGAGCTTGCTGAGTGACGTTGGTCCAGTTATGTTGCATGTTGGAGGCGCATATGTAGGGCAGGGGGTGGGAATTAGATCATTTCCGGAGTTCCAGAGGGAAAGCTCCATATTTAAAAACCTGTCTGCATGTAACTAATCAAGAGCCATTACTCTGGCTGAGCAATGACATTTATTGTTTTTTCTGTTTTGATAAAGTAATATATCCTTAATGTAGACATTTTGAAAGCTTCCGATCAATGTAAAAAAATTTACCTTTGTACCCACCCACTATCCAGAAGCAACTACTCTTAACATCTGGGATATATCAATATATGTTTATTGAATAAATATATTTAATAAAATATGTGTTGAAATTAGCAAAGTAGCATCATATAGCACATATGGCTTCTTATCCTGTTTTTTCTTACTTTATATTCTGGGCATACCATATCATTCCATTCAGAAGTATTTTTAATACTATACAATATTCTATAGAAGGGATATAATAAATTTATTTCCCCCACTGTTGATTTTATATCTGTTTTATAAACAGTTCAGTGTTGAATATATTTACAGATATGTGAAATTTTTAATTCTTTCCACTGAGTAGATTTTCCTATGCTGACTAATTTTTTAAAAGATGATCATTAGCCCATTACTTTTTCCAAAAGCCAGTGAAACCTTCCTGGATAAGCACAGTGATAAATGTCTTTGTTATTGTCACTGAGTCACCAGGCTGTGAAGACTTCCCCTCACCAACTGCATATTTCTCCCCATGACTAGTTGCAATGTTTCTGTAAGTAAAGACTTTACCTTTTCATTTAATGAGGTGAAGATGGAATACCTTTTTAATGCCTTTCTGAGAAGCAGAAAGTTGAGAGGCAATTCTCCTTCTTTGCAATTTCACTGGAACCCAGAACACAGCCGGCTGGACTGCCCGCTCTGTGAAACCAAGAGGCCAGTCTGGTTGGTCCCTGTGAACACTGTGGATCCTAGCATCTTGTACAGAGCTCCAAGAATAAAACAAATGGAAAAAATGTATACATACACATTTAATGCTTCAGGTTTTGAGTAATCCTAACATGCTTCATTATATTTGGTCAATCCATGTGGCCGATGGCAGAGAGGCATATGGTCATGTGAGCAGACATGTCCTCTGCAGGGCATCACCCATCTCGCCCCATTTTGTTTCCAACATGTATTTTTTTTAATTGCAAATGTATTTATCAAGTAAACTTCCCAGTTGTAGTTTTATAACTGAAATCTAACCCAAATGAAATGCCAACCCCAGACCCATTGGGGTTAGCATTCTAAAATGAGGTCTGACACATTCTCCATCTACTCCAAACCCATTACAAGGAGAATCAAATCATCAGTAGACACTGCTTTATTTAATTCATATATTACATAATCGATCAAAGGCATCAATGGTGTTATATTGATTTTTTTTTATGTTTGCCATTAGATAGCAGTTTATTGCATTAAGACTAAGGTCTCATCTGACTACAAATTGATCATGGTGGGACTTAAAATAAAGTGCTGATGCATTTTAGAAAATGTTTTTTTAGGTTATTCATCTCTTTGATAATAATATGATTAGGAAGAGCAAGTAATTTAAAAACAACCAGTGAAAAAAAGCATTCATTTTATTTTATTCTTCTAACCCATTGTGGTGGGCACTAAGTAAATTCTCTAACTATGAGATGGATTTGGTCACTTGTCCATAGTCACAGAGCCTAGAAAATGGGAAGCCAGAAGTCACCCCCAGGTCCTCTGAGGCTTAGTCTGGCTTGCCTTCCCACAGCCCTCAGCAGCCTTCAGGTTTGGAATTTGGTCACTTCTAACTATAGAATTGAATAATTCAAAAGATTGTCAGAGGTGAAGATAATAACCCGACATTTAGAATCAGGTATGTCTTGTTATACTCCCCAATCTTTTTAACAGCTTTTTTTTTTTTATAAACTTTCTGTGGACAGATTTTGGAGTTTGACTTGAGGGGTATACCACTGGACTTTTCATCTTCCCTTACAATTATTGTGAAAGATTTTGAGACAATTGGACAAAATAAGTAAGTTGATTTCACCTATTTTTCTCATTTTACATATTATCTTACTGTTGTTTATTTTGTTGAAGGACGTATCATTAATAACATTTTTGTGATATTTCCAATATAATTGTGCTTCAATTCCATGTCCCACCCCCACCCCCCACAACCTTCTAAGCCAATATCAGATGTGATTAACTGATCACAGTGCCTTTTCTCAAACTTCTGTACAGTGGTCCCCTCTTACCTGCAGTTTCAGTTACCCATGGTCAACTGAGGTCCAGAAGCAGATGATCCTCCTTCTGAAATATTGTCAGAAAGTCAGCAGTAGCCTAACACTACGTCACAATGCTTACATTGTTGACCTCACTTCATCTCATCATGTAGGCATTTTGTATTCTCACATCATCATGAGAAGGATGAATTATAAGTAGATATTTTGAGAGGGAGAGAAACCATATTCACATAACTTTTACAGTATATTGTTGTAATTGTTCTGTTTTATTGTTAGTTATGGTTGTTAATCTCTATGTCTAATTTATAAATTAAACTCTATCATAGTTATGTATATATGTATGGAAAAAAGCATAGTATATAGTATCCACAGTTTTAGGCATCCCCTAGGGGTCTTGGCACATATCCCTATGGATAAAGGGGGGGACTACTGTTTTCCTAAGAGGCTGCAGACACTAATCCACCGTTAATATATCCAATTTGGCACCTCCTGTGAAACCTTTCTTACATTCCTGAAACATCGTTAACTGCATATAATCACTTCCTACCTCTGGTGGTTTATCTGAACTGTAGCTATATTAGACATAAGGAAAATCATTTCTTCTTCTGATTATGTGTGACCATACATATCTCATTCAAGTTCTACTTGCAGCCCCACTTCCATTTTAATGTCTTATTGGCCTTTTAAACTCAACTTAGATCCCTGTCACTTCTACCAGTTTCAAATAGGGAAGGGTCATGATGGTGCCCGTGGTAGCACCGAGGGTTGTCCCCTGATTAAAGCTGGGGGACATCTGAAACAGGTCTCTATGGGACAGAAAGACCTCAGTAAATTCACCCCAGTCCTTGATCTGGATTTTGGCCTTATAGCCTCAGAAGCCAGCCTTAGGTTACCAGTTCAAACTAACCAAGCTTACACGAAGCTGATGCTTAAAGCCAGGTTACTTACTTGTTATTTTCAAGGGGAAATAAATGCCTGGTGGGAGGGCATCTTGATCAGTGAATTCTCCTTTGTGTCTTCCTGCATGGAAAGCCAAATTACTCTATATCCTTGATTATAAGATGTCATTAACCATAAGATATATTATTAAATTAGTAAGAAGTTTGGGGGTGAGGAAGAAACCTGGTATTAAATGTCCATATCAGTGTAAGTAGCATCCAAGTTTTTAGTAATGTCAATACATTTAAAAATGTATGTCTTAGCCTTAGACACATTTGGTATAATCAGAAGGCTGCAATGAGAGGAATAAACTAGAAAGAATTAGTTGAGGTACAGGGACCATATGCTGTGATTTGCTTGGGACAGTCTTGGTTTATTGTCCCAACACAATGACTAATAATAACTCTTTTGCTGTCAACAGTGGCTTGGTTTGGACAGTAAATTAGATGGTCACCCTAGTGGCTGGGGTCTTCTACTTAATGGCGTCATGCTAAGAGAGCCTGGACAGATGTTTACCCCCTGGACAGTGCTTTGATAGGTACTATGCATGTTCACCTTTGATGAGATCTTTTCCCCATGTTCCATTGCTGACCAGTGCCCCTTGTGACTGATGCATTTTTTCCTTAAGCTATATAAGTATACTTTGGTAGGTTCTGATCCCACTCTACTGGACTGAAAACCATTGTAGCTTTAAAAGTTATGTTGTGTATCTCAGCTTTGAACCAATGATATGATTATCTGTCCTCACTCAACTCCCAGAGGGCAGCTTCATCTCCCATATCACAAAATTTTGGGGAAGTGGGTGGTCAAACCTCACTGTAGCCTCTAATGTGTTACTAATAATAACCCTTTTTGAGGATAGTCCAAGATGGCAGAGGAGTAGGAAACCTTAGTTTCATTTGGTCCCAGGAATTCAGCTATACAGCTATCAAATCATTCTGAACACCCGTGAACTCGACTGGAGATGTAAGAAAAGAATAGCTACATCTCTACAAATAGAAAAGTGACCACTTTCTGCAAGAATGACAAGACAGAAAAACTCACCTCAAAAAAGAGAATAAGAGGCAGTACTGACTGCCAGGGACCTAATCAGTATGGATATAAGTAAGATGTCAGAACTAGAGTTCAGAAATGATTATATAAATACTAGCTGGGCTTGAAAAAAGCATAGAGGACACCAGAGAATATCCTTTTCTGGAGAAATAAGAGAACTTTAATCAAGTCGAAATAAAAAAGGCTATTAATGAGATGCAATAAAAAAGGAGGCTCTAACTGCTAGGATAAATGAGGCAGAAGATGAATTAGTGATGTAGAAGATCAAATGATGGAGAGTAAGGAAGCTGAGAAAAAAAGAGATAAACAACTACTAGATAATGAGGGGAGAATTTGAGAGATAAGTGATAACATAAAGCAAAACAATAGCAGAATAATTGGGATCCCAGAAGAAGAGTAAAGAGGGGGGAGAAGGCATATTTGAGCAAGTTATCATACTTAAAGGGTCTATCCAACAAGAAGATCTAACAATTGTAAATATTTATGCCTCTAACATGGGAGCAGTGAATTATATAAACCAATTAATAACCAAGTTAAAAAAACACATCGATAATAATACAGTAATAGCAGGGGACTGTAACATCCCACTCACTTCAATGGACAGATCATCTAAGCAAAAGATCAACAAGGAAAGAAAGGCTTTGAATGACACCCTGAACCAGATGGACTTCACAGATATATTCAGAACACTTCATCCTAAAGCAGCAGAATACACATTCTTCTCTAGTGCACATGGAACGTTGTCCAGAATAGATCACATCCTGGGTCAGAAATCAGGTGTCAACTGGTACCAAAAGACTGGGATCATTCCCTGCATATTATCAGAACGCAATGTTTTGAAATGGAACTCAATCACAAGAGGAGGGTTGGAAAGAACTCAAATACATGGAGGCTAAGGAACATCCTACTAAAGAATGAATAGGTCAACTAGGAAATTAAAGAAGAATTTGAAAAGTTCATGGAAACAAATGAGAACGAAAGCACAACTGTTCAAAACCTATGGGATGCAGCAAAGGCGGTCCTAAGAGGGAAGTACATAGCAATACAAGCCTTTCTCAAGAAACAAGAAAAGTCTCAAATACACAATCTAACCTTACACCTAAAGGATCTGGAGAAAGAATAGCAAATAAAAGCATAAACACAGCAGGAGAATAAAATTAGTAAAGATTAGAGCAAAAGTCAATGAAATAGAAACCAAAAGAACAGTAGAGCAGATCAATAAAACTAGGAGCTGGTTCTTTGAAAGAATTCATAAGATTGATAAACCCTTGGCCAGACTTATCAAAAAGAAAAGAGAAAGGACCCAAATAAATAAAATCACAAATGAAAGAGCAGAGATCACAACCAACATTGAAGAAATACAAACAATTATAAGAACATATTATAAGCAACTATATGCCTACAAATTAGGCAATCTGGAAGAAATGGATAAATTCCTAGAGACGTAAAAACTACCAAAACTGAACCAGGAAGAAATAGAAAACCTGAACAGACCCATAACCGGCAAGGAAATTACGGCAGTGATCAAAAATATCCCAATAAACAAGAGTTCAGGGCCAGATGGCTTCCCAGGGGAATTCTACCAAACATTTAAAGAAGAATTAATACCTATTCTTCTGAAACTGTTCCGAAAAATAGAAATGGAAGGAAAACTTCCAAGCTCTTTGTATGAGGCCAGCATTAGCTTGATCCCAAAACCAGGCAAAGACCCCACCAAAAAGGAGAATTACAGACAATATCCCTGATGAACATGGATGCAAAAATTCTCAACAAGATACCAGCTAATTGGATCCAACAGTACATTAAAAGGATTATTCACCACAACCAAGTGGAATTTATTCCTGGGCTACAAGGGTGGTCCAACATCTGCAAGTCAGTGTGATACACTACATTAATAAAAGAAAGGACAAGAACCATATGATCCTCTCAATAGATGCAGGAAAAGCATCTGACAAAGTACAGCATGCTTTCTTGATTAAAACTCTTCACAGTGTAGGGATAGAGGGTACATACCTCAGTATCATAAGAGCCATCTATGAAAAGCCTACAGCGAATATCATTCTCAATGGGGAAAACTGAGAGCTTTTCCCCTAAGATCAGGACCATGGCAGGGATGTCCACTATCACCACTGTTGTTCAACATAGTACTAGACATCCTAGCCTCAGCAATCAGACAACAAAAAGAAATAGAAGGCATCCAAATCGGCAAAAAAGTCAAACTCTCACTCTTTGCAGATGACATGATACTTTATGTGGAAAACCCAAAAGGCTCCACCCCAAAATTGCTAGAACTCATATAGGAATTCAGTAAAGTGGCAATCAATGCCAGAAAAAAAGTCAATGCACAGAAATCAGTTGCATTTCTATACACTAAGAATGAGACAGAAGAAAGAGAAATTAAGGAGTCAATCCCATTTACAATTGCACCAAAAACTGTAAGATACCTTGGAATAAATCTAACCAAAGAGGCAGAGGATCTGTACTCAGAGAACTATAGAATACTCATGAAAGAAATAGAGGAAGACACAAAGAAATGGAAAAACCCATGCTCATGGATTGGAAGAACAAATGTTGTGAAAATGTCTATGCTACCTAGAGCAATCTACACATTCAGTGCAATCCCTACCAAAATACCACCACCTTTTTTCACAGAACTGGAACAAATAATCCTAAAATTTGTATGCAACCAGAAAAGACCCTGAATAGCCAAAGGTATGTTGAAAAAGAAAAACGAAGCTGGTGGCATCACAATTCCAGACTTCAAGCTTTTATTACAGAGCTGTGATCATCAAGACAGTATGGTACTGGCACAAAAACAGACACACAGATCAATGGAACAGAATAGAGAACCCAGAAATGGACCCTCAACTCTATGGTCAACTAATCTTCGACAAAGCAGAAAAGAATATCCAATGGAAAAAAGACGGTCTCTTCAACAAAATGGCGTTGGGAAAATTGGACAGCCACAGGCAGAAGCATGAAACTGGACCATTTCCTTACACCATACACAAAAATAGACTCGAAATGGATGAAAGACCTCAATGTGGGATAAGAATCCATCAAAATCCTAGAGGAGAACAGGCAGCAACCTCTTCAACCGCAGCTACAGCAGCTTCTTGCTAGACACATCGCCAAAGGCAAAAATGAACTGTTGGGACTTCATCAAGATAAAAAGCTTGCGCACGGCAAAGGAAACAGTCAACAAAACCAAAAGACAACCAACAGAATGGGAAAAGATATTTGCAAATGTCTTATCAGATAAAGGGCTAGTATCCAAAATCTATAAAGAACTTATCAAACTCAACATCTAAAGAATGAATAATCCAATCAAGACATGGGCAGAAGACATGAAGAGATACTTTTGCAAAGAGGACAACAGACACATGAAAAAATGCTTAACATCACTTGGCATCAGGGAAATATACAAATCAAAACCACAATGAGATACCACCTCACACCAGTCAGAATGACTAAAATTAATAAGTCAGTAAACGACAGATGTTGGTGAGGATGTGGAGAAAGGGGAACCCTCTTACACTGTTGGTGGGAATGCAAGCTGGTGTAGCCACTATGGAAAATAGTAAGGATATTCCTCAAAAAATTGAAAATAGAGCTACTGTGTGACCCAGCAATTGCACTACTGGGTATTTACCCCAAAGATACAAATGTAGTGATCTGAAGGGGAACCTATACCCCGGTGTTTATAGCAGCAATGTTTACAATAACCAAAATATGGAAGGAGCCCAGATGTCCATCAACAGCTGAATGGATAAAGAAGATGTGGAATATATATACAATGGAATACTACTCAGCCATCAAAAAAATGAAATCTTACCATTTGCAATGACATGGATGGAACTAGAGGGTATTATGCTAAGCAAAATAAGTCAATCAGAGAAAGACAATTATAATATGATCTCACTCATATGTGGAATTTAAGAAACAAAAGACGATCATAGGTAAAGAGAGGAAAAAAATAAAAGACAAAATCAGAGAGGGAAATAAACCATAAGAGACTCTTAATCATAGGAAACAAACTGAGCGTTACTGGAGGGATGGGGCAACTGGGTGATGGACATTACAGTGGATGCATGATGTAATGAGCACTGGGTGTTATATAAGACTGACGAATCACTGACCTCTACCTCTGAAACTGATAATACATTGTATGTTAAAATTGAATTTAAATTAAAAAATAAATAGCCCATTTTCTTCTTTGCTCCCTTCTTTCTACAAATGGTATCACTATTTATATTCTGGATCACTCACTCCAATAAAAATATAGTGCAGAATGCATATGTAATTTAAAATTTTCTAGTAGCCACATTAAAAAACAAAAAGATGAAATTAGTTTTAATAATATAATCTATTTAACTCAATATATACAACTTTTTATCATTTCAATATGTAATCAGTATTTTAAAAATCATTGAGACATTTTACATGCATTTTTTTTTTCTTACAAAGTCTTTGGAATTCAATGTGTCTTTCCCACTTATAGCACATATCAGTCCAGACTAGCCACATTTCCAGTGCTCCCTTGCCACATGTGGCTGGCGGCCACATATTGGATAGCACAGTTCCAGACCACTGGGCTCAGAACCTCAGGTCTCTCTGGATCTTCTTCCTTTTACAACCTATCCAATCTGTTGCCAAATCTTACTTTTTTTTCCTTTCCATTGCTTGTGCCACGTGTTTCTTACTCTTGGCCACAGCCACCAGCCTGGTTCAAGCCTTTATCATTTTTTTTTTTTTAGATTTTATTTATTTATTCGACCAAGATAGAGACAGCCAGCGAGAGAGGGAACACAAGCAGGGGGAGTGGGAGAGGAAGAAGCAGGCTCATAGCGGAAGAGCCTGATGTGGGGCTCGATCCCAGATCTCCGGGATCACGCTCTGAGCCGAAGGCAGACGCTTAACCGCTGTGCCACCCAGGCGCCCCAAGCCTTTATCATTTTATGCCTCTTCTATTTCAATGTGGTGGCAAAGCCTGGCTTTGGCTCTTGTCTATGTTTCACACAAAATTCTTGCTTTCCTGAAGGAAATATGCTTGAGGGAGAGTCAGAAAAGAAACAAATACGTGAAGAACTATATAATAGGTCAGGAGCTATGGAGTGATATAGGATAAGGAGAAAACTGTTATATGGTATGGCCCATGAAGAGAAATAAAGCAGAGTAAAAGGATAGAGAGTGATTGATGATGGGGGGATGATCCAGTGTTATGTGAGGTGATGATGAGGTAACAATTGAGCAGAGACCTAAATAAAGTGAAGGAATGGGCTATGCAGCTGGTGGGGGATGGGAGGAGGAATATCACAGGCAGAGAGAAGGCAGGAGTGTATTTGGGGTGTTGGAGAAACACCAAGGAGGCCAGTGAGGCTGGAGCACGAACAGGAGGAGCTGGGTGGGGTAGGAGATGAGATCAGGAAAGCCGAAGCACGTATGGCTTTGTGAGCCACGGCACAGGCTTTGGAGTTCATTCCTAGTAGAATGGGAATCCATTAAAGGGGGTTCAGGGTGATCTAGCCTATATTTTAAAAGGATCATTCAGGCTTTGTGTGCAGAGACTGAATATAGCAACCAGTTAGGATGTAGGGAAACAATACTGGGAGACTATTATATATTCATTTTACACCTGGTGAAAACACAGGGGGGCCCTTGGATGACAGCAGTCATGGGAAGAGGGCAAGTCCCCACCCGACGGTTCAGCTTGGCCCTTATTTTGGATGTTCGCTGTGCCTTTCTGGAGACAGAGTTGAATGGCAGTCTGTCTGATCCTGACTTTTTCTTCCTACATTTGAACAAAGAAAATATGGTGGGTCCTGATAGAAGAGGGTCCTTCTAATGTTTGGGGCTCCATGCATCTTGCTGAGACATATTGTACTTGGTGTTACGCTATCTGCTGAGCAAAATGGCCAAAGGAACCGGTCATTACTGTGGCATTATTATGATGGGAACTTTTAGGCCAGAAAAAGGTAAATTCTAGGCAAAATATGAAGCTGGTGTTCATTACTCTTTCAGCCTTTCCTTCCCCTTCTTCTGGGAGGTCCCCCTCCTCCTGACCTCTCCCAGGCACCCAGTGTCTGTATTTATGTCCTAAGGCTCCCACCAGTGTACCCACCCCAGCCTCCCTTCTGAGCCGTATCTGCACCCTCTGCTAAGCCTTTTCCCAATAGCACGTACGTCCCGTGTCTTAGTCCTTCAGGGGCTCACTGGTTGAAAGGAGCTTTCTGAGAAGCTGCTCCAGGTTACAGTGGGATGGACACTAATTGTTTATACTGTGTTAACTTCCCAAGAACAGTGATCTGGGGACTGAGGCCACTGGTGACTCATCTGAAGAAGTGAACAAAATGGGAATTTTTGGCCCTAATGGCAGGGTCCCCAGGGGAGGTCTTTTTAATTGGGAGATGAGCTCTGTGTCCTACAAATGTCACCGGGTTGTTGGTCACCATCTTCCAGTGAAAGCCAACCCTGAGTCGGCTTTGGAATGAGCAGTGCGGTTGATAATGCCTCTGTGTTGTCTGTGCGCTTACTGTGCTAAGCCGCATGCTTGCGGCAGGAATTGTGGACTTTGACCTTGTTGCCACCAAGTAAACAATGCGTCCACCTTGGTCAAATTTGCCCATAAGTACGTTGCAGGAAAAAAAAAATTTAAACCCATCTGGGAATACGCTGTATGTTTGTCCAAACTACTTGTGTATTTTGGCCCCAGATTTTTTTTCTTAGCTTCTTTACTAAAAATTTCGCCTTCAGGAATCTGCTCACTGCTCAGTGTGGGAACTTTCTTTCACCAGGAAGTACAGGGTGGGGGCAGAGGGTTTCTCTACCAGCTTAAGGAATGTCTTGCCTGTTGATGTTCCTGTTGCCATGGAAACTAGTGCAAACATGGCTCTCGCTCTGCATCTGCTGCTCTGGGCAGCAAACAGGTTTGCCTGTACACCCCTGCCCACACCCACCACGGACTGCCAGGGCCAGCCCGTGCAAGCAAGGCACTGGGGCGTCAGTGACATCCCTCCTCGGGCGCTGGGAGCTGGCTCGGCCATTCAGCGCAGGCTCTGTTCTTCCCCACTTCATTGTCCTCCAACCAGCCGTCCGGGCTGAATGAGGGTGAAAGAAGAGCCAGAAGTGCCTCTTGGTCATGTGATGAAAATGAAATATTTTTAGCTGAAATGTCAGAGTAGAAGGATTTTCCCAGCCGCTGAAGAACAGGATTTCTCTCTGTGGACAGGCGGTGCAGCCATCACCTAGTGAGGACTTCGGGAATGCTGAGGGCTGGGCCAAGCCCCATCAGTGCATTATCCTACTGAATCCTCACAGACACACTCTGAAGCAGGTCCTGTTTTTCCCCAGAGAGGCTTAGTATTCTGCTCAAGGTCACACAGTGGGTGTGTGTCAGAGTCAGCATTTATGTCCAGGCCTGTGTCCTTGATTTTTACATTATACTGAAAACCTCAAACCACCTGTAGGAACCAACTATAGATGGAATTACTGCTTAACTGTCAGCTAGAATGGAAGTAATTTTTCTTTCTAATTTTGCAAAAAAAATAACAGCCAACAGAGTATTAGTAATTCCTCCCTACTTAACAGTTTTAAGCAGGCATTTTTATACTCTTGAAGAGTCAGTCACTTATGCTCATGTTCTACGATGGACAAGATACATTTGGAAAGTATATCTCATCTCATGTGATCTTCATGGTGACCTTGAGAAGTGGAGATGAGATTTGAGGCTGAGACCCTGACCCCCTGGCATCCTGGCCCTGCTGTCACTCCACCTGAGTTCCTAAAGAAGAATCAGCTTTAGGAGCCTGGAAATGCAGGAATGAAAGGTGTTTCCAAGTTTTCAGGTTAGCGTGCATGTGCATGCTTGTGTGTGCTCACGTGCCAGGGAGGAAAATGAGTTACCAGTTAGGGCTCCCCCCCCCCCCGTTAGGGCTTTTGTACTCACTGTTCCCTCTGCATGGAATACTCTTTCCTTCTAACTGCAGTAGATGTGAAGTGTTGTCATTTGGCCTCCGCATCTGGGACCGCCCACCCTAGAGCAGCGCCTGCCGTTGCTCTCCAGCTCATGGCCCTGCCTTATTTCCTCAGAGCCCCTCTTGTTAGTGAGCTCACACGGGTGTAGGAATGATGGAGAGAGTCCAGCTGGGCATGTGGACATTTGTGTGGATTTTAGATAAGGACTCAGAGATATGGCTGGTCCACATTCCCGCTTCATCTAGCTCAGTTCACCACCATCTGACATGGTCTTATCTATTTGGTTATTCACTTGGCCTTCCCCTACTAGACAGTGGGCTCCACATCTGTCTTGTTTGAGTCTGTAACACCAGCGCTTAGCACAGTGCCTAACACATAATAAGCTCTCAGTAAGTGTTTGTTGAATGAATTAACAAGTAAGTTCATGATACATGAATGGAATCTAAAGTATCTTGCATCGGACAGTTAGCCCACCTAGTAATGGGTCATTGATGTGGAATCTGTCCAGCCCAGCTGTCTGGACAGCCCTCTGGTTCCAACTTGGGTTTAAGCTGCAAAGGAGTCAACACGAAGGGGTCAGATCACAAGGGAAGCAAACACCTGTCCCAAAGTTCCTACCTTTCTGTAGAGAGATGTGGAGCTTACCCCTGAGCTCAGAGGAAGGAAGGCAGCAGATCTAGTGCTTGAAAGCTGAGATTCGGGAGGCAGACAGAGACTGCCTATTGATGACTAGTGGTGACCTCGGGCAAGTGACGTAACCCCTCCAGGCCTTGACGTGACCATAGTTTGGACATTCTGCTTGCACTAAGATAACATAACAGGGACCAGATCTACTCTCACCTGATACACAAAAGAGCTAGAGAAAACATATGTAACCATGGTTTCAGATATTGAACACCAGCAGCACGAGACAGTGACTGCCGAGAAAAGGGAGGTATATGAAATGAGCCCTTTCAGCAACCAACTTAATGCCTAGAGTGCGTTCCCAGGCTGCAGTTCAGGGAGAGGGAAGTCAGGTAGGTCCCAGTTGTCTCCCAAAGTTGGGGACATGCAGGTGGGAGGCTGGAGCTACACACACACACACACACACACACACACACCCAGACTGGTACCAGGGGCTACAGAATTAGGAAAAAAAAAAAAAAAAGACAAGCTTGGGTTGTGAAATATACTGACTCCCTGAGCAAAGGTTTGTGGCTTTTTTGGGTTTTTTGTTTTTGTTTTTTATTAGAGAAAACAGAGACTGTGGTTGGAATGAAATTAATTTGGTGGAGAGGTATGGTATGGCTTATGAGAAAATTTCATTTCCTAGTATACAGAAGACCTTGTCTTCAGTCTTTTAATACTTCGGTTTCTCCTAGTGGTGAGACACTCACTTCTGACATTGCCACGTGTAAACAAGGTAGTGGGATTTGTGCAGGTGGGGCCACCACCTTTCCTTCTTCCGCTGTGGTTGGTGGGGAGGGATGGACAGCCCCCTGGAGCAGCTTCTCAGACTGTGTGGACATCGAAACCAGAAGCCAGTGTTACCGTGGCATGGGGTTCTCAGTTCGGTTCTCCCTAGTTCCATATTTTCAGTAGAGCGGCAGAACTGTGAAAAGATCAAAACTGGCTTGGGCTGGCTGAGTCCGGGTGCTGGAAAGGCTGAACCCCTGTGTGTGGGGAGGCCAGTAAAGTAGCTGCCACAGTCCTGCTGGCATCCGTTCACATCTCATGAGGAAGTGAAGGTGGCCCACTGCCCTGGAGAAAGACACCCGGAGAGACTTGAAAGAGAAAGGCATTTCACAATGACAAGAGCTGTGTCTTCTAATTGCACTTGGAGGACCATCTCTTAGGAGAGGAAGCTTTACAACTTGGAAGTCATTTGCAAGGTTATTGGACTATCTTCAGTGATGTATCAATTAATGTCTTCATTCGACAAATAAGTACTAATGCCTCTGTGTGCCAGACACTGCCCTAGGCACTGGGAGTACACTCCATGCCTTTCACGGGGCTTACATCTGAGTGGAGGGAACATACAGTGTATCAGATGGTGGTCAGTAATGATGAAGAAAAATAAAGTGGGGGGTGAAGAGGAGAAAATAACGAGATGTGTGCATGTGTGTATGTGTATGTGTGTGTTGATTTAGATGCGGTTTTTGTATGAGGAGTTGTTTTGGGTTCTGTTTTATAGTGAAATACCTTACGAACCTTATGGCTTTAAAAACTTTATTCAGATTCCACTAATAGGGTTTTATGAGAATTCAGTTAACAGCTGAAATTTACTTCTGGCCTAACCCTGAAAATACAAATTGTTTTCCAAAAAGACTCTTGGTATACACAGCACCGGAGTTGGGGAGGGAACAGTTTCATGTTCAGAAGAGAAAGGACTGGTCTTAAGAACTTTGCATAACAGAAATGGATGTGGGTAGTTACAAGGGATCTGTTCACTCCTGCCTGCCTACCCGTATCCCTGCATAGACAGCCCACCTTCCCGTGATTTGGGCTGTGCATGAGCTCATACCAGCTTTCCCTGTAAGTACTGGCCTGCTGTCACGTGCTTGTTTTGGATCCCTTTTTCTAGAATAGCATCTGAAATAATAAAAAGTAACTGTTAAGCACTTACCACATCATCCTTACAATACTGTTAGGTAACAGCTGCCATAATCCTTACTTTACAGGCAAGGAAACTGAGGCTCAGAGAAGTAAAACAACCCGTATACGGCCTCTGGTACAAAGAAGAGTCTGAATCAGAAAGCTCTGCGTAGCTGCAAGTTCTCAGTCTTTCTTATTCAGTCTCCCTTTCCTTGTTTGGCCCAAGTTCTTGATGAAGGAATGAAGGAAGGAAGGAAGGAAGGAAGGAATGAAGAGAAAGAAAGAGAGGGAGAGAGAGAGAAAGAAAAAGAGAGAGAGAGAAAAAGAAAGGAAGGAAGAAAGAAAACTACCACCTTGATTCTAATGGCTGGGGGGATTAGACAGAGACGGAGCCTTGGTGTTCCCTTATACTGCACAACAGGCAAGCACCGATTCTGATCCTTGAGGACTGAAAAAAACAGGAGAATCGGTCAGGTGAAAATAGCTAAAGAGCAGGTTACACTCATTTAGAAGTAATTACCAAGCCTCACCTGCATGCCAGGCATTATTAGGCTAGCTAACCTGCTCCTTGCAGCCTCAAAGTGCCTCACTCCGGCCTAGATGCCTCCCCGATCGGGAGAGCTTTTGGTGCAGAGGCCTTGGCTTCCCCTCAGCTCCTTCGCTGGTTTAAGTGACGCCATTTGCCGCAGGCAGCAGGGTTGGGAGGGACTGGAAAAAAGGAAGTTGTTGCCGGCCCTGAATCCTGCAAAACCTGCCACAGCCTCCAGACTAGGTCAGTGCTTCCAAAACCCAGGAACGGAGTTTGTGAAGAGTACAGAGCACAGTCCTACCCCAGAGGGGCTGGTACACAGCCAAGCTTGGGAGTCACGATTTGATGAACAGGACAAAGGCCCCAAGGCTCTCTGACAAGCCTGGTGTGGAGTGAGGAGGCGAAGCCACAGGAAAGGTACAGATAACTAGGCTTGCCGAGTAGGTTTTATTCGAGTTTTGTTTACTAAGCCCACTTCTCAAATGTGAACCCGTGTTATGTTGAATGTACTTTTAAAAATTACATGTCTCCCTCTCTCTGGATCTAGCTTTGCCAGCTGCCTTTCCTACCCCACCCCCCCTCCTCCACCCATCCCTACTTTCCCGCTGCCCCTGAGAATCACTGTTTTAGACCATTGTTTCTCAAACTTCCTGGG
The DNA here is from genome assembly GCF_024610735.1 of Ursus americanus. NCBI lineage: Eukaryota > Metazoa > Chordata > Mammalia > Carnivora > Ursidae > Ursus > Ursus americanus. The sequence continues at coordinate 33,021,165 of NC_142132.1, forward strand.
TATAAGAATGAACTAAAGACAAAGTCTGACTCAGGGTCCTGGGAATCTCTGCCCTAGTGATTCTGCTACAGGGAGGGCTGGGGAACCACCACCTCAGAAATGGTGGACAAGCTAATCCAAAGGGCCAGGGTGGGCAGCTTGGGAGACTCAGGAGGGTTCCCCCTGGTAAAGTGAATGGGAGACCCAGAAGATGCCCTTTGAGGAGTTTTGGCTTACAAACGGCTTCCTGTGATAGGATTTGCTATCATGGTTGCCCCAGCTTCTCCCACCCATCTGGTCATAAGCAAGGTATAAGCCCGGCTCCCCCACCTTTGGGTGCAGCTGTGGGTGGGGGTGGGGCAGGTGAGGACCTTGACTGGCCCTGGGGAAGAAGTGTGGGGACGGGACGGGTGATGGGGCCAAGCGAGGGAACCCCAAGGCCACCCCAGCCTGGTCTGGTCGAAATGACAAAGCCTAACTGGCTGAGAGCCCAGGGCTTCAAAGGGTGGGCATGACTGGCCCTTTCAGGGTTTCTACAGGGGACCTGGGAGCAGCTTGGAGAAGTAGTTGTCCTTCACACAGGTGGAGACTGTTATTCCCTCACAGGGGAAGGAAAGTTGAGACACACTGCAGTCTGTAGGGGCGAAAACAGTACAACACGTGATTTCATTTCCAGAGTCCAGCGTGTTTTTCCTTCCCTTCACGAAGGAATTTCCAGTAAACCCTCCTCCAGTAATCCATGTGGGCTGTGTCCCTCCTGCACAGAACAGCTTGATAGATGTGAGCTCTCATGATTAAGAACTCAGCCAGCAAAGCCCTTACTCACCACAGTGGCATGTGGCTGTTAGCGTCTGTGCCTATGCTAACGGGGAGAACGTTCCCCTTTTCTGTCTTTTAAACAAACTAGACTCTGTTTGAACAAGTTAAGTTCTTAACCAACCCTTGCATGACTAAGTTGACTAGTTCGCAGTCCCACTGCTCAGAATTAGTTCCATGTTGCACGGAGACCCTACTCAACACTCTCTAGACGTTCCAGAGATGTGAGGGGTAAGAGCAGGACTGGCTTAGCCTCACTTCAGGATACATCTGCAGCGTATTAGTTCTGCAAATAAAGCTGGAGAGCAAAAGGGCCTTGAGATTCTTTCACTGTAAAGTTTCCTTTTGAGACGTGGTCCATCTGTTTTAGTGTTGAGTGGAGTCCACGGGGAGACTCTTATTTTTCCATGCAAATTCAGGGCGAAGGGTGAACAGTACTGTCCCACGGTAACATGTCAGCATATTTATAGCATTAGTAACGTGAAAGAAGAAGGGTTTCTTGGTTTAGTGTCACCTCCTTTAAAGGAAACTGGCTTGTGGTCCTGCTGCATTGTTCTTGTCCCCTGTGTAGGAGGCCGGGTCATCATTTCCCAGCCTCTCACAGTAATCTGTAGCCAGGCAACGTTGCAGAAAACAGCCCACACCAGGCTGGCGGGACCCTCGGAGTCCTGCAGAGCTCAGACTTGCCCATAGGGGGCGTTTTCTCCAATTTACAGTCAAAAGCTCTTAGACATAGCTGCTTGCATTTTTCTTCAACTCAACCTAGCTGTTAAAAATATTTTGGGGGGTTAAAATCTTTCCAGGCTTTCTTCTACACACAATGTCTTTACTTGAGAAAAAAGAAAGTAAAATTTTCTTTTAAATCACCCCCCCCCATAGAAAACCAAAGCATCAGCATTTTATGATGGAAAAAACAAATCTTAAGAAATGGGACTAAGGGTTTCTGAAAGAAGGAATTGAGGTTTGAGTTAAAATAGGCTGCTTTTCTTTTACTCCATTCCTGGACTGCTCTCTGTTACCACCCTCTACAGCCTTTCAGAGAGAAGGGAAAGTCGTGGACAGTGGCTGAGTCAGAATGAAGGCTGTAAAACCATTCAGGGCCAGGAAGGGCCAGTGGATGGGCTTCATGTCCCAGATGAGTCTGTTCTCTCCAGTTTGCACGAGGCCGCACTCCCTACTATCTTACACTGTAGGCCACATTTCTGTGATTGGCCTAACCTTTCCCCTGACACTGTATGAATTTAAGCTTGACCCACGAGCTTATAGGCCAATACACTTGAAGGCAGAAACCCTGCCTATCATTCTGGATTGTCCAACATGGACATATTTTAAGATATATTTTTCCTAAGTCAATGAACAAGGACTTTAAGAGAAAGATATTGAACATGAGACGGTTTCCTAAATAGATCTATGTAGAAAACATCACATGTACGAGCCTAGCTGCAGGCTTTAATAGCTGAGAAGGGTCTGAGAAATTATTTACTTCAAGCCACTCATTTGCAGCTAGCGAAGTGGGCTCAGAGAGTTGGGTGACGTAGCCAAGGCTGGAAGGAAGTTGGGACACCGAGTTAGCGCAAGAACAGAAATTGTCTAACCCAGGGCTTCTCAACCTGGGGCGATTTTGCCCAGCAGGGGACCATTAGCGAAGTGTAGAGATGCCAGTGCGTTGAGGCCAAGGGTGCTGCTGAACATCGGACAAAGCCCAGGCAGCCCACCAAAACAAAGAATTGTCCAATTCAAAAGGTCAGTAGTTCCAGGGTTGATAAATGCTGGTACAACCCCAGGCCAGCCCTCTTTCAGCATTGTCCCCGCGTGCTATACTTTGTTTTCTCCTAAGAAGTATTTATTGCTGATAAGAGTTTCAGGTCATCTTGGCTTCAGCAAGAGCAAATCTGTACGTGTCCAAGTGTGCAATGTTATTATTTTAATCGTGTAGTTAGGTTATGAATCATGGAACTGTGAGGAATAAGATCCAGTACGTGTTTCCACGTCTTTCAAGGTGCGTACCTCATTTAGACCTTTAATACCAGTCAGATGAGTTTTGAAACTGGTTTTCCCGTTTTGTCCTAAAAACTCAATTAGCCAACCTCATGGCTTACTATGCTATTTTTAAAACTTGGGGAAGAAATGCTCATCAGGCTCATATCATGTGAGGCTGAGGGAGAGGTGGAAGAGATTTTGCCAGGGACTCTCGCTTTGTGTGGGAGGTGTACTTGTTTCATCTGGTGGCAATGGAGTCTTGTGTAGACTCTTGTCCTCAATATGTCAGGGGAATTACAATCCAAGTGAGGAGAAAACACATTCAGTTTTTAAAAATCTGCAAACAGTGAGTGAACATACTCATCTGAGAAATTACTCTAAAAAGGTTCCATCCATTCTCAGCGTTGACTGGGAGACCTAATTCCTGTATTGACCTGAAAGGGCTGAAATGTTCACTCTTCACCCCCCGGAGGCAGAATTTGTCCTTTCCATTGCCAATAACCGACTTTACTTGCGATACGAGAAGGGATGAGAATCCATCACAGTTGTTGAGCGTCTTATGTGGTGTTCTGTCGAAGAACGTGTGTTGTTCCAAGAAACCATGTGTAGTGCTTCATGCCATCGGGTAGATTGGGTGAAAGAGGGTGCCGTAGCAATTTTCTGGTCTTGTGCAGGATAATATGCCTGTTCACAGAGAGTGAAGTCACTTACTCATACTGTTGAGTCTGTGGATGTATGCGGTTGAGTGACTGACCCCAGAGCTACAATCTAGTTCCATTTCTGAGGTCTGAAGGGGGCAGGAGAATACAGATTACATCAGTTCAGAATAGACGCTCACACATTAACATCAGTTTTCACTCGTGATGTTTAAAGAAACGACTACATGTGAAAATAAAAGGAATATTTCCCCACAAGATGAACTCTCCTGATTATTACTTTTGCCCAAAAGCCCAGAGTTATGTTTTATGCTCAACTATGGTTTCTTCACCCTGGCTTTTTGATATAAGGAATCTCTTCTATCACTTTGAGGATTCGACGCTTAGTTTTCTATTTTTATGCTAATGATATTCATGCTATCGTATCTGCCATTTATTAGTATCAGTTACTGCAAATGTAAGCTAGGTATAAGTAAATAATATTTTAAAATTCTTCCTGTTTCTCTTTTCCTTTTTCGGTGTCCATACTGAGAGCACACCTGTGGGCTTTCTTTGCTTTTTGATTGCATTTCACAAAGGGAACTTCTTCAATTCACCCAATCTCATACCGTGTTATCCATTATAACACCCAAAGTACAAACTATATTCTGCAGGTCACATTTTTATATTCACTAACTCTCAGGGGTTGTGTGTTCCATAAATTTTTTTGATCATGTGCCCTAATGACATGTTTTGGGTGTTCATTCTTTGTGTAGATTTATTTATTCTTTCCTTCAATTCGGTAAATATCTATGAATAAATGAACTCTGTTCCAAACACTGGGGTGAGAATAGTGAATAGAAAAAGCAACAATCCGTGCTTTAGGGGCCTGACTGTGGTGAGCAGGGACACATGTGTGCCTCTGTACCATTAGGTTAGGTGCCCTGAGGGGTAGCTGGGTAAGCGGTGAGGCTGAACATCATCCCTCTGGTTCCAGGAACAGGGAGAAGGATACACATCCAACCAGAATTAGTGTACAGGTTAGTAAGTTGGCCTCCTCACTGAACTAACAACCTATTTACACTTGCAGAAGGTCTCCCTGGGGGGGACATTTTCACAGTGGGCAGTTTTGATGGGTCTTTTTACATTTATATTACAGAGGAATGCTTGGACTTTGTCCTACTTTTCTCTCTTCTTGGATTCTGAGGGGTGCTATTCAATCTTTGTCACCCATTCATGTGTCGTCTCGTTCATGACTTGAAATTTCACGGGCACCATAGTTAGACTCTTGAAATAACTCCTTGTTCTGGAAAAGTGAGGTTTATTGCCAAAATTCCAAAAATTCATTTCACAGTAAGTGATTTTAATGATAATAGATGAATGAGAAGGGCATCAGGAGATCTGCTGAGTCATTGGAAGCATGCCTGTCACCTGGGTTACTGTGTGCTCTCTCGTTTCACCTGCAGGTTAATTGGCACTGCCACCGTAGCCCTGAAGGACCTGATTGGCGACCAGAGCAGATCGCTGCCGTACAAACTCATCCCCCTGCTAAACGAAAAGGGGCAAGATACTGGGGTGAGCACTTTCTCTTTTGTTGAATGGTTTTGAAGTGAGATAAGTAAGCAAAAAGTTCATTAAGAAAAGTGTGAAATTATAATCGGCTCATCACACACACACACACCAACACTCACACACCCCTAATGGTTTTGATAACAGGTCCACTTGCAAATGATACAGCTTTATCCTATACTTGTAGTCACAGAGCCAGTAGACTAGATAAACTTGATTTTCTGTGACAGAAGAAAATGCTATAGAGTGAGTGGGACCCTTTCTTGGTATAGCTCTGTGCATATCCCCTTGGGTGTTTACATTCCTGTGGTGAGCATAGCTCTGTCTCAGACGCTCTCTGAAGCATTCTGTAAGGTATTTCATTAATATGACCTCGTAACATCAAGATGTGAATATCATGATGTTTCTCATTGATTGGCAGCTGTCTGTTTTCTGACCACAGCCTCCAAACAAGTACATACTGATATTGTCTGATGCAAACCCAGAATTTTCTTTCTCGAGTGCACTTAAAAGAAATAAATGGACTCAAAGCTCATAGCTCTCAGATTTCATTTGATTGCTAACCGCGCTCATAAAGCCACCATGCCTGCCCCACTAACCTCTAATACCTTTATTTTCCAATTCATTTATTTTGCTTGGGAGCATGGGCAAAGAGAGAAAATTTTATACTAAAACAGGCCATCCCTGTAGGCAAGAATGCAGATTAGGCTTCTCAAAGCCTGTTCACAATGTTGATTTTGTTGGTCTAGGTTCCAAAACGTAAAGGTTTGCTGGAAATCAGCATTCTAATCCTAAAATGTAAACTCAGAATATCGTCTGTCATCTATTGTTCCAAAACCTGGCTGAGAGAAATGATACTTAGGAAAGATGCTACAAGTCAGTGAGGTCTCTGGCTGGTTTTGTCTTTTTTTAAGCACAGAAGCAAGCACACGTAGAACTGGAGCACTTCTGGGAACCCGGCGTTACCAGGAAATCACCGATCCAGAAGTTGAGCCATCCATGTCCTCTTCTAAGTTTTGAAAGTCTGATTCTTCACTTAAGTTTAGCAGTTGAGCCCCTCAGTGCTGCTTACATTCGACCTTCAGGTTATGGCCTGGGTCTTTGGCATAGGTAGCCATGGATGCTGCTTTTATGATTATTGGCCACAAAACTGTGGTTGGGAGCCTCATTTATTGTTCTGCTCAGTGTCTCCCAGATCTCTAGTTCCTAAGTTTTAGCCACAGAATGTGCTGATCCACGAGGGAGTATTCACTGATGAACAGACAGATAAGAAAAAGGCAATATGGCATGTGTGTGTGCACCCACACGTGCGTACACATACTAGTGTTTATCACGTGAAGCACAAGTGGCAGGTGGAAGTATGGGATGCCCATTTAAATTTGAATTTCAGATAGTGAATAATTTTTCAGTAAGACTATGTCCTAAATATTATGTCTGTATTTTAACTGGTAACTTGGGTGTGTACATGCAGGCGTGTGGGTGTGCGTGCCTGCGCCATCCTTATCTGCAAAGGATTCCGTCCATCCAGAGGTTTGTCCTTCCTCATTTTTGCTGTTAAAATTCTTTTCTTTTGTGAAATTATCATAACAGTAGATAGTAGTTGTGGGCTTGGGTTAGCTCTCTATGTTGACGCCCCCTAGGAAACTTTTTTGAAATTTTGTAGGTTCATGAAATACAGAAGTATAGGAAACTCTGCCCTAAAGTAACGCCCCATGTGGATGCGCGCGTGGTTCAACATTCGCAAATCGATCAGGTGATACATCATATCAACAAGAAAAGACTCAGGAACCATATGATCCTCTCAATTGATGCAGAAAAAGCATTTGACAAAATACAGCATCCTTTCCTGATTAAAACCCTTCAGAGTGTAGGAATAGAGGGTACATTTCTCAATCTCATAAAAGACATCTATGAAAAGCCTGCAGCAAATATTATTCTCAACGGGGAAAAGCTGGAAGCCTTTCCCTTAAGATCAGGAACACGACAAGGATGCCCACTCTCGCCGCTATTATTCAACATAGTACTAGAAGTCCTTGCAACAGCAATCAGACAACAAAAAGGGATCAAAGGTATCCAAATCGGCAGAGAAGAAGTCAAAATGTCTCTCTTCGCAGATGACATGATACTCTATATGGAAAACCCAAAAGAAGCCACTCCCAAACTATTAGAAGTTATAGAGCAATTCAGTAATGTGGCGGGATACAAAATCAATGCTCAGAAATCAGTTACATTTCTATACACGAATAACGAGACTGAAGAAAGAGAAATTAGGGAATCCATCCCATTTACAATAGCACCAAAAACCATACGTTACCTTGGAATTAACTTAACCAGAGACGTAAAGGACCTATATTCTAGAAACTATAAATCACTCTTGAAAGACATTGAGGAAGACATAAAAAGATGGAAAAATATTCCATGCTCGTGGATCGGAAGAATTAACATAGTTAAAATGTCCATACTACCCAGAGCAATCTACACTTTCAATGCTATCCCGATCAAAATACCGAGGACATTTTTCAAAGAACTAGAACAAACAGTCCTTAAATTTGTATGGAACCAGAAAAGGCCCCGAATCTCCAAGGAACTGTTGAAAAGGAAAAACAAAGCTGGGGGCATCACAATGCCAGATTTCAAGCTGTAGTACAAAGCTGTGATCACAAAGACAGCATGGTACTGGCACAGAAACAGACACATAGACCAATGGAACAGAATAGAGAACCCAGAAATGGACCCTCGGCTCTTTGGGCAACTAATATTTGATAAAACAGGAAAAAATATCCGGTGGGAAAAAGACAGTCTCTTCAATAAATGGTGCTGGGAAAATTGGACAGCTACATGCAAAAGAATGAAACTTGACCACTCTCTTACACCATACACAAAAATAAACTCCAAATGGATGAAAGACCTCGATGTGAGACAGGAATCCATCAAAATTCTAGAGGAGAACATAGGCAGCAACCTCTACGACATCGGCCAAAGCAACCTTTTTCACGACACATCCCCAAAGGCAAGAGAAACAGAAGATAAAATGAACTTACGGGACTTCATCAAGATAAAAAGCTTCTGCACAGCCAAGGAAACAGTCAAAAAAACTAAGAGGCAGCCCACGGAATGGGAGAATATATTTGCAAATGACACTACAGATAAAGGACTGGTATCCAAGATCTACAAAGAACTTCTCAAACTCAATACACTAGAAACAAATAAATCAAAAAATGGGCAGAAGATATGAACAGACACTTTTCCAATGAAGACATACAAATGGCTAACAGACACATGAAAAAATGTTCAAAATCATTAGCCATCAGGGAAATTCAAATCAAAACCACACTAAGATACCACCTTACACCAGTTAGAATGGCAAAAATTGACAAGGCAAGAAACAACAATTGTTGGAGAGGATGTGGAGAAAGGGGATCCCTCCCACATTGTTGGTGGGAATGCAAGTTGGTACAGCCACTCTGGAAAACAGTGTGGAGGTCCCTTAAAAAGTTAAAAATTGAGCTACCCTATGATCCAGCCATTGCATTACTGGGTGTTTACCCCAAAGATACAGACATAGTGAAGAGAAGGGCCCTATGCACCCCAATGTTCATAGCAGCAATGTCCACAATAGCTAAATCGTGGAAGGAGCCGAGATGCCCTTCAACAGATGACTGGATTAAGAAGTTGTGGTCCATATATACAATGGAATAATACTCAGCTATAAGAAAGAACGAATTCTCAACATTTGCTGCAACATGGACGGCACTGGAGGAGATAATGCTAAGTGAAATAAGTCAAGCAGAGAAAGACAACTATCATATGATTTCTCTCATCTGTGGAACATAAGAACTAGGATGATCGGTAGGGGAAGAAAGGGATAAAGAAAGGGGGGGGTAATCAGAAGGGGGAATGAAACATGAGAGACTATGGACTATGAGAAACAAACTGAGGGCTTCAGAGGGGAGGGGGGTGGGGGAATGGGATAGACTGGTGATGGGTAGTAAGGAGGGCACGTATTGCATGGTGCACTGGGTGTTATACGCAACTAATGAATCATCGAGCCTTACATCGGAAACCGGGGATGTACTGTGTGGTGACTAACATAATATAATAAAAAATCATTAAAAATAAAAAATAAAAAAAATAAAGTAACGCCCCATGTGAAAAATTTATCTCCAGTTTTTAAAATGGGAATAACTTTATTTCCCGTAAGTAACTAGTATATTTCTTCCTTTCTGAAAATGAAAGTTACGTAACATTTTCTGTTCTCCTTCTTGCCTTGGTTCCTAGCCATCTTGTAGTTGCATTTTACGGAAGATGCAATTACCTTGAACTTCATGATTTGCATATTTGTTTTCTCTTTAACCAGACTTGATTCCCTTTTTTATCCTGTTTTATGAATCACATTGTTATATAATTTTTGTTAGTGGCTCAAGTTATTTTTAGAGAAGAGAAAAATGAAAATAAATTTCAGCAATGAATAAAGAAGTCAGTGTGCAAACAAGTAACTCAACCATGTAAAATGACTGGAGGCCATCTCAAGTCTAGGATGGAGGCTAATTACAAGTTCATGCTTGCTCGTCACAACTTTGCTCCAGTTTGTGAGGTTGCCCTTAGCAATGGTACACTTGGCAACCTATAACAGGTTACTCCTTTCCCGGGCTTTCCCACCCGCCTGGTTCACAAGAGGGTGGATAGACACAATGGAGTGTGTGTGATCCTTCTCCCCACCTCTTCTCACTTTCCCATCCTCCTACTCACCCTTTCCAGAACTCTTTACTCCTGCTGATTTGGTCTGCATTGAGTCTATTACCCTGCACTGATTCCGTCTGCAATGAATTATTTCTACCTAGGCCACCATCGACTTGGTGATTGGCTATGATCCACCTTCCGCTCCACATCCGAATGACCCCAGTGGGACCAGTGTGTCAGTCACAGAAGGTAAGCTGACCCTTTGGAAGGCCCGGCCTGCGCTGGGGGTAATCTATTCAAGACACGCAAGGAGTCTCCAAGAAAGCCTCCTTTGTCATTATACTGTCTGTAGCGCCCTGCCCACCTGGACAGGGCCCCGCGAGGCAGGTGGAGCTGCCCCACACTGGGACATTATAGTTGTTTGTGAGATGCCCTTCAGGGGAGAGGAGGCAGGTGAGACAGCCCCTTACTGACCAGCTCCCAGTGGGCCTGTCCAACAGACAGGCTCCGGTGGAGGATCCCAAGCAAGCTTTGCTTCGGGTTTGTAGCTTCTACCCATGGTTGGAATGTTCCTCGTTGTTAAGCTACAGGAGTGGCCTCTCCTCTCTTCATGTGTCTCTTCACTTCCTAAATGTGTGACCGCAGGCTGTCCTCTCAGTTGCCAGTCTCATGGCTGGTGCCCTTCAATTGGATCCCCTTTCTTTCCTTCAGCCTTGACTCCGTCCCCGCCCCTGAACAGCCCCTTTGTCCTTTAATGAGTTGCTTCCCTTAGCATGACTCACCTCCTGCTCCCTGTTCTCTGACAGGGATTATCGGTCATTCAGGGCATCCGGTGCTGCTCTGGATGGGATTGGGGCTGCTGGCTCTGGGGAGGGCTCTCGGCCTCAGGTGGAGGGAAGTCTAGGAGACAATTAGGCCTTTCTCACAGCCAAGTTTGACCTCCTCTGAGCAGTTTTCCAAGGTGATGTGATGCTAAAAGTGTCTGTCCTTTCTCTTCTCTGAGATGCCTCACCAAATACCCATATTTCCCTAGCCCTGGCATGTGTCCCAGGAACGAAGGGCTCCCGTGTCCTGCCACACGTACCTGCTGTCTTGTTCCTGCCAGCCTTGGCTCCTCAGGGCCTGTCTTTACATTTCTCTTGGTTCTGAACTCAGCTCTCTGGCAGCCCAAGTGGTTTACTTGGCACCTGCTGCGCCACCTCCCTTCCTGCCTAATCCCAACCAACCACTGTCCCCGCTCACCCACAGCCCGCGGGTGGCCCATTATTGAGGTTCTGGCTCACTTCTTGACCAAGTACTTGTAAGGGTTTAACGTGGGTCATCTGGTCCCCTCTCCCTTGGGGACAGTCGGAACTGACTTAGGCCCAGCACACCAGCAGCACCTCTGCACGCACCCCTGCCCAGCAGCGCCGTGGGCATGCTGCGTGGTGCTCAGACACTCTCAACCCTACAGGAGCCCTGCAATGGCCCAAGGATAGCCATGGTCCTTTTGCTGCCATGGCAGTAATGACAAATAAAACCCAGAGGAACAGTCCAGTCCAGAATAGCACACCATCAGGGGCTGAACTGACTGGTCCTACCCATTTCTTTCTCACCCCTTCCTCAAAGCATACTGTCACCAGGATTTATATCAGCCTGGGAAGGACAGTAGGTACTTTCTGGCCTGCAAAAGTCAGCCCCCACTGACCAGATACCTGGAATTGCCTCTGAATTGGGAGGATCTGGGTACCTTTTCTCACATTGACATTTTTTCTAGCCAGATTCTATTTATTCGGTTTCTAGAGCTACTGTAATTAAGCCCCATCAACCGGCCAGCTTCAACAATAGAAATTGATTCCCTCACAGTTCTGAAGGCTAGAAATCAAGATGTTGACTGGGTTGGTTTCTTCTGGGGACCCTGAGGGAAAGTTTGTTCTAGGCCTCTGTCCTCGCTTCTGCTGGTTGCCGGCAGTCCTTGGTGTTCCTAGGCTTGTAGATTCACCACTCCAGTCTCTGCCTCTGTCTTCACAGGATGTGGTCCCTGGGTGTGTCCAAATTTCTTATCTCTTGTAAGGACCCTAGTCGTTGGATTAGCCCCCCTTAATCCAGTGTGAGCTCATCTCAGCTTGCTTACATCCTCAAAGACCCTATTGCCAAATAAGGTCACATTCTGAGGTTATAGCGGGGCGTGGCTTCTGGCAGGACGCTATTATCCTGGTGTCCTGGTAGAGAAAAGGCAGATTCGTTGTGTTCGTTCCATTTCAAGAGCCATAACGTTAAATGAGCCCTTTTGTGTTACTGCTTCAGCCAGGCCTTTAGGGAAAAAATAATACTGTGGATCATTCAAGTGAAAGAAGTAAACTTAGAGTTAACGGTAGGCTAGTGCCACACCATTTCTTAGTATTTATGAGCTAAAGGTAGTGGTTGCTGGGTTTCTCATCCTATCACTAGATGCTGCAGTGCTAGGTGATAAATGCTTTAGGGTACAGCTCCTGCCCTCCAGGCACGTTCAGTCCAGGTTTAGAGAAAACACTTTTTTTTTATCCTGAAAGTGTAGCATCATAAGAACAAGGGCTTTGGGGCCAGACTGGCCTAGGTTGGATTCTGTGTCTGTTGTTAATTTGCTATGTAAACTTGGGTAAGTCACTTAGCTTCTCTGAATCTCTACTTTCTTTACCATAAGGTGGGGATAATAGCAGCACTTAGATCAGAAAGTTGTTGCAAGGATTAAATGAGATAAGGCATAGAAAGCTCAGTGCCTACTGCACAGTAAGTGCTACCTTAATGGCAGCTATTGTTGTTATTACTATTATTATTACTGTTTTTATAAAAACAATTCCAGGTGACGTGTAATCATGAGCTCAGTGGGTGGCGCACTCTGTTTGAACATTCAGATTGTTTCCTCTAAATATCAGAGCTATTGGAAAAGAATGATCTGGCTTGGCCCAAGGTCACGTTGGGATGACTTAATGCTTATTTTTAAATATCTTTAAAAAAAGGAAAAAGAAAAAGGTTGTGTCCTAGTGGACCAAGAGACTAGCTTATCAAGCTATTGAGAGTGTAGGGGAAGGTCCCATCTCCTGAGATGGACCAGGGTCAGGCCAGGCTCAGAAACCATGCGATTTCCCTGGAGCAAAGGGAAAAATGGGGAAAAGGGGAAAAAATGTCCTTAGAAATGAGAAGAGCACCAACTCTGAACTTGTAAACCCAGTGGGGAGAAAACCCTTGCCATCCAGGCTCACTTTGCTTGAGGCTCCTGCTCCTAGCCTCCTGGATTGTCTGGGCAGCACTAATGCTCCAGCAGTGTTTGTGGACTGGAAGTTCACCCGTTCTCTTAGGAAGCTCACTCCCAGCAGGCTCTACGATGGCAGTTGGCCAAGGTCTTTCCCAGAAGTTCTCTAGACTCCCTGATACTGCTGGATGGAGATAGGAAATAAACCAGGACCTGGGCTCCTTTTATTTGTATTTGAAACAAAGAGTTTTAACAGGTGCCGGCCAGGAAATGGGCTGTGTCTGCAGGGCAATTTCATTTTTAAGTGTGAGATGACAAAATGAAATTTCATGATTTAAAAAATGAACAGGGTTCTTTGATCTGGAAGTGCTATCTTTGCTCTATGACTATTCACCAAAGCTGGGTCAGGGGTGACATTCTGAATATAGGCTTTGTAATCCAGCTTCTTCAGCATTTAAAACAAATCTTTCAGTATCCTGGGTTATTTGGATGTTTCCAGGGCAAACCTTCTTTGTCTTAATAAGACAGTTCAGTTCAACTAAGCAAAGCTATCTTTGGGGACTCACTACAATTCCATGCTAGGGAAGACGGTAGAGAAAAACAAAAAACAAAACAAAACAAAACCCAACAACTTACAGTCTTGGGGGGAAGATAAGACCAAACAAATATGAGGCAGAGAAATAACAGCAAGACAGCCACACCTCCTGCTATCACGTACTTTAATGACATAAACAGCACATCTGGCCCAGAATTTCTTTTTTTCCCTTCCTTTCAATCAACTCTTTAAAAAAACTTTACCATTCTATGGCAAAGTAGTGAGTCTGCTTCCTCTAATTTATACAGATCTTTACAAATTTAAAAAAAAATTGAACTTGTTGATCTTTTTGAGTACAAAAGCAACACCTGCTTGTAAAAATGTAAACATTACAGAAATATAAGACACAGAAAGTGCAAACCTTCCGCAGTCCCATCCTCCGGAGAGAACCACTGTTCATGATTACTAATACTGATTTTTAAAGATTACCATCCACACAGGGAGTCCTGCACAGCAGGAATTTGAAATACTAATGAGAGAACACAAAAGTGAAGATTTTCAGGGAAATTCACCCCTGGGAATTGAAGAAACTAATTTGACTATAGATCCCAGGAATTGGATACCTGAGGGGCTTGTGTGTGTCTGTGTATTTGAGGACTTTTTCTTTTAGAGCAGTTTTAGGTTTAGCACAATATCGAGAGGAAGATAACAGGGATTTCAGATACACACCCTGCCCCCGCACATACATAGTCTTCCCCATCATCAGTGTCACTCTTCAGAATGGTACAGTTTTTACAAAGAATGAACCTGTGTTGACCCATCATAGTCACCCAAAGTCCTAGTTTCCCTTAGAATTCATTCTTGGTGGTGTATATTTTAGGGTTTGGACAAGTGTATAATGACATATATCCACGATTTTAATATCATAGAGAGTATTTTCACTGCCCTGAAATCCTCTATGCTTTCCATATTCATCCCCCCACCAATCCTTTGGTGACTCCTGATCTCTTTATTGTCTCCATAGTTTTGTCTTTTCCAGAGTGCCCTGGAGTTGGAATCCTACAGTATGCAGTCTTTTCAGATTGGCTTTGAGTTAGTAATATGCATTTAAGATTTTCCCACGTCTTGGGGCGCCTGGGTGGCGCAGTCGTTAAGCATCTGCCTTCCCCTCAGGGCGTGATCCCGGCATTATGGGATCGAGCCCCACATCAGGCTCCTCTGCTATGAGCCTGCTTCTTCCTCTCCCACTCCCCCTGCCTGTGTTCCCTCTCTCGCTGGCTGTCTCTGTCAACTAAATAAATAAAATCTTAAAAAAAAAAAAAAAAGATTTTCCCATGTCTTTTCATGGTTTGATAGCTCACTTTTTAAGCACTGAATAATATTCCATGTCTGGATGGACCACAGTTTATTTATCCATTCACCTCCTGAAGGACATCTTGGTTGCTTTCAAATTTGGCAGTTATGACTAAAGCTCCTATAAATATCCATGCGTAGATTTTGTGTGGAGACACGGTTTCAACCTCTTTGGGTAAATACTAAGGAGCATGATGGCTGGATTGCATGGGAAGAGTATGTTTAGTTTTGTAAGAAGCTGCCAAACAGTCTTACAGAGTGGCTGTACCCTTTTGCATTCCTGCCAGCAATGTATGAGACTTCCTGTTGCTCCACATCCTCGCCAGCATTTGGTGTTGTCAGTCTTCAGATTTTGGTCATCCTAATAGGTGTATAGTGGTGTCTCATTGTTTTAATTTGTATTTCCCTGATGACGTAGGATTTTGGAGCATCTTTTCATATTCTTATCTGCCATCTGTGTATCTGTATCTTTGGGGAGCTGTCTGTTAAGGTCTTTGGCCTACTTTTTAATCAAGTGTTTTTTTTTTTCTTGTTGAGTTTTAAGAGTTCTTTGTATATTTTGTATATATGAAGGATAACAGTCCTTTATCGGTTGTGTCTTTTACAAATATTTTCTCCTAGTCTTTGGCTTGTCTTCTCATTACCTTGACATTGTCTTTTGCAGAGCAGAAGCTCTTAATTTTAGTCCAGCTTATCAATTATTTCTTTCGAGGATTGTGTCTTTGGTGTTGTAGCTGAGGGGTTTGTTTTTAAGGAATGCTTTCCTAGAGCTCTTATGTCAAGATGACAAAGATTACAGACCCTGGGCATTGGTGGTTTGACTGCACATGTGTGGTGTCAAAAGTACCTCTTTCATTGACCCATCTCCAAGACTGTTCCCATGACAGAAGGGTGAGATGACCCAGATGACAAGTTTGACTTTCTGAAAACCTGTTACCTTGCCAACTTGATTCACCAGATGTCAGTTAGCTTGAATGGAGTCTACATTACTGCAGCCGGAATGAACTATTTTTAAAACCTCACATCTATTTTTGAAGAACCATCTGTTAAATCTGTGCATTGTTCAACAACAGAAATGCAAAAACTCATTCACAGTTAGACATTGCCACTTCAAATTTATTTCATTCTACGAACACTAAAGTCACTGTGTTTAAAATTAAATTCAATCCAGTTTATAATGATGTACTATAAGTTGGCTAATTGAATTTAAATAAAAAATTCAATCCAGTTGAGAAAACATTTATTGACACCTGGGGCATCAGAGGTGAGAAAGGCGTTTTTTGCCACCAAGGGGCTTGTATTTCAGTAGAAAGGTAAGATATAAACATGAATAAGTATAGGTCAGAGCTGAATATAATAAATTCCTCAACAGAGGACTAAGCAAATTATTACATGGGACACAATTTTTTTTAGGGAAAGCACTTTTTCAGGTATTTTCAATTGTGTATCGTTAGTGCCTAGCTCTAAGTCATTATTGCTGCATAAATGCTTGGTTGGTTGGTTGAATTAAGTGAATGATGCATGAGGAATGGATATGGTTTAAATATTTCTTTTCAAGAAGGGCATTTTGGGGAACACTAGTGAATAGATGAAAGTGACTGATTCATTCAGAGGTGTAGTAAAAGGGAAGCGTGTTCCCAAGGGCTGGGAATGCCAGACTGAGACATTTGTTCTTGGACAGACCATGGGGATCCATGGAACATGTTGAAGAAGGAACTGACTTGGTCAGAATTGAACTGGAAAATTCTTAGTGTGCTAGACAATGGTTGGAGGCACTCTTTCCGGGACTGGGCCTCTATTTGACATTGTCCAGCAAATTGATTCTATTAGGCCTATATTTTTCCAAGTTTGGTTTTTTTCAGTAAACCAAAGTGATAATAATAAACAAGTGGTTGTTAAATTTTAGACGCGGTAAAAATCATCAAGGGAGATCTTTAAATGTGCAGATTTCCATCACCTACCTCCAGAGGGTACGACTTAGCTAGACTGAAGGGGGCCCCCCACGATCTCCATGGTTAATAGGAACTTCCAGGAGATTCTGATGAGAGCAGAATTTGGAGTTCACTTTAAGAAGCCCTGGAGTTGTGCATTTTACCTGGTTAACATTATCTTGCCCAGACTCAACTGGAGCTCTTTGGGCAACGTTTCCTAGATTGGATTGCAGTTCAATTGATCCAAGGCAGATGCTGCCAAGATTTCCCTGCAAGCTTGTGTTTGTATTAGTGTTTGGTTAGAGTTCTTCCATGATACCTTTGCTCTGATCTATGTGTAGAACCATTCCAGAACATTTTTAGTGCACATATAGTGGTACTTACCCAAGAATCAAGGTGGAGGGTAATGAATTACTTATGGTTGAATGCAGACATGAATTTATGTAACTTCTCACATGTTGGAACCCAGAAAAGTTATTATTCAATGTTACAGCTCAATCAGCATGTTCTCTCTAAAATGTTTTCATGCTTAGAAACTTCCTCTCTCCCATTCTGCTTTGCACTTTTTAACTTACACTGATGACATGACACCAGCCCTTTGTTCTGATTGAGCAGTGACTCTTGGCCCAAGGTAATTAAATTCTGCCTTAACCACTTAACAGAACTTTGTCATAAGAAGCAAAATTAATATCACAGGCAGAAATTGGCTTTGTAAGGACTCTAGAAAAACAGAGTTGCTGTGACCAGGAAAAAAAAAAAGGCATAAAATATTCCAGAAGGAACTCTCCATGAAGGAATGGTGGAAGATTAGATGGTATGCTGGCCCAGTTAGAGCCTAGGTGGAGAGATGAGAGGCCTGGAACGGTGTTGGGCTGCTGGCTGGGGGTGGGGGTCTGTATTACAGGCCAGGAGGAAGCCCAGTGGTGACTGGGCAAGTGTCTGTCTTCTTCAGCCATTCCTAGGAGTTGCCTTCATGGGGAAGCTCTCACAGGATGAGAGTGAGAGTGGGGAGGGCTGGCTTGCAGATCTGGTGACATGTGAGTGACTGAGAGCTTATTCTCTAGTGCTAGAGTAGGATAGCATGGGAGCCTGAGGAGGGAGGTTCATCCCACTGGGGAAGGGCACAGTTGGTCCAGAGGCAGACTTGACTGTATCCTCAGATCTCCTAGGAGCTGCCAGCTCTTCAGTACTGGGTGGGCAAACCGCCAGCCATTGCTGTCACCAGCGATGACACACAGGGGCAGTTTGCAGGAATAGACGCCAACAGTGCATCTTGGGAAACAGGAAGACTTATTTTGTTCAGTTGCTGGAGAGCCATTCCTAAGTGTTAATTGAAGCATCACTTACAACCAAGTGTGGGTCACACAGAGGGTTACTGACCTTCAGAAAGGTCAGTGCTGGCTGCAGTCAGAAGCTTGGTAGGGTTTGACTGAGTGACGTGGTAATTGTTGGAGAGGCAGGATAGCATTCATATAAAGGAATTGTGAAGAGCTTGTCATGGCCCAAGTGGCAGTTAAGAGGAGCAGAAAAATAGAGCAGTAACTATAGGCGGGTGCTCTGGAGTCAAGTTGTATTTGTTTTGGTTTGTTTCATTTTGTTGGTTTTTTGCTTTTAGTGGGCTCTATTTCAGCACATCTGGGGATGATCCAGCTGAGAAGGGAAAACTGATGAGCAGATACAGAGGCAGAAATTGCAGAAGCAAAATCCGTGAGTAGGGAGAGGAGATGAGATCTGTGCACATATGGAAGGATGGACCTCAGGTCAGGAGCACAGACAGGTCAGTGATTGTAGCAGGGGGGAAGGCAGACAACAGGTGCAGGTAGGAATCTTGAACTTGGAGGATGAAGATATTCTCTTCTGATTGCCTGTTTTCTCAATGAAATAAGTTCATTAGCTGGCAATGAGAAGGGTAGAGAAGGTATTGGAAGCACTCGACGTGCAAAATAGGTGGAATCTCAGAAAGGTGAAGTGATTCGACTCTGTTGGTAAAAAGTGGCCAAGAGCCAGGAACACTTTAAATAGATGCCTTGGAAATATGGTAGGATGGCCAGGGAGTCCTGCGAGTCCACCTAAGCTGTGTGATCATGATATTCAAGTGAGACTAGTCAGGAAGGTGCGTGTTCGGCCAAGTTCAGCTCCTGGATGAAGGGGTGGAGGGAGTGGAGGTTGAATGAGCCGGGTGAGTACCGTAAGCCAGAGAAAGGAAGGAGCTGAGGCGCGAAGAAGACATTGGCGGTGTTAGAGCACAGGCTGTAGCACAGGTCAGGAGAAAACAATGTGAAGGCAGTGGTGGGGAGAGGGGACGGGAAGGTGGTGTGGTCGATAGACTGGGGGGCCTGTGTGGCTGCAGACCGTGGACTGGAGTAATAGATGGAACACTCTGGAAAGATATAAAAGATGACCTCTGTAGGGAGTTGAATAGTGTCCCCTCCAGATTCCTACACAGAACCTCAGAAGGTGACTTTATTTGGAAATGGATCTTTGCAGATGTAATTAGCTAAGATGAAGTCATACTGGATTAGGGCAGGCTCTAAATCCAGTGGCTCGTATCCCTATAAAAAGAGATGAGGATACACAGGGGAGTAGGCCATGTGATAACAGAGGCAGAGATGGGAAGGATGCATCCACAAGTTAAGAAATGCCAGGAGCTCATAAGAGGCAAGGAAAGATTTTTTCTCTCAAATTAATGTCACAAAATATCACAGGCAGGAAATAACACTCTAGGAGTCTAGAAAACAGGGTTGCTGTGACACCTCCCCCCCAAAACATAAAATATTCCAGAAAGGGGGTATCTGAGTGACTCAGCCAGTGAAGCATCTGACTCTTGATTTCAGCTCAGATCTTTATCTCACGGTCATGAGTTCAAGCCCCACATTGGGCTCCACGCTGGGTGTGGAGCCTACTTAAAAAAAAAAAAATCTAGAAAGGACTCTCCATCAAGGAATGGAAGAGGATTAGATGAGGTGGTGGCCCTAAGGGGGCATGGCCCTGCCAACATCCTCCTTGAGGGTTTGTACCTGTCAGAATATAAATTTCTATTGTTGTGAGCCACCCAGTTCGTGGTTCTTTGTTACAGCCAGCAAATACAAGGAAGCAAATACAACCAGCAACTTGCGATGTAGTCAGTGGGTTCCACCATAACGTTGCCCTCTGTGGTCATGGAGTCATCCTTGTAGATCCGTCCGGCTGTGGTTCAGATCCGCGCCTGGGTCTCAGCAACCAGCCCGCCCGTACAACCACCCACATCGGGTAATGAAACAGCTTGCAGAGAAGGGGTGCTTGGCAGGGCCGAAAGGGCCCCCTCATCCTTTGTGGAACACTTAGGGTGGCGTGGTTGAATGCTGTACAGCTTCCTGCCACATAAAGGGGCGATTTCCTGCTCAAATATCCTGCTGCTGCTGCTGCAGTAGCCATGACTCAGGCCGGTTTCCTCTGACCCATCCCTCATTCTCAAGTCTGAATAGCAGAAGGTATTTCCTAGAAGAAACTGGCTCTTGGTTGCCTGCCGTCTTTCTGAAGCATCGTTCAGAGTTTCATGAGGACTTACGGAGTCCGGCACCATAAAGGGGTACAGTCTACCCCTCCTTCTCCTGCTTGCTGCCCTCCATAACCACCAACCCCAACTGGAACAGTCCGCAGCTGGGAGGAAAGCCCTGCTTTGGCCCCCAGTGAGCAAAGGGAGTTTGTCTTCATTGTCGGACGTGCCCTACAGGCATCCAGCCCAGCCACTGCCCAGTGCAGAACAGGTTTGCAGCAGGGGACCCTGACCTTCTGTGTTGCTCTGGGGCTGGAGGTCGGAACAGCGCCCTCCAGCGTCCAGGTGCTCTTTCCCAAGAGCTGTGCCGCAGCTTTGCACACGGCTGAAGAACTCAAGAACGCGGGGCCTTGTCCACTAGTTCATTCTGCATTCACCAAAACCCTGGGTAGGATCCTGTGTGGTGCTGTCCAGAGCCAGTGTGTTTCATCTGGGGCTTGAGGGAGTTGAGGAGCTCACCTGATGAAGAACGGGAGAAGGGACATTCTAAGACCCAGGCGCCCTGGGATGGGTGGCAGGCAAGCCTTGTTTCTGAAGCCTCTTCAAGGATGGGATAGACGAGACCCAGATTATCTTGCAGAGGGCAAAGGTAGCCCTTCCTACCTTTGGCCTCTCTGGGGTTTCCTGGTGTCCTGACAAAGGTGCTGAGGAACCAGGCGGACAGCAGCTTCTTCCCCACAGCCTGGTTTTAGACCCAGTCTGGAGCCAGTGAGCTAGGATGAAGACCTGGGCCTCACTTCAGCTCAGCTCCCAATAACTAACAGGTCACCTCAGCTTTCTGGCCCTCAGTAGTCTTGTCTGGACGCTGTGGTGAGGGGCACATCAGACCAGGGGATCTCAGTGCCCCTTCTAGCCTAACACTCTGTGGGTCTGTGTCTCCAAAGTGTAGATGTAGAGGGCATCAGGTCAGAGGAGTAGAAGCTGAGGAACAGTGTGGGAAGACACACTTGGGGACATGGAAGGAGCCCATGAAGAACCTGAGAAGGTTTAGTCAGAGTGCTAGGAAGAGAGCTGCAGGCCTCAAAGAAGTGCGTGTGGGTCCTGGTGCCCAGGGCCATGTTCAGTGGAGTGGGAAGACTCAGAAAAGGGCCCTGAGCTTAGCGAGAGGTCATGGTTGACCCTTACAGACAGAAGTGGCTGGATAGGCTGAGCGTGAGTGAGAGGTGGTGAAGGGAGGGTTCACCCTGGACGGAACTCCAAAGCAGTATATGGTGGGGGGTGGGGGGCTTTTACTTCCTTGTGGTTGCCCCTTCCTCACTCTGTGTCCCCCTCCCTCATGCTGCCCAGACTGCTGCAGCCCCCACCCCTACCTCATGCCTGCTCTCTGGTAAGTGTTCTAGTGTTCTGTGCTCCCACCAAAACTGATTCTTAACAGAAGTTAAAAAAAAAAAAAGAAAGAAAGAAAGAAAGAAAGAAAGAAAGAAAGAAAGAAAGAAAGAAAGAAAGAAAGAAAGAAAAAAGATTAATTTATTGGGTATTACTTTGTGCTAGGCACCATGTTAATTTTATCTTTACAATACCCCTGTGGTAAATACTATTATTTCTCCCTTTTTACAAATGAGAAAACTGAAATAGAAATTAAGAAACTTACTCAGGCTCATGGCAGTCAAAAGTGGGATTTGAATCTAGGCCACATGACTCCAGAGCCCAAGCTTTAAGAGCTGTGCTACACGGTAATCTGACTGAATTAACTCATACTACAGTGTGAGTGACTGACTAATGTGTCCGCATGGAAATTCAATTTCTTACATGATTTTGCATCGTAAAGGAGGAGTTTCAGAATCTAAAGATAGGGAGTGCAAATGCTGTTATTTTTTAGACAAGGTAGTTGGTCTTCTAGGAGCTCTTAAATTATACTGCACAGATTACCAGACACTTCTTGTCTATTAAGAAAAGCTGAAGTTTGTCAGTGAGTTTGATAGAGTTTGTGAATAAAAGAAAGGGGAGACATAGTAGACAGAATTGGAGTTGTTTGTTTGTTTGTTTTAAGGAGAGAAAGATCTGTGCCTACATGAAGGCAGAGGGAAGGCCCCGTGGGGAAGGATCCACTGGAGGTACTCAAGAGGGCAGGGGGACATTTGAGGTGTTTCCAAAGAATCAAAAGGAAGTAGGCTCTCAGGTATTGGGAGAGGCTTCACTCTATCGATCAGGAAACACCTCCCCCCAAACCATTCCCCCCAAATATGAAGGGCAGCTAGGGGGACTAACAACTAGGAGACAGATGTGTGTGGAAGTGACAGACGAGGTGGGCAAAGGGAGAGCATCAGACCACCTTAGTCTACTTGGCAAGGAAACTGGGGATGCGATTCTCATCTGCCACGAGGGTGGAGAGGACATCTGGGAACCAGGAGGCTCAAACAGAAAGGAGGCAGTACAGAAACCTCACGAGTAAATCTCTAGAGAAAAGACCAGCACTGGGGATGGTGGAGTCGAAGTCTCCTCTGCCAAGGTCCAGTTTCCCCCGGGATTTTCTCTCGTCTCCGTCCTGACCACAGAAAGGGCTCTTGACCTCAGGCTGGGTCCCCAGATCAGAATCGGGTGATTTCTGGTGGGGTCCGACTGAGCCCTCTCCTCTTGCTTTCCCCTTCGTCTCTGGTATTCTCGTGATCACTTTGAATACAGCCTGAATGAGCCCCCTGACGCACCACGAACACACGTTCCTAAAGAGTCACAGCACATCCCAAGTAAGGGTCACCAAGGAGCAGCTCCTTCACGGGCCACCTCAGGAACACTGAGAACTCTGCGTCCAGGAAACCTGAGTTCAGACATTCACAGGATGAGGGCCATCTCTGACAGGCTTCCTTGTTGGTGTTTTAGGAGACGAGGAGGAGGATGGAGGTGATGAAGACAGGTTGGATGGTACAGTCAGAGGCCCCGGGCCCAAGGGGTCAGGTGGGTTGGTGTCGGAGGCCCACCTTGCCCGGAGGCTGACGAAGGGAAAGAAGAGCCGGCGGATGCTGTCCAACAAGCCTCAGGACTTCCAGGTGGGAACAGCCTGCGGGCCCCACATTTTGGTTTTACCACCCTGTTGCCCGTCTTCTGGCAATTGCAGTGGAAGTCCAGTAGGAAGGACCTATTGCTATGAGCAGCAGCCCAACTAGCAAAACGGGACATCAGGGCGTAAACCCAAGAAGAAGAGCTGTCCCTGTCTCTTCTGCATGCAGGGGTAGATGGAGTCGAGCCGGATGAGGCTCTTCAGAGAAAGAAAACTATACCCCTCCCTCCCTTTGGTAGTAGGAGAGAATAGAAGCACAGTAGTGCCTCATCATAGTTCTGGGCTTTTCCTTGGCAGACAGCAGCAGAGTGAGTTAATACATCCCAGGCTCAGGCAGCAGGTGGGAGGCTGGGGTCAGAGCCGTGCCTCCTCTCCCCCTGCCCCCACGGCCCTTTCCCTGACCAGCTCTGGACTGTTTCAGCCCCACTGCTGCTCTCGGCTTCTCCAACTCAACCCCAGCTCCCACCTCGGGAATGAGCAGGGGGGCCACCCCCAGCCTGTGCGCACCTGCCCTGGCCTGGTTTCAGCGATCCGTACAGGCAGACGGGCTGACACGGCTCCTGAGGGTTCTCTCACCCAGCGCTGGGAAAGGATCAGTAACGACAGCCCTTCTGTGCTTGCAGATCCGTGTCCGAGTGATTGAGGGCCGCCAGTTAAGTGGCAACAACATCAGGCCCGTGGTCAAGGTCCATGTCTGCGGCCAGACACACCGAACAAGGATCAAGAGAGGGAACAACCCATTTTATGATGAGGTAAATGGGCGTAATACAGGTTTCTGCTCAGTGAGTCTTTCCTATTTATATGCACCTTCCTGCCTTCCACCCTCTTCTCCCCTGTCCCACGTGGGAGGGGAACTCACGTGCCAACATCTGGTAAAGACAAGGCAGAGTTCCAGCATTCGACATTCTAAGAACCGCTGGGTCTTGAAATCACATGGCCTGGTTCTCAGAGCTGCTGGCATCTTCCTGATGCTTTTACAACAACCCCCCACTGCGCCTGTCCTGATGGATCCTTGCACCCCTAAAGATGGAGCACGTGAAGTCATCTGCATCTGCCTTTGCTCTTTCTAATCAGCAGGATGTCTCTGAGGGATGACTCAGTAATTTCTATGACCGCTTTGCTACCTTAAAAAAAACACACACACACACACACAGCTGGCACATCTTCACAATTAAGACCAGTTGATGCTGGACCCTCATGAAAGAAAAAAAAATTATCAAGTTTCAGTCACAGCTCTAAGGCAGATGTTACAGTTTTCACAGGGACAACTAATGGCTGACTTTTTAGAGGTGTCAAAACCTACCTACCTGGCTATAAAAATAATATACATAAAAGGAAAGCAATTAGGCACCAAAAGTGTCTTCTTTTCCCCCCGCTCTCATGCTGAGAATACAGTCCTTCTGCTGACCTCTTCTCTAACACTCCTCAAAAACGCTGAACACCTTCGTAGTCATCTCAGGTATCACAAAGCTCCACTATCAGGACTGTGAGGAGAAAAGAGGTTTGAGGAGGTTTCCAAGCCCAGCCTTGCTCTGCTGAGGATATGCATTTCTGGGATTCCTCAGGCATGAGTCCCATGCCCCGTTCTCTGAGCCCAGGCCTTCCCTGCCATGTTTCCTGTCACCATTCCTCTGAGTTCCCAGCCCCGGCTCCGCTTTTGTTCTTTTTCCTACTACTGTGCATAAAAGGAACTGGTTTCTTCTGTCTGGTGTTCCAGTTTCTCCCCCTGTGTTCAAGCTGTCCCTCCCTTCACAGAAGGCCCATCTTCTTCTCACTTGTCACTTCTTGTTGGATAAGCTGCAGACAACAGCACGCCGCTAAGTTGTGTCAAAGCAGACATGAGACGTGGGTGTGCGCTGGGGCGGGGGGGGGGCACTTGAAGTGGACTTCGGGAAAGCCTGAGAGGGGTTCACTGTGGAGGAGAAGACTGGACTGCAGGGAGGACAAGCTGCTGGGCGATTTGACACCTAAGGTGTGATGCATTTATCATGCAGGATGAATATTTACTCAGCTACATTCTGACAAGCTCGGCAAGGATCTCCACCTTAGAATTTTCCCATCATAATGAATTTTTTTTGAGATTAGATCTCTAGACAAAAGGGACGAGTCAAATACCTGAGACTCTAAGCAGATCAATTCAGGAATCAATAAAGGAATTTACTAAAAAAATGAGTAGTTTACCTACATCTTCTTAACCAAGTGATTAAAGTTGTTACCATCAATAACGAGACAAACTGATGTGTGTGTCCTGATGTGATATACCAGAAGGACCAATATCACCCTTGTCATTTCATATCAAATAGCCAATTCGAATCTAATGGTGAGGAAATATTCACACAAATCCAGATTGTAAGATATTCTACAAGACAACTGATCCTGATAGGAAAAAAATAATAACAAAAATGGGCAGCAGCACAATTCTATATAAAAGGAAACTAAAGCTGGGGCCCTGGGTGGTGCAGTCTGCTAAGCGTCTGACTCTTGGTTTCAACTCAGGTCATGATCTCAGGGTCCATGAGATCAAACCTCATGGGTGAGGTCGGGCTCCACGCTCAGCACAGAGTCTGCTTGGGATTCTTTCCCTCTTCTTCTTCCCCCATCCTCCCCTCCCGCCCTGCTCGCACTCTCTTTCTCCCTTTAAAATTAAAAAAACGGGGGCGCCTGGGTGGCACAGCGGTTAAGCATCTGACTTCAGCTCAGGGCGTGATCCCGGCGTTATGGGATCGAGCCCCACATCAGGCTCCTCCGCTATGAGCCTGCTTCTTCCTCTCCCACTCCCCCTGCTTGTGTTCCCTCTCTCGCTGGCTGTCACTATCTCTGTCAAATAAATAAATAAAATCTTTTTAAAAAAATTAAATTAAAAAAAAGGAGGACACTAAAGAGACACAATAACCAAAAGTAGTATGATCTTTGAGTGGATCCTGGATGTTTTTTAAAAAGCTAAAAGAACTTTTTTCAGGCCAATTGTAGGTAATTCAACTCAACTTTCCAGGTCATGCAAGCCCCAAGCCCCCATTTTAGTGAAACTTGCAGCATGAAATAACCTTAGATCTTTATGTCAGTTAGCTAGCATATTTCTGGCCCCAAGAGCAATTCTATCTCATTACATAAACGCTATAGTTGTTACATAACCCTTCTTCCTTTTTCCAGCACGCAAAGGCGAGTTTGCCAAGAAGCTCACGCAGCTTAAGCTTCGGGGCCTTTTTGAGGGCCCTGCAAAGTGTTCTCATGCTCAAACCTACTTTTGGGTTATGTTTTATCATTTTTTAGGAGAGTTCCCAAATTGTAGCATTAGATCCCGCTAAACCTGAGTCCACCCCTGTTAACATTCGAACATCTCTCTCTTCTGTTTTGACAGTTATTTTTCTACAATGTTCACATTACCCCTTCTGAACTGATGGACGAGATCATCAGCATCCGGGTAAGGGGCTACGGGATAGAGAGGTCGTGCTCTCTAATTGCCAGATACAGCCAGTAAGCTTCTCATGGCTCTTCTTTCTTTCAGGTTTATAACTCCCATTCTTTGCGGGCAGATTGTCTCATGGGGGAATTTAAGGTAGGTGCCAACCGTCTGTTTCATTCACCTTAGATGGGCACTTTCATAATGAGGAGTCAGGTTCCTGGCCAGGTATCAGGCTGTCCACTTTGAGGACATCTTGAAGTTACGTGTAAGGGATTCACACCATGGTCTTTGCTGAGGGCTGGAATGCCAGAAGGACGTGAATGCCCCAGGGCCAGAAACCAGTCGAGTGTTCTCTGGCCTGGGTGTAGTTAACTTCTAAAGTACAAGACTTACTGTGCCTTAAGGCAAATGCCTGGAAGCTGCCACATCAGGGCCCTCGAAGAGTTCTGGCTGTGGCTGGAAACCAAAGCAGTGCTGCAGAGGGGAGGAGTGCTTGACAGTGGCAAGAAGCCCATCCCCTAGCTTCACTTACCAGTGGCCCCAGAGTCCCATCTGCAAAGCCAATTACTGTAAATCTGGACTAGGAAAAGCAAGCCAAACCAGGAAAGAGAATCAGGGTGCTTTTCCCAGTAACTCGCATTGGAATCAAAGACAAATACTTGGTGGGTGCTTCCCTGCAATTCTGCGTGGATTGGGCTGCCTCTCAAAGGAAGGGGCTCCCAGTCATTAGAAGTCCTAGAGAAAGATCTGGATCAGGCATATGTGTGTTCATACCCTGTCTGCCACCACTAGACACATACCAACTGATCCTTAGTTTCCTCTATAAAATGGAATCCTTATGAAGTCTAAGTGGGATAGAATATATAAAACATCTGGTACAATGCTTGGCACATGGAAGTGCCCAGTCTATGGTTATATTAATATTAACACTAGCATTAGCTTGAGGAGAAGGAAGAGGAATACTAGATAGGAAATTGGGCCAGGTGAATTCCCACGGGGTGACCAAAGTCCAAGCTTGCCTGGGACCAAGGGATTTGAGACTTTCTTTGCTTGGGGAAAAGTTCCAAGCAAACTGGGACACACTGGTCATCCTACTTTCTTGGTCCCTTCCAGCTCTAAGACTAGTTAGTTCATTCATTCGAAATGATTGATTGAGGGTCTTCTGTGTGTCATACGTCAGGCAGGGCATTGGGGATACAGAGATGATAAAATGGAAATGTTGTTCTCAAAGAAATTGAAGTCTTGTCAAGAGCCTTATATTTAAATATAATAATGATGATTTCTTTGAAGTGACAAAACTGACTTTAAAATCTGTTTGAGCTATCTTAAATTATCTTTTCCCAGATTGATGTTGGATTCATTTATTACGAACCTGGTAAGTAATGTTCTTTCTCCCCATGAACTTGAAGATTCTGGGAATCAAGAAAATCTGAGGGAATCAATAAAGGAATAAAAATATTTTTTTCTTGATTGAGGAGGGGAAAGGATACTTAGCAGGAACGAATAATAGTAGCTTAATGGGGATATCCTTTTTTAATCTAATGGTGATTATCCTAACATTCACGAGTAGGTAACTTCTCTGTTTTGTGATGATATTTTGATCTTATCAAAATCAAATTATAAAACTAATAGAGCTTAGAGAGCCTTGTTTGAGTGACATCAGGACAGGATTGGGGCTGGGGGCTGGTCAGTGCAAAGCATGGAACATTAATATAGAGATTCATCTGGCAAACTTGGTGTCATTAGGATACTTCAGAGGAAATGATTGTTTATCTTACAGCAGATGAAATCACAGAAGTGTCAGCTTAATCTTTAGAGTGTCCCTGTCCTTTTAATCCTTCTTTATTATAGGTCATGCTATCATGAGAAAATGGCTTCTTCTCAATGACCCCGAAGATGCCGGCTCGGGGGCTAAAGGTTACATGAAAGTCAGCATGTTCATCCTGGGGACCGGAGATGAGGCTCCGGTGAGCCCCTGTGTTCTCTGCCTTTTACATTTTTTCACTAACTAGGGGACCAAGAGTTAAGCAAGTGGGCATCAGTGGTTGTGAAAAGCAGCACAGCTTCCAATCAATGACCCCAACCTTCCAACTCCTCCTATTTTTTGGAAGCTGTTCTTTTCTTCATGATGGAGCTATTCTTCTCGCTCACTTGGTCTCCTTCCTGGTGTCCACGAGTGTGTTTTTCATTCAGTAAAGAGATGTGTGTTTTCAAGACTCCTTTGCATCGTTTTACCTACGGAGTATGGCTCACTTGCCGAATCAAGCATCCCTACCAAAAGGGACAGTTGTCCTTCTAGGAGGCTGGGCAGCAAACTGGGAGACAGGAAGTGCCCACGAGAAATCGGAAAAACTTTAGAAACTGTCTCTCTCTTTCTTTCCTATTTAGTGCTCATAAAATTACAAAAGGCCACGTTATTTTCTTGTGGCGTATTGATTGACAAAACTTCAGAGCTTTGATTTTGCAGACCAATTTCAAGGTTGAATTGGTGGCTGAACTCTTAAGCCCGAAGCACAGGAAATCCTAATGGAAACAATTCCAGTTGGTTTCATTTCATAAACGACAGTTTGGCTTCTTATAAGTGTTGCTTTTCTCTGTGTCTCATTTGTAATCCCGTCTCCCCAATAGACTGAGAAGCGAGATCGTGATAATGACAGCGATGATGTGGAGAGTAATTTGTTACTCCCTGCCGGCATCGCCCTCCGGTGGGTGACCTTCTTGCTTAAAATCTACCGAGCAGAGGACATCCCTCAGAGTACGTATGGACTTCACCTGCCCCCGGATGGCCCGTTATCTGTGTGATCAACATGTGTTAGCATCTTACCCTGAACAACGATTGGTGCTACCTGTCCTGTTTTTCTTTTTGAAGGCCTTCAGGGGCTTCTTTTCATTCATTCTGGCCCCAGGGAAGCCACCTGGGCAGGTTAATGGGGCAGCCAGCTGGTCACGGATCCATGTTCCTTATTAAACCTTTGGTCCATCCTGCTCCGTCTCTTCCGTCCTCAGTGTTCTACATCTTCTCCTTATTCTAGAGGACACTGAAGAGGGGCCAGCAGGCAGCACTTCCAACTCCTTTCAACCCAAGGGAACATAGGAAATTTTGGAAACAAATAAGTGTGTTTGTTATTAAATTATTAAAAATGGCTGAGCAGAGGGTCGTTAAGTGCCAGTAACTAGTAATCTGTCGATACTGTGTTATGAGGTACATATAACAAGAAATTGGATGCATTTAAGACAATCAGTTACTGTGATTTTACTCGTAGAGACTAGTCCAGACATTCCTATGTCATTGCAGGGGACCCAGTGTTCTTCTGCCCTGCCCAGTGTGTGCTTCCTGCTGGGCCCTGGGACATGGGACCCCTCTCCCAGACCCCAGGAGACAGCACTCTGTCTACAGGCCATGGATCTCTTCAGGATTTGCTACTTTCCCTGGGAACCCGCTCCCTCTCTTGTTTAGCACCCTATAACACTTCCCTCGTCTCTCCTCAGAAATATCTTAAATGAAGTAAATACATTAAACCTCACATTATACTGCCTATGCAGACCAGTTTAATTGACCCCATTCACTTCTGAGTTTGTTAAAACAGAGAGAGATGCTGTTTATAGTTGCTTAAATGTTATTTATGATTATGTTGTTTGTGATTATGCCACGGTTCCTTGAATTTCTCTGGAAACAAATCAGACTAAGCTTATATCATTTTGACCTAAAGCACCTTTTCCAAGTTGAAACCAGGCTGAGTTTTTGAATTACCTCTTACCCTATTTGGATGGACTTTCTTTCTACTCTACTTTTTGCCTCAAGAAATGACTGATTTTCAGTATAATAATTTATTGGTTTATTTTTCAACATGATCTTGTTTGTTTGTTTTTTGACTTTGTGGGGAGAACACCTTCCTCAGCTAAGACAGGATTTCTGCAGTACAATGCTATTAGTGCTTGCCACTTTTTAGAACAATTCTTGTTGCAACTGTTTTCATGTATAGGAGAAAAACTTTAATTTTGCTGAGTGATTTCTATCCTTTTTAAGAAAATCAAGTGTAATTTCTGCTGTGTGACATGTTACTTTCCAGTGGATGATGCCTTCTCACAGACGGTAAAGGAAATATTTGGAGGCAATGCAGATAAAAAAAACCTCGTGGATCCTTTTGTAGAAGTTTCCTTTGCTGGAAAAAAGGTTTGTATGTGATCTAAATGCAGACGCCTCTAGATATAAATATTTAAACCGTTGTGCTTTCCTTGGAGTGAATTCCTGTTTACTCTTTTTTAAAGTAGCCCCCTGATGATCTGGGAGGTCTGCACGAACGTAGATTATCTGAGTTGGAACATGTAGACTTCTCCACGGCTTTATTTTGGAGTGGAAAGTATGCAGGATTCAAATGAGAAAAGTTGATCTTTTGAAAGAGTAGAACAGGAAAACTATGACTAAATTATTTGGATTACCTCTCAGGTCCAAGCATTGTCTTGATCTAAGGCAAGCTCCCCCACTGGCAAAATGATCCCTGGTAAATAAATGTAGACTACGGCCCCCCAACGCCCAGCAGCCCACTCCCTTCATGTTTCTCACTTCCGAGTCCCCAGCGAGCTGCCGAAACTGGAGAGCAGGCAGGGGAGCCCCATCTCAGTCTGCTGGGAAGAGCCAGGGGACTCTTGGTGCAGGCACATCTGTAAACACCACTTTTACCCACAAAGATGTTAAAGATGGGAGAGCAGGATTCTGCAGTAGAATAGCAATGCCCATGGACAGTTGTAGGGATGAAGATCTAGCATCTTCCGTATAGTTGAACCATGTACTTTGAAAGCAAGATTTGCCAAACCCCACACCTATGGCCCAGGTGTCATTTCCTAAGAGAATTGGTGGTGGGGGAGGGGTGGAGAAGCCCTCCATTCTGGAGTGAGATTTAAATTCAGACTTTAGCCCACTCCAGAGGCAGTTAAGGCAAATTCCTTAACCTCCCGGTGTCAATTTCCTGAACTATAAATCAGGATGATACTACTCTCATAGGATTATTAATAAGGGTTAATTAATTAGAGAAGTAATTATTGTGAGCCTACTAAATACCGATAGTGCCCCATATGCTGGGGATAGGGGAAGTCAGCAAGGTAGTCATTGTTTTCCTGGGGCTCCCTTTGTAGTAGAAGGGACAGCAGTTAGCAAGCAGATAAGTAATTTAATGATTTCAGATAGTGCCCAGTCCTATGCAGAAAACAGAGCCGGGGACAAGAAGTGATTGGTACAAAGGGTTGGGGGGGTGGGTTTTCCCTAGGTTATCAGATGGGACTTCTTTGAGGAAGGGACACTGGAGCAGACCCGGATGATGTGAGGTCTGGGAGGGAGAGGGCCAGGGGCTTCCAGGCAGAGAGACGAGCAGACATAAAGGCCCCAAGGGGAGGACACATTTGCAGTGAAAGAATCTCCATGTGGCTGTAGGACAACGAGCCAGGGGAAGCGATGAGATGAAGTCAGATTTGGGGTGGGGGGAGATGGGCAGGCAGGGTTTTACCAGCCAGAGTAGGGTCTGGACTTTATTCTGACGTGCTTGGAGAGCTCACTGAGACTGCTACACAGGGTGCCGTGAAAGTAAGGAGGCAGGAGAGGACGTATGCATCAGACAGGAGCCCACGACAGGTGGCGGGGGGGTGGGGGTCAGCATCTGCGCAAAGCTGGGGTGTCAGGATTTACTAGCGGATTGCGTTGAGGCATGTGAGGGGGAGAGAGATGTGGCTGACCGGTTTTGACAGGAGCTGGTTTGGGAAGCAGGGAGCAGGGCTGGTGGGCAGGATCCAAAGATCTGTGTGCACACATTAACGAAGAGCTGCTGCTTAGACATCTGTGATAAGTGCTCAATAAACATTAACTCTTACACCATTTCGCTAATCCAAAATTAGAAATCTGGCGATTGAAAACTAACTTTTAGTGCATAGAAGGAGCAAAGATTAATACTAAACCCACATTATATTTTCCAAATAGTTAGAAGAGAAATAAACTTTAACCAGGCTACTAAGTATATAACTGGTAAGTACGCTGCTGGAGTCATAACCTAGGATGCCTATGTTGTGAACTTATGGAAATTAGAATCTTGACTGCTTAGTTTTGTTTTGATGATTTTACAGGTTTGCACAAATATAATTGAGAAAAATGCAAACCCTGAGTGGAATCAAGTCGTTAATCTTCAGATCAAGGTTTGACTGTTTTTTTTCTTTCAGAAAAAGTAAGACTACCTACTTTAATACTTACTGAATAAGTTGAGAAATAACTACCTTGTTCTGTTTCTTTTTAACAGTTTCCTTCAATGTGTGAAAAAATAAAACTAACAGTATATGACTGGTGAGTTAAAAAATAAACTTGTGTCTAATTCACAATTAAAGAATTAAATGTTTGGATGTTGAGGAATGGTACTCTAGTTGGGCTCTTACTTTTCAGTCTGTTTCTTTTTCTTCCAAAGGGAGGTGATAAATTGCTCCTGGAATCAGGTGTTTTCTTAAAAAAAAAAAATTAATAGTGGTATTGTTGCAGAAACGCTTTGTGTATCTTGGTTCAATTGCTCATAAACAAAAGAAGGGAAAATGATCTGAAATTGCCCCGAGATAAGAAATCAAGGATTTAAATAGCATTTAGGCTGTCCAAAATAGACTTCAGAAATGGAGTAAACCACTTCTTGGGAAGAATCACCAAAATGTTCCGACAGCTATTCTGTTACGTTTAGAAAGGAAGACAGACAAAGCTACCTATCTGATTGAACGCAAAGAAAATTCATTGAAAGTTTCTGATGGAATTTTAACGAGACCATCCTCCCTCCTAGTGAGGACGGCTATTAGAAGGCCTTTCTTGTGTAATGTTCTAGTTGGATGAGGCTTTCAGTTGGCAGTCCTTAACTCCTTGAGAGTGCACACGGCAACTACCGTCCTCCTCCTCCTCCTCAGCGTTTATTCTGGTGTTAGCTACCTTTTTTTGAGCACTAGTAAGTGCTCTGCCACGTGCCTTAACCGCAGTGTCCCACTTGGTCTTTAGAGTGACGCTATGGGTTAGAGACTATTCATTCATTTTACAGATGAAGATACTAGGGCTCAGAGAGGTCAGGTAACTTGCTCACAGTCACTCAGACAGTTAGAGACAGTTGGGCCCCCATCCAGTCTGCCTGTCTCCAGGGTCTTACCTTTGGCAGAACGTATCTGGCTCTTGTGTTAGCACCCTCTTGGTACTATGGCAACGGGGCACTTTGGAAGGAGGATAGTAAGTCTCATTTTGTTCCATGACCGCATCACTGTTTATTGAGGGTCATGGAGGGGTCGTGAGGACAAAAAACCCCTTCCAGTGGTGTCAGCTTGATTTAAGCACTTGAGACCCTCGGGCAACATTCTGAAGGAGCTCCATGGTCTCAGGAACCCTCGGGAATGTGGATGTGGGCCTATGTAGTTGAGGGGACTACTCTGGCTTAGCTTTGCAGTGAGTTGATTGTGGATTGAGCCATCCCAGACTTGCCTGTGGTCACTACAAATGTGGTTACTTTCTGACCTAGTCTGCCCTCTCCAAAGCAATAGTGTAGCCCCAGATACATAGAGAGGCCCTATTTAAGGAATGCTTGGATCCAAATCTTAGGTTACATACCCTGACGGGAAGCTAAGAGGCCCTGTTTAAGGAATCCTTGGATCCAAATCTTAGGTTACATACAACTGACGGGAAGCTAAGAATTCTTTAATGTAGTCTAGGTCCTTTTGGATGAACAGAGAAGACTCAAGACCCATGCATGTGACTTAATATACTTAAACAATTTTTTCTCATGCACTCTGTTTCATTAGTCACTTTCTTTAATCTAATATTATTATACTCTACAATGCATAATATACGTAACATGGGATATTACTATAATACAGCATAATAATATTACACTGTAGTATCATCTTTCCCCCAAATACTGAACCTTTCCTCTCCCCCATGGAGTCTTAGATTTCCGACTGGGTATACCACTGTACAGAATAAAGAAGAGGATGAATTAAGCAGAGAGATGTTATTAATAGAAACCTTATTTTTTATACCTACTATTTGCCCAGCCAGAGACCACTTCATGGGTTAGACTTGCAAACTCTGTGATATCCGTGGGAAGATTAATACAGTTGTATATTCTCGTAACGGGAATACTTGTCCCTACCGTACAGGTACGATTTAGGTTCTAGGTGAGCAACTGTCCTCGGCTGCCCTGCATGTGTGTTACACAGTAGGTGCTTGAATTGGAACAGGATTTTTCTCCTCTAAGGACCCTTAGATACAGCCCAGTGTAGTCATTAAACCGTCAGAGTAATTAGTATGAACATGATAAAATAAGATACATGCACTTATCCTGTGTAATGTGATTATATTACACTTATTATACAATGCATCTGTAGTGGATTCATTCATTTTATGGCAGTGGTATTGACTGACTATTGGCAAATCCCTTGACCTCTGTGTACAAACCTTAGTTTCCACAGCTGAAGTGAATTATCCGATTGATGTTTCTCAGTGGGTGATTGGAGGGCCGTCTGTATCAGAAGAAGTTGGGGTATATACTTGTGTAAACGCAGATTCTTGTTCTCCACTCCTGCCTTTATTAAATTAAAAGCTTGGCGAGGAGAGGAGAGCTGGGGTTTCCAGCTGATTCGTAAAGTACAGTAAAGCTTGAGGCCCACTGGGCAGGATGATTTCTGAGGTCTAGGGACTTTTCCAGCTCCACCTTATTATTGTCGAAGTGAAGAAATATATTCATAGGTAGAGGCCTTAACCTGTTCTTTCATGCAGGGACCGTCTTACTAAAAATGATGTCGTGGGAACAACCTATCTACACCTCTCTAAAATTGCTGCGTCTGGTGGGGAAGTGGAAGGTAAGCCACTCAGCAGAGCTGCAACAAGACAGGGGGCAGGATTTCTGAAGCAGGACGCGCTGAGTAGCCGCCTGGCTATGGACTTGGTTTCTTAAAAGCCAAATGTGGTGAACCTAGTGAACTGTTCCGGTGATGTTTTGGTGATTACCAGAGCAGTTCATTCATAATTGATAATTGAGGCAACTAGCAGTTTGAAGACTTTGTTTTCTTGCTCCCATGCAAAGACTCTTCCCAGTAGCTATTTTATAAATTTTTGAGTGTCGATACAGACTGCTAGCACACCCTATTTTCTAGAGTGGCATTGACACCAGTCCACCCAAATATAAAATAATACTTCCTTCTCCACTGACTTCCCTAGCAGGAACAAGGATGTCAGGTAGCAATGAGCCGTATAATCTCCACTTCGCTAATAAGCATTGATAACAAATACACTTTCCTTTTCATTGTTCTCCATACTGAGAACTACTTGCCTATACCTGGCATTAGGATTCTGTGCATACACCAGAAATTGTAATAGGAAATGAAGGAGAAAAATGAAGATGGTAAGAGAAAAATATATAATGTTAACATATCAATAATATCAGCAGCTGATTTTTGTTACCAAAACAAGAATAAAAATTCTTATAATTGCCAAGATATTAAACACATTGAATAAATTATGTAAGAGAATTCAAGACAAAATATTGTCTTGAGAAACTCAAGTTTCCTCTCATCCTCATTTTGTTTAAATGGGAGCTTTACAGGTTTTTTTAGAAAATATATTTTTCCAAGCAATATATAGCATGAATAAGAACCTGGAAGATATTAGAGATATCATGAAGAAAATAGAGATCTCCTTTCTGAAGAAGAAAAAAAACTGCAATTAGAAATTCCAATAAAAACAAAATGCTGAAGAAAAAAAGATATAGTTCAGATATAAAGTCGTTTACAGCCATTATTTTAAGCAAATGTTAGAAACAAAGATCCCTTCAACACGTCCTCTGCTGAGTGGCAAAGGGGACCACACGATTGGAGCTGTAACAAAAGAAATGTAATCACAACTCTTTCCTCTGCAAAGACAGTATGTATAATGGCTGCTACAGTGTTAGCACTACTAATGGTTTTTTTTTTTCTTATACCCTATAGCCAAAGCTCTGAACAGAATATAAATGTTATTGCCCATTGCAATGTAAAAGTACAAAAGATAGAGACTAGAAGTGGAGGAAGGAAGGGGAGAGGAGGAAGGGTAGGCATGCTGGTAGCCTCTTCTTATAAAGTAAGGAACCCAGACAGAAAGACTAGTTCAAATCATAATGGTAACCAATAGAGTACTTAACTCATACCAAAACTGTGTGGGCAAGGGAGCGTCAAAATGAGTTAAATCCATTTATCATTAGCAAGAAGTCATTCAATAATTACCTGGAGGTAATTATTCGAGACCTATCAGTATAAGCATTTTTCTTAGTGATTCGGCAGTAACATCCAGAAGCACTAAAACTGGAAACTGTTACATGCAAGTTTCTGCCTTGTCTCTGAGGCCTTCTCTCTCCTTGCAGACCCTGCAGACAGTCTGACAAGGGTCTCACAATGACAAAAGGCAGCAGGCATCCCCCCCCCATACACACAAAATAAAGAAACAGATAATGTACCATAAACTACAAGCCCTTACCGGCAAAGCCTCAGACTAAATTAACTGGGATTTTCTGGCCTTGGTCCCAATTAAGTCAGACACAAGACAAGTGCATCTTTTATGAGAAACATGAAATGTTGGTAACTTCACCAGGCCTCTTTTGGTGGCGAGAAGCTCGCTGTTCTCAGATGCCTTAGGGCGGAAGAGATTTGAGTTATTTAATATGTGGTGGTCCTGCCAGTTGCCCCAAAGGTGTGAGCCATTTTGCATTTAACCTTGAGTTTTGTATAAATAACAAAATTTGTAATGTCACTTGGGTCTGAAAATGGGGTTTTTCTGGTGTCACTAAACCACTTACCTGCACTGGGTTTGATTAACTTTTTCAATGTTATAATGCCCATGTTTCTCTTGTTGTTTAACCAGTCATATTTTTACTATATAGATTTCTCATCTTCGGGATCTGGGGCTGCATCATATACAGGTTTATGCTTTGTAATTTTGCTATCTTCTAGATTTTGCTGTTTACTATTATCTTATTAAGATGTATCAATTGTCTTTAGAATTTTTTTTTTGACATTTTGCCGTCTCAGAATAGTTTTGCTGGAGTATTAATTTTTGTACTTATGCTGCGTGGTTGTCCTGCATGGCTGAGCTTAACACAAACGTGCTCCTCAGGCTTTGCTGCCGTCTCACGTTTTCACCTAGATGCATACCGGCCTATTTGGTGTCACTGTAAGCAGCTGTTGGTGAGGGACACCTTGTCTGCCGTTGTTGTTTATGTCCAGTAGGTAGAGATATGGGGCACTCAATCACTTGTTCAAAACGTATGCAGTAACTGCTCCTCACTTTGAACACGGATCTCTAGGTTGGAAGACACTAAATGATTGTACCTTGAAGGTCTTCATCTTCCAAATAGGGGGGATCATGATATGTCTTTTGGTTTGTACAGCACTGGCCATTCTTTGCAAGTTTGCTCAGTGGTCTCACATTTGACCCTCACAACTCTCCTATTATTATGGTTCCTCAAATACGTGAGGACCCTGAGGTTTACAGAAGTTTGTCATCTTTCAAGTTAGCATGGTGATCCCGGCCACGCTAATTACCCAGGGTTGTGGTGAGAGGGAAAAGAGATATTGGAAGTGAGAAAGCTTTCCAAATACAAAGCGCTATTGTCTGCCTTTGTGTTACTGGCGTGATGCCCCATTCATATTCATTTTTAAAAATCGATCTTTTTATCTTAGCATCAAACTTTATGTGAATATTCAGTAGTCCTTAAGTTTATAAGGAACTTGGCAGATGTGGTAATACTTCATGACTTCATGCATTTGTTCTGCCAATCAAAGAATATTTATGTGGTAACTCCCCATGGTAGAACCAGTCCTTAGTGTTTAGAGAACCACAATAAAATATGGTTGAATCCTTCCCCATCCACCAGCGGAATTTATAATGTCATCCAAAATAAGCAGCTATTTGAAGTTCAAAAATTAAAATGTAAAGTGATACCGTATAGAAATCCAACATGCAAAGGAGCCTCGGAGAGGCAAACGAAGTATGGAAAATATTGTTTGAAAAGCGGATCAGAGGAAAAGGTTGATGGCCAGGCTAAGGAATTTTTGTTCGTTGGAAGTTTGATGTCACAATTGTGCATAAAGTGGGTTAGGAAAATTTGGGGGCAGGAAGAGACTTAGCTTGTGAGACTCGGCTTTCCTGAGAGACAGTGCTGAGGGGTAAACACATAGAAGGAAGGCTCTCCATGCTACTGCATAACCAACAAGCCAAAGGGTTTAAAAACCCTAAAAAGATTTGCTTGGACAAAACGAATTAAGCTCTTGATATCATGATAACACGCAGGAAATCATTATTGACTATATGTGTCTTCATCCCTGGAAATTCTTAATGAAAAGCAAATACTCATGACAAACAACATCAGTCACCCATGGGAACTGGCTGGGGGTGCATGGGGCTTGACCAGATGGGTGGTGTACTGGAAGGTACCCTTGTCTGAATTATGAAACTCAAGATCTGGGCCTAAATCTGTCATCTTCATGGACCTTTGACAAGTCATGTCACTTCTGTGGGCTTCAATTTGCCCATCCATAATGTGCCGTGACTATGGTGTAAGAGTTTTACTGTCCATTCTTTCTTGAACATTCTGTGATTCAACTTCTGGAAGTGACTTCCTTTTCTCACTATGGATCTATGCTTTAGTTTCTCACAACAGATATTCTAGTACAAGGAAAGAAATCTAAACCCTATTAATTATTAATAATTAATCAGTCAACTTTGTCATGTTCCATATGGCGGAGTAGATAAAACCAAACCAATTCATATGTCCAGATATAATAGTCATTTATTTCATTCTGCTCATTTGGTAACATGGTAGCACGATCCAGAGAAATCTCTGTTGGAAAAATTCTTGGTCCCTCTTTGGGTTTCACAAGAAATTTCCAGACAGGCATGAAATATGGCCCTCCAGGGTGTTACCAAATCTCACTCTTAGGCTGTCAGTTATCACTTTCCTACATCTTAATTTAACTTTTTCTTTTCTCTTGCTTTCTTCACTGAGATTGCTGTTCAACTAATTTCTGCTGGGGTGCATGGTTCCTACCTCATCTCAAAAGTGCCCAAGCTCATTTACACATGTATAAGAGCCTCAAATAAAAAGAAATTGCAAAAAAAAGAAACATACTTATATACAGTTTGGTCAGCTGTTCACTAATGGGCATTCTGCTCACCTGTCACATTTATCTTTCTCCCTTACATTTAAGCATAGTGTTGGAAAGGGCCATAGAGATGATGTAGTTAATTTCTCATCCATAGGGGAATTGTCTTGATGATAATCCTGAAAGTCTTGGCCTCAACATTTCCTCTGTCCCCAGTGCAGTCTGTCCCATTGTTTGACACCTCTAATTGATAGAAAGATCTTCCTTATATTGAGTGAAACAAAGAATGCCTCCTTGTAGCACCCCTCAGTGGTCCTTAGCTTTGCTTTTGGAAACAAGTTCATCCTTTTTCCATGTGGGAGCATTCAGGTGGTTGGAGGCAGACGTTATATTTTCCCATCTTCACCCACAATCTCCCTTTGACTCCACTATTTCTTTACATTGCCCTCATTTCCCCTCATTGCACTGGGGAGCACTTTTGCTAAGACAAGGTAGCAGAAATATGGAGCATATTGGATATTCACCAGAGGGAGAACGTTATGGATGGGAACTTTATGTTGCTTATAAATATTATATGGTCATAACCATAGGCAGACAGTTCATCGTTATGTATGAAAATTTTAAATGTCTTGTATTTTTTTTTTAAGATTTTATTTATTTATTTGGCAGATAGAGACAGCCAGCGAGAGAGGGAACACAAGCAGGGGGAGTAGGAGAGGAAGAAGCAGGCTCCCAGCAGAAGAGCCTGATGTGGGGCTCGATCCCATAACACTGGGATCACGCCCTGAGCCGAAGGCAGACGCTTAACGACTGAGCCACCCAGGCGCCCCAAATGTCTTGTATTTTTAATAGCATGTGCCATGTTTATACTAACTACTTTAGACTAAGTGGCATTTTTTGGGAAAAATACAGTTAATCTGATATACATCATTTAAGTGACTTCCCCAAACTGTATAATCTTTTACCCCAATTACCAATGACACATTTAATTCAATGCCACTTATAAACTTGCAAAAAATGTGAAGATCAACTTGTAAGTCTTATTATTCTTTCATTTGAATAACATTCTCTTTCTGTAATAAGTTTACCTGAACTACCCCAAAAATGTTTTTTATTTAATATTTTATAGCAATAAGAAAAGGGGGAATACGGCAAGTCTCACAGTGCTTATCATTTGTGCTAATACAACTAACTCACAAATTAGAGGAAAATACTCTCACTCAGCGAACTAATAACTAATATTTATTTTAATAGATTGAGTGTTAAAAACCTAAAATGTAATAATGATGTTATCTCTCAGCAAATACAGGAGAAACAGAGGTGGGCTTTGTTCCAACATTTGGACCTTGTTACCTGAACCTTTACGGAAGCCCCAGAGAGTACACGGGATTCCCAGACCCCTATGATGAGCTAAATACTGGAAAGGTTAGTTTCTCATTTAAGGTTTGTTATTAATGAACACCAATTAATGTGA
This sequence comes from Ursus americanus, assembly GCF_024610735.1. Taxonomy (NCBI): domain Eukaryota; kingdom Metazoa; phylum Chordata; class Mammalia; order Carnivora; family Ursidae; genus Ursus; species Ursus americanus. The sequence continues at coordinate 33,062,389 of NC_142132.1, forward strand.
TTCTTTCTTATAATGGTTATAATTAAGTCTCATATCTAGGGGACACACACACACACACACACACACACACAAATACACACATAGATCCGACATGTGACTGATCAAGGTTGAAAGACAGAAGTCCCATGCTCCTCAAGTCTTTGAACATAAGGTTAGGAGAGGATCCTGGAGGCCAGCTGATTTGGCAATTACGAATGCATGGCATGGCCATTGCCCTGGTCCTGCAGTTAGGGCACATGTCCATGATCAGTGCTGGCTCTTTCCTAATAAGCAAATGTGTGTTGCCTCAGAATTCTGTTCCACACTGTGTTCTAGGAATATGCCAAATGATTGGAGGTGACATGCCTGAAGAAACTGTTCACTATCCCCAATCCAATCCAACATCTTCCTTTTATAGATAAGGATATGGAGGCCCAGAGATGGGAAATGCTCTGTCCAGCACGTTAGAAGTAATGTCTTTGAGTCAGTTCTCAAGGCCCAAGAAAGGGACTGGGGTAGAGAGAAAGTCCTGAGGAGAGCTGGGCTAAAGGACTGGCTGTGGAGGTGGAAGCCTTCCCTTACTCTCCAGAAAATTCTATTGCCAGCACTGCTAGGTATAGAGGGAGGAGTATCCGCTCTTCATCCTCATGCTCAGCCGCACCCAGAACATCTTCCTCTTTTATTTCCTGGCTACTCTGAGACTTGCCCTGGTTGCCAGCATGACAGCCTTCCCTTCCTGAAAAGAGGAGAGAAGGAGCCAAGTTATGCAGATAAATGCAGAACTGCTGTACTAAGGTAGGGTGAGGGAGACTTTGAGTACCTTCTACTCCCACCCCCAGCCTCCAGAAACCCCTTCAGGATTTAGAGCATGGCTTGAAAGCCTCTGACCTCAGTCATGGCTAAGATCCCTTTCAACCCTGGCTCCCCTGGGTCGCTTTGGGATCCTTCCTGAAGTCACTGGCTTTTCTTTCAGAAACCAGAGACCCAAATCCAACTGAGAGAGTTACTGGCTGACCGATTTTGGAGGTTAGGGCCATGGGAAGGAAACACGAAGTTGTAGCTGGATGAGCCTGACTAGAGAAAGAGTTCTTTTTGCTATTGTTCATACCTAGAGGAATAATCCTGTGTTGTTGCCTTTCAGGGGGAAGGAGTTGCCTACAGAGGCAGAATCTTGGTTGAATTAAGCACTTTTCTTGAAAAGACACCACCAGACAAAAAGCTTGAGCCCATTTCAAATGATGATCTGCTTGTTGTGGAGGTAAGTGTTGGAGTGTGGATGATGCTTGGTATGGAAGAGGGTATGTTAGAGGACTGGTGGCGGGATGGCTCTTACTGGCCTGCCTCAGCAAGTGGGGACATCCAGGAACTGAAGGGTCAGCTATGACGGAGTTGGAGAGAGACCGAGTCAGAACAAGGACCTCTTGATCTAATTAGCACCCTCTTGATCTATCTAAACTGAGACTTGCTTCATTTTTTGTGCTGTTTGCTTCCTACTGAAAACTGGCAAGAGTAATGATATCCCCAAACTGAATGGCCTGTTTGCCGATTGGGATTGTTTGGTTGTGGGGAGGTGGCCGCAAGAGCCATCCCGAATGGTGTCGGTGCCACCACTAATCATTTCCACTTTCAGAAGGAGGCATATCTCAGACTTCCCAGCATGTGAGGGGATATTTATATTAATGCCCACATTACAACAGCTCTGAGCGCCATTCCTCCTGGAAGGCAGGCAGTCTTCCAACTTCACCTCCCCAACCATTTCTTCTTCTCTTTTTTTTAATCAGCTCTTTCCCCTCTATGGAGACAACTTAGGCATAACACCCATGATCCATATGGTAGAGAGCTACAGATGTAGTTTTTTCCTAGTAAATTCAAATGTCAGTGTTATTAACTCAAGGCAATAAATACCAAAAGAAGAATATTATTATCACGAAACTATTCAATGCCCCATTTTTTTTTTGTCTATGAGTTGACATCTACAGTACAGATTTGTTAACATATGTGATGGATAGCCCAGTATTAAATTAGCCCTGTCTCTTTTGCTCACTAAATCATTTCCAACACACCCTATACCATTATTATGGGTTTTTAAAAATAAATTATGCTAGTTTATTTGTATGTTCACTGTATAAGCTTAAGGTGCCCAGTTGTGTTGATGTGGTATATTTATATAAGACAGTATGATTTTTTTTCTTTATAAATGATTTTTTATTATATTGTGTTAGTCACCATACAGTACATCCCCGGATTCCGATGTAAAGTTCGATGCTTCATTAGCTGCATATAAGACAGTATGATTACCACTGTCGTGTTAGCTAACACTTCCGTCACGTCACATAATTATAATTTCTTTTTCATGGTCTTGGGAGATAAATCTCAAGAATTACCAAGTCTCTCTCCATCAGTCTACTCCTTATCCCCCTACCTATCCCCACTGATGTACAGACACATAAATAATACCATTTGTGACTTAAAATACCAGTGGTGCCATAATGCCATTCTTAGAGTTAACGTCAATGGTTTTGACTACTCTGGAGTTATCCCAGAGTTTCTGATGTGTGGTCCGGAGTGATTTTGCTGAGCTGAGATGCTGGTGGGTGCACCTAGCCAACCACCCAGTGTGTGTGTCCGGGAGAGAGAGGTTCTGTGCTTCTGTGTTCCTGACACAGTGCACAGCTCTTACTTAGGTCTGAAGGAGTTCCCCCCGCCCCCGCTCCATGTTTTCAGTTACTTAGTTACATTCCATGGAGGTGATGATAGAATACTGTGAATAATCTTGAATTTTAGGGCTTGCTACAATCTCAGAAACATCATCCTTGCAAATGATAAATCCGCCATAGCATAGTAATAAAAGGGGACCGTTGAAGACCTTGAGTGCTGGACTTATCCTGATTTTTCAAACCTTACTCATGCAGAATAGGTTGCAAATCAGGAAGTGTCTCTAGAAGAAGTGTATGCTACAGGCTCAAGCAATATAAGCTCATTTTGTTTTGGTTTTTTACTTGTTAGACACAGAGCCAGAAGCAGCAGGTTCCCCCAGTCAGTAAGGTCCTGGTCAGAGTCTTTCTCTCCACCCCACAGCACCGTCAGCTCTGAAGTCCAGGAATTGTAACAGATTTTAACAAATTTAGGAAAGTGGGGGAGAGGGTGCGTGGAAAAATGGAGCTGCTTACATGCCATTTGCTGTGAGGGTCATGCAAGAAAATGGCTAGAAACCACCCAAAGGCCTCCATGGACACAGCTGGTATGGCATGCGTGTTCTGGACTTGAGTTGTTACAGATCAGCTCTTGAGGATGCCAGCTGGAACTTGGGCTTAGGCAGAAATGCTGTCATGGGTTCTCACAGTTACAGTGCCTCTTTTGCTGTGTTCTATCACCAGAACACAATTTAAGTCCGTGATCCTTCCTTTTATTAGAAGCACTCATAATGGAGGAGGGAGGGAGAGGGATAGGAAGATGCTCGACAAAGTATGGCCACTAGAAGGCAAAACGGAATTAGGTTTTTTACTCCAAATAATTACATACAAACAAAGAAGCATAGGTCATAAATTTAATAAAAATAAAAGCAAAAAAAACCCAAAAAACAAAAAAAGAGGGGCGCCTGGGTGGCGCAGTCGTTAAGCGTCTGCCTTCGGCTCAGGGCGTGATCCCGGCATTATGGGATCGAGCCCCACATCAGGCTCCTCCGCTGGGAGCCTGCTTCTTCCTCTTCCACTCCCCCTGCTTGTGTTCCCTCTCTCGCTGGCTGTCTCTCTCTCTCTGTCAAATAAATGAATAAAATCTTTAAAAAAAAAAAAAAAAGAAAGAGTCAACAATATATAGTGTCCACAGTATATGTCAATCATATAAAAGAATGGCTTTTTAAAAACTGAAATAGAAAACAGTGTTAGTTTTCTTTGATCCAATAATTAAACCCAGACAGAAAAATGGCTTATGTCATAAATTTAATAAAAGCAAAAATGAAATCTCTACACCAAAATCCCAGTAACATTAAAAAGCAGGAGAGAAGCTGAGATTCTGAAGACGTAGTCACAGTTCAGGCAACCAGGAGCCTGGCAAGAGGGTGAGCTGAGCAGATTTGCATTAAGCACCAGGAGGGTTAATGAGAGCAGTCAGCCTAGGAGGTTGATCCTGACCCTTTTCCCATTTCCAAAGATCCCATGTTCCAAGTCCATGCAAGGAATGAAACTTCCAGTAGCGCTGAAGAGGGAAACTTCCTTGCTATAAGATAATAGTACTAGTATTCGCTCTTTGACCCTGGTTCCTGACACTGAGCTCCTAAATCTCTGGGATTTCCTGGGTAGTAGGAGAGTCTTTTGTTCTAATGAGATGACTCATGGGCTCTTAGATTGAGGCTGTTCTTGAGAAAGACCAAGCCATGATTAGAAGCTTGGAACTTTCTGCCCCACCTCCCGTTCTCAAGAGAGGGGCTAGAAATTGAGTTAATGATTGATCAGACTTATGTGATGAAGCCTCCATAGAAATCCCAAAAATACAGGATTCAGAGAGCTTCTGAGTTGGTGAGCACATAAAGGTGTTGTGAGAGTGTTGTGCCTGAGACGGCTCGTCCTTTCCACATACACAGCTCTTCTACCTGGGTGTCCACCTGTAACCTTTATCATATCCTCTTATAATAAACCGGTAAACAGTAAGTAAACTGTTGTCCTGAGTTTTATGAGCTGCCCTAGCAAGTTAATCAAACCTGAGAGGAGGTCATGGGAACCTCCAATTTATAGACGACAGATCAGAACCTGGACTTTCAATTGGCATCTAAAGTGGGGGAAGGGCAGTCTTATGGGACTGAGCCCTTAATGTGTCTCCAGGTAGATAGTGTCAGAACTGACTTAAATTGTAGGACACCCAACTGGTGTCGCAGAATTGCTTGGTGTGGGAAAATCCCCCCACACGTCTGTGTCAAAAGTGTCGACAGTGTGGTAATCCTCTGAGAGTAAAGGAGGAACACAGGAGCGAGAGTAAATTTTTCCTATTCAGTTGCCAAAGAGCCCCGAGCTGTCCCACCTCCTTAGAACCAAACCTGGACTGTTGCTCCAGTCAAGAGACCCTCTGAGAGATGCAGGCTGGTAGAAGAAGATCAAGTGTTGCAATCCCAGCCCTATCCAGACACCTGCAGACTTCTGGAACCTCATCCTGGCCACTGAAGCACCCCATTGTTTTGTCTCCATCATCTGAGATCTGTTCCTAGACAACCTCCTTCCTACTCCTTCCCAGTCTTTTTGCGTGGGACCTGACTTACTTCGGGAGTATTTTATGAACATGCATTCTGTCTTCTATTCAATTAGAACCTCCTTGAGTTCTCCCATTAGTCTGGCCTCCATAAGTGCTCAATATATATTGCTTGAAATGGCACATTCAGATTCTCCCACCAGCTCCACCAGTGGTCAGCCATCTTTAGTAAACAGACCAAAGGTGGCAAGTAGGGCAGTTTTCTTTGGCACAGTCTCCTTGTCACTGACCCTTAATGTCCCATGCCTAGTGGTCGCACAGCCACTTTTAAGAGCTGTTAACTTGTTACCTCTTCTCAGTATTCTGCTTAACAAAAATTTCCCCCTTCCCCAAATTTACTCCTGAAACTCTACCCTATCCCACCTCCCTCTACAACATGCACTGGTCTTTGATGATTAGAAAGAGAGCCCCAAGGCCCTACAGAGTCAAAGAAACATCCATCGTTGTTCAATAGATTATAATTTACATTCTTTAACTTCCCTGTTTTTAGCAGTTTTGCCCCAAGATTACTCAGGGAACGAAAAATGGGGCTCCAGACTTCTCTAAACCCTGTTGATTGTTCCTACTTCTCTCCACCTCTTGGAGCCCAGAAGGCACAGGGGAAGTGGGAAAGGGCTGGGGGAAGGCCAAATTCTCAGCTGCACTAGTCCAGAGCCTGGCTTTGGGGTGGGTGAACAGATAGTAGATCACCTGCCCTTGTGGAGTTTGGACCTGCGAAGTGGTCCAAGGCGCTGCCCCGTCTGGGGCGGCTTGCTCACAGTGTGTGCCGGGCTGTTGGCAGGTGTGGTGATGGCCAGAACCCAGATTACTGTCTTAGAGCTCAAACTCTCCAGGGTGAGTTGAGGGTCCTATCAGGGCTTCTGCGGGTGACTGCAAGCTCTGCTCAGGAAAATCCGGGGAGATCTAATGGAATCGTGGCCACATAGAGGTGTGCAAGGCAGTGTCAGCCCAGCCGGAAGTGGCATCCCCACCCCTTCCAGAGCCTCCCCAGGCACCTTCTCTCTTCTCTGCAGCCCCTGCATTAGCAAATGGCTCCAGCTTCAAAACTCATTGTTGTTTCTGGGCCCTGACTTAGCCCCAAATTACATTTCGTATTTTTGCTCTTTCCCTTCTCTTCTATCTTCACAGATGGTTTACAAAGAAGAAGCTATGCTGTATCTATAAGTTCTGACTAATACAAATTACTTTCTAGTGTCTAATTGTCACACAGTGTAAACCAAACCCAGACTTCCCATAGTATTCCTGAACCATGGATAGTTCAGGAGGATTAGGCGTACTACTTAGTGGGTAGTTAAGGGGACTCCTGACAAATGAGAAAAGTCTCCGACACCATGTCTCCCAGAGTGACAGTGGACTAATGAAAGGAAGTTTTTAAGTTCACAGTGCTAGGCAGAGTCTCTGGGATGGGGGGCCCAGCTCTAAGTATATTTTAAAGCCCCTCCGGTGATTCAATATGCAGCTAAGATTTCAAACCAATGTTCTGGAAAGACTTTCAAAAAAAATTGAGACACTGAGGGATTTCTGATGAAATGCTATTGGAGGTTTCCATTATACCATGTCAAAAATTCCTTTAACCAAAATGGAGATTTCACAATAGTGGAATGTCCTGGGGTTCTTCAAGACAACAAACTACAGTCACTGTCAGATGTTCTTAAAACAGTCCTCAAGAAGTTGAAAATAGAATTACCATGTGATCCAGAAATCTACTGCTGTGTATATACCCAAAAGAATTGAAAGCAGGGACTCAAATGGGTATTTGTATACCCGTGTTCATAGCAGCATTATTCATGATAACCAAAAGGTAGAAGGAATCCATTGATAGCAATCCATCGATAGATGACTGTAATCTGTACACACTGCTAAATTTATTACACAAAGATGCCATTAGAAGTGGCTCTAATGCCTTGGCAGCCTATATAAGCAAACCAGAACGTAAGCCTATGAATGCCTCAAGGTTAAGAAATCAAAACCAGGGGCGTCTGGGTGGCTCAGTCAGTCAAGCGTCTACCTTCAGCTCAGGTCTTGATTACCGAGTCCCGGGGTGGAGTCCTGCATCGGGCTGTCTGCTCAGTGGGGAGTCTGCTTCTCCCTCTCCCTCTGACCCTACCCCCTGCTCGTGCGCTCTCTCCCTCAAATAAATAAAATCTCAAAAAAGAAAGAAAACAAAAAGGCAACAAATAGCAAATAACCAATTAGGCTTTCCCAAATAATGCGCCCACTTAAGCTATAGCCAGTCAAATAATTCCCTTGTCTTCCTTCCCCATTTGCTCTATCAAAGTCTTTCCCCTGGGTCTTGCAGATGGAGCACTCTTAACCACTTCTGCTCTGTCACTGCCCCATCAAATATGTTTGCTCAAATAAAATCTTAAAAACTTTAATATACCTCAGTTTATCTTTTGGCAATATAGTGCAGAATTACTCAGTCTTAAAGAGGAAGGAAACTCTGACACATATGCAACAGCCTTGAGGACGTTACACTAAGTAAAATAAGCCAGTCACGAAAGGACAAATATTGTTTGATTCCACTTACATGAGATACCCAGAGTAGTCAACCTCATAGAAACAGAAACTAAGTGGGAATGGGGAGTTGGCGTTTAATGGGTACAGCGTTTCAATTTTGTAAGATAGAAGGACATCTGTGGATGGATGGTGGTGATGGTTGTTCAACAGTAGAATGACCCTGATGCCTCCAAACTGGACACTTAAACATGATTTAGTTGGTGAATTTTATGTTATGGGTGTTTTACCACAATTTAAGAAAAGAAGAACGTTTTGAAATTATTGTCTAAGTACTTCTGTAAGTGAAAGAACACATTCTTATGCAAGGCAGAAGACCTACCCGTGATCGTGATTCATGTAATAGAATAAAGGCCATGTTATGAATGAATAACAAAAGAAAGGAAAATCAGTTAATAAATATCCTGCAGGGATCAAGTGATTTTTGTTAGCTTCCTGGAGGTGAAAAGTGTCATTCCTTTGCTACTTAGATTATGGTACACAAATTGGTAGCAAGGTAGGGATGCAGAAAAGCAAATCAACAACAGTCATCATATGCCGGTTTGATAGCAGCGTGGCCTCCAAATCTCAAATTGAAGGACTGCAGATCTGGGAGTTCCTTCTCTAAGGGTGTTCAAACTAAACTTGGTATGGTGAGAATTTGTCAAACAATTCGAGTATTATCCTTCATGGGTCTCCACGAGTTCTCTAGTGAAGCACGTAGCCAATGTGGCTACGCTATAGTAACCACTAGAGTCTCACCCCAAGCTAGGGCAAGTGTCTGCAGAGACCAGGTGCCAGTAGGGACCCGGAAAGGTTCTCGATGTGAACAATATTCCGTGGCAGAGTGCCTAGGACATAATGAAATACAGCAGTTTATAAACCATTATATGGCTCTGTTTGACTAAGGAAGGCAAGGTACCCAAAGACCAGTGGGGATATGATCCACAAAGAAGGAGAGATGCCATCTGAGCAAGGATTTGGGACAGGAGGTGGATTCAAGAGACTTGAAGACCCACATGAAGGAAGGCCTGAAGGGCTCACGGTCGTGTCTGCTAGGCTGAAAGATCCTCATTGTGGTCATTGTCGGCCCTGTATTCAGCTCCCTCACACACATACACTCAGGAAGCCAGTAATTTTTTAAAAAAGGAAGGAAAAAACAACGTTTGATTTCTATTTCAGAAAACAGAAAAAAAAGTTCACCTAAATTCACTTATTTTTAAAACCTTACGGTAAAAATCTTTATTGTTTATAAAACTCTATTGTTTTTTATTAGAAAATTAGTACTTAAATAATTCAAACAATTAAAAAGGTAGAAGGTAAGGCTAGCCATAATCTCTTTACCTTCCCCAACATAACTGTTAACAATTTTATTTCTCTTCTTCCAGATTTCCTTCATGCATATGCCAATATTAAAATATTCAGTGGGTTCACCTAAAAATATCTTTTTTCCATGTTTGCACATACGGATGTACCTGTCTTTTTATTAACTTTATTCCATTATACGGCTGTAACATAGTTTGCTTAACCAGTGACTTATTGATAGACATATGTATTGTTTTCATTTTTACTCTATTTCAGTCAACACTGCAGTGAACATCTTGGTACTTCTATCTTTGCCCACTTGAATGAGCACAAGAGAAACTGCTAGGTTTAAGAACATTTTCTACTGGCATATAATTCAATACCAATTATTAGGTTTAAAACTACACCTGCTAGAAACCCACATATGAATAAGAGCAAAACAAGTTTCACTGAGCCTCATGTCTGCTCATACTTTATAGAAATACCAGCGAAGGCGGAAGTATAGCCTGTCTGCCGTGTTCCATTCAGCCACCATGTTGCAAGATGTTGGCGAGGCCATTCAGTTTGAAGTCAGCATTGGGAACTATGGCAACAAATTTGACACGACTTGTAAGCCTTTGGCATCAACCACTCAGTACAGCTGTGCCGTATTCGATGGTAAGACTCCCTCTAACCATCTCTCCTTACATGTTTACAGTGGGTGCACCACAGGACTAGAAGCACCCGGCATATTCTCCCTTTGGCAGCCATTACATTCAGCATATGGTCTGTGGGAAGAAAAGGTTGAATGGGAAAGAGAGGTGTCTGGAGTTCAAGTACCTTCAAGACTGGTCAAACCCAAGAAGTCACAGGCTCTTTGCCAGGGTCTGAACCTTAGCTCCCCCTCCCATGTCCAACTTTCACACTGGCTCTGCCTTGTAAAATCATAAGATGGCAACTTGCTGAACTCTGAGCTTCCCCAGATCAGCTCCTGCTCTGCCCAACGCCACCCAAACAAGCCCCAAACTACTTTTAGATTGAGTAGTTGATGTGGGCAGGACTCTGGCTCAAGCCCTGGAAAATCTATCTTCTGGTCTTTATTCTATGACTCACCAGCACTATGTAGCCACATCACTTAATTGTAACCTTCAGTTTCAGCCTCTTCTCCAAAGTTGCTGTGAGGATTGAATAGCTGTATTTGAACAAAGGTGGATGGGAAACTAGTGTATAAAATAAGTCATAATAGAAAGCTGAGTATGAGAATGCTCTAGTGAAGGTATCAACAAATGGTTTGAGAGTATACAGAAAGAAGAGAGAAATTCCAACTGAATGTTCCAACAGTATTGCCATAGTTTTTACCTAAATTCTGTACACGCAGTGTTAAAATATAAAATGTGCTAGAAAATGTTGGCTGATGATTCTTAACTATCGTAAGGCTCTAAGTAATACCAAACCCCATGTATCCAGCTAAGGCTTTAGAAAACAGAAAATTCTTTTTTTTTTTTTTTGCCCCAATTCCAACAAAAATATTTATTTAGAATAGCAGGTGCAGACACATACAATCTAACCTCTTATGCTGTGTATTTTCTGCGGCCATGTTACGTAATCATCAGTGATGTTCAGACACATGATCCTGAATATTACAAGATCCTGAAATTGTTGTATTCAAGTTATTAGGGTATTTTAGAGAGATTTTCTAAACAACTATCCCTCAGTTCCTTCAGATAAAACTTAAAAACCAGATTATCCCAAACCATTCCTTGTACAGATCAGTCAGTATTCCAGTTTGCACATCTCTTAATAATCGTGCTGTTTAAAGGTCCAGTGTTCACTGACTCTCAATGTTCTACACCAGGGAACTACTATTATTACTTGCCTTGGGCCCACACAAAGCCAGTTGTTACCCTGACTTCATACTGGGAGGACATTAGTCATCGTCTGGATGCGGTGAACATTCTCCTAGCCATGGCAGAACGGCTGGTAAGTTTATCTTTTCTACATTTCCTTTCCACCAAACAGTAAATTATGTGTTAGTTTTAGGCTAAACCCCTCTAACACAAGACCTCAGATATAGTGATAAGCAAGATAAAAGCTCTTTAGTAACACAGTTGAGGTAGGTGTTCCAAGGCTGGTATGGAGGGTCTTTGGTACTGGGGACCCAGACTCCTTCCCCCTTGTTGCTCTGCCACCACTAAGGAGTTGTCATTGTGCGCATGGTTGAGGCGGCTCACTGCTATACCTGCCCTCCAGCCTGAGGGAAGGGGAGTGGGGAAGTAGATGACACAGGCCTTTCCCTTGAAGGGAAAGACCTAGAAGTCACACACTTGACTTCTACTCATTCGCCATTGGCCGGAACAGTCACACAGCCACGTCTTACTATAAGGGAATTGGGAAATGCAGTCTTATGCTTGGGTTGGCAGATGGCCGGATGAAAGCCCTCTTACTGAGGAAGGGGGTGGTGGATATCGAAGTAGGAGGACAACCCACAGTTTCTGCCACAATGAGGTGTGGCGTGGAGAATGGCTCACTCCAATAGAAACATGCAGTCCTTAAAACCTTACTGCTAAAGGAGTAAAAATCTCCACTGTGGGAAGAGGTGGGCTCAGAGGAACCAGAGCCTGACATTTGATACTCTTTTTGTAAACTAGAGGACCTTGTTTGGAGGTTTGGGGGTACCCTCTGGTAGAAACTGCATAGATGTGGTATCTGTAATTTTCCATCTAGTTGACGTTGAGGAGGAGAAGGGACGTATGGTTGGGAGATTTCTAAGTAAGTCGAAGATATTAAATTACGTCTATCAGGTGCTGATAAAAGCCATCTGTTATTAGAGTTTTGATTTCCAAATTAAATGAGTATTAAGTTTTTCTAAGATCTAACCTCTGTCAGGGCAGGACCAATATATGTGGGGGTCCTGAAATATACCTGATCGAAGAGTCCATAGCAAAATCTAAAAATACTGTTTTATTTATAAAGACAATATTGAAGAAGAATTGTAGGTTTAAGTTAACATAAGCGTAATTGTTCACGTAATAAAGCTGCAACTGATATGCAGTCTAGTTGTGGTATTAACTTCCAGTCCTCCGTCTTGAGGGGATTAGTAAGAAATTGGTCACCTCTCTATTCTGGGTGTTCTTCAGCCTCATTCATCAACATTGACCAGGCTGTCCCTATTCCATGCTAAGCTGGATGGGATGGCGGCTTCCCGTGATCAGGACTTTTGGTAATCACGGAGGACCCTCTCTCCATCCGTCTGTCAGCAGATGCTCGAAGTGACACAACAGTATGTTCCGGGCTCATCTTGCACTCACCTGCCCCAGCCCACATCGCCATTTTCCCGAGAATTCTATTTCCTTTTAGAATAGCGTGTATAAACCGACATCTGGGCATCAGAATGCTGACTGCTGTGTAGATGTCATTGCCTCGAGGCCTTCTCAGTGGACAGGCTTAAACACAAGCGCGCACCCACACACCATTCACAAGTCAGTGTATTTCTAGATCTCTCAATATGTGAAAAGCAATGAATTTATAAGGATAATTCCAATTCCGTTCTAATATCAGAGGTTTATTCTAGCTTTCCCAGTTTCTACAGTTATAACTCCTTTCTCCAACAGTGAGAAACCTCATTTGGTCATTTGTTAAACCCTAAAATCCATAGAGAAACCACTGTGAAAAACAAACAAATTTAGAGTTTGATACGTTCATGGTTCTTTTCTTTAAACTGAGAGAGTATCATTCAAATATTATGTTCAAAAGTTATTTGGGTTAGTTTGGTGTACTTATGTTATTCATCTGTAATATAGGTCATTTGTTTCTGTTTTGTATTCCATGTTGGGGTTCCCTCACCCATCTTTGTTGGTTTTATTTTATTTCCTTTCTGAATACATAAAATACCTACGTGGTTTCGAAGGTCGAAGGTAGAGGAAACATTGTCCTATAACTTGTACATGTCAGCATTGATTGCATTTTGAAGGCAAGTAAATAGTGTTAAGCTATGGTGAGCATTTTTTAAATGTAAAAAAATTAAATGCTCTGGTTTTTCGGTTAAGCCTTTTGTGCATTTTTTTCTTAAAGATAAACATTAAACCTTTACTGAGTTTAAGGGCATGATGCACAATGACCAATTATTTTCTCTTTCCAAACTCTCCAGCAATTGAACCTAGAGGCTCTGAAATCAGGGATGCAAGGTAAAGTTCCTGCAAGCCAGCTGGCCGAAATATGGTTGAAGTTGATCGATGAAGTCATAGAAGATACAAGGTACGGTGATCTTGTTCCTATCTCAGAATTCCCGGTCTTGCTCTTCTCCCTAAAACTGTAAGACTAAAAGAGTCACCAGAATTGTTTCCAGTGTTTGCCTGAAAAATGAATTTGAGTTAGTCAAGATTCTCAAAAGGCCCTAGTCACTGGGAGGAGTCTCTGAATCACCACCAGGAAAAGCACCACTTTCGGATTCCATGCCAATTCTAAAGCAGCCTCGAGAGGCTGAGGCCCCTGCAGGAAACATATCCCAGCAGGCCCAGGCCTGATCCCTCCCGCCAATCCTTGGGTGCCCACTGCCAGGAGAAAGAGGACTCCTGTCTCCCACAGAATATGGGGCTTAGGGTGGAGCATTGACTTTGCCATTCAGAATAACATTCCTAATTCACAAACACAATTTTAGAAACAGGCTTTTTACTTGTCTTTTTTACTGAATGCCTATTGAACTCTGGCTAAGTTTCCCTTCACAAAGCCAGTAGATTTGACTTGAGCCAAAGAACCTTTTATAACTGACTTGGGGAAACAGCTCAGATCTGGGCATTTGGAAATCAAAGGGGGAAGTGATTCATTCCAAACTCATTTTAAATATTGACTAATAGTGCAGTGGACAGGGAAGTTACAAAAGAAAAGCATATTGAAAACTTCTCATAAGCAGCGAAAACCAGGGATGGTCCCTACCCCGCCTGCCCCCCCCCCCCCCCGCCCCTCCGCCCAGGGCTAATGTCCTCGGTCTCCCTGTCGTCTTGTGCCTTCTAGTGGTTTCGCTGGGTCATTGAAACGCAGCTGAGATCAGATCAAGGCTAGGCTCTAGTTTCAATTCAGAGGTTTTAAATCTGGGGCTTAAGAGGTCATCTCTCCCAGTCTCCTTATTTTACGGGTGAGGAAACAGAGGCCCAAGGAGGTGAAATGACACATCTGATGCCCAGAGTTGGGTTTATCCACACAACTTTCCCTGCTATATGCCTCACATAGACAAGTCTTTACTGAAGGTCTCATGTGTGACTTTGGAGCCAGCAGCTTCCGTATGCATTTTTGCCTCAAGGACTCATTCCAGGGACTTAACTTTCCAGTGCACTGCCTTAATTACTAATGCAACCAAATAGAAACACTTGGTAATACTTTCGTGTAGAAAATTCTGTGAATTTTAGGGTTTGCTGAGCAAAACACAGAACTATTTATATACACAGTTTTTGAACCAAGTAGATGTGAACTGTTTTTGAAGAATCAAATGGAATCTTTTTAACTTGATTTAACAGGAAATTTGTGTTTATAAGAAGTCACGCTAGGATTTCCTTCATTTAAGAAGCTAGGGGACATTCGAATCAATGGAATTTCTAGGTAGAAACAATGTGAGTAGAACTTCCTGGAATTGGTGACACGCTCACCCGGTGGCCCCACCAGCTGCCGTGGTGAGAGGAAGACTCTGCAGAAGAAGGTGAATTCTGGCCCCAGCTCAGCTCTTCTAGACTTCTCATTTTAATGGGAGCTTTGCCTCCACAAGTGGTTCTTAGCCTTTTGGGAACTAATGGGCCCCTTTGAATGTCTAATGAGACTATGAGAGTGAGGAAGACGAAGCTTGAAGATGATAGCCACTCTGCAGTCAGCATTGTTCTAAGTGCTCTCCGTGTGTGAATTTATTTATTTCTCCAGCAACCCTAAAAGACACATGCTGTTTTCCCACATTTGAAGATAGGAAGACAAGAGATTAACTTCTCAAGATCACAGAACTAGTAAATGGTGGAGCCAGGATCTGTACCCAGATGGTCGGCTCCAAAGCATGCGGCCTTTATCATACGCCACACTGCCTGCCAACACAGGCACAGACTTTTTAAATAAGTTCCAGGGGTTTGCAGACCTCCTGAGCCCCCGCCCGCCCCCTCCACGGACTGCCTAGGGGTGCATGGTCCTTAAGAACCCTGCTGCTGAATGCTCTGTCGTCTGCCTTCCCCTCCTTCGTCTTGCGGGTCTGTACGCTGGTTGTAAGACGCAAAAGAAAGGAAGGCCTGTTCCTCCCAAACGCTGCAGCTGTTTCCATCTTCTCTCCCGTGACTCCACGGGCCTGGAGTCAAACCCAAGAAATTGCTTTAGAATTTTCATCCCCCCACCCGACCACATTCCTCGTGAGAGTCAAGGAGAGTCTGCCAGGCAGGTGCCTTCTGCCGGTGCCGCATACACTCAACTTCAGCTGAAACATGCTCATGCTGATGGAGGTGGGGAACTGGTGCGGCTTGCAAGATGGAAGTCAGGCATCGGTGAATCGGACAGCTCTGAAGCCCAAAAAGCTATTCTGCAGGCTATCTGTTGCTTCTCTTTCTTTAGGTACACGTTGCCTCTCATGGAAGGAAAAGCTAACGTCACAGTTCTTGACACTCAGATCCAAAAGTTGCGGTCCCGATCTCTCTCCCAGATCCACGAGGCAGCTGTGAGGATGAGGTCTGAGGCCACAGAGGTGAAGTCTACACTGGCGGAGATTGAGGACTGGCTTGAGAAATTCCTGCAACTGACTGAAGAGGTAGGACTTTCAAAGTACTCAAAGGTCACTTGACATGGAAGAGGGGTTCTGTGGAATGGCTCCACGGCTAGAGAAGGTGGTTGGAGAATCCAGCACGTTATCTTGGATATGGAGCAGAGATGACAGGTGGTGAAACCAAGGAGTGACTGGGCTGGATGCTAATGTGTAATGGCCTGAGCATTACTGAAGTGAGGACAGGAGAAGAATTTTGAGTTGATGGACCTGGAAAGGTCTTCGAAGTAGAGAAATCATTATCATTGTCATGATACAGTCAGAGAATGCCTCAGGTAGAGGGATAAAGTGGCAAATCTGTGTGGCTTAGAGGGTGAAGTGCCACCTTTGCCTGGGATTGGGAGGACCTGCTTGTGAATCCTGGGCCTGCCATGGGTAAACTTGGGCAGCCTCTCTAAGCTCCAGTTTCCCCAGATGCGAAATGGAGATCATTGTAGTACTCACTTCACAGCCCTGCATGTGAAGATTCAAGAAGAAGATGAATATAGAGGGCTTAGCACAGTGCGGGGCACGCTGTGGTGCTGGATGCATGTTGGCGGCTATTAACCTCTGGGAACCGGAAAACCGAGAGAGTGGGGGACCCCTCCCGTTCAGGTAGAAGGGGATCGCAGTTTATCTGTGGATAGAAGTACATTTGCAAAAACATGGGATTAGAAGTAATTTTTGTTTTCTGCTTTCTGTGCTTTGGGACTTCCAAAGTTTCCTGTGGTGAACTTATATCACCGTTACAGTCAGAAAAAGGTTTTTAAAAAACTAGATGAACATCTCAGGTGTGGCGAACCCTGGATTGTGAGCTGCAGATGCTTTGTCCGTGTCCTGTGCCATGTGTGAAACCCGTAACCCCAGACCGCTGTTGAGGGCTTTCTTCAAATGATGGGTGAGAGGAGAGGGGTATTTCCTATAATACCTCTCAGAGCTGTGTAGGTCAGTCTTTGGGCAGGTGGAGCACCCCCTCTGCTGCACCCTCTTCCTTCTGGCCTGCCGCAGTGGGCCTCCCAGCCTGCAGGCTCAGTGTGGTCCCCCAGAAGATGGGTGACTCAGAATTCAGGTGGATCCCTAACCACAGAGTTTCTTTGCTAAGGGGAGCCCCGAGGAGCCAGCCTGCAGCGTGTCCGGTCCCTCTGTATGCAGACTCACTCCAGCTTTGCTTCCTTTTGCAGCCACAGAACAGTATGCCCGACATTATCATCTGGATGATCCGGGGAGAGAAGAGACTGGCCTATGCTCGCATTCCTGCACATCAGGTTTTATACTCCACCAGCGGGGAGAGTGCGTCTGGGAAGTACTGCGGGAAAACCCAGACCATCCTGCTGAAGGTACAGCTTCATCCCTGTGTAACGCGAGCTACTTAATGCAAAGCCCGCAGTCCCGAGAAGGGGCTGCTTTCTTTGCTGATCGTTGTATGACTAGGGAGATCGTGATAGTTCCGACCCATTTCCTGGCACCTTCCCCTAGGGCGGTAATTCCTAGAGAGTGGTCTGGCGTCTGTTGGCATTCAGTCCAGGACACTTCTGTAGAGATCTCTGTAACACTAACATTAACGTGACATTGTGAATGCTGTGCTTTCTGGCATGAATTTTCCTGTTATTTCTAATGTCTCATGCTAAGCAGTGCTTCCTCCCCTTCCCTTCTAGTGAGTGTGCAGGAAGTAGGAACAAAAAGCGAAAGTAATATAGCTAGTCCATGCAATCTATGCCCTGACCAAATGGATCCTCGGAGTGAAAACTTCTGAGAATTTGCTGCTTTAGGGTAGTGGTTCTGAACATTTTTAGAGTCACAGGCTCCTCTAAGAACCTGATGAAAGCTACCGGCCCTCTCTTCTAGAAGAGCGCACATCTCACGTGCATCCAACATTTAACACGTGGTTCAGGAGCTACCTAGACCCCCTTAAGCCCATCCCAGGACCCCGCATTAGAAACTGCTCTGTGTGTGCTTATGGAGAACCAGGGGAGGGCCTGGGGCTGAAAACCAAGAAATCAAAATAGTCCCAGAGCTGCCTGGTTTGACATTCCTGTCCCTGGCCAACCCCAGCCCAGTTCTTCGGATTTGGGGGAAGAAATAAAAATCAAGAAGAGAAAAAGCAGTCAGGGTAGAGTGTTCTTTTAAAACAAGGAGATATCTACTAACTTTTAATAAATGTACTCATTGTTCTTTAATCGGGAGAGTTAAAATAGAACCAGAGTGATTAACTTCCTTCAAGTATCTCTTGGAGGAACAAATTTTACTTAGGATAGAACCACAATTATAATTGTGTCTGTCAGCAGTCGGTGGAAGCAAACTGACTAATAAATAAAATTTTGCAGTAGGTGGGACAGGAGGCAGCATGGTGTTTTCAGTATTAGGTTTTAGAACCCAGTGGATAAACGGCAAAATGCTTTCAAGACAATGTTGTATGTAGTTATTGATTTTGTTAACACTCATCCAGTTTAGGGAGACATTTAATTCACTGGGGTTTTTTGCTGGTCTTGGGACCCCTTTACACTCAAAAAAAATTATTGAAGACCCCAGAGAGCTTTTGTTTATGTGGGTCATAACTATCAATATTTACTGTAATAGAAATTAAAATGAGAAATTTT
Source organism: Ursus americanus (assembly GCF_024610735.1). Taxonomy (NCBI): domain Eukaryota; kingdom Metazoa; phylum Chordata; class Mammalia; order Carnivora; family Ursidae; genus Ursus; species Ursus americanus. The sequence continues at coordinate 33,080,743 of NC_142132.1, forward strand.
AAAAATATTTATGTTTTAAAATAACAATAATTAAACCCATTACATGTTAACATAAATTACGTATTTTTAATAAAATATAACTGTATTCTCTTTACAAAATTAGAAGAGTGTTTTCCATTTTTGCAAACCTCTTTAATGCCTGGCTTCACAGAAATATAACTGGATTCTCATATCTGCTTCTACATTTAATCTGATAAAATAAGTTGGTTGAAGTCTATGAAGAGAGGGGCGCCTGGGTGGCTCAGTTGGTTAAGCATCTGCTTTCAGCTCGGGTCATGATCCCGGGGTCCTGGGATGGAGCCCCCCACCCCAGCATTGCTCAGCGGGGAGTCTGCTTCTCCCTGTGCCTCCCTCTACCTCTGCCTGCTGCTCTCCCTGCCTCTGCTCTCTTTGTCTCTCTGTATAAAATCTTTTTTAAAATTTCTAAAAAGAAAAAAAAAGTATATGAAGGGAATCAGGCCTCACATAGATATGTAATTGGAAAAGGGAAAAGTATTTTAATATCCTTTTCAGATAATTGTGGATACACGTTTTTGGTATAACACCAGACTCAAGTAGTAGCTTCTAAAAGGTGATTTGCAGCATGGAATTTGGAACTGTATGCGTGAACTTTTCATTCTCGGCTGCATTGAAATCCACTGGTTTATTTTGTACTTTGAATGGTTCTATTATCCATGCATGATTTTGCAACATTTAGCATTGATCATTTAGAAAACATCAGTTCATTGAGTTATGCAGATCTTCCTAACGTTGACACACTTCATCTTACAACATTGAAAGAAAATCACATTAATTAATATCACTCATCAGAAAAGTCTTTATGTATCAGGATGCTATCAAACTTACCATGACAGATACAAGTTTTCCAGAATTCTTATTTTTACTTGAAAGCCTGAATTTTATCATTGGCAACAGAATACAGTCCATTATTGTCCTTGAAGTGACAGGCTTACTTTATGTTCAAGGAAACATCTGCCCCATACTCAAGCCTGAGTAACCATATTTGTCTGTCAGTTGCTGTTTCAAGTAAAAAAGATTTCCATTTTTAAAAAAAGGCTAATTCAGTTCACATTTCAAGCAATTGCACAAGAGCTTTTTCTTTCCATTTCGTTAACAAAATATTAAAAAATGTCACAGGGGCGCCCGGCCAGCTCAGTCTAGAGCACGTGACTCCTGATCGCGGAGTCATGAGTGGAGACTACTTTAAAAAAAAAAAAAAGGGGGGGGGCGCCTGGGTGGCACAGCGGTTAAGCGTCTGCCTTCGGCTCGGGGCGTGGTCCCGGCGTTGTGGGATCGAGCCCCACATCAGGCTCCTCCGCTATGAGCCTGCTTCTTCCTTTCCCACTCCTCCTGCTTGTGTTCCCTCTCTCGCTGGCTGTCTCTATCTCTGTCAAATAAATAAATAAAATCTTTAAAAAAAAAAAAAAGTTTAAAAAAATGTACTCAAGGATCATGATTTGATAAGATTAGTAATTTTTACTGTTTTATTGAGGGAATTGATAAGCAAGACTAGTATTTGTTTCCTTCTCATGAGCACGGGCTCGGGCTGGCCTTCCTGGCCTGATCCCCGCTGCAGCGCCCCGAGTCTCAGCCACGTGCTTTTGCACCGTCCACACCGTGAAAAAGACCAGGAACGTCTTGGTTTTATTAGGAAAATAGTTTAACTCCATGAACCTCCTGGTAACGTCTCAAGGGCACAAGGGCTCTGTGGCTCACATTTTGAGAACCACCGCTTTCGTTGTTGTTATAATCTCTGCTGTAGGGTCGTTTGGAAATAGTTTAGCTACGCAAACGTGAAATTAGACTGGGGAGAGCCGCGATCAGACGTTCAGTCCGCTCTGCGCTTGAACGTAACGTGCCAGCCTGTGCTGCCCCCGCATCACGTTGTTATTGTGCCTCTCACAGTATCCGCAGGAGAAAGCCCACGGACCGAAGGTGCCCGCGGAGCTGCGAGTGAACATCTGGCTGGGCTTGAGTGCTGTCGAGAAGAAGTTCAATAGCTTCGCGGAAGGAACGTTCACCGTCTTCGCCGAAATGGTACATTCAGTGACATCACTATCTAGTCCTCTTGGTGGGGGGGTTCCTCTTACTTGTCATCCTTGGAGAAAACATTCATCCCTCAGCACCCAGCCATCAGCCACAGCCGTCAGCACTGCCTAAAACCCCATCCGAGGAACCTTCACCTGGGGGGCTGGGGAAAGATTGGCAGGAGGTTTTGTTGTCCATGCTGGGACCCTCGGGTGTGATTCACACATAGACAACCCAGTAATGAGGGCGCTGGGGAGGTGCAGACCTGGAGAGCTGTGCTTGGAAGCGGGGGTCTTTGGACAGCAGAAGACGCATTCCTCACCTAGGGAAAGCCTCCCTAAGTGATTATAAAACTGCGTATCCTGTTGAAGATGCCGACCGCCAGGGCCACCCCGGTGATTCTGATTGTGTCACTGAGTGAGGGATTAGCACCAGCAATGATTCCTGTGTGGGTGGACGTGGGGCCTCAGTGGACCACTTTGAGAAACAATGAAATACGTGGGAGACACAAGAAGCGCTTACGGCGCAGGCTTGGAAGTGCCATTGGTGTGCTGGAGGCCACAGGGAGGGCCCTGGATGACAGGTATTGATGTGCGGTCAGCTGGCAATGTGGAGTGGGGGCCTCGGGGCACAGGTAGGAGACACTCGCTCCAGCATTCGTGGAGGGTTTCTGGGCATCAGCCTGCCCTCCAGCTCTGAGGCTAGAGCTAAGCTGGAAGAAGCTAGTACTGAACAAGGATCAGCCAGTCCAGGGCTCCCTTTCATCCTTTCCCATTTCTAGATCCTTCCCTGCATAGCTCAGACTCTAGTTCCAATTCATGTTAAAGAGACGATCCATGCATTTTAGTTGCATGACTCTAGTTTCTTTAGATTAGCACAACCTGTGGGCACCAGTAGGGGCACATTAATAACAATAATGGACATTTCACTGGTTCTTGCCTTCCTGTGCTAACAGTAGACCTCAGTTCTCTGCAGAATCCACCAGCACTCCCAGCCCCTACTACATTTCTGGAGGTCGCTGAGGTACTTCACCTGTGCTAACGGTCTTGCCAAACTTCTTGACTAGATTTTACTATAGCCATCCTGGCTTCCAGACAGAAGTGGTGGGAACACCCTGCTCCTCCACTCTGTGTCCTTGTCACTTAGAAACCAAAGGAGCCATGCACATGCTCCCAAGTCTCACAGCCCCTTGTGACAATAGCTCTTCTTTAGCTGCTTCCTTGAGCTTATCTTCTTTCAAGGCTCAGAACCCATATCTGAGACAGGTACTGGTGTGTCTGCTTAAACCCAATTTCCCCATCAAACCTCTACTCAGACTTCTTCCTTCTTCAATCTCAAACTCCCCTGTCACTTGCAAATCATCTTTTCAATGGGCTTATCAGCAGAAAAATGGAAGTTTCAGCTCGCACCCAAACAGGGACACTCACCACTGGCAAATCTCAACCGTTTTGATGGTTGACAGAGTGAAGAGCAGACCATTGCAGATTTACAGCTTTGAACTTAGACAGACATGCCCTGTAAACAAGACTCTGTCTTTGCCACTAAACCTGCTTCTAGAAAGGTCTTGGTCTTCATCCCCACTACATTCCAGAGGGGATGAAGGCACAGAGCTTTTAGACCCCATAAAGTTTGGGGCCTTAAAGGACCTTCATATGTTAGACAGGTTCTTTGTAGACTGCCTGGGAAATGTACCATCAATTATAATGTTGATTCTGTGGGGAAACATGCCCCAAGTTCTAGGCAATAGACTGTTTATAAATAAACTCTTAGAAGCCCGCACATTCATAAATTGAGGACTTTATGGGTATTTAAAAATTAGGTCCAGAAAACCATTTGGAGACATTCAATATAATAATGGAGACATTCAATATAATAATGGAACCACTATTTATAAAGCACTTTCAACTGCACATTTGAACAATTCTATGAGAACTGGTGCTATTATCCCCAATGAACAAATAGGAACACTGAGTCTAGAAAGATGAGTGATTTACCCCCAGTTGCATAATGAGTAGCAGCCCAAGGTAGGTATGTACCTTCTAGGTATAAAGTTTTTTCACTTTCTACCATGGTTTAGCTTAAATGGGCTTAAAAATTTATGGGTGGGCTTTTTTCCCTTCTCTCTGATGGTGTTTCTCTAATTTGTTTTTAACAGTATGAAAATCAAGCTCTTATGTTTGGAAAATGGGGCACTTCCGGATTAGTGGGTCGTCATAAATTTTCTGATGTCACAGGAAAAATAAAACTCAAGAGGGAATTCTTTTTGCCTCCAAAAGGCTGGGAATGGGAAGGAGACTGGATAGTTGATCCTGAAAGAAGGTAAGTTTTTCCATTTTCTGAGAAAAAAGGATGACAATGAAGCCTTTTCCTAGAAATTGCTAAATGAATCTTCTCCATCATCATTCTTGGTAATATTTATGTAACACCCACTGAGCATAAGTCCATAGAAACTTAAAATATGTCATTGGTGCCCCATAATAAAATAAGGAAATATAAAAACAGCTGGTACTAACATTTGTTAAGAACTTATTATGTGTGAATGTAGTACCAGTGTGCTAATCACTTTACTGAGTCTGGCCTATAGCCCTACAAGGTAGGTAGTGTCAAAAATCACGAAGGGTCTGAGATTTTTAGCTTACTTGCAAGTTAACAAGGTCACCTGCCATACTTCATGGATGCTGGCAGGAGACACAGGACTCCTGGATCAGAGACAAAGGACTTCCTTGCCAACAGCAATAGCAGTACCAATAGTAACATCTGCTGTAGTTCTCAGAGCCCCGATTCCCACAGGGCAACAAGAAGATGGTCAGATGACACTTAAACATGAAGTGGTTGTGTAACAGGAGAGGAACCTGAGCTTAGGGAACCTGAATCTTTTATAATAGGTAGGAAGCATGCTGGCCCTTTGCTTGCGAGAGAAAGAGAGACACTATCTCTGTCTTCCAAGGTTATTCCTCCTATAAATAGCCTTGACGCCGCAGAAACACAAGAACTCATAGAGAATTACCTCCCAACAAATAATAGCATGATCTCCACTTTACAGGTGAGGAAATGGAGACCTACGGAGATTAAGTAACTTGTCCAAAGATACATAGGTTGTAGGTGGTACCAGTCTAGCCTGGGCACCAAAACCAGCACTCAAGTATGATGCTGGAATGTCTGTAAGAAACAGTAGAAGGTATGCTTTAAATGGGTGACTTGTATGATATGTGAATTGTGTCTCCAAAGCTTGTTATTAAAAAGAAAGGAACAGTAGAGGGGAGGCAAGCATGTGTCCCCTGCGGTTTGGGTTTCTGAATGTTGCCAACAGCTCTCGGAATCAGAGCTCTGTCTTCTCTACCTCATGACAGCATACTTGAGTTTGGAGGAAACAAGCTTGTGAAGTTGGATTTCAAGGCCTCAAACTAGAGTTTTCCTCTCTGTCCACATTTGTTTCCTGTGATCACAGGCAGTAGGGAAGGAGGGAAATGAGTGTGCTGGGTCTGGTCTGGTCTGTTAAGACCCCATGATTGCACATGATTGCTTTTAACCCATGACAGCTTGCTTTGGATAGAGTTGGGATTGCTGGTGAGGAGAAGGGAAATGGCATTTGAATTGGACAGAAGGAAGGAAAGTTAGTGAGGACAGGGAAAGGTGGAGGCATTGTGTTTGGAAAAGCGGAAGGTCAAAGCATGTCAGGGCTCGATGGGGCTCCGGAGGCGGCAGCCAGGTCTTCTGCTCTCCTTCTCTGGGGCCCAGAAAGTGATGGATGAGCTTAATTTGTACAAATAGTTGGGGCCACTTCTATTCTGATTTCTTTCCGGTGCTTGATTCTAGGGGAAGATTCGGCAGGGAAAAGATGTCAGGACAGTAAAAGAAAAAGAAACCTCTCTTGAGTGGGTACCTGGCAGAAGACTTAAGTCAAAGTTGGAGCCTCTTTACTTTCCTTTACGGGTTGTCAAAATAGTTCCAAATCCAAGAGGAAAATTGGCATGGCCGAGAGTCAGTATGGGTTTCTTAAGTATCTAAATGGAGTCTGGAGTCTTAAATGACCTGGTTTGGCCAGTGACCTAGGAATTATCCAGAAAATTTAAACTCCTCCTTTCAGTTTGTGTTACGTAGACCATGCAAGCTGTGAGTAAAAATTTCCACACTTGGCCTCAGGAGACTGTCTCCACTCCATTTTTTAAAATACGGGGAATGAGGGTGGACAACATCCTATTCTTTTGAACTGTTAGCCAGGCGTTTCGCTGCAAAAAAGCTGAACGGCCCCGAAAAACAAGAATACGGAGCACGAGGCCCATGAAGGAGCCGCCCACAGGGCTGTTTTCCCAGTCCCCACCCTGATGACCGAGAAGGGGCAGCCCTGCTAACGTGAGGAGTCCCTCCGTGAGTGAGGTCTCAGTGTTCTTGCAGGCCCCTTCTTTAAAAGAGCGCCAGAAGTCGTTAGCAGGAAGGGTTCCGTGGAGAACCCGAGCCCTAGCGTCAGGAGGGAACCGGTGTGGGTGTGTCCCGAGCACGGGGCGGAGCGGGCTTGTTGGCCGCCGTCGCTCCTTCGGTAACGCGAGCCTCGCCCGCAGCTTGCTGACTGAGGCGGACGCGGGTCACACGGAGTTCACGGACGAGGTGTACCAGAACGAGGGCCGCTACCCGGGGGGCGACTGGAAGCCGGCCGAGGACACCTACACCGACGCGGTGAGCGGGCTGCTCCCCACGGACAGCCTCAAACCCTCTTTGGGACGGGATCTGCGCATCCACCGGCCACAAGGCGCGGCCTCCCCTCCTCTTCTGCTCCATCTCGTGCTGACCTTAGGCAGAAGCTACGCAAGGACCTCTGATTATTTTCTCCGGAAGAGACATGGGTCTGTTTAACCAGATGTTGGTACATGGTGAAGTTTGAGTCGTGCAGCTTTCTTTATTGTAAATATTTAATTATTTAGCTAGTTTTTAAAATCACAACAAATGGGATGCGTATGTCTTTAAAATACTCAAACAGCATAGAAGGAAATGAAAAGTAATTCTTCTCCCAGATTTACATTCCACCCCCCAGTGATAACCATTGAAAACCCGTTTCTGTACATATTCACCTATATAACTTCCTTTCCCCCCCGCACCTAAATAGAATCAACGACTTGTATTTTTCATGTAACGATATATCCTGGGCACTCTTCGGTATCAATACATGTAGATCTATGAGCTTTCTTTGAAAATGCCTGCACAGTGTCTTATTATGTGCACCATCTATAATTTATTTAAATACCCTCTCCTCGTGGACATTTTGATTTTTTTTCCAGTCTTTGGTTTTCTCAAGCAGTGCAGCAGTAAACATCCTTTTATACATTTTTATTCACTTCTGCAAGTTTATGTCCAGGAGAGATCCCTGGATGGGTTTGGTGAGATTTCAGTGCATACGCAATTTTGATAAATATTGCCAGACTGTTTTCAAATAGGTTGTATAAGTTTGTATTTCCAGCAACAGCGTATTAGGGGGCTGTTTTCCTGAACACTCACTACCCCCACCACACCAGCTTTGTCAGCACCCTGATAGCCTTTCCATTTTCCCTCTTAATTTAAAGTGAGGCTGTGGGGCCCCTGGGTGGCTCAGTCAGTTGTGTCCAACTCTTGATTTTAGCTCAGGTCATGATCTCAGGGTCATGAGACTGAGCCCGGCTTAGGTCATGATCTCAGGGCCATGAGATCGAGCCCCGTGTTGGGCTCAGTTCCGGGCATGGCGCCTGCTTAAGATTCTGACTCTCCCTTTCCCTCTGCCCCTCCCCCCCCCACCTGAAAATTAAATAAATAAATAAATAATTTTTAAAAATAAATTTAAAAAAATAAAGCCTGAGCATTTTTCCATGTTTATAGACGACCTTTATTCTGTTCTTATGAAACTTTTTTCATAATGTAGTCAGTACTTAAGTTCTTATGAAACTTTTTTCATAATGTAGTCAGTACTTAAGTCAATATTTAAACTAAATCTTGCTCAGTCTTAAATGATTAGCATCTAGAACCTCCAGTGACATTACCTTGTACTTGAAAACGTGTTTTTCGTGCTTTATTCCTTCTTTCCAATATAACTCCTCATAAAGAGTCACGCCATTTCATAATATTAAGTTGAACCATAAGAAATTGCTGATATTTGACCATTTTTGATCTACAACAACAATTTCCCATGGTTCGACCCAACATACCCCCCAATAGTGGAAACAGAAGTTTTTCTAAAAAACTAATCTTGTGTAGCAGCTGTGATAGAGATTCGCGATTCCTGAGTCAGCTGTGAGTACCATGGTTAAGTGTGAGGCATCCTCTCACCTTTGCATCTTATCTGACACTATGGCTTACTTTTCTTCATTTTTGTTTTGTTTTTACTTTCTGAAGAATGGTGATAAAGCAGCATCACCCAGCGAGCTGACATGCCCTCCAGGTTGGGAGTGGGAAGATGACGCATGGGTATATGATATAAACCGGGCAGTGGATGAGAAAGGTAACATTTTAGATCTATTACCTGGTGGGGTCTCTGCAGCAAGGCCCGCGCTAACCAGAGTGAAGTTTCCTTGAGGGGAGGAGTCCTACTTCTGTTGGGCTGTGACAATCAGGTCTTGGATATTACCTGTGACGATTCAGATGCAAAATCTGAAGGACAAGGAAGTGCTTGGACAGGTGGAGGGGGCGGCAAGAGTGAAAAATACAGGATCACAGTGGGCCAGGTGTCTGCAAGTCGAGATGCTAGGGATCCAGGATGAGAATTTGGGAGGGAACTGGAATGTGGATGTTCTCTATTCTAATCACACCCCATAGGCTCCCTGGGAACAGCACGCTCAGGACCCTGGGGCTCAGGAAGAAGGACTGTAAAATGCCTTAAAAGGCATCCTCTTCATCAATAGGGGTTTTTTCTGAAGTGTAATTAACACACAATAATGTAGATTATTGACATAGTTCCGTTAATGGTGTTTATCCTTTTCTATGAACAGTAATCTGGAGTTAAATGAACTATAACATTTGGACATATCAAAGGAGAAAATCTGATTTTGTTTTCCTTAGAAAGAACAAGCATGGATAAAAAAAGGGTTCAAATAGATCACAAATTCCTTGCGGATCTTGCACATACCAAGCCTCATAATAATAGTTAGCACTGATTGCGCACAAACTATGTGCTAATAAGCACAGTCCCAGTGATTTGCAGGCATTATCTTGATGAATTCTTTTTTTAAAACTATACCTTTATGCTGGGGAAATTGGGCCATAGAAAGGTTTACCTGCAAGAACTTTTTTAGTAAATAGCCAGCATGTGGTGATACTGGGATTCAAGCCCTGCTGTGTAACCACACAGGCCACACCCTTCAGCCCCGTCCCAGCTGCCTCTCGCACTTTGCTTTATTCTTAGATGCACTTAACTACCATGAGTGACTTGAGGGATGAAAGGAGAGAATGCCCTGGCCGCAGAGGAAGTTGTTTGGAGAGGCATCCAGGGGAACAGAGCTGTATTCAGTTTGGCTGAATTGCAGCAAAGTGGAAAGAGCAGTGGCATTCACTGGTACAGGAGAAAATGTTGGGGGAGCAGAGAGAGTGGATGTTTCCAGGAAGTTTACCTGACAATCTGGCAAATGCATCTCTTTGGGATAACCATTTGCAAACTCTGTTCCAGGCTGGGAGTATGGAATTACCATTCCTCCTGATAATAAACCCAAGTCCTGGGTTGCAGCAGAGAAAATGTATCACACTCATAGACGGCGAAGGCTGGTCCGAAAACGGAAGAAGGATTTAACACAAAGCACTTCAAGCACTGCAAGGGTAGGAGCTGACGTGGGAGGGAGCTAGGCCGGGGCCCCAAAGAATTCCATCCCTTGGCTATTTCTACAGAAATCATTCACCAGTAAGGGGCCGAAGACCCTCCCTGCTCTCAAAAATGCACTCCCCACCCCAACCAGCAACAACACATTTCCTGGGAATGTGTTAGAAATGCCTCACACCAAACCTACTGATTTAAGAATGCCAGGGGTGGGGCTCAGCAATCTGTTTCACCAGGTCTCCCAGGTGATCTGAAGTAGGCTAAATGATGAGAACCTCTACCGAGTAGTAATAGAAATCATTCTGGTAGCATAACGAAGGAGTGGCAATAGTTCAGTGAATGAGATACACAAGGACTCAAATCTTAGCCTCATTTCCTTTCTCATCTGCAAAACGGGCGCAATACCATGCTTTTAATTAGGGCATTAAATGAATGAATGAGCCGATGAATGAATATTTCTTATTCAACTACCCGTATCCTGATGGAGTGAGAAGCTCCTAGAGGCACTTGACTCTCTCCTTCCCTATGAGAGCACCAAGGGGATACTGAGCCACTAGTCAGAAGGCTGGAAACTTGGCCCAGTTCTAACCAAAAAGTATCACTGAGACTTTGGTCATGTTCCCTAACCTCCTCACTCCTGGCTACCGGAAATATTTCAAAGCCACTGTTAACACTACTAGAGGCTCAATTACAAGATTGTGCTTGACCTAGAATTATGTTTATTCAAAGTTGGAAAAAAAAATCCTACAATGATGATAACCCACATAGAGCTCTTATTTCTGAGATCATAAATATTATTTGGTATTATTTTGCATTTATTAAATCTAGTCATACTTTTAAGATATTTACATACACTCTCCACCAGTCAGTGTCAGCTACACGAAGGCCAGGACCCAGTGTTGTCTTGGTCTTCGCTGCTTCCTCAGCTCTTAATATAATCCCGTCACATAGGAGACACTCATATTTGTTGAATTGCATAAAACATTGAAAACTGAGGGCATTTATATATAAACCATTTTTAGGTTAAAAAGTCCTATCCTCATAAGTTATTAGTTACTACAGAAGTAATAAACTCTGATCTATTACTTATTAGTTATACCAGCTACTATCTTAGATGAGATGTTTAAATCCTGGGGAGGGTGGTGTCATTTTTTCCCATATAAGGTAGAAATAAAAATGTTTTCCAAACTGTATCACAATAACAATGTCTTATGAGCTAACGAAGTAAGGAAAGCAATTTGAGAAAGAATCCATTTTCCTAAAAAAAAAACAAAAAACAAAAAACAAAAAAACCATGTTCCTTAACCCTCCCCAAGTCTGAATAAGGGGCCTCTCGTGACGGTATAGGCACCACCTTGGCACCATCTCATTCCGTGTCAGTTGCCTGGTTCTCTCTCCATAGTCCCACAGTCCCTCAGCTCTGCAAGGGCAGGCAGCCCGTCGACTTTGTTCTTTGTTGTATCGTGGGCTCGTAACACAGTGCTTGGAACAGAGTAGAGTTTCAATACCTATTTGTTGATGGACCAAATAATCTGCTTTATCAATTAAGGGATATTACTGTTGTTGTTACGATGATGATTATCATTAGCATTTAAAATTGTACTTCTTTTCTAGGCCATGGAAGAATATGAAGACCGGGATGGCTGGGAATATGCTTCTTTAATTGGCTGGAAATTTCACTGGAAACAGCGTAGTTCGGATACCTTTCGACGTAGGCGCTGGAGAAGAAAAATGGCTCCTTCGGAAACACATGGTGCAGCTGCCATCTTTAAACTTGAAGGTGCCCTCGTAAGTAACAAGTACTCAAAGCTCAATTAATATTGGTGTAGGGAGCATAGAGGAGTGTTGGAAACACCACTGACTCCACAGGGACCCCTCTAGTGCTGCAGGACTGCAGATAACTTGGGAGAAAGCTACACATCCTAGGTGCTCAATAACTCTTGTTGCATGAATACACCGTGAATATAGGAAAGGTTCTATGAAGTTGTACCGCAGACACACCTGCTTAATGGTGTTTCACCCAGCATTTTCCAAATACATCTGTTCTAAAACCCTTGCTGCTGTTAACATCCCAGGCGCAGGTTCTCTGGATTATACCTTGGAAACTACAACTGTTCAACAAACCAAGAAAGTTAAACATGCAGATGTGAGAGGGAGAAAAACAGAAGGATGGCTCACAGAATTAGAGAACAATTCATATGGAAGCACAATAAAGAAGGCAGGGAGGGGAAAAGCGCAAAGATGGAAGGAATGAATAAGAAAATGGCAGTGGTCCGTCCAAAACAACATGGTGGTTGGGAACCATTTCCAAACGCAGCCTATTTTTATATTTCTGCACACTGACCCTGCTATGTTCTTCTGTTGCTTATTGTCATCCTCCCCCCACCCTTTTAATCCCCTTATTTATCCTTTATGCTTTTCCTTGATTTTCAGTATCAGGATTTGGTAAGCCTGGACTTGAGGCAAAAGACTAGCTTCAACCTCTTGCTCTGTTGCTTTCCAGCTAAGTGACCTTGGGCAAGACACTTGCTGAGTTGGACTTTATTCATCTTTAAACATGGAGTGATTGGATGAGAAGAGTCTCTTTCAAAGCCACCATTCCATTTCTTTGTAATTCTTGCCTCTTTGTTTAGGCATAGGTAACGGACCTTTCTGCCTCTTTAGGGTGCAGACACGACTGAGGACGGAGACGAGAAGAGCACGGACAAGAAGTACAGCGCCACCGCCGTGTTTGGGGCAAACACTCCCATCGTTTCCTGTAACTTTGGCAGTAAGTTTTAAAGGATTTGTGCATTCCACCGCTATGACTTATCTCAAGAAAACTCTCTGAGTCACTGACTATGATTAAAATGTCTTTATGCAAATGCGACTTTTATTTCCATCACTTGATGAAGAGGATTTTTTCCAGATACAGTTTTTAAAATCATATTTGGGGTGGAGGGTTGTCAAATCATTGACTTTGACATAGTTTGTCCAATATGTACTCATTCTATCTATTAAGCTCCCCAAAAGATTGTTTTAATCAGAAAAAGAGGTTCAAAAAGTGAAGTAAGGGGGCGCCTGGGTGGCTCAGTCGTTAAGCGTCTGCCTTCGGCTCAGGGCGTGATCCTGGCATTCTGGGATCGAGCCCCACATCAGGCTCCTCTGCTGGGAGCCTGCTTCTTCCTCTCCCACTCCCCCTGCTTGTGTTCCCTCTCTCGCTGGCTGTCTCTGTCAAATGAATAAATAAAATCTTTAAAAAAAAAAAAAGTGAAGTAAGGTTGGTTCCCATGATAATCTTTAGGAATTTTGGAATGAGGCAGACTTTCTCTGTAATAATAATAGCTAATGCTTAGCTAGGGCTTAGCATGCCAGGCACTGTGCATATATTAACTCATTTAATCTTCAGAACTACCCTCGGAGGTGGTATTATTGTTGTCCTCATCTTAGAGCACTAGAGACAAGATTGCAAGTAGTCCGATTCTCAGAATAATGTGGGGGCAGGGCTGGGAGTGCATATACATTAATATAGGGATGAGGAGTGTAAAGATTTTGAACTATCAAAAGAACTTTTAACAGATAACGGCTTCCTCGATTTGGGGCTGAAATAGCATAGGAAGCCCTATCTCTGTATGTCTTGCGAACGAAGTCTCATCATCAGGGTCTGTGATGACAAGAGTGGCCTAAACGCAGGCTTTACAACAGGAGTGATGTTCTCCTGAGTGATACACTTGCAGCGAGCTTACTGTAGTATTTTTAAAGTTTTATTTTATAGGAAACAGAACTCCTTTGGGAGCACATGTCATCACCATTATGTGTGTGCTTTACTGTGGGGAAGTAGATTTGAATGACCCATTTATCTGAAACATGGATTATCTCCAAATATTCCAGAAAATTTGCAGTTTATGATGCTACGTTTCTTGTGAGTAACCCCCTCCTGTTCTTTTTAGGGGTCTACATTTACCATCTGCGCTGCTATATCTATCAAGCCAGAAACCTCATGGCTCTAGACAAGGATAGTTTTTCAGGTAAAGGGACGCAAGTCTCCATCTTATGTGTTATTACATAGCAGGCTAGCTTGGTTCTACTTTCATCAAGTGGATGCTTTTAGTAATTTCTCATAACAAAAAGGCTCTCCGTGTTGAGATGAGTTTGATTTGTGTGAAGTAAACTGCTCAGTCATTAAATAATCACTGAGGATGTTGAGTACTATTGCTGGGTGCTGGAGATACACAGAAGATACATGGCCTTTTAATACTAATAATCAGTAATTGATTAAGTAATAAAAAGCACCAAAAAGAAAAGCAGTTTCTGCTCTCTGCTTATACATACAGCTCTGTATATGTGTATGTGTATATGTGTATATATATGTGTGTATATGTGTACGTGTATGTGTGTGCATATATGTGTGCATATATGTGTGTATATGTGTATGTGTATATATGTGTATGTGTGTATGTGTGTATATGTGTGTATATGTGTATGTGTATATGTGTGTATATGTGTGTATATATGTGTGTATATGTGTATATGTGTATATATGTGTGTATGTATACATGTGTGTATATGTGTATGTGTGTATATGTGTATATATGTGTATGTGTATATGTGTGTGTGTGTATGTGTGTGTGTATGTGTGTATGTGTATGTATATGTGTATATATACATGTACATACACACACCCTGGGCTCTTGGGCTGATGGGTAAATTAAGATCCTTTATTGTAGCTCTCTCAAGTTGACAAAAAGATTACAGTTAGCCCATTTGCCTACAACACCAGGCTTGAGGCAATGTGGAGTCCATTTGGACCTCTCTGTGGCCTGTTCCCCAAATTCCCTGCACCATAAAGCCAGGAGACCCAGCTCGTTTCATGGCCTTTGGACTGGTTCTAAGGGGAAGGCTGTGGGCAGGGCTGGGGAAAGGCCGGGGGCTGCTGCTGAGGGTCGGTGCTAATGCTGGGGGATCATGAATAGTTGAGGTGCCATCTGGGTGACTTGGGGAGATTTCCACTACAGGATGCAAAGGCCAGCAGCGCTTTGACGGGAACGACTCTTAAAGCAGGTGCCTGACACTGTGGCATGCTCACATCACTCGTGAGGTGTGCTCCGAGCACTCAGATAACCAACTTGTGAATGGTTTCCTTTTCTTACAGATCAGAGCAGATTCCAAGTTAGCCCTGTAATACGCATCTCCAAATGGGGTTCGAAGTCCTTTCTGAATATTCACCACCAGGGGGCACTCGGTCATTGAAAGTCATAGTTACAGTCTTCATCCCAATTCTGGACCAAAGTTGCATAAAACTCAAGCACGTTCCTTGCGTTTTGCGATTTAAGACAGATGATCGGAGCAAAAGCGAAGCGCCCCATTCGTGCTATGCTGCAGTGCTGAGCACGAAGCAGCCTCTCGGATGATGCACCGCTTTCAGCTTAGACACCAGGCTGCAGCTCGGATGGGTCGGCTCCCGGGCAATTGCAGTTTTGGTGAAGTTATTTAGCATGGAAGAGAAGCAGATTGCTTCTTTTTTACTTATCTTTTTTCAGCTTTATTGAGGTTTACCTGACAAAGTTGTATATTTAAAGTATACGACGTAACAATCTGGTGTACCTTACGAAAGCTTCCCACAACTACGCACCGGTCACCTCACCTAGTTACTTCTGTGTATGTGAGACAGACGCTCAAGGTCTCCTCGCTTAGCAAATTTCAGTTACACGATACACTGTTATCAACTGTAGTCCTCATGCGATGCATCAGTTCATCTCAGAACTGAAATTCGTACCCCTCTACTCACCTCTCCCCATTTCCCCCAGCCCCTGGCAAGCACCATTCCACTCTTTGTTTCCAATAGTTTGATTTTTGAGGAGGTGGGGGGGACCACCACATAGAAGTCATACCATGTAGTGTTTGTCTTTCTCATTCTGGCTTATTTCACTTAGCATAGTGCTGTCCATGTTCATCCATGGTGTCACAAGTGACAGGATTTCCTTCTTTTTAAAGGCTGAATTATATACATACAGACACGTACATACCACATTTTCTTTCTTCAGTCATCTGCCACGGATGCTTAGGTTGCTTCCATGCCGTGGCTGTTGTGAATAATGCTGAGTGAACATGGGAGCACAGGTAGCTCTCTGAGAGAATTATTTCATTTGCTTTGAATAAGCACCCAGAAGTGGGATTGCTGCATCATATGATGGTGCTGTTTCATTTCTTGGGGGAAACTTCCATACTGTTTTCCACAGTGGCTCCACCTGTCTACATTCCCACCAACAGCGCACAAGCCTTTCCTTTTCTCCGCATCCTCGCCAACACTGGTTATCGCCTGTCTTTTTGATACTAGACATCCTTACAGGTGTGAGGTGGTATCTCATTCTGGTTTTGGTTTGTGTTTCCCAGATGATTAGTGATGTTGAACAGCTTTTCACGCACCTTTTGGGCATTTGTACGTCTCCTTCAGAGAATCATCTCTGAGTCCTTTGCCCATTTTTTAATTGGTTATTTGGGCTTTTTGGTTTTTTGTAGGAGTTCCTTGCATATTTTGGATAGTAACTGCTTATCAGATGTGTGGTTTGCAAATATGTTCTCCCATTCCATGGCCTTCTGTTTTGTTGATTGTTTCCTTTGCTGTGTAGAAGCTTTTTAGTTTGATGTACTTCCACATGTTTATTTTTGCTTCTGTTGCCTGTGTTTTCGGTGTCAAATCCAAAAAAATCGTTGCCAAGACTAATGTCAAGAAGCTTACCCCTTATCTATTCTTCTAGGAGTCTTAACGGTCTTGGGTCTCATGTTCAAGTATGTAGTCTATTTTGAGTTGATTTCTGTGTGTGGTGTAAAACAGGGCTCCAGTTTCATTCTTCTGCATGTGGCACCATTTATCAAAGAGACTATCCTTTCTTTATTGTGCATTCTTGGTGCCTTTATCAAACATTCATTCTGTCCTTTCTCCACTGTGTATTCTTGGCACCTATGTTGAAAATTAACTGATCACCTATGCATGCATTTATTTCTGGCTTCTCTGTTCTGTTCTAGTGGTCCACATGTCTGTTTTTATGCTAATACCATACCGTTTTCATTACTATAGTTTTGTAATATAGTTTGAAACCAGCAAGTGTGATGCCTCCAGCTTTGTTCTTTCTCAAGATTGCTTTGGCAGTCTATCTCCCAGGTGGTGGTGAGGGTCTGTGATCAGTGCAAGTGGAAGATGAGCATATGATTGAAATGAGGGGTCTTGGGGACCTACAATTTAGCCATGGCCTCACAGTTACTCTCTTTTTCTGTGTTAGATCCATATGCTCATGTCTCCTTCCTCCATCGAAGCAAAACCACTGAAATCATCCACTCAACTCTGAATCCCACATGGGACCAGACCATTATATTTGATGAAATTGAAATCTATGGGGAGCCCCAGACAGTTCTACAGAATCCGCCCAAAGTCATCATTGAACTTTTTGACAATGACCAAGTGGTAGGTAATTTAGAATTTCTAAGATGGTTTGGGGAATGATGGAGGTGTATTGGGATATTTGTTGGGGAATTTAAAGATTGCTTGTTCTCTAGGGCAAAGATGAATTTTTAGGACGAAGCATGTGCTCTCCTCTGGTAAAATTAAACTCAGAAAGAGATGTCACACCCAAACTTCTCTGGCACCCCGTAATGAATGGAGACAAAGCCTGTGGGGATGTCCTTGTAACCGCAGAGCTGATTCTGAGGCACAAGGTACTTACTGAGTTCTCACGCATATATTCTTTCCTAATAGCTGCTTAAAATACTTGCTAATAATCCTCGACACCATTTGCTTGAACTAAGGAGAGGCATTGATAGTTTCCATGTCTGTTTTACAGGATGGCTCCAACCTTCCCATCCTTCCCTCCCAGAGGGCGCCAAATCTATACATGGTCCCCCAGGGGATCAGGCCTGTGGTTCAGCTCACTGCTATTGAGGTACGCAGCTCCCTAAGTTTTATTGATCAAGTCAAATGGCATAGCTACAGAACTGGACTCTCGTAGGAAATGGAATCTTGCTACATATTCTCTTGTTGTCTCCAACTTCCTATACAATTTGTCCAAAATTTTGAAATATTCATGGAAACAGAAATAAGAAGAACAGGTCAATTCCAGTATTCGTGAGGGAATCTAGAGTTCTCATTTACGAGGAGCCAGGAGATTTCTGAGTTTCCTGTGTCAGCTGGAGAGCTGGGAGAGTGAGGGCAGACTGAGAGCAGTGTGTGTGTGTGTGTGTGTGTGTATGTGTGTGTGTGTGTGTGTGTATGTGTGTGTGTGAGTGTACGAGCCGAGAGCAGAGGACCAAAGAGGGGAGCCAAGGTGGAGAGACGGATGGGAGCAACGGGAAATGGTGACATGTCAGACCATCAGAGCAGACACAGGCTGCTGGAACTAATGGGTAGCTTCAGGAACAGGGTCTGGTCCACTCTCAAGGTCTCCCTCTTGTCCAGGCAAGCAGCTGTTACCTTGAGATTTCCCTTCTCGGGCCATCTTGCTCAGAGCTCCCAAAGACCAAAGCAGATGGCTTTAAACAACAGCTTTTGTTTTCAAATGTTACATGTCAGACACTGTGTTAAGGAGTTTACACTTGATCCTCAGAATGACCCTGCGATAGGTAAGACTGTCAGTCTTGTTTGCTGATGAGACACAGAGAAGTTCCAAACTTGCCAGGGTTCACGGCCAGGATCTGATTCCTGCACCCTTCACTGCTCTGCTTTTTAGCCGCTCAGGCAGAAGAAAAGGGGCAAAACTGTTTTCTCAGCATGACCTAGGGGCTTTCTAGGATAATAGTCTCAGAGATTTTAAACAAATCTGCACAAGTCAATCTTAAAGAATTTGGCAGTTATTAAGAATTTTTTGAGTATTATTTGTAATATACTGAGTTTTCCTCCTCTCTCTTTATACCGTTTTCTCAGATTCTAGCTTGGGGCTTAAGAAACATGAAAAACTATCAGATGGCCTCTATCACCTCCCCCAGCCTTGTTGTGGAGTGTGGAGGGGAAAGGGTAGAATCAGTGGTGATCAAAAACCTTAAGAAGACGCCCAACTTCCCGAGTTGTGTTCTCTTCATGAAAGTGGTACAGTATCAAGACTACAAAGGCACATGCGTGTTGCGTAGCTGAGCTGTATTCGAAATGTGAACATACAGAGCTCGCACCCCCTGCGCCCCACACACATGTAGTTTGTATGTTCCAGACTCACAGCAACTGGAAGAACCCTGCCTTGGATTCAGCTTGTCAGTGACTTTTCTCCCTTAGATTCTCACACTGTAGTAATGGTTTCTTGAAACTTCACACATCCCCAGTGTTACAGAAATATTTATGAAAAATACTTACGTGTTTCTCGAATAACCTTGCCATCTATTCAGCTCTCAGGTACAGGTTTTGGTCCCTGCCCTGGAGGGTGGAACCCTGACCCTCAGTCCTGCCCCTGCAGGTGTACGTGGACCGGAAGCCTCCAGATAGGGACTAGCTGGCTGGGGAAGGGGCAGCTGCAGGGCCCCTTTGGGGTGGTGGGGACCGTGACATGCTCCACCTCCCGTGCCCACTGCCCAGCCCCTCCCCCAGCCCCGAGTTCTGGTCTGAACCTAGTCTCAGTCAGCGGGAGTGAGGAGAGCCACTCCGTCAACCCCAGCTTCTCCTCGTGTGCAAGGCCAGAGATGAAACTCTCTGAACCCCATACCGGGCGCACCCTGGGACCAGCCCATGATTCCCTAATCAGACAGTGTCACCGAGGCCACTGAATCCCACATGGATGAACAGGAGGAATCAGGGGGAAAGGAGCATCGTGTTTGTATGCTGAACTTCCAAGGCTAAAAGATTCCCAAGCCACACGGTTCCCTTGGAGATTCAGTTTTATCTCAGTTACTTGGCAATTCTAACTCATTCTAAGTGCACGCCGACTCTGCGTCCTGTCAGAGACCACAGCCGGGTACTGAGGCACTAGGCTAAGCAGTTCGCACACAGCAGTTCCACAACCCTCCTATTACTGAGGACGTCACCGGGGCCTTGAAGAGCTGAGGTCATGGAGCTCGGTGGCAGAGCCAGGACCTGACCCCAGGCAGGCTGGCTCGAGGCTCACGCCCTTAAGTACGGCACTGCTCGCCTCACGCACACATTCCTGAACTCCTTACTGTGAGTCCCCGGGGCTACACCAAACGGGCAAACAGAGTCTGGGCCGGTGCCTTTGGTCTGGTACGGAGGAGTGACGCCTGCTTCTGTGACCCCAGTTCTTGCCCAAGGAGGAACTGTACATGCCCCCGCTGGTGATCAAGGTCATCGACCACAGGCAGTTCGGGCGGAAGCCCGTCGTCGGGCAGTGCACCATCGATCGTCTGGACCGCTTTCGCTGTGACCCTTATGCAGGAAAGGAGGATCTTGTGCCACAGCTGAAAGGTGAGATGAGTGTCTATAAACATCATGTGATCTGATTTAATCTTTACCAGCCTCCTCAAGATAAAAATAAGCAAGCAGATGAGGAAACAGTGTGGCCTGCAGTGGGCTCTGTAACTTTACCCAGGTAATAGAGCTGGTAAGTGGCAGAGCTAGGTTTGAACTCCCACCCTGTTCCGGGGGGATCCGGGGCTCAAACTCCTACCTTCTGAAGTAACCTGTCCCTGGCTGAACATTCGATGTCTCTGCAGGAAGTGTGAAGGGCTTCCTCAAGTTGTCCTGTAGTCAAGCAGAGAAGACAAACAAGGAAATAGGAGGGGTTGCTTTCCAGTGTGATAAATGTTTTGATGCGGAAACCCAGGGGTCCCCTCGTGAGCACTGAAGCAGGGGGAGGATTTTTATTCCGTGTTGTTTTCCATCTGTTGTCCTCATGAACACGTCCCGTTATTGTGATATAGTTGGAAAAATGTTATTCGTTCTTATCTGTGGAGGAAAAACCGACACCTGCTGAGTTTAAGTGACTTGCCTGAGGTCACATGATTAATAAGTAGATGACAGAGCAGGGCGTAATGCTTACCTTAGGGCCCCAAAGAAATAATAGGTAACGAATAGCATTTTGTTATTGCCATTCAATAATGACTCGTTTTTAGCTTACTATGTGCAGGGTCCATGTTAGGGGCTGGGGACACAACAGGGAACAAGGTCCCAGAGGCCCTGGCTTCATGAGATTAGGCCCCATGGAGAACTGGCACACACTCATTCAGCTGATCATTGGTGCCTCAAGACTGAAACAGATGTTTTCTGTTTAAGCAGCTACACCGCTAACCAGTTCTATTTAATCTAGAATTCTAGAAGGTTTGGTATATTGATTTTACAGAGCATCTGAAACTCATCTGTTATGTGGGTCTAAGTATCCTGTATCCCTGATTCAGAGAAGAGGGAAAAAAAATAAAATCCACAAGCACACTTGGGCAAAAAAAAACCTACATGAGTTTACCCAGAAATTTCCCATACAGAGCGTTTTGTATTGAATTGATAATACTGAAAATAGCAACATTTATTATAACAACAGGGGTTCTTGTAACTGCAGCATTGTTGTATTTGGGGCTACTAAAGGGAGAGAAACCGTTGTCCTAACATTTTTTCCTAGTGCTTTCATGAAACAAAGTTCTTTGATCCAAATGTGTGAAATCACAAAATCTGCAGCCTTTCTCTAGCCTCCAAGTGTGGACCTGTTGGTGTCTGTTGGTCAGAGGGCTGGATAGGTTGGGCCTCAGGCAGAGGTCTCCTGGTTAGTGACTGTATGTGATTAATGTGAAGTGTGGTCAAGGTTTCAAAGAAGTCTTCGAAGAGGGAAATCCTTAAGGAGTGGGGGGTGGGGGGACCATAATGTTCCCAACACCCGAATCTGTTATTTTAGATCAGTCTAGTCCTTTCTTAAAACCAATAATAGGGTAAGAGTTGAGGAGTGTATTTGGCTGGCTGAATGTTGGAAGCGTACAGAATGACTTCCCTCCTGTTCTTGAGGCTTTGTTGCCGTGAGGTTGGTAAAGCAGAGAGCTGGTAAGACGGAAGTTGTACACAGTTGTGTTCCTGCTTGCCTGCCTGCCTGGCTGTCACGTTCTGTGTTGTGTGTGTGTCAGGAGTTTTGGGGGAGCCCTGTCTTGGAGATGCAGAGACTGTTGATAGATATGGGGGTCCTACATGGGTATAAAATGACCTAGCATAGCAATTGGAGTATCGTAGATGTTCAGTAAATGTCAGTCTCCCCAGTGTCCCCCTGATCGTTTCCAACATTCACTGAGCATTTACTCTGCTCTGGGCTCCAGTATGTTAAAACACAAGCTTTGAGGTCACACAGCCCTAGGTCACCTACTTCCACTTCCTAAGTGTTTAACCTGAAGCAAGTAACTTGCCTTCTCTTAGCCTCAGCTTGTTTTCAGTCTTGATAACGGGGATAATGGTGCATACTCTGCAGGATTATTGAGGGATTAAATGAGATAAAGTACGTGAAAGGCTTAGCCCACTGCCTGGCACATGGTACCTACCTAAAAAAAAAAGTGTCTTCCCTCCCATTTTATGTCCTACATGGGTGGGTTAAACAGAAAGTTCTTCTGGCTTGGCAGTTCATTCTGTGCTGGCCTCCTGTTGAAAGTCTGACTGCCCAGTGCCGTCTTCCATAAAGGGTAGACGTACCCCTCACCCACACCCCTACCCTGGGTTGAGGCTTCGGTGGAAACAAACCTGGTGAGCCCAGGGGTTACCCTTGAGCCCTTGTTCTAATCCCAGGACGTGGAGCCCCAAATACGGCTGATCCTTGAACAATGCAGGTGTTAGGGGCGCTGACCCTCACGCAGTCAGAAATCCGTGTACAGCTTTGATTCCCCTAAAGCTTAATTACCAATAGCTTCCTGTTGACCAGAAGCCTTAAATACCAATAATATAAACAATCCATCAACACATATTTTGTATGTCGTATTATTATATACTATATTCTTACATAAAGTAAGCTGGAGAGAAGAAAACATTAAGAGGGGGGTGCCTGGGTGACTCAGTCGTTAAGTGTCTGCCTTTGGCTCAGGGCGTGATCCCAGAGTCCTGGGATCGAGCCCCACATCAGGCTCCTCCGCTGGGAGCCTGCTTCTTCCTCTCCCACTCCCCCCACCTGTGTTCCCTCTTGCTGTCTCTCTCTGTGTCAAATAAATAAATAAAATCTTTAAAAAAATAAAAGAAAACATTAAGAAAGTCAAAAGGAAGAGAAAATACATTTATAGTACTGTACTGTGTCAAAAAAATCCACATATAAGTGGACCCACACAGTGTTCAAACCCGTGTTGTTCAAGGGTCAGCTGTCTCCTGGGAATTGCGTAAAGCCGGGGTGAGGCCTCTTCCCTGTGCACACCATGGGAACCAGGGCCAAATGAGCCATTGCAGCTTCAGACCTGAAATGTGCAACTGTTCATCCTGCTTTGCTTTTCCATGTCTTGGGAACAGATTGCAAGAAACTGAGGCTCCTATAGGTGTAGGTTCCCCTCTCCCCCCACTTCCTCAAGACTTTTATTGACACAATTGACACCATTCTTTTTTTGAGCACCTCCTATGTATAGACACTGGGCTAATTGTCCAAGACAGGAGAAAAATGGGCCATATCGTTCCTTAAAGATGTCTAAACATACATCACGCTTTGGGAAAAGTGATGAGTTACTGGGTCACCTTCTCCATTCGGGTGTGGTCCTCTACTCAGGAAGTCCCACCCATGAGGAAACTCTGCCTTCCACTGTGACTGCTGAACTTGGACTAGAATGTTCATTCCTGTATTTCTCTAAGCATCTTAGGTGAGAAATTGTCTGTCTTGCAGCCTCCCTTCTGTCGACCCCGCCCTGCCGGGACATCATTATCGAAATAGAAGACACCAAACCATTACTGGCTTCGAAGGTAGGTTTCAGAACTGATCACTGGATGATGTCAGTTTTATTTTTCAGGTGGCCTAGGCATTGGGAGAATTCAGTCAGACAACCATTCAATGCAATTAAAATAACAATAACAAAACCAGTTTATCGAGGTTGAATAAAGAATCCAAATCTTATACTTAAGATGACGTTGGGTAGACTAGTGTCCTCTGCCCTGGGTCACCCAGGATACTTAAAATAGGACCAGGCCCTACTCTCCAAGAGGAAGAGGGCCTAGTAGACATCAGTATATTTAAAAATCTCTCCATGTGATTCTCATGTGCAGGCAGGTCTCAGAACCATTGGTGTGGACAGCCTGAATGATACCATTTGCTAGAAAGAGACATTTCAGGAGACAGTTTATAGCACAGAACATTCAGAAGAGGGATGCATGTAGCACAGAGGTTTTCCCCCTACACGACAGAGAAGTGTCACAGATTTTTAATGACCCAGTTTGTCTGGGTATGGGATATCTTAGATTTTATACCCACTGTGGTTTTGAAGTGAAGAAATTGGTGGAAATGCACACTCAGGACCCTATTTTAGAACCATTTCAGCCAGTTCTACAAGAAGGAAAGGGGAAAAAATTTTTTAAAGGTCTCAGTCCAGAAAAAAGAAAACATCAAATATCTCCCTGTTTGTGTTGGCATTTAGGATGGACTTTCACAGCATGTTTTAATGTGCAAACTGGCCAAAAAATGCACATGATTGCACTTTAATATGTTATGTCCATAAACAGTGCCTTTTAAAAAATTCGCTTCCTTCCCACTTCATTAAGCTCACTAATAACGGGACCATATTAAATTTGGTCTCCACTGGTCTCCACAACCAGCGCTGCGAGCGATGTATCCGATTCTGTTCCCTGGGGATCCGCCCCAGTCACAAACGACAATACCAAATTCGCAAAACGACGCGTTCACTCTGTAAACGACCTCACATATTCCCAACAAAACAGTAGTAGCCTAGGGAGAAATTAGTGATTGCACATATAAGACCTTTATAGACATTTTCACAGCCGCTCTGGGAAAAGGCAGATTTAGGTCCTGTTCTATAATCTGTCTCCAGGTTTCCTACTTCCCATTGTCAAAGGATTCTTATTCACGCCTGCTGTGTACTCAGTCGCCCTGTGTGGGGGGCGGGGCAGGGGGGCCAAGAAGAACAAGGCCCATCTATGCCGATATTCTCACTCATTTCTTAGTAATAGTTAACAGATGACTGGGTTACCGTAGCAACACATTGTGAAAGTTTCATTTACATCATGGAATCTGAGTTGCAGTGTAACAGGATCGGGGGTGAGAGTATTAGGTAGTATTAGGTAGGTAGTATTAGGAACCACCATTGTTCAGGCAGGAGTCCGCCTTTATCCACGGTTTCGCTTTCCGTGGCTTCAGTGACCCACGGTCAGTGGCAGGTCCGGAAGCCGATGATCCTCAGAAGGTCCGTAGTAGCCCAGCGCTACGTCACAATGCCTACGTCATCCACCTCACGTCATCTCCCCACGTGGGCATTTTATCATCTCCCAGCATCACGAGAAGGGGGAGTTCAGCACAAGAAGATATTTTGAGAGAGACCCCCACATCCACATAGCTCACTACAGTATATTGTTGGAACTGTTCTACTTTATTCTTAGTTATTCTTGATCTCTTACTGTGCCTACTTTATAAATTAAACTCTACTGTAGGTATGTGTGTACAGGACAAAACACAGTGTATCTAGGGTTCGGTACTACCCGTGGTTTCAGGCATCTGCCAGAGGTCTTGGAACGTATGCCCTGCAGATAAGGGGATCGACTATACCGTAAATGACTTTAATCAGCTTGCTCTGCCAACACCTCGCTGAGGTGCTTCGTGTTGATAAGAAAGGCTGGTTGGAGTCGCCCCTAAAAAACTGATTCCGCCCGTTCATCAGGGAAGACAGTACACATCGAGGCAAAGTGAAATGAACCAAGGCAAGGTTTGGAAGAGCCAATAACAATCTTGCTGCTGGGCATGCATTACATGTACACGTGATGTATGTTCACGCTCCTTCTGCTACCACTGACCCAGTCTGGGTAAATGGAGAGGGTGGGTCAGACTCACTGTGCTGTTGATGCGAGCTGGAGGCTAGGGATTTGGGTGACAGTCTCGTGCTCACCGTTACCCTGGGAGAACTGTGGGAGTTCTTAAATTGGGCTCAGCACTACCACCAGAGAGGTGAGAAAAAAGTACATGGGGCAAGCTGAGAAGTGCTTGCTGGGTAGCACGGACATTCCTCTATGGCCATTTCAACACTTACCTTCCAATTCCAGTGCTTAAGCAGTATGTCAACAGCACTCAGCAAAATGGCTTCTCCAAGGACAGTGCATGTATGTATGTATGAGAAGGAAATGCATGAAGCTGCTTGGGACTGCGGGAACCTTGGGCTAAAGACTGGACTTCTCCTTCCAGATTCCTTCTAATACCAGATTTTGGAGTGAGAGGCAATCTTTAAACAATGTGATTGTTCTAAGCCTAAGGGAGACTCTTACCATGGAGACAGCATTAAGCAAGTTACTCCAGTTAACTTTTCTGCACGGACTAATGAGGTGTGAATAGATTCTCCCATGTTAATCCTAACGTTTAAAATCAGGCATTTGTTTTCAGTTGCACTTTCTAACTCAGGCTCTTCTTTTCTTTGAAATTATTTCAAATAGCTGAAAACAGATGTGAATAAACGGACTTTAAAAATCTTTTTTAAAAATTCAGGAACCATTCAGAATGTGAATGCACTTTTGGCATAAAAGGACTCTCTCCAAAATCTCAATTTGGCTGTGTTTTAACTTTTAATCCTACTTCGGGATGAATCTAATATAAGGAATTGTTACATGGGTCTGTCTCTCTGCCTCTCTCGGCAATGCTGTGTGCTGAGTAAACGTCAATCAGAAAACAGTGTGCTTACAGAGGAAGCCCGTGGCCACCTCATACAACAGCTGTAGGGAGTGCCTGTAATGAGCTGTTCTCTCCTCACACGAGACAGGAACTGGAAGTTAGGATTTCAGAAAGGGGGTCTAGATGGCAGTCCATCAGCCTGCCCCTGAAGGTGAACTTGGGTGATGTACCAGTGGGCACCAAGCGAAAGCTCAAGCCCCACGTCCGAGCTCACCATTCTCTCCTCTCTGGGATGTGCCCTGAGATCAGGGGTGGATTCTCCAGGCAGAAGCTCAGATGGAAGCATTTGACCATGAGAAACTTGACTTCGTAGAACAGTTTGGATGTACAGATCTGTATTTGAGGCTATAACACAGGCATGGGGAGAAAGCAACGAAAGGTACCCACAGCCATGCTAGACATGAATATCCCATGACAGCGGTTTTTGAAGGGGTAAGAATCAGGCCAAGTTGAGGAATACTTTAGGAGCTAAATGAAATGAAAAGTTTGGGGGAGGCCGACGAGCAGCTGCACGACCAGGCACCCCCACACACCTCCCGTCTTGTGGCCACTGTGCTGGCAGACAGTGAGATTCTCTGACTCTAGAAAACATGCAATGTGGGGGGCTACCTCCAGCCTTTTCATTTTAATGCTCTTTGTAACTATTTGCGCATTTTCAGAGAAGATACCAATAAGGTGTGTTTAATTATGAGATCATCTTGAATATTTTAAATAATCTATCAAAAATGTTGATCATATAAAGCATGCATGAAAACTAATTTGTCCTTCTCTCTTTCTCTTCAAATCTAATACTCATGGGGTCTCCACATCCGTGTGACCTTCTGTGGTTTGCCCTCTTCCTGTGCATAATGTAATCAACAGCTAACAGAAAAGGTAACTATTATACACGCTTTGCTAGATTTAAGATTCATTTTAGATTTTCTGCCTATAACTGATATATAAAGAAACTTGTTTTAAACCCAGGGCTGGGTTACTGATATAAAGGGGAAATCAATGTGTGTGTGTATGTGTACACATATACAGTGCACAGATAAGAAATAGCTTTTCTTGAATGTTCCTTCCTCCCCCTTCACCCCCACCCAGACTGAGTGTGCAGTGAGTGGGTCTGCTGAGGCTCTATTCTTGTCAAAAACTTGAGGGGAATTTATAGCAACCTTTGATGAACTATGGGCTTCTGCAGCTCAAAAATGTTTTACAAGGAACTCTGATGTGCTGTCCCCTCTGCGCAACCAAGAACCACCCATGTAAACCAGAGGTTCTGGACACTGGCTGCACGTTGGAAATGCCTGGGGAAGTTTTGAAAGCATATTGGATGCCCACGACTCACCCAGGCTGATTGGATTACAATCTCCAAACATGGGTTGGGAGCCACTGGTCTAAAGTAGGACCCAAAATGCCTCCCTACTTTTGTTTCACATTTTATCATTTTTAATATATTTTTTAAAGTTATTTATTTGAGAGAGCATGAGTGGGGCGGGGGGACAGAGAAAGAGGGAGACAAGCAGACTCTCCACTGAGTGCAGAGAGGAACACGGGGCTCGATCCCAAGACCCCAAGACCATGACCTGAGCTGAAACCAAGAGTCAGATGCTTAACCAGCTGAGCCACCCAGTCACCCCACATTTTATCATTTTTAAAGCACTTTCTCCTAATGACCTTATTTAATTTCCATAACAACTCTCCGGAGTAGATGGAGACAGGTAGTGTTATTATCCCGCTCAGTGGATGAAGAAATTGAGGCTCAGAGAAATTGGACAACTTGTTCAAACCGATACAGCTTGGAACATGAGGGTATGGCTTATAGTAAAAGATGGGACTTGAATTAGAACCAGTTTTTCCACCGCTCAGCTTAGCTTTGTTTTATAATGCAGTGCTGGCTAAAAAGGGTAACAAAATGAAATAATAGAGAACATATATGGGAGTTTTATTTATTTGTATATATAAATATCAAGTCAACAGAATAAAAATGTAAAATCACATTAATGAAGGATATAACCAATCATCTAGGATAGCTGTGCACATTAGAGCCAAACACATTTCACTGGCCACCAACAATGGTCATTTCACCTGCAGCTTCCCGGTAGAAGAACGGTGAATGCTGAATCCATTGTGCATGTCAACAAAAATGCTATACTATCCCCTGTTTCAGGGTCGGAAGTACCTATTTCTCTTATTACAAGTAGGTTTTCTGCATTGATTGCTAATCCATGTCAACACTCAAGATTTTTCCATTTTGGTGTGTCTTTCATTAGGAGGAAGAAATTGTTGACTGGTGGAGTAAATTTTATGCTTCCACAGGGGAACATGAAAAATGCGGACAGTATGTTCAGAAAGGCTATTCCAAACTCAAGGTACCTGGGCCTGTGCTGCTGTGGTTGAGGGATTGGCATCCATTAAAACTGACCAAAAGGTCCAATGGAGGAACTGATGGGGAAGGGCCAGGAGCTCCTCAGGCTTCCTGGAGAGTCCTCTTGCAATGGGCTTTGGCTTTGCCAAGATTCCAGGAGCTTGAGGACAGCTGTTGATTTATGGTGATGTGACTGCCACTTGGGGGCATGGGGGCATCTCATAGAGGGTTGGAAACTGGCACCACACTGATGAGGCCAACAATTATGCCGTCTGACCCAGGGAACCCTAAAAGTCATGCTCTTGCAGAACAGCACGGAATATGCCAACATGCCTTATTCTGTCCCACAAACGGGCATCCGTCTCACTAGCTGAAAACTTGATTCTGTGACATGGGTATAACATTCCATCACTACCGTGGGCGCGTGTGGCCACGAGGAAGGCGAACTATTAAGCTAGTTAGATCTGGCTACCTGTGATCTCTTGAGCTAATGTTCTGAGTTTCCAATTCTTCATGCTGGTGTTTAGTCTGTAATTCGCTTACGCAGAAGCAAATGCTAAAGTTTTCAGAACGTTGCATGGCAGAAGAACTCTTTAAAATGGGAAATATCTAGCCATTAAAATTATTTTCCCCATCAAAGTAGAAAAACCCCACATATTTTCATGTTATAACATCTCAGTGCAGCTTAAGAAACACCAGCATGTAAAGAACCACTGATTTAGAAAAATGATCCCACTGGTCGAGCAGATCGGTCCCAAATCCTCCTTCCCTCCCTTCCTCCCGTCTTCCTCCCCTCTTTCTCATTCTTGTTCCTCCTCTTCTTCTGGTGGTTTATGGATATATAATTTACATACAGTAAACTCCATTCCGTGGGTTGTGATAATGGTAGACATCTATGTGAACCACCCCCCGAAACAAGACAGAGAACACTGCCATCACCACAGAGGACTCGTGTGCACCCCTTTCCAGCCAGGCACCCACCACCTCCCATCCCGCCCAGAGGCAGCTGACCTGCTTTAGCACTTTGCCTGTGGGTCGCTTTTGCGTGTTTGTACTTCACAGAAATGGGCTCATCCCGTATGGATTTTTTGTGTATTTGGCTTTTCTAGCCCAACACGGTCATTTTGAGATCCATCCTGCTGTCCTGGGTATCAGTCGCTTGTCCCTTCTTACTGCTGAGCAGTGGTTCACCGCGTGGATACACTGCTGTGTGGGTATCCACTGTCCTGATGAGGAAGCTGCTTCAGACCTCCTCGAACCATGTGGACATGCTTCCATTTTTCTTGGATAAATACTTAGGAATACAGTCGCTGCATCATAGAATAGCTGGATAGTTCACTCGAGACGAAACTGCCAGCTGTTTTCCCCTGTGGTTGTAGCATTCTACACTCATGCCAGTGATGGAGGGTTCCAGCAGCCCCGTGCACATGCCCAGGCCCACTGGTATCGTCAGGCTTTTTGATTTTAGACTCCACCTGTATTCTAATGAGAAATTAAGAATCTTCGGTTGGTTTTCAGGTATACGACCGTGAGCTAGAGGGTGTAACAGAATTTGAGGGCCTGACAGACTTCTCGGATACTTTCAAGCTCTATCGAGGCAAATCAGATGAAAATGAAGACCCTTCTGTGGTAGGAGAGTTTAAGGTGAGCAAAATGTGGGGTTTTGTGCTATTTCAAATCCACCTTTCATGCCCTTATAGACCTAGGATAAAGGACAACCAGCCACTGGGGCAGGGACATGTCCTCTGACATCTGAAGGATGCTAGAAGCTGATGATAAGGAAAAGGGCCACTGGGGCTGGGGGTAGGACCCTGCAAGCCGTTCTCTGTACCTTTCTTTTGCCCTGCCCATGCCGCCCAAGCTTGGGTCCTGCAGATTGAGCATCTCCAAGCCCTCGTCTCCCCCTCCCGACCGCCTCCTCCCAGGCTTTCTGCAGGTGCCCTGCTGCAGCTTCCCGACTGATGGTCCTCGCCACCTTTCTGTCCCACTCCAGTCCATTCCCCCACGCCGCCCAGTCTGATCGTGCTTCTTGTCTACCAAAAGATGCTGGGTTACCACGGCTCAAGTCTCCTCCACTCCTTCCTAAGGCGGCGCTGGCCTTTCCCAAGCAGCTGGGCTCCCTGGCCGTCCCGCCCTGCCGCTCAGGACCTCTCCCGAGCCCCAGACACACCTTGTCCTCTCACAACTCAGAGCCTTGGGACAGGCTCTTCTGCCTTCCCTCTTTGTGGTCTGACAGGCTCCTACGTATCCTTTTCAAGGCGGCTCAAGTGTCACATTGTTTGTGAAGTGCTCCCCTGGTCGCTTCTGGTGGCCAAGTGACTCACTCCCGCTCTGGGCTCCCACAGGTCTGGTTCCAGCAACCCTTAAAGCACCTTCCACAGGGCAAGTGCGGCCTTGGTGCCTGCCCCGCCCCCGACCAGGGGGGGGCAGATCCCAGGCAGCTGTGCTGCTACTGCTGCCCCTTCCCAACAGCAGACCTTGCTAATCGCTGGGAGCTTCCTACCCTTGCCGTACTCTCCACATCCTTGTCCCCTCGGCGTCCCACACGCAATCCAAGAAGGCTGAGAGTCAAACCTATTTCACGTCCCCGTGCCAGACTGGGTTTCTTGAGTTCCTGTTTGGGTCCCCAGTACCTGGCACACAGTGTAGTAATTGTTGCTTCGCACTGCTTTGCTGAATGAGCGTAGCTGGAATTGAGACCCACAGGATCTGAATCCAACTGGACTGCTTTCTCTTGTGCTTAATAAAGCTGGTTTCAAGATAAGGTTTATGGCCTTTCAAGCTGGCCTGCTGGCTCACTCATTCAAAAAGCATTTCTTGCACCCTGGCGACATGCCCAGCTCGGTGTTAGGTCCTGGGGATAGAGTGATGAACAAGACATAATTCCCACCCTCAGGAAGCTCCCAGTCTCAAGAACGTAGACAATAAATAGACAAGTATAAGGCAGAGGTCAGTGCTGTAACAGAGGTGAGGGCAGGCTGGAAGAGCGAGTGTAGGAGACACAGCCAACCCAGAGGCAATCAGGGAGATTTCCTGGAAGAGGTGATCCTTTTTAGTTGAGACCTGAGGGATGAACAAGAGCTTGCCTGGGGGTTGGGGTGCTTACAGAGGGGACGCCATAAAAGGGAAATCATCCTTTGTCCTTTATTGGGTTTGAAAAATAATCACTTTTATTCTGATCTTCAATACACGTGCAGAGTTTCACTCCTCCCCACCTCCTTTGCCACCATACTGATCCAACTCTTGCCTGGATGTGTGCCTGGCCTCCCTGCTTCGCCCTGCCCTTTCTTCTCCCCTATGATCGGTGGTTCAGTACTTACTTTCATCATTTCACATTCCCCACTGGAATGATGCAAAGTGTAATCGACCTTGTTTCTTCCACAAAAGGCAGCCCTCGCCACCCAACCCCGCGGCCCCAGAGGCTGCCCGGAGCGTACACTGTTGGGAGGGCAGGAACCCTCTGCCCAGGCCACCGCGGCCCTTGTAAGGACGTCTGTGTGTCTCTCTCTTAGGGCTCCTTCAGAATCTACCCCCTGTCGGATGACCCCAGTGTGCCAGCCCCTCCCAGGCAGTTTCGGGAATTACCTGACAGCGTCCCGCAGGAATGCACGGTTAGGATTTACATTGTTCGAGGCTTAGAGCTCCAGCCCCAGGACAACAATGGCCTGGTAAGAGTTTGGGTGTGGGGCCTTCTCCTGTAGCAAGATAATTACAGTCATCAGCCACAATAATTGTCATGTTCTTTCTTTTGGGGCGTCTGTTATCTCACTAGGGGAAAGATACTCTATCCAAACAGTGTATTCAGGAGGACTGTCCCAACGGGGATTTATCTGAGAGCTTGACGGGGCTTTGGATCCTCTGGTTCGTGCTTCTCATTTTACAGATGTGACCTCGGGGAGATTTGCAGGGTCCCTCCTTCCTGCCACCGCCTCTTCACCCCACACTGCTTCTCGGCAGGCAGCTGGCTGTGAGCCGCCCAGAGGGGCACGTCGCTCACACCCCGGCCGAGGCGCGGGTGCCCCAGCCGCCAGCTTTCCGTCAGGGTGGGAGTGGGTGTGGAGGCTCCCCTGACTCTGTCCCAGAAACTGCCTTGAACGTGCGCCCCATGGTGACACAGCTTGCCATCTGTTTTGTCCCCACAGTGTGACCCTTACATAAAAATAACACTGGGCAAAAAAGTAATCGAAGATCGAGACCACTACATCCCCAACACCCTCAACCCGGTTTTTGGCAGGTAACGAGCATTTCTAAACGTTTTTCTGTCATTCGGTTTTCATGGCTTCTGTGGTGAGGATGTGACGTGTGCCAGCCTCTGTTCTAGGGCCATGATTACAAACTAGACAAACATCCTAGGCAGCAGAGCAGGTAGTAAATACGTGAGCGCACACGCACAAGTGGAAAGTGCCATGAAGAAAATAAAGCCAAGTCATGAGACGGGCTTCTCTGGGAGAGATGTGCTCTGAGCCCAGGAGGACGAGGGGGCAAGGGCCTGGGGTGGGGGTGGCACAAGGCCCGGAAGTCCGGTAAGTCTGTGAGTTCTAGACAAGGAGGACAGGCAGCGTGACTTACCTGTAGCAACATGTTGGTTCTCCCTCCCAGAATCCAGTTGGGTCTCTGTCCTCTGGGACATTCTGATTCCACCATTTTAATCCAGTGAATGTATTAATGACCCTGTTAGCAAAACTGAGGAGGGGGCAGAAAGTGATGGGGTCAGAATGTCTCCTGTTCCTGAAGACTCTTGAAAAAGCTGTGGTTTCTTCATCGTTGCCACTTTAGACGTGTTTCTGGGCTGTGACACTGATCTCACCCAGGGGAGGAGACCCTTCTCCGGGCGAATGCAAATCCACGGCACCCCTAAAGGGAACCCATATTTTTCAGCTATCAGCTTCATCCACATTTAATAATAGCTCATATTTGCCGAGCTTTCACTGGGCACGTGCCCTCTGCTGAGCCATTTATATGTGACATCTCAGAAATGTCACTGCTCTGAGGTGCTCTTGTTCATCCCCGTGTGACAACAGAAGAAACTGAGGCACAGAGTGAACCGGTGCCACATGTGCTTGGCTGGTAAAAGGCGGAGTCGGTATTTGAACCCAGGCCACCTGGCTGCCGCAGCTGTGCAGTATCCACACCAGGCTCTCTGGCTGCCACCATCACAGGTTCATGTCCATATGCAGCCTCCCAGCGGGGCAGGGCCGAGGTCAGCAGCCCCGCCTCCCGGGTGAGGGAAGCGCGGTGCCAGAGCTCTGTCGACAGAGCTAGTACATGCTAGAGCCAAGATTTAGGTAGAAATTCCTGACCAAGCCCCAGGCTTTTCCAAACACCCTCGGAAATGCTTCACATTCATGGGAAAGCCATCCCGTGTAGCATAAATGTTCTTTGTACAAAACACTGGTGAAAATGGTGTTATTTTCCCAGAATCTTGCCAAACGGGAGGATACTTTGCTCTTATTTGATGTGTGGCCTATATTTTAATTTCTGGCTTGATTACCTCGCCCATCCTCTTCTTTTCAACTCGTTTGTTGGTTTGTGTCCTTTTGCATTCTGTCCTGTGTGCATGCGTGTGTGTATGCACGCGCGCGCGCACACACACACACACACCCCTGAAGTCTTTGTCACTCAGAGTCAGGTTCACACACACTGTTCTCCCTCACACATACTCATACCCTGTGACATACGCACAGGACCTCACGCTCGCTCAGCTCCTGGGTATGCTCATGCACGCATGCGCAGACACGCACACACCCACACACCTCTGCTGCACACCCCAAAGCTGCATGCCGGGGCCAGGGAATGGAAGTAATCCTCTGGCACGGCAATATGATCATTTTCCTTTTCTTCCGCTGATCCAGCCCCGAGGTCTAGACAGGAAAAGGCATGCAGGGCAGGAAGGAGGGCTCCATGTGAAGGAGACAGGGAAGCAGGGGAAAGCCAGCTTTTACGGGAGAAAGGCGGCCCTGTCTGAATCGCTCGTCTCAGAGGAGCCAAGCACAGGCTTAATTAAGTGGCAGGAAAAGTCTTGCTCAGAGCCACCCTGGGAGGAAGTGATGCTGTCAGGCTCTGCTCAGCCAATCCGTGCCTGGGGTATGGGCAGATTCCCCTGCAAGGAGATGCTGGCTCTGCAGCCCCTTGGACAGCACTTTGTCGCTGGCCTCAGCCTTACGGGGGTGACTTTCTTCTCAGCAGAGACCCTCAGGGATTCTGGGGAATTCAGAAAGGAGCAACCTTTCTTATGTGCTCAGCCATCGTTCAGCATATTCCTAGCCCATCATAGCAACATCCAGATCAGAGTTCAACAGAATGTTGAACCAATGTTAATTGGTGTTCCAAGAAAAAAAGTATTCTTTCATCAAACCAAGATACCTGGGTTAAAAAAGATAATAACTGCAGGACTTCTCAGAGCCTTTAGTTTGACCAGAGGCCTCCAAAAGATGTGGTTTTCAACCATATTTGACCAAAGAATTCTTTTTCTCGAGGGACACATATTTCGTGTCCCTTGGAATCCAGTTCTAAAAATGTGATATTATGGGGCACGTGTGGATTCAGGGCTTCATGTGTGGTCATGATTCCTGCGCCTTTTCTCATGTGGCTACCTACCTCCTGCAGGCCCCTGCCTGGCTATGGCCATCTAGAGAAGCCACTGAGATTTAGCCAGGAGACATCCTGGAAGCTTTCCTCCAGGGCCCCAATGGCACACACCTTCTGCTCAAACGGATTAACAATCCTGGCTTTCGGGGCAGGAACCAGTCCATACGCCAGAGTGCAAGGAGAAGAGGGAAGGGAGGGGGGAGGCCTCTGACCATTTTCCTACAACCAAATTTATTGAGCACCTACTATGGGACCCATACCTGTGTGGATGGTACAAACATAGGACCAAACCTCTCCCATCCGGAGCTTCCGCCATTTCTGTTTATCACCCTTTCAGAACCTACACCTGCCACGGGAAGTACTCTTTGTCTCAGTGTGTTTGCATTTGAGTATGGATTCCAAAGAAAGGCGTACGGCAGACCAGAGGGCCTGGGTGGGGGGACTGAGCCGCCTTGGTACCTTGCACATCATACCTTGTTGGTGCATCCCACTCCCACCCCCGACCTGGAGCGCTTGTCGGGGAGTCAAGGATGTTCCGTGGGGCAGTGGTCTCTGTGGAGGCAGAGGGAACATAGCAGGGGCACAGATAGGGGCTGTAAATCAGGGTGCTGTGTCCTACTAATCTCCCAGCTGGGTGCCCCAGTTACTAGGCATGTGATAATAATGTTAATAATAGTATAATGAATAACTAACATTATCATAGCTACTGGGTTTTCAGCGATGCAGTCATGTCAGATGCTTTCTAAACGCTGCTCCACCTGACCCTTACATCAACATGGGACGGTAGGTGTTCCTGTGACTATCTGACAAATGAGAAAGCTGAACACAGGTGAACTAACTGGCCTAGGGCCCCACAGCTAGTAAGCAGCAGGCTGGGGTTCAAATGTAGGTATTTAAAGCCGTGCTCTTCCCCTGAGCAAACATATAACCTTGTATGGTTCTTATTACTAACGTGGACTGCTTGTTAAGTGCCCCTACCCACTGCCCCCCACCTGGCTGTCCCATTCGCCATGTTCTCCTCCAGCAGCCGTAACCACCACCTGGGGATTCCCTGCACAAAGCCCTGGGGCTTTTTTTTGAGAGGACTACGTAGAATCATGGAGATGCTAACCTTGCATTTGTTTATTTAGAATGTACGAACTGAGCTGCTACTTACCTCAAGAAAAAGATCTGAAAATTTCTGTCTATGATTACGACACGTTTACCCGTGATGAAAAGGTGGGAGAAACGATTATTGATCTGGAAAACCGATTCCTTTCCCGGTTTGGGTCCCACTGCGGCATACCTGAGCAGTACTGTGTGTAAGTTGCTTGGGCCACACCTGTAGACAGTTTGCTCCATCCGACATCAGTACATGGGGAAGCCTCGGTTCTCTACTTCAGTGCCTGTCTTCACTGAGCCACTGCGCCTTTGAGTCAGATACATATTGTTTTTAATAACAGGATTATCTTTGGGAGAATAGGGCCATAGCATTGCCCACCTCCAGGGCAGTGCCCCCACCCCCGACCCCTGATCAATTTTATGATGTCCCTCTTTCCCTAAGTGCTGTCTGGCATCTTCCTACAGTGTCTAATGAGATACAGCTTGCAATTTCTAGTTTATGAGCTTGCCTATTGTGATACAGTTTGTAGGCAAACCCCTCATTTTTATGGAGGAGGAAAACTGGGGGGAGCAGGGAAAGGATCAATTGGCTGAGGCCAAAGTAATTGTGGATTTTAGGTCTGAAATAGATTTCTAGACAAGAGCCAGAGGGTAGAGCACATTCCCTGCTCCCTCGTCATGTGGGCACGCCTGTAAGTATAGGCCTATATACATATGAATCTAAGAGGGACCTCTGTGCACGTGGTAACTCTGGGTGTGGAATGTTCTTCACAGTTCCGGAGTAAACACCTGGCGAGACCAGCTGAGACCAACACAGTTGCTTCAAAATGTAGCCAGATACAAAGGCTTCCCACCACCCATCCTTTCTGAAGATGGAAACAGAATCAGATACGGAGGGCGAGACTACAGTCTGGATGAATTCGGTGAGTGTGCATAACCGTAGACCTTAAGCTGGTTACAACCCATCTCTATTGCTGGATCTGCTTGGGGGGGGGGGCAGAGCAGTGCCCTAATTATACCACAGGAGACTACACATATGACTAACAAAAGCCCCATTATAGCAGAGTTCTGCTGTCTTGTCAAGTGTCAAAATGTACACATTTTCTTGTCTGTCTTATGTTTCACTTGACCTTTTTAGGTCATAGCCATTTGAGCTTTGAACACAAAGTTCTAGTAATGAACTGCTTTCTGTGTAATGCATAATTAGTTCATAATTTAGCTTGAAAGTACTCAGGTGGTCGTGTAAGAATTTCTCCTCCAGGCTTAGTCCATCGTTCTTCCAGCCCTTCCCTGAGAAGAGCCAGGGACGCGGGGGGTTGAAGAATCCTCTGAGTTCACATCTGGCCCATGTCTGAGCTTGGGGTCTTGTTCTTTCTCCAGCAGTTATTTACAATACAGTCTGTCCTGACACACAGCCAGCTAGCTGCACTATAACAAAGCCTGAGATAAGCGTCCTAGAGCATAAGAGCTACAGTGTTATTCAGCGTTTTGTAGGGAGGGAGGGCTTCCCAGAGCGGGTGGCAGTGGGGCTTGCCTTGACCGGCACAC
Source organism: Ursus americanus (assembly GCF_024610735.1). NCBI lineage: Eukaryota > Metazoa > Chordata > Mammalia > Carnivora > Ursidae > Ursus > Ursus americanus. The sequence goes on from NC_142132.1 coordinate 33,118,847, forward strand.
AGGCTCTCCAGAGAGGGCTGAATACAGACCCATGGGAGTGAAGGTGCTTTCCCAGTCCTCAACTGTTTATTCTTGACGTTGCAAGAAACTGTTTTGTCCTTCCATTTGAAGACGACTTAGTCAATACCAGGGATGATGAGATGCTTAGGAAATGTTGAGGTGAACTTGCAAGAGGGACTGGGAGTTAACTGTCAAGCAACATGGCCTCATAGTCAAGAGTACCCCCAAATAACTCTCCCAAAACTGTCTCAATCACCAGGCTCATTCCAGTTACTATTGTTACCCAACAAATCACCCCAAAACGTAGTGGCTGAAAAATACCCGTTTTGTTTTGCTCATAGTTTTGCAGGTCAGGAATTCAGGAAGGGCTCATGGGGCGGGGTTCTCACCTGAGCTGCTCCTGTGGTTGGTTGCTGTCAGATGTTGGGGGCAGGGCAGGGCTATAGTCATCCAAAGGCTTGACGGAGCCAGGTGTCCAGGATGGAGGCAGGGGGAGTGTCCAGGATGGCCCGCGCACATGGCCGCCGGCTGATGCAGGCTCTTGGCTGGGGCTAATGGTCAGAACACTTCCTCAGGCCCTTCCAAAAGGCCCGTATCCAGATACTCATGCTCCCTACATGGCAGCTGGCTTCCCTCAGAGCAAGCATCCCAACAGGGCCAAGCAGAAGCTACGTGGTCTTGCCTGCCTCGCCTGAGAAGTCACCCAGCATTCTCTCTCCACACTTTAGTGCTCAGATATGTCTCTAGATTCAAAGGAAGAGGACAGAGCCTCCACCTCTCCAGGGGAGAGCTTCAGAGAATTTAAGGGCCGATTTTAAAATGCCACAGTAATGCTAGCTGCTGGAACAATTAGGCTTCCACGTGTCAGTGGCTTAAAACAACAGTTGATTTCTCTGAAATTCACAGTCGGTATTCCAACAGGCAGCAACGCGTCACGGAGCCAGGCCCTTCTATCTTGCAGCTTTTCTTCAACTCAGGCAGCTCAAGTTGCTGTTTCTTCTGCATCCAAAAGGGAACAGCACCTAGAATATCTTTCACAAGAGGGTTTTATGTGCCAGGTCTAGAAGTGACACACGCCACTTCTACTTGTGTTACATTCGAGCCAGACTAGGTCGTGTGGCCACACCTAACAGCAAGGGAGGCTGGGATACAGAATCTGGCTGTGAGCCTCTGCCAGAAAAGTAAATATAGGCTGCTCTCACATACACATTCTGGTGTGTTCTGGCCCCTTTGCTATTGGCAGCCCCCAAGTCAGGTGTAAGCCTGGTTGTGGCAGGGCCCATGGTCAAGAGCTATTTCTGTCCATGACTCCTTCACAGATCCAAGTTCGCACACTGGCAGTGCCTGCCCAGTTCGTCCTTCTGGGATAAAGGGCTACGTGCCCATCAGGGCAATCTGGCTGAACGGTTTGCAGATGCCAATCTCTGTTTCAATGCCATTTTCCATTCCAGAAGCCAACAAAATCCTGCACCAGCACCTCGGGGCCCCTGACGAGCGTCTTGCCCTTCACATCCTCAGGACTCAGGGACTGGTCCCCGAGCACGTGGAAACCAGGACTTTGCACAGCACCTTCCAGCCCAACATTTCCCAGGTAAAAGAGCTCTCCTGTGAAGACCCATCATCCACATCCCAAACAGTGGCAGGAGCTGACCCAGATTTGCCTCTGTTCTCTCTTCTGGACACTTTTAGATACACAAGAACTAGAAAGGCAACTCAGATTAGCTTTATCCCAAAGGGGAATTTAGTGTAAGAATTTCCAGGTAACTCACTAAATCCAGGCAGGAGGGTGACTACGGCTCAGAACAACCTTGGACCAGGATCTTTCCCCATCTCTTGATTGTTTCTCTCTCTGAATCTCTGTTAGTCTGCGCTCTTCCTGTGATCACCTTTCTATGCGTCAGAATATTGTAGAGCATTTCTAAGGTTTTTATGTTATAATGTAGCCCCGTCTACTTCCAAACAAGGAAAGGATGGGTTGCCCCAGCTTGGCCCAACTGTCCACTGCTGGTGGGCGGGACCAGGTGGGCAGGGTCTGGGGAAGCACTGCGCTGGGCCCCACTTGGGTGAGGTGGTTCTGAGACCAAAGAGCCAGGGAGGAAGCTGGGCCACAGTGCGCCAGGTGGCTCATCACAGGGACCACGTGGATAGTGATGCGGGAGGAGCAGTCTCCAGAGAAGCAAGGAGAGATGTGGCAAATGACAGAACAATCTGCGTGGAAGCTTGTTACAAGGAAGATTCCCAGGCCAGGCCTGCAGAGGTTCGGATTCAGTAGGTCCGAGGTGGGGGGAGGGGGGCAGAATCGGAGTTTTAACAAGTACCTGGGGGGTTCTAATGCAGGGGGCTAGGAAATCACATTTAAATAGTAATCCAGTGGATGCAAATATTGTTGACAATGACCACACAACTGTGGACAAGCTTATCTCCAAAAAGTGGCCACAAGTGGCCTGGGCTTACTAGTTTATTTTGTCACTCATTTCTTGCTATTATTCTGTTCCACGTTTTCATTTCGTCCTTTTCTTTTTTATTCTTTCCCCCCAAAGAGCCCATTCCTCCTCCTCTCTCCCCTCCCACCCCTCAACTGAATAAAGTCTCAAGAAATTACAAAGGGAGGAAGATTTCTATGAATCCACACCTCCCTTCCACTTGAACTGGACAGACTGTGGCTGGGCCGTAGGAGACACCCAGATGCCTCATGTTTTGCTTCGTGCTTGATGTATTACCTTGAGCCCTAGAGGTTAGAGAGAGTCAGGACCAGAGGAAAACCTATCCCTTCTCAAGAGTTCCAGTTAACTCATTTTGATCACCGTGCATTCAGAAGCCAATCTAGTTTCCTTGGTAACCTTCTTAAAGACCAGTCTGAAGGTATAGTCTACAAAACATCCAAAAACAGTTTGGGGAATTTAAGTTGGTTCATATGGTTGGTATGGTTTGTTAATGGCATTCCTAGCCTGTCTGGAAGAGCATTCTAGTCAGATAGATGGCCGTGGTCTATGGCAGTGGGAGACCTGAGCAGAACCTCACCAAGATGGCACCACAAGTGTCATTTGGGCTTTCACCTTTCCCCTTCCTGTAAGATGCCTCCCCGGTAGTGGACACTAGCCAGCCGATGGCAGGGAGTCCTCAACTTTGGGGAATAGTAATGTTCTTGCCGTTGTTTGGGTCTCTCCTTTGAAAATGCCATGTTGTAAGATTTTATAAATTAAATACCATTTTACATTATTTTGGTTTTCTATCTGGAGGTAAGTGGAGAAACCTTTGGGTGTCACAAAATCAGGACTGATAACAAGTAGGCAATGTGATGAATAGAGTTCTGAGCGAAGGACCCAACTTTCAAGTCATTGTAAGAGGGTACGTGTGTGTGGGCGGGGGGGGGGGGGGTTGTGTTAGCGATGGGAAGCCCTCTTTTTTAGCCAAGGGACATTCAGACTATGATAGAGGTGGGCACATGCAGCCATCGGAGACTCCTGGTGAGAGTGGGAAGTGGTGGCCTAAAGGACAGTGAAGACCGATGATGTATCCCGGTTTGCTCCTCTGCTCTACTTTTTTACTTTCCATATGGACTAGTAAGTGGGCAGGCAAGAAACAATTTCACCTAGAAAATCTGAAAGTTACAGTCTCTGCCACTCATAATACAACTTAATTTCTTTTTTCATTTTTGAATGATTCAGGGGAAACTTCAGATGTGGGTAGATGTTTTCCCTAAGAGTTTGGGGCCACCAGGCCCTCCTTTCAACATCACCCCCAGGAAAGCCAAAAAGTAAGTAGTCTTGAGACTGTGCTACATTGGACTGAGGTCTTGGTGCAGGACCAGAGAAAAAAGCACCTTCAAAATGTGCTCCTTTCAGATACTACCTGCGTGTGATTATCTGGAATACCAAGGACGTTCTCTTGGATGAGAAGAGCATCACAGGAGAGGAAATGAGTGACATCTATGTCAAAGGGTAAGGTTAGCATGCTCGTTTGCCTTTGACAGACAAGGAGTGAGTGTCACCATTATTCAGGGTGTCCTCTAGGATCCTTGGTCAGGTGAAGCTGTTTCATTCCTTGCGTGCCGTCTGCTCAGGGAGTGAGAACAGAGAGAGAAGAGAAATCGGTACGGATCTTGTTTATAAGCAGAGGTATCGAGGTTTCATGCTCCACCCCGATCAAAGAGGTTGAGTACAAACGGCGTAGTGATTAAAACGCCAGACTCTGGAGCCAAACGACCTGGTACTTCCCCTACCAGCTGGGCAAGTTAGTGAGCTTGAGGTTTCCCATCTGCAAAATGCAGATGAAGATAGTACCCGCTGCTCTGGGATATTCAGAATAGAGTTACTCAAAGCATTTAGGACAGTGCCTGGCAGATAGTAAACATTGTGTGTGTTAGGGTTGTCCAGAGAGACAAGTAGTGTGTGTGTGTGCATGCACGCACACACACATGTGCACAGGGGGGGGGGCGCAGGGGAGAAAGAGGAGTTTGTTATAAGGAGTTGGAGCACATGATTCTGGAGGCGGAGAAGTCCCACGGTTCTGCGCAGCCGGTGATGTAGTTGAGGCTGACTCCTCCTTCCTCTGCCTTTTGTTCTATTCAGGCCTTCAACAGACTGGATAAGGCCCACCCACACTGGGGAGGGCAGCCTACTCACTGAGTCCACCAATTCAGGTTCTGATCTCATCCAGAAACACCCTCACAGACACACCCAGAATACTGTGTCATCTGGGCACCCTGTGGCCCGTCACGCTGACACAGAAAATGAACTATCCACTGTGTGTTAGCGATTAGAATTACCATTCCACATAGACCAAGTTTGGTTCTTTGATATGTAAAAAATAAGATTTGTTGAAATTTAATATATTCAAAAAGTGATAACAAAGTTTCACTTATGATCCCAAGTGGCCTTCAATCAAAACTTTGTCGAAGACATAATTACTATCATTTGAGTTCACTGTAAACAGGGAATGTTTCATCAAGTTCTTCATTATTCTTTCTCATTTCAGGATCTTATTACCATTCCCCAAGGAAAACTAATCCTAGCTAATTATATATATGCAAATTTATCTGACTGTCGTAAGCATTTTTTTTTCAAATCAGAGAAACTCAAGGAATACTGGACTGAGAGAAAAAACTAATCAAAGAATAAAAGCACAACCTAAAGTACCATGTCCTATTTGGAATTAAAATCTAAATATGCGAAAAGATGAATTATGCATAAATAGTATGCCTAGGGTAAACTACTGCATGCTGATATGAAATACATAGTATATTACTAACCCCAATACACACTGTTTACTCTCTGTCACAGGATAATGGACAGCTAGGACACTTCCCGTGTCAGACACATACAAAGTTACACATATGTGTACACAAAGAGAGTCGTTGTTTAACTTGTTTTAAAATAAAAATGTGAAATTCATATTTAGAATTCAATATGAAAAGATTCAGGAAAATAAGAGAGGGGAGAGCTTATTTAAGGGGTAAGCGGTCTAGGGAAGGAGGATGGTGGCACTTTGGGGACCTTGTCAGGACGTGAAGTCACCGAGGTCCTAGCCAAAGAGTGTGAACTCTCTTCTGCAAGTTAAAAGCTTAAAAGTGGGGGCGCCTGGGTGGCACAGCGGTTAAGCGTCTGCCTTCAGCTCAGGGCGTGGTCCCGGCATTATGGGATCGAGCCCCACACCAGACTCCTCCGCTATGAGCCTCCTTCTTCCTCTCCCACTCCCCCTGCTTGTGTTCCCTCTCTCACTGGCTATCTCTATCTCTGCCAAATAAATAAATAAAATCTTTAAAAAAAAAAAAAAAGCTTAAAAGTGAATAAAGATGAATCTTTCAACTAATCTCGCTAGTTAATTAGCAAAAAGGACAACTATTGTAGTTGATTGATGTTAATACCATTACTAATAATTAGATCTAATATTAGCATGTGACTTTCTAGTAGTCTCCGTGGTCCCTTGAGGCAGAAGAATAGGCCTGGATTTTGGAGTCAGATCAACCAGGGCTTCATAATTCTTAATGAATACTTAATTCTGTCCATTACTGGCTGTGTGATCTTGTGGAAGTTAATTATTCTGTCTGGACCTCGGTTTCCTCATCTGTAAAACGGAGCTAGTTACGTAGCTGTTGGGAAGAATAAGACAAGGCATGCTTAGTACAGCAGATGATTAGTAACACAGTTAAGGATTTCACCCTTTCCATTCTGGCCCTTCTAAGCCACCATCTTCCATTCTGTCCTCATGATGACCATGGGAAGGGAGCGCATATTGTTAACCTCATTTACAGATGGGCGAGGAAGCCCAGAATGGTAAGTGGCAGAGTGAGTTCATAGCCCGGCCTGCCTCCTACTGAGAATCTCTGTCTGGGGTGGGGGGGGATCCAGGTATCAGTCTTTTTTTGTTGTTTTTTAAACTCCACGGTTGATTGCAATGGGATTCTCATGGGCCGTCAGTGTGGAGAACCGTGCCCTCCTCCACTTCAGCAGTCTAAAATCCAGCGTTCTCCTAGTTCCTAAACTGGCCCCTTCCCAGTAGCAGGCAGATATGACATCAGTTTCTGCCCCCACACGTTCATTCATTCCTTCCTTCAACAGGCCTACTACCTGCCAGGCACAAGCCACAGGAAACTTTTCAAATTGTCAAAAGTTAAGATGTTAAATTGTTTATGGAAATGAATTTTCGTTGATATACACATGGAAATAACAGCTTACATCTCCCTTGCTGGTCTCGTTAATGCGATCATAGTGAATCTAAGAATAAAAAAAACCGTAAGATGAGTCATGCCTGTTTTGTTTGCTTAAGTAAAATATGGAAGAGGAAATGCTAAAATTTTGAACTAACTCATATTCATTAAGCCTATCAGCAGTGATGACAGACACTGATGAGTTATAGTTAGGAAGACTAGCATCATAGCCAGCAAGTTTCAGCGTTCCCAAAATAGAAGCTAAGTTGTTGATATTTTCCAGAAAATGTCACCTTATCCTTGCTAACTGAAGTCTAAAGGGTTTCCTGCTTTGGTTTTAGAGGAATTATATTTTATTTGGCTACAACCTGTGTTGGATGCAACAGAGCACCTCCCCTTCATAAATCACCTCCAGCTCCGTAGATAACTGGAACCTGCCCAAGAAAAGTGCATTAATTCTCCTGCCCTTCGCTCCCCTAATCACTGCACAGTTTTGCGGCTAGATTACCTGTCAATCACGTGAAGCTAAAGTCTGTTTGCTTCTGCTTTTCAGCTGGATTCCTGGCAATGAAGAAAACAAACAGAAAACAGATGTCCATTACAGGTCTTTGGATGGTGAAGGGAATTTTAACTGGAGATTTGTTTTCCCATTTGACTACCTCCCAGCTGAACAACTCTGTATCGTTGCTAAAAAAGTGAGCTCTGATCTATGCCCATGGGAAGTGGGTGTCATGGGTCTGCCTTAACAGATACAGGGAACGTAGGAGCTACTCAGCACCTCTGAGGTCATGTCCGGCTCCCTCTTGATGCAGATGGGGAAGCTGAGACCCACAGAGGTGCAGATACGTGCCCAGGGTAACGGAGCTAAGACAGCTCTCTGTGCAGTTCGGAAGGATCAGGAACACAGCTGTCCTTTCCCAACGTGGGTAACGGGGTAAAGGATCTAGTAAAGGGTGGACCTCAGGATCTTGTATATTCAACCACCCAAGTGTGTTTTTATGTCACAGGGAGACTGATTTCTTCCCAGATAAGCAGAACTGTTTGACTCATTAACCCAACAGAGGCAAGATATTAAAGTAGGTGAAATTTCCCTTTTACCTTCTTCATTAGACCTCGGCATGTGCTTTACCTCCTTCAGAAGCACTTCCATGAGGGTTCAAGGCCCTCATGGTCTTAATTAGTAAGACTCTAGTTACAGAACTCAATTCAAATTGGCTTATACCCAAAAAGTGATTTATTGGTTCACATTACTAAAAAGTCTAGGGTTGGCTGGCTTAGGAACGTTGGATCTCAGGTTGAACTGATGTCTTTAGGAATTGCTCTCACTTTCTCCACCCTTCTCTCTGTCCTCTCCCGTGGACCTCATTCCCTAGTGAGGTAAGATGGCTGCCTGCAGCCCCAGCCCTCCTGCCCACCTCCTGCCCTCCCAGCAACCTCAGCAGAAAGAGAAAAATCCCAGAGGGTGCCAACCAGAGTTCTGGAATTGGGCCTCCATGTCTCTGTTTGGGTCACGTTCCCATCCCTGAACCAACCAACGTGGCCTGGGGATGCAGTGCTCAGACTGGCCCAGCTCTGGAGTTAGGGACAGAGTCGTCAGTTCTTCCCAAACTGCATGGACTTGGAGAGTCCCCGAGGAAAATCTGGATGCTTTTTCCCCACAAAGGAGGCCTGAAATCTGGGCAGGCAATAATGAGAGATGTCTTTTATAGATTCCCTGTCTCATTCCTGCTCCCCACATTCTGTAAACTTTTCCTAGCTCCGGCTGCTCACCTCCTCTCCCCACACCTGATCAAAATGCACCTGCCTCATGTCCCACCTAGCCAGACCCTACCCTCCGCTGGCCCTACTCAGTGCTGCTGCTGCAGGGAGCACTTTTCCATGCCAAGTGAGAGCAATGCCTTCAAAGGGCACTTTCTAGAGATACAGAGGCTCGACCTGATGTCAAATCATGCACACTTCTAGATGGTGAGGGATTTAGGGTCAGGTAGGCCTTTCCTACCTACCCACATCTAGCGATGGACCTTTCAGTGCCCTGCGTGCCACCTGGAACATGACCCCACACAAGACAGGCCAGCCAACAGCAGAATGGGCTTCCTAGCCCCTCAGAGCCAGGGCCCCTGAGCCCTGCAAAGGGCAACATTTCTGGAATGTCATCTGAAAAACAAGAAACAGGGGCACCTGGGTAGCTCAGTCAGTTAAGCATCCGACTCTTGATTTTGGCTCAGGTCATGATCTCAGGGTTTTGAGATCGAGCCCCAGGTCAGGCTTGCTCTGGGCGTGGAGTCTGCTTAAGATTCTCTCACTCCCTCTCCCTCTCCCCCACTCCAAAAGAAAAGAAAAGAAAGAAAAACAAGGAAAAACCCAACCATCTTTCTTAAATTCATGAAACACTGGGGGAATCCCATTCTGCTGGGGCCTGCGGCATGCAGGTATAGTAGGCTGTGGAGGTGTTACTATGGCCAAGATTGTTCAGGCAGAGGCAGAGACCAGAGGTGAGAACTTGGAGGACCCTTACCCAGTCCCCCTCCACCTAACTTTAGAATGAGGAATCTGGGGGTCTTCGTTGACCACAGCATGTAAAACAAAGCAATATTTTCAAAAGCCAAAAATGTCAGGACATTTGAAATCTACACTGATAAAAGAGTGAAAGCTGAACCCCCGTCTCCTCACCCCCATGTGAAATAAGTGTGCTCAGACATCCGTGGGGGGGGGGGGAAGGTCACAGAGCAAATGTGACACCCCAACAGGTGAGTGTGTGGGCTGGCCTAGAACAGCCTGGCTTTGGGAGGTGAGTCGGAGCTGGCCATAGTGGTCTGGGGCAGGGGAAGGGGGCAGATATACTCACTCCCCAAACCCCAGAAGTGGCGGCAGGGAGTCACACCAATGGGAACATGGGAGGCCGGCAACCTTCTGTTTAGAATTGCCTGGGACAACCTTTTTGTCACACAGCTGGTGGCCTTGAGATTTCCTGGGGAGCCTGGCTGCCCTCCATACCATGGGGTGGAGGGTTGAGGGCAAGGGGGGAGGGGGTGTTTTGCTGAGGAAAACAAAGGCCCCATGCCCTGATGCTGGGGCTTCAAGGAGCCAGAGGGGAAGGTTTCAGAGTCCAGTAGTCTGTGTCATTTGGTTTTTCTTTCTCTTGTCATTTTAGGAGCATTTCTGGAGTATTGACCAAACTGAATTTCGGGTCCCACCCAGACTCATCATTCAGATATGGGATAATGACAAGTTTTCTCTGGATGACTATTTGGGTAGGGCTTACCTTTGGATACTTTTCTCTAAGAAATTTTACTTGGAATTGGCAAAATCATTAAAATCTGGAATCAGTGATTTGAATCTCCAGTACCACGAGTAATTAAGGGTTGGGGCACACTCACTGCCTGGATGTCCTCTGGGCAGTGTGGCCTGCCTGCTTGCTGTCTCAAACCCTCTGAAAATTTTGTGCAGTGAATGTTGCCCTTTTCTTCAGGCCCCACCCACCTTCAAGGGCCCCCAAGGAGGCTCTTGGACCAGCTCTGGTCTTGCCATGAACACTCAAAGTCTGTTTTCACAAGCGAATGCTACAGCCCTGCCTCCACGTCCAGACCACTCACTCTGCCTCCTCAGCACATCAGAATGGGCACCCCCCTCCTGCAAGCTGCTCTCAGCCCCCTCATGTCACCAGCCCTTGTTGTTTCCCTCAGCTCCATCCTGCTCTGCGGTTAAAGGCCCTCGTTAAACACCCCCCACCCCACCACCACAATAACATAATGCTCTTCTGAATTCCCTCTCCCAGGCCCTGGGTCTGCGTCATTGGCCTGCTGTTTATCCCTCCCACTCTTTATATACAGGCCTTTGCCTTCCCTGGAGTTCTCTGGCTCCCCAAACCCCCTCCTCAATTTACCCGCCCCCCCCAGTTGAAGGTAAAAAGCTTCAACATTCACCTTTCAGCAAGGTATGACTCCGAAGCCAGCACGAGCAGCCTGTGCGCTCACGGTGCCTCTGTTCAGGGTAGCTTGAGACTGCTGTGGGCACTTTGCACATCGAGTCTATAGCGGTTTAATTCTTTTGAGCTTGTAGAAGAGCTCTGTTTATGTTTGTATCTTTGAGAAATAAACCATGTCACCCTCCTCTGTGAGATGCAGAGCAGTGGACATTTCTTCTACCACTTTCCATCCTGTCTGGAAGGACTTCTTTTAAATGTCTACCGGGATCCTTTTCTCTAACTCACCCATCACCTGCTCAAAATCACTGTCTGCCTCTCCTCTGACAAGAACATTCTGTTCACTTGTGAACAATGGCTGATCTACTGAAGCTTATTTGGGTCTAATTGTTTCCTTGGCTAGGTTTCCTGGAACTTGACTTGCATCGCACCATCATTCCAGCAAAATCATCAGAGAAATGCAATTTGGACATGATTCCAGACCTCAAAGCCATGAACCCCCTTAAAGCAAAAACCGCCTCACTGTTTGAGCAGAAGTCCATGAAAGGCTGGTGGCCCTGCTATGCAGATAAAGATGGCTCTCGCGTGATGGCTGTATGACTATTTCCCAGTTCTGGGTCATTCATTCCTTTTGTCATTTAGGCTCTGCCCTCTCTCAATCGATGCCAGATAAGATAAGGAAGTGTTAAATTGATGAGACCTTACGTTATAGGAATGGTTTGTACTAGGATCACAAGAGAAAGTGGCCGATGACAAGAGCGTATGTTTGGGGTTGTGTGGAAGGTGGTGGAGGACTGGAATGGAAAAGCTGGGAGCCCGAGTGGCTACACTGTATTTCTTGAGGACCCTCCTTCACCGGGAAGGCTGTTATCCTGAGCTTTTGGTACAATTCAATACAGAAAAAGGAACTTCAAATTCAAACTCTTCTTGTTTAAAAAAATAAATTTAAAAAGGTGGAGGAAACAGGGAGCCCTGACATCCACTGGACACAAAGGCCGAAACTTACAAGCAAATTTGGAGAGCTCCCAGATAGAGTGTGATAGAGAAGCACGAGTCCGGGTTACCATGCCATGTCACAGAAGACTACCTCATTCATCATGTACTATTGCTATTAATAACACCTAACATCCTAGATCATTGATTATGAGCCAGCCAACATGCTAAGTGCCTCACGTTCATAATCCTGTTTTTGAAAACAACTTGAAGGTCTAACTTACATAAAATGCACCTATTTATAGTGCACAATTCCATGAGTTTTGACTAATAGAGACACTCCTGAGACCACCACCAGAATCAAGATCCAGAACATTCCCACTGCTCTAGAAGTTTCCTTGTGCCCTCTGCAGTCTACTATTCCCTCCACCCCTGGTCCAGGAAACCACTTAACTGTTTTCTGCCACTACAGAGTAGTTTACACATAATCTCGTTTAGTTCTGACCAATTCCAGAAAGTAGACATTATCTCCATTTTGTAGATTCAAGAAACAGGCTGGGATATAACATTATATGTTAACTATGCTTAAAAATTTTTTTAATTTTCTTAAAGAATAAAAAAAAATACTGAGCTAGGTAAAATAAAAACCAGCCCTCAAAACAGGCTGGGGGAGATGTAGCAACTTGCCACAGACCCCTCACTTCGTCTGACTTGTCAGCGTGGGAGTCACTTGGCTCCACCACCGAACCGTTGGTCAGGGTTGGGGTCCTCAGACTACTGGTGACCTAGTGGGCATTCCGGGGTCCTAGAAAGCCCGTGACAAGCCTGGCCATAAAGGTGGGCAACTTTCTAGACCTCTTTCAGCTTCAGCATCCTCAAGTGCACGTGAGGGTCGTCACAGTACCTGCTTTATAGGGCTGCTGTGAGCCTCACACAGGATTATCCACATAGAAGCCTTAAATGGTGTCCAGAGCATCGCTTAGGAACCCGTGTGAACACAGAGGCGGCATTCATTCGCTCGCTTGTTCATGCGTATACAGTGTACACAGGTACCCACGGAGTGCCCTCCCTGCTCCATACAGTGGGGCGAGCGTGGCTAAGCGGGAAGCGTGGAGGCTCAGTTAGTGCTACGTGGTGTTGTCAGCAGTATTTAGGTTAATCTGGTCCAAATAAAGTTACAAAGGACTGTGTGTGAGCAGGCAAGGAGATGGATATGAGAAAGTTAGAAGATGGGCTTCAGAGAATGAGAAGCAGCAGGGGGAGGGAAAGCAATTTGTCCTCTCAGATTCCCATAAGGGGTCAGTTCAGAAACACATGGAAGAGGAAATGTGATGAAATCTCTTGAGGAAAATTTAAGGCAATCTAAGGATTATTTTACAAGAATAAAAAACATTGCTCAGGGAATACTCCTTGGGTTGAAATGAAAATATTTGTGAAACGTGATGTCATGTGTTTAACCTGTTCTGCTTTACTGAAGGGGAAAGTGGAGATGACGTTGGAAATCCTCAATGAGAAGGAGGCGGACGAGAGGCCAGCCGGGAAGGGACGAGATGAACCCAACATGAACCCCAAGCTGGACCCACCAAAGTGAGAGGCCCTCTTTGTTCTCCATGATGTCTGATCCCCAAACACCTGCAGTCTGAAAGCCCCCTTCCAATACATTTAATGGAATGGATTCAGCGTTGTCTTAATTTTGCACTTAATGGGGGAGGTGGGGGATGGAGAGCTTGCTGATCCAGCTTCATTTTAACCTTTCTCCTTTCCCACAAAACCAAAGTCCAGAGTATCTTCAGCATCCTGGGAGGCCATAAAACGTTAAAAAATCTTTCTCAGCCAACTAAGGGGAATAATGTCTTTTCTTGACTTTATCAGTATTATTAATTGTCCTTAAAAGTGTGATAGGTTCCGAGGTAAAAGGGCTGTCCCACCCGAGCTGGGTAGGTAAAACCATTTCTTTGCAATGCAGCCGACCGGAAACCTCCTTCCTCTGGTTCACCAACCCGTGTAAGACCATGAAGTTCATCGTGTGGCGCCGGTTTAAGTGGGTCATCATCGGCCTGCTCATCTTGCTGGTCCTGCTGCTCTTCGTGGCCGTGCTCCTATACTCCTTACCGGTACGAGTCCTCGGCCTCACGTCGTGGCTTTTTGTGTGTGAATGGTGGCCCGTCACTCACCTTGGTTCTTGCCTCAGTTGCTGTTCGGGAGACTGACCTACTTAGCGGCTGTGGCGCTGCAACCCTTCAACCCACGGGAAATTTAAAGTGATGTGTGTTGTGATGAGAATGACAGTCTTAGGGTATCATGAATTACAGGCAGAATTCCTGGTTCAAAAAAAATTTTGGTTTCAGGAATTCTAGGAGAACTCCTTCAGACCCTTAGCAATGTGGGTCAGGATAAAGCCAGCATTTCTGACTGATCTTCCTTGTCCCAAACCATCCTGCAAGCTAACTCTTTATCCTAGCACCCACAGATCCCCAAATGTGGGCTCAGTATAGGTCTACATTAACCCTGAACTTAACTTTAACTAGATTGGGTAATCTAGCTAGTTCCCCCCAGCTCCCCCGCAGGTATTGCCCTCACCTGCCAGGACACCTTTGCCAGTGCTAGTCCCTTGCCCGTGCTGTGTCTATCAAAACTTTACTTGTTCTTCAAGGCTTGCCTCCCATAACCTCTCCCTTCAGTTTTCCTCCATCACCTCAGTCATAAGCGCGAGTCTAGATGGAAGGTTTGCTGGTGTGCCTAGAAGTCGTACCTTTGTTCTCTCATTCAAGGGATTTATTGAGCATCTACTACAGGCTAGGAATTGGGATGTTGAGATGACCAAGGCATGATTTCTTGGCCACGAGCAGTTCATGGTCTGGGGACAAGCAGACATATGAATAAGTAAATTGCTACGAAAGGCAAGCTTTTATAGAGACAGGAAGGGTGAGCACAGGATCCTATGGCTGAGGGTGGTTTCACCAAGGAGGCGAAGCCCATTTTGCCAAGTGGAGAAGGGACAGTCCAGGCATTTAACAACTCTTCCTTCGATTAGTATTGGTAATAATACAGCTGTTTTGTGTAGGGTAACATTGTCACAACCACAACAGCAGAGATGTGAGGTCTCTATTTGTCCCCAGTATCATACTTTGTTTGTTAATGCACACGTACACTGGTTTCTACTTGCCAGCAGTCCAATCTGTCTTGACCATTTAAAAAACAGTAATTTCTTCTTACTGATTTAGAGTCTGTTGATTTAAACCAGTGGTTCTCAGTGGGGGGCAGTTTTGCTCTCGGGAGGGTGGCTGGCAGTGTCTGGAGACATTCTGGTTGGCACACGTGGGAGGTGCCACTGACACGGGGCAGATAGAGGCCAGGAACGCTGCACACACCGCAGTGCACAGGCCAGTCCCTGACGGTGAAGAGTCAGGTGGTTCTAAATGTCAGTAGTGCCAAGGCTGAGAAACCCTAACATAACTATTTAATTTTTTAACATTCTTTCTGTTTTCTTTTTAGAATTATTTGTCAATGAAGATTGTGAAGCCAAATGCATAGTGAAAGCAAAATGCTTCTTTTCAAGTCATCCAGCAATGAGGGAATCCTGTCTCCCTTTATGGACCGAAACCAAGACCGATTTTGTTTGTGTCTGACACTGATCCCGGCAAGAGGCTTGTTAGGGTTACTTCACTGAGGCCGGGAGTTCCCAGAGGGTCTAGGTCCTGAAAAGTCTGGCCAACAAGCAACATTTTTATTATCTTTTGAAGTATTAAGTTTTAACCACATTTTTCAGGATATTTTTCAAGGTGGCTGGTTCCATTTAAAAAGCATCTTTTTTATGGGTCCTTAATTTTATAATTTTTAGAAATTGCTGAAATCAAATTAGACAATTTCTGCATCTTAACTTCATATACTACTTATTTGCAATCAACAAAAAGGACTGTGCGTTATAAAATAGAATAGTCAGAGTCATTCTTATTTATGCCTGCAACAATTTTTACAATATTTTATACAGATGAATGTCATGAGACACTATTCCATCTCTGTGGTGAACCCAAATAAAAACATTTCATCTTCGATACATAGCTGTCATTGTAGCTGTGCGCTGAGCTGGGAAGAGGCGGTTCCTAGTCCTCTGGGTCTCCGTGGATGGAGTACTACAGCATACCACTCGGCCATAAACTTTTCATACATGTGCTGCCAAATCTTAGCCAGTGGGCCAAACTGAGGCTAATAAATTATAAGCTAATGCTTATTAAAAATACTTATTCTGTGCATGGCATTGTTTCAAAAGTTTTATGTGTATTAACTCCTTTAATCCTCAAGATAATCCTATAAAGGTAGGTAACATCAACCCCATTTTACAGTTGAAGCAATGGAGGCACAAAGGTAGAAGTAACTTGCATAAGGCCATACAACCAATAAATGGTAGAGCTGGAATTTGAACCCAGGCAGTCTGGGTTCTTTCCTTCTTAACTTCTCTTAACCACCACACTATTCCACCAGTGGGAAGTCTATCAAGAGGGGCATGGAGCTGAATGGTCAAGTAAGGAATGACAGTAGCAACCAGTGTGGCTCCCTGCCAACACCAAGCACAGTCAGCGTGCCTTCTAGAACATCGTCCTGATACTACCTGAGACCATGGTGAGATCAACAAACAGTTCTACACACAGAACCAGGAGGAGCAAGAAATGGTACAATAATGCTGATGCTTCTGGACATTTAGATAACACTATACCACCATGCTGTCTTTGCATTATTGCCGAATTGTTTCCTATTTTGAATATTTTATGTTCTCCCCCAAATTTTAACATTCTAAGTGTGCTTGATACGTAAAATGGTGGAGAGCCACAGCACTATCTAAATCAGAATGCTCGCCATTTCCCCCAGGCACCTTGTACGCTCCTCCCCGCGTCTGGCCATGTGATCACCCACCCGAAGTGCCTCCATCCACCTGCACTGGTGGCAGCTCTGCCCGCCCTTGAAGTTCTGGTTCAGATGCCACTTTCTCCGGACACCTCTTAGGCCCCAAAGCGGTCCTTCAATATCAGATGCAAACATATTATCACAACCTTCCTGAAGAGAGATGTTAAAAGCCTTAAAAAAATGTTTGTGCCCTTTGACCCAGTAATTTCACTCCTATTAACTCCAAGGAAATGATCAGAAAGGCAGCCAGAGGTTCATGTACAAAAATGCATGTGACACTGTGCTTTATAATGGTACAAATCAGAAGCAACCTAAGTGCCCAAGTGGAGGGGAATGGCTGAATATATGGTAAAATCCCTATATTGGTGCAAGGATTAAAATATATCAATTTTTAACATTTTGTTACTGACATCGGAAAGTGCTAATATGTGAGACGCAACCCCAAGAAATCATAATACAAATCTATACAAAATAAGCCCCAAAATACATGGGTGTCTATAAAGAAATGCACCAAAATATTAGCAGTGTAAGGAGCTTATGCAAGATTTATACTTGTGCACACTGAAATAATTTATAAAAGCAAATCAACATTGGAAGTTCCTAACAATTTTTCCCCTAAAACTAAGAGATCGAGTTTGAGAAATATTGCTATACTCTGTTTCACCTTGTAGCGATATAGGTGTGGCTTGTTTTCGCAACTGATTGTAAGCTCCTTTAGGACAGAGGTAATACCTGTGAGATCACCTCTGGGTGCCCCAGAGCAGCAGGCCTGGATTTGTATCCCTGGCCCTGCCTCAGACTCGTCTGCATCCTGGGAACAATAATGCCTCTCTCGCGGGATTAAGGTGAGAGCTGAATGGGCTCCTGTATGGAAAGCACCTTTACAACATCTGAGGCCTGGCTGGTACTCAACACCAGTGTTGTTCCAGTATTGCATCAGACTGGTAAAAATCTGATGTCCTAGTTCCAAAAGCAGATAAAAGCAGACTCTTTTCCCTCTAAGACTCACTAAATAGGATAAAAGTGAGCAAGAAGACTGCCTTCCACCTCCTTAAGACCAAAAAAGAAGAAAGTGGGGGTCTCGAAGTCAGGAGGAAGGAAAACAGGTCTATTCCCACCATTTCAGGCTGCAGTGTCAAAGCCAGTATGTGTGGCTGGTGGCAGGGACACCTGCATTGTTCCAGTGCTTTCAGACTGCTCCAGTTTGGAGAACCCCTGGGCCCTCCCTGTTATAGGGTTGACAGGTGTCATCATGGCGCTCATTATGAGCAACCAGCTATTGACGAGCTAGACTCCTAACCCTCTGGAGTCACACTGTACCTACACCCAAACTGCTACTTTCTTAGAACATCACATCATCTTGCTTATAATTAACAGGTTGACAGCTTTCAGCTAATTTAGGGGACACTCTAAAATGATGTAAGAGAGACAATGTCACTTAAAATGGAATTTTCCTGGAGGAAAAAAAATGGGCTCCACAAAAGAGCACTGCCCCAGCCAAGGTCATTATTTTGAATATTTAACAATCAGTATGGCCCTGACACCAGCCAATCGGAACAGAGGCTTTACCCCATCACAGTGGAGAATGGCTATTACAAACCTGGAACTGCCTCTCCGGCACGGATACTAGCCTTCCTTCCAGGGAAGCCCACCCATACACTCTCCCACAGTGCCGCCCTCAAGGAACACAGGCATACCTCGGAGATAGTGCGGGCTCGGTGAATACACAGCATAATTAAGAGCTCTAGGATTTTTGGCAGAGTAAATGGGCACTGGTTTCAACTTTAAGTCACCAGCTGCATTAGGGGAACCTGTCCTTGGAAGCTTGGAGCCAGGCACTGACTTCACTCTAGCTGTGAAAGTCCCAGATGGCATCCTCTTCCCATATAAGACTGTCTCCTCTATGTGGAAAAATGTGTTGCTGAGTGCAGCCACCTTTACCTTAGCCAGAGCTGCTGGATAACTTGCTGCAGCTTCTTCATCAACACTTGCTGCTTCACCGCTATGTTATAGAAACAGCTTCTTTCCTTGAACCTCACGACCCAACCTCTGCAGCTTCCTCACCTCTCCCAGCCTTCAGAGAATTGAAGAAAGGCCCTTGCTCTGGATTAGGCTTTAGCTTAAGGAAATGTGGCTGGCTGGATCTTCTATCCAGACCCCTAGAACTTTCTCCATATCAGCAATAAGTCTGTTCTGCTTTCTTATCATGTGTTCACTGGAGTAACATTTTGAATTTCCTTCAAAACCTTTTCCTTTGCATTTGCAACATGGCTAACTGGCTCAAGAGGCCTAGCCTTCGACCTCTTTCGGTTTTCAACATCCTCTTCCGCACTATGCTTAGTCATTTCTAGCTGTTGATTTAAAAAATAAATAATAAATAAAATAATAAATAAATAACATGAGAGATGTGCAACTCTTCTTGGAAGCCGCTATAGGGTTATTAACTGGCCTGACTTCAAGATGGTTGTCTCTCAGGCAATAGGGAGGCCTGAGGAGAGGGAGAGAGATGGGGGAACAGCCAGGCGGTGGAGCAGTCAGAACACACACACTTATTAAGTTTACTGTCTTACATGGGTGCAATTCATGGCACACCAAAACTGTTATAATAGTAACATCAAAGAGCGCTGATCACAGATTACCATAAGAAATAGAATAAAAATGAAAAAGTTTTAAATAACCAAAATGTGATTACACAGAGTGAGCAAATGCAGTTGGAAAAATGGTGCCAATAGACTTGCTCAACGCAGGGTTACCACAAACCTTTAATTTGTAAAAAACACAATACCCATGAAGTGCAATAAAGCAGAGCATGGTAAGATGAGGCTTGCCTCTAGTTGCTGAGTAGCTCAACGAATGGCTATAAGGAAAGTCCTTTCCTCCTTCGCCTTCAGCAGACCTAACTGGAAAGCATGCACATGGTTCTTTTGAGTAAGTGGCTGTGGAGCTCTATTAGGAATGAAATAATTCCCAGAGAGAGTATTAAGCTGGCTTTCTGTGTAGCACCCCTCCCCCTTCCTCCCATCCCCCCAGAAAAATGCTTCATCTTGTCAAAAGATAATGGTCCCTCATTTGAGGTTGTTAGCCGCCTGGTGACCTATAAATGATAGCTAAAAGCTGGAACTAATCACAGTCCAGTCAGATTGTCGCTTCGCCGTGAATTAAATAGCACTTAGTCCTAACCGATTCTAGCAAGTGCCACCATTACCGTTGGAGCCTTCATTAGGAAAATAAATCTCCATCAGTGTCTTGGGGGTGACAGGGAACTGAAAATCCTGACAGGCTAACACTTGATTTTGTTTTGTTCTTCCTTTCTCATTTTAGGGCTAGGGAAAAAATAAAAAATATATATATATTATATATTATATGTATATATATATATATATATTATATGTATATATATATATATATTATATGTATATATATATCACAATTAGACCTGTGCGTTGCTTTAAGGAGCTATTTAAAAGGTGAGCCGAGTTCTGAAGCCCATTTTGGAAAGGGAGCGGAGGGGAGCTGAGCAGTCTGGCTTTCCAGCTGCTGGCCAAGTGGCAGCTCTTTGCCCCTCTGAGTTCACCCCGGCTCAGAGGATTGTTTGTCCAAAGACTGGAGCTGACTTGTTTCACCACTGTTGAGCAGATGTTATTACAAATACAAGTAGAAGGCAAGGGTGCTTTCCAGAAACTGCTGTTCAGTTCAGAGAAAGTACAACTTGACAGCCATGTGGGGAACCAACACTGACAATGATCTCAAAGTTTAAAAACCCTCTACAGTTTAAATATTTCATGCTAAATAGATTTCTTTGTGAGGCCAATACATTCAGTACTCTGGACCATATGCACATAGCCTCCCAAAGCAGATGGGAATTCCATTCCAAAGAATGCTTTTCAGAGTCTGCTTGATGTGGAATTAGTTCATAATGGAGTCGATGTTGTAAATAGATTAAGCACCCGCCATCTTTGCAGCCGAGTTTTGTGTTTGTTCAGCGTTGAATGGCAACTCCCTAATCTTTCTCAGGTTAAACATAATGGTGTCCCAAGGAAGATCAAAGGAAGGCAGCTTTTCCCTTGGATATACATCCCCGAAATGAAATGCCAGAGTTCATGAAGTTCAAGAAAAACACAAGAGAAATGTGTAACACGGACTAACTGCAAGACCTAATGAGTAAGGGAATGTAATGAAAAACACAGGCCCGCCATATGTATAGTCAAACTCATAACTCCAGGGGTGCAACTTCGTGGGGGATACAGACTCCAGATTTTTACTATCTAAATAAACTTAACAAGAAAGAAAAATTATAATTTTTTGAGCTACTCCACAATAAATTGAATGCTTCTCAGGGCAACCTGATTTTGCCAAAGTTTATCTCAACTTCTTAAAAAGGCCCATTCAGCCCTTGACTAATATTAATGTGCTACTTCCATGTGTTTTCACAAAATCCTAGAGCCAAACCCGTAATCCTCTCCCCGTCATATTTCAGCTAAGTCCTGCCTCGGTAATTATCAGGAAGAGGACCAGGAATATCCAGCTGGATCCCGATGCGGCACGGCAGCCTCTCAGAAGGGGTTTCGCTTGGGTCAACAGGATAAACAGAATGAATGGATGGAATCCTGTCTTCGAGGCGGCAAGAGCGTGGGGCCAGGGGGTTCCAGACGTCTGGAAGCCTGTGAGCTCAGCTGGGTCAGTCACGGCATAATGCTGTGACTTTGGGTATCCCGTCTTCAACCTCTTTCCCCTCCTTGGTGAAAGTAAATGCTGAATTAAATGAGCCTGTCTGTCCCAGCTTTGTTTATGGTTCCACTTCTCTGGGGTTTGGTTTCCTCACCTGTAAAACCAGGACGATAATCCTCGTGGAATGATTATGAATATGACATTATTTAAAATACGTGGAAGTGTTTAGAACAGTGCTGGGGACAAAGCGAGCACACAATGTATTTGAGTCAGTTATCTTAATCATCGTCCTCATCGCCACAGGACAAGAACAGCCAAGCAGATATGGGCCCAAGGATTTCATCTATGTTCTCCTTTTGCAAAATGTAGCCTGAGGAAGGATACGAATCACTGCTATCCCAAATGATGCTGATTACCCCCAAGTTCTAACTGCATGTTCTTAAGTAGTGAAAGCAGGCAAAAGTACTAAGAGAATAAGCCAGTCCACCTGCCCCTGACCAAATTCAACAGAATTACCATATGATCCAGTGGAATTCCACTGCGGGGTGTACACCCCCAAAGAACTGGAAGCAGAGACTCAAACCTGTTTGTACAGCCAGGCTTGTGGCAGCAACAAGCACACAGCTGAAAGGTAAAAGCAGCCAAATGTCCATCGAAAGACAAGTGGATAAAGCAGATGGGGCACGGGGATACAATGAAATATTCTGCAGCCTTCAAAAGGAAAGAAACTGTGACCCCTGCGGCAGCTTGGACAATGAACGCATAACGCTTGAGACACAGCAGGAGGGCATTGTGCCAGGTGAAATAAGCCAGGCACAGAACAGATACTGCAAGATCCCACCTACGTGGGGTACCCAGAGTATCAAACTCCTAGAGACAGGAGGAGACTGGTGGCTGCGGGGGGCTGAGGAGAGGGGGGAAATGGAGGGGTTTAATGCGGACAATTTCAGCTTTGCCAGATGAAAAGCCTCTGTGAGAATAGTGATCGTGCCACAACGGGAATGTACCTGGTACCACTGAACCGCACACCTAGGAATGCCAAGTGTATGTTATGTATGTTTCACCACCATAAAAACAACAGGCAGAGAATGAAAGGTCCGTTCAGACAGACCCTTCCATGAACTCAGGGGACCTACTCTTCTGCTCCCTGTGGATCCAAAGGGCTGGTAATACTTGCTGACTGACCATGGGGTGAATCCTGTCTCATAACCAAAGCACAGGTCACAGAAGGGTCTTTGGATAGCTAAATCCAGGGCTCACAGATTGGATTTATTTGGCCCAAACTGCCTTTTTTTGAATTAGGTGTCCATACTTTAAAAATAAGAAAAATCTATGTTAAAAATGTTTTGAGCTTTTCTTAACAAATTATAAGGTCTGCTAATATTTCACAGTGAAAAAAAAAAAAATCATCTGGAAGCCTCCAGGCTGGGTATGTTCTCTGTCACTCCCATCACAGCCATGCCCCTGCCCTGCTCCATGCCCTGCCCTTTAGGGCAGCACCTCCCTCCCTCCCTCCCTCGTGGACCCTACTCACCCTCCCCAGCTGCCCCAAGTCAGCCACAACCCCAGATTCCAGGGAAGTACAATCAGCAGCTTTCAAACAGACTCCTGTCAGAAAAGAACATGTGAACAGCCAATATGGAAAGAAGCTCACTCTCATTACTAAGGAGGAAAATACAAAGGTAAAGCCACAAAGAAGTATCCTTTCCCACCTCTCAGATGGGCAAAAAATTTAGAAGTCTGACTTCAAAGACTCACGAGGGACTGAACAACATATATATTTTTTACATAGCTGGTCAGAGTATAAATAGGTTAAAACCACTGTGGAAAACAATGTGGCGCGATCTGCTAACAGTGACATTCCCTGCTCTGTGACCCAGCGACTCCAAGCCTCAGCTTATACCCTAGAGAAACAGCGACACCCGGGCACCCGCAGACAAATACAAGGAGGTTTGAAATAGCAGAACCCTGGAGAGACCCCCATGTCCATTAACAGCAATTGCGTAACACGGTGAGGTGTAGTTCTATAACAACATATTCTAAAGCCCTGCATGAATGAACTGGGAATGAATCACAGCCACACATGACGTGCTTAGTAACAATGCTGGGCAGAAGAACAAGTCTGAGAAGAATCCCTACAGCATTCTTTCTTTTATATACAATTTAAAAACATGTAACACCAAACATACTGTTTAGCGGGGCAAAGACATGGTAAATCTACAAAGACAAGCAAATGGTTGTCAGCCTTGGGAGATGGAGCTCTTTGGGGAGGGGACGAGATGGAACCAGGGATGGGTTCCCTGAGGGGTCCAAAGATAATGGTAAATGTTTCTTTTTACCCGGTGGTGGATGAAGGGATGCCCGTTCATGGAATCATTATTATTTATATTTCATATGTCCTACACAGATACTTTTTTGGAGCCAATATGTAATTTCTCAAAAAATTTAAAAGTTGTTTCTTCTCCCAAAATGATTGGGTCATCGCACAGTCCACTGAGGTTAAACATGACAAACGGCTTTTTGAGGCACTCAAACTCATGGCAAAGTTGATCTGGGAACAAACACATGGTAAGTCTTGTAAAAGCTGTTTATCACAGTCATTCAAAACCTCAGGTAGAGAGAGGTCAGAAGAGTGTCAGTCTGGGGTGCCTGGCTGGCTCAGGAAGTAGAGCATGTGACTCTCGATCTCAGGGTTGTGGGTTCGAGCCCCACATTGGATGTACAGATTACTTAAAATTGTTTTTTAAATCTTTTAAAAAAAAAAAAGGAAAGAAAAATGTCAGAGTCTAGTCAGGAAACGGAGCCCACATCAGAGATTTCATTCAGTGGAGGCACCTCCCCTAGGAAGAGGGGGACAGAAGAGGTGGGGCGCTGTCCTGGGGGAACAGGGACCTCAGGGGGGACGCAGGCACTACCAGCCACACTGCCCAAAGCAGAGTGAGAGAGGGTGAAGTGTCCTGTCTCTTTATTCCTCCTGCCTTCAGTCTCCGAGAAAGGCCTCCCATGAATCAGCCATAACCTAAGAAAGGAGAGTTTGCACAGTTTGGCCCCCCCACATGTGGAGGACACAGGGCAAGGAGGACAGCGAATGGAGTGGAGCTGAGTGGAGCCCGGCAGGACAGGGAGAGGCACAGAGAAGCTGCAGCAGCCGGCTCCTGGGTGTGCATTCTCTTATTTAATCTTCGCCATGATTCAACTGGGTAGGTTCTCTATTGTTTCTCCTCTACATAAGAGTACGGTTCGGAGAGGTGAAGTGATTGGCTCAAGGTCATCAAGCAATTTGGTGGTGGAGTCAGGACTGAGACCTGGACGATCTGAGTCCAGAGCCATTCCACCGGCTGATGCCACTTCTTTGTCTCCGCCTAAATGGCTTAGGTCAGATGAAATAGTAACAAAATCAACCTGGGGGATCAAAAACTTAAGGATTAAATTCAACTATTTAATGACTGCTTTCTCCCCACAGGGCCACATTTGTACTTTCATTTCCATTCCAGGACGTTTATCAATCCTACGCCATATTTGTCTCAGGGAATGAGAGGAGGGCTTCCACAGTGAAACCAGTTGACCTTCCTAGTCACACTAATTCCACGTGTGCCTCAGTGAGCCTCCGCTCCTGGCTCCCACTGGCTCACGGTGAGCACGGTGAAGACCTTGGATCGGAGCTCACATCAGCTCTGCAGACCGGAAATCCAAGGGACACTTCTCCCCTTATATCTATAGCCCAGAAGGCCTGAACGTGCCCCCTAGGAATTTCTCTTTTTTCTCATTATTGCTTTTAAGATTTTAAAATTAATTCACATTCATTATAGCAGCATTGGAAAATCCAAAAAAATATGAGAATGAAAATTTAATATATTTATCATGTCACAATTATGAGAGAACTACTGATAATATTTTGTAATACTTCCTTCTGGTCTTTTTTTTTAAGATATAAAATTAGGATCCTGCCCCCAGAACTTCCCTGCTCTTGCCTTCGCAAGTCTCTAATTTTGTAGTTTGCTTATCTTCCCCCTCTTAAAATTGTATTTCTTAAACATTTTTCCACATCATGGAAAAAAAACTAATTTATAACAGCCATTTAAAGTTCCATCATATGCATCTACTATAATTGAACTAATCCCCTATCGTTGGACATGTGTTGTTTCCAATTCTTTGCTATTTTAAGTAATGCTGCTTTAAACATCCATGCACCAAGTTCTTTGCCTACATTCTGGGGCCTCTAGGTCTATTAAGCTATTAACATTATAAAGGCAAGCGAGTGTTTGTCCTGTTCACCCAACCTAGCACATGACACAGAGCAGCCATCACTGAATGAATAAATGAATGGGTGAATGAATGAATGAGCTTCTCATTAGTTCTTTAAGTAAATCCCTAGAAGAAGATAAAGTTTTCACGATGTTAAAACAAGAGTAGGAGAAAGACAAATACGTCAATTCTAAGAATCAGTGTGGTTGCTCTTATTTAGGTGTAAAAAGTGACTTGGAATGTTCAGGAAACTAAGGTGAAGGGAACACTATCATACGGCTGTTTTTAGCTGGTTGGTAAAAACATACCAGATCCTCAGAAAAAGCGAAGTGATTTCTTAAACCAAAATATGATAAAAATGTCTCTGTAGGATCTTCATCCAGCTCCTCACATTTGCTAAGTCCACAATAAATGTTAGTTGGTGTTGTTATTATTTATAAAGTACAGAAATAACTTTTGTAACAGCTTTTAATAAAAGCCAGAGCACGACAGGAAAGCACATTCCTTTGAAGGATTGTGTGGTTATGGCTGTCACGTGTAACTATCGAGAAAAGAGTACAGCTTTTAAATTCTTTCCCAAGTATTCTTCCTGCCCACCAGATGTTTGATCGCCAGCTGGATGGTGATGCTCTCTGGGGAAGTCCGGCCTCACAAACTGGAGATACACTGTCCCTGTGAGCCCCACCTGCAGATGGAGGCATCCAGGGGTCCCTTACACTAGTGGGAAGCCATGTCTTCTCAGCACAGGAATGGGTCCAGGCCAATGCCATGGTCCTGTGCTCTGTCAGTCCCTCCCCCAGCCTTACCTGTTTCAGACATTTTCATCAGCACCCACTTTATCACTCTAGACTTGACTACATGCCCAACCCCTGTGGCCTGGGAAGGCTGGCATATTCAGAGCCCATGATGGCATAAAAATACTAATAATGGTGATAATACTTCTTTCCCAACAGTCTTGACCTCAGAACAAAGATATCAGTGCTGGGGACACAACGAAGCTGGCAGGATATCTTTGCGGTACTTGAGGGGAGATGGCTGCCACCAGGCATTTAAGAAAGACCCCAAGGAACTGTTGAAAAGGAAAAACAAAGCTGGTGGCATCACAATGCCGGATTTCGAGCTGTACTACAAAGCTGTGATCACAAAGACAGCATGGTACTGGCACAAAAACAGACACATAGACCAATGGAACAGAATAAAGAACCCAGAAATGGACCCTCGGCTCTTTGGGCAACTAATCTTTGATAAAGCAGGAAAAAACATCCAGTGGAAAAAAGACAGTCTCTTCAATAAATGGTGCTGGGAAAATTGGACAGCTACATGCAAAAGAATGAAACTTGACCACTCTCTCACACCATACACAAAGATAAACTCTATAAATGGATGAAAGACCTCGATGTGAGACAGGAATCCATCAAAATCCTAGAGGAGAACATAGGCAGCAACCTCTACGACATCGGCCACAGCAACCTTTTTCATGACACATCTCCAAAGGCAAGAGAAACAAAAGATAAAATGAACTTGTGGGACTTCATCAAGATAAAAAGCTTCTGCACAGCCAAGGAAACAGTCAAAAAAACTAAGAGGCAGCCCACGGAATGGGAGAATATATTTGCAAATGATACTACAGATAAAAGACTGGTATCCAAGATCTACAAAGAACTTCTCAAACTCAATACTTGAGAAACAAATAAACAAATCATAAAATGGGCAGAAGATATGAACAGACACTTTTCCAATGAAGACATACAAATGGCTAACAGACACATGAAAAAATGTTCAAAATCATTAGCCATCAGGGAAATTCAAATCAAAACCACACTAAGATACCACCTTACACCAGTTAGAATGGCAAAAATTGACAAGGCAAGAAACAACAATTGCTGAAGAGGATGTGGAGAAAGGGGATCCCTCCTACATTGTTGGTGGGAATGCAAGTTGGTACAGCCACTCTGGAAAACAGTGTGGAGGTCCCTTAAAAAGTTAAAAATTGAGCTACCCTATGATCCAGCCATTGCACTACTGGGTGTTTACCCCAAAGATACAGACATAGTGAAGAGAAGGGCCATATGCACCCCAATGTTCATAGCAGCACTGTCCACAATAGCTAAATCGTGGAAGGAACCGAGATGCCCTTCAACAGATGACTGGATTAAGAAGTTGTGGTCCATATATACAATGGAATAATACTCAGCTATCAGAAAGAACGAATTCTCAACATTTGCTGCAACATGGACGGCACTGGAGGAGATAATGCTAAGTGAAATAAGTCAGGCAGAGAAAGACAATTATCATATGATTTCTCTCATCTATGGAACATAAGAACTAGGAAGATCGGTAGGAGAAGAAAGGGATAAAAAAGGGGGGGGTAATCAGAAGGGGGAATGAAGCATGAGAGACTATGGACTCTGAGAAACAAACTGAGGACTTCAGAGGGGCGGGGGTGGGGGAATGGGATAGACTGGTGATGGGTATTAAGGAGGGCACATATTGCATGGTGCACTGGGTGTTATATGCAACTAATGAATCATCAAACTTTACATCAAAAACCAGGGATGTACTGTATGGTGAATAACATAATAAAAATATTATTATGAAAAAAAAGAAAAAGAAAATATAAACAGAAAGAAAATTGAAATTTCTTGAAAAGTCACCACCAAGAAATGACCACTGTTAACATTTTGGTGTATCCTTCCATATCTATATACAACTTCATTTTAACGGCTTCATGTTGTTCCATTGTTTAGATATACCAAACTTACAGCATATCCAGTTCTAAGACACTTGGTCCTTTCTTGTCTTTTACTACTATAAAAAGAGGTGAAATAAATATTTTAATCAAGAAAAAAAAAAAATAAAGACCCCAAGAAGGCACTTGCTTGTTTAAGCTTAGCCCAAGCCCCTAGGATGGACATTTCTGGGGGGCCTCCAAGGCCTCTGGGGGCCATCTCTATCACCTTGTCTAGAGTCTCTCTCTTCTCTTTGCTCCTCCTCTTCTCCCCTCTCCCTTTCTAGTTCTTTCCTACCTACTCCTTTCCTCTCTGTATCTCCCGTCTCTCCATGTAGGTCCTTAGCCTCTGCACGTGTTATTTCAGAGGCTGGTACGTTGAGCTGAGAAACCTGCCAGCCAACAGACACAGAGCCCCTGTCTTCCTATGTCTGTGTTCCCGAAGCACCCTGCCTTGTGCCTGGCCCATGATGAATGCTCCTCACTGAGTCCTTGAATAAAGTAGGAAGGACAGTGGTGCTGAGTTCAGTCACCCCGAGTGACACTGCCTCTGTAGGAAGGAATGATACATGGGTGTGCGGTGAACTTTTACCTCAAGTACCTTAATACACAGGAAAATGGAGTTAAAGCCTGGGCTCTACCTACAAGTGTGAAGCTCTGTGAAAATCTTGCCTTAATTTACACATTGATTCTAATCTGTAAGTTCCATTTCACAATCTTTTTATTTTAATCAGATTTTGGTGCTTTGTCTAGTATAACTTCAAATGCAAACTGCCTATACATTTTCATCAAACATGGAGGACTTATTTGGGGTAGTCCAACTCAAAATATAGGCTCTGTGGAGTATGGGATACTCTCTGCGGGTCCCTTCCATCCTGGAGAACCTCCAAGAGGGAGGCTACCATTCTCCCCTCTCTAACCCCCAGCTGCCAGTGAACTGCTTCTCACACAGGCTCTGCGTCAAGTGCTCCAGGGTAAGGAGCAAAGAAACGTACGCATGGATGGACGGATGGATTTAATAATGATTATGGTTTACCTGAGCAGTGCTAAGGAGGCCAGTTCAGATAAAAATACAGTTGTAAATAGCAAGTTTAATTGCTAATTCACCTCCCCCCACACACACATACTCAACACCTCTGTCAATCTTTATTACAAATTATACTCCAGGAACATTGTCCATGTTTTCCTGCACCCCGTGGCACAGATACATGAGGATGCCTTCCCCCAGTTGAACGGATCTGTATATCTCCTCATCTAGCACAGTCCTGGTCCACAGTTGGTGCACGGAGATACATAAAATCCCCATACTCAACAGCTCTAACCAACTCTCATGGTGCTCAGTGTCAGCGGCGCAAACACATAAACAAACCATTAAAACATGATATGTCTGAATGTCCAGAGCCAGACAGGCTGGGGTCAAGTCCTGGTTCCCTCATCCCCCTTCCTAGCCAAGTACAAGTCGTGCAGCCACTCTGAGTCTCAATTTCCTTTCTCTGCCGTACAGATGGTAATAATAGCCCAGGCATTAAGAAGGGTTTTGATAATAAAGCACTTAGCACAGTGCCTAAAATTCAGTAAATGTGAGTTATTATGATGATGATGATGATGATTTCAACAGAGGAACATAAATACATTAAGCATGCATCTGGAAATGTGGCCTAATGCACTGCAAAGGAGAATATTCTGTCAGAGGATCAGCCAAGATTTCCTTGTGAGAAATGAAAGGGTGCAAAGGCCACGGGCCACATCTGTATTTCAAATACTGTCCACAAGATGGTAGCAGCGGCCTCACGTTCTCACTTGGCCCAGAAGGCATTCCATTCAGGCTGCATTCCACCGAACCCCGCCCCAGACAGGCATCTCTGGAACATATTTTAAGTGGAAGGTGACCAGCACCACAAGTAAAGGATGCCCTTCCTTCTGGAATGCTATAGAAGTCTGACTAGACAGACAGCGACGCTCTGGCCTTGGGAAAAACTACCCGTCCATTCATTTTCCCGTTCATTTCCTTCAACAAATATGTGGAGACCCTACAACATCCCAGGCATCGTGCAAAGGAATATTAGCCGAGAAGGCCGCACTCTCATGACCTCCTGGCCAGTCACACACAAATCAGAACGCTGTAGATCATAAGAAGATGTCTCCCATCGAACCGAAAACGACAAGCCGGTGAAGTGTGGAAACACACCACTGGAGGTCAAGCAAAGAAAAACACACATGCTAGGAGTCCACGTGGACTCTGCTTTGTGGGCTGACAAGGGTGAGAGGGAATTCAAAGTAATATTAGTTGGTAGGATGAAATCATGATTGCGGGGTTTTGCCCCCTGTGAAATTACTTATGCTCTCCCCACCCCACCCCATCCCCTTCAACCAGAAATCTGGGCCAGGCTAATGGAAGCTGTCACCTGGAATGTCTGGGGCAGTTGTACAAGGTTACATTCCAGGCTCCACGCAAAAAAAAAAAAAAAAAAAAAAAAAAAAAAGCCAGCAATTTGCCTTTTGTCAACTGCAAATTAAAGTAATTTCCATTCAGAGGGTTTCTCCTGCTGGCGGTGAGCACCCCAAAACACCAGGGCTGTCTGCAGGCTGAAGGAGCCCCCGGGGGCGTAATCAGGGGGTGGTGTGCTGGGCTCTTCTTTCACTGCAGCACCAAACCAAGTGGGCCTTAAGCGGGGCCTGGAGGTAGGTAACAGGGACAGATGTGTCTTCAGTTCTTTGTTGTACTTTCTAGAATGTGTGACAACAGTGACCCTCACCTTTAAAAAAAAAAAAAATGAAGAAAAGGTATATTTGTGTGTGCTGCCATACCCAGTGCTACAACGACAATAAAACACAGCCAGTATTATTGAGAGCGCCACACAGCCATGATGCTAAGAACATTCCAGCCACACATCCCTCTGTCGTCAGAGAAGGTGAAATAAATATTATCATCCTCATTTACAGATGAGGAATTTGAGGCTCTGAGCAGTTTGGAGAAAGTCACCAGTATTAAGTGATAAAGGCGGGATTTAAATCCTCTTTTGTCAAACTCCTGAACCTGGATATTTTGCCTACACGGAATCAACCAAGTGTACAGGTGAATAGAGAAATGTGTTGCCACCAAAAACAAAGTAGAGGTTATTCATTCATTATTTACAGAGCACTCACTTGCATCAGACACGAGGCGTACAAAAGTAAGTACTGTCAACTGCAAATTAACCTTCATGCAGAGAAAGTGCTGCCACAATGGTCCAAGGTTGGGGACCAGAGGCAAACAGACCGAAGAGAGAAGCCAATGCCTGGGGTTTAGATCAAGAGCAAACAGACAAAACATCTTCAGTGACTCCTAGAAGGCAAGCTTTATGTCCCTGTGAGCACTTGTCACCCTGGAAAGAGCTATGACCTGCCCCTACCCCCTAACACACACGCCCACACCCCCGTCTGTACCCAGAGCCAGTGCCTGGCCGGGGACACTGACGATTCCAGAATCTTTCCCATCCTGCACCCACTCCCTCATGCAGCTTCCACCAGAGTTCTGTACTGTGTGACCTCACAGGAACTCCATCATCTTCCCCAACCTTTCTGGGCCTCCTTTTTCCTCATTTGTTGGACGGACGACCTGAGGTCTCTTCCAGTTCAAACATTTCTGAGGCTGCCATTTACTGAACACCGTCTACGCCCCAGGTGCTGCTCCAGATGCTTACAATCACTTCCTTATTTAATCCTCACACACACCCCATGAGTGAGTGTGGCACCCCCATTTTGTAGATGAGCTTTAAAACTCAGAGAGTTATCAGGTGACTTTTCCAAGGTCATACAACTAGTAAGTTGGGTACCAGGATTAGAAGCCAGGTTGGCCCACCCGCAAAAGCCACACTATTTCTCACCACCTCTAAGAAGAAAAGGCGAAGGTTTACTTTGTCCTCTGGGTCATTAAGCCTCCACCACTGCCCTGACTGTTCCTCTTTACACAGCTCTCTTCTTGTCCTTGCCTTCATTCTCTTTCAGCCTCCTTGCCTTGTTTCTGGGAGACATCCATAGCTGATGACGTGCTCTTGCCCCTCCATCATGCATTCAGTATTCATGAAGAGGGCACCTGACCTTTGGCCGCCTCAGATCCTGTGCCCCCAACTCTAGGCACCTCCAGCCCCAGCCCGGATGCCATGTATACCTGTGGAAATACTCTGCCTCCAAAATCTTGAGCTCTAAGCTCCTGTCTCCAGCCACAACCACCGCCCCATCACCACCCTCACCAAGCCCCATGGGTTGCTGGCCTAACTTGACTTCAGAGAACCCTCAGCCACTTCCCCTGCACCTAAATCCTCTCAGCCCTCCTCCCCGCCACCCCTCAAAACACCTCTGAATGGATTCCTTCCTTTCTAACTTAAATACCACAACAGCTTAACATGGTCTCTCCTTTAGTTTTTCCTCCCCCTGTCCCCCACCACAGCAAGGCCACCTCCTCTCTAAGCTGCATGTCCCCCTCTGAGCCACCTCCTCCAGGAAGGACCTGTCTTTCTCAACTATTTTCTTCCCTCTGCCATCTTCAAGCTCTCCCTCTCTTTGAGCATCTCTCCCCACCCCCGGCTTGGGAAATGCCCCCAACTGGACCAAAGGTGAGGTTTCTCCCTTTGGCTATTTTTGGAAGACTCACTCTCCATACCCTGTGCTTGTGATGACGTCTGAGTACCCATTTCACTCCCCTGAAGTGCCACCCTCCAGATACCGCCAACTGCAGCCTCTAAATCTAATGACCTTTTTCTCAGGGCTTATTCCTGGAGAAGTAGAATCTGCTGTCAACCTGGATCCTCATGACTCCATTGCTTTCACCTTCTCCTTCACATCACCTTTCAGCTCTGTTTCCTGACTTCCCTGAGCCTCAGTTTCCCATCCACTAAAAGAGGAAAATGAACACCAACATCATAGGGTTGTTGCAGGCATTGAATGAGATACCACGTGCCTAACATGCTGAAAGGGCCTAACTGGTTATCACCGCCAGTGTGGCTTTTCTCCTATGTTGGGAGCATCTCTCTTGATTTCTCAACCTCTATTCCACCCCACAACAGCAAACACTGTAAGGCTCTTCAGGGTAGAGATCCTCCCTGCCCTGAGAAAACCCAGGAATGTGCCTTGCACGCAGTAGGTGCAGAGTAAGCCCCCCGTCGATGGTGATGACTGCCTTATAACCTCGAGCTACTTCCCCAGGCTTTCAATTTCAGTAAACCACAAACACTGTTTCTACCACGGACTTGGCTGTTTAACGGTTTCAATCCTTTGAAAAGGAAAATGACTCCCTTATTTTTCACTTACTTTCTGGTGTTAGAGCCCTTTGATGTTCCAAAGGCCTTTCAAGAAAGCCTCTTTTAGTAACAGGACCTTGGTTTTTGCCACAGGGAAGTGAACTTGAACCCCAAAGGTTGAGCTGGGACCCTGGAGTCCCAGGCAGGAGTTTTTTCTTGCAGGCTCCAGGCCTGACCTCGGCCCAGAGCTCCGAGAAAATGCTATTTGCAAGCTCTTCATCCTTCTCAAAGCTGTCATTTTCGTCAGCCTCACTGGGCATTTTGACAAATGCCTTTGCTAATTACTTAATTATTTTGGCCTGCACAAGTGTGGGGGCTATTTCCTTAAAGAAAAGAGGGCTTAGCTAGTCCATTCTTATCCATGCAAAGCTTGAAAGTAGCCTCCTTCAATCCTATTAAAGTGTTTGGCTAACGAAGCACCCCTACCAGTCAAATTAACTCAAATACATTATGATGCAAGAGCTCAGAGGCACAAAGCCCCCCCTCCCCAAAGCCAGGCTAAAGCTAGCATCTGTTTTCTTCTGCCTCTGGCTTGTTTCTTCTAGTTCAGGCCTCTTTTGCATGGGAAAGAAACCTGTGCCTATCTTGCTGACTTTCAATTAAAGAAACAATTAGGCTAAATGGCGTCAATGTGTCCCTGCAGGAATTAGCCAGGAGTGTGAGCCTGTCACCCAGGCCTCAGCACAGCAGGGTGTGCTCTGGCGGGAAAGTGGGGAAGACATTCTGCCCGGGTGGGAGGCTCCCCCCAGTCTGGCCAGCCCTGACCTTCTTAGTCTCTGGAAGAATCTTGTGTCCCTAAGAAGTGCCCTCTCTGAGCATCCTCTCTCTCCAAATAACACTCAGCATCTCTGCCCCACACAACCTGGCTGCGGAAAAGGCCCTTGACCAGCTCATTGGCTCAGGGAACACGGGAGGCCTAAACAAACTCAGAATCAAGCCCAAAACGCAAATTGTGCTTGGAGGTGTGAATTATCCACAGTGGTCCACCCTGATCAGATAAACAGCCAGCGGCCCCAGCCAGAGGCCAGCATCGTGCCCGGCACCTCACAGTTGCCCAGTAAAGGGCGGCTGGGTGTGGGAGACAGCTACTGCCCTTCCACCAGCACACCTAGCCTGCAGGGAGAGTGCAGTCGGTGCACAGTTGAGTCTTGGTGGATCCCTGGAGGGGGCAGGGGACTCACAGGGGCTCCAATTAGGGTTGACCCAGGTATTTGTTTGCACAGCTGGGACCAGAGAAACTGAGCTGACCCTGGGTCTTTCTCATGAAAATGCAATGAGGGCAGAGCTGCCCCTGAAAATACCAGCATGTTGCATAGAGCGGAGGACTTTTCACAAACTCAACTAGCCTCAGACTAAGGGATCTGAGAGACACATTCCCATCTCTGTGCCCAAGGAAAGAGGCCCAGCGAGGGTGAGAGGTTTGCCTAAAGCCACACAGCCAGTTAGAAAATCTGAAAAGCATGTATTTCATTTGCTATGGTGGCTGAAAAGACAAAATTCAAAGGGATGAATTTAACCACGAGTCTATAGGATCTACAGGAAGAAAACTCTAAGGTTCTAGTGAGATTCATAAAAGGAAACTAGAGGAAATGAAAAGACACGCCCTTCTTTTGGATGTCATTCTCCCTAAATTAATGTATATGCTCAATGCATTTCCAGTCAGAATACCAAGAGGACTGGGGCATGATAAAATGGTATTAAAATGTATCTGGAAAAATAAACATCGGAAAATATCTGGGGAAAGAATAATGAGGTGGCACTACTCCTACTAGTTATTAAAATACATCATGAAACAAGAATAACTAAAACCGTTTACAGTGGAGAAAAAAACAGTATAACAGAATAGGAAGGGACCATAAATAGACTGAAGTACACGTGGAAATTTAGTTTATGATAAAAGCGGCACTTCCATTTAGTGACCAAAGAGAGACCATTCAGTCAATGATTTAGGGTCACTGCTCATCAGCTGGGCAGAATCATGAAGTTAGACCCCTACCTCGACCTTTACACCCAAATAAATTTTAGTTGGATGCAAGATTTAAACTGTAAAAACGAAACCATATAATGTCTCAAAGAAAACATGTAAAATGTATAATCTAAGAGTGGAGAAGAACTTCCTAAACAAACTATGAAACCCAGAAACCAAAAGGGAACAACCGATACATTTGACTACAAAAAAATGTACAAACTCTGTAGGGTCAATATAAATGCCATAAACAAGGTAAGACAGACAACACTGGGGAAAAGTGTCTGCAGTCTGTGAGTCACATAAAAGGCTAGTTTCCTGTTTTACACAGAGTGCACCCGAATCAGCAAGATCTGCAAGGACAGCTCAACAGAAGAACAGGCAAAGGAGGTGAACACGCAGTTCACCGAACAAAAGATTCAGGGTAACCTGGTGAAACTTACAATGGCACCACTCCCACTCCTTAAACAATCTCTCCTGTGGCTTATTTTCATCAGAAAATCCATCGGTGGAATTTTTAGTTGTGTATTTGCTTAAGATTGTCACTGTCAGTTTGTTCTCCCTGAGCCCCCTCCTCAGTGGGAAGTGTCTCAGGCACAGCCTGCAAAGCCAGGACAACCCCAGCAGCCACCTCCCCTGCCTGCCAGTCCCCAAAACCACCGCCAACCTTCCTGCTGGGAGGCCAGGTTCCAGGGCAGCTGCCATGTTGCCCTCCTGCCCTCCAGGAAAGGAACAAAACCCACACCACTAGAATGTCACCGACCATTCTCGCCACCTCCTGTCAATGCCTGCCTCACTGCTCCCAGCTCCCACACTAGCTAGAAATGTGGAATGGATAGTTAACACTCACCACGGGTTTAGGTTTCCTGCAAGTCCAGCAGCCTAGAATGCAAAGAACCCAGAACCGAAGTAAAAAAAAAAAAAAAAAAAAAAAAAATGCCTCTTAACAGGGGTCATTCCTTCCCTCAGAGGATTGACTGTCCCTTGTCACTTCTGGCTTTACACACAGTCCCATCAAGACTGGCCGTCCACTGATTTCTCAGAGTACGGCGTATTAAAGACATTTACTGGAGTCTGCCCCAGTAAACCAACGGAGGGCAGAAAGGCTGGTCAAAGGCACAGAAAGAGGAGGGCAGCACAGAAGTGATGCCTCAGGGACAGATTAAAAGATCAAATGAGGTTAGCCATGCCGTGTTTAAGAAGGCAAGGCATATGGAAGTTCGGTAGGAGAAGAAAGGGATAAAAAAAGGGGGGGTAATCAGACGGGGGAATGAAGCATGAGAGACTATGGACTCTGAGAAACAAACTGAGGGCTTCAGAGGGGAGGGGGGTGGGGGAATGGGATAGGCTGGTGATAGGTAGTAAGGAGGGCATGTATTGCATGGTACACTGGGTGTTATATGCAACTAATGAATCATTGAACTTTACATCAAAAAAATAAATAAAAATTAAAAAAAAAAAGGCAAGGCAGTGTGTCATCCATTTGAGAAATAAAACAATGTTTTACCCCAGAAAGAATCAGCCTTAAAGTCACTGTGGATCATCAATAAATGAGGTATTGATGAGGCTCGAAGTCAGTAACTCCCCTACTTATTTGTTTTCAGCACAGACCATGTGGCAGAAGCAACGTGAGAACCAAGGAGCCGCACACAGAGAACAGTGTGGAATCAAATGAAACGTACAGCCGTGGTCTGCACAGGAACAAACAATACGTGCTTGGCATAAACAGGAAACTCAAAGGATCAAGTTTCTGTCCGTTTATGTCACTTAGAGTGTTTTCCTGTTACCAGTTAACCAACTGTACACTGGGGAATCACAACACCCGCCCCCAAAGCTTTGTGGCCAGCCTTAATTCAGGTATGTCACAGGCCTTGCTGGCACCTGGCAAGAGGCAGACAGGGAATAATAGGAGCTTCATTGTTATTGTTCTTGTGTGTTTTCTTTGTGTCAACTTCTCAGTTTCCAGGAATCGGAGTCTCAAAATCAATCAGCATTTTTCCTTATAACATTAAGTCCTCAATCTCCCTCTCTCTTTCTCCCTCTCTCTGTCACCTACCCCACCCACACCCCCAACCCCACCTACACACCTTAACACAATTTCAAACACAAAGATTCTGTATTCTGGGGTGTTCCTTGGGTGATCACAGGCTAAAATCCTTCGTTTCCAATGCCCCCAATAATCGTAATAGCTGACCTGTGTGCTGGGCACTGGTCTCATGACTCCATAGGAACTAACTCATTTAATCCCCACAACTAGCCCCCATTTTACAGATGAGGAGATGGAGCACAAGGAAATTAATGGCATTAACAGGTCTCAAGGCAAGGAAGTAGGCCAGAAAAGGACCGCTTTGTGAAAAAAAGCATGAACAAGTGTGTCCTGCAGACTACCATTAAATATAAGCATGCACACGCACGCACGCACACACACAGATATATGGGGTGGGGGGACTTGGGAACAAGGAGTAGGAAAGACACTTGCTTTTCACTTCTGAAATTGTAAGGTTCTCCCAACACAAGCTGCTCACTGCTCTCTGGAGTCCTCTGCCCCATTAACAGGTTCAGACCTATCTCCAGGCCCCCAGGCCCCACCGCACACAAGCCAGCCGTCTTGAGGGCAGAAGTGCCAGGCTGCGCCTGCTTTAGGGAGGAGACAGCTGGACCCCACGTCACGGGCTACAGAGCTTACTTCCAGAAACCAACAGTTAAGGGTGACACTACCCCCCAACTCAGGGGTTTTTCTTATCTGCACCAGGCCTGAAGGCAGACACTGCCCCCCCCTTCACCTGATTTCCACTGTCAGCCCTTCCTGTCAGAGAAGACAAAGGCTTGCATTCCACAATTAGCAACAGAAGGTTTAAAATGCAAATTCATGGAGGAGCTCACAAACCCTTGTGAAAGAGTTTCCACTTAGGTGTTAATTATTTCCTCCTCCTTCCTGGGCTGGGCAGAAGGAGAGGAGGGAGAGACGGGAGTGGGAGAGGGGAAGAGGGAAGAAAGCCTGTGTGGGCCCCCCTCACCCATGGGCTCTGGGGGGTGGGGGGGGAGCTATGAGTGCCAAGGGTGAAGGTTAGGGGGGCCTCCCTAGTCACCCCTCCCCACACGGAGCTGAACTAGCCAGAGGGACCCCCCCCATCCCCTCCCCTGTCACCATCTCCCTCAGGAGCACTTCTCTAGACTGGGAAAGCTGGGCAGAACCACAGAGGAACCCAAGAAATAGCGGCCTGACCACTCCTGGAGGAGCTGCAGACCTGCGTGCCCAGGAGCCCAACACAGGTGCCATCTGAAGAGTTCTCTGTCTGGGTGGGCTGCACACAGACCTAAGTGACCTGAAGGGTCTCATTCCCTGCTGCACAGACAGTAGGACAACTGAGGGGAAGCCACCTGGAGAGCAGAGGAAAGTGCTAGCATGGTACCCAGAGCTGATCAACCCAATAAATGATAACTAATACCTATGTATCTTTTGGCTTAAAAATGGCAGGACTAACACATACTTATTCAAACATTACAGGAGAGTATAAAAGTAAAACTCCCCCCTCCCGACTACAGTTTAGTGTAGGTTTTTCCAGAACTTTCTATGTATATATAATCAAATACATACGGAGAAAGTTTTACAATAATAAGGTCACGTTCTATTTTTTGTCCTGTGGCTTGTTCTTTTTCTCCACTCAGTAATATATTGTGGATATCTTTCCATATCAGTGCATTTGATACCTATGGTTAATATCATTTAAATAAATACCTTGTAAGCAGTTGTTTTCATTATTTTTCTGATTCTAAAAGTAGTGCATATTTAAGGGAGAAAACTTGGAAAGCATGCAAAAGTATAAAGAAGGAAACAGAAGCACCCACAATGCCAGCACCCTGAAATACCCACTGTTCCCACTTTGCCTGCTTGGTAAGGGCTAGAGTCCCAAGGACCTGGAGGGTCCTGTGGTGCCAGTACTGATGGCAACTAGTAAATGAGCTCTAAACGGAACCGGGTGCTGCAGCAAGTGTTATCCACAGTCCTTAGCACTAACTTGCTTCAGGCACATGCTGGGATACAAGTGCAGGGCCTCCCGATAACTACAGTGCTGGCATTGCCCACTTCCTACAGGAGAGGTAGCTGCCCTTATTATTCTATCAACCCTTTTGCTGGTTTCTTCTTTCTCCCCAGGAAACGTATCACAAATTCTTCAACAATCTCCTCCTTCTCCTTCCCACCCAGCTCCATGAACCAGAGACCATCTCTCATTTATCGGTGCTGTGTCCAACATATGACCAGCTCCCTGTAAATGTCTGTTAAATAAATGAATAAACTAAGCTGATATGCATGCACCCCACCTCCTGGCCTTTGCTTATAAAACTTTCCCTGCCTGTGGCACGCTTTCCCTCCATACACTGTGGCCATGCTTAGGGCTTGCTTCAAAGCTCATCTCTTCCAAGCCTTTCCTGGCAGGCTCATTTCTCTTTACTCAGACCAGCCCTCATTTCTCTATATTTTGATTTTTGCCAATCATTCACCATATGGGCCAGCGTTACAACCTCATTCACAACATATATATTTTTTCTTTTAGAAAGCTGAGCCAAGGGAAACTGCTTTGGTGGGTTGTATTGTTTCAGTCTCAGAGTGGAGGTTAGAAGACTGCCTGTGTGATCTGCCATACTTTCTCTTTCTCGGCCTGGTTTCCTCTTTTGTAAATGAAGGAATTGCCCTACAAACATTCTGTGGTTTCTCCAGAGTGCCAAGTTGTATGATTCCAGACTTGGATATATGTTTCCATTCATTTCCTAAGAACTTTCATTTTGATAAGAAGTCTCACTTCCTGAAAAGACTTCATGAATCTGGGTTCCTGGCTTCAATTTTAAGACTCTGCAGTTGGAAAACACAAAATTGCCTTCATTTAATTAGAGCTGATTTTCAAAAGTGATTCTTGAGTTTTCTAATTATTCTTTCTTGTTCCACATCATAGTTGTAATTTATGACATACGGACAGCGCCTTACTTCTCAATGACTTAGTGAGAGCTGGTGATGCCTCCTTGTGCTATCACTTTTCCACTTCACCCAGAGAAGTTCTGGCTTCTGCTGCCTGAGAATCTGGCTCTGATGCTGATGCTACCACAGTTATCAAAGAAGTCAACACCTTTGAGATCCCTGAAGCTCTGAGAAGCCCAGTTTCCTGAGCTCATTTGTATTTCCCTTCCCCCACCACCTACAGCTCCAATTACACCAAACCTAGTGTCTCTTTCCATGACAAGCATTGCCTCTCACCTTCTCCCAGCTAGATTAGTCCCCAAACTTGTCTATGAACCTATGTGTGCTTAACTTCAGTTCCTATATGTTCTATTTCTAGAAGTTCTATTTGGTTCTTTTTCATATCTACTAGATTTTAGAGTTTATTATTCCCTACAAATATGTTCAAGTTTATAACTTATATAATAAACTTGTTTTATAATTTGTCTCCGATAAT
Source organism: Ursus americanus (assembly GCF_024610735.1). NCBI lineage: Eukaryota > Metazoa > Chordata > Mammalia > Carnivora > Ursidae > Ursus > Ursus americanus. Next base: position 33,159,589 of record NC_142132.1, read on the forward strand.
TTCAATATTGAAAGTAAGTGCAGGTTTGTTTCTACTATCTGTTGTTTCTCTTGATTTTTACTCTTGTTGCATCTCTTGTGCAAGCTACAGTCTTCAGGGAGAAAACGCTTTAAATGATAGACAGCAACAAAATCCCCCAATAATTCTTAAACCCAGTAATTCACAATCATCTTGATGCAGAAAAAAGGGATATGTGTTGGAAATACATGTGTAAACCCAGGATCACCTGTCTGCTGGAATCAGTCTACTGAACTTTTTATCTCATCTCTTTGTACAGCTGACCTCCTACGACCTTTCTTCCTCATCCTTGGCTATAACTCACCCACTGCCCTCAAGTTTACCTTACAATTGTTATGTGATGTTCCCAAAGGTTATCACATCCATTACTACTGTGATTCTCCCTGTAGTCCTTTGAGATAGGCAGAACTAGGTGTTTTTATCCCCATTTTCCAGACAATAAAACAGTTTCCATTAGCTCAAATGTCTTGCCCAAAGTCAGAAAGGTAAAGAATGGGGAGAGAGATATCAGATCCTGGTGCTGTTTTTCCCCACGTAGCATCTGTTCATTGGTGGATTACACGCAGCTGACCTCCCAAACCAAACCACTGCATTTCTGGCCAAGAGACATTTCCTTCCAGCAGTGAGGTTGAAAAACATGACATTATGGGAATGAGCCACACTTCTCCTGGTCACTTGAACTGGCTGGAGGGTGACAGCTCCTCCAGCATGGCCCTCAACGCTCTTTCAGTGAGACCTGGGTTCCCACACCTAGCCAACCCCGAAGCTCTTGTGATTTCTCTTGTGTCCTGAGTGAGAGGAAGAGCAATCACGTAGAAGGGATGGAAGGAAGGAGGAGGGACAGACCTCATTAACATGAGCTGAGGAACTGGGTCTGTTGGGTCAGATCTGTTGAAGCTGAAAGCCCCTAGAGAAATGTTGCACCTACTTGCAGAAACCTTTACAGCAGGAAGAAGGAGAGACAGACCGAGGAGTCCTGGAAAATGAGGTTTTAGAAAATGCCTGCAATAGTTTGAAAGTGGACATCTCTGAATGGCTGGAACGCTCCCCTGGGGTGTGAGAGGTAGAGAACAGTAAACACCATTTTGAAAGATATCCCAGCCTCTCTGTCTAGCTGATGACTGTTGGAATATGAGGACCCAGAGGTATAATGGGCCAGACACTTTTTTCAGTAAGCAATCTGATAGGGATACAAAAGAGAGGGACTTCTTTTAGAGCTGTGAGGACCCTTAAACCCCATGAAAGGGTGTGTGACACCAAAGTCAGACAGACCTGGTTCACATGCAAGTTCTTCAGTGACTGGCTGGTGACCCTGGCAAATTGTTTAAGTTCTCTGAACTTCAATGTCTTCATCAACAAAATAGAAAGGAGCAACAACAGTATCGCCTATGTTATAGAATGATTTAGAGAGAATGAAATGACCTGAAGCATATTAAGTGCATGGCAATAGCTAGCTAGTAGCGCTGCCCTTCCTTTTATGAATGAATCACTGAGGTTCTTAGAGGTGACATGCCCCAGGTCATCTAGGACAGACTGCCTGATGGGTGGTCATTACAGTAAAGCACTTATTTGGGTTTTTAAAAAAATTTTCTCAAGGATTCAGTTTCCTCTTCCATAAAATGGTTATAAAATATATTCTCAATACTTCATCCAAAACCTTGGAGCCAGGTGTGTTCAAAGCTTAGAAAGTTCAATGTGAGAGGTTCCTGGGTGGCTCAGTCGATTAATCCTTGGACTCTTGATTTCAGCTCAGGTCATGAGCTCAGGGTCATGGGATCAAGCCCCTGGTTGGGCTCTGTGCTCAGCACAGCACAGCGTCTGCTTGTCCCTCTTCCTCTGCTCCTCTCCCTGCTCTCTCACTCTCTCTCTCTCCCCACATCCCCTCTCGAATAAATAAAACCTTAAAAAAAGAAAAAGAAAAAGAAAAAGAAAAAGAAAAAGAAAAAGAAAAAGAAAGAAAGAAAGAAAGAAAGAAAGAAAGAAAGAAAGAAAGAAAGAAAGAAAGAAGTGAAGTTCACTGTGAATGCCAATCTCCAGAGGGGTACAGGGCAGAACCCAGTAATCAAACACATTAGTATTTCTGCAGCAAAATGTGAAAGAGTTTACATTAAGTGGGAGAAATAAAGATTGCATATAGTTTAATGTTGGTTCACCAGGTTTGCTAACCTGCTAACCTGAAAGTTTAATAAGAATAATTTTGGTTTATAGAGCTCTGAAATTTCAGATTGTGGACCTGTGATGCCTACTTCAGATGGTCTGAAGGATTCCACAAGATGGTCCACCTCAAGTGGCTGGCATAGGTGGGAGCTCTGTATTAAAGTTAACATCATCATCTGCTGGTCCAGTGCTCAAGCACAGAGCTACAGACTGTTAAGTCATGGAGAACGTCCAGGCAGGAAATGGTAATCTCAGAGACCCTCAGGAAGATGTCCTACCCTAGCACTCAGTCCAAGTATGCCCTTCCTGCAGGGCTGAGGAAGATATGAATGAGAAGGGGGCAATGTCCCATGAAAAGCTCCCATAACATCAGTCTGAACCATGAAGCCCTTATGAGCTTCCTTAAAGCACCATTAGAGTTCTACTGGGTAGGAGCCCAGATTCTGAAGCCTCTGGAAACTGTGAAGGTTATTTTAATTAGAGAATAAGGGGGCTGATACTCTAATCCAGAAACTGAAACCTTAAGGGCCACGCAGGTAACGTAAAGGAACAAAAGAGTTGGGTGTGGCCTATGGCAAGTGGAACAATCCCTGCCCATCCCAAAGGGAAGATGCCACCCACTTAGAGCCATTGGTTTCCATGTGGTATTTAAGCCTTGTGCTGCCTGACCCTTTATAAGGGACTCAAAATCTCAAATATGGCTTTTTACCTGGTGGCCACTAATTTTGTTTTAATTTATTTATTTGGGGGGCAGAGAGAGGGCTAGGGGAAGGACAGAGGGAGAGGTAGAGAATCTCAAGAAGATTCCCTACTGAACACGGAGCCCAACGTGGGGTTTGATCTCACAACCCAGAGATCGTGACCTGAGTCAAAACCACAAGTCAGATGCTAATATTTTTAAACAGTGGACAAGCCCAACAAAATGGCTGTGGACCTCTGATCTAAACAATCATAGCGAGAATAATTTAACTGAGAGCTGTGTGTTAGGCAGTGCCCTACAAATACAATGTGCTTATATTTAATCCTACAGCAACACTATGAAAGAGAAGCTATTAGTGATATTTTACAAAACAGGAAAATTGAGACTCAGATTACAAAATTACATAAAAATGGTTAATGTCCTACAAGTCAATAAAACTGTAACCTTGGGGGCTCTCCTTTCTATAAACAGAAATCATTTACATCCCTACTAAAAAAACAACTTATCAGTCCTCTACAAGTTAATATTCAAAGTTACAGAGTCTGGACTTTAAGCAATAGTTGTCTTAGTCAGCTCAGGCTGACATAACAAAATACCACAGACTGGGCGGCTTAAACAACAGAAACTTATTTTCTCACAGCTCTGGAGGCTTAAAGTTCAAGATCAAGGCCCTGGCCAATTCAGTTTCCGGTGAGGGCGCTCTTTCCGGCTTGTAGATGCCCATTTTCTTGCTATGTATGTCCTCATATGACCTTCTTTGATGCATGCACGTGGCGTGATGGGGAGAGAGAGCTCTTTGGTGTCTCTTCTTATAAGGACACTAATACTCTTGAATCAGGACCTCACTCTCATTTACCCTAAGCACTTCCTTAGAGAACCCATCTCAAAAGATAGCTACAATGGGGTTAGGACTTCAACATATGAATTTTGGAAAGACACAAACATTTAGACTGCAAAAGATAATAAATGGTAAGTCAAACAAAATGATAATTCCTTAGAGCATAAGATAGTTGTGAAGTTAGTTTGTTAGACAGTTCTCTGACACTGAAACAAGAGCATGCGATAAACCTGTCTTATTTCTAAGTTTTAGAAAATTTTTCTTAACAAGAACTTCGAAAGAAAATCTTAATGAGCCATCACTTGATAACTCAGAAAAGCTGTTTTGTTCATATGAAAATAAAAGTTAACACTGAAAATTGACAAATGAATACTAACAAAACTTCATCCACTGATTCTCTTATTAAAATAGTCTTTGTATCCTTACCAAACGTGCCTGCCATTATGCTTCCTTAGGAAAGGCTGGAATTTTAGCTTCTCTTTCATTGGTTACATTTTATTTTATTTTTTAAAGAATTTTTTTATTTATTATTTTAGAGAGAGCATGTGTGAGCACAAGCAGAGAGAGGGGCACAGGGAGAGAATCTCAAGCAGACTCACTGCTGAGCGTGGAGCTCAAGAAGGGCCTGATCTCACGACCCTAAGATTATGAGCTGAGCAGAAATAAAAAGTTGTATGCTTAACTGACTGAGCCACCCAGGCGCCTCTCATTGGTTACATTTTAAATTGGTGATTCCTTTTCAGAATCACTACAGCTTCTTGCTAAGCTTTATGCAGTCCTCTAATTTTATTTAACAGAACCCACATTTATGAAGCACACATCACCGTGCCTGGCATTGTGCTCAGGCTTTTGAATATGCTATACAATTTAACCCTCCCGTTTGCTCTGTGAGCTACATGCTACTGACCCCATTTTAAAGATGTGAAAACTGATGCTCACAGCTTGTAAGTAGAAATGCCAGAAATCAGACTTCGACTTTCTTACTCCAAGTCTGCTGTGCTTACCATTGCTTTGCAGTTTAGGTGCTAGGGTTATTTCCTGAGAAGACTGCAACAGTGATTATTTATTAATTAAACAAATAGGTGTTCAGCACTAAACATCATATTGGTAGTCACTAGAGCTAAAGCAATGAATACAATCCCTGTCCTCACAGACCTCACAGCCAAGGAGGTAGCTTACCTTATCCATTTTGTGTCATTTCTCTTTCAGTTTCAGATAGTCACATGCTATAAACTTATTCCAGAATTTCACGTTTACACTCTGTTTGGGTTCCTTAGTCTCTGAAACCTGAAACACAGGCAATTTTGCCAAGGAAGCACAAGGGCATGGCTAGAGCCCCCTAGATGCCTGAGGATGTTGTTTCTCAATGGCACTGGTGTCAAATGCCTTCGGTATTGAATTAAGCCAGGATCATCAATACATGAGAAATGGACCTCCAAGATTATTTTTTTCCTAAATAAGGACTGTCTTCCTGGGTAGTCCATTGGAATTCTTTCTGCTTCCCTGAAGGGCTCACTGGCAAATACTCTTCCTTGGATTTCAAAGAAAAAAAAAATGCTCTTTAAAGATGCAGTACAAGAATGGGATTCCTGTCTATATTCAATTATTTTTCTTCATTCCTCTAGCTCTACTACTTATGATAGCAAGAGAAGAAAAATCACATCCATTTAATTCCACAGATGGACAAAAACCTCAGAGGATTGGCTTTCCTCTATAAACAAGGAACAAATACACAGTGATATTATAAAGACAGAAGTCAAGACTGGGCCATTATTTCCAATTAAAAAACTATTTCCAAACTCAGCAACTGAACTCCTACGTGGTGGAAACTCAACAGATGGATGAAGGGATGGGTGGGTAATTAACTGAACTAACGCTTATAGTGGCTCTTGACTCAGTTTTTCTCTGCTACAGAGGAAAAGTGGGAAGACTTTCTGGCCTGGCCAGGCATAATTTGGGCAGTTTTGTAAATGCGGGTTCAATCTCAAGGAAGTACCTAGGCACTTGCTATCTGGACCTCCAAAGACAGAAATCAAGTTTGTTGGAGCTGATCATGCCAATGGGCTAAAAACACATGAGTGTGACCTGACTCATACCCATGAGTTCAGTGTCCTCTGAGCTACTTTTATTCTTTATTTTGTATCCATAGCATTATTTCTCCAACCCTGAATAACTGGGCTTACTTGATTACATTCAGCATATGTCTTCTCTGGAGGTTTTATTGCCATATTATTGTTCTCACTAGCCTGTTTATGCCATAGAATGAAAACACTCGATTCTGAAAAGGACGGTGTGTTTTTTTGCATGAAGGAAAGAAAGAGTCATAATTGGTTCTGATTGTTAAACATGAAGAATAGGCCCTGTCATCTCTATTTAAACTCAGTGAAATGAGAAAACGAAGTTCCACCTCTGAATGAATAATCCATATTGCCTAAGTAGAGTAATTATAAAGGGATAAGTAGAGAGCAATGGAAGGAAGGCTAGAGGCCGTGATGCAGCATGATGGCAAAACAAATGCTCACAATGCCGCTGAGCCTCCCAACGCTGCTCCTGCTCGGCTGCTCGCTGGCCGTAGGGCCTCCAGCAGGGCCGTGAACCGCTCCATCCTCGCCTCTTCACCTACAACAGAAGGGGATGGATCCCGAGGACCTCTTCCTACTTTAGAATCTTGCTTTTCCCACTAAAATCTTGCTGTTTACTAGCATTGTGGCTTTTTCAGAGGAAAACTCTTATAAGATCCTTATTTCGGGTAGAAACTAGCTGAATTTTCCCTCTTCCTCTGGCTCGGCCATACCTTCCTTTCAGCCCCAAGCCACCTTTCCTCTTTCAGCTTCTTCCGTGTTATTGTTCTTGCTGCCATTGACTTTGTCTCTCCTTTCTCTTGACACGTTCTCCTGGGCATTCCTGCAGCTTGCTGCAATGTCAATCTCAGAGAAAACTGGGGGAAAGAGTTGTGAACCCCTATGTTGAGTCGGAACAGATAAATAGCACGTCCAGGGGAAAGGTACTTGAGGTATTTGCCTCTGAGGTAACTGTCATTAGCCAAGGTTTCACATAAGCACTTTCTAATATTTGAGTTTTTAAAATAGAACCTTCATGAGAATGCTTTTGACCCCGAAATTCCCCTCTAGGAATGCACTTCACCAGAGTGCAAGACTATAGGTTCAGAAATGACCCCCGGGGCACTGCTTGGAAGGGTCAAAATGGAAACAATGTAAGTGCTCTGCGAAGGTTAGAAAAATCATGGTACATCAGGCAACAGGCGGTCCATTTGGGCTCCATGATGTTTCCAGGACACTGAGCAACTTGGACACCTTGTTCAAAGGTCCCATTAAAGGACCTAAACTCTATAACAACTTTCTTTGTATGGTGCAGAAACATGAGCTTCCTACTAATGTCATTTAGATATTAGTAGGGAAAGGCCACAATGCACTACTCCCTTTTGTAAGTAAGTGTGTATGCCTATAAACCTCTCTTAGAGGTGAAAGATCAGACTTTCACCCTCTTCCTGAATGCATCTTCTGTCCAGACTAACTGACATCTACTGCGCCCTTACTAGGAGTGCTGGGTGCTGGGGCTAGAGAAATGACTGGATTCCTGGCCTCCAAAGGCCATAGAGACCAAAACAGAAAATGATAGTGCAGTGTGTGTGCCTACTATGAAAGAGATAGCCTTATGAAGCAGTGTTAATGTGGGATTTGAGGTGGGGGGACAACCTAATCCAGGCTGGCAGGGGACAGTGGGGATGAGAGGTGGAGGTGGGGAGAGTAGGAGCAGTGAAGAAAGGTTTCCCAAAGGATGGCCCAGAGCTCAGGCCACTTAGAGAGACTGGTCTTTCCGAGATCACGCATACTTGGCAGCTGGTGCCCAAACTGCCTCACCTTACATTCTGTAAGTCTGCAGAAGACTTCTCTCTCTGTGACTTCCTCCTTCCCCTCTTTTCTCTTTCAGCTCAGCAAGAGGCACCTAGCCTGTTCCAGCTGGTCCCTCTGGACTTCTCATTCTGATACTCCCAGGACAGTGTGGCTAGGTGTTCAGTGTTAATTGTGAGGCCTGAACTCAGTTTCCACATCTGTGAAATGGCATTGACCATAGCTTCTAAGCAACAAAAGCAAAAATAAACAAGTGGGACTACGTCAAACTAAAAAGCTTCTGCACAGCAAAGGAAATCATCAACAACATGAAAAGGCAACCTACTGAATGGGAGAAAATATTTGCAAATCATGTCTAATAAGGGACTAATATCCAAAACGTATAAAGAACATAAAAAAATCTGATTAGGAAATGGGCTGAAGGTTTGAATAGACATTTTTCTTAAGAAAACATATAGATGGCCAACAGGTACATGAAAAGATGCTCAACGTCACATCACCAGGGAAATGCAAGTCAAAACCACAATGAGGTATCACCTCACACCTATTAGAATGGATATTATATATATGTGTGTGTGTGTGTGTGTGTGTATATATGTATATATATATATAAATTTTTTTTCCTAATTGTGGTAAAATAAACATAACATAGCACTTTAACCATTTTAAAGCATGCGATTCCATGGCATTTAGTACACTCACAATGCTGTGCAGCTATCACTGCTGTCTAATCTGGACTATTTTCATCACACCCAAAAGAAACCCATACCCATTAGCAGTCACTTCCCATCTGCCACCTCCCAGCCACCGGCAACAACTAATCCGTTTTTTTGTGGATTTTTTTTTTTTTACTATAGTTAATGCATAATGTTACATTAGTTTTGGGTATACAACATAGTGGTTCTACAAGTCTATGTATTATGCTATGCTCACAAGCGTAGCCACTATCTGTCACCAAATGCTACCACAATACTGTCGACTATATTCCTTACGCCATTACTTTTCTTCCCATGACTTACTCATCCCATAACCGGAAGCCTGTGTCTCCCACTTCTCTTTACTCATTTTGCCCATCCTCCCTCCTCCCCTCTGAAAACCATCAGCTCGTTCTATGCATTTATAGGTCTGATTCTGCTTTTTGTTTGCATATGAGCCCACAATTCCACTACAGGGTATTTACCCAAAGAAAATGAAAACAGTAATTCAAAAAGATACATGCACTTCTATGTTTCTTACAGCATTACTTCCAATAGCCAAGATATGGAAGCAACCTAAGAGTTCATCAATAGACAAATGGAAAGGAAAATGTGGTATATGTATGCAATGGAATATTACACAGCCAAAAAAAAGAATGAGATTGTGCCATTTGTGATCATATGGATGGACATAGAGGGTTATCATGCCACTAACCTGCTTTTTGTCTCTATGGATTTCCCTATTCTGGACATAGCACATATTTGGAATTATATAACATGTGGTCTTTTGTGATAGACTTCTTTAATTGAGCATCATGTTTTCAAGGTTCATCCACGTTCCACCATGTATCAGTACTTCATCCCTTTTAATGACTGACTAATATTCCATTGTGTGGAGAGACCACATTTTGCTTATCCATTCATCGGTCTGTGGATATCTGGGTTATTTCCACATTCTGGCTATTGTGAACACTGCTGCTATGAACATTTGTGTACATATTTTTGTTTGATCATTGGTCTTTGATTCTTTTTGGTATATACCCAGGAGTAGAATCTCTGTGGCATACAGTAGTTCTGTTTAATTTATTAAAGATGTTTTCTTCTTATCAAAGACAAATCTAGGGAAAAGCTATCTTAGAATAAAGAATATGAGCTTTGGGACCAGAGAAACCTGACTGAATCTCAGCTCTTTGGCAAGCAGCCAGTTGCCCTGTTAACCTTTCTCCTACACAGTTGGTGGAAGAGCAATACCTCAACAATCACAGCATTACTAGTAAGCAGTTATGTGTGTAACACTTCACTATGTCCCAGACTCAGAAAGGAAGAGGAATTTCTCTCTCTTTTTTTTACCTGAGGCCAAGGCTTTACTTAATATGCCTCAGGCTCTAAGCAGAAGTGGTGCAAATGAGGTAATGTTGAGTAAATAGTTGACTCTTACTAGCTCCCAGCCCCACCTGCTCATCAAATTAGGCCTTGTTTAACATGTCCCCTCTCCTCCAACACTTCTTTTCCAGAATTCCCAATGGACTCTGCTCATGGTCTTCTGCCTCTGCAAAGCACCATGCCCTGTCCCCACCACACCACCGCCCTCTGCATGGACTCTGCCGGTGGTCCCCCCGGACCTGCAGAGCTACCCTTCAGTCTCAGCAGAATGGAAGGGAGAGAGGGCAACTAGCCCTCTCCCTGCTCAGTGTGATGTTTTGTCCCTTGGGCTCTGAACCAACAGCTCTTGGGCACAATCTCAAAAAATCTCTCTGGCAGAGGGCCATCTCTATGACAGGCACACAAAAACAGTGACCACTTCCTCCGTTCTTCCTCCTTCCCCCAGGCACTACTGAGAGAAATAACAATGACAAGGAAACGCTGCACCCTCTTCCCTCAACCAAGAACCAAACTGCTATGCACATCAAGTAGGCCTTGGGGTGCAGGGCCAGCCCGTCCCCTCCCGGCGACACCTCGGCTCCAGCTCAGCATGGACAGCAGCTTTCACCAACAGTCTCAATCAATCCACAATCTTTTGAACTAGCTAAGTTTATTCCATTTCATAGATTGTGGAAAAGTATCATAGTAAAAGATGTTCACTATCAAACAGGCCAGGCCAATGCAGCAAGCCACAAATTCAGCGAAACCCCATCCATCATCCTTGGCCAGGGATTTGGTTATCTTAAGGCACATTGCTGGAATGCCTGGACACCTGCATATAAACTTCCCTTTGAGGCTTCCTTTTTCTGGTTAATTGTTCAAGGATAACCCTGCTGATCCCCTATCTTTGTCAGCTATGGTCTTTTATGACCCCTGATAGGATCCCAGACCACCCCTTGGTATGTAAAAGTTTTAGACAACTTAGGGTCTGTGAAAACAGATGCCAATCTTGGCTCCCAAAAGGCTAGGATGGTAGGAAAAGTCAGGGTCTGGCCTAGTTGTGTTGTTTACCTTGGCCAGCAGGAAGAAAATGAGGTTCTGGAAAACATGGATGTAAAGAGCCTGCCATCCTGCCATCCATTATGCATGGATGAGGGGATTTTGAGATTTAGATAAACTTGGGCCAAGATGCTCTCCCGGTTCTATCCACCTTTTTAAAGGAGCCCCAGGACACAAAGCAAGCCTCCATTTCTGAGCAGTACATGTTGGTACCTAATCACAAGTGGGGAAACTGAAGCTCAGAGAGGCTAAACAACCTACCCAAGTTCACACAGCTCGGCCAAGCCAGGAAAAGACTGCCCCAGACCAAGAAGTTAGAGTTGGAACCCTCATTTCAGACCAGGATGGCAAAAGAACTTTAACTCCAACTCCCAAAGTGGTGCCCTTTTCTCGGCCCCAGGCTACTGCCACTTCCCAGGACTTGTGAGGAGAACTCCAGGGGTCCCAGACCTGTACAGGAAATGATCACTTCTTCCTTTTCATAAACCTCTAACTGCAATTTAGCATTTCCTTCGATCCATCAATGTTAGCAGAACCTGGGACTTTGTAACTGAAATCACAGATATTGTCATATCATATTCTAGTTACTATACATATATCAAAATATTGTTTACACTCATAACTGTTTCAAAATTAAGGCAGTTATCAGGCCTGCTCCTACATCTTATTTACTGTATTAGTAAGGGAGCTCATGTATTTCTATATCACTATTTGTTTTTAAAATATATATTGATAATTATATATCAATACAGTTGGTTTCCTTTGTGATTATATCTAATACACACACATATGTATATAATTTTATGCATTTTAAAACATTATTTTTTTTTAAAGATTTTTTATTTATTTATTCGACAGAGATAGAGACACCCAGCGAGAGAGGGAACACAAGCAAGGGGGAGTGGGAGAGGAAGAAGCAGGCTCATAGCGGAGGAGCCTGATATGGGGCTCGATCCCACAACGCCGGGATCACGCCCTGAGCCGAAGGCAGACGCTTAACCGCTGTGCCACCCCGGCGCCCCTTTAAAACATTATTTGGCACATTATTTGCAATAGCCAAAAGGTAGAGGCAGCCCAAGTGTCCACTGACAGATGAATAAACACGACATGGTATATACATACAACAGGATATTATTCAGCCTTGAAAAGGAAAGAATGTCTGACACATGCTACATCATGGATGAACCCAGAGACATTATGCCAAGTGAAAAAAACAGTCACAAAAGGACAAATACTGTATGTTGCCACTTATATGAGGTACCTAGAGTAGACAAATTCATGGAGACAGAAAGTAGAGTGGTGGTTACCAGGGGCTGGGAAAGGAGGGGATGGGGAGTTAGTGTTTAATGGATACAGGGTTTCAGTTTTGCAAGATAAAGAGAGTTCTGTGGAGAGCTGCACAACTATGTGAACATACATAATGCCACTGTACTATGCCCTTATAAATGGTTAAGGTGGTAACCTTTATCTTATGTGTATTTATCACAATTAATATTTTTAAAAATGGCTGGCAAAGCAATCCACAGATGTCAGGGACTGCCAAAGGAGTGTGTGGCACATGAAAAGATTAAGAATGTTGCTCTTAAACAATAATGAAAATGACGCATTCTGTGATACAAGAGGGTCTGTGTCCCATCTGCCATGCTCTACCCATAAAACTTCCACACTCCCCTGCTGCTTATAAAATGGAAGGAGTCCAGGAGCCTGAGGACCTATTTCTATCACTTAGTAAGTGGGCAACTGTGAGCAAGTCACATAACCTCTCTCAGCTTCCTTTGTTTCAAAATGGAAAAGATCATCCCTGTCTCTCCTTCTTCATGGAGCCGTGGGGAAGATAGGGGAGGTGGCGGCATCTGTGACTGTCTTCACTGTCTACCTTGTCCTTGACCTTCCTCACTGATCCCCCTCATCCACCATGAACTGCTTTCCCCTCCCCTCAGCCTGCAGAACCTTCCTGCATCCTGCCCCACAGAGTCATTGTTTGTAAAAAAAGATTTTATTTATTTGAGAGAGAGACAGAGTGCGTGCGAGCGAGCACGAGTGGGGGGTAGGGGGCAGAGGGAGAGAGAGGAGCAGGCTCCCCGCTCAGCAGGGAGCCCTACAACATGGGGCTCGATTCTAGGACCCTGGGATCATGACCTGGGCTGAAGGCAGACACTTCACCGACTGAGCCACCCAGGCATCCCCACGAAGTCATCTTTGACAATTCTGGCGGAAGTAATGTGAATGTGGAGGTAATTAAAGGTGAATGTGGAGTGTTCACCTTTAATTAGTGGGTGATCATTCACAGATAAATATATTCCTCTCCTTGACCAGCAATCAAGACCAATGGCTTTGGCGTTAGAGTCTGGGTGTGACCCCTGGCTTTGGCACTGACCCACAGCTGTCCGTCCTGGATGGAAAGCAAGCTACTTTAGAGCAAGCTATTTAAAGAATATGAAATAGGTTGATAATAGTCACTTCAATACAACTATTGTACCAATCCAGTGAGATAATAAACATAAAATGCCTGGTACAGAGTAGATATTAAGTAATACTATTCTTATTATTCTTGGACAATAAATACCTTCAGGGCATAGATTTTAAAAGTGTGTACCCTTGCAGAACCTTAGACATGGTAATAATGATTGATCAGCCTCACAGACTCATAATAAATATTGGATACATAGATGAGGATAGAGAAACATCGTTTATAAATTATTTGTCCAAAGATATTACTCCTGGACTTCACCCTATGAGGTGAGCTAAGCAGTATTAGGATTCCCCTACTGGAGGGTCAGAAACTCTAAGAGGTAAGTAGTATATTATCATTATTCTCATTATCCCAAGTACACAGAGAAACAGAACACAGCTAATGAATGGCAGATCCCTCGGCATCCTGTCTCCAGAGCCCTATTCTTAGCCTCTCCACTACACTGCTTCCTAAATGGACATAAAATGCAGCTACAGTAAATACTACAGAGTTAGACAAGTCATTCAAGCAACAAGAAACAGCATAAAGCCCTCTCTCTACCTCACACATTCTAGCCCTTTGTGTATAATCTTGGGCAAGCCACAGAATCCTCAGCCTCTAGGTCCCCACTTGTAACTCAAGATAATGCTGCTTACCCTGTAGGGTTAGTGTTAGGAGTCAATGCGGTACAGATGCAACACACCTGGCGCACAGTAGGTACAGAATAAACAATATCCCCTCTCTCAACCCTTGATTGGAGACCCCTGGCTTTGGCAATCTCAGGAGAGAACTCCGTTTCAGAGAGAACAGCACATGTTCCTATCTGATGGAACACCCCTATCAGCAGCAGGAAGCTGGAGGCAGAAAGAGGGAGAAGAGCAAGTCTCTGCTGGCCTGGGTCCAGTGGCTCTTTTGAGATGCTATGGAAGTGAACAGAAGAGAGGCTGGACCCAATGGATGGCTAATTCCCGGGCTCTTGACACCCTGTTTGGGATTTCCAGTTATCTGTGTTCACGTGCATAGAGCAGAGGATGAGAAGGTGAAGTACGGATAGCCGTGTGCTCTCCTGGCCTGGTGATGGGAGTAGAGGAGGAGGAGGGTTAGAGGAGAGAGTGGGCACTGGGAAATCAGAGCCAAGTCAAGTCTCGTTCTGTAGGCTCAGTGGAATTTGGGCAGCCTCCTGACGTCTTCAAACAACCTGGCTCTTTATATAGGCTCCCCTCTCTACGCCGTGCCCATTGAACTGCCAGCCCAGCCAGGCAAGTCCAGTCCTTCCACTACCCCACTGTGCTCAGTTCAGCCGTCCACGTGCCAAGGGTATCTACTCCCTGTCAGTGAATAGTTAAGCCTGAAATCTCCCTTTCTCTTTCCTCTTTTTTTTTTTTTAATGATGATAAAGAATTACAATTGGCTTCAAGAGGTCAAAGCATTCTTTATGGATGTCCTCAGCCAAGAACCCCCTTGCACATAGCCTGCCGCAGACCATTTTTGGAGCCGACTTTTTAGCTTATGATGCAGTATGCCATGGAGGGAGGAAAGGGGAGGAAAACAGTAGGGCTGGATTCCAGAGAGAGAGCATATAATATAGGTTGAGTAGACCCAAGACTGAAGGTCTTCTGAGGGACATGCGGGGAACAATTAACCTTCAAGCCAGTTTCCTCTCCAAGTGTGGTCACAAGCCACTTGCATCCAAATCAGCGGGAGTGTTGGTTAACACTCTACTCAGCGTTACACTGAATCAAATTCTCTGGGGGTGGGACCCCTTAAGGTTCATTGTCAAAGCAGCCCTACCCCAGCTCTGATGAGCTCTTAACGTTTGAGAACCACTGCTTTAGATCTTAGCCACTTCAGCCTAGAACTGGCATTCCACCTTTCAAAACTGGCTAATTCCCACGTGCCAGGGGCCCCCACCTCGAACCCCACAGCATGTCCCCTCCATCATCACACCCACCTACCCACTGCTTTTCCTTCCTATCTCCTCATGTCTAACTTGATGAGCACATAAGCCTCAAACCAAACTTGGTATTTTAAGAATAAGACCTAGAAACAAGAATTCCAAAGAAAGAAAAAAAAAAAAAAAAACCAACACTCTGTAATCATACTTTCTCACAAGGGGGAATATAAAAATGGATATAAAAGGGCCCTTTCATCTCGACTTTCTATAAATGTTTAAAATAGGGTTGGTGATAATTAATGTTTCTATAAGTATATGCTTAAGAAGTCGTTACAATCAGCCTTTGTCTGCTCGGAGCTGGCAGCCTGGACCCACTGCATTTCAGAAGGGAATGCTTGAGGGTCATTTCACATTGCCTCACTCCTGGCAATCCAAGAGCTGCTATAATTCTGCCAAAGAACATAGAGGGTTTCCCAGTCAAGTTCCATCCTGATTTTGATTACTGTTTATCTCCAGTCCCTGTCTGAATAGTCGTAGTAAAATAGAGGAAGTTTTACTCCTGAATCCGAGGTCAGCTGGTAATGAACCATGGTTTCAATTGCATGAACAGCTGCTTCTTTTATAAGCAAGGAGGGTTCACTTACAGTTCAGGGTAACACAGAAATAATTTAAAGAACAAGGATGCTTCTATTCATTTCTTAATTTTTTTTTATGTTTTTGAAACATTTTGACATTTGAGCAGCTGTAGAATGTGGATTATTGACTAGACTCAACAAGGGGAAAAAAGCCAATAAAGTTTAAAAAAATAAGTTATACAATATTTCGTGACCCACCCCCACACCCTAATCATTATATAAAAATTTCATTTGTATAGATTAAGTTTAAATAATTGACCACACATTTTTATGAAGGTACAACTGAACATTTAAAAAATTTTTTATACCACATACCTCCAAAAAGTTCCAAAAAATAAAGCAAACCCTCCCTCCTGTCTCCCCCAAACACTATAATGTGAATTTTTAAAATGGCTCTTCATTGAAAAGTAAGACCTAAAATGGAACATTTTAAGGTTTACATTTTCATGTTGCAAACATGTCTGGCATTTAGCCAAGAACAGTAGGGCACATACTGTTATGTTCTGAATCTGCGAGGACCTGGAGGGTCACACAGCCCAGACTGCCACCTGCAGAAGGAACAGCTGCCACGTCCCTGACAGCCAGACACAAGCCTAGTGACTGAATAGGCATGACTAGTGTCAGGGAACAGCCTCTTCCACTGTCCTCAGTTCTGCTCATCTGCCTTCAAGTTGGCATTATCTCTCCAAGTCAAAAATGTATGGACCCTTAGAGCTGGAAATTCCACTTGTAGAAATTCATCCAACACTAGACTTGCCCAGATGCAAAATGGTGTTACATATGAAGTTCTGCAATGCAGCTCTATTTGGAAACATCCTAAATAGACCAGTTACATAAAGTATGGCAGATCAACCCCAAATGTTACTCTGTGCCAGGCCTTGTTCTAAGTGCTTTGAATGTATAAATTAATTTCGTCGTTTTAAGTACAATTTTATCATACGATTGTTGCTAATGAGAAACCTAAAGCAAAGTGAGATGTAGTAACTTGCCTAAGATTTTATAGCTAGTACATGGTGAGGCTAGACTTTCAAACCAGACATTCATTCATTCATTCATTCATTCATTCATTCATTCATTCAACCATACAGTAAATATTTATTGCATGCCTCATGCAACACACCCCACATGGCATTGGAACAAAGTCCCTGTTGTCATAGAGCTTGGTTTCTAATGGGGGAGATGAACGACAACAAAACAAATGCATACGTATTGTGCCACGCTGTGCTAGGAAGAAAAATAATGGAGGGTAGGGGATACAGGATGATGGAGGGGTGCCACTCTGATGACGTGGCCTTTTTGTTTCACAGACCTGAATGCAACAAAGGAGCTGCAACACTAACCAGGGCCAGTTTGACTTCAGAACGTGCGAGTTTCCCCAGTAGGACTGAACATCTCTCAGCCAGTCACACAACAAAGGCCACTCTGTGTGTAGGTTTCAAAAGTTCTGCAAGTTTTTCTCTGAAACCATATGTGAGCAGTGGGAAGAGCCTGCGATCACTTCTGGAGACATACACATGTGTCACGTTTATATACACACCTATTTTCTGGAAGGACACAGAAGAAACAGACAACAGTGGCTGCCTCCAAAATAGCAAGGGAAGTAAGACCTACTTTAACTATATGCCTTTTTGTATATTTTGGATTAAAATTTTATTATGGGTCATTTGACATCTACAAAAGAATATGTGCAACATATATGCAGGTTATGTAGTACAGTTTTTTAAAATAAAAAATGCAGACAAATCCCCCCAGAGAGTGTACCTCGCCACTAGAACATTTTCAGCACCATAAAGGCTGCCCGTGGGCTCTTCCTCTACCCCATTCTTGTGTACCCCTCCTTTTCCCTCATAAGTAACATCTTCCTGAATTTCATGTCTATTATTCTCTTGCTACTTCTTATAACTTTACTGAGATATAATTCATACACCATATTATTCACCCATTTAAAGTGTACAAGTTGACAGTTTTTGTTATATTTCTAGACTTGTTCAACCATCGCCACGATTTTGAAACATTTTCATTACTCCCCAGAAAAGCTCTACACCCATTGACAGTCACTCCCTATTCCCTCCAAGAACCCCCCACCCCAGCCCTCAGGCAACCGGCAGTCTACTTTCTGCCTCCCTGGACTTATTTATTCATTTCATAAAAATGGCATCACTGCAACTGGCTTCCTTTACTTAGCATAATTTTTTCAAAATTCATCCATGTTACTGCATGTATCAGTACTTTGCTTCCTTTCATTACCAAATAATATTCCATTGTATTGATATACCACATTTTATTTATCCACTTATCAGCTGAAAGACAGTTGGGTTGTTTCCATCTTTTGGCCATTATGAATAATGCTGGCTCTTACTATCTTTTAAAAATAATTTTATCATACAGATATAGCTTTAAGCAATATATTGTTTCATTTGGCTTGAATTTGGGTTTATAAAAACTGCACCATGCTATATATGTAGTCTTCTACAACTTACTCTTTTCATGTCAACATTAAGTCTCTAAGATTTTTCCATATTGTTGCATTTATCTGTAGGTTTTCCACTTCCATCGCTATATGCTATTCCATTGTATGAAAATGCTATAATTTATTTATCCATTCTCCTGTTGGTGGACATTTGGCCATTTCCAGTTCAATGCTCTCACAGTCTTTCCCAGAACGTTCTTATATGCATCTCCTGGTGCATGTGTGCAAGAATTTCTCTGGGGTAAATCCTACAAGGTGGATGGCTAGGTCATGGAGTATGGAAATGGTCACTTTTTCCAAGAGGTTATATCACCAGCAATGTGTAACCATTTCTACTGACCCACATCCTTACTTGGCATTAACACTTCTAAATTTTGTACCATGTGCTTACAATGCCTTTTCGAAAAAATAAAGCAATTTTTTTCAGGGCGCCTGGCTGGCTTGGTCAATACAGCATGCAACTCTTGATCTTGGGGTTTTAATTCGGGCCCCACATTGGGTGTGGAGATTACTTAAAAATAAAATCTCTTAAAAAAAATAAGGCAATTTTTAAAAAATCCCCTCTCTCATTCAGAAGTCAAGTCTGCTGTCCTAGAATCTAGCCACTGACCCCTGCTCCATTCTTCGGAGCTATACACAGCAAATATAAATCCCACTGGCTGAAGTGCCAACCTTCTACACGCTTGAAGATAACTACCTTATTTGTCTAATCCAGTCTTCTCTAAGGTATCTAGGTAAGTCAAGGAGAGAAAACAGAAGTTAGGATTGGATATACCCTTCCTTGACTAGATGTGGAGCAGAATTCCCTAGTCCCTTAGAAGGCTGATAGGATCTTTGTCTAAAAAGGAGCTCTGTGAGGGGCTCCTGGGTGGCTCAGTCAGTTAAGCATCTGCCTTCGGCTCAGGTCATGATCCCAGGGTCCTGGGATTGAGTCCCAGGTTCAGGCTCCCTGCTCAGTGGAGAGTCTGCTTCTCCCTCTCCCTCTGCCCCTATCCCCATTCGTGCTCTCCCTCTCTCAAATAAATAAATAAAATCTTTAAAAAAATAAAAAGGAGCTCGGTGGTCAGTGAACCCAGAAATGCTGGGCTAACACCAGTGAGGGCATTTTCTTGGCTGCAGGACTTCTCAGAACAAGTTCACATTATAAATTTCTGAGAAAGGTCCTAGAATTTAACTGAGCACCTTCTGAGAAACGCTTAGGCCAAGCTGGTCTTCAGACAAAGTGGGAACTTGGGTCTGTGGTTCTCTTGACTTCTTTTTATTTACTTTGTTTTCTTTAGACTTACGTCTTCCTCCCCCCCAATCCCCGACCTTTCCACCAAAAACATTTCTCACAAGAAAAAATTTCATATCAGAGATTCAGAACTGTAATGTGAACTTTTATTCAAGTCTTGTCTTCCCCGGGGGTTTTAGCCCTCAACTCCAGCAAAGCAGCTTTGAGCCTGGATTAAAGTGAATCCCAAAAAGAAGAGGTAACCTCAAAGGAAGTACAGAAAGCGTTTTCCTTTTCTCCTCCTAACTCTGCTCATTGCTGTGGTCAGAAAATGCAGTTCCAAATGGCAAAAGCCAAGTGAAATAGTGCATAGCGCACAGTGTTTTATCAATGGTCATGGACAAATATTCTGATAAGGACTGTGATGATAATAATGAACATTTCTACCTTACAGGTAACATGATATTAGCCCCCTAACACCCCTGAGAACTAGATATTATCTTCATGTTACAGATGAGGAAAGTGAATGTCTGTTCCAGAAGTTTCTGTCTGACCCCAAAGTCTGCACACTTAACTCCTTGTTCACCCACCCTCACAGCCAGCACAGGCCTTGTCAGTTACTGGCCTTATGAAACCTGCCATCTGTGACTTCGCCTGATCAAAAGCACGACAGCTTTCAATGGCCTTCCTGGTTTTCCTGGAATACTAAATGTTCCATCTCCTTATAAACCCACTTGGGCTTCTAAGACGTAATTCTCAGCTAACCTCTCTCTGACAAGAAGAACACTCTGGGCTTAATTTTGGGCCTCTTAAATTTTTCTATGACCCCAGCCATCTTCTTAGAAGGATTAAACCAAATCTGTCTGCTCTTCGTGGATCCAGATCATGATTCCATTCTCAACAGAAATCTGCCAACAAGTCTTCCCGGAGACTGATGTTCCACCATGATGTTCAGCCTGAAAATTACCCATATAGAGCACTTTTCCTTTTAATCACCACCGACGGTTCACTCTGGCCCGAGCTTACTCTGAACCCAGTTATCTGGGGTTAGACATAGATTTCAGAGCAGTCAAGAATGCCAGGGAATCCAAAGGAGGAGCTCTCCCCTCTTGGTTTTGCTTTCATTTGTGTTCACAGACACCTAGCATTAAAAAAAAAGACTGGGTTCCTGGATCCAGTCCTGGCTTCTTGAACCTCCATCCCTGACTTTGCCCATGTCACAACACCCATGGGGTTCAGGAACAACCATGTGTGTCCCCAAAATTCCGATGTGAGAAGAAACACTACTATAGTACTAAAACAGTTTCAGAGCGCCTGTTCCCAAACACTGCCTTCTGGATAAATCTGCCTCATTTACAAGTGCTGCTGTCCTCAATGGTCATTTCTCTTTCTTTTAACAAAAAGACAAGAGAACAAATCTACACTTTTATTTATTTACTTTTCACTAAGTTTAAATCCTTGAAGGTATGGCATCACATGGATTCTGTGGCCAATGGCTTTAGCAGGAAGGTTACTTTGGAATTTGGCATGAGCCATGCCAGTTTCCATAACCACGAATTACTTTTCCCCGGATTACTCTGGTTTTGTTCGGCTTGCCACCAGGAGTCACTGTGTTGTTCTTTGCTTTGTACACATAAGCATATCTCTTGCCTCGACAGAACTGTTTCATCTCAAGCATAAACACCTCCAACTTTAAGAAGAGCCGTGTGCTCCCTCTGGTTCCAGAGAGTGCCCCCCCCCCCACCAATTATAGACAGCAAAAATGGCCCTAGACCACAGCCTTCAAAATATTTTTGTCATTTTAGGAGTCCTGTTCCCAGCAGGCCTCCATAGACTCCAAAATGGCCCTCAACAGTCATTTCTATGCCATCTGACTTTGGCCATGACTAATAGGACCAGGAATGACATCTGACTCAATAAGGGGACCGTCCATAAACCAGCCAGCAACCGTCCATAAATCAGTCACACCTTGTAGGGCCTGGCTCAAGAGAATGAGGTTCCTCTCTTGAGAATTTAAATGAAGAGCCTCCAAAGGAAATGGTCAGGTGTCTGCAATGGTGGCACTACCATTGAAAAGCCAGGAGAATGGACACAGGGCTAGCCATTTATGGTTATGTGCAAGGAGAGATTTGGGAGAAAGGAGAAACTGAAACCACACAGGAAAGCCAAGGAGAGAAGAAAGGGAGAGTAGACGTGCTAAGAAAAACCAGGAAGCCATTAGAGAGGGAGAAAAGAGACAGACCCTTGCAGAGACAAGCCCTTCTTCCTAATGGCTCCGGAGTTTCCCATCCTAGTCCTAGTGAAATGTGGTTGCATTGGGCTCTTTACCACAGATTTTATTGTGTTTTCTTTTGGGTTCTCATAACGAAGGCCCTTTTTCTGGAACATATTCACGTGGGTCTATGTTCTTGGAAACCAAAAGGATTCTGAGTAGAATCCCCCAAACTCTAAGGACAAGGGTCTACTGCCCCACCAGTTTGGCCCAAAGCAAACACACCTAATCCATTTAAATCCTGGAAGCCCCAATGAAGAGAAAGGAAATCGCTAGGACACTTAAGACTTAAATTTTTAAGACTTCATTTTTTTCTGTTTTTAGCTTTTAAAAGGCAACACAGACATGCAAATATACACAATGATTTTATCTGGTATCTTATAATTCCACAGTCTTGTTAAAGACGAAGAAAACATATTAAACATAACATTATTTTCACATAACATGACTGTGTTTGATGTTTAAACACTGAAAATTATATTTATTTAGATAATAACTACGAATTGCCTTTAATATTTTATCCACTAAATTATAATTTCCAAGAGGGAAATTTAGATTTCCCGTATGATTTTTAGATTTTAGATTTTAGATTTTCAGTATGTTTATTCACTGCTATATCCCTATTCCCAGTACCTAGCACATAAATAATTGATGAATGAATTTTAAATAGCCATTATTTAAAAGATTTTATTTATTTGTCAGAGAGAGAGCCCAAGCACAGTGAGTAGCAGGCAGAGGGTGAAGCAAGCTCCTCATTGAGCAGGGATCCCGATGTGGGACTCGATCCCAGGGCCCTGGGATCATGACCTGAGTCAAAGGCAGATGCATAGCCAACTGAGCCACCCAGGTGTCCCTAAATATCCATTTTTAAATTGAGTTACAAGGTAATAATTTTTAAGGATTTTTCTAGATGAGTTTTTTTTTTTTTTTTTTAATTTTTAGTTCGCTCAAGTCAGGCAAAACCTGATAGCAAAAGAAATCATCCCCGTTATCACAAGGTCCTAAATACTGCTGTCTTTTAAAGACAAGCAGACACTGAAAGTGTTAATTTGTGGGGAAAGCTCCAAGGAAGAAATAAAGGGAGAAAATTCCATGACTTATTAGGCATATTTTTCCCATAGAGAAACTGGCCTAAATGGCCCTCTCAGATTTTCCACTTCACCCAATGCTTGACTTTTATTGTCTGCATATAAGCCTAAAAATGGGGGGGGGGGGCAAACCGAGATAAGCTGGAGAGACTGTGGGGTACACTGCAGCCCCCTGCACTCTGAGTCATGGTTAGAGACCCATCTCTGACACAGCCATGTGACAAGAGCTTGGACCTCAGCTCTCTCACCTCCAAAGCGGACAGAAAAGGGAACAGGACAATCTCTCATTTCTTTGAGCTCTAATCGTCCCTGATTCCAGACTGCTCGCTTTCACAGATATATTCAGTACTTTGCTGTATTTCTAGACCGAGACAGTTTCCTTCCCACATGGCAGAGAAAAAGCTCTCAGAAGCTAGGGGAGATGGGGGCTGGGTCCTGCTGAGAACTTGCCAGCCTGGCAGAGGCAGGCTCTGCCTGGAAGTCACCCAGACCACATTCCTGATCCAAACACTCGGTGTCTGTGACATTTGAAAGTACCTTTCCAACTTTGAGACCCAGGCTGTGGGTCGACTATTTAATCCACTCCAATGCACGGAGTATTACTTAACACTGCAGACTTTTAAATCAGACAGAAGAGATTTTTACCATCAGATGACAAGATCGATCAAGGATAAATTTCTGAAGTGTGTTTTTACTTTTATTCTCCATTTTTAGGTGGAGATACACCTAGAGTGGGAAAGTTCCTCAGAGGTCACCTGTCCTGATTTCAAGCCCCATTTCCAGATTCGAGGTACCTGGGCATATTCCTAAAAATAGATTCTGGGGCGTCCTTCAGATTGACTGAGTCAGGAACATGGAGGGTAGAGCCCAGAAATCGGCGATTTAACAAACCCGCAGGTGATTATGAGGAGCAGCGGGGTTTAGGACACAATGCCATGAATCTCAGCTTAGAATTCTGGAATATTCCTGTGGAAATGCAACGCTCTGGAGAGCTGATCTATGGGAACTTGTTTTAGAGGTTTCAGACATTTCAGATTTCCTAAGAAATAGCCATTCCAGAGCGCCTGGGTGGCTCAGTGGGTTAAGCACCTGCCTTCAGCTCAGGTCGTGATCAGGGTCCTGGAATCTAGTCCCACATTGGGCTCCCTGCTTAGCGGGGAGCCTGCTTCTCCCTCTCCTCCCTGCTCCTGCTCTCTCTCACTATCTCTGTCTCTCTCTCTCTCTCTCCAATAAATAAATAAAAATCTTAAAAAAAAATAGCATTCCAAGGCTGAGACTGGGGCTCAGTCACCCAAGGTGAGACACCTCACCCCACCAGATCCCAGACAGGTGAGATGAGTCCATCAGAGGCAGTCGGGAACAGATCTCCTGGAAGGTTTGAATCCTTTTCCTTTTTCTGTTCCCAGAAAGTGTGCCTGTCCGAGGCAACAATGCTAACCAAGCCTCGACTATGAGCTCGGCTGGATCAAGTGGACGGCGTCAAACAGGTTTCCATGCACTTGTTTGTAGCTCTAAGCTTGCTTCCCCCTCTGAACTTCTTTTCCTGAAAATCCTGAAGTCTATAGAAAAGGTGAAGAAAATAATTCAACGCACATCTATATATTCTTTATCTTCTCAGTTAACATTTTATCATATTTGTGCCCGACTGTTTCTTTCTTCCTCCATTCTCTTCATATACATACTTTTCTCCCCTTCCAAATCATTTGGCAGTATGCTGCACGCATCACAATACTTAATAGCTGAGTACTTTTGCATTTGTTTCCAAAAAACATGAACGTTGTGCTACATAAACATAATATCACACTCAGGAAATTTCATATCTATATAGTACTGTTATCTAATCTAGGGTCCATATTCAGAGGTCCCAAATTATCCCCCAAGTGCCTTTTATAACTTTTTAAAAATATTAATGATCCCACCTATGATCACACATTGCATTTAGTTGTAGTAACAGCTTTTTCTGTCTTCCATGATAGTGATATTTTTTAAACATGCAGGAAAGTTATTTTGCAGAATGTGCCTCAAATTTGGGTTTCTTTCCAAATGTGATTGTCTCTTAATGATTAGGTTCAAGTTAAATGTTTGGCAAAAATACTACAGAGGTGACCTTGTGTCCTTATATCAGAATACACACATGGTCAGTTTGTCTCCTTTTAGATGATAAGTTTGACCATTTGACACAAAAGTACTTTTTTTCCTCTAATGAGTAGACATTTACAGAGTGATATTTTGAGACTGTGTGAAAATCCTGTGCCCTAATGGTTTTATCCAGTGGTTGAGTACCCAATGATGAAACTCTATTGCTTCAGTTATTGAATGGCGATTGGAAAATGACCACTTCCTAATTTTGTTATTCCTTTTACATTTTTTTGGTGGCGTTATTCTATGAAGAGCTTTCCCATCTCACTCCACACTTTTTTATTATTGTTATTATTATTATTATTTGAATAGCTCAATGGACTCATCTTTTATTTGATGTCATCATTTATGTCTTTCACTATTCTTTTTGATGCTCCAATTGACCCAAACTTGACCAATATGAGCTCCTTCGAGATGGCTCCTATGTTTTTTTGACATCTCCTCAAGGTTTTGAACACTTCCATACTGGCATGACAAGACATTCCAGACGCACCTTATATTCTCCCTTCTCTAGCCCCGGAATTAGCCGTCTCTCTAAGGAGTTCTGGTAGCCTTCGAACTCATTACAACTGGAGCATCATTGCTTTGATGCCTTTGGAGTGAAAAGAACTAGGAAATACATTTTTAATGTACTATTTTTAATGTATTTTTGTACTATTTTTAGAACTATTTTTAATGTACTATTACTTCCAATTCTAATCTAACACCAAAAGTACTTCCCCTCCTTCCCCCATTCCATAGTCCTATCTCCCTTCCCCAACAATAAAATCCTAACTCACCCAAATACCAATCCCTTCACTCATTTACTACAATATACTCAAAATAGCTTAGGAATTACTTCACCACAATCTCTACTGACCACAAACTGCCTAAGTTAAGGGGAAGATTTTTGCAGTTCAGTAATCCTTGGCTTACATCCCACCAAGGGTGTGCAGTGAGAGTACTGTATTCTCAAGTTCCTTGGACGGGTTCTTTGTTTTCCTCTGCATGGTTACATTGTCACTTTGATTTACAGTTAGGCACAACCAAGCTTTTAATAAATATTAAGAAAAGCTCAAGGTTATACTCACAGACAGAACCTACAGAGCAAAGACCCATGGTGCTAATTCAGAGAAAATTCATGCATTCAGTCATGGAGGGGAGGGGGGGCAGAGGGGTACCAGGCTCCACATCCTTATAGGATAATGGACCAGGACTCTTGAACCTCCTTCACATGACATGAAAGGATCAGCAAATGAACATGCACACATCCACAGAGCTAATGCCAAGTTCCCCAGCACAGACCTTTCAGCACTGAGGTCTCACAGTTCTGATGCTTCCTTGATTTAGGGAATGGAAAGCTGTGTATGGAGAACACGTGAGACAGACAAACAAGGGAGACAGGGAAGGGACTGAAAGAGAGGGGGAGAGACAGCCAAGGAGAGAGAGGGGCAAACAGAGACAGGGAGGGTGGCACCAACGTGGAACCAAGGCTGTGTAGCGTCCCGCAAAGCCCAAACTGCACTGGACCTGAATGAACCTTCCCTGAAGTCTCCTCTTTACAGAGGGGGTGAGTTTGAGTTGGAGGACTGGCCCTCCTGTCAGGGCTAATCTGAAGTTGGGAGAACTGCAGCCAGCTCTGGTGCTCCACAGTTGCAGACGTGGGCTAAGCCTCTGGTCCAGCCAGAGAGAACCAGAGAGACTCAAGCCACCGCTGCGGGCGGCAGGGCAGATGCCTGTTATCAGGGTGCCACAGGGGGGTGCTGGCGTCCTTGTAAGACTGTCTTCCTAGTTTTCTGGGTGTGAGTCAGCTCAAACTAGGGACCTTCACTTCCGGGGCCATGCCATGGTCAGGGAAGAAGGAGAAGAGCTGAGTCCATCCTTTCTTTTTTTTTTTCTTTTTTAAGTGTGGAGCATAATGCTGGGTTTGAACTCATGACCCTGAGATCAAGACCTGAGCTTAACTGACTGAGCCACCCAGGTGCCCCTAGGTCCACCCTTCTGATGTCTACTTTATGCTGTCATGTCACAAAAGGAAGCCAGAAAATTCCACACCTGATTTGGGAATGAGAAATCTGGGTGAGGGACGAAGATGAAGAATTGCGGAAGGTCTGCCATTCCTGCATATGGGCTTCCCCACCCTCCTTGGCCCTGCTCTCCGCTGGCCAGCCTGCGCATGGAGGGCCCATTGTGCAGGGCCGGAGGGCTATAGCCCTGTGGAAGAGTTCTCCCCTCTGCTCCTCCGCTCTACCTGCTCTCTGGAAAGCAGTTAATACATATTCCCTTGGTAAGTAAAAACCCAGATGTGGTTTAAAATGTGATTCCTCCAAGAGAAATGTGAATTTCAACAACAGATCGTTAGGTAGTAGAGGCTAGAGCGATAATGGTGGGAAGTCAGACAGGCTTTTCCAAGTAAAGTTGACATTCAGGACAGGAGCTTCTCGGTCTCCCTTCAAATCATGACATTGACCACTTACGAAGCTGCCTCTCAATGGAAAAACAAGATTTGGGGGATACTTGGAGAATTCTATTTCTTCCTAATTAATCTTTTGAGTTACCATAAAGCTTGAGGGTATGAGTAAATTCAAGGGGCCCCATAAAATTTACTTCAGCAACAACCAGCGAAAATCTCACACAAGTCTGCCTAAGATATTCCATCCAATCACAGCATGAAATCATAGCATTGATAGGACCCAGGCAAAGTAGAGTCTTACACCCCCTCCATCCGACCTATGCTTGATCTTTGATACAGAGTGAAACGTTGGCATTGTTCTTTATTGGAGACAAGTAAGAGAAGATGGCCAGACATGGTATGGACCCAGACCTAAGGTAGAGAGGAGATGCTGCTGTCACTATCCTCTGAGCTTTCCTGGTTTCCTTAACCCTGGCCAGGAGGTCTAGAGAGCCAGAGGTCCTCAAGAAGAATGAGGGGAAGGAAGCCTCCAGAAGCACCATCTCTGGAAAAATATGAAACTGGGAGACGAGCTGACAGGTTTACTAATGGGAAAAACTGTTCTGAGAAACACTGTTGATGCACTGGAGGATATGTGGAGACTGAGCCAAAGGTTCAAAGAAATCTAAACAATGAAAAGAAATGAGCAGTAATTAGCCCCAGGAAACTAAAAATTTATACAAGAAAATAAATGTCATAATAGTACACCACTTGGCTCAGCATTAAACAAGACTAACGGTGTTGGTTTTTTTTTTTTTAAGTTATAAGCTTGTTAGCATAATTTGACTTTTTAAACTGTGTTCAAGTATTATTTTGATAAAAGCTAATTTGAAAAGCTTTTAGTGACTTTAAAATCATCTTAAATTTGTTAGAGTAAGTATATCGGACCTGATTTCCGTGTGGCATTTGGCAGGAAGTTAGATGTTGACATCCAGTGGTTTTGTTCTCTTACCTCTTTTTTCCAAAAGGTTCAAGTTCAGAGGGAAGTCAAGGCCTTGGAATGTGACATCAGATCATGTCTCCTTGAGGCGAGGGAACATCCAAAAGTCACCCACAGCTCAGGGCACCCTGAGAGCATGAGGCATTCTTGTGAGCCTGAAATTTCCCTGGCAGGACAGCCCAGAGGCTGAGAGGCAGTAGAGGGGTTCTAGTGCAGATTGACAGTGTGGGGTGAACTCTAACAGCTCATTCCACTCCCCACCCTTCACCCTTGGCTCCAGTTTACTCATGCTAAAACTGCTAGGGCAGGGAAAGGCACAAGACACTTAACTACCATGTCATTCAATCACAGAAGTTTATCGATTACCTCTTATCCCTACTGGTCACAGGAGTTAAGCTATGAACCAGACTCACAAATGCTCTGCCCTCATGTGGTTTACAGTCTAGTGGGGAAGGCAAGAAACCAGGGAGCAGGCAAATACATAATTCAAATTGTTGGGATAAAAAATGGTGGCAGGTACGGTGTGGGGTACCTATTACATGGGATGTGGTCAGGGAAGGCCTCTTTGAGGAGGTGATTTCTGAGCGGAGGTTTGAGTGATGAGAAAAAGCAATTTGGGTTTTATCCAAAATGCTGCGAGGAGAGGGGATGTAAAGGACCATGAGAGGGTTTTAAGAGGGAGCAGTGTGATCTGGGCTGCTTCGTGGATTTAAAAGCATTTCCCGGCTGCTGTGGGAGGACAGCACGGGTGAAGTGGGGAGACCCCATGAAGGCTGGTACTGCCATCCAGGCAAGTATGAGGGTGGCTGGAGAGGATAGATTTGTCAGGAATTCAGGGGCCTGAAATACTTCTGCAGTTTCTTCCAGCTGGAGTGAGTCCATCACCACCTTCAACTGGGCTCAAGAAGAGTTTCCTCATCTCGCCTTAGAAGCACTGGGGCCACCAAGCCATAAGCAGCGACTAAACGGTGGTGACTCCTAAGGAAACCGCAGACCCAGATAGAGCCTTTGTTCACTTTTTAAAAAGGCAACCTTTTCACCAGGCAAATGCAGAGCTACACCAGGCTAGCAGTCTGGCCCGTGAGGATGATGTGAATTTAAGGCGGCAGTGCACTGACTGCTCGAATGGTCTATGGCAGCTCTCTCCTCCAAGCAAGAAAGGTCCGATCTTAAAAGCTAAAACAGAGACTTTTCAGTCTGAGAGGATGACAGTGTTAGGAAAAGGGAAAGGGGAGGGTGTGGTTAGAGACCTCTCTGAAAATCCCAATGAAGCTACGGATGCTCTGGAACCAAAAAGTACTCTAATACACACACACACACACACACACACACACACACACACACACCATTTAGCATTCTGTCAAAGGGTGACAGCCCCCCCATCAGCAGCATGGCCAGCTTCAGTCCCTCATCCAATCCAACTGTTTCCTTTCAGGAATGGGGAAACTGAGGCCCAGGTAGGGATCTACTGCTGGCCCAAGGCCATAGCTGTGAAATGAAGAGGCAACGCAAAGATCTAAGTTGCTTTACCTCCCCAGGCTCCAGGGACCCAAGCACACCTGGTCAGCCTCAGTCTACTGCCATCCTCGGCCTCCAGGGACAGCCCGGCCTCCCAGCCCATCTGGGTGTCCTTGATCCACTGCTTGGTCAGAAGCACCATGGGACAGAGGATTTCGGTCTGTGCCTGGAGGGAATGCTCAAGTACCTCAGGGAGGAGAATTTCTGACTTTTGCAGGAGAGGAATTAGTAGCCTTTTGAAGAGGAGATTTCCTTCCCAGAAAATGAAAGTTAGGACTGGCTGTGAGATATCCCTTGGCTGTGCCCCTGCCCCGAGTCTCCTGGCCCAGCTGCCCGCCCCCACACCCCACCCTAGGATCCTGCAATTCTCAGGGAGCCCACCACACAGTGACAGCCCAGCCAGGCTGGGGAGGGAGGCACGGCACCCAGGAATCCATAGCAACAAAAGAAGGGAAAGAAAGTGGGAGTGGGAGGGAAGGGAGAGAGAGAAAGAAGGAAGGAGGGGAGAACCAGAGGAGACATAAAGGGGAAAAAGAGGGAAAGCAGATAGGAGAACAAGGTTGGCTTCAGGCTCATTAACCTTAGGACACTGTCTGGGATCCAGACTCCTCCTCACCTCCCCATTCACATTTCTGGTCTATGTCTGTTCGACCCCATCTATTTTCATCCATTCATTCATTCATTCATCAGTATTATTGAATGCCAGGCTTTGTGAGGAGTGTTGGTACACAGACATGAGCCAAGCAGGCCAACGCCTGCCTTTGTGGAGCCCAGACAGACAGACAACAGTCAAATAAATAAACAAAATACAAATACAAAATAAAAAGTCCTAACAAGCCCTAAGAGGGAAAAGAATAGCCACTCTCTGAACACATAATGGGGGAAACAGACATCATATTTTGGAGTCCCAGGGCCTGGAGGATGGCCTTCCTCCCAAGTTTTTATTTTGAAAATTCAAACCTATAGAAGACTTACAAGAATATTACAAGGAATACCTTTTATCCTTTATTTAGATTCACCAACTGTTAACATTTTGTCCAAACATTTGCTCTCTCTACATACATCTTTTTTTGCTGCACCATTTGAGAGAAAGTTGTAGATATCCTGACTCTTTACCCTTAAACATTACAGCATATATATTCTAAGAACAAAGATATTCTAAATAACCACAATGTCTTGTCTCACTCAGTAATTTTAAGATTAGTAGCATCAATATTCAGGCTGTTATGAGCTGAACTGTGTCTCCCTAAAATTCACACGTAAAAGTCCTAACCCCCTGGGACCTCAAATGTGACTATTATGCAGAGACAGGGCCAAACTTAAAGAGAGGTACTTAAGGTAAAATGAGGTCACATGCATGAGCCCTAGTCCAATATGACCATGTTCTTATAAGAAGAGATTAGGACACAGATGTGTGCATTCAGAGGAAAGGCCATGTGAGGACACAGTGAAAAGGAAGCCATCTGCATGTCAAGGAGAAGAAAAAAATCAAATCTGCAGACACTTCGATCCTGGACTTCCAGCTTCCAGAACTAAGGAAAATAAATGTCCATCGTTAAGCCACCCAGGCCGCGGTATTTTATTATGGCAGCCCTAGCGGACTACTGCACAGACCGTAATCAAATTTTTCTAATTGTCTCCATAATATTCTTTATATCTATTGTTTTTTAATCCAGGAACCACTCAAGGATCACATGTTGCATTTGGTGGTCAGTCTAGTCTAGCACAGCTTAGAGTGTCTCCATACATCTAGAACCACGTTTTCTGCCTTTTTCTTTCTTGTCTGTCCTGTCATTGACATCTTGGAAGAATCCAAGACAATTAAATCTTGTACAGTGTCCTCCTGTACCAATTTGTTTGATTGTTAGAGTATGCTTTACAATTTGGGGCTTGGGCACTGCATGGGCTATGCCGTGGGGATGAAGTGCTACTGAAAACGAGCAGTGGGCATTCCAGACCGAAGTGATAAAAGCCACCGCTCGGAGCACCTGCTCTGTAGCCGGCAGTGCTTGGAGTGTTTCGGGCGTCCTCCATGCACAGAGGGTGATGGGGGAGTGTGCAGGGGAAAATGCAGGGCTTTGGGAATACAAAGGGAATCTGTGGCAGGGAGGAGGACGAATTCAAGGATGGAAAAGATAAACTGAAGCCACTTTAGGAACCCTCAGAGGTTCCTAGGAAGGCTCACTTTAAGAACACTGAGAGGTGTCTCAGGGGCCATGCAGAGTCAAGGACATGCTTGTGATCGGAAAGCCCAGAGGGGTTGGGTGGCCTACCCAAATCACACAGGGAGCAGCAGGGCTAGAACTGAAGCCCAGGACTCCTGACCCCTAAGAGGGGTCTACACACTGTTAGTACTTTAGCACAAGTGCTTACTGGATGGTTAGAGCACCCCCTTGGGAATCACTGAGCTCAAGCCCAGGGAGGAGGAAAGATGAGACATAGAGGACATTCATGGAAATCACGGAGCTCGTCAGTCTCCAGAGCCTAGCTCCAGAATGAGATGCACTTGTGAAGTTCCTGGTATACAATAAGCTCCAAATAACCATTTGTCACCTTCCTCCCTTTTGTTCTTTTGCACACCTTTCACATTGCCTAGCTCATCTCCCCCAAAGAACAGCCCTACACAGCGATTAAGAGGATGTTCTCATTTGAGAAATTTGGAAACCTGAGGCCCAGAGAGGTTCAGAAACAGTTCACAAAGGAGTTCACGATGGGGTTAGGGTGGCATCGCAGATTTCCCAGGGTCCTCCAATGTGCCCTGTGTCTCTTAGACCTTTCAAATTCCATGACATTCCCTTACCTCTCCCCAATTTGCTGTGTGAGAATGGAGTTAAGCAAAAAGGTGAAGCGAATGGGGGCTGGGCTCTAGATCTGCAAAAGGATTTTTTTTTGAAGACAACAATTCCTCTTGCTTTTCAAACCCATTCATGAGCCCTGCGGCAGCTGTGCCAATCACCTCCTGGGTAGAGACACCGAGCCCAGCTGGGCCCAGCCTGGAGGGCAGGGATAGCCAGGGTTCAGTGTGTCATATGGCAGGCACCACTAAGTTCTAAGACCCATGTGCGCCCAGAAGCCCCTTCCAGGGAGCCAGTGCCAGGTGAAAATGGGCTAAACCACAGCCCAGCCTGTGGGAGAAGAAATGGTCCCATGGCTGCTGGCCCTGAGGGAGGATGGGGCCTCTGCCAGGTCCTGTGATTTTCTCTGGAGCCAGGCCCTGCAGGTAGATCCTGAGACCCGTGTGAGAGCCTGCAGGCAGTCAGGCCATCCACGCCTGTGCCAGAGGGAAAGGCTGGTGATGGAGACAACCAAGTTACGCCCCAAAGCCTTGGGGCTCACCTGGACTACACATGGCACGGATCGTTAGGAGACACTGCAGACCGGGCTTGGCATCTCCAGGGCCCGTGATGGGCCAGCAGGAGAACAAACAGGAGAGACACAGTCATCAGGTTCAAATCCCCTGCATGTGCTGCCCCACCAAAAACAAGCCACTCAGTCACAGCACTCCCCCAACCCTTTCCCACATTCCCCTTGTTCTTGCAGGGAAGACACTATGGCATATCGTCATCAACAATGACTTACTGAGGGGGACAAAGGGCCAAGGGAGACCTGATCCTTGCCACAAAGAAGCTTTCATAATGAAGTTGCTGAAGAGGAGGTCAGTCACCATAGCACTTTGAGGGGTTAGTTTATGGGGAGAAAAAAAAAGTGACAAATAATCCCGACAGTACTTGCCACAAAGCAAGAGCTCTGTATAGAAATGAAATACAGACAAGAAAAGAAGAAGGGAGGGAGAGAAAGGGAAGGAAGAAAGGGAAAGGGGGGGAGGGAAAAGGAGAGCGAGGAGGAGGAAGATACTAGAAAACAGTGACCTTACTACAATTGCTTATAATGCTTCGATGCCAACAGGATATGCTCTGAGTTCTGGTATCAAAAGGCCACAGAACACTGCACCCTAGGGAACCACCCAACCCTCAGGCACACAGCCACACCCACACTATCCAAAGCCATATCCACCTAGGCAGACTCCTGACCTCAGTCTATAGTCTCAACCCCCCAAATTCCCCATGGGTCTACAAGGACTCGTTCAACATCACCTCTCCATTCGTCACTCACCCAGGCACTGGGATGGACCATCCCCACTTGCCACCACCATACCACACTCAAATCACACCTTCAAACACACAACCACATCCCCAGGGATACAGCTGTGCACACAACCCAATGTACAATCAAAGTCAAACATGGGATGACCCTCAGACCAGACAACCAATGTCCCCATCCCTCTCTGTAACCACATTCACAGCCACCCTCTCTTTCCACCCAGAATCCACACTGATGGTCTCTGCTTTGGCCCAATTCACAGCCAAATCCAGTAGCTGGGACTAGACTGGCTGGTAGGGACCATATCCCTGTCTCTAGTTCCAGAGTGTCAGGTGGAGACCAGGGCTAGACTTTGTGACAGGCATTCCTGCCCTCCATTAAAGTTGTCTTTGCCCCTCAAAAGAGTGTGTGTGTGTGTGTGTGGGGGGGGGTAACTGGAAAGGAAGAAAGGGAGAGACAAAGAAACAGAAGAGATATTCAACCGAAGCAACAGGATGGCCTCTCTGCCCTGAGCCTGAGTCTTACATCACCCCTGCAAAGAGGAGAACATTCTTAAAAAGCAGGCGTCTGGCTCTTGGACAGAGTCTTAGGTATACAGGTTCTAGAATGAGGTAGATGTCTGGAGCAAAAAAAAAAAAAAAAAATCTGCCTCTCAGTAATCTCAAGGGACATTTCCTGGTTCCATTAAGCTCCTCAGAGCACGGTAAAAATAATAAGAAACACCATTTCACATGTGAAACACCTTATTGATATTGTTGTCATGTTATTATAACCATGGACTTCCCAATCCATTACTTCATTTTATACAACCTATTTTATTCGCAATGTCCCAGCTTCTGTGCACTCTTGGCCAGGAAAAAAGAAGTCTGGGTTCCAGTTCTTGGGAAGCCCATTTAAACTCCCAGACTGTCAGATTCCTCACCTCGAAAATGAGGGGATGATCCAGACCATGCCGAGGCCCCTCCCAGATTGAGTGTTTTATGCTTCTACACCTCTAGAGCATCAGTGCCCAACAAAAATATCAAGCTACACACACAATTTAAAATGTCCTAGTCACCACATTTTAAAAGTCCAAAAAGTAGGTAAAAATATTTTCATAATGTATTTTATATTTAACCCAAAATATCCAGATGATTAGCATCTATCCAGTAATCCACAATTATATTAATTTTTTTTACATTCTTTTTTCATACTAAATCTCCAAAATCTGGTATGTATTTTACATTCACAGCACATCTCCATTCAGATGCTAAATTTTCACTGGAAACACTTAATCTGTTTTTAGATTTCAAAAAAATGTACAGTTGTAAAAGTAAAAGGTATGATCCACATACCTAAGCTGTTCCAAACATATTTTTTTAAATGTTTCCAATACCTGAGTCAAGCATCTGTTTTTTAATTAAAAGTAAATGAAATGTAAGGTTTCAGTCTTCAGTGGCACTAGCCACCTTTCAAGGGTAACCTAGCAGCATGCGGCTGGCTGGTGGCTACCACACCACACAGCTGGGCAATGGGGACTAGTGCATGGGGGTGTGCAAGGGGGCCCAGTGAGGGGGGTGGGGGGTATACTCATCTCTGCTCACCCTCCCCCTGGAGCACTGGACACACTACTAGTTGAGAGTAACAGGGAGTGGAAAGGAGCCCAAGCCAAAGTCATTCCATCAACACCTGCCCCACCACTTCGCTGGCACACGCCAAGAAGCCAGAACAGGGGCTGACCCACCTCGCCCACGGAAACAGTCTCCAGCTCCTTTCCAGGGAACTGTTGCCAACGTTTCCAGCTCAGACGCAAAGGCACGGGCAGGCGTCTGAGCTTCCTTTCCTCACTCAAAGGAATGCCCGCCAGGCAGCCGCCCAGGGCGGCAGCCCAGACTCTACGTGTCACATCGGGGATTTGGGCTTTATTAGCACAAGTCAGATGCAGGATGGTGGGGGCCTGGGGTGGAAGGCAGGTAAGGCATTAGCATCAGAAAGCAAGGTCAAGAGGACACATCCACTTCAGGCTCTGCATTCTACCCTGCATTCAGGGAAAGTCTCTGGATTTCAGAGACACCGCCTGGAAAATCACAGCCCTGAGGGAGAAGAAGCCTCCAAAGACACTTGCAGAATGATCCTTTTATGCATCCTAGAGCTTTGGGAAAAGCTTACCTTAGCAGGGCCTTCACACATAGTGTTGTTACCTTCATGGAAAAACTGAAACTCAAATAAGTTAAATAACTTGCCCAAGGTCATGCAACTACAAAGCTAAAACTCAAATTCAAGTCTGTTTGACTCCAAAGCCGGCACTCTTTCTACTAATAATACCTAATAATAGTAGGTGACGTTTAGTGAATGGTGTCATGTGCCTGGCGCCATGACAGATGCTTTAGAAAAGTGAACTCATACAACATCTCTCTGAAGGAGGATCTCATGCCCATTTTACAAATAAAAGGGGAGGGTCTTTCCTTGCCTCTTGCTAGCTTCTGGTGGGTGCCTGCAGTCCTGGAGGTTCCTTGGTTTGTGGTAGCGTAACTCCAATCTCTGTTTCTGTCCTCACACGGCCATCTTCCCTGTTTGTCTTTGTGGCTCTTCTCCCCTTCTTCTAAGAACACCAGTCATATTACAGGCTCACACTACTGCATACGACCTCATCTTAACTAATGACATCTGCAACAACCTTATTTCCAAATAAAGTCACATTCTGAGGATCTGGGAAGAACATGAATTTTGGGGGGGAACACTCTTCAACCCATTTCAGGGGCCAAACTTCAACCAATGGGGGAGGTGAGTAGGTGAGTGAATACTCCAGCCACCCCATACTTTGGTGGCACAATTCTGAGATGTGCTGCATATGGTTTCCCAGAGAGACTGAGTCTCCGTTTCTCACAAGAACCCTCTCATTAATGTCCCCATTATTGACTTTTCTCATTTCTGTCTCACTTTCCCCCCTTCTTCATTTGGGTTTTTTGGGGTCACCTCTCAGAGGAACTACCTGTCTCCAGGTTTGTTTTACGGAGAATCCAAGTGATTGACTTACTTTAGGTTAAGTGTAAAAAGAAAATAAACCTCGGGCCCTAAGTCTTTTCAGTAGGCTCTGCCTCACTCAGGCAGCCAGTAGACTTTTCAAGGATCATAAGATGACTTGCTTTCTGTTCCACACTGATTTAAGTAGACGTCTGGGGCCCGTAAACACTTTGTAAAGGACCCCCTGTGGGAAGGACTGGAGTTGGGAGACATGAGATACACGTCCAAAGATGGTGGCTCAGTCAGGCAGCTAACCCTTAGTTTCATCTCTGGTCATAATCTTGGAGTCCTGGGATTCAGTCCCATGTCTGGCTCTGCGCTCAGTGGGGAGTCTGCTCAAGGAGTCTCTCTCCCTCTCCCCCTGCATGCACTCTCTCTCCCTAAAATAAATAACTAAACCTTAAAAAAAAAAAAAAAAAAAAAAAGATGGTGGCATCATGTAAAATGATTTTGCTACCAGTTTTATAATCAATGTTGAGAATTTTATCAGTCATGCCCAAGAAATGGTACCAGCATCAAGAAATGTTTTATAAACCAAGGAAATCCAATATACTAGCAACAGAGGGAAAACATAGGAAAGGAAGAATATAGAATGATAATAATGTAAATTAGGAATTTTCCAAGCAACATTCCATGCAATATCTATTGCATCCATCAAGTCTACGGTTTTGTTCACAATGGGCTCATCCATCACCTGGTCCAACATTTTCAAAATGCATTCTACAAGATTTTCCTGAGGAAAAAAGTTTCCCTGGCCCAATCAAATCGATGTATGCTGATTGCTATTTACTCTTCCTAACAATGCACAGTCCATATGAGTATGTTAAATTTTCTAAAATCTTGCTTTTGGAAATAAAATTCAGGTTAATATTGCTCCCCAAACTTATTTTGCTATGAAAACTTCCCATCATGCGCTATCTATTTTATATCCTATAGAGCCAATATTCCAGAGGATCCACTTTGGGAAATCCCAATCTATTTGACCAGTATGTGTGCCAAAATGTCTACTCCAGCCCATAGGACTCCTACTGCAGAGTGCTCCAGGGTAAAACTGTCCTTTTTTGTCTACATCTTAACCCATCCCAATCTCCAACCTCCTTTCTTCCTTTTTGTTCCTTTCTCCATTTTGGCTTTGGTCACATGGATTCCTGACCACGGGCTA
The DNA here is from genome assembly GCF_024610735.1 of Ursus americanus. Taxonomy (NCBI): domain Eukaryota; kingdom Metazoa; phylum Chordata; class Mammalia; order Carnivora; family Ursidae; genus Ursus; species Ursus americanus. Next base: position 33,197,608 of record NC_142132.1, read on the forward strand.
AAGCCCCCACCATCATGTGCCTGACATATCCTCTTGCCTAAGTCTCCCATGGTTAAACTGAGCTGAGCTTCTGAGTGGCCGCTTCATTCCTAGCTCTTCCAGGAGAACAGGGCAGGGGAGCCTCCAGGTGATAGACATCTACACAGGAAGGACTCCACTGCCAATGAGCATCTGTGAGCATCCACAAGCAGTCAGCATGATTCACATCCTCCTGCTTCATTAGGGACACAGAAACCACTTTCCAAACACAGGGTCTGTCATGGGTTGAATTATGTCCCCCACCCCAATTCACAGGTTGAAGTCCTAACCCCAGTATCTCAGAATGTGACCTTACTGGGAAATAGGGTCATTGCAAATATAAACAGCTGAGGTCATACTGAGTACAGAGAGTCCTTAATCCAATAAGATTGGTGACCTTATAAAAAGGGGAAATTCGGAGACAGGACTGCACACAGGGAGATCACCATGTGAAGATTAGAGCTCTGCTGCCACAAGCCAAGGAACGACCAGAAGCCAGGAGAGAGGCCTGGACCAGCTCTTCCTTAGCACCTTCAGAGGGAGCATAGCCTACAGACACCTTGATCGTAGACTTCCAGCCTCCGGAATGTGAGACAGTAAACTGTGCTGTTTAAGCTACTCCATCTGTGGTACTTTGTTATGGCAGCCCCAGAAAACTAACACATGGGGAAGAAATCTCCTCCTAACCTCCCATTCCCTATTCACCTGTTCCTGACCAAACCCCTGTGGGGAGGGGTGGGGGTGGGGGTAAATGACAGCCTTGGCAGCTATGCGGATAGACTCAGGACCCTCCTCTGGCTGGCTGTTTATGTCCTCCTGATTTCCACTGTGTCTCTGCCCTCTGCCCTGTCATATCCCAGGCTCTCATAATGAGCAGGAATGGTCCCCCCAGCTTCCCTCCCAGTCCTCTGGGCTCAGCACAGACCCTGACAAAGGAGCCATGAAGGTGGTGGCAGCGCTGCCTGGCTAGAAAAGCATCACTGAGAGGTATGCGCTGAAGGCCAACCCCAGGGACAAGGATCCTGACCCCCTCCAAGAGGCAGCCAAAGCTACTGGCCTTCCCTTCGCACTTCATCAGGCTGGATCTCTGCCTTTGGGGTATTGCCATGGAGATGAGCAGAATAAGCTGCCTGTTTCTAAGAGACAGAGCCACTGTACTGGCGGCATCAGATAGACCGGGTTTCTCAATCTCGGCACGACGGACATCTGGGCAGGATACTTCTTTGTTGCAGGGCTGTCCTATGCATGGCAGGACGTTCAGCAGCGAGTGGCCTCCACACTAAATGCCGTTAGCCCCACTCCCCAAGTTGTGACAACCAAAACTGTCTCCAGATGTCTTAGTCTGTTCAGGCTGTTATGACAAAATACCACAGACTAGGTAGGTACCTTATAAAATACAGAAATTTCTCACAGTTGTGGAGGCTGAGAAGTCACAGATCAAGGCACCAACGAGGTCACGTTCCGAAGAGGGCCCTCTTCCTATTCATAGCTGGCACCTTCTTGCTGTGTCCTCACGTGGCAGAAGGCACTAGCAAGCTCTCTGGGGCCTCTCTTAAGGGCACTAATCCCATTCATGAGAGCTCCACCCTCATGACCTAAGCATGTCCCTAAGCCCCCTCCTTTAACACCATCACATTGGGCACTGGGATTTCGAGATACAAATTGCAGGAAGGGGTGGAGGAAGGGAAGAAGCATTCAGACCATAGCACCAGATGTTGCCAAATGTCCCCTGGGGTGCAAAATCACCCAAAATTGAGACTCCCTGAAATGGACCAATCTTGATACTCTCTAATCTAAGGTCCTCATAATCTAGGTCCTTGCAATCTGAGGCAATTTTATTATTTCAATGATCTTAGGTTTTAAAAACCTATTTACCTAATCTCAGTTATATAAGAAAAACACACAAAGAAAAAAAATGACTAGAAGAAAATGTTAATCATTGTTGTCTCTAAATGCCAAATAGTAGATTTGCCAGTGGATTGTCTTTTCTTTCTACTTTTCTGGATTTTTCTTGTATGTGGTATATTGAGCATGTATTCATTCACTCTATACTTGGAAAAAAAAAAAAAACCTATTTGGTGACTTGGGCATTTTCACGTTAAATACAATAGTAAAACCCTATGCACACATGATTTAAAAAAAAAAAAAAAAAAAAAAAAACCTCATTAAGATAACCAAAGCAAGATGATAAAGGAGAAAGAGCATGGTTTTCGGTAACTCCCACTCACTCACTAGCCATGGGGCTACTGTTAATATCTACCCTGCTAGGCTGAGCCAAGCCTGAATGTGGGAATATTTGTAAAGCATCTAGAGAATGGTAGGGATTTAATAAATGGCACTTGCACAATTTCTAGACTCCCTTTCAACTCGAGGACCTTAACACCTCTTTATTCTCTGCCTGTGCTAGTGTGGAATCTTCCCAATAGAGAGAGTCACCAGCATGTCCTTGCAAGGCCCAGCAGAATCTCCCTGGGCAAGGGAGCCCTTCTTTCCAACACTTCCAGACCCAGGACTCTTAGGAAGGGTAGAATGGCAGTCATTGCTATCATTAGTATTGTGCCAGGCACTGTGCCCCCTACTTCTCACACATCGCCTCTCATCTTTCTCTTGACCACCATATAAGGCAGGAATAATGATCACCTTTTCAGCAATGAGGCACCCAGCTCAGGTTATATAACTTCTCCAAGCCTACACAGCTGGTAAGCAGCAGGAGTCAGCATCACATAGTCCAACCCCCTCATTTTACAGGTTTAGATAAAATGGAAGCTCAGAGAATGAAATGACTTGGTGCCCAAGGTCACCCACGATGCTGCGAACAAGAGACAGATTCTTAGTGGCAGTGTAATAGTTCACAGAATACACACGGGCAGTTCCTACAGGAGTAGGAGGAAGGTGGAGATGCCAACATTTCACTAAGCAATTAATGAAGTCACAAGGCAAGGATAAAATCATGGTTTTCAAAGTAAGACCTGGAGTCAGACAGCCTGAGTTCAAATCCTAGATCTATCTCTTATCAGTTATATTATCTTTTTTAAAAGTTTGTTTATTTATTTTTAGTAATCTCTACACCCAGCATGGGCCTCAAACCCACCACCCAGAAATCACGAGTCACATGCTCTTCCAACTGAGCCAGCCAGGCACCCCGGAGCTGTATTGAAGAAACACTGGGTAAGTTACTTAAAGTCTCTGGGTTCCCATTTCCTCATCTCTTAAGAGGAAAATAAGAATGTATTTAAGAATAAATAATTTAACCCATATACACACTTGGACTATACATGCTACATAATGAACTCTCAACAAACACTGGGTGTTACCAAACTATGCACAACGAACTACTAATAAATCACTCAGTGACTAAATTTTTAGTTTTATTCCTTGCCAAAAAATATTCTTCCCACTATTTAAAGTAAATCACTATCATTGTGAAAATTTCGGAAAAAAAAGAGAAACATGTAATGGTAATATAGCAATCATCCAGAATGGTGACTAATTAAAAACAACAACAAAAACCTTTTTTACTTTGGGAAATGTCAAACATACACAAAAGTATAAAGAATAGTATAGTGAACCTCTGTGTCCATTCATCCAGTTTTCTTATATACCAGCTCCTGGCCAATCTTATTTTATTTAAAGCCTCATCTAATTCTCTCCCCTTTCACTTTCAATCTCTTACAGCAACTAGCACATGATATAACTTCATCTTTAAACATTTCAGAATGTATCTCTGAAATAGATGAATTTTTTAAAGTTGTATTACCAATATCACACCTTAAAAAACTAACAATAAATATTTAATATCATCATATTACCAGTCAGTGGCCAAATTTCCCCCAGTTGTCACATAAATTTTACATAGTTTATTTGAATCAGGATCCAAATTACATGCACATGTTGGATTGGTTAATGTTTCTTCAATTTCTTTTAATCTATAGATTCCCTCGCCATCTCTTCTTCCCCTTGCAATTTGTTTGTTTGGGAAATTGAGTCATTTGTCCTGTAGAGTCTCCACAGTTTGCGTTTTGCTGATTGTATCCCTGCGGTATTACTTCACATGTTCCTCTGGACCGTGTGTTCCTTGTAAATTAGTAGTTCTAGAGGCTTGGTCAAATTCGGGTTTAATTTTGTGCCAAGAATGTATTATGGATGGTGCAGTGGACTTCCACTGGAAAACACGTAATGTCTCTTGATCTGATCTTTTGAGAAGTGAGCAGCCTTTAATGAGCACAGCCCAGATCCACAAATTTTGTTAGAGTGATATTCTAAACCATCGTTACTTTGTATTTTTCAGCTGGAATGTTTTTGTAAAAAGAAACTTATCTTCATCACAATGCACAGTCTACATAGGAAGGGAAAGAGAAATGCTTGACTCTTTCCCTGTAATGGCTAGCTTTCGAAATAAAGATCTCTAATATCCTCCAAAGGTGACAAGCAAGTTCTGTTGCTGTGGTTTTGTTTCAGTGTCATTACTGGTTGGTATCTTTATCATCAACTCATGGAAATGAGCACATTTTACATTGTTTCAGTCATTACAGTTATTATTCTCACAAATGCTTACATTATCTGAAGTTTTTCTTCTTTTTCTTTGCTCTTAAGTAGTATTGATATTACCTAATCTGTAAAGGTTTGGTAGAGTTTCCCTGTGAAACCATTTGCGCCTGGTGCTTTTTTACTGGCAAACTCTTTAACTATTTTTTCTATTTCTTCTATGGTATCTGGTCTGTTAAGACTGTCTCTACTGGGATCACTTTACATAAGTTATTGTTTTTCTAGAAAATTACCCATTTCACCTAGATTTTCAAATATTTTTGTATAGAATTGAAAGAAAAAAAAGTCTCTTATGTTTTTATTTTAGATTTCCTCTGCTTTGATGGTTTTCCCCAACCACCCACTGCTACCATTTCTAATTTAGTATGTCTATGCTTTCTACCACTTTTTTTTTAATTATTAGCTGGTGGTATGTATTTTGTATTGATTTTTTCAGCCCTGAGCTTATTTATTAGTTCTACTCTTTTTCTATTTTCTAACTCATTAATTTCTGTTTTATCTTTTTTGATTCCTTTCTTCTACATCCGTTTGGCTTACTTCATTGTTCTTTTCTAACTTTTTGAGTGGGGTGCTGGATTCATTTGTTTTCATTTGTGTTGACAGAGGTATTTAATGCTAAACTTTTCCTCTATTGACTGCTTCAGCTGAATACCATAGAGCCGATTATTTGTATTTTCATTATCACTTTCAAGAAATTCTATAATTGCCTGTGATCCTTCTACCTCTGACCAACAGCTGTTTATTAACATGATTGGTTTTTCTTTAATTTTCAGCTGAAGTGGTCTTTGTTTTTCTATTTGCTAATAATTATTAGTTTCAGTTGTATTTAATCAAAGACTATTCTTTCTGTTCTTTGGAATTTTCTGAGGTTTTCTTTGTGGCCCAAGGTATGGTCACTTGAGAAGAGGCTGTTTTCTCTACTACTGAGGTTTAGATTTCCACACAGACCTCTAAGAGCTACCTTACTGGTTATGAGTGTCAATCTCTGATATCTTTACTGTTTACTTGATCTTTCTGGGATGAGATATATGTATTTAAATCACCTATTAGTGGGTTTCTATGTCCCCTGCATCCCTGCATCTCCAATTGTTAGTTGCATAAATATTAACAATTGATAGACCTTCCTTGTGAACTGTTGCCTCTAACCTTTCTTTGTCTCCATAATGCTTTGTGGTTTAAATTTCATCTTGTCAGATATCAAGACTGCAACTCTACTTTGAGGTTTTAATTTGCATTTAATATTTCTGTCCATCCTTTTATTTTTAACCTCAGGACCTCTTGTTTTAGGGGCATCTCTTGCATACAGCAGAATGTTGGATTTTGCTTTGTAAGCAAAACTGAAAATCCTTCTTTTATGTAAGTAAGTCATTTACCTTGATTGATATGATTGATATGTTTGACCTCAACTCTGTCACCTTACTTTATCTTGTGACTAACTTTTAATACAATTTTTTATCCCTGTAACTTTCCTTCTAAGTTTGTCATGCCTTTCCTGGGCGAAGTTTCACATGATTCCCTCTTGTTTCCACCACCCTTCATGCTGTTTTTGATGCTGTTTTGTAGTTCACACTGATCATATATCCACCTTGTGATCCTAAAGCTTAGAAACCTTCTCAGCCTGTTAAAACACTTAGAGTCAAAGCATTAGTCGGCTGCAGTGTGTTCCATCACGAATGAAGGAGTTGTTTGGAGAGACTCACCCAGCTTGCTTGACATAGGAATGAACCCAGAGTTTGGAAATTAAAAGACAAAGGGTGTTAGGAGAGGACAGCAATGTTTCTGGGAGCACTTCCCCCAACTTAATGAATTACTAGATTTGTGGCTGCCCAGCCCGTTTGGGTAAGTCTTTCAGCATGTGGACTCAGAAGTGTCATGGGCTTGCGCCACTATATCCTCGCTGCCCTTTCCGTGAACTGTGACACTTCCTGTCACCAGTTTATTTTCACTTCTCTCCTGGCAGCTGTCCACTGCAGTCGGCATGCATTTGAAATCATTTGCTACTTACTTGAGAATTCACGCTAGGGAGAAAGGGAAGAAAATAACCATTCCTGGGGACACCACATCGTCATGAATTTGAAAGAAAAATCAACACTGCAGAAAGCTCATTTCCACCTTTTTTTTTCCCACCCAAATGACTGTGGATTAAGGACCCAGAGAATGCCAAATAAACTGTAGGAAAAGGGAAAGAAAAGTTCAAGTCAGTTACAGGGAGGGTGTGGGGTTGCCATAAAGAGGCTGCAATGTCTTTGGAAGCCCCGCCCCCGCCATGCCCCCCTCTCACGGCTGCTCTGGGTTCAGTGCCCACTGACCCAGCACAGGCGGAAGGTGCTTGTGCTCAGGATTTTCTTAGTATTTTCTGGAGAGCTTTGGTTTGGTCTTCAATGTGTAAGTTTTGTTGTTTGTAAACTAGAAACAGGAAGCTGAGGTTGGGTGGGAACCTCAGAAGAAAGCAGTATGTTAGTGGTCATTCCAAGAACTTGGGTTTGAACAGTCTTGGGTTCAAATCATAGCTCTGACACTACCTGTGTGACTTCTTGAGCATCCGTTTCCCCATTTAAACAACTAGGAATATATTATCATAGAGGGTTTCAGTACGTCTTAAATGAATTCATGTAAGTCAGTGGTCTTCAAAGTGGAGGCCCCAGAGCAGCAGCAGCAGCATTACCTGCCTATCTGTTAGAAATGCAAATTTTCAGGCCGCAGCCCAGGCCCACCGAACCAGAAACTCCAGGGCTTAGCCCAGCAATCAGTGTCCTGAAAGGCCCTCCAGGTGATTCTCCTGCCCACTGAAGTTTGAGAACCACTGGTATAAATAAAGCATCTACCACAGAGTCAGCAACATAGTAAGTCCTAGATAATGGTAGCTCTGAGCCTTGCTCTTATTTTGAGTTCAGTCTAAATAAATTTGATTGTGCCAGAGTTAACTCCATCCTGACTTTCTGTGATGTGCTTATGGGAGACAATGAGGAATCATTTTTTCCAAAGTGAGCTGGAGTTGGATTTCTGTCACTTTCAACCAAACAAGTCCTGACGAATATATACCAGAAACAGAGGTTCCAGAGCAAGGATCCAACCTGTGTCCCCCACCCATGTTATACAGACGTGGTCCTATCTAAGACTGGTGAAGCAGGTACGTGGGGAGCCTATGGCCATGAGAGACGGAAGTGATCCCTTTAATTGCCTCCCATCTACCCATTAGGACGGGGCCCTGGAAGCCACCAAAGTCCTTACCCTAAGAATTTGGAATTGGGATGGAAGGAGAGTTACAGTCTCTGACTGTCTAGAACTGCTGTATATGAACTTTGATACAGTGGGTAACTTTGCATCTGCCCCACAGGCCAAATATAGAAGGAGCCAGCGTGCACTGTAACTGTCACAGAAGCCCAGACAAAGGCAGAGCAAGAATTCCCTAGGTTTATGCACATTTCCCACTTCCCAAATCCACCCTGCCTTGAACCTTGGTACATTTCTGCTCTTTTAATTTAGTAAAATATTCTTGAATCTCAATAATAAATTATCTGTCTTTGCTTTTAAAGTTCAAGTGTATTTCTCTTACTTGCCTCCAAAAGAGCACAAACGAATACACAATCAAATGTAACACAGTCTCATGTGCAGAACTCCTGCACGAGTACAAGGGAGGGCACAGTGTAGGCATTACACCAGGTTTACCCCCATTTACCCAGTTGGAATATAAGACATGATTAGACTGGAAAACAAAACCATGCAGAATGGAGAGGAGGGAAACATTTTGAATCAGCATTATGTGGATGGATAGGCTCTTAGAACAGCACTGGGGAGACCAGATACCTGGGGGGGGGGCACCTAAGGGTGACTGTGACAAGGCCAGGTGGGAACGTGGGTAGGATTATGACTTAGGAGGTGTCTGTAACTCTCCTTATGGATGGAAATGAGAAATTTTGAGCTACTGCAGCTCCCATTATCTAACTGGCTGGGAAAACCACAAAATAACTATTAGCTTCTATTTCTTGTGAACCTTTTGATTCTTCCTCAAACATCAAGTCAGCTTTGTGTGACCTAATAGAGATGAGCTCCATCCTGATCTAGCCCAAGCCAGGACTTGCTGTCACTGAAACAACAGTCCAACAACCAAAACGTAATTACAAAATCTTTATCCTTCTGCTCCCCCTTTCAACACCATCAGATATTATGGATACTGTTTAAATAGCTCTTTATATTTGGTCACCCATCCATGCAGGCCTCCTTGAAGATGAACTCTAACCCTTGGTCAGACGACCCGAATACCCCCTGCCTTCCAACTTAGAAGTCGATGGTGGTGCTCTATCTTCCTGCCTTGGCTTCTGTCAAGCACCAGCAACTGGGTCTTCTGCCAACTCCCTCCTTCATCCCTGTCATGATCTAATTTTCAGGCCCCACCCTTCTTGGTCTTAGTGTTCCTGAAATTCCACAAGTTCCCATTCTGAGAAGGTAATTCTTTTATTTCTTCATTCACTTATTCGTTCATTTATCTTTAGTCTAAATTACTTGTTGCGTAATAAATCATCCCCAAAATTTGTGGCTTGAAACAGCAATAGCCACTGATCATCTCTTATGGTTTATATTGGTTGGCAATTTGGGAGTGGCTCAGTTGGGCAGTTCTGGCTTAGAGTCCTTCACGAGGTTGCGGTCAGATATTGGCTGGGGCTGCACTGTCTGAAGGCTCAGCTAGGGCTAGAGGATCTAATTCCCAGGTAGCTTGCTCTCATGATTGGGAAGCTGATGCTGGTTATTGGTTAGAGACTTTGTTCCTCTCTACATGGGCCTCTCTAAAGCACTGCTTGAGTGTCCTTGTGACATGGAAGCTGGCTTTCTCCCCCAGTGAGCATTTCAAAGGTGAGAGAGTACCAGGGAGAAGCTGTATCTTTTTTTGACAGTCTCAGAAGCCACACAGCATTACTTCTGCCACATTCAATTTGCTAGAATTGAGTTACCAACAGCCCACATTCAAGGGGAGGGGAATTAAACTCTACCTTTTGAAGAAAGGCACATCAAAGAATTTGCAGACATATCTTAAAATTACCAGAACAACCAAATATTTCCATGGAAATAAGGGGGGAAAGACTATAGTTCCTTCTTCTCTTTATTCGATATTGAATACCTATCATCAGGGAAGGCAACAGGATTCAAATCCTGTACCAATTCTCCATATTGCTAGTAGATTCCAGGGGCATTATGTTGCAAAGGGTTCTGAGGTCTTATTCAGGTCCAGTAGGAAAGATTGCCATGGTTGATTAGCGATGTCTGCCATAAACATCAGAGCAGAGAGTGCTGGTGTGTGAGTCAAGTGTTTGTTACTTCTGTGGCAAGTGTTCAACCTTGTGATAGGGACAAATGTGAATATGGCATAAGCCCGGCTCGCCAACTGTTTACAGTCTATTTATTGAGGACTCTAATGGGTATAGTGAACTACTCACTGAATTCCATTCATCCCTTCTTTCAAAGTGATGCAACTGTAGCTAGACACACGGCTGCCAGCAGATACATTTCCTACTCTCCTTTGAACTTAGGTATGACCATGTGACTATGTTTTCTCCAAAGTAGAAATAATATATGCCACTTCTAGCCTAAATGCCTTAACACTAGGCTATACCTAGGAGATGATGGAGAAAAATATGGAAGGAACCAAGGTCCCTGAACGACCATGTGGTGTACAGCCACCAGCCAACCTGAAACCTGCCCTGGACTTTCACATGAGAGAGAGTTAAATGTTTTTGATCCTTTAAGCAACTGGTCCTACGGACCTTTTTCTTACAGCAACTAATATAACAAACACAGATGAGATAGATAATAAACACTAGAAAGTCTTCACATAGTACAAAATAAATACACAAAAGACATCATAAACCTATGCAAGGACTAAATGAGTCCTACAGAATATTGGTGGTATTTTCAACAGCAGTAACACCTACCTGTAAATGGTAATGACTCCTAGAATTGTTGTGGGGCTTAAATGAAATCATACCTATGAAGTGCTTTAACCCAGTGCATGAAAATAATGTAAATGCTTGAGAAAAATGGGCCATTTTTTCTTATAAATTAACTTATAAACACTGGCGTCACGTTCAGGCAAAAAAATGTATACACCAAACTGTTTTTTGTAGCTAAATGCAATTCTGGTTCATTATTCCATTTGTTTTCAGGCGCAGGTCTATTTCCTGACCATTAATCCGTTACCTGATAGGCAAGCAGGAGGACATCTAAGGCAAGAAAGCTAATGCACAGCACGGATGTGGCCTCAGTTTCTGAGGAGTTCAGTATAGTTGCAAAATTAAAAAACCAAAACCATGAAAGAAATTTAAAGCATTAGAAGTAAAATCAATTATTCTAGGTCTGGGCCAAGGGAGTCTAAGTATCGGACATGTATCAATATTTTTGAACAGAACTGCTGTATAAGCAGTAGTTTCTCCATGACGAGATGCACTTCGAAGAGAAACACACACTACACAAATACACGATGGCAGAGAATGCCCCCTCTGCTTCTCAGAGATCCCTCAAGAAAAACAGCGCAATGCAATTATCAGGAATTATATGCTTGGTTCTTTCTCAGCATCAGGAAGAAATATATTATTTGTATATGCAATATACATGTACATAATATGTAATACTATCATCCACAATTAAATTGTTAATATCTCCAAAGGAGCCCTACCTTTTTTCCTTCTGCACACTCTTTTGAGACCTGGGACTTCCTCCAACAGTCACTGGGCTAATGTGTGAAAGCTTCGGAAGCGGCTGCAGGTCTCAGCTGTGGGAAATGAGACAAAATATATGATTAGTTCCTGCCCTCACTGAGCTTACAATCTTACTGGATGCTCACACGGGGAAAAAACGAAAGCAGCACACACAGCTAATGAACGGTTAAAATACACAGCCCAGGCTCCGTGCAGCTGGAGGCAGAGAAAGGATTTCTCCTTGGGAACTGGGTTAGAACCATCAATTGTTAGTGCTAGAAGGGATGATGGACTTGGTATTGGTTTTCTTCCCATGGTTAGTAACTGCGAATTAGTCCAATTCCTACTCATACTGCATAAAAACATACATTCCAAAGCCAGGTAGAAAGACATGAAAATTCACTGCAGATTGTTTTCTGACTGGACAATGAGAGGGATTTTTTTGTTTGGGGGTATTTTTGTTTTGTTTTGTTTTTGGAATGGGGGTTGGTAAGAAGAGGGAGATGGGTAGTAAAAGAAAGGACAGAGAGGACTTTTGTGTCCCTCTTTCTGGCACAAACTCAGAATGCCCCCACCTCACCTCCCTTTTGACTTTGGGTTGATTCTACTCGAGTCTCTATTCAAAGAGAATCAAATGAACATATTTAAAGTGTCACATAGCCTTCCAATCTATTTGTTTTTACTTGTATATAAACTATCAAGGATTTCTCACTGGGATCTGAAGCTTTCAGAGCTCCCTTCCATTCCAAAGATGGCTTTGTCTTTTGAAAGTCTGAGAAATATCCTTTCAGCTGTATTTGAGATGTGAGAGAGTCAAGTTAGGGTAAAAAAAAATTTTTTTTTAGCTTAAAAAAATTCTCAGACATTTTTTACTAAGCCATAAATCAACAGTGGTTGAATTAAAACAGATCAAGCTTGGCTTGGAGCTAGACCTCCATGAGGTCTCTGGCTAAGCTTGAAGGGAAAAAAAAATAAGTTAATACTTTTTTAAAAACCAACTCCTGTGCATGTCCAGTTGGAAGAGAGCAAATTCCATTTAATGAGACCCGGCTCTTCTAATCGCCCCTACATTTGTATCTACATAGCATTTCTGTGTGTTGGCCCAAACCTAGTTTTCTGTCCCTTTCCTTACACATACACCAAGACAAGGAAGAAAATGGAGCTGATCAGGAGAATCCAGAGCCCACATTTAAGACAGTGTGGCTTGCCCAGGAATTGGTACCTAATCCTTAATATTAAATTCGGTGAGAACATAAATATTGGGTCTTTGGTCCCTGGCTTCCAAGCAGTAGCTTTCAGAAAGAGCCATCCATGATGGTCCAGTCCCCAAGACAAAATGTCTGAACCCTGGAAGGATGTTATATAGGAAGCTTAGCATCTCTCTTTCTCCTGAGTGGGTCAAATCTAATGGAAACATCTTTGTTTTCAAAGCTAAAAAACAAGCAGAAAGTCATTATGAATGATTTTCAGAGGCAGCATCTGTACAGAATCATGGCATCAACTGTTTTGATCACAAATCCTTTGAACACCTCTCTGAGTAGCAACATAAAAGAAGTTTCCAGAGCCACTGAGTTTTTGAGGATGCATATTATTTCCTAGGCACTATAAGCAGTTGCTTCTGTGGGTCCACAACCTTGAACTTGTATTACTTAAGTAATATAAGCATTCTATAATTGTATATGATTTTTTCTTGTCTTCTTTCTTTTGTAACATTATCATCCATAATTAATTTGTTAATATCTCCAAAGGAGCCCTACCCCCACCCCCATCTCAAGTTATAACCATTAACTGATTTGCCTTGCTTTCTTTTTGACTGATGTAATGAGCAAAACAGTTATTTCATGGGCAATTGAAGTCCTGGAAAGCTAAAACCCAGAGAGATACTTCACTAATGTTTATATAGGACAGACAAATATCTATTAGACCTAAAAATCTCTAGTGGATTAAGTTACAAACATAACTATAACAACATCACAAAGAAAAGGAAAAAGTCTAAGTACCAAAAAGGTGTATTTAGTCTCTGATCTTGACTATCAACCTGTTGCGCTTTGGCTCTTTTAAGCAAAGTTTCAAAGGAAAAGGTCTTCACAGACCATGTTAATACACTATTTAGCCTATAAGATATTAACCTTACTTACCCTATAAGATGACTAAAAGTTACAATGACTTTAAGGCATGTGCTGATTCTTTCTTGGTTCTCAGAACATCAAGTCTCTGCTAACTTCTTTCTAAAACTCAACACCAATCTTTCATGGAAAGTTTTGTATCTTTTTTTTGCAGCTGCTCTAACTTTTTTTTTTAATAGATGATCTTTTTTTTTAAGATCTTATTTATTTGAGAGAGAGCGAGAGAGCGTGGGGGCAGGGCAAAGGGAGAGAGAGAATCTCAAACAGACTCTGTGCTGAGCACAGAGTCCAATCTCACAATCTTGAGAGTTGAAATCAAGAGTCAGATGCTTAACCAACTGAGCCAGCCAGGCACCCCTCTGCTCTAACTTTTGTAGTAGAAGCCTACAATATTATTTTATTTCCACAGTTTCTGATTCTCTTCCTCTAGCTACAGAGATGTGTACTGCAACCAGATATGGAATCATAATTTGCATGTGTTAAACGCATCCATTCACCAGTTCACAAATTAAATGTATTTCAAAAATGTGTTGTTTGGGGGCACCTGGGTGGCTCAGTCATTAAGCGTTTGCCTTCGGCTCAGGGCATGATCCCAGGGTTCTGGGATCGAGTCCCACATCGGGCTCCCTGCTCTGCTGGGAGCCTGCTTCTTCCTCTCCCATTCCCCCTGCTTGTGTTCCCTCTCTCACTGGCAGTCTCTCTCTGTCAAATAAATAAATAAAATCTTTAAAAAAAAATGTGTTGTAACTTCATATGCTTTTCCTCCCTCAAAGACCATGTTATGAATGACAAATACAGTCTAAATGGCTCTTAGAAATGCACTGCTATTATTATCAAGCTTAATGATAATATAAGTTGCCGTCTAATTTCCAATTATTTAAGTTTGTTATTTATTTAAGTAATCTCTACACCCCGCGTGGGGCTTGAACTCACAACCTGCGATCTGCTCTTCCAACTAAGCCAGCCAGGTGCCCCTAATTTCCAATTATTTCTTTGTGTTACACCTGGAATTCCAAATTTTAACTGAGAAATTCAGACACAGGATGACATCTTTCCCAAGGCAACCCCAGAAACTAGAAGAGGGCCTCCACCCCCAAACCCCACCCCCAATGCCCCAGTAGCGAAAAGAAGTTTTTCTTTCTTTCTTTCTTTCTTTCTTTCTTTCTTTCTTTCTTTCTTTCTTTCTTTTCTTTCTTTTCTTTCTTTTCTTTCTTTCTTTTTCTTTCTTTTTCTTTCTTTCTTTCTTTCTTTTCTTTCTTTCTTTCTTTCTTTTTTTAAGATTTTATTTATTCATTTGACAGAGATAGAGACAACCAGCGAGAGAGGGAACACAGGCAGGGGGAGTGGGAGAGGAAGAAGCAGGCTCCCAGCGGAGGAGCCTGATGTGGGGCTCGATCCCACAATGCCGGGATCACGCCCTGAGCCAAAGGCAGATGCTTAACAACTGAGCCATCCAGGCGCCCCGAAAAGTTTTTCTCTCTGCTCCTCTTTCCAGATCAGAGACAAAAGAGGAAACATTATAGTATCGTGGGTAAAAGATAAAAGTAATGTCTAGTTTGGCTTCACACAACCTGTGGGAGCTTTGGAAAGTTATAAAACCACTGTGAACTTCTGTTTCCTCCTAATACTTCCCTCTGCCCTAAAATGAAGATAGTAGTATCTATTCACTTGACTGTTGTAAGAATTAAGTGAGATAAGGTATAGAAGAACCTTAACACAATGTAAGTGCCCGATGAATAGCAGGAATGATTTTCATCCACCTGGTCCCCTCCCACGTAGTCTCAGTGGTGGGAGAGGACTTCATTCCCATCTAAATTCTTCCAGTCCCTCCACAATGAGTCAGGTGCCCACCCCAGACCCCCTGTACTATCTTTGCAGTGAACCTTCCCCCAACAACTGCAAGTCCAACATAGATTTCTTCAGGTTAAAATAAACAAACAAAAAACACTGCTTGTGTTTACAAAGATGGTTTGGTAAGCCACAGCTGCCCATCCCTATTGCCAATCAGTTCCAGCCACAAGCCAAACTGACAGTAAATGCAGGACCCTTCACCAGACTATGGAGTAGGGCGAGAACAGGGAGAAAGCTGCTGGTCAGATCAGTTTGGCTTTCTCAAAAGAAAGAAAATGTTGAGATTGGCACATTTGATGATGGCTAAAAAATAAACATTTAGGTCATCTTAACCACGTTTTAAATATAGATTCTGGTGCTGGGTCCATTTAAAAAATAGTATCAAGATATTGTCTAGACCAGTGTTTTCCAAACTGCAGAGTACAATCCATTAATACAGTATAAAATAAATTTAGGGAGTTACTATCAGCATTTTTAAAAAGAAATAGAATAGAAAAAAAATAGAATACATCAAACAAGGTAGCAGTTTTGAGTCTAGTTTCACGAAACCGGGTTCAAACATAAAATGTATTTTTTTTTATTGAAGGCTGCAGTAAAAAAATTTGAATGCCGCTGATATGGACAGATTCTTCAAAGGGACTGTTTTCTTGCTTAAGTATTATCTACATTGAATAATACTGGGCAATTCAACTGCCCAATTTCAATAAATTGAAATACAATTTATTTTGAAAGTTCACAGAACCAGAAAGTACCGCTCCTGCACACACACACACACACACACACACACACACGAGAGACAGACAGACAGACAGACGGACGGACAGACACAGACATCAACAACTTGAGTTCTAGCCCAGAAAAAAAAAACTGTAAACTTTGTTAGATTCAGAGAGTCTTCAGGGTTCAGTTGCCTAGGACAGACTATCAAGTCAAACAGAATTGAAATGTACCAAAAAAGTAAAGCAGATGTGGTTATAAAAATACTGGAAAGGATTATTTGGTATTTTATTTAAAGATGGAAGATGAAATGATCCCTACAAATGGGAATGATGGGTGGGGGGCAAATGGTACTTTTTCCAATAGTGCCTGGTACATAGTAAGTACCCAATAAATATTTTTAAATAAGTGAAAATGACAATGTTACAGGGATAACCAGCCATGACTTTCAGAAAGCACTTGTGGGAGGAAAAAAAACCCAACCCACAACTCTTGGGAGGTTTGACCGATAAAATGACATTTAGTAAGAGTCGATGGAAAACAATGCTCTGAGTAATTCCATATTCTGGGTCTGAGAGAGAGTATATGTCCTGGTTATTCTCTAAATTCTACCCACTCTTGCCCCACCCAATCCATTTTCTACCTTTTTCTGTGTCCTGGGATACAGACCCCTTTAGGGATTGCATCCTCTATCTCCCTTGGCCATCTGGCTTCTGGTGGGGTTTGGCGAATGGAGATCAGCAGGTGAGATCAGCAGGTATTTCTTTCTGCTCCTATTCTGCTTGACCGTCAGATTCTGGTGGAGGCTGCATTCCTCCAAGGTTGTGGTTCCCACTAGTCCCCTCTCAGGCTCCAGCTTCACCTACTCTCCAGTAACACTGGCTCCTCCTCTCACCCCTCCAGGCTCGGAGGTGGTACTGGATCCCCACTGTCGCTAGTTTCTACATGTCTCAATTTCCCTTGTCGATTCTCTCAGCCTGATTACCCCTCTAGGAAGTGGTCATTTCCCAAAAGTCCCCTAATTTGAAACACAGGGGGTCAATTCTGTTTCCTGCCCGCGCTCTTAGAAGTCCTATACCTAAAGCATATAAGATTGGCTTTTTTTTTAATTGAAGAAGGGCACAAAATATATAAGCCAACAACTTTTCAAAGCACCATTTCACCTATCTTTAATAAATGAAGAGGTATTCTAAGCTCCTGAGAAGTCTCAGAGTCCTTGTCAATAGTGTTTAGTCTTACAAAGAACTGTGAGCATTTCAGTGGGTAGGCTTCTGGTTGGTTGGTTTCTGGATAAAGAGAAATGTCCTCCGATGAGACACGAAGGTTGATAAGGCCAAACTGGAATAGTTGTCTGGAAAGTGTTTCAGTAGGAATATTCAGGCCTCAGTGCAGGAGGAAGGAGGAGTTTGATGAGTAGGGAAAGGGGAGATGGAAGGGGTCTGGCTTCCTTGTACCCAGAGTTTCCACAAGGAATGGAGAATGAAAGGATAATGTTTCGGACAGTGCAGCAGGCAAGGAAGGCAGAGGCACAGCTACGAGAAGCTCCTGGGAAGAGACTGAGCAAGTCCTAAGCTGCGCCTTCATGAAAGCCTGACCTGGCTGCAGAGACACTTCTCAGCCCCTCTTTCCCTTCGTTCCTCGCCCCTAGTCACCACTCAACTATCTCACTCTTTTTTTCTAGCTGCCGGATGAACTCAGTCACCCTCTTTCAGCAATACTCTTTTTTCACTATTCCTGGATTTGTAGACTTGAGTATTTTCTAGAGTTTTCCTTCCAAATTAGCATGACTAAGGTGATGGGGAGGTTGGTACGATCAGAGGCTAGGTACAAACCAAACAGTGCAGAAAGTCAGCAGTCTGTGCCCAAGTGCAGGAAGACACACCAGGGCAATGTGCCTTCTTACTGGTGGAAGCAAGCTTCCTGAGTCCAGGGACCACATCGGTCTTGTTCATTGCTGTCTCCCCAGCGCAGAGCACAGTACAGGGCACATAGATTTTCAATGAATACTAATGTAGTGCACCATGGTGTCGGAAACCAACCAATAGTTTGTCTAAAACATCTCTGGGCTAAGCAATGAACCTAAAAGTCAGGTGGGCAGACTCTAATAAAAAGCATATTCCCCTAAAGTTAAAAAACGTTGTGACTCCAACATGATACACTTATGTCCCAACTTGAAATACTTCACCAAGAACTGGAGCCTCCACTGGGGAAGTTCCTTGGCCCTACAGGGGCTCGTGTGCCCCCTACTGCCCCTCTCCCCAGATGAAAGGGAGCACATCTGGCACATGCTGTTAACCAGATGTGCTGCAGGAACCAGCATAAAGGTCTCCCTGTGCTCACAATTCCTGTCTAGGAAGTCAGAGAACTTTTGGGAAATGCAGAGAAATGGCCAAATTGGTTTGCCATGGAATGTATAAACCCAACTGACCCCATGATTGGATTTCATCCTCTGACCACAAGAGTGCCAGGCAAGGAAAATGACTGAAGTTTTCCCCATCTAGGGCTGATGAAGACAAACTGATTGACTTTAAACTTTTAGGTTTTAATTTGCCCTCTACCCAGATGGGCCCCAGGGATGGACGGAACCATCCTTCTCCCCTGGAAATTGGTTTAACTTTTTTCTCTCTGGTTTCTTTGAAGGTGGTATTATCTGATGGAACTTTTAAAATGTAATACATACTATTTTTCTAATTATAAAAGAAGTACATATTTATTGTAGAAAGGTCTGGAAGTCCCAAGAAAATATTTTTAAAATAACATCTAAAAATCAACTGCAATCCCTCCACCCAAGAGATAATCTCACAATCACAAAATTGACATTTTGGTATATTTCCTATTGGATTTTTTATATGAGTATGTGTGGGTACAATGTGTATTTTTTTTAAATCAGGACCAATATTTTTCTAGCATAAATTACCCTGTTATAAATAAATATTCTGGAACATAAACTTTCTCTACACCTCTGTCTACATTTCCCCAGGCCTGATTTCTAAAAAAAGCAATTAGTGAATCAGACACATTTTTGAGGCTCCTGATACTTGCATATTGTTAAATTGCCCTCCCAGATGGTTGTACCAATTTTTGCTTTATCTGGTGGTATGATTTTATTTTTGGAGGAAGTTCGCTTTCTTCCCTCAGAGTGTTCTATGTGTTACGATTCTAGGGCAGGGTAAAGCTATTGAGTGATACAATCCATCTGTGGTAGCAGATGGCATCCTACATGGACTTTTCTCCACTACAGGTGAAGAGGTGAGTTAGACCATCTCAGGAATGTTTCCACCCAAGAGTCAAAGTCTGTGTATGCAGGGGTCCTCAGCCTCCCACCCCTCTCAGTCATTCAGGTACCAAGGGATTTTTGGCAGGGGGCACTATTAATATGTATTTCATTTATTATAAGCACCAGTATTTACAGCAGTATTTATAACTGTCAAGGGAAAGGCCTTGAGGTCTGGTGCTTGGAGAAGGCAAAAACACTTCCCATGGAAGGTCGCACAGTAACAGCATTTGGGTGTGTCCGGATTGGGTAATGAATCCAGATTTCTCAATGTGGAAGCTATTTAATGACTTTGGGCTATCCTAACTTCTTTTTTTTTATTATTTAAATTCAATTAATTAACATATAACGTATTATTAGTTTCAGAGGTAGTGGTCAGTGATTCATCAATCTTATATAATACCCCGTGCTCATTACATCATGCGCGCTCTTGAATGTCCATCACCCAGTTACCCCATCCCCCCACCCTGGGCTATCCTAACCTCTGATTCCCTTTCTATGTTTGAAAATTTCTACACCAAATGAGCTTTGGAACATGCATTTTCTTCACCTGAAAGCCAGATACTTCGTTTTCCAGTATCGCTTGCAGTAGGACAGGGACATGTGATCCAAGCTGGGGTAAGCAGATGCCCACCCCAGACTCAGATTGGGAGCTGCTGACTCCTGAAGCAAGATAAAGAGAGCATTCTTTCTGCAGTAGCAGAAGAGGCAGGAACAACTGGTTTCCAAATGGTCGCAGTGATGGCAGCAGCTCCCGGGGTCCAGGGCTGGTGGTCCTCGGAACAGTTCTCTGGTGTGGGTTTGGCTACAGACCTTAGAGCATTTGTTCCAAGTCTGTTCCTGCCCTATTTTCTAGGCCTGTCCCCTAACCTTACCAGTGATTCTGTCAGCTCCTTGATATCATTTCCACAAATTCCTTTTCTGCTTAAATCAATCCGTTGCTTGTAACCAAGAGCCTTGACTGATATATTAATAGACTCTTCACACTTGGTGTGCTCATCTATAAAATGGGATTATCAGTGCCACTTCAGAGCACTGAGATCAGGACTAATGAAAGAGCACACGAAGGCACCTAACCTGACACCAAGGCACATAGTAGAAGCTCAAAATATAGTGGATTTTCACCACTGTTTTCAAGTTTGTGACGCTCGGGTTACCATGCCCATAGAGATCAGAATGTGTTGGGTAGAAGAAAAAAATCAAGCTGTTTTAATCTCAACTGTAAATATCACTATCATCATCTTGGGTATAGCAGTCCTTTCTCTGTGCCCCTCTGCATTCCCAGCAGCATACTCGGCAACCCACATACGTTCCCTTTAATCCTCACAACACTGCAGATCCTCACATTTCCATTTTACAAATGAAGAATCTGACACTCCAAATGGCTAACAAACTGCCAAAGTTACCCCAAGGAATCTACGCCCAATGGAGCAGATACTGGAGAAATTTTGCAAAGTTTAGAGATTTCTCAGAAGGACAGAAGAACTTGAAATATAGCCATATTTAGACATCCATATATGACCAATTCAACCATTCTGACCATATTGGAACTATTAAATGGTTTGACTGAGATTTTGGAGTTGAAACCCTGACCAAGACTTGTGGGAGTTTAGTCAAGGGCCCAAATAACTGTGCCTCCATTTAGACCTGAGAGTCTCAATGGGTGTGGGACGGTGTTTATCAGAATGATCTTGCGAATTCTTTCAAACCACACATACCTGCCCTCACTACCACCCCAAAGGGAAGGGACTGAGTGGCCGCGGCTACACAAGAATATCCTGAGACCAGTCTCAGATGGCTTGCAATTTAGGGAAACACATGAGATTTTTTGTCATGAAGACTCATAGTCCAGCTTTACTGTCTCTAGGCGTGAGGAGGGGAAAAAAATCTCAAAGGTCAAAAATAAAAATACTAGTTTCGTACAGTGCAGCTGGAGTGACATTGCAATGACAGGAAAATGTAAACTATGTGAGAGAGGAAGAGTCAGACATGCACACAGACAAGCTCTTCTCAAAGTGGGAACTCCAGAGCTCCAGGCGTCTGCAAAGAGATGCCAACTCCCCCAGCAAAGGCCTTGTGCTGCTTGCAGGTCTTAAAAGCCAGGCTATACTTTGGCTTCTGAAATGAAAAATTATACCAAAAGAGATGCCTGATTTTTATTAACTATCTTAAAAGGAGTCTTTCACTAATTCTAGGGAAGATATTTTGCTTGAGTGTTTTCCCACTTTGGCAAATACAATCCAGAGGGGCTGGATGGAAGGGGTTTTGCCCTGGGCAAATGGTTGAGCCCAAAAACCCTGCTGACTCCAGGAACAATTTAAAGAAGAGGGAAGAGATTTCCTTGAATCAATATGGTGAAGCCAAAATAAATGGCTACTCTGGTTCTCTTGAAAAAACACTATTGCATTATTTCACAAAGAGATCTCTGATGTAAGGGACCAGACAGCGTACTAGGAGACACTGGGTCCGGAGTCAAAGAGACTGGACTATGGCCTCGAGGCTCTGAAGCCTGTGGCTCAGCCACCATGTGGCGGGAGCCGGGGAAGGGGTGGAAGTGGCTTTGGACAGGAGCCACCCTTCACAGCATGTGAACAGATCTGGGTTTTGACAGATTAAAGATGACTCCTGCAGATAGGGCAGGAGTGGGTGGTGCCAGGGCACGCACCCAAAGCTCTCCGTCAACAGTGGCAAAGCAAAAACACACATGGGCAATCCTGGATCCACAGTGAAGATGTTGGAAGGAAATCTTAGCAAAAAGCCAGAGCAAGAGACGGGAGCAATAAATCAGGCCGGGAGAAAGTCTGAGTTGAAGGACGCTGCTGCCTCGTCTATCACTCCCCGGCCAGCGGAAGCACACATGGGTCCCAGCCGGCATTGACTCTAGCACCCTGCCAGTTTATTCTGGCTCCAAGAAAATGAGAACATCTTGGCTAAACATGTTGGGGGCAGTGAGTGATTTTCAGTAAAATAATTTTTCCCCAAAGGGGAACTGAAAGCCTGGGGCCTCTTACATCAGGCAAAAGCTCTAACTATAGCATGGTGGCCTGGTGCTGAGGCTTACCGGGACAGTTCTCATCATCCCAGAAAGCTGATGGAAAAGAGAAAAGCAAGGCAAAAGAACCAGTCCCCATCTCTCAGAGATGTTTCCTTGGGTACCACACTGCTGATTAGAAAAAGAAAAATTAGGGGCGCCTGGGTGGCACGGTCGTTAAGCGTCTGCCTTCGGCTCAGGGCGTGATCCCGGTGTTCTGGGATCGAGCCCCACATCAGGCTCCTCTACTGGGAGACTGCTTCTTCCCTTCCCACTCCCCCTGCTTGTGTTCCCTCTCTCGTTGGATGTCTCTTTCTGTGTCAAATAAATAAATAAAATCTTTCCAAAAAAAATTAATAGTGAAATGCTAACCAAAACTCCCCAGTCACTATAGTAGAGTGGTTACAAGCCTAAGATTTATATTCAGGCCTCTGAACCTCAATTTCCCCATCCATATAATAGGTGCAATAGTCCTGCCTCATAATGTGAGGATTAAACAAAGCATAAGATCTGACTGTGGCAGCTGAGATCATTCACAATCACTTCAGAAAAGCAGTTTTCCAGGAGGAACAGCAGTTCATGGGAAAGATGTTCCACTCTTTGAAATACCTAAGTGAATGGCCCAAGAAAAGCAGGGAACAATTAACTTACTAGTTGTGTGTTGGGAGAAACAGACGGGAAGGGAGGAAGAAAGGGAGGAAGGGAAGGTGAGATCTACGTCGTACTTTTCAGACTTTGCCTCCTGTAATCTGCCCCTCACCATGAGGTCAGAGAGACCTTTATAAACCCAGATCCCCTCTGACCAGATTTTTCCCTGGTCCAGAATTTGCACTGGTTCTCCACACTCTAAGGAAAAAGTCCTACATTCCTTATACAAGGGCCTATATACTAGTAATTCCCTCCCAGTCAAGTTTCAAGAACTACCTCCAGTGGTTCTCATGCAGGGTGGCCCTGATTCCCCTCAAGCCCCTCTCACTCTGGGGCTTCTGGAAATGTCTGGAAGGCTCTGGTTGTCACCATGGGGTGCTAAGTAGGGAAGGGACATAAACCTCGTGCAGTGTAACTGAGGAGTAGACAGTGTCCTCTAACAGTCCCGGCCAAAATGCCAACAGCAGCCCTGCTAAAAATAAAAAAAAATTTTTTTAATTAAAAAAAATTAAAAACCGAGCCCCTCTGAGTCTTTGTCCCTGCGGTGTCCCCTGCCTAAAATGTTCTTCCCTTCACTCCATGCCATTGGACTTTCTCATCCTCAAAGGCCAAGTTCAAAACTAATCTCCTCTAGGAAGACCTCCAGGACCCCTGAGCTCCCCCAAGGCAGAACTGACAGTTCTCTCCTACACTCCGCTCTGACTCAGCCTTTGCAGGACCCCTATTCACACCGGATTAGTTGGCACATTTGCCTCCCCACACCCTGACACAGTGAGGCTCAATTATACATACTGAATGAAGGAAGGAAGGATGACCTCTAGTTCTTTTGCTCATCCATGAGCACATGGAAAAAAATTCTGGAGGGCAGGAGTCCATCTTCTCCAGGAAACTGCATGGGAGTCTTGCAGGGTGAGCTGTGAAAACACATCGCTACCAGCATTCTTCAGCTCCACTGCAAGCTGTGTTGCTGAGATGTCTGCTCTTCTCTTGACTTTTTTCTGTGAATTGAATTATTTTTTCTGGGTCATTAAAAGTTGTTTGATTTGGTTAATACCTTATTTATTTAACAACAGATTCCACGCTGGAAGCCAAGTTCAGGAACTAGGAGGCAGGGTTGCTATTTCTTTGATAGAGATCTCCTTGGCTCCAGTAATCTTAGTCCGGGCATGCTCTAGGAAACAGGCTCAAATTGAAAATTTGGATTCCTCAGGGAGGTGCTACAGTGGTGGAGACAAACATATAAATAACTATATGAAGCAGAAGGCTGTTGGTGCTGAACAGAGGGACAAGCACACAGTTAAAACAGAAACAGTAAATAATACGTGGTGAATAAATAGAAACCAGCAATCAGTTGAGAACAGAGGAGACAGCAGGGACACAAGTTATTCATATAATGATCATCTTTGTGTTAGCTTAAGAGGCAGCCCAAACTGTGATTATGACATTTGATTATTGTCTGACATTAGTTAGTTGCCAGATTCATATCCTTCAATCCATTGTGCACCCTGCCACAGGTTAATATTCTGGAAATATACTTCCAGCCTCCACCCCCATACTTAATTTTCAATAGCTTCCTATAATCTATAGACCAAAGCCCTTAGCCTGGCATCTGAGGGCCTCCCTGAGCCCTCCCAGTGTGAGCACCACACCCTCCTTCCCAGCCCCTGCACTGACCTTCCACTCTGGGCAAGGTTTTGCACTGGTGGAGAGGCCCTGTCACTTGTGTGATTTGATCATGCTGTTCCCGCTTTCTAGAATGGCTTCCCCTTTCAACACCTCCATATCCTGCCTTTTTAGCTTCAACTTCCCCTACACTCAGTTGCTTAGATTCCCAAAGTCAAATCCTCCCAAACTGCACGGCTGATTTTTTCAGCCTGGGTCTGAGTTTGGCAGCCCTCATGGCCAATCAGCTCTGGTGTAAAGGATGGATCGCAGGATCCAGACACGGATACCATGGGCCACTGCCTTCAGCATCACCAAGCAGGCTCATGTCCCTGAGAATGGAATAGAAGTTGAGAGGTGCATAGCAAATTGAGTTTGTTTTTCATATTTGCTTTTCTCATCACTGACAGGTTTCACAAATGATCCTGAACTTAATGAGTCCATTAAAAAAAGAACTTTATTCTTTTTTGCAAAGTCCTGTTGGATGGGAATCCAGGTTCAAAACCTTGCCATCTCATGGCTGCAGAAAGTATGCTGGGACCCACCTGGCCAAGGATGTCACCTCAGGACAGCCTGGAACTTCTCAAATCCATTCCACAGCATGAAAGTACAGACCCAAGCTATCTTCCTGGTAGCCCATGGCTGTCCACAAAGGCAGCCATTTCTGTCCCCACCACCCAAGGACTCAAGTGAAGACCCCCTCCCCTTGAGGCCCAACATTAAGGGAGCAGGCTCCCAGACCATCTCTGCCACCTCGTACCTGGGTGCACCCAGTTACATCATTTAACCTCTGGGCCTCTGTCTCCTGAATTGCAAGCTACAGATCCTAGCTCATACCTAGCAGGACTGTTGAAGGATCACAAATAGTATATATGAAGATACTGATGCAAAGAAGATGACAAGTTACTGCTAGTTATGGTGACCTCTGAACAGCTTTTGGGGGTTGGTCCTAAAAACTAACAGAGAGTAAAATCCATATAGGCAGGTAAGTCACAGGGACAGAGCAGAAATCCACAATGAGTGAAAGTTGGACTCTTTCTGCATCTGAAATGCTGCCCCTCACCTCTATTCCCACCACTCAAACACCCTAAACTCAGCCTTTCCGAAGCCTGTGCAGACCCCTCAGAAGTCTTACTTCTTTCCTGCTTTCCCACACATCTCTCTTTGATTCTGGGGTCACTGCCATACACACTTCTATCCCTTGAGAGCCCACACCCCCACTCCTCTGTTCTACAGACATGACCAAGAGGCACAGACCAGACCACAGCCCCCATTTGCCTCCTTCACCCCCTAGTGTCTCCCCTACAGCAGTCTCTTTCTCTCCCCAACCAACATCGGCCTGACGGATGCCCATCGTTCCCCTCAAGCGCATTCTCCATAAACGCTTTCTGCATGAACAAAAACTCCTGTCATTATCCACTATCTTACAAGTCCTTAAAAGAATGCCACCAACTCCCCTCATGTACTGGCCTCATCAGGAGACACACAGCCCCACTATGAAGGGCAGGTCAACCAGAAGCCAGGCTGTCAAATCTGGGCAGCCCAGTTCACCCAGCCACAAAGGCAGTGATCCCTGCTTCCCCTTCCAGCCTTACACCCCAGGAAGACAGACCACCTTTAACTAGGTCAACCAAATTCGGTCTTCACTCTACCCTCTCCACCTTTATTGTTGCAGTTCTCAGTTGGAGGCACTGAGTTTATTGTGATGATTTATGTCTGGAAGATAAAACAATGTTTCACCGATTCTTGACTGAACTGGACGAGACCTTCTCGTGTGGAAAAGCACACTGGTAAGGACAATAGGATATCATTATCTGACTGTCTCTACTGGGGGATTTTTCTAAGAAGTATCCTGAGCTGGCTAGAGCAAAAATCCTGGCAACTTAGAGACAAAAGTCAGAAAAGAGGGAAACTGCTTTCAAAAAGCCAGTCTCATTTAGCTCACAAGGAGCCATCTGTCACAGGACTTGACCTTCTCACCCCTTCTCTTCCTCTTTGCTTCCACAAATGACCGAGCACAACTTTCCTCTCCTGACCCACAGACCAACCTCTTGGTAAATAAAGGGGAATAAACAGCTGCCGTATGAAAACTCACCTTGCTCAGACCAGCCCCCTTGCCCCAAACTGTCTGCCTCAAGCTGTCCCTTCACGTGTACACGCTGCACTATAAAAAACAACGGAAAACGTGTTTCCTCGTAACAAATGAAGAAAATATTGATGCGACATGAAGGAATGTCCCGTGGTATTGAGGACGCGCCGGGAACAAGCTGAAGGACACCCTAACCCAAGGGAGTTTGTTATCTTGTTTGCTTTACCCCTGAAGGCAAAACTGCACAAACACAAGGCTTACAAAATGAGGGGTTCTTGAACTTCGTGTGTGTGTGTGTGTGTGTGTGTGTGTGTGTGTGTGTGTGTTTATTTGTAGGCAAGTGAAAGCACAGCATTATTCTCATTCCTGTGAAACTTTCGCTTCACCTACACTTGTGTAACCAGGTCAAATCAAGCCTGAGTTACATGAGAACGTGGATTCTAAGTTTAACAAATACATGAAGTCATGACCCTTTTGTTTTGATATGCTGCCGGTTCCAGACAGGCAGAAAAGCCACCACTAAAACCAAGAGGTATACAAGACTTCACAATTTATTAAGAAGATTAGCTGGCCTTAGTTTGTCCACTAATGATTAGTCACAAATGTTCCCTTGGAAGCCTCGGAGGTCAGGTAATTCAAAGAACAGTTTGGTTTAATTTTGTTTCCCTTTCTTTTTGATGTGTTACAGTACGCTGTAAATTAAGGGCTGTTTCGCGTACACCCGTTCCTAACCAGATTACATACAATAGGACAAGCCCACCTTAAATATTGTATGTTTTTTCACTTTCCACTATATTTGTAGAACTGCCTGCTGTGAAATTACAAAGTTCATGGTTCAGCTGAACTTTTGAACTCAAGTGAGGATTTGACACAGCAAAACAATCTAAATGAACCCAACACGAAGTTTTCATAGTCGAAACTGCTTTTCAGCCCATTGTCTGGGGTAATTGGGTAGGAAAGTTCTTTATTGATGTTGTAAAAACTACCAGTTTAATAACAGGCAGAGGGAGTGGAGAGGAGAGGAGTGGATGTACCTTGGAGCGTCTAAAATCACACTTCTTTGCGAATTCACTGAACTCTACCTGACCCCATGAGGAAGGTCTCCCCAGGATAACCCACCAACTCCGGGGTTTGCGACTGAGTGGCTGCAGCCTGCCAGTGCTCAATACCTCAGAGCAAATGACTTCTCAAAATGCTACATGAAATGATAACATTCATTTTAAAATCATTGCAAGAAATAGTAGCCACTACAACACATCAAGTGTCTACCAAGTACCAGATCCTTTACACGTATTTTCTTTCATTCAATTGTCACAAAAACGTAATGAGGCTGCTATTACGGGTTCTATTTTGTAGATGAGGTAACTGGTACCGGAGAGGTTAAGCAATCCGTCCAAGATCACACAGCCAGAATGTGGCCTCTCCCTGCCTCAATTTTCTCGTCCGCAAAACAAAAATGTTGGACAAACTGACCTCAGATTTGGGGTTTTGGGTGCTGGATTATGCACATAGAACAAGTGCAAAGGGAAAGTTCCATGTAGAAGACAGAGAACCTTCCATTCACGGTGGTTCATTTAACCCTCTCACAACCAGCGAGGCAGGTAGGGTGACCCCCACTCTACTGAAGAACTGAGTTTCGGTGGGCTAGTTGATTCGCAAGGTCCCACAGCTGGCAAGAGCAGTTAGGATAAAATCCCTGACTTTAAAGCTTATTCTCCCTCCTACCTCTTGACAGCAAAGTCAATGTGATGTCATTCAGGTTTCCTTGCTTCCACATCCCAAATTTTGATTGAGCTTGAGAGTTAAGGGTTGGCAGGCTGAGGCTGGGAAAGGTTTGTTTTGCTTGACTAAATGTCTGATTGATTCCTGCAGAGTTTTTATTTTAAAACCAAAACATCACCTGCTAGATGTGGGAGCAGATGTGCCCAGAAAGCTCTCCCTCAGCGTGGTGCTAAACTCCTGTTACCAGTACACGCCCACCACCCTGAGCGAGGTAACCAAGAAAGTCTGCTGGACACCGACCATTGAGATAAGCTGCATAAAATGTTTAGTCTAGTCCTTTAGTAAACACTTAACAAAATTACGTATGATTATATTTTTATTATTCCGCCTTTGAAAATAAGAACATCGGCACCCCCACTCCACACCCCAGTCACACGGGTTCCAGCAGGCTTTCTCTCTTACGTTCTACATATGCCTCTTATAAACAGGTTTGGCTTTTAATTGAATGTTTCATCCATTAATATTTAATGTAATTACTAATTTATATGGGTGTAAGCCTACCATTTTACAATTTGCTTTCTTAGTTGTCCTGCCTGATCCATGTTCCTTTTTTTTTTTTTTTTTTTTGCCTCCTTTCACGTCTTCTTTTGAATTAATCCAATACTTTATTACCCCAACAGTCCTACCATTTTGCTTGGAAATATATACACTTAGACTAATTTTTAGGGGCTACCCTACAGATTATAACATGTACCCTTGACTTACAAGTACTAGTGTTATTTGATACTTTTACTCCTTTCCTATTAACCCCTTCTATACCATGTTATGCCGTGATTATGTATTTTAACTTTATCTATATAGATGACCCTTACATAACACAGGTTTGAACCGCACTAGTCCACTTATACATGGATTTTTTCAATATATATATTGGAAAAATTTTTGGAGATCTGCAACAATTTGAAAAAATTCGGACAAGCCACATAGCCTAAACAGACCAACAAAATTTAAGAAGGTTAGTTATTATTGCTAGAATACAGTATCTAATACATATAGCATACAAAATATGTGTTAACCAACTGTTTCTGTTATCAGAAAGGCTTCCAGTCAACAGCAGGCCATTAGTAAAGTTTTGGGGGAGTCAAAAGTTATGTGCAAATTTTCAACTATGGGGGGCGGGTCCCTGTCTCTACTCCCGCATTGTTCAAGGGTCAACTGTATTTTGAACCACTCTATATATTACGATGGTTTATATAGTCAATATTAATTTAGATTTACCAAATATTTGCCTTTTTGTTGCTCTTATGTCTTCCTGCATCTCTGAGCTTCCATCTGGGATAATTTTTTCTCTGCCTAAAGAACACCATTTCATATTTCCTTTTTTGCAGTCTGCTGATGATATATTTTCTTAACTTTTGTTTGTCATTCTTAAAGGACATGTTTTGAGGTTTAGAATAGTAGGTTGGCAGCTCTTTTCTTTCAGCACATCAAAGATATAATTTCATTGTTTTCTGACTTCCATTGTTTTATTGCAAAGTCATGCATTGTTGCCTTTGAGAAGTTAGATGTTAGTCCAATTGTTGCTCCTTTAGGTAATCTATACTATCTCTGGCTGCATTTAAGATTTATCTTGTCTTTGGTTTTCAATAGTTACTGATGTATCCAGGTGTGTGTTTCTTTATATTTAACCTGTTTGCACTTGAATCGGGGGCCTGATGATTTTATCAGTTCAGGAAACTTTTCAGACTTTATCTCTTCATATGTCACTTCTGCTGCATTTCCTCTCCTCTGTACTTCTGGGATTCCAAAAAAATTCAAGTGTTAGATCTTCTTCTGTACCCTTTATGTCTCTTATCTCTCTTACCCTCTCATCTGTATTTTCTACCCTCCCTTTGTCTTTTTATGCTTCATTCTGAATCTTTTCCACTGACTTATCTTCCATTTCATAAGTTCTCTCTATATTCTATAGAGCCTATCAACTGAATTCTTAATTTGTGTTGTATTCTTTAGTTATAAAGTTTCTATATGGTTCTTTTTTAAAAAAATATTTTATTTATTTATTTGAGAGAGATAGTGAGAGAGAGAGAGCACAAGCAGGGGAAGCATCAGTCAGAGGGAGAGGGAGAGGCAGGCTCCCTGCTGAGCAAGGAGCTCGATCCCAGGACCCTAGGATCATGACCTGAGCTGAAGGCAGACACTTAACTAACTGAGCCACCCAGGTGCCCCCATCTATTTGATTCTTTTTCAAATTTATTATGTCCTTTATTATATTACAGTTTTCAGATCTCTGTCAAAATTTTCAACCTTAGGGGCACCTGGGTGGTGCAGTCTGTTGAGCATCCAACTCTTGGTTTCAGCTCAGGTCACGATCTCAGGGTCATACGATCAAGGCCCACATTGGGCCCTGTGCTCAGCATGGAGTCTCCTTGAGATTCTCTCTCCTTCTGCCCCTCCTACTCATGCTAATAAATAAATCTTTTTTAAAATGTTCAATCTTGTCCTTTATTCCTTTGAATATTAAGCATAGTTATTTTAAAGTCTGTGTTTGAGAATTCCAATATCTAGAGTCCATATAGGTCTGTTCTATTATCTGTTGTTTCTCTTGGTATCATTCATGTATGCTTGTTATTTTTTTACTGTGTGCTACATGTTGTATCTGGAAAATTACCTGTAGAATTATTTTGAAACACAGGGCATTATCTTCCTCTAAAGAGGATTTGTATTTACTTGTTACATAGGGGCACTAGCAATCCCAACTTACCTTAATCCAATTTCAAGGACTGATACCATTCAAAGCTAGATTTAAAAAGCCCAAAGTTCCCTTTTTCTCCAAATGTAAAACCTTTGAAGATTTCAACCCCAAGGGCCAGTGGTGAGAGGGAGCAGCCAATCGTTTTTATAGCTGAATTCCAATTTTTGTTCCCTTAGTCCTATCAGACTGTTAAAAGTGCTGATCAGCCTCTCAATCACCTTGTCCAGATTCCACAAACACCTCAAGTGCCAGGATCACCTTTCTGGATTTCCTTCTCTTGGATCTTGGACCAGTAGTTCTTTCTTTGTCTCTTTGATGCTTCCAAATGATCTTTTTAAAATATATTTTGTTTAGCTTTCTTAGTTATCCTCAGAAGGACTGATCTAAATTACCTCATCTATAATTATTGATATTTGAAACTTTCAAATTTTTTTAAAAAACGTTCTTTACTTTGAGGCGCCTGGGTAGCGCAGTCGTTAGGCGTCTGCCTTCGGCTCAGGACGTGATCCCAGCATTCCGGGATCGAGTCCCACATCGGGCTCCTCCGCTGGGAGCCTGCTTCTTCCTCTCCCACTCCCCCTGCTTGTGTTCCCTCTCTCGCTGGCTATCTCTCTCTCTGTCAAATAAATAAATAAAATCTTTAAAAAAAAATGTTCTCTACTTTGAGATTGTTCTCTCTCTAGACTCTTTTTTTTTTTTTTAAGATTTTATTTATTTATTTGACAGAGAGAGACACAGCCAGCGAGAGAGGGAACACAAGCAGGGGGAGTGGGAGAGGAAGAAGCAGGCTCCCAGCAGAGCAGGGAACCTGATGCGGGACTCGATTCCAGGACCCTGGGATCATGCCCTGGGCCGAAGGCAGAAGCTTAATGACTGAGCCACCCAGGCACCCCCCTCTCTCTAGTCTCTTTGCATTAAAGTGCTTCTCCTTTAATGAAGTGATGATCAAAGTGAAAGAAAGTTTTGTTTTGGTGTGTACTGTTTTTAACATATTACTGACAAAAAAAGAATATCAATCTAATATCAGACTTCAAAATTATTTTGAAGTTCTAATAATTCATAAAATGATTTGTAAGTCCAGGAAGCACTGCATTACTATAACAAACCTATAGTGTAAATATTATCATTATTCCCATTTTATAAATGAAGAGACTGGTTCATAGAAATTTCATACTATAATTTGCTCAGGTTGGTATAGTCAGAGGGTGCCTGGGTGGCTCAGTCAATTAAGCATCTGTCTTTGGCTCAGATCATGATCTCAGTGTCCTGGGATCAAGCCCCACATCAGACTCCCTGCTCAGTGGGAAGTCTGCTTCTCTCTCTCCCCTTCCCCCTGGCTCATGCTTTCTAATAAATAAATAAAATCTTAAAATAAAATTTTTTTAAAAAGATGGTATAGTCAGCAACAACTGAGTCAGATTTCAAATCCAGGCTTAATCTTTCTCTGAAGACTGAGGAGTAATTTTAAAATTTTTAAATTCTTTATTATAATTAAATATACATAACATAAAATTTATCAGTTTAAATGTAAAGTTCTGTGCCACTGAGTACATTCGCACTGTTGTACAACCATCACCACCATTCATCTCCAGAACTTTTCCTCTTCTCCAATGGAAACTCTGTACCCATCAAACACTAACTTTCCATTCTTATCTCCCTCCAGACCTTGGCAACCACCATTCTACTTTCTGTTGCTACAGATTTGACTACTCTAGGTATGTTATGTAAGTGGAATTATACAATATTTGTCATCTTGTGATTGGCTTATTTTTATTAGTATAATGTCTTCAAGGTTCATCCATGGTATAGCATGTGTCAGAATTTTCTTCCTTCCTAAGGCTGAGTAACATTCCCTTATTTGTATATACCACATTTTGTTCATCCATTTGCCAGCTGATGAACACTTGGGTTGCTTCCACCTTAACTTTTTTATTTGCAATTTATTTTATTTACAAGCATTAGAACCTTCATCCATCCATGTATTTATTCATTCATTCAACAAATATTTGTAGTTCTTATTGTAAGCTCGGGAGTTTACAGGTGCATCAAGATAAACAAGGTTCTTGCTCTTACACAACTTTTATACTGGTGGGGAAAGGAGATGATAGACAAACAAATGTATAAGTAACCAAAAAAGTCAGTGAATATGATAAACGATATGCATAGAATTAAGATAGGGTGATGTGATAAAAGGGAGTTGGGGGCTACTTTAAACAGGGTGCTCATGAAAGACATCTCTGAGAAGGTAACACTGAATGTAAAACAGGAGCCAATGTCTAAAGAGTACTCAAGGCAAAGAGACAGCAAGTACACAGACCTTAAAGAAAAAAATAAGCTTGTGAACTCAAGAAAAAAACAAAATCCTATGCTTCAGTCCCAGTGAATGAGAGGAAGAGAGGAATGAAGTAGAAATGGTAGGCAGTACTTTTTAAGACAGGAAGTTTTGATTTTTTCATAGTAGGATGGAGTAGTAGACATGTAGGTGTCCCACCCTTATCTTCTCGGCATTCACATCTAAACACAAAAGACTGCTTACTGTGGCTGTCTGCCTGAGGACTGCATGTAGGGCAGGCCAAAAGTTCTGGGGATTGATGCCCCTGGAACCCTCTCTCTGGCAGGGCATTGGTGGATAAGTGCCACCACCATTGCAGGATAAATACAGGGAGTTGGTGGGTAAACATCCTATCATGTACCAGGGGGGAGCAGGTAACCGAGGCATGGCCTCACTGTCTCTCAGTGTTCCTCAGCAGATGTGAGCTTCAGCCATTGCTCATCATTTAGTAACACATCCTTTGTTGGCTTCTATGCTTCACATCTCCACTCCCTTACAGGTTGTTTCCTGGGATCATCTCCCAAAAAAACAAACTAAAATCACTAAGAATCACACTAAAAATCCTTATCTTACAATCTGCTTCTGAGAGAACTCAAACCAAGATAGGAAGCCATTGTAGGAAGTCCAATTTAAATTTTTAAAGAATCACTCAGGAACTTCTGGCTTCCAGTAAGGATGGAGGACCTTATATTGGACTATCCTTCTTATCAATAATTATGAACCCTGGGCAAAACAGAAATAACAACAGTTCAGAGGCACTAGAGAGCGACCAAACCAAAGCCAACAGAAACTGGAAGGGATAGACTCTAAAAGATAGGAACTGAAATGGATGAAATCTACTTTATATAGGTTTTCACCTGAGGGCACTCCTCAGTCTACATGGTGCAGGATAGATGGAGCTCAAGCGGAAAGTGTCAGTTTTGTCAGGCTGAGGAGTCGCAGTTTGGAATTCAGGGCTATCATAGCAACTGCAAATTGAAGGAAACCATGAGTCCAAAGCAGGGCCCTCAAACTTTCCATATAAATTCTCCTCAAATCTTTGACCAATCCCCAAGCCTGCCTGCCTGGGAAAATCTACAGGAGCCCAGTGGAAAGTAACAACTGGAGGACTGAAAAAACTAAGTAGCTATCCAGTAGGGGGATCTAGAGTTTGAAGTTCAAGTCGCAACAAGTTACAGGGAGTTGGTAAACACCTTGAGCCTTCCATTGAAACCCAAAAGGGCCACACCTTAGGGTAAGGATCACATCCCAATACTAAAGGTTATGCTTTAAAACTAAGGGCAAAACCCAAATAAATCCACTCTAACAAAGCATAAATCAAGCCCCTACAGGATCAAGGTGTTCTCCACTAGAACCAATACTCTTGTAAGATAAAAATTCAATACTCTTTTAAGACAAAAACACACCCAGAATCTCTGTGATGTATTTTCTGGTTTTTGCATTTTGTCAAACAAAAATTACTATATATGTGAAAAAAGCAGGAAAATGTGATTAAGACATGGAAAGAAACAAAAGCAGTCAAAAGAAAAATCCAGAGATGACCAAATGTTGAAATTAGCAGACAATTAAAAAATAACTGTGATAAATATGAACAGATAATAAAAATAAATAAAACTGACAAATAAAATGGAATTTATTGGAAAAGATGAAAATAATGTGTGAAGAAACGGAGAATTTCAGGAAAGATATGGAAACTCTAAAAAAAAAATTAAATCAAAAGGAATTCCTAGAACTGAAAAATATAATACTTGAAATAAACTCATTGAGCATTAAAAGCAAGTTTGGCAATATAGGAAAAAGGATTTATGAACTTGATGACAGGTTAATAGAAATTACACAAACTGAGTAACCAACAGAAAAAAGATTGGGAAAAAAAATTGAGCCTTAATGACCCCTGGTAAAGTAGAAACTGCCCTAATATGTAACTGAAATCCCAAAAAAGGAGAAAGAGAACTAACTAGAAAAATACTTCAAGAAATATTGGCCAAAATTTTTCTTTATTTGATCAAGTCACAGATCTAAGATACTAAGGAAACCCCAGAGAGACTAAAGTCAAAGAAAGCCACACTTAGGCATATCAAAGTAAAATTGCTGAAAACCAGAGATAATGGTAATATCTGCAAAGCAGTTAGAGGAAAAAAATGTATTACATATAAGGAGACATCCATAAAAATGGCAGCAGATTGCTCATAGGAAACTGGATTTCAGAAGACAGTAAAATATAATTTTAAAATGTTGGAGAGGAAAAAAAACCTGTCAATCTAAAATTCTGTATCTAGGGAAACCACCCCTTAAAAATAATGGTAACATCAACACATTTTCAGATAAAGGAAAGCTGAGAGAACTCATCACCAGCAGAACTGCACATAAGAAATGCTAAAGGAATTCTGAGGTGGAAAATGAGACAAAATGTAAATATGGATCTATACAACATAATGAAAAGCACTGGAAATGGTAAAAATATATAGGTAAAGAGAAAAGACTATTTTTCTTCCTTTCTTAAGTTCCCTAAAAGATAATTGACTATTTAAAGCAAAAATAACAAGAACTTAAAGTACAGTTTACAGCTTATGTTAAAAAAAAAAGAAGAAAAAGAAAATAATTGCGGGAGAAGGTAAATGAAATCAAGTCGTGTTTCAAGTTTCTTATATGCAAAGGGATAGAATATTAACTTAAGGAAGATTGAGATTAAGATAAAGATGCATATTATAGTCCCTAGAACAACCATTAGGAGAATAAAACAAAAAGATATAACTAAAAATTCAATATAAGAAACAGAATGGAATACTAAAAACTTTTTTAGTTAACCCAAAAGGCAGAAAATTAGAAACCAAGAAACAAAAAACAGAGGGGACAAATAGAAAACAAATAGCAAGATTATAGATTTTAACACCACATATCACTAATTACATTAACTATAAATGGACTAAACACTCCAATTAAAAGTCAGAGATTGTCAGACCCAACTTTGTGCTGTTTACGAGAGACACCCACTAAATATAAAGGCACAGACAGGTTGAAAGAAGGATGGAAAAAGATATAAACACTGACATACTGACATCAGATAAAGTACACTTCAAGACAAAAAGAATTGCCAGAGATAAAGTGGGACATTTTCACAGTGATTAATGAAGAAAATATAACCATACCAACTGTATATGGACCTAATAACGGGGCTTCAAAATATACAAAGCAAAAATTGACAGAATTAAAGGGAGAAGTAGATAAATCCACTATTACGGTTAGAAACTGTAACACTCCTCCATCTGTGATTGATAGCACAAGAAGACAAAAATATAAGTGCATAGTTTTCAACATCATTAAACAACTTGGTCTAATTAGCATTTACAGAGCACTGAACAACTGCAGAAAACACATTCTTTTCAAGTGCACATGGACCATTCACCACCATAGACCAAATACTATTACCCAAACCTGAAATCCAATATTAGACATTCCTATTCTTAAAAGTCTCCTGCCACCCTGCTCTACTGCTTCTCCCAGTTGCTTTGCAGTTGCCATCCCCTCTCTTCTTCATTCTTTTCTCTCCCAGCCTATTCCTTTATAATGCTAATAAAGTTGATTTTCATGTTTAATCCCTTAATTTTGCTAACCCACACTCTCAAAATCTTATCTTCTGCCTAGACAGGCTGAAATACTGTTTCCAACCTGAGGGAAATTTTTGTTTCCTGCTGTTATTTTATTTTTCACCCAACTCTTTTTTACAGCAGTTTGTTCCATATCAAGAGTTCTGGCCATAAGCTGGCTCTTTGAAGAACTTCATGATGATCTGAGGTCCTCTTACTCTCTCTCCCCACCTGTGGGTATACACCATGGCTGAGATGGGAAGACACACTCAGTAGACACACCAGAGTACATTAAATTCATAATCTGCTTTCCTACATTGCTGCTTTGAAATTGCCTTATTTCAGGCTAGGGTGAGTTTCCCAGTGGCGGTCATCCATGCTGTGATGATGTGCTTCCCCAGAAGAGGGAAGTGGCTGATTCCCAGGAACCAGCAGTAGCAGACAGGCTTGGCTCCTAGGACAGACAGCATGGCTCCTCATAGGCGGAGTGGGAAGCAGAGAGGCCAAGCCACAAACAGGAGCAGCCTCAGCAGACACTGGGAGCTCACAAACCCAAAGGCCAGGCCTCCCACAGCCACACCACGCAGAGGACTCCTCACTCCAGGCAGCCCAAGTGGGGAGCAGAGCCACTAGCAGAATCTTCTACAGACAAGATGCAGCATGAGAACCATGACCCACCCACTCGAGGAAATTCAGACTGGCAAAGGAATAGCTTTTCCTAAGTGAATGACATGCCAATCCTCTAAAGACAAGAGACTTCAATACATCTTCCCTTGAGAAAATAAAAAAATTTTCATACCGGTTAAGAATAATAGCAATTCCTGTATTATTTCTAGGCATTTTACTAAATGCTTACACACATACTATTTCTAATTCTCACAATAATCCTGTGTCATAATGTGAGGCATCATTATCCTCACTTTACAGATTAGGAGACTGAGGTCTGGAGAGATTAAGAAACTCATCCAAAGAATACAGCTGGGACATGGTGGAGAAAGAGTTAAAAATGAAGATTATTTGTTCTAAACCCCACACCACACTGCTTTCTCAAGAATCCCCTTAGAAGCAACAAAGATTCATTGAACACCCATATCTATAATCCTAAAAGAAACTAACTGCTTCTGGCCACTTGAAGAACCTCCCAACTTCACTGATACTCTTGCCTTTGTTCTCCTCCCTTCCAATTCCTTGTTGTCTCTTAGCCAAGTGGCTTCTGGATCCAACGTTATCCCTCTGGCCCTCGGCTTGTCCAGTTTAATACTTCCCCCGAAAAACATGAGATCTATTTTTCTAGGCTCAAACTTCTGACACCCTGCTAAGGTCTTCCTTTTCACTTCTGGTTTCTGGTCAGAAGACCATGCCTAGACCCAGTGTGATTTGTAGGACTGTGACAATTGACAGT
The DNA here is from genome assembly GCF_024610735.1 of Ursus americanus. NCBI lineage: Eukaryota > Metazoa > Chordata > Mammalia > Carnivora > Ursidae > Ursus > Ursus americanus. Next base: position 33,236,053 of record NC_142132.1, read on the forward strand.
CATCATGCTCAATATAAATTTAGCCCCTCCCACTTCTGGAACACACAAAGGAAATGATCTCACAAAGGCCACCCATTAGAAGGCCAAGACTGCTAGAGTTACCTTTTTTCTTAAATAGATTTTATTCTCTAGAGCAGTTTAAGGTTCACGGCAAAATTAAAAAGGAAGGTACAGAGATTTTCTACATACTCTCCACCCCTACATTTGTATAGCCTTTTCCACTGTCAACATTCCCCACCAGAGTGGTCCATTCATTACAACTGATGAATCAATATTGACACATCATTATCTCTCAAAGTCCACAGTTTACAATAGGGTTCCAGTGTTAGCTTCTTAAAAAACAAATCTCATCATGTCATTCTCTTGCTTAGAAATCTCTGTTGGACCTCTGTTACTGAAGTCCACCTATCTCAGAGAACAGATCATCGGGATCAAACCACCTACTCCAGCCTTTACGTTCCCATCACACTGAATTGCCCACCTTTCTCCAAGTAAGCATGACCTTTTATATCTCCATGCATTTGTACTTACTGCTTCTTCTGCCATCAAAACCCTTTCCCCATGCCTATAGGATTCTAGGTCTAACCAATTTTTTCTGAGCTCCCATGGCTTTGCATATATCTCCATAACAGTGGTTCAGTGGAATCCAATTCAATAAATACTTCATGAGGAACCACATGCTGGGGAAAGAGCTAGGCATTGGGGCCATAAAGATGAGATAGCCAGAGTCTGTCCTCAAGAAGTTCCTAGCCTAGTGGAGGCAATAACACCAATGCCATCATCACAAACACATCTATCAAAAAGTGCAATACGATTTATGGAAAAGTTAAATATGAAAGAGGAGAAAGGTCATTTCCATCTGGGGAAATCAGGGGAACCATCACAGAGGTACATGACTCAAGCACAACTGGGTGAGTATGAATCTATGGATAAATGGGGTAAGGAGAGAATATTCCACAAGACTATTTTACACAAAATCAATAAGGTAAATATGCATGTATCTTTTAGCATTTCTTGAGGAAAAATGAAATCGGACCTATTTCGTCTACAGGATCCATTACAGAATTTTGTACCAGATATACTTAGAATAAACAAAATTAAAATTTATTGTGTAAAATACAAAATGGGGCACGATATTTCTTTACCAAACAAGAGATAATCACGATTTGCTCTCTTGAGATCACCCATCACAACTAATAAATATTTAGACCAAAAGCATCACAAGTGAATTCTACAAATCAGAACACAGCATTATCACAGGCACAAAGATGAGAATTCAGTAAACCATCCAAGGTGGTTGGTGATGTGGCACATGATAAGCAATTGGACTGGCTCAATTTGAAAAATAATCTACTTATAAGAAGGTAATCTGTTGCCAAAAAAAAGAAAGAAAATATACAAATGGCGGCGGGTTTTTTTGTGTGTTATTTTTCCTTTAAATGGCAGACAGTTTTGATCAGATCATGCAGAAAGATGAAAATTAGAAATTTTGGAAGTTATGCCTTGCCTCCAACTGACTTACGCTCAGGCTTTACTACCCCTGAAGCTGCCCCAGCTATGCCAGTTGGAAGTTAATCACCAAGCACAGAGAATACTTCGGAGCCAGAACCAGGCTCAGAGTGTGTCCTGAAAAGGATGGTAATGGCAGGTGCTTAACCAACTAAATTAAAATGATTTCTCAATAGCAGTGGCTCTGGGATTTCAGTATATGAGCAAATCGGTGACAATACTCCAGTTAGAAGAGTAAGCTGGGGGCTTTTCTCAAGAGCAGTATTTTTGCTTAAACTGATTATCTGGAATACTTTTGTGAAGGTTTATAGAGCTGTGGGGAAACCAAAGCCCCCATCCATCCCGTCACATAAGCCCATGTCAGGCACCACTACTGTTTATCAGTCACCACCCAGATTTTCAAAGGAGTGGTCTACACCACTGTATCTCCTTCCCTATCTCTCTTTTAAGCCAATTTCTACTCCAACTGAGGCCATTTTCTCAAAGGTCACCAATAGCCTCTATTGGACAAAAAAAAAAGGCATTTTCAAGTTTGTTCTCTTCAGCCTCTTCATAAAATTTATATTCTGACCATAGAATCTATAACCTTCCTGAAATTCTGTTCACACTGCCAACCTTGGTTTCCAAGGAAATACAGTACGCTGGTTCTTTTTCTCTGTCCTTTCCCAATTATTCTCCATTCTCCACCCCATCCTTACAGACACATGAGAATTTCTCAAAGTTAAGCTTGACCTCCTGTTATTCGTTCACTTCGGTATCTCCTTTGGGGTTCACCTATGCTGAAGGCTTTATCACCTTCACACACAAGACACCGAAAACCTTAGCATTCAGTTTTGAAGACCCAAAAGAACTTTCTTTTTATTTCTTGTCATATTTCATTGTTTAGCATTTGTAGCCCAGTGCTAGTAGTGGGGATGATATGTGCATCCTTGCTTATTCCTAACCATAGTGCAAAGACTTCTAACATTTTATCATTTAGTATTATTAGTGTAGGTTTCTAGGAGATACCCTTTATCAGACTGAGGAAGTTAGCTGCTATTCTTATTTTACTAAAGGTTTGATGTGTCTTTGCTTGCTCTTGGGACATTTTTGCCTTTTTGTGTGGTAAAGTACACACAAGATAAAATTTGCCACTGGTGATATTAAATACATTTCCAGTGTTATACAACCATCACCACTATCTACTTCCAGAACATTTCTATCACCCGAAAGAAAATCTATGCCCATTAAACAGTTGCTCTCCATTCTCTCCTTCCCCTGACAATTATCAATCTGCTTTATGTGTCTGTGCCTTTACAGATTCTGGATATTTCGTAAATGGAATCATACAATATGTGACTTTTTGTGTCTGTTTTCTTTCATGTAGCATAATGTTAAGGTTCATACATACTGTAGCATGTATGCACTTCTTTATTCAAATATACTGTTTATTCACATTTGTCTATCCACTTGTCAGTTGATGGATATTTGGGTTGTTTCCATCTTTTAGCTATTGTGAATAGTGTTACTATAAACATTTATGTACAAGTTTTTATTTGAATACCTGTTTTCAGTTCCTTGGGGTATCTACCCAGGAATAGAATTATTGGGTCATATGGTAATCTTATATTGAATTTACTGAGGAACTGCCAAACTGCTTTCCATAGTGTCTACACCACCTTACATCCCCACCAGCAATGTACAAGAGTTCCAGTTTCTCCACATCCTTGCCAACCCTTGTTATTTTCCTTTTGTTGTTGTTGTTGTTGTTATTATAATAACTATCCTAGTATATATGAAGTAGTATTTCATGTGTTTCTGATCTGCATTTCCCTAACGATTAATGATGTTCAGGATCAGTTCATATGCTTGTTGGCCATTTGTATATTTTCTTTGCAGAAATGTCTATTCAAGTCATCTGTCCACTTTTTAATTAAGTTGCTTGCTTTCTTATTATTCAGTTGCCAGTGTTATTTATATATTCTGGGTACTAGATCCTTGTCAAATGTATGATTTAAAAATATTTTTTCCCATTCTGTGCATTGTCTTTTCACTTTGATAGTGTCCTTTGATGTTTAAAAGTTTTTAATTTTGATAAAGTCCAATTTATCTAATTTTTGTTGTCACTTGTGCTTTTGGGATCATATCTAAGAAACCCATTGCCAAATCCAAGGTCATGGAGATTTACAACTAAGTTTTCTCCTAAGAGTTTTATGGTTTTAGTTCTTATATTTAGGTATTTTATCCATTTTAAGTTTCTTTTCTATGGTGTGAGGTTAGGGTCAACATTCTTCTTTTGCTTGTGGATATCCAGTTGTCCAGGCACCATTTGTTGATGAAACAATTTTTGCTCCATTGAATGATGTTGGCACCACTGTCAAAAATAAACTGATCATAGGTGCTGGCTTTATTTCTGGACTTTCAATTCTATTCCATTGATCTATATTTTTATCCTTATGCCAGGACTGTTTTTATTACTTTAGCTTTGAAATTAGGAAGTAAATTCTGAAATTGGGATGCGTAAGCCCTCCAATTTTGTTCTTCTTTTTCAAAATTCTTCTGACTACTCTAAGTACTTTGCAATTTCATGTGAATTTTAGAATCAGCTTTCCTATTTCTACAGAAAAAGAACAGCAGAATTTTGATAATGATTGCATTGAGTCTCCAAACCTCTTTGGGTAGTACTGCCATCTTAACAATATTAAGCCTTCCAATACATGAACACAGGTGTCTTTCCAATTACTTAAGTCCTAATTTCTCTCAGCAATGTTTTGTAGTGTTCAGTATACAAATCTTGCATCCCTTGACTAAATTAACTTCCAATTATTTTGTTCTTGTTTTCAGCTATAGGAAAAAGTGTCCCTTTTATTAAATGCTTTTCTCAATCTATGATCTTATGATTTTTCCTTTAGTTTGTGAATATAGTGAATTACATTGATAGATTTTCTAAAATTGAACCATCCTACCTTACTTCATCATGGGGCGCCTGGGTGGCTCAGTCGTTAAGCATCTCCCTTCAGCTCAGGGCCTGATCCCAGGGTCCTGGGATCGAGCCCCACATCAGGCTCCATGCTCCACTGGGAGCCTCCTTCTTCTCTCCCACTCCCCCTGCTTGTGTTCCCTCTCTCGCTGGCTGTCTCTTTCTCTGTCAAATAAATAAATAAAATAAAAACCTTTAAAAAAAAAAAAACCTTACTTCATCATGATATGTTATGCTTTTCATACACTGCTGGATGAAGGAAGGAAAGGATGGAAAAAAAGTTATCAGAGAAATGGGAACCAAAATCACAGACTTATTGACTGATTGGATGTGAGAGCTGAAAAATAAACAGGGATGATGGCTACGTTTCTGGTTTGAATAACGGGGTTGACTACTGTACCATTCACTCACATGAGTGGGAATATATTTGGGAAGAAGATAAATTCTGTTGAGGATACACTGAGTTTAAATGTCTCTGGGACATCCAAATGTGTTAAGAGGGTAGATGCTAAGGAGTTTAGAATATTGATCCAAGATTGTGTGAAATAATGGGCCACGAACTCTCAACTGGAAAAGGAAATAAAAACAGGAGTGAGGTATAACAGCACTGTTAGTTGTTTATGCAGTATCCACTATCCCTTCTTCCTAATAAAATGCTGATTTTGTTGGGGAGGCCAAACTCCAAAAAAAGAAAAAAACAATCAAAACGCCAACCTTGTTTCTCAGACTGCCTTGCAGCTAGGGGTGGGAAGTCATTTGACATAGTCTGGCCAAAGAGACAAAAGCAGAAGTTACTGGGTGGGGCTTCCAGGAAAGCTCTCTGAAAAGAACTGATGTGGAGGGTCTAAGCCCCTCTTCCAGAAAAGCACAGTTGAAATAAAACCGGTTTGCACAGTGACTCATTTGGGGGTGATGGAGGCTGCTTTGGTGGCCAACACATCTGAAAGGGATTTGGGGAAAAGAACCTATTTTCTACTTAATTCTTGGGTAAGGAATCTAATAAATGGGATGACTAAATACCAGTGGCATCCAAAGTTCTGAAGGAACATTCTCATTTGCCAGATCCATTTATTCCTATTTCTATTTAATGTCCTCAACTCTGAGTAAGAGACTCCTTCTTCATTATGAGGTAAGGGGCAATACAGAATGATAATTCAGACCATAGGTTTTATGGACTTAGATCTGGATTCAAGTCTCAGCTCCATAAGCTCTGTGGCATTACTTAGCCTCTCTGAGCTTCAATTTTCCCACCAGTTAAATAATAATGGTAATGGTAACAATGGTAAATCCTTCCTTGTAATATTGTTGGGGGTAAAGAATAAAATGAAATGATGTGTGTAAAATATATGGCATAGTACTTAAATATTAGCTGCTGTTTTAATAATTATTATTATTATTACTTATATAGTAATTTAAGTATACTAAAGTAGTTACTGCATTTTAAAGATTTATTTTAGAGAGAGAGAGCCCCAGGGAGGGGCAGAGGGAGAGGGAGAGAGAATCTCAATCCGACTCCCACTGAGCTCAGAGCCCAATCTCAGGACACTGAGATCATGACCTGAGCCAAAACCAAGAGTCTGATGTTCAAGTGACAGCGCCACCCAGGTGCCCCAAGTAGCTATTGCACTTTAAAAAAACATTTTTTGGAAAGGCCTCCATTCGGGTTACCTGAGTGGACAGCATCATTTGTAAACACCCAAGGAAGTAATCATGGCACCTAATGACTGTAGAACCTCAGGGAACAGGACTAGAAACTTTGGATCACACTGTCTGCCTCAAATGCAGAACTGGCCTCTACGAAGTGGTAAGGAAGTATAAAGCAACTGGGCAGTATCAAGAGTGGCATCAAGTTCCAAGAATGGGAAAGGGAGGGGAGAATCTCAAGGAAGACAAGGTGACTAAGCGGGGACACAATGGCCTCTTCCACTGTCTGGGTGCTCAGGAGGCTGGCCCAGCTACCAGCTCATAGCAGTAGACAGAGGGTATCTCTGGCCTCCCTCAAAGAAAGTTACACCTGTCATCCTCAGGCAATGAAATAGTTTCTGGTGGAAATAGGCTTTCCTAAGATGACTGAAAAACTTACCACGAGAAACTTCAGGGTATGAAAAGGAAACGGGTTTCTCCCTTCAAGATTCTAGATTCAAGACAACTTGAGAAGCAGAGCATGGCCTGAAGCCTACACAGGGTACGTGGACCTGGGAAGATCAGACTGCTCCAGGGGCCAGGAGTGTTACAAAAGCCCTGACCGGGAGTGGGGCTAATAGTGACAGGCTGGGGCGTGAGCGGGTTGACTAGGCCACATAAGAAGAGGAAAAAATGCCTGAACACAGGGTCTTCCCTGGTATAGCAGAGATGTCACTATTCTGCCCAGAACTGCTTGGATCCCAGCACCCTCTCCAGGCATACTGGCTCCCAGTGTGCTTTCATTCCCAACAGCACCTGTGCCTCTTTTGATGAAGGGTTCCCCTCAAGCTATCAGAATTGCTTTCCCTGGGTGCCCTGGAGAGCCAGAAGTGCCTGGGAATTTATGTCTCCCTGGAGGCATCCCTTAACCAATGACAACAGCCCTCATCAGGACAATCCAGGAATGACCCACAAGTCTCTGAGCTCCCCTGAGGGAGCTCCCCTGAGGGAGCTCCCAAAGTTAGTCTCTGTGGGATTTTGCTTGATAGAGCACCCTTGGCTGGCTTCCTCCCTTCCCTGCCCCATTCCCTAGTTTCTTCTGGCTTTCCCTGGGAACACTTGTCAACAAACCACTTGACAAGGATCTCCCATGTCTCAGGATTTGTATATGGGGCACTGGGTGCCTCACAGCAATGGTGCCCACTGCCATGCTGCTCACAGATATACACAATAAATAATTAGAAAGAGAAAGAGACAGAGACATTTTGGTGTGACCTAAGCCACTTTTGTCCATTGACAAAGAACCCAGGCCCGGGCAGGACAGCATATGGTCAAAAGAGAAGGCTCACTAGAAAAATCATTGTAACCTGGGGGCAGATAAAGCCAATACTTTGTCCTGTGGGTAGAATTTCCTCTTCATTTCCTTTTGCAAACGCCTCCACAAACCACAATGGGTTGGGTTCAAAGTCTCTTTGACTCAGGCCTGAAGGAAGTTCAGTGTCAGGTCAAAAAACAAAGAGAGGTGAGAGATCATGCATACAGAGGGGGTCCGAGAGTCGCTGTGGCCACAGAACACTGCTATTCAGCCTCTCCTGGATAGCCAGGGGAGGTGGCACTGAGATCAGTGCCCCAAGGTTGACAAATATTCTGCCTCCTTCCAATCTCTTCTTTATGTTTCTGCCACAGTGACCTTTTTGGAATGGAATCACGGAAGACGGTACAGAGAAGGTGGCATTTATGCTAGGTCATTGTGGTGGGCAAAAAAAAAAATGCCCCCCCTCCAAGATGTCCACGTCCTGATCTCCAGAACCTGTGCCTATGTTCCCTTATATGGCAAAAGGGACTTTTCAGACATGATTTAGTCAAGGATCCTCCGATGGGACATTAGCCTGGATTATTTGGGTGGCCCAATGTAGCCATAAGAGTCCTTTTAACAGAGACACAGGCAGATCAGAAAGAGATGTGATGACAGAGGCAGAGGTCAGAATGATGTGGCCAACCTCTCGAAGGACCACCTTTATTTTAGTAACATGAGACCCATTTCAGCTTTCTGACCTCCAGATCTGTTAAGAACTGTAAATAAATTTGCTTTGTCTTAAGCCACAAAGTCTGTGGTAATTTGTTACAACAGCATTAAGAAACAAATGCAGTCATAAAGGATTCAGAAGAGTTTCCTGAAAAAGTGAGAAAGCAAGACATTTTTGAGAACAAACTCAAAAGCCATGATTGGTGTGGCAGACATGGTGGGCTGAGGATACTGCCAATTCCTCCATGTGCCAGAAAACCTGGTGGTGGACAGGGTCTGTTGCCTATCCAGCATCAGGTCCTCCCTAATTTCTTCTTAACAAAATCGCAGTTTTGCTCAGATCCCTCCTTTTCCCACATGAAGCATGTGCCTCAAGGAAGCTAGCATCACCAACCACTCAGGGATAGAAGGCCCCAGCTGCCCTGATAGTGATGCCAGCCCCCCACTGGTGGCTGCTTGGGGAGTGGGCTGAGCCCAGTTCTGGCCAATGAGAGATGAAGGGGAGAATGTTCCTCCTCTCTTCATCTTGGAAACCCTCCAGCCATCCTGCTACCCAGCTTGAGGACGAAATCAACACACGAAGAACAGAGCAGGGAGGCGAAAAGAACCTGGCCCTTGACTGATATCACTGAGTCCTTGAAACCAACAACCTGTGGTCTCCCTACAAGGTGCACTTCCTGGATTGTGAGACATCTTCCCATTGTTTGAGTTGCAGTTTCTGTTACTTGCAGCCAAAAGCATCCTAACTGATGGAGCTGATTTTAAAAGGTTGAGGCCAGATTACAAAGGATTTGAAGGTCACAATAAGGAATGAGAAATGCAGCTACCTAACATCAAGGGATTAGACATTCTCAGCAGGGGAGTGACCTTCTAACTTGTGTTTCGGACAAATGACTGTTAGTGCACTGAAGTCAGTCTTAGATGGGGGAGACCAGAAAGAAAAGGAGGAAGTGCTACCACAGCAGTTCCCCTTGAGGGAATACACAGGTCTGAATGAAAACAAAAGGGGTGTCTGGGGTGGGGAGATTGAGGAAGGACCAGACTCAGGAACTTCAGAGCCCTTGGAACCAGAGTGCTTGTGGAGGATGAGTAGCTGGAGACAACAGGAATTTTTAAAAATATACTCATTACTATAATCCCAAGAATTAAGTATCTTAAATGCCTTTTAATGTGTACCCCTGTATTAGAGGGAAACCTTGAGTCTCCTTCCCCTCCACCTTCAGTGGGGTTGGAGCTTGTATTTAGAGTATGTCAAAAGAAATAGTAATTGAAGTCAACACAGATGTTAAGAGTAAGATTAACACCCAGAAAAGCTGCAAGTCCATAACCCTTCCCCAAAGAAAGGAACCAAGATGTTGCTGTTTCTTCTTCTGTCTCTCGGACATGTACGGAAACATATCCCAGCTTAAACACCTGGAAATATACCAGGGCCTATCCTCTACTTTTTGTTCTCCTGTTTTCCATTAAGGGACAGCCCAAGCAGCATCCTTGGCAATGACATTAGCACTCCTGCAGTTGCCATGCCAGTGTACTTTTCAATTACAAACATTTCATTTCAGATTTTTGCCCCAGGTCAGAGATTGTTTCTCAGGTACAAATGTCATCATAGCATGGAAATGGGATGACAGAAAGGAAACCCAGAGCTCACATATTCCAAATGGCACCTGACTTCTGGCTCTCCATTGGTAAGAAAATATCACAAGCTGTTAAGAAATGATTAATAATCCTAAAACTGTAAAGTGAAGAGTGATCAACATCACCACGATTTGAAGTATGAAGAGTATCTGTGGACAATCTGCACGTTTAACGTCATAAAAGATGAACGATGAAAGATTTCTGCTTCAGAAGCAGCTAAGGGTTTACCTTCCCCTTCAGTCTGACTCCCATCCAGCCCCTATATTTATATATGTTAATATATTACAGTTTGAGATTTTCGGGTTATATTTCACAGGTGACATTTTTAATCTGCCTCAAAAATGTAAACATAGCAAGGGTGTTCTGCAGACACACTGCCTGGAGCAACTGTCAAATGGAAAATTCGGTGGAAAGTTTAGCCTGTCTCCAGTTTAACTAAGTGGAGGAATGCTACAAAAGCAGGTGTTGTCTGACACAAGCAATAATTATCTTTCACCTTGATGGATGTTAGTTTAATCTGTTCCTTACATGGTAGCTTGGTCTCAGCTGACTGAATTTAGTGCCAGAAAAGCAGATGAGAGGGTGAGTGTGGCTGGTATGTGACACTATTTATAAGACCAGGCTTTGGGGACAGTTTTGATTGATTTTCATAAGGGGATTTAACCATTTCTCCTGTTTGCCCAATAAATATTTAAATCTAGATAGATATCACGGTACTCTGTTAATATACTAACATTTGCATTAATGGATTTTTTAAAGTTTCATTGAGAGGATGATTTAATTCAATGACTTTAGCAGAAAAGAGAAAATGACTTACTAGAACATTTTCCTAAGACACGAACAGACCCTACATATTAAGGCTCTGGGATAAATTACTCAGCTAGCGGAACTGCAATGTTAGCTGGGGGAAGGTAGAAGAAACACCTTCCAAATGCTGCTCATAAGGAGACTTATTCAAAATCTTTCAAGCTGGAGGACTTATAATTGGAGATAGCACTCATACAGCCAGCAGCCCCAGAGAGGCCTGTCTACGCTGAGGGAGAAGCAGCATTGTCACTGTAGGACACCTTTTCAAACTACCAGTAGCTTTTTTTTTTTTTTTTAATTCAAGAAGATGCTGATCTTGGCACTCTTTCTGGACACAGTTTTGTCAGAAGGGGAAATGGCCTATCACCCCCAAATGTCAGGAATACATTATATGATGATTATAGATCATCTTCAGAACAAGGTCAGTGAAGCTGACCAAGTTCGATTCATGGAATAGTTAGGCTCCTCCCGTGACAGTCAGTAGGGTGCAGTGGGTAAGGCTGGGGCCCTGGGTCACCCGGATCTTGGCTCCTTCCCCCACCATCTGGGTGGCCTTGAGCAAGGCACTTTCCTCATGTGCAAAATGGGGGTGAGGATATTGCTTACTTCACGGGATTTCATATTAGTTTTAGTAAACATACATGACCCTGTGGGGGATGAAATGATGAATAAGAGACACATACGCGCGTGCGTGCTCTCTCAAAGAACTGAAAACACAGTAAGGGAAGCAGAGGTCCATGAATTATTGCAAAACAAATGGGATAATGACCAAGGGTAATGTGTAAATAAAGAATCTGGGAGCAAGAAATGATTTATCCCAACATGAGCAAGGATCTTGAAAAATGAGTAGGATCTCAGCAGCATGGGGATTTCAGCAGTTGGGGGAGACAAGCTGCTGGAATAAAGACGTGAAGACAGTAATCTCCCCACTGACTGAACAATGTGAAGAAACCAAGCAAGGTTTTCCTACCATATACCCCTGCACCAAATGCAAAGCACAGGGAGTAGTGAAGTCTTTTTAGAAATACTGTTCCCATTGGCCAGGTTAGGGTGCTTCAATAAACCCAGAGCAGAGCCATCAGTTTAATGCTTATGAATCAACCACGAGCTTTACACAAGCCAGTGTCTTCTCTAGGCCCGGGCTCAGAGACCACAGGGACCAAAGACCTGGAGAGACAGCTGGTGGGAAACAGACCCTGTATGCACAGTACTCAGATGCCCCTTGTTTTGACAGTTATAGACATACTCCAAACTGCCCAGTCTTTTCCCTCGATTTCACTCCCAATGACTCCCTCCAGAAGTTTCATCTGGGAGATGCTCTCAAACAATAATAGCTAACGTTTACTGAGCACCTACTATGTGCCAGGCACTGCTGCAAGCCCTCTACCATCTGAGAGGTAGGTACTACTATTATGCCCTTTATGGAGAGGAGAAACTCATATTAGGTGAGTCTAGCTATATAAGGTGCAGTCCAACAGCTCTTGCTGTGCCTCACTGCCCTGTAACTGCTTTGGCTGCTCTTGTCCTAACTCCCACAGGATGCTACCAGGGCTGCCACAGGGCTTCTCCTGACAACCCACGTCCAGGGATCTTCTCCTGTTCCCTGGGGTTCCTGCAGCAGAGGTCTGGGCTTCAAGTGATGGCTCTTGCCTTAGCACCAAGCTATTTTCCAGAGTACCTTTTGGCAAGGGGGCCAAGAGGGAGCGGGCATGGGAATGGAGCCAACATGCACCTGCATTCCCCTAGCTCTGCTGCTTAACCTGTCTCTGCCAAACTTCTTCATTCCAGGTGACTTTCCTGGGATTTCATGGTCCTCTCTGGAGCCTGACCCCCTTTGGAGACCCCCTCCCCAGGCTATCAGACAGAACTTAACATGTCGAAACCTAAATTGTGAGCCAATTTCAAGTCTCCCCTGCAGGTCCCAATAAGATGAGACTGGACCTCCAGTTCAGTGTTCCTAAATGGTCCATGAAAGAAAAGGAGTTTCCATAACATTCTGTGATAAGAGACCCTTATGCCCAAAGCATACAGAAGGCTCTGGAGATGGTCATCTCCACCCAGCCCCAAACACCCATACTCCATGTAGAAATAGCCACAGGCCTGTAATTCTGAGGACTTCCTAGAGGCCCAGGTCTGTGCTGATGTCTCTGGCAGGAGACAAAGAAAGCCCTGCCTCACCACACCTGCCTATCTGCCTCACCTACCCATGCATGCCCAGGATGCAGCTTCTGCTCTAGAGCCAGGGCAAGATGGTCCCAGAATTATTAATATGTAGTAACTAAGTCAGCTATGTTTGCCAATAAGCACATGATGATATTAAAACTTCAGTGTTACGAATGTAATAATATCTACCATTTATTGGGCATTTCCCACGCCAAGCAGTTTATAGAGTCTAACCCATTAATTCTCCCAAAAGCAGTAATACGCCAGTATTATTCTACCCATTTCAGTAACAAAAACTAGGGCTTAGAGAGGGAAAATTGCTCGCTCAAAGTTGCACAACCAGCAGGCAGCAGAGCCAGAATTTACACATGCGTGGTCTAACTCAGAGCTGAGCGCCCTGTCTGGCATGCTCTAGACTCTCTCCTTAGCAGAAGTGAAAGTTAATGGCGTGGGTTAATGAGCTTCAGACCTACTAGTAAATTCAGGGGCATGAATCCTAGTGTAAGAACTGGATTTCTCATTTGTGTTTTCCTGGGAAAGCCTTCTTATCCACTCAGCCTGCATGAGGGATAATACGTGCTTTTCCTCCCTGATCCACACCCTCCAGGCCCCCCCCCCCCGTCTCTGGTGACCCCTCAGCAGCCCTAGCAGCCTCCTTCCTTCTGAACCACTTAGCACCACGGAGCAATGTAAAAGACTCAGTTCCCTGTAGTTCTCCTCATCCTTAGCATATGAAATACTGAACAGCCCCTAATTCCCCTTCTCATTTTTCTTATTTAATAAATTCAAGTTCTGGTTACCGTCTCAGTCCTATCTGCTGCTTCCTTTTCCTCTCCCACCCCTAACTGGGTAGATGCCCCTTGCCTGTTCTATTCCCAAGTTCAGTCCTGAGACATCTATTCTTCCCTACCCAGAGGTTTTAAACCACAAAGCCAAGAGCTGGCAGAGTCTGCAGAAAGGCCCAGCACAGGCCAGCTGCAGAGCTCGCAACCAAAGAAGGCGTCTTCTCCACCAGAAATGTCCCCAAGAAAGATGGCTCTGATCTCCCTAGATGCAGCCAGGAGAAAGTAAGGGCCCAGAGCAGTCCCTTCACCCACTCTGGGGGAAGGAGGCAGACAGCAGGGCCAGAACAGTGAGGGGTGGCATTTTAGGAACTCTCTGCCCGGGTCAGCAGACAACCTGCAGATCCAAAATCCAGACATGGAAGTTAAAAGAGCTTCATGGGCCCCACCCATGTTAGCGGAGCCAAAGCCACAGAACCAGAGTGATGTTAGCCCACAGCTGGAGTAAAGTGATAGTTTTGGGGAATCAAAGGCTCAGAAGGAATGAGATGATCAGACCTTAGTGAAATGTCTGCAGTCAGGCAGTAGGAGTGTATCCTATCCCACTGTGGTCATAGTGCACCAGCCATGAGGCCTATGAATTCTTCTCTAACCCCCACTTCCCAAACCCTCAAGGAGACCAACCCTTCAATGATGGTGACTCTAAGGTCCTTTCCCAGATTCCCTTGTTTCCTCTCTAATCTCTTTCCTACCTCCACTCTCATGAATAACTGGGTCTTCTCTACCACCCTGGTCTTCCCTCCAGGTCGTGGTTCCATTTGGATGGGTAGAGCAGATCCTCGAGTTCCTCTAGAACCCTAGGGGGCATCAGATCTTTCATGCTCTCCACAGTAAACATCTACAATACAGACAAATACTTACTTGGTAATAGTGGCCACAACTCTGAGGCATTGTCTTCCTCACAAAGACTCTTTCTCCACCCTAGCAAGGGTGAGAAGAGAAAGGACAGAAGGAGATAAAGGGAGAACAGCCTAACCCGCCGTTCATTCATCACCCTAGCAACTACTTAAATGTTAAGTGTCTCAATCCTTCCAGAAGAAGTGACCAACACGGTGCCTAACACATAATAAACACTCAATGAATGTGCTGAGTTGAATTAAAATTTACACATTAAATTTCTATCTTTAAAGTTCCCAGAACCTAAGGAGTGCCAACAAAGCAAGCATTTTGAATGCACATTTATACATCCCCACCAGGAACTTATATAGAGCATGAATCACATTGTAACAAGTCCAGTGTAATGGCCCAGAAATAAATGTAGTAGATTTTCAAGAAAATGGCAAAGCACATCAGTAGTCCACAAACCTAATGGGCCTCTCCCTCGTGCCTCTTCCAGCTCACCATGAAGGCTGGATTCCTGAAGATTTCATTCCAGGGCCAAACTCAAGTAAGTCAGATGCAGGTAGCTCTCCTTCCAGGAAGGCTCTCCTTGGTTATAATCCAAGGACGAACCTATGGTCAGACCTAGCAACAGACCCAAATCCAAAAAGTCTAGGGTGGGAAAAGAGGGACAGGAACACACACTAAGTCCAGTGAAGCTAGACTAGAAGAACAATGAGAATTTAAATGTGTGAGTGTATTCATTATTATACACACACACACACACACACACACACACCTGTGTACACATCCATAGTTTTTCTTTAAGGGCAGAGAGTGAGTGCAACCCCACACTCTGTACGTTTTGACAACTATAAGAAATAGACAGAAATGAAAATTGACCACAGATGTTTGCCATGAAGTTTCTGCAACTCAACATTTAGTTGACTTAACCATATATTTTTGAATGCTTACTACATTCCCATTCTAGGGCTAGAGACATGAAGATAAATGTAACATTATCTCTGCCCTTGAAAATCTTACAACTTGGTGAACTATTGCTTCCATTTCTGACTTCCATTTGCAGTCTTTTGACCACAAAGGTTACACAGTCCTAGAACAAAAAATTTGGTATCACAGTCAGTCTTTATTACTGCTAAGCCAACCACAGAAAATTAAAGTGAGAAATAAAGGATAATAGCAATCATTTCTTGAAACCACTTTCTAGGTGCCAGCCACTATGCTGAGTGCTTTACCACATATTATCCCCTTCGCATACAACAACCACGTGAAGTAGGCACTATTACTACTCAGCTTTACAGAGAGGGAACAGAGGTGAAGGAGATGAAAAACTTGCTCAATCATGCAACACATGGTAGAGCTGGGATCTGGACCCAGATCCATCTGACACCAGAGATGCAAACCCTGAACTGCTATGCTGCATTATCACCCAGAGTGACATACTGGCTATTGAGGACATCTCACAAATCATGTCTTATTTGACTCTGGAATGTAACTCCAACGAATGAAGAAATAATGCTGATGCAAGTATGTGAATGTCAGGAAGGACTATAATCCCAAACAATTGCTTTAAAAGGTTCTAGAAGGCCTCCTAGACTAAGTGGGAACTAGAAGATGAGGTGGGTAGATGGAAGAGCTTGGCTGGGAAAGGGAATGACAATTCCAGTACGTGAATATATATGGCTGGAGCAGAGAAAATGAGAGATTGGGTCAGAAGGTTAAGGTGGGCAGAACTAAGGAATCTTTCTTGCAGATGACATGGAACCTTTGGAAGATCATGAGCAGGTAAATGGCACACAGGAAGCTGAGAATGGGGGTGGGGGGAGGAGCAGTAGACAACAACAGGTGGATGGGAGAGGCCAATGCCAAAGTCAGATAAACTCGGATGGGAAATGATGGGATGGGGTAAGAAGGGGTAAGAAGACCTGAACACCCTCCATGGACACTTTCTATTACATCTGAGCTGTGGCACTGAGAAGGGCATGAATAGGAGAAGGGAGGGTGGAGGATGGAAGGGAAGGAGGGAAGGAGGAAGAAGGAAGGAGACTTTAGTTGGATTTGGAGGCTGACTGCATGAGAATGAAAGACAACGAGGAGACAAAGAGGACCGACTCCAAGTTCAAGTCAGCATGGGGTGTCTGGATGGCTCAGTGGGTTGAGCCCCTGACTCTTGGTTTCGGCTGGGGTCATGATCTCTGGATCCTGGGATCAAGCTCTTCATGGAGCCCCATGACTACCGACTACCAGCTCCACACTCAGCAGGGAGTTTGCTGCTTCTCTGTCTCTCCCTCTGCCTCTGCCCCTCACCACCCAGCTGGCACTCCCTCTCTAAAATAAATAAACCAATCTTTAAGTTCAAGTCTGTGCATCTTGAACAATGGTGTTGTCAATAACAGAAAAAAAGAAAAGAAAACCAGGTTTGCTGGTTGGGGTCTGTGTGTTTGTGGGGGGTGGGACAGCAGAAGCAGAGATGAGTTTTGTGTTTGCATGCTTAAGCTTAACATAATAAAACCATCATTTGTGAATATTCCACATAAGCCTAAAGCCTGGAAGAGGTTTTGAGGCCAGACTACAAATTTGGGAGTCATCTACTTCAAGAGAATAAAATTGTTCTCTGAGCCTAAAGCAAACAAAACAAACAAAAACAAAAACAACAACAACAAAAAAACCAAGACAGAACCTGCAGCCTTTCTGATTATGCCCCTTATTTAAAGTGGGGTGGACTTTGAAGGGTAGAAGTAGTCGGGCCACTATCAGTCATTGTCCATTTGACAAGTTCTGAATTTGGCACCTGGAACACTATCTCATTTTATTCTCTTCCCCACAGCCGTGTGAGGAAGCCACTATTTCCCCATTTCACAAGGCTCTGAGTGGTTGATTAGATTGACAAGATCATACAGGTTGGATATCAGCAGAACTAGAATTAGAAGTCAAATGGGATTCCCACATCCAGAGGTGCTTGTGGTTGCAGTCACAGAGCTGGGTCAGGGGCATTAACTTATTGGTTTATTCAAAGGTCAGAGTCAGAATACTCCTCTGAACCATTAGCCACCAAGCACAGACCCACTCCAAGACTCTGGAACGTGGCTGCCAGTGTTCTAGCTTATAATGCTGGGCCATAAATCTCCAAAAGCTCCTGGGAAATTCTTCTGTCACAGGTATTTTGGCCTTGGTAAGACAGCCATGGCCCATTCAATCCCTTAGATCTGAATACAACAATGTTAGCAGAAATGGCTACCTTTGATAGTGATAGCAAAGATTTTTCAGAAATCCTAAGAAAGTTGAACAAAAGTACTGTTCAAAACACAAATTAATTAAAAACCCATTTATGAAATCAAGCATTCACAATTTCCCATGGAACATTGTCTAAGAAGTCTCTCAGGTGGCAAAGCAGCTCTGAAGCCATTTACTGAGAGGTGTGCAAAGAGTTCTTTTTATACATACATACAGCATGTAAGATCCGAGATTCTTTTATGTTAATTAAAAATGCCAAGTTTGATTCTATAACACATACTTCACTCAAAGACAATCATTCTGCAAAGTAGAGCCGCCAATAATTGGATCCTTCTACAGCCTGGCACCTTTCTTTCCCCTTGGGAAGGAGCCGTCTCCTAGAAATGCAGACAGCTCGTCCCCAGACACAGGGAGTCGTCACCAGCCTCTAATAACTGCTTGTCTTGCCAGGAAGACGGGCAAGCCAGGGCAAGCGCATGGCCTGCAGCATCTGTGTCCAATTCACTCTCCTCAATAAGCAAACTTTCTTCTTACCCTGAGAGTGCGGCAGATATCAGGCAAAACCATCTCGTAAGCTCAGACCCAGCAGAGGTCCATCTGGGATGCCACCCGCCATTCATGGCTTATGAAAGGTTTTTACGGCAAAGAACCCTTCACTGCAGCCCTTCCATATCTCCCATAGCCCATGGCTTTCCAAACCTCTCCCCCCAAACACCCCCTCCCAGGCAGCCAGCACCCCACCCAGCATCAGCTACTTGGGTCATGCAAACACTGTTTCAAATGGACCTGTCCAGGAATCCTGCTTCCATGGTGGGAACTGGAAGGGAGTTTAAAAACCTAACTTTGAAGTCGTGAAAAATTACTCCTGACAGTTTTTGAATGAGCAGAGTTGTCTTTGGGAGCAGAGTTGTATCCATTCATTCATCAAACAATGAGCTACGGCTCTTTCCCGGGGTGTCAAGATGTTTGTTTGGTTTGTTGTTCCTGTTTGTTTTTGTTGGCTTCTACACTCATACAGGATTTGGTTTTGCATAGCAGATTCCCCAAATGCAAGAAATTTTAAGATTTTTATGATTTCATCGCTAAGTGCAGCCTTTCATGAAGAATTCTGGCCACCTAGTGCCTAGGTAATCTACACGATAGTAGCCTCATTTGGGGAATGAAAGCTAAAGACAAAAGATGGCAGGTTCATTCTCTGAGGAGAAAGAGTAGTGGGCTCACAGAAATGACTGTCCTTTGCCAGCATAAGCCAGGCTGTAGAAACATCCATCCTAACTAAACAGCCACATGAACGTCTTGGCATAATGGATTAAGGATGAGTTTTTCTTGTTACTTAGGACATTAAAGAAATCTCTTTTCTGATTTTTTTTCACACATGTTCTTAAAGGCAAGGACAATGTCTCTTGAGTGCTTAGCACTCAGTAGTAGTAATTCCCATTCTACAAAAGAGGAAACAGGCTCAGAGCTAGCGTAACAGCTAGTATGTGGCAGTGTCAGGACTCAAATACATGCCAGTGGCCAGCTCTCACTGATTTCTTGCCCTCTCCGGGTCTTGGAACCAGAGTAAAGGCTCTGAGCTCAGCCAACCCTAACCATGTCCCATGGGCTCTATAACAACTTTTCCTGTTTTATCATTCTCCTCCCCACCAGCCTCAAACCCTCTCACCTATATTAGGTAGAAGAACATAACTCAATGTTGGGGTGGGGGTGTGGGGGAGGGGGAAGAGAGATACTTATAAGCAGTTGAGGGTCTGTTTCTACATATAGGCAAAGATGCGTGTACATTACCATTCACTGAGTACCTATCAGCTAAAGGGCATCCTATGACCTGGTATAGAGAAGGTATTCAATTAATATTCAGTGAACAGAAGTCTGAAGAAATTCACAAGCAATGTTTTAAAAATAATAACGAGTTTCTGCATTTATATCTTTGAGGGGAGCCCCAGGCACTGCTAACCAGCTCCATGACCCCAAAGGAAATGTTCTCTCTGGCACCAATCCACTCATTTGTAAATGAGAAGCTAGTCTAAGGGGACTATTTGGCTCTTCCTATCCAAACATCATGGGAATCTATAATGCCAGTTTGTGAATTTCTTATCCTCAGGAAGGGGCCCCCTATGTCTGCTAGATAGCTCTGCCACTCCTTAGCCATCCTGGGCGCTCGGTAAATACCTGCTGAGTGGCCACTATGCAAGCTGGCTAGACTGCAGGGTTAGCCAAAAGAGTCAAGTTTCCTAGAAAGTGAGTTTCTGTCAAATGAATTCCATTTTTCTCCTGGTTTACATTGTCCAAAATTAATTTTGCTTGGGCTGCCAGGAAATAACAGCTGTAAGATATAATAAAAGCACACTCAGAATGTCAGCAATCAAAAGAAAAGTATACAGATTTCCATTTCCAGCAATACAGTGGCCTAGGTATCCTGAAACACTATGGCTACAGAAAGAAAAAAAAAGTTTAAAATGCTAAACAAAAGGGGTGCCTCAGCGGCTTAGTCAGTTAAGTGTCCGACTCTTGATTTCAGCTCAGGTCACTCTTTTTTTTTTTTTTAAGATTTTATTTATTTATTTGACAGAGATAGAGACAGCCAGCGAGAGAGGGAACACAAGCAGGGGGAGTGGGAGAGGAAGAAGCAGGCTCCCAGCGGAGGAGCCTGATGTGGGGCTTGATCCCATAACGCCGGGATCACGCCCTGAGCCGAAGGCAGACGCTAAACCGCTGTACCACCCAGGCGCCCCTCACCTCAGGTCACTCTTTATTTCACTTCAGGGTTGTGAGATTGAGCCTCATGTTGGGCTCCACACTGGGTGTAGGGCCTGCTTAAGAGTCTCTGACTCCCTCTCCCTCTCTATGAATGAATGAATGAATGAATGAATGAATGAATGAAATGCTAAACAAAATATAGAAAGCCCTCCTTTAAATAAGCAAACAAGGTTCCAAGAAAATAAGGGTATTTTACCTCCCTGAGGCCAAGGTTGAAGCAGGAGACCAGAGCTAGGTGACTGCCTACACTGGGGGCATCCATGGATCTGCAGGTATCTCATAGAGTGAAGAGACAGACCAGCCTGCAGAAAGCCAGGACTCAAGTAGCCTATTCCCTGAGAAAAAGGTAAATTAGAAGAAAACCCACCCAGCAGTGGCAGACAACAAAAAAAATGGTCTGTCACAGCCCTGGCTCTGGGTGAAACTAACAATAACAAAAATAACAATAAAATTTTCCCGAGATTTTATAACTACAAATTTGACCATACACAGAGATTTGGGGCCACAAATTTTAGTATCTACATACTACATCTAGTATCTACCTTGAAAAAAGGCAAGGAAAATTTCACTTAAAATAAAAAGTTTCAGCAAATGAATTCACAATCAAAAATTACATAAAACAAAAGGAAACAAGCCACCAAGAGTGAAAGCCATAACAGAACCTGATTCATAAAGACTTCAGGTATTAGAATTACTGAATACAAAACATAAAATAAGAATGCTTAATATGTTTTTAAGAAATAAAAGAATCAAAAACACAAATAAAAATACATCTGAAAATAAACCAACTATAACTTCTTAAAATTAAAATATTAAAATTAAAATTTTAAATTCAATGCAAGGGTTAAACCACAGGTTAAAAAAAAAAATCACAACTAAAGAAACCAAATAGGTTTGAAGAAATTAAGCAGAAGACAACACAAAAAGAAGACCAAATATATGAAAGAGAGGGTAAGTAAACAAAAGGTTAGTGAGAAGATCTCACAGACATCTAATTGGTATTCCAGAAGGTGGTAAAAGAGAATGTTGAGAATTTCCCCAAACTGATCCGATTCCAATCTCTTATTCAGAAATTCCAACGAATTCAAAGCAGTGAATTCTAGACCAAGAAAGGATGTTAAAAGTAGCCAGAAAGCAAAGATGGAATCCTTCAGAGGAATGAAAATTAAGCTGACTGAAGACTTAACAACGACAGGAGTCAGTAGACAGTGGAATAACATCTTCAAAGTACTGAGAAAAAATAACTTTCAACCTAAAATTATGGACTTAGAGAAACTATTTTTCAAGAATGAGAGTTAAGGTATTTTTAGGTAAACAGAAATTGAGAAAATTCACCAAAAGACACTCACTAGACGTGCTTCTTAAAGGCCATACCCCCAGAAGGAATATGTCCCAAAGGAACAGCTGAGCTGCAAGAAGGGGGATGAAGCACATGGTATACGGGTGAGTAACTAAATAGTTCTGACCGCAGAATCACTACTAATAATGTTAACAAGAAGCACTTCACTTTCCAAAAATATAGCCATACTCCACTCTAATATTTCTCTGAGTAATATTCATTCTTAAAAGAAACCAAAGTGGAAACACAGCTTTAACAAATATTTTTACCCCTTCCCACTTCTTTCCTCAAGCCTCCCTGCCTTCGTTTTCTCCACCTTTGGGTACAGAAAGTTAAAAGCTGAATTGGCCAAACCTTACCTAAAGATAGACATGGACATAGAGAGAGTGTCAAACACCATAAAAAGATGAGCCAGGAAATCTTTGGTGGCCCAAGTAAGAGCACTTCGGGCAGACTGCCGCGGTTGGGAGTAAGACACAGTATGGGGTGAGGGAGAAGTCAGTAACAGGTGAGGTGTGAGATGTGGGGTTGGTTCACCAGAGGACAAGGACAAGCACCGGGGTCCAGGAGAACCTTGTGCTTCTGCAAAGAGCTCTTATAAGCCCCCACTCTAAAACTGGAGGAGATCCTTCCCAGAGTAAACCAGAATTCACTTAGCAGAAATTCCAACTTCAGGAATACATGAATTGTGTGCAATCCCAAAGAATTAATGTCCTTCTAAGACTTATTTCTGCAAGGTTTGTTTTAAGCTGATACTTTGAGTGCTGACTCCATACCAGTCATAGAGCACTTTAGATTACTGTTTACTCCTCAAATGAACCTTATGAGGGGATTACTATTTTATTCTCACAAGGAAACCAAAGCTTAGAGAAGTTAAATAATTTGCCCAGGATTGTGGAGCTAGTAGGGGATCAAGTCAGGATCTGAACCCAAGGTAGTCTGAATGCAGAGCTCACGCTCTTAATCACTGTTCTTTTTTGCCTCCCTAACTCTTTTCACTACAGAATCCTATTTACATTTTTTTAAAGTGCAGGCCTCCACGTGATAATAAAGCAACTTTGTGTGTATATATATAACATATTACCACGTATATATTTTACATAATATATTATTTATGAAGACTAATTATATTATATATGTATGTTTTACTTGATTTATTTTCTTTAATTTAATAGAAGGCAATGACTTAAGGTCTTTCATCAACTCGGTGACCCACAGTGTGGGGCATCATTATTTGAGAACACTCTATGTCTCATTCATCTTTGTCTTCTTCGTCTTTAGCACACAGCAGGTGCTTCATAAATGTTTGTGGAATGAAGTTCTAGGACTTTCTCAATAGCCTGTATACATTTCCATGCTTTTGGGTGAAGACTGCTTAGAGATTTAATAGGTTTAAGAGGTGTTATAGGGGCGCCCGGGTGGCTCAGTCGTTAAGCGTCTGCCTTCGGCTCAGGGTGTGATCCCGGCGTTCTGAGATCGAGTCCCACATCAGGCTCCTCCGCTGGGAGCCTGCTTCTTCCTCTCCTACTCCCCCTGCTTGTATTCCCTCTCTCGCTGGCTGTCTCTATCTCTGTCAAATAAATAAATAAAATCTTTTAATTAAAAAAAATAAGAGGTGTTAGAGTATGCCAGTAAGGTTAGGGAAAAAAAACACAATAACAGCTTTCCAAAACATAGTCCAAAAAGCTCTGACAGCGTCAGGAGAGACGGATTCTTCTTCCCGTTCTGTCGTTAGTTACATAGCTATTTCACTTCTCTGCAGTGGATAAATACTGTGGCATAAAACCTTTAACCACAGTGGCCCTGATTTGTACCACTTGCCAATTTCCATGGTATAAATACTCCCACCCTGGCTGATTTCCAGGTAACATGCCATTACTCGGCCCCTGACATCTGTACCGACACCACTTTGAACACAGAGCTGGCAAGAAACATGCAGTCGCCCATCATTTTCTAGTATTTCCACCCTTCACATACAATAGACACAACCCCAAGAGCTTCAACTATAGTAAAATAAAGTAAAATAAATAACTAGCAAGTGATGAGTTTTGAGTATTTATGACCTTTGTTTACTTACTTGATAATTTATTATAATTTACTTATGTTTATACAATTTCATTCTTCAAATGGCTGTATTTAACCACATTATGAAACTTCTGAAAATGTAACAACAGCCCGCACCTGCACTAGCACAGTCCTGCTGCCCTAGATCTCATCTTTCTCCTCTACAAAATTCTAGGAATCATCCAAAGAAACGACTAAGGATTTGTGCTTAGTTAAAACCACAGGAGTATCTACCACATTGTTGTTTATAAAATCATAAACTATAAACAAATTAAGCCTCTGACAAAAGATCAACTAAAAACAACAACAGACACGTTCACTGAACACTTACCGTGTGCCCAGCGCCACAGTCACCTCCTCGCTAGTCTCCAGTTAACAAAGTCACCAATTGACCACTGATCGTTCTGGAAAACATCCTGCCAGTAGCGAGCTGAACACCTGGCCTAGTTGGCCTCTCTCCAGTAGACGGTTCCTACAAGGGAGTCTGTGCTCCTTAAAAGTAAGGTGTGCTTGTCCCCAAGCTTGCCTGTGCCCAGTCACTTGTTACAGTGTGTGCTCAAATTAACTATTACATACTGCAAAGAAGTACGTGTGATGAGAGAGTGTTACTGTTTCTCTGAACCTCGTTTCAGTGCTTTGGAAGGATGGCTCAAGAGAAAAAAGCTTGAAATTGGGTGTGAAGAGAACAACTCAAAAGATGGGGGAAATCATAAATTTAGGAGACAGTATACTCAGAGTACACACATATACTTAAAAAAATTCTTTGCTGTTTATCTGAAATTTGAATTTAAATGAGTGTCCCATGTTTCACTGGCCACTCTACTGGTGACCCCTCTACATACTTCTTATCCTAACCACTCCAAACATCAGCTTCACCCAAAGGAAACTATTTTATACTTAGAGTAACCTTTGTGTCCCTACAGACCTCTGTCTGCCAGCGGAAAGAAAAATCGCGCTCCTCCTCTAGGATAAGGGTTGGGCCTCTTCCAGCCTGCAACCAGGAGCTTCCCTCAAAGGTGGCCTGAGCAGCCAGCTCAGTGGGAGCCAGAGTCCACGTGAGGTCCACGTGAGGTCCACAACACTCTCAGTGCTTGGGGGTAGTGAAAAGGCAAGGCATGGCCCAGAAGACAACCCTCACTTATTTGATACTTTTGCCCAGGACTAGCCTAGCTCTGAACTAGGGCTGAGAAGCCAACCAAAATTTCCCACAAGACCCCCCCTGTGCTCTTCTAGCAGCTCATCTCATACCTCTGAAATCCCTACTCCTGGATTAAACAACCCATCTTCAACTGCAAATGAAGTCATGTATATATCCTTCAGAAGAGTCCAAATTCCACTGACACAGGAAAAAACCCTTCCCAGTCACGTCTGCCCAGAATAGAAGCTGAAATATTGTCTGAAGGTGCTAGAGCATTGCACAGAACACATGTGTGCACTTTCCCCTAGTCTTACAGACCATCTATTTGGATGACGCATTTTGACATCCCCATGAAAGGTGGAGTGGCTGCTGCCGCGAGGAAATTGCCTATGATTAGGAGAAAATGTGAAAGGACAGGAATGCCTCTTTGGAGCACCTCACACGCAGTAATAGCTGTCATGAAAATGACCCCAATTTTGCATCTTCTCACTGGGGAATGAGAGAGGAATTGACTTCCCAGCCTTTTGAAGGGGTATCCTTGGTGTTTGTTTTGGATGTAGGGGGTTTCTAATTTTCAGGAAAATCTATAGGGTTAGGCAGAGGTGGCATGAAGGCCCAAAGCTGGAAACCACATCTTGGATTTTGGTGACTGGGAGTTTAACAGTGATGCTACTTGAGATTAGAAAAATTGGAGAGGGTCATAACAGGATCATTAAAATAAATGAGGGACCTCGCGGGTAGAATCTCCGTTGCCGTTAAATAAGACAATGAAGACTAGTTAATGATGTAGAAGACATTTGATACATAATTAGGTGAAAAGTTGCAAAACGTGTACAATAATTACTCACCAAAATGTGGACAGTGGTAATTTCTGAGTGATAGAATTACTTCTTTTGAACTAATATTCATTTACTTTTTTAAAAATAACTAACATGAATTGCTTTTGTAAAAAAAAAAAAAAGTTATTCTATACATATTAAACACCTTTCAACACTCCAAAACCAAAAAAACTGTGCTTTTAATTCAGGTAAAAAGCAAGGAACCAAAGATCTATTAAAATCAAATCATGGCAAGGAAATTCAGCAGGGCTTCAAACCATTCTCTACATAATAGAAATATTTTTGAAACTTCAGATTCATAGACTCCCCATGAAGTCAATGAGGGTAGATGTGAGCTCAAAGATCACAATGATAACACATCCAAAAGTTAGCATTCCCAGAACTCTTCTTTACTCTGCACCAGGCATCAGGCTAAACACTGAATTACCTCACTCAGTCTCTTAACCCTATGAAGTGGATACTACTCATTATTCCCAGTTTTCAAGCTTCAAGATGTAAAGTGCCTTGCCTAAGGACCCACAGCGAGCAAACAGATGACCCTGACCCCTTGCCCTGCGTACGAGCAAATACTTGCCTCACTCTCCAAGTGACGCACCTCTGGTGTCTCTAACAAATAATGTCTCTCAGCCATATTAGGCCAGCACCCTGACCTGTCAATCAAGATTTTTTTTCTATTTTGATTATTAGAAAAAAGAAACTTTAAAGGCACAGAGAATCCGTGTACTTTCTTCAGGAGTTCTGGGGGAAAAGTCAACCCAGGTCTATAGTCCTGTGCGCCAGAATGAATGCTAACAAGCACCAAAAAAAGGTAGAGTCTGGTCAACCAGCTGGTTATTCGTAGAACAGCCAGGTGCTTAAAGGACTTAACTGGATTGCTTTTTCAAATATTCTAATTGGTTGCTTGACTTCAATTCCCCCCTTCTATTCCCTACTTCTATTCCTGCACCAATCCTCCCACCCAGGGAGGAAGAAAATCAAGGTGGGTATATAATAAATACATTCTGCACAAGAGGGCAGGGAATGCAGACTAACAACCAGGTGTTTCTCTACACAACAAACCATCTTTTGATGTTTGTTTTCATTTTGTTTTGTTTTTTCTCCCTGAACTGATACTCTGTCTTGTTCATTAAGTCAAGCCTATTTGGATATCTTTCTTGTCTTTGAAAACCATGACAACCTAGAAATACACTGGCCCTCTACGGCTGCACTCTTCGAGATCCCCTTCCCTTTACCTGGACAAAAGTAATACAATCTTGACCTCTAAATCTATAGGTGTTTGCCACCAAGACCATGAAACATGCCACTTGTGAGACTTTTAACTCGTGAAATGATCCCAACAGCCCAGATCTCACTAGCAACATGGCAGTGAGGTCTATTTAGAAAGAGCATAAACAAGCCAAACATATGAGGAAGCCGATGCCTTCCTCACACAGGCCTCCTTGGATTAATCAGGGAAAGGGTGTGTTTCAGGAGTCTAGCTTAAAGGGAGTAAGAAAACTCATGGCTTCATTCCATAATTCTTACTCGCTACTAACGCCGTGAGGCCAGGATGTGTGTTTAAAGCCTCTTTAATTCAAAGACCTGTTATCTTTACTTGACCTTATTTCCTGTCATTGGCAAGAATCAAGCTGCTTCTATTCCCCCTAATAGCCATATAGTATAACTCTTGCTGGGAACAACCGCTGTGTGTACCTTCCTTTGTGGCAGGCCCCAATCTTGGGAAGTAATATGTCTGTTTTGAAAAGAGTCATTTACAGCCTGCTGTTTGACCTAAGGGATCCAGAAGCCCACCCTTTTCTGGCCTCATACACTGTATTTCCTTCCTGAGTTTTTCGCAGGTTTAATGCAGCACAGGTGGTGGTGTGTTTCCAAACCAGGTGTCTGAGGCTAAAGACATTTGCTAAAATATTCGGCTTGTATCTTTCTTTTTCGCTCGGAATTTAGCACTGTGAACTGCTGAGACTTGGTGATGGCTTTACTTGATTTTATTACATTTTTGACTGTCCTTTACACGGTTTTTCCTCCCTGCTGTTTACCACTCCCTGGAGATGCTATCAAATCCTTGCAGTTTATTTACCCACACTTCTCAACGTAGTCTCGATGCCACACACACAAACCGACCACTCTCCAGTTGATTGGGTATAGGGCTGGGGCTGCAACTACTTATCAGTTTAAACATGAAGACATCAGGGTCCAGAGATAGTAAGGGACACCCACTCAACCCCCATCCACCCACCCCTTCCCTCCCCCACCTCCCTACCAATAAATAGTGTCATGTAGTTGATATGACAGGGAAGGCCTGAACCCTGCCTGGTTCTTTTTGACCTCACAATGGTTGCTTCCGTATAATAGAAAACTTTTTACTTCACAGTGCTATGAAGACCAAATAGAGTTGTGTTCATATTAAAGCAGTACATATTTATATATGTTAAAAATAAAATTTCATTTCTGTTTATTTGCTTGTTTAGTGTCTGTGCTCCTCACTAGACTCTAAGTTCCCTGTGGAAGGAAATCAGGTAGATGGAAACCTAGCTAGCACCTTAAACATAGTAGGAGCTCAAAAATTTTGTTTAAAAAAAGTAAATAACCAATTTACAGATGCTAAACAGCATCATGGGGATGAAATAATCAAAATCAGGTTACAGAAAATTCTATAGGACAAACATCAGTTTCTTCAACAAATACATTTTTTTTTCAAGATTTTATTTTTCTGAGAGAGAGAGCATGTGCACATAAGCGGGGGGTGGGGAGGAGCAGAGGGAGAAGCAGACTTCCCACTGAGCAGGGAGCCTGACTTGGGGCTTGATTCCAGGACCCCAGGATCATGACCTGAGCCAAAGGCAGATGCTTAACCAACTGAGCCACCCAGGTGCCCCCAACAAATACATTCCAAGACAAAAAAAAAAAAAATGGGGAAGGAATCTATAGCTTAAGAGAGATCCAAGGAACCTATGAATCAGATGTGATGCGTGGCTCTGATTTGAAACAACCAAATGTTAAATTGCTGATATAACTGGGAAAATCTCAGACTGTATGGATGGTTAATATCATTGTTATTTTTTTTAGGTACAATAATAACATGGTGGTTGTGTTTAAGAGTACCTGTCTTTTAGAAATACATACCAAAGTATTTACAGCTGAGCTAAGATGTTGGGAATTTTTTTTTTTTTTTTTTTTTGAGAGAGAAAGAGTGAGTGGCAGGGGAGGGGTAGAGGGAGAGAGAGAATCTCAAGCAGACTCCCCACTGAGCACAGAGCCCAACATGGGGCTCCATCTCATGACTCTGAGATCATGAACTGAGCCAAAATCAAGAGTTGGATGCTCAACTGACTGAGCCACCCAGGTTCCCCAACATGTCATAAATTTTGTGTAAATAATCTGGGGGTGGGAGGGGCAATTGGGAATAGAAAGGAAAGAAGATTGGCCTCGAGGTGATCACTGCTGAAGCTGAAGGAAGTCTATCGCGGGGGGGGGGGGACTATTTTGCATTTTGTATATGTTTGAGATTTTCTATAATTATTTAGAAGAAAGGAAGAAGGGGAGAGAAAGGAAAAATGGAAAGAAGGAAAGATCCCACCTTTGCAGTCAAACTTGGGTTCAAATCTTGACTCCCCCACTTATCAGCTATGACACTCAAGGTTACTACTTATCACCAGACAGTTTCCTTAACTGTGATGGGATTAAAAATAGCACCTGTCTCCTAGTAAGAATCTAATGAAATCATATATGTAAAGTGTGTCTAATAAATAGCATGTAATAAATGGTAATTGTTATGAAGACCGAATGTTAAACATGTTATCCAAGTATAATCAGCGCTAAAAAGATTACACTCTAACAACAAGAATAACTAAAACTGCAGAATGCTGAATAGAGACCATGCACTAGATATTCTACAGTCAAAATCCTAGATGTTCTACAGTCAAAACGCATTTAATCCTCATACTTAAAGTGAACCCTCTCTAAACAAGATTTAAAAGTTTGTGGTAGGGGTGCCTGGGTGGCTCAGTCGGTTAAGCGTCTGCCTTCAGCTTAAGTCATGATCTCAGGGTCCTGGGATCAAGTCCCCACATTGGGCTCCCCGCTCAGCAGGGAGTCTGCTTCTCCCTCTCCCTCTGACCCTCCCCTCACACCGCCACCCCTGCATGTGCTCTTTCTCTGTCCAAACAAATTCTTTTAAAAAGTTTATAGTAAATAGTGACATAATAAAAACTGGCAAAAAATGATGGAAACTTACTTTTTGAAAATGAAACTAAATAAAAATAAGCTTAATGTGCCTTATATTAAACCACATTTGGAAAATAACAGTAAGTGTGCTCTAATTCATAGAACAAACAACAAATGACTAAGTTTTGAGGTTTTCGGTGCAATTCTTCTGACAACATTGTATAAGAGCATAATACTAATATCTTTCAGTTCACATTTTATTTTGTAGCATAATCATAAAAAGAATCATTCTCACAAAAACAGAGGACCTCATCCATTTTCTTAAGTCTTTTTAAGTATCTCATATTCAAATCATTTTCTTTTGAATCATCCTATCAATTTTCTCTCCTCCAATTAATAAGTGAACAAATTCCGCCAGATTCATATTTGT
This sequence comes from Ursus americanus, assembly GCF_024610735.1. Lineage (NCBI taxonomy): Eukaryota > Metazoa > Chordata > Mammalia > Carnivora > Ursidae > Ursus > Ursus americanus. The sequence continues at coordinate 33,266,425 of NC_142132.1, forward strand.
TAATGGCTTTCTCTGAAACCACAGGAATTCTTCAACATCCCCCTTCAGAATGCTTCATGAAGTCCTGCATCTTTGCAAGATTTATTTACAGTTTTAGTTTGGCTAGATGCTGATATTGGGTAGGGAGGAGGGGGAAAGAGGTACTCAAAGAGGTATTAGTTTTACAAATTGTTAGTTATTAAGAATTCTGCTCCCCTGTGCAACCTGCCAATTGTTGGGACTAGAATACTGGATCCCCCATGACCTCCTCTTATAACTCCAAGTTTCACATAAATCGTGCATAGCCAGATACTACTGAAAAGCATTATTAGAACTGACATTTGAGTATTTCAATCCAAAATGGTTTACACCTAATTATCTTTCCAATTCCCCCAAACCTCTATTTCTTTTTGATTATGGATGTAGATGAAAGACTATCCTCATAAACCCATTCAGATGGACAAAGCTGGGAAGAGCTCCAGGGGCTACCAAAGGCAACATTAAGAAGTTAAATATGTACCTTGGCCTTTTATAGCTCAGTGTTTTGTTTTGTTTTTTTAAAGATTTATTTATTTGACAGAGAGAGAGACAGTCAGCGAGAGAGGGAACACAAGCAGGGGGAGTGAGAGAGGAAGAAGCAGGCTCCCAGCAGAGCAGGGAGCCCGATGTGGGGCTCGATCCCAGGACCCTGGGATCACGCCCTGGGCCGAAGGCAGACACTTAACGACAAAGCCACCCAGGTGCCCCTATAGCTCAGTGTTAACCAAAATTCACTCCTGCCGCTTAACCAGAGAATTCCTTTCAATCAATCCATGCAAATAAATAGTTCAGCTCTAACATACAAAGTAAAATAGGGAATGTCACCACAGCAGGCAAAATATCATTGTATTTTTGCCTTATCCCCTAATGTAAAAATAATCTCCACTGATTATTTTAAATAACGTCATAATGTAAAAAAACTCTGAACAGTATAGGACAGAGATCAGGGGAAAGCACACCAATGACAGATTTTACTTCCTAAACCACCTAAAACCTTGCAAAGATAAACTGCGCATAGCCAACTGAGTTTATATCCAAAATTTGTGAAAATCTGCCTACACCAATGTTGACCAAACTTGCCTGAGCACATGGGAATTAGGTTTAGAGCCTGTTAAATGTAGACTCTCGGGCTCCTCCTACAGAGATTCTAATCAGTAGTTCTAGGAGGAGAGCCCAGGAATTGATACATTTTAACAAGCACTTCAGGGATCCTTAGGTTCACATAGTTCAAAAACCACTGACTTGGTCAAATTAGAACTTCGAAAGTGAGGATGGTCAAACAATGAACCGAGGGCCTACTGATCTCTGGCGTCAACACGGAAAGTAAACTGAAATAGGCTTTGGCAACCCACAGATGTTAGGCTGGATCTTGGCTTTGTCCTTTACTTGCCGGTAGCCCGTGAACAAGCAGCTAACGTTATTAAGCTTCTTTTTCCTTGTATATAAAATGGGTGTAACATCGACCCACAAGACTGCTATAGAACTAAATAAGGTAAGTGAGAGGACTCAGCACAACATATGACAGATAGTACTCAGTGTGCTCAATTTTCCTCTTCTATTTTGCTGGAAAATGGACCCAGCAGAGACTACAAGGCAATAAAAGCTCTGAATGTTGGCACACTTTATATGGGTCAGGTGCACGCTGCCATTATCCTCCTCTGCCAGCCCCTCCAACAGCTGCTTCCCATTCATCCCCCGCCCCACAATCACACAGGACTTCCTGGGGTGAAATTAGACACAACCCAGCTGTATTGTGCCAGTGGAGCCACCTGGTGACAGGTATGAAGAACTGGTCTTCCCTTCCCTCCCCACAAGGGGCTCATCCCCACGCTGCACTCCTCCCCCCCCCATTGATTCTGTCACCATTTTCCCCTTCCATTACTACCATCAACCATTACTTTCACATGAAACCTCTAACTTTTCTTTCCCTTCTTTTGCTCAGAGACCTCAGAAAACTCTTCCTCTTACCTGCCCCCCAACCCTCTCTACCTGTGTTCCATCTGGGCACCAAAACCAAGCTTAATAGAGGCTGATGAACAGAAGGGCAGCCCTAGGAGCTCTTCCACCTGAACCACAGAACAGAAGAGCCATCTGTTACAAAGTTGGAATAAAAAGCATTGCTGTCAACCTGGCAAGGTCTTAATGGTGCCCAAAAGTTCTCCTCAGGATCACTCCAGAAACTTGTGCCTCTTTCTTAACCTTTGAGAGAAACTTTCTCAAATACCAACATTCATGATCAGTCACATGCAATTGCTTTTTCCTCTTTTTATTGCTGCTCCTGGAGGTGAGAAACCCTGGCCCAGGCTCACCTGGAATCGCTGGGGCCCACAAATGTGAAGGTAGTGATCTTCCCCCTACTCTGAATTGCTTCTTGACACTCACTCTGGTGCACTCTTCAGAGGGGAGTAGAGAAAACCCTGGAGTTACTGGGGGGTTTCTCCCCTTTTTTGTCTCTCTTTTCTCTCCTCCCCATCCATTGCTTTTCGCACTTCCCAATTCAGCACCACCAGACCTGGATTCAAATGACGACAGTATGACTTACTAGGTGTGTGACATGAAGTATATTTCCCTTCTGGGCCTCTGTGTTCTCATCTTTAAAATGGGAGTAGTGACAGTACCAACTTCATAAGGTCATTGTGAAAATGAAATGCATTAATAAATTCAGAAGAGTGTGTGTGTGCGTGTACATGTGCACACAGCGAATGTGTGTCTGTATATCTTGCACTTAGCATCATGGCTGGCACAGAGTAAGTACTCAATAAATGTTAGCTCTTGCTTTTTAGTTTCTTTGTGTCTTTCACCTACGCTAGCATGGGCTTGCCAGCAAACCTGGGAGAATATTCCTGGGCTCCTCAAGTGCCAGACTCCTTCTCGCTACTGCCAGAAGATGTGTTAAATAAAGTCGCAGCAGAGAAGGAATGAACAAGTTTTTGTGGGGTTAAGGAGCCTGCTGTACTTCTCCTACAAGAGATTCACTTTTCTTAGGTCCCATTTTCCAAACCATGACAACTTCTTCAAGTCAGGAACCAACAGATGCAATTTAACCTTTGAACACACTTTAATTTTTTACCCAGAGTAAGGATACATTTTAATTTTCTGAGTATAAACAAGTCATGATTATTGAGGATAATATGGGAAAACACAGAAAGGTTCAAAGACGATGAAAATCACCTGAAATCCCCTCCTTCCGGAGAAAACCACTAATAACATTTGCAATCTTTTCCATATGCATATATCTGTTTGTTAAAAATATACTCCTACCATTCTTTAATTTTTGTTATATTTTTATGTTTTGCTTTTGTCATTAAGCTTATATAGTGAATACGTCCCAGGATTAAATATTAATAAAAATGACTATATCATAATCCTTTATGAAAATACACCATAATTAACATAATCTTCATTCCCCCCCCCCATTTTATACAGTTCAAACAACCTTGAAGTGAACATTTTTATCAGAAATTTTTGTTCTCAGGACGCTTGGGTGGCTCTGTCGGTTAAGTGACTGCCTTCGGCTCAGGTCATGATCTCAGGGTCCTGGGATCGAGCCCCCCCTGGGGCTCCCTGTTTACCAGGGAGTCGGCTTCTCTCTCTCCCCCTCCCCTCCCCCTGTGCTCTGTCTCTCGCTTTCTCTCTCTCTAATAAATAAATGAAATCTTTGGGAAAAAAATTTTTTTTCTTCTCAATTCTGAGTTTTTGGGGGAGGTGAGTATCTATCCAGAGGGGGAGTGCCAGGGTCAGAAAGGAATACCTTTCTTAAGACTGTTGGCAGATACTGCAAAATCTTTCAGGAAGGTTGTACCGCTTAATAATCCCATCAGCAAAGTCGGAAGGACCTAAAGGCTTATTTTTAGTCTCTGGGTCCTGGTGAATAACCCCTGTGGTTTCTGACTAGAGGTTGTGAAGGGCTACTTACCGGAGCACTGGAGAGGGATGGACACGGCTTCCCGCTGCTTGCTTGCTTCAAGAGAAGCTCAGGTGGATTAAAGAGGCATCATGCTTCAAACACCTCCTATGGCCTGACGCTACCCTAAATTTCTCCACCATCTTTTTATGAAACTCTAAGGCACCTGCATGCAAAACAACACCGTGAAAGCCACCATCACCTAACTAATTAACTAACTGAGCCCCTCACTGTTGCCTCCCTACCACTAAGCGCAAGTAGTAACTCTGCTCCTTTGTGGCTCGGACGTCCGCCCACCAGCTGTCAGCTCCACGCGCGGCCATCTTGTCTTCCGCCGCACTGTATGCCCCGCCCCCGGACGCCTGCGCACAGGGCAGGTGCGCAGCTCACACTGTTGAATGAATGACTGGTCTTGTCCTTCAAAGAGCTTTCTATACCACACGTGCCCGCCAGGTGCTTTTTTAAAATTTAGATATAGATACTTTATATACACATATTTAGATTAATAGCATTTTGTTACATCAAATGAAGCGTACAGCAGCTCGAATAAGTCCTGTCACAAAAGCAGTAAAACCCACTATAACTAACTTTGGGAATCAAGGTATTGAGCCTAAACAAGCCACAGTATTTAGTTTGTTACCTTATATCCCTTGTATATCTTGGAAACTGCCCCCGCCCCGGGTTTACAAGTGTTATTCTGGGGTCCATAAACAGATGAAAAATGTTAACACTGACTTATAATACAGCCAGTTATTCTATCACCAAGCAGGGTGGAGTTTCTTGGCTGGCATAGACTATTTGGTCCTCGGCTTTTCACGACCTGCCCAGGTGTAGAAAGTTACTGGAAGCAGCACCACCAGCACGAGGCATTAGCCCTACCCCTGCTCCACTGCCTCAGATCACTGGGTTGGAACTCAGTGCCAGATTAGAAAGTCATATTGACCTACGAGTCACCCCTGGGGTTCCAATTCTAGTGGGAGAGTCTAGCTGTTCCATTTGACCAACTGAGATGTTCGCAACCCCATGAGGCTAGTGCAAGCTTTTAAGAGAATTTGTTTGCTGTCATTTAAAGTTTGAAGTGCCCAAATGAAATGCATGTACCCCAGCCCCCTCACTAGTTGTATGACTCTAGATGAGTTACTTAACCTGACAATGCCTCAGTTTCCTCATCTGTAAAACAGGTCTTAACAGGTGTCTTCCTCATATTGTCTTCAGGAAGACTAATGAACAAATACGTGAAAAGCTCTTAAAATAGTGCCTCACACACAGTGAGGACCAATGAAAAATCGCTATCGTTGTTATTGGTGTCCCATGGTCATCATCCCTTCCTGATGACATCCCCTTCTACTCTGCCTCCCTCAGCCCCACCCTCACCCCTACCAGTCCCTGCTCACATCTCAGTCATTCAACAGTAAAGACCTCTCAAGCACCAGCTACTATGCCAAGGGCTAAGGACACAATTTGCCATTCTCTTGGAATCTAGTACAAGAGACAGACAAGAAGCCAGGCAGTTGCACCTGCCCGATAAAAGCTAGGATGGGGGTAGAGGTGGGCTGCCTTGGGGGGCACCTGACCCACGCTTGGCATACCAGAATAGCTTTTCTGAACAGAAAGACCCAGAAGATGAGCAGAGATGAGACAGCTGTGGGGTCACAGGAGATGAATGTGAAAAAGAACTGTAGGAAGAGAGCAGAGCACACGGAAGAGCCTGGAGACAAGAGAGAAGGCAAGGCCAGGGCAGTAAGAAGAGCTTCTCAGGGCAGGGAAAGCTGGGATGCTGGGAGGGGCATAGAATTCTGAGGGAAGAGGATGTTGAACACAGCAGGGCCAGATCATCTTAAGGAACTTAAGGGCAATGGGGAACACTTGAAAGATCTTGAGCAACGTCGTGAGGTGATTATATTTCCATTTTAAAACATGGCTCCAGGGCGCCTGGGTGGCTCAGTCGTTAAGCATCTGCCTTTAGCTCAGGGCATGATCCTGGAGTTCTGGGATCGAGCCCCGCGTCAGGCTCCTCCACAGGAAGCCTGCTTCTTCCTCTGCCACTCCCCCTGCTTGTGTTCCCTCTCTCACTGGCTGTCTCCCTCTGTCAAATAAATAAATTAAAAATAATAAAATCATTAAAAAAAATAAAACGTGGCTCCAGGTGTTGAGTGCAGATTGGATTGCACAAGGTTAAAATTGGGCCACAGAGACCAGTTAGGAGGCACAAGACCCAGGTGGGATGGTGGCCAGATCCAGGATGTCAGTGGGAACTGGGGATGGAGAGAAATGGGTGGATATGTGAGATATATAGGGGATATAGGGGGAGAGTGAGCCAGCATGGTGAAGGACTCGATAGTGGTCCGGAGGAGCCAGGACCCACCCCCAGGCCCTGACCGCCCTGGATCCTGCAGCTCCTCCAGGTCCGCCTGCCTGTTTCCTGCCTCCACCGCTCCCACAAGACCCCAGCCCGGCAGCCAGACTCTTCCCTAACACCATCCTAAATAAGTCCTCTCTCATCCCCCAAACCCACTGGGATTCCTCATCGTTGGAAACTCACCTGGAAACACGGCGGCACCCACCCCATTTCTCACTCAAGCAGCAGCCCTGCCCTCCATCCCCCCGCCCGCCCGGACGGGCATCCCAGGCACAGCGCTTGCCCATCCTGAAGCCTCCGCCTCAACAGCACCTCCTCACAGGGGGCTCCCCTGAGCGCCCCCGCTATTCTCTCCGTGGCACTGGCAATCAGTGCGCATCTGTTGTTGTCTGCCTATTCCCTGCCACCCCCCACCCCCGCCCCGTGCACTTTGAATGTTGGACCCTGATGCCTGTTTTCCATCGTCTCCCAGATGCCTAGCACTTGCCCGGCACATTCTGGCGCTCAGTAAAAATCTGTGGAATAAGGAATGAGTGAAGAAAACACAATTTGTTCCCAGCCATTAGTTGGGGCAATTCCCTTCACAATCCAACACTTGTGGTCCTCTCGAGCTGCATCTCCAACCTTTCTCCTACACTCATATACCCCGCCAGGCACGTATGGACGCGTGGGCACATATACACACACCACACACATGCACATACACAATTTAGGCTCAACAATGCCAACCTGACTACAATTCCCTAAGTACCAAGCCTGTGCACACACAGTTCCCCCTATGGCCCTCCTATCAGTCCAGTCAACTCCTATCCATCCTTCAAAGCCCAGCCCAGATAGTACCACTTTAGGAAGGCTTTCTTCACCACCCTGTCCCAGCTCAATTATTCTCCCCTCCCTCTCTGCTCCCTCTGTACTGCATGATCATTGCACTGTATCCTGTATATGAATTCTCTGCACATCTCCCCTACTAGACTCAACTGAGGGCAGGCTCTATCCTTCTGGATGCAACTCTGGAGCGCCAAAACCAGGCTTCTGGAATAATACTACACGTGTTACACAGGTTACCTACCTCTTCCTCCCCATCCTGAAAGACCTGCCCCAGCCTCTCGAGGCCTTGGCACCAGCAGGCTTTCTGCTTTCAGACATGGTGCTGACTGTGGATTTGGTCTGCCTTGTCCGTGCCCTTTGACAGCTAAGGGCTAGTGGCAAATCACAATTCCTCCATTCCCTTCATCCCCACCATTTTCCTACAGGTCAAAGCAAATACAAAAAAATGCACAGAGCAAACAAGAAGCTAAGTACAATGGCTTCCTCTGAGAGGGAGCTGGGCTCTGAGGAGAGAAGGAGACTTGGGTAAATGCCTTTTGCTGAATTTTACTATGGAAATGTATTAGCTCTTCAGCTACGTTGTAATAATAAAGTCATTAGTAAACAAAATTTGCGACAAGGGCAGAAAGTCTTGAGGAGGCAAAGGCATCATAGGTCAGGGGCCTCCAGGAGTGTGTGGCGCTTGTCGGCACCATCTGCTTCCCCATCATTCCCACCCTCGAGCATCCTCCATCGCGGGATGAACAGAGACAGCCCCATATCCTGACACCAACACCACCAAACAAACAATAGGGAGAACTGGTACTGTCCTCTGAGTCTACCTGACCCAAGAGTTCCAGATACTACCCTACAGGGCAGGAGAGAAAGTTCACACACCCATAAGGAATGTGCCCTGAGGATTGGCTATCCCCAGCGGCTGTGTCCCAGCCCCCCTCCCCCCAACCCCCGGGGAAAAGGGCAGCACACCCCTTTATGGGCCACAGGGCTGCCGAGGCATGCACAGCTACCCATGCGCAGTGCAGTCAGAAACATGAGCACCGGATACCAATGTGGGTGGAGAAGAGATGAAGGATTTTTTGTTCTGCTGGTTCAATGGTGAGTGTCTCTGGGACACGTCTCCCCATCCCGACCTCTGCATACGGAGGACCCTAAGCCAGGTAGGCCCAGTTCCTGGCCACCGGAGGGGCCTGGAACACACAGTCCTGTCATCAGAGCAGCGAGTCTAGGGGCCGCTTGGTGGTCTACGCCAACTCTTCTCTCAGGGAAAAGCAGCTCCTGTGTCCGCAGGGTTGAAGGAGACCCCTTCGTGGGCTGGAAAATGGGGTGCCTTGTTTGTTTTATCTGTACCCCTTTATGAACCTTGTTGAAAGGTCCTGCGTCAAGCCTACCTTTGGCCATTCTGTCTCTTCATAATTATGCACAAGACGAGGAAAAGCAGCCACTGTAACTCGACACTTGGCAATTCAACTTGGCCACCCCAAATAAACTGCCAGCCTGGGAATAAAACATCCCACAACAATGCAGGCCCGATGGCTATTAGGGTGATTTACTCTGGACCACATGAAGTTCAGTGGCCGGGAAAGAGTGCCGAGCCTGAAATGGTCTTTCACGCTCTTGTCGTAAATTCAGATCATGGCTTCAAAGGTGGTGCCAAAGTATTGGTAACCCAAAGTCAAGGGGCCTAGGTTTTGTTTTCCAGGGCAAAGGGACACCATCAATGATGGGAGAGCTCTGTGGAGGTGACCCAGGGATGGGTTCCCGGCCACCTCTCCCCTCGCTGTGTCCCTTTGGCCGGAGGAAGGGGCATAAAAGGTGTCAGTGGCCCCAATGCTCGGTAAATCACTGGGTGTGAACTCAGCTGGGCTGGGTGACGGCCTTCAGGGCCCTTTCTCCTAGAGGCCAAGCCCTGCAGGCCCCATCCTCAGTGACCCCATGGATGGGTCACCAGAAGTGTGAGACCAGACAGCCTGCTCAGTCACCAGAAGGGACCTCTTCCAGGGTTAGGGAGAGGTGACAGGAGAAGATTCCTCAACCCCCCCCCCAAAAGAAATGGCCTCCACTGTCTCTCTGGATGGGAATTTTATTTCCCAGAGCTCCCAGGAAAGCACCCCATGCCGACACCCACAACTTCATATTCTCCGACATTCATTGAGCTAGGCTTTAGGTCAGGAACAGTGCTACCGAAAAAAATTTTTTCTTTGTTTCACAACCAAAAAGACCAATGGGAAAAAGTAGATATACTTTACATGAAACAAGTATTAAGGTCATTCATCAATAACAGCTCCCATCTGTTAAGGGAATGCTTTGCCCAATATAAGAGGTAAATAGGATTAGAGTTGCCATTTTACAAGAAACTGAGGTCAAGAACCTTGCCCACAATTTCACAGCTAGCTGCACGTAGGCGTGTCCATGCTCTTTTATACGACATTGCCACATTTAATTTATATTTAAAAATTTAGAATTGGGGATGGTGCATTTACACTTAGCAGGTCATTTTAAGCATAAAAAAACCACCAAGTGTTTTAACCATTTTTATGCATTTATTTTATTTTATTGGATGTAGTTGAGAAACAAGTTGGCACAACCTCTGTCTTAAGACGGATATTTATTAAGTGTGGAGATTTATAAACCTGCTGGTGACCCAAGGGGGCCCAGTGGTTCAGGAGACCTGAAGTCCAATCCCACAATATCATTCGCTTGCTGTGTGATCTTAGCCATCTTCCTCTCCCTTTCTGTGCCTCAGCTCATCTTCCAAGATGAGGAGACTTATTTCTCAGACTTCCCAAATCAGTTCTGGAGTTGGAGTTTTCATCAGTGCACTGGGAGGGGAGTCTGCCACCTGCCACCCCAGCCTGAGCAGGTAAAAATGTTCAGGACCCATTACTCTTGCCTTACTACTCTGGTCAAGCTAGTTTTGCATTATACTGGAACTGTAGAAAAGCCTCAAGTTTTATGTAACACAAGCTTCTGCCACTGACACGGCCATAATGGCCCAGTCCAGGGATGGCAGATAAGTTTTGTTTGCATTTTATCCAGTCAGGGGACAGAAATCACACCAGTTATTTTAATAAACGGAATTTAATACAAAGAATTATTAATTAGGTAGCCAAAAGGGTAGAAAAGAACTCTGTCTTGGAGGTAGCAACCATACAAAGCAACTACCACCCCTACAGTCAAGGCCCAAAGGGAATCACTAAAACACAGAAGCTTGGATGAGGAGCCCGCAGAGACAAAACTCTGACCTCTGAGGAAGGGGCTGGCAGGCGGGTGCCCAAGTCTCTTGGACATCTCCACACCCCACACTCAACATGTCCCATCTTGAACTCTTCATCTTCCCTCTCCTCCTGATGTTGACCAGGTCTGCCTTCTCTACCCTAGTGAATGTTACTTCCACCTCTAGTCATCCAAGAGAGCTCCTTCACTCTTGTTCCTCACATCCAGTTGATTAGGAGGTCCTGTGACTGAACGCCCTAGCGTTGCCTGCCTCCATAGCCCTTCTCTCCTGGCACCTTGGAGCCACCATTGTTTCTCATGAGGACAACCAAATTCTCTTACAACACCTTTCCCTGCCCTTCTACCTTGCCCCCTTCCAGTCCAGCCTTCAATGCCTAAAACCAATCTGAAGGTATTAAAGTTCCTTCTTCGAGGGCTCCCTATTACCCCTGCTCTAGTGCTGGAACTTTGGCAGGACACACAAGGCTCTCCATGAGCTGGAGATAACGCCCTGAACTATAGCTCTATCCCGTCACTCTCTGTGCTGCCTGCTGCCTGCTGCCTGCTGCCTGCTGCCTGCTGCCTGCCCCAGCCACGCTGAACTACTCGTGCTTTCCAGTTCCCACTGCCCCTGGCACCGTTTTTTTTCTGTCTGCATCTAGAAGTCAGGCCTATTTTTACAACTCTGTTTCTAGCCCCTCCTCTGTGAAGCCCTCTAGGATTCCCGACCTCTTTGATCAGACTTGATAAGTTCTTCCTTGAGGCAACTTCTGGCATCTTTTAAAGCATTGCTCTCTGGAGATGTTATATTAATATCACCAAAGTAGACTTCAAAACAGAGAATACTAGAAGGGAGACATTTCATAATAATCAACGGGGCAATTCTTCAGAAGGTATAATAATCTTAAGTGGGTATGTACCTAATAATAGAGCTTCAAAAATCATGAAGCGAAATCAAAAGAGATAAAGGGGGAAATAGACAAATCCACAATTGTAGTTAGATATTTTAACACTCCTCTCTCAGAGTCTGATAGAACTAGACAGAAAGTCATAAAGGACACAGAAGACAAAAGCAACCACATCAAGTACTTTGACACCAATTTGAAAACATTTGTGCAGTTTCTTATAAAATTAAACATACATCTACCCTTTGATCCAACAATTCCACTCCTAGGTATTTACTCAAGGAAAATGAAAACATACGACCACAGAAAGACTTGTTCATAAATGCTTCTAGCTCTTTATTCAGCCCCAAACTGGAAACAACCCAGAAGTCCTTCAAAGGATGAATGGATTAACAAACTGTGGTTCGTCAACAACCTAGAATATACTCAGCAGTAGAGAGGGACAATACAATGCACACATCAACATGGATGGCTTTTTCTTTAAGATTTTTTTTATTTTTTATTTTTTTTAAAGATTTTATTTATTTATTTGACAGAGAGAGACAGCCAGCGAGAGAGGGAACACAAGCAGGGGGAGTGGGAGAGGAAGAAGCAGGCTCCCAGTGGAGGAGCCTGATGTGGGGCTCCATCCTAGAACACTGGGATCACGCCCCAAGCTGAAGGCAGACGCTCAACAACTGAGTCACCCAGGCGCCCCAAGATTTTATTTTTAAGTAATCTCTACACCTAACGTGGGCTCAAACTAACCACCCCAATATCAAGAGTCACATGCTCCACCAACTGAGCCAGCCGGGTGCCCCAACATGGATGACTCTTTAAAAACATTGTACTGAGCAAAAGGAGTCAGATCCCAAAGATACTGCATGATATCGTTTATACAAAGTCTAGAACAAGCAAAACGAATTACAGCGATGGAAAACATATTAGAGGTTGGCTGGAAGAGGGATTGACTCAAGCAGACAGGAGGAAACGTCCCAAGGTGACAGAAATATTGTATTTTTTTGTTGTGATGGTGATTACACAGATGTATACATTTGATAAAGCTAATTGTGCTGTTCACTATAAAATGTGTGCAATTTAACATAAATTATACCTCAAAAATGTTGACTATCAGGGAAAAAAAAAAAGAGGCTGTGAACTGTGAACATAAATGGTCCAGCCACTGCAGAAAACAGTGTGCTGGTTCCTCAAGAAGTTAAACATGGAATTACCATCTGACCCAGCAATTCCACCCCTGGGTATGTAGCCAAAAGAACTGGAAACAGGTACTGAGACAGACACAGATACAGGCATGTCCAGAGCCTCGCTATTCACAACAGCTAAAGGGGAAACAGCGCAAATGTCCATCATCAGATTGCAGTGACGGTGCCATGGTTTCAAGATTGTTGCATTTGTATACTTAACATGTGCCACTTATGGTATGTGAATGATTCTTCAAGAAAGCTGTCAAAATAATACAGACATGACAAATTTTTGAAATCTGCCCAGAATCAGCATTTCCGTTCAGAATTTCTTGCAGCAGGTGTTTTCCTGGTCATTTCTTCTCCCTGCTGCACAGAAACCGGGATGGGACAGGAAGACCTCAGCCTCGATCCCAACCCCGTGCAGCCCAATGCGGGCTCCAGGACCTTTTCAGCTCCCTCCCTACAACCTGCCTGCAGATTCCCTAGAAAGGAAAAGCTGATCCCCAACCCTACTTATGCCCCCACTTTCTGCCCTTCTCAGTGTGGACCCCCTTCTCCTGCTCCAGGCCCTTTTCTCCTAGGCTGAAGACAGCACCTCCAGGGCCCTCCCTGGTCCCTAAAGTCCCAACCCAGCCCCCTCTGTCTGTTACTTCCAGGATGTCCCCTGCTGTCCCTGCAAGGAGATTGAAACAGTTTGGCTCCGCTTAAAGCTCTGTTTTCAGGAAGGAGTTTGTCACACATGCTAATGAATGGCCTGCATGACTGAGCAGACACAGAGGCAGAAGTGGGGTGGCCTCTAATGAATTCTTCCTGGCCCCTTCACTGATAAGATGCTGACAAACAGTTGAGTGGGGCCTCTCTGCCAGACTTAGGCATCACCTTCCCTGGCAGCTAAGCCCCCAGGCCTGTGTGCTTCTAGGGAGCTTCTGGACTGGGGCAAGGTAGGGACGGATGTGTGGGCAGTGTGAGCACGGTCAGCGGATGGGGCTAGAGGGCAGGCGGGGCCCAGCCCCTGATGATTCCCCCAGCATGCCCGACTTCTGGACTCCTAAGCCATGACCCAGGGGTAGCTAAGCAACTTATAAATGGTTTCAACACTTCAAGAGAAGTCTCTTCTCCCTCCTTCATCCTTAGTGGATTTTTTCTTTTTTACAAGAGTAGTTCTTATGTATTGTACAGCATTCTGCAAATAAAGAAAACACAGAAGGGGTGCCTGGCTTTCTCAGTTGGAGGAACATGTGACTCTTGATCTCGGGGTTGTGAGGTCGAGCCCCACACTGGGTGTAGAGATTACTTAGGAAATAAAATCTTTAAAAAAAAAACAAAAAACGGAAGAAAATGAAGCCACTATGATGTGATTCTATCACCCAGAGATCTCCATTTTCATTTTGCTTTCCTTTCTTCCTTCCTTTTTAATGCATATGTTTTTATTTATTTTATTTTTTCTAAGATTTTATTTATTTATTTGACAGAGAGAGAGAGAGACAGCCAGCAAGAGAGGGAACACAAGCAGGGGGAGTGGGAGAGAAAGAAGCAGGATCCCAGCAGAGCAGGGAGCCCGATGCAGGGCTTGATCCCAGGACCCTGGGATCACGCCCAGGGCCGAAGGCAGATGCTTAACAACTGAGCCACCCAGGCGCCCCAATGCATATGTTTTTAAAATCATAAGCAGGATCATAATAATGATGGTAATATTTACTGAGCAAGTGCTTACTCTGTACTAGGCTATACTAAGCACTTCACATGGATTATCTCCTTTAATTTTCCCAATAACTCTGAGTGATGATGTAATTATTACCCCCATTTATGGAGTAATTGAGGCTTAAAGAAGTTAAGTCGCTTGTCCAATGTCATCCAGCAATGAAATGGTGGAGCTGGGATTCCAGACCAGGGAGATCTGGTTCTAGAACCGGATTCTTCACACTCTGAAACTGACTCTCCTGCAAACCTCTTTCTGTGTCCTTTGTCTTCCATCTCATTTTGGGTGACGACACAGTAGTTTATCATTCAGATGTGCCATAATTTCCCCAAGCCCCTATCAGAGGACACTGGGTTGTTTTCAATGTTTTCTATAATACATTCTCCAGTGAGCATCCTTATAGTTAAATATTTGCTCAAAAACTGAAATTAGAATTTTGAGGTCAAAGCATATGGATAATTTTAAGGCTTCTGGTACATGTTGCCAAGATTGTCCTCCAAAAGTAATGACCAAATTATACTTCTTACATCCGTATCCACACTGGACTACAAAGTGAGTAGAGGCAGCTCAAATTCTGCCACATGAATAATAAAATTTAGATCAATTAGGGGCTCGGGGTAGCCTAACCTTTTCCAGTGGAAATTCCATCTTCCCAGAGTAGAGGAGCGGGAGCCAGATGTGGGGCAGGGAGGATTCTAGCACCAAGAGCTCAAGACCAACTTCTGCTTAACCGAATCAGCTGAGTAATTCTAAGTTTCTCAGAAACGCCTGCTCACGCATGGTCACGGAACAGTCACTGTCCAGGAGGAGTACAGCATGTGCTATGTCCATGAGGCCCTCGGCTGCTGAGTCCAGCTGGCAGCAGCCCCGATTGGGGAGAGGACAGACAGCCAGGGCTCAGGACTCACATGTTCTTGTCTCCGCCCCAGCATTGCTTCTGAGGATGAGCAAGACAGGCTAAGCTTCGTTTCCTTCATCTGCTACTGCAGGGGGTGCTAACGCCTGGAGTTCCCACCCGCCGCAGTCCCCTATATCCCAGAATAGGACAAATCCTTGCCTCATGGCCCCACACTCCCACCCTTCAAACCTCTTCCTTCAGGAAGGGGCTGATCCCTTTTAAGGGTTTACCTGATTTTAAGGGCTTGTCAGATCCACCCTGGATAATCTCCTTTTTGATTAGCTCCGAGCCAACTGCTTAGGGACCTTAATCACATCTGCAAAGTCCTTTCTGTCACATAATGCAACCCAATCACAAGGCAAGCCCACCAGAGTCACAAATCCTCCCTCATTCAGGAGGAGGGGCTGTATAACATGCACACGTCAGGGGTGGAAATCTGGAGGCCATCTCAGAACTCTGCCCACAACAGCGACTGTGTGGACAAAAGAGGAAATGAGGAATGAAGGAACGCAGACATCGAGTGCTCACCTGTGCAGATGGAAAGGAAGAGAATGGTCCATATGGGCACTAACTTTGGGATATACCCCAGAAATCTGAGCTGGACAGACCGCAGACTCACTTCACTCTTCAAGGAGCGGGGGCCAGGATGGTTGCCCCCTTCTCCCCAGAGGGTTAGCTTCTATAGAAGGCGAATGTGTGATTTGTTCTCTGAAGTTTGGAGCAGGGGTAAGTAATAAAAATCCAGACAGCAGTAAAGACAAAAAGGACATACTTTCTTTGTAGGGCAACACACTTTGATTCCAAAACCCCATTTCCCACTTTCCTTCCCTACTCCCACCTTGTGGGTGTTTACACTGTCCCCTCAGAAAAGCATCGTTTCATGGAGTCCCACTCTGCCTGCTCGGAGACCGCACCTGCGAAAGCAACATACATTCACCCAGCCATGAAAGACGATCCAGGAAACCGCCACCAGCCCACACGGAGCTGGTCCATGAAGAAAGGCAGGGCCTTGGGTCTCCTCTTTGCGGCCCGTAAAATCACCCTAATCCGTGACCACATTACTCCCAAGTATCACACGGTCCCGGACGGCTGGACAGGAGCTAAACCACCGGAAAGAATATTCTCAGGGGGGAGGCTAAGACAACCTCCACGATCCGTGGCCTTTGGGCCGGAACTGATGAACCCTGAAACCAACCCTGGCCTGGGGGTGACTCCCCTGTGTGTAACTCAGGATGTGTTCCTCACCTGGAGGCCCGAGGGGTGGCCATCCTGGCCTGCGGCCAGTGACAACTCCGCCTCATCCAGCCTTACGCATGCTATCGGCTTCGGGCACAGGAGCCCCACCTCTGTCTGAGAAGCCCTTGGGCTGAAGTGTGTACTCATTCGCTCATTCAACAGTGTTTTCTGAAGACCTCTAATGGGCCAGCTACCACGCGCTGGGAGCCCGTGGTATAGCACCGTAAAAAAAATCCTTGTCCTCAAGGACCTTACATCTGGTGAGGAAGAGAGGCTGTTAACAAGATAACCAAGTAAATAACAGAACTTATTAAGTGGTGGTAAAGTGCTCTGGGGGAAAAAAAAAAAAAAAAACGCTGGGAAAGGGGAGAGGGAAGGTCCAGGGGAGGCCCGGGGAGGAAGCAAGCAATTTTAAATAGGGTAGGCAGGAAGGCCTCCCCGAGAAGGTGACATGTGAGCCCAGTCAGGGCTTAAAGGTGAGAAAGGAGTGAGTCAGCTGGATATTGGAGTAGCTGCATGTGTAAAAGCCTGAGGCAGAAGCCTGGGCTGCCTGTTTGCTGAACAGCAAGGGGGCCAGATGCAGATGGAGCAAGGCGGTTAGAAACAGGAGATGGGACCAAGAAGGGGGTGGGGGGCGCAGCTCCAGAGCACAGACCGCCTCCTCAGACATTGTCACGCCTTTCTTTGGCTTTTATTCAGAGTGAAATGGGGGCCCTGGCAGGGTTCTGAGGAGAGGAGTGCCATGACCCCACTTGCATTTTTAAGGGTTTCTTCTGGCCCCTGTGTGGAAAACAAGCTATGGGGGTCTGCAGGGGTGGGGCTGCCTCCCTGGGCCAGAAACAGCAGGTCAGGCCCAAGGAGCCTCAGGTCATGAGATATTGGCCCCCAATAAACAGATCTGGAGTAAGTGAATTGAATGTCTGGGTCTAAGGCCAGCTGAGGGTCTGTGAAAAGCATAAAGCAGGAAGGGAACAAGGGGACATGGTCACCAGGACCTCAGGAGGCTGGACGGTGGCTAATGGATCAGCCAAGTAGAAGGAAGAAGCAGGGGGTTTTAGCAATCTAGCTGGCCAGAAAGCCAGTAAAGTTCCCTTCAGGAGCCTGTCCTCCCCAAGCACTGTTTTGTTTTGTTTTTTTCCACTCACCAAATACTTACTGAGTTCCTACTGTGTAGCGGGCACCCTGAACACAAAGCAGTAAATGAGACAATCAAGAGCTCACGGCTTAGTTGGAAAGACAGTCAAGTGATGGTATAAATAAGAAAATAATTATGTTATGTTGAAGCCAAGTGCTGGGAAAGATACAGTGTTGAGATAAAATAACTGAGAAGGTCTCCTAAGGAGATAATAGTTCAGGTGAGGAAGAAGAGTATTCCAGGCAGAGAAGAAAGCATGTGCAAAGGCCCTGGGCAGAGGCAATCTTCAGTGTCCCTAGGAACCAAAAGGAAAACCCTGTGGGTCAGAGTGAAGCAGGGGCCTGGGTACTTCCTGCCCAGGTGGTCCAGGACTGTGACGGGCTGCAAGAGGGAACGGGTTGCAGCTGCCAGGGTGCTCGGGGTAGCAGCTGCATGCGGGTCCTGAGCTCCAGCCATGCTCACTCCCTGCAGAGACTCCCTGCCAGCATCAGTGGTTCCTGGCCTGACTCAGAACGAGCAGCAAAGGGCACTGTACCCATTGCTAAATGGTCCAAGCATTTTAATAGACTCATACCTGAAAGTGTGACAGGAAGTGTAAGAGCTTGCTTACTGTTCTTTATCCTGTGAGAATCACATTTCTGCTCAAAAACAGAGAAAGGAGAGAATAAAAGCACTGTATTCCTTCCAGGTAGATCTCCGAAATAAAGGGATTCTATATCTATATTCTTAGCTCCATTTTTGGGTGAAAACAGAAAAGGGAAAAACGAAATCCATGGAAATGCCTTTGCCATACACTGTTGTCAGATCACATAATCTTCCAGTTCTATTCCAGCTAGCATAAAACATGTGTAGCTAGACATAGGACATCCCGCTAAGAGAGGGATGCTACTTCTCTTTCTCAAAATAATAGAAAAAGGTGACAGAACTCTTCTAGACAATACAAACTGGCAAACAACACTGCCAACAAGAAGAACCAAACCCTCTCTTCGGTGATTCCGAAATATCACCAGCAGCATCTTTCCAACTCACAGTACTCTCGTCTCCTCTCTAGAAAGCCTGGAAGCCACTCCTGCCATGCCCACAGGTGGACCTGACCCCAGGAGGACCAAAAACTCTCACCCAGGAACGTGGATTGCAAGCCAGAGACAGCTTATCAGTCTTGGCAAGTGGGTACAATAAGAGGTAGATCTACTCAAGTAGCCGCCCCCTCCCCAGCCACGTCCTGCCTTATGCTCGGGAAAGGGAGAGCTGTCAACTCCACAAACACGAAGGAGCTCCTTCTCTGGCTGGATCTGGGGAACCAAGTATAATCTGATAGTATACATGGTCTTGGTCTTCCAGGATTTCCATCCAGCCGAGGAGAGAAACACGTTAGCAAAATCCTTGTGCCATGCCGGAGAAGATGTGCCAGCCAGACCGGAAGGACTTAGACAAGCACTTTTTCCTCTCGTGCCTCAGTTTCCCCATCTAGAAAACAACTCAAGCGCCTCTTCCAGCTCTACAGCCTGTGGCTCCTAACGACAAATCAATCTGACTGGAAGCTGAGAGGCAAATGTCAATTTCCCACCTGCTTGGACTGAATGTCTGTGCCCCCCCCAAACACACCAAATCCACATGTTGAAACCCTGCCCCCAGCGTGACTGTATTTGAAGACACGACATGGTCTGTGAGAACATGCTAAAGGTTAAATGAGATCCTAAGGTCCTAATCCTTATAGGTCTGGCATCTTCCTAAGTAGAGGAGGAGACAGCAAAGCGCTCTCTGCCATGTGAGTATACAACAGAGAGGTGGCCGTCTGTGAACTAGGAAGAGAGCTCTCACCAGGAACTGAATCGCTGCCACCTTGGTCTTGGACTTTCCAGCCTCCAAAACTGGTGAGATAATAAAATTCTGTTGTTTAAGCCGCCCATCTATGGTATTTTGTTATGGCGGCCAGAGTGGACTAAGGCATGACCTCTTCCTCAAAATTGGGTGTGGGGCTCATACAGCGATAGTTGCCTGGCATCACGTCCTGAAAGCTCCCCCCATGCGTGGAGCCTGCTTCCAAGACAGCAGCCACCAGAGGCATGAGCAGGAAGGTTCTTTGGGAAGCCCCAAACTCTGCCCTGCCCTTAGCCCTTGGCCACTGCACTAGCAGGATCTGAGAGCTGAAAAAATGTCTGCGCATCGGTCTGGCCATCCATCCAGCCTTCTCTGTGGATTCCTGCTGCCCTCTCGGTGGAGAGAGGAAGCCCCACTTGGCAAACAGGCAGGCTTGGATGAGGGAAGCACAGCCCAGGACTGAGTGGCCAAGGAGAACTGGCCCCTCCTGACTTGTTCCCCCAGGCTTTCCTGCTGGGACTGGTGGAAAGTGCCAGACAGGCCCCCATGGAGTGCTGCGGACTGGATGGCCCCTCCTCCATCCAGGCTGCAAACACCTCCATTTGCATAGCAGCTCCGCACCGCACCCCTCTCTTCCCTTCCTTCATCTCACTTGACCCTTTGCCTCCCCTGAAGCTCACAAAATGCCATTTCATTTCATTTATGCAGGAAGACCACCCTGTTCATTAAGATGGAAGACAGAGATAACAAAGCAGATCTTCCTCCTGTTTGTTTGTTTGTTTGTTTGTTTGTTTTAAGAATGAAAGCTATTTCCTCAAAATCCAATTTTTATGTCTTTTTTTTAAAAACATCTCAGCTTCCCTTCATAGTTCCCTCTCTCTCTTAGGCCTTCCTCGTGCTCTGTGCCCTTTGGAGTTACCTCCTGAAGAGCTTTTAAAAAAACAAAACCACAAAGCCTTGCTCTCTGTCCCTTGGCTCCCCAGCTCCATGGATTCCCTCCCCCCTCCCTCTCTGGCCAGTCCACCTCTGGCTCATGCCCCTCCTCCCAAGCTCTCAGGACCCCACCCGAGTGACATCGTTCCCTCCCTGCAAACCTGTCTCCACCAGCTAAGCTCTTCTGAGACGCAGATCTGGGTGCCAGCCTGCAGACACCCTCACCCCGTGTCCTGTGGGTCTCCACTCCACAAACCCAACTACCCCTTCCCCCAAACCAGTGCCTGCTCTTGGTCCCCATCCCTCTCAGGGACCTCACCTGTGCCCAGTCACCATGGCCGTCAAGCTGGGGCTCCTCCTGCTCACAAGTCCCTGACCCAGAGCATCACTGAGCCCCAGCACATGCACCTCCAGATGTCTCTGGCTTCTGTTCCCTCCTTGACACACCCAAGCGTGCCCTCACTTCCTCTCTTATGAACTTTTCCAATAACCTCTCAACCAATTCCCCAGCTGGGGAACTTGGAACCGGTCACTTTACCTCCTTGAGTTTCAGTCATCTACTCTTCAAATTTGGTGTAATGACACTCACTGCAAAGGGCTGGAGGGGAGAACCCACTGTGGTCCCAGGTATAAATATAAATATAAATCACTTAGCACCGTGCTCAGCATGTGCCAAACAAATGTTAATCCATCTCTCCTTCTCCCACTTCTGCAGCCCCGTTCTCCAGCCTGTGGTTTACCCTCTAGAGACAAATCTGATTTCTAGAGTCCTGTTTGCCAAACACACCCTGCAATTTTCTGCTTCCAATCATCCAGCTGCAAAAGTATTGAGTGTCTTTTTTTTTTCCATCTTAAACCAAGTTGATATTGTATAAAATTATCTGGTTATTTTGATTTATCTAAAATATTCAGATCAGGAGGATACCTGAATTTTTAAAAATAATTATGCTTTTTTAAAGCTTGTCTCAGGAAGTTTTTATAAAACCAAGTAGAAAGAACTCATTCCCGTTAGGCATTACCCTTCCTTCCCACTCTGCTTTCAGAAGGATTTGCAATTCAAATTGAGGATAAACTGTATTTTCACTTAGAAAAACACATTCCCTCTAGCAAGAAAATTCTCTTTTGAAGAAATCCCTGACCAAAGAGCCATATCTTTATATGTGCTACAATTTAACAAGAAAATGCTATTGATCTTTTCTCTTTATATTCTTTTGCATTATCTCTGTAACGATGGACATTTAGAACTGCACAATCTTTCTCTTTCTCTCTCTGTGTCTCTCTCTGTCACACACACACACACAAATCCCTTTGTCTTTTCAGATTTTTTCCCCAAAAAGTCCCCACAAACAACAGAGCTCGGGTTAATTTAAATTAATTTAGCTGACATCAGCTCAGGGCCAGATCCTCAGTGTCAAAATGAAACAGAAAATTGAATATAACCCATACTTCAGCTGAATTATCCGACAATTGCCCAAATTTCTATATCCCCTAAGAAAACTACTTTCAGATGAATATGGAATTTCTTCTATAGCACGTTGGTGTGTTAAGTAAAGGGGACAGATGGCTCTAGAGTGTCGAGTGGGGCTCAGGAGCGTGGATGTACTGATATCTCTGAGTTTCAGTTTTCTCATCCAGGGGTGTTGTAAGGATTAAATTAATTCACTCATGTAAAGCGGTTAGGATAAGGCCCGGCACATGCTAAGTGCTCAGTGACAACAGGAATCATTATTATTCCAGACAAAATCTGTATGGTTCCAAGTACTAGGAACCTGGAGGCAGTATAATGTAATGATCAGAGACTTTCTGCTCCGACAGCCTACGTTCAAATCCTGACTCCATTACTCACTAGCTGTGTGACTCTGGGCAAGTTACATAGCCACTCTGTGCTTCAGTGATACCATCTGTAAAAAAAGCATTAAAAATTGTACCTGCATCAAAAAAAAAAAAAAATTGTACCTGCATCACAGAAATGTGAGAATGAAGTGAGACAGTGGAAAATACTTAGCACGTACAGTGAACGCTCAATAAATTTTGTGTTATTTTTCCTTGCATTCTACAAAAATAGTTAATTGAACTGCTTCCCCAACAACAAGGACGCTTTCAAAATGGTAGATTTTTCCACTTCAGTTAATTAGGAGCCAAGTTACCTCACCGTACACCTCCTATTCAAGCGACGTCCCCATCCATGTCTGGCAGGGCCCCTTAGACCAAAGGTCAGACAGGCTCTCTCTCTGCAATTGGCAGCCCGCGCGTGGACACGTGACCTGAGCTCAGCCAATCAGACGCTCGCTACTGGCAACTCCGACACTGCTTCTTAAAGCAGACAGAGGGGGATGGGTGGATACGGGAAGGGTGGCATCTCTGGTTTTTCTGTCTCCTAAAATGCATAATTACAAAATCAACACATGACCTTTACAACCAGAAGAAGCATCCATAAATATAGTCAGAAAGTATGATTAATCTCTTTGCAAATCATCCGCCTCGATTCTCCTTGTCAGTTAGCTAAGTCCCTCTGCAGCTTGTTCTCCCCACGTGTCATAGGCATCCCCCAACGGCAATGGATGTCTACGAGACTCACTCTATTGTGGCTCGAGACTTTTCCATAATATAAATGCCCCACTATTTTTTTTCAAACATTCCTCTTTGGACAGGAATCTTTCGGATATCCATTACACTTGTAGATGCACATCCTCATTGACCCAGCAAGCCCCGTTTCAGGAATCAGTCCCACAGAAGTAAAGCACTAGCTTGCACGTAAGGCCGCACATACAAGGATATAGTTAGTGCATATTGCTTGCAGTATCAGAAACTGGAAAGAACCTAAATGCCCAGCAATCTCCCCTGATCTATGTGGTTTATTGCATTTAGTTTGGGGAGGGGAGAAAATTCAACTGTGAAAAGCGTGTAATGAAAACCACTACTCAAACCCAGGTGAGAATTGGGAATTTTAGATTCCTTCCAACAATGAAATTGAGACGCTTTTCATTTTTGTGGGTTAGGGGAGGCGAGAAGAAAAAATAACAGGCGTATGTCAAGGTCAGATTACCACAGCACAAATGGGTCATTGTTAGGTCTGTATTACCCACATGGACAGCAAATCTGAATCCTCAGAGAACCCAGGTTCAAATTTTGCTTCCATCCAGAGAGTCTCAAACTACATTACGCATAATATTCACCTGGGACTCTCTGCAAACAGACGGTTGATTCCGTAGGCCTAAGGGGCGGCCCGAGGTGGCGCATCTCTCACAAGCGACAGGGTGATTTGGATACTGCCAGCTGGGGGACCTCACCTTGAGGTGTAAGGATCTGACCAATTCACATTTGCTGTCTGAACTGAATTCCCCTCATTTGTCAAATAATGTGGTTGATTAGGGTGCCCATCCATGTGAGTTTTCCCAGGACTATCCCCGTTGTTGCACTGAAATCCCAAGTCCCAGGCAAACGAGGACCACTGGATTAGATCAGTCAGAGACCTCAGCAGCTGAAAAGTTATGTAAGTGAATGAAGCGGCAGGTTGGAGACTTTGGCAAACAGAAGAGCTTCAATGCCCACTCTCTCAAGCTCCACCCAAGATTCTCCAACTTGCAGTCTTGGCCCAGATGACCCTGTAGAAATTCTGAGAAACTCTGTAATAGATTTTTTCTGATGGTAGCTATAAATGTCCATGGGTGATGGGTCACAGTGAAAATATTGGAAATTAATGACTGTCCAGGAACGAGATGAAAATGGCTTAAAGAGAGGGCAGAAAAAGAGTCTACCCGTTCATTCAAAACCTGACTCTGGTAGCCAGCCTGCCATGATTCTCATCCCCTGGTTGTCACATCCTTCTGTGGCTGTCTCCCACCCTGGCTAGGGCTAACCTGTATAATCAAAAGGATATTGTGATGACAACAATACTGCAAAATAATTTTTTTTAAATAGGATATTGTGGAAATGATGGGGTTTGACTTCTGAGGCCAGGTCATAGAGGCTCTTGTCTTACTGCTTTTTTAGATCACTTGCTCTGGGGGAAGCCAGCCATCATGTTGTGAGGATGCCCAAACAGTCCTATGAAGAGATTCACATAGCATTGAGGCCTCCTGTCCACAGCCATGTGAGGGAGCCATTTTGGAAGTGGATCCTTCAGCTTTAATCAAGCCTTCAGAGGATACAGACCCAGCCCACATCTTAACTGCAATCTTATGAGAGACTCTGAGATGGAACCACTCAGCGAAGCCACTCCCTACCAAGCACTCTGAAAATTCCCCAAGGACCGAAGACCCAAGAAGTTGCAAACTGGCAGACGGCAGGGCCACAAACAAGTTTTGTTCTGCCTGCATGTGTTTTTTTCTTTTTAATGTGAATTAATTACCAAATCTAAAAACCAGGTTATTCCCATGCAAATCTGGATTCCCAGCACCTCCTGAAAAATTAGAAGCACTTTTATTCCTGCAGATCGAGGATAGGCCAGGGCCAAGCAGCATCTGCCCCTTTCAAGGGGACTGCTCTGCCCTGCATCAGCACACCCTCTGCCTCCAGCTGTCGCTCCCCCTGGCTGGTGCCACTTGTGAACGTTCCATGCGGGCCCTCCGAAGTCTGTGATCCTTGACTTAGAGATCAGAAATCTGTTCACCAGTGATTCTCAAAGTGTGGTCTGGGGACCAGCAGCAGCACCTGGGAACTTGCTAGAAACGCAAATTTGGGGGTCAATCCAGAAATACTGGGGTGGAGCCCAGTGATCTGTATTTCAACAAGCCCTCCAGAGGATTCTGAGGCATGGGGAAGAACCATTGTTTCTCACAAGTAAGGTCTCTTGCTTTTGGCCACCGTATTAGTTTTCTATGGCTCCCATTAAAAGGTACTACAAACTTGGCGGCTTGGAAGAGCAGAAATGTATTGTCTCACAGTTCCAGGGGCTAGAAGTTTAAAATCAAAGTGTCATCTCCCTCTGAAACCTGGAGGGGAGTTCTTCGCTGCCTCTTCCTGGCTTCTGGTGGTTTGCCAGCCACCTTCGGCACTGCCTGGACCGTAGAGACATCACCTGAGCCCTCCATCTCTACACTCTTCTCCCTATGAGTCTTCCCATCATCTTCTCTCTGGGTGTGCCTGCCTCTGTGTCCAGATGCCCTCTTTTAATAAGGACACCAGCCATATTGGATTAGGGCCCACCCTGAGACTTCATGTGAAGTCCGTTATCTCTGTAAAGACCCTATGTCCGACTAAGGTCATTCTGACACACTTCCCAAGGGTTAGGACTTCATATTTGAGCAGGAGGCTACAATTTAACCGTAACAGAAACCATTTTCTGCTGTGCAGAAGAGACTCGAAATGCCGGAGGATCTGGCTCTGCCAACTTGCAGACCGTGCCCCCGGTGCCGTGCCCGGGAAACGCCAGCGGTCTGTGCCTGCTGCCAGGCTGCGGGTGGGCTCCTGGGCGGCCACCCCACGCCAGGTTCCCCGGGCACTTCTGCGGGCCCGGGCACCTTCAGAGACGTGGTGAGGAGCAAGAGTCTGGGAGCGACTGGACCTCAAAGAAACTTATCACCTGTTCTTTTTCCTGCCACATGTATAAATAAACAATACAATTTTTTAAATGGAGGGCTCATTGTGCAATGTACTGAACTCTGGACCGCCAGTTCTCTGTTGCGACTTTGAATTTCTCTGAGCCTCAGATTTCTCGGGTGTATACTGCGGGGCTTGTACGACCAGTGCATAATCTCCCCTCCAGCTCTAAAAGTCCGTGACTAATTGACATTAAAAGAACTTTCCATTTCAGAATACCCAATTCCCTCCTCTATCATTAAACAAGCCACTGTTACATTGCCCAGTATGTCTGTGTTTAAGGAGTCGGTTCATGTGCTTTGTCAAGTATCTCTTCTAAGCAAAGCAACTTGTCCTCTTTTTACAATGCATTTG
The DNA here is from genome assembly GCF_024610735.1 of Ursus americanus. Classification (NCBI taxonomy): domain Eukaryota; kingdom Metazoa; phylum Chordata; class Mammalia; order Carnivora; family Ursidae; genus Ursus; species Ursus americanus. The sequence continues at coordinate 33,292,453 of NC_142132.1, forward strand.
AGCGACGTGAACCCCTTAGTTCAGATAAAAATCTTGAGGCATCTGCGGTCAAGCGAGCGAGTAGATTTCCCAGCCCCCCGGCGGACACGGAGGGGTGGGGCGGTGCTGAGAAGCCTCCGCGTGGGTCAGCTTCTGTGCTGCGGGGGCACGGTGCTGAGCACTGCAACACGAGAACTCTCACCCAGAAAACTCACCACGTAATCCAGGGCTAAGCTTCCACCCTGTCCCAGGTTTCTAACTCGAGCTGACTCTACTTCAAAAGAAGGAAAGCTTGTTTGGCCTAATACCCGTGAAGCGCCGGTTTCAGGAATGTGACATGCTGTTAAACCGCAGCCAGGCAAGCTTGAGGCCGCTGAGATTTTCCAAGGATGAAAGTTTCACTTTTCAAAGAAAAACACGGCACCGCAAAGCTGGAGAGACATAAGGTGACCGGTGTTGATTGGCCCCAAGAAGCTCACTCTCCCAAAGAACACCTACTATGTGTGGGCGCATTCCGGGAGGCACAGGAGGATGGGCTCCGTGTGCGAGGAGGAGACCCAGTTGCTGCCTAGGGCGAGCTCTCAGGAGGCCGAGGGAAAGGACCGCTGGGCAGAGTCTGGTGGCGGCACATGGCACCGAGGAGGCTGGGGAGCACTGGGGGAGAGCGGCAGGGCACTCCCCTCAAAGCCAGGGCAGGCGGCCGGTCAGCATGGCACAGCCGGGAGAAGCCTGGGCTGCTGGAGCAGGTGTGAGAGCTGGAGCTGGACACGCTTGGTCGCGGGGCAGGAAAGAGCGTCCCCAGCAATCAACACAGGGGACTCGGCGTCTCTGGGAGGTCACACGTCAGGCCCCCTGTGATCCCACCTTCACATCCGGCTCTGAGGTGTGGCAGAATGGTCCACGAGAGCTGCTGAAGGCCACTGGAAGATGAGGTGGGGGTGTCCTGTCTCCCTAGATTGGAGTTAATCTGCGTTTCAAAGCGAAGAGCCTATCTGGGGGAAATCTCAGAGAATCACACCTCCTTAATTTTGTAAAGGAACTTGGGGGTCATTTAACCTAACTTCTCCCTCCACGTCCCAAACCTTATGGTGGGTTAGTTTTCCAGCTTCTGTTTGGAGGCCTCCACCGACAGGGAGTTTGCTTGCTCAGAAGGTAACCTGGGTCATCACCAAAGGGCTCTAGTTGCCTCAAAATGCTTTCCTTTTATGGTGCTAACTTCTTCCTTTCAACTTCTCCTAAGTGCATGCTCTGTCCTTTGAAACAAGCCTGGACCTGTATTTTCTGCAACAACCCTTGAACTATTTGAAGGCGGGGCCACCAAAACCTCTCTAAACATCCCTTGTTCCTTGCGTGGTACTTTTGTGGGATGGCTCCTAGACCTGGTTAAGGTCATCTGAATGCGGCCCGTGTCCTTCAAAACATGTGCTCTCCCCTTCCCAAAACGGAGAGCCATTTTCCAGAGATACTGAGAGCAATGTAGGTCAGATTGTGGGCTGTCTGTGGGCAACGCTGGAAACCTGAGCCAGCTGGCCTCAAAGACCATAGATGGTGGCCACTTCAGGAACTAAATGAGGATCCAAATCTACACAGCACGGGGTGACACTTCCAGAGGAGACAGGCGGCCTTGACCGGGCCTGAGGCCGAGTACTTGCTAAGCCTGGGAAGTGTGTAGCCTCTCATTGTTTGGGGTAAAAGGCCCTGAGCTAGAGTCCGTGGATGCTGGATTTCATGGACACTGGTGGGGAAAACCACTGGGCCCTGAGCTTGGCATAGAAGGGAGAAGCCCGCCCCCTTGTGGATCTCTGGGGGGTGGCAAGGTGCACAAAGCGCCCTGAAACCTCACGATGAGGGGTCTGGGGGGAGTAGCCTCCTGTCCCTGCTTCCATTTACCAGTTGCTTCTGGCAGCCTGCAAGAGGACTGTCACAGGGCAGGGGAGTGGTAGTGGGGAACACAACGGGAAGTTACCAAGTGGAGACCCCTGGGCCTAGCTGTCCAGCAACAGAAAGTTGGAGATAAATCAGGCAGGTGTGATTAGCTGTTGAAAAAAGAAAGGAAAAAAAGGGGCGGTGGGGAGGCTGCAGGAGGCTTTTCCTGATTCTGCCACTTCCTGGGTGGCCCCAAGCAAGCCACAGTCCCTCAATGGGCCTCCCAGGGCCAAACTGGGAGAAGGCTCCATCCCTCTAAACACTCATACATTAGAGACCCAGCTGGAGGCTTTCACCTGCCAGTACTGACAATAGTCTGTCATTGATGGCACCACACCTCTGACTGAAGACAAGAGGGGATGGGAGGTGGCCAGGGCAAGGGCATAGGAGAAACAGGAGGCAGAGGGCACCAACTTCGGCAGCATGGCAGGCCCACCAAGGTCCCGGAGAGCACTGCACCCTTCCAGCACGCCTCAGGAAGCCCCAAAGAGTCATTTCTCACAGTGGTCTCCCCTCCTTCTATACCTTGGGCCAGTTCTATCTGTAGAACAGTGAACTCCTCCTGAAATGCTGCTCTGCTGGGTGATGCCCAGACACTGACCCAGAGGTGTCTGTGTCATAAAACGTGCCTGCCCAGCTAGACGTGGCCCAGGCCTATTGAGTGTTCAACATGGAAGCCCACAAACATGGCTTCTGCCTCACACCCAAACACTCCCTTTTTTTTTTTTTTTTTAAGATTTCATTTATTTATTTGACAGAGAGACAGTGAGAGAAGGAACACAAGCAAGGGGAGTGTGAGAGGGAGAAGCAGGCTTCCCACCAAGTGGGGAGCCCGATGTGGGGCTCGATCCCAGGACCCTGGGATCATGACCTGAGCCAAAGGCAGACCTTAACGGCTGAGCCGCCCAGGCTGTATGAAACACTTCCAAACCGCCTTTACTCAGCACGAAGCGTATTATCAGAGAGTGTGTTTTTAACGTCTTTGCAAGGTAAATTCTGCACTACTCTGTAACCGATGAGCATAATGGGGCGAAATGTAACCTGGGAAATGCAAGCCAGAAGTGCTTTCCTCAAAGCTCTCCAGATAGAAAATAGAGGTGGATTTAAGAAATTGAATTCTATGCTAAAATGGTTCCGATTCTCTTCTGCAGATGTTCACAGGGACGCAGTCAGGGAGTCACTGAAGATGTTATTTTGAAACGCTTAACTGTCCTCTGACAAAATGAAAGATGTTGAAACCCTTATAAAATGGCCTTTTAAAAATTACCTGAAATAATGTCCTCAGGCTAGCGGGCTTCTAGCTGGAAGCTTCTGGGGCAAACGTTAGTAGGGGAGGGGTCATCTTGCACACCAAGGTGCACTAAAGCTTTGGCTGAAACCAAATAAGCCTGTAATTTCTCATTAAAAAATAAAAACATGATAAGGTTATTATAAGACATTTAAAGTTATTATGTAAACACCCCTGAAAAATTAGAGGATTCCAGGAATATAAGTACAATCCAAGTTCTCCCTAAAAAATAAAGTCAGGTAGAACTTGTAACTCTAATTGTAGAGAGAACCCTTTTCAAATACCTATTTGGACCACCCAGTTTCTGCAGTATTGCCAAATTCTAAAATTGTAATGAAAATTTTAAAGTCCAAAACCTACAAGGCATCAGAGGTTCAGTGAGCAGATTGTGCCATTTCAAAACTGGAAATGTGCTTGCATCAGCAAGTCACCGGGGCTAACCTTTCTGGATTGGGAGTCTGGCCTTCAGTTCAGAACATGGCTATGCCAGGGTCAGAAATGTGACCATACTGCGCTTTCACGGAGGTTAGCCAAGGTTCACAGGGTCAGGACTGGGCCATTTTATCAGTCATGTCAGGCTCACACCCTATTGCCTGGCATAGATAAAAACTTTATCTGTCAGCTTGCTAAATCTGCTCCTCCTGCCTTATTTTCAATAAAGAAAACATGGACCAGCTTATCTAAACAGGAGGCCAGCCTCTTCCAATACTGTTTTCATATGCAACTTCTGGTCTCATTTTGGTCAATAACCGTCCATAATCAGAGTGACCGGCTTTCTCTTACCTGAATCCTTCAGAAAAACAGTGCTGGCACTATGCAACAACATGGATTTATTATGTTTATTAAACATACTAAGTTTATGGCTGAAGGTGTTATGTTAGAGTATGAGAGTTCTCAAAGTATTACCTTTTCAAAACCGTCTTTCCCTAAAGCAAAGCAAGCAAAAAAAAAAAAAAAATCTAAAATTAACTTCAATAGGTATTTCTAAATAGGGTATCTAAACCATAGAAACGTTTGCAAAGGACTAACTCACACACACATACATTATGTTTTCTAATAACGGTTAAGAGAAATAACAGCGAAAGTTTCTTCCTCACAAAAGAATAGATATGCACAGATAACAAATAAAGCCATGCAGGTAGACACTTGGAAATCGGGTTAAATATACAAATAGAAAACCAGTGAGCTTTCCCCACAGGAATCTTAAATGCAAGACAAACACCTTCAGATTTTACTTTATTTGGAAACTATCCAAATTCATTATTTTAATATTTAAAGACTGTGGTACTGTAGTAGACACACATAAATATTATAATATACCTTTAGAAATTAAATATAATAAAATCAACATGACACTGTAAAAACTCATGTACACTTCAAATAGGTCTGAGTTCTGGGCGCTCGCACCCATCAGATCTCCCCCTGGAAATGGGTGAACCTCGCAGGGAGACCATCCACAGGGTACGCGGTGGGACTGGTTTTCATTGTAGGAGGTCCATTTAGAAGCTGCCAGTCACAATGCCTAGCCAGCTCCACTGTAAATATTTTGAGAAGCATTTTTGCAAACTCCTTCCCTACACAGCTCCTCAGCCCTCCTCCAAATGGAATGAAGCTGAACCTGGATGCGTCCTCCGGGTGAGGCTGCAGAAATCGGTCAGGATTAAATTCGTCCTTGTTGGTGAAGATGTCTGCCACGTCGTGAGTATCACAGATACTGTAGATAACATTCCAGCCCTTGGGAATCTGGTAGCCCTGCAAAAGATGATGAAGGCCCCAGGGCTGACAAACTGGAATCTAACTTTCAACAACAAAAAAGCCGTCACTGATAACCGGAGGAATTATGAGTTGAAAAAAAAGAGTGTGAGGAGGGAGACAGGACAGACAGACCTTCAGACTACCGAAACACGTGTCCACCTGGGGCAGGATAATGATATCAAAAGCGTAAGAAATGTAAGTCAATGCACAGAGAAGCCAAGGGGAGATTTAAAACCGCAACAAAAGGAACGGGGTGGGGGGAGCAGGAAGAGAACTTTTAACTTACATTTAATTCAAAAGTCTTAAGAGCAACCCGAAACCCTCCTGGAACTGGGGGATTCAGTCGAAGTGTCTCTTTAATAACACACCCGATGTATTTAAGCTGTTCCAAAGTTTCCATGTCCAACTTGTTGTCTTGATTGCTCTTGCAAAGTAAACCCTATCAAAACAGTCATACAGAGGTGAACGGTTATTTTGTGCTCCAATAAAATCAGCCCAGCAGACGGAAACAGGGCTTAAGTGGCGGCTAGACCCAAAGGGCCCATGATGGGAGAGGGTGAGGGGGAAACTGAGCAGCTAATGACCATTTGCCTCCGCCCCTTGGCCCAAATCCACTATCTATTTACAATTCCAAGAGACTGCTGCTCCCCACTTAGAACCACAAAGCTTCTCCCCCCCAACCCCGCCCCCATCACCACCACCTAGGAGTCCCCATTCATCCCCTTGAACAGACAAATTCAAGAAAGTGGAATCTATCTGAAAAATCTCGAACGTACTGCCAAAAGTGGAGAAGGGGTAGGAATACAAGGATCAAACCCTTCCTGAGTGGGATCGAGGCTCAAAGTTCCTTCCTTTTTATTCACAAAGCTAATTCTCTTTCCCCAGCTGCCCTCCCATCCCTGGGCCCTGCACTTCAAAATATTCGGAGAAGGCGGCACACTTACATATTGGCAAGTTGGCTAGGGAGCAGCTGAATTTCTTAAGCTAATAGGGAACCCCAGTATCCCCCTACCTTACTCTTTAGCTCCTCTCGAACTTTCTGGAGAACATGGGGGTAGAGCCCAAGGTAAGTAATCAGAGATGTGGCCGCACTAGCTGTGGTTTCATGTCCCCCAAAGAGGAGTTCGGTTGAAGACTGCTTTAGTGCCTAAGAATGGAAGAAGACAAGTGTGCATGCAATTTTACACAGCAATTACTTAGAACCAAACTGAAAGTTCTGGAAAGATGAGAAGGGCTAAAAGTTTGCGGACAGAAAGCCAAGGAAAGCTACATTTTTAAAAAAAAAAAAAACCAAATGCATGGTCCTTTTAATTCAGCTAGAGCAGGAAAGCCAGTAAAATCTCACTACACTGGGAATTCTTGAATGAAAGCTTTGGTTGTATTAAAATCGCCCAACATTCTTTATTAACATTTTGCAAATTCCAGCTTTCCCTGTAAAACCGGGTAGGGCTGGGGGACGCTCCCTGTTCCACTGCAGCCTCTGCCACAGCTCTCCTGACCCGGTGTCTCAGCCTTCCGGGTTCCGTCTCCGGTGTCTGGGCGGTCTGCCCACTCTGGAGTCCGGGCGTGCGCTTTGGGCTACCGCGCTTGGAAAGCCGGGGGACCAAATTCCGCACCGCCTCTTCCTGAAGTCGCCCCTCACCTGCATGTCCAGCCTCTCTCCCCTCTCCCACGAGTGCTCGATCAACAGCTGCAGCGCATCTTTGCAGCCGCTACCCGCCTCGGCCGTGCGCAGCCCGCAGATCTTGGCGCGAATGTTCTCCTCTATGCGCGCGTGGATGAGGTTCCGCGCCTTCATGCCCTGAGCGCAGAGAGCGCACTGCAGTGAGCAGACGCCGGGCCCCGCGCCCCCGCGCCCCCAGCGCCTCACCCTGCACGCTCCCTCACCCGGTACAGCCCGCTGAAGGGCACGTCGATGGGCAACGAGAAGAGATTGCGGGTCATTTCCTCGAAGGCCTCCACCAGCTGCTGCTCCGCGTCCCCGCCGCTCGCCAGCCGGGGCTCACAGCCCAGCAGGATGCGCATGGCGATGCGGAACATGAGGCGCTTCACCTGGGGGTAGACCAGGAGGCCGCGCTCGCCGCAGCTCAGCCACTGTTCCAGGCAAGTGCCCACTTCCTCAGCGATCACTGGCACGTAGCACTGGAGCGCCTCGCGGCTGAAGGCCCGCATAATCACCTGAGCTCCGAGGAGGAAGAGTGTTAAAAGCGCCCCCCCTCGCCTTCCGGGATCCCCTTCCAGCCACCCCCACCCCCGCCAGACCCAAGGCGCTTCCCGGCCAAAGTGGCCGTGAGCGGGTCACCTCATGCAGCTAAGGCTCGCCGGGCAGCCATCTCCTTGAACCCCTGCTGCCGACGAGGTCCCCCTGCCTGTCCAGGCACCGCCACCCCCGCCCTCACCTTCTTGCGCTGCTTGTGAGAGGAGTCGTGCAGGTTGGAGAGGCAGCCGGAGCCCAGGATGGTGCGCACCGACGCGGGCCAGTGGACCGACACCAACCGGTGCTCCCCGAGCAAGATGCGCCGCACGTTGTCGGCGCCCATCACCCGCACCGTGGGCCGCCCGAACAGATGCGTCTTGTAGATGAAGCCGTATTTCCTGCGCTTCATCTGCAGGAACTTCCTTCGCTGGGAGAGGAGAGCGGAGGAGAGAGGCGGGCGTGAGGGGGCGCCTCGGAGCGCCTCGCCTCGGGCTAGCCCCGGTCCTAGCCGTACTCACCTCCCTCTCGGGGACGTCTACCCCGGCTTCATGGAAGCCCGGAGCCGACTCGGGCTCCTGGGAATCGTCCCGTCCCGCCCAAGCTCCCTTACCTGTAGCACCATCTGCAGTGTTTCCCCGAAGAAGGGGAAGCCCATGGTTCCGGGGGGCAAAGGGAGGGCGCAGCTGCGGTCGCGGCCGCTCACGCAGTACAGGTCCCAGAGCTTGATCGCGGCCAGGAAGAGCAGCAGCGGTAGCACGAAGGTGCAGAGCGCACTGGCCAGCAGCGCCGGGAGCCCCATGGCGCGCCGCGGCCTCCCACGCCACCTGCTGCCGCCGCCAGCGCTCCCAACCCCGCCGCGCACCCGCTTTATAGGCGGCCCAGGGTGCTGCCCACGTTAGCTTGGTCAGACAAATTAGTTCACCTAAAGTTCATCTTTAATTGCGGATTGGGCCCCTGGCTCCTCCCCCCGCAAGGCGCTGCCCAAAATCTTTAACCGTTTGTTCCACGCCGAGGCAGAGGCGGCACGGTGGCGGCTTCCCTCGGAGCGCGCCTCCTGGGGTGCGGGGCTAGGAGTAGCCTGCCTCCCCCTTACAAGGTGTGCGGAGCTCCGAGAAGGCGGCAGAGGCCCACCTGGGCTCCTGGGAGCGGGAAACTCCAAGCCCTGGACTTCCAGGCAGTCTCTTTGGAATCCCGCGCCCCCCCCCCCCCACCCCGCCAGGTCCGACGGGCGGTCCCAGGCCAGAGCTGCCTTCAATGGCTTTCCATTCTCAGGCGCCGCGTGGGCTCCCTTCCACCTGCTGGGGAAGCAAAGGGAAGTGCATTCAGGAACCGACTAGCTGCCAGATCCCACACTGGGGAAACTGAGGTCCAGAACGCAGAGCAAAACGCAAACCTCCCGATTCTCCCGAAGATCCCGCAGAAGAATCCAGGGCCACGACCTAAGCGAGAGTCGGAGGGGAGTCAGACCTGATCCACGGATCATGGATCCTAGCTCCCCAAACCCCTCATGGAGGCTAGCACTCATGAAGTCCTGGAAGGTCCGACTTAAGGGTACAAGAGAGCTTCCAAGTCCCTCAGGTCTCCAGGTACAACCTTGCACAAGTCTGAGCCCCGACTCTGACGCCCCAGTGGGAGACCGCGGGGGCAATTCATCCACCGCGAGGCAGCCAGCGCTCCGCGAACCCGCCGCTGGCGTCCGGATTCCGAGGGCCCTGGGAGTCACAGCCCCAGCTAGGCAGAAGGGAAGAGGATCCTTAGACCTGGGCTGATAAGGTGACAGAGATAGACGAAGGAAAGCCTGGGAGTCTGTACTTCGGGATCGGCTCCATCTCTACTTGCATGACCTTGAGCAAGTCACCACACATCCTTGCGCCTGTTTCCTTCTTCTTAATATGAAGGCGGTAATTCCCCGATCTGTCTACACCCCGGGGCAGTTGAGAGTTTGCAACTAGGGACCCTTAGCTGCAAATACTTTTCCCGGCAACGCGCGCGCTAGGTTACTTCACCCGGATGACCTGGACTCGGGGCCCACGAACCTTCCTCCGCTCTCCCAGCTCCCGCCCACAGAAGCCACCCAGGTGAGCGGGGTGCTCGACCCTCAACCCAGGCCTCTGCCGGCCCCTAATGGGAGTGTTGAGGGAATCCGTCCTTCTGGCCTTCGTCCAACTGCAGTCAGCTGCTACTGCAGCCAATGCGGGGAGCTCGGACACTGCGGAAAGTGCACGTGCGCACCCCACTTCCCACCTGGCCGGCCCACAGGCATCCCTGGTTTCAGGGCTGAACGCACCAGCAGCGCCGAAAACGAAACATAAACTCGGGCTCTTGCAGGAGCACGCCGCACGCCTTGGAAGGCGTCCCTTGGAAATGGAAAACTCTTTGATCCTAAGAGCTGTTAAATACGTGGCCCTCCCACAATGGTCCCCAAAGCCGGCGGGAGTGGAAAATGTCTGTGGAGTGGTAGGGACCGCACGGGCCCGCAACGTTCCCAGCCGGAGTCGCCATAGGGCTTGTTGGACTCGGGCGTTTCAGAGGCTCTAGGGAAGGGTCTCTCCCGCTGTCATGCCTTCGCACGATTTGGCGACTGTAAACGGTGCCGGCCAACTTCTGGCACCGGCGGGAACGCGGCGAGACTCGCCAGAAGTAATTCTCAGAAATTCTGGGCCCGCCCCTTTCGAGACCGTGTTCGGGCCGGTGAGCAAAACCGGCCAGCGGGGGCGTGACCTGGGGCCCATTCCCAATCCTCTGCCCTGACCTGCCTGTGACCCCTGCAGGCCGGACCGTGACATCCGAGTGAACTCTGCAGGGCCACCTCGCCAAGTTCAGCGCGCGCCGGGTCACGAGATGAGTGGGGCCTGCGTTCTGGAAATTGCCGCGGGAGGGGGAGAATTTTAATAAATCTGCCCATCGAGACCCGCGGGGGCGTCGGGCAGGAAAGGATTAAATGTGAGAGTGAAGATCATTAAAGAACATCTTGAATGGAGGAAGGGGGTCAATAAATTATCAGCCCGATAAGAACTTCCATTAGAAAACTTGCGAAGCTTTCTTGGGTGGTGGTGGGCGGGGAGGAGGATTGGTTCACTGGAAAACAAAATATTTCCAAGATGTTTACAAAACAGCCTCCTTGTTGCTAAGGGTTGGGGGTGGACAGTAGTTTTTTTTTGCTGAAGGAGGGGAGTGAGGACCCAGAGGTAGACCGGAGTCAGGTGAGCTCTGGCCGCTGAAGGACCCAGCCTCCACCTTTCCCCCTCAACCCCTTCCTACCTCCTGAGCACTCATTCCTGTCTGGGGGTGCAGGGTTTTGTACCTGCTGTTTCCTCGGCTTGGGGAGCTCCTTTCCCAGGTCACCGGTGGCTGGTTCCTTCCCAAGTTGAATGTCACCTCCTCACAGAAGTCTTCCCTTCCCACCCTGCAGAGCTTAGCCCCAGGTACTGTGTCTTACAGACCTGTTTTATTCTGTGGAGAGCACTTAGCACCAGCCCCAATTCTGGTGCTCTGCTGGTTTATTGTCTACCTCCTTCATGAGCATATGCGGTCCAGGAGGGCAAGAACCAGAATGCTCCTTCGTAGGAGAATCTGGAGGTACCACAACAGGAGTTCAGGTGTTCCCTGAAATTACTGAACAGGATATTATCAATGGGAAATTGGAGCTGCCCCTACAGGAGCCTATAGTGAGTACAGATCCTAAAACAGGTAAACCAAGTTTCTTGGAACCACCTACACCTGAAACCTCCTCCCCATATTTGTCTTCTCTCCCCCTATCAGAATCAACCCCCAGTCCTGGTCCTCCTGCCCCCTCTCCCTGATGGGAGCTTCTCAGCCCGGATGTGGTCTCTGCAGCTTCAGGAGCGCCCTGAGGGCAGGCCCCAATTCTGCCACTTTTGTTGGCTCCAGTGCCTGCCGAGCCCGTGGCCTGGCGCCCGGTCTGCGATCAGCAGTGGGTGATGAATTGCCCTGGATGGGGGTTATGGCGGTGTCAGCCGAGCTCGGAAGGGCCCGCTGAGCTCTTGAGCTACCGACCGTGCCTGTGCCTGCTGCTTCCCCCTTTCCTCTGGCCCCGGGGATCCACCTTAAGCATAAGGTCAGGAGGGCACCAGCTTCCTTCTGGTTCACTAAGGGGTCAGCTCGGGGCCTGGGCGGCAACTTCCCTCACTCACCCATCATGTCCAGCTGCCCTGGACTGTCTGAAGATGGGTGGCAGCTTGCACTGGGCTGATGGGAATGGTGACACTTGGAGGCTCTCGGCTTTGATTTAAACACTGGAGGAAACCTCTGTGTTGGAGTCCTTAAGCCAACCTCGCGATCACTATGAAAGGACAAAGGGCTGAGCCCTACCTAGTGGCCACAGGCCCAGAGGCTGGAGCAGGGAGTAAGCGATGAGGTGGAGGAGAGCACAGGCCAAGGAGTCCAGGAGCCCGTTGCTAGCTCCTCCGGGAAGTCTTCTGCCTGTTTCTCCTAAGCAAAAGAGGAGGTGGAGCTACAGGGATAATCCTTAGCCCAGCTCTTGGGCTATGCTCAGGAGGAAAGCTCTGGCTACTCTTGTGGGGGGGGGGAAGGGGGGTCTTTCGTGGGTATCTTCCAACCCCTACCCCACACCTTCCCACCAGGGAGCAGCTGCTCAGCTAAGCCCTAGCCTCCTCACTCAACTGCTGCCAGGAAACCTCTTGGCTGGCCTTCCTGTTTGGGGTAGAAATATCTCAAACCTCTCTGATTATGTCTCAACCTCCCATAAAAATAATCCAACCTTAGAGACACCTCTATGTGCCTATTCCCCCCCTGTATATATGGGAAGATTAAGCCCGTTCTTGAAGTAGGAATTTTTCTTTTAAGAAGTCGCCAGCAGAACAATGATGTTGAGCCATTTAGAGCCCTGGAAGCGCCCACAGTTCTGAGTTTCCGCCGAGACTGAGACCGGTAGAGTGGCCTCGGCGCACCAAGCCGAGGTCAGCTGCCTGAGGGCCTTCCGCTGGGCGCCTTCTCGGTGTGTCTTACTATGGCCCAAAGCCAGGCCGGAGATGCGCTTCCTCCCAAGGGTCGCAGGTCCAGCCGCATTTGCTGGGTCTCTGGCACCGTCCAATCCTGCCCTAGCAATCCGCCCCGCCGCCCCAAGATCCAGGCAACCCCCCCGGGCGTGGCGCCGGAAGGCGAGGCCCCGCATCTCCTAGTGAAGATCTGTTCCCTTCATCCCTGCTTGGAGATCCGGGGAAAGGCTTAAGAGGCTAGGCTCACGACCTTTCCTTCCTCAGGGCGCAGAGCGCAGGGGGCACCTTGCCGCCGGCCTGAGCCCTTCTCCGGGGCGCCGTGGCTCCGGCTCGCGCTCCTCCTCCCTCGAAGTCTGGCACAGAGCTGCATTTGGTGACCGTTTGTTGAACGAGGGAGCGAGCGCCCGACCCGGCACTGAGAAACCGCAGATGGGCGGCGCTGACAGCGCGTCGCTGCCCCGGGCCAAGTCCCGAAGCGCAGCGGCTCAGAGGCGTAGCCCATCTCGCGCTGCCGAAGGCGCGAGCGGGTGGAAAAAGAGCCGCAGCCCGTCCGCCGGGTGCACGACGGGCACGGTCTGCATGGCGGGGAAGGCAGGCGTGGCCAGTTCCCAGCGCGCCGTGCGCACCAGCTCCACCGCCAGCAGCTGGAGCACCGCCTGTGCCAGCTCCTGGCCGAGACAGCTGCGCGCTCCGCCGCCGAAGGGGACGTAATGGAAGCGGCGGGAGGCGCCCCGCGCATCCTCGCCCGCCGCGCCGAAGCGCTCGGGGTCGAAGCCCTCAGGCGGGCTGCGGTACACCGCGGCCGTCTCGTGCGTGTCCCGGATGCTATACATCACGCTCCAGCCCTTGGGGATCTGGTAGCCCTGTGGGGAAGTGAGGAGACCCGCCTGACTACGAGGCGCTTGGAATCGGGTCCTGAACCCACCCTCCGCCCCGGGGGCCTGCAGTAACGCACGTCTAAGCCGCAAGCTAGGAGAACGCTCTGCGTTCCAATTTCAGCTCCTTCTCCGGTGAGCTGTGTGACCTAAGGCTGGATACTCAAGCTCTCTGACCCTGTTTCTTAACTGATAAAATAAGAACAAAAACGCCCGTTTTGTTAATAACGGTCTGGCATATGTATTAAGGATCACTAAATGTGATCTATTGGTGCTTATGTTTCAGTGTTTTGTTTTTGTCTTTTTTTCCTTCTGACATTAGGTCAAGAGACCTAAGTTCTAGTTTTGCACCTACCCTCTGCCTGGGTGGGAGCAACACAAAGGACCCTCATTGCTCTACGGTCAGCCCAAGAATAAAGCTCTTCTTTGCAGTGAACTGAAAACTGACTAACAGTACCACCCCCAATCCATTACCTGCACAATATTTAGGTCTGGTAGCCACACTTCAAGAAGATGCACATGGCAATTAAACCCAGGCATCCTTAAAATGTTGGAAGGCAACTCTCATGTTTCCTCTACCCACCTCCAGGTTTTTCAACTATTCTACTTTTGGATGTGTCTTCCAACCCCCCCCCCCCCCATCCTGCTTCCCTAGCCTGAACAAGGAGCATGCGCGCTCGCTCGCTCTCTCTCACCTCTCTAGACCTCAGTGTTCCTACTGTAAACTGGAGGATGGCTCCCCTCTACTCCCCCTGGTGGACCTGTGCTCCCCTTCCTCTGTTTCCCTTAGAATGTAGAATGAAGTATGAATTCCAAGAGGCAGCATCCAAGACACTTCTAAACACCTCACTAATCCACCCACCTTTGTCTGGATGGTCTCCTCTCTGCTGGTGTGCTGTCCCCATCCTGACCCTTCACTGCTCCATGTCAAATGGCAGCCCCTAAAATGTTTTGGGTTATTCAGCATTGAGGAGCACTGTCTTCCTCACACCAGTTTGGGATGAAGCTATTGGTCCTGGCCTCCTTTCTCTCCACCATGAACTCCTCCAGGGCAGAATGCCAGTCGCTATGGTGCACTGGACCCCTGGTATGCAACGCACCACGGAGGTTCGTTCAGTGTTTAAAGTAAGGCTCAGGGAAGGAGGTGCCCAATCTCTGCCTGCAGTGACAGCCACTCAGGCAAACACCCTCAGTTTGGCAAACGAGGGCTCCACTGTCTGATGCTGCCACTGTGTCTCACAGCCCTGGCGCACCACCTGACTGACGTGTCAGAGCTGGAAGGGACCAAGGCCACTTCCTGCTAGAGGGTAAACTGAGACCCAGAGTGAAGAGGGAATTGGCCAAGGTCTTATAGAGATGGAGCCAGGCTGGGGTAACAATGAGCTCGTGAGGGAGTAGGCGAGTGGGGTACGGGACACAGTGGGGGGCTCTCCTTGTTCCCCACTCACACTGGCTAAGGAGGGGGTGTTGCGTGGAGAAAAGTATGTTTTTATTCTAAAACAGCTCTAGGGTGCTTGGGTGGCTCAGTCGGTTAAGCGGCTGCCTCCCGCTCAGGTCATGATCCCGGAGCCCCCGGGACCGAGCCCCGCCTCGGGTTCCCTGCTCAGCAGGGAGTCTGCTTCTCCCTCTGCCCCTCACTCCGCTCGTGCTCTCTCAATCGGATAAATAAAACTCAGTTCTAACTGAATTGGCTGGCCCTCACCGCTGCCGAAAGCCTCTTCCTAGCCTTGTTGGTTCGCCAGGCGCCGGGCTTCGCGCCCCTCAACCGTGGATCCGGGGGAATGGGACCGAGCTCGGCCCGTTTCCTGGGCGGAAAGCGAAGGCTCGGAAGGGAAGAGGCGGCCTCGCGGTCCTAATCCCCCGGCCCCGCCCGCCCTGCCCCGCGCCAGGTGGCCGGGGGCGGGGGGCGGGGCGGGCGCGCGCACTTACGTCGAGCTCGAAGGTGCGCAGCGCCGTGCGGTAGCCCCCGGACACCGGCGGCAGGAGGCGCAGCACCTCCTTGACCACGCAGTCGATGTAGCGCAGACGGCCCAGCGCCGCCAGGCTGAGGTCGGGCTCGCAGCCGCAGTCGGGCCGGGGCCCCGCGCCGCCCCCCGCGGCCCCCGCCGCGCAGCCGCACGCGCGCCCCAGTCCCTGCGCCGCCAGCTCCTGCCGGATCTTGGCGACGGCCGCCGGGTGCTGCAGGAGCAGCAGGACGAGGGACGTGCTGGCGCTGGCCGTGGTGAGGAAGGCGGCGAAGAGGAGCTCCACAGCCGTCTCCTGCAAGACAGCCGGGACGGCGCTGAGTCTGTGGCCGCGGGCCCTGGCCGCAAGGCCTCGCCGCCCCAGGGCTGGGAAGCCAAGGGCCCAGATTTACCGTGGCGCGAAAGCCAGAGTGGCGGCTCCGAGCGCGAGCCCGGAGTCGATCGAATCCCAAGTCGGCCGCTAGAGAAAGGCCCAGACAGCAACGACCGAAACCAGGATCTTTGGAAGGGCTTCCAGAGACAAGGCTGGGAGCTTACTCAGTGTGCTGTTCTTTGTGCTTGAAGTGTATTAACTCCTTCGATTCTCATCCCAACTCTGCGAGGCACAATTACTGCCCTTGTTTTTACAGGGGCGGTGTAGTCCAGTGCTGTTAACCACTTGGTGATGCTGCCTGCAACCCCTGCGGGGCGTCCTGACCGCGAACTGGAATGGGGGTGGGACGAGGAAGGCACCCGCAGCAGCGGCGCCAGCCTCCACGCAAAGGCGGCATCACGGCTTCCTCCTCCCACTTAGTGGAGTGGTCCAGTGGGTGACGACCTCTTCCCAGTCTGCACTGACCAAGGACAGAGGAGGGCCCTGGTGGCTTCATCCTCCAAGCCCTAGCCCTCACCCTCACTGCCTCGCTCTGCCCTCCCAGCTCCTGGTGGCACCTACAGTTTGTGTTTATACATTGATTTGTGTGATCATAGGATGAATGTGTACCCCTCCCCTCCGGCACAAGGACAGGGGCTGTGTTTTGCTCAGAGCTATCTATCTCCTCAGTCCCAGCAAAGAACCTGACACCAAAGAGATACATCATAATGTCTCTGGAATGAAACCCGGTCCAAGTACAACTGCCTGTGCTGGACAACATGGGAGCCGAAAGGTCCTTCAGGACTAGGCCTCATCTGCCTGGCCTGCCCCGGAGGTGCAGACCAGAACTGAAGATTCCTGACCTGGAGAGCGTTGTCATCCCCTCCCCAGCCCTGTCAAGCACTCCCCTTCACAGCAGAGAACTGTTCCCATCCAGGGGCTCTCCCAGGACTCATGAGCCCACTGTTCATCTATCTACTTCTAACCCCCTGGATTCTTCCAGATCGTATAACCACCCAGAAGTCAGGGTAAAGATTATTAGCCCCATAATGAAAAGAAGAAACTAAGGCTGAGCCCTACCATTCATGGCTCTTGGAAAGTGGGACATTAAGGTCCAGAGAATGACTGGGAGTTCCTTTTGGAAGGGTTGAGGTGTTTCCATTTCTAACCTTCCCATGCACCCCCAGGCTCTCCATTCCTTTTTGGGTTCTCCAGCAGGTCCTGGGAGCCATTCCAAAGCCATTCTCTTTTCCTCCACTGCCTGTGCTCTACATATAAATGGGGAGGAGCTCTAATTCTCAGGGGAGACCTCGAAGTGGCAAAATAGAGGTTAAAGGTGCCAGGTGACAAAGTGCCTCATGGAAGGAGAGTGTCAATTTGGGGAAGAAGAGGGAACTTCAAGGAGGATGTGGAGCTTGACCCAGAGCCCTTAGGGTTTGTAGGGAAAAGGAGCAGAGAGGGCCTCATAGACAGGGGGGACAGCAGAGGCAAAGGCATGGAGTGACAAGAAGGGGGTGGGGAAAGTAGCACTGTTTGTGACCAGAACCTGTAAGCAAGGGCCTGGGATTCATGCCTTCCACACTCTTACAGAGAGGGATGGTGACTGGCCCAAGGCCACAGAGCTGGTGTGTAGGGCTGAGCTATGACTGGAACCCACATCTCCTCCCCCCGCCCCCCCCCTCCCACCGCCCCAGGAGTGCCTGTGGCTTCAAGTGGGGCCAAACAGAACCCTGCTGGGGGCAGGATGCAGGGTGTGTTTGGAGACCTGCTAGGAACGTAAAAGGAGTTGAACTTTCCCATACCTACCTTCAGCTCCTGCACTGAGAGCTCCTGGCCGAGCTCCCTCGTGCTGCGGATAATCATGTCGAGGGCGTCACCTGGCTCTGCAGCCTTGTCTTCACGAAGCTTCTCTGCAATAGCATCCTCCAGGTGCCGATGCAGCTGATCTCGTGCCCGGATGCCCTGATGCATGGGGAGAGAAGGCAGATGGGGCAGGAAGGCCGAGGGGGCCAGGCCTGTATACCTGTGCCCCAGATCTTCCTGGGACTGTCCTGGCTCTGAGATCCAGGTGTCAAGCTTCTCAACTTAGCTCCATGTGTGGCACATAGTAGGGGCTCACTGAATGCTCAAGAACTTATCCACTATCTTTACACATAAGTCTCTCTTGATTATCACGTTCCACCTTGGAAGCAAGGCAAGCAGTTACTGTCATCCTCAGAAGAGGAACCTGAGGCTCAGAGGGGTCAAGCAATTGCCCAGTCATACAGCTCTCAGCGCCTAGGCCTGGCACAGAGCCTAGTCAGGTGGAATCAGCCCATTGCCCTTTCCCTGCACTAGACTCAGGCAGGGGCAGTGGGCACCAGTGGAGAGAGGAAAGCACACTTTGATGCATCCAGAAAAGCTCTGGCTTAGAGACCACTACCAGATGTTCTAAGCATTAGCCTCTGTAAGCTGGTAGGCAAGAGGGTAGAAGTTCAGCGAGCAAGCATAGCCAAAGCATCTGAGCACTTGGGTTTTGAGACCATAGGAGATCAGGCTCGAATCCTGCCTCTGCCCCTATGAGCTGTGTGATCTTGGGTAAGTCACTTAACCTCTCTGAGCTTCAGGTTCTTCACCAATAAAAGAAGAACACTTTGCAGGCTGAGAGGATTAACTCAGAAAATGTATTCAAGGCGATCAGCCTCAGGCATGCACCTTCATACATAACTAGTATTTTTATTCAGGTGAGGAAAACCAAGGCATCGGTACAGTGAGAAGCCCCAGCTCACGGAAAAAGAAAAGTCAAATGCAGCCTCCTAGTTGCCCGGCCCATTGCTCTGAAGTCTGAAGAAGCAGCGGTTCTCTGATCCGGAACTAGTGGGCCCGGAGCCACCGACGCGGAGCCGGGCGAGGAGCCGGCACCCACTCCTCTCCAACCCAGGCTAGGCCGGGGGAATGTCTGCGGCGCCTGTGCTCCCATCGGTTCCGCAGCCACCCGGGCTTCCAAAGAGGCGCCGGAGGCCAGGCCAAGGGGCACCGCTCTGGGGTTGGAGCTGGGCTGATTGGTTGGGCGGCCGCCACCGAGACCCAAAGTCGGGAAGCCAGCTACTGGTGGGTCTGGAGCGCATCCCGGAAGGCGCGGCCCAGAGATCTGCGCCCCCACCCCCACCCTGGGTCACACAGCGAATAAAGACAGGTCAGCCCCGACGCCCACCGCCCCACCATGCCACCTCCCCACCCTGGACCATGCCTCGGTACCCCCTCGGAGGTGACGCGTGGGGCGCGCCGAGGGAGCCTCGTCTTCGCCTGGAAGACCCGCCCACGCTGGGGATCCCCAAGAGGAAGGTCTGAGGCCAGAGCGGCAGTACCTTGCGCAGGCCGCTGAAGGGAACGTCCAGGGGCAGCGAGAAGAGGTTCTCTACAAACTGCTCGAAGGTCCGGGCCAGCTCCGCGCACTCGACCTCGTCCAGCCGTAGCCCCAGGAGGATGCGCGCAGCCATGCGAAAGGTGAGTGCCTTGGCAGCCTGGTAGACAGCAACTGGCCCTCGGGCCGCGCACCAGGAGCGCACCTCGCGCCGCAGCGCCCCTTGCAGGCGGGGCACGAAGCGCTGCAGAGCCCCACGGCTAAACACACGTGCCAGGACCTGTGGGGAGCCCGCGGGGTCAGCACCGGCCGCGGTCCGTCCGGCTTCCTCTGCAATTCCAGAGGAGCCAGAAGGCCAATTTCGGTCCCTTTCTCCTCTTCAAAGCTGCCCGGACCTAAATGTGCCGGCTTTTGCTCTCGCCATTCCCTCTAGATCTCTGATGTATACAGTCCCTCCCATCCAGCCAGCCAGCCTCCAGATGCCACTTCCTCCAGGAAGTCGTCCCCGGTCCCTCTCCTAGTCTGATTTTTCGCCAGTCTGGTATCAGAATCACACATATAAGATCGGAGGTGAAATGTCCCTAAAGTCCCATTTCTGGCTTTATAAATCAAAGCGGAAAAAGGTAAGGGACTGGCCCAAAGCGATCACTGGTTAGCCAGGGGTCTCTGCCAGCTTCCAAGTGTGCCCCTAAAACCTAGCCCCAGCCTGGACCGCATGTCTGACGTCCCAATGGCCCCTTCTTCGGTTTCAGCTCACCTTTCGCCGCTGCCGGTGCGGCTCACCAACTGCGCCAAGCAGTGAGTGCGAGCCCAGCAGGATGTGCGCGCTCTGCGGCCACTGGCTGCGCACCAGGCGGTGCTCGCCCAGCAGGATTGTGCGCACGTTCTCGGCGCCGCTCACGCGGATCACCGGCCGGCCCAGCAGGTGCGTCTTGAAGACTGTCCCGTAGCGCTCCCGGCGGGAGCTGTGGAAGCGGGAGCCCTGCGAGCGAGGCGGAGCGAGGCTGGGGCCGCTGGACCTCGGCTGGGGGTCTGGCCCAAGGCCTCCCAACCGCCCCTTGCTAACAACTCCCTGCTCCAGGCCGGCGCGTGGCTGTACAAAACCGAGGCTCAGATGTGCCTCGCGACTATCCTAGGGAAATGTAGTTGCTCCTGTTCCCATTGGTGAGATGAGGAGGCTGAGGCTCAGAATGGGGACGTGAGAGCCCCAGGCCTCACGGCTGAGAAGTGCCCCTGATTCCTGCTTCTGTGCTTGCAGGGTATTGGGCGAATGCTTCTCCGAACCCCTCTGTTCACCCTGGCGTGTGTCGGGCCGTGTTTAAGTTGCGCTGGGGAGAAACTCCGGCAACATACGACCCCTTCAAGGGAGCCGCTGAGCAAAGACGAGGGCTGTGTATGCTCTCTGGGCCCCTGGGCGACAGGATGTGGCCGACTAGGCACCCTGGGAACACCGTGAGCGAGGAGGGTCCAGTGGGAGGGAAGAAGGGGCCGTGTTGGGGTGCGAGCACGGCGGGGTGCGACCTACTCACCTGAACTAACCAGTGCAGCGTTTCGCCGAAGAAGGGCCAGCCCATGGAGCCCTTGGGCAGGGGCAGGGCGGACGCCCGGTCCCGGCTCAGCGTCCAGCGGAGCGTCCAGAGATGCTGGGCCAGGCTGAGCAGCAGGCCGGCGCCCAGGAGAGCGGTGCCCGCTGCTCCCAGCACTGACAGGCAGCTCAGCCCCCAGGGGAGCATGGCGAGTCTGCGGGGATCTGGCGGCTCGCAGCGCCCGGGGCGCGAGAGCTGAGGGGCTGGGAGCGCGCAGTGCTCACCTGCTCCGTCCAGAAAGGGCCTGGGACTTGCGGGCACAAACCGAGATTTACAATCTCGGAAAAGGACTTCGCTCTAGAAGCAGACTGGTAGTAGAAGGCGGCAGTGACCACACGCCTTGAGGGAACGTGCCTTCCTCTAGTCCGACGGCTTCTGGGCCCCAATGCCAGTCCCTCGCTGGGGTGCCGGCTGCCTCGGGATTGCTCCCGCCCGGCATCCGCCGGTCCCTCCCACCTCCTCCCCGGGTCAGCACTCCTTCGATAGAAGCAGCAAAGGAGAGCAAACAGAGGAGCAACTCACCGGTGTTGCCAACGTAGGCTGCGATCACCGGGGCTGCAGACCCCCGCCCCACCTCCCTCCCTCCTCGGCCCACCCAGGGCACATTTATATAGATGTTGGCTCCCTCCCTAGGGACCGATCCCGATTCACACGACGTGACGCGACCATGCATATTTAAAGCGCTCGGAGCAGAGTAATGATTGGAGGCGGTGGGCAGCGGCACGCTCACCCGGGGGCTAGGAGTAGGGAGTGGCAGCCGCCGCGGCGCTCCGGCTGGGCTGGGGGCCGCGCCCCGCGCAGATCCTCGGGCGGGGCCTGCAGCTTCCCGCCAGAAGTTCCCGGCTGTACGCCGCCGCTCCGCGGGTGGGCGAACCCCGCGCCCCGGGCTGACGCGGGCTCTCCGGCATCCCCGCCCTCGAGGCTGTAGGTGTCCTTCCCCTGTCGGCACTCCAGGGCTGAAGGGCTGGGGTCTGTCCCCTTTGCTTTGTTTCAGGGAAATTGAGGTCTTCGTTGCCCGCCTTGCATTGCAAGCACCTACAAGCAAGACCCGGGGTCGAGATTCCCCGACCTCCCCACACCAACCCCGGTTTCTGATCTACCACTTCAGGACCCCCGCAAAAGACGGTAGTATTGTTGCCCAAAGCTTCACTGAGACACCCTAATCCCAGCAGAAGCTGGTATCTCGGGGCGCCTTTCCGGTCTCTAGTGCTGAATTCACCGTTCCCTTCCCACTCTGAAGGCCACTCCACCCCACCCCGGTCGGTCTACCTGGTTGCTAGTCCGGTTTTTTGTGTCTGGTCCCCTGGGCTCTTGGCGTCCCTGTCCCCTACAATGCAACCCGAGGGTTGGCGGGGAGTGGCAGGAGTGTTATATGTATTAGAGAAGAAAGTGAATCGCACACCATCATAGCTACGAACCCACGGTGCTCTACTCCAAGCAGTACAAAGGCTGCGTCTCTCCGGATCCGGGGACGCCTCAACCAAAGCCAGGGGGACATCCCGAATGCTCTGCAGGGGTGCGTAAGGCGCGCGAGGGGCAGCCACATTCCAGTCTTCAAAAAAGAGCTAGCTGTTCACCGCTCCTCTTCTAACTTCCAGATTTTATTGTGCCTGAAGAATTACCATATTTTCCATGTAGTGTTTTTTAAAACGTGAAGTACTTTAGGACTGAGATGGTCAAGAGAATAAATGCTTATTATCTTTGTTTTGGTGACACTCCTCATTCCGATAACTAGGGAGTAACAGTTCTTCTGAAGGAAGCAGTTGTTTTCAATCAGGAAGCTCTGAAGAGATGCAACAGCGATGCATTTTCAACAACTCGCTCAACCTTTTTAATATTTCATCACAAAATCAAGAAATGTACATAGTTCTTTACACTTATTTTACAAAGTCAAGTGTAAGTTTCTTACAGGCATAAATCCTGAAAATGTAAAAGGAATATTCAGCATAAATACAATGAAAAGAAAGTTGGGATCAGGGTGATACTACCATTTGGACCCAGTAATTTACACAGAAGAAAATGTACACTCATGTTAGATTTTCCAGAGTTCATTTGGTTTGGCTTGTTTCCATACTGAGGAGAGGTACTGAGACCTGCTATTTGAAGAAAGTAACCTGACCCCTGTGGTAACTTCTGTGTGTAGGAACGAATGTACTTAGCACAAGCAGCACCTGAAGTGGTTTATCCCGCTTCATTCCTGTCCTCTTTTAACTTGAACCAAACCAAACCAAGTAAATCCTAGAATGGGGTCAGCTACAAACAATACAGTTAGAAATATTAACCCTGCTAAACAGAAACAACATTGCATCTTTAGGAAAGCCAAACACCTTTTCTTCATATTCAGAACGATTAAATTAAAACACCCAAGCAGAACAAATAATTCACATTCTTACTGAGTTAAATCAAGGTTGATTTCAGGGACCTTTAAAGATTTGCATATTTCCCTCACAGAGTCTGCAGAATTGGGAAATTTAGTCTACTTAAATCATATTCAGATGAAAATAAAAGTTAACAGTTACAAAATGACAGTGAAATACTCCCATATCAGACGTGATTACATTTCAAAACCAGATACTGATGAAAAAACCAGAAAAGTCATTCAAGTCTGAATAGAAAAAAATACTTGTATGCAGAGGCATATAAGGTTTTTCGAATGTATTTACAATCAGTTTCATATACAATTTCTGACCTGATTTATATATTACGTTTTGCCTTTTTTTTTCCGTAAAAGTGAAAAAAAATTGTCACACTTTCCATATATAAAATAGTATCCAATTATTTAAAAATCCATACAAATGATATTTTTGTTTCTTGTTTAATCTCTCATCAGTGTCTTTTTTCTACTGCATTTTTAAATTCTGCAAACAAATTACTGTATCATGACGCTTGTTAGAGATCAATGTTGCATCACAGATTTGGTGTCACTGAGTGCAGTCCAAGTCTATGTGTGCTGGGACATACCATTCACCAAACTTCTCAGCTGTTTCACGACTGTCTCTATCAACTTCTGTTTGTCTCGATCATTCTTCCTGAACTGAGCAAATATATTGTTCTTTTTGCTAGTATCCTTCATCCTAAAAATATATGTGAATGAAGAGGCTTGGTAAAAGGAAATTAAAAGCTATGCTGTCACAAGTAAAATATCTTGGCATGCTCTGAATTACCTCTCGCTAATCCTTATGCTTGAAAAATATACTTAAAAAAATAGGTACTAAGAAAAATACAGAGCAACTACACAAAAAATTAGCAGCTTTATTTTACATTCTATACGAAGTGGAGTTTTTGCATTAGTATGTAAAACTAAAGTATGTTAAATTTGCTAATATCATACTATTTTCTAGTATTGGTCCACAATGTACGGTAAAATACATACCCTCTATGCACTCTGCAAATCACATTCATAGCAAGACAAGGTGAAAGAAAAATAACATTAGAAAATTTAAAGCAGCATTTTTTTTGGGGGGTCCTCAGTAGTGTTTCATGGCATGGTAAAATAAATTTACATTTATTTTAAACAGTTCCTTTTGTCCTCTGAAATCAAATATATCACAGATATTTTGAAATGTAGGAAAATAATATACATTTTTAATTCAAAAATTGAAAATATTAATAGTGATACCTAAAATGAAATATAATTAAGTGAAAAGAAAATCTGCCCCATAATGAGAGGGAAAAGTAACACCTAAACTTCTATTTTTTTTTAATTAGACAAGATGCACTAAAATTTTGTTCACATCAACAGAAACTGCAATCTCATAAAACTACACTAACACAAGGAAAGAAAGAGGCTTATGTTTTGGTCATTAGAATGGACTGAGCTTTTAAGCTCCATTTAGACATTTCTCTTTTGTTGAAAATCTCTAGTTGTTCAATCATCACTAAATCACAAAATGCTAAAATGTTATACAAAAAAGTCTTCAGAATATACTCACTTCTCCAAAAGAATAAGAGCGGTGTTTGGATTCACCCGAAGGTACTTAGAAGCTGGCTGTCCATAATCAGCTAGATAAGTAGACCAATCCCAAACCATAAACAGGTCAAGGAGCTGAGGAAGATAGGGCAAAAATGTTAAACCAACTTTTGACTATTTACCCATAGCTAATACATACAGTATATGCCATTCTTGATCCACTTTACTATGACCTTCTTATAGAAGGAAAAGAATAAGGAATTCATTTTTAAAATTTTATCATTAACTACACTTTATAGCCAAAACAGTACATAGTATCTTTTTACTTTTGAAATTACTAAAATTGTCAGGGGTTGCTTTTCTAACACAATACCTGATTGAATTCTCAAACAACTATAAAATAATGAAAACACTATTAATAGAATTATATTAACACCCGTACCTGATGTATAGAGATTTAATCTTTACACGTTATTCAGTTCATACTCCAATTTAATTAATAAGGGTTGGTGCTACTACCTGTTTGAAGAATTTCAAAGAACTTAAATTGAACCTTTTTTCTTAGAGGTTAAGTATGTTTACCTTTCAGAGAAGCCGTTTGTACCTAGACTTTTCCCAAAGTAATTTAAACCAAAAGCTCAGATAATCTCAATTAAGTGCATTAAACAACCTCTGCTGGGTTCTCCCTGGTGATAGATCCTCAGCAGTATTATGAAATGAGGGCTCAGGACTCAGCCTGTTAACTCTAGGCAATCATTTTGTATAAACAAACAACAACAAAAAGAAGCCCTCTTGTATTCCGTAGTGTTTTAAAATTGACTATTTGCTTCATAATCTCCAGTTAGAATTGTTGTCAAATATGGAAGTAATCTTTTAAAAGCAATGCCGTGCCTAAACCAAAGCACCAAACTCCTTATCCAACTTTAAAACCGTAATCTCCTTTAAGCCATTTAAAACCAACTTCCTATCCCCATTTGAATTGTTTCAGAAAGCTAAATACTTTACTTACTACCTTCCTTCAGTTTTTATATTATTCTTTCTTCTTGTTTTAACTCACTTTATAAGTAAGGGGTGTATTGGTTTTGCTTGCAATTGAAGGAAGCATTTGTATTTACTCATAGGATATGTGAGCCAACCCACAGACTCTGGGAGGGATAAAACTACTGGGGTGATTAAAAACTAAAGAAAGGTTACAAGAAACTAGCTCTTCTTTAGGAAGGTAATGGACTTGTCTGACTCTTTTCCCATCCAATATACAACTATCAGTAGAGACGTTCCCATAAAAGGGTGAAAATTCCATAATGAAAACAGTAACTACTAATACTAAAAGCCACTCTATTTTCTTTTGGACAACATTCTAGGCTATATCAAAAGTTAAGATATTGGTACAGAAACTACACTGAAACAATGTTAAAATAATATACTGTCTGAAAAAGAAAAGTTATTTAAAGTTTAAATTTATTTAAACTTCTGTGTAATTTTTGACTGTTGCTTAGCAACAAGCAACTTTCACAAAGAGGGAAAACGTTCACACACACTGATGGTGAAAATGAAACTTGGCATTACCATCTCTGGAATGTGATTTTATAATACATGTTTAAGAACCCTATAAAAATGGCCCTTCCCTTTGATTCAGTAATCCTGGTTCTAGGAATCGGACCTCAGGAAACAATAATAAAGGTAGAGAATAATGATGTTAATCTCAAAAATGTTTAACTGTGTTATCAAAAAACTAAAGGAAAAAAAAATCCGAAAACAGCCCAAATCTCAATATTAAGAGAATGGTTAAGTAATGAGGTACATCTATCTGTAAGATGAATATCATGCAGTTATTAGAATCGATGTTTACACAAAACTTTAAATATCTTGGTAAGATGTTTGTGATAAATGTTCCTATTAAAATTACAAAAATACCCATCAAAAAAGAATGGGAGAACATTTTCGAGAATGTTAAGAATGGTTGCTATTTGTGTGGTGGGGGTTACGGGTAACTGTTACTGAATTCTTTATTTTCATAATAGTCCATAATGGCCATGTATTAACTCTAGAGTTAGAAATAAGGTTTACATACTTATATATTAAAATAAATTTCAATAATAAATACTCCTCACACAGTTGTTTAAAAAAGCCTCATTTTGAAGGATTCCTCTTTTAGGTGTTTAAGTGTGTGTTTGCACATGTATGTGTGGGCATGCGCACAGTCAGCAGAAAGCAACGACTTAATACACTTGCTGTAATCTCCCTCTCTTTCCAAAAGGCATTAGCAACATGACCTTTGGGATTTGGAAGAGGAAGAGGCCTTAAAATAAGTCTCTTTTCCTCTTGGGCGGATCTACCCCCAGGTGGGAAAGGAGGAGTCCATTTAATGAATTTAAAACCTACACCAACTCCAACAGTGACTACAGAACTGGTTCTCCCACACAACAGCACAAAAACACACTCTCCTAGAAAAAGAAATATTGTGCTTACAATTTTCACATGTGGTCAGATACTCATGTGCAAATCTCTTATCACCAGAAGTTACAGGAACCATACAATTTAACCTGCCTGCCTACATGTAGACAAGTCTTCTCTACATGCTTTTAAACTTACACTAATATTCTATAGAAACACACATTGTATATCATTAACTTGTAGACATCTATGGAAATCTGCATAAGATTGTACATTCACGGTTAAGGAACTCATTGCCATTGTGGAAAAAAGGCCAACGTTCTAGATAAGATTCATTTATTCATTCAAGAAATATTGACTGACCACCTATAATGTGCTAACTACTGTGTCAGGCCAGAGATACAGTACTGAATGAGACAATAGTCCCTGTCCTTCAAGAGTTTACCTTTTCAGTGGGGAAAGTGGGGAGGTGACAGTTAACAAGGAAACAAGTAATGTTTTGATGTTGACATGAAGAAATTATAAAGGAAAAAAGACTACTCACACAATCCTAGAAATTTAAACTACAGTAACACATGAGGAAGCCACAATCAATTTATTTTTAAAATTTTTTAAATTTTTTCTTTTCTTTTATAGTTTCAAGTTTTTATTTAAATTCCAGTTAGTTAACATACAGGGAAGCTCAATCAATTTATTTTATTTATTTTATTTATTTTTTATTTATTTTTATTTATTTATAAGATTTTATTTATTTATTTGAGAGTGAGAGAGCACAAGGGGGGGGGTGAGAAGCAGAGGGAGAGAGAGAAGCAGGCTCCCCGCTGAGCAGGGAGCCCTACCCCAGCTCCATCCCTGGACCCTGAGATCATGACCTGAGCTGAAGGCAGATGCTTACCAACAGAGCCACGCAGGTGCCCCGCTACAATCAATTTAATATTAAGACAGAAGCTGCTGATTTCTGTAGGAGCCAGTGACTGCTTGCTCATTATTCCCAGCCCACGGAATACAACAGCCCAGCTGCTGTAGACTCGAGCACCATTTCTATGTCTGTGCCCTAAAGGATGCACGGATACGGGTGCAGAGGAAACATCAGGCCGGAAGCATACTGCCCTCCTATTCTGATTTCTCATTTCCGTGTGTGTAAGGATTTTTCAAATGCATAATACTGCTTTTAGTAAGTAAATAGAAACAAACTTCCTAAAGCTAGGCAGGCAAATGCACGAAGTGTGTCCAGCAGAGTGTTAGCCACTCAGTAGCCACTGAAGAAATAACTTACTGATTGATGATGCCAGACCGTCCCAATTGTACCCAAGAGCTTTTTCATAGGCTTTTCAGAGTATAAAAAATGAGCACCCTACAGACTTCTTTGGCTTATGTTCACAGCTCTCTGAAAAAGGCCAGTTTTGGCCTGTGGGCAAACTAGGACAAGTGATTGTAGTCAACTGACTTCCCTGGGGCACTGGTAAAGAAAACAGATTCCCTCATGATAAAGACCTGGATATAATGTTAGTAAGAGTTAAATGATCTTCCAAGAGAAAAGCAGCACTAATATTTCTGAATGGTCTACCGGTGTCCCTCATCCATAATTACTACAAGGTCCTGTTTCACTTTTTTAAATTGAAGTATAATTGCCATACAATATCCTATGGGTTTCAGGTACATATCATAGTGATTTGATATCTTTATACATCACAAAATGATCCCCAAGGTAAGTCTAGTTACCATCTGCCACCATACGTAGTTATTGCAATATTACTGACTACATAGCCTATGTTGTACATTACATCCCCATGACTCACTTATTTTACAACTGGAAGTTTGTACCTGTTAATGCCTTTTACTTATTTCACCCACTCCGAAACCACTCCCCACTCTGGTATCCAACAGTTTGTCTCCTGTATCTCTGAGTCTCTGTTTTGATTTGTTTTGTTTTTTAGATTCCACATTATAAGTGAAATCATACAGTATTTGTCTTTCTCTGATTTACTTCACTTAGCATAATACCCTCTAGGTCCATTCATGTTATCACAAATGGGAAGATTTCACTTCTTTTTACGGCTGAGCAACAGTCCATTGTGTATATATACATCTCACAGCTTCTTTACCCATTTATCTACTGACAGACACTTCAGTTACTTCCACATCTTGGTGACTGTAAATTATGCCACAATGAACATATTGGGTGCATATCTCTCTTCACATTGGTGTTTTTGTTTCCTTTGAATAAATACCCAGAACTGGAACGGCTGGATCCACACCCACTGCGGAGCCCGACGTGGGCTCGATCTCACAATCCGAGATCATGACCCAAGCCAACATCAAGAGTCAGATGCTCAACTGACTGAGCCACCCAGATGCCCTGGAATTGCTGGATCTTATGGCAGTTCTATTTTTAATTTTTTGAGGAACCTCCACGCTGCTGTCCATGGTGGCTGAACCAATTTACATTCCTACCAGCAGTGCACAAGGGTTTCCTTTTCTCCACATCCTTGCCAACACTTGTTATTCTTTGTCTTTTTGAGAGTAGCCATTCTCATAGGTGTGAGGTGATATCTCATCGTGATTTTGATTTGCGTTTCCCTGATGATTGAGCATTTTTCCATGTGCCTGTAGGCCGTCTATATATCTTCTTTGGAAAAAATGTCTATTCAAGTCCTTTGCCCATTTTTAAACTGGATTGTTCAGGGGAGGTTTTGATATTCAGTTGTGTAAGTTTTTTTATATATTTTGGATATTAGCCCTTTATCGAATCTATGGTTTGCAAATGTACTCCCCATCAGGCAGGTCGCCTTTTTGTTTTGTTGACGGTCTCCTTTGCTGTGCTTCTCAGTTTGATGCAACCCCACTTTTTCACAGTTTAAAGGACAGTTCTTCTTTTTTCTTTCTTTCTTTCTTTCTTTTTTTTTTTTTGGATTATCAACAGAAGCTTTATTTCTCACTGCTTGGAGAATAATTGTAGGGTACATGGAAAGAGGGAGGGAAGGACGGAGGGACTGTGGGAGAAGGAATCCTGAGAGGAGGAGGGGCTGAATTGGGGAAGATGAGAAGCACGTACAGGGCAAAGAGGCAATTGGACGATAGGAGATACAGAATGGCGGAGGGAGGGAAGTTATAGGGGGCATAAAATTCAGAGTCAGCCATGGGGGGGTGAGTTAAAGTACAGTTCTATTGAAGTAAAAGATGTAACACAAAACTAGCACATTATTCTTGGGTCCTACCTAACGTTATGCCAAGCCAGAATTATGCAATGAGCCCATTTTATAGGCTGCTACTCATGCCTGCTTTGACCAAAAAGCATGATACCTGGTCTTTAGAATAGTTTAAAAAGAACATGCCTGCTCTGGAGCCGGAGTGTGATAGGAAGGGAGGAGGAAACTGGAGTGGTGCCAGAAAAAAACACTGACGCTCACCTTCACTGTGCACTCCGTCAGTCATAGCCTTGGGGTCTATCTCTCACATTTGGTCAGGTTTCACAGGATGCAGTATATCCTCAATATTAAAACCTAAGTTATGGAAAACCTCACTTCTCTACCTTAAGCTTTCCTCCCTTTCGGATGGCAGTGCACAAATAATACATTTGCTATTAATTACACAAAATCTCTCTCAGTCTTGTAAATAAACAGTAAGACACAGTCTCACAGGTGAATTTATTAACATATATACGTGATATTCAAAGATGTAGATCAAACATGAACAAAAACAAAAATCTTCCCTAGATTATTCAAAAGCAATTTTACAATTACTTATTAAAGGATAAAGTCAGGCATATTATAATGAAAATTGGTATTAAGTTCTATAAATGGGTTTGTTCCAATAGTCAAGTAAAATAATTCTACCTTAAATCCTTTTGGGAAGTAAGCAAAGTATGGATCATACAAAAATGAATAGCAAAATAAGATGCCTCGGCTCTATCTCATCGTGATTTATAAGATTATATAAAATTAGTATCCTAACTTCTTTTTTTCACCAAGGATTCAAAAATACCCTTCATTACTAATCTGATAACATAAAGTGGACTTATGCCAATATCTGTAAGTGAGTTGTAAGTTTCACTTCCTCAGCATTCCCTGTGTGTGCCCAGCAAACAAAAAGATTTAGCTTAAGGAAAATATGGTTGCATGGGTGGTCCCATTTATATGCTCAAAATAGTTGAATCGCTTCAGAATCACTGAAGAATTCGTTTGTGTCAACGCATCTGGCTCGCTGACAGTTTCTCCTCCTAAGTCTTACTCCCAGTCTCCACCCAAGAAACTTGGGGTCTCGGACCTGTTGAGATCACTTTGTGCAAATGACACAATGAATCTAGGCCGACTTAAAACCCTTCTGTGGAACTCTTGAAGTGACTTTTTGCCTTTGTAAAAGTGAACCCAGAGTGCCAGGTCATTTTTTCCTTGAATCTGGTTTAGCTTTCTTTGTTTTGAGTCTTTTGGGTTTTGCTTTTGAAGCACCTCAGGGGCAGTGACCCAAGACAGAAGATAAATAAAGCTAAGCCAACCTCAAGAGAAAAGCAACTGGGGATACCAGGTTTGCTTTTGTAAATGTGAACAGTGACCTGGGGGCTCAGGGTCAACCTTAGTCCCCCAAATTCCCTTTTCCAAACACAAAATCCACCTGGGACCTCAGAGTTGCTTTGCAGCTTCCAAAAGTAAAGCAGATCATTTTTCCTCTTCCTCCAAAACGCAAAGCCAAGGCAAGGGTTCCTAGAGCACTTCAGAGACTTAAACAGCAATGAAAATCCTAAACCATAATATAGCTTTAATTAAGAAATATGAGCAATTAGGTACTGGGGATTCAAGAAAAATGGGTCTTACTAAATTAGTCCCAATGGGGGAAAATATAAGTCCTTTTTCTAAATAGATGTTGAAATCAAATGATAAGCTCAATATGATTTTTAAAGCTCTTGGCTCCACCCCATTTCCAACTATCCTAAAACACCACATATGAAAAACTCCACATGAAGCACAGAAGAGAAGTTTAAGTAGCAGCCAGAAAGGGCCTAGTCAAAAACTGTAAAATAGCAGTATCGTCCCTCTTCTCACCTCACTTTTTGCCCTCAGGTTTTAACTGCCCTCAAGCTGCCTCTGTTCTCTGATACACCTGACCCCTAACCCATGCCTACCCTCTTCAAATGCCCCATTTGCCAAACCCGTTCTCAGCCAGCCTTTCCACTCCCACCTATGTAGGACCAGAAGCAAGCTCTAGGCACAGCACTCTGTAGAGACCGTTTAAAGGCATCAATCTCTTCAGGTCATTTCACTAGGGTGAACTGCACACAGCAGAAGTAGAATGTTCTCAAAGTATTTTTGATGGTAAGTTATATAGTACTCCTAGATAAACTCCTTGGGTGGGTTTGGAATTTGGGAAAAGAGGCAAGAAATGGAATTTACTCAGATTTACACACATCCACATTTGCTTTATCTTTAATTTTTTGGTCACTATCATGGCTAAAATGGCATACACATACATACATATATATGATTTTATATGGTTAATTTCTTTATTAAAATTAATTTACCAAGTAATACATGGTTAATAATCATACAGAGCCTATCATAAAGACCAACAGTCCCTTGCCCCACCCTTCCCATTCTTAGAAGCAATCACATTTAACTCCTTCTGTTTAACTCAGTGTCTCTAAATACACTTATTTTTCTAATTTTTGATTTATCAGCTTGCAGCTATCACGTATGACAGTTCACCTTACTTACACAACCTTCTTATTTTTTATTGTGATCACAATTTTTCTCTATTTTTGCTTTTATAACTTTAATATAATTAAACTCCTATTTCTTGTTCTGTTACTTTTACAAAAATTTTTAAGGGAGCTTTGAGATGTATTTCACATATAATTCATCCATTTAAAGTGTACAAATCAATGGTTTTGAGTATATTCATGGAGTTGTGCAGCCATCTCAATCAATTTTAGAACACTTTTATCACCCCACACCATTAGCAGTCACTCTCCAAACAGGAGTCATACAACATGTGGTCTTTTGTAACAAGTTTCTGTCAATTAGCATGATGTTTTCAAGGGTTGTCCATGTTGTAGCATGTGTCAGTACTCCATTCTTTCTTATTGCCAAATAATATTCTACCATATGGATATGCCACATTTGTTCATCCATTCAACAGTTAATGGACATTTGGGTTATTTCCATTTTTTCAGCTATTACGAATGATACTGCTGTGAACATTCATGTACAAGTTTTTGTGTGGATTTATGTTTTTGTTTTTCTTGGGCATATACCAGAGAGTAGAATTTGTTACATAAACTTTTAAGAGGATCTTTTGACTCTCCATTTAGTAATATAAGAAATTAACACTTTTTTTTTAAAGATTTTATTTATTTATTTGACAGAGATAGAGACAGCCAGCGAGAGAGGGAACACAAGCAGGGGGAGTGGGAGAGGAAGAAGCAGGCTCATAGCGGAGGAGCCTGATGTGGGGCTCGATCCCATAACGCTGGGATCACGCCCGGAACCGAAGGCAGACGCTTAACCACTGTGCCACCCAGGCGCCCCTAGAAATTAACACCTTTAATGAATGAATTTTAAAATAATTCTTTGGCAACTGGGATTTAAATTATTTATATTACATATTTAAACCCAAATAACAATAGATATTTAACTAAAGTTTCCTAAAAGTTCTTTATAAATGCTGAAAGACGTTAATAAAATTATTATCAAGAATTTTTCTAGCTTCTATTTCTGAAAAGTGAAATCCCTATAATTATCCAAAATAGAAAGAAAATTTCAGTTTCCTCCGGTACATTTTCCTCAAATAGTTGAGTACGATTTTGATTTTTATAATACCTTTGCATATATACTTGGCTTGTTTTTCTTCAGTCATGAGGATACCTACCTAATTCAGCTTCTTGATATTAAAAGGTGGGTTATATATTGAACAATAGCATTTACCTAATTACCCAAACCAGAAATCTGCATTCAGTCTGTTTTGGTTGAG
Organism: Ursus americanus; assembly: GCF_024610735.1. Taxonomy (NCBI): domain Eukaryota; kingdom Metazoa; phylum Chordata; class Mammalia; order Carnivora; family Ursidae; genus Ursus; species Ursus americanus. The sequence continues at coordinate 33,325,964 of NC_142132.1, forward strand.
ACCGGCAGGTGCCCTGTTTGCCTGTCAATGTGTTTGTTTTTAAGTAGGCTCCATGCCCAGTATGGAGCCCAGTGTGGGGCTTGAACTCACAACCCTGAGATCAAGACCTGAACTGAGATCAAGAATTGCACACTCAACCAACTGAGCCACCCAGGTACCCCATCATTCAGTCTGTTCTGACTCCTCTCTTTCACAACTCTGGCATCTAACTTATTGCCGAATTGTGCCAATTTAACCTCCTAAATATTTCCTGAATTCACTTGCTTCCTACTTCTGTCCCTACTACTACTACTATCCTAGTTCAGATATCATAATCTCTACCCTGGGGCCTTTGGTGTCACCTACCCTGCTCTGCCTCTCTCTTCTAATACCCCAGATCCATCAATCTCCACACTGCTGCCAGAGAGATCCAGTTAAAATACAAATGTGATCACACCATTCACTTACTTAAAACAGTCAATGGCTTCCCAACTTCTTCAAAATAAAGCTAAGTTCTTTAACATGAAATGCAAAGCAATCTTGCACCAAATCCAGGTTGTTGGGGAGAAAGAATTCCCTCTGCCCTTCAATGTCCTCCTAACTGGACTAAGAATCATACTGCAATGAGACAGATTAAGTGGAGAAAATTAAATTTAATAGCTTACCTATGGAGAATCTACACAGACATGAAATTTCCAAAGACAATGAGGCAACATGAAGCTTATATGAGCTAGAGACAGCGGTAGTGTCTGAGGATACAAAGGGAAGAAGGACCATTAGCAGGAAGGTAAAAGGAGATGTTTGGAAAACAAAGGTTGCCCTATTATGCAGAGAAGTTTCTTAAGTAAAAGGGAGTCTCTGTTAATAATTCTCTTCCTGGTACAATCAGGCAGTTGAGGGGGAGGTAAGGAGCTTTTCCTGTATCTGCTGGGTTTTGATTGCTTTTAGCCCAAAATAATGTTCATGCCAAAGTGGCCCATCTTGGGGTGGCCAGCCCTTGGCCCCTACAAGGTCAACCTTCTGGCTTCCTCTTCTGCCCTATAATTTAAGCTCCTAAACAAGGAATTCTCTTAAAAACCATGATGACCCCTAGAACATTGCTCATTTTTTTTCCTCTGTGTGGAGTCCCCTTCCCCTCCATCACCCATGTAACCCTTATTTATTCCATAAAATTCAAATTTCTTAAAATTTAAATCCTGCCTCTCTCAAGAAGCCACCCTCCCCCCCGGGCTTGGGTTGGGTTTTCTGTTTCTTTCATGTCCTCAGAGCACCTGCCACATCTCTGTCACAGGATTTTTCACAGTATATTGATGTGTCTGCCGACCCATTAAAGAATTAAATAGCAATTCCTTTCATAGATTGGGTGATTCATGGCTATTTCAGCCCAGTCTCTTTCCAGTATCCCAGCAGTTGAAGTGCCTTTACTTCCTCCTAATAATGTACTTTGTAAGTGCCTCGAACCTGGCAATTTGTGTTGCTTATATCTGTATCTTCACATTTGGCCCAGTACCTGGTATACAGCAAGCACCAAGTAAATGTATGTTGAGATGAACTGTATTATGTTACCTTGTGACACAGAATTTTATAAGTCTACACTGAACTCACATCTTATATACTAATAGCTATGTTATTTACTTTAATGTGAAATATTAATTAAAACATCTCTGAATTTTTAGTAACACCTTATAATTATTCTGAAAGCTAGACTAGTCTATTTATTGACTGATTAATTTGTGCTATAGAATACACTAAAAATATTTCACAACCAAAGTTCTGCTCCTGAGATTACCTTTTGCAAACCAGTGATGCCACCATCAAACATGTTAAATAAACATTCCCAGGTCATACATTCAATTTTCTGTCCAGATTCATTACATCATCTGCCACACTTATGTAACAAGTGGTTTATGTAATTACTTTACCAATAAAGCTCTTACTTCCAATACTCAGAAAATCAAACCCTGAATCTCATGATGAGAGGTGTTCACTACACTTTTGACTCTTTCTGTAAACCATTTTGCTTTATTAAAGCTATGGAGAAATAAGATCTGCTTGTATAAATTGACTGTGTAAGACCTAGAACAATGAAGGAAGACAATATGAATTAGACAATGAAGAAAAATTATATGCCAATGTGTCTATACTCTAGGATATAGTACTTGCTTGAATGAAGGGAGCTAGACTAGGCTGAAGCTTCATTATGTACTCCTTTAAATGCACTTTAATTAATAAGAAGAAAAAAGAGGGAGGGAATAACCACTTTTTAAAAATTTGTGAGTCTAAGTGGATGTTCCTCTCCCCTCCTCCCCACAGTTGTGATTTAAAATAAGGCAAATGAAAGCCTGGAGAATCTAACAGATGGATTAATCTAGTCTTCAACAAAATCAGTCACATACATTTTACTCTAAAATTTTAGTAAGTCAAGCAGTAGATGGTATTTCTAATTTGCCATTAGTTATAAATACAGACTTTTGGCTTTTGAAAAAAAACAAAGCTAAACTAAAACTAAAATCAGATACTTCAGCCCCTAGAGTCATCTTATCATTCTATTCTTTAAAATGGAACTCAGGCCATTTGAAATAAATAAAACAAACCAAGACCATTAAATCCCAACGACTATAGGAGGAAAAGGAGGATAGTTTCTATGGTAATACCTTAGAAGGCAGTGACAAAAGTGCAGACCCAGTTCCAGTCACTGCATAACAAGACTTCACTTTGGTGAAATGGGGAACTTAATTTCAGATATGTATCTCATTTGTTCTGCTTTCTAGAGATATGGCCTCTGTTTTATGTCCTAATATATAAATATAGATGCTTTACCATTTTGCCATGGGTTCCCAAAGGAATGCAGAGTTAGCTAGATAAACTACTATACCCACCATGAGGAAATACAGAAAATAAAATCTCTGTGGTCTCCATTTAAGACAAAGAATATTACACTATCTCAGTGACTATTTTATTTAAGGGGGCTTGCATCCTCATTCATCTCTTTTTGTAAGATTTAAAAGAAAGATTTTGTAATCTTTATTTAAACAACTTAAAAAGGTATGTATTTAGTTTACTTTTCCAGAATCTAAAAGGCACTTCTTTTACGCTAGACAATTTATTAACTCTTAATTATCCCGTTACTTCCAAACCTGATTGTATACGTAATTACCTTTTACAGGTATACTAATTTGCTCAATAAACATGTCAGAACACTTGTGCTTAGTTTGGTTCAACAGATAAATTCAGTTTTTCCACAGCCTCAAGGCATAATTAAATTTGAAAAAAAGGGCAGTTATCAAACTCCACTGAAGCTGATTCACTAAGGTCGGCGTACACAGCAGGTAGCCATGGCTTACTTTGGGGCCTGATGCTTGCCTGAGTGCTTCATTAATAGATTTCTGGGACAGGGTAACAATGACAATGCTGTGACATTCTGACTAATGCGGGTAACCACATGAACTTCAAAATGGGCAACAGACAAACTTTAAGATGAAGCTTAGTTGAAAAGCATCTATAGGTAAAGACCTATTGGCATCACACCTTCACTATGGGTTACAGAATTAAAATATAAAAAGAGAAACTAAATAAAAACAGCAGGGGAAGGACTTATCTTCTTGGGAAGATGAATGCAGCCAGTGGAATTAAATAGATTGTGATCTAAGTCCTACAATGCTTGCATATGAATCTGTATAATGGGAGTGCAAAAAGAAATCCCTACCTGACCTCTGGATAACCTAAACAGGAAATTAGGACATTTCTAAGCAAACAGGCTGTGTCATCCTGTTAAAATAATTGTTTCCATTGACGCTTGGCATTAACATTGTACATTGGGCCATCAGAAAAAACTCAAACCATAAGAGTTTCTTCCTTGTAATACATAAAACAGAACTTGGTCTAGAACCCTCAACACAGTTGAGGGGGAAAAGTCTGTTGATAATTAGGAGGACAAAGAAGGGGAGAGAGGGATAACAAACAGGTAAGAAAGTTGGGAGTATTAAGTATTTGCAGATTGGCTGAAAATAAATTAATAAAATATTTTAAAAGTTTTATTTATTAAAGTAATCTCTACACCTGACTTGGGGCTCAAACTCACAACCTTGAGATCAAGAACTGCATGCTCTATAGACTGAGCCAGCCAGGTGGCCCCATAAAAGGAATTTCATTTTAATAAGACTCTGGGGTAATAAGAGAGTATTCAATGCTTTTAAGGAAATAGTCAACAAACACTACAACTTAAAATGAGTCAGCTTTTCTTTTTTTTCAGAATAATTTTTTAAAAAAGATTTATCCACTCACTTGAGAGAGAGCGTGCATGAGAGAGAGCAGGGGTGGGGCTAAGGAAAAGGGAGAGTCTCAAGCAGACCACGCTGAGCACAGAGCCTGACACAGGGCTCGATCTCAGGACCCTGACATCACAACCTGAGCCAAAACCAAGAGTTGGACGCTGAACAGACTGTGCCACCCAGGCACCCCTTTTTTCAGAAAAATTTTTAAATACTTGCTATTTGGTCACAGTGCTTCAGGATGTTGGAAACTGGAACCACTTGGTTAGGAAAAATTGAGCCCCTCCAATGTCTCACCTAATCAATATTCTATGGATATTATTTGCTTATCTGATTATATTTCACTTGGAAAAAAAGTAGTTTCTTATGATACCAATAGTGTATTTATTCTATGCCCTATTAAATTCCCTCCCAACTCAGTTAAAAAAAAAAAATCAAGCTACTTTGATTTTGAATTGATTATTTAAGGGAGTGATAAATTCTGGGTCTCAACTTCCTGTCCTATAAAATGAAGGGGTTGTATTTGCATATGACAAGCAGTCAATTTGACACTAGCAATGAAATGATGATGGTGACTGTCTTTGGATTCAAGGAGTTCTTCAGTGTGATGGAAGAAATATTCACAAAAGCCTAATTATGAACTAAGATGCTAATTACACTGACGGAGTTATGTACAGTTTATTATTAGAGCATCCAACCTTGTTCGGGGGGTGAGAGGTAAACCCGAGAAGGCATCTGAGGTAGTACCCAAACTGAGTCTTAAAAAGGAGTTAATCATGGGGCGCTTGGGTGGCTCAGTCAGTTGAGCGTCTGACTCTTGGTTTCAGCTCAGGTCATGGTCTCAGGGTCGTGAGATTGAGCCCTACGTCAGGCTCCACACTCAGCATGGAGCCTGCCTGAGATTCTCTCTCTCTCCCCCTTTGCTTCTCCCCATGCTTGAGCTCTCTCTCTCTCTCAATAAATTAAAAAAAAATTTTTTTTAAAAAGGAGTTAATCAAGGGAAAGACAGTGGTATTTCAAGCAAATGGGACAGCATAAGAAAAGGCACAAAGATGAGGAACAGTTGTGCTTATGGGGGAGTGTCATGCACTTTAGTTAGTGTTGCTAAACTTATCAGTAAGGGAGTAGTACAAAATGGGCTGGAGTAGGGGACAGGGACCAGATCATAAAAGGACATGTATGCCTTGTTCAGAAACCCTGGGAAAATTCTAAACAAGAAACCTCACATGGTCAGGCTCATCCCTTAAGATAGGCAAATCCAGCAGCTCTATGAAGAGTGGATTTGAGGAGAAAAAACTAAAGACAGGAAAAATAATTAGGAGACTGTTGTGATAACCTTGAAATACACTGGGATAAACAAATAGGTCCTTGGGATTGAGAGAGGAGGATGGATAGGTAGTAGGCAGGTAGTTAGGATGGAAAGAAGGGGATGGATTTGAGAAATATTTAGGAGGAAAATTCCCTAGGCCATGATGATTGAATGTGGGACATGGCAGAGTGATGCCATCAACCAAAACAGAGAACATGGAAAGATCTGATTTGAGAATGAGGGAAGATGATGTGCTGACAGTTTTGGCCACATAGGATGTGGGACACACATCCCAGTGGAAATGTCTACCAAGCAACTGCATACATATCTAGGGCATACAGCATTTGTGACAGAAATTTGATGGAGAGTGGATGAGTTCACCCTGGTAGAGTGTATGAAGAGCAGAGTTCTAAGGACAGAAACTACAGGGATACCAACATTTAGGGGGCAGGAAAAGGAAGCCACAAAAAAGACATAAAAAGAATGTTAAGAGAGTATAGCCTTTGAAGAAGAGAGTTTTTTTTTTTTTTAAGATTTTATTTATTTATTTGACAGAGAGAGAGGGAGAAGTGGGCTCTCCGCTGAGCAGGGAGCCTATGTGGGGCTTAATCCCAGGACCCTGGGTTCATGAACTCAGCTGAAGGCAGATGCTTAACTGACTGAGCTTCCCAGGTGCCCCAAAGAAGAGAGAATTTTAAAGAGGATCAACATTATCAAACACAGCAGAAAGAACCAATAAAATAAGGGATAAAAAGGTCTTCTGGCCCTCCCTGGTGCCCTAAGTGAACGCTGTTTGAGCACTGTGGCAAAGCAGAGAGTAGACTGAGGAATGAAGGAGATATGAGGAAATAAGGAAATAATTATAAATAATTCTTTTTTTAAAAAAAGATTTTATTTATTTGACAGAGAGAGACACAGTGAGAGAGGGAACACAAGCAGGGGGAGTGGGAGAGGGAGAAGCAGGCTTCCCTCTGAGCAAGGAGCCCGATGCGGGGCTCGATCCCAGGACCCTGGGATCGTGACCTGAGCCGAAGGCAGACACTTAACAACTGAGCCACCCAGGTGCCCCTAAATAATTCTTTTAAGGAATGAGGATACAATGGAGAGAAAAAAAGAGATCGTAAATGTTAGAATGAGACTAGAGAAGATATCTCCCTGCCCGCCCTCTGTCTCTCTCTTGGGTAGGAAAGATTTGCACATGTTTTTAGGCTAAGGTATTGAGGGACAGGATAAAGCAGAGGAAAGGCAATTGAATAATGAAACAAGTTCCACAGAAACATAGGGTCATGGACATTGGAAGATGAGAGAACAGTGAATAAAATGGTGACCTATAATATGAGTCTGAGGAAGGAAAATGAGGATACATGTGAATATAGATAAAATACTCGATTGCAAAAGCAACAGTGAGGGGCACCTGGCTGGCTCAGTCAGTGGAGCATGCGGCTCTTGATCTCAGGGTCGTGAGCCCCATTTTAGGTGTATAGATGATTTAAAAAATAAAATCTTTTTTAAAAACAAAGTAACAGTGAGAGATTGGTGGTGACAGAGATGAATAAAGGAGGCTCAAATGGGTTGGAGCTTTCACTCAAGAGTGGAAAAACAATGGTCTACAAATGGAAATGGGGATGAGAACAGGATCTCTCATTCACACTGTGTAGCCCGTGAAAGAGTGCTTAGCTCCCACTAGAGGGCTACTGGGTTGGCATACCCCCACAATTCTAAGATGAGAGGGGAAGAAACTATTCTGCCAAAGCACTGAAGCTGTAGGGACATTCACGTTGAAATGTCTTTGGATGGCACACCCTAAGAAGAGAAGTGAAAAGATACGGAGTAAACAAAACAACGAGTGAATGAGACATTAAAAAGGTCAGGCGGCCAGAAGAAGTGGAGTAAGATGTGGAAAGAGCAGGGAGAAAGCACCTCACTTGAATGAGTAATCAAACATTTTAATCTTCTAGAAACACCAGGTCTCAGGAAGAAATGATGAAGGCTGTCATGAGGTTTTTCAAAAGGGCAAAGAAGCCTCTATTTGAACATGGACTTTCTCAAGACATCAAGAGCAGCAGCAAGGGTCCTGGTAAAGAGGAGAGTCTGTAGGGTGTTTGGTTAGATTTTCTTAAGCACCTTCCAATTCTCAAGTCTTAGGATTTCATGACCACGAAAATCAGTGAAACAAAGACTGAAGATAACTGAAAGACAATCTGACAATTAAGACAACACAAGAAGAGTCAAAGAAAAAGTAACACTCTAGGGACTAAACTGTCACTTATTATTAAGTACTAAAGCATTGTAATATACACCTAAGAAGGAAGTTCAGGAAAAAAATATAAATTATTTTTAAATCAAATAATTCCTTCAGCAATTTCATCCTTTCAATATATATTAGAAAAAATTTTCATGATGACACATATCCACTTGGCTCTTAAAAGGTCACTACTGAACAAAACCCCACTAAGTTTCTTTTAGTATATGGTTTTATAGATACAGGATGTGGAATGCACCCCTTCCAAATGCTACCTGAATGTTAGCAGTGTTGAGTTCTCTCAGCCATCTAAATATGAGGATGGGTGGCTCTGTTGGCCCCCAAAGTTTCACTCCTAAAGCATGGAGTATGTACATGTACCTAGTTTTGGGGGTATGTTTGTTTTCACTTTTCAACCAATTTATGAGTCCTTCAAGGGCAAAGATAATAGCTCTTACTTCTCCCTCAGGTTACTCAGTAAAAGCTTGTTGAACTGAACTAAGTTGTAATTCATAGAACACTTTGAGAAGCCAAAGTTTAAGGATTGTGTCTTTTCTGCAACAAAAGGAAAATCGGAAAGCTTAAAGCACAAGAAAAAGCTTCTAATTTAAACCACTGGAAAAGCTTTGCATAAATATTGTTTGAGTCTGACCCTTTCACACACAGATTACCTTCGATGGCCCCTGAGAGAATGAGTCTCTACACAAAGTTCACTAAGCACCTACTGTTAATTTTTCTTTATCTCCATTCCAGACCATTGGTCGTATTTGTGTACAACTTTTCACTTGAACATCTCATTCCAGTGACGTACAGGCTTTTCTAAACTTTATAAAAGGGAAACTGAGCTTCAGAGGGATTAAGTGTCTTGTTCAAATTTATATGTAAAGTAGGATTAGGATCTAATTTCCTCAATTTATAAGTTAAGTGCTTAAAACAACCAGATTAAGATGACTTAATTCATACAAGATTTCCTTTTATTTGTATGTATAACCAACCTGCTTTCAAAAAGAATTCTTGGTAAAGTTTTTTAGAACACTGTTGTAAGATTCACACTGGATATGGTAAATATTATAAAGGCAGTCCAGGGAATTTTGTCTTATATAGAGAAAAAGATCATATTAGTGAATATGGTGGTTTTGGTTAGAATACTCATTAGTATGTTAAACAGTGCAATAATTATTGCTGTTTTTCTGACAAAGCATACAAATGTTTAAACTTCTCATAATCTATCCTCCCAACTCAAAGAAATCTATAATAGAAAAAGAAAATGTTTCCATTCAAAAAAAGAAAACAATTATTAGGGGAAAACATTCCTTATGCATGAATAATAGGGAGTTTGGCAAAAATGTGAAATTGATGTTGAGAGAAGAATAAAGTTCCCTGTTGAATAGTGCCAATACTGAGTTTATATCTAAAAATTGGTTTAATGAATGTATATTTATAAAGGAATGTATATATCTAATTAGTTTAATGAATGTATATTTATAAATTCATTTATAATGAACTTATATTTATAAACTTCCTCATAGTTTAATGAATGTATATTTATAAAGGCCAGCTATCACTATCCTTCATTGCTGGTAGACTATTCTAAAAATTTTAATCTATCCCTTTCAGTGAAAAAATTAGAAAGAATATTGATGATTAAAAACATTTAAATTTGGGACTGCCTCTTTACATTATACACCAGCTTATGATTCCCAGGCTATGGAGAAAAAGATGTACTTCTTGTATAACACATCGAAAATTTACCTCAAAATTAATCACAATATAATAATGTTTATATTATAAATAAGAAATACTCCATATTTGCCCAAATACACACTTACATGAATAATTTTTTCTCATAAATCTGTTATTTTTGTTTATAGTCATATTGCTAAGTACTTCTCTTAAAAATAATTCTGACTGGTATAACTTTTTTGAGTGTTATTTTCATAGTACTCAGTAATTCCACTTTGAAAGACCTACAGAAATACTTACACAAGTGCCCAATATATATGTATAAGGATACTAACTGCAGCATTATTTTTGTGTAGAAAAACTGGAGAGTCCATAGATGTCCAACAAAAGGGGTTTATTAAATAAATTATGGAATAGTTATACTACAGAACATTGTGAAGAAATGAAAAAGAATGAAACAGATCTATATTTATCAATATGAAATCATGTAGTGTTACAGGGAAAATGTAGCTTATAGCATAAACGATCCTCTTATCCCCCAAAAGCAAAAAAATTCTACAGGTGTGCACACAGTAGGTGCTTTTGTGTGTGTGTGTGTGTGTGTGTGTGTAAATGTACATTTTATTATTTTTTTGTTTTTTTATTATTTTTTCAGTAAGCTCTACACCTAACGTGGTGCTTGAACTCATGACCCCAAGATCCAGAGTCGCATGTTCTACCAACTAAGCCAGCCAGGTGCCACTAAATGTACATTTTAAAAGATCTGCAGGGAAACACAATGATGACTGAGAGACTGAAGAAGAGGAAAAAATAAGAGCTTTCTCTTTACATTTTTACATGTCTGACTTTTTGTTTTAGACAGTGAATGCAATGTCATTTTCCTGATTTTGATAACTGTAGATAGCTATATAAAAGTCACCACATGGGGAAGCTGGGTAAAGTATACATGGGACCTCACAAAACTGTATTTGTAACTTCCTGTGAGTCTGTAATTACTTCAAATTAAATACGAAAAAACAGCAAGCATGTATTATTTTTGTAACTGTTTAATGGTGTTTGTCTGCTTTTTTGTTTTTCTGGTTTTCAAAAAATCATTTTAGAGGGTAATTTTCCAAACTACAAAACAGCTCTAAACTTTACTCGCAAAATAATCACAAAAATCTATGAGTTCAAAATTTATATCAATAACTGAAAGTATGAGCATAAGTCACATATGTAGTTAAACACGTCAACCGTAAACCTTCAGAATTATGACACTGGAACAAAAAGGGACAAAAAGGCAAAAGTCATTTAGGTTCAGACTAATCCTTCATAATCTAAGCTCTTGCAAAGGGCAGCATACTTTTCTAATATCTGGACCTTAGGGTAAACTTTGTGAGATGTCTCGTCTTGTTTGTTCAGGAGTAAACCCAAATACATCTTCCTTTAATTCTTTGGCACTTCAAATGAATTTAGGATTGTCTAAGGAAAAAAATGCTTGCGGGAGGAGCTGTGTGAACAAGCTTGTTGTCCTGCTACTATATCTAGTCAAGCATTCGGATACTACAACTTTGGCAAATCCCATTAATACTTTAAGAAGTCAAAGACTTTAAAACTTCTAAAGAAAGTTCCTGTGAAGTAGTCACAGGGGCAAGTTTAAGCAAGCAGAGTGTGTATACAATATAGTAACAAATATAATGCAAACAAAAGAAGATTTGTTTAATTATAGTGGAAATAATTGTTATTTAAAAGTGCCTCCTTCCTCATCATAAAAGAACAAACTGGACTAGTGGCAAAAGAATTGTATGTTATGATGCCTTAAGATTAGGAACAGAAGACAGAAATTTCAAAGTAAAGTCTTGGCAGACGCCCAGTCTCCACAGCAAGAATTATGGCCAAACAATTCCTTCATAAGTTCCAAGTCTTGTTCATGTCCCTTTAGGTAGACTCCAAAGTTGTTCATCTTGAGTCAAATACAAGTATATATATTTATCAGGGTTCGTCTATCTTTCTGTGGTGAAGTATATCTGAACTTCTTTCCTAAACGTTATAACCAGTTGGGTGTATAGTAGAGAGAGATGATCAGACTACGTATAAAACGGTGGAAGTGAGTAAGTGAGGGGAATAATGAGAACAAGGACGTGGGTGTTCGGAGTATTTCCCTTACCAAACAAGACTATGACAAGAACTATGCTCCTTTTAGGTCACCGTGATGCAGATCTGGCACATTGGCCTCACCATCACCCTGAAAGTGCGCTAAGTGCAAGAGATGGTAACTGCTGACTCCATCAATTAATGACATCTGTGCAATGAGGCATCCTAAAAGTCACCAATTTTAGCAATGAAGATTAAGCACCCCATGAAAAACAACTCTCAGAAGTAAACTGTACAATATTTTTCTTCACAGATTTCCTTAAGCCATTAAAATACACAGTGAAATAGTTCAGGAAACAGTTTCCCAAGGTCATACAAGAGTTATGAAGAGAAGGAGGACTCCATTCTATTTCATGATTTCCTACAAAAGAATGTCCTCATCAACACACCATTTGGATACTTCAGTGGCTTTCTTTTTATACTCCTTAATTTTTATCCTTTAGCCAAGATATCCTTCTGAATCTACTAGTCTTCAACTTTATCTTCATTGATCTCTCAAACTGTCTAGTTCTTATTTTATTGTCTACTGTTCAATTCTGTTTCTTCAGTGGCTGGCTACGGAAGGCACTTAAACATTTGTTGAATAAATGAATGAGTTAAAGAAGAAATAAATGAAAATCCATACATATATAATGCTTTTTACAGCAAACAGTTTCAGCATTCTACTAAAATATGTTTAATTTATTTACACACTGTCTTCTTCCAAAGGGGTTTTAAAAGGCAACTTATAAAAATACTTGTGAGATAAACACAATAACTGAGAAAACTCAGGGCCAAGAAAAAGTGAAGGTAGAAGATGAAGTAAGTACACAAAATGCACATGTTAAGTCCACATGAAGAAGGCACTGTGAAACATTGTGAACCACATCATCAGTAATTAACAGCAAACAATTATCAGTGGCTAGACTACCAAAATTATCATCTGTTCATCCTGATTCTGATTTTGTCCATTTTCAATCTATTCTCCTCAGAGCAGCCAGGATAATCTTTTTTTTTTTTTTTTTTTAAGATTTATTTATTTGAGAGAGAGAGAGAACAAGTTGGGGGGAAGGACAAAGGGAAGAGAATCTCCAGCAGACTCCAAGTTGAGCATGGACCCCTATGTGGACTCAATCTCACAACCCATGAGATCATGACCTGAGCCGAAACCAAGAGTTGAAGCTCAACTGAATGAGCCAACCAGAAGCCCCCAGAATAATCTTTTAAAAATGTAAATCAGAGTATGATACTAAACTGCTTAAAACCCTTGAATGGCTTCCCATCATATTTAACATCCCAAACTACTTAACAAGGCCCTCAAGGCTCTACATGATCTGGCTCTGATAATCTTCCCAATTTCATTTGCACCTCTCCTTCCCTTGCTCACTACTTTAAAGCCTACTATTATCCTTTCTCTTTCTTGACAGCACTTTAGGACTTTGCACTTGCTCTTCCTTCTGCTGCCAGGAATGCTATTTCCCCATATCTCCCAATTTCATCCACATATCTACTCAAATGTCATCTCGTTAAATGTGTTCCCTGACAACCCAATACAAAGGTACCCCTTGCCCCCAGTCACTATAACATTGACCTGTTTTGTTTTTCTCACAGGATCTAAATCTATTTGAAATTCTATCTAAAACTGTTTAGAAATCATCACTTTTGGTTGTGGATTTTCCTTCAACAAAATGAGATTGTGAGAGTATGGGTCTTGCCTATCTTGTTCACCACTGTATCTCCAGCATTTAAAACAGTGCCCAGAGCAGGTGCTCAAATATTTGTTCAGTAAATGAAGAAATATCTGAAAATAGAATAGCTCTTGGTGATCTGGCTTAATCTGGGGAGCTTTCAGTTTCCCTAGAGCAGTGAGGGCTGAATAACTGTTTTTAGTTCACTTAAAATGCCTTTGAAAATCTAAAAACACTGGACCCTCTTCTCAGTAAAATACACATACAAACAAAATTTTGTATGAACCTCCTAAAATCAATCCCCAGATTAGAATCCCTAATCCACAGGCATGTAAGGGCCTTTATGCAATGCAATCTACATTTAACCAATTCTTGTCAATGAAGTTAAAGGCTGAGAGTAAAAAGAAAATCAATACAACGCTACAAATCATTCCTAACAGATTTCTCTACAAAGTAATAGTATATAAGAAAAGTCAAATGAAGAATAGCCATGGTTAATGGCTGCTTAGTCTTCTCATGTAGCGCATTGTATTGAGAAGCCCAGATTTGCAATTCATCATTTAAAAAAAAGGTATATGTGTTGATGACATACATAGTAAGAAAACAGATTTGCATTTATGTTTGCCTCTTTAAAAAACAACTAAATGAGATCATACTGGATCAGGATATAGATAGAATAAGTCAAGTTCCAAGAACTGATTAAAAAAATAATAATAAAAGAACTAACCTGAACTCTTTTGGAGGAAGAGAAATTTCTGTGGGTACCATTAATAAAAAGATGTGTAGGGTCACAAAATGACTCAAAAATGTATTCTTTCTTTCTTTCTTTCTTTTTGAAAGAAGGCATAATTTAAAATGATTTATTTATTCATTTTAGAGAGAGAGAGAGAGAGAGCATGAGCAAGGGTAGGGGCAGAGGAAAAGAATCCGGAAGTCAACTTCCTGCTAAGCGTGGAGCCCAGACACAGGGCTTGATCCCAGGACCCCGAGATCATGACCTGAGCTAAAATCAAGAGTTGGCCACTTAACCGACTGAGCCACCCAGGAACCCCAAAAATGTATTCTTTAAATTACGTCAGATCAAAGAAGCAACAGAAGGTAAAGAATATTTTTAGGTGTAAAACTCCTCCTCTGCCTGCCAGGGAGGACTTGGTGTCAGATAAAAAAAGATCAGCTGAACAAAGTAGCTTTTGTCCCCTACCCCTTCTCTTCTATAGCTATAGGTGCTTACAGCTAAGTTAATGTGTAAAGTAAACCATCTGGGCAAAAAATTTCTGTAAGTTCTAAAGGACTTCGAACTTTTTTCATCATATTTTTAACACCACTAAACAGTAATACTATTTTCTTTGTGAGAGTTTTGGCTTTGTTTTAATGTTCTTATTATGGCAAGTGTTAGATTTTCTGTCTCAAGGAAAGGTACAATTAACCTGAAAAAAGTCACTTCAATTATATTTCCTTTCTAATACTAAGAGACATTCTTTACAACTAACAAAATATAGAACTTACCTTGATCATTTTATCAAAAGATCTCTCCTTCAAATTTTTCCCATCTTATAGTGTATTAAAGAAAAAAAGTAGCAAATATATCATTTTCATCCAAGTATGCATACTGTGGCTCAGTAACAATAGTCCTGATGATTCACTAAGGAGTCTGACAACTGTTAGAATCTGAACTCCACATGAGCTGGTATTTTAATTTCCCACTTAAATCTTTTCATTCTTCACAAGCAATCTTGTGTTACTGTTTCATGCTTCTTAAAAACAAGTTATTCTGTATGACTGACTGACTGGTTTACTGCATCTAAGCAGCATTAATCCTCTGGTAATTATCACCCTTCATAAAATCCTCCAAATGTTTTTTTTTTAAAAAAAGGAAGTTTAACAAATTATTGTTGAAAACTATTTTTCATTTTTGTATTATTTGTATTTTAATATTTAAATTTCATCTATCTACTGAAAGACTTATCTATTTGTTATCACAGCCCTCTGTTTTAACCAGGTAGTTCTAAGAATCTATAGATTAAAGTAATGCAAACAGCGGTCTAGGTAATTCAGGGTTAAACTGTGTGCCGTAGAACACTGTTTTGCAAGACAGTAAGAGATTTTCATTTCTGAAAAGTATTCAGTACTCAGGTTTGGGGGGAAAAGGGAATACACCTTTACTCTAAGACTTCTCAAAGCCTTTAATGTGCTGATGAAATTTTGAATTTATAAGAGAGGGACAAAATATGTAGGATTTCCTAAATTTATTTGACCATAATCTACTTTCTTTATGACTCACTGTTCCAAACAACAGTAGTTTAATAAATGCTCCTTTATTTAATTCTGTTTTATATTTGGTCATTGCTAATCACTTAATTAAGGTGTATATTGCCTTTGTCTAAATTCTTGTAATTCTCCTGTCCAGAATATTTCTTTATCCATAAAAGAATAAGCAGTTGGTTTTGGAGTGATAACAACATTTCTTAGAAATAACCTATGTTACTATTTTAGTATCCCTAATGATGGCTGAGATAAGTCAAGAATCGTTATACTTTTACTTGAGAAAGCACAGAAATGTGTCATGCATTTTTAGAAATACTCATCAAAAAACTGAAACAGAAAAATAAAATTTACTGCTTTTAAAGAATGTTTGTTTATAGAGAACAGGAACTTATACAGAATACCTCAATTCCTAAGAAAGGTGTTTCTGTACTTCAAAAAAAAATGCTTTTGAGTATAGCTAAAAGATTCGTATTCACTTATTCAACATTTATTAATTGTTCACTATGTGCTAAGAATAGCGTCTAGGCAATGGATGTACAACAGTGAACAAAAAGGGCATGATTCTTGTCCTCGTGGGCATGTAATTAAGCTTTTTTCTTTTATATTGCCCATATTATTATGAATACTTACTCTAGAATTGTTTTGTTTTTAAAAATACCTTTGATGTGGTTAAGACTATAGTTAGGCTGGTACTAAAAAACCTCAAACCTACAACTAATTTGCTAATGAGGAATGGCATGAACCATGAAATATAAGCATATAGTTAACTGGAAGGCAACAGAAGCCATTTTACTTGTACATTAGAAGCACATATCATTTATGTCTCATAGTCTTGTGTTTTACAATTACTTTACATTAAAATGCTATGAGATCTAGTTCTTTTCAAAAATTGGTGCTGGGTCAATTGGATAACCATACAGAACAAAATGAGTCTTGAACCTCCACTCCACACCATGCACAAAAATCAATTCCAGATGGACTATAAACCTAAATGTGAATGGTAAAACAATAAAACTTTTAGAAGAAAACACAGAAAAATATCTTTATAATGTCAGGGACAGGCAAAGACTTCTTACACAGGACATTAACAAGAACTAACCATAAAGGGATAAACTGGATTTCATTAAAATCATGAACTTCTATTCATCAAAAGACACAACTAAGAGTAAAAAGACAAGCCACAAAGCAGGAGAAGATATGTGCAATTACATATACTTGACAGAGGACTCACATTCAGAATATACAAAGAACCTCCACAAATCAGTAAGAAGTAGACAACAGATAAAATGGTAAAAAAAAAAAAAACCCTGCACAGGTTATTCACAAAAGAGGAGATTCAAATGGACAATAATATATGAAAAGGGATTCAATTTTATAAGTCAAATAAAAAAGTACAGATTAAGACCACAATGTAAAATTACTGTATACCCACTGGAATGGCTAAAAAGAAGAGACAGATAATACCAAGTGATGACAAGGATGTAGAGCAACAAGAATTCTTCTACACGCTGGCTGAAGCATAAACTAGCACTCCGTTGTGGCAAACTGCTTCACAGTGTCTATTATAACTCATCTTAGGCATGCCCACTGAATTAGCACTTCCACTCCTAGGCAGACACCTTAACAGAAACGTGTGCATATGTTCACCAAAAGACACGCAAACAAATGTTCACGTTAGCACAATTTCTAAAAGCAAAATTTCAATCAACTCATATGTCTTATCAGTAGTAGAATGTATAAATTATGGTATGTTTGTATAATGGCAGACCTCACAGAAAAGGGAATGAAGGAACCACAACTACATGTAACAACATGGATAAATTTCACAAACATGTTGAGCTAAAGAAGGAAGAACCTTCTTAAAAATTAAAGCTACATAATTTCATGTATACAAAGTTCAAAATCAGGCTGAATTAATCTGTGGTGTCAGAGGTTGTGACAGTGGTCATCCTTTGAGAGGGAGAAGGGTAATGGCTGATAGAACAGTAAGAGGTAGGATGTCTTTCGAGGTACTTACTGGTCAAGTTTTCTTTCTTGACCTGGGTATTACCGAGGTGAATTCACATTGTGAAAATCAGCAACAGTACACTGAAGAATTGCCTGAATGTATGTTTACGTCAATAAAGCTTCTATTTGAAAAGTGCTATAAGATCCAAATATATTTTGCACAATTCAAATTCTCTCTCAAATTCTCTACACATAGTTCAGAGGAATGTTCATTCCTCTTTCCCCTGGTTTGCCCAAAATCAAATACTTGAAAACAAGATCTGGGGCACCTGTCTGACTCAGCCGGTAGAGCATATGACTCTTGAACTCAGGGGTCATGAGTTCAAGCCCCACATTGGGCATGGAGCCTACGAAGAAAAGAAGAAAGAAAGAAGAAAAGAAAAGAAAAGAAAAGAAAAGAAAAGAAAAGAAAAGAAAAGAAAAGAAAGAAGGAAGGAAGGAAGGAAGGAAGGAAGGAAGGAAGGAAGGAAGGAAAGAAAGAAAGAAAGAAAGAAAGAAAGAAAGAAAGAAAGAAAGAAAGAAAGAAAGAAAGAAAAAAGAAAAGAAAGAAAAAGAGAGAGAGAGAGAGAAAGAAAGAAAGAAAGAAAGAAAGAAAAAAAGAAAGAGAGAGAGAGAAAGAAAGAGAGAAAGAGAGAAAGAGAGAAAGAAAGAAAGAAAGAAAGAAAGAAAGAAAGAAAGAAAGAAAGAAAGAAAAAGAAAAAGAAATCAAGATCTAATCCTAGATGGGGAAAAAAATATTATGAGGTCATTTTCATGACACAGGATTGTAATAGGAAGAAAAAAATGGTATATCTGACTCATATCTAGGCTAATAGGAACCACATATTTGATTTTCCTCTAAGGCTTTAGACTATATATTCCCAGGTTTTTAAAAGGCTCTTCCTATGACAAAGTATCTAGTCTGTCACGAGTTGGAATTCTACGTGCTCTCCAATTGTGTCTAAATCACCATGCAAAACTCAAGGCACAATCGACCCCCAAAGTATCTAGTGTCTGTCATGAGTTGGAATTCTACGTGCTCTCCAATTGTGTCTAAATCACCATGCAAAACTCAAGGCACAATCGACCTCACATTGGTCTACCCCAAATATCACCCTTACACGAATGCAGTCTAAGAATTCCCAGCAAATTGTTGGTTTGTTTGGAGGCTAACTAAAACTACCAGATCTTTTTCATATTATGTCAGATTTCTTCCAACTTATATATCTTTAAGTTAAATTTAAAAATATTAAATACAAGGGGGTGCCTGGATGCCTCAGTTGGAAGAATATGCAACTCCTGATTCCAGGGTCATGAGTTTGAGCCCCATGTTGGGTGTAGAAATTATTCTAAATAAATATATAAATAAATAAAGCATTTAATATTTTCCTTGCTAAATTTATTTATTTATTTTTTAAGATTTTATTTATTTATTTGACAGAGAGAGACACAGCCAGCTAGAGAGGGAACACAAGCAGGGGGAGTGGGAGAGGAAGAAGCAGGCTCCCAGCGGAGCAGGGAGCCCAATGCAGGGCTTGATCCCAGGACCCTGGGATCAGGCCCTGGGTCGAAGGCAGACACTTAACGACTGAGCCACCCAGGCGCCCCTCCTGGCTAAATTTAACCTTGTTGGTTTTCACATCACTCAAGCAGCATTGTTCACTTATCACTACTAATAGCATGTTGAGTCTATAGGTAACCCTCTTAGCTTTGTGTCATTTTACATATAATTTGTATTTCTTCTATGTATTTATTATCCCAGTCATTATTTTAAAAATATGTTGATTTCAAACTATCAAAGATAGACATCTAGAAGGTGATGCCAGAGTCTTGAAGCATTTCCCAAAGTATGTTTCATGTAATACATTCCAAAATGAGTGAGGGAGGTGTTCTGTGATGAGTTTGGGAAATGCTGGGTTACCAGAGAATTTCTCAGTCCTTACAATTCTAATGTACATGGTAAGTCTCTAAGAGGGAATTAGAGTATAAAGTGTTTCTCAAACTTGGCTGACTTAGAAACTCCTTTAAAGAAGTCTTTTCTTATCCTGAGAAATCACTGTTCCTGGAAAGACACTTAGAGAAACACTACTCTGGGGTGATAATGATACAAGAGCCAACTTCTATGGGCAAATTATTGTTTTATTTTTATTTTTTTTAAAGTAGGCTCCACGCCCAATTGGGGCTTGAACTCATGACCCTGAGATCGAGAGTTACATGCTCTACCAACTGAGCCAGCCAGGTGCCCCATGAGATTGTCTTAGTAGCCTCAAATCCACCTAACTGCATTATCCTCCAACCTACCTAAACTTCTTCATATTGTCAAAAGATTATCAACATATTGTCGAATGCAGCAATGATATATCTTACTAGTCTAAACTTATCACAAAGTGAAACAGAATTGGGTAAAGAGGCTTTAGTATTAGGATTAGTAAGCCATGGATGCTCAATCTACTGTGAGAATTATGTTCAGTAAGAAGCTATAGAGATGAGATATATATTTTGAAGTTTCCCACAAAATTGGCTACATCTTAAAAATTCTGGTGATGAAAAACTAATCTTCAGTTATATAAAAACTAAAATTTGGTTATATGGGACATCTGCTTTTCTAGTGATATTTAGTGAAATATTTCTGCGTATTAAGTTATAGGGGTGCCTGGGTGGCTCAGGTGGTTAAGCATCTGACTTCAGCTTAGATCGTGATCCAGGAGTCCTGGGGCTGAGCCCCATGTGAGGCTCCCTGCTCAGTGGGGAGCCTGATTCGCCCTCTCCCTCTGCCCTCCCCTCTCCCCCTCCCCTACCTGTGCTCTCTCTCACTCTGCTAAGAAATAAATAAAATCTTAAAAAAAAAAAGGGGGGGGGCGCCTGGGTGGCGCAGTCATTAAGCATCTGCCTTCGGCTCAGGGCGTGATCCCAGCGTTCTGGGATCGAGCCCCACATCAGGCTCCTCCGCTGGGAGCCTGCTTCTTCCTCTCCCATTCCCCCTGCTTGTGTTCCCTCTCTCACTGGTTATCTCTCTCTGTCAAATAAATAAATAAAATCTTTATAAAAAAAAAAAAGAATGAGTTATAGGGGCACCAGCCTGGCTGAGTCAGTAGAGCATGTGATTCCTAATCTTGGGGTCACGAGTTCAAGCCCCAGGTTGGGCTTAAGCTTACTTAAAAAAAATGAGTCATAGAAAATTATCACTCAATTCTGTATAGTATATAAAGAATATTATAATAAAAATAGTTTGAAATTTTTAAGGTTTTCATACGTCAAAAGAATTTTATATATTCATCTGAAATCCATTCGAAAGATTACATTTAACAAAATAGATGGTCTTTGTAAAAGAAAATAGACACATGTAAGTATACCGAAGTCCTTCTTTCAGGGAATTAATTTCAGAACTGGGGGTAGGAGGATGATAGGGTTTACTTATAAAAAAAAAAGTTTACACATACAAATCATATTAAAACAGCACATTTAAAATTGATTGAGACACTATATTCACATAATGCGGTACCAGTACCACTAGTCCTCTGCATTGTCTGTGGGCTAGTAGACCTTAAGATGTTGAGATAACTGGCTTCCATTAGCAAGCATGTGATTGGCAGGATGATAAAGTCTTTTCACTCACAGGTCAGCTATTTCCTTTTCTTTAAAAGAGGGCAATTCTGATGATCCATCTTTTAGCTACAGTCTCTCATTGAGTCCCAATTCTCTTGCCTTCAGCTTTGATATGGTTCTAACTTTCCTCTTGTATCAGCTCATACTTGTCATCAACTCCTCTATTCAGAACAGCAAATATCAGGAGTTTGACCTCAGGGCAAAGTCCGGGTGGGCAGGTAAAATCTGACCACTGGACCTACTTCCTAATCTTTCATACCCAGCAATTCATGAAGCAGTATCAAATTCAAACTAAAAAACAGAAGCATGACCCCTTATAAGTACTATGAAAAGGGCTCTTTTGCCTTTCTAAGTACACTTGAAAAGAACTGTCAGCTACCCTATTAAGACAGAAATGGATCACAGGCTAGAAAAAAAAGAAGGAAAATGCAGAAACCCAAATGAAATGTAAATAAAAGTGTTAGCACCCTCTTTATGTTTGGTGATATAGTACTTCATATAAAAATATTAAAATAACATTCTATGAAATGTCTTCATGAAGTCAGGAACATTAAAACACTAATGAAACTTTAAGGCATCTTTATTTAAATAACACTGACATCTGATACAAAAATCTTCTATCGCCTCATTTGAGACTTTAAAGACTAATTTTATTTTCAGTCAATTCCCATACTTGGCATTTCACCACTTAACTATTTATAAATTAATTTGAGAAACAAATATATGTGAAAAATAATTATCTTTGTCGAGTTATTAAATCCAAGCCTCTAAAATGATGAAATTCAAGTATGTCTCAGTGGTCCAGCAGCTAAAGACAAGAGTTAGTTGCATCTTCTTGTTTCAGAATGCAAAAGTACAAAAATAGAGTATGATTAAATTTTAACAATAATTAGGAAAAATTATTTTAAGCCCCTTTTTAAAACTAGAATACATTAAAAATTACCTCATTAAAATTTATCTACTAGTAACCTACACTGAATACTAAAGAGTATACTTTAAAACTGTGTTTTATATTAAATAGGTATTTCTACATAAATCTTTAACAGTTCTACATGTGTCATAATAGATTTCAGAATTCTAAACTTTTCTAATAGATTTTTTTGTATTCACTTAAAAGATTCTTAAAAAATAACATTGATGAGGAAAAGCCAACCGGGCCTTAATGCCTGGAAATGCACATACTTAAAAAGTAAATTCAACCAAAAAGACTTGAGATGTTTATTAATATAAATGTACAATGTAAGTGTGCCTTAATAACAATTCCCTGGTGAGGGAATGCTTTAGATATGCTTGTAAAGAGGCCTTCTTTGGTGTCAAATGATGATAGTCTTTGAAGGAGGAAAGTACCTGGGATTAGAGTTTTAATCTGCATTGAACCAACCTCCTATTTGAACAAATCAAATAACAGAATCTTTACCCACAGTTTCAAATGTGGTCCTATTCACAGTCCTACAATGTGATTACAAACTAGTTAATACCATACAAATTCATACAAAACTGACAAAATATCACATAATAAATTTCAAATTTTCTGAGAACAGATTATTTGTATATATTGGGAGATATCCTCAAATTATATACTCTTTGGTTTGGAGAACATATTTATGTCCTTGTAACAGGGAAACCTACCCCAGTAAGTGGCTATAACCTAATTAAGAAATGAACATACAACCACGCTTATTCCCAGTTTGCTAAAGGACTCCATTTTCTGTATTAGATCATCTTGTTCAGGGCAATAAGACCGCAACAGAGAGAACTCCTTCTAAAGCAAATAGATCTACCTTCTATATGAAGGACATCTTTGGGTAAACTGGAATAAAAGTTCAGAGTCCACCTTCTTCATTTTCTACTATCTTCTCCAACTTAGTAAGGATGATCATTTCTGGTTTGGCATAATACATGAACACTGACTGCAAACAGAAATATTAACGTATCTTATATGTTCAGTGCTTTACAGATAAAAAACTGGGAAATAGGGATAACATTTTCAGTTTCCTTCTCAACCTGACTTGAAGATACACCATTTATATCCACATGACTCACTGTCCTGTAAGTATTTCTATCCAGTTCGTGGGGGTTTTGTTTCTTTAAAAGAGTTTTAAGCTCCACAAGAACAAAATTCTCTTTTACATTACTTTTGTGTCTATTTCAACTGTATCACACCTCTCCAAATAATCAGTAACTACATAGTAGTTCATACATATTTATAGAAGACTGGTTTGGAATTAAAGCAAAAACAGCTGTATTCTCACACATTCACTGAAACTACTCAAATTGGTCCTGCTCCAAACATCACTGTGGTGGTCTATTTGCATCAACAATGAAGACCCATCTTCGGGCATCTCCATCTCCAAAGGGGATGGGACCATTAATAGACTGATATCACAATGGCTTTGTTGTTTTTTTTTTTTTTAAAGATTTTATTTTTAAGTAATTTCTACACCCAATGTGGGACTTGAACTCACAACCCCGAGATCAAGAGTCCCGTGCTCCACAGACTGAACCAGCCAGGTACTCCTGCAATTGCTTTGTTCTAATTCCATCTCCATTTGGTTCTTCTTGCCAAGGGCAGCAGCCATCCTGTTGTCAATTCTGAACCCCTGAACCCTCTACCTTGGATCTACCCCTCCTCCATACTCTTGTGCCTCCCAGCTCTATTAAACTCCTTAATCCTAGGATTAAGAAAGAAAAAGGAGGGGGAAAGAGGAAGAAATGAATAATAAGAAAATATGGGGGAGATGGAAAAAGGGTAGGAAGTAAATAAAGAAAATGACAATAAAGATGTCAAAAAGTAGTAAAATGATTAGAGGAGATAAAAAAATTATCATATTTGTTACTCTACTTAACTGACCAGAAAAGAATTATATAAATGTATAATTACCTTTTACAAAGCAGTTTTGTCCTTTTTCATGGAGGCATACAGAAAATTTACTTTATTTTTTAAGATTTTATTTATTTATATGACAGAGAGAGAGACAGAGAAAGCAAGCACACAAGCAGGGGAAGCGGAAGGCAGAGGGAGAGGGAGAAGCAGGCTCCCTGCTGAGCAGGGAGCCCAATGTCGGGCTCAATCCCATCCCAGGACCCTGGGATCATAACCTGTGCTGAAGGCAGACACCCAACTGACTGAGCCACCCAGGCGCCCCCAGAAAATTTACTGAAAAACCATTCTTTACCACAGTTTTAAGCAAGGGGCTCCTTTCTGGGTTGTAATAATTTACATTGAACTTGGGTCCTGACACTAATTATACCACCAATTTTCATAATAGGACCATGAAATCATTAAGAAATACTTCAAAGTCATTAAACTTCAAGTGTCATTAAACCAAAGTATAAAGTTAAAGTATAAAGTCATGTGCTTAGCAGGTAATGAATAAGTTAAATATTCACTGATAAAAGCGGTCCATGAGGTTGAAACACCAAATAGAGATACAAGTTCAGAGAGAAGGGTCAAACATATAGTTATAAAAGAAGCACTTTTCCAAAGAAAAAATTGTTTCAAGGCAAACAAGCATTCTGTAGTGTTAAAAAAAGAAAAAGAAAGAGAAAGAGAGGCAACAGTAGAAAACAAAAAATGAAAGCTACATTATTACATCTTACTTGTCTGAGGTCAATGAATGCTAGCTGCAGGGTATCCCCCTGGAATCCTGGCACAGGCTCAGAGCTGGCAAACACTATTAAAAAAAAAAAAAAGTAAAAACAAGATTGCAAAATATACAAGAATTTAACCACTAAATTAATTTCTACTCATTACAAATGTATTATAATATTTACATGTAACCATTTCAAATGAAGACTATTTATGACTTTCAATTTCCACTACTGAGAATGTTCTCCACACCCATTACCACAAGTATTTTAATAATTTTAAACTTCTAATCTACCATTTAATCACTGTAATCCTTAATTACAATAAATTTAGAATGGTTATCCCACATAAAGTTCAAGAGTAGTAATATACTTCAATCAAGAAAAGTTTTCTGACTCTATTTAGCCTTAGGTGAATGATTATAGAAGTATTTTGAAACTATACCAACTCCATGGCTGTCAACATATTTCAAAACTTCTCCTTTGTTACAGAACATACTTATAAAAATCCTACCTCCAGCTAAAAGCAATAATGGGCAGACACATAAAAAGTCAGCTTTACATGCAGACAACAGGTAAAGTGTTCTAAGTAGCAAAATGAGGATGATGCAGGAATGTCTGTTCATGTCTTCTAATAATTTTTTTTCCATAAAGGAATCCTACCTCTTTAAAAACTAAAAAAATATTTTCGGACAAGACTGAAAAATATTTCAAAAGATTTTTTTCTTTTCTTTCTTTTTTTTTTTTTTTTAAAGATTATTTATTTTAGGGAGAGGGGAAGGGGCAAAGGAAGAAGGAGAGAGAAACTCTAAGCAGACTCCATGCTGAGCACGGAGCGGGACTCTGGACTCCGGGATGGATATCACGACCCAGAGATCACACCCTGAGCTGAAAGCAAGAGTCAGACGCTTAACCAACTGTGCCACCCAGGAGCCCCTCAAAAGATTTTTTTCTATAATTTTCTTGTACTTAGACATTTTTAATACTAGTAACATAGCTTGTTTAGTTAAGTTGGAGACAATTCCAATATTATTTTGAAGACAAAGACTGTTGACTCACAAACCTATCATTTTACATGCAAGCTTCTCTGATACAAGTAAGAATGCCTGCAAGCATTCTGTGTTTTCCTACAAAACATTACAGATTTTCCATTTATAAATTTATCTAAGCCAATATTTTAGAAGCCATTTAAATTTGCACCCTATATATATAGTTCTTGGAATAACAAAAAATAATTCTTAAGTTCAGTGTATTATGTGTGAAATATAGTTTAGAAAGGCTCAGAATCATATATTTAATTTTAAATACATGAAAGCCTAGCATAGCTTAATTTATCTGGCATTTTTAGGGAATGAAGATGCCAAAATAAGTTTTTTTGTTGCTGTTGTTTTAAGATAATGTTAATTTTTTAATCTTAAGCATTTTTGATGGAATTTTAAACTGTAACATAATACTTCCTTCATTTTTAAACTTTTTTTGAGTATTCTAAATATTATTTAAACATTCCTTAATTCTCTGGATTACTGTTAAGAATGCTTTTTATTCTATACACTACAGTAAATTCTGAGGGCTGCCATATTAATGCCCCCCTTTTTTACATTAAATAGATTAGAATGCTGTACTGTTTGAGTTCTTATGTCTAGCTCTTACAATTTTTCTGCCTTCTCTCTTGCAGTTTTAACATAAATTCTTATTCTCTGCTCTCTCATTCATCTTATTAATATGCTGCCTTTAGTAGTCTTGAGCTGGCCAGTCAGCTAACTGACTACTAGAATTGTGTCTAAAGTAAGAGGAAATACAGCCTGAGCAAGGGCCTCTCCCACAAATAAGGTGATGAGTTCTATATATGCTTTTGAGTATACGCACTTTTCAAGTAGGAATAACCTTTTTGTTAGTCAGAGGTACACCATTTTTTTCCTTTACTTCTTGGTTCTCTCCTATGTACTACGTATAGTTATAGCCATCAGATAGGTTAGACTACATTCACTTTTCTCAGGCCCCCTTTTCCAGAAAACTAAGATTTATTGAGCAAATCTAGCCATACTTTTCATTATTTAGTATAATTCACTCACATCATTGTCTTTTCATACAATGAAAAGTGGCATACTTTCATACTGTGGTGACCC
This sequence comes from Ursus americanus, assembly GCF_024610735.1. Classification (NCBI taxonomy): domain Eukaryota; kingdom Metazoa; phylum Chordata; class Mammalia; order Carnivora; family Ursidae; genus Ursus; species Ursus americanus. The sequence goes on from NC_142132.1 coordinate 33,352,819, forward strand.
CATCACCTCCAACCATGTCCCAAATAATTGAGTTGTCTTTCTTTAGTACCAACAGGTCTTTTTTTTTTTTTTTTAAGATTTTATTTATTTATTTGACAGAGATAGAGACAGCCAGCGAGAGAGAGAACATAAGCAGGGGGAGTGGGAGAGGAAGAAGCAGGCTCCCAGCGGAGGAGCCCAATGTGGGGCTTGATCCCAGAACGCCGGGATCACGCCCTGAGCCAAACGCAGACGCTTAACGACTGAGCCACCCAGGCGCCCCTCAACAGGTCTTAATTGAAAAATAATAAGCAAAATTACAATTACCTATTAAAAGTAAAGGTTTTTTTTTTAATTTAAAAGTAGTTTTCTTAAGACCACCCAGCATATTGTTGGCTTTCTTGGCCCCAGTCTCAGGCTACTGTTTCCAAGTAACAGTTAACTATGAGTCAATCCCTAGTGGTCTCCAACCAAGTCTGTAAATATTGGCTCAGCTTCTACCATCTCCACATATACATATACATACACAGAAAATAAATACTTCCTCTAACACAGGGAGACTTACTTTATATATCAGGCATAAAAATAAGTTCAACTTCTATTACACTTGCAATCATTATTTACTTTATCTCCCAGAATTTTTCTGCACTGAAAATGATCTGTCATTTTCTTTTCTCTCAGTTCCTGTTTAAGGTACTATAGTTTAAGCACCGTTACTTGGCATTAAACCAAAGAGCTTAGTGTCAAAATCATAACAATCCTATAAATTTATATAGCACTTTATAGTTTACAAAGCAGTTTCTCATACACCACCTACTTTGATCATCACAATAACTTATTTTAGTAAACAGGACATGCAAATGATGGATCAAAAATCTTAGCAGCTAGAAGAGACACTCTCTTTGAAATACCTCCACCAGTCCCCTGAAGGCTTGGCTTAAAAGTCACTTAGTCCTTCATTTTATAGATTCAAAAAATTAAAAGTGAAATGACTTGCCCAGGATCACATAGCTAATTTTCCTAGCATTCAATCCATTGATCCAGAATCTGATTAAGTATTTACCTCTCACCTTTTATCCTCTCACAAGAACCTAACCAACATTGAAGTGCAACTTACTAGTTCATAGCTCTTGGGACTTTTTCTCAAATGTTTCTTAGGGATAGGAGACAATTTAGCAATCTCATAATCATCTGGTACAGAGGACATTTCTAATTATTTGCTATTTAATTTATTCAATGGCTTCATATTTTTTCCTTTACTTCTTTAAAACTAAAATTCAGTCAATCCTGTTGTTTCTATTTTCTGAAATAACTTCGGCCTAAATCTGCCTCTATCTTAGTTCAAGCTATTACCTATTTCTTGCTTGCCTGCTAACACACACTTTTACCTGGTTTCCCTACCACCTCTCCATCCACTACTCCTAGTGTGATTTATGTAAGATGTAAATGTAGTTTGTGCCACATCACAGTTTAACATCTTTCGATGGTTCCCCATCATCTTCATGATAAAGCAAGACAAATAAGGTCCTTTATAATCTGGCCTTTGTCTCTCTCTCTAGTCTCATCTCTTACCGCTTCCCTAGGGGTACCTTAAACTCTTTCCATATCAAACTACCTGCACTTCCTTGCATACACAACAGTCTCTTTCCACAGTATTTGTGATCCTTCTGCCTGGAGCAGCCTTTCTCCTCTTCTTTTCCATCAGAAAGCTCTTACTATCCTTCCATTCAATCACCACCTTCAGTGGAAGACTTCCATTATCCTGCAGGCTGGGTTAGTCTTCCTCTGTGTTCTCACTACAATTTCCTGTGCACAGGCTAACCACACCACCCATTTTGCTGTAATTGTTTATCTGTCTGGGTCTTCCCACCTGGCCATGAACTCCCTGAGGGTAGAGAATATATTTCCATTTCTATATCCTTATCACTTAGCACATGCCTGACATATAATGAGTAGTCAACAAAAGTTTCTTAAATGAATGAAGGAAATGAACAAATGAACAAATAGATTCTAAAGGAATGCTGTCCAGTCCTGGTAATCGATACATAATGTAGCTTGCTGATTAGATCATGAATAGAGCTGTCCAACAGAACTTTATGCAATAATGGAAATGTTCTCTATCTGCACTGAACTGAATTTTTAATTTGAATTTAATAGTCACATACGAATAATGCACTATAAAAATGTAACATTCTGTGCGTATATATTGTATTTATTTCAAAATATTTGAGGATGGCTGAGAATACCTCTAATGTTTTCATCAATTAAAACTAAATTGAGGGGCACCTGGGTGGCTCAGTCATTAAGCGTCTGCCTTCAGCTCAGGTCATGAGCCCAGTGTTCTGGGATCGAGCCCCGCATTGGGCTCCCTCCTCAGCGGGAGGCCTGCTTCTCCCTCTCCCACTCCCCCTGTTTGTGTTCCCTCTCTCGCTGCCTCTCTGTCAAATAAATATATAAAATCTTAAAACAAACAAACAAAAAAAACCCCTAAATTGAGAGTTCTTCCACTAAACAAGAAGCTTGTGAGAAGCAGAGATCATTTCTTTTACCTTTATATAATTCATGTCTGGTGTATAGGAAATACTCAGTAAACGTGTTGAATGAATGAATAGTAATACAAATAATTCATTTCTATTAATACTGTCTAATGGTCCCAATAATTCTGGAGATAGATTTCAACCTTTGAAGCTTTAATGAATTGAATACTAATTTTGGAGATGCTTTTAAGTATTGTCTTCAGATTCCCTCTTGGCTCACCCAGATCCTTATTTTATATATGATTTGTCATATTTGGGGGTTTCTATGTTCTTTGCCCTTCGGTCATCTTTTTTTTTAAAGATTTTATTTATTTATTGGAGACAGAGAGAGAGCATGAGCGATAAAGGGATGGCAGAGGGAGAGAGAAAAACAGACTCTCCTCTGAGCAAGGAGCCTGACTCAGGACTCAATCCCAGGACCCTGAGATCATGACCTGAGCTGAAGGCAGACACTTAAATGACTGAGTCACCCAGGCACCCCCCCTTAAAGTCATCTTTTTATTATTTTTATTAAACAATGCCTACTTCCCTATTATGATACCTGTGTGTCATGTAGCCATGCCATGAAGGATATATTTTTTAAAGATTTTATTTATTTATTTGAGAAAGAGTGAGCAAGTGAGCAAGCATGATCTGGGTGAGAGGCAGAAGGAGAAGCAGGCTCTCCGCTGAGCAGGGAACGTGATGCAGGGCTTGATCCCGGAACTCTGGGATCATGCCCCGAGCCACAAGCAGACCCTTAACTGACAGCCACCCAGGCGCCCATGAAGGATATTTTTTAAAAACACACATTGATCCTGTTCTTCCAATAAGATATTTAAAAACAGTTTCCAGGAACAAAAAACTGTTTCTTAGGCTTTCTAAAGTTTTTTTTAAAAAAAACATTTTAAGTAATCTCCGCACTCACCGTGGGGCTGGACCCTATATCCCCAAGATCAAGAGATACATGCTCCACTGACTGAGCCAGCCAGGGGCCCCTAAAGCTTTTTGCTTTTGTTTTTGTTTTAAATAAAGCTAGTCTAAATCTTTGGGATTTTTTCTCTTAACGGTCCAATTTGACCATTTCTTTTTTGAAAACAAAATAACTTCATGCTATACTCATTTCCTCTTATTTTCTGCCAGAATATGGAGCTTAATAACAATAAATGAGCTGAAGTTTAAAAATACCCTGAAAGAAAGACTAGAAAGGGAGATGTCTGATCTTACTGGGAAGGTCATTTATAACAACAGAGTAAAACTCTGCTATATCAGCCTAACTAGGAAGGAGACAAATCTGAATTAATTTAGAAGAAACTGAAAATGAAAAATAATACATGCTAAGTAAACTGATTATAATGACAAAAAATGTCTTCCAAATTGGCCATCTCTGAAGTTATAAGAGAATAAAGAATATCTGTAGGCAAAAACATGAGTTTTTTGTACATATAACAAAAAAATTGTATCTTCAGGATCTACATATAGATGTACAGGGTCTGGCATGGGGGTACAAAAACTGCTAAGAAGTCAGGCTGTAGGGGCGCCTGGGTGGCTCAGAAGTTAAGCGTCTGCCTTCGGCTCAGGGCATGATCCCAGGGTCCTGGAATCGAGCCCCACATCAGGCTCCTCGCTGGGAGCCTGCTTCTTCCTCTCCCACTCCCCCTGCTGTGTTCCCTCTCTCGCTGGCTGTCTCTCTGTCAAATAAATAAATAAAATCTAAAAAAAGGGGCGCCTGGGTGGCACAGCGGTTAAGCGTCTGCCTTCGGCTCAGGGCGTGATCCCGGTGTTATGGGATCGAGCCCCACATCAGACTCCTCCGCTATGAGCCTCCTTCTTCCTCTCCCACTCCCCCTGCTTGTGTTCTCTCTCTCTCTCTCTCTCTCTCTCTCTCTCTCTCGCTGGCTGTCTCTATCTCTGTCGAATAAATAAATAAAATCTTAAAAAAAAAAATCTGAAAAAAAAAAAAAAGAAGTCAGGCTGTAAGGGAGCAGCTGGGTGGCTCAGTTGATTTGAGCATCTGACACTTGATTTTGGCTCAGGTCATGATCTCAGGGTCCTGGGATCCAGACCCGCATCAGAGTCCCTGCTCAGTGGGGAGTCTGCTTCAGGATACTCTCTCTCCCTCTGCCCCTTCGGGCACGCTGTCTCTCTAAAATAAATAAATCTTAAAAAAAAAAAAAAAGTTGTCAGGCTGTAAATATTTATCCTGGCGTGAAAATATATAATTTTCCCTGAAATTAAATACAGAGAGAATAAGTCCTTGAACAATCTTGTCCTGGGCAGACAGTTATTTTTACTGTAAGGCAGAGAATGTGCATTATTTGGAAAACATCTACAAGGATATTTAGAACTGTCAGGGGTGGGGGTGGGGGGACGAGGAAGAAAGAGTCATAAGAACAAATGGACCAAAAGATTGACAAATGATTGAGAGAGGGGGTGAGGAGGCTAGGCTAGTCTCAAGATTGCTCGTAGATGACAAGGCAGGGGCATATAAAATGGAATAATTTTGTAACTAAATAAATGACTGAAAATGAATACCAGTAGTCTGCACATTGAAGAGATTCCTTATAATTCTATTTCTTGCTAGATCTTAAGATTTAAAGTAGTTAGTTACAACTCAAATTTTGGCTAGGCAAAGAAGGTATCCAGTGTGGACCAGATGTGTCATTAGAAGGAATGACTAAGAGCACCATCTAGTGGTTTTTCTGGTGGTGAAGAACTCATGCCTGGGAGTTGGGGGTCTTGGCATTCTTGATTCTTAAATTTATTGTTACATGTGTTTGGCAGCAGTGGGATGTAAGCCTCTAGGACCAAATGCCACTCTACAGTCATCACTTCACTTTTATTTAAAGTAGTATCTAGTCATCTCTCTTGGAATTATATATGGGCAAAGTAGTCTCAATCTGATATCTTAAGTGCCATTAAAACCAGGACCAATTCAGAGATGCAAATAGTATAATAGCATCCAGTGTACTCTAAAACGAGACACTGAAATATTGTTCTATGGCATATATCCACATGATTTCCCCTGAATCCTTTTATTTGGAGATATAGGTCTTTTTTCAAGGTTAAAATTAGAGGCCCTGAGGTCAAAGCCATTAACACGTATCTGTGTGCCTGTGTGCATGTGCACACACACTCTCTCACACACACACAACCTATGAAAAGCCTTCATCTATTTTTTTTTAAAGTGGGCTAAGCCTTTATCCAAAATGAAAAAGACCAAGGTCTTTATATCTAGAGATTCATGTATTCCTCAATAATTCACCAGTGAAACAGAGACCAGTACTTTTCCTAGTATCTGTGGATTTAAGATGTTTGTTTTTTTTTAAAGATTTTATTTATTTGACAGAGATAGAGACAGCCAGCGAGAGAGGGAACACAAGCAGGGGGAGTGGGAGAGGAAGAAGCAGGCTCACAGCGGAGGAGCCCGATATGGGGGCTGATCCCATAACGCTGGGATCACGCCCTGAGCCGAAGGCAGACGCTTAACCGCTGTGCCACCCAGGCGCCTCAGATTTAAGATGTTAAACTCTAAGGAGTGGATAACCTCATTTAGATATTTATACAGAATGTATGGAAAAGGACATTCTAGATCTATTTTTGGGTACTTCAACTCTTTCCGATTGCCTGATGCTTTGGAAATATTCTGTATTTTGATAGTGATGTAAAAGATTTCTGAGATACCTTTATAAAAACCTAAGAGGACATTTTGATCTTTTCCTCTATGCATTTGCATTTATAAGGAACCTCTACTGGGGGGTCCAATACGTAACAGTTGTTTAGTGAGCATAAAACAAAAGCACACATACAGATTTAGAACATCTGCTTCACACCAAGAGTGGCCAATGCTCTTCCAACTAAGAAGCAATTTCTCTTGAAGTTATACAAAGTCTATTATAGGACAAAAGATTCCGTGCAGGGGCGCCTGGGTGGCACAGCGGTTAAGCGCCTGCCTTCGGCTCAGGGCGTGATCCCGGCGTTATGGGATCGAGCCCCACATCAGGCTCCTCCGCTAGGAGCCTGCTTCTTCCTCTCCCACTCCCCCTGCTTGTGTTCCCTCTCTCGCTGGCTGTCTCTATCTCTGTCGAATAAATAAATAAAATCTTAAAAAAAAAAAAAAGATTCCGTGCAGCTTTTAGAGGAGGCTACATTTGCAATTCCAAATGGATACCTTCCTGACTTCTCCAGTCAGGTAGCTATAGCAACATTGTGATTACATAGGCAAGTTAATAAAAAGTATCCACTTCATTCATGCACAGACCCTACCTTGTATTCTTAATCTATACAACTTTTTATTTAAATTAGGTCTACTTCTTATACTTTCCCACAGTACCCTATACTTTTTGTAGAATTTAACAATTTATAGGCATATTTAATAGTGCAATTATTTAATGATTGTCTCCCCCTGGGCTTAAACCCCAAGACGGTGACAACCTTTCCTGTTTTGTTTACCACTATATTGCTAAATACCAAACACATAGTGGATAAGAAGGAATTAATTAATGTATGACTCCAAAGCCCCACTTTTGTTTGCCTTAAATTTTACTGCCTCCCAATCTTAAACTAGGATGCATCTTGGAAATTATCAATTCCATATCCCATATTTTATAGGAAAAATTGAGGCCTCTCGATTGTTGAATGGTTTCAAAGCCACTTGCCCAAAGCACAGGCAGAGCCAGCACTGGAACCATGGTCTCAACTTCCTGACTTATGTTCAGACCATCTTAAGACTAATTTGAAAGAATTTTTTAAAAAGTTTACATAAATGGCACTTGGCTGGTTCAGTCAGTGGGGTGTGTGTCTCTTGATCCCGGAGTTGAGTTTGAGCTGGATGTAGAGATTACTTAAAAAATAAAATAAAATCTTTAACAAAAAAGCTCTATATAAATTAATATGATTCTACATTCCTGAACTCAGACATTTTATCAAGTTTGACCAAGTATGGGTTAAAAAAAAAGGATCCGGGGCGCCTGGGTAGCGCAGTCGTTAAGCGTCTGCCTTTGGCTCAGGGCGTGATCCCGGCGTTCCCGGATCGAGTCCCATATCGGGCTCCTCCGCTGGGAGCCTGCTTCTTCCTCTCCCACTCCCCTGCTGTGTTCCCCTCTCTTGCTGGCTGTCTCTCTGTCACATAAATAAATAAAATCTTTAAAAAAAAAAAAAGGATCCAAAGAAAAATGATCAAAAGGGTATTAAAAATAATCCCCTAAGAATATATTAAAGAAACTTTAACTCTTTAGCTCAGAGCAGGTAAGATTTAAACGGTTATTTAAACATAGTCATCAAATATGTGAAGAATTTTTATAAATGATCTGTTATGTCTGTATCAAGATCTTAAATGATCTTGAGTTGAAGTATAGTGTATTGGTTGGCCTTAACTTTTTGACAACAAAGGCAGAACTCTAATAAAAGAGACAAATGTAAATTATAGAGACTTCCTGATTAGTTACTTTGCTCATTTTTCAACAAGTATGCTCTGAACATAGCATTCTTTTTTTTTTTGTTTTTTTTTTTGTTTTTTTTTTTTGTTTTTTTATTTTTTTTTTTATTTTTATTAATAATGATTTTTTATTATATTATGTTAGTCACCATATAGTACATCCCCGGTTTTCGATGTAAAGCTCGATGATTCATTAGTTGTGTATAACACCCAGTGCACCATGCAATATGTGCCCTCCTTACTACCCATCACCGGTCTATCCCATTCCCCCACCCCCCTCCCCTCTGTAGCCCTCAGTTTGTTTCTCATAGTCCATAGTCTCTCATGTTTCATTCCCCCTTCTGATTACCCCCCCTTTCTTTATCCCTTTCTTCCCCTACTGATCATTCTAGTTCTTATTGAACATAGCATTCTGCAAGGTGCCTACAATTACAAATTCTATGTTGAATTTAACTATCTATCCTGGATGTTAAATCTCTTCTCTTCTCTCTCTGCTCCCCTTCCCTTTCCTCTCTCTCCTTCTCCCTCTTCTCTTCCTTTTCACACCTGCCCCTAATCCCCAAATCATGAGATGCATTCTCTAGCTCTCTTTCACTGGATGATTCTAACCATCTTAATATACCCAACTGTATCTTTACTTAATAATTTTGTGTATTTTCTCTTCCAAAATGTCTGCAATCCATCCTCTTCTCTTCATTACCACTGCCCAAAGTCAAGCTCTTTTTATCCTTCACAAAAAAAGTTCTATAGTTTCTTACCAGGTCTGCCTACTTGCAGTATCTCATTTCAGTTCAATTTCCACATGACACAGAGCTAACTTTCTATGACAGATTTTATCATATCATAGTCCTGATTAAAAAGTTTCAGTGCCTCTCTATTGCTTATTAAATAAAGTCCAAGCATTCAGGAGTCTAACTTTTTCCAGATGTATCTTGCAATGCTTTCATCATGCATCTTGTAGTCTAGCTACACAAGACTGTTTGAAGAGTCCTTAGCATTCTCTCACCATAGTGCTTTTGTCTATGCCATTCCCTCTGCTCAGAATGCCCTTCCCTTTTTTTTTTTTTTAAAGATTTTATTTATTTGACAGAGAGAGACACAGCGAGAGAGGGAACACAAGCAGGGGGAATGGGAGAGGGAGAAGCAGGCTTCCCGCTGAGCAGGGAGCCCGATGCGGGGCATGATCCCAGGACCCTGGGATCATGACCTGAGCCAAAGGCAGACGCTTAACAACTGAGCCACCCAGGCACACCCCTTTCCCTGCTTTTGATGAAATCTTACTCATCCCTTAAGACTCAGCTCAAATTTCACCTCTGTAATAGTCAATCTCCTCAACCCCACGGAATGAAGAATTGCTCCCTCTCTACTACAAGTAATACATACTTATATAAAGAATTGTTATTAAAAAAAGAACTGTTATGTTCTATTATAGTTATTTACATGTCTGCCTCTTCCCAACCAGATTATGAGATCTTTGAAGCTTGATTCATCCTGGATTTTTCAGTATATACCAGGTAATAGGTTCTTATTAAACATTTAAATAAACGAATCTTCCTATGAATCAGTTGGCTTTATATGGGAAAAAAAGTCAGTTGCAGACTGAAATTTTAACTCAAGCCAATTTAACTCACAAGTATGTGTGTCACAAGGAATATCAGCAAAAATTATTTAAGAAGACAAGTAAGCACACAGATGGATCAGTGCTAATTCTTTCCCCACCAGAACAACAGAACAAACAAAAACTAAAAGCACATGGTTGAACGATGACAAAAACGAAATTATTTCCATCTTCCCATCTTCCCAACTTCAGTGAGATGTCCTTTTTGTTTCTACCTGTAGACTGACACTCCAAGGCCTAGGAAATATATGTATAATGTTTTCACAAAGTAATGATGATGGAAAAAATTAACATTCTGCTTTCTGATCAAACCCAATTAAAGGAAAATCTAACTTAAGATAAAGGCCATTCTTTTTTTTAAGATTTTATTTGAGAGAGACAGAGAAGGGATGGGGAACACAAACAGGGGAAGGGTTGAGAGAGAGGGACAGGCAGACTCCCCACTGAGCAGGGAGCCCCACAGCTAAATCCCAGGACCGGGAGATCATGACCTGAGCCGAAGGCAGAAGCTTAACTGACTGAGCCACCCAGGTGCCCCATATAAAGGCCATTCTTGTTGCTTATATTTCATGCTCACTTCCAATTGCTTAAATTCTTTGACTTAAGCCCTTCTTAACTAGCTCAGGATCTCTGATGGTTCATGGTCTCTAATCCCTGCTCCCTGACTTCCTTGGACTCTGCATCTCTTGCTAGTACAACACAGACTATAAGATTTTATGTTAATCTCAAGAACCAGTCACAGTCTTTTAAGTAATGATTTCTGAGTCTCTTGAAGAGAAAGTAATTATTATGAGCCAATATGCCTTTATGAAGAATCAGAGTAGTATCATTTTCTTCCTTTAAAGGATAGACTGATTGATAAGAAAAATCCAATGGTCATTATTACCCCTCTATGCCAGCAAAGCATCTGACAAATTTGCTCATTACTTTGAAAAAAACCATGAGTTAGACTCAATTAGGGAATTAGTAACTGGTTGAAAAAAACTCTTAAGATACCCATACAATTCTGAATAATGGATCTAAGTCAATATGAAGGGAAGGCCCATATAATGTGGTATTCAAACTTTACTGTGCATCAAAATCACCTAGGGGGTCTGGTACCCAGAGTTCCCAATTCGGCAGGTGGGACCCAAGAATTCACATTTCTAACAAGTTCCCAGGTCCTCATCTGGGGATTAGGTTTTAGAACCACTGATGTACTGTATCTCATGATATAGATTTAAGGTTTTGTTCAACATTTTGCTAGTAACCTTGTTATATAAAAAGCATGATTACAAATCTGCAGATGATATTAAATTTTGATATAAAAAGACCTCAATAGGTTAGTTGTGAAACAAATCTTAAAATTTAATAGGGGTAACTTTATTTTTTTATTTTTTATTTTTTTTTAAAGATTTTATTTATTTATTTGACAGAGATAGAGACAGCCAGCGAGAGAGGGAACACAAGCAGGGGGAGTGGGAGAGGAAGAGCAGGCTCCCAGCAGAGGAGCCTGATGTGGGGCTCGATCCCATAACGCCAGGATCACGCCCTGAGCCGAAGGCAGGCGCTTAACCGCTGTGCCACCCAGGTGCCCCAATAGGGGTAACTTTAAAATCCCAAAACAAAAACCAACCACATAAGTATAGGATAAGAAAAACAGAGCTTAACAATCACACACACACACACACACACACACACACACACACACACACAGATAGAGAAAGAGATATACACAAGTTTTAGAAGACTACAGCTTCAATGATTCGAGAGTATACTCTGGCAACCAAAAAAGGTAATAATAGTTTGGGCTTTAGTATTAGAGTACAGACTATGGAATAATATATTTGATAGTCCAACTGCAGATTACACTGATTCCCCCCACACCTGGCCATCTCTGTAGTCAACTTTGGGTATCAGACATTAAACAGAAGGTAGTCAAACCAGTTTATTCAAAGAAGAGCTTTGGATCTAAAATCATATCACATGAGAACAGTAAGAGGAATTGTTGATGTCTGGCCTTCAGAAGATGTGAAAGTATGTAAGAGCAGTTTTCATATAATTAGCTTGTGTGAGGATCTGTATTTTCTCTGTATGACCCTAAGCAGAACTGCCACATACAGACGGCATCAGACTGCTTATTATATCTGGGTGTCCAGCTGAGGAGAGGAAAGGGGAGCAAGGGAAGCACTGACATCTAGACCACATTTCATTTGATAAGCCATGTGCCCTGGAGGGGGTTGAGTCAGGCTGGAAAAAAGGTAAACTTTTTCTAATTCATATAAAACAGAAAACTCTGGAGGACTTTTTCCTTTTAGCAGGGATACCATTTCTAATTTGCACAAAGGCAGTGGTAACTGTAGCCAAGGCAGAACTAGTTCCATTAAGTTTAGAGAAAGTGATTTCACCTCACTGGAAGAAATTGATAGAGTGATACATTATATGGAAACACAGTTTGTGCAGAGTACTTAGTCCTCCAAACTGGATGTTCAAGGACTAGCTAGACAACTACTTGGCAGGGTTATTTAGAAAGGATTTCAAGATAGAGGAGTATGTGTGTGTTTATTACCAGGTAAGTGGTGAAACTCAATGATCTTTTAGCTTTTATGGTTCTACATCTGAATTACCTATCTTCTCCATATCCCAATTGACTCCTACAGTATCCAGATCCCTTCTCTTCACAAATTTATGATGCATTTTAGCCTTCCTCCTACCTAGCCAAATTTCTCTTCTCCCTTCCCTGCCCCTATATGTATAAAGCATACACACTGCATTAATACTGAAAATAAAGTTCGTATTTTTTAAAAACTGCTTTTTGGGGCACCTGGCTGGCTCAGTTGCTACAGCATATGACTCTTGATCTCCAAGTTGTGGGTTAGGGACCCACACTGGGTGTAGGGATTATTTAAAAATAAAATCTTAAATTAAAAAAAAAAGAAAAAAAACCTGCTTTCTTCCAGATTTAAAAAACAAAAATACAACTTAAAATAAGATGAAAACTTAATTCTCTTAACATATTCATTAGAGAAAAAGCTAAGTTTCATTTTTAAGTGATTTATGAATCGGTCACTAAATTCCTGACTGGGGGCAGAGAGTTCTTTTGCACCAGAAAGGGGGTGGGATAAACATGGGAAATGTAATGTTGGTTTGTATTTGTTCAGTAAGTACTAAATGCATGATGCTATATTAAGTAAGTAATGATTAAGTAATACATGATAAGTATTAAGGAGCAGAGCCAACCATAGGCATAATCTTAAAGGAAGCTGAATTATCTTCTGTGGTTTGTCTTTGAGTCCTGGTCTCTCCCCCTTTCCATATCTATAGTACTTGAACCTCGGCCCCCCATTAGACTGGGGTTTACCCTTCTTGAACTTAAACCTAGATTTCTGAGTTTGGGCTCATACTTAGGACCCTTTCTTGGTCTCTTCCAAGAGAATAGTGCTTTAAGAAAACATCAGCATTTTAAAAGGAGCCTTCAGTAATTCCACCCAAACAAGTCAACTAAAGGTACAAACTATCTTATGGAAAAATGGTACACAGAGAGACAAAGATTTTGGGGTTTATGTGACTTTCTGTAAGTACAGCTAGGCTAGCCTTTCATGGAGGGGGGAAGAGAACAGACAGAAGATCTAGGTACCTAAAGTTGCCTAGCCAAACAGTAACTTCCATTTTTGAACAAAAAACCTGAGAAGACACACCCAAATGCCAATAGAGGGTTCAACCACCTGATTATTTTGCATACACATTAAAGATGTAATAATACAAAATACCTCAAGCAATATTTATGTAAGATGTTTACATATGTAATGTCATACTGGAATGATCTTAATAAGACAACCTTTACAGAACTTTCAAAAAAATCAGTTTCAAACTATTTGTAGAATGGAATAACAATTATTTTGAGCTTAGAAACTTGTAAAAAAAAAAGTATTTTTTGATAAATATTTAAGATACAAAACAAATACCGTTTTATTCTGAGACAGATACATAATAAAGGTTTTCTTTTTTCTTTTATTTTCTTACCAAACTAGTGAATAAATGTTTTTTTTTTTTTAATAATGATTTTTTATTATATTATGTTAGTCACCATACAGTACATCCCCGGTTTTCGATGTAAGGCTCGATGATTCATTAGTTGTGTAAATAAATGTTTTCTAACTAGAGAAAATAGAAATGCTTCCTAGGAAAAGAAAATAAATCTACCTCTTCCCTAAGGAAAAACTTCATTTTCCTTTGTAAATAAGCATTTCTTTTTTTTTGAAGGAAATAGGTAAGTTTTAAAAAATTTCAGACTTATTTTTTTGTGCGGTAAACAACTGATCTTGACCAAACAGCTTACATAATTATTCTCTTTAATATTAATTGTTTTTCCTAGCAGAATGCCTTATACACAGTGGGCAGACAAATATTTGATATTTGTTGAAAAAAATCAGTCTTGCTTCAGTTGCAAAATATATTATTGCAAAATTTGCCTCAGAAAGACATTTTATAATCCTTCTTGTGCCCCACTGATTTTCAATTTATCAACAGTGGCACCTGACTGAATTGTCAACCAGGGATTTTCATCATTTAATTGGAATACCATTCACTTGAAAGCAATGTTTGAAGACTGCTCCGTATATTTACGTTCTATATTTAAAGAGTTATAATTTAAGGGTGATAAAACCCACATCCAGAAGTATATATTACAAAGCTAATAAACAAATAGCATATCCAGTTTTGAAGCAGACTGGCTAATGTCAACATGAGATTACAGAATCTGCTCGCATCTTACCTAAAGAAAACAGTGAAAAACAATAGCAAAGGTAAAGGCTTAAGAAATCTGGGGGGAATGAGAACCAAAAATTCAGAATATAAAAGAAGCTTCATTTGGAATGCAGGGCCCTAAGATTATCCCTGCGGCAAATACCTAAAAAGCTACCTATCCAGAAAGAATGACAAACTTAGAATGATTTCATTCACTGATGACCAATGTTAAGAGTGTCCTGGCAAGAATGACCAGAAAAAGGAATAAGAAGAAAAATGAATCATCTTTTCAATTATCCCAGTCTGTATTGCCACTTCAGTGCTTCTAGAGCTCTAAGGCCCCTAAATTGAAGCTGAGATATTTTTATCTTCATGGAAAGAAGTTGCTTCAAAGGCTGCTGAAAATTTCCGATTCAGGCCTTTTCCCTCTCTTCCTGAACCACTCTTTTATATACCATTTTTTCCATATAATTTAAATATCGATTCCTAGAAATACATGAGATTTAACCAATAAGGTACTTACATTCACACTGTATGACATCTAAGTTAAATTGCTGAACGGCTCCCATGCTTATCTGTTTTAACTCACTGTCCAATAGCATCTGCATTAAGGATGTTGACAGGTGCTGGCAGGCTGACATGCAAGCAGTCTGGGCAACTTTCCCCTGTTTAAAACAAATATTAAAACCAAAATATAAATAAACAAATAAGCAAACACAGAAGTACACCATAAGTTATCAGAAAAATTATATACCTGACATTCTTGTTGTTGCCATTTTGGGGTACAACAGTGATTACTGGCCTTTCTATTTCTGTATTCTAAGCAGCTATGCCTTCTAGCATAAGAATTAAAATTAATATTCTTGTTTACTTGTCCTTCTCAGGACATAAATGTCATTAACATTCTAAATGAACCCAGGATAATTAAAAGACAAGTAAAAAACCCATGATTTATTATGTTAGATCTCTTGAAATGTCTCAAGTATTTTTAAAAATGCACATTAAAATATGGCATTTATGACATAAAATAATTATACTGACAGAACATTTTATTCATGTAATGCTCTTTAAGTTCTGCTTTATATAATTAGCCAAGCCAGAATAAAGGAAGTTAATAAACACTATAATTTATTTTTACTTAAACTGTACTTAAAATTAAAAATATACTTTGAGTCATAAGTCCTTCTAATCAGAACATCAGTTTGTAACATAGCTTCAATTAGCTGGGGGGCTTACCTACCAATATGATTTCAAAATCATCTACAGATCTATATTAGTTTTTAAATTTAGAAATACGTGGTTAAATAAATTACGAATACTTGTGGTGTTCTTTCACTACATATATTATTGTAAAATATTTTCTACTATAATAAGCTCCTAAAAACTACATAAATTTTCAGTGATAGCCTTAAGGCTATATTTTCTTAAAAATGATAAAAATCAGTAAGTTTTAATGTTTAACCTCTAGATTACAAAGCTGAATCCCATTACAGTGTCACTTTTAGTATAAATTGTTTCTTTAAACAGATTTTGTATCCCAATTAAAAGTTTAAAATATTATGAAGACTCTTTCATGTATAGTTTTCCAGTGTAATACTGCTCCTAGTATTGCTCTCTTCAACCACGATCATGTGATTTGGTGATGGATTGACTCCTGTGATAGATTCAAAGATCTATGAAAATGGTCAGAAATAATGACTTGGAAAATGTGTCATGGTTTGCCTCATTTGCATTAATAAATATTTACTCATTGCTATCAGATAATTATGTTTTTTACTACTTTCACAAAGGCCAATAAAGCTACAAAATCATGAAAAGAAATCTCCTAAACATAAATGTTTCACTAAATTGGTACAGGAATGTTTACAGAGTTGATCTGTTAGAAAAGAACATAAATATATTTTTAAGATGATTAGAACATTTGTTCATTAAACTACACATTTAAAACCAGACTAGAAACTAAGCAGCTTTTATGAATAAGTCTTTAGTATTTAGACACTATGCAGGGAAAAACCGTATCTGAAATAGAATCTCAATTTCTTAATCAAAAACTTTAGAGATAAAAGCCAGTGCAAACAATATATTTGACAGATACTGATGAACTGCCAAAAAAGAATGTAACAAACAATGCAAAACCCAGCATGCTTCAAGATCTCTCAAACCCAAGAGGAATTAGTCTGGGAGACATGCAGCTCCATTCCACAAGCACCATAATATCAATATGAATGGGAGGGGGACAAAAATGTAGAAAAGGGAGAAATCAATGGCATGTAATTTAATTACAATGTAATAGGCTTGAGAATACTTAATGGAAATGTGATTTTGACCTAATGGAACAACTACTGCATTTTAGTTTCATGTACTTCTCCATCCAGTCAGCTCCATGTCCTACTTACGTTGCCCCTATAATATACTAACTGCAAAAGAGATTAATAAATTGCCCCCTAAAATTACTTTTATATTCATTTTGTAAGTAAACACACTGCACAATGTAAGTGGTATAATTTTAAGGTGACCTTTAAAATTCAACATGGGTTCAGATGTTACAAATGACTACATAACAGTAGTACTGGAGTCAAAAATGATGGTAAGAGTACAGAAATACAGGCTATTCCATAAACTTGGTAGAAATAGGTAATGAACACACACACGTGAATTTAGCTTTTTGTTTAAACAACATATGTAATAATAAAACCCTAATACCAAATTTCTTCTGATTATGCATATTAAGTACAGGCTTATTGTTCTCAAAGATATAAGATTAAAATACTTATAAAATATTTTATAAATCTTCAAATGAAATAAATTCTTTCTATAGCCCAAAACTAAAGTTAGTATCAAAGGTTTGGATTCTTTAAATATTTAAAAAGTTATATTCTATAAGATAATATAGTTTTTAACATGCTTACTTCCTAACTATAAAATGTGCACAAATATCCTTAAGTCCATCTATTACTTAGAGAGAAAATGTTTAACATTCCAAATATTTGCACACCCAAAAAATACCTTGGGCAATTCATTTCTGATGCCTATGACCCTTGGTATACTTTGGTATAACCAAAAGACCCCTTTCTGAACATCATTATTACTAATACTGTGGACAATCTTAATATTATCATTTTCTAGAACACAATTAATCTAAGTATGTTTGCAATTATCTTTAAAACTAGACTTTTTCATTAGAAATTTTGTTTTTTAACAAACAAAACCAAAATAATTAATAAATTTCAAACACCTAGAAATTTCTGCAGCCCTCATCTGAAAAATTGCAACTATTATTAACATTTTCTTTCTCTTTAACACAAAGTTCAATAAATAAGTAAAAACACCTGCCAAACTTTTAAAGGTAACTACTTTTTTGCCCTCCTCTAACATTTTGCTAAAAAACAACTTGCAAAGAGAGAAAACCCTTAGACAAACTTCTTAGATTTCAAAGGAACTTGTAAAAGAGAATCTGCTGACATATTAGATCCTTTTTGCATTACCCAAAAGCTTTTCTTCTAAGAACAATTGTGGTAAGGAGACATTTGGCTCCTAGGAAATTCCCAAAGGGTCAACCATATGCATCCTTCCATGGCACCTTCACAGTGCTGCTTTCTAGATCCATGTCTCAAAAGCAGCTTTCATCATTTACTTGTGTGTCAGTCAATATGATTTATGGACTGCATTCAACAAAGTCAAAGCATATAGAATGAGAAATATGACTACAATCTGCTAATTTGTTTTGTATTGAGCCACTTAAGAGTCAAAGACCTGATGTCAGACTGAGACCAGCAACACAATTAACCAGTCGGTGACAGATTCATCCATCCTCCCTGCCAGGCTGTGCCAATCAAAGACAGCATGAGGCGACATTTGGTGAAATCAGTAAGAAAACTCATTCTCTAAGCAACCTATGTGAGACCTTGATTGACACTTTTTGAATTTAGTTTGTGGAACACAGCCACTCTTTACCCAATAGTCCCTCACTGCAAGCTGTGAAATAAGGCTTTTAATGCCAATCACAGGAACAATAAACCACAAACCACCAACCCTTAGTTTAAAAGGAATCAAGAAAACACATCTGTTTGTATGTCAAGCCAAATTTCTAAAATAATTTACTATTATAGATTAGACTAAAGATATTCCATTTCCTTTGAAACACCACAAAATGACATGGTAACAAAAATACAGCAGATTTTATTAGATTATGGCTCAAAACTGTTTTGGTTTCAAAGTAATGTTTTGATAGATCTACTCTAATATAATAATAGGAGAAATGTAGAATACTTAAAAACTAATTTGACACATTTAAATTTTCATTTGAAGTTTTCATTTCTGTCTCACCATTCTCTTATTTCAAAGATCTAATATAAAAAGAAAGGTCTGATTTCAACAGTAATTATTTGAAAGCATTTTTCAGTCTGCTTTCATTCTCTCTCAACTACATTTAACATAAAAATGTGCTCTTGAAATCACAACCATTCTTTCTGTATTGGTCTCCCTTCCTTAATGATCCCAGGAGAATCCATTTTACTTTATTTATATTCCCACAAAAGGTCAACTTTGCACAATAAATGACTTTTTTATTTAAGTAAAAAGAAATATATAGACTCAGAAATATTGTGCATTGCATTTATTATTCTTTAAATTGATAACAGATTTTGTTTTAAAAGGTTATGTAACTCTTGTCAGAAAAATCTGGAAAATTGAAATAAAATCATGGTCAATTTGAATATTAAATCTAACACTGGCAAGAAAACGTATTAATTCTGATTCTGTACAGCATTTTACAATTATTTAAGTTATTAATTTTTTAAGTTATTTAAATTAAATAAAATATTGCCATATTATTCAAACTCACTGCCTCTCAGTTTGCTGCATAAATTTCACTTGGGACTGTGAAATAGTCTTTTCAGAGGAAAGGGAAAAGAAAAAGGGAAGCATTGATGAATTGGTCAGTCTCCTAAAGGCCCACAATGTATACAGCCTTTTTTAAGACAAACAGACTGAAAGAGTGAGGTCTTTCATCAAATGTGAAGTAAACACTAGAATTAGAAATAAATTCCTTATACGCAACTAATGAATCATCAAACTTTACATCGGAAACCGGGGATGTACTGTATGGTGACTAACATAATATAATTAAAAAAAAGAAAGAAAGAAAGAAAGAAATTCCTAATTGAAATATGAAAAAAGATGCCTAGTTGAAAAGTAGATATTTTAACTTAAGAAATTTATTATTCTTCCCTCTGTTTTATATAAAAACCACTAATCTAAAGTTTTATTATATAGAACTACATCTTGCTCTTATGTACAGAATGCTATTAAATAAATCAGGAAAAAACTATCTAAAGCATTAATATAAAACATGAAAATTTCCCCAAGATGACTTCACAAAGGCACAAAGATTCTATATAGTAACATAGGCTTCTGGCTGAGCGCTGCAGCACTGACATATATAACACTGAAATGCCTCAGATTCCCAATAATACGGAATGGATGAGTTATAAAGGGTTAAATATCAAGATGAATTCCTTCAGTGAGTTTTAATAATAACTTTAACCCTATCTTGAAGACAGACTTTTGAGATCATGCCAAAAACATTCATAGGTCTACCAAAATATACTCAACTCTAAACACCTCTAACATTCTCCAAAATACCCCTTTTACACTTCTATATTCCTTGCATACTCTTTCTGTCCCCACCTAAAGTAGCTTTAGCCCCAAAAGAGGTGGTTACCACATCCGTTAACCATAGTCCCCGTAATGCAGTACGAATTCCCATTCTCCTCCTGCTTTTCTCCTCCTAACAATTCCAAATCAGAAGGATATGAGACAGTAACATAAATGCACGCTCTTGGGGACACACACAGACACACACACACACACACACAAAGATTAAATAGAACACAATTATCTTAAAGTTGGGGAAAAAATTTCCCCAAACTGGGAAAACGTTAGGACAGCTGTAATATACGGCAACTTCTCTTTCACTCAAAACTTCCTTATCCCAACCACTGGGCTGATCAAATTTTGGCCACCTTTTTATTAAAAAAAAAAAAAAAACAAAAAAAACTTTTGAACATGGCCTTAGATGATATGTAATATCCAGACTTTCAGCTTTCTGCAGATATCACTGTTGATGTCATGGCAGTTCCATGCTATCTTCCAACTCATTCCACCTTTAATAGGTGGGGAAAAAAAGGAAAGACAAGCAGAGTAATAAAAGCCTAGAAGAGGTCAAGGTTTTAAAGAAATGCCTCTGCTTCCAAGCAATTGATAGTATCAGAAATCAAGATAAAATGGTGAAAGCTGCCTGCACTTTCGCCCAGACTGGCAAGAAGAGGAAGTTAGTTTATGCTGTGTGGGAGCCAACAGGGATTATTCCTGATTCTTAAATCTACTCGATAATAGCAAATTGGGCAGTTAGGCATATGTTTAAGTAGGGAAGCAATAAAATATTAAGGCTATATAAATTTTCTCACTTGGCAATTATAAGAAAAGCAGGGGAAATTAAAGATGAGCTCTAATTTTCCCCGTGGTGACTGAATACTATGGCTAAGCCACAGAATTAAGAGCAAAACACTGGAGCATCCCAGAAACTGTTGTAAAAGCAACAGCTCTGTGACAGCAGAGTCATATTCTCATTTCTTTACATAAGCATCCAGATCAGAGTATCAGGGCTATTTAATCATTAAAATGTACTAGAGTTTGCGATCCCACTACAATTTAACATTTACAAAGAAGTTGCCAGAATTACTAATACGTCAGACAATATAAGTACTTTCCACATGATCACTAGTGAAATGGACAAAGTCACTCGAGCCAACTGACTCTTATTAATATATGTAGGTAGCTGACATATCATAAATCCAGCCATATATATACAAGTATAATGCAGAGCAGGCCTTTGTCATTCAAGGATTTAAATTTAGGTTTCGACTTTTTAAGAATCTCAGAGTCCAGTACAAGTAGGGCTTCGTTTGCTGAGGCACAGATTTGAATAACATGCTCTGTGAAATGGGTATTGGCGGGTATTAGTCAAGAGACTGAATGCAAAGTCCCGACCTCCTAACGCAATGTGGCTTCTGTTAGTTGACATAGATAAAATAACTCTTGTTAAGGTCTACACTTTTCAGTTACATTTCATAGCATTTTCTGAAAGAAATTATATGGCATAGTAGTATTCTCAAATTTGAAAGTTCTCAAAGTTTTGGGGTATACTCACAGAACATCCAGGGCTTTCTGAACAAGTAATTTCACGGGGCTGTCCTAGACTGTGGGAATGGGGTTGGGGTAGATACTTCTAGATTCACTTCTAGTTGAGGAATGGGATTTTTAAAAGAATAAGGGAAATGTATCAAGTGGAAGGAGGATATATATTAAAATAAGATGAAACCTATACAAAGTGGGAGGGAGTGATCAAGGTAAGTTATCTAATTACCATTTTTTTTTTCTAGAGCAACCTTGCAAATGATATTCAACAATACTCTGAGGGGCGCCTGGGTGGCACAGCGGTTGAGCGTCTGCCTTCGGCTCAGGGCGTGATCCCGGCATTACGGGATCGAGCCCCACATCAGGCTCTTCCACTATGAGCCTGCTTCTTCCTCTCCCACTCCCCCTGCTTGTGTTCCCTCTCTCGCTGGATGTCTCTATCTCTGTCGAATAAATAAATAAAATCTTTAAAAAAAAAAAAAAAAAACAATACTCCAAGAGTGAAGAGTAAGTCCTTACAGACATCTACAGTAGGCCTTTGCCAACTGCTCCTTTCTTGCTTCCAAAGAATTGAGAGAGGCTTTTAATCTCAGTGCTACCATTTAACACACAGATTTTCATAAGTAAAAGATCAAAAAGAACATGACAGCTTTCTTACAATGCCAAAAGTCTCCTGAATGAAAGAAAAGGAAGGGATTAAAATGTTGCTTATCTTCTGAATTCATTCCCTATATGTGGTATTTGTCTGAACATGCTCCTTTGGTGGGATTTTCCAAAGTCCAAAGTCCAATCTCCTTAGCTTTCATATATAGTACCTTACAGAAGTTTTTTTATAAGTATATATCAGCACCTTGGCCTGCTGAATTTTGTTATCTCTGACCTGCAAACATAACTGTAAATATAAATGCACCAAGGCTGTTCCAACTCTCCATGAGCTCTACCCTCACCCTGACTTCCTTTTTTGCTGTCTTTATCTGCTCACAATAAAACATAATTCAAACTGGAACAATCTCTTATCCACATATTTTAGTCCTTTTCCTTCTTCCCCAATTTCAACTTTTGTCCATTTAACTTTGGGGGGAAATTATCTTCTATGTTTTTCTTTCCATTGTGGAATACAGGTTAAAGGGGAAGATACCATTTGGATTCCTAGAACTTTACCATTCCTATCTGCAAAAACTCAGTTAACTTTCTAAACATGAATTCTCTGTTGCCACCTGGTAGTAAAACTGCCAGATACTGCATTTTCATTTGTTTGTAGTACTGAATCTTCCTGCTCAGAATGGCACTCTTCTCATAAAGCCAGCACCAGCAATCTAGTCTATTAACACTGATAGCTGTTAAAAGAGTAAAGTTACAGGATATTTGTAAGTGTGCATATGTATGCATGTACATACATATACACACATTTAGTCCAAGGGCTGATAATAATCCATTCTAATTATTTTCATTTTATCTCCCTGATCTGTTACTTATTGGTCAGGTCTTCGAGTTCTCTCCTAATCCACTAGCTTTCTACTAAATCTCTCATGCTGTTTCCTCCTAAACTAAAAGCCTTCTATTACTACTACTTCTTCCAATTATGCTCTAAATCAAAATACTGTTTTCCACAACCTCTGACAGTGGGAAATATTTAAGTGTTCTATGCTACATACACACATAAGACTTACAACTTAATGCAATTAAATCTCTCACCAAGATTAGCATCAGCATCAACTTAATAAATACTTAGAAGGATTAAAGTTATAAAATTCAACTACGTTCATTTTCAACAAAGAGTGAGATTCTTTTTTTTTTTTTGGCAATTAACTTATGGTAGTGAAAATCACTTAACTGTTCAATTACATTAATGAAAGGCTTAAGAAAAAACTTAGGGGTGTCTGGCTGGCTCAGTCGGTAGAGTGTATATCTCTTGATCTCAGGGTCATGAGTTCAAACCCCTTGTTGGGTGTAGAGCTTACTTAAAAAAATACATATTAAAAAAAAAAACTTAAGAAAAAATATAAATTCAGGGCACCTGGGTGGCTCAATCGTTAAGCATCTGCCTTTGGCTCAGGTCATGATCACAGCGCTCTGGGATTGAGCCCCACATCAGGCTCCCTGCTCAGCGGGAAGCCTGCTTCTCCCTCTCCCACTTCCCCTGCTTGTGTTCCCTCTCTCGCTGCCTCTCTCTCTCTGTCAAATAAATAAATAAAATCTTAAAAAAAAAAAAACATATATATATATATATTCTAACAGTGGGCTTTGACTGTTTTCAACTTTTTCATTTACATTGTCTCTTAAAGTTCTTTAATTCTCTCCAATGCCCTGATGTACTGACAATGGTTTGTTCTTGTTGATTTCTGTGTACTTGGAATTAACTTTTTACAAAGTATGCAAATGGATATCAAAAATGTCATTGATAACCAAAAGACAGAACTATCTCATATAAGTAACTTTTTCAAAACACTGAACACCCAAGTGCCAAACCTTTTAAAATTTCTCATGCAAATTTATACAAAACTGATCCCCAAATCTATCCCTGCCTTCTTAAATACAGGACAAGAAACAATTTGAGGGGTTTTTTTGGACAGCAGGATTAGTATCACTTCTGAACACGACTTCTGTATTTTGAACATGTATTTGATTTATCTGCAGGAAACCTGTTACCAAGCTTAACTAAATACTTAACAATTACTACAGCAAATGAAGAAAAAGTTGGAAGTGAAAGCCTGAGGCTCTCTCTCTTCAATGGGACAAAAAGTACTTGGCCTTAGTGCCGGGAATTCACAAGGGTTATTTTGGTGCTATCAGGTCTTTTATTGTGTTTAAATCACTACTCAATTTACAGGCATGAAGAGAGTTGTAGTCTGAAGTATTATGTTATTATTTCATGGAGATGTGCAAGGAAAGAGTAAACATACAAATATTTCTAGTCAGTACCGACACCACCTTTACTAAATAATTTTCATATAGACATTTTCCAAATTTTTGCCTGTGAATAAGACCACGAACTTTATCTTCAAAACTAGGAAGTATTCTATATTTCACAAATAAATTTGATTTAAAAATTCTGATTTTTGCAGTATATTTTTTATACTCTCTATGCATACAAGAAAAAGGCTTTTGTAAGTCATTTCCCTACTATTTCTCTCATATTAACTTAAAAAATACTTATCAAGCATTTCCTCTGTGTAAAATATTGTTTAGGTGCTACAGAAGAGACAATGAGTGGATAATAGTTCCTGACATAAAGGGATTAAATTCTAATAGCGGAAAGAAGGCAAGTCTTCAAACAGGTATAGTATATGACAAAATATAAACAGTACTGTAAAAGTGGGACAAAGTATCCACATATGGTTAAGTGGAATTAGCAAATGCTTCATGAAGAGGTAGCATTAAAGATGCTTTTGGAAGAGATTCAGGATTTTTACAGTTATAAATGAAGCCAAGATAGAAAATAAAAGACAGATCCAGGACACAATGAATTTTCCACTCTGAACACCCATGTGAATAATGGTCAGAAATGTGTCTGGAAAGAGTCTGAGATAATTTCTTTTCATTAACCTGTCAAATTTTTACTTTAGATGAACAAGAGACTCTGAAGCTTTTCAACAGGGAAATACGATTAGACTGTGCCCTAGGAACAATAATCTGGCACTGATATGTATGATGAACTGAAGTGAGGAGACACTACTGGAAGAGGCTAATTAGAAAACAGTTATAATAACAAAGATCTGAATTTCAATAATAGGAATAGGAACAGAAAGGTTAGGAACATTTAAATTTCAAATGCTAGATGACGCTTTTTTAAGGTAAGAACTTGTAAGAACTTTTTCTGCACAGTCAGAAAATATTTATGAGTTCCTATTCTGGCCATCAAGACCTCACAACTGGAGGTGGAATGGAGCAACAAACACAGTAAAACGTAAAATATGATGAAGCCATGAAAAAAGGTAAAAGCTGAGGCATTTCAGGAGAGCAATACTGGGTTTGGAGTGAAAAAGAAAAATCTGTACTAGGTCATCAATCATACTGGATTATGCACCGAGGTAGATTTCTACTAGTGGAGTTTGGGATAAGGTCTGTAGAGAAAAGGTGTTCGGGAAAAGCACAAATAGTCTTATAAGCAAGTAATAATAATAACTAATATTTTAAAGTGCTTATTATATGCCAGACACTTTTATAAATATTTTATGTATACCGTCTCATTTAATCTTCACAAAAATCTATAGGCACATTGACCTCATTTTACAGATGAGGAAAATATCTGCAAATTTTACCCTGTCATGCATGAGGTGACCACAGAGGTTTCCCAAAGCACTAAACTCACCACAGATGCACTGTAATATTAACTTTCACAATCAAGACCCAGGAAATCCTCCTGACTGCTTTACCAAAATAAGTACCATTACCTTCAAATGCAGGTTTCCACAAAACTACAATCATATGAAAAATAAGGCCCAAATAATTAGGATTACTATAGGTAACTAAGCAGAGAAAAATAAGCCTGCAGGAAGTTCACTATTATCTAATTCACATGCTAGCTTTGGCTTGTATTTACTTACCGACATGGCTGCATAATCTCTGCTGTTAGTCTGAGAAGGAAGTCAGCCGGGCAATCAAATAAAAAAGGAAAATGTATTCCAATAGCAGCAGAAGCAGTGTTCAAAGTAGCAAAATATACTACAAAACAAGCAAGCTGGCTCTGTGTGTTTGCTATAATTTAAAGGCATTAACTTATTACATACCTGTGATCATCATTTTATTTTGGGATTTGTATGTGAATTTTTACATCCACACCAATCAGATAAATCCTCCTCCAAACTTCTGTCTACCTAATCAAGTAGTCAGTATTAAAATACCAAGAACTTTTGCAGTTACTAAATGTCTGCTGAACCGGCAAATTTAGAAAACACCAACTCTTTGACAGGGTTCTTTGCTATAGAGCAGCTGTTCTCAAATTTTAATCAAAAAATGCAGATTTCTAAGATCTGGAAATTTTAATTCAGTTAGGTCTAGAGCCAAGCACTGGAATCTGAATTGTTAACAAGTATCTCTTCCTGCAAATGATTTTAATACCAAAGGAAATAAAATGTCTGTTTCTTTACAAATAAAAAACTGCACGATTCTGAAGATGTTTAGAAAGGATAAGCCAGGGGTGCCTGGGTAGCGCAGTCGTTAAAGCCTCTGCCTTCAACTCAGGGCGTGATCCCGGTGTTCCGGGATCGAGTCCCACATCAGGCTCCTCCGCTGGAAGCCTGCTTCTTCCTCTCCCACTCCCCTGCTGTGTTCCCTCTCTCACTGGCTATCTCTCTGTCACATAAATAAATAAAATCTTTAAAAAAAAAAAAAAAAAAAAAAAAGAAAGGATAAGCCAGTAAGCTTCCACATAATCTGCCACTATTGTTTAAAAGGAAATACTCAAGGAAAAATGGCACGTTAAATTATCTTATAATTAATCATGTAAATTTATTTTCTCCCCCAAAAGTGAATAACAACTCAAAGCAAAAAAACAAATCACTGGTCTCAATTTAAATATATATATGCTCCTGAAGTTCTGTACTAAATACATAGTACTAGCTTATTCCTTTAAAATATTCGGGATTTAATTAATTCCTTAAAATAATAAAGATTAATAAAATTAACTAAAATAGCCTGAAAATGCTGTTTAATTTTTAAGAACTATCTAATTTACTTTTCAAAATCTGAAAATAAACTATATAATATTTAAGCACTATTTACCTGAAACATGAACTTAACCTTATTATATTATGTCAATAAAATTCAAAATTTATTTATTAGTGGCAGTTGAACATCTGGTATAGCCTACATTGAAGGTGTCCCTCTGTGTGGGAGGCTGTCCTCTTCACCGAACACACAATGAGTAAAAAAAAACAAACCGCAAGCAGGAATAGAGGAATAGCCTGCCTGATCATCCTAATTAACCCTAGTAAGCAGTGGGCTGGGAACTGTGCTAGCCAGACAATTCTCTCTTCTGGGAGACTGGACTAGACTCCAGATAATCTCTAAGTCCTTTCTAGATTTAACTTCCAATAAAAGTCAATAAAGTCAGGCAACAACATTTAACATGAATACCATGTAAGTCATAGGACTTGGTATGCTTTCATCATAGTTCACATCGTATCATTTTTATGACTTACAGGTAATAAATCAGATCAATGTGATTCATTACCATTATATATTTTAAAAATTAATATCCAAATAAGGAAAACCAATTTGTAAGCATATATATACAATATATGGTTATGCTTTCACTAGATAAGCACTAAAATGCATTCAAAGCTGCCTGTGCCATGATTTTAAAACTACAATCTGTATTTTTCATACAATTCTTTCTGGTGTCACATGAAAGAGAGGGTGATTAAAACCTCTGATTGTACAGTTGACTATTAAAATTCTCCTTTACAATTTTCAGTCAAGTAAAAAAGACATGTAAACCCACATACTTAACTCAGAAAAAAGTCTGAACGAAAGAATAAAGAACATAAAAGGGTAGGGCTAAAAGAGAAAATAAGGTGCCAAAACGAATAAATCTATGTTTAGGTTGGGACTTTACATCTGTATGAAATAATGATGCTTAGAAACACAATATTATATATAAGGCCCTTAGAGATGACCTAATCCAATCATTTTACTTCAAAGAGAAGGAAGCAGGTTGCTCAGAATCAAGATGGTAGACTAAGTTAATGTCTTTGCGTCCCATTGACCCTGAGATACAAGTGAAATAAAAAGCAGGGAACTGCAAAAAGGAATAAATGTTTAATAGCACAGGAAATGATTTCTGGAAGACAGAAAGCACATGAAACAGAAGAGAAAGACACTGCCCATTATCTGCTAACAGGGAACTACAGTGGAGCTGAGAGCCAGCTGTACATGAGAGGTCCAGAGTCGGCAGGTATGAAAAAGGACAGAAATGAAAAATGGGATGGAGGGGCATCTGGGTGGCTCAGTTGTTAAGCGTCTGCCTTTGGCTCAGGGCGTGATCCCGGCATTCTGGGATCGAGCCCCACATCAGGCTCAGACTCTGCTGGGAGCCTGCTTCTTCCTCTCCCATTCCCCCTGCTGTGTTCCCTCTCTTGCTAGCTGTTTCTCTCTCTCTGTCAAATAAATAAATAAAATCTTTAAAAAAAAGAAAGAAAGAAAGAAAAATGGGATGGAAAAATAGGGAAGGTCATTGAAGATTTCTTGAACAACTATGCCAATGATCCTTTAACTACAGAGCACAGGCAATTTCCATAATGAAAGAACATTTGAGGCTTCTGGTATAGATGGAAAGAAAGAGGGAGGGAAGGAGGAAGAGAGGAAAAAAGAGCTCTGCTCATTCTGGCATGGTGTAGTAATAATGGAAAGAGAGGCACAGAAGGCTACATAATTTATGAAGCTCAGTGCAAAAAGTAAATGTGGGGCCCTTTGTTCAAAAACTATTAAGAATTCCAAGAAAACAAGAAATGAACACCAAATCACATGCAGGACCCTTCTAAACCCATGTAACTGCATAGGTCACACATACATGAAGTTGGCCCTGAAGAGAGAAGGCCACAATCTCATGGTTAGCTCCATACCTGAGGTGAAGAATCCTAGGCAAAATGATGTTTAAAAAATTCCCAGTCGATTCCTACTCAGGAGAAAAGTTTACCAAAAAATAGGGTATTTACACAGTAGCAGAGTAAACTTGTATCAGCTCTCCAGGACTTCTTTGTTAAAAGAGAATGAGCAAAATAAAGAAGCAAAAAAACCTGTTCAAGGGTAACATAGATAATTTAAGAAACTGAAATACCTATCAAAAAAAAAAAACAAAACCCTCTAATATTCAGGAAGATTTGAAAGATAATATATTCATTTTTTTTTTTTTTAAAGAACAGTACCCTATGACAAAGGAACACTTAAAAACAGAAGTGGTTCGGGGCGCCTGGGTGGCTCAGTCGTTAAGCATCTGCCTTCGGCCCAGGGCATGATCCCGGAGTCCTGGGATCGAGTCCCACATCGGGCTCCTCTGCTGGGAGCCTGCTTCTTCCTCTCCCACTCCCCCTGCTTGTGTTCCCTCTCTCGCTGGCTGTCTCTATCTCTGTCAAATAAAATAATAAAATCTTTAAAAAAGAAAAAAAAAACCAGAAGTGGTTCATTAGAAATTAAAAATTAACAAAATATTTTACAAAAGGACTGAAAAATAAAATTGGAAAAATCTCCCAAAACACAGAACAAAAAGTTAGATACTGTTTCTGACCAAATCATGTATCTTCATTTATTATTGGATATATATTTGTTTCTCACTTAAAGAAAGCATGTTTCAAAACTATATATGAAAATTAAAAATGCAAATTAAAGACTCAGTGGCACCAGATACATTTAGTAGGGAAGGAGACTATGGCCCTAAGCATAAAGAATTTACAAAGGATACTAAATTAGGCCATTAATAAGACACTTTTGGCTGGAAGCAAAAAATTAAGCCAACGGAAAAACCCTTCAAAGTAAACACCTAAAAAGGGAAACACCTTAAAAGGGAACTAGAAAGGGAAGTAGATACAGAAATAAAGATCAAATAACCATTTCCTCGTTTTCAAAGTAGTTCCTACTATAATTTTATTATTGAACATATACTCTGATTTATTTCTTGAGTTAATCAAAAGTAAATCATTTTTCTTTGGCAATGTGATTTTAAAATCTATACCAAATATAGTGCTATGCTAGTAAATGTTTAACAACAATTCTCTGGGAAAAAAGCCTTTATTCGTAAGATTTGCTGATTGCCATGGTCTATCTACTCCTTCCTATGGCTACCGATGTGATGTCACTGAATGCACAGCTGAGAAGAAATGTGCGCAATAGGCTCTCATAATAATTCCCACCACTATTTTAAAGCCATTTTCTCTCAGTAGGAAGGCATCTCTAATCTTAGAGTAAAAGATATGGGGAGAAACGATACTATTAACAGATATTCTTTGATTTTTTTTTTTTAGAAGATTTCATTTATTTATCTGAGAGAGCGAGCATGAGCGCACAAGCAGGGGGAGGGGTGGAGGGAGAGGGGGAAGCAGACTCCCTGCTGAGTGGGTAGCCCTGTTGCCACCACAGGGCTTGATCCCAGGACCCCAATATCATGACCTGAGCCGGTCAGTCGCTTAACCGACTGAGCCACCCAAGCGCCCCAATAGATATTCTGTTAATAAACAGCTTTTTAGGGGCGCCTGGGTGGCACAGCGGTTAAGTGTCTGCCTTCGGCTCAGGGCGTGATCCCGGCGTTATGGGATCGAGCCCCACATCAGGCTCCTCCGCTATGAGCCTGCTTCTTCCTCTCCCGCTCCCCCTGCTTGTGTTCCCTCTCTCGCTGGCTGTTTCTATCTCTGTCAAAAAAATAAATAAAATCTTTAAAAAAAAAAAAAAACAGCTTTTTAGAGACATCTATTCTTAATAAAGATGCCAAAGATTATTCCTCATTATTCCTAAAAATCATGTCTATTTTTTATTATTATTCATCACAAGACTTCTATTAGTGCAGAAAACCAAAAGTTACGCATATTTGAAAGCAAAGGAAAACATATCTTTCTTGGAAGAAAAGTTGGTGCTTACAGTTCAAACAGAAACAAGATTAGTTTATTTAACAACTCTAGAGTAATAGCAAATGTAAGCACAGAAAATTATATTATGGGTAAAAATAAAATAGAGGTCTGAGAAAGGAAGAAATATGAGCAAATTGAATCATGAATGCATGATCTTCTATTTACTTCTGTAAAAGATAATCATTCGTTACTATAAAATCTGGGTAAATTGGGTCCCCTTTGCAAATACACATATCAAGAAATTAAGGAGCCATTACCACTTATACATATCCTCTAGTGGTTGCAAATCAGTAAAATTTCCTTACTGAAACAAACACACGATTATTAGCATTTATGAAGAAAGGAAATATTCATTATTCTTTCTAGAAGCAGACCAGTGCTGGGTCTTTAGGTAATACATTCACAGTAAAATGTCAGAGTTCCATTTGGCAGTCTTCACGAAGAATAACTAGGTATGCTCAAGTTGCTCAACAACCTTTTCTATTTACATATGTGTAAGTGGTGAATGAATGTTTAATGCTTTTTGAAATTCCTTTGGTTTTAAATTTTCTAGCTAATACAAAATCTTATTTTAAAAAAACAGGACTTATAAATTAGACTTAAATTAAGTCTCATAATTGCGCAGAAGAAAATGACTTGAAAGTATGAAAGAAAATACATGTCAAAATGTTAACAGTGGTTATCCTTTGACAAGTTAACAGGTAATTTCTTTTTTCAAATGGTTTTTTTGTTTTGTTTTGTTGTTTTTAAAGATTTTCTTTATTTTACAGAGAGAGAGAGAGACAGCCAGCGAGAGAGGGAACACAGGCAAGGGGAGTGGGAGAGGAAGAAGCAGGCTCCCAGCAGAGGAGCCTGATGTGGGGCTCGATCCCAGGACTCTGAGATCACGCCCTGAGCCGAAGGCAGACGCTTAACGACTGAGCCACCCAGGTGCCCCGTTAACAGGTAATTTTTATTTCTTCTAGACAGCTGCATTTCCTATTGTAAGAAAAAAAAATACTAGAAACAAGAAGGGTTACTTACACATCTGAAAGAGTAAAAACTGTTGATTTCAAGAATATTAATTTAGGGATGAAATAATATTTACTTCATG
This sequence comes from Ursus americanus, assembly GCF_024610735.1. Lineage (NCBI taxonomy): Eukaryota > Metazoa > Chordata > Mammalia > Carnivora > Ursidae > Ursus > Ursus americanus. The sequence continues at coordinate 33,384,944 of NC_142132.1, forward strand.
TACTAATCAGACTTCACTGGCATCTGTTAGCCATTATAAGCACTGTACTCAAGTTATAATTATTCATATAAATATGCTTTATAAAGTGAATATCTTTCAAAATTAAAGTTTTTAATGGCTACATAATGCAAAAGTAGAGAACTCAGAGCTAAATAATATCAAGCTAAAAATGTAGGCATAAATATAAGAAAAAAAAGTAAAGCATATTAAAATGAAACTAATACTATTAAAGGCCTTAAAACAGTAATAGAGGAAGAAAGGAGAAGAAAGGACAAAACTAACATTTATTAATAGTTCTTACTTTATGCCAAGCGCCCTGCCAGGCAACTTTTTTACACACTATTTCAATTTATCCTATGATAGTCCTATAGGAAAATGGATTATGCCTATTTTGCAAAAGGTAAAAGGTTCAGAGGTTAAGCAACTTGCCAGGATCCCACAGCTAGTAAATTACAAATCCAAGGTTCAAACATAAATTGTTCTAACTCTAGAGCCCATCCTATGCTCTCCTCACTTCAGCAACCTGGCCCCCAAGAACAATAACAGATAAATGGGTTCTGCTTTAATTGAATCATAAAAAGGCAAGTTCCCCTGAGGCAGATAATGTATTTAACAGGGCAGCTTAACATTTTGGGTAATGGGGCAATACCAGTCATAACTGCAAAATACTGCCTATTTAGCTTGCTGTTGATTTCTATGGTCAGTAGAGAGCCTGGCTTCTCTGCTAGAGCAAGGGGAAATGCAGATGAGTAAGTATTTTAATATGGAAGCATATTAAATTACTTTACTTTTCCATTTCCTGCATAAACTTGAACTGGCTGAAACAGTGCAAGTGAAGAGAAACAGGTGAGGGAAGTAGTATACCAATTCTCTCACTCATCCAACCCTACAAAGTATCTACAGTGAATATTATTGCTGGTCATGGAAATCCTACAGCTTTCTATAGCTACCACAATGTAGTTAAAAAGCGAAAATAACAAAGTTCTTTCCCTGGGCTCCATCAAAACCATTATGATCCATTAACTTCTATTGTTTTCACCTTGTGAGCAGAACACAAAATTCTATTGGTTGGATTATGACTTTTTTTGAACCAATGGAACCTTTACCAGGCAATATGGTCAGCAACTGCACATTATGATTATCTGTGATTGAGAAAATACTCTTCCGCAACAGTGGCAGGAACTGACAAAAAACTATGCAGTGAAGCTAGGAGTGGAGCTTTTAAACTAGGTGTTCTGTCTTACGTACTTTTTAGGGTTGAGGGGTGAAAGAGTCAGCTTTATCCCTCAGACTCAACTTTTGTGTCAAATTACTTGCACTAATGACCAACACTTGCACTATTTGAAAGAGTGGTCCTTGGTCTCACGGATCCCACTGACTCTAACTCACTGCACTGACTCTGAACAATGTCAAAACTAAGATAGATAGGGAACATGGCCACTACTTAACTCTTCATGTCTAAGTAGGATAGCTACTTCTGCGTAAGCTGACTGACTTGGGACTAAATGTGACAAATAATCTTCTGAAGCTTCTTTGAGAATGAAAGGAGTCAGAACCGGCCCCTCCCTCCATCTGGGTCCAAGGGTAACCTGAAACTAAGGAATCATTTTCAGCTTAAAATATTCAAATGGGGTGACTGGGTGGCTCAGTCAGGTAATTTGATTTTGGCTCAGGTCATGATCTCAGGGTTGTGAGATTGAGCCCCACGTCAGGATTCTCCCTCTCCCTTGACCTGCACTCCCATGCTCTCCCTCTCTAAAAAAACACATCAACAAAAACATTCAAATAAAAATGGTAGCTTATATAACATATACTGTTTAGAAAAATAATACATTTAATAATACTGCCTCTGTTCTTTGCTTAAAAGAAAACAATATAGTTGAATATACAGTTTCAGTGTTTCAGGGAATTAATATACTAAGCCATAATACAATTATCAATGCTAGCTAAAACTTATTATAGTCAATAATTTAATATTTTTGCTTGGAAATTATGTTTCTAGTTTATTCCTTGAATAAGAATATACAGTTGTTAGGTCCATTTTCTCTTTTCTTAGCTATGAACAATAATTTTCTATTTATTTGATCATACCCTATATTTATTGTTGTATTTGTTGGTGGCATTGTATAAAAGTTAATTTCCTTTACAGAAAAACTCTTGTTAGATGACATAAAAATCCAAAATGGCATAGGAAGAATCACCTAAAACTATACAAAATATCATAATAGATTACGAGTGATCTAGTTAGGCCAGGAGTCTGTTTCTCTCTGTGTTACCACAGGACACCTTGAGAAAGCAGGATTTCCTTCCAGATGTTAGCCTCTTGAAGTGACGTATTTGCCCTAACCATTTCTAACATATAAACTCTCTTAATTCTACCCAATTTATGCACAAAATTCCTCCCCATCACATTGTGCCAAGCTGTGAAACAGATAATGCAACATAAAAATATGATATGTGTATATCTGTGTATATGTGTGAGCACACACATATGTACATTCTTATAGATTGCTTTTGGCTGGAGATGTATACTGACAATGTGAATTCAAATTAACTCAAAAATTACTTAATACATACTATATGAGGAATACTTTTTTAGAAATTAGTTGAAACAAGAATTAAGCATATATACAGGTTCCCTTTCTCAACACAAGGACAGCAGATATGAATATAATATAATCCCTGGGTAAGCTTCTAAAAGTTCTTTGGCACAGATCCACTATTAAAATCTCTTTAGGAAATTCTTCTATTTATTTCTTAGCAACACCTGCCTTCAACTATTCTAAATGGCCCTCTTACGATGGAGACAGAGTAAAAAAAAAAAGGAGAATAACTTTTTTTTTTTTTTTTTTTTTCATTTTAAGCAGGAGAGATGGTTGGAGGCAGTTAGGTAGGCTTCAGATTAAATACTTTATTTTTGTGTTTACAGCTACACCTTTTCTTTCCTTTCTCTTTACATTTTATTATTTCAAACCAGGTTTGTTTGGGTTTTTTCCCCCCTGTGTTCAGCTACATCTTATTATGAAATAGTCAACAAATTTTTTCCTATTTTATTTGTACAAAAACTATTCCACTCATGTTTTAATAGTAGTTCTATTATTTTTGAATATACCTAATGAAAAGCATTTCATCCCAACATAATCTCTTTGGTCTTTGCATTCCTCATGCAAAGAATCCAGTATTCCAGCCTATTCATACCCAATGTCCCTGGTATTTATATATTTTTTTAATGCTTCATCAATAGATTATTCAAAATATAGATGCACTCTGACTATATATCAGGATAGAACAATATTCTAGTTTTACTTTTAATCTCCGGCCTAAACATATCCAATAATTTCTTGGCCTTTCTAATTGGAAAAGTCATTGATTATATGAGAACTACTCCTAGTAGAGTTTATTTCAATTTAAGTCTACACTGAATTTCAGGGTTTTGTTTTGGTTTTGGTAGAAACAGAGTTGTAGTTATTTTGGTTAAAAGTCAAATAAATTAAAACTTGAAACAACTGGCTAAGTTAGAAGTCTTCACAAACGGATTTATAAGAATGGAAAGAAAACATTCAAGCTAGGAAGTTGGTTTGAACAAGTAAACCTAAAACTAAGATTAAATTCTAAGATATACTTTAGTAAGCAAAACTATAATACACTATTTTGAAATTTTTTATACTTACAGGCAAATGAGTAAACACTTGAAAGATGCTTCTCAAAAAATTAATAAGATCCATTAAATAACCACTAGCTCTTCCATCTGGCTCAGACATGGTCCAGTCATAATCAGCAAGCTGAACAAATTCATCAATTTTTTGATTAAGCTTGGTATATATTTCTCCTTCTGCTGCATGTCGGGCATCCTGATGAGGAACAAAACAAGAAAAAACAAGAAATAGTTATAGAAGCAGATAACAGAAAAAGCTTTTTTAAAATTCTATAATTTATTTTATATTTTTCCTTGGTCTATTATTTTAGTCATTTATTTGAAGTCCAAGAAAACTACTGTTTTTTTTGGCTGATAGTAGTCTATTTGACTGACACCATACTCCCCCCCAACCTCATTATCACCTTTTCATTTTTATGTGGTAGGATAATTTATGAGTTATTAATTCTGAATTGTTCTCACAGCTTTAAGAAGTCCCTTAGGAGAAACAGAATGAAAAAACAGAACACAGAAGACCACTCCTGTCCACTGACTGAGAAAAATAAAGTCGGATGGTCACAGAAAAAATGGAATAGTTGCTGGTGTTTTAAGTTGAAGAGGAAAAAAAGAAAAGAAAAGAGATAGTTAACTTCTCAGAGGAGGAAAAAAGAAAGGATGGGAATGATGCAAAAACACCACAGCAAAGATCTCCAAACATTCTCTCCTTCACAAAAGCAACAAGAAAACTAGGAAAAATTGTCAAAGTCAACTTTTCTAGAACTCTGGAAATTAATTCAAAACTTGCAGCAATCTAAGCAGTGTTCATTCAAGAAAAAGAGCTGTATCTTGGGGAGAAAACGAGCTCTACAGGGTTTTAATGTGCCCTTATTTCCATTTTTCCTCCCCTGCTCCAGCTCCACAGTGTCCTTGAAAATCAACATCCCACAACTGTTTTATAAACCAATAGTCTGACAGTCATCAAAGGGGACCAAACGGGGTTGGAGATCCTTCAAAAGCACATTCCCAGAGAATTATCATTATTTCAACTATCTGATGGTTCCTTGGAAGACCCCACTTATGGGGATGTTTTAATTTTATTTAAATTGGGGCCTGTCCAGTGTAAAACATCTCTTCTCTGGGGACATTCATTGAAAATAATTAAAGGCAATTGTTTAACATCACATATGCCTGAGGCAGTGCATAACAGGGCACACAATCAGCTAACTAAAAAGCTTTTTAAAGGAAAAACTGGGGAATGAGATATCCATAGATAACTCTGAAAGGCTCCGACATAGTCCAGGGAATCTAGAAGACTATGTACATGTGTAGGGCTGTGCACCAACTCAGAAAAGACCACAGTCCAGAAGCAGAAGAAGACTCTGAACTCTCACCTATGACTGACCTTGAAGCCCTGTGCAAGCAGGAAGTGAAGGCTAAAGCAGAGTTGTCAAATTCCTGAGTGTTGAAGGTATGCCCCAATACACACAGAGTTCTTCAGCAAAGACTGGGGAACTTATTGGTTCCAGGATTCTAAGGAAATCTGTGTACAATCATTAGCTCACCACAAAGCTAACCAAGCAGAGACTTCAGTGGTCACAGAGGAAAAAGAATATGGAGTTTATAGAATTAATTCAGAAAAGTCACAACCAGCCAACCACTAGGAAAAAACAACAAACAACAAACCTTGGGAAGAGAGGAGAATCTGATTTCCAGAATTACCACAATATATTATTTAAGTGTTGTGTTTTCAACAAAATTGTAAGTGACACAAAGTAACAAGAAAGTATGACCCACACACAGGGAAAAAAAAGCAATCAACAGAAACTCTTACTGAGGAGGTAGTCATCGGACTTATAAGACAAAGACTTTTTTTTTAAACATCTATTCTTTTTTCTTTTTTCCCCTGAGAGAGTGCATGAGCTGGGGCAGTGGGGGGTGGGGAAGCAGACTACCAATTGAGCAGGGAGCCTGAAACGGGGCTCAATCTCACAACCCTAAGATCATGACCTGAGCTGAAACCAAGAGTCAGGCACTTAACCAACTGAGCCACCCAGGTGCCCCAAGACAAAGACTTTAAATCAGCTATTTAAAATATGTCCAAAGAACTATAGGAAACCACATCTAAAGAACTAAAGGAAAATACAGCAATGCCTCAAAAAATAGAATACAAAAAAAAGACAAATTTTTTTAAAAATAGAAATTCTGCAATTGAAAAGTACAATAAATAAAATGAAAAAATTATTACAGGGGTTCAACAGATTTGAGCAGGCAGAAGAAAAAGATTTGATCAACAATATAAACAAACTAGACTTAACAGACATCCATAGAATATCCCACTCAAAAACAGTAGAGCTTGCTTTATTTTCCAAGTGCACATGGGATGTTATTGAGAATAGGGTGTATGTTAGGCCATAAAAAAAGCCTTAAATGGACTGAAATCATACAAAGTATGTATTTCAAACACAATGGAATGAAATTAGAAATTAGTAACAGAAGGACATTTGGGAAATTCACAAATATGTGGAAATTAAACAATAGTTCCATTACATAACCAACGGGTCAAAGAAGTAATCAAGATCAAAATCAGAAAATATTTTGAGATAAAACAAAAACAAAACAAACAGAAAAACACAATACCAAAACTAATGGGGCTTAAAGAAAGCAGTACTTAGGAAAAATTTACAGTATGCATGCCTATATAAAAAAAGAAATAAGATCTCAAATCAATCACCTAAACTTTCACCTTAAGAAACTAGAAAAAGAAGAAATGGTGATTGTGGGTTCTCACTCAGACAACAGTACTCTGAAAGAATGGCATGAGGGAGACTGGGGAACTGCAGACTAGGCATTGTGGTCTTTGGAACCAAGGCACAAGATCCCCATTTCTAAGTTTTCTCTTAAAGACTCAAATAAATTTATGGAGCATCTTGAAACTTAAAACTGGAACGATCTCTGCCTTTCCTCAGTTTTTTTTGTTTTTTTTGGGTTTTTGGGGGGAGTGCTGCACAAGCCCCTGGAATACTTTGTACAAACACCTTAAGGAAGATGAACAACTTACCATCCTGAACAGTAAAGCATGAGAGCTAAATTTAATTTGATTTGGGGGGTTGGGGTTGACAATGTAACACTTCTGACAAAACTAATACCTATTTAGATTTTTGACTAAGAAGAGACTTCAGTATCACTAACCATTAGTAGTCACATACTCTATTTGAATGTGGTTTAATCTAATATACAGTTTATTTCATGTCTATGAAAAAGATCACTATAAGACTACATTGAGATGAGTAAGACTGCTTCCACCCTCAAGGATATCACAATCCAGGGAGAGATACAATACTGTCGCCCCTCCTTAACTTACAGTTTCACTTTCTGCAGTTACCCACAGTTAGCCACAGTCCAGAAGCAGAAGCTCCTCCTCTGACATACCACCAGATGGTCAACAGCAGCCTAATACTATGTCACAATGCCTACATCATTCACCTTACTCCCTCTCATCACATCAGCATTTTATCATCTCACATCATCACAAAAAGAAGGGGAGGTACAGGGTAAGTATAATAAGGTATTTTGAGAGAGAAAGACCACATTCACATACTTTTTACTGCAGTACACTGTTATAATTGTTCTATTTTATTATTAGGTATTAATCTTTTACTGTGCCTAACTTATAACTTAAACTTTATCACAGCTATGATATATAGGAGAAAACAATACATATAGGGTTTGGTACTATTCAAGGTTTCAAGCATCCACTAGGCACGGTTGTATCACAAAATATGACGAGTGCTGCAGTACAGGTTTAACAAAGCATCCTGAGTAAACAAAAAAGGAAATAATTACTACTTATTTGATTAAAATCTTGATGGAGAGGATGTCAGGGACCTTTACTAGGTATTTTGGTTTGTGTGCCTTAAGAAATTTTCAGGAGAACACGTAAGAGAAGGTAAACGTGAACATTCAAAATGTGCCATTTTCACATTTTGATGCTTTTTCACCTCCCTCCCCAATTTTCACAATATCTAACCACTTGCTACTCACTGCCACACTGGACTGAAAGAAAAGCAACTACTGGTACTCATCTTCCCATCTGCATGCCTGTTTTCATAGCATGATTAGAATGGGAATACCAAGAAAGATTCTTCTTCTCTCCCCACTCAGAGACCTAATACAAATTGGACATAGACAATACAAACTTTGCACAGCGTCTCTCCTAAACTACAGAATAAAGTAAAAATAAACACTACGTTATGTAAAACAGGAATTTAAGAAAAGCTAATATTAATGTCATTGACTGAAATTTTACTGAAGCACTACTACCTATGTGAGTAGCAAATTAGTTCTGACCCAAAATAGTTATTTCTAGGAACTTAACCTGTTAGTATCTATTAGAATTTTTAAGGCAATACAAATTTACTCAGAAAAACCTGAAGACTGAGAAGCTTAACATCAGCGCTTATCAAGAACACATTATTGGCCACTATAAATTTGGTACTCTGAGTAATGTAGCTACAAAACATCCATTGACAACTACACTCCATTAAAACAGGAAATTTGTGTCTGTTTTTGTTCACCTAGAATACTGCTTGCCAAAGAGTAGGCAATAGATGAGTACTTGCTAAAATTCCCGCCTTTAAGTTTATATATAACCTAGTTGGAAAAGAAAACTACCGCAAATAAAACAAGCACAGAATGAATCAATACTAACAAATTAGTGCTGGGTATATGTCTAGTAATAGTATAGCAAAAAAGGAGAGACCATGTGGGCTGGAAAAGAGCTTTATGCCACTTGCTGATCCAGTTACTATTACTGAGTAACAAGCTACCCCAAATCTTAGTGGCTTAAAATAACAAGCATTTTATTATGCTTAAAGGTTCTAGTGGTTAGAAATGCAGACAGGGAACAGTGCAGATAACTTTGCTCCACTACATCTAAGACCTCAGCTGGGGGTTGGAATCATCTGGAGGTTCTGGCACCTGGGATGGGTAGCCTCTTCCTATGGTGTGGCTTGGCTTCCTCACAACACAGTGGCTGCAGGGTACCTGGCCTTCTTACATGGCACCTCAGGCCTCCAAGCATGTGTGTTCCATGGCTGGAATAACTAGAATAAGGTGGAAGTGCCATTGCCATTTAAATCCTAGCCTCAGAAGTCTCACAACATTATTTCCACTGTACCCTACTAGTTAAAGCAGTCGTCAGCTGGCCCAGATTCAAGGGGAGGGGACACAGATCCCTACTTTTCCATAAGAGAAGTGTCAAGGAATCTGAAGCCATTTTAAAAATCACCATCTTCAATAAATAAATAAATAAATAAATAAATAAATAAATAAATAAATAAATAAATATCACCATCTTACTAATAATGAATAATGGAGAAATGGCCCATAAAGAATATGCACTATGGGTTTGAGAAAACAGAATGCGTTTGAGAAAACGGGATGGTTTGATTTCCACTTATCTTTACATCTTGAGCAGATTACTTTTGTAAATCCTATTTTTCTCATCTATGAAAAGAGAATCATCATCACAACCTCAGAGTGCTGTTTCGAGCGATCTTCTGTAATTAATGTAATATACCTAACAGTACTTGGCAGCCAGGTGTTCAAAAAAAAAATGCTTGTTTCCCTACACTCGTTAGTGTTGGGTACCTCGTAATGCTCAACAAATGCTTACTGAGTGAACTGCATGGAAACAACCAGCAAATTGAAACCCCAAGCCATCCAAATTGCCCAAGTTAGCTTAACTTACTGTTAGCTACCTACATGTAACGGAGAAAAACATCAGGTATTAAACATTCATAGGATTTTTTTTTTAATGAAATGGTAGAGAAATGAAAAAGGGGGTCACATTTAATGTGCATTAGCCACGGCAGTAATATATATCTCTAACACACCAGCATTGGGAACAGATATCCAAGATGGCAAATGCTTAGAGCCCACAGAACTACACCATAACACATTTTTATTGATACCACTTAAATGCCAATTTCTCAAAACAATATAAATGTTTATTTACCACTTTGCATTTTGCCCCAGTGTTCACAATCAGCTCACTCTACTTCGTGTCTCACTACCATTACGGAATCTTTTTTTTTTTTTAAGATTTTATTTATTTATTTCTCAGAGAGAGAGCAAGCAAGCAAACACAAGCAGGTGGAGTGATAGGGAAAGCAGGTGGAGTGACAGGGAGAGCAGGCGGAGGGAGGAGCCCTGCTGAGCAAGGAGCCCAATGCAGGACTTGATCCTAAGACCCTGGGATCATGACCTGAGCCAAAGGCAGATGCTTAACCGACTGAGCCACCTAGGTGTCCCACCATTACCGAATCTAAGCAGATAAATATAGATCACTATAGAGATGAAGCTAGACTGCTATTCCAGAAGGCAGCCTAAAACTCAGAACCCTCTAGTTATTCCATAATACTCAGCACACTTTCTTTCTATCACAAGGCAAAGACAACTTGGAGTCTGATGGCCCCTATCCTTTACTACACCTATCTGTACTCAAACTGCTCTATATGATTTTTCTTGCTTTTCTGGGATGCCTCTCACATAGGCAGGAAGGGAAAGAGATGTCTGACAAAATTTTAAAAATCAGTTTCAAGAGACTCCTCTCCTTCAAACTCATAGAGCTAAAGTACTTGGTAAAACTTTATATATATAAATTTTTAAATGGCTATACCTTTAAAATCCAAGTTTATTATTTATTTATTTAGTAATCTCTACACCCAACATGGGACTCGAACTCACAATCCCAAGATTAAGAGTTGCATGCTCTTCTGACTGAGCCAGCCAGACTCCCCAGTGATACACTTGATTACCCTTTTTACTATATAGAATTTTATTAAAATAAAGAAGATATTATTTCACATTTTCCTGGATTTTTTAAAAGCAATTTGGGACAATTAAAACACTAACCAAAAGTTGAGATGGAGAGAGAAACCAAATACCTAGAAATTTTGAAGTCATGAGGGAAAAACCCTGTATGTATCTGACGAAAGAAAAATTATAAGAATGATGATGAAACCATTCACATTATAGTGGAATAAATTTATTATAATTATATGCTTTCTGGATAAAGTGATTCAAAGCCCACTAATTTTCTGAAAAGGAACTAAGAAAAATAAACCACAAATTTATTTATTCCTTTTTGTTGTTACTATCTAGAGCTCTGCTAATTACAGTTGACCACTGAACAACACGGGTTTAAACTGCATGGGTTTGCTTATATACAATTTTTAAAAAATAAATATATATACAGTACTGTAAATGTATTTTCTTATGATTTTTCTTAGTATTTTCCTTTTTCTAGCTTACTTTATTTTAAGAATACAGTATATAATACATATAACATGCAAAATATGTGTTAACTGACTGTTATCATTAAGGCTTCCTGTTAACAGTAGGCTATTAGTTAAGTTTGGGCGAAGTCAAAAGTTACATGGATTTTTGGGTGCCTGACTGGCTCAGTTGGTAGAGCATGCGACTTTTGATCTTGGGGTCACGAATTCAAGCCCCACATTGGATGTAGAGCTTATTTAAAAAAAATTTATACATGGATTTTTAACTGTGGGGAGGGGGTAGGGGGTGGGGGGAGCTCAGCATCCCTAACCCCTACATTGTTGAAGTCAGCTATAATCTATTTTTTTGAAATGATGCCAAGAGCAGGTTCCACTTTTCCCAAAAACTATCCAAGTTAAGATGACTTTTCTCAACATAATAAATGTAATTTGGGGTAGGGGTATTTATATTTTTTAAAAGTTCATTAGCACTTTCCACAGGGTATAATAGCAAACAAAGAAATCTGAGGCAGTAGGTAGCTGTGCTATGTGAAAGAAAAATTTCAGACAGTAGTCTTAGGCAGGAACATGTTCTAAATTCAACACCTGAAAGAACCTTGCTAAGGGTTAAGGATTCTGCTTGCTTTGTAATTCAGGCAAAGATAATCATTAGAAAACATGTACATGAACACATGAACTGACTCACTACATTTTATTTTCAAAGAACAAGAGCAAGGAAAGAAACAAAAAGTTTTCATTGTAACTTTTCTTGTATTTATACACGAGAATACACAATTATTTAAGACATTTCTAAAAAATATTTCTAACTGTAATTTAGAGACTAAGAAAATTAGTTTGGACTTCCTAGTAAGTTCTACCATAGTTGAAACCAAAATACTCTCAATCCTATGACCTCACCAAAAAGTCAGGAAAAGATCAACTAACTCCTAAATTAATTTTTAAAAAAGATTTAGCTTATAAACAAAGCAATTAATTCTTCCTCTGCTTGTTAAAGAAACAGCGCCCTCTGGAGGCAGAAATCTAGCATAATTTGGGAACTATTTTTCATTTCAATATGTTAAGAATTAAATGTTATCATACTATCAGTGGTTTTCAGCCACAGGTGTGCAACAGAGCTACCTAAGGAATTTTTAAAAACATATACATACACAAACTCCAGCCCAGACCTCCTGGAACATGAACATGTGCGTTTTACATAGAAGTTAAGTCATACTAGCTAAACATTTTAGGAAACATCTATGATTTAGTGTCTATCACCCATTGCCCCTTCTTGGAACAGTCCCCAATGTATTTTGGAAAATCACTGTCCCCTTCCACAGCTCTATCTGATCTAGATTGGACTGAACCTATATCTAGCCCCAAGGATGAATCCTGATGAATTTAGGTCAATTAGCAATTATCACCCTCTTACCCACAGGGTGTTCCATAGCAGCTAGTAGAGGGACCCACTTACTCTTCCTCTAGACGACAGGGCATGAGGATATAAGGTTTGGAACTGTAACTGGGCAGCCATTTTGTTATCAGAAAGAGAGAGCCTACACCTGCTGGGGCACCAGGTACAGCCTGACGATGAGGCCAATATTACCAAGAAGAGCTGAAGGAGGAATAGAGAAACTGGGTCCTTCGTGACATCTGCTGAGCAATGGGCTTCAGCCTCACATGAAATCTTGCCTATTCTTGGAATTCCAGGTACATTTAGCTAAAAATTTCCCTTTATTGTTTAAGGCAGTATGAGTTGGTTTTTCTGTCAGTTCTTGTCAATTTTCTGTTAACAGCCCTGATTAATACAAGTATCTTATTTAAAACATTTTATTCGATATGCCAAAAAAAAAAAAAAAGGTTAACATGTAATATCACTCACTTGGAGCAAGGGAAACACTTCTTGACATTTTTCTGATCCTTAAAAATTTAAGCCAGAAATGAAGTTGGGGCTGTCAAAACGAAGTAGTTACCCTCTCTAGCTATTTTCTTCCTGCACTCATTCAAGAAATGATGCTCTAATAATCTATGATCTTGATCTAGAAATATTAGTAGCATTTACCATCTAACTCATTAGCCACTTTCACTACTGCCACTGTAAACCGAGGAGGAAAAAGTAGGCATGACTAAACACAGAACCCTAGTAATTAGTTATGATGGGGAAAGAGTGTGATTGCAGCAGTAAAAAAGAAATCCATCTAAGATAACTACAGATTTTCCAGGAAAGGAGGCAAGAAAATGGTACTACCACTGTAAAAAATTAGGCAGAAAGAAGATGCAATTTAAGAAATTTTTTTTATTTAAATATTTTAGATGTCATTGTGATAATCAGGGGAAGTTGTTTTATTTTCATATTTGGTACCTAAAATCATTCAAAAAACAAAAAATGATTTGCTTGCTTATGCTTCAAATTAATTTAGTGAAATGGCTACTTTTCACCAGATTTTTTTCATTATACTATAATACTATCATTAAAAAACAGAAGTTGTTGGTTTTAGGATATGTACTGTGCCTTATACACACACAAGTCATATATTATGACTTAATAACACTCTGGATTAAACAAAACTTGAGATCTGCTCCATAATGGATTAAGAAGTCAAATGTAAAAAGCCAAGGAAAACTTACATTAATTAGAAGACCTGAAGCTTTCATAAAGTTTAGAAATCTCTTTAAAAGATTTTTCTTCATAAAAGAACATAGTCAATATAGAGAATAAGTCACGGATGCATAATCTCATAGTTCTAAAGTTAGCAGGTCATAAATAGTCTATTATATGTTCCCTTAGAGATACAGGTTACTGTAAGAGTTATAGTTAATTATACCAAGACAATTACCATGGAGTAAATCCAAAGCACTTCTTACAATAACTAGAGTTAGATAATATAAGCTGAAGTATCACATACAAAGCTACGGCCCAGTTGAGGGATTAAGAAGCTAAAAACAGAAATTTAAGGAACCTGACACCAACTTATTCTAGAATAAATTATATTTTTCTCCAGAATAACCATTCAAAACACAATGAAACCAAAGCTGACTTTTAAATATACTATGCACGCTTATTAATACAAAATGAATAAATATGATTTTATATTCCTTCTTCTGGGTAACTGTATTTTAAGTTCAGTATCTCTGCTTTCTAGCTTCTGTGAATGGGTTTATACCAGTTCCTCCCTTCCCCCCATCTCCTGATTGCAAATGTCTTCAAGGTCCAGGAAGGTAACATGAATGAATATGTCAGGCAAGGTGATTGTGGCAGGCAGGATGGCTATAAAGCACGAATCTCATCTAAAGGTATTCAAATTCAAAGCTGTACAAAACCAAATCAAATATGTCTGTAGGACCAAATTTATTTTTTATTTTTTTAAAAGATTTTATTTATTTGACAGAGAGAGGCACAGCCAGCGAGAGAGGGAACACAAGCAGGGGGAGTGGGAGAGGAAGAAGCAGGCTCCCAGCAAAGCAGGGAGCCCGATGCGGGGCTCGATCCCAGGACCCTGGGATCATGCCCTGGGCCGAAGGCAGACGCTTAACGACTGAGCCACCCAGGCGCCCCAGGATCAAATTTATTTATTTATTATACACTGTAATTATTCTTCGTAGTTATTTGCCCTTTTGATTAAAAAATTCTAGTGGTTAAGAACCATCCAGTTCAGCAACTAGCACGGTGCAACAGAAATATATTTTTGCTCAGTAAATATCATTTAATACATCATCCCAAGCCAAAACTATATAAAGTTTAGGAGAAAAAAACAACTTCCAAGCAATTATCACTTTGTTCACAAGAATGTCTTTTGGGACACAATCAGAACCTTACTGGCTAAAGCCTTACTTCATTTTTTAAAATTTTTTATTTTTTGTAAAGATTTTATTTATTTATTTGACAGAGAGAGAGAGCAAAAGCAGGGGGAGAAGCAGACTCCCCACTGAGCAGGGAGCCCAATGCAGGGCTCGATCCAAGGACCCTGGGATCATGACCTGAGCTGAAGGCAGATGCTTAACTGACTGAGCCACCCAGGCACCCCTAAAGCTTTACTTTAGACAGGACAAAATATTTTATTTCTTACTCCTTATCAAAGCAGTCTGTCCTAGAACAACCTAATTCCTTATACAGCTACTTCACTTCTAGCGATATACAGGAAAGGGTGGTAATTGCGTACTTCATTTATTGTGCTTCACAGATACTACATTTTTTACAAATTAAAGGTTTGGGGCAACCCACATCAAGCCAAGTCTATCCACACCATTCTTCCAACAGCATTTGCTCATTTTGGGTCTCTGTGTCACATTTTGATAGTTCTCCCAATATTTCAAACTTTCTCATTATTATTCTATTTCTTATGGTGATCTGTGGTCAGTGATCTTTTTTCTTTTAAATTTTATTTATTTATTTGAGAGAGAGGAAGAGTGCGAGTGGGGGGAGGGGCAGAGGGAGCGGGAGAAGCAGGCTCTCCACTGAGCAGGGAGCCCAATGTGCGGCTCAATCCCAGAACCCTGGGATCATGACCTGAGCCAAAGGTAGCCTACTTAACTGACTGAGCCACCCAGGTGCCCCGGTCAGTGATCTCTGATGTTACTATTGTAATTGCTGTGGGGCACCAAGAATGGCGCCCTTATAAGTCAATGATTTTAGTGATTAAATGTTGTATGTGTTTTGACTGCTCCATCAATCAACCATTCCACATCCCTTCCCCTGTTCTCAGGCCTCATTATTCCCTGAAATACAAGAATATTGAAATTAGGCCAATTTATAACCCTACAAGGGCCTCAAGTGTTCAAGTGAAAGGAAGAGTCACACATCTCTCATTTTAAATCAAAAGCTGGAAATGATTAAGCTAAGTGAAGAAAGCATGTTGAAAACCAAGATGGGCCAAAAGCTATACTTCTTGCACCAAACAGCCAAGTTGTGAATGCAAAGGAAAGGTTCTTGAAGGAAACTAAAAGTGCTACTCCAGTGAACACACAAATGATAAGAAAGCACAACAGCCTTATTGCTGATAAGGAGAAAGTTTTAGTGGTCTGAATAGAAGATCAAACCAGCCACAACATTCCCGTAAACCAAAACCTAATTCAGAGCAAGGCCCTAACTCTCTGCAATTCTGTGAAGCCTGAGAAAGGTGAAGAAGAAAAGCTGGAAGATAGCAGAGGTTGGTTCATGAGGTTTAGGGAAAGATGCTGTCTCCATCATATACAAGTGCAAGGTGGGGCCCCTGGGTGGTTCCGTCAGGTGAGTGGCCAACTCTTGATTTCGGCTTAGGTCATGATCTTGGTGTCCTGGGATTAAGCCCCACCCATGTGGGGCTCAACGCTCAGCAGGGAGTCTGCTTCAGGATTCTCCCTCCCCCTCTGCCTCTTAACCCACTGTCAATCTTTCTCTAAATTAAATAAATAAACCTGTTTTAAAAAGTGCAAGGTGAAGCAGCAAGTGCTGACACAGAACTACAAGTTATCCAGAAGATCTAGCTAAGAAATGAAGGTGGCAGTACTTAACAACACATTTTTCCATGTAGAGGAAACAGTGTTATATTGGAAGAAGATGCCATCTGGGACTTCCATAGCTAGAATGAAGTCAATGCCTGGCTCCAAAGCTTCAAAGGACAAGCTGACTTCTCTTGTTAGGGGCTAACGCAGCTGGTGACTTTAAGTTGAAACCAGTGCTCATTTACCATTACAAAAATCCTCATGCTCTTAATACTAAACCTACTCTGCCTGTGCTCCATAAATGGAACAACAAAACCTGAGTGACAGCACATCTGTTTACCACAGGCTTACTGAATATTTTAAGCCTACTGTTGAGATCTACCGCTCAGGAAAAAGATTCCTTCAAAAATATCACTGCTTTTTGACAATATACCCGATCACCCAAGAGCTCTGATGGAGATGCGCAAGATTAATGCTGTTTTCATGCCTGCTAACATCACATCCATTCTGAAGCCCATAAATCAATAAGTCATTTTGGCCTTCAATTCTTGTTAAGAAATACATTTTGTAAGGCTATAGCTGCCATACGTAGTGATATTTCTGATGGATCTGGGCAAATTCAACTGAAAACTTTCTGTAAAGTATACACCATTCTAGATGCCATTAAGAACATTCATGACTCATGGGAAGAGGTCAAAACATCAACATTTAAAGGATTTTGGAAGAAGCTGATTCTAGCCCTCGTGGATAACTTTGAGGGGTTCAAGACTTCAACGGAGGAAGTAACTGCAGATGTGGTAGAAAGAACAAGAGAACTAGAATTAGAAGTAGAGCCTAAAGATGCGACTGAGTTGCTGCAACCCCATCCATATAAAATCTGAACGGAGTAGGAGTTATTTCTTACGGATGAGCAAAGAAAGTGGATTCTTGAGATGGAATCTACTCCTGGTAAAGATGTGAAGACTGCTGAAATAATGGCAAAGGACTTAGACTGTTACATAAACTTAGTTGATAAAGCAATGGCAGTGTTTGAGAGGATTGACTTCATTTTTGAAGAAAAGCTCTACTGTAGGTGAAATGCTAAAATAGCACTGCAGGCTACAGAGAAATCATTCATGAAAGGAAGAGTCATTTCATGCTGCAAACTTCACTGTTTTCTTTTTTTAAGAAATTGCCACACACCAAACCTTCAGCAATCACCACCCTGATCTATCAGCAGCCGTGAACACTGAGGCAAGACCCTCCACCAGCAAAATACTACACCTTGCTAAAAGCTTAAATGATGGTTAGCATTTTTTAGCAATAAAACATATTTTAATTAAGGTATGTACATCTTTTTAGACATAAAGCTATTGCACACTTAACAAATTCTAGTACAGTATAAACATAACTCATATATGCAATGGGAAACCAAACAATTCATCTGACTCATTTTACTGATATTTGCTTTATTGCAGTAGTCTGGAACCAAGCCCTCAATATCTCCAAGGTATGCCTGTATAGGTTTTGAGCTAGAATCAGAGTCTTGAATAATTTTAAAATCTAGTTTATAGATTATCAAGCATTATTATAGGTCATTATAAACTGGATAATTTTCTAATGCTCAAATTACCTAAATTACCTCCTTTTCCTTTTCAAAAGGGGGGTGCTACACTTTAACTTTCTGGTTTTCAGGGGCTTAGGACCTCAAAGGTGTTAAAGAATGGCTTGGGGCTTTGTAGTACATCCGCCACTTCTTAGGTAATCTAAGTTGTCTGTCATCAGGTTTCCAAATCATCTGATATAAATAGCTTTTTTTAAGTACTCCTCAACCATTTCCTTCCCTATTCTATTTCTGCTTTCCACCACCTTTATAAGAGGCACTTGCTATAATTACGTGATTAACTGATTATAAACAGAAAAACAAAGCTGAGCACCATCATGTATCAGTGAAGTTGAGGTAGTCTATAAATTTTGTTGATCTTCCTCCTTTGCTTATATAGAACTGCAAAATGCTTTTGTTTTTGTTAGCTTTTATGTTTTTGGTGAAGTAGCATCCCCACTATTTACTTTTCTGTACAACTGATCTAATTCTTCATTCTATTCAATAAATATTTAAACTTTTGCTTTTTTCTAATCTACCTTTTAAGATTTTATGTCATTCAAATGTATTAAATCAGCTGCAAGCATAAAGCTACTTTATATAGCCCTCTCTAATGAGGGCAGATAAGAGGAGAAGCTGGAGGAAATGGGTAACAAAAGAAAGAAATGTTACATGCACCACCTTTACAAAATGACAATCAAGTTGCACAAACAAAACAAGAAATTGTAACAATCCACCAATAACACAAAAGGCTATATATATATCAGAATTTGAAATGCAACTGATCAGTCAAGAAGTAATACTACACGTGTTCTAGCAAAGCAATAGTATATCAATTTTACATATGTAAAATAATGTAACAATTATAATTTAAATAAGAAAACCTAAAACTTCCTAATACTTTACTTATATTAGTTTAAAATGTATTATACCAGTTTATGAATATATATCTTTAATAAAAATTAATACAAATTTTATTTTACTCATACAGTAATACTTCAGTTATTCAGAGGCCACATATGCAGTTAATAAACAGGAAGGAAGGAAAAAGTCTCTGAATAGTCATAATATTGGCATTATAGTTCACACAATAAGTTGTAGTAAATTCTATAATGGAATGCTACACTGGTTGAAAAGAAACAAATTATAGCTAGATGCAATAACACAAATGAAATATCCCAAATTGTGTTGAGTGATAGAAGTTAGATACACAAAAAGATGCATTCTGCATGATTCCTTTTAAATAGAGCTCAAAAACAGAAAATACTAATCAATGCTGTTAAAAGTCAGTACTGAAAAAAGAAGAGACAGTGGCTGGGAACAGGGATGAGGGAGGCTTCTACAATGCTTTTAATGCTTTATTTCTTCATCTTGTAATTACATGGATGAATTCACTTTTTTTTCAATTTAAACAGAATTTATTTTTTTGAGCAGTTTTAGATTCACAGCAAAATTAAGGAAAAGGTACAGAGATATCCTATACCCCTTGTCCCCACATCTGTAGTCTCCTCTGCTATCAAAATGGCCCACCAGAATGGTATATTTGTTATAATCAATGAATCTACATGGACACATCATTATCACCCAAAGTCCATAGTTTACATTATGGTTCAGTCTTGGTGCTGTATAGTCCATGGGCTTGGACAAATGTATAATGACATGTATCTACCATCAGAGTGTCATACACAGTAGTTTTATTGCCCTAAAAACCCTCTGTGTGCCACCTATCCATCCTCCCGCCACCAAACTGTGGTAACCACTGATCTTTTTACTATCTCTATAGTTTTGCCTTTTCCAGGATATCACATAGTTTGAATCATATAATACACAGCCTTTTCAGAATGGCTTTTTTTTCACTTAGTAATATGGCATTCTTTAAAGTTCCTCCATGTCTTTTCACAGCTTGATAGCTCACCGCTTTTTAGTACTGAATACTATTCCATTGTCCAGATACCAATATTTATCCATTCATTTACTGAAGGACATCTTGGTTGCCTCAAGTTTCAGCAATTAGGAAGAAAGCTACTATAAATGTGTTTGTGTAGACATAAGTTTTCCACTCATCTGGGTAAATAACAAGGAGTGTAACTGCTGGATTGTGTAAGAATATGTTTAATTTTATAAGGAATTGCCAAACTGTCTTCCGAAGCAGCTGTACCATTTTGCATTCCCACAGCAACAAATGAGAGTTCCTGTTGCTCCACATCTTTGCTAGTGTCTGGTGGCGTTAATGTTTTGAATTTTAGTCATTCTCCAGGATTTAGTTTGCAATTCCCTAATAATACAAAACATCTTTTCAAATGCATACTTGCCATTTGCGTATCTTCTTTCGTGAGGTGTCTATTCAGGTCTTTTTCCCATTTTTAAATTGTGTTGTTCATTTTCTTATTGTTGGATTTTAAGAGTTCTTTGTATACACATTTTGAATAATAGTCTTTTATCTGGTCATGTCTTTTGAAAATATTTTCTCCCAGTGACTTGTCTTCCTACATTCTTTTGACAATGGCTTTCACAGAACATAAGTTTTTAATTTTAATAAAATACAGCCAATCAATTCTTTCATGGATTGTGCATCTAAAAAGTCACTGCCACCCAAGGTCATCCAGATTTTCTCCAATGTTAACTTACGTCTATGACTGAGTTAATTTTGAGTTAATTTTTGTGAATGGTGTAAGGTTTGTATCTAGATTCATTTCTTTGCAGGTAAACATCCAGTTGTTCTAACACCATTTGTTGAAAAGACTCTGCTCTATTATATTGTCCTTGCCCCTTTGTCAATTATCAGTTGAATACATTTATGTGGGTCTATTTCTGGGCTCTCTATTCTGTTCCATTGATCTATATGTCTGTTTTTTGGCCAATAACACACTGTCTTTATGATAAATCTTAAAATCAAGTACTGTCAGTCCTCCAACTTTGTTCTTCTCTTTTACTATCATGTTGCCTATTCGGGGTTTTTGCCTCTCCATTAAACTTTAGAATCAGTTTCTCAATATCCATAAATTAACTTACTGAGATTGTGATAAGGAATGCCTTGAATCTAAAGCTCAAGTTGGGGGCACCCTGCAGGCTCAGTTGGTAGAGTACGTGACTCCTAATCTCAGGGTCATGAGTTTGAACCCCAAGTGGGGAGTAGAGTTTACTTACTTACTAACTAAATAAACAAACAAATAGATAAAGTTCATGTTGGGAAGAAATGACATCATGACAATATTGAGTCTAACAATAAGAAAGCTATTAACTTTTGTACATTAACCTTGTATCTTGAAACCTTGCTATAGTTGGTAATTAAATTCCAGAAGAGTTTTTTATTCTTTTGGATTTTCTACATAGACAATCATGTCATTTGCAAACAAAGATAGTTTTATTTCCCCCTTCCCAATCAGCACATCTTTTATTTCCTTTTCTTATCTTACTGAACGAAGTAGGACTTCCACTATGATGCTGAAAAGGAATGGTGAGAGGGAACATTTTTGCCTCGTTGCTTAGTGGGAAAGCTTCCAATTTCTCACCAGTAAGTATGATAGCTGTAGGATTTTTGTAGATATTCTCTATCAGGTTGAGGAAGTTCCTCTTGGGGCGTCTAGGTGGCTCAGTCGTTAAGCATCTGCCTTCGGCTCAGGTCATGATCCCAGGGTCCTGGGATCGAGCCCCACATTGGGCTTCCTGCTCGGTGGGAAGCCCGCTTCTCCCTCTCCCACTCCCCCTGCTTGTGTTACCCCTCTTGCTGTTCCTCTGTCAAATAAATAAATAACAAATCTTAAAAAAAAAAAAAAAGGAAGTTCCTCTCTCTTCCTAGTTTACTGAGAGCTTTCTCATGAATGGGTGTTGAATTTTGTCAAATGCTTTTTCTGCATCTATTGATATGATCATGTTACTTTCTTTAGTTTACTGATGTGATGGACTATGTTAACTGGTTTTATTTTTTTTTTTTTTTACTTTTTAAAAAAGATTTTACTTATTTGAGATAGAGAAAGAGCAAGAGATAGAGAGCACAAGCATGACCAGGGTGGGGGGGGGCAGAGGAAGAGGGAGAGAGTCCAGTGTGGGGTCCATCCCAGGACCCTGAGATCATGACCTGAGCTGAAGGCAGAAGCTTAACCAACTGAACCACACAGCATCCCATATTAACTGGTTTTAAACAATTTTTTAATTGAAGTATAGTTGACACACAATGTTACATTAGTTTCAGCCGTATAACATAGTGATTTGACAAGTTCATACATTATGCTGTGTTCACCACAGTGTGGCTACCCACCATCTGTCACCATGCAATACTATTATAATACCATTGGCTATATTCCCCACGCTGTACCTTTCTTTTATCCCTGTGACTTACTTATACGTTAACTGATTTTTAAATGCTGAACTAGCCTTACATACATGGGATAAATCCCACTTGGTCATGATGTAGAATTCCTTTTACAAGTGGTTGGATTCAATTTGATATTTTGTTGAGGACTTGTGCATCTATGTTCATGAGAGATGTTAGTCTGTAGTTTCCTTTTCTTGTAATGTCTTTGTTTGGTTTGGGTATTAGGGTAATGCTGGACTCACAGAATGAATTTGGAAGTATTCCCTCTGCTTCTATGAGAAAGAGACTGTAGAGAACTGGTACAATATTTTCCTTAAATGTTTGGTAGGATTCATCACCAAATCCATCTGGGCCTGGTGCTCTTTCTGTTTTAGAAGGTTATTAATCATTGATTGAATTTAATAAATAAATACAGACCTATTCAGATTGTCTATTTCTTCTTGTGTGAGTTTTAGCAGATCTTGTCTTTCAAGAAACTGGTTTGTTTCATCTAGATTATCAAATCTGGGGGCACACAACTGTTAATAATCCTTTACTCTCCCTTTCTTCCTTGACCTACATGTTATTTAGAAGTGTGCTGTTTAAAACAAACAAAAAAAAGAAGTGTGCTGTTTAATCACCAAGTATTTAGGGATTTTCTGGCTTAGCTTCCTGTTATTGATTTCTTATTTAATTCCACTGTGGTCTGACAGCAGACACTATATCAGATTTCTATTCTTTCAAAAATTTTAAGGTGTGTTTAGAATATGGCTCTCTTGGTGAATGTTCCATTTGAGCTTGAGAAGAATGTATATTCTGCTGTTGTTAAATGAAGCAGTCTATAGATGTCAATTATATCCAGGTAATCCATGGTGTTACTGAGTTCGACTATGTCCTTAGTGATATTCTGTTTGCTGGATTCGTCCATTTCTGACAGAGGAGTGTTGAAGTCTCCAACAATAACAATGGACTCATTCATTTCTCGTCAATGTTCTATCAGTTTTTGCCTCACATATTTTGACCCTCTGTTGCCAGGCACATGTACACTGTGGATTCTTACGTCTTCTTGGAGAATTGACACCTTTCCTCTCTTTATCCCTGATAACTTTCTTTGCTCTGAAGTCTGCTCTGTATTAATATAACCACCCACTTTTTTGATTAGTGTTAACATCACCTATCTTTCTCTATTTAGTTTTAATCTATATGTGTCTTATATTTAAAGTGGGTTTTGTAAACAGCATATAGTTGGGTCTTGTTTTACTGATCCATTCTGATAATCTCTGTCTTTCAATTAGTATTTTTAGGCAATTGATGTTTAAAGTGATTACTGATATAGCTGGATTAGTATTTACCATTATTCGTTACTGTTTTCTATTTGTTGCACTTGTTCTTTTTCCTACTTTTGTGTTTCACTCTTTTTCTGCCTTTTGTGATACTGAATATTTGTATGACTCCATTTTATTTCCTTTCTTAGTGTATCAGTTATGCTTTTTTTTAACTTTTTAGTGGTTGCCCTAGAGCTTCCAGTATACATTTATAATTATGCCAAGTTTACTTTCAAATAACACTATACCATTTCATGGGTAGTAAGAGTACCTTATAACAACAAAATAATCCCAATTCCTCCCTCCCCTTGTATCATTGTTGTCATTCATTTCTCTTCTACATAAACATACATAAGCATGCATATACACACAAAGCATACATAATTGAATACATTATTACCATTTTAACACACTGTTATCTGTGACAGTAATTAAGAATACAAAAAATAAAAGTTTTCATTTTGCCTTCATTTACACTTTCTCTGATGCTCTTCCTTTCTTTATGTAGATCTGAGTTCCTGACCTAGATCATTTTCTTTATCTCTGAAGAAATTATTTTAACATTTCTTGTAAGGCAAGTCTACTGGCCACTAATGTCCTTAATTTTTGTTTGTCTGATAAAGTCTTTCTCCTTCACTTTTGAAGGATAATTTCACAGGATATAAAATTCTAGGTTGGTGGGTGTTTTTCTCTCAACACTTTAAATAGTTCACTCCATTCTCTTCTTACTTGCATGTTTTACAAAGATAAGTCAGATTAATTCTTATTTTTGTTAACTCTAGGTAAGGCATTTTTCCTTCTGGCTTCTTTCAGGATTCTTTACCTTTAATTTTGTGCAGTTTGAATATGATATGCCTAGGTGTGATTATTTTGGTATTTATCCTGCTTGGTGTTCTCTAAGATTTTTGGATCCTTGGTTTAGTGTCTGATGTTAATTTGGGGGAAATTCTCAGTCAATACTGTAGCAAATACTGCTTCTGTCCCTCTTTCTTTCAAACATATTCCCATTCTGTATATGTTTACCTTTTGTAGTTGTCCCACAATTCTTGGATATTCTGTTTAATTTTTTTTTTCAGTCTTTTTTTCTCTTTGCCTCTCTGTTTTGGAAGTTTCTATTGACATATCCCCAAGCTCAAAGATTTTCCCCAGCTGTGTGTACTCTACTAATGAGTGCATCAAAGGCATTCTTCATTTCTGTTATATTGCTTTTGCTCTCTAGCCTTTCTTTTCGATTCTTTCTTAGACTTTCCATCTCTCTGCTTACGTTACCCATCTGTTCTTTCATATTGTCTACATTATCCATTACATCCTTAGCATATTAATCATAATTTTTAAAAAATTCCCCATCTGATAATTCAAATATCCCTGACATAGCTGAATCTGGTTCCAATAATTACTCTACCGCTTCAAACTGTGCTTTTTGCCTTTTAGTCTTCCATGAAACTTTTTCTTGACAGCCAGACATGATGTACTAAATGAAAGTAACAGCAGTAATGTGGTGGTAAGGTGTGAGGGGAGAGGAAGTGCTCTATAGTCAAGATTAAGGTCACAGGTTTTTGCTTTTGTTTTGTTTTTTAATTTTTATCATTTAACTATAGTTGACTGGTTGCAGTCTTTAAGTAAGCTTTGCCCCTTGGCTATAAACTTCACAAGCGCTTCCTATTTCCACCCCTTTGGTGGAACAGGATGGCTACAGCAGCTGGAGTTGCATATTTCCCTTCCCCCAATCTGGTTAGGCTCTGATAAAACCCCAGTAGTTCAGGCACTGGTACATAGTTTCTTTTGAGGTTAGATCTTGTTAAGAAGAATAGAATACTTGAAGAACAGAATGCTCTGGTGTATTTCAAAATGGTTCCTTTTCCTTCCCCACTGCTGGAAGCACAAGATTATTCTTAAGTCTTCACTGCAAGAAGCTGGTAGAGCTCCAGGAGGGACAACTCACAAAAGTATGAGCCCCACCCAGACTGGGTCCCCTTTGAGTTTTAACTCCCTAACTTGTCTACACTGAGCCTCCAGCAATTCTTCAACAACAGTTCAGGTTTTCCAATACTATTTCCTGTGGAAGTTTCTGCTCCATTAAGTTGTGGTTCTCTGTATTTTCCTGTCTCTCTCCAATTCGGGGGACAGCAGTTTGCCCTGTGATCTCATTTCTCTGACAGATCAAAGAAAGGTTGTTGATTTTTCCGTTTTCTCAGTTTTTTACTTGTCAGGACAGAGTGACAACTTACAAGCTCTTTGCATACCAGAATGGAAACTAGAAGTCTGTGTTTACCTCTTAATAATTAATTGAGCTATATATAACTTTTGCATTTATAAATTGTGCATGCTCATATATATATATATATATATATATATAAGAGCAAAGTGTAATATAGATTATATTTATATTTATATATATATAAATATTATATATATATGTATAATATTTAATTTTAAAAGATTTTGTAAAAGTCCACATACCATGTCCTTGCTGTATAGGATGAGAATTTCAAACTCTTGATCAAAACCAACTTAACCACTGTCACTTTAACCATATTCTAAAAAAAACTTTGCTACACAGTCATCAACAGATTTTAAAAAGGCAAATTAGAAAAAGAATCAGAAGCATATTCCTTCTAGGCACTTACAGTTGGAATCACTGCCAGGCCTCTTTAGAGTGGCAGGTTGGAAAAACTCCCTGGAGCAAAGCTAAAGACCTCTGATGCCAAAGAAAAAGAACTGGGCCATTTCTCTACTGTATAGATTAAAAAGGTAATGGTATTCCCATTTCCCCCCCTCCATTCTGATGCAAATCTTTTCAGTCAGAAGTCTTAAAGTAGCTCTCAGTGTGGGTCCAGGTTAATTTCAAAAAGCTGAGGTACTGCTTGAGGGTAGAACTAGTTACTTAACTTCTTTTGTATCACTCACAGATTTAGCAAAATGAAAAGCATGCTAACAAGAGAGTTTATATAATATTTCATAAAGTAAGCAAATGTAAAAATCAAGCATTTTGTGTGTGCATCTGTGGTTTTTTGGAGGGGACACAAATGGAGGTGTGGGTAAAAGAATCGTTAAATGCTTATTTCCATAATCATTAGGCAACTAAATAGGAATATGTTTGCTAGGGTCACTGGACTGAAAAGAATTAGGCTAAGAGGTTAACTAAGCAATCCATGCTTATGTCTGTAATCAAGACTGTACCTTAATCAACTCTGTGAAAGAGGTAACAGACTATTCCCTAGAATGGAAATTCCCCCCAATCCCACTCAATAATTCACTTTAATATTGATTTAATAATTCTCACTGTTGAATTGCTTCCTTATATCATAGTTTAAGACAAATTCCTCTTGAAACAGACAAAAAGTAGAAATGAGCACAGCTCTTATTCTTTATCATAAAACAGAAAGGGTTTCATGAAAACAAGGATGCTCTACTATTTGTACAGGCTGCACCTGATTACCTGATTTCCAAAAAAACCCAAGGGGTATTCTATAGCAACTGCAGTTTCACCTAAGTATCTATAACTTAAGGGACCACTGGAATTATGAACCACAGCTAACATTTCTAGACATTCCCTCCCAACAGGCAGATTTGGGAAAGTATAGTTCCAAGACTCCTTAATCTAAAAGCATCATGTTCCAGTGTCTTGGTTCTTTGACTTATAAATGAAAGGAAAATTTGCTTGAAGATCCCTAGATATACCAGATGTAAAGGCAATGCATGTTTTAATGAAAGTACAGAGTAAGCTTGTTAAATTTAATGTTAACAGCTAAATATGCTTACAACTCCAGTCCTTAGTAAATCTCTTCTTGACAGTGTATGAGTAACACATGGATGTAAGGACAGAGAACAATAATGAAAAAGAAGAAAGAATGTATAAAATCTAATATAAAAGAAAAGAATTTGTCATTGGATTAGAAAAGTGTACAAAAACTTGGGGACTTTCTTCCCATGTTATAGTACTTATGACACCATGTTGTCAATGTCTTTTTATAGTTTTTTCTCCCATGAACTTCTGAAGGGCAAGCATACATTTTTATATTCTCAGCACCCAACAGAGCGCTCAGAGCATAGATGATGTACAACAAATGACACTATGCTAAGTATCCCCTTTAAACTTCATAATAATTGTAATAAGGTAGGTAATACATCACTACTCAAATTTTATAGAAAAAAACCTGGGAAAACATTATAGTTGAAGAATGTGCCCAAATATTGCCCTTAATTACTGTACTATACTATCTGAATACATGAATGTCTGCTTTGTCAAGTTCTTGTCTCAGTTTTAATAACTAATTTCATCTATTTGCTCACTCAGATATCATCTGCATTTGTACCTTATGCATCAGGATGACTATATGAGCTCAAGAATCACCAGAAAAACATACGATTTGGGGACCAACCAGATAATTTTAGGAGCCAAGAGTCATTTCTGGACTTCACACTTTCGAAGTGTGGTTACTGTTGACATTAGCTATTTCTAAATACAAGTATACTGAATTTTTTAAACATAAATGATTGTACTATAAATAAAGGAGACAAGGTGGGTAATTTATAATATATCAAGAGCAAAAACATGATAACTCTCTAATAAAAAACTTAGAAAGGGCTATGAGGTTGAACTAGCCAGCCTACGAGCACCTGGGTGGCTCAAGTTGGTTAAGCATCTGCCTTTAGCTCAGGGCATGATCTCAGGGTCCTGGGATTGAGCCTCTTAGCTGGCTCCCTGCTCAGGCTCCTGGCTCATCAGGGAGCCTCCTTCTCCCTCTGCTCCTCCCCCAGCTCATGCTTTCTCTCTCTCTAGAGATCATATAAATAAATATTAAAAAAAAATTAAACTAGCCAGCTTAGTTTAAAAATAAGAGATCAGTAAGTGGTTTATATTAATTCAATAAATCAACCAATGAAAGGGATTTATATTACTAGACTATGCCAGGGTTTCATCTATATGACCCCAAATCAATAAAATTATAAAATGGTTTATAAAACAAATTAATGAAATTATTTAATCTTCCATTCTGCTTAAAACAAACATTAATTAATCTTTTGGGATATCACAAAGTATTATATAAACAGAAATCTTTCCATTCAGAAAAAAGTAGGGGGGTGCCTGGGTGGCACAGCGGTTAAGTGTCTGCCTTCGGCTCAGGGCGTGATCCCCGCGTTATGGGATCGAGCCCCACATCAGGCTCCTCCACTAGGAGCCTGCTTCTTCCTCTCCCACTCCCCCTGCTTGTGTTCCCTCTCTCGCTGGCTGTCTCTATCTCTGTCGAATAAAATAAAATCAAATCTTTAAAAAAAAGAAAAAAGTAGGACTTTGGTAACATGTAATAAGGTAATATTTATTTTTCTTCAGGTCAGAGTTAATAAAGGATATAAAGCCAGTCTTACACTTATCTAAATTATCTTACATTTTTAATTTCCAAACACAACATGTATATACACATTACATATAAAATTAATTATGGAACTGTGAGACATTAATGGAAATCCAATTAGGCTGATTTAGCAATACCGTAAGTCTTCAAAACATGAACAAAGTGTAATATAGATGTAGAAAACCAATATATTTTTCTCCATTTTAGTGAGGATGTTAAAATGTCAAAAGGAAACTGACATCTATCTGCTTGTGTTGACAATGATTATCTCTAATTTTCAACTGTTCAGAATATAATGGAATCAAGTATATGATAAAAATTGTCTTTAATTTTTAAAAGTTTGTTTACAGTAATGGAAATAAAAATTTTGGTCAGATTTTTACATACCTTAAACGTAGAAAGTCCATAAAGTCTTGCGGTATGAACAGTCTCTTGAGAAATGTTTGTAATGTTAGTTATAAAGTCCTCAAGGTATTTGCAAGCTTGTTCCAAGTGTGTTGTGTTTATGATGATCTGCACTAGCTAGAAAATACAAAATGGATCGTTAAAATACACATTACCTGTACACAAAATCATTTGATTTTTGAAAATGAATTATTACTTTCAGCAACTGTACCATTTCTGCATAATTATAGCTTTATAGGATACAACGGATTATCTGATTTCAAAAGCCTGCAGCAAATATTATGAATGCTAACATTTAAAAAAATAATCATGAATCTAACTGCCAATTAACTTAGAATAACTCTCAAAAGTACTTTTCCAGGGGCGCCTGGGTGGCACAGCGGTTAAGCGTCTGCCTTCAGCTCAGGGCGTGATCCCGGCGTTAGGGGATCGAGCCCCACATCAGGCTCCTCCACTGTGAGCCTGCTTCTTCCTCTCCCACTCCCCCTGTTTGTGTTCCCTCTCTCGCTGGCTGTCTCTATCTCTGTTGAATAAATAAATAAAAATCTTAAAAAAAAAAAAGTACTTTTCCAAATTTTACACACTTACCAACTAAAAAAATGAGAATTATCACTTTTCATATAAAGTCTGGCAATCATAAATCTACATATATATGTTCTAACATCTTCAACTATCGACTATTCTCCATGTAAACCCTTTCCCCTCACATAGCTTAAATTTACACTGACCAAACAGTTTCACTTCTACTAATAATAAATTTAAAATAGATAGGGTGCTGAGTGGCTCCGTCAGTTCGGTTAAGCTTTGGAGTCTTGATCTCGGCTCAGGTCATGATCTCAGGGTTGTGAGATCAAGCCCTGTATAGGGCTCTGCATTCAGCAGGGAATCTGCTAGAGATTCTCTCTCTTCCTCATCCTCTCCCCCTCCCCCCATATGCCTGCACCCTCTCTCTCTCTCAAATAAATAAATAAATCTTTAAAAATAAATTTAAAAAATAAAACAGAAAGCTAGTTTTACAGGATGATGTTTAGCAATAATTAATTCACATAGTTTTTTTCATATAATGAAAGATTTAGCTATTAAGTATTTTTTTAACCTACCTCTGTCAAACCTATATGAGGTTTTCTAATAAGGTTCAGTAAACAGCTACTCAAAGTTCTGGTCAGCAGCAGATTTGTAGATTTTCTAAGCATATCGTCTATTTCTGTTGAGCTAAAAATAAAGGTTGATTATTATTTCACTTTCCATAAAGGTACAGTTAGCTTCCTAAATGATTTAACACAGTTTATTAAAATAATTTGCTCCACCTCATTCTTTTATATCTTTAAATAAATTACCCAGATTCATTAGATCCCCAAATTCAATTCTGTCACAAAAGTGACATTTTCAACAAAGTAGAATGTTCATTTATGGCATAATTTAAATGTATTCCATTAACCATTACAGTAAAACCATGGGGTACTTAGTATAAGGAAATAAAATTATTCTTAAATTATGACTCCACTATGGGACGCTTCCAAAGACACTTCAAATACAACTATAGCTACAATTATTTTTTAAATGCAAATTGATGTGAGCTCTTTGTAGGTATAATTAATTACTAGATTTAACTTTAATATAACTAAATTATCCATGTCCACTGATATTTTTTAAAAAGATTCAAAGAAATAAACACTATTACCTTATGCTAGTTTTAATTTGGTGCAAAGAAAAAAAGAAAACTCTATGATATTTCTTAACATTCTAAAGATTGCTAGGCTAGCACTAACAAGCCTTTTATTTTCTCCTAACTCCTAGGCCTTCAATTTAAGTAAACAATGACTTCTTCATATATATATATTAATACATATAGCTTCATTATCAAAAGGGTTAAGCTGGCTTTAGACTAAGTTTTCTCATTCTCAGTGCTATTAACAGGAAGATACTTCTTTGTTGTGGGGCTGTCCTGTGCTTTAAAGGATGTTATTAACAGTGTTCCTGGCCTCTACCCACTAGATGCAAGTAGCACCCTCCCCCCTAAGTTGTGACAGCCCAAAGACATTGCCAAATGTACCTGGGGGCTCCAGGTGGAATTACTCCAGCTGTGAACCACTGCTACATAGACTAAAATTCTAGCATCTTTTCTCTTTCATTAAAACATTACACTTAATAATCTATGAAGCACAAATATTTACTAGTTTATATTTATTTTTTAATTGCAAATAGAGCAAGATTTGACAAAACACAGGTACTTCTCACAACTACTCCAATGTTCTTTTTTTCAGTATCTGCTAACCCTAACTCTCACAGACCTAAAAGAATATTTCTCTGATTCTTTACAACTAAAATCAAGACTCCCGAGACATACCAGTAGGGTTTCAGGGTTACCTGACATCAAACTCTGAGACAGAAAACTCTTTCTAATCTATTATCAGTGTCCTAGAATGATCAGTGTACTCACCCTGTTAAAAAAGCGGTGGCTGCCTACTCCTCTGGTTTCTGACACACTCAAATTATGCTTAAAGACACCCTGAACAGCATTCTTCTCAGATGAAAAGTTATCCAGTATAGATAATGCCTTCTGTTTAATTTCCCTGAACTTCCTTGAATGCTGAGTCAATGCATACTTTTTTCTTGCATAAGTAAAAGCAGAGAAAGAAAACCTATAAGCACCTATGTCCTATTTGTGCTAACAAGATTTACCCGACAATGACCAGTATTTCCCCCATCAGGTTTTTATCCTGACTGAGCAATTTTTTCCCATAACTCCTTGTCCTTTGAGCCTATAAACTTGTACTCTTCCTATATTTTAAAAAACATTTCATAATTAAATCTTAATTATAATAAATCTCTTAAAATATTTTATAGCTTAAACTCTTATGCAAACTGAAAATTTCTTATAGATCATATTAGGTCCAGATATTTCCTCTGTGACCAGATAGTTGAGACTCTGAAGTCTCTTCATGAAGTCATTTCATTCTCCAGCCCTACTTTTATTCGTATATAAAAAGAAACCCGAACATTTGTACTAAAAAGCTCTGAAAGCATCTTCTGGTTCTAAAAATCAAACTCCAAAATATATTTAAACATAATAAAATAGCTTTAAATCCAGAAAGTGATTTTTCCCATAACTTTTTAATGACAAATAAAAAACAAAGGAACTCTAATAGCTCAATTTCAGGTTACAGATAAAAATTTTTTAAATAAAAATATATGTCAGTAACCTGATGATATACAATAAATTTAGACTTACGTATTTTTAAATTAACTATGCTGTGCTGTCTCTGTAGTCTGAACTGTCAATTCTCTTATTAACAAAATGAAAATAGCCAATGTATTTAATAAAGCATAATTTTAAAAAATGTAAACATAGAAGTCTTCTTGAATGAATAACTTATGATCACAGAGAGTTCATTAGAATGACTAGATATTGAAATAACCAAAGTGACAAATATTTTCTTCAAAGACAGAGGGAAAAAAATGACAATCTTTTCTGCTGTAGCATTAGTCCACAAAAGTGACTTCCTAGAAGGCTAGGAGTTCATATACAGAAAGAGTCAGAACTGAGGTGCCAATTTCAGTTCTAGTAAGCCATTAGGGAGGCTTTAGGGAAAATTACACATTTTATGACTAATGACTTTTATCTTTGGTGTTATAAATGCAATAGAAATATCAGATAACAATTAGATACCCAATGTCTCTCCTCTGTAAAAAAAAACAAAAGTTAATCCCAGACTGCTAAGTTTCTATACTTTCTACAGTTTAACAATATCTTAATTAAATATCAGTCCTATTTTTCAATAATCAACACTTAGAT
Source organism: Ursus americanus (assembly GCF_024610735.1). Classification (NCBI taxonomy): domain Eukaryota; kingdom Metazoa; phylum Chordata; class Mammalia; order Carnivora; family Ursidae; genus Ursus; species Ursus americanus. Next base: position 33,418,035 of record NC_142132.1, read on the forward strand.
TCAGTAATAAAAATGTGTTAGGACATGCAAATTGTATACACTACCAATTTAAAAAATGTTAAAGTAATCTACATTTTAAGTAAAAGATGAGGGGAACCAACATTATAGAGTCAACACTGCAGCTTCAAGAATAATTCTCAAATATAACATTTGAGCCAAGTTGTAGGATGACTGTTAAAAAGGTACTTCCTGTTTCTCCCTTTCACATGCATAGGTTTAGAACAGATAAATACATGCATCACTGTTTTCAAAGATGACTAACTATAACCAGAATCTATTTGAGAGTACATAAACAAATTCAAGTCCACCCAAAGGTAGGTCAAATTCTAACTCCAACTTCTAATTATTCACAAGTACAGGTTAATATCAGGCTCTTAAATACTTCTTGTTTATGTTCCTTCCTCTTCATCACCACTGATTCTATTTCAGTCTTCCTTTATCTCCCTTCCTGAACCACTGCCTTCACCAGTTCAACATGACTATTTTTTTTAAAGATTTTATTTATTTATTTATTTATTTATTTATTTATTTATTTGACACAGAGAGAGACAGCCAGCGAGAGAGGGACACAAGCAGGGGGAGTGGGAGAGGAAGAAGCAGGCTCCTAGCAGGGGAGCCTGATGTGGGGCTCGATCCCAGAATGCTGGGATCATGGCCTGAGCTGAAGGCAGATGCTTAACGACTGCGCCACCCAGGCGCTCCTCAACGTGACTATTTTTTTAATCCCCCTCCAATCCATCATCCACAATGAGGTCAGAGTAAACTTTCTAGAATGTAACTCTAATAATGTCATTCCTTACTTAAAAATTCTTCAACAATTCCCTGATGCTTACAAAATAAAATATAAACACTCCAAGCTCTAGTCTCACGTCTAATTTTGTAGTATCCCATTCTCTCTGAAGTAACTATGTGCTTACCATATGCCAGGCACTATACTGAGTGCTTTCTAGACCTGCATTACCTCATTTAATTCTTACAACCACCCTATGAATTAATTCATTCATTTTACAGATGAGCAAACTGCAATTTAAACAAATTAAGTGACTTGCCCAACGTCCTACTAGAACTAGTGAGTGCCATCATCAAAACTCAAACTAAGGTCTAAGTCTGAAGTCTACGTTCTTAACCACTGTTATTATATTGCCTCTGTTCAAATCAAATGTTAAATGAAAAACAAGACAGGCATAAATTACCTGTGGCTCTCAGACAATTTGAGTTCCACTACTGAAAACTACCACTGTAGTAATTTGTTATTTGTTTTCAGTTAATACACTCCTATTTATCCATTGGTTTTCAAATGCTAGATTATATGGTGTGTACCGTGTTGTGCAGTACAGAGAATTTTATGATTAAAGTTAAAAGCTAATGTCTTTGAAATATAACTTAAGAGACTTTGGTATAAGAGGTGGTACAATGAAGCTTAAAGAGCTTAATGCAGTGGTTCTTCAAGTGTAGAGTGCATCAGAATTACCCAGAGGACTTGGTAAAACCCAGGGCCCAACCCTCAGAGTTTCTAATTCTGTAGGTCTGAGATAGCATTTCTAACAATTTCCCATGTGACGCTAATGCTGCTGGTCTGGGGACTACACTTTGAGAATCACTGGCTTGTGAGAAACACATAGCACAGCAGATGCCATGCATTAGGTATTTATCTTCCTTTCTTCTCCAACTCATACATTATTCAGGAACAAAAATTAAGAAATCTTTTAAAGCATCTCTCTATTTGCAAGGAAAGAGCAGTGTAAGACCTAAAATAAGATAACTCTTTTACCCTGGCAGAACACACATTTCTTCCTCCATTTATTTATATGCTCTTTAAATCCAAAATAGTGGTAGCTTACAATAAGAGACACAGATACAATAAAATAAAATAAAAACAACTACTATTTTTCTGTTTCAGCTTGAAAAATAAACTACTGTTATACCTGAACTGCCTTCATGCCTTTCTTATGACTTAAAATTCAGAAGAGTTTCGCTGAAAGGTATTTCCTGCTATTCAGTATACAAATTCAGAAGAATGAAATTCAGAGAGGGAGACTATGAAAGCCAGCTTCACCACTTTCTCCTCCAGAGCATATTCACAATTAGAAATATATCATGTGACTATACTGCAGGGTCCATTTGGTAGCTGGAACAAGAGTGGCATAAAGATTAATGTTCTAATATTAAGTGGTAGTTTCTTAAATGCCAGACACTTTCATTGATATGGGAGTCAGAAGACCTGTTCCTTCATCCCAGCTCTCAAACTAACTAGCTGGGTCATTCTGGATGACATAGCCTCTCTGAGCCTCAGTTTCCTTGTTAGCAAAACAGGGATAATATCACATTTCCCAACTCCATAAACGTAGGTTATTACTTTCATCACACCAAATAAATGGTATTCTCTCGTCTAAAATCAAGTTCGCTACTGCTATTAACAATTGCTGTACTGCTCTCTGTTACTGAATATGATACCAATTCGCTGTAACATTCTTTAATTCCACTGAATTTTTTGAATCCTCACTTTAAACCTAATTAAGGAAAAACAAAACTATAAAGAATATCAGTTTTTGACAAGTGAATGACACAAAGTGGGGATATTATCTAGTTATTGGTAACCTGAGCAATAGAAAAACTAAAATAAATAAGATCTAAACAACTAAAAAAAAAAAAAGGAAAAAAAAAGAAGGAATATTGGAAAACAAACTTAACAACAAATGCAAGGTGTGAACCTTATTTGGACCCTAATTCAAATATACCAATTCCAGCAGCCCAGGTGTCCATTGATAGATAAACGGGTGAAGAAGTGGTGTGTATGTGTGTGTGTGTGTGTGTGTGTGTGTGTGTGTGTGCATACAACAGAATATCATTCAGCCATAAAAAAAGAATGAAATCTTGTCATTTGCAACAGCATGGCTGGAGCTACAGACTATAAGGCTAAGTGAAGTAAGGCAGTCAGAGAAAGACAAATATCATGTGATTTCACTCATATGTGGGATTTAAGAAACAAAACAAACGAGCAAAGGAAAAAAAGAGAGAGCAAGAACAAACTGCTGGTTATCAGAGAAGGGATGGGTGAAGTAGGTGAAGGGGATTAAAGAGTATACTTATAATGAGTACTAAGTAATGTATAGAACTACTGAATCACTACATTGTACATCTGAAACTAATACACTGTATTAACCATACTGGAATTAAAATTAAAAACTTAATAAAAAATTCTACAAAGAGTAACAGTAGCAAACTGTTATTAGCAAACAAACATACCAATGGTAAAAAGACATCTTGGGAACAATCAAGAATATAGTGTTATGGACTAGGGAACTGATATCATGGAATAGTGTTAATTTTGTCAAGCGTGATGGTTAAATAACGAAATGCCTTTATTTTTTTAGAAACACATACTGTTTCTAGGGGTAAAATGTCATTATTTCTGGAATTTGCTTTTTAAAATACTTATCAAAGGGGTGCCTGGATGGCTCAGTTGGTTATGTCCAACTCTTGGTTTCGGCTCAGGTCATGATCTCAGGGTCATGAGATGGGCCCCACATGGGGTTCCACGCTGAACACAGAGTCTGCTTGGGATTCTCTCCCTCTCCCTTTGCCCATTGGGTGTGTGTGCTCTCTCTTTCTCAAACAAATAAATATTTTTTAAAAATAAAATACTTAAGCAAAAAAAATTAGGAAAATAGGGCAAAATGTTATTGTTACAGATGCTGAGAACACAGGAGTTTCCGATCTCTATTTTTATGTAAGTTTGAATACTGACATTACAGAAAGTAAAAAAATATATGACATCAAATTTACAGCAACTTAACCCCAATGTCGCTAAAATATGTAAGCCTTTCCAATGAGATAATAATCCATTAAAGAATCAAGGCTTGAAAATCAAGTGTTAATGTTTTGTAAAAAGAGCTATGATAAAGATATATTTCTTATTAGTAAACTTACCTCCGGTGAAGTGACTCTGAAAATTTCAGGCTAGCGTAAATAAATTCTTTAACTTGAATATAAATATGAGGCACTGACTGAGACATGGGAAATTTCTTTGGGAAAGATTGCTGTAGAAAGAAAAACAAAGTTAATATTGCTTTTGAAATTTTAGAAAAAGATATTCTAATCACCTAAAAATATAAAAAAATAAATCACTTTCATGTTTGAATAGGAAATAAAAGCATCTCAAAGTCTATTATATTTCTGTTATGCTTGAGATTTTTTAAAAAACCAAAAAATTTTTTAAAGATTTTATTTATTTATTTATTTATTGAGAAAGAGAATGAGTGGGGAAGAGGGGTAGAGGGAGAGAGAGAGAGAAGCAGACTCACTGCTGAGCAGGGAGCCCAATATGGGGCTTGATCCCAGAACCTGGAGATCATGACCTGAGCCAAAGGCAGACACTTAACCAACTGAGCCACCTAAGGTGCCCCAAACCAAAATATTTCTGAAGAAAATAAAGTGGAAATTGACCTGTCTCTTAAATCATATAATCAGACTTCTAAGAAGCAGAGAAAGCATATATCAACACCACTGTATATTCTGACAAAGGTATCCTGCGAAAGATGCCTAGCTGTCTGTTGATTTGCATTCATAGTACAAGAGTCACGTTGGCCATGAAAGTTATGGCCCTCTTCCTGGCTTAGTATCATCAATTGATTCTAAAGATTCCCCTTCAGTGAAGGCTTGACATCAATTCAACGAAACATCCATTTCATTCCATAACTCCTCTAGTACCTTACAGCAGCGCAGCCAATGGTTTACAGGGTGCTTTTTGGCTAAACTGCTTTATCAGCCAACATCTATTAGCAAATTCTCAGTCTCTAAAAGGTAAATTCTCTCCAAGATTTTTACCCAAAGCCCCTATTTATACTTAATAAATTCTAATCTATACTTCTATCTTCATATTTGCTGCAATTTAGTTTAACCAGTGAAAGTACCCTCACTCACCAAGGTGTCTAATGACCTCTTAGATGTTAAATCCAATGGACTGTTCCAGCTCTCTTGTTACCTGATTTATCTGAAGTATCTGACACAGTTAGCTCCCTCCTGCTTCTTAAATGATCTCTCCTTCCTTGGCATCCATGTTCCAAACTGATTTTTCTCTTATTTCTTTATCTTCTCTGTACCTCTTCCTCTAGCCAACCCTTAAAATTATTGCTATGCCTCAGGGTTCTAGCCCATGTCTTCTCTTCTTACCACACGTACTGTCCTTGGATGATCTCATCTAACCTCATGACTTCAATCATCTTGCAAGTACCAATATCTCCCAAATCTACAACTCCAGGCTACTCTCCTGAAGTCCAAATCCATATATCTAACTACCACTTAGACACTTCCATTTGGCTGTGACATTTGGCATATACTCAGTAGATCTAACAGTGAAATCATCCTTTCCTTCTAAATCTGCTCTTCCTGTGTTTCCTATCTTAGTGAATGCTACCATCCTTTAAGGCTGAAACCTGGTTATCATACTTGACCCCTCTATCTTCATCATCCCTCACATGCAAATAATCACCAACTCCCATTGTTCTCCCCACCTAAACATCTCTTAAATCAAATTCCATGGCAGTGACTCCCACTCAGGTCACCAATCTCTCTTACCAAGATAACTGCAACAATGGTTGCTGGTCTTCCAGCCACTAGTCTTACTCTTCTCCAATCCATTTTCCACACATTAGCCAGATCTTTCTTCCTCCCTCCCTTCCTTCTTTATACTTCGTTCCTTCCTTCCTTGTACTTCCTTCCTTCCTTGTACTTCACTTCCTTCCTTATACTTCCTTCCTTGTACTTCCTTCCTTCCTTGTGCTTTCTTCCATCTCCTGTACTTCCTTCCTTCCTTCCTTCCTTCCTTCCTTCCTTCCTTCCTTCCTCCCTTCCTTCTTTCTGTCCTCTGTCTTTTCCTTCCTTTCTTTTTTTAGAGAGAAAGAGAAAGTGAGCAAGGAAGAGGTGGCCACGGGAGAGAGAGAGAATCGTAAGCAGGCTCCATGCTCAGCCAGAGCCCAGCCCAGGGCTTGATCTCATGACCCTGAGATCATGACATGAGCTGAAATCAAGAGTCGGACGCTTCACTGACTGAGCCACCCAGGCGCCCCCAGAGAGATCTTTCTAAAGCACAAATCTGATTATGGTTTTACTTCTTACAACCCTGTTGTGACTTCTCAGTACCCCTCGGGATAAAGGTTGAACTCTCTAACACTGTTTAAAAGGGCTATTATAGTCTGGCCCTTTCTACTTCATCTTCATTTCTTGATCTTTGTCTCTTGTGCTTTATCAACCTTGCACTTCATACAACAGAATTAGAGCCTTTCTGCATGCTGCTTCCTCTATCTTAAGGCATGCCAAATTCTGTGAATTGTAATGTCCTGATTATCCCTCACTTGACTATAAGCTCCTTGACAGCAGAGACCAAAAAACCACCAAATAGCACAGTGTCTACTATATAGCAGGTGAATGATAAATATTTGAATGAACAAAGGTATTCTTAGGTACCTCCAGCAGAAGGAAACTTAAACTGGCTGGTAATGAAAACATTCATATACACAGTGTATCTCCATAACTGGTAGAGTCAACCTTTCCAAATTTGGAGACTCATTCAGGAGTACTACAAAAACCAACCAAAAAGTTGCTATTCTTTAAGATCACCTGATAATAATGTAAGTGCTAACTCACCTCCAATTTATGCTCTACAGAATAATGAACCCAGTACTATTTGAAAGACATTTCAGCTTTAAGAATTTATTTTAATGACATTAAAGACAATATGAATATGTTCTTGTTTTAGCCAAAGGGTTCTAATCAAATTAGCACTGTTATCTGCAAAAAGACAGATCTTTGTATATATGTTCAGTCTTACTACTTGTTTACATATAATTTACGTTGAAAATATAACTAGAGTTTTTTGAGAGACAGTTTTACATCTTTTCTAATAGTTTTAATTGAAAATTATACTCAAATTAGGGGAAAAAATGGAGTATACCCAATGATACCAAATTATACTAAATAATTTAATGAGATTTCTTTTAAAGTCTGCACATTTAAATTTTCCATGTAGCTTTTACTTCAACATTAGTTCTTCTTTTTAATAATATATGAACCAATAAATACAACTCCTAACGAGCTTAATCTTAAGAGGTACTACATATTTTGGAAGCACCCTACAAAGTCAAACTTCCTTTTAACTATAAATCTATTTAGAATAATTTATTGTAATTAGAAAGGACATTAGAGATTATTTAGTTCAACCTTCTCATTTGACAGATGTGGCACAAATGTCCAAATAGGGTAAGTCATCTACCCATAATAAGTCACAGGCAGAGCTGGCATATGAACCTGGACCAAATCCAATGCTCTTAATACAGACGCTATAGCCTGAAAAAACTTATTACCAATAACTAAAACAAAATAAAACCAAGCTACAACGTATAGAATGTAAAATATTCTGGTAGAATGTAGAATATTCTGGTCTTTTGTGTGTATTAGAATACAACTATTATGTACATGTGATGGCAGTCTTAGCTATAATCTAAAAGCTATTTTAATTGCATTTGATTACGTGATCCTATATTTAGTGACTACTACACATAGTATTCCTAGTTCATGTATATAAAAAAAATAAAAATTTATAGTCACAGTTCACACAATTCATTCGAAATTCACTGTTGTTCTTCATTGTGAAGAAATACAAACGTAGAGAAGAGTTCGAAAATAATAAAGAAGAGTAAAGAGGAAAAAAAAGAATAAAAAAGTGACAATAACAGAAAATACAATACCCTTTTCCCAGGAGAGCTGATTTTGCCCAGAGATACTGGATAGGTACAATTGTGTGCTTGTGTGCAGGTATGAACACACATATGCAATCATGTGTGTTCCCACAATATGCTACATGCTGGCCTATTTTCTTTCTCTACCCTGGCTTTTGTTCAGATATCTTGCCTCCAAAAATACATATTCCTACTTCAAGAAAAAAATCTACAGTTGGCAATTGCCTTCATACACCTCTAATTTAACCAAGATAAACTTTCTGCAGAAGTATATTTCTAGAAAAGAAAACACAAAATAAGATCTTCCGCAGTGATGAACATTTCAAATAAATTCTCCTCTCTTTCCCTAGAATATATTCTTATTTCTATAATCTACTTAACATTTACTTTATCTAATTTGGAATCCACATAATGTTACTAATACCTGTCCTGGGAATTCACCTAACATTTTGGACAACCGCTCCTAGTATCTCCAGGAAAGTCCCTTCTTAACTTCACAAAAACAGTAGTAGTAGTAACATAATCTTTAAAAGTTAATAAAACATTATTCGTTTTCTCAAATAACATAACTGCAACAAAGGTCTCAAAAGAAGCCACTCTCACTTAATGTCAGGTTAATATTATGTAGCAATAACTATTATGAATTTATGTTTAAGAAATTCTTGAATTAAAAACTAGCTTGTACCTTTTCAAGGTCTGGATCTTGAAAGGGAAATTTACTGATGACTACTTTATATTCTTCTTCATTAACAATAGGGATGGGGCTATAATTATCTTCTTCAAAAATGTCCCTGTTAAGAAAGAAGAATTGAAAATTTAACATTAAAAAAACATATCACTAGAGCGATATAAGACAATACTTAAAAAAAAAAGACAATTACTGTAAAAGCATTTTTATTAGACAATTCTAAAATTCAATACCAAATAAACCTTGTCCCTCAAAATTCATATGCAATCTCTTCTTCCCATTTGTTTTATATCCTCTCAGCACTTTAGTTGTAGTTTTTTATTCTAGAACAATTCTTTTTTTAAAAAGATTTATTTATTTAAGTAATCTCCACACTCAACGTGGGGATTGAACTCACAACCCCAAGATCAAGAGTTGCATGCTTCACCAACTGCACCAGCCAGGTGACCCTAAAACAACTCTGAAGATGTGCAGTCTGACATTACAGATAAAGGGCTGATATCCAAGATCTATAAAGAACTTATTAAACTCAACATTCAAAGAACAAATAACCCAGTAAAAAAAATGGGAAGAAGACATGAACAGACACTTCTCCAAAGAAGACATGCAAATGTCTACCAGACACATGAAAAAATGCTCAACATCACTAGCCATCAGGGAAATACAAATCAAAACCACAATGAGATACAACCTTACACCAGTTAGAATGGCAAAAAATAACTAAACAGGACACAACAAATATTGGCAAGGATGTGGAAAAAGGAGAACCCTCTTACAGTGTTGGTGGGAATGCAAGCTGGTACACGCAAGCTGGTACAGCCACTTTGGAAAGCAGTATGGAGGATCCTCAAGATCTTAAAAATAGAGCTACCCTATGACCCAGCAATTGCACTACTAGGTATTTACCCCGAAGATACAGATATAGTGAAATGAAGGGGAACATGCACCCCAATGTTCATAGCAGCAATGTCCACAATAGCCAAACTGTGGAAGGAGCTGGGATGTCCTTCAACTGATGAATGGATAAAAAAGATGTGGTACACATATACAATGGAATATTATTCAGCCATCAGAAAGGATGAATACCCACCATTTACATTGACATGGATGGAACTGGAGGGGATTATGGTAAGTGAAGTAGGTAACGCAGAGAAAGATGATTATCATATGGTTTCACTCATATGTGAAACATAAGCAACAGCACAGAGGACCACAGGGGAAGGGAGGGAAATCTGAAGGGGAAGAAATCGAGAGGGAGATGAACCATGACAGACTATGGACCCCGAGAAACAAACTGAGGGTTTCGGAGGAGAGGGGGGTGGAGGGATGGGGTAACAGGGTAATGGGTACTAAGGAGGGCATGTGTTGTGATGAGCACTGAGTGTTATATGCAACTAATGAATCACTGAACACTACATCAGAAACTAATGACGTAGTATACAGTGGCTAACTGAACATAATAATAAAAAAAAGATGTGTAGTCTGAACAAACTCATTATCTATAACTAAAAACAAAGCCATGAAATGAAGAGTATTCCAGTGTATTTCTTGATAGGAACAATTCTCTAACCGTAAGTCTTTTCTCTCTTCCCAACTAGATCATAAGTTCCCTGAAGATGAAACAGTGTCTTCCATTTACTTAGTCTTTTCAAAGTGTCGTATTTACAAAAGGACTTTTTATATTTAGTAAGCAGAGACAGTTACTATTCACCCAGTACACTTGTGCTCTCCTACACAGCCCTCTTGCAAAGGCACAGTTATATCACCAGTTTTGGCCACTGGGTTGTGAATGGAAGTGATAGGTGTTGCTTCAAGCCTAACTTATGAGCTAAATATGTGACTCTCTTTCCCATGGTAATAGGGAAGACCACATGTTGAGAATGTAGAAACACAAATGCAAACAGCCTGGATCTTGGACTACTAGACCCACTAGGGACTTCTGTGTGAGAAATAAAATGTCTGTGTTCATTGGCCAAGATATGGGGGATTTTTGTTATCGTAGCATAACCCAGACTGTCCAAATATACTTGCTGTCCAATCATCAACTTTCTTTTAATCAATAATTCAGCTTGACTAATATTTATTGAGCACCTATTGTGCGCCAGGTTCTGGGTAATTGTGATGAAAATTCCTTACTTCATGAAGATAAATGCAAAATCTTTGTTCTCAACCTATTGGAGATACAGATAGGAAAACAAATAATAATGTTTATAATAATGTGTTATATAAATAGCACAAAGGAAGAAATGGTTAAGTTTATCAGAGTAGGTGGGTGACATCTCATGGAAAGTTTTATAGAGAAGCCATGAGCTCTGTAGAGTCTTTCAAGATGAAAAAGAAATACTTCTAATCAGATTATGGAAGAACAGCATTTCAGAAAGATGGAACAAAACAAGCAAAAACATAAGGGGTAAGAAAAAGTATGAGTGTGGGAGGGAGTAAACCATAGGTAATGCAGTCCTACTGGAGTATCGAGTATACAAAAGACAAGGTGTAATGAGACCAGGCAGGTGGACAAACTGAGGCACCCAGATTTTATCCTGGAGTACCATTTATAGGTTTTAGGCAGAGAAATGTCATAGGTCCACTATGTGGAGGATAAACTGGAAAAAGGACAACAATGAACAGATGCCAGTGCAAAATACTGAAGAATAATCTAGATAAAAGGTGATAAGGATCTGAATTAAAGCTGTCCTAGTGGGGGCAGAAAGGAGGTGGCAAAAACAAGAGCTTTAAGAAGTAGAATATACAGACAGGATTTAAAAACTAAATGAGAATTATGAAGGAAGGTGTAATCTGGATGTATCTATGGTTTCTAAACAGGGCAAAGGGACAAATGATGTTAAGTGTCACCTCATCAGAGACATTTGCTGAGGTAAGGAAGATCTCAAGAGGATACAGTTTCCACAGTGGATGATTGCTATCTCACTGATAAATGGTCTAGGGTCTTGATGAGAGACTGGAAATAAAGGCACAGTTTTGTAAATCATGATGGTGAACAAGGTAGTTAAAATAAGACTGTTTGGGCGTGGGGAGAAATAAGACTCTGTTCCCTAAAATATCGTGAGAGGTTTCACCTAATTCTATTTCTTTCTAAACAGTGTTTTAAAATAAGGGGTTAAAAGGAAAATTATACTATAGAGAACAAACAGACGTTTACCAGAGGGGAGGGGAGTGGAGGGATGGCTGAAATAAGTAAAGGGAATTAAGAGCACATTTATTTTGAGGAACACTGAGTAACAGAATTGATGAACCACTATACTGTACACCTGAAACTAATATAACACTATATGTTAACTATACTGGAATTAAAATTTTTTAAAAAGGCAAGTTACAGGTTAAGAAACTACTAGAAGACCATAAACTACTTACTTTACACAAATGCCAAGGAATCAGTTAATATGCAAGGAGAGGTAATTTATTGAGTAGTACATTCACATTCTGAAAATGTTAATGTAGTCTTAAAAGGGACTGTTTACTAAGTTACTTTGTGTAAAGCACTATACTTGGGGCTAGGCAATCAAGAATATAAATATAGGCTTCATTCCCCCTTCTGATTACCCCCCCTTTCTTTACCCTTTTCTCTCCTATATAATTTAATAATTTTGGAAGAGTTAAGATGGCGGAGGAGTAGGGGACCCCTTTTTCAGGCAGTCCCCTGAGTCGAGTTGGATAGGCACCAGACCAGCCTGACCATCCACGGAATCACCCTGAGATGCAGGAAGGTACATCTGGATCTCTACAAATGAACATCTCCAGTGCTGAGTATTGAGGTACGAAGCGGGGAGCCGTGAAACCGTGCACAGATATTGGAAGATAAACGGAAGGGGGAGGGAACCACCACGTTCGGGAGCCAGGAAGCGGTAGCCACCTGCACGGGGGAGTGGGCAGACTCGCGGACGGCACCTGCGAGAGAGCAGACTGAGACCGTGAGCCAGGGAACGCGCACCACCAGACTGAAACGGAGCACTGGTGTGCTCACTGGAACCAGACTGAGACCAGGAGCTCCGGGAGCACACGGGGGCGGCTGGCGGCTGGCGGTGTTAGAAACACAAAGGACAGAGACGTGCCGGCTCTGGAAGCGAGGGCTGGGACGCTAGATGTGGGGCGTACATCCCGGGATGCTGCAGGGTTGAGCAGCACCAACAGAAACAGAGTTAAAGTGGCCAGAACATCAGTGGAGAACGGTCCGTGATCCCTCTGTTCTGAGACAGAGGCTGAGATTCGGCCACTGCTACTCTCTCAGAAGAGGCACAGCAAACCACCAGGGAAAGCCACCGGAGAACAAAAGCCTGGAAATACTGGCTCACAGGGTGCCCATCCCCATCTCCCCTCGCAGGGGACACGGAGACTCTACCCAAACAGGGTTGCCTCAGTATCGGCGCAGCAGGCCCCTCCCCCAGAAGGCAGGCTGAAAAATCAAGAAGCCCACATCCCTCAGATCCCTATAAAACAAGGGCGCATGGCCTGGGTCCCGGTCAATAATTTGGGCTCTGGACAACCCCACAACCTCTTCTCATCAGAATGACGAGAAGGAGAGTCCCCCCCAGCAAAGAAAAGACAATGAGTCTGTGGCCTCTGCCACAGAACTAATGGATATGGATATAACCAAATTATCAGAAATGGAATTCAGAGTAACAATGGTCAAGAAGATGTGGAGACTTGAAAAAAGTATTAACGAAAATGTTAATGAGAATATAGAATCTCTAAGGGCGGAAATGAGAGCGAATCTGGCAGAAATTAAAAATTCTATGAGCCAAATGCAGTCAAAACTAGAGGCTCTGACGGCCAGGGTGAATGAGGCAGAAGAACGTATCAGCGAATTGGAGGACGGGTTAGTAAAAGAAAAAGCTAAAATAGAATCTGAACTCAAAAACATCCATGCTCAGGAATGTAGGTTATGGGAGATTACTGACTCAGTGAAACATTCCAATGTCAGAATCATCGGCATCCCTGAGGGGGTGGAGAAAAACAGAGGTCTAGAAGAGATATTTGAACAAATTGTAGCTGAAAACTTCCCTAATCTAGCAAGGGAAACAAACATTCATGTCCAAGAGGCAGAGAGGACCCCTCCCAAGCTCAACCATGACAAACCTACGCCACGTCACGTCATAGTGCAATTCGCAAATATTAGATCCAAGGATACAGTACTGAAAGTGGCCAGGGCAAAGAAATTTCTCACGTACCAAGGCAAAGGTATCAGAATTATGTCAGACCTGTCTACACAGACCTGGAATGAGAGAAAGGGTTGGGGAGGGCATTTTTAAAGCTCTTTCAGAGAAAAACATGCAGCCAAGGATCCTTTATCCAGCAAGGCTGTCATTCAGAATGGATGGAGAAATAAAGACCTTCCAGAATCGCCAGTCATTGACCAATTTCGTAACCACGAAAACAGCCCTACAGGAGATATTAAGGGGGGTTCTATAAAAGTAAAAAGGCCCCAAGAGTGATACAGAACAGAAAGTCACAATCGATAGAAACAAAGACTTTACTGGCAACATGGCATCATTAAAATCATCTCTCTCAATAATCAGTCTCGATGTAAATGGCCTAAATGCTCCCATAAACGCCACAGGGTTGCAGATTGGATAAAAAGACATGACCCATCCATTTGCTGTCTACAAGAGACTCACTTTGAACCTAAAGATACATTCGGACTGAAAGTAAAGGGATGGAATACCATCGTTCACGCCAATGGACCTCAAAAGAAAGCTGGGGTAGCAATTCTCATAGCAGACAGATTGGATTTTAAACTGAAGACTGTATATAGAGACACAGAAGGGCACTATATTATTCTTAAAGGATGTATCCAACAAGTGGATATGACAATTATAAATATATATGCCCCCAACAGGGGAGCAGCAAGATACACAAGCCAACTCTTAACCACAATAAAGAGACATATAGATAAAAATACACTAATAGTAGGAGACCTCAACACTCCACTATCAGCAATAGACAGATCACCTAAGAAAGAAATCAGCAAAGAAACAAGAGCTTTGAATGCCATACTTGATGAGATGGACCTCATAGATATATATATATATAGAACACTATACCCCAGAACCAAAGAATACTCATTCTATTCTAATGCCCATGGAACATTCTCAAGAATAGACCATGTTCTGGGTCACAAAACAGGTCTCAACCGATACCAAAAGATTGAAATTATTCCCTGCATATTCTCAGACCACAATGCTCTGAAATTGGAACTCAACCACAAGGAAAAATTTGGAAGAAACTCAAACACTTGGAGACTAAGAACCATCCTGCTCAGGAATGATTCGATAAATCAGGAAATCAAAAATCAATTTAAACAATTTATGGAGACCAACAGGAATGAAAACACAATGGTCCAAAACCTATGGGATACTGCAAAGGCAGCCCTAAGGGGGAAATACATAGCCATCCAAGCCTCACTCAAAAGAATAGAAAAATCTAAAATGCAGTTCTTATATTCTCACCTCAAGAAGCTGGAACAGCAACAGAGGGACAGGCCTAATCCACGCACAAAGAAGCAGTTGACCAAGATTAGAGCAGAAATCAATGAATTAGAAACCAGGAGTACAGTAGAGCAGATCGACAGAACTAGAAGCTGGTTCTTTGAGAGAATCCATAAAATTGACAGACCTCTGCAAGACTTATCCAAAAGAATAGAGAAAGGACCCAGATTAATAAAATCATGAATGAAAAAGGAGAGGTCACAACCAACACCAATGAAATTGGAAGGATTATTAGAAACTTTGATCAACAGCTATATGCCAATAAATTAAGCAATCTGGAGGAGATGGAGGCCTTCCTGGAAACCTATAAACTACCAAGACTGAAACAGGAAGAAATTGATTTTTTAAACAGGCCAATTAATTATGAAGAGATTGAGTCAGAGATAAACAACCTTCCAAATAATAAAACTCCAGGCCTGGACGGTTTTCCTGGGGAATTCTACCACACATTCAAAGAAGAAATAGTACCTATTCTCCTAAAGCTATTTCAAAAAATAGAAACGGAAGGAAAGCTACCAAACTCATTCTATGAGGCCAATATTACCTTGATCCTCAAACCAGGCAAAGACCCCATCAAAAGGGAGAATTACAGACCGACTTCTCTAATGAATATGGACGCCAAAATCCTCAACAAGATCCTGGCTAATAGAATCCAACAGTACATTAAAAGGATTATCCATCATGATCAAGTGGGATTCATCCTTGGGATGCAAGCATGGTTCAACATTCTCAAATCGATCAGCGTAATACATCATATCAACAAGAAAAGACTCAGAAACCATATGATCCTCTCAATTGATGCAGAAAAAGCATTTGACAAAATACAGCATCCTTTCCTGATTAAAACCCTTCAGAGTGTAGGGATAGAGGGTACATTCCTCAATCTCATAAAAACCATCCATGAAAAGCCTACAGCAAATATCATTCTCAATGGGGAAAAGCTGGAAGCCTTTCCCATAAGATCAGAAACACGACAAGGATGCCCACTCTCGCCACTATTATTCAACATAGTACTAGAAGTCCTTGCAACAGCAATCAGACAACAAAAAGGGATAAAAGGTATCCAAATTGGCAAAGAAGTCAAAATGTCTCTCTTCGTAGATGACATGATACTCTATATGGAAAACCCAAAAGAATCCACGCCCAAACTATTAGAAGTTATAGAGCAATTCAGTAATGTGGCGGGATACAAAATCAATGCTCAGAAATCAGTTGCATTTCTATACACGAATAACGAGACTGAAGAAAGAGAAATTAGGGAATCCATCCCATTTACAATAGCACCAAAAACCATACATTACCTTGGAATTAACTTAACCAGAGACGTAAAGGACCTATATTCTAGAAACCATAAATCACTCTTGAAAGACATTGAGGAAGACACAAAAAGATGGAAAAATATTCCATGCTCATGGATCGGAAGAATTAACATAGTTAAAATGTCCATGCTACCCAGAGCAATCTACACTTTCAGTGCCATCCTGATCAAAATACCGATGACATTTTTCAAAGAACTGGAACAAATAGTCCTTAAATTTGTATGGAACCAGAAAAGGCCCCGAATCTCCAAGGAACTGTTGAAAAGGAAAAACAAAGCTGAGGGCATCACAATGCCAGATTTTGAGCTGTACTACAAAGCTGTGATCACAAAGACAGCATGGTACTGGCACAAAAACAGACACATAGACCAGTGGAACAGAATAGAGAATCCAGAAATGGACCCTCGGCTCTTTGGGCAACTAATCTTTGATACAGCAGGAAAAAAATATCCAGTGGAAAATATACAGTCTCTTCAATAAACGGTGCTGGGAAAATTGGACAGCTACCTGCAAAAGAATGAAACTTGACCACTCTCTCACACCATACACAAAGATAAACTCCAAATGGATGAAAGACCTCGATGTGGGACAGGAATCCATCAAAATCCTAGAGGAGAACATAGGCAGCAATCTCTAAGACATCGGCCAAAGCAACTTTTTCATGACACATCTCCAAAGGCAAGAGAAACAAAAGATAAAATGAACTTGTGGGACTTCATCAAGATAAAAAGCTTCTGCACAGCCAAGGAAACAGTCAAAAAAACTAAGAGGCAGCCCACGGAATGGGAGAATATATTTGCAAATGATGCTACAGATAAAAGACTAGTATCCAAGATCTACAAAGAACTTCTCAAACTCAATACATGAGAAACAAATAAACAAATCATAAAATGGGCAGAAGATATGAACAGACACTTTTCCAATGATGACATACAAATGGCTAACAGACACATGAAAAAAATGTTCAAATCATTAGCCATCAGGGAAATTCAAATCAAAACCACACTAAGATACCACCTTACGCCAGTTAGAATAGCAAAAATTGACAAGGCAAGAAACAACAATTGCTGGAGAGGATGTGGAGAAAGGGGATCCCTCCTACATTGTTGGTGGGAATGCAAGTTGGTACAGCCACTCTGGAAAACAGTGTGGAGGTCCCTTAAAAAGTTAAAAATTGAGCTACCCTATGACCCAGCCATTGCACTACTGGGTATTTACCCCAAAGATACAGACGTAGTGAAGAGAAGGGCCATATGCACCCCAATGTTCATAGCAGCATTGTCCACAATAGCTAAATCGTGGAAGGAACCGAGATGCCCTTCAACAGATGACTGGATTAAGAAGTTGTGGTCCATATATACAATGGAATATTACTCAGCTATCAAAAAGAACGAGTTCTCAACATTTGCTGCAACATGGACGGCAATGGAGGAGTTAATGCTAAGTGGAATAAGTCAAGCAGAGAAAGACAATTATCATATGATTTCTCTCATCTATGGAACATAAGAACTAGGAAGATCGGTAGGTGAAGAAATGGATAAAGAAAGGGGGGTAATCAGAAGGGGGAATGAAGCATGAGAGACTATGGACTCTGAGAAACAAACTGAGGGCTTCAGAGGGGAGGGGTGTGAGGGAATGGGATAGACTGGTGATGGGTAGTAAGGAGGACACGTATTGCATGGTGCACTGAGTGTTATACGCAACTAATGAATCATCGAACTTTATATCAGAAACCAGGGATGTACTGTATGGTGACTAACATAATATAATAAAAAAACATTAAAAAAAAGAATATAAATATAAAGAACACTGGTATTCACAATATATTTGGAGAGAACCACACACGATAAATAAACTATAACAATAGTCAGACTACAAATTCTATCATGGAAATAGCCAAGTTTTAATTACTCAGTACTGACGATAACTTTTACTTTTTGCCATTGTTAGGTTGTCGCTTCACTACTTGTAAAATCTTTGAAGATTTAGGTCAGGAATAAGAAAAGCTTAAATTCTGCTGCTTCTCTTATTTGTTTCGAGATTTTATTTTTAAGTAATCTCTACACCACCCAACAGGGGGGCTCAAACTTACAACCCCAAGATCAAGAGTCACATGCTCTACCAACTAAGCCAGCCAAGCGCCCCTCTGCGACTTCTTAAAAATCTAACCAAAAAGCATTATCTAGAAGTGTACTGAAAGTAGAAATCAAAATACATTTGGGAATTATGCATTACAAGTGACATGCTATCATTCATTATCTTCCCCAACTACAAAAAAGGATAACATTAATCCTATCATCATCTAATGAATTCATTAGCTTCCCAGAGAGAAAACAATACCTCACGGTTTCCCCAATCTTGGGGAACAATCTCATTACTAAAAGTCTTTTTTTTTTTTTTTTTTTAAGATTTATTTTATTTGAGAGAAAGAGAGAGAAGGAGAGAGCACACGAGCTCAATTCAGGAGGTGAGGGATGGGGGGCAGAGGGAGAGGATCTCAAGCAGATTCTGCACTGAGCGTGCAGCCTGATGTAGCGCTCGATCTCATGACCCTGAAATCATGACCTGAGCCAAAATCTAGAGTCAGATGTTTAACCAAGTGAGCTACCCAGGTGCCCCCCTCATACTAGAAGTCTTATGATACATAAGAGAAAAAAGCTGGCTCAATACAAATCTATCAACAATTGCAAAAACAACTGGGCAAGTTAATAACATCAACCCTATAAGTTAAGATTTTATATATATCAGTATATATAAAGATTTTATAAAGATGTCATATTATATCACATTCTATCATTGCATATATATTACAGATTACCACCCCATCAATAAGTACTACCTGTATTTCTAAAATATTAAAGATAAAAAATTGTTGACACTTAATACATGTTTCATCAAGACTGTCAACTGTCCACTTGAGACAACATCCTAACAATAAAACCCCTAAAGATTGTTAATAAAACAAGTGCAAATAAGAATTTATTTGGTTGATTTCAACAAGAGTATGTCACCTTGTGAATCACTTGGGTATTTTTAAAAGATTGAAGGTCAACTCCATAGTTTTGAAAACTGATGAGGCAAATGCCAAACTGATGTTAAATCCTGTCACATATTTTCTGTTTTAATCTCATCAAGTACTATTGCCACATCACTTCTATCACATTTTGGTGACCTAGATGTAAGATCTCAAGATTTACAAGTTTTTTTGAAAGAAAGAAAAAAGAAAGGAAGACAGGGAAGGAGGGAGAAGGGTAGGAGGAGGGAGGGGAAAAAAGGTTTTAGCATTAGGGAACAAGTTTCCCTTTTCATGGTAATACAAAATTATATAGATCTTAAAATACTTTGTCCATTCCCTGCAGGCAAATGACTAAAGCGAAAGTAATTTTCCTAATTGGATGCTTTAAAGATTTTAAATCTAGTTGCGTTGTTTATAAAAATAGCATTTTTTCCAAACAAAATTTAAAAGCTATAACTCTGTTTCTGATACTAAATACCTTTGAATGCTTACAGCCTTATATCTAATCATTTACTGGGGGGAAAAAAAACTACAGAGATTAGAACTAAAAGTAATATAACTAAAAATTTATTATAAATGGTTCAGCCACTGTGGAAAAAACAGTATGCTGGTTCCTCTTCTTCAATTTATTCAACATAGCTGCCATATAATCCAGCAATTCTACTTCTGGGTATATATCCTAAAGAACTGAAAACAGGAACTCAAACATTTATTTGTACATCAGTGTTCACAGCAGCATTACTCACAAGAGCAAAAAGGTAAAAATGACCCAAATATCCACAGATGGATAAACAGATAAATAAAATGTGGTCATATCCATACAACGGAATATTATTCAGCCTTGAAAAAGAATGAGATACTGATAGATGATACAACATGGATGCACCTTGGAAACATTACACTAAATGAGATAATCCAGACACAAAAAACCAGACAAACACTGTAAGAGTCCACTTATATGACGTAGCTAGAGTAGCCAAATTCATAGAGACAAAGTAGAATGGTGATGTCAGGGGCTAGAAGAAGGGACTAGGGAGTTAATGTTTAATTGGTACAGCTTCAGTTTGGGAAGATGAAAAAGTTCTGAAGGATAGTGGGGATGGTTGCAACAATATAAATGTACTTAATGTCACATTTTAAAAAGGATAAAATGGCAAAATTTGTTATGTAAATTTTACTACAATAAAAAATTATTATAAGCATTTTTCATTGCTAAATGTAAAATCAATCACTTTAGCATTTGACAATTTTTTTCACTATTACATTAAGGTTCCATGGCTTTTGACTAACCTGAAAACTCCAGCCCATTTCTTAAGAAGTGTTTCATTGTATTGATCTCTTATTTCAAATAAAAGGTCAAAAAGTCGGTTCACTGGAAAACCATAACCCTAAAACACAACAAAAGCATATAAACAAGTCAAATAAGTAAATATATTTATTAGAGAAATGTTGGGAATACTGAAGAATTGTTTGAAAGTGATCACTATACCATATATTGTATGTCATTCCAACAGCATGAAAAGATATCCTTTTGACTTTCTATTAGGTTGCATTAAGTAAGAAAGAGTCTAGAAAGAGTTTTATGAAGCTGGAATAATTTTTCAATTTCTACTCTCTCTTTTCAGTCTGGATTACATTATAACCTTAAAAAGTATTGGAAGTCAAAACTGGAGAAAAGTTCAAGATTAGTGATCTACATAATGGTGTCTTGGAAAATGATCCCTAAAAAGGATAAAAGAAGAAAAGGGAATATATTGTGTCTAAAACACGCTGGTTTCCCTTTGCACCTTCAATTTAAGATCAACTTCACTGTATAGGGAAAATGTACACCTTTTCATCAAACATATACTTTCCAAAACTATTCCTTTCCAACTTCAAAGTCATTGAAATTTTACCTATTTCAGGACCAAAGGCAGTTCTGCTGCATCATAGTTGTCCCTTTTCCCTTCACGGTTTCCCACTTATTTATTCTTGATCCTACTCCTGCAGGAACTGCTCCATGGACTATCTATTCACTATAGTCTTTAACTTCCACTAGTTCCTTTCTCTTGGCTAAATAAATATGCTAATTACCTCCCATATTTAAACCAAAAAAAGTAAGAAAATACAAAAAAGCCCTTCCTCGATTTGCTATGCCCTGACAGATGCCTCCTTTTGTTACTGTCTTCATAGCCAAACCTACTACAATATAACTGCTGCTCCTATTCCTTTAAAACTGCTCTCAACAATGTCACAGATTATCTCCTAAATATAAAAGTCGATGATCTCTCACTCTACATTCCCTCTCTTGAAACTCAAGTGCTTTGAATTCTGTAACACCACTTTCTCTCTTTGCTCTCCTCTTACCTATGAATAGTAGTCCTTCCAGTTTCCCTTTTTCTTCTATCTCCATCTTTAGATTTTTCTTCTAGGTCTCTAGAATAATCTGACGTCTAGTGACTTCAGACAATATTTTCTCTGATTATTCTGAATCTACATCTCTAGTTATGCCTCTGGAAGTTCCAAATATTTAATTCCAACACCTGTTAGACATCTCCAGTCAGTCTGCCAACAAACATGCTAAAGTTAACTTATCTCTTCCCTTTTCAACTAAACAAAGAGCTTTTCCTATTTCTTATCTGTGTTAATAGTTCTACCACCAATCCAGTTTATCAGGAAAGAAACTTGAAAAACGTCTAAATGACCCCCCACACAAACATATCTAGTCAGTCACCAAATTCTTTTGATTTCACCTCCTTCACAAATCTCAAATCTATCACTCTTCTCCATCATTTATTTTTTTCCAGAAGTATTCCCAGTGCCAATGCCTTATTTTGGTCCTTCACAACTCTTGCCTAGACTGAAGTTCCAACCATCTGTCTCTTTCAACTCAGTCTATTGCCAAGACTCTCCAAATTATCATTTAAGATACAAATCTGATCATACCATTCCACTGGTTAAAAACTACCGAAGACTTATTAAAGTCCCACAAGTCTTGCCGTAATTTGGGTCAAACTACCTTGTCAGTTTCATTATCACTATTTGCCCTTCTTTACTCACACCCACCTACTACAGCTTCTTCGCAATCGAGCTGCTCGACCAATCTCATGTCCACCATACTATCCCTCGATCTGTAGTTTACACATGCTATTTTATTTTCTCTGCCATTCATGCCCCTTTCTTGATAGGTACCTGCTGAACTCATCTTTAAAATTCCAACTCACATTTCAACTTTCTATACAGACTTTCCCAATCCTGGAACCAAAGTTAGACATTCCATCTTCTGCGAACCCAAAGCTTTTTAATATACTGCCACTTTAATATGTCTTATACATCTTATTTGTTTACAACTAAACTATAAATTTCTTGAAGGATTTTTATATCCCACTGTCTTACTTTTATGTCTTCTATTGTTTTATACATCATCTAGCTATTAGTACATGGTTGGTGCTCAAAAAATGTTAGTAAACGAATCATAACTGTTTACTTTTGATTTGCTTAATAGGCAATAAACAGAACTATAATATGCTGGTATTACTTTTTAATGTTATTGTTTAGTCAGCTTTAAGTAATAAAATGAAATATGAAAAGAAAATTTTCCTTAGGGTGGCAAAGTGCCAATTTAAAAAACTAAGTATCGTGCAATATTCTTTAGTTTTTCTGAAAAGACCCTCCCCAATTCTTCAATTAAAAGGTATAATATGAGGGGTGCCGGGGTGGCTCAGTCAGTTGTGTCCCCACTCTTAATTTTGGCTCAGGTCATGATCTCTGGCTTGTTGGGCTCCACGCTGGGCATGGAGCCTGCCAGAGAGTCTCTCCCTCTGCCCCTCCCCACCACTCTTTCTCTAAAAAAAAATTGTAACTTGAAAAGTCAGCATTTATTAATTATGTATAAGACCCGACTAATACTCAGCTTGTCAATTTTCAGTAGAATGAAAACACTGCAAAATTTCTAAATAAGTAATAAGGATTGGTTTATCTTCCTTAATCTTATTTCAAAGCAGTAAGATTAGAAAGGTATACTTACAAGGGTTTATACATCCATTACTGTTTTACTTTCTAATACCTCTCTTACCTGAATATTGTTTATTACTCTTCTCCAATTCTCTAGAGATCCTTGGAACCACACCACATATTCTAAATTCAGTTGTACTCAAAGTACCAGTTCAGAACAGTTCATTATGGTTTACAATGGGAGCTTGTACCAGAATGTAAATCAATGTGGCTAATCTAGATCAAGAAAATCTTGCTACAAAATAAATGCCAGTTGAGCTAAATTTTGTACTTAGTGATGTAGCTGATTTACATTCTGACAGAAGCTCCTTTTTTGCTATGGATCCATAACAGTTTATGGACTAGTAACCCTTTCCAGACCAGTCAGTGGTATCCCCAGCATGCTTTGAGTAGTAATGCTTTTAGTCATTAAAGATAGCAAAACTCCTTCAAGTTACTTAGAGATAGGCCTAAAATATTAAGGTAGTTTCCAATAAAACTTACTAAAAGTTTTTTGTTTTTTGTTTTGTTTTTTTTTTGCAGAGGAATCAGTATTACAGATACATTTGTCACAAAATTTGTGAAAACAAAAAAATCCATATTACCCTAGTGTTATAGTATAAGGCAGAGAAACTAATAAAGATATAAGACAATAAAATAATTTACCAAAGGAGTACATGGAATCTTCTTAGTTTTAAGAATAAGGTAGACAACTATTATTCTAGGATGGAAAGATTCTTGGATGAAGCAAATCGTTTAAATTAGCATTTCCCAAAGCATATTATATGAAGCTCTAGATCTACAAGACGTCATATGGGGGAAAAAAGATTCAAGGGTCAAATATATTGGGAAAATGCTGCATAAGCACCTTCCTTTTGGAATCATATGGTATAAATTTGCTCTGAGAAAGGCTTTCAGTGGAGATACCTGTTTTACTTCACTTATTTCCCAAATGTTTAGAACACAGAACTCTTTTTAAAGTAATATCTATTATCACACTTTGGAAAATGCTAATCTATATTTCACAATATGTTCTTCCAACCATAAAAATCCCAAAAGTTTAAACATGAAAACAAAATGCAATCAATTCTTGACCATCCACGATGAAGAAAAAGGGACACGCTGAAAACTCTGATACTGAAAAGGCATTGAGTTTTGAGACAATTCAATTTTAATCTTATTTTTAAAAAGAAAAAAACAAGACACAAAGAAGTGAAGTGATTTGCTCACAGTCATAGTACACCTGAAATTAGGAAGGAAATGAGTGGATACAGCTTTCAAACTGTATGTTTTCATATTTGTTATCACACTTAAAACTCAAAACAATTCCGAAAACTAGTAATAAACCCATTTTTACCAATGAGGATCTAAAGCTTAGAAAACTTGTAAACATACAATTAGTCAACAGCAGAGGTGGAATACAAACTCAGGGTCTTGTGTGACTCCCAGAGCCCATGCTCCTTGTCTTAAGGCAGAACTTATATCTTCTCATTTCTAGTTCAGAGTTCTTTCTACTACACCATGCATTTTTTTAAACTACAAAAATACTTTATCTAAACAAACAAAAACTTTAACTGAATGACCAATATTTTAAAAGATGGTAATATTTCCTGAGTTCTGTCCAAGCTTCATAATCAGGAAGCAGGGAAGAATGAAAAATCTTGGGTAAGAGGGAATACCAATACATAAGCAAACATCTGGTTATTACTAATTTACTACCATTCGTCCATAATAAAATAAATGAGCATGTTCTATATTTTGTATACCTTCAAGTAGTCAAAATAGCCATTAAATGAATATTAGATTATCACCCACCTGCAGAGTATCTGCAAATATTACAATGAGATTCTTCAGCTCCAGAACAAGATCAGGATCAGTACAGTAAGACTGGGGGAGAGAGGTTGAGGGATGAAATACAAACAAAGAAGCAAATAAAAACCTGAGTCATTTGGTTAAAAACAAATAAAACCTGAAACTGTTCCCTTCGGTATGCCAGACTTATAATAAATTTAAAATCTTGGTTATTAGTTAGATCCATGGCTGGTTTCCTCTATTCAGTAAAAATTCTTAGGGAAAGACCATAACATAATGTACCTGAAGAATCTGTATTATATGAAAAGAAATTTTCCTAAAATATGCATGTGCTAACCTTTGGTCAAAGCAATGATGCTTATATTTCTAAGTCTCTAGATTTTAAGGAACTAAACTGAAAAATGGTTTATATATCGATCATATATTTTTACTTTTCTATTATTTTGTATTCTCTTATAAAAGAGACATATCACTTTTTTCCAATATAAGAATGACAATTGATCCCATGTGGGGCACCTGGGTGGCACAGCGGTTAAGCGTCTGCCTTCGGCTCAGGGCGTGATCCCGGCGTTATGGGATCGAGCCCCACATCAGGCTCCTCTGCTATGAGCCTGCTTCTTCCTCTCCCACTCCCCATGCTTGTGTTCCCTCTCTCTCTGGCTGTCTCTATCTCTGTCGAATGAATAAAAAAAAAAAAAAAAAAAAAAAATCTTAAAAAAAAAAAAAAAGAATGACAATTGAAGTATTTTCTAATTAATTCACCAAAAGAAACTAATTAGTTTCAAAGGGATAGTGAAACTTACTCTGTTCCCTTAATAGCATTTAATAAGATTTTTAGTGTGATATGTTGCTTTTAATACCTTGTGACTTTGTATTTGATGTCATATAATTAACAGGAAGCATACTATAATTTTACATATTCAGGTCTGAATGTAAACCATGATAAAACATATTGTTCTTTATTAATATGTTAGAAAAAGTTATAGCTCATTGGACAAATACTATATAAAGAATCTACAATCCTATAAATAAAAATGTAGTACATTTATAATCTAAATACTACATAAGCTAATAATCCTTTAAAATATTTTCAATCTCTATTCTCAGTAATAAAATTATTAATAATAATTACAATATTTTAAGTATGGGGAGATTTTACTGAAGGTAAACTACTAAAACTGTCTTAAGAAAAAGTCTATAATAAGCAATTATTAATTTCAACAATCTTTATAAATAACACTAACATCATTTCCACAAAAGGTATATTATGCAAATATTTGATTTTATTTTCATTCATTAAAAAAATCTCTCATTACATAAAGGTTCATTATTTCAAATGAGTTCAAATTTTGACAATTGCATATTTTTAAGAAATCTGTAATTGTATTACTGCAAACACATTATAAATGTCAAAGAACAAGTTCAATTGAGTTTTAATGGTGGAGTTTATTTTGGAAACAAAGAATTTGGAATGATAATTAAAAACCCTTTCTTCACGGTGCTTTTCAGTGATCTAATGAAGAGGTCAGTTGAGACTAATGAGACCAGCCTAATTCTTCATTTCCTATAATGCTGGACTAAAAGTGCCTTGGGAAGCCCCAGTCAGCTGCAAAAGCACAGCCCAGTAAAGCCTAACATAACTACTTCCAAATCTGACCTGTTACCAAAAAATGCAGAATGACAGAGGCATGGTTTTCTTCTGACATTATACATTTCAGAAGTTCCTGAAGTAACTGAATTAAAAATTTAGTAACATAATTTGTCTGACTTACTGAATGAGCTCTAAGGACAGCAATTATCTTTGAGAGGGCCATGTTCCAAAGTTCATCAGTGTATGCCCTGGTTACTAATCCTTGGGTCACATGTAAAATGTGATCTTCCACCACAAAGAACCTAAAAACAATAATTACCAACATCGTGTGTTAAAAAAAAAAATTAAAGTCCAAATAGAAAACAAGCAGTTCTGACATTTAACATAATATAAAAATAAGTTATTTCCATATTAGATACATACCCTACAATTTGAGTGAAATATCTTCTATAGCCATCAACTGTTTCATGCTTCAAATGAAAAATAAAAATCAATTTAAACCAATAAATAATGGTAACATAAAAGTAACTTCCAAGTCACTACAACATTTAAATATTTAGAGGGTTTGCTGTATGCTGCACACATTTTTAAAGCACCAGAGATACACTAGTAAAAACCAAAAAGCCCTTACCCTCATGGAACTTATACTCAAAAAAGGAGACAGACAATAAACAAGTTAAAAAGTAAATATGATTTCAGAACCCTCTTCTTAGCAAGCTAGTTCAAGCCACCATAATTTACTTGTGCTATTACATCTTTCTCCTACACAGTCTCCCCAGCTTTCAGGCTTGTTCCCCATAGTCTATTCTCCAGATACCTATCAGAATGATAATTTTCAAAGAGTAATCAGATCATTATATCTTCTGCTAAAAACCTTCAAATGACTTTATATCTCATTCGTAATAGAAGTCAAATTCCTTATAAATGAGCCATAATTGCCTGTTAATAATTTTAACAAAAGGCATACAGGAAAATAACTGATTATTTGAATTTCATTCTTAGAAGTTTATTACATGAAATATTTCATAATTTTAATTAAGTTCAAATGTTGTATTTTGCTATTTCATAAATGCAATCAAAATTTTCAAACATCGGGGGCGCCTGGGTGGCGCAGTCGTTAAGCGTCTGCCTTCGGCTCAGGGCGTGATCCCGGCGTTCTGGGATCGAGCCCCACATCAGGCTCCTCTGCTATGAGCCTGCTTCTTCCTCTCCCACTCCCCCTGCTGTGTTCCCTCTCTCGCTGGCTGTCTCTGTCTTTGTCAACTAAATAAATAAAATCTTTAAAAAAAAAAAAATTTCAAACATCTGCAGTTTTTTTAGGTTGTGGGAAAAGAAATGTTTTTACCTTTTAGCTTTAAAATACTATGATCAGAGAGAAAGGAGTTTACATAACACCAGATGTTTGACACTTCTTGAGAACTTGCTTTATAACATGCATATAGTCACATTTTACAATGTGTCATGTGTGCTTGAAAAGAAGATGTTTCTATAGTTGATGAAACAGGCTTCTACATGGTTCATTAGATCAAGTCTATTAAGCATGTTGTGTATTCTTATTGATATTCTATCTACTTGATTTATTAGAGACATGCTTAAAAATCCACTATGGATTTTCTATTTATCCTTTTAGTTGTGGCAATCTGGCATTACACATTTTTGAGTCAATGTTATCAAGTGCTTATAGGTTTCAATTATCATTTTTTAACAATTCTAAGACATGCATATTTTATTTTTTTATCAGTTTAGATCTTTTTATATTATATGAAAGTATATACTCTGTTTCTACTCTTTTACTGGTTACTCCAAAAATTATATTATGCAAACTTAAATAATCAAACTAAAATCAATATTTTTACTCTTCTGGACAATTCAGCAAATTGTAACACAGTTTCATTTCATTAACTCCCACCTCAAGTTTGTACTTTTGTTGTTGTGCATTTTAATTCTATCTCATTTTAAAATCTATAATATTTTATTAACATTACTTTCTACAGTTGACATAGATTCGCCCACGTATTTATACTTTTTTTGCTATTCATTCCTTCCAGCATCTCATATCTTCTTTTTTTTTTTTAAGATTTTTACTTATTTATTTGACAGAGAGAGACAGCCAGCGAGAGAGGGAACACAAGCAGGGGGAGTGGGAGAGGAAGAAGCAGGCTCACAGCAGAGGAGCCTGATGTGAGGCTCGATCCCATAACGCCAAGATCACGCCCTGAGCCGAAGGCAGACGCTTAACCGCTGTGCCACCCAGGCGCCCCTCATATCTTCCATTTGGCATCACTTTCCTTTTGCCTGAAGTAAATGCTTTAGAATTTCCTTAGTAAGGGTATCTTAGTAGCCAACTCCCCTCTTCTTTGTCTGAAAATGTCTATCTTTGCCTTCCTTTCACCAGATATAGAATCCTAGGTTAACAGTTATTTTCCTTTAGCATTTAAAATATTTCATTGTTTTCCTTTCTTGTGGCTAAAAACCTAGGAGCAAGACTGCTGGGTTGTATGATAAGTGTATGCTTAACATTATAACAAATTGCCAAACAATTTCCAAAGTGGCAGCATAATTTTTATACCACCAGAAGTGTATGAGAGTTCCAGCTGTTCCACATCTCACCAGCACTTGCTATTATCAATCTTTAATTTTAGCCATTCTAGTAGGTCTGTAGTGGTATCTCGTTGTGGCTTTAATTTGCATTTCTCTGATGAAAAATGGTACTGAACATCTTTTCATGTGCTTATTTTTCATCTGTGTATCTAGTAAAATGTCTACCTGGATCTCTTATCCATTAGTTTGTCTTTAATTATTTAGTTATGCAAATTCTTTGTATATTCTTAATACAAGCCCTTTGTTAGACATGAGTTTTGCAAATATTTCCTCTCTACCTGTGCCTTGTCTTTTCACTTTCTTGACAATGCCTTTTGAAGAGTTTTCATTTTGATGTTCAATTTATCAATCTCTTCCTCTTATGGTTCATGCTTTATGTAACTCATCTAAGAAAATACTACCTAACCCAAGATCAGAAAAACCTTTGTTTTTTCTAAAAGTTTTGTAATTTTAGCTCTTGCATTTAGGTCCATGATCCATTTCTTGAATTGCTGAGGTAAAAGTCTATACTCATTTTTTTACATATAGATAATTTAATTATCTCATGATCAAAAGACATACTTTGTATGATTTCAAGTTTTTTCTATTTGTTGAGATTTATTTTATAGCCCAGAATATGATCTATCTTGGTAAACCTTCTACATGCATTTGAAAGGCTTATGTATTCTGCTATTTGGGCTGGAGTATTCAATAAATGTCAATTAGCTCAAGTTAGCTGATACTATTTTTCAGGTCTTCTATTTTCTCTTTATCTTTGTGTTCTGCAGTTTAACCATATGGTCTCCCAGAGTGTATTTCTTTCTATTTAACCTACTTGGGATTCCTTGGGCTTGACTACCTAAGTTTCTATTTCCTGTCCATAATGGAAAATTCTCAGCCATTATGCCCTCCAATACTCTTCTGTCCCACTTGTTCTATCCTCTCTTTCTGTAACTCCAACTAGATATGTTAGACTTTCTCTCTGTATCCTCTCTGTCTTCTGTATTTTTATCCTCTTGTCTCTCTGTGAGGCTTTCTAGATAATTTCTTCAGATCGACTAAGAGAATTCACCAATTACTAAACCCAATATTCATAAAATTTTTAAGTTTGATTAATACATCTTTAATTTCTAGGTATTCTACTTGATTTTTTTTCATTTTGGTCATTCTTTACAGTTTCTTGCTCCCTATTTATATCAGCAAGCTTGTCTTTAATTTCTTTAAATATATTAAATAGAGTTATTATATTAAATGGCTAATAATTCAAATACTGAAATTCTCTTGGGATTTATTTCTGTTGCCAATATTTTTAATGATTCTCATTTGTTTGATAATTATTTTTTTAAAGGTTTTATTTAATTGACAGAAAGAGACACAGCAAGAGAGGGAACACAAGCAGGGGGAGTGGGAGAGGGAGAAGCAGGCTTCCTGCTGAGCAGGGAGCCCGATGCAGGGCTTGATCCCAGGACCCTGGGATCATGACCTGAGCCGAAAGCAGACGCTTAACGACTGAGCCACCCAGGCGCCCTGATAATTATTTTTTACTGTGATTTGCTAATTTTCCTTGAAACTATGACATGAAAGTTCAGAGATATGCACTTGCTTCTACTAGGCAATATCAGCATGGAATAACTTCAAACTAAATTTTCAACTTGAGATTTTTTTTGACTATTCAAATAGAATAAATTTGGTTTGCAAACACGTTTGAGAAACGGCCTGTTATGTGTTCTCAGAGATCTTTGTCCCCTTGTTCCTTCAGCACCGACACTTAAGACAGGCAATTTCCCTATACTGTTTAGAAGAAAGAACGGAGAGGTTTTGTTAGATTTTTTTTATAACATTATATCTATCTATCTATCTATTTATTTATTTTTAAGTAATCTCTATATCCAACAGGGGCTCAAACTCATGACTCCAAGATTAAGAGTTGCATGGTCTCCTGACTGAGCC
The DNA here is from genome assembly GCF_024610735.1 of Ursus americanus. NCBI lineage: Eukaryota > Metazoa > Chordata > Mammalia > Carnivora > Ursidae > Ursus > Ursus americanus. Next base: position 33,449,202 of record NC_142132.1, read on the forward strand.
AGTGAGGTGCTCTGAGATGTTTTTGATCTCTAGATAATCCTAATAAAGAGCCTCTAATTATGTGGAGTCTGCACTTTCTAAGGGAGACAACCTCTTATCAGCTACTTTGGGTGGCTCTGGGCTTAGGCCTCTGTATTCTCATGTCCTCCAAATTCATGCTTTCCCATTCAGCAGATGCCCCTAAGATAAAAGCCACAACTACCGCTTCATTAAACCTATCTATTTTTTTTTAAGATTTTATTTATTTATTTGACACAGAGAGAGAGCACGAGCAGGGTGAGTGGCAGGCAGAGGGAGAGGGAGAAGCAGGTTCCCACATGGGGCTCAATCCCAGGACCCGAGCCTAAGGCAGATGCTTAACTGACTGAGCCACCCAGGCACCCCAAACCTATCTGGATTTCTGCCTTCATTTAGGTTTTCCTGTTTTGTTTTATAGTTGGATATATTGGTGTATAAGTTACATACAATAAAACTCACTTTTTCACGCACTGTTTCTATCAGTTTTCACAAACACATCTAGTCACATATTTATCACCATAACTGACATATGGAGCAATTCCATATTCACTTAATTTTTGTCCTGACTATACTTTTCTACCAAATCCTCGGTGCATTTAAAAATAACTTTAAAATTTTTTAAATGTTTTATCCAGCATCTTTGTTTTTTCACTAGAACAATTTATAAAACTACATAGTCCACCATATTGTCAGAAATGAATTATCACTCCCTGATAGTTTGAATATCTACTTGTTTATATCTTTATTTATTCACTGCCTATTTTGTTTACTATCTATCTTCCCTAAGAGAATGTACGCTCATGAGAGAAGGAACTTACCTGTTTTGTTCACTGCTGTACCTTTAGCACCTAAACCAATTATTGGGAATGGTAGGTATTTAATAAGTATTTGTTGTTGAATGAATAGTAATACATGCTTTGAAGAAATTAAAGCAGGGTAAGAGGCAAAAAGTGACAACAAAACCAATTCAAAATTTTCACATACTTACCATATTTGATTGGGGTTGCAATACAAGTCTTGCTTGTTTCTTTCTTTGTTTTCGGTAATAATTTTCAAATGTTTCTTCATCACCCTAAAGTAAAACCAGCAGAGTAATGAAACACACACACCTACAGAACAGATAACTTTTTGTTTTTGAGGTTTATTTATATATTTGAGAGAGAGAGACAGAGCATGAGTGGGGGGAGGAGCAGAAGGAGAGGGAGAGAGAGAATCTCCAGCAGACTCCCCACTGAGCAGTGAGCATGATGCAGGACTTGATCTCACGACCCTGAGATCATGACGTGAGCCAAAATCACGAGTCGGACACTTACCCAACTGAGCCACCTAAGCACCCAAACAGATAACTTCTTTACCCCTAAGAGTCATTTTAAAATTTCGAACAAATGGAATATAAACACTGAAATGGTTTTTGTGTGTTTCAATGGAAACTGCATCATTTATATCATATCCTTCCAGGTTATCGGATTCTAGTGCTGTTCACTGTCTTTGAGCTATTTTGCATCTCTTTCTATGTTTAGGTAACTGATAAATAGTATTTTGTCTGGTAATGATTTTAATTGATTTCCTCCCTCTTTAATTTTGCCTCCATTTGCAATTCCTCTCAACATTCCTTTACTCCATATAATTTTCCTGTTATATGACTTTTTCTGTGAACTGATTATAATATCTCTTTGGTTCTCTCACATGGAAATAATAAAAAAATTCTTTAACACGTGCAAACAAAACAAAACAAAAACACTGAAATGGTATTTCATACTGAATGTCAAGAATAAGTTTTTGGGGGCACCTGGGTGGCTCAGTCGTTAAGCATCTGCCTTTGGCTCAGGGTGTGATCCCAGAGTCCTGGGATTGAGCCCCACATCAGGGTCCTCCGCTGAGAGCCTGCTTCTTCCTCTCCCACTCCCCTTGCTTGTGTTCCCTCTCTCGCTGGCTGTCTCTATCTCTGTCAAATAAATAAAAAATCTTAAAAAAAAAAACAAAAAACCTCTGAGCTGCAGATTTAGTGAATTTAATTTACCGATATATGCCCACCCTAAAAACTAATTAGCAAAGCCAGTCCTCACAATCAAACTTCTATTAAGTCAATTGTATTTACTATCCCTCAGGAAAAGTCTAACTTAACACTTCAATTCAAATAAACATGTTAACATGCATTGTGGAATATTATATGATGAAAACCACTAAGAAATAAATTATAAAATTATGAAAGTCATCAAGATTAAGATTATTTAAATCCAATACGATTGTTTTATCCATTCGTGTACCTTAAAAACAAGGTAATAAATCACTTCTCATTACTTAAATGCTGTTTCTCATTAGTTAATTTATAATAACGCAATGTAATATGCAGACAGAATTCTAAGTTATTTACAAAAAGAGGAGTACGATAAAAAAATACAATATGCCTTCAGTAAATGTGTGGACATATATAACACTTTAGTATTAAATTTTGGAAACAAGAAAATAAAACCAAGTATAAAAGTCAGGAATAACATATGAATTTTGTTAGAGATGGTGATCATGCTAGAAACTAATCAGGCTGGCAGCCAGCTTTTATTTTAATATGAAGTCAAAAATATTACACATGTAACTGGACTTCCACTTATGATACAATTTGACAAAATGGCTTTTAACAGTTTTTCTGAATCACAACTTCTATGAAAGAATGGGTTAGTCAATGTAACTTCAAAAATCTGGCAGCCCCAGAAAATACTCCAGTTATGTTTAAAAGATTCCGCTTCACTAACTCATATTATTTTAGATGTTTAAAGGTTTTTCTTTACAGAAAATGACACATAATAGGGATGAGTATTAAGATTAGCCAAAAGCACTGTTTATATATAAACACACAGGACACAGTTTTGCATTCAAATTTTCCTATGTTCTTACTTCTGTACTCTCATAGTACTCCCTCTTAAAAGCACTATATTCATTGTCAACAGCTGGGGAACAAAAGAGATCAGGATCTTAAATGAAAACTGTCATTACTTCCACCTATGTCATTACTACCTACCATGTATCAGAACTAAGAATAGCTCTGGACAAAATACAGTGTTTTTAACATGGTTTATCCTTTTCTGCACAAGAAAAGAAAGAAACCCTTCCCTTAATTAATCATTAAAGGACACTTCTTATTTGTCGTTTGGAAGTTTTTACACATCAAGACAAGGCACAATGGTCGTAGCAGTGAAGGATTAATACAATGGGATCAGTGAATGATAGGTATTTCTTTTATGAAGTAAGTATGGTATGGGGCGCCTGGGTGGCTCAGTCGTTAAGCGTCTGCCTTTGGCTCAGGGCGTGATCCCGGTGTTCTGGGATCGAGCCCCGCATCAGGCTCCTCCACTGGGAGCCTGCCTCTTCCTCTCCCACTCCCCCTGCTTGTGTTCCCTCTCTCGCTGGCTGTCTCTCTGTCAAATGAATAAATAAAATCTTAAAAAAAAAAAAAAATGAAGTAAGTATGGTAGCCTCCAAGATGGCCCCCAAATATCTCTTGTATAGTCCCATCCCACATTCTACCAGGGTTGATCTGTGTGACCAGTAGGATGTAGCAGAAGTGAAAGTGGGGTGCCTGAGATGACTTATTCGGTTAAGCTCCTGACTCGGTCTTGGCTTAGGTCACGATCTCAGAGTTGTGAGATCCAGCCCTGCATTGGCCTCTGCGCTCAGTGGGGAGTCTGCTTCTCTCCCTCTCTCTGCCCCTTTCCCCATTCATTATCTCTTTAATAAAATAAATAAATAAAATCTTAAAAAAAAAAAGAAGTAAAGGTATGTCACTTCTGATATTACATTATAAAGGACGTTACGGCTTCCATATCAGCCTCCCTCAGATCACTCATTTTAGGGAAGCCAGCTGCCATGTCATGAGGATTGTCAGTCAGCTTTGTAGACAGCCCATGTGGCAAGGAACTGAGGCCTTCTGCCAACAGTCATAACAGAAGCAAATATCCCAAGTCCTGTCAAGCTTCAGAGGACTATAGCCCTCACTGACATCTTGAATGGAACCTCATGAGAGACTGTGAGCCAGAACCACCCAGCTAAAGCTATTCCCAGATAGCTGACCCTGTGAAATAACAAGCAATATCTTAGGTAACTTTTCTAGAAACAGACACCAAGTGATACAATAAGGAAGTGCTCAAAAGGGAGACTGTTCAAGAAGTGAGAAAAGCAAGAGAGGGAATGAGAGGAAGCCAATCAAAGGTGCTGGATTCAGCCAAAAAAGTCTTCAAGAAAACAGGCTTCAGCCTGATACCACAGTAAAACTGTAAAGGATAAGTTATACTGCAGAGGGACTTTTTTTTAAGGGGAGAAACATGTTCTTTTATTGATGCAATACATCCAGTCACACCAACAACTGACACCCTATGTCATGGTACAGCTTTGTACTCAGAGTTCATCTCAAAATACCAAATATCATAGTTAGAGTATGGATCAAATTGGGAAAATAAAGGAGCAAATGCAGGCACAGTGTCAGGTAGATACTAGAACTGATGACCCAGAGAAGTGCACGCTGATGTGAAAGCTCCTTAACACATGTACAGAAAATGTTCTAACACTGTATCTCAAATATATATTCTAAAGTTTTAAGCCTTTGCCTCAACTATAAAAACAAAATAATATGTACTATCTAGAACACCTAAAAATTGCAAAACACTATAATAATACAGCATAAAGATCCATGCTCCCCCCAGGGCTGAGGACTCTGAAGCACTTCCAGCTGTTATGAAAAGAGATACAAGGGGATCTGGGCAGAGCACCACAAGTAAGAGAAGGGAGGCTGGGGTTCCCAGACAGATCATTTCTAGGAAAAAGCAGAAGATCTAGAAATTCTTTCCTTAAAAATTCTAAGCCAGGACCCTTTGGAAAGCCTTTAAAATCCCTGAAGTCCCTAGGACAGCAAATCTCACACTACCTTCAGTATTCCTTATTTTAAGAAAAATGGTCCCTGAACACACAAAATTTACAATACAGCCAGCTAAGGAAATTCACATAGCTCTTGGGATTTTTCAAAGAGAAGCTTTTTTCCCCCACAGTATACCTATTTTCCTTTCATAGAACAGACATTTCATCAAACAGAGCTTGGGAAATGCTACCTTAAGGATCTTGGACATGGAGTTCTTTGGCTAAAATGGTCTTACAATAAAAAAACCTAGTCCTGGGGGCACCTAGGTGCTCAGTCAGTTGAGCATCTGACATATGATTTCAGCTCAGGTCATGATCTCAAGGTAGTGTGATTGAGCCCCATGCCTAGCATGGAGCCCGCTTAAGATTCTCTCTTCCTCTGCCCCTCCACCTCACCTCACTCTCCCTCTCCAACAAAGAAAAAAAAAAAAGCATAAAAAAAATCAAGTCTTTTAAATACTATGTATTAATGAAACCCTTCTACAATAATCCTTTATCATTTACTGAGTGATACTATATACTGAGTACTATGCCAAGCACTTTATTATTTATATTTACTCTAATACTCAACATAGCTTTATAAATTGTTACCCATATTTTGCAAATAAGAAAATCACCTGAGAACATAATTTGCCCAGTTACTACTAGAAAGTAGCTTAAATGAAATAACAAATGAAAGGAAAGTAACTATAGTAAGAAGAAGGAATTAGCTTTACTAAATTCTGGTCGTTTTACTTTTACCAATTTTTGGTCATATACACCAACCGGAAGTTTTCATGCTAATGAAAGTTTATTTACATTCATAGAATAGCAGAACATCATTTACACAGTAAAAAGGAAAAAAGTCCTGCCTGAATTAGTCAAAACTGATATCTTTTAATAAAAATGCAGCTTTCTGAAGTTTATAAATCCTATATATTACAAAGATACAAAAATATATAAAGAATTAAGTTACTGAAAATTATAAATCAACAGTTAGTTACAATAACATAAATTCTGAGAGTAATCATTTATTTTGAATATTTGACTATTTGAATCATAGATTATTTCTGAAAAATCAAAACCTGACTAGAGTCTAAAACTTCCTATCATTGTATTGGTTCTCTATCACTGACTTTAAATTATTTTGATCATTTAGTTGTGCTGTTTTTCTAATTTTAAATCATGAACAATGAAACATAATTTAATACCCAATGCATCATTCTCAGGGAAGCCACACTGAAACCTCACATAATATTGGTTCAACACTTTTTTGCACCAGGTATAAAGATATATTCTTTTTCAGAGGGCTTAGTGCCTGTTGATATAAGCTAAGAGGGTAAAGATACATAAAATAATTTTATTAAAAATTAAGTGTGGTGTTAAAGAGCCAATTACTAATTCAGCAAATCTTTATGAAATATCAGATGCAATGAAAAGCACTAGGGAAAGAGCAATACACAACACTCGCATGGTCACTATCTTTGTAGATCATACAGACATAGAAGAAGGATAATACAAAGTAACAGAAGTGCCTATGGGCACTCACTGCAGTTTACTGGGCCCATATAAATTAAGCATTATCAAAGCCAAAAATCATTCTTCTCCACCAAACCCAAAAACCTATATGAAAACATCTAATTGAAAGGAGTTTTAAAAGAATCAAACCACAACACAGGCCACTTTAACAAATGAGATAATTAAGAACTTCATAAAATACTAAATCTGAAAAGAACCTGAGCAGTTAAAGTATTTTATAATCATACACATTTGAAGAACTGTTTCATCACAGAACAAACTAAAAGTATTACTGTTTTTATACAATAGTACAATTTATTATAGCTTTAAAAAGAAAAAAAATTTTACATGTCTATTCAATAATGCTCAATACACTCGAAACATCACTAATTTGTAAAACAGTAAGTTTACATTGATATCGTGCTTATTGCTTTTACCTCAGTTCATTAGTACAGAGTTGGTCCTGTCTTTTAATAGAGGGCTAAAAGAAAAGATGTTAACTAAAGAAGATAATTCTATTTGCTCTAATTAACATAATTACCATTTCTTTTCAATTATTTCAATTTCAATTTAATCCAATTTCAACCTCAAAACGCCTTAACTATAAATGCCTTCCGTAGTCATTTTCTAAGTGCTGAAAGAAAAAAAAACAAAAATTCTGTATCTAGCAAAACTACTCTTAAAAAGCAAAGGAGAAATTAAGGCATTCCCAGATAAACAAAAACTGAGAGAATTTGATGCTAGTTGACCTTCCCCGAAAGAAATACTAACTATAGCCCTTCATGCAAAAATAAAAGGACACTAGACAGTAACTCTAATTCACATGAAGAAATAAAGAGTTCCAGGTTAAAGTAATAGAGAGGTAAATATAAAGACAGTATAATTTGTAACTCCATTCTTCTGATTTAGAAAACAAATGCATAAAGAAATAATTATATTATGGTTTATAACGTATAAAGATGTAATTAGTATCTCAATAATAACACAAAGGAGGAGGATTAATATGAACTAAATTGTTTTCAGGTAAGATGTTAAATGTAATCTCCAGGACCAACATATATATTATATGTGCGTACATATACATGTTAACTATCATATAGTATATTTATATATTTTTATATATTTGTATTACATATGTATATATAACTAATATATATCTATTTATGTTACTAATCTACATTATGTTAATGCATATATAAAATGGTTCATAAGAAAATATCCATTTAATGCAAAAGAAGACAGTAATGGAAGAATAGAACAAAAAAGACATGATCTATTAAAGCAAATGGTAGGCATAAATCTGTCCATATCAGTAATTACATTAAATGCAAAAGAAGGAAACACTTCAATAAAAAGGCAGAAATTGGCAGACTGGATTTTTAAAAATTCATCTATATGCTATTCTACAAGAGACACACTAAGATTCAAAAACGCAAAGAGATTGAAAATAAAAGGATGGAAAAATATACCATGTCAACAGTAACCAAAAGAGAGTTAAGAAGTAGTTATACTTTTTATCAGCCAAAATAGACTTTAAACCAAAAAATACACGAAGAATGACATTTTATAACGAAAAAAGGTTAATCCATCATGAAGATATACCAATTTATAAACATATATTCACCTAAAAACAGAGCCTCAAAAATGCATGAATCAAATTTGGCAAAACTAAAAGAACAGATAATTCAACAGTTAACAGTTGGAGACTTCAATATTACCACTTTTAATAACAGATAGACAGGCATAAGACCAACAAGGAAACAGACCTGAATAACAATATTAAATCAACTAGACCTAACAGATGTCTACAGAACATACCACCCAACAACAGCCAGATACACATTCTTCTCAAGTGCTCATGGAACATTCTCCAGGATAAACCATATGTTAGGCCATAAAACAAGCCTCCATAAATTTAAAAGGACTGAAGTCACAAATACGAACTCTGACCACAGTAAGATTAAATTTGGACTTAGTAACAGAAGAACTTTTGGGAAATTCATAAACATATGGAAATGAAACAACATACTCCTAAATACCTGTGGGTTAAAGAACAAATAATAAGAATTTAGAAAATATTTTTGGACGAATGGAAACAAAAACACAATATACCAAAACTCCTGGAATGCAGCTAAAGCAGTGGTAAGAAGGAAATTTATAGCTGTGAATGTCTAAAGAAGAAAGATCTCAATAAATAACCTCAACTTCCAACTTTGTGAAAGAGGCCAAGACACAAAAGACCACACTTACTATGATTCTATTTATTTGAAATATCCAGAATAGGCAAATCCATAGAGAAAGAAAGTAAATGAGTGGTTGCCAGTGGCTGGAGGTAGGGGAGAATGAGGAGTGATTGTTAATTGTTAAGAGGTTTCCTTCTTCAGAAATGAAATGTTCTGGAAATAGTTTTAAAAGTTGCACATCCTCATAAATATGCTAAAACCACTGAATTGTATACTTTAAAAGGGTAAATTTTTTGGTATATGAATTATATCAAAATAATGTTACTATTTTTAAAAAGAATTGTTTAACCAAAAATGAATGCAATGTAGAAGGAGCAGGCAAATATAGAAGCAACATATTTAAAAGCAATTGTGATACAGTAGTACAAATGCAAGAAGGGTGAGATGGAAGTATACTATCATAAGGTTCTTATAATATAGATGCGGTGATACATCACTTGAAAGCAGACTATGATAACTTAAAGAAAAAGTAAGTGCCTTACTCACAGGGGATATTAAAATATTTATGCATGAAGATTTACAGTTTACAGAGCTTATGGTCAGCCTTTAGCAAAGCAGGCCTAAAATGCTTAGATATCTTTTTTATTAGACAAATATTTATGTGTATATACATACACACACACACACAATATACATATATGAAAAATACTCACCAAAACAGAATAAATGTGCAAACATCGGTAAACAGGGGAAAAATCAACCAGATCCTGAACAGTTAAGACCTGAGAAATAAAACCACATTTTTTATGGCATTCATTGTTTATTATTTAATTATATTTGTGAAATAACATAATTTTTTTCTGATTACCAAAGTAATACATATTAATTACTCTAAATGTAGCCAATGCATAAGACTACAAAGAAAGAATATAAAACCCAATTCTACTTCTGGAGACAAGAACTGTAAGCAAGCTGGTATACACTTTTCCCTTATTGTTTCTTTTTTTTCCTCCCCCATCTTCATTCTATTTATTTTTCTATTATGTTCAATTGGCCAACATCATTAGTTTTTGATACAGTGTACAACAATTCATTAATTGCATATTAACACCCAGTGCTCATCACAACACATGCCCTCCTTATAAAACTACATCTTAAAAATTATCAAACTTGGGGTGCCTGGTGGCTCAGTTGGTTAAGTGTCCGACTCTTGATCTCAACTCAGGTCATGATCTGGAGGTCATGGGACTGAACCCCACAACAGGCTCCACGCTGGGCATGGAGCCTGCTTAAGATTCTTTCTCTCCCTCTCCCCTGCCCTACCCTACACCCCCACCCCCCACACTTACTCTCTCTCAAAAAAAAAAAAAAGAGAAAATAAAAAAAGTCTTTCTCTGGGCGCCTGGGTGGTGCACTTGTTAAGCGTCTGCCTTCGGCTCAGGGCGTGATCCCCGCGTTCTGGGATCGAGCCCCACATCAGGCTCCTCCGCTAGGAGCCTATTTCTTCCTCTCCCACTCCCCCTGCTTGTGTTCCCTCTCTCGCTGGCTGTCTCTGTCAAATAAATAAATAAAATCTTAAAAAAAAAAAAAGTCTCCCTCTCCCTCTGCCTCCCCCCCAAAATTTTTAAAAATAATTTTAAAAATAAAAAAATAAAAATAAAAATTATCAAGCTACTAGCTTACTGTTGGATAATATAAGTTAAAGACAGCAAGGAGATTCATGGACTTCATGTTACAACATTTATCAACTATAAAAACATTACGATATACACACAATGCTTTGCAATTGCTTTGGCATTTGTTCAACAGTTCATTCTTTACATATTTACTATTATTGTTGAGTGTTTTCGATTATAAAGTAATTAAAGGAGAGAGACTGTGTATCTCCTTGGGAGAAGAGAATATAGAGATTCTCTGAATATTGATAAAAAAAGAACAAAAAAGTAAATTTCAAAAACATTTATTTAATTTCCAGAGACTAATCAGGACACACTAATTCCATATTAAGAAGTCATTAAACTGTCTAAGGCAGTTCATTTGTCTATATCCCACACAATATCAGACATTCACTGCATGTGCACACATACATGTGTATATATATACATGCACATTCACATTTATACAAACATATACATACATATACACATGTGTGTATAACACACACACATAAATACATATAGTTTCACTCATCCTCAGGCATATAGTAGAAACATACATACTGAACTCCCAGTTGTTCTCCCATCACAGAGAAGGCCATGGGCACATATTAATATGGCTTCTTTTATCAATTAATAAGTTCATACTGTGCCCCGACTAAGTCCTTAGAAAAAGAATTTAAAATCTCACTGACAAGGCAAAACTTATAAATAATAGGCTCCTCATGATACTAACTAAATTCAAAAAAATTCAAAGGAAAAGCCAAAAAGTAGGCTCAACAGAATACCCTGTATAGAGAGTAAAAGAAGCAAATAAAATTAGGAATAAATTCAGATATAGATGAAAGAAAGTGAATACTTAAGGATAATTTCAAGTTTTCTAGAGCCAAGACTTTTTTAAGCATTAAAAAACTTTAATCTACTAGAACCATTTTGCAGTATCTCAGCACAAACTGAGAGAAAAAGTAGGCTTTCCAGTATTCGTCTAAACAGTAAGGTCAAGCCATCATGAAATTAAATGTTTGCCACAGATAATTAAAATGAGTGATCACTACTCATTTTAATCATTAAAAAATCATTACATTTACAATTTTACTGCTAATCATGGCAGAACACCTAGGTTCAACTATCCATGGCCTATAAATATAATCTAGAATATATCCTATTTATCTGTCAAATTTGCAGTCTTTCAGGTGACACATTGCCCTAATAGCTCATTACAAATTGATCTACATAAATTCAATTTGCACATGGGAAGACTGAGAATCACAAAGACATACATTACAACTCAAAAGAAAAAAATTCATGAAAAAAAGAAGGGAAGAAGAAAAAGAGAGAGGGAAAAAGGAAGGAATGAACTTCCATCACCTCCTCCTCATTCTCATCCTCTTCCTCAAATCCACGTTTCAATTCAACTTCATTCCTTTCTTCTGGAATCCTATCATTTATGTACACATTCTTCACAAACTTTACATTATTTTGCTTCTGCAGAACAACATTGAAGGTTTTCTGCTGTTGTGCCTATTTTAGAAAAAGAAAAATTCACATTATTATAACACTTATGGTCAAATGGGTTCAAGAATTTCATATTTTCCTATCTTTTTAATGGCTTTGGGTGTAGGATCTGATGTCTTATTTTTTTATTCATTATTTATGCTCTCATTCTTCTTTCTGAACAGTTGTGCCAGGAGTTATCAATATTATTTGAAAAGACTAAGAATCAACTTGGTTTTTCAATCCTCCCTAATGTATTTTGTTTTCTATTACACTGACTTCTACTCTTGTTTCCTTCCATTTTCTTTTTTCAAATTTTATTTTACTGTGGTAAATATATTTAACATGAGATCTAGTCCCATGTTTTAAAGTGTATATGCGTTATTACATAATTAACATATACTAATGTTATATTAATATATTAATAATATAATACATACTTGCTGGCTATAGGTACCGTGTTGCACAGCAGACCTCTAGAGTTTATTCATCTTAACTGAAACTTTATGCCTGTTGATTAGTAACTCATTCTTCCTCCCCCCAGTTCCTGGCAACCACTATTACACTCTCTGATTCTATGAATTTTTCTACTTTAGATACCTCATAATTTCCTTTTTAGGTACTGAATAGTATACCATACACCACTGTACATATCTACTGCATTTTCTTAATCCATTCATCTGTCAATGGACATTTTGTACTGTTTCCACATCTTGGATATTGTGAACAATGATGCACGAGCTTCCTGCATCATACTGTAGTTCTATTTTTAACTTTTTGAGAAACGTCTTCAAAATAGAGCTACGCTATTTTGCATTCCCTCAACAGTATGCAAGGTTCCAATTTCTCCACACACTTGCCAAAGTTGTCCTTTATTTGTTTGATAACAGCAATCAAGAGAGGTGGAAGGTGTATATCCCATTGTGATTTTGATTTGCATTTCTCTAATGGTTAGTGATGTTGAGCATTTTTTCATATACCTGCTGGCAATTTGTGTATTTTCTTTGGAGAAATGTCTATTCAAGTCCCTAGCCGATTTTTAAGTAAGGTGATTAAGGTTTTTTTGCTTTTGAGTTGTATGTGTTCCTTAAATACTGTGGAAATCAATCCCTAATCAGACATATAGTTTGCAACTATTTTCTCCCATTCTGGGGATTATCTTTTCACACTGTTGATTGCTTCCTTTGATATGCAGAAGCTTTTTAGTTTGGTATAAACCCACTTATTTAGTTTCTGTTGCCTGTGCTGTTTGTGTCATATCCTTCTATTTTCTTTGAGTTTAATTTGCTATTCTTTTTCTAACTCCTTCAGATGGATACTATATCATTGATTTCAGCCATTCTTTTCTAATTCATAAATTTAAGGCTATAAATTTCCCTTAAATATGACTTTTGTTGCATGTAGCAGAAGTTTTGCTATGTCATACTTTCATTACAATTCAAAATATTTTCTTGTCTCAGTTGAGTTTCTTCTTTGACCTATGGGTTATTTAGAATTTTATTTCTTAATTTCCAAACATACAGGGATTTTCTACTTATTTATTACTGATTTCTGGAATAATTCCGATATGGTCACAGAACATACTCTGAATCATTTCAATCCTTTGAAATTTACTGACATTTGCTCCATGGACCAAAATGTTTTGGTAAATGTTCTTTAAAAAATGTATATTCTGAAATCATGGAATACAGTGTTACATGTGTGATTAGGTCAGGGTTGTTAATCATATTATTTAAAAGGACTACATTTTTATTAATTTTGTCAACCGTTTCGAGCAGTTACTGAGAGAAGTGTATTAAAATCTCCCATTATGATCAAGTTGTCTATTTCTTTTAATTCTGACAATTTTTGCTTTATATATTTGGAGACTATGTTTTTATGGAAACAAATTTAGAATTACTTATTTTCCTGATGAACTGAATCTTTTATCACTATGAAATGTTCCACTTTCTTCTACTACTAATTTTGTCTTAAAGTTGGCTTTGATATTAGTATACATATATCAACTTTCTTTTCATTGATGTTTGCATGATGTATCTTTTCCATCCTTTTGCTTTCAACCTCTCTATATGTTTATATGAAAGGTATGTCTCCTGTAAGCAGAATAGAGATTTTCAAACTCGTATCAATTCCCCTCCAAACTTACATATGGTTGTTGTTTTGCACTGTTAATTCTATAAATATGTAACCCCATAAGATGTTTTTGTTTTATAAAGCCAACACAATATATGCAATTTTACACAAAATAGTTGCCCTTTCTGTTTATGCACTACATCTCTGGGTTTCTAACTGGGATAATTTTCTTTCTGTCTGAAAATATTTCCTTTATGTAGGTCTACTAGAAATAAATCCTCTAGGTTTTTATCTGAAAGATATCTTCATTTCACCTTCATTTTTTTTTCTTTTTTTTTCTTTTTTTAAGTAAACTCTACCCACAACATGGGGCTCAAACTCATGACTCTAAGATCAATAGTCACATGTTTTACCAACTGTGCCAGCCAGGCACTCCCATTTCACCTCCATTTCTAAAAGATATTTTTGGTGGGTAAACAATTCTAGGTTGACAGATAAGGTTTATCAGCACTTCAGATATCAGCTCACTGTCTTTTGGCTTCCATTAATTCTGTTGAGAAATCAGCTAAAGATTTTACAGCTCTTTGGAAGGCAATAAATTTTTCACTCTGGCTGCTTTTAAGATTTTTTTTCTTTCATCTTTCTAACATTTTACTATTATATGCCTAAGTATGGGATTTTTGTATTTCTCCTGCTTAGAATTCATAGCATTTTTTGAATCCAAGGCTTCAAGGTCTGCTATATTATTTATGTCCATCTCTCTTTCTTCTCCTTTCAGGACTATGATCATACATATTTTAAACCTTCCCATCTTATACGTCTTTAAACTCTTTACTTTCCATTCTTTTGTCTCTCTGAGCCTCAATTTGGATATTTTCCTCTGACCTAACTTCTGGTTCATTAATTCTCTCTTCAGCTGTGTCTAATCTGTTCTGCCAAGTACACACTGAGTTCTTAATTTGCAAGGTATTTTCAGCTCTAGAATTCAGATGGTTTGCTTTATGGTTTCCAATGATCTGCCAAAATTCTCAATCTTGTCTTATAATTCCTGGACTATGCTAATTTTAAAGTCCATATCTAATAGTTCCATTGCTTAGACTTTGTTTCCCATCCTAGAGTTAGCTTTAAATCAATTACCAAAGAGTATACTCCTCTTCATTTCTGTGAGTCAAGTCAAATAACGATCCAATTATTTTAATGACCTTTGGTTTGGAATATTGTCAGTTTTAAAAAAGAAAGTACCACTAATTCTTTTTTAAGTGAAAAGCCAGCTACATAAAATTAAAAATACCAGAAAAATTAAAAAGATATGATACATTAATGAATGTACATAAAATATCCTGCCTTAACGTCAATTGATTATCAGTAGTGAAAAAAATGTTTAATTTTCTGAAGCCCTGAAGTTACATGGGACCATTTACTTCCTGAGTTGGCATATATGTGTGTTGGTGGGAGGGACTGGTTCACTCTTTGGCCAAAATCCCAACTCTATGAAATGTCTACTAACCTCACAGAAGGAACTATAGTATCAAGCTGTCCAAACTAACTTTGTCATTGGTTTTCTGTTTTCAGAGTATAAATCATGTTTTAAAAGCACTGCTTCCAAACTGTGTTATGTACAAAACTAACATTTCACACAGTATCTACAAATATTTCTTGAAAAAAGATTCTATGCTCCATGAACAAGTGAAACCATATAATGGTCTTTCTCTGCTTGATTTATTTCACTTAGCATAATCTCCTCCAGTCCCGTCCATGTTGCTGCAAATGTTGGGTAATCGTTCTTTCTGATGGCTGAGTAATATTCCATTGTATATATGGACCACATCTTCTTTATCCATTATGGAACATAAGAAATAGCAGGGAGATCAGTAGGAGAAGGAAGGGAAGAATGAAGGGGAGGGTAAACAGAAGGGGGAATGAACCACGAGAGACTATGGACTCTGGGAAACAAACTGAGGGCTTCAGAGGGGAGGGGGGTGGGGGATTGGGATAGGCCGGTGATGGGTATTAAGGAGGGCACATATTGCATGGAGCACTGGGTGTTATACGCAAACAATGAATCATGGAACACTACATCAAAAACTAAGGATGTACTGTATGGTGACTAACATAATAAAACATTTTTTAAAAAAAGATTCTATGCTCAAATTAGTTAAATAAACATTATATATTTATCCCTTTTCTAGATTTACAATTCATAACGAAAGAAATTATACTTAAGGGGCGCCTGGGTGGCACAGCGGTTAATCGTCTGCCTTCGGCTCAGGGCGTGATCCCGGCGTTACGGGATCGAGTCCCACATCAGGCTCTTCCGCTATGAGCCTGCTTCTTCCTCTCCCACTCCCCCTGCTTGTGTTCCCTCTCTCACTGGCTGTCTCTCTCTGTCGAATAAGTAAATAAAATCTTTAAAAAAATTAAAAAAATAAAAATAAAAAAGAAATTATACTTAACTTTATCCAAAACTTATTTTACCATTTAGTCTCCTGTTTTCCCCTAAAGGATATTATTAAAATGTGTGCCAGAAAATATAATACGGAAAATGTGAACTGAGACTAGGAATTTTAGGTATTTAATTGTTAATTAAACACCAGACTACTCATAGTAGATTCATCTCTCACAAGAAAGAGGAAAAAAATAAACACTACAAGTACAAGCCTGTTTTTTCTTCTAAAAAATTCTCCCTAGAGAAGCTGAGACTCAGCTCTAAGATGCTTCAAAAAACTTTTGTGCCACTCATTTTAGGCACGGTACTAGATCCCAGAAAGGTAAAAATAAATAGGATATAATCCCTCACTTAAAAAACTCACTGTCTAGGGGGGCCTAAGTGGCTCAATCAGTTAAGCATCTGTCCTCAGCTCAGGTCATGATCTCGGGGTCCTGGGATAGAGCCCAGCATCGGGCTCCCTGCTCAGCGAGAAGTCTGCTTTTCCTTCTCCCTCTGCCCCTCTCCCCTGCTCATGTGCTCTCTCTCTTTCTCGCAAATAAATAATCTTTTTTTTTAAAGATTTTATTTATTTATTTGACAGAGACAGCCAGCGAGAGAGGGAATACAAGCGGGGGGAGTGGGAGAGGAAGAAGCAGGCTCCTAGCGGAGAAGCCTGATGTGAGGCTTGATCCCAGAACGCTGGGATCACACCCTGAGCCGAAGGCAGACGCTAAACGACTGCACCACCCAG
Source organism: Ursus americanus (assembly GCF_024610735.1). NCBI lineage: Eukaryota > Metazoa > Chordata > Mammalia > Carnivora > Ursidae > Ursus > Ursus americanus. The sequence continues at coordinate 33,466,206 of NC_142132.1, forward strand.
GCGCCCCCAAATAAATAATCTTTAAAAAAAACCAAAACCCTCACTCTCTAGTTAAGGATACAAAGTAAATAATTAAAATATAGTGTGAAAAATATAAGGGATATATACACCAAGGAGCAAGTGACCATATTTTGTTGGCAGGAACGAGACATAGGAAGGCAGATTTCACAGACAAAGTTATGCCTAAGCCAAGTTTAGGGAAAAAAGCAGGAATTCTTCAGACATGAAATTTGGGAAAATGGAAAGCATTGCAGGAAGAGGAAACAAATTGTGTATTCAAAAATTTGTAAGAGATCCAATACTGTTATATCACAGGAAGAAGGAGTATCAGGAGATGAGGCTTTTGTTTCATACTGAAGAATTTAGATTTAGGTAAAGGGTCACTAGGAATCACTGAAGAGAAAGTGGTCATGCATTTTAGAATAATAAACAAATGGACAAAAGACTAGAGATAGGGAGAATAATTAATTTGATATAACAACAGTCCAGGTAGGTAGAGAGGAGGATACAGAATCTACAGATATTGAGAAGCAGAATTGATAGTTCCCAAGTAGAATTTAGAAACAAATTACATAAAGAATATAAATACTCCTGAGAAGTCTAAAGTACTCCCCAGTTTCTGGCTTGTGAGAGTAGGACATATTACTATGTGACATAAAAAATATAGGAAAAATAGATTTTGTAAGAAGATAGTGAGTTTACTTTTAGAAATGCTAGGCTTGATGTGCCTACAGGACATTCAAGAGAATATATAACAAGTAAATCCACAAATGGGACATGAGATAATGGAATTAAGACATGATCAGGAAAGGTTTCTGTGATGAAAGGTCTGTTTAAATTGCAGAGGTAGGGAGCTTGATTCTTTTTACAAGAAAATAATGGTAGTAAACTAGGAAGTCTATTCCCTTTCAGTAGGAAATTCTCATAAACCTCAAATCCCAGGGCCCATGACTTGGTGGACTGCCTAGGCAGAAAGTCCAAAACTGGTCTATGAAAAACAAGTCAGAGAAGATAAGTTTAACAATGAAACTTAGATTGTATAATAGAACATGAACTTTAAACTATCGTTTACATCCTTGGCTGAAAAAATCTTACCAAGTGATTGTGTTTTTTATCCTCATGGCATACATAGAACTCCTTGCCTAGACTTAGGAGAAAAAGAACTGAAAACACGGTGATACTAAAGACAAGAATATACTGTTGCAGAACTCTCCAGTGCAGAAAAACACTGACTAATCAGAGGCAATCAGTCAGAAAGACTTAGTATCCTGAGTAGATACGGGAGGTGCTACAAGAAGAATCAGAGGCTCCCCTGATTCTCATTTTATTATAAAATGCATCAGTCCTATTAGCATCCTGAAGTGTCAACAATGGAGGAGAAAGATGATCACTTCAGAGAAAAGCTATGAAATCCCACACTTCATTCTACCTTAACAGTGAGGTAATATCCACTCTTTCGATTTTACTTTCCTAGGGCTTTCCTAACCTACGTAGTTCTCTGGGATAATCAGTCTCTAGGCTCAGAATCTCTGGATTTTTCTGAATTCTCTAGTTTCCAATCTTATTCTCTTACACTTAACTTGGTCTTTATCTTTTCCAGCTTACTAATCTGAAATTCCAACTCCAACCTGCTGACCAGCACTGCTACCATTTCTTTTCCTGTGTTCCTGCCCATAACTAACCATATCTCCATCGTTCTAATGGTAGGGAAAATGGCCTCAGGCATAGCTTCCAAAGAAAAGACAGGAAATAAATTTGGCTCACATCCTCTTTTGTAACTTGTTTATTTACAGCAAATAAACATATTGTTTTATCAAACAAGTATTTAATCTGAACAAAAAATAATTTGAAGATCATATCTGCTATAGTCCACCTATTGATAAGCAAGTTAACAGGAAATTCTTTAAAAAGAAGCAAATTTAAATAATATTATAGTACAGGTCCTACATTAATATATATGGTTTTCATTTATTATTAAAGTGATCCTGATAAAGAATTTTCAAAATCTATACAACTTCAAGGTAAACAATTTACTAAACAAACTTATTAAATCTATTAAACAAATTAACATAAAATACGGTGCAAAGCTGAAACAATTAATAGAAACATATTGTAGATTATCTGATTTATAGATAATTCTTTGAAAAGTTAAAGTAGGGAGGAAGTTTGTGTACTGAATTTTAATTTCCTCTGTTGTGACAACAGTCTGATACAGATACACTTCTTTAATCAGAAAATAAAATAAAATAGGGGCGCTTGGGTAGCGCAGTCATTAAGCGTCTGCCTTTGGCTCAGGGCGTGATCCCGGCGTTCCGGGATCGAGTCCCACATCAGGCTCCTCTGCTGGGAGCCTGCTTCTTCCTCTCCCACTCCCCTGCTGTGTTCCCTCTCTCGCTGGCTGTCTCTCTGTCACATAAATAAATAAAATCTTTAAAAATAAATAAATAAAATAAAATAAAATAAAATAAAATAAAAGCTTCTTGGGAAACCCTGGCCAGAGGAGAAGGAAGAGAAGGTCGGGCCTGCAGTACCATCTGTGGTTTCCGCTCAGGTCCCACCCAGCCCATATCCCTCTGCCCTGCCCTGCCATACCTGAAGCTTCTCTAAAGTAGTTTCTAATATTTGAGGAAAAAATATTAGGGGTTAGAAAGCATGTTGAGCACTGTTTTATTTCTATGACACTGTGATTATTGGGAGTTTTAGCTAACTCAGAAATTTTAAGTTATAATCATTTTAAAACTTTTTATTACTAAAAATTTCAAATACAAGTAGATTAATATAACAAGCTCGTAAGTACTCATCACTTACCTTCAACAATTAATATTTATACATTCTTGTTTCATCTATATACTTTTACTCACTCATTTCACACACACACCCCCCAATTTTTTACAACTTTGAGGTCAGATTTATATACATTGAAATGTACAGATCTTAACCGTACAATTTTGACAAGTGGGAGACAGAACATTTCTGTCTCCTCAGAAAATCCCTTTGTGTCCCTTCCCAGGTAATTGCCCCACCCAGAGGTAACCACTGCTATGATTTTTTTCACTTTAATTAGTTTCGCCTGCTTTAGAACTGCAACATAAATGGAGTGACACAATCTGTGCTCTTTTGTGTTCAGCTTCTGTAGCTCAGCATAATGCCTGGAAGGTTAATATTTGTTGTTGTACCTATGGGTAATTTCATTCCTTTTTATTGTTAAGTAATATTCCATTTTGTTTTTATATAGCACAATTTTTGTATTCATTCCCCTTTTGATGCCCATCTGGGTTGTTTCCAGTTTTAGGCTAACTGTGAACAAAGCTGATATGAACATCACAAGGACCTGTTTTCTTCATTTCTCACTGGAATTATCTAGGAGAAGAAATGCTGATTCAAAAGGTAGGTACATTAACCTTACAACTGCCAAATCTTGTCCACTGTTTTGTCTTTTTATTATTGAGCTGTAGGAATTGTTGCTTCAAAGATAATACTTTTAAAGAGAGCAATTTAGAATCTTAGAGTAAAAGGAATCCCATCTGCCTCTGTGGCTATCATGGTTCAGCTGATTTTATACCAAATTTGGCTGCTGGCATAAGTTAATATAATACCACATACATGGGAAGATTCCCAACAGACAGACAGGCTGATGAGTCAAGTTAGATTGACCTTACTTAAATACGGGATAGCTACAAACCAAAAGGAAATGCTGATTAAGTCTATTCTAAACAAAATTCAGGAAAGATATGAAAAGGATAAAACTAAACAAAAATAAGTATTTTATGTAACTAAAAACAAGTAAACTCTGGAAATATTCTCTTAGACTACTGAATAACATTAAATTAAAATTTTCCTTTTTAATCTCACCTGTTTCATTGCTGTTTCACCTATTTTGTCAGAATGTTTTCGAATGCTTTCCAAAAAGTCTTTGAGATCAGACATGGAGATTTCTTTAATATCCTCACGGAGTTTAGGAAGATTTTCTATCATTAGCTGACAAAACCGGTATTGACTCACTCGGGGAAAATACACATTCTCTAACTGTTCCATAGTTTTTAGAGCAGAATAATACCTGTGAAAAGTTAAGAAGAAAACTCTATAAAAAGTTATTACATTAATATTCAAGTTAAAATAATTAATCAGTCCAACACTCCAATCAAAAAGGACATAGTTAGGGGTGCCTGGGTGGCACAGCGGTTAAGCGTCTGCCTTCGGCTCAGGGCGTGATCCCGGCGTTATGGGATAGAGCCCCACATCACGCTCTTCCGCTATGAGCCTGCTTCTTCCTCTCCCACTCCCCCTGCTTGTGTTCCCTCTCTCGCTGGCTGTTTCTATCTCTGTCAAATAAATAAATAAATAAATAAAATCTAAAAAAAAAAAAAAAAAAGGACATAGTTAAAATAAGTAAAATTACCATTTATTTCTATTTATTAAGCATCAACTATAAACCACATGAACAAGTTTGCAGGCTGAAAATTCATGACTTATACTAATATACAGTTTCCTTATTTCACTTCACCTAAATCTGTAACATATATAACACCTAAACCTGTCATCACAATAACTTTTTTTAAGATTTTATTTATTCATTAGAGCAAGAGCACAAGTGGGGGTGAGGAACAGAAGGAGAGGGAGAAACAGACTCCCCAGTTAGCAGGCAGCCCAATGTGGGGCTCAATCCTAGGACCCCGGGATCATGACCCAAGCCAAAGGCAGACGTTTAGCCAACTGAGCCACCCAGGCGCTCCAGTCATCACAGTATCTTAAATGTATATATATAATAGTTCCAAAATTTTTAATTATAATATTTATTTGATATGTGCTTTCATAATATCTCTCCCATCCACATACCATCACCTCAGAAAAGTAAACATTTAATACAAATTAAAGTAAAATGTATTTTAAAGACACTTTTTTGAAAATTTTACACTATTTAAAGTACTTAGAAATAATATTAAGTATCAAAAAACCAAGTGAAAAATCATAGTGATTTATTTTCAACTCAACAAATACATACTGAATGACATGGTGGGTTGCAGTAATTAATAAAATATTGCCTATGCCCTAGAGAAATTGACATGTACTTTCATATACATACTTTGATTTTCTCTAGACTTCCACAAGGTAGATGTGTCTGGCAGATATTATATTAATACTCAACAGATGAGAAACTGACATAAAAAGTATACAATTTGGCCAAGATACTATAATTAATTGGTAGAAAAACTGTAACTGTCAGTTTCCTACAATAAAATTCACCACCAAAATCCACTGAAAGGAGGTAATTTTTAATTTTTAATTTTTATTTTTGTTTTTAAAGATTTTATTTATTTGACAGAGAGAGACAGCGAGAGAGGGAACATAAGCAGAGGGAGTGGGAGAGGGAGAAGCAGGCTTCCTGCTAAGCAGGGAGCCCGATGCAGGGCTCGATCCCAGGACCCTGGGATCATGACCTGAACTGAAGGCAGACGCTTAATGACTGAGCCACCCAGGCGCCCATGAGGAATTTTTTAAATTAATCAAATGATATTCTATACTTTCCCATTATTTTGGATATTAAAAATGAGAAAAGGCATGATCTAGAGAACAAAAAAAGTAATACACAGGTAAAATGAAAGACTGTAAATTCAAAAGCTATTTAAAGTTATTTACCGATTCTCTAGCCTATATTCCCAAAGAGAGAGTATATTTTGCAAACTGTCACAAAATCTAGCACTATTTTAAAAATTAGATGCCTAAATTTTATCTTGGTTATTTAAAATCATTAGAACTGTCATAAACAAATAAAATATACGTTTGGTCAGAAATGAACATATTTAGGTGATAATATGGGTGGGAGAGATGTCATTACAATTATTTTGATAATACCTAAGACATTATAGACTTAAATAAAGTAAAATAATGAATAATATCTTTTCTGAGTAAAATAACATTTTATATACAATAGGTCAGTCAATAGTCAAAGTGTACTTTTTGGTCCTGCCCTATTTCTTGTTTTGCTGTGAATTAGATATATTCTGAAAGTATTATTTCCACAACGGGTAGGCTTTCTTGAAAATTCATGGTAATGCCTATAAGGTATTTAAAGTCCTAAGTGACAAAAGCTAAATGAAAGTATTACCAGGAGTTTCTGCAACATCCAAAGACACAATCAAATGACTTCATAATACAATTGTGCCTTCCTTCATGCTTTTATACCTCTCACCTCCCATCCTAGGCTTCCCAGTGTCACTGAACCATGAAGCTTTCCTAGCACCCACACACGAAATCCAGAAATGTGAGCAGCTAATGCCAGTGGGCTGAATCTTCAACTAATGAGAAAAGGAGGCCAGAAGATAAATTCCCCTTTCCTCTTCCTGGATGAAACGTCCTGAATTTACAATAACACACAGAACTCTAAAAGTTCTTTGAAACTGATCAACATTAAGCACCACTGGCTAACTCAATAACTCAACATCATATTGCTCTCCCAAGTTTGCCAACTCATTTCCCTTTTACTCAACTCTGCTTCTCAGTTTCCGTAGGATTATACTCCAAAAAAAGTAGTAAAATATAAGGTTATACCTCAGGCTTTGCTTTCTGGGGAACCCAAGCTAAGACACACAGCAAGACTATATATTCTTAGGCAGAGAAAAGAAACCAGAGACCAGACCCTGAATCCTTCTAAAATTTGGCCACAAATCTCCTAAGCTTTATATTCCTAAACCCAAGCAAAATTTCCACAATAGATTACCATTCTCTTTTGGTATATATGATGCTATTTTTTAAAAAATTGTAACAGTAATCCATAACCACTGGAAAAATACAAAACTATAAAGGAAAAAATAAAAAGCACCATCTGATACTACCATATAATAATTACCTCAGTTTGGCCCCAGTTACATTCAGTTGTATATCTACAACATTTCCAGGTCTGTATGCTGGTATCTTATTTAAAAACATATCATGGAAACTATCTTTAAAATTATTCTAGAACAAATTAATACCCTACTTGTAAGTCAACTGTAAAAATGTAATGATGTCCTCATAATTGGAATTTTTTTAAGTCTGATTTTTTATTTTTTATAAATAATACTAAAGTAAATTTCCCCCTATATCAAAACCTCTACCAAGATGTCTGCTTTTATAAATATGAGACATTACAAAAAAAATTATGTGTCATCCCTAAATGGAAAACATGTGACTACTCTCATGGTAGTCTGGCCCACAGGGTACAAATTATGTCACTGTTCTTACTTCATTTGCGTTCTCTCGAGCATTTCCAATTCACCAAAGTTTGAACTATCATAGAAGTGGTTACTTCAGTCTCTACTATTCTAAATACAGTGTCCTGCATATAAGAAAAAATTACAAGATACATAAATAAGCAGGAAAAATGTGATCCAAAAGTAAAAGAAAAAGTCAATGGAAGCATACATACAGGTGGCCTAGATCTTGGAATTAACAGATGAAAACTTTATTGTAAATGTTATAGACTCTAGGAAGAAAGAGAAGTTAATATGCATGGAAAGATGGGAAATTTTAGTAGAAAAACAAATTACAACAAGGAATCAAATGAAAAAGTTGAAAATAGAACAAAATATCAGAATAAAGAATTCATTCAATGGGCTTAAGAGCAGACTAGAGATACAGAAGAAAAAATGATCCAACAACTGACAGCCATTTTGCAAACTGAAACACACACACAAATACACAAAGAATAAAGATAGGAGGAATAGTGTCAATAGAAATAGAAATCAATAGATCAATAGAAATAGACTCAGGAAAGTTTAAGACAGGTCCAAAAAAATTATTCAACATGAAACAAAAAAAAGAAAAGAGAAAAGGAGGAGTTCTTAGAAATTATGGACAACATTAAATAATCTAACATACATGTAACTGGAGTTTTCAAAAGAAAGGAGAGAGAGAAAATAAAGGAGAGAGAGAAATTATGGACATTAAGTAATCTAACATACATGTAACTGGAGTTCCCAAAAGAAAGGAGAGAGAGAAAATAAAATGCTCATATTTCTGGATTGCGTGTGTAGGTGGCTAAAGAGAAATATTTGAAAAGATAAGAACCCTGAAATTTTCAAAACTGATGAAAGTTATCAACCCCCAGTTTCAAAATAAGCTAAACAAACCCCCAAGCAATATAACTACAAAAAAACCACAGCTAACCACGTCATAGTCAAACTTATAAAAACAAAATATATGGAGGCCAGAGGAAAAAAGACCAGAGGAAAAATTACAAATCTTGTAACACCAATGAGAAGCAAAAAATGGAGAGCAAAAAATGAAAAAAACATAGTATTTAAATTGTTGGGGGGAGGGGACCCTCTAAAAACCCAGAATTCCCTGATAAAAACTACTGTTCAAAATAGAAGTAAAATAAACACATTTCCAGAGAGAAAAAGCAAGAAAATTTTCTTTAGCAGACAGATGTACTATAATAAATACTGAACAAAATTTATCATGTCAAAGACAATTATGCCACTTAGAACCCCAGATCTGCAAAAAGGAAAAAAGAGCAATAGAAAGATTAAGTGGGTAAGTATAAAAGAATCTGTTTTAATTATGGTTAATGTGTGTGTGTGTCTGTGTGTGTGCGTGTTACAAGTAAATTATATTAAAACAAAAATACAACAAACAGGATGGGAATAAGTACAATTATTCTAAGTTTCTTATATTGTTGTTGAAGTATAACATTATTTGAAAGTGAACTGTGATGAGTTAAACATGCATATTGTGCTCTCTAGAGTAGCCACTAAAAGGTGTATACCTAGTAAGTGAATAGAGCTAGAGATAAATACATATATACTAAAACAAAACCTCAATCATGAAAAGGAAGGAAAGAAAGAAATACATCAGGCAAACAGAAGACAAACAGAAGATAATTAATTGAAAAGTCAACCATAATAATAATTACATAAATATAAATGGTCTAGGAGTGCTTGGGTGACTCAGTTGGTTGGGCGTCTGGCTCCTGGTTTCAGCTCAGGTCATGATCTCAGATTCGTGGGATTGAGCCCCACATGGGCTCTGCACTCAGTGGGGAGTGTGCTTGTGATTTTCTCTCTCCCTCTCCCTCTGCTCCTCCCCGCTCTACTCTCTCTCTAAAATAAATAAATAAATCTTAAAAGTTAAAAAAAATGGTCAAAAATACCATGTACAAAGTAGAGATTGCCCACTGGATGAAAAAAGTAAGACCCAACTATATGCCGTTGATAAGAAACACACTTTAAATATAAAGAGTAGGGTTAAAGGTGAAAGGATGTCAAAGATATACCATGAAATATCTAATATAAGCATGCTGGAATAACTAAAATGACTACATCAATACCAGGCGAAGTTGAATTCAGGACACAGAATATTACCAAAAATACAGAAGGCCATTTCATATGACACAGAGTTAATAAGAATATAAAAAATCATAAATACGAATGCATCTAATAACAGAGCTTTGAAATATATAAAAGAAAATTTAAAGAACTAAAGAGAAAGTAGACAAACCACAATAGTGGAAAACTTAATGCCGCTCTCTTACCCCTGACAGAACTGGCCAACAAAAAAAAGAAACACTAAGGAAAAAGAAAATCTGAACTGCTCTAACACTAACGTGACTTAACTGGTATTTCTAGAACACTAAAGCCACAACTGCAAAATACGTAGTCTCTTCAAATACACATTAAATATTCACCAAGACAGATGATATGCTGGGTCACTAAACAATTTTCAATAAATGTCAAAGGTTTGAAAACATACAAAGTATGTTCACTCACCCAAGAGTATCAAACTAGAAATTAATAATAAAGATTATAATATATCCTAAAAGTCCCCCAAATATTTGAAAATTAAACAATACACTTGTAAATAAACCAAACGTTTAAAAAAAGGAAAATAAGGAGCGCCTGGGTGGCTCAGTCAATAAACCACCTGACTCTTGATCTCAGCTCAGCTCATGGTCTCGGGGCGTGGGATCGAGCCCCATATTGGGCTCTGAGCTCAGTGCAGAGTCTGCTTGTCCCTCTCCCTCTGCTCCTCTCCCCATTCTTGCACTCTCTCTTTCTCTCAAATAAATAAATAAAATCTTTGGAGAGAAAAAAAAAGGAAAATAAGAAAATATTTTACACTAAAAGATAATAAAAACATTTCAAAATTGCACCTGAAGAAGTTCTCAGAGGAAAATGTATAACTTTAAATGTTTGTAATAAAAAAGAAAGGCATATGGCTGGCTCAGTTGGAAGAGCATGTGACTCCTGATCTTGGGGTTGTAAGTTCAAGCCCCATGTTGGGTGTAGAGATTACTTAAATAAATAAATAAAAATTTTTAGAAGCTCAAAAAAACCCAAATATATTTTATCTTTTGTCATTTGAAAGTCAATTGTGATATATATATAGTATTTGGGTACATCTTAAACTTTTTTAAATATACTGATTTTCCTATCCTAGAGAAAATGTTTCAATAGAAGTTAAGTTTCATTACAGCTTTTGTTTGTTTGTTCCTAACTTAAATTGATATACTAATGTCTAGGAAATAATAGTCATTTGGGGGAGAATTATAGTCATTTTAAATTAAAATTCACTTATTTCACAGCATATTTACTGTTCAAATCATTTCAATAAACGACTGAAAACTTAAAAAAAGAGGCATTAAATTACTGTTCTAAATTTCTACTTTTTGAAAACAGAAAAAGAACAAATTAAACCCCAAGCATAACAATGGAAATAATAAAGATAAAAACAGAAATCAAAGAATAAACACACTCAAGTATTAGATCTTTGAAAACATCCATAAAATTGATAAGCCTCCTGTCATATAAATCAAGGGAATAAAACCACAAATTACTAATATTGGGAGAGACAAAGATGAACATTACTATAGATCCCATAGACATTAAAAGGGTGATAGGACAATATTATAAATAAGTTTATGCCAATAAATTCAACAACTCAGATAAAGTGGTCAAAGTCCTTGACAAAACATAAGATACGAAAACTGACTCAAGAAGAGATAAAGTCTTAATAGCTCAACATCTGTTAAAGTAATGGGATTCATACCAAAATTTTGCCAGTTGGCTTTGCTAAGAATACAGCACTCTGAGCTTATTTCAAACTGGTTACTTTTTTCTTTTTTTGTTGGTATTTTTCTGTGATCCTTACTCTGGGAATCTGGTAGGGCTCCTGAAGCTAAAATTCACGAAAGAGTGGTGGGCTTCCTGGACCCCCAGGAATTTTTTTTATCTCTTAAGCCAGTACCGTTCAATCACCTTTAAGTGTTCCTACCAAGGTCCAGCAATGTGTTCCGCTCTCAGTAAACTGTGACAGTCTCTATTTGCCTCTCTCTCCAATTCCAGGGGTAGCAGAGTGCCCTATGACCTCATTTCTCCAATGGATCTAAAAAAGGTTTTTTAGGGACCCCTGGGTGTCTCAGTTGGTTAAGCATCTGTCTTCAGCTCAGGTCCTGATCCCTGGGATCGAGTCCCACACTGGGCTCCTTCCTCAGCAGGGAGCTTGCTTCTCCCTCTGCCTGCTGCTCCCTCTGCTTGTGCTCTTTCTCTTTCTCTGACAAATAAATAAAATCTTTAAAAAAAAAAAAAGTTTTATTTTCAGTTTGTTTAGCTCTCTTCTTGTTGTAAAGACAGGAGTGATTACTTCATAGCTCTTTACATGTGAGACCAGAAACCATAAGTTCCTTATTTTTATAAAGTTTTTTATACATTGTGGTTATGAGTCTTGTCAGAAAAAAATCTTGGAAATGTTTTCTCCAAGTCTGTGGCTTGCCTATCAATTTTCTTAAAAGTGTCTTCTGATGAATAAAATTTTTTATTTTAAGTCCAATTTCCAATTTTGTATAGTAGCTTTTTGTGATCCTTCTAAAAAATGTATTTGCTTACCCCAGATAATGTGAAAATATCTTCCCACATTTTCTTATAGAAGTTCTATGATTCTGGTGGAGAACAAACACAAGACCCAACTATACGTTGTATAAAAGGAACCACTTTAAATATAAAAATACAGAGAGATTAAAAGTTAAGGGATGGAGAAAGATATACTATGCTAACACCAATCAAAAGAAAGCTGGAGTAGCTACATTAATTTCAGAAAAACCAGACTTCAGAGCAAGGAAAGTTATGAGAGATAAAGAAAAGCATTACATAAATGATAAAATGATTAATCTCTAAACAGACAAATTCACTAATATAGCAAATTCACTATATTCACGTACTAGTACAGTCTTCAACTTCAAAAGTCCTCTAACAGTAATTGACAGATTCAACAGGCAGAAATTTAGTTAAGAATATGGCTGAACTGACCCCAATGTTCATAGCAGCATTGTCCACAATAGCCAAACTGCAGAAGAAGCCAAGATGTCATTCAAAGGACAAATGGATAAAGAAGATGTGGTCCATATATACCATGAATATTATTCAGCGATCAGAAAGAATGATTACCCAACATTTGCATCAACATGGATGGGGCTGGAGGAGATTATGCTAAGTGAAATAAGTCAAGCAGAGAGAGACAATTATCATATGGTTTCACTCATTTGTGGAACATAAGGAATAGCAGGGAGATCGTTAGGAGAAGGAAGGGAAAAATGAAGGGGGGGGTAAACAGAGGGGGAAATGAACCACGAGAGACTATGGACTCTGGGAAACGAACTGAGGGTTTTAGAGGGGAGGGGGTGGCGGGGGATGGGCTAGCCCAGTGAAGGGTATTAAGGAGGACACATATTGCATGGAGCACTGGGTGTTATACGCAAACAATGAATCATGGAACACTACATCAAAAACGAATGATGTACTGTATGGTGACTATCATAATAAAAACAAACAAACAAACAAATAAATAAATAAATAAATAAATAAATAAATAAATAAAATAGGATTAAAAAAAAGAATATGGCTGAAATGAAGAGCACAATCAATCAACTGGATTTAACTGACATTTACAGACTACTTCATCCAACAACAGAATATGTATTCTTTTCAAGCTCACATTGAGCATTCACCAATACAGACCATATTCTGGGCTATAAAACACACCTTAACAAATTTAAAAGAATAAAAATCATACAAAACATCATACTTAATGATGAGAAACATAATGTTCTTCCCCAAGAGATCAGAAACAGGCAAGGATGTTCCTCCTTACACTCCAATTTAACCATCATACTGATATTCATTGTTAATGCAGTAAGACAAGAAAAAGAAATAAAAGGTAATCATACTGGGAAGAAAAAAAGAAAAGGCTTGTCTGCAGATGACATGATTGTCTATGTAGAAAATCCCAAAGAATCAACAAAAAAATTTTCCAGAATAATGAATGATTATAGCAAGGTTGAAGAATACCAGTGTAACATACCCACGTCAACTGCTTTTCCGTAAACCAGCAAGGAACAACTGGGATTTGAAATTAAAAACACGATACCATTTACTTCAGCACCAAAAAATGAATTATGTATAAATCTAACCAAATACTTAAAAGATCTATATGAAGAAAACCACAAAACTGATGAAAGAAATCAAAGAAAATCTAAATAAATGGAGAAATATTCCATGTTCATCAATGGTTTTCACAAAAATTAACTCATAATGGGTCACAGGCATAAATGTAAAACACAAAACTCTAGAAATTAACATAGGAGAAAATCTAAGTGATCTGGGGTTTGGCAATGAGTTTTCAGAAACACCACCAAAGCATGATCTATGGAAAAAAACTAGTAAGCTGGACTTCATTAAAATTAACAATCTTCTGTTGTAAAAAGACACTGTTAAGAAAATGAAAAGACAAGCCACAGAATGGGAGAAGATATTTTCCCATATAATGATATAAACAACTCAAAAAACACTTAAAAGTCAGCAGTAAGAAAACCACCAACCAAATTTAAAAGTATACAGAAGATCTGAAAAGATATCTCACCAAAGAAGATATACAAACACCAAATAAGCATATGAAAAAATGCTCAAGATCACATGGCAATAGGGAATTGCAAATTAAAATGAGATATTACCTACATCTATTAGAATGGCTAAAATCCAAAACACTGACAATACCAAATCCTGGTGAGGGTGTGGAGCAACAGAACTTTCACTCATTATTATTGCTGAGAGTGTAAAACAGTAAAGCCACTTTCGAAAACAATTTGACTGTTTTTATAAAGCTAAATACAGTCTTTCCAGGGACACCTGGGTGGCTCAGTCAGTTAAGGATCTGCCTTCAGGTCGGGTCGTGATCCCAGGGTCCTTGCATTGGGCTCCTTGTTCAGCATGGTGCTTGCTTCTCCCTCTACCTGCCGTTCACCCTGCTTGTGCGCGCCCGCACAAATAAATAAAAAAATTTATTTATAAATAAATAAAATCTTTTTTAAAAAAAGCTAAATATAGTTTTTCTGTATGATCTAGCACTTGTACCACTAGGTATTTATCTAAATGAATTAAAAAGTTACGTCCACACAAAAACCTGCACACAAATGTTTACAGCTGGCGTTATTCATAATTGCCAGAAATTAGAAGCAACCAAGATGTCCTTCAACAGGTGAATGGATAAACAAACTGTAGTACATCCATATAATGCAATATTATTCATCAATAAAAAGAAATGAGCTATCAAGCCACAAAAAGACATGCAGGAACCTTAAATGCATATTGCTAAGTGAACAAAGCTAGTCTGAATATGACATACTGTATGATCCCAACTATAGGACATTCTGAAAAAGAACTATAGAAACAGTAAAAACATCAGTGATTGGCAGTTGCTGGAGGGGAGAGGAAGGGATGGGGAAAGAGATGAAGCACAAGGGATTTTTCAGGCAGTGAAGCTATTCTGTATGATGCTGTCATGATAGATATGACATTACGCATTTGTCAAAACCCTCTGTACAGCACAAAGGAGTGAACCATATTGTAAACTATGGACTTAACAACATGTCAATATTAGTTTATGAATTGTAAGAAATGTACTACACTCATGCAAGAAACTGTGAGGAGAGAAAGATACATAGGAATTCTGTACTTTCTGCTCAATAGGTCTCTAAACCTAAGCAAAGGACTTGAACAGACATTTTACAAAAGAAAATACACAAATGCCCAAATAGCAAATGAAAAGGCACTCAACATTAGTCATCAGAGAAATGCAAATTGAAACCATAATGAGATATCATTTTACATGTACCAAAATGGTTCAACTAGAACAGACTGACAAAACTTTATGTTGGCAAGGATGCGCAGTATCTAAAATTCTCATTGGCAATGGGAGTATGAAACGGTACCACCATTTTGGAAAACTATTTAATGGTTTCTTATAAAAGGTAGCCTACATCTACACTATAACCCAGCAATTCTACTCCTACACATATATTTAAGAGAAATATAAACATGTGCCTACAGAAAGACTTGTCTGCTAATTTTACGACAGCCTTATTCATGATACCTCCAAACTGAAAATAACCCAAATACCCACCAACTGGTAAACAGATTAAAACTTCTTAGAACTAAATACTACTAGCAATGAAAAGAAACAAACAATTGGTATTTGCAATAACAGATGAATCTCAAAACATTTGGAGTGAAAGATACTAGACAAGAAAAAATATATTCTATGATTCCATTTATATCAATTCTGAGAACATGTGATAGAAATCAGAATGTGGTTATCTGTGGAGGGAAGGAAGAATCGATTCGGAAGGGGCATAAAGGGTGATGGAAATGTTCTGTATCTTGTTTGGGTGGTAAGACCAGAAGACAGTATGAGAAAAGCGTTTGGGATAGAAATAATGTTCAAATCTTGATCTTGGTGGTTATAAAGGTGTACTCACTTTTTAAAACTTCATGGAGCTACAGACTTATGATTTGTGTATTTGGGTCTAAAAAATTGCTAAGCAAATAACTTAAAAAATAAAAAACTGCACCACAGAGTAAATATTTTACAACACATTTGACAGAAAAGGAGCCAATCCCTGAACTAAGCAAAGATTTTAAGCCTGTTTCAGACATGCTGAACTTCAGATAGTAATGGAATATCCACGTGAAAAGATTCAACAAGAATCAGAGATGTCAAAACCAAGCTTGAGATTCAAGATTCAGATTTGGGAGTCATCAGAATATAAATCCAGATATTTTAACAAATGTGAAGTGATATTAACTCACAAAAAACGTTTTTTTGTCAAATCAAACCAAATATACCTGTGGGCCATTTGATTTTGTAGGTTGCTAATTTGCAACGTCTAATGATCACCAGGAATAACATTTGCCCATGCCCTTTATTTTACTACCCCATACGGATATTTATCTTAACAAAAATATGGCACAGCACCAGAAGTGGGGTCCTAAATATTTAGTGTCATGGCAGCCTAGATACATGCTTTTTAACCTTGACTCCTTGAAACTCCAATAAAACAACATGAGATTTTTCTTTAAAAGCATAAGCCTACACAGATGAAGAGAAAAGGAGAAGAGGAAAGTAAACTTTTAGAATGTTGAAAGCTGACGGATATGTGGTAAAAAAAAAAAAAAATTCAGATCTGAGAAAACTGGATTCTAAGGCAAGAGTTGAGAAACCAAGAATAAACTTATCTATTCTCTAGAATCTCTGAAAATGTCAAGAATTGATAGGAATCCCACTACTTATGGAAGTAGGAGTGAAAGGAAGGCTAAAGTAAGGAATATTGGTTGTAAATCTGCTTAAGCAGCAAACTACTCCAGTCATGTGAGCAACAATCAGTCCCCATTTTGGCAAAATACTGAAGAGACTAAAACAGATCATCTCTGAATAGGTAGGGAGACCACCCAAGGTTGAAGGTAATAGTACTGATCTGAAAACAAGAGGATTAGTAGAGCATAAATATACTAAACGCTCTCTTCCTCAACTCAGCTCCCACAATGCTGGCATTCAGATCTTTACCCTCCAGATAGTAGACTGGAAAAGTCTCCTCCAGGGAATCTGAGCACCCGCAGGAGAAATAACTCCAGATATTAAGACCAAAGGCTCACCAACTAAACAGCCCAGCTAGATAACCTCACAGTGAAATTCACAATCAACAAGGCCCACCCACATACCCAGAGCTTCCAATGATGCATCTTATGTCCACTACACTAAAATATGAGTGGTCAACCAAGGAATTATCTGACATCTGAGAAACACCTCTACCAACAAAGTCAGAGATAAAAATAAAATAAAAAATAAAAAACCTGGGGGGAGGGGACTTAGTGGAAACAAACTATATGCAAGGAGATATATAAATAGATATGTCTAAAATCTCACAGAAGTAAAGACAAAATACTGTTAGCATACCCTAAAAAGAAGAAAATAAAGGAAAAGAAATATTTGGAGATCAAAAAAGTTTTTAGAAATTAAAAATCAGAGACCAGAAATGAAATAAAACCAACATTTTTGGAAGATAAAAATGAAGAAATATCCTAGAAGCAGAGCAAGGAGTCAAAAAAATTAAAAAATGTTAAAGAAGAGAAAAGAAAATCAGAGGACCAATCTAGAAGATTAAACATCACTATCTGTCCTAGAATCAAGAAACAGAAAGAAATAAATAATTCAAGAAAACTTCTTAGATCTTAAACACATTATCAGATCAAAAAACAGTTTCCAGGGGTCCCTGGGTGGCTCAGTCATTAAGCGTCTGCCTTCGGCTCAGGGCGTGATCCCAGAGTCCTGGGATCGAGCCCCACATCAGGCTCCTCTACTGGGAGCCTGCTTCTTCCTCTCCCATTCCCCCTGCCTGTGTTCCCTCTTTTGCTGGCTGTCTCTCTCTCTCTGTTAATAAATAAATAAAATCTTTAAAAAAAAAAAAAAAACAGTTTCCAGATTAAATTCCAGACAGGTTCACCAAGTACCCAGCACAATGGAAGTAAACAGGCCCATATCAAAGCACATCATCAGGAAACTACAGACCACAGGAGAAGGTTCTAAAAGAGAAAAAAAGGTAGGTCACAAACTAAAGATGAGAAATTAGAATGGCTTCAAACTTCTCAACTGCAACCCTGGAAGGCTAGAGGGTATGAGAGAGGTGTGTGTCTGGGGCAGGGGTTATTAATAAGCCCACACAGCAAGCAGATCTTGCTTGCTTGTTTCTAAATACCATTACTAAAAGGAACTAGGGTACCTTGGAAAATGGCTATTTATAGGTCTAGGGCAAGAAAAGTACATGTGAGCCTGGAACATATTATTGTGTGATAACCAAGAAAGTACTCAAAGACAAATGAAGACACAGAAATTGGCTTGAGGGGTTCCCCTAGCCAAATGTGGTACAATTTGAGCATCAAAAAGAATAATGAAAACAAAAGATTATAACACACTTATTTAAAAAAAAATCCATGAGTCTATAGTGATAATCAGAAAAAGAAGATAAAAAGAAAAGGGAAATAAAAAGAAAGAGCTTTAAAAAAAAAGAAAAGCTCTTCTTTATATTAAGAAAGACAGCTAATAAATGTCAAAGGAATGAGAGAATTATAAAAATCACCATTTTGTAACCCCAATATAATAAATGATTAAAGCAAGAGGGGCACCTGGCTGGCTCAGTCAGAGGAGCATGTGACTCTTGATCTTGGGGTTGTGAGATTGAGCCCCACATTGGGTATGGAGATTACTTAAAAACAAAAAAATATTAAAATCTAAAGCAAGAATCCTAAAACCAATGAGTGGAAGGTTGTTAAGGAAATAGGACTCAAAATATCACCCCACAGATTACTTAGTAATTGCAAAGAGAAAAAGATACTTTTTCAAGTGATCTGTAGACATCGTCTTAACCAAATAATCAAATTTAGCATAACCTAGAGACAATCTAACAGTATGTGCCTCCTGATTTCATACAGTGAGTGGTACACAATATCACTTATGTCATACTCATACCCAAAACAGTTCATCTGATTCTTCTAATCATGAGAAAATAATTAAATAAATCCAAAATGTCCTGGTCGACAAGACAACTGACCTGGACACTCTCATAAAAAACAAAGAAAAACAGGAAGACTGTTCTAGATTAAAGGGACAAAAAAGTACATATCAACCAACATTTCAGGGAGGAAATGAAGATATAAGACATCAGGGGGATAAATGGGGAAATCTTAATATAAATATTAGATCATGTTATTGAAAAATATATAATGCTCCAACCTGAAAAATAGTGAAGAAACATTAAAAGTTATTCAAAGACATAAATGTAAATACCAAAATAATGCCTTAAAAGATTTGAAAGTTTTTTTGCCCCTAGCAAGAAGGAATGGTGAATGGCAAGTAGGGACGATGCTGCCTGTGTTTCTTCAACAAACATATAGAACTATATTATCTAGATCTTTAAAATATAAGGATGTACAACTTTGATAGAAAAAGACAATATACATATATATGAATATATATATACATATATATATACACACATGCACACACATACACACAAATAGAAGACTTTCAGGATAGTTTATGGTTCGTGTATTAAGAAGGAAAAAATAACTACTAATTAGTATGAATTGGTAAAGGTCAATAAAATTCAGTGTTTAGCATTAGAAAGCAGGACATACACAGATATCTGAGTATAGATTTGTACATAATGTACTGTGATAATTAAGCAATTATTAATAAACTAAGAGGAAATCATTATTTCTCTATTGCAAATGTAGAATATTCTCATTTATTCTGATTTTTCTGTTACTTTAAAACTGTTCATCTTTAAGACATTTTAAAAATTATTACACTAATGATAATCAATAAACTTCTTCAAATGATTCTTCATTTGTCATGTGTTCATTTGTGTTAAAAAACAGAACACGATCTACAGTAGCCCAGTCTGTCAAAATATCACTATCCACACTGCTTTCACTGTGTGTTCCCACTATAAACACTTAGCCTCTGATTATATGCAATGTTCACATGGAAGCTAATCAGTATTTTTTCATTCCTGTTCAGTTGTCTATTTGTCCTTCAACAATATCATCAATCTTTGATTTTACTTATAAAGGACAAGGATCAACAAATAAATGGCTAAGAATTGCTTTATTAGATGATTCTGATGGGCAAATTGCATGAAAAAGAATAAAGGTAGAAAGCAAAACTTCACATGACTCACTATAATTTATAGTAACTTTATCCATGCTTTAACAGAAAAGTAAAAGATTCTTATTAAAAACAGTAAAGAAACCAACTCACCTTTTTGCACTCATCTGTTCTTTTAGCTTACTGTACATTTCCAGCACTGCATTAAAAAATATAACTTATTTTAGCTTTCAAAATGAGAGAAAAATTCAGATGAAAAAATTAAAGCAGGGAAGAACCTATTATAATTCATTAATTTTCTCTATATTTTAATTCAGGCTTATATCTTCAAATAAAATTTTACACATCAAGTAAGTAAAAACATTTTAATGTC
Source organism: Ursus americanus (assembly GCF_024610735.1). NCBI lineage: Eukaryota > Metazoa > Chordata > Mammalia > Carnivora > Ursidae > Ursus > Ursus americanus. Next base: position 33,486,547 of record NC_142132.1, read on the forward strand.
CTCATATGGTGAACATCACATTATATATGTGAACACATTATCTGGAATTTGGAACACTTTCATATGCTGATACCTATAATTGAAACATTAACCTACTAACAATGATCATATTCAGAAACTTAATAGTATCACTTCCCTGTAGTGTAACTGGAAGTTTGGACTTTATTCAAGAGACAAAGTTGAGCAAGTGAGATTGATTAATTTTAATTCAATATATCAAATAAAATACATATACCAAAAATATACCAAACATAAAATTTTACACTAAACTGACAAAAAAAAAACCCTCAAAAGTTTAGAGATTAAATTATAATAAAATCATAAACATAACAAAGCAACTTTGTTTTAACATTTCTATTATAGACTCAGAAATGCAATTATTCAATAAAATTGTTATAAGCTTCAGCAAGAAAACACACTGCCACCAAAAATGTTTTAATGCAACTACCAGATCACCATTTATCCTTAGTAGAATTTCAAGGTATAAAGTGAGTAAACTATCATTGGCTCATCAAGCCAGCTTACATTTTCAGACCAGAGAGACAGACACTTTTTTCCAGATTTTCTATTTTGGCTACTTCCCAGGGGTCCTCAAGGTTACAGAAGATATTTAGTTCACTTGTCTGAAAACCATAAAGCTACAATGGTGGCAATAGTGAACCACCCTAGCCCTGTGATCCTTATGTTTATCTCTATCACAGCGCCTATATTGTAAGGCAGTATTTCTCACATTTTCCAACCAAAACATTAAACACATCACCTGGGAAAACGCCTAAAACTGCTGCTTAAGTATAAACTTTCTTTGAAGTCTCCTGTTTTATCTCAACAATTTATGTAACTTTCATATCTTATTTTCATATAAAAATAATGCTCTCCTCAAAAATAATCAAGTAAAACTAATGTACCAGGAAAATACATTGTTTACCTATGACTTCTTATATCCTCTCATACCCCTCCTAAACCAAGGAGGCATTAGGCAATTATACAATAATTAAGCTCACTTATCTTTATTCACATTAGATTGTAAGATACTTCAGAGCTTAGACTATATCATTTTCAACTTTATATTTCCAATATCTACCATAATGCTGACACAAAAAAGTATTTACGAGTGGATAATTAGATAGAAGGCTAGATGGAGGAAAGGAGGCAGTTCTCAATGTGGCTATTAAGAACACAATGTTTACATGAATTCAGATTGTCTGTCCAGCAAAGACAGTAGCAGTAACAAAAGTCTACCTCTACTTCCCTTTATTTCTCTATTCCAAAAAGCCCTCCAGGGGCATAAGCCGAATTCAGCTCTTTCTCATTCCACCAGTACCCAATTTTTTAGGCTTATTACCATTCAGGGACAAAGCAATCAAACTTAAAGACTGTCTTCATGGCTACTTCAGTGTATCTAATGGTGGCAAAGAGGTATTATTAAACATTACTATAAGGAAGTAGGTTTCTCAACCCTGAAACTGAACATAATAAGCAGAATTTTATTTACTCAAAGTTAATGTGCAAATATCCATGGTCCAGAGATTAAAATGAATAGAATTTCAATGATTCTAAAAAAAAAGAAAAGTTATTCTCACAAGGTCAAAAAACAATGTTTTTTAGTTAATAAAATCTGCTGACAGTTTTAACATACAATTTGTGTTCTAAGCTAAATTTACATTATATAAATATTATACAAAGCATCTCATTCTATTCCCCTGGACATGGAGGTTCAGGTTCCTTCCTAAAAAAAAATAAGTTTAAAAAACGGGATAGTAAGATGGATTCAGCTCACTATATGAGAAAAAGATGACATACACATTGTCTTCCTTTTGTATGAACAGGATACATCAGGGGAAGGAAAATACTGGTGAGTTTCTTCAGAATTTATTTGATGTCCCAGTAATATCTGAGCCATAACAGAGAGATCAAAAACTCAGAAACCTAAAAAGTCAGTCTTTCCAAAATATAAGAGTAAAGGCAAAACCAAAGAAGGGAAAAGACCTAGCACTTCTGAATGTTTTTTTACTTTATCAGCAAAACGAGACTGTGAGCAAAGCAAACCAACTTGCTTAAGTGACAAACAGAAAATAGTGGAAAATCAGAGGTAAAAAATTAGGCGAATTAGGAAAAGGCAAGGACATGTAATCAAAAGATACTCTCCTCCATGGGAAAGTATTCTGAGGAAAAACAAAAAAGCAGTGGGAGGGGGGTGAGGGACAAAGGACAAACTAGGCAGGAAGGAAATGGGAGAGGTACAGGTTGTTCTAGGAATCTGATGTGACAGATTATCAAACAAAACTTTATAAGATAAGAAAACCATGAAAATTCAAGGACTAAAATAGATAAGAAAGATAACCATGAGCTTTTGGGGGCAATCACCAAAAAATCTGTAATTCCCATAATGAATAAAGACCATATGCTATCATTAAATTATAATTTTACCAAGCCAAGCATTACATTATAGACAAGTTTAACTCACCTGGAAGGCATAACTGCAATTTTTCTACTACTATTGTAATGTTCCTCTGCTGAATTCTACATCGAATAATATCTTCTGTTTGGACTATCACCTTAGAAAAGAAGAAATGCTCATATTTTTAAGCAAACAGTTAAATTGCATCCACATATTGAGTATGCAAGAAATGTATCATATTCTAACCTCCTTTCCAGCATCTTGAAATCTTCGGTTGGTATCAGTAACTTGCACCTTAAAAATAAATTCACCTTAGTTAGACAAATATGCATAAAACTGCCCTGATATAACTGCTCACCCTTGTAATCAGATCATGCTTCATGAGAAACTTAGAACAAAGAAATGCAAATTCAAATTAACTCTACAGCTTGAACTTGAACTTTTGATTGAAAAGGGCTTTTGTTAACTTCAATTACTTATGACAGTTCTTTTTAACAGATTCTGTGGCAAACTTCTCAAATTTAATCTAGATTTTTGAACTTTACTTGCTTCTCTAAGTCTGTCAAACAATTCAAATCACTGACCCAATTGACCACTGGTCCCCTTTTTGATAACTTCAATGAGGTCTATGTGCCATTCATTGTCTGTATGAAATGGTGATTGCATTTTATGGTAATTAAACATTCATACTTTGCTGAATGCAAACACTGGGTGGTTGATTAACATCAAACACGGAAATTTCAATCCACAGCAACATTTTAATGCTGCAGGTGCAGACAAAGCTCAACCTCAAATTTTCCCACATATTAAGTGACTCATTAGGTCATCATAGTAAGGAAGCACATTCTAGTTTATTAAAAATCTCATTAATTTCTGAACAAAGATGCTCAGTGACCTCATTGATGCTGTATTTGGTCTCTTGTTATCTGAATATCCTTTATGTAATAGTTTTCTGATCATAACCTTTAGTGAACCGGGGTCATTTTATCTGCTAAATTCTCCAAATGTAAAGAAAGATAAATGGGCAAATTCTTACAACTAAATACTTTTTATTCTGACTGAACAAATTCAGGTCTCATTTAATAAATGTTTTTTGCTGTGTGGCAGAAAATACAGACCAATTTTCTTTAAGAAAATTATGCTCTATTAAACTAAAAAAAAGTTTCAATATTAAATTTTTGAGAACACACTCATTTTTTTTTAATTTTTAGAGGATAGCTTTTTACTATGATACTAATTGCCATTTTTAAAATTCTAAAACTGCAAATGAGGCCTTCCTTTGTATGAATTTTTTTAGTTCATTTCCCTGCATGGAAAGAAATCCTGTTAAGTCAATGCATTACTTGCTTTACAAAAAAGAGATTACGCCTGTCATTAGCATGACAACTATGTTAATAGAGCATAAAGAGCATTTCCAAATATACACACTAATTCCCTTCTTGAAAATAGTACATTTAATAATGATTTGTACATAGGCACTACAAACTAATACTTCACAAATTTAATGAGAGCATTAAAAATAAAGAGAATTTTAAAATATTTCTTACCTTCAGTTTTTCTGCATCAGTTCTTACTTTAAGGAGCTCTGTAATAGCATCTACAAAACCCTGATGATGAAAATTACACATCTTTTCAATTTCCTTGTCATGATTACGGATACAAGCATCTAACTTTTCCATGAACTTCTTGTGTGCATTTGGTTGGTCATCATACACAGACCTGAATGTACACAAAAAAGAAAACTAACATTAACTTCCCAGTTCACCAAAATTTATTCTTTATTAAGCCCATTCTTTGCAATAGCTAATAATTTTTTTTTGCTTTGTAATCAGTATATTAAGGAGACATTCATACATTTCAAGAATTACTTAATTCTGATATCCAGATTTAAGCCTGTGAATATGACTTTTAAATATACAATTAAAGCCATTCATCATAGTATGATATAGTACCAACATTAAATTACAGTTATTTCAGAATATAAGTTAAATTGTTTAAAGTAAGCAAGCCTGTAACACACCTAAAAAACACCTTCCTATCTCTTACATGCAAATTACTTCTCCAGCACAAAGGTCTCTTCACTCTAAATTACCCTGCTCCCAAAGTCACCACTCTGAAGCTTACCATGGTCCAAAGGGAAGGGGAAAAAATGTCATCAGGACTGATATATCCAAAAAACCCAAAAAACAAAAAAACAAAACGAAACAAAAAAACGATGGCACAGCAGAAGGGAGTGCAATTCTACAAGTTTGAGCCCTCAAGCAGCAGCATATTACGATAAATCCTTTCTTTAGAAAGGCATCATTTCCATCACTGATACCACAGACCAATTTACATAGCAAGCTATCTTCAAGTAACAGCTGAGGCAACAGAATAAATGCAGAGGCATCACAATTAATCCCACTTAATAATATAACCATGGATCAACAATTCTCTACATATTAAGTTCTTTGATTGCCAACTGAATACAAGTTTTAACTTCATAGCAACAGTTCGTAATCTTTTTTTTTTTTTTTAAAAAGACTTATTTATTTCAGAGAGGGAGAAAGCACAAAAGGGAGAGGGGGAGGGAAAGGGAGAGAGAGAATCTCAAGCAGTCTCCATGCTGAGCACAGAGCCTGATGCAAGGCTCAATCTCAGGACCACAAGATCATGACCTGAGCTGAAACTAAGAGTTGGACGCTTAACTGACTGTGTTACCCAGGCTCCCGCAAGGGCTGATAACCTTAAAATAAAACTGGATTGATAGTACTGTCACTAGTAGAAATCATTTGTATGAAAAATAATTTCTTTTTGAACTTATTATTAAGTGAACCACAAACCCTCTAGATATCTGGAAACTGTCTGGATATCAGGAAATAAAGGTCTGAGGCTCAGGACATGAGTCTTTAGCATACTAGTGTTCAAAAAAGAATCACTGAGTGAATGATTAAAGAATGATGAACAAACTCCTGATTTCTACGGTACTTACTGTGTCAGGACATATTCTAAGTGCTTTATATATTAATTTTTTAATCTTACAACAAACTTGTATAAAGTAAGTATTATTATTACCCTTGCTTTACAAGTTACAGATTATGTAACTGGTGTAAATTCCACACTAGCAAGGGACAGATGAGTATGAATCCTGGCAATCTGGCTCCAGAGTTCATATTCTCAAACACAAGGCCATACTACAGTCACCACAATGTTCTCTAAATATGGTGTACATATTCCTACTGTATCTCAGCTCATGCTATCTCCACATAAAGGGCATCACCTCCCTGCCAACCACCATTCAGAAAAGGATTAACTTTGCCCAAGGAAAGGTTTGGCCCTTGCCCCCAGCTCCTGGGAGGTAAGCCTTCAGAATGTCCTACCTGATAGTTGTCTTTACTTGGGGGCTGTGGGCAATGCCAAATAATCAAGGATAGCAAAGTGGTTTACAATGTGATTTAGAGGGGATGGGGGCCTTCGGCCACATTGTATCAGCTCCAGAGAGTCTACAGACTAAGGGTAAGCAACTCACGGCAGTCACCCATGTCTATGTGACCAACCCCCAGGAAAAATCCTGGACACAATGGCTTAGGTGGTTGGCAATGCTCCATGATTACTGGCACACATCATTGCTGAGAGAAGTGCTGTCTACATGACCACTGGGAAAGGACTACTGGAAGACTCTGCTTTGAACTCTCCTAGGCCCTGCCTTATATGACTTTTCCTGATGTTAATTTTAATCCGTATTCTTTTGCTGTAACAAACAGCAACTGTGAATATAACAGCTTTCTAAATTCTATGAGTACTCCTACTGAACTTGAGGGTAGTCTTGGGGACCTCCCAAAAATGTGCCCCCCCAATCTGCTGCCTATTGTTTGAGATTTAGTTCAATTCCCATTTCCTCCAATAGGACTTTGTCAATGATTTCCATGCCAAGTAATCTCTTCATAAGCAGAATAGGTAAATTTACACTCCTTTCCACTCATTGTGACATGTACATACATTATATTTTGTACTGTAATTTAAACCTTTCAAATATACATCCCATATTTTGTTTCTTCATATCAATCATAAGCTTCTTGAGTGTAGCCTCCATGTTATAGATTTTTTTTTTAAAGATTTTATTTATTTATTTGACAGAGATAGAGACAGACAGCGAGAGAGGGAACACAAGCAAGGGGAGTGGGAGAGGAAGAAGCAGGCTCATAGCGGAAGAGCCTGATGTGGGGCTCGATCCCATAACGCGGGGATCACACCCTGAGCCGAAGGCAGACGCTTAACCGCTGTGCCACCCAGGCGCCCCTCCATGTTATAGATTTTTAATGAGTACATATTATAATACTAGAGATAGCAATATTGGGTAGCAATTATTAAAAATTTGGGCCTTTAAGAGCTGAGCTGGAACTAGGCTCTGATTCTGGACATCTTCTCTTTTCTTCCTATGCTACTCTCTCAGTCTCATCCAGATTTGGAGTTTTATATTCCATAAGAACACTGACACCTCCCAAATTTATGTTTCTAGCCCCAACCTCTCCCCTGAACTTCAAACTCATATATTTCTCCAACTGGGTATCTGATAAGCATTTCAAATATGTCCAAAATGATTTCCTACCTTCTTCCTCAAACCTGCTCCTCTCAGTCTTCCTTCATCTCAGTAAACTCCATTCTTCTAGTTGCTCTGGCAAAAAACCTTGAAATCACCCGACAGTTCTTCCTCTCGCTCTCCCCACCAAAATAATCCAGCAAATCCAACCACATTTTACAACCTCTACTGGTGCCACCCTGGACTAAGCCACCATCATCCTGCCTAGAATGTTACCATAACTATGAACACATATTGAAGTAATATATATACACACATTTCTAAATTTTTTAACCTATTTTAGTACAAGTTTGTAATTTATCTGGCTCTTAAAAAACCAGGTAGTAAACAGAACATACCCTAAGAATTGTACTCTCTTTTTTCTGTTACAGCTGTAGCATTGTAGCAAAAATCTAAGAGATATTTCAGGACTGCCCCACTACAATGTCCCTCCAAAGAGGGTTTGCCTCTGTCAGTCCAAAAGTAATACTGTTATCTCTTTAAAAAATATTAATAATAAACAAAAAGAAGAAAAACAATAGTTATTTTCCAGAAGTCTATTTTATTCTAGAAAGTTATAGTCCATCTTTTGGTGTGTCTTTCTAATTTATTCTCCAGATTTTAAAAACAAAACTACTTCTAATTTATAATAATTCAAGACACTGCCAGTGCATCTAGTATAGCATCCCAGGTGAATGCCTCTTTTTCTACTGAGGTTATGAGTATGGAGAAAAGCAGTATCAGAACATATGCAATACTCACCCCCCATTAATAAAAAACCAAAGCATGAAATGGGTGAACTATTTATATCCCATGCCTTCTGCTGTTAAAATAGAACTGTAAGCCCCAATAAAAATAACATTAAGGAATCAGTCCTGTGAATGATCCATCTTTTACTACTAAGTCTTAGTCTCTCCTGACTCCTGATAACCACTTGCTGCTACAGACATAAATACAAGCTGCAGCCCAAGCTGATATAACCTGCGTGTCACCCATAATCCATATCAATGAGATCATTCTGAGCAGAGTACACAGAAATAAAAGAAGTGGAGATGAGGAAACATTCTAAACCACAAAAATAAATTGCATTTTTTAAAATGTATTGAAGGCTCAAGCAAGTGCCAGAATCCAAAATTCATCACAAGATAGAATTTGGCCCTGAAAAGGACCCTAGGAAGTTCCTAGTTCTGACTTTCTCAACTTAATAGATGCAGCACAAATCTAAGAGCCAGACACAAGCACTCAAAGTGGAATGAATACATGTAGTTGATTTAACCCTCTATCCACTCTGGTGAAAATATTAGAAATAACTAGTCCGAAAATTTGCGAATAAAGCCAACAATAAATAGGTGAGAGAATAGAGACAAACAGGAAAGGAGAAAGAGTGGATATGCATAGGAACACTGGAAAAGGGAAAAAAGCAAAAGCAATTCCTCTCCCAAGTATTTCCTGCACCATATACATAGTAGGAATTATCCATCTTTCCTCTGAAGGGACCTACGTTTAATTAGAGATACCTTGGAAAGACAGTGGAGGGAGGATATGGAAAGCAGAGAAGATGTGCACTCCCTGTCAACAATTCCTCACAGTCACTGAACTGACTAAATAGATGTCATATCTGCTGCTTCTGGCTTAATGTGGTGAAGATAAAAAAAACACAGTAACACACCAAGTACTTATATTAAGTACTTTGCATGCATTATCTCATTAATATTCACTACAGCTTTACAAGGTAGACTCTATTAGCATCCCAAAGTACAAATGTAGTTTGGGAAGATGAAGACTTTAAGTCCAAAGTCACACAGTAGTAGGGCCAAGATTTAACCCCAAGTCTACCCGATTCCAAAGCCAGCGCTCTTAACCGTTATGTCACATAAACTCTCCAATCAGAAATGGTGATAAGCAGCAAGGAATGCAGAGAAGTTATGGGCATAGCAACTAACCAGATCACCTTTGAAGATCAACAATTGAGAATGACTCGATAGGGAATCCCTGATGTGCACTGTTGCACCCATCAGGTGAAATCATCCAATGGACAGAAAAAAAGGATGAGAACTGAGGCATAGCTAATTGTTAGGCAGTATTAAATTACAAATGCAACAAAATATAGAGGAGCAAAATACGAAGTAGAGAAAACTAAGGGCCCTTTACTTGTCTAACCTCAGCCGAAGGCTCTAAAAAATCTATTTTTTCTTGTCTTTGAGTGACAGTTTTTATTCTTTGAAATTGTGATCTGTAGGACAAGAAAGGAAATACCATTCAGCACTATTCAATCTTTGAACCCTAAGTCAGTTAACAGTTTTATCCATCTAATTATTAATGTACCAAATACATGCTGTACAAGCAATATACATTTTTAATGAATCTTTCTGCTTTTAAAATGTTCCTCAGAATGCTATAATGTCTACCGGCAAGCCTAATCAAATTCTATAAACAAATACACACAGACATATGGCAAAACCAGAAAGCTGGTAAATTTTCCACTATCCCACATCCACTAAGGTTATAAATTAATGCTCCATATACAGTTGAACCTTGGACAACGATTTGAACTGCATGGGTACACTTTCAAGCAATTTTTTTTCAATAGAGTATAGTACTGTCTCTTCCTTAAAACTTTCTTAATAACATTTTCTTTTCTGTAGCTTACTTGATTGCAAGAATACAGTATATAATACACATAACATACAAAATATGTGTTAATTGACTATTTATGGTATCATAAGGCTTCTGGTCAACAGTAGGCTCTTAGTAGTTAAGTCTTTGGGAGTCAAAAGTTATATGCAGATTTCCAACTGCACAGGGGGTCAGTGACCCCTAACCGCCACATTGTTCAAGTGTCAATTATACATATAATAACTTCAATGTAAGAGAGTTCAGTCTTCCCTTCCAAAAGCTTAGCACAATAAAGCCTTACTTCTACCAAAATGTAAAGCTAATCACGCCAAAAGGCAGATGTAAAATAAATTTAAAAGAAGGGATGACTTAAAAACTTCATGTGAACAGAAAATAAGGATAGAGTATGCTACACTAAGAGATTTTAATTTATATATTTTAATTTTAGCAAGTAGGAATGCATAAAAACAATGTATGTGTCTTAAAATCATTGCTTAGTACACATTTCCTATCTTCAATATACCTAATCTTCCACTCCAAAGCAAAATGTTGACATATGAGTGATCATACATTATTTGACCATCTGATGTATCAGGCTTATAGCATTTAAACAAGTAAATCATCTTTCAGAAATGCCTTCTTGAATTGTATGTACAGGGCTCCACCTAGTGGTAATAAAAGAGATAAGAAAAACTAAGAACATTAAAATGTTAAAATTGCTTCTTTAAAAATTAACGTTATCAAATCAAATGTCTTAATGGAGGAACTCAGACTACTTCAAGTTTTGGGACAAATACTCTATTCTATTAAGAAGATAAATGATTTATTAATCATTCCAGTTTTTTTAAGGAGAACATCTTTTTGATGGAAAACAAATAACATTCACGAAATATTATGTGAAAAAGGACTCTTTTATTAATGGAAACACATTAGGATATTTTTTGCCAAAAGGCACATAATATTGTTATACCATTTTCAGTATCTTTTTCTTTCACCATACTTTCACTGTAAAAAAAAAAATTCCAGAACAATAACTGTAAAGAGCATAAAATGTACAGGTTTCTCCTACTATCTGAAGGTAGAGAGCTCCTATGAAACCAAAATCGTGTAGACTGAAGAAGCAATTATTACTAATTTATACAGAAATATTTTTGAGCATTCCCAGACCCCCCAAAAAAAACCTCTCTTAGGTTTTTCTGATATATCTTAGAATACATCTCGCTAACAGATGTACAAAACAAAGATAAAACGCAGATGCTCACAGACACAGTTCAGAGCTATGGCTGTTTGATGCTAAGTGTAGATCCCCAGGAAGGAGCTTGGCAGTGCCACTCCTGCTGCTCATGCTGCTGACTGCAATTTTCACTTTCTTTTTTCACAAAAGCAAAAATCCTCTTTGGATTTCTTTCAGTTAGTGGAAACAGGTATTAATGTAGGTCTTTTGTAAAAGTGAACTGATGTAACATAAACTTTAAAAAAGCAGGGGACACCTGTATTTATTTGCTGAGAAATGACTTTTTAACTTCTAGTAAAATGTTTACATTTTTAAAAAATTGATAAAAATCTCAAATACCCAATCCAATTTCCCTAAACTACCTGTATTTACTGAAGCACTATAGTTTTCTAGACAGAATAAAAATGGCCTTTCTCGATCTCAGAATCCTTCATTCTCCAATAGAACAGATATTCTATTGCATAACTACAAAAGAGCATAGCCAAGCCTACACAGAATAATGTGAAGATACTCACCTAAAGTCATTACCGTTAAAATACTAAACATTGGCAGACTTTCCTGTGAATTTTATTAAATGTCAATCAACTGCTGTTAAGGAAAAATTACGAAATACCAAATCTTAATTATTAATGATTAGAAATACAAAATTAAGATTAGTATTTAGACATTAAGTTTGATATGACATTTGAAACTGTTTAAAGAATAGCAAGGTAATGGATTTCCAAAATACTGTAAAGCTAAAGGCAAAAATACTATTCAAGAATCCCTGGGCATTAACACCGCATTTACTGTTGGTGTCAATACTTTCTACAAACTTTTATCAGAAAAGAAATGTCTGAAACACCTGGGTGGCTGAGTTGCTTAAGCATCTGCCTTCGCTAGGGTCATGATCCCACCTATGAGGTGCCTGGGATTGAGTCCTGTATTGGACTCCTTGCTCAGTGGGGAGACTGCTTCTCCCTCTGCCCCTTCCTGCCACTCTCCCGGCCTGCTCGTGTGTGCGTACACACACGCACATGCATGCAATCTCTCTCTCTCTCTCTCTGATAAATAAAATCTTTAAAAAAAAAAAAAAGAAATGTGCACTGTTTTATCTCTGGTAAAACAGTATCAGCTACTTCTAATCTCCACTGGATGATTTTTAATGTCGTTTTTAAATTTTTCAAACATTAACCATATTTTCTGCTAGCTCTTAAAATGATACATTAGCCTTAATTCTATATTTCCGGTAATAAAAAAATTGCTTTTACATCCTTTCAAACACTCTTTATTCTTCCAGTCCATAACCATTTTTACTATCCTTTCACCAGTGTTTCAAATGTCATATCAAACTTAATGTCTAAATACTAATCTTAATTTTCTATTTCTAATTATTAGTAATTAAATTTGGTATTTCATATTAGTGAGACTGCTTATGATACTTTAATAATTTCATATTTATACTGAATGCTTTTCAGATTCTAGGTACTGATCTAATTAGTACTGAAATTTTGCTTACTAACATTTTGCTACTAACATTTTGCTTACTAACGTTTGCATTTTGCTTACTGACATACCTTTTTCTGAATATTAAGTAAATTTATAAGACAATTAACCACTCTATTATCAGCTTTTGACAAATTAAATATTCCTAAAAATGATGCTATGAAGATAATGTTAAAAATAATAATAGAAAAACTAATCAGAAAATTTCAAAATCTGTGAGGTGCCTGGGTGGCTCAGTCGTTAAGCGTCTGCCTTTGGCTCAGGGCGTGATCCCAGGGTTCTGGGATCGAGCCCCACATCAGGCTCCATGTTCTTCTGGGAGCCTGCTTCTTCCTCTCCCACTCCCCCTGCTTGTGTTCCCTCCCTCACTGGCTGTCTCACTCTCTGTCAAATAAATAAATAAAATCTTAAAAAAAAAAAAAAAGAAAGAAAATTTCAAAACCTAATAAAACCGGGGCACCTGGGTAGCGCAGTCGTTAAGCATCTGCCTTCGGCTCAGGGCGTGATCCTGGCATTCCGGGATCGAGTCCCACATCAGGCTCCTGCGCTGGGAGCCTGCTTCTTCCTCTCCCACCCCCTTGCTGTGTTCCCTCTCTCGCTGGCTATCTCTCTGTCAAATAAATAAATAAAATCTTTAAAAAAAAAACAACCTAATAAAACCATCCTATACAATACAAATTGCTTGCTAAAACACTCAAAACGTTTTTTTTTTTTTAAGATTTTATTTATTTATTTGACAGAGAGAGAGACAGCCAGTGAGAGAGGGAACACAAGCAGGGGGAGTGGGAGAGGAAGAAGCAGGCTTCCAGCGGAGGAGCCCGATGCAGGGCTCGATCCCAGAACACCAGATCACGCCCTGAGCCGAAGGCAGACGTTTAACGACTGAGCCACCCAGGCGCCCCCCTCAAAAAAAATTTTTTTAAAGATTTTATTTATTTGACAGAGAGACAGCCAGCGAGAGAGGGAACACAAGCAGGGGGAGTGGGAGAGGAAGAAGCAGGCTCCCAGTGGAGCTCCCAGCAGAGCAGGGAGCCTGATGTGGGGCTTGATCCCAGGACCCTGGGATCACACCCTGAGCCAAAGGCAAATGCATAACGACTGAGCCACCCAGGAGCCCCCCCCCAAATTTAAAAACAGATTTTGGGGGGCACCTGGGTGGCTCAGTCAGTTGGGCATCCAAATCTTGATTTCAGCTCTGGTCATGATCTCAGGCTCATGGGATTGAGCCCAGCATCACGCTCTACACTCAGCAGGGAGTCTGCCTGAGAGTCTCTCTGTTTCCCTCTGTCCTTCCCCTCACTAGCATGTGCTCTCTCTCCCTCCATCCCTCCGCCTCTCTCTCTAAAATAAATAAATATATTTTTTTAAAAACACATTTTTTGTATATCAGTAAATTTGGTAAATTCAACAAATTGGTTGTGCAATTCCCTTCAGGAGCCTTTAGATTTAAGGTGCCCAAAATTTCAGCAGCACCCATGTGAAAAACAAAGAGCTAAAATATTAATCAAAGATAGCAAATGAGTTATCATTTGGGAGAAGGGCCCCCCTTTTTTTTCTTTTAAGCAACAAATAGCAAATATACCATCTCCCTACCTTAAATGCACAAAAGGCTTGCTTAAAGTATCACTTGATATTGGAAAAAATACATGTAATTCTACTTAGCAATATAAAATAGCAAGAAAAAAGTAGTCAATATAAAATTATCATACCCAGTACTAACATTTTCCCAACCATTTTATCAAATATATCACACATGAATAACAATGTTCCCATAACTTTCCCTGACACTCTGTAATCCAAGAGTAAATAAGAAATGAAATAGCTCCAAAACAGTAACACCTGGATAAAGACAAAGGAGTATTCTTTCCAACAATGTTCATTAAGTACCAACCATATGCAATAGAAAGTGAAAATCAGGTGCAGAAAACAGACATATGCACAGTTAACTTTAACACAGAGGTTTACTGATCCCTATATCATTAAAAATTTATCTGTACTGTGCATAATTCTTCAAAAAGGTAGGAAAATAAATGAAGTAGTTTTACAACATAGGTCCAAAATTCCTCAACATACTTTCCATTGAGAGGTGGGATCTATATCCCCTACTTCTTTTGAATCTGGGCAGGCTTCTGAGTACTTTGACCAATGGAATATGACAGAAGTAATTACATGCAACTTCAGAAACTAGAAAAAACCATGCAGCTTGTCCCAGGATTTCTTTAGACACCCACTCTGGGGAAAGCCACCCAACATGTAAGAAATCTATCCTTAAAATGCTGGAGGGACGGCTGGGTGGCTCAGTTGGTTAAGTGTCTACCTTCAGCTCAAGTCAGGATCCCAGGGTCCTGGGATCGGTCAGCATCCAGCTCTTGGCTCAGCAACTGGCTCAGTGGGGAGCCTGCTTCTCCCTCTGCCTGCTGCTCCCTCTACGTGTGCACCCTCTCCCTCTCTCTCTCTAACAAATTAAATAAATAAATAAATAAATAAATAAATAAATAAATAAAGTGCTGGAGAGACCACATATGTGAACACTACAGAATGACAGCCATATCAACTGCCAGCAATGTGAGTAAGTCATCTTGGCTGTGTAGTCCAGATAATTTCAGCCCCAGTAGCAACTAATATCTGACTGCAACTGTACGAAAAACCCCAAGTCACAAATGCCCAGCCAAATCTTTCCTGAATCCCTGAAAAAAGGTTTACAAGTACAATACAAATTATTTGGACATCAGCATAAAATATGTAAATTTGATAATTAAATTTAAATATTTTCCTAAATAATTTCTTTTTTTTCCTTCTATCTCTTTTTTCCTTTTGGCACTAGTCCTTTTTGGTACTGACCATAACTTCTTTTTCCACTGCAGGATGCCCTTTCCCCACGAGATATGCCTCAATCTTTTTCTTTTTTAGATTTTATTTATTTATTTGTTTGAGAGAGAGAGAGAGATAGCAAGAGAACATAAGCCAGGAGGAGAGGGAGAAGCAGGCTCCCCACTGTGCAGGGAGCCCCATGTGGGGCTCTATCCCAGGACCCTGGGATCATGACCTGAGCCCGAAGGCAGATGCTTAACCAACTGAGCCACCCAGGTACCCCAATACGCTTCAATCTTAATATTCCTTCAAAATTCAGCTCCAGACAGTTCCTTTAGGAAAATTTCATCAATAACCACATTGGATAGTAACTTACCCATTACCTGAAATTTCCCCCTTTAATTAATTTATATAACACTATCTTTTTAAAAATTTATCTTTTATTTATTTGTATAACACATAAAATTTATTCTCTAATTATTTAGTGTATATTTCATCTTCTAAATTCTTTGAGAACTGAAGGTGTCTTCTGTTTCTATGTTCAATTCACAAGTGCCGAAACAATGTAAAGAAGTGCAAATCTTAATAAAAAGAATAGGGTCACTAGAGGGCACCCTTCACCAAAAAGTATAAATCCAAATATTTTCTTTTACTACTGAATCAAAACATGGTGTGAATCTCATACTCAACCAAATTAACAAAAACTATAAAATCAAATAATGTTTCCTCTTTTTTGAAGCTGCTTTATCCTGATACCTATTACTTTAATATAACAGTTAAAAGTAGAAAAGAACCATAAACACCATAAACATTTTCTGACAATTCCAGGCTCATAATTTTTGGAAGACCTAGAAAAGCTACCATCATATAAGTAGATCCTGAAGTAAAAACAAGAACTTTACTAAACTGCACAATATATTAAAAATGAAAGTCACATATAGATGTATTTAATTTAAACTTCGGAAGAAAGCATTCAAAACTATACATTTTAAAAATAAATATATATTAATAAACAATTTAATTTTTACAATGTTTTTCAAAAGACAAAAAATTTTAACAAATAAGTATAATTCACAAATAGTATGGAGGAAAACAAACATGGTTACCCTGATATAAGGCTGATCTCAATCCCCACTATTGATCCTGACCACAGTCCACTGCTGTTGGTCATTTCACAGCTTTGCAGAGACAAGAGTAAGATGAGAAGAACAATTCCGTGTCCACTCAAAAGCAGAATGTAATTAACAAAAATAAATAAATAAAAATAAGCTTTTACTTTTGTATTAGTACTTTGCAATCCACAGAGCAATTTTACATAGTACATCATTGCATTTGATCCCAAGAACCCTTGGGAAATAGGGCAACTGGTTTTATCTCTATCTCACAGACAAAGGAAATGAAGGTCTGAGAAGTTAAAGATTTGCTCAACACAATGTTCCTACTAAAAAGGCCAGAGTGGAGTGCCTCAGTGGCTCAGTCAGTTAAGTGGCCTGAGTGGCTCAGCTCTTGGTTTCAGCTTAGATCATGATTTCCAGGTCCTGGAATCAATATGTGTGATGGGCTCCATGCCCAGCGGGAAGTCTGCTTAAAAATTCTGTCTTTCCCTTTCCCTCTGTCCCTCCCCCAGCGTGTGTTCTCTCTCTCTCTCATAAATAAATAAATCTTTAAAAAGGCCAGAGGCAGGTATACAATCCAAGTCTCAGACCCATAAGGAGTGTTGGAAAATACTGCACAAGAAAAGGTAAAAGCAGCTCACTGCACAAAAATCACCATTCTGTTGCTGAAATTATTTACCTTAAATATGTCAGTAATAGTGTCATTGCTCATGTCTAGAGTATCTTTGCTATTACTATGGCAATGCCTCTATTAATGAAGTCTGAAAATTAAGCTCCTTTATAATAAAGTTGGCAACACCTAGACATCAACAATATATACACACACTCTCACAAGCCACACAAAGAACAGTTGTCTGCCTTCACATTCAGACATGACAAAAACAGAAAACAAAATAACAAACACACCATTGCACACAGATTCTATTAGGCCTGATCTACCAAACTAAAAAGAACCAGCCCTTCTTGTAAGACAGGCCTAAAAGCAAATTTGACTTACATGCTTTTTACCACAGGAATGAATGAAAAGATAGGAATGAAAAGGGAGGGTAGGGAATGATGGTGGTGTTTTGGTTTTTTCATCATTTAGAATTGGAAAAAGAATATGGAGAAGATAAAAGGTTAGGGATTTTTCCTGCATCAAGCAGCCCCCAACTCCTGGAAAGAATAAACTGGAGACTGACCTTACTAAAGTTACCAGAGTCCTGTATCTGAGAGCTGCAGAAGAATAAGGAACCTACATCACTTTATTGTGAGTTAATTTTAATATCTGAGCCTCCTCTGACCAAGGACAAGTTTAAAATACTGAGTATAGTCTTAGTCACATTCCTTACCATTCCCAATCTTAATGTAAACCTTTCCATGTTTTGGTTTCTTTAGTTAAAATTTAATAATGTTTTTACACTGCAGCTTTCATTATCTGATCGTCTAAATTAGAAGGCAAAACATAATGATTAAGAGTACAGGCTCAGAGGCCAAAGGGTCTATGTTCACATCTAGCTGCACCACTTACTATGTGCCTAAGGCAATGACCTAATCTATCTCTACCTCAATTTCTTCATCTGCAGAATAGGTATATAATAATGGTACCTCATTTGCTTCTTGTGAAGATTAAATAATACATTTAAGTGTTTAAAAGAGAGACACACAGTAAATGTTTAATAGATTTTTATCAGCTATTATTATCTACATGATTACTTTTACTTTGGGAACAAAGATCTTAGGAAATTATTTTAGAGTTAATATCACTGCTTATAGAATTTGACAAAAATAAGAACTAAAGGGACAACAATAAGAAAATAATCAAACAGGATGAAAATTTATACAAGGCAATTTTAACTTCATTTAACAAATACTTAATACTCAAAATTTAACTTGTTGAATGGCATAGATTCGTTCAATATTCAACAAATAAATAATATTTGTCATTTCAAATACAAGAATATACTAGAATTAATGTCAATTATGATTTTCCTTCAGTAGTAGGAAACAACTGTTTTTTTAAACCTCTCTATTCTTCTATATTTTTCAAGCTTTCTATAAAACAAAAGGCTTTTGTTTTTCATTTATTCGGTTCATAAAGTATTTATTGAGAGTCTGCTGTACCCAAGACATTACGCTATGTAACATGGTCAGAACTAATCAGATATGTATAACAATCATAGGCCTCAGGGACAATTTCATTAGGCCTGTATTTAAGACATGTATTTAAGACATACATATTAAAACATACATTCACACACAACTAAATAACACTGTATAGCATTTTAAAAATCCATGGTATAAGAACTCAGACACAAGAAAAAAATTACATATATATATATATCCACCTAGAATACTATGTTCTAAGATGCAAAGATTTCATGGAGGAAATGAGACCTAAGGTGAGAATTCAATGATAGGTAATATTTGAGTAGTTGGAGAAATAAGGAGAGGGGAATCAATCATGGGTAAACACAGGCAGAAAAGGATATGGCACTGTGAAAAAGGCAAACAGTTTAACTGACATGAAGGACGTACAAAGTAGTGGGAACTCTATTATAACTCTTAGTTATATTTTATTTAATCTTTATTTGGACAGTGGCCTGGGAGTGGCAAGATCCTCCTCTGTGATTTTGATCAAAGATGGATCCTCTCCCCAGAAAAGTTCACAAACACAACTGTAATATACACTTTCTCTCTGAGAACTGCTGACCATCTACAAAGTTGGAAAAGCAATACAGTCTTTTCCACTCATAGTACATTGCCCAGAGGTGTACAAACTTATCCAAACTGGTTCGATCAAATATACTCGTTCAGGAATTTTGAACTGGAATTCAGAGACAGTCAGCCACATGTGCCAGATTGACATATGGAAGCTGTAGGTGGTCATCCTCCACTAAGTACAGAGAGAAGCAGAGAAAGCTACACTTCAAAGGAAAATGAAGACAGAAAAAGAAACACAATCTTCTACCTCTTTATTTCAATCTTTTAAAAAGCATGATTGCCTTTAGAATTTTGTGAGACCCAGTAAGTTTCCACTATTTTTTTTTTTCATATTTCCTTAAGCTAACTCAATTTGGTTTGGTACCTACAACTAAAAAAAAATCCCTAAGACACTTATCCATGCACACACCCACACATACATATACATTTCTTAAAATTGTAAGGGGTTTACAAACCCCCTCATCTGACCAATAAATACACTAGAGTACATCTTCCCAACTGAATAAGTTTACAGGCATACCACAATGACCATCTCTCAATTTTTCTGTTTGTGCCATGACATAAAAAATGTGGGAAGTATTATCACAAGATAATCCATAAATAAGAGTCTAAAGATAGTTTAATTTAATACACTCCTGAGGAAAAGAACATGTCAACCAGGGGTGGAGGGAGGAGGAAGAGAAGAAGGAAAAGGAGGAGAAACAGAAACAGAAGCAGAAGCAGCAACGGCAGCAGCAGCCGCCGTCTAGCTTTTACACCATACTTTTTATTTTTTCCAAAACATCCACAACATTGTACAGCTAAGTAAAGAATTCAGGATATGCTAAGTATCTTAAAATACACTGCCGGGGGGAGGGGTGCCTGGATGGCTCAGTCAGTTAAGCAACCCACTCCTGGTTTAGGTTTAGGTCATGATCTCGCCATCATGAGATCAAGCCCCACGTCGGACTCTGCACTCAGCGCAGAGTCTGCCTCAGATTCTCTCTCCCTCTCCTTCCCACAACTCACACTATCTCTCTAATAAATAAATAAAATCTTAAAAAAAAAAAAACACTCTTAGGTAGCTAAACCAAGTAGGTATCCTGAATATCGAGAGTGAGTTTCTAGCAACTCCAGAAGGAAAAAAAGTATATAAACCCAGAATCCAATTTCTTTCATCACAGAATAGTGAAAAAGATTTATTTAAAAATGTTCACCTTCTGTGTTATCTCCCATGAAATATTTCAGCTAGTCTGCCACATGTACTCTTAGCATGCTTTACAAAATAATGCCCAGGTGCTTCCTCTAATTCAACTGAAGACATTCTGTCAAACAACTTTTTAAATGACAGAGTCATTTAAAAGTCATAAAAAAAAGGATACAATCGTATCTTAAAAGGCCATACAACCTGTCAAAGCATCAGGCTTTGCAAAGGCAAAAAATACAGGGTGATATTCCCTGTATTTTTTATGTTGAATTTTACTTGCCTTGTCTTCCTCTATATGCAATTTCTGTGACTTGTTCTCACTAACAGTATCCTGTTCCCATGCATAGGAAAGAGCCTAGTAGAGTTCATTGGTTAGCATTACTTCCTATAACTAGGGTTGACATTCTAGAATACTGGCATTAACACTTACCGCTAATTCTGGGTAACAACAAAGTACAATGATAATCGCTAATGGACATCCTCCATAGTGAAACGTGAATTGATAATCAGCTAACACAGATTTGCAATAGACTTCCTCCTTCCTGTTTTTACACTCCTGACCAGAGATGTCTCTTCCTGTTGACTTCTCTGCTACTTGGTAAAATGCAAAAGATGAGAAATTGAAACATCCAACACATACAAAATTGTATTTGTCCTCTAGAATAACAAATTGAATTGCTAAATAAATTTTAATTGAAAATCCTTGAAGCAGATTAAAGAATGCAGATGTAGACTGCTTCCTTAGACTTTGGAAAATCAAACAAAAAATGTGAAGCTCTCTAGAGCAGATCTAATGTGCAGTTTGCCTAATAGCTTAAGAGATGATCTATATACTAGAGGGTAC
This sequence comes from Ursus americanus, assembly GCF_024610735.1. Lineage (NCBI taxonomy): Eukaryota > Metazoa > Chordata > Mammalia > Carnivora > Ursidae > Ursus > Ursus americanus. The sequence continues at coordinate 33,507,497 of NC_142132.1, forward strand.
TATGCTAAGTGAAATAAGTCAGAGAAAGAAAAATACCACATGATTTCAATTACATGTGGAATCTAAAAAAACAAATAAATAAACGAACAAAAAGCAGAATCAGATCTATACTTACACAGAATAAACTAATGATGCCAGAGGGGAAGGGGGGAAGGAGGAGAAGCAAAATAGATGAAGAAGAGCGGGAAATACAGCTTCCAGTTATGGAATGAATGAGTCTCGGGAATGAAAGGTACAACATCGGGAATACAGTGAATCCAATGGTACTGTATAGTATTGTATGGTGAAAGATGGTAGCTGTAAGCATTGGCATAAAGTATAGAAATGTTGAATGGAAATGTACACATTAAACTAACGTAAGATTATGTGTCAACTATACTCAAAAGAATGAAAATAAATTAACATTCTAAAAATTTTTAAAAAGGTAGAGTCACCAGGAAATCCCTGAAAAACATGAGCAATGAGGTAAAGCTAGCCCTACCAAATATAACAATAAAGCCTCTATAATTAAAAGCATGGTATAGCACATGAATAGACATATGGACAATGAACAGAATAAAGAAACAAAAGACCACCACATATGAAAATTCCATAAATGATAATAGCAGCACCTCAAATCAATGTGAAAAAAATATGCTTTTTAAACAAGAGGTTTTAGGATAGTTGGACTGCCATATAAAAAAAAGATAAAACCAGGACACCTGGCTAACTCAGTCGGAAAAGCATGATCTCAGGGTTGTGAGTTTGAGCCCCATGTTGGGTGTAGAGATTACATAAATAACAAACAAACTTAAAAAAGAAGCTAAAACCTGGAGCCATTCATTACACCATACCCAAAGACAATTCAAAAAAGAACAGAAATGTTAAAGTAAAAAATAAAACCATACATGTATCAAAAGAAAACATGAGTGGATTCCTCTATAACCTGGTACTATGGAAAACTTTCATATGCCTCAAATTCAGAAGAAAAAGATTGATAAGTTTCATCTTCATAAAAATAAAAAACTTTTGGGGTGCCTGGGTGGCTCAGTTGGTTAGGCGACTGCCTTCTGCTCAGGTCATGATCCTGGAGTTCTGGGATCAGGTCCCGTGTGGGGCTCCCTGCTCAACGGGGAGTCTGTTTCTCCCTCTGACCCTTCCCCCCTCATGCTCTCTCTTTTTCTCTCCCTCTCAAATAAATGAATAAAATCTAAAAAAATAAAAATTAAAAAAAAAAAAAACTTTGCATGGAAAAAAAAAGCGTAAGCATAGTAAGAGACAAAATGAAAAAAAAAAAGTTTTCAACTAATGGCAAAAAAATTGTGAAAGATTTTGAAGTGGATGAAAATGATTACTCTAACACATACTTGTAGATGATCTGTGCCTTTCAGTGTCTGGCCTATTTTAAATCTCTACAAATTGTAGAAAACTGAGAATAAAGCAAATTATTCTTGTCCAGAGAAATGCAAGACATTTTGGTCTGTGGAATGCAATAGATTACTGCCCTGCAGATAGTGACCAGCTGTGTCTCTAGTTATAAATCTATTTCAGCATTCCCAAATGCCTATGTTGGTTTTTTGCCATTGTCTTTCAAACTCTGTAACAGCTCATTAGTTCCCTCATTAATTAACAAATTAAATAAAACCTTTGGCATCCATTAATTTTATATCTGTATAAAGGCCACGATTTTATCTTTTTTGAAAACTACCTTTTAATGGTTTTGGAGGTTCCACCAAAATGCCCAGTGGATTTGCCTGGCACAGACAAGAAACTGCATTGCCAGAGAATTGTACCTCACGGCTGCCTAAGCTTAGGTACCTCTTTTCTTAGATCCCAGAAGTAAAACCCAAGTGGCAATATACATTTAACTTTGCCGACTCTTGCTTTTCTGGTCGTCGTTGTGTTTCCTCTCTATAAATTGTACCTTTGGTTTGGTTTTTAATTACTGCATGGCCAATAAATTATTACTCCTAAGTGGTAACAATGACTGAGAATTTGGTTTTATGGCTTGACCACTTATTTGGTGATCCCTCTACATGGATGACAGAGATCTCTTGGGTAAAAGATAAAAGACACTCTGGCTTGGTAATCTTTTTTGTCTATTTGTCTATTTTGAGCTCACATCAGTTAAGAATTTCATGCCCACTAAGAACAAGTCTTTGGTATCTGGACCAGTGACGTTTGTTTGTTTGTTTGTTTGTTTCATCTCTACAATTCACGTCTCTTGACCTGGGGTGAAATCATAGAAACAAAGTTATAAAGCTTTATATGTGCAGTTCAGAAAGGCTTTTACCTCTCATTGGTTAAAGGAACTCTGTTCTGACTGGCTCACCAGTAAAAAAACTAATAATAATAAGTACTTGTATAAATAGAATATTTGTCAAATTCCCAGAAAACAAGTAAATTAAACTTCTAACAGTTTAAATGTGCTAGACTTTTAAAAAAAACTATTCTTACAGGAATTAACTCAGAAACATTTTTAATTTTTTAAATTTTATTTTTCTTAAGTAGGCTCCATGCCCAAAGTGGGACTTGAACTCACAACCCTGAGATCAAGAGTCTCATACTTTACTGACTGAGCCAGCCAGGAGCCCCTTGGAAACATTTTAAAAGTACAAGTTCACATAATTAAAGTACAACTTTGGCAAACAAGCCTAGTTTGATAACTTTGCTTTTATGAAAAAAAGCTATTTATTTTCTCTGACTAGTCATTTAATTCTACTTGGTTTTGTTTCTCCTAAACACATATTTACTTTTCAGATAAGCTAACATTAGCCTATATAAATATTTCAGATGATTAAAATCTAAATTTGTGCTCAACTAAGTTGAATCATTATTCTGACAAACTTTTTTTTTTTTTTAAGATTTTATTTATGTGAGAGAGAGCACAAGCGGGGATGGGGGCAAAGGACAGAGGGAGAGGGAAAAGCACACTCCCCACTAAGCAGGAAGCCCAATGCGAGGCTCGATCGCAGGACCCCAGGACCATGACCTGAGCCGAAGGCAGATGCCCAACCAACCGAGCCACCCAGATGCCCCTCTGGCAAACTTTTTATTACAACATGTATTGACACTGATTTCCAAGATCTTTAGGCAGCTTAAAACTTCAATACTAAATTAAGAGATAATCACTGGTTATCTAGTTAATTTTTAAAAATGGTAGAATTTTACAAGACTGATTACTAAGCATAATTAACTCTATAAACTGTTGCTTATTTTTATATGCTGTAAAGAAGCTACATTTTGGGGACATGTTAATGAAAATGTTCATTTTTGCCACTTTAAGAAGGTATAAAGGGGGGCACGCAGGCGGCTCAGTCAGTTGAGCATCTGACTCTTGATTTTGGCTCAGGTTGTGATCTCGGGGTCGTGGGTTCAAGCTCCGCATTGGGCTCTGCGCTCAGTGCAGAACCTGCTTGCTCCTCTTCCTCTGCTCCTCCCCACCCCCGCTTTCTCTCTCTCAAATAAATAAACACATAAAACCTTACCAGAAAAAAGTATAAAAGGGGCATCAGTGTCTGCAGAGAGGTGTGTGCTCATGAGCTTTGCTAGCCTGATAAAATGCTTGTTGTATACAACAGTTCACAATGTTCCACCTCTTCCACCTCAGTGCTTTAATGTGAAATTTAAATTAAATATAGTTACTTTGGTTAAAAGTTTAAATCATTATCAGAGGTTGAAATTACACTAAGACCAATAGTGACAGAGAAATACAACTATGTACAGGCTTTTATTTTTCAGGGAAAAAGTGGTTTTGTCCTACAGCAGTTCTCCCATTTTTTGGTCTCTTTACACTCTCAAAATTTATTAAGAACTCCAAAAAGGTTTTATTTATGTGGATCATAACTATCAATATTTACATTAGAAATAAAAACAGAATTTTTAAAAAAATCTATTGATTGATTTGAAAAGACCAATGATGAACACATTATATGTTAATGTAAATAAACTCAGCGTTATTTGAAAATGGTTTTGTTTTTTTTAAGTTAGCTCTGTGCCCAGTGTGGGGCTTTACCTTATGATCCCAAGATCAAGAGTTGCACACTCCACCAACTAAGCCAACCAGCACCCCTGAAAATGATTTTGACGTGACAGATCCCCAAAAAAGAATCAATGCTCTATAGTAAACTGCTTCAGAACATGAAAGAATATAAAGAACAGCAAAACATGGAAAATGAATTGTATTTGCCTTAGTTTACAATATCTGATTCTAATAATAAGCTATAAAATGTATTTAAAATTTAGCAACATTTGCTCAATTTTGTTGGGCTTGCTTCCTTGGTTTACTGGTTAATGACTTGCTATAAAATGAAAGGTTATTCTTTACCTTCTGTGTAATCTACCTAGATAGCAGCAGAGGGTCCCTTTTGCCAGAATAATTTTCTATGCTTCACATGGACTTTATTATATTCTTAATTATTTAATAAACAAACAAAAATGTTTCCTCTCAGTTATGAAAGAACTAAGGTTCTTTACAATAAGTTATCTATGTTTATTTTTTAAATACTTCAATTTTTAAATTAAATCAGTACCCAAGTATTGCTTCTCAGGTAACATCTGGTAACTGCTTTGGTTTGTCTTCTAAAATTTAAGGCCTAAATAGAGAAAAAAATAAAATAAAACTTTCAAGATATATTTTACACCTAAAACTGTCTTTGAGACTTCCCAGAGCAACTCCGCTGTTGTTTATTCTTTCAATTTATAAAGAGAGAAATGCTAGAAATAATTAGGTTTGTTTCTTGTGCTATTGTAGTAAAACTTGCACTGGAAGAGTTGTCAAATTCGAAGAGAGGTTCAGCCTTCCTATGTTAAATACATATGGGTAAAAAGTGTCATAATACAAACATTTCTGAAATTGTACTCTTTATGGGAAGTCCCTAAAGATTTGTCAATTTGTTGGGATGCCTGGATGGCTCAGCTGGTTAAGCAGGTGCCTTCGGCTCAGGTCATGATCCCAGGGTCCTGGGACCGAGCCCCACCTTGGGCTCCCTGCTCAGCAGGAAGCCTGCTTCTCCCTCTGCCTGCCATTCCCCTACTTCTGTGTGCGTGCTCGTGCTCTCTTGCTCTGACAAATAAATAAAATCTTAAAAAAAAAAGTCAATTTGCTAGCTGTTATTATGTTTCCACTAGCCAAAATGTTTAAAGTAGTAATGCACTGTACCTGAGAGAAAATTTTACCATTCTGATATTAGTTACAGTAATAAATTAAACATAACAATTAAACCTCTATCACGGGATAGTTTTTGTTTTACTCTGATGCTTGCCTAAAAAGCTCTGCTAAAAGCTGTAAGTCAGAGTTCATGTTTTCAACAGTGCAAGACAGTATCAGAGCCTCATGGCACTTCAAACTATTGACTTTCATAAAATAGACTTTTTAAAAAATTAAACAGAATAACCATATGACCCAGAAATTCCATTCTTAGATATATAGCAAAAAAATATTGAAACCAATATTCAAACAAAAACTTGGACATGAATGTTCACAGCATATTCATAACATCCCAAAGGTAGAAATAACCCAAATGTTCAACTGATGAATGTATAAACAAAATGTGGAATATCCATACCATGAAATATTATTCAGCCTTAAAAAAGAAAGAAGTATTAATACATGCTACAACACTGATGAATCCCAAAAACATTATGCTAAAGTGAAAGAAGCCAGACACAAAAAGTCACATATTACATGCTTCTATTTAAAGGAAATATCCAAAGTAAATCCACACAGACAAAAGGCAAAATAGTGGTTGCCAGGGACTAGAAGAGGAGCGAGGAATGAATGCTTAATAGGTATAGGGTTCTTTCTGCAATAAAGAAAGTTTTGGAATTAGGTAGAGGTGATGGTTATACAACTTTGTGAATGTACTAAATATGAGTGAATTATACCTTTAAAAATGACTTATTTTGTTTTGTGAATTTTACCACTATTAAAAGCAACAAGAAGCTTCCAGAGCTCACAAAGCTGCTTCCTAGTGAAACAACCATAATTAGTAAAAATTATTTAAAACAAACCAGAAAAAAAAAATCTGAAGTTTCTGGAAGTTGTCCTAAGAGCATACAGCAAATGAAGAAACATTTATTCAACAAAATCTACTAAATATTTGAAAAGAACACTAAGAGTTTGTGGCCCTTAAACCATGGCCCACATCCTTCCTCCCAAACCCCCGGCTCAGCATGACAGAAGCTCCACCCTGGGTGGGTATGGCTAAGAAGGTAGGGCTTCCTCTCTTCCCAGGTTTCATTCCAGGATCAAAAAATGGACATGCATCCAGCATTTCCCATCCTTCTTCCCACCAGGTTTGTGTTACAGGTGAGTGTAGCCAAGAGGCTAGAGGCTCCCTTCTTCTACCCAGTCCCCCTTCCTCCACTTAGGCCCATGAAAGAGTCATAGAACAGAGACTCTACCACAGATGAAACAACCAGGAATACTAGGATCCTGACTGCCTCACCTCAACTCACTCACAGGACAGAAGCCACTGTGAGTGGCAATCTGAGCAGAAAAGAATTTACTACCCTACCAGAGTCATGATCTTAAAACAAAGATGTCTAAGGGTGCCTGGGTGGCTCAGTCCATTAAGTGTCCAACTTCAGCTCAGGTCATGATCTCAGGGTCCTGGGATCAAGGCCCGCATTGAGCTCCCTACCCACAGGGAACCTGCTTCTCCCTCTCCTCCCTGCTTATGTTCTCTCTCGTGCTCTCTCTCTCAAATAAATAAATAAAATCTTAAAAAAAAAAAAAAAAACAGAACAAGGATGTCTAAGAGAAGCAAGCCACTGTTCCTACCCCCAACTTTGGAGAAGTGGCTCATAGATTATACCCACAGAGAGATGCAGGAGATAAGTACAGAGAGCTCTCCCCAAAGTAAGTGACTTAATTTAGAACAGAGTGTGGGGAAGTTCAAACACAAGCCACTCTTAAAAACAATGGAGATTTTCGTGGTATACTTTTCAAAGGAGGCTGGTAGCTCATGACAGCAACAAGCTAAATCATCGGTCACCTAGTTTACCAAAGAGAACCATGGAAAGAAAAGGTGGAGAGCCCTCCTGCCATCAGAACATATCTCAGAGATTGGCCTGAAAAACCACCACTGCACTCAAACACATATGTGTACACCATGTTCATAGCAGCATTGTTCACAACAACCAAAAGATGGAAGCAATACTACTGTCCATTGATTAATGACAAACAAAAAATAATGTATACATGCAATAGAGTATTAGCCAGCCTTAAAAAGGAAGGAAATTCTGACACATACTATGCCATGGATGAACCCTGAGGGCATTATGCTAAGTGAAATAAGCCAGCCACAAAAAAGACAAATACTGTATGATTCCACATATATGAGGTACCTAGAGTACTGAAATTCACAGAGACAGAAAGTAGAATAGTAGCTGCCAGTGACTGGTGGGAAAAGGGAATAGGTAGTGTTTAATGAACACAGTTTCACCTGTGGAAAATGCAAACATTCTGAAACCAATGCTGGTGATGCCTGCAGAACAATTATGAGTGTACTTAATGACACAGAATTGTACAAGTTGTTAAAAAGGGAAATTTTATACTATGTACATTTTATCATAATTTTGAAAAACAAAACACAAAAATCAAGGTTAGGAAAATTAGGCAATTTCATCCATTAGAAAAATCATTGAGCCAGGAATAAATGTGAAATAAAGAGATAAATGAAAAAGTTGTATCATTTATTCCTTCAACATTTATTGAGTACAATCCGATTGGATGTGTTCTAGCTGCTGGAAAGTGCAGTAAATCCCTGTTACCTGTGGTGCATTCATCTCTGAGCTGCTAAGGACTCACAGCTGCACCCTCCTCTGGAGACCTGCAAGTGGGAGGCACTCCATCCAGTGATGCCTGGAAAGTCATGCCACCCAACACACACTTTGGGGGCAACCTGCAGCCACTGACAGATTTTTGGAGATGAAGTAAAAGTGCAGCCCCCCGTGACTCAAAGTGAAACAAACTCTAATGTCACTCAAGCTCCAGAGCTCCCCCTGGAATCAGGCTGAGGCTGAATCAGTATCAAGAGTCGCTACAATATATTATCTAAACTTTCTAGTTTTCAAGAACAGCAACAGTAACAAATTATGAGATAAACAAAGAAATAGAAGACTGTGACCCATACAAAGAAAAAGAAAAAAAAAAGAAACAAAGGAATGATGACACTGTCTAATAAAAGAAAATACTGATAAAAAGAAATTATTTTTATGGAAATTCTAGAATTGAAAAGTCAATAACAGAAATGAAAAAGGCATTAGAGGATTTCAACATTAGATGTGAACTGGCAAAAGAAAGACTCTTGAAGACAGACTAATAGAGATTATACAATCCAAAGAACAGAGAGGAAAAAGAATGAAGAAAATGAACAGCACTTCAGAGAAATGTGGACACCATTTCTCATACACATGATGGGGGCACCACAGTAATATTTTATGATGGTGAAAATGTCAAAAAATATCTGAAGAATATTTGAAGAAATAATGATTAAAATTCCCACTCTGATCAAAAACATTAATCTGGACATCTAAAATAACCAACGAACTCCAAGAAGTATAAACACAAACAGACCCATACCCAGGCACATCGTAGTAAAAGTAATGAAAGACAAAGAGAACACCTTGAAAGTAGCAAGAGCAAAAACACTTATCACACACAAGGTTATACCAATAAAGTTAACAGAAACAACAGAGGCCAAAAAAACTGTGGGATGACATCTTCAAAGTGCTAAAAGAAAAAACTGTCAAACAAAAGTCTAATATCCAACAAAACTAACCTTCAACAGTGAAGGTGATGGGGCTCGGGTGGCTTAGTCAGTTAAGTGTCTGCTCAGGTCATGATGCCGGGGTCCTGGGATTGAGTCCTGCATCAGGCTACCTGCCCGTGCTTCTCCTTCTCCCTCTGCCCCTCTCCGCAGCTTGTGCTCCCTCACTCTCAAATAAATAAATAAAATCTTGAAAAAAAAAAAAACCTCGAAAGTGAAAGTGAATTAAAGACATTCTCAAATAAACAAAAACTGAGAGAATTAGTTAGCAGCAAACCAGCCTTACAAGAAAAACTAATGGAGGGGCACCTGGGTTGCTCAGTTGGTTAAGGTTCTGCCTTCAGCTCAGGTCATGATCTCAGCGTCCTGGTATCAAGCCCTGCATTGTCAGGCTCCCTGCTCAGTGGGAAGTCTGCTTCTTACTCTCCCTCTAGCCCTCCCCACCACTTGTTCTCTCTTTCTCTCTCTCTTAAATAAACAAAACCCTTAAAAGAAAAAAAAAAAAAAAAAAGAAAAACTAATGTAAGTTCTTCACAATCAAAAGAGCGAGCCCAGATGGCAATATAAACACACACACACACAAAAGAGCACTAGTAAAGACAACTATGTAATTATAAAAGGCAGTATAAATAGCATCTCTCTTAACTGACTTAAAAAGCAATTGCATAAAACAACATGTACATAATTCTATTTGTGGGCCTAACATATAGAAATATAATATATTTGACAATAAGAGCACAAAAGCGATGTAGGAGCAAAGCTATATTGGAGTAAGAAAATGACACAAGATGACAACCTAAAACCCAGCAAAAAAAAGACAATCAAAAAATAACTGAGCTAATGTAACAAACTCTGTATTCTTGTCAGCTTAAAAGAAAACATAAAGTTATATAAATAACAATTACAACATGTATTGTTGGGTTTGTAACATAGATATAAGACCTATAACAATAATATCACAAAAAAGGGAAAGAGGGGTGCCTGGGTGGCTCAGTCAGTTAAGCATCTGACTCTTGATTTCAGCTCAGGTCAGATCTCAGGGCCATGAGGTCCAGCCCCATGTCTGGACTCCATGCTGGGCATGGAGCCTGCTTATGATTCTCTCTCTCCCTTTCCTTCTGCCCCTCCCCCTGCTACACTTGCAGGAGTACACCTGCCCATGGTGTACTTAAAAAAAAAAATGGTAAGAGAAAATAGAGGTATATAGTAGTAACGTTTCTGTATTTCACTGGACTTAAGTTAGAATAAATCTGAAGTCGATTCTGAGAACCACCAAAAAGAAATAATTTTAAAAGATACTGAAAAAAATCATTAAATTAAAATGTTATACTGGAAAATACTTAATAAAAAAGAGTACTACAAAGGGAACACAGGAGCAAAAAAGAAATGTGTCAGAGAGAAAACAAAAAGTAAAATGGCAGTAAAATAAATCCAACTATATAAATAACAATATTAATTCCATAAGGAGATTAAAGAATTGAACCAAAAGGCAGACTGTTGGGGCAACTGGGTGGCTCAGTCGGTTAAGTGTCTGACTCTTGGTTTTGGCTCAGGTCGTGATCTCATGGGTCATGAGATTGAACCCCACATCAGGCTCCACACTCAGCAGGGAGTCTGCGTGAAGATTCTATCCCTCTGCCCCTTCCCCCACTCTCCCATTTGCTCTCTCTAAAATAAATAAATCTTTAAAAAATTAAGAAAGGCTGGTGTGCCTGGGTGGCTCAGTCAGTCAAGCGTCTACCTTCAGCTCAGATCATGATCTCAGGATTCTGGGATTGGGCCCTGAGTTGGACTCCCTGCTCAGCAGGGAGTCTGCTTCTCACTCTCCCTCTGCCCCCCACTTGTGATTTCTCTCTCTCTCTCAAATAAATAAATAAAATCTTAAAAAAAGAAAAAAGCAGACTGTCAAACTGGACAACAAACAAGAGCCAACAATATGCTATCTGTAGGAGGCAATCTTTAGATTCAAATATAAAAACAGGCTGAAAGTAAAAGGACAGAAAAAGACATATCATGCAAAAAGCAACCATAAAAATGCTAGAGTGGCTATACTAATATCAGACAAAACAGATCTTAAAACAAGTCTACAGATAAAGAAGAATATTTTACAATGGTAAAATATCTATCAACCAGGAATATATAACAAGTATACACATAGCATACTGACAAGGCCCAAAATAACATGAAGCAAAAACTATCCATTATATTTAATAATGGATAGAAGGAAACAGAACATCAAAAAGGAAGACTTGAACAACTATAAGCTAAAGAGACCTAACAGACATCTATAGAATTATTCTACCCAACAGCAGGGTACACTCTTCTTAAGTGCACATGGAGCATTCTCCAGGATAGAGCATAGTTAAACCATAAAACAAGCCTCAATAAAGTTAAAAGAACTGAAATTATATAGATTATGATCTCTGACCACAATGTAATGAAATTAGAAATAACAGGACACTTAAGAATTTCACGAAATTAACACATTTCCAAATAACCAATGAGTCAAAGAAAAAATCACAAAAGAAACTTTTTTTTTTCAAGGATTTTATTTATTTACTTGAGAGAGGGAGTATAAGCAGGGGAGAAGGGCAGAGGGAGAAGCAGACTCCCCACTGAGCAGGGAGCCCGACATGGGGCTCAATCCCAGGGCCCCAGGACTGTGACCTGAGTCACCCAGGCATCCCATAAAAGAAATTTTTAAAATACTTTAGGAGGAAGTCAAAGAACGGCTTAGCGAGAAATTTATAGTTGCAAAAGCCTGTATTTAAAAATGACAAAGATCTCAAATCGAGAGCCTAAGTTTCCATCATAGGGCAGCAATAAAAAGAAAACCAACACAAAACAAGCAGAAGAAAGGAAATAATAAAGACTAGACACAAATGAAATAATTAGAAAACAACAGACAAAAATCAATAAAACCAAGAGTTACTTGGTTTTTTGAAAAGATCAATGAAACGGACAAATCTTTAGCTAGATTGACCAAGAGAAAAAAGAGAGACTCAAATTACCAAAATCAAGAATGAAAGAGAGGTCATTACTACTGACCTTACAGAAATAAAAAGGGTTATAAGGGAATGCTATGAACAATTGCATGCTAACAATTTTGATAACCTAGAAGAAATGGACAAACTTCTCAAAAGATACAAACTACCAAAACTGACTCAGAAAGACTAGAAAATTGAACAGATTTCTACAAGAGATTGAATCAGTAACAAAAAACCTCTCATCAAAGAAATGCTAGATGACTTCACTGATGGATGCCACCAAATATTTTAAGAATTAACACTAATCCTTCACAAACTCTTCCAAAAAGTGTAAGAGAAGGGATATTCCCTAACTTACTCTATGAGACCAGCATCACTCTAATAACAAAGCCAGATAAAGACATCAAAAAGAAAACTACAGACTTATATTTCTTATGAATATAGATGCAAAAATACTCAACAAAATACTAACAAACCAAATCTTACAATGTAGTAAAAGGATTATATACCATGACCAAACAGGATTTATCCCAGGAATACAAGAGAGATTCAACAGTTAAAAAAAAAAAAAAAAAAATCAACGTACCACATCACATGACTAAAACAAAGGGGAAAAAAAGCCCACATGGTCATCTCAATAACCAACTCACTCTATGAGGTACTATTATTCACATACCAAAGCCAAAGACATCGCCAGAAAATAATAGACCAATATCTCTTGTGACTACACATGCAAAAATTCTAAACAAAATACTAGCAAATAGAATCCAGCAACATATAAAAAGGATTATACACTATGACCAAGTGGGATTTATCCCCACAAATGCAAGGTTGGTTTATACCTCACAATTAATGCAATATACCACATAAATACAATAAGGCATTAAAAACCACATGATCATCTCAATAGATGCAGAAAAAGCATCTGAAATACTGAACACTCTTTCATAATAAAAACATTGAACTGGGAATAGAAGGGAACTTCTCCAACCTGATAAATGACACTATGAAATTCCCAGAGCAGCACGAGTGCCAGTTGTTCCACCTCACCAATACATAGTATGGTCAGTCTTTTTAATTTTAGACATTCCAAAAGCATGATTCAATGTTGTAGTTTTAGTTTACATTTTTCTAATGACTAATGTTGTTAACCATCTTTTCATGTGTTTATTTGCCCTGTGTGTACCTTCTTTTGTGAAGTCTCTATTTAAATCATTTACCCATTTTTTAATAGGATTGTTTGCTTTCTTACCTAGTCTTAAAGACTTCTTTTATACAATTTGGACACTTTTTTTTATGAGATATGTGATTTTCAGGTATCTTCTACCTGTCTGTGGCTTTTCATTCCCTTAATAGTATCTTTCAAGACCATGTGTTCTCAATGTTGATGTCTAATTTACTTTTTTTTCTTTTATGGATTATGCTTTTGGAATAGTATATAAGTAATCGTTGCCTAACCAAAGTCACAAAGATTTTTTCCTATGGTTTCTAAGAGTTTTAGTTTTCCATTTTATTATCATTTTTTAAAGATTTTATTTATTTGTCAGAGAGAGCAAGCACAAGCAGGGAGAGCTGCAGGCAGAGTAGGCAGAGGGAGAAGCAGGCTCCCAGCTAAGCAAAGAGCCCAATGCAGAACTCAATCCTAGGACCCTGGAATCATGACCTGAGCCAAAGGCAGACGCTCAACTGACTGAGCCACCCAGGCATCCCTAGTTTTGCATTTTATATTTAGGTTTATGATCCACTTTGGGTTACTTTTTAAATATAGAGTATGGATCAAAGTTCATTATTTTGCATATGGATATCCAACTGTTTCACCATTATTTAAAAAGATTATCCTTTTCTAATGAACTGCCTTTATACTTCTGTCAAAAATTAATTGACCATATGTGTGAATCTATTTATGGACTCTCTTATTCAGTTTCACTGATGTATTTGTTAATCTTGATGCTAGTACCACACTGGCTTGGTTACCATAGCTTTAGAAATAAACCTTAAACACAGGTAGTGTAAGTCCTCCAGCTCTGTTCATCTTTTCCCAAGTCAGTTTGACTCTTCTAGGTCCTATACATTTCCATGTGAACTTTTGAATTAGCTTGTCGATTTCTACAAAAAAACTTCTGCTGGGATTCTGACTGAGATTGTCCAAACCTAAAGACCAATTTGGAGAAATTATCTTCTTTGATAGTTTGCATCTTTCAAGGAATTTGTCCATTTCTTCTAAGTTGTCAAATGTATTGGCATGAAATTATTCCTAATACTCCTTTAATGTCTGTAGAATCTGTAGTGATGTTACCTCTCTCATTCTGATACGGTGTCAGGAATTGGTAGTTCCTGGTAATTGGCATCTTCTCCCTTTGCTTCTCTTAGAGGTTTACCAATTTTACAAAAGAACCAGGTTTTCATTTCACTGACTTTCTGTTTTTCTATTTTCTATTTTATTGATTTCCACTCCAATCTTTACCAGCTCCTTTCTTTGGCTCTTATGGATTTCATTTGTTCTTCTTTTCCTTGTTTCTAAGTTAGAAGCTGAGGTCATTAATTTGGAATCATTCCTTCCCAGTAGAGAAGGTTAGCATTATAAATCTCTAAGTATTATTTTAGCTGTGCCCCACAAATTCTAACGTGTTTTCATTTTATTCAGTTCAAAAACACTTTCTAATTTCTCTTTTGGTTTCTTCTTTCACCCAAGGGTTATTTAGATGTGCGTTATTCAGTGCCCAAATATTTGGGTATTCTCCGGTTTTCTATTACTGACTTCTAAACTAATTCCACTGTGGTCAAAGAACCATATTGTATGCCAGCCCCTGTGAAAAGTGTGTAACATGCTTCTCATTTAATCATCAGGAATAAAAAGTAAATCAGGAAAAGATGAGGCTAAAAAAGTCTTCCACTGAGAAAAAAAAAAAAAGAATAGTAACAACATTGTAAGCCAACAGGCCAACTAAAAGATAATTCGGAAGTAACAAACATTAATCTTTTTTAAAGATTTATTTATTTGAGAGAGAGAGCGTGAGCAGAGGGAAGAGGCAGAGGGAGAGAGAGAAGCAGGCTCCCCGCTGAGCAGGGAGCCTGACGCTGGGCCTGATCCCAGGACCCCAGGACCATGACCTGGGCCAAAGGCAGACGCATAACCAACTGAACCACCCAGGCACCCCACAAAAATTAATCTTAATACCAAAATATTTACAGATAAATTGATGTCCAGGATTTGCTTCAAAATAATGCAGGGTGAGGGAGAATGGATAGGGGAGCAGATCGAATGGCACTGGCTGGGGGTTGAACTGAAGCAAGATAATGGCTTCATGATGGTTCATTTCACTATTCTACTTTTTATCTTCCGATAAAAAGGATTTTTAAAATTTTAATATTAACAGTGAAACGCAGGTAAAAAAACAGTAAAAGCTTAAACACTATTCAAGAGAAAGGTCTGCTAGCAGTGCCTTCTATGTGTGTGTAGAGAGTCAGCTTGTAAATGAGATGACAAGTATGTGTGTGTGTGTGTGTGTGTGTGTGTGTGTGTGTGTGTATATATATATACATATAGGATAAGTATGAGTCACTGGAGTTGGCCAAAGAAAACAGCGTAGGTTTCAACAAAGTGAGGAGGTGACACAATTGCCCAGCAAAAGAGAACAGAATAACACTGTGAACACATATACTCTATTTGTGTCACAAAAGTCTTTCAATATATTTCAAAACTTTCTTCTAAGTTAATTTCATCTCTTTTCAAAGATAGTGCCTAGCATTTTTTTCCCAAGAGGAAGTATCTCCCTCATAACCCATACTATTTTCAAAAATTGGCTGTTCTGATAATTATACCACATACTGTTCACCAAGCAGTGAGGAAAACAAAGCTTCCTTTTAATCTATGTTTTCTACTTTTGTTACCAAATGTATAGCGTTTTATGAAAAGAAATCATTATGCTGGAAAATTAGGGAAATGTACTAATTACGCTTATCATATCACAGCAAGAACTTCATGTGACAAAAACATTTATCAGGTGCCTACCACACGCTTGGTGTTAGGGATACAGTAGTGAACAAATAGGCAAGGTCTCTAATGTCCCGGGCATCTAAATACCCACCCCCTACCCAAGCACAGGAGTAAGAAAACTGAAGTTCAAAGAACTTAAATGATTTTGTCCATGACTGCAGACTTTGCCAGCGGTAGGACCAGGGCAAAACAGTCCAGACTCTCAGGGCAAGGTGGATTTACATTATAATTTGAAATAGCTTCACTTGATACAACATCCACAAGTCCACAAAACATACAGCACTTCATTTCTAAGTGTTTCCTGAAGAGAATTATAATGTTAAACACAATCACTCCTAACTTCCATACGTGAATGATTTCATTATCATCATTATGAAAGCTAAAACCTTATATTTAAAAGGCACTTTTTGAAGTTTATTTATTTATTTGTAAATAATCTCTACACCCAGCAGAGGGCTCGAACTCATGAAACGGAGATCGAAAGTTGCATGCTCTTCCCATTGAGCCAGCCAGGCGCCCTTAAAAGGCACTTATTCTTGACGAGAATGCTTAACCTAATCTAATGGATCACACCAGTGCCCGGCTAAAATTCTATTATTAGGGCGGTAGGTATTCAGTCTGGAATATTCATTACCTAGTACTATTTTTAAAGGGTGGAATTTTTTTTAAATAAACGGGAAAGTTAATGCAAAATTAATGAAACGTTCTAAGTGAGGAAAAGCTTCCCTGACTCCAGAAGGCGCACCGAGCGAGCGCTCGGTCACACTAGCGCGCTCCTGAGCATCAGCTCCTCCCCGCCAGCCCACGTTCCCTTCTAGCCCACTCCGGCCGCGCTGGGGGATAATGGTGCCGGCGACTCCCGCTCAATTTCAATTCTCCCACGCCAGCTGCAGCCCTGCGCGCCAGGGTTTCCACCTGCGGGTGCCTCGGCATCTCAGTCACGCCGGCTGCTGGCAGTTAACCTTCGCCCCAGCACAGCCGCCCTCAGCCCAGCTGGGAGCCCGGGAGGCCCAAGGCGCGTCCTCGGGACCCCAGGCCGCCAGGGCCGGGCGGCGCCGCAGATCCCGGGGTCAGAGGGGCCGCGGCGGCCACACCCACCGGCCGCGCGGTGACAGCTCCCGGGGCTTAGGCCGGCCGTGCCGGCAGGTGCAGCCGCCCGTTCCGCCCCTCCCCGCCCGGGTCCGGCCCAGGTCTCTGCCCGCCGACCCGGAACGTCCCCGCCCGCCGCCGCGCGCACCACCTGTCGGTACGCTCCGCGCGCGGCCGGTGGCGGACACCCCGCCCGGCTCCTGATGTACGGCCAGCGGCGGCAGTCCGAGGTCCCAGAGGGATGAGAGCTTTACCGGAGGGTGGGCCCCACGCAGGCGGTGTCGGTGCTCTCAATCTCCTGCAAGATCCGTTCATGCTCCGGGACGGTGCCCAGACCATCGCCATTCTCCGCCATCTTGGCTGGAAGCTGAGGAGCCGGTGAGGCGCGTCGCCGCGCGGACAGCGGGGACGAGCGGCCTGAGGCGCGCGCGCGAGGGGGCGGGGAGGGGGGCGTGGCGAGCGCAGAAACAGCGCGGGGGCGCGCGGAGGGTGTGGGAGGGGAGGCAGCATGCGAACACGCGACCGGACCCAGGTCTCAGCTCCAGCACCTGTCAGAGCGCAGGGTGCTGCCCGAGGCGAGGAATGAAGACGCGTAGCTTTTCGCTTTCCCCCTCCACTTGCCCCTACTTGCTATGTAGTGACTGGCCTGGCTTTACCACATATTCTTGTATTCTGTGTGCCAGACTCTCTGCTAACACGCTCGAGATACCTTAATAATGAGGCAGGTCGACAATTAAATAATCAACTTCGACCTGTAGTAAAAGCTGCGGGAACATTTAACAAGGAGGCCTGATGTACACTGGGAGGCGGAGAATCAGAGAAAAGAAAATGTACACTCCAGAAAATCAAAATTGTGTGTGGGAGTAAGATTTATTTTAGGAATGTACCAAGAAGATCCCAGCTGACGACCATGACTGCCGCTCGGGGTGCATTCATGTCTCTGCCTGCAGAAAGTTCTCAGTGGCCAGTCACCTTGTAAATAAGTCACAAGCACCAGGAAAATTAAATGACGAAAAACTATGACACTTTATGGCAAAGATATTGAGAGGTCCAGAGCAATGCATGACTTCATGCCTTAGTCCTTGAAATCCTTGAACCCAGTGCCTTCCAGTGGTTGTAGCTGGGACGAGGAGGGGTGGAAGCTCTTGAGAGGGGCAGGCATCAGAGAGATGGGAAAGAGGTGGGTGGCTTCCGCAAAGTACTAGTGTAGAAGAGTCGTGTTTAATGACTTATTGTGGGACACCGAATAAACCAGTTTGTCATGACCAAAGCAGTGACTGAGGAAGATAACCAGGGAGTGCAAACCTAACCCTGTGGTAGGACAACTGTTTTCCTGTCCCCATTAACCCAAGGTTCTGAACTCCCCTTTGAGTGAACCAAGCTCTTTACTATCCAGTTGTGTCACTTACCCTCTTCAGTGAGCTTTTACTAGAAGCTTACCTCCATTCTCCTCCCCACAAAAATTCCTGGGAGGTGGTACTGCACGAGCTCTGAAGACTAGTATCCTCAATTTAATTCCCTGCTCCCTCACTTCAGGGCTGAGTGACACTGAACAAGAACCTACTATCTATTTGAATTTCCCCATCTGTAAATGACCACAATTGTATCTACCTCCTATCCCTACCTCATATTATATTAGTTTGCTATTGTTGCTGTAACAAATTACCACATAAACTTAGTGCCTTAAAACACTCAAATTTATTATCTTACAGTTCTGTAGAAGTCCAACAAGGGTCTCACTGGGCTAAAATCAAGGTGTCAGCATGACTGTGTTTCTTTCCAGAAATTTCATTTCCTTACCTTTTCCAGCTTATAGAGGTTATCCAGATTTCATGGCTCAGGGCCCCCTTCCTTAGTCTTTAAAGCAGCAACATTGCATCTTTCTGACCATTCTTCTGTAGTCACCTCTCTCTGACTCTGACGTAGGCCATCAAAGATTCTCTTCTCTTAATGACCCCTGTGATTAGTTTGAACCCAACCATATAATCCTGAATAATCTTCCATCTTAAGGTCTTAAACTTAATCACTCTGCAACATCCCTTTTGTGATGTATGACATATTTACAGGTTTCAGGGATTAAGACACAGAACTCTTTGGGGAGCCATTATTCTGCCTGCCACATATAGTAAAGACCCAATAAACATTACTAACAAATATAAATGCCCTCCTTTCCATTAACCTGAAATTTCTGTCCTCCCTGGAAAATTCAACTCAAATATATCTCCTTCAGAAAAGTTCCCTTATCTAATCACAGCCTTTTCTGCTAACTCTAGATTCAATTTAGCACATTTGTCCACTCTACTACCAACTGTTTTAATAGTGTGCTGTTATTTTGATTAGCTCCTTTTCATACGTCTGTGAGTTTTGTTTGTTTTTGTACATTTGGCCCCCAGGGAATCAAAATGCAACTGACCTTAGTACATTACTGGATTGGAAGATTAAGGAAGTTCTGCTACATCCAACTGCGCATTCTACCAAGAAACCCCATCACAAGCCTGTTTCCACTGTCTCAATGGTACAGAAGAATCCAGATCTTCTCTGGAAAATTCTGCTTTCTCACACTACAAGAATATGCAAAACAAAAAAGTCTCTTCCCAAGGCCACCAGCACTGTCACAATATGTTAAAGACCTCAAGTTCAGAGTTGAGTTGTTTTTTTTATTTTTTTATTTTGCCATTTCCTATAGTTCCCCATGGAGTTCTGCATGTGGCTAAGAGAAAGCTGGAGAGGTTTTGAAACCAGACAATACTGAAGCTCTGGAGTAACTGGAAACAATTCAGGATGAGTTAGAAAGGAGCATGCCAAACAGGTCTGAGCATAAAGTAGGAGTTTGATTAATCTGTGATTGGTAAAAATTTGGAATTAGAACAATTACCAAATTGTAAAAAGTTCATTTTTTCAAATTTGCTCTTTACATATTGACATCAATGTAACATTTTATATGGCTGTATTCAGTTGCCTTAATAGAAATCTGTACTAATAACAATGTGTACCTCAAATTCCATGAAGCCCACTTGTATCAAGGGCTTCAACGCAAGAAACAGTATTTATGGACTTTTGTTTTTATATGTTGAATTTTCTCCTTAAATCAAGCCAAACCCCAGTACCTGGACCCCATTGTTTGGGCTCTTCATGTCATGGTTTCCACTGAGTAGTAAAAAACTGAATTTTTTTCTTAGCTGACTGCACCTGGTGTTAGCAGATAAGAATTGCAGGTTCGGCTCTTGAGAGAAGAAAATACACCTTTTGAAAATTGAGCCTGAAACCAAAATATATAAAATGAAGACAAATTTTATATTTTCCTACAAAGAGAAGAGGAAGCCAGTTCTCTCTGCAGGAAATGGCAGACCATCCTAGCTCAGTTGGTATGCATGGCTAGAATTCATTATTCTGAAGAATAAAGCAAGGTGAAGAGAGCAGGGCAAGTGGTATAGGCTGCCTTCTTATTTGGCGACTGTTTCCTGATGGAACATTCCTTTTCTGACCATTCATTACCCAAGACCTTCTTCTCGTCTCTTCACCAATGCTGACATCATCTACCCAAACCCAGCCCCTATTCTGGGAAGCCAGCCCCGCTTTGGCACTCCTCACTCCAGGCCTGTTTCAACACCTGCCCATAGAGATTACTTCAACATAAGCAGCAGTATCTTCCCCTCAATTCAAGTCAAGACAGAAGGAAGTCCATATACCACTTCTCCTTCTGAAACAGCTTTTGCTGCTTCCCTTTGTGACTGCTGACAGTTCTGTTAGCACCTGAAGTTTTTTGCTAAGAATTTAAAGCTAAATGTTCTAGATAACTATACAAATTTTAACTTCAGACACAGATATAATACATAAATGTGCAAAAAATGCCTATTCTAATTCTATTCTAAGTGATACATTTCTAAAATATAAAGAATTTCAGCTATAGGCCAAAATAAAAACCGTAATAGCTATATATTGAGCACTACTTGCTAAGCCCTTTATATCATCTAATTTAATCTTTACTAACTTAATCAGTAATTTAACTGGGAATTTAATTAGTACTAATTTTATTGAAATTTAATTTAAACCTATGGGGGTACTTTCACTATCTCCAGTTTAATATGAGGAAACAGACTTACAGAAATTAAGGCACTTGTCTGGCGCCTGGGGTGGGCTCGGTGGGAAAAGCATCTGCCTTTGCCTCAGGTCATGATCCCAGGGTCCCAGTCCCATGTCAGGCTCCCTGCTCAGTGGGGAGTCTGCTTCTCCTCAGCCCTTCCCCACCCTGCTCATGTGCTCTCTCTCTTGCTCACTCTCAAAAATAAATAAATAAATAATCTTTAAAAAAGAAAAAGAAATTAAGTCACTCGTCCAAGGCCACACAGCTAGTGAGCTGAAGAAGATGGAGCTGTTAACCAGTTCCTGTTTCTCCCATTAATAAAAAAAGTCAGCCAAGAAGCATGTTCCAATGTTGTTCTATCCATGGGATAGATAATTTAACCAGTCTGGTTTAAGGAGGTTGGATGATTGTGGGGCACACACAGGCAGACTGCACATGCATACTGGGTTATTTTTTGGCCAGTGGATTTTGACTTCCACAGATCCACTCAAAATCTCACTTCGGGACTCCTGGGAGGAGAAAGGTAAACCAGGAAGACTGGCAGGACAGGCGATACATTTTGTGTAGGAATGCATCCATCAAAGTAGGATTTAACCTGTAAATATGCTCTCAGGCGTTAATGACTTCTACTTTGAGGCACTTGTCTGCAGACTCAACAACCAATCTTGGCAAAGCTCCTCCCTCAGAAGGAGGCTGTAGAATGCAGCTGCGCTGGTCTGGTAATTAACTGCTTGGGTTCAAATTCCAACTCATCTTTTACTAGATGTTGGGCCTCCACAAAGAGCTAGTGAACTTGTCTAAGCCTCTTCAAGTGTGAATTAGAGACAATAACAGCTCCTAGCTCACCAAGTTGTGTGGGGATTAGAGATAATATTTGCATAATGTCTAGCCCAGAGCTCAATCAACATTAGCATTAGAGACCAGGACTATCAAACATTTATTTTTAAACCAGGAAGCCCAGAATTTAGCTTCCTCTTTGATAAAATACAAATAAAAACCAGACACAAAAATGTTCTTTTTGTAATCACTAACCAAGTATCCTCCTTTTATATCAGGATTTTCTGAGCCTGAATTTCATTTTTTGAATGCCTGATAGGTGGAAACTGCCTGAAATTTGTTTCCTGCTATAGAGGAGGAAATGGGAGCATGTCCTTAGGTTAGACTCTTGGTTCCAGATCCACTTAAGTGATCCCTCTGGATCTCAGAGAAGTCAAGTGCTTCTTTGTTGTCTTTGGAGGCAGTGCTCCTCCTTTGAGGCACATATTGTGGTGGTAAACAGATTGCTGAGTCTCTCTCCACTTCCTGGCACAGGGACAATGTCTGCTTTGTTGGCTGTCCAGCCCAGTTGATAGTTGTTAAGTGAATGATCCACATGCAGATACTTCTGATGTTAAGCTTGTGTGAAACCATGTTTCATAAGGAAGGGTACATCTCTACAGAATGACTCTGTCCCCACTCCTGGGAACCCCAGAGCTGACTTCCTGATCTTCACCTTCTCAGGGCTTGGCTAACATCATTCAGATGTTTCCTAAGGAGTTTGAAAGTCCTACTTATGTAACTGTAGAACTGTATCAAAATGTAAAGGAGAGGCAGTCTTTACAAATTGGCTTTTTTTTTTTTTTTTTTTTAAGATTAGAGAGTGAGAACATGAGAGGGGAGAGGGGAGAGGGTCAGAGGGAGAAGCAGATTCCCCGCTAAGCGGGGAGCCTGATGCAGGAGGTGATCCTGGGACTCCAGGATCATGACCCAAGCTGAAGGCCTTCACTTAATCAACTGAGCCACCCGGGCACCCATACATTGGCTTTAATAACTAACCTTTCCTGGTGCCTTTTAGCCACTCAGTGTTTGGGGCCATCTTGACAGGGGCAGCCCTTCAACTTCTGCCTTGTTGGTGCAGTGACCTCAAGTGGCCACACTCTGTAAGTGCAAGAGGATATGAACCAAGCCTAGTCGGGCCTCGGGGGATTCCTGCTGCAAAAACCATGTCCAGGAGTCTGTTGTTCCATAAAGATCTGGACGCCATGGTGGAGAACAATAGAAGGAAATTTGAAATTGGAGCCAAATAAAGTCAGTTTTTCTGAAATATGGGCCAGTCCTCAGAGAAGTTCAAAAGTAATTAGCCTCTGGTTCTGTACATTCAACAACTGTTTTTACTGAATGCTTGCTGTGTGCCAAGCTGTGTGCTAAGCTCTTAGACAGGGCTGGTTCATTGGTATGTGACCTATGTGGTCGCTCTTGGCTTAATGCTCTGCCATCTTTATCTTGTAATTCTTAATAATTTCCGAACAAAGGGGCCTGCATTTTCATTTTGCATTGGGTCTGGCAAATTATGTCGCTAGTCCTACCCTCAGAACAATGTCCTGAAAGCTCCATTGGCTCACCCATCCCAAAGCTAAACACTTTCAAGTCCATTGAGCAATTGAAGAGTAATATTATTCTGAGTTCCATTCTAGCTTTTCCTTCCTCTTCCCTCCCACTCCCGGCTTATAATATCAACTATTTTTTTCTTCTCTTTCTTCTCCTCATTGTTGGTTTTTTTCTGTTTATCCTGTTCAATGCACTCTCTATTCCTCACTCCTGCCCCACTTAGCTTCCCTTTTTCCTTTTGCCCTTTCTCTCTCTTCTCTCACTTGTCCTATTTTTCTTCTTTCAGCAAAATGGATTTAGAAATGTAACTAATGTAATGAAATAATAATAATAGCTGACATTTACTTCCTGGCCACTCTGCAAAACAGCATCCCTGGACCTTTGTAGCCCTCACCCTGTTTTGTTCTTCATCATAGCACTTAATACCACTTTTTTAAAAATATAAAACTATTTATTGACCACCGTTTACCAGTATTTACAATAGACAATATGCAGTTGGATAACACTGGGACTACCGAGTTATTGTTTTCCCTGGTTTTTGCTGAACCAGTAACTAAAATAGTGAGAAGATTGAGCCTACATGTAAGGAATGAGTTGGGGTTAAGAAAAAACATCCAGGTCAAGAATTTAGATTACAGACGTTTGTTCACGCATTTATTCCTGCAAGTCCTAAATTGCCAACATCTCTAACTATCTGATTATGATTAGGTTTCCACAAAGTCTTAGACATTCCATGAATCATGACCTTTTAGTCAATACAGCATAGGGATTTCAACTTCTAGAAAAGGAATGGTTATGAGCACCTGGGTGGCTCAGTCAGTTAAGCATCCAACTCTTGATTTTGACTCAGGTCATGATTTCAGGGTCGTGGGATGGAACCCCATGTTGGGCTCCTTACTCAGCAGGGAGTCTGCTTCTCCCTCTGCCCCTCCCCCTGCTCGTGTTCTCTCTTTCTCTCTCTCTCTCTCAAATAAATTAAAAAAAAAAAAAAAAAAAGACTGGTTCACTAGAAGGAACCTTTAAGTTTCCATTTAACTAGGTTTTGTTACCTAACTAAAACACACCAGGACTTGTCTAGTTTTCTCATTTGGGTGGGAAGGTTGTTGGCAGTGATAATATTTTCCTCTTAGGGATCTTGCAAATAAACTTGCATTTATCTGACTGTAGATATGGATATGGATTCTGATATGGCTGCTTTTAAATTGTCCGATTTAAATTATTTACATTATATTTAAATTGTCCCATAAATTACAAAATTTGAAAGGTTAAAGCTTCAGGAAAAATTTAAATTTAACTTTAAAGTGATTTATTTCTTAGGTTGCTGAAAATGATGGCATCCCAGAAACAGGGTTATTCATGGTTATAAAATGCTGTTTTTGTTTCGGTGAATGTTAAAAAAGAAAAGAAAACCATTTACATATGTATTTTAAGTACACACACACACCAAATAAACAAAAAGCCTAGAATGGTCCTCAGGCATATAGAATTTAAATTCAAATTCTGATTAACAACTATGAAGATTTCCCCCAACATTTATTCATTTATTTTTTTAAATTTATTTATTTAAGAGAGAGCACAAGTGGGAGGAGGGACAGAGGGAGAGGAAGAGGGAGAAGCAAACTCCCTGCTGAGCGCAGAGCCTAACTCCCCGGCTGGATCCCAGGACCCCTGAGATCATGACCTGAGCCAAAGTCAGATGCTTAACTGACTGAGCCACCCAGGTGCCCCTCCCCCAACATTTAGAAAAGGTGTTCTCTAATGCAAGGGAATAATATACTGTGGTCTCAAATATTCTTTTCCGATAAAGGAAGCAACTACAGAAAGCTTTTACTTCTTCAAAGTAACCAGTGCTATGGATGCAAAAGTCCCCAACAACTCCCCCAATACTACTTCAAAATAAACATATCAAACTTGGTTTCCATTAGAATGTTATTTCTTCACACTGATAAATCAAAAAACCAAGACTGAGATTATATATATGTGTGTGTGTGTGTGTGTGTGTGTTTGTGTGTGTGTGTGTATGCCAAGTTAGTCTCTCTTCATAAAAAGCAATTACAGGGGTGCCTGTGTGGCCGTCAGTTAAGCATTTGAGTCTTGATTTCGGCTCTGGCTATGATCTCAGGGTCACAGAACTGAGCCCTGCATCAGGCTCCACACTCAGCGAGGAGTCTCCTTTTCTCCCTGTCCCTCTGTCCTTCTTCACTCTCTAATAAATAAATTTCTAAAAATTTTAAAAGCAATTACAGTTGGGGCACCCAGGTGGCTCTGCCAGTTAAGCATCCAACTCCTGATCTCAGCTCAGGTTTTGATCTCAGGGTCATGAGTTCAAGCCCCATGTTGGGCTCTACCCTGTGTATGGAGCCTACTTAAAAAAAAAAAAATTTTTTTTTTTAAAGCAATTTCAATTTAAGGACCCTTCCTATTTTCCTCTTTTGCCAGCACCAAGTCTGCATCATCTGAACCTTTCCATTTCATGAGAGACTTGAATTCTCCTCAGCTGTCTGTGGCACCAATTATTTGTTCAGGACCAAGAGCTCCAGCAAAGCCTCTTGGTTTATCAGCAACATCTCTTTTCTTCTTTGATTTGCTATAATCAGATTCACTGTCAGGTAAAGACTGTCTTTTGGTACCACCTTTTTCTTTACCAGCTTTCCAGAATTAAGAAATGCTTCAATTAACTCTGGACAATCTGAATTTTCTTCAGGATCCCAAGTATTGTCAGCATCTGTGAATCGCTTCCCCTTCAGGAAATACTCCACCTTCCCATTCACCACACGGTGCCCAGTGCTTTTTCCACCACAAATTCCTCAGGTTCTGCCTCTTCTGCTTTTTCACTCTTCCCATTCTCCCCCCCCCCTTTTTTTTTAGAGAGGGAGGGAGGAGGGGCAGAGGGAGAGGAGAGAGAAAACCTTAAGCAGACTCTTCACCCAGTGTGGAGCCCGAAACGGGATTCAATCTCACGACCCTGAAATCATGATCTGGGCCGAAATCAACAGCCAGATGCTTATCTGACTGAGCCACCCAGGCGCCCCTTCTTTACCATTCTTTGCAATCTAGTTTAATTGGAGGCCATTTTTTATTGCAGACTTGAGCTATTATTCACCACCCCCTAGCAGCCCAAGGTCTGCAGTGTCCCAGGCCCCCGCATGCTTCAAGCTCCAGCCACATCTGAGGGGGAGGGGGAACTGCCACAACACCACTTTTTTGTTTATTCCTAGCTCCCTTCACTAAAATACAAGCTCCCTTTGAGCAGGGACTGTCCAGGTCTTCATCTTGTTCTATCACCAGCAAAACCATCAACTGTCCTAGACCACTGCCTGCCACACTGGAGGCGCTCCATAAACATTTATTTACTGAATGAATAAACAAATGAGTGAGTGAGCATTTACTATGCATGAGGCATTACATTAAATACATTTCATGCCTAATTCATGTAATCCTTTCAGTGGCTCTATTAGTAATTGAACCTACATCCTCTGGCTCCAGAGTCCATTCATTTAACTGGTAAAGAAACAAAACCGTCTCCCTGGTTAAAATATTTGGTTCCCAGATATAAAAATATTTTTTGGCTTTTCTCTTGTGTTGCACTGAAGATCAGACAGTGAATGCTACCATTTAAATGTTCAGAAGTTTAGCAATTACACAGCTCACTCTCACTGGGGCTTTCCTGAGGTGCTGCAGACAGGTGGGCCTCCGTCATGGTTGGGCCCACGTTTATTCCTGGACAGTTTCTCTGGACT
This sequence comes from Ursus americanus, assembly GCF_024610735.1. Classification (NCBI taxonomy): domain Eukaryota; kingdom Metazoa; phylum Chordata; class Mammalia; order Carnivora; family Ursidae; genus Ursus; species Ursus americanus. The sequence continues at coordinate 33,534,514 of NC_142132.1, forward strand.
CCATATATATCCACAACGTGTAGCACACTACACCACTCTCACCAGAGATTAAATGAGGTAATGATATTACACTAGTATAAAATATAAGCATTAGTAAATATGGTTTTGAAAAAGGGATACCTCTTTCCCCTGAATATTACACAACCAAAATAAAATTCACATTACTCAGTATTTCCCACTTACTCAGAGTTTCAAGATTTTTTTTTTAAAGATTTTATTTATTTGACAGAGAGAGACATAGTGAGAGAGGGAACACAAGCAGGGGGAGTGGGAGAGGGAGAAGCAGGCTTCCCGCTGAGCAGGGAGCCCGATGTGGGGCTCCATCCCAGGACCCTGGGATCATGACCTGAGCTGAAGGCAGACGCTTAACGACTGAGCCACCCAGGCGCCCACAGTTTTAAGATGTTGTGAGTGCTTGTTTATTTCAACACTGTATATATTTATTAAGTTATACTGGAAAATATATCCCAGATGTAAATAAGATGTAAATAATAATAATAATAGCTAATATTTATTGAGCATTTACAATGTGCTAGGCAGGCATTGTGCTAAGCACTTTGTATATAATAACCATTTGAGACGCGTTGTATTATAATCTCTATTTTAGGGGCACCTGGGTAGGCTCTGCTGGTTAAGTGTCTGCCTTCAGCTCAGGTCATGATCTCAGGGTCCTGGGATCACACCGCCCTCACTCAGGCTCAGTTCTGCGCACAGTGGGCGGAGTTTGCTTCTCCCTTTCCCTGTCCCTCTGCCCCTCTCCCTGCTTGTGCTCACGAGCTCTCTGTTTCTCACATAAATGGATAAAATCTTTTTTAAAAAACTCCTTAATCCCTATTTTATAGTTTCAGAAACTAAAGCCAAAATCAAACAACTAATAAAACCTGGGCCTTTGATGTTAATCAGTGTACTTAATGGGGTAAGATCTAAGAGAAATCTTACATTTCTGAAGGTATATATAGCAAGAGCATTGTAAAATGTCTACAGGTGTTAACTAGTTATATTTTTAGTATGTCATCCCCAGATTTTATTGTATACAGTTTAGATTATCAGTTGGGTTTTTTAAAATGTTTTCTGTCCTTTCCTAAAAGCATGTTCTCTTAATTCCTAAAAACATTAAAGTCAAAGAAATAACAATATCCTGTTTGCTCTTAAACTGGTAAAACTTCATGGTCAGCTTTTGGAAAAGAGCCCAAGAGAGTCTGTGAATACAAGTGTAAAACAATTATGTTATCATAAAACAATTACAAAAATTTCTTCTGGTACGTCATCTTGTACAATTCCCTTTTCCTCCTATTTTTCCCAGCCCTCTGTAAGGCCTTCTTTGGACATGTCCCCTTTCTCTACTTCCCGCTAAGTGTGCAGCACCCTCAACCTGCCCTTATCTTCCCTCAGGGTCAGCTATAGCAATAAAACATGTTGTGACTTGTGAACCCAAATGGTTTCAGACATGCTGTGACTTCAGGACCTGTTCTAAGAGGCTAGCAACATACGTGCCAGACCCCAAGAGGCATAATGAGCCCAGGCAACATCCAGGTTGGAGTCAGGACCCATGGGGTAGGGCACGTCTAATGGGCAAGGCCTGGCAGCAGGAAGTTCCAGCGTGAACATGGTAAATGTTACGAACACGGCTACTGCCCTATCCGAAGTCCATGGCTGCCATCCCTAATTTATCAGAACCACTTCAGTGTGAGATTCAGGCAACCACTTCCCATGCATTGGAACTGATCTGCTGCTTGAGACCTAGTGCCCATCCTTGTTAAAGGAAGTCGGTTGGGCTGAACAAGGCCAGCGTTAGTACTTTCCTTTTGTGTGGCTCCAAACAGCCCTTAAGCCTACCAAGGACAGGCATGCCCCCAGCTTCAGGAGCTGCAAGGAGCTGAACATATCTAAGCCAAATGGAAGGACTGGAGTCAGAAATCGAAAGTCAGAAAATCAAAAAAGAATGAGAAAATCCCGTGGCAATTAGCGTATGGTGGTAACATGATGAAAACACTTACGCGCAGGGCAGAAGGCTTAGGGCAGCAAAACTGATTCCAGCTGCCACCTGCTGGTGAGTTTCAGCCTACCAGCAATCTCAACGCCCAAAGCAAAGCCATGCTAAGGCAACAGAGGCACTAGCCCCAGACATTTCTCAACATTTCTCCCTTTTCTCTTAAACTCACTCACCATCTGCATGGCTAATATCAAATTCTGCTTTCCTACCCTGGAATTTTATTCCCAACCCCACTGTTAGAGCTGCCTGCGATGTCTTTAATGGCTATTTCTCTGGCAACACAAATCATGGAAAAATATAGTATCTCAGCTCTTCCCAAAACTCTCTCCTTTAAACTTAATACTATAGGCAGCGGTCCCATTTCACACAAAGAATGAAAACAACCACAGGACCTCAGAATCATCTGATTCTTGTCCACTTTTCCACAAAAAAAGAAAAAAAAAAAAAGAGCCAAAGAGCACACCCAAGGTCCCACTGGGGGAGTCAGGCAGGAGACAGGCTGACTATCTGGGAGAAGCTTGCTCTGGGAGCAGCCAAGTGTGAAGTTGGAAAGAGGGGGAATGCAAGATAGGCAGAGTGAAAGAGACTATGGACTATTGACCTTCCCCAACAGCATGACTCCTGGTCTCAGCAACCCCCCACAACTCCTCAGGAAGAGGAGACCCAATCCGGCGCATGAAGTGTGGGGGTGAGCGCTAGGAAGCTTGCACCCTGTGAAAGAAGAGCTGCTGAGTCACCCTCAAATGACCTACGCAGAAACCATGTCTGAGTCCTGAGTCACTGAGCCCTGGGGAGATCCCCTTGTTAGAGAAGCAAACCCCACCTGGCTCTGATCTGAACCCTGACCTTGAGCAGAGCACCTCAGACTCCCTACCTGGAAAACAAGGTGGGCAGGGGAAGGAAGCTAACAGAGTTGAAGAGTTGAAGAGTTTACGACAGGAAATGTTTGTTGAAGCAATGCCTTTCTTCTGTGACAAGTGAACAGGAGAGCTCTCTCAACTCCCAGGCGCAGGGCTTTCCCTGAGAATGTTTCCTCCTGTATTGCCAGCCCTGTCCTCTCAATGTCCTAACCCGTCCCTCACTGTCCATTCCAGGGCCCCCAGCAGGGCCTGTGCAGCCCCGCTGGCCTATCTACGTCCAACTAAATCCAGTCTCCACCATCTCTGCTTTAGAGCTTGTAGCTATTCAAATACTTCCACCACCTCCTCGTCTTCCCTCAAACGATGACTTTCTCTCTCAACTGCCTTCTTTCTTTTGCTTCACAAGGTCACCATTAATTCAGGAGCTCATATAGGTCAATTCAACAAATATTTATCGAGCTACTCTGCTGGTAGACTCTTCTGCTGAGGATGCAAAGGTAAAAGGAAGATACGTTCCTGCCTTCAGGAATCTTTCCACCTGAAAATGGTTATAAAATAACAACACACATGCTTAAAGTCAGAATAAATGCCCTGGGTTCTTTGCGGGCTTCAAAGGATGAGTATTCACATGTGGCTGGGGGATCAGGAGAGGCTTCACAGAAGAAAGAGCATTTGAACCAGGCCCTGCAAGACAGGTTGCAGGGCTATGGGTGAATAATAATAATAATAATAATAATAATAATAATAATAATAATAATACAACCATGGACACAGGAGGAAGAAAATCTCAGAACACATTATCAAACAGTAAACAGTGTAGTTCAGCCAAAATGGAAGTCCTGTCTTGATTTTCCAATCCTCATCTTTGACCACGGGAGCTGATGTGTTCTGTAAGAACAGCGGAAAAGAATAGATGACATCGGAACATCAATGACATGCACACATATGTGCAAAAAAGCATCAAATGCCAGTCTAAGAAGTCCTCATCTAATCAATGATTAAAGCAGAAGTTTAGGAAAACTAATTTTAGTTAATATTGTCCCAGATAAAGGTTTATTAAGAGCTCTGTGTCTACCCTCCGAACAACATTGGGATGTTTTAGCAGGAGCCTTTGCAAAAGAATGTTCTGACCCCTTGTTCAATAACCCAGACATGAAGCTAACAGTAGGCACTGCAGGTCCACTCTGGTGGCCACAGGGCAACACCTGGAGAAAATATCAACGTTGTCTGCCCTCTTGAAGGTGCCACTAGGAGAGTGCTGTGATAGCCAGATCTACACTGATTTCTTCTTTAGGAAGACCAGGTATAAGACCAGGAATATCTGTCCTAACAATAGAGGGTACGAAAGCTCCAAGATCCAAAGCAGCAAGTCAGGTCCAATACCACGCAAGACTAGCCAGGAAGATAGGTCCATGGCTGGATGACATGTGTGGGTGTTAACCACTGTTGTGAGACCAGGGAAGAGGTGGAAAGGGTCAGCTGTTGAAGGCCAAGAGATCTGAAACAGCAACAGCAGCAGAGGCCACAGTAACTAACATATATCTAGGTTCCCCTCATCCTTTTGTTCCCCTTTAGACTTCTGATCTAGCCACCAGGCAAATACATAGGTTCTAGAAGGAGCTGGTACAGTATAGTTTGTTCCATATGGAAAAAAAATATTCAGTTTCCTATTAGTTAAAAAGCTCTGGTTTCAGGGCGCCTGGGTGGCTCAGTCGTTAAGCATCTGCCTTCGGCTCAGGTCATGATCCCAGGGTTCTGGGATCAAGCCCCGCATCGGGCTCCCTGCTCAGCAGGAAGCCTGTTTCTCCCTCCCCCACTCCCCCTGCTGGTGTTCCCTCTCTCACTGTGTCTCTCTCTGTCCAATAAATAAATAAAATCTTTAAAAAAAAAAAAAGCTATGGTTTCTTCTACCTATTAAATAGGGTAGAAATTACCTTCCCTTCTTCATGGGCTGTACATGAATGCTTGGATAAAATGAAAGTGTAAGGAAAAATTGTATAGATTTGTAATTATTTTACAACTGCACCTACATCATATTGAAAATCCAAGAATCAACCAATAAATATCAATGTCTTCCTATGCCCCCAACACTACACTAGGCCCTTTGAAGAGATTCAACGTATATTTAATGCAAAACCAAATTTAAATATTTGGGAGAAATTTACTCGGATTTAAACTGTAGTGTATTTCAAAGCAACAGGGCCCTAACCCTTTCTGAGGGTGCAGAGACAACACCTCCCCCCCAAAAATCCTTTTATTTAATCAACAAATATTAGTCAATAAATATTTATTGACTGTTGCTATCAAATTCAGTGATTGCCTTTCCCACACTGATAGGTGTCAGTTACAGGCAGGCAGTCAGAAAGAATTAAATTTTTAAAGCTGCCCTTTTAACATAAAGATACATGGTCTTTCATTTTAATCCTGTTCTTGAAATGTGCAAATTAATCCCCATATTACCAAAGAAGCTATTTTTAAATGTTACATGGAAAGTTAAAAAAAAAAAACATATCTGAGAGGACACCATATACCCCAGGAGCAACAATGCAAATAAAGATTTTACTTTTTTTTCCTAAAACTCGCATCTACCCAAATAGAAATTGGTTTCACTGATATGTCTCATTGTTCTCAATATTTTTCACTAAGCGATATTTTAGAGAAAACCACTGAAATCTTACATAAATGAGATGGGGTATCTATTCAGAGAGGGCAAGAGGCCCCTTCTGATCTCTTGAAAGTCATTTCTATTTTTTAAACCTTGTGGTGATGAATCAGGAAACAAATATAATGCAAAAAAGAGTTGACTGTTTATTATAATTTCTCTGAAGAGGTAGAGATTAGTATATACAGAACTGTAATCATTTTTCAAAAATTATTTTTTATTCTGTTATAAAGAAAAGCATAAAAAGAAGTGAATAAGACTGCCTTATCACCACTAAGGGAGGAAAAAATATAAAGGAGCCCTACCTTAAAGTCGCTTCAATGGGCAGCTCGAAAGACTGAATCTCAGCCAGGAGGTTCTCATAATTTTGATCTGGGTCTTCTTCCAACATTGCTTCACATGCCCCTAGTTTTCCAGCTGCAGACATCAGATTTTGAGCGCAAAACAGTTGTAATTTATAAAAGAAATGTGATTTTTGTTATAATTATTATAAGCGTTCTGTGTTCACCCAGAGTAGCAGCAAAAACTGAGATCACAGTCTGACTTCATGCTATCAAAATCTTTGCTTCCAAGAATGTGGCACAGCTGTTGCTGTCCTGTCTCTACTTATAACATTTTACTTATTATTAACCTTGACACAGTTCAGAAAGTTCCTGCCTGATGTCTGCTATGTTTATTTATTTGTTTCTCAGAGATAGTAACTGCAAACTTCGGTAGGAATTAGAATCATTACACTATACAAAATTATTAAATACAATTGACTTCTCAGGGCACATATTTTAATATTACTTTTGCTAAATACAAGCCATGCTCCTAGTTATTCCTGCAACTATACTGTTGCCCACAAAACCCCAGCAGGTAGCTTGTCCAGGAAAAATATAACACCTAATAGGATATGATTTTGAGGCCACTGGGTTAGTTCCTTGGTTCCCCATGTCCTTCACTTTTCCACACACTTCTTCATGTGTGTTGTCCATTTACAGAGCCATTCCTTCTTCTGTCCCCTGCTCAAATACAAATGCTCCTGAAAGCAGTTAGCTTCTAATCCTTGCTAGTAACTTGGGCCTCACTATGCATGCGTTTGCCAGATCCTTCCTGCAGAACAGTTTTGATGCGAAGAGAGAAAACATGAAGATGCCAGGATGTGAAGGGGGCCGGTTGCCACTGAGAGGAAGAAAGAGTACAGGAAATAAAGGCCCAAACTAGCAAGGGAAAATGTGGCCCACAGCCAGCCCGAAGAAAGCCTAAAAAAATTAAATGGGCACGTGATTCTCATTACCATTTGCATTAGATCTTCCTTAAGTCCAAGTTTAACTTCATGCTTTCTTGCCCATGCTAGAGGGATGGCTATTTAAAGGGATGGTATTTAAAGGGATGGCTAGACATTCCTCCATATGAATCTATTTTTTTTTAAGTTTTTATCAGATTTTTAAATTTTACTCTGTAAAAACATTGAAGTTATTTCTCCTAAAGATGTAGTGTTCATATAACCACAAGGCCTATGTCATAAGCTGCACCAGTTTTTCACTTCTCCCTACATCCATACCCTTGCCAGTACCTCACTGACGGCCCCACTTGACCCATGACTGTGGGCTTAGCCTGTGACTTCCGCTGGCCAACCATATACGAGCTGAAGGGACAGTGTATGAGCTCTGAACCGAGGCTTGTGAGGCCTCGCTTATTTCTATTTGTCCTCGTATACCTCTGCCATCCCCTGGGAACACTACCCTGCCTAGCCTGCTGGTCCAAGGATGATGAGAGATGCATGAAGCAGGTCATCCCCACTGATTCACAAAACAGCAGGGAGAGGCGTATATTCCCATCCAGCTGCAGCAGCTTGAAGCAAAGCCTCCCACCCAAACCTTAGGTAGGTCAACCATATGCCACTGACCCACAGTCACAGGAGCAATAATAAATGGTGGCTATTTTCAGGCACTGAATGATGGGTTATGCAGCAACAGCAAATCAGTGCAGTGTTCTTCACTCCAGCCCCACCAATAGCTTCAGCTCTCAGCACCCCTATTCGTCCACTGCAGGATGGAACGGTGCAATAGGATACACCTAACACCATTTCCCTCCAGAGAAAGTGATGATGCCCTCCTCCGTGACTCCACACAAACCAGTCATCTTCTATCTTGTGTTAACGTCATTTGTGTGGAAGGTTTTTAAATTTATACCAAATTATCAGATTATTTAAGAACAGAATGTCTCTTTGATTCGTACTTGTATCCCACATAACACTTAACACATTGCCCTGTATACTGTAGGTGCTCAAGAATGTTTATTGAATGAATGATAGCAAAAGCTAATAGCGAAGAGTTACCTCTGCCTCGTTAGGAAATGTTGGTCCAAATTATCAAACCAAATTTATCAGAATCTGAGAATATATATATATATATATATATGAGAAATCACTCTGGGGGGCACCTGGGGGGGCTCAGTCGGTTAAGCATCCTCTTGATTTCAGCTCAGGTCATGATATCAGGGTTGTGAGATCGAGCCCCAAATCAGGCTCTGCGCTGGGTATGGAGTCTGCTTAAGAGTCTCTCTCTTCCTCTCCCTCTGCCCCTACCCCCTTCTATCTCCCTCTCCAAAAAAAAGAAAAAAGAAAAGAAAAGAAAAAAGAAAGAAATCACTCTGGTCATAAGAGAATGTTGGTCATCACTATACTATGCTGTAGAGAACAATTCGTAAGTAATGCCACTCTACCCATGAACATATATCTCTGATGATCCATCCAGCCCTAAGCATTGTGCAGTTAAAAAAAAAATTGATTCTTTTCCCCACATACCCCAAATTTTTGTTTTTAAAATTTTATTTTTTTTTAAGATTTTATTAATTTATTTGACAGAGAGAGAGCCCAAGCAGGGGGAGCAGCAGAGGGAAAGGGAGAAGCAGGCTCTCCACTGAGCAGGGAGCCTGATGCGGGGTTCGATCTCAGGACTCTGGGATCGTGACCTGAGCCAAAGGCAGATGCTCAACTGACTGAGCCATCCAGGCGCCCCTATTTTTAAATTTTTCAAATTTACAGAAAAGTTAAAGAAGAACACGCTGAACAGCCATATACCCTTCACCTGATTCACCCATTGCTAACATTCTGCCACATTTGCTTTCTCTTTCTCTCTGTTTTCTCAAGGGGGTTTTATAACGTAGGCAAATGCTTTTAATATATATTGTGAGAGGGGGCGCCTGGGTGGCTCCATCGGTTGAGCATCTGCCTTCAGCTCAGGTCAGGATCCGGGATCCAGCTCCGTGGGCTCCCTGCTCAGCGGGGAGCCTGCTTCTTCCTCTGCCTGCTGCTCCCCTTGCTTGTGCTTTCTCTGTCAAATGAAGAAAATTTTAAAAAATCTTTGAAACAATAATAATATATACTGTGAGAAAACGGTTTTCCTTTAGAGTATTTTTCAAAGAGTAATAGTACAGCAGTATACAACAGAGTAGCATAATTAATAAATCACCATAGCTTTGACTTATTGTTACTGTATGACCCTGTTCCTACTACGCAGCACCGTCACCCTCTTCCGGTACAGCTCCCCCCGCACAAGATTCAAGGTCTTTCAACCTGTTGACCTGGCTGCCTCCCTCTGCTCCTCAGCTCTCCCTACCCCTCCTCTACTTCCACCCCACTCTCTTCTGCTCCTCCCACTTCTGTTAAGTGAATTTTCCCTCTGCCTCTTACTTTCTTCTAAGCTGTGTAAGACCCAGGCAACAACTTCCTGTTTCCACTGGCTAACCAGCATCTTCCTTTTATTCAAAACTTTCCTTGAGTGCCATTTCCTGCCGGAAGTCCACACAGATTGAATGAACAGGAGACCATCTCCTCCCGAAAGTAACAGTTAAGAAAAACAACCTCCCCTATCCCATAGTGCTGACAACAAATTCACCAAATAAGGAAAAGAAAAGGAGGAAATGGAAACATTTTAAACAGATATATTCCAAGATGCCCATAAAAGAGACTGGTGTGTGTGTGACTGGAATGTTCCTGGTCTCCACCCTTAACCTCTCCTCCCAGCTGCAGCTCAAACTGTTTTGGACTATTTCCTAGGATCAACCCTGACCACGGACAGGAGCCGTTTAAGTGGCCCCGGGCCAGTGGTTCTTGTTCCTTCGTAATCCCAAGGCAATGCCTGGAGGCCTGGAGTTTTGTTTTTTTTGTTTTTGTTTTTAAGAGAGAGGGAGAGAGGTGAGGGGGTTAGGTGAGGGACAGAGAGAATCTTAAGCAGGCTCCATGCCTAGGGCAGAGCCCAATGCAGGGCTCAGTCTCACAACCCTGAGATCATGACCTGAGTCGAAATCAGGAGTCACACACTTAACCGACTGAGCCACGCAGGTGCCCCTGGAGACATTTTTTAATGCCAGAACTGGAGGTAGGTAGAAGCCAGAGATGCTGATAATAGAGTACACAGCACAGTCCCCCAACAACAAGGACTTACCCATCCCAAAATGCCAATAGTGCTAAGGTTGGAAAATCCTGCCCTGAGCTGATCATCAGGCTATGTGTGGTGTTGCCCGGTTACTGAGGCACCTGACTGGGCTTCTTTCTTCCTCTGAGAATGAGTCTCTGTCTTACTAGTCTGCTAGTAAGTCTGCTGTTTAAAAAAACAAAAGCTTATTATTCAAGTAAAACTTTTTGAATAAAACTTTTTGAATACAAATTTTTTTAAAGTGGTCTTTTTAATTTAATTTTATTTTGAATAAAAAATTATTTTATTTATCTATTTTATTTATTTTTTAATAAAAACTTTTGGAAAAAAAAAAAACCCAGGGGCACCTGGGTGGCTCAGTTGGTTGAGCATCTGACTCTTGATTTCAACTCAGGTCATGATCTTAGGATCTCAGGATCGCAAGATCAAGCCCTGCACTGGGCTCCACGCTCATCGGCTTGAGAGTCTCTCTCTCCTTCCACTCCTCCCAGGACTCGTGCACTTGCGCCCTCTCGCTCATCTTTAAAAGCAAAAAAACTCAGTCTTTTTGAGGTAAGCAGAGATTGGGTCCTTATTGTTTTTCTGCTACTGTTACTATTCCCACAGCAATTCACACATCATGGCTGGCACAAGTTAGATGCTCAATAAATATTTGTTCAATAAATTATCTTGACACAGCATTACAGTGCTTCGTAAGTAATCAGCAACCAATAAATATTTAAACTTGATATAACAGTTTATCTTACAAAGGCTATTTCAAATAAAAATAGACAAAAATTGGGGCGCCTGGGTGGCGCAGTCGTTAAGCGTCTGCCTTCGGCTCAGGGCGTGATCCCAGCATTCTGGGATCGAGCCCCACATCAGGCTCCTCCGCTAGGAGCCTGCTTCTTTCTCTCCCACTCCCCCTGCTTGTGTTCCCTCTCTCGCTGGCTGTCTCTGTTAAATAAATAAATAAAATCTTTAAAAAAAAAAATAGACAAAAATTGTTTTAGTTAAATTAGTATTATTTTTCAACATTAGAAAATCTCTCAAGATATCAGTTCAATTTTAAAACTGTAGTATTATACTAACTAAAATTTAAGTAAATTAGAAAAAAATAAATCCATGCTCACTGAAAAAAAAAGAAATAAGGAAATCAAGATCCAAAAATAACCAGTTACCAATTTTATGTATATCCTCCCAGATATTTTTTCATATATTTAAATACATAATTTTAAAATAAAATTGCCTCATGCCATAATAAAATAAAATAAAACTATAGCATTACTATTTTCAGGCTACTCACAGCAATATGGTTTGTTATAAGAAATTAGGGTTTTTTAAAATAATTTTTATTTTGTTATATTAGTCACCATACAGTAGAAATTAGTTTTTTAAGACATATCTATGGTAGCCAAAATAGTTCACAGAGCCATTCCATATTTTTTCTATCATCTTCAAAATTCAGGATGTAGTATTTCATTACAAAAAGCATTTTGGTCTTTCAATGGATCTGTATTCTCAATAAACTATAGTCCTACTATTCTTTGAAGAATAAAATTTTTATGTAATTAAGAAAATCGTTTTTAAAACTCTTTTTTTTTAAAGAATGTATTTATTAATTTGAGAGAGAAAGTGAGAGAGATTGAGAGAACAAGTGCAGGGAGGGGCAGAGGGAGAAGCAGACTCCCTGCAGAGCAGGGAGCCTGACATGGGACTCGATTTCAGGACCCCTGGATCATGACCTGAGCCAAAGGCAGCCACTTAAATGACTGAGCCACCCAGGCACTCTAAAAATCTGTTCTAAGTTTCCACTATAACTCATCACATTTTTCTGTTTACAAGATCTTAGAGGACATGGTGTTTCTGTGAATGTTACAGTATCATTACTGTTATCTGAGCTTCTATTCCCTGGAACATGCCATAGTTCTATGCATCTGCAAAACTTTATACATGCTGCTTCTTTTGTCTAGAATACTTTCCCCAAACCTGTTTTCTCATCTGTAGCACAGTGATGATACTTAGTAGCTCCTACCTCATAGGGCTGTTATGAAGGCTATATGACCTTTTTTTTTTTTTTAAGATTTTATGTATTTAGCAGAGAGAGTGCACCAGTAGGGCAAGCAGCAGGCAGAGGGCAAGGGAGAAGCAGGCTCCCCGCTGAGCAGGGAGCCCGATGTGGGGCTCGATCCCAGGACCCTGGGATCATGACCTGAGCTGAAGGCAGACGCTTAACCGACTGAGCCACCCAGGCATCCCGGTCACACGACCTTTAAGCATTTATTAGGTAGAGCTCTCTGGAGAGTGTGACACCGGATGAGCATCAGTGTCAGCTGTTACTATGATTTATCTTTCGAGGCTTAGTTCAATGCCACCTTCTTGTATACAATGATTTGCTACTATCGCCCCATAACTCTTTTGAGCATGTGGTCTTTATCAAATCTCTGATCCCTTAGTATCGTTTTTGTTATATATTTATCTACCATACTGGACTAGGAGCTACACAAAAGTAGGGAATGGACCTTTGCTTCTTTATATTCAAAGCATCTGGCGTGATGCTGGGCACGCAGCAGGCATGGACTCAATGATTACTGAGCAAGGGGAAGACTTAAGCAAGAATGATGGAAACAATACTGACTTTCCAAAACGAATGTGAGTAGTGCCCACTGCTTAGCTAAATCGATATTTTCCCCATTTGACAAGAAAATTCTGGACTAATTGTTTCAATTAACTGTGATTTTTCCTTTTCTTTACCTTCATGCAAATCTGGGGTTTCATTAACAGAAGGCAAAGGTAAAATCTCTAATGCCTACAATGTCTGTTTCTCGAGTTCTCAATAAACAGAATTGCTATAGAATAAGTAGCTTCACCAAGTAAATATTTGGAACCTCATATCTCTTCTGTTTATTATGTTGGGGTCTTCTGATTGAAAATTTTTAGGGTGCCCTTCTTGATCATTTCCCAAATGTAAAATCTTAAACATTTGAATCCTGGTCAACAACAGAATCAAGTCTCAGCCCTATGGTCGTACAGCTAGATTATGGCGCTACCTAGTGGTCAACTTTTGGCACATGGTCTGTTGAAAATGGTTCTTGCTCTTCTAGGTTTTAATTTTATTTTTTATATTGGTAATTGTAAAATGTCATTAGAAGTCACTAAATATCTTGCTCCCTTTTTTCTAGCATTTCTGGCAACTGTTCAATGTGTCCTTTACTCTCCATTCCTCTACTTCAGAGCCCTTTATTAGAACTGAGAATTTAAATATCTGCTACAAGGCTTATTATCAAGCTGCCGAAGATACACTTTCCTCCCACGGGATAACCAGGATCTTTAAAGTGAGAATTCAGGACACTAAGTTCTTTGGGCCATGCTATGAGAGGGTAGGCCACCTTGTGCCCCCTCTGAGCCCACGCCTGCCCCTCTGGCAGGCAGCCCACAGCAAATGCACCCCTCCTTTGCACACATTCTTCTAAACAATCATTCTCTTTTCCCTCTTTTGAAACCAAACAATTCCCTCAAAAATATGGTTTCGGGCATAAAATAGGAAATAGTACTAAACAAACGGAAATGTTTTGCTTTAAATACTGAAGCCATTTGTTTACATTAAGAAATAGTTTGCATTCAAAGCCCATAATTGAAAAGAAACATGAATCATCAATCACAAGGGGACTTTATAGATAAGAAATAAGTGCCAGCCCAAACAATTGTATGAAACGCGAACAACCCTCGTTGGGAGCTTTTGCTGAGTCATTTTTCAGGAAGTGGGCTGTCCAGGGAGATTTTTACAGGAGGAACAATCGACAATATTTTCATATTAATAACCTCCAGTTACTTTATTGTTCTCAAAACTTTTGTTAATGAGTATTTTCCTGTTTGGTGAAGAAAAAAACATTAATCAAAAGACAAAGCCTAATCTGATTTATTTTTATGTGTTTTGGGTTCTTTTCTTCTGGGATATTAAATATATTTCAGTAAAAGTTGTAAAACATCCTCAGTCACTGAGTATAATATCAGGAAATATTTTGTTTGAGTCTTTTTTTGTAAACATATGTGCTATAGCATATATTGGATACATTCCTTAGAGCAATTCCAAACTACCATTTTGGGATTCAAATTCCCTTCAAGCAGCAGCAAGGTTTCCACTTGGTTTGGTGTCTGCCTCTTCTGCCTGACTCCTCCTGAGACCTCTCAGTTACCCCTCAGTTAAGGGACAAAGAGTGTGGGCTCCTGGAGACCAACTAAAAGATGAGGCCATTCACCCAAGGTCTCCTCAGAAAACAAGGTCCCCAGCAGGCGTGTAAGGAACAGACAGGGTCAAAGTGTTCCGTGGAGACTCCCATGTATACACACTTTTTGGCCCATCCGCAAGCATTGAGCCTCTCTTTCTCTCTTAGCTTATGAATGAGGGTTTGTGACAAGGAGCTTAAGTCACCTGCCCATGGGATTAGGGGAAGTAAATTGTGAAATAAGATCATTGTGTGATTGTGATTTCTGTTAGGATAAACAATTATCATGCTTGTGGTCCTGATTTAACACAAATATATTTCCCACAACATGCCCCTACCCCCACCTGCCACCGCCACTGAGCCCCGGTGAGAAAGCCTCACCTCGCATGTACAATGTAGCAGCTTTCCTTCTGTACTAGATGATAAACACAGTGGGTCTGGCTCTGCAAGCAAGTAAGAAAATCAAAGCAGGCTTCTGTGCCGTGTAGCAGTTACATGCACAGACACTAGAGTTGGACTGTCTGGGTTCAAATCTTACCTCTGCTACTTATTAGCTATGTGACCTTGGGCTTTTTTCTGTACCTGGAGTTTCCTTATCTACACAATAGACAAGCTGCTATCTCATAGATTTGTTGGGGAGATTAAATTAATTAATGCAAATAAGGTATTCAGAACAATGCCAGGAAAGTAAAAAGCACTTTAGAAGCATTAGTGTTATGTCACTGCTTAATAAGGAATGATGTTATGAACCGCTGAGGATGATTTTTTGTTTTTTTTTTAATCAACTGCCTTATAATTTTGTTATGGCGAGTAGAGCTGTTCTTCTCTTTCTTTTCCAGTGGACACACGTAGATATTTCTCTGATGCTCAGAGTTTTGAAGATGTCGGTGACCCATAAAAATGTTAGGAGACTACAGTGCTCATAGGTTTATTATAAAGTTATTTCCTATGTACTGATCTTTATGTTTTGTTGATTTATTATTCACCTTTTAAAAGAAAACTATATATTTAAGAACCTACTATGCACCAAACCCTTGAGAAGCTCACAAGCCAGTGGAGAAATTTCTTCTTTATTCCAACTGGATCGAGGCAGGGGGGCAAAGGGGTCTAGGAGTGAGATACCTGCAGTCCACACACACACACACACACACACACACACACACACACACACACACACACACACACTTGCTGGGAGAATCCACCTGCAGGCCTCAGGGTGACGCCTGAACACAGATATAACTGTAGGGCTCAGAACCACTATGTGATGCTGCCGCCCTGGTTCACTGGGGCTTCAGAACACAGGACCATGCTTTTTACCTGAATCCTGGAACCTTCCGTTCTGTGTGTAGCCCCAGAAATAACTGTCTATTTGGTCTATTCCAGGCTCCTGGAGTTTATTTTTGGGAGTGAAGAGAAGAATCAACATTACAAAAAGAACCCCAAATCCTGGAAAAGAACCTCAAAAAAAAAAAAGAAAAGAATCTGATAAAACACTGCCATTTTCTTATGGGTTTCCCTCGTATCTCTCTGGCTTCTCCTCAGCCTCCTTCCCAAGTTTATTTTTATCAGTCTGTCCCTTAAATCTAGTTGTTTCCAGGCATCTGTCCCCAACTGTCTTTTCTTCTTACTCTATTCTCCTGTAAGTTCATCTTCCAGTTGGGTGTTGATGAGTCCCAAATGTAGACCTACACTTGCACTTCTCTCCTAAGCTCCAGACTTCATTTCTAACCACCTACATAACATCTCTCCCAGAATAGCCGGTCACTTGCACTTGACATTCCACATGTCCAAAACCGAACTCAGTAACTTTCCTCTCTTAGTCCCTTTGGGCTGCTCTAACAGAATACCATAGACTGGGTGACTTAAACAACAAACATTTATTTCTCACAGTCCTGGAAAACTGGAAGTCCAAGATGAAGGAGCCAGCAAATTCAGTGATGGTGACAACCTGCTTCCTAGTCCATTATGGCCACCTTCTCACAGTGTCCTCACATGGCAGAAGGGGCAGAGAAGCTCTCTGGAGTCTCTTTTATAACGGCACTAATCCTATTCATGGGGGTTCCACCCTCATGACCTCATCGCCTCCCAAAGGCCTTACCTCCAAATACTATCACATTGGGGATTACATTTCGCCATACAAATTTGAGGGGGACACAGACTATATATAGTACTCTCCTCCCACTTTAAGCCACCAAATACCTACCTATTAAATATGATGTTATTCCCAAAATAGATATTCCCAAATCAATCTCTGCCTATCTCTGATCCATTATGTCTGAGCCTGGTCACCTCTGGGCCTTTGTAGCTACAGTTCCCTTTATCTGGAATGCCTTTCCATCTGCCAGTTTTGTGCACAAATATCTATGTACTCTCCAAGACTCGAAACAGCCCCCTCTTCAAAGCCACCCTAGGTTCTGGATCGTACTGCACACAGGACATAATTTGGACAGAGGATGTATATATTTTATGTCCAATACTAAGCTATGAGTTCTTTGAAGACCACCTCTGGGCCTTATTCACCTTTGTAGTTCTCAGAGCGCTTACTGCAGGACCTCATATGTAGAAGTCATAAATATATGTTTGCTAGAATGATTCATAAAAAGGAATCTGTGTGTTTTAGAGCAGTTAGTTACTTCTTCTTCCACCCACCCTTTGTCTTCAAATTTCCCATCACCTACTATCACTTTTCTGGATTGGTCACAACTCAGAAATTTTGATGTTGAAAATAGTCTGCCTCACAAAATGTTTTGGAGTATATTTGGCTTATAAGGCCTGACACAATCTGGCTCCTTACAGGGACACCTATTGTAGAGTAAAAACTGAGCTAATGACTAATATGAATTCCTTCACTTCAAACGCCATATGATAAAAAAGAAAAGTTTCCATTTATACCAGGTTTTACAGGGTTATGGTTCAATAGGTGATCTGTATGCTTCCTTTTTACTTCTAAACACATGTGTTCCTTTGTTTCTCAGGAAGTAATCATTATGTAGCCATGGAAATCAATGAGTGCAAAGGAAATGTTGCAGGGGAATAATGAAGCCGACTAACTCAACTCCACAAAAGTTGGTCACATCCTAAAATAATTAAAATACAACGATCCAAAAGTTCTTAGAGGAAGTGTTAATCGGTGCTTGGTATTTTGACAATAACTTGTACAGTATGTGAGAGCATTTCAAAAATTCTTAAGCATTTATAAAACGTTATCAAGATGAATGAACAAATATTTATTGAGTGACTACTATGAACAAGGCCCTTTCACATGTATTCCCTCATTTTATCATCTCAACAGCCCTATGGAATAGCGATTTTTGGTATTATTTCCATTCTACAGATTAAAAAAAAAAAACTTAGATTCAGAGGTTAAATGACTTGCCCACTTGAAGGAACTTGAAGCACTTGAAGGAACATGTTCTTCCCACCCATCAGAATTCATCTTAGGGATGAATGATGCCCAATTCCCATGGTCTGAATCGCAAGAGGGACTCAAATAGAACAAACACCTCCCAATCAACTTTCCACACTTATAAGTAAGATTCAACTGTGTCTTTCTTTGCCTAACTAGGCATTTGTAAATCATCAATATCCCATCAGTAAAACTGACACAACAATCTTTTTTTTTATTTTAATTTGTTTATTTTAAGTAAACTATACCATACGTGAGTCTTTAACTCATGACTGCAAGATCAAGAGTCTCATGCTCTACAGACTGAGCCAGACAGGCACTCCATAATAGCCAATCTTATTATTCTTTTTCATTTAGATTTTGTAATGTTAAAATTTTCATAAAGGTCCAAAGTTTGTGTTATACAGGAATTTGTTTTGTAATGATGTTTTGTAATGATGTTACCACTGTGAAAATTAACAACAGTGGTAACAGTATTTTAGTTTTTATTTAGAGTCTTAAAGCAATGGAGTTTATTTTAGGGAAAACCTATGGACTCAGTCTCATTACTTTATAAGACAACCTTATCTTTGATACAAATTATATTATTAATTTAAGTCCTATGCTGTTTGGCATAAGTTTATGTTGCCCACTTATTTTGACCAATCATATATAGTTCAACACAAAAAAAGTTCCTTTAGAAGTGCCAGGTGTATAAAACTCAGTTGCAAAACTTTGGCCGCATCATTACTGACAGTAGTAGAAATGAATGTGTCAAACAAAACTTTAAGGAGATTTGCTTTATCGCAAGCAACCAATCACTGTCATTTATTGAGGACCAGTTTTGTGCTTAGCACTACGCTAGGTTCTGTAGAAGATCCAGAAGAGCTACATGACAAAGTAATTGGTAGAAATTATGTTAAGCTTCAAGTCACAAAGACGAGAATGCCCTTTGCTCTCTCAGGTAAGAGTCCAAATATGGACTAGGACAGTCTAGGGCAACTCCATGTCACCAGACACTCAGACTGCTTCTATATTTCTGTTTTCTGTCTTTAGCATGTGGCTTCCACACTCAAGGTCATCTCAGAATGCAAAATACTGCTGAAGCTCCAGCCACCAAGTCCTCGATTCAGGCAGCAGAAAGGAGGGTGGGATAAGGTCAAAAAGGATGGAACCAGCTGTGTGTCCCCCTTACTTAGGAGTTTTCCTGGAAATCCCACCCAGCAACTTCTGCTTTTATCTCATTGATCAGGAGTTTGTCACATACCCACATCTATCTACACATGAGTCTGGGAAAGATAGACCAAAAGATATTTGCTCACAATGCCATTTTGAATGTAGTTAGAATTCTATCACTAAGGAAAATGGAAAGAATAGGGAAATGAATATAGGGGAGGTACCTATAATAGCAGCCAACAAATGTGAAAAAGCAGAGGGACAGCAGAGCCCAGACAAAAGATCTAAGTCTTCAAAATGGAAGAAAAACTGAGTTGGAATCTCAGTTCTACTACTTACCAGACAGAGCAGAAGCAGCAAAACCAGCTAGAAGGTGGTTTGAACCAGGGTGGTAGTAATGGAGAGGGAGAGAGGTGGTCAAATTCTAAATACATTTTGAAGGTAGAGTTAACAGGATTTGTTAATGGATTAGAATGCAAGGTATCAGAGCAAGAAAAGATGCCAAGATGTTTTCATTTAAGCAACTGGAAGAATGGAGTTGCCACTGACTGAGAGGGGAAACGCCATTGGAGAAGCAGGCTCTGGATGGTGGTGAAAGGAGATCAGATGCTTGGATATTGATTAGGAGATTTTAAGTTGGAAGTTGGACATATGGTGTGGAGAACAGGGAAGTGGTACAGACTGGAGGTATAAATTTAAAAGTAACTAATATACAGAGAGAGAGACAGTATTTAAGGCCCTGACTGGATGAGATCATCAAGGCAGTAAGTGTAGATGGAAAACAGATGAGATCTTAGGACTGAGACCTGGGCACTCCAACACAGAAATCACGGGAACTGAAAGAACTAGACAAGAATGAGAAGCAATGAGGTGGGTGGAAAATAGGGAGCGCAGTGGAAACCATGTGAGGGAGGTAGCTATGTGAAAAGGGAGTGACTTCTTCTGATGCTGCTGATTGGTCAAGTACGATGAAGACTGAAAATCGACTCCTGCATTTGCTGCACTTGGCTTGTAAGGATGGTTTCAGTGGGTGATGGGGCTGAAAGGGGAAGAGGTGAGAGAAGAAAAATTGGAGACAGCAAGTAGATACAACTTTTTTGAAGAATTTTGCTGTAAAGAGAAGAGGAATGGGGGAGGGATATACTGGAAGGGAAGGAGGATTGAAAGAGTCTGTTTTTATGATGAGAGAATACTTATATGGTACTGGGAAAGAGAGTGGAAAATTGATGCAGGACAGAGGGGAAGAGTGCCTATAGCAGTGTCCCTGACTGAGTAGGTAAGGAGTAGAGTCTCGTGTACACATTGAGTTGTTAGCCTTTGTAAAGAGTACGGGCAGTTCACCCAGAAGAGCAGGAGGGAAGACAGTCTATGAGCCCAGATGCTAGTAAGTGGGTAGTTGTGGTTATAGGGGCTATGGAAATTTCCTTCTGATGGGTTCCATTTTCTCAGTATCTAGGAAGCAAGATCATCATGGAAAACAGTATATAGTTTTGGTTTAAGTTTTGAGAAGAGGGGCGCCTGGGTGGCTCAGTCATTAAGCGTCTGCCTTCAGCTCAGGGCGTGATCCCGGAGTCCTGGGATCGAGCCCCACATCAGGCTGCTATACTGGGAACCTGCTTCTTCCTCTCCCACTCCCCCTGCTTGTGTTCCCTCTCTCACTGGGTGTCTCTCTCTCTCTCTGTCAAATAAATAAATAAAATCTTTTAATAAAAAAACAAAAAGTTTTGAGAAGAGAAGAAAGGGTATAAAATCATCCCCTTCCAGCAGAGCAAACAAATGAAAGGCCTAGGGAAATAGAGTCTGATTGCTGGGCAGCTATAAGAGTCCACTACAGATGAGTGATCAGCAATTTAAAATGAGACCAGTTGGCTTGATGGTGTGTTTTTCTCTAGCTTCATTCAACTGTGTGGAATGGAGTAGAGAAAAGTTGAATTTAATAAATGTTGTGGTTTAGCTAAGTAAGTTTAACCAAGTAACAGAGAGACAAGGGAATCAAGAGTATGTTCAAGGGAGTGATGAAACATTGGACCACAGATTTAAGCTGAGTAAGGAGGAAAGTGAGGACATGACAAGAATGAGGGGCAGTGAAAATACAGTTGGATCAGTGGATCTTAGGTTCCAATGGAGTTGAAGGATTCTTGGGCTTCGCAGTGTTTGAGCGTCCACAAACAAATCTAAGCCTTAATGATGCCCAAAGATGCTAGAACTGCAGGGCTTGCCAGTGTGAGCTCTCACATAAACTCACCCCAAAATAAAAAAATCAGCCTCCATAAGCAAAATAAGTCAGTCAGAGAAAGGTAAATATGCTAGGATTTCATTCATATGTGGAATTTAAAAAACAAAACAAATAAACGAAGGAAAAAGAAAATAAGAGAGAGAAAAACCAAGAAAGAGATCTTAACTATAGAGAATAAACTGATAGTTACCAGAGAGGAGGTAGGTGGGGGGGATGGGTGAAATAGGTGACGGGGATTAAGAGGACACTTATCATCATGAGCACTGAGTAACGTATGCAAGTGTTGAATCACTCTATTTACACCAGAAACTAACACTGCATGTTAACTACACTGGAATTAAAATATAAAAACTTAATAAAATTTTTAAAAAAGAAAATAAATCAGTCTTCTTCCTTCTCAATCACTGACAAGAGAGAGTGACCTCATAATGTGGCATGATTAAATCTTGTTGCTGGATTCCAGATTTTCACACACTTCCTGCCATTTCCTGCAAATGGCAAAGTAGAGATTCCAGTGGGCTCTCAGACATGGCAGAATGCCAGGTCAACCAAAGAATCTCTCATTTCTGTAGCCTGAAGAGAACTGAACATCAGATCTCAGGCGGTCTATTGTGTTCATCAGATTTCAAAGCAAGGTCACATCTGTTTTAAGCTGTTCCACAGGAGCAAGCTTGCGTTTTTTTGAGCCCCACTCTTGCCTCGGGTGTGGAATGGAGCAATAAACCAGAACCTCTCTGGCCAAGCTCTTCAGACAGCAGCAATGAAGAAACTAACACCTTGGACATGAGAGAAGAGAAAAAAAAGCCCCAAATCAAACATCTCAGGAAAACCATGCTTTCCGAGTGGAGTATCAGGGCCCACTTTTCCCAGCCGGTATCAAACAAATGTTCTCCCAAGCATCTTCATATTATTGACTAACACCACAAAATATCATAAAATCAAAAGGGCATTTACACAAGTCATGCTGAAATTTTTTCTTTCTCTCTCTGCCACTGAAAATCCAAAGTTTCTTTTAGTGTCTAAATTAGTGACTCCATAGTCAGGCATTTTCAACTTCCCTTATACAAGTCTCTTGTCAGGACTTTAGGATTTTAAACCTTTATCTTCATTGAATAACACAGGCCTGGAAGAGAGGAAATGGTCAATTAATAGCCTTTTTTTTTTCCCTTTCAGCTTTAAAAAAAAAAATCTCCCAGCAATAAATATAGCAGCAACTATACAGGTGTTCTGAGTAAATATGAGTTTATTTGATTATAACAAGCAAAACCAGCAAGTAATGTGTTTTGCTTTCTTGAAATTAAAAAAAAAAGCCACTTAAAAAGTTTAAAATAAGCATCAAAAAATTAAAAAAAAATAAGCATCAAACATTACTCCTCTTTCACTTTTTTAGTCAAGTTCTACCATACTTAAAATACCTGTCACCCTTCATAAATCCCAGATCCTATAAAAGGTTGAGCTTAGATTATAAGGTAAAGATTTGCCGTCAGAGAATGGAACTGAAATCAGAATGTCCCGCTTCTGTGAGTTTAAGAAAAAGCCTTAATGGTTCTTTTTAGTGTGGGGTTTTGGGCTGAGTAGTATTTAAAGCACTAAACTGTCTCTCCAGTATTTGAGGGGATTAAGTTTAGAGTTCATTGTGTTGACTGTCTTTTGAAAGATTAGATAGTTTGGTTAGGCTCCTACTGACCATGTAAATGTCCCAGTGTTTATTGACTGTCTGCCGTCATTATCAAAGACTGAACACAATCGACACCTTGTAAACAGAAATCCCATTATTTTTGTGGTACTGATAAGATTTACTGAGGATTTAATTTTTTTATGATTGACTAGCCAGTTAAAAATATTAATACAGTACAGGAGAGCATGATAAAGGAGTATGTATTCAGTCAACAAACTTGCCCTTTTGTTTGGAAACTACAATCTCATTTTGCTTGTAGGTGGTAAAAATTATTATCTGTACAGTATAGTGCTCTATTTAAAAACACTTCTTAAGTACATTTGGATGTGTTATATGCATTTCTACGAATCCTTCAATGATCTGCAAAGAGTTTTATGTTTTTATAGAAAGATGTCTTAAACTTTTCAGTACACGGATGGAAAAATTCTATAGACAGTGTAATTTACTTCAGGAATAGTATAAGGACTTGTTTGTTGAATAATTTGGGCCTGCATTTAAAAATGTTTGTTGTTGTTATTGTTGTTTTCATTTATTTGTCAGAGAGAGAGAGAGCACAAGCAGGGGGAGCAGCAGGCAGAGGGAGAAGAAGGATCCCTGCTGAGCAAGGAGCCTGATGCAGGACTCGATCCCAGGGCCCTGGGATCATGACCTGAGCCGAAGGCAGAAGCTTAACCAACTGAGCCACCCAGGCATCCCTAAAAATGTTTTAATCAGGGGCGCCTGGGTAGCGCAGTCTTTAAGCGCCTGCCTTCAGCTCAGGGCGTGATCCCGGCGTTCTGGGATGGAGCCCCACATCAGGCTCCTCCGCTGGGAGCCTGCTTCTTCCTTTCCCACTCCCCCTGCTTGTGTTCCCTCTCTCGCTGGCTGTCTCTCTGTCAAATAAATAAATAAAATCTTGCAAAAAAAATAAAAATAAAATAAATAAAAATGTTTTAATCAAAATAAAATTTGGCAAGCATGTATAGACGTGTTGCATTTGACCACAGGTAAAAATCCGAGGGATCAACGTTAATTTGATTCTGAATTCATTGATTTCTGCCAGGGAGTCGCCATGCAAACTTCCCTCCCCATCTCCAGTAAGTTTGTGAAAGATGTGAAAGGCGGGTAAAGAAGTGCACCTTCCCTGGGGACCCATATGGGTCCTCAAGAAAAGATAACTTCGACAGCATTCACTTTCATGAGAGCGAGGAGTAGCCTTGCTGCAGGAAGAACTAGATGGGATCTAATGTGCCACAGACGCAGAAAGACAGACTTGGAACCATAGTTTGGCCTGAGAGAAATGGAAAGAGTGCCCCCCCACATCTTCGACTGCCTCGGAATCAAACATAAATTACTTCGTATAAAACACAGTATGTTCACAATTAAGTCCCAGCACACTTTCCCAGCCTCATCAGCTCCCAGCCTTCCCACCTTGGGCCTCTGTTTTGGCGGCACCCTGTTTCCTCCCCACCTGACTTGAAATATCACCTGCTTCCTCACCTTTTCACTCTCAGGTCCAAATGTCAGCTCTTCTGTGATGTCTCTACAAACTTCCTCAAACACCTCACTTGCTCTCCTGTATGCATAGATTGCTTGTCATCTCTGTTTGCCCAGCTTCCCCACATCTGTAAGCTCCTACAGGGCAGGACAAATCTTACTCTCTTTTTATGACCCCAGGGTCTAGCATATACTACGTGCTCAATAAATGTATAGGGCAGGAAGAAAGAAGACACGTACGCATACCTTTGCTCACTCACCCGCCCCCTTCTATTCCACTATGAAGCTTACCCATCAATTAAAAAAAAACTGTATTTTGAAGACTTCCCTGACCAATGATCTCCCACCTCTTTAAACTCCCGTAGCACCTAAGTGAGAATTACACAATTGACACTTAACAGACTTGTGTCCTCACCTTAGCTGTGTTTTCATATCTATGTGTTATTTCCCCAACCACAATCAAAGAGCTCTTTGTGGTGGGGGCGGAGTCTTTAACCTCCTCACATCACCCACAAGGCCTAGCAGTGCTCAATTTAGGGTCATTACCTACCAAGATTTTGTTGATTAAGGAGGAGAGAGGGAAGGTCCGAAAGGTAACCAGGAAGGGGATATTGACAGACTTAGTGAAGGAGGGCACATTCAGGACCGCCCAGGCCCAGACAGAGGTCAAGCAATGAGGAGCAGCAAGCAGACTGCCCCCAAATCCTCAAGCACTTCAGAAGGAGACAAAGTAAGTCCACCACGTGTTTAACAAGGGTGCGGGGAGGACTGCACCTAAGCTAATGACAAGCCAGAGTGTGGCAAGTAGGAGCAAATGTCCACAATCAGCTGCTGGAGACAAATCAGGCAAAGAAGGGAAAGTCAGAAAAGTGAGCACTAATTATGTGCTAAGCATCTGACATACATTCTTTTTTTAAAACACCTTGCTTGAGATATAACCCATACCCTACAATTCAGCTATTTAGCCAAATTCAGTGCAATTCAGTGGTTTCTATTGTATTTAGAGAGTTGTGTAACCAAAAGCACAACCAATTTTAGAATAGTCTCATCACCCCCAAAAGAAACACCGCGCCCACTAGCAGTCACTCCCCATTTCCCTCCTAGCATCACCCTCCCACCCCCGCCTCCAGCTCTAGGCAACCTCTACTCTGCTTTCTGTTTCTACAAATTTGCCTATTCTAGACATTTCATATATAAAGAATCATACAACATGTGGTATTTTATAACTGACTTCTTTCACTTAGCACAGATTTTAAGGTTCATCTGTGTTGTGGAAAGTATCAGAACTTTATTGTTTCTTATTGCTAAGTAGTATTCCACTGTGGATATATGACATTTTATTTATCCATTCAACAGTTGATGGACATTTCAATTGATTCTTGACATACATTCTTTCATTTTTCTCTCCCCAATACTTCTGGGAGGTAGGTATTAGCGTCCTGGTTTCACAGATGAGTAAACTGAGCCTCAGAAAGCTTAACTACCCTGCCCCTTCATGTAAATAATGGCATCGAGATTGAACCAGGTCTGCCTGAGTCCAGAGCCTCTATGTTTAATTACCACCTGTTATTGGAAAAACACTGTCAATGGGGGGACGTAGATCATGCCAAATTCTAAGCACTCATAGAGATCATTGATGTTCCCCATCTTTCAAGGAACTGAGCTATAAATTTTAGAACGTGACAGTTGTGTGACATAGCAGAAAGAACATGAGCTTTGGAGCTAGACAGTCTTGAATTTGAATCCCATATACCAGCTTCATGATTTGGGGCAGTTAGTTTAACTCCTCTGAGCCTCCATTTATTCACCTATAAAAATGCAGATAATTCCTATCTTGGAGGATTAAACGAGCTCCTAAATATAAAGTGCCTGACGTATAATAGGTAACCAAAATATGGTAGCTATTCTTATTATCCTTTGTTTGCAGAGGTACCAAAAGCAAGTAAAATATATACACATATACTTCCCTCATAGAGAGGAATCTGAGGAGGTTGGTTTGGGATATGCAGGAGTAAGAAATCCAGGCAGAAGTCTCCAGTGGTAGGCAGACAGAGATAAGAGGCAGCTCAGGTGAGAGGTCAGGGCTAGAGATACAGACTTGGGGTTATCAGCATGGCGCTGAGAGTTGAAGCTGTGACAACTATCTGGGTTGAACCAGGCAGAAAATAAAGAAATGAGTCCAATGCCTGAGCCTTGGGATGTCTACAACTAAGGCCAGGAGAAGCAATAGCAAACAGTAAGGGTTACAGAATTTGGAGGTATGTAGTTATACCAGAATAGCATTTAATTTTGGAAGCCAAAGGAGAAAATATATTCAAGAAAGGGTAAGAGATAGGGGAGAAAGTTGAGACGGTTATGTTGTAAAAACGTTTGCAATAATGAGAGCTGAGAGTAGGCCATTGCATTTTGTAGTCAGGAAGTCAATGTGACTTAAATGCTGAGCATTTATCCACCCATCCATCCATTCATTCCTTGCTCATTCAGCATTCACTGAACACCTGTAGTGTGCCAGGCACTGAACTATGCCTCTGAGAAACACATGGAGGAAGCACAATCGCTTGCTGCACTAAGCATGACATAAAATGGAAAGAAAGTTCAATGTCCTGAGACCCTTTCTGTGCATGAGTTGGGTCCAGCAGGAGATACTAGCTTCATGGGACAATTGTGATAGAAGGATAGAGATTTACCAAATCAGGAGGAAACTGAAGGGCATGTCAAAGGCAGGCTGAATCAAGACAGGCCTTTTAGTTTAATTTTAATAGGGAGATTAAAGAGGAGAGAAAAGAGAATGCTGACGCATTTGGGTTCACATATTTGACACAAATGTCATCTGGAGGCTTCTTCTTTCCTTGGTTTACAGTTGGGATATTGCTACTTGAGTCTACCAATTTTTGAAACTTGGGGTGAATATTTTAAAGTTGACACTGCATTTCAAGTGCATATAATAATCATTTCTTTCCAAGAATCTTCACGGATACAGAATTTTTTTCTCCCAAAAATTTGAGTAAAATGGATCCTTGAAAACAATGCACTGTGTTTATCCTTTAGCACAAGGGGACAAGTTTTATTTTGTTTTTTTTTTTAAGATTTTATTTATTTGAGAGAGAGAGAGAGAGCATGAGAGGGGGTAAGTGCATAGGGAGAGGGAGAAGCAGACTCTCTGCTGAGCGGAAGCCTGCCTCAGGATTCCATCCCAGACTCTGAGATCATGACCTGCGTGGAAGGCAGATGTTTAACAGACTGAGACACCCAGGCTCCCCCAAAGGGTCAAGTTTTGACCCACTACAGAAACCATAGACGCCTCTTCTTCCCCCATTCCCCAACCTCTGGTCAAGGTACCCCACAGCAGAGAAACAAGTTAGGGAATGGGGGTCAGGATACCATGGCATCATGCTTGTGGCATACTTCCTATTTATCATTAAAACAAATAGTTAAAGAACAATGAATAAAAATCAATTCAGAAATTATGGATGGGCAGAATGAAAAAATAGGCATAATGGAAATGGAAACACTTAAAGTTAAGAAATAAAACCAGAAACCCACAAATTAAAAGCAAAACATTGTGACACATTCAATACTAAAGGGTAAAACAAATTGAAAGAGTTAAATAAAAAAATGTTAGGAAGAACTTAAACTTGAAAAAATTGAATGAAAAAAAACCATAAGAATAAAAAAGACTAGATATCGACAAGCTAAACTAACAATAAAACTTTTAAAACTAGATGATCTGAAAATGTTGGTAACATTAAGATAAATAAAAAGAGAGATGATAGGAACAGATTTTTAAAAGTCTAACCAAAATATTCCAGGAATAAAAAAATAATAAAATGATAAGGTAAGAGAATAAAAATAGGAAATAAGAGGGTAAATAAATTAAAATAGCAAAGAAGAAACCAGATTAAAAACCAAAAACTCATGTAAAAGAGTAAAATTATATCTAATACTTAAATGCATAAAATTAGTGAAAATCAAGAGAAGAGAAATCAGAATTTTAAAAACACATTAGCAAAATATGTGAATATTTTTAAGGCTAAGGAGTTAAAAATAAATCTCTGGTAAGAATTAAACACACATCTACAGAGAAAAATGGTCAAGTAGTGTCTGTTCCTAACATGATCCTCTGGGTTGAATGAAGCTGCACCCACCCTGGTTCCTGACGGAGGGTGAGGGCAGAGCCAAGAATAATAGCAAAGCAGACTTTCTCTCCTCCACCTTGCTGGGGACACAGTACCATGCCCAGGGTGCCAGGGCAGCTGGGAGAGGCCAGGCCCTCCAGGATTCTGCTCCACCCTGTAAAAGTTCTTGAAAGTGGGAACATCATAGGACAATGGGCAGTAGAGTGAAGGACTCACAGGGAGTTAGCAGGGTCTCCCTCTCTCACATATCAAAGGAGGCATCAGTTAGGTCAGGGTTCGCTGCAAGTAATAGAGATCCAGAATAAAAGAGGGTTGAATAACCTGGAATTATATTTCTTTCTCATGTTACCATCCAGAGGTAAGCCCAAGCAGAGATGGTAATTCTGCTCCATGAAGTCCTCAAGGTCTTGGGCTCTTTCCAGCTTTCTGCCCTCCGTGCCTAGGACCCTACACTTAGACCTTGTCCTCATAACCCAAAATGGAGCTCCAGCCTCTCCCTCCAGAAGGAAGGAAATAAGAAACGGCAAAGGGCATATGCCAGTTAGCTCTTAAGGAAGGTTCCCAGGACTGCCCCACAGCACTTCCACTCCTAGGTCATTGGCGAAAAATAAGTAACGCTTAGTGACAAGGGATGCTGGAAGATGTAGTTTTCATTTTGGGGGGCACGCACACAGCTGCAAATTTTGTTTTGGTGGAAAGTGAGAATAGATACTGAGGGTCAATTAAAATTCTCTGTCCTGGTAGGCTGCAACATCAGAACCCTGCTCCCTTCCTCTCCTGAAGAATGTGCATTTATTTTGGGTGAAAGCCAATTTTAAATGTCTTTGATAACCCACATCATGCTAGAGGAATGAAGACTCCTAAAACTACATGAACAAATAATGGCATAAATATGAATGTTTCCACACACTGTGAGAAGGGTCATGATTTGATCACAAGATGCCAATGCCTTACTCTCCTCTAATATGTCAGGAATCTGAAAACGAAGCTATTATCCAGTTGTAAAGACCCAAGGTTGCCTCTTGAGACAAAGGAAATCATTAGATTTCTGGTTTGGTTTCTGCCTCCTATTTACTTCCCTGAATATCCTGCCCTGAATAAGTTACCCACCTGGATAAGCAGCCTTTCTCCCCATTTTCCCCTTTGGAATATTTCCTGTTGGACGCAAAGGAATTCACAGGGGAATTTAGAAGAATGTACAGGTCTCCCATTATGCTTTCAGCACTATATTAGTGACCAAGGAGTATCACAAAAGGAAAAGCCTTTGGGTCCTGTGACAAGAAGTTGTATTTATAGGGCCTCAGTTTACTTCTCCATAATAAAGGGACTGAACTGGATCTGGGGGTTCTAAAGCTACAGTCTGTATAAGCATACACTAAGTAGCTGGTTTAAAAAAGCCAGATTTCAGATAGATGATTAAATTTTAATATAACAGTATCGCTTCGGTGATATGATTTCAGACTCCACACTGCAATTACCCTTCAAGAAACTGTTACTTGGGGCGCCTGGGTGGCTCAGTCAGTTAAGAATCCGCCTTCAGCTCAGGTCATGATTCTGGGGTTGTGGAATGGACCCCTGAGTCAGGCTCCCTACTGAGCCAAGAGTCTGCTTTTTCCCCTCCCTCTGCCCCTCCCTCCATTGTGCCCATGCATGCTCTCTCTCAAATAAAAGAATAAAATCTTGAAAGAAAAGAAAAGAAAAGAAAAGAAAAGAAAAGAAAAGAAAGAAAGAAAGAAAGAAAGAAAGAAAGAAAGAAAGAAAGAAAGAAAGAAAGAAAGAAAGAAAGAAAACTGTTATTTGTCCAATTTTGGTAAAATATTAAAAAAAAATCACAATTATCTGAGAATGCTATTAAAACATCCTTCTTTTTTCCAACTGCATACTTGTATGAGACCTACCAGACTTCAGCCAAAACATATCACAACAGATTCAATCAATGCAGAAGCAAAAAAGAGAAGCCAGCTGTCCTTAATTAAAGCTAGATAATTAAAGAGATTCGCAAAACTTTTAAATGATACCACTCTTCTTACTAAATTATTTGTTGTTTTGGAAAATATAATTGTTCATGAGATATATATGTTAATGTGATGGTGTTATTGTTATTTTTAAATAGATTAATAAATAAATATTTAAATTTTTAAAACAAAAAAAATTCAGAATCCAAGCTTTCCAACCTCCCCCGCCACACCACCACCGTGAAGGTTTCTGGTTCAGCAGGAATGAGTTAGGGCCTAAGAATGTCCATTTTTGATAATTCCCGCAGGTGGTTCTGATGCAGGTGGGAGCTCTCTGTAGCCCCTCCCACCCCTAATTGTAAACAGGACTGAAAAGAAGAGAAATACATTACTTGAAGGGCAATGGAGAGATTTCCAAATGGTATTTTTGTTTCCTCTGAGTAATTTCAGGGCCAGTCATGTGACCTCCCCTCACGGAGTTAACTCTTCAGAGTGTCATGGCTTCCTCACCTGTCCTTAAACCTGCCCATCTGGCCAGTGTGCATTTAGCTATGTTTGAACTGAATGTTTCCTTTGGTAACCTTCCCCCATTATAGTCATTTCTCAAAGGATTTATAACCTTCAAGGTAAAGGTCCCTGAAACAGGACTCAAAGGATGATCTCCACCATAGGCTCATTAAGACCACTTCAGGTACATTAATGTCCTCAGTCCCCAGATTTATTGCAACATGGTAAAGCCTCTTTTTAGAAAGCATACTCTTAGTTCCATTTATCCAGCAGGCTCTTCCAGGAAAGAGATCAGAAGTAAAATGATTTGAGATAGAACCAAAGAATTCCATCTTTTTAATTAGTGTGTTAAACACAGGAACACCTAATACAAATATTTGACTACGTGGTACAGCATTGGCTCCGAGGGCACCAGGGTAAATTTATAGGAAACTCTAAAGGCCCTCACAATAATTGTCTTGGGTTATGACTTCTCGAATTGCTCTTCATTGCCAATAGCACTGCATTTGGACATAAATAAAATTTGCTGAATTAGGGCACTGCTCTGGTTAAAATGTTTAATCTTCACTTTAACTGAGTTGTGGTCATCAAGGCCCTTTTGTTTTGTGGAAGAGGGTACCTTTACACAAGGTAAGTTCTTTTTACACAGCCTAATGACTCACTAATTTAAAATCCTTTTTGGATAGATGCCAGGCTTGTCTGGTCAACATGGGGGAGGGGAGGAATCTGTTTCAAAAATACTTCAGGTTAGTATAATTCCACAATGCATAATTTATAATTGAACATATTATGTAAATGGTTTCATTACATGCTTCTGTGGGGAGAAAACTGCTAATCACATGCTTAAACAGTATCTGCTTTGCACAGAAATCTGTCTTGCAAATGAGATTTAATATATCATCACATGATGCTTTATATCATGGGCTCTGGACTGGTCTACGTCTGATGTGCCAAATTTGTTCCTTGTCTGAAATAAGAGGGAGCTGTGCTATGGAAAGAGAGGGGGCAAAGAACCTTGCACAGCCAGAACAACACAGGGACAAAGAGGACAGAGGATAAAAAGGCCCAGGGAAAGGGTATGGAGTGGAAGAGTGTGTGTTCCATTTCAGAGCATCTTTAAATGGACCTCTACCTTTCTACTAAGTTTTTACTCAGGGCTATCTTTATTTTTTTTTAATTTAACAATTACCTTTTGAGAGCTGTATAAGCCATTTCCAGCACACCTTTGAAGATTTATTTATTTATTTTACAGAGAGAGAGAAGGAGCATGAGCAGGAGGGGCAGAGGGAGAGGGAAAAGGAGAAGAGAATCTCAAGCCAATTCTGCACTGAGCGCAGAGCCGGACATGATCTCACAACACTGAGATCAAAACCTGAGCTGAAACCAAGAGTCGGACAATTAATTGACTGTGCCATCCAGGTGCCCCTCAAGGCTATCTTTAAATACTGTGTTAGGTAGAACCCTGAAATTGCTACCTTTTACAATACATTTCTCCCATACCACCCCAAAGATTACTGCCCACCCCCTACATAGTACCTGAAAGTCCTTATTTCATCTTTGCATCTCCAGGGCCCAACCTAGTGCCTGGCACTTGGCAGATACTCATTAAAGGTTTGTTGAATGAATGGATAGGTAGATGGAGAGAATAGAGAACCATCAATTTAATACATCTTTTAACGTACAGATCTCCTTACGAAGGTTAGAGGTCTTCCGGTTATTATCATGAATGTGTATGGATTGGATTAATTTCATTCCTTGGGAGAAATTTAAGTGACGAAGAATTTTGGAGTATGAGACAGTAGCGGAGAAGCGAGGAGAAGGCAGACCTGGTTCAGGACATCACTGAGCAGCCAGAAGCAACAGGAGGGCTGTGAGTACCTGGAGGATGGGGGTGAGGGTGTGAAGAATCCCAGTGAATCTTCCAAACTGGGATCACATCATTGTTCTGGTTGAACATTATATCTCTCCTGGACTTTAAGAAAATTATTTTCTTTCTATTCCTCCTCTACCCCAGTTTCAAGCCCCTGGGAAACCAAGTTACCCTCTAGCAAAGAAATGCTTGCAATTACTTATTTTGAGCCTCTCAGGGGGAAAAGCCGTAGCTCCAAGAGAGGACTCGGGGAAGTCAGAGAGGCATCAGCAGTGGCTCTCAGCCATACAATTTGAACAATTTATTAATTTCCCAGTCTCTGACAGACTTGTCATCCTCCTTTCTGAAAATGATGTTATTTTCACCATCAAAAAGAGGTCATTGCATTTATGGTTGTTCTAGAAATAACAAGAGTAAATTAGAAATAGTCTGTCCATTGATGGGGAGATAGTTCAATTATAGACTACTATGCAACGGGTTAAAAGAATGAGGTTGATAAATCGACCAACATGAAGAGTCCTCAAAGCCAGTTTCTTAAATGAGAAAAGCAAACTGGGAAAAATACGCTATCTCACCAATTTTTAAAAAACACCCATGTCAACAATATATTTCTGGATGTATGAATATATGTAAAATAATACAAATAGATCTAGAAGCACCACCCTGCTAACACACTGCTCCTGGAGAGGAGATTAGGAGCAGTCAAAGGAAAATGGATCAAAGGTAACTTGTGGGGTACCTAGGTGGCTCAGGTGGTTGAGTGTCCGACTCTTGGTTTTAGCTCAGGTCACCATCTCAGGGTGGTGGGATCGAGCCCACACTCAGCAGGGAATCTGCTTGAGATTCTCTCTCTCCCTCTTCCTCTGCCCCTCCCCCTGCTTGCGTGCACGCCCTCTCTCTCTAATAAATAAATCTTAGGGGGAAAAAGATAACTTTTGCTTTATCTGTATCAGTGCTGGAGACAAAAGAAAAAAAATCAAATTATGGCTTTTCCACTGGAAAAATAAAAGGGGAGATATTCACTAATCACTCATTCACATTCTGGTGGGCCTCTCATACTCTTGCCCTACTGAGTCATTATCACCAAAGGCTAGAAAGACACAGTCCATGTTTCTGTTGTCCAGTACAATTGCTGCATATGTCTAATGAGCACTTGAAATGTGGCTAGTCCAAACTGAAGTAGGTTGTAAGTCTAAAAATGCACTCCAGAATTCAAAGATTTAGTTAAAAAAAAAAAAAAACATCTCATTCATAATTTTGTGTGTTGGTTACATGTTGAGATTATATATTAGATAAAATATATCATTTAAATTAATTTTATTCATTTATTCTACTTTTTAAAATGTGACTACTACAGGGAGGCCTGGGTGGCTCAGCCGGTTAAGTGTCTGCCTTCAGCTCAGGTCATGATTCCAGGGTCCTGGGATGTAGCCCTGCATCAGGCTCC
The DNA here is from genome assembly GCF_024610735.1 of Ursus americanus. Taxonomy (NCBI): domain Eukaryota; kingdom Metazoa; phylum Chordata; class Mammalia; order Carnivora; family Ursidae; genus Ursus; species Ursus americanus. The sequence goes on from NC_142132.1 coordinate 33,568,524, forward strand.
CTGCTCAGCAGGGAGCCTGCTTCTCCCTCAGCCTGCTCCTCCCCCTGCTTGTGCTCTGTCTCTCTCTGTCAAATAAGTAAATAAAATCTTTAAGACAATAAAATAAAATAAAATGTGACTACTACAAGAGTTTAAGTCACATCGTGTAGCTTGTTACATTTCTCTTGGCTGGTGGCCGGTCTAGGTGACAAAAATTTTAAACATGCCAATACCTGAATAATCCTATTAAATTTATACAGTAAACAGTTTTTTTCCTATCTAGGAAAATTTAAATATATGCTTCATCAACTTTGGATCCATTTTGGCTAGTTTACACTGAGTAGGTATCTCCAAGACTTCATACAGAGCTTCGATTTCTCCATCTGTAACATTACCTTGCAGGATGATAGTGAAGATTAGAAGAGATCACCTATTTGAGGTTCTTAGTCTGGAATTGTCTAAATATGAAATCATCTTTGGGCTGGACATAGAAACCAAATTACCTTCTACTTCTCCCAGCCATCACATTCAATGACTCCCCCCCCCCTTTTTTTTAGAGAGAGGAGAATGGAGGGGCAGAGGGAGAGGAAGAAAGAGAATCTTAAGCAGGCTCCATGCCCGGAGGGGAGCCCAACAGGGGGCTGCTGTAGGATTCCTTTATTTATTTTTTAACTATTTATTTATTTTTATTATTTATTTATTTATTTCAGAGGGAGTGCACGCACACATGTGCAAGCAAGCGGGGGAGGGGCAGAAGGCGAGGGAAAGAAAGAACCTCAAGCAGACTCCATGCTGAGCAGGGGGCCAACACGGGACTTGATCCCACAACCCTGAGATCATGACCCAAGCTGATATCAAGAGTCAGACACTTAAGTGACTGAGTCACCCTGGTGCCCCTCAATGACCCTTCTAAGGCCCAATAAATGTAAGTACTCTCATTCTCCTTCCTCAACTCAGTACTAAAATGACACTCATTCAACTCTTGATTGCTCCACACAGATTTTTCAATAATTTTTTCAAGTTCACTCCACTTAATTTATTATCTATTTCTGTTCCCCCCCCCCAGGGTTTCTTCAAGCTTTTCATCATATTCTTCTAAAATTAACACCTCATTCTCAAAAATCTTCATTTTCTCAGCAACCTTCCCCAGGTGACCACCTTCTCCCCTCTGCCCTTGCATTGTATTTCCTGCAAACAACATATTCCTGGAAAACCATTTATTCAGACTTAGTGATTTGGACATAGCCATTTATTTGATTCAACCATCTCCTTATTGTTCTAATTTCACTTTCAAATTCTATTTCCTTGGTTATTTGCTTCTCAGATTACAGATCACTTTTTTCCAGAAAGGAGGAAAAAAAATTGAACACATGTCATAGCACTGAAGTATTTTCCCCAATCCTTTCTTATGAAAGTAGTTCAGCTGAAACTGTACGTTTAAGATCTGTTCAATTTCCTGAAGGCAAACTAAGCTTCAATTAAAAAAAAAAAAAAAATTGAGCCAGCCATTTTTTTTCTCCTCTAAAGAAAACAAAAGTTTCTCCCTAGTCCTCAGTTGATATTCCTAACAAGGGACCTTACTAGACATAAGGAATAACAATAGCTAACATTTATAGAGTCTTTGTTATAAACGAAGCACTGTTCCATGCACTTGACATTTAATATTTTTTAACAATGATTCCCCAGCCTGCTCAAAAGGAAATTGCTGGGTAAAAGTAGTAGTTCATTACCTTGTCTTCTATTTGCTCTTTTTTCTGTTATGTACCAGGGAAAATCTTGGTCCTAGGTTTCCCAATCCCTGGTTTTGAATATTCACACCCAAAGTCACTAATCTTTCTTGTTAACACCTTGTAGTTGGCCCTTGATTAATTCAATCAGTGATTAGCACTTCTACAATAAGTGTTAATCTCTCTTTTAAAATACCTCAAAGCTCGGCCCTTTATTGAGGCTTTCTGCCCCAATCACAGTATACAGGAGAGGATTTCCCTATTGTGAGTGATATCTACAAGGCATTTCCCATGCACACCACCAGCTTGGGAAAGGCCTGCTTCAAAGTCCTTTGTGCAATCACAGCATCGAATCATGGGCTCACGTTTGCACCTACCACATGCAATAGACTCCAACTGTGTACAGCTATGAATTATGCTAAGAGCAGGGGGCCAGCTACTTCAACACCAAAAGTGCATAAAACTCCAGAAGGCGACCTCAGCAGCTTAGTCTGGGCGGAGGAGATTCCCTGCTAGGCACTGCTCTCTGGTTCCCAGCCGCGCAGACGCTAAACTTGTCAAGCATGAGAACTAGGGCTTTCTTAGAAGCAGCCAGCACAACCTCAAGTGCCTCAGCTGGCAGGTGTGAAGGCCTTCAGCTCCCCAAGAGCAGTTTCCTCCCTGACAATGTATGAACTAATGCATAATTTCGGGGATGTACCCTGCAATTGTCCTTTCCATTTCACAAGTGAGGCTACGGGTTTACTTTAGAGGCATTTGTCAAGGCTCACACTCTCCAAGTAGCAAGTCCTGAGAAGGCACCCCACGTGAAGAAAGACAAACATAACAAGCTAACTCTTCCTTTTCCATTTAAAAGAGAACAGCTTTGATCTTAGTTGCATGGTAAGGGTCAGCTTTCCTTGCAGGCTGTAGTTTCAACACTTTATAAAGTTTTGTATAAAGGCCAACTTCTCCATGCCCTCCACGACTTGTAGCCCCAGGGGAAGAGGGCTCTCCACATAAAGGGATATTCTAAGAGAGCATTCCAACTAATTTAAATATTTTTCTTTATAGCACAGCAGTGATGTCACAACCCCACCTTTAGGATGCATTTACCCATTAGCCCATTCTTTCCAGTCATCAACTCTTTGACACAGCAGATATCCTCATTCCATTTTACAGATAATGTGGAAGCCCAAAGAGATCCAGTGACCTAATTCACATAACCATGTTACTGAGTGGAGGGTGATTTATACTCAGGTCCCTCCAGCTTAGGTGGCCAAAAGCATAACCATGCTCTGTTGGGCTCGTTTTCAATCAGTGGGATCAGAACTTGGTATAAGCTATTTATCAGCAGCAGAGCAAGGGTTAGGAAAAAATCAGAAAGCATTACGGTTCACTAGGTTAAAGGGAAAATACATTTAAATGCACATTCCCAGATCTCACTCCATGGCAGAACCAAAGGACTTGAGGAGCCACAAGCCACAAGCCATGTGGCTCTACTTCTACCAATGGTGGTAGAAGCCCATTACACAAAGACCCATGGAACTGGGGAAGAGAGAAGTGGGAATTCCAAAGCAGGAGTCAAGGGCAACCATAAGTGAGTGCATGCTTTCACTGCACTTTACCCTCACGCTCTCCTAGACCAGATGGACCTGGACTGATGCATGGTTCTTGAGCTTTAAAGTAAGATTGTGGAGGTCGGGTGGGGGGATGCTTATTAAAACACAAATTCCTATTCCACCTATTCCTATGTATCAAAATTCATGAAAGTGAGATCTGGGAATATGCATTTAAACAAGCTTCCCAGGGATTCTGACCACACTTGGAGAGGCAGGGGCCAGATTGCTGGGGAAGGTCTGCAGGTGTGTGTGGCTTCCTGCAACCAAGACAGCTCAGCTTGCTTCTGCACTGAATGAGAGCAGAAGAGCAAGAGAAAGCTTTTGCATGAGCTGAAACAGGAAAAGACAGTTATTATAAGAAGTGTGCAAATCCAATGAGAAAATGTCCCAACTTTTCCCAGAGAGGGCTCCAGCCCTGCAGAGGTACAGGCATGTGAGCTTAGAGGGAAGACTTGAATACCTGGACATCTACTACCAAACCCAGGCTGTGGACCAACGAACAAGGTCCTGCTGTAGTGGGGAGGGGAAATGAACAAGAGAGAGCAAACCAAGGAAGAGACTTTCTCTGTATTTTATACCTCAGCTTTCATTCTAAATGCTACTCACACAAATACACAAAACATGTTTAAAAATTTTTAACAAGAACAGCAGAAACCTTCACACTCTAGGAAAGAATAAGCAAATTCAGGAGCGCCTGGGTGGCACAGCGGTTAAGCGTCTGCCTTCGGCTCAGGGCATGATCCTGGCGTTATGGGATCAAGCCCCACATCAGGCTCCTCCGCTAGGAGCCTGCTTCTTCCTCTCCCACTCCCCCTGCTTGTGTTCCCTCTCTCTTGCTGGCTGTCTCTATCTCTGTCAAATAAATAAAACCTTTTAAAAAAAAAAGAATAAGCAAATTCAAAGAAAGGATATACATGAGTTATTATTTGTTGAGACAGGTAAGCAATGACAAAGCTCAGCCTTAGGAATTAAAGGAAGATGTCTGTAAAGGCAGGATGGAAACACTAGGGATTATTTTGGAAAACTAATAAGAAGACAAGATACAGTTGATATCTTACATGTCCTCAGTAAGCCTCAGATCCCTCATATGTAAAGTGGGAATAATAACATAACTTTTGATAGGGTTGTTGAGAGAATTAAATGAGATCATGACAAGTTAAACAGGTTAACAGACATATAGTAAATGCTAGTTATTATAGCTCATATCATAGGATTGTTAAGTGGACTAAGTAAGGTAATGAAAGCAAAACTCTTGGCATAGCACCTGCACACCATAAGTAAATTATAACTACAAACACTATTATAAATTGTAAAATAACAGTAGATAATGGAAGGCAAAAATAGGAAGAAAGAACAAGGGCAGTGAATAGAAAACAGTAACAAATAAAGTAATGTAACTATATCAGTAATCAGTTTAAACATCAATGGTATAAATACATGAATGGAAAGACAGAGATCATCAGAGTAGATAAAAATATAAGACCCAACCATATGTTGTCTACAAGAAACCCACTTTAAATATAAGGACATAAATAGAGTAAATGGATCGAGAAAAATATACTACGATAACACTAATAAGAAAGCAGAAGTGGGGCGCCTGGGTGGCACAGCAGTTAAGCGTCTGCCTTCGGCTCAGGGCGTGATCCCGGCATTCTGGGATTGAGCCCCACATCAGGCTCCTCCACTATGAGCCTGCTTCTTCCTCTCCCACCCCCCCTGCTTGTGTTCCCTCTCTCGCTGGCTGTCTCTATCTCTGTCGAATAAATAACTTAAAAAAAAATCTTAAAAAAAAATAAGAAAGCAGAAGTAGCTATATTAATTTCAGACAGAGCAGACGTCAATGCAAGAAAAATTATCAGAAATAAAGAAGGTTACATAATGATAAAATTCTCCAAGAAGACATAACAATCCTTAATGTGCATGCACCAAACAACAGAGCATCTATCTACATGAGGTAAAAATTAATAGAACTGTATGAAGAAACAGATGAATCCATTACCATAGTTACAGAGTTGAACACTCCTTCAGAAGTGGACAGATTCAGCAGGCAGAAAATCAATAATGACACTGTGAACTTAACATCATCATCAATCAAGTGTATATAATCAACATCTATAGACTTCCTCATCCAACAAGAGCAGAATACACTTTCTTGTCAAGCTCACATAGATCATTCACCAAGACAGATCACATTCTGGGCCATAAAACATATTTCAACAGATTTAAAAGAAGAGAAATCATACAATGTCTGCTCTCAGACCACAGTGGAACTAAACTAGAAATCAACAACAGAAAGATAACTGGAAAATCCCAAATACTTGCAGATTAAACAACACAATTCTATATAACCCATGGGTCCAAAAAAAAAATCTGAAGAGAAATTAAAATAATTTTTTTAACTAAATGAAAATGAAAATACATTTTATTAAAATTTGTGGGATGCAGTGAAAGCAGTGCTTAGTGGGAAATTTATAGCACTGAATGCACATATTACAAAAGAAGATTAGAAAATCAATACTCTAAGCTTCCACTTTAGGAAACTAGAAATAGAAAACCAAATTAAATCCAAGTCAATCAGAGGAAAATAAATAATAAGAATTAGAACAGAAATCAATGAAATTGAAAATAGGAAATCAATAGAGAAAAATCAATGAACCCAAAACCTACTTCTTTGAAAAGATCAATAAAATCCCTAAGCATTTGGCCAGACCAACTAAAAGAAAAAGAAAGGACACAAACTACTAATGCCAGAAATGAAAGACAGGACATCACCACAGATTCCTTGGGCCTTAAAAGGATGATAAAAGAATATTATAAACAACTCTATGCCCACACATTTGATAACCTAGATGAAATGAACAATTCCTTGAAAAACACAACCTGCCAAAACTCACACAAGAAGAAATAGTCAATATGAATAGGTGTATATCTATTAAAGAAAGTGAATAGGGGCACCTGGGTGACTCAGTCATTAGGTTTCTGCCTTCGGCTCAGGTCATGATCCCAGGGTTCTGGGATAGAGCCCGCATCAGGCTCCCTGCTCAGCAGGAAGCCTTCTTCTCCCTCTCCCACTTCCCCTGCTTGTGTTCCCACTCTCAATGTGTCTCTCTCTATCCAATAAATAAATAAAATCTTAAAAAAAAAATTGAATAAAACAGAAAAGTGCCAGGCCCAGATGGACCCACTGGTGAATTCTACCAAAAATTTAAGAAAGAAATTTTATCAATTCTCTATCCTCTTTCAAAGGATATCATCCTTCAGAGGATAGAAGCAGAGGGAATACTTCTGAATTCATTCTATGGGGCCAGCATTACCCTAATACCAAAACCAGATAAAGATATTGCAAGAAAAGAAAACTGCAGGGGCGCATGGGTGGCTCAGTCATTAAGCATCTGCCTTCGGCTTGGGTCATGATCCCAGCGTTCAGGGATCGAGCCCCACATCGGGCTCCCTGCTCGGCGAGGAGTCTGCTTCTCCCTCTCCCACTCCCACTGCTTGTGTTCCCTCTCTCACTGCCTCTCTCTCTGTCAAATAAATAAATAAAATCTTAAAAAAGAAAAGAAAAGAAAACTGCAAAACAATATCTCTTATAAACACGAATGCAAAATTCCTCAAGAAAATATTAGCAAATTGAACCCAACAATGTATAAAAGGAATTGTAGGGGCGCCTGGGTGGCACAGCGGTTTAGCGTCTGCCTTCGGCTCAGGGCATGATCCCGGTGTTGTGGGATTGAGCCCCACATCAGGCTCCTCCACCATGAGCCTGCTTCTTCCTCTCCCACTCCCCCTGCTTGTGTTCCCTCTCTCACTGGCTGTCTCTCTCTCTGTCAAATAAATAAAAATCTTTAAAAAAAAAAAAAAAGGAATTGTACACCATAACCAAGTGGGACTTGTCCCAGGTATGCAAGAGTGGTTCACCATTCAAAAATCAATTAATATGATCTATCATATCAACAGGCCAAGGAGGAAAAATCACATGACCATATCAATAGATGCAGAAAAGGCATTTGACAAAATTCAACACCAATTCATGATAAAAAAATCTCTCAGTAAACTAGGAGGAGGAGATCTTCCTCAACTTAATAAAGAATAACCATAAAAAAACCTACAACTAACATCACACTTAATGGTAAGAAACTTAAAGCTCTCCCACTAACCAAGAACAAGGCAAAAATGTCCCCTCTCATCATTTGTTTTTAACATCATACTGGAGGTTCTGGATAATGCAATAAGAGAAGAAAAGGAAATGAAAAATATACTCACTGGGAAGGAAAAAATAAAATTGTCTTTGTTCAAAGATGATATGATTGTCTACATAGAAAATCTGAAAGGACTGACAAAAAAATCTCCCATAAATAATGAGTGATTATAGCAAGATTTCAGGATTCAAGTTTAATATACAAAATCAATCTCTTTCCTATATACCAGCAACAAACAACTTGGGATTCGAAATTTAAAAAACATAATACCATTTACATTATCACATATTATATTACCCCCCAAAAATGAAATACTTAGGTATAAATCTAACAAAATACGTACAAGATATGTGCAAGAGGAAAACTACAAAACTCTGATGAATCAAAGAACTAAATGAATGGAGAGATATTTCATATTCATTCATAGATAGGAAGACTCAGAATTGTGTTTTTTTTTTTTTTAAAGATTTTATTTATTTATTCGACAGAGATAGAGACAGCCAGCGAGAGAGGGAACACAAGCAGGGGGAGTGGGAGAGGAAGAAGCAGGCCCATAGCGGAGGAGCCTGATGTGGGGCTCGATCCGACAACGCCCGGGATCACGCCCTGAGCCGAAGGCAGACGCTTAACCGCTGTGCCACCCAGGCGCCCCGGAAGACTCAGAATTGTTAAGATGTCAGTTCTTCTGGGGCACCTGGGTGGTTTGGTTGGTTAAGCGTCTGTCTTCAGCTCAGGTCATGATCCCGGAGTCCTAGGATCGAGCCCCATGTTGGGCTCCCTGCTCGGCAGGAAGTCTGCTTCTCCCTCTCCCTCTGCCGCTACCCCCTGGCTCATGATCTCCCTTTCTCTCTCTCTCGCTCTCGCTCTTGCTCACGTTCTATCTCAAATAAATAAAATCTTAAAAAAAAAAAAAAGATGTCAGTTCTTCTCAACTTGATTTATAGATTTAGGTTATTCCTCATCAAAATCCCAGCAGGTTATATTTTGTAGATTTTGACATACTGATATTAAAGTTTATATGTAAAAGCAAAAGACCCAGAATAGCCAACACAATGCTGAAGGAGAAGAACAAAGTTGGAGAATTGACAATACCCAGCTTCAAGTGTTACTATAAAGCTGCAGTAATCAAGACAAGTGTTGTATTGGCAAAGAATAGACAAGTAGATCAATGGAGCAGAACAGACCCACATAAATAGACCCACATAAATATAGTGAACTAATCTTTGACAAAGGAGCCAAGACAATACAAGAAAACAACAATAGTCCTTTCAACAACTGGACATCCACATGCAAAATAATGACTCTAGATACAGATATTATACCTTTCAAATTAACTCAAAATGCATCATAGATCCAAATGTAAAACACAAAACTGTAAAACTCTTAGAAAATAACATAGGAGAAAACCTAGATGACTTTGGGTATGGCAATGACTTTTTAGATACAACTCTAAAGTCGTTATCCATGAAAGAATTTGTAAACTGGACTTCATTAAAATTAAGTTCTACTCTGTGAAAGACAAAATCAAGAGAATGAGAAAACAAGACCAAAAAATGGGAGAAAATATTTGCAAAATACATATGTGAGAAAGAACTGTTGTCTAAAATAACACAAAGAACTTTAAAAACTCAACAGTAATAAATGAACAATCTTAGACTATGAAGAGCATAGCATTATGTATAGAGAAGTGAAATCACTATGTTTTACACCTGAAACTAATGTAACATTGTGTGTCAACTATACTCAAATTAAAAAAAAATTTTTTTAATGAACAACCTGATTAATAAATGGGCAAGAGATTTGAACATACCACTAGAGAAGATATATAGATGGCAAATAAGCATATGAAAAGATGCTCAACATCCTTGGTCATTAGGGAATTGCAAATTAAAACAAAAATGGGATAACACTACACACCAATTTGAATGGTCAGAATCCAAAACACTAACACCACCAAATGTGGGCAAGGACATGGAACAAAAGGAACTCTCGGGGCACCTGGCTGGCTCAGTCAGTAAAGCATGCAACTCTTGGTCTCAGGGTTGTGAGTTCAAGCCCCATGATGGGTAGAGAGATTACTTAAAAATAAAAATTAAAGGGGCGCCTGGGTGGCACAGCGGTTAGGCGTCTGCCTCTGGCTCAGGGTGTGATCCCGGTGTTGTGGGATCAAGCCCCACGTCAGGCTCCTCTGCTATGAGCCTGCTTCTTCCTCTCCCACTCCCCCAGCTTGTGTTCCCTCTCTCGCTGGCTGTCTCTATCTCTGTCAAATAAATAAATAAAATCTTTAAAAATAAAAAAAATAAAATAAAAATAAAAATTAAAATTAAAAATAAAAATCTTTGGGGCGCTGGGGTGGCTGTCATTTAAGTGTCCAACTTAGATCTTGTTCTCAGCACGATGGGCTTGAGCCTGCATTGGGCTCTGTGCTGGGCGTGGAGCCTACTTTAAAAAAATAAAATAAATCTTCAAGAAAAAAACAAAACAAAATAGGAACTCTCACTCGTTGCTGATGGAAATGCAAAATGATACAGACACTTTGGAAGACAGCTTGGTGGTTTCTTACAAAACTAAACATGTTCCTACCACATGATCCAGCCATTGTGCTCCTTGCTATTTACCCAAATGAGCTGAAAACATATGTCCACACAAAAACCTGCATATGAATGTTTATAGCAACTTTACTCATAACTGCCAAAACGTGGAAACAACTGAGATTTCCTTCACTAGGTGAATGGATAAACTGTGGTATACACAGACAATGAAATAGTATTCAGCACTAAAAGGAAATGAGCAATTGGGGAGGCTATGCCTGTATGGGGGCAAGGGGTTTATGCAAGATCTCTATACCCTACATTCAATTTTTCTGTGAACCTGAAACTGCACTAAAAAATAAAGTTTTTTTTTAAATATATAAATAAAATGTCATAATTATCACAGAGCACTTGGTCTTCCAAAATGCTTTCAAATTTATAATGAAAATTTTAAAATATCCACATGGTGACCATGTTATAAAAGAGACATTTAAAAGACCAGTAGTCTTAACATTAGTGCCCAAGAAAACACTGAGGAAAAAATTAATAAACCAATTTTCAAACCCCACAAGAGAACAAAGTACATGATACTGATTTTATCAAGAAATTTCTAGTCAGGGGCACCTGGGTCGCTCAATCAGTTAAGCATCCAACTCTTGGTTTCAGCTCAGGTCATGATCTCAGGATCATGAGATGAGCTCTGTGTCCAGCTCTGTGCTCAGTGCAGAGGCTGCTTGAGATTCTTTCTCTCTTCCTCTCCCTCTCTCTCCCTGTCTGCCCCTCCCTGCACTCATGCATGTGTGCACGCACGCTCTCTCTCACTCTAAAATAAATAAATAAATAAACAAACAAACGAATGTTAAAAAAAAAAAAGAAAATTCTGGTCAGGCAAAGACGATAGATTATACAGAGTAGCAGCTGCAGAGCAGAATTGATCTGGCTAATTATAGTGAGACTTTTGTCCCACATCCTTCAGCTTGCTAAAAGGTCAGGAAATAGGAGTTTGGTGACATTGTTCTTGGTTGAAAAGGCAAAGATTCCCACTGAATTAAACAACTGAGGAGAGTTTAGAGAAGTTATTACTGGGTCCAATGGTATTTAAAGGGTCTATGGGGTAGAGTCTTTAACACAGGAAAAAAGAAGGACACTGCCAAGGCTGTGGAAATGTCAGAGGGAACAGGTATGCTAACAGGCAACCCACTTTGGCAGGTCTTAACCACAGCTCTCTGAGAACTTCTCCTGAGAGGCCCTGACCCAGCTGGAGAAACAGTGGTCTGGATTGTTCCGACCTTGTTGAAGTAAGAATCATGTGAAGCAGAAACAAAGACCAGATATGTACTTCTCTTCTTGCTTCCCTGAGTAGTCATTCATTCACTCTTCCTTCATCAGTATATACCGATAGAGCACCTCCCATGATCTAGGCTGTGTGCTAGGTGCTGAGGTGGCATCAGTAAATAGAACAGAGTCCTTGCTTTCATGGAGGGAGATGGAGACAATAATATGATAAATAAATATGAAATAACATGTCAGGATATGAGAGGGGCTATGGAGCAGAATAAGGCAGATAAAGGAATAGAGTGATGAGGTATTGGGGTGTTATTTTAGATGAGGCTTCTCTGAGGAGGTAAAGTCTGGGCAGAGACCTGACTGAAGGGGTTTTTAAAGACACAGATTCAGTAGTATCATCCACAGGAACATGATGAAATATTTCTGTAGGTATTCTCAAATATGAACTGAAAAGGGCCGCCTGGGTGGCTCAGTCGGTTAAGCATCTGCCTTCAGCTCAGGTCATGATCCCAGAGTCCTGGGATCAACCCTCGCATTGGGCTCCCTGCTTGATGGAGAGCCTGCTTCTCCCTGTCCGTCTACCATTCCCTCCCACTCATGCTCTCTCCCTCTCACTTGCTCTCGCTCTATCACAAATAAATAAATAAAATCCTTTTAAAAAAAAGTATGAACTGAAAAGGTGAAAATGTGGTACACAACTGAAAACAAGAAGTTGGGACAGGGAGACTAAGAAATGACAAGCAGAAGAGGATGGTGAAGTTTGGTATCAGACAAACCTGGCTGGGTTTGAATCCCTGCCCTGCTGCGTGACCTTTATGAAGTTATTTAACTTCTTTAAGTCAGCCTCAGTTCCCCCAACTGTAAAATAAGGACCAACTAAAATATCAACTTTCCTGAGTTATTATAAGACTTATAAGAATTCAATGAAATGATATATATGACTATCAAGCCCAGTGCCTTGTCGTACTGTAAAAGTTTTAAAATGATAGCTATTATTATTTACCAGAATGTGACAAATTAGTTAGTTTCATTTTCTTGCCCAAAAGAATTAAAAAAAAAAAAAGATTGGCATGCTTAAAAGAGAAGAGGGGTTTTAATCTAGAATCTATGGACCTGTATCTTGAGGATGAGAGTGTCCATGGATTGGTTTTTAAGATGTCTGTAAATCCCTGAAACTGTGTGTAAAATGTGGGAGATTATATGTGTATTTTTCTGAGAAAAGTGTAGCTGGCTTTCATTACATTCTCAAAATAGACAATGACCTCAGCAGCTAAGAGCTATTGCTTTTCAAGCCAGCATTTCACTGTCTTTGTTGTTTGCCTGATTTTCCATTTCAGGTTAGTCTAGTTTTCTTTTTCTTCCTTTTTTTTTAAGATTTTATTTATTTATTTATTTATTTATTTATTTATTTACTTACTTACTTACTTACTTACTTAAGAGAAAGAGAGCAAGAGACAGAGCATGAGCAGCAGGGGGAGGGGCAGAGGGAGAAGCCAACTCCCTGCTGAGCAGGGAGCCCAATGTGGGACTCAGTCCCAGGACCCTGGGATCATGACCTGAGCCAAAGGTAGACACTTAACTGACTGAGCCACCCAGGTGTCCCTTATTCTAGTATTCTGATCACAGAGGTGTTTTTTCCCCCCCAGAACAATGGAAGTTTTAAAAATGAATGAAAATATTTAAAGGTCTCTCTTTCTCTCTACCGTCTTATTAGTTTAAAGACATTATCTATTGGTGATTATATTCTCTCTTATTCTCCTTTTCACTAGCTGGAGCTAGAAAGTGAGTTCCTATTCACTTTGATATTTCTTTCTGAAAGATGCATCTTTTCCTTGGGTTGACTTTCTGATTCTATGCTTAAAAGAGAGTGCTGCTTTATCATACTCCTTCTTACCTATACAGCCTAATTTCCATTTTTTCAATGGAATTTTCTTTTATTTATCATTTGTGAGTACAGCTGAAACCCAAGTTGTATGAATGATACACTCCTTAAAAAGAAGAGAGAAAGGAAAAGAAAAAAGCTATGCAATTTGAGTCTATTCACAATTAGGGACTAGATTTAGAACGCACAAAATATTACAGTGAAATTTACAAATTTATCAGAAACTAGTACATATCAATTGCAACTTGAGGAAATGACACCTTGTTTTTAACACTTGCATACAGTTTTCTTAGGTCTTTTGCTACACTGGTCATATAATGGACTGTCACTGGTCCCTCAGGTTGCCTGGTTGATTCTCTGGTGAGAAGTTAATATCTGAAGAGTCTGGGCCCCCTGAGAGAAGAGACGCTCTGAGGACACTATTAAGACTCTTGATAGCAAAATCCACATCTACCTTAAACTGGAGTAGGCACACAAAGAGAATTCATAGGCTGGAGCAACTAAAAAGTCTAGGAGTCAATTTCTAGATTTAGACTCAACTGGACAAAGGTCCCACACTCTCAGGCCCTCTCTCCATCTGACCTCTGTATCTCAAAAAAGCCCCATGCATGTAGGGGTCCTGGTAGATCAAGGCTTAAGTTACCTTACAGACAGCACTCCCAGCAAGAAGCCTTCACTTTCCCAATAACTCCAATGGAGGTTCTTGCAGGAATTAGGGGCATCCTGCCTGTCCTTCCTACACATGGCTTGTGAATGGGGATGCTCCATCTGATCCTCATGGGCTGAATACAGGAAAGAGTGGATTCCCCAAAGAAAAATAGACGTTCCATAGCAGCTGCTGTCCAGTGCCACTCAACATATATTCCCCCCTCTTCCCTGCAGAGAATTCTCATTATTCGGGTAGAATAGAGACCTTAATCTAAAGAAAAGTTTGCTCTTATCCTGACCTCCAGGATGAATTATGATTAGAAATCTTATTCCTTCAGCCCTATGATTGGTTTAGGGGTGGTCAGGTGATCCAGTCCCAACCAATAAGAAATAAGCAGAGGTGTGCTGAGTAGAGCATTTTGGAAAGATGTGCTTTGCTGGAAAAAAGATCTGGCATAGTTCTTTTGCTCTTTTACCCTCTACCCTTGTTTCTACTTGGAATATGAATGTGATGCCAGGGAGGCAGCTGCCATTTTGTCACTATGAGGCAACGAGCATGAGGATGTACACAAACACTGCCCCCCCAAAGCTGGTAGACCAGAAAAATAGAAATTTTCTGGGTACCTGATAGCTCCAATGAACCCCTGCACTAGCCCTGACTGTCAACCTCCAGCTTATTATGTGATACAAGAAACCCTTATTTGTTTAAGCTATTGTTGGTTGTTTTCAGTTACTTGTAGCCAAATACAATTCTAACCACTGTAGATGCCGTTACCAGAAGAATAGGGAATGGATGCTGGGCAGTCAAAAACAACGAACTTTCACCAAAGATACTGAAATACAGTAGTCCCCACCTTATCTGGGAAAGATACATTCCAAGACCCCAAGTGGATGCCCAAACCACAGACAGTACCGAAACCTATATAATATGTTCTTTCCTTTACATACATGCCTATGATAAAGTTTAACTTATAAAGTAGGCACAGTGAGAGATTAACAATAACTAAAAGTAGAACAATTATAACAATATCCTGCAATAAAAATTATGTGAATGTGGTCTCTCTCTCAAACGATCTTATTGTACTGTACTCACACTTCTTGTGATGATGTGAGATGATAAAATGCCTACATGGGGGTGCCTGGGTGGCTCAGTCTTTAAGCGTCTGTCTTCAGCTCAGGGCGTGATCCCAGAGTCCTGGGATCGAGCCCCATGTGGGGCTCCCTGCTCTGCTGGGAGCCTGCTTCTTCCTCTCCCACTCCCCCTGACTGTCTCTATGTCAAATAAATAAATAAAAATATTTTAAAAAAATAAATAAATAAAAAATAAAATAAAATAAAATAAAATAAAATAAAATAAAATGCCTATATGGTGAGATGAGTGAGGTGAGTGACATAAGCACTGTAATATAGCATCAGGCTGCTACTGACCTTCTGATGATACATCAGAAGGAGGATCATCCCCTTCTGGACCACAGTTGACCATGGGTAACTGAAACTTTGGAAAGAGACCGTGGAAAAGGGGAGACTATACTACTAATAACCCAAGGTTGGACTTTTCCATTTCTTCAAATATGTACCAGGAAACCACCCCCTACATAATAGAAAGGAAGAGTAAGAAGAGGTGGAAAGAGGATGCAGAAAGGAATATGACAGGGTATCTCAGATTGATTTAGTTCACTTTTTTTTCTCACTGAGAACACATAGGATGATAAATACCCATTCTACTAATTAAAGATGAATTTGAGTGAACAAGTTCTTCTTTTAAAATGTTAATACCAAGCTGCCAAGGAAGCTTACACCCAAAACAGTCAAAAGAGAATGGACTTTAGAACTGCACTCAAATTCTCTCTCTGCCACTTATTAGCTATGAGACCTATAGCAAATTTTACTTAACTGAGTCTCAGTTTCCTCCTGTGAAGATGGGGAAAATGACTTCTATCTTGTAGGATTGGGATTTTTTTTTTCCTCCCTTAACTGCATTTTCAAAAAGGAAGTTTTATTAAGGCATATTATGTATCACTGGTTAAAAGGAGGTTATTATATTCATGAACTGGGGCACCTGGCTGCCTCAGTCAGTGGACCATGAAACTCTTGATCTCAAGGTTGAGCTCAAGCCCCACACTGGGTGTAGAGATTAATTTTAAAAATTTTTTTTCATCTAAATAAATAAATAAGTAAATAGAGTATATACCCAGGAACCAGTACAACCTAAACCTTTACACCTAGAAACCATACTCTTTTTCTGAGTTTCATTAACCTTTCAGTTGTTCACATTTATTTACTCACGCCTTATTTATTGGACCCCTCCTATGGGCAAAGCACATATATATCTAGCATACATAATTTTACATTCTTATGAGCAATTTGATCACTGGTTCAACAGCAGGAAACTTGCTATGTGTTGCCTACTTACTA
The DNA here is from genome assembly GCF_024610735.1 of Ursus americanus. Classification (NCBI taxonomy): domain Eukaryota; kingdom Metazoa; phylum Chordata; class Mammalia; order Carnivora; family Ursidae; genus Ursus; species Ursus americanus. Next base: position 33,584,793 of record NC_142132.1, read on the forward strand.
TGCATATTCCATAAACAACACCTACCAGATGCATAGTGTCAACACCCCACATGAATGTAACCTTCATCCCCAAGCTGGGATTTGTCATTTTTATCTCTTGCTATATCCCCATCATACAGAATAGTGTTTGCTATATATTGGGCACTCAATAAATATTTGTTGAATGGATGAATGAATCTTTTACCTCTGTTTGGTTTCTATGATAGGTAGACCTTCTTCCTATTTGAACCTTCCTATTTTCCTAAGCATGTTGAAATCTGTTTATTTCCTGAGGTTCACATGAGGCTTAAAATTGTGAAATAAAGGGAAGGATGTCTGCTGACTTTAGTCACCTTAAGAGAAGTGGTAATACAGTGAAAATGACACAAATTATAGTTCAGCCCAGGTCAGGTCAAATGGACATAAGCCAAAGATTTAGTCATTCTGAATTGCCACATCTTTTTAAGACAACATAATAGCAATGGCCAGGCATTGTACTAAGTACATTATATATATGACCTCATTTACTCCTTCCAACAATCCTAAAGGACAGGTGTCATTACCCCCAATTTACAGATGAAGAAAGTGGGATTTAGAGAAGAAATGTATCTAAGATCAAGCACCCAGATAGTAAGTAGTGGAGCCAGCATTCCAACTCAGGTCTGTTGACTCTAGAAAATTGCTCTGAACCACTTTGCCACATTGCCTTATCTGAAAACCAAAGTCCCTGAATAGGAAATAGACCTGTACAGATGGGTCATAAGGTGCAGAAGCAACCAAATTTAATCTTGAAGTAATCTTGACCCATGGATAAGAGATGGTCAAGATCCAAATCTCAGATTATTATTCATAGGCATCCAACACCATTAGTATCAGGCTCTCACCCAGGAAAGGGGCAGAACTTTCCCCACTGACCAGCTGTTACTTATTTTAAATACCATCCCTGTGAATGATTCTTTTTTTTTTTCAAAGATTTTATTTACTTATTTCACAGAGACAGCCAGCGAGAGAGGGAAAACAAGCAGGGGGAGTGGGAGAGGAAGAAGCAGGCTCCTAGCAGAGGAGCCTGATGTGGGGCTCGATCCCAGAATGCTGGGATCACGCCCTGAGCCAAAGGCAGACACTTAACTACTGCGCCACCCAGGCGCCCCCCTGTGAATGATTCTTACTCACATAATATCAAAGTAGGTCACTGGAGATCAATAATATTCTACTGGCCAGAAATATTTTTATACATTTTTGCAGTTTTTATTATAGAAAATTTCAAACATATCAAAAAAGATAGAGAAAAGTATGGCTATCCCCCACTCAATGAATGTAATCCATTCCTAAAAATGTTCTAAATGAACAAGAAAAATAAGCTTAGGTAAGTGTTTTAGTTTGCGAAGCATGCAAAGTATTGCAGATTGCATGAATGGAACAATAAAAAATTTATTCTCTCATAGTTCTGGTATAATGGCAAAAAGTCATTACACCAAAAGCAAAGGAATTGCTCCTTAAAAAGTGGTATAACTTTTTCAAGAGCCACTATGATGAAAAGTCATTAACTGAGCAATTATTACTTAAGTCTGTACAATGAGCCTCCAAGCTTCAAGTCACCCAGCTTCACTTTTTGACCTATGGCTTGGTATCATAGATACATAATAAAGGTAGCTAATTTTTTCTTCTGGCACAGAGTGAAGGCTCCATTAAGTATTACTTACCACACAGTTATTTCATTACTGTGAGGGATTCCTGTGACATTGCTGGTATGGTTACCCATGCTTGGCCGATGAGACTATCAGACTCTAAATCTAGAATCTTCTTCCAGGGATGCATCTTCCCTGGGCACAGCTCAGCTCAGGAGTCCCTCCCCTTCTCCTCACACCCTCAAGCTAGCTAAAAGTAGCCCTCAAGTTGATATTTGAAGAAAAGAAAAATGTAAAGCTGAAGGAAGAATTCACCAAACTATGTGAGCAAGTGGAAGGTCTGGAAATAGCTCCACATATCAAGCATGAGAAGATTTTCAAAAGCAGCATGGCAGCTATGCAAATATGTTGCAACAAAGAAATGAAGAAAATGATAAGATGATAAAACAACAGAATGAGATGAAAAGGGAGACAGCGTTTAAGGAAACAAATCAAGGGCCAAAATACTACTAAATATTAAGAAAATATAAACTAAAGAGGAAATAATACATATTTGCTAAAAATTGAATTATTAATGCAATAAATAGGCTTTAGTTTTGCTTTTCAACAAATGCAAGGAAAACTTCAAAGACATTAAAATAAGTAGAGAGAAAATAATAGAAGTGGGAGACAGACCAAAACACTCTGACATAATGACAACAAACATCCCTGAAGCAGCAAACCTAACAAATAATCAGAAAAAAATGTTTTAAGTTCTAAAAGAAAATTTCCCTGACATAAAGAAAGAATTACATCTGCATATTAAAGGAGCACACATGTTATAAACAACAACAACAAAAAAAATGGTACAGCACAAGCAACACTGAAATGTATCCCAGTTGTAACTGAACTTTAAGGACAAGCAATTCTTCAGGAAAATAAGCAAGAAAAATAAGTACAAGGGTTTTTGTTTATTTTTTTGTTTTTGTAAGCCAAGCAGGCTTCAACCTCTCCCTGGTCTTATTTCATGCCAGAGGTACTGAAACATCTGGAAAGATAAGCTGTCATTCATCTATAACAGTAACAAGCAAACATCTCAAATCTGAAAATAAACAAACTCAGAGAAAATAACACACATGAACCCTCCTTAGAAAAAATATTCAGTGATGACTCAACCAAAAAGGAGATAAATGGAGAGGCCATGGTAAAAGACCACATTCAGTACCTTTTGTCAAAAGACAAAAGAGCAGGGCATCTGGGTGGCTCAGTCAGTTAAGTGTCTGCTTTTGCTCAGGTCATGATGCCAGAGTCCTGGGATCCAGCCCTACATCGGGCTCCCTGCTCAGTGGGGAGTCTGCTTCTCTCTCTGTCCCTCCCCCCTCTCATGCTCTCTCTCTCTCTCTTAAATAAATAAAAATCTTAAAAAAAAAAAGGCAAAAGAACAATATCTACCAAGTTCTAAGAAAAAAAAAGTGTGACTCAAGATTTTATATCCAGACAGGCTATTTTTTCAAGGTAATGGAAAGACACTCTCAACACTACACATACTCAAGGAATACAGCTACTGTAAGCTACTTTTGGGAAAGGGGGGGCTACTTGATGAAATCCGCACAAACCAGAGAGGAATGAATTAAAGCAAAGAACTCAAGAATGAAGAAGAGATGATTAAAAAAAAAAACAAAAAACTGGTGCAGAACACTGAATTCACTTAAATATAGAACAAAGATGATTAACCAACTGTGGAAATTATGGTTACAAAAGAGAATGTAAATATTAAAAACCATAACCACATAAAAATGAAATGAACCAACTAGACCCAGCAGAGGAAGAGGAGATACAGGACTGTTTAGTGTACTGATGTTCTCAGCTCTCCTAGGAGGGCATGAAAGACACTCTAAAAGTGCACTGTGAAAGTGAAAAAAAACCCAGAATGACTCAAATCTCTCAATGTTTATTACAATTTTTTTCCCCAAATCTTAGGCATATCTTTAAAGAACTAATGTTCCTTGTGTTTTGGCTTTTTTTAAAGACTTCATTTATTATTTATTTGAGACAGAGAGAGTGTGAGCGAGAGCATGGGGGGGGGAACGAGGTGGAGTAGGTGCTGGGCAGTGGGAGAACGTGGCTCCCTGCTGAGCAGGGAGCCCAAAGCAGGGCTCCATCCCAGGATCCTGGGATCGTGACCTGAGCTGAAGGCAGACAATCAACTGAGCCACCCAGGTGTCCCAGAACTAATGTTCCTTATAATAAACAAACATTTAAAGTTCAATTCCCTCACTTTCACTTTTGTTACAGCTTCACTTTAGTTCCTTTTTCCTTTGTCAAATTTAAATAGGATTAAAATAGCACATTGAGAATGATCCCATTCCTAACTAGCAATCTTTTTTTCTGTATGTACATAGGATGTTGGGAGCAATGTTCTCCCTTATGACAAGAGTTAAATGGTAGGTTTAGGGGCAGTTTTTCTTTTTTCTTTTTCTTTTTTTTTTTTTAGAGACAGTGTGTGGCAGCGGGGCGGGGGGTGCACAGGGAGAGGAAGAGAATCTCAAGCAGACTCTGCACTGAGCTCAGAGCCCAACACACAGCTCGATCTCATGACCCTGAGATCACGACCTAAGATGAAACCAAGAGTCCAACGCTCAACTGAGTGAGCCACCCAGGTACCCCAGGAGTAGTTTTTCACATTTCCTTGTCTTTTGCTATATTCTTCTCCTCCTCGTTTATTTTTTTTTTAAGATTTATTTATTTATTTATTTGACAGACAGAGAGAGAGACACACACCGAGAGAGGGAACACAAGCAGGGGGAGTGGGAGAGGGAGAAGCAGGCTTCCCGCCAAGCAGGGAGCCCTATGTGGAGCTGATCCCAGGACTCTGGGATCATGACCTGAGATGAAGGCAGACGCTTAACAACTGAGGCACCCAGGCACCCCTCCTCCTCCTTTAAAGTGGACCCGCGCTGTGTTTACAAAAATAGCAATCAGTATTCCAAAATGTAAAAGCAAACAGGGAAAAAAGTTGGGTCAATGCACAGAATCTTTGCCATGACTCACCTGGTTATGAGCCCATAGATAGGACTTTAACAACCCTAGGTCACATAAATCCTTTGTAAAGAGAAAACACCAGTTGCAAAGAAAATGCTAAGCACGCAATGGTAGTAAAGATTATAATGGACAAGGCAATAAGAGGGCAACCTGAAAAAGTGGCACAAGCTTTGGTCTGGGAGTCACAAGACCTGACTTCTTGTTCTCGTTAGGGACTTATGCTTCCTGCCAACTTGGATAATCTCCATGTCACCTTAGATACATCACTAAACCTTTCTGAGCCCCTGGTCCAATACTGCAATATAGTCCCATTTTTCGTGAAAAAGTATGAATATGTGTTTTTAGGTAAAATATCATGATATTTAAATTTTGGCAACTAACCCAAAATATTTTAAACATTACAGGGTAAACTGAACATATCTGAAGTCATATTCAGCCTATGGGCTTACCACTTGGTGACCAACAGCATTCACATACCCCATCAGGACAAAGGTGGACCTAAAGGACACTTTCCAGGAGTCTGCTGGAGCCAGCTCATACCCACCCACAAGAGCCAGTTGTGAGTCAATGACATCACATTGGTAGCTTGAAAGCAGCCATGGTCACAGTATTTACACCATGGAAATCATAGCTGCTTGTGAAATACTTACTATAGTCCACTGTAGCTATCTGTACCAGCTGATCCTATGGTTATTATATGTTATGTCAGAACCAGAAGAAATCTAAGATATTCAGTAAGAAATGAAAAGTTAACCAATCTAGCTAAGGCAAAAAGGGAAAATTTTTTTTATTTAAATTCAATTAATTAACATATAATGTATTATTTGGTTCAGGGGTATAGGTCTCTGATTCATCAGTCTTATGTAATACCCAGTGCTCATTACAACACATACCCTCCCCAATGTCCATCACCCAGTTACCCCATCCCTCCACACCCCCTCCCCTCCAGCAACCCTGTTTGTTTCCTATGATCAAGAGTCTCTTATGGTTTGCTTCCATCTCTGGTTTTGTCTTGTTTCATTTTTTTCCTCTCTTCCCCTATGAGCTTCTGCCTTGTTTCTTAAATTCCACATAGCAGTGAGGTCATATGATAATTGTCTTTCTCTGATTGGCTTATGTTGCTTACCAAAATAGAAAAAGGGGGAAATTTAATTGAAAAAAAGGACTGAACTACCAAACCTTAGGGAAACCAGAAATGTGGCCTTCTGATTAAGACAATAAAAAACAGGGGTGCCTGGGTGGCTCAGTTGGTTAAGCATCAAACTCTTGATGAACTCAGGTCATGATATCGGAGCCATGAGATCGAGCCCCCTGTGGGGCTGCACGTTCAGCACAGAGTCTGCTTGTCCTTCTTCCTCTGCTCTTTCCCCCTCCCCCTGCTCACATGCTCTATCTCTCTCAAATAAATAAAAAAATAAAATCTTAAAAAAGAAAAAAGACAAGAAAAGACATAGGATTGTTTGCCACCTCTCTCTCCATCACTAGTGTTGGCCTCTCCATGGCTCTTAGCTTGCTTCTCCCTTATAGCTTCAGTGTGACAAGATCAAGACTAGAGGTAACAAAGAGAAGCGCTTGCTCTCCAAAAGCACAGGTCTGCTGCTGGCACATATGGTTTCTTCTTCCTCTGGGCTGAGGGAGCCCCACACCAGGGTGCACAACAACTTAGTAGGAAACATAGGCTGGGTTTCAACCCTTAATGGCTCCATCTCGGTGCCTGGGTGCAGTGCACAAATTGCACAATGCAATATACATATGGCACATATACAATGGCACCATATGAACACATTCTCCAAAAGTGGTATTTTTCAATAAGCTTTAGCTAAGATGTTGATGTAATGATGTTAAGAATGTGATAAAAATACAACAGAGAAGGAAGAGTTAGTTGGTTCAAAATAGAACTGAAAGTATCCATAGTTAAGCTTGGAAATCCAACAGAAGGGGGGGGGTCCCCTCACCCTCCCCCATTTTATAAACTTTGCATTTGGGAATAATTTTAGATTTAAGAAAAACTGCAAAGTCAGAGTTCCCATCCCAAGAAATGGAATGACCCAGATGAAATGCTTTTGTAACCTTATTGAAACTTGCAAAAGTATAAACATATGATTTCACTTTCTATTTAGTACATCAGCAGGAAAAAAAAAAGGTGAAGGTTGGCTTTAAAGTTCAGAATCTTGTGCTAAATTTGTTCAAAATTGTTTTGAAATAGTCGCCAAGTGGTTACTTCCCCATACTTATCTCCATATAGTATCTTATTTTGAAAATAAAGCCAAAGGAAGGAAAAGACTATTAATAATTATGACAAGGGCAGTTCATTCATTGCCTTCATTCATTTGACAAGATTTCCACAGCTTTTGATATGCCCCAAGCATATTAAGGTAGAGGGTAAAGAGTGAGGTGGAAGACAAGCACATCTTTACCCTGTTGGAGCTTCTAGTTCAATGGAGACAGGCCAAAGATACAAAGGCCTAGAGAACAAGGGAAAGAAACATAAGTTTGTGAAATGGAATGACTGGGTAGGACCTGTGACAAACCGAAAAGAAGACATACTAACTAAAGTTCTTCAGGTTTAATTTTCAGAAAAGCAAAAATAAAAAGTCTATGTGGGCCGTGGAATACATCTGTAGGTACATTAGGCTTATACACCATTTGAAACATTAAATGAATAATTGCAAAAATAATTATGTAAGTGGAAGTAAAGACTATGTTTTCAAGTTTAAGATACCATGAGGAAGTCTAGTAATGGCCCCGACTACCTTTTCTCAGAGACCTGAATGATTAGTAGAAGTTAGTTAGGCAATAAGGACTGGGTAAAAAAGATTTTAAGATAAATATAACAGTAGAGGGGATAGGATCTTTGAAGCTTCAATATGACTGAAGGCCAGAGAATAAGGGGGGAAAGTACCAAGAGATGAGCTGAAGTTGCAGGGGCCAGATAATGAAAGACTGCAAGGGTGTGTTGAAAATTTCCAACTTACTCCAAAACTAATGAATATTCATTAAAGGATTATAAACAAGGGAGTGATTTGCCCCTTCATGTGTAGTTAGAAATCTACTTTGGTTGGAATGTGTTGAACTGGATGGAGAGAGAGGTCAAGATTGCATGTGGCTGTAACAGTCAAGATGCTAACACGATAGTTCGAGTGAATGTGTTGGGCTTGGACCAAGGGGCTGATGGTCGAAACGGAGAGATATTTTATCATTTAGAATTAGGACAAGTTGTGACAGAAAACTCCAAATTACAGTGACCTGGACAGACAGATGTTTATGTCCCTCTCATATAACTGATGTCTGCATAATTGGGTGATGGGCATTAAGGAGGGCACTGGATGTTATACGCAACTGATGAATCACTAAATTCTACCCTTGAAACTAGTAATACACTATATGTTAACTAAATTAAATTTAAATAAAAGATTTTTTAAAAAATAATTGAAGTCTGCGCATAGTCAGCCTAGGATTAGATTAGTAACTCTACAATTACCAAGGACCAGATTCCCTCGATCCTGTTTCTCAACATGTGACTTCCATCTCCTAGTCTAAGATGGCTGCTCTAACTACAGCCATACTGTTTTCATTCCAGCCAACATGAATGAGAAAGGGAGGGGAAAAGGTATGTCTCCTCCCTTTCAGAGCACTTTTAGAAATGAAACATGATGCTTTTAGTGAAAATTCATTGGAAAGAACTCACAAATATGGCCCCATCTGGTTGCAAAAAGTGTTGAGAAATAAAATGGTCACTCTAGAAACTACAGATCCAGCAAAAACTCAAAGTTCTATGACCAAGGATGAAAAGAACAAACATTTGGGGACAGTCAACATCTTCTGAAATAGAAGTAAATAAAGTTGAGATATGTTTTAGAGAAAAAATTAACAGGGTTTAATGATCAATTTAGTGGGGGTTAGGTGAGGAAAAGAGAAGAAACAAACCTGATTTCCACTATTCTGTCATAATCAACTGAATAAGTGGTATTACCTTTCTGGAAATAGAGAAAAGAAAAAAGTAGCAGATCTGAGGCAAGGAATAAGAATTAGCTGCTAGGAGCATGTCCATCCAACCAGCAAAATTATAAGAGAAACAACTTATCAGTGTTCTTGCATACCCTTTCAGAGATGTTCTATGCCCATAGATACTCTATGCCATATAGGCATGTGTGTGTATGTGTGTGATCTGTGTGCATACACACATGTACACACACACACACACTTTTTTTTACAAAAATGATAGTTTTCAATTATACCATTACACACCTTGAATTTTTCACTTCGTGTGCCAACAACATAGATTTATGATTTTTTTTGGCATTTGTCTTTTAAATCAATAGGAAATTAAAAGTAGAGTCATAAATAAAAAATGCAATAATGTTGTTTTCCTATTTGCCTGTATAATTAGATTTGCCCAAGATTTTTATTTCTTTGTATGGCCTATAAAATTGAACCTGAGAACTCCCTTTAGCACTTCTTTTTTTTTTAAGATTTTATTTATTTATTTGATGATGGGAGAGAGAGAGAGAGCACAAGCAGGGGTAGCAGCAGAGGGAGAGGGAGAAGCAGGCTCCCCACTGATCAGGGAGAAGCAGGCTCCCCACCTCTATCCCAGGACTCTGGGATTGTGACCTGAGCCAAAGGCAGATGCCTAACCGACTGAGCCACCCAGGCGCCCCTCCCTTTAGCACTTCTTGTACAGCAGGTCTATTCTTAACAAACTCTCTCAGCTTTTGTTTATCTGGCAATGTCTTAATTTTTCCTTCATTCTTAAAGGATAGTTTTGTTGGGTGTAGAATTCTTGACTTTCCCCAACATTTTTTTTTAAGATCCATTTATTTATTAGAGAGAGAGAGTGTGCACATGTGCATGAGCTGGGTGGGCGGGGGGGGGGGGTAGAGGGAGAGAGAATCCTCAAGCAGACTCCCCACAGAATCTGATGTGGGGCTTATCAAGACCCAGAGATCATGACCTGAGCCAAAAACCAAGAGCCAGCAGCTCAACCAACTGGGCCACCCAGGCACCCCTCACCAACATATCGCCTTCTGCCTAAAAAATTAGTTGTTAGTCTTATTAAAAATCCCTTGAACATAATGAGTTTCTTCTCTTTAACTGCTTTCAAGATTCTGTCTTTACAATCTTTCAACAGTTTAATTATAATGTGTCTCAGTATGAATTCCTTTCAAATTGGGAAGTTTTTGATCACTATTTCTTTAAGTAATATCTTTGCCTCTTTCTCTGTCTCCTCCTTCTGGGACTCCCAAAACATATACATTGATTGGCTTGATACTACCCACAAGTATCTTAGGTTCTGTTCACTTTCCTTTTTTCTTTTTTTCCTGCTCTTCAATATGGATAATTTCAATTGTCCTATCATTAAGTTCACAATTTGTTTCTTCTCTCTGTTCAATCTGTTGTTGAACCCCTCTAGTGAACTTTTTATTTCGGTTACTGTTATTTTCAGTTATTTGCAGCTCCAGGATTTCTATTTGGCTTCTTCTTATAATTTCTATTTCTTTGTTGATATTTTCATCGCATTCATACATTATTTTTCTGGTTTCCTTTAGCTCTTTGAGCATATTCAAGACTCTCAATTTAAAGTCTTTGTCTAGTAACTCCAATGTCTGGTCTTCTTCATAGATAGTTTCTGTCAGTTTATTTTTCTCTCTTAAATAGGCCATGCTTTCTTGTATCTTTGCCTAATTTTGTGATTTTTTTTAATTGAAAACTGTACATTTGACGGCAACTCTAGAAATCAGACTTTCTTCCTTCTCCAGGGTTTGCTGTTCTTGATTGTTGAAGGCCACAGGTGTCCATTTCTCTGTGATTTTTCCAAGCTGTTTTTGTAGAGACTGTATTCCTTGTTGTATATGGTCACTGAAGTCTCTGGTTTTTACCTGCGTTCAGATAGTTCTTTGAAAGATTCCTTGATGCCAGGAGTTAAAACACCAACCAAACAAAAAATAAACATCTCTCCCCTTCTTTGCAGATTGGCTATGTTGGGGCACTCTTTTAACACTTAGCCGGGTTTCTTAGAACTCTAACTTAGCCTTCACCTGCTACTTGCACCAAGCCTAGAGATCATCCCAAGTTGAAAGATGGGGTATGCCTGGGTCTTTCCTGAGGATGTATCCTGTCTTGGGCATGTATGTGGCTTTCTAAATTCCCCGGTATATATGTGGGCTTTTCTGAATGTCCTAATTTTCAAAAAAAAAAAAAAATCCCAGCTTTCCTCGTAAGCTGTAGTCAGTCTACTATATGTCTCAACTGTAATCTTTCTGCCCCGGGGAAGCTGCAGGTTGTTTTGTTTTGTTTTGTCTCACCTTACAATGCCTGAGCAATGTCTGCCACTTTTCTGCCCTGAGTAATTTCTGAGTTACAGGAAACACAGACACACCTTGTGTTAGTCTTTCAGGTAGTCTTCAGACAGAGTAGAACAGACAAACACAATGACTTGCTAATAAGGTCTGCTCTTCTCTCTCCGGAACCAAGGCCAAAGTTCCACACTGGGAACTTAGGCTGCTATCTTCAAAACTGCCACTTCACCAGGGAGGGGTGGGGCAAGGGCAAGGAAAAATGCCACAAAGATTTCCTACTACTTTTAATTTCTTTTTCTTGATTCAGCATTTGCTTTGCTGTTCTAATTTTTTAAATATTTTCCAGAGTTCTGACAAAGTTGCCTTTACAATTTTTAATTTTTTTTAATGTTTTTGCAGAGGGATGTGTGTTTGGAGCTGCCTACACTATGCCAATGATATCACCTTTTGGTAAGCTTTCAACTTTGAATTTTGAAATAATTTCAAGCTTTTAAAAAAAATTGCAAAAATAGTACAAAGAATTATTCTACTGTTCCTACAGCTTTCCCAAATGTTAACATCTTTTATGATCACAAAAATTTGATCAAAACAAAGAAATTAGGGGCACTGGGTGGCTCAGTCAGTTAAACATCTGCCTTTGGCTCAGGTGATGATCCTGGGGTCCTGGGATCGAGGCCCACGTCGGGCTCCCTGCTGAGCAGGAAGTCTGCTTCTCCTTCTGCCTCTCCCCTCACTTGTGCTTCCTCTCCCTCTCTCTCTCAAATAAATAAATAAAATCTTAAAAAAAAAAAAAACAAGAAATTAGTATTGACACAATACTATTAGCAAATACACACACCTTATTCAAATGTTTCCAATTACCTTACTAATGATCTTTTTTGGGTCCAGGATGGAATTCAGGATCATTCATTTCATTTAGTTTTCATGTCTTCCTAATTTCCCCAATCTGGGAGAATTCCTATCTTTTTTTGTCTTTCATGACTTTGAGAGTTTTGAAGGGCACCATTTAGTCATTTAAAGAATGTCTCTCAATGGTATTTTCTAATGGTTAAATTCAGGTATACATTTTTTAAAGAATACCCCATAAGTGATATTGTACCCTTCTCACTGCATCATATCAGGAAGCATATGATGTTGATACTGCAAAGATAGTTTAGAGAGTTTTTAGCCTGTTTCCCCTAATGTCAACATCTTACATAAACATGACATCTTTGTTAAGACTAAAAAATTAACATGGGTTATTAACAATACTATTAACTATAGAGTTTACTTGGATTACCAGTTTTTCCACTATCCTTTTTCTATTCCAGGACACAATTCAGAACCTCACATTGCATTTAGAGGTGGCTCCTTTTTTATGTGAATATTCTCTCACTAACCCGTAGCACAGGAGTCCCACCCCTTCCCTCTCCAAATTAGAACCTTGATTCACTAATAACATGGTTACCAATGGCTACCAAGTTTCACTTCTCACATCTCCCCACCACAAGAGAGGAACTGCCCATATTTTCTGTGGTTCACATTCAAAAATCCTAAAGAAGGATTTTGTTTGGATTGACTTGTGACAAATGGCTTCCACTAGAACAACCAGATAGGACTGAGAAGGGAGGGTCTCATAATGTGACATAGCTACTAGGGGCCTACCCTAAGGAAGCAGAGCTGTTCCTGCAAAAGGGGAATCATTGTAAACTGGGCAATGACCTCATTGATGGTAACCAACTAGTCCACTCACTTCATTTCACAGATGAAGAAACTGAAATCTGAAGAGAATAAGTAACTTTCTGAAACCCAGGCCTCCTAATTCCCAGTCCTAGACATTTGCCTCTATATCCCTAGAATTACCATGATGGTGGTACTAATCCCAAGAATTAAAGAATCTGAAATTAGAGGCAACCTCAAAGTTTTTCTAGCTCTTACTGACGTATGAATTTCCCAGTGTAACCAAGCTGACTTCAGAGTAAAAAGAAGTTATTCGTGTTTATTTTTCTCCATTGGGATTTCGAAGTAATTCACATTTAGCAGGGTAGGATGCAAATTGTTCTACTTAGCAAAGAATTGGGTGGAGCAGGGGTGAGGGGTGAGTAGAAAGATATCCATCGACAGGTTTGTTAAACAACCTAGACTAAAATCATATAATAAAATACCATACAATGTATATGTGTGATGACACAGGAAGCTGTTTCACAAGTCTTGAGTGAAAAACCAAATTTAAGTAAAAGGTGTGAATAGTGTAAACCCATTTATGTGGGAGACAATGGGCACAGCAACTATCACCACACTGTTAACAGTCTTCATCAATGGCAGGTGGGATTACGGAATTTTTTTTTTTTTAAAGATTTTATTTATTTATTTGACAGAGAAAGAGACAGCCAGTGAGAGAGGGAACACAAGCAGGGGGAGTGGGAGAGGAAGAAGCAGGCTCACAGCAGAGGAGCCTGACGTGGGGCTCGATCCCATAACGCCGGGATCACGCCCTGAGAGGATTACGGAATATTTTTTAGTTTCTTCATTATACTTTTCTGTAATGTTGGAATTTTTAAACAATGAATATGAACTGAAGACATTTCACTGAGTGAAAGAGGTCAGACACAAAAGATCACAGAGTATATGATTCCATTTGTATGAAATGTCCAGAATAACCAAGTCCAAAGAAACAGAAAGCAGATTAGTGATTGCCAGGGGCTGGTGTGAGGGAGGATGGGGGGGTGACTACTTAATGAACATGGGGTGATGAAAATGTTTTGGAAACAGATAAAGGTGAGGGCTACACAATGTGAATGTACTATTTTAAATGGCTGAGTTATGTTCTATGAATTTTGCCTCAATTAAAATAAAGTCTTTTTCCTGAAATGAGGAAATCTCAGTATCCACATATGTTCTACTATGGGCTTTGGGCAAATTTTTTATCTTTGCTATGTCAGTTCATCTATAAAATAAAAAGAATTGAAGCAGCTGGTCTCTAAAATTCATTGAGGCTCTAGCACCACGATTCTAGACACACTCAACTTTTCTTCATTCTCTTGTAATTCAGGATGACTGCATAAGCTATTTTCTAACATCATACTGCTGACCTAATATTAAGAGAAAAGAAGAGGTAAACCACTACTTTCAAAGATCACAAATGTATAGATTCATCTAAGCCCAATAATTAATGGCAAGTGATCACAGAAAAAATGTGAGAGCAAGAAAGTCAGAAGAGTAAAGTTAATAATCACAGGTAACAGGTACTGAGTATCTTCCATGGGCCAGCCACTGTGTTAGATGCCTGATGAATATTACTCATATTTTCACAGGCAAGCCTTAGAAGAAAACCATAAAAGCTCCAAAAGGGTAACTTGCCCAAGAACGCACAACTAGTAACAGGCAAAGTGGTGTCGAAACTCAGGTCTATTTATACTCCAAAGTCCCTGTTCCTTCCACTTGTTCATGCTGTTTTCCAAAAGGAAAAAGCACTCAAGGAAAATGACCTGATGCTGAAGGAAAGGAAATGCAAAAGCAAACTGGAAAGAAAAGACAAAAGTGAAAAGGGAATGATTAATGAAAATTCAGGATTATCCTTATGGTTGAGAGTAGATCTAACCCTAGCCCATGTTCCCCCTGATCCTCTGGTATGCCTTCTGTATAATTATGACAAACTGTTCTTTTACCATAATCTGCTAAAAACAAAGTTTCACTGAGTTTAAAAAATCTTATACCTGTATTTCCATGAAGGGAGTCTAAAAATCACTGGATTGAATATTACTGATTGGATATTATTTTGTTCTTTCATTTTAACAAAGAAAGGAGGTAAACAGAAAAAGAAGTACCCTCCAAAATAGATAAAGAAGAGATAAATAAAAAGAATTAGAATCGGTTGAAAGAATCAGTGAACTTTGGAGGATAAAATAGTTAAAGAAAGCAAGTGTACAAGTTACTAAGATAAAGAATCAAAGAATCAAATACAATTACTATCAAGTAATTTTAAAGCAGTTAAAACTGTGCAGGAGCAGTACAGACCAGATATGGTTTTCCCAGCATGAGAAGTTGTGTGATAAAGGACATTTAAAGTTTTGGGAACAGGGGGCAAAGCATGTCCTAGACCTTCATTTGCAAAGGACACCAGACTGCTGACTGGTGAAAGTCACTTGGCAAAAATCAGGGAAGAGCCAGTGGACAAACTGGTTGGTGAGTCTGGAGTGAATGATTACTTCATCATGGAACCAAAGAGGGAAATGGAAAAGGGAAGGTGGTTAACACTCTAAGAATGGCAGGTTTGACCATCAGCCAGAAGAAAAATGTTTTAGAAATAAGGTAGGTCTAAAAACTCTAAGTGAACTAGTTTTCAAATCAAATGATCAAGTAAGGAAGGAAATCCTCAAATAGTGGAAAGAGAAAAAACAAACAGCATGCACAGAATCAAAGAGCCAGAAAAGCCCACTACATGTGATTGGATGGGTTTTTATTGTTTGTGGCAGCCCAGTCGAGGAACAACCAGATCTGAAATCTAAACCACACGACTGCTCATCAAGCTGGCTTGCTATAGGGCTACACCCTGGAGCCTATCCATCCAGACTGGAAAGGAAGAAGTAAAATTATCTGTATCTACAAACAGTATGATCAGATATCTGGAAAAGACTAAGGAATCTACCAAAAAATCTAGTAAAACTAACAGCAAGGTCACAGAATACAAAGTCAACATACCAAAATCAATTATATTTCTATATATAAGCAAAAAATTGGAAATGAAAATTTTTTAAGTTCATGTACAATAGCATCCAAAAACATAAAGTAATAATAGGTGTCCAGGGGGCACCTGGGTGGCTCAGTCAGTCGGACATCCGACTCTTGATTTTGGCTCAGGTCATGATCTCAGGGTCATGGGATCAAGCCCCCCATCAGGCTCTGCACTCTGTGGGGAGTCCACTTGGGATTTTCTCTCTCCCTTTTCCTTTGCCCCTCCGTCCCATACTCTCTTTGTCCCTCTCTCTAAAATAAATAAATAAATCTTTAAAAAAAATAAATAATAGTTGTCCAGAATTCTCTAAGGTGACTACTTTCTTTGGCCTAATAAACACTCAGCTATCATGGTAACTATTGTGTTAGTCATGAGGTAGGGAAGAGGAGAAGGAGGGAAGAAGAGGGGACTGACATTTGTTTGAACTTTCATTTTGGGGTTGTCAAGTTGAGAAATTAGAACAGATCAAGGCAGAAAGATAAAGATCAGCTAAGTGATTCTGGATCTCAGCCTTCCATGTCCAAACCCTTAATTTTATAAAAATCAAGGGTTTCGATATCCAGAACATGCCATTGAGACTCTGGGTGTAGAAAAGGTGAACCTGAGGAGGTCTTTTAGTCTGATTAAAAGATAATTTTTCTTGTTACAAAGATGCAACTAAGATCAGAGAGGTGCCTGGATGGCTCAGCCGGTTAAGCATCGGTCTCTTGGTTTCGGCTCAGGTCATGATCTCATGGGTTGTGGGACTGAGCCCCCGAGTCAGCTCCACACTCAGCAGGGAATCTGCTTGAGATTCTCTCCCTCTGCCCCTCCCCCCACTCACTCATGTGTGCTCTCTCAAATAGATAAATAAATCTTTAAAAGAAAACACAGGGGCACCTGGGTGGCTCAGTTGGTTAAGCGTCTGCCTTCGGCTCAGGTCATGATCCCAGGGTCCTGGGATCAACTCCCGCATCAGGCTCCCTGCTCAGTGGGGAGCCTGCTTCTCCCTCTCCCTCTGCTGCTGTCCCTGCTTGTGTTCTCTCTCTATCTGTCAGCTAAATAAATAAAATCTTAAAATAAATAAATAAGTAAAAATAAAATAAACACAAAGATGTAATGAAGATCAGATTTCTTTCCTCTGAGACCACCGACTTACAAGAAATAAGTAAAGCAAAAATAAGCTATAACTGCTATTCCCATTCCATGCCTAGTAGGAAGAAAAAGTGAGGTTCCTACTCCAAAAGTAGTGAAGAAGGTTATAGTTTCTCATCGCTTCAGTCAGGACTCAGCATCCATTTAAAAGGGTAGGTATTGTTATAGCCACCTCTGGGCTCCTAAGAAACCAATCTCCCTCATCTCATCTGGGGAGATCCAGAAATTCTGCCAGCAGATCCCAACTGGCCTAACAGTGGCTTCACAGACTGGGTGCAGTCTACCAGTTCTTGATGCCCAGAGGAGAAAATCATGGGTTATCCCACTTTGGGGGTTAAGCAGGATATTATGACTTACTGAGAGTGGCCAGATATTAAGGAGCTGGCCTGCCCATGCTCGAGTCATACATTGAGCCTTTAAAGATTCACCATTCAAAGCCAAGGACAATCTTATATTTCAGGTATTGTACATTCAGGTATTCAGCATTTGCCCCTAAATTCAAACTGTTGCACTATAATCAAATTACATTTGCTTGATTCAACTAATTCTGGAGACAACATAGAGACTAATCTCATTTAAAAAAGGCAGATGCATGGGAATCATAGCCTGAAAAAGGGACGTGTGACTCAATCCTGGCCAATGGGACCTGGGAAGGGGTAGATATCTATAGGCAAGCTCCTAGGAAGTTTTCCTTCATGATCAAAAGAGAAGCTTGAGGATTTGGGGTAGGAGAGCCCTTTTTGGACCTTTGGAGATAGTTGTCTATAATATGATGACTGGAACTATGGCAACCATTTTGAAACCATGAAAAAGGCAAGTTGAATAAAACATAGCAGAGAAAGTGTCTGTGCTGAAGACTGTGAAGGCACTGCCCAACCTGGGAATACCCTATCTTTAGATATCATATTCTAGAATCATAAACAATAAATATAAGCCATCTTCTAGTAAGCATTCTGAAAACATCCTAACTGATGCACAGGTCAATAAGAAAAAGACAACAGAAAATTGGATAAAAGATACAAACAGAAAACTCACATGAGAGGAAATGCAGAGAGTCAAAAAACATCCTAAAAGATGCTCAACTTTGCTAATTAAAAAAAAAAACACACCCACCAATGAACAAGTTTTTTTGCCCAGTTGATTTATAAAATTTAGTAATACTAGAGTTGATAAGTATTGAGGAAACAGGGCTCCTTAGGTTTCTGAATAGATTGCAAGCTGGTACACTTGTGCACAACTGAGCATAGTATATTAAAATTTGAAATGTGCATACCCTTCAGCCCAACAATTCTACAGAAATACTCACACTGCACACAAAGATGTTTGCACAAGGATGTTCAGTATTGCAGTTTGTTAAGCCAAAAACAAAAAACAAAACAGAACAAAAAACCCCACAAACCTTAAATAGTCCAAAGTCCATGAGTAAGGAATTAAGTAAATAATTTATAATCCACTCTACTGTGGAATAGCCACAGTCATACAAAATAATGGGATAAATCTGTGTACACTGGCATTTGAATCTATTCGAGATATACTGTTAAGGAAAACATGCCAGTTGCAGAAAAGTAGTTATGCGTTCCATTCTCATTTTTTTTGGCTAAGTAAAATGCTTTAATATGTACTGAAATAAATCTGGGATGGTATATAACAAAGAATTATCACTAGGAGGTTGATATGAAGCCCTTCAACTTTAAATTTTGTATATTTCTGTGTTTAGGAGTGTGTGTGCATGCATGTGTTTATGTATTTATTGCTTTTGCAATTTTAAAAAATATTTTAAGCTAATCTAGCAACAGGAAGATCTGGTCTTCCATTAGCATTCACTACTGTTCTAAGAGAGCTATAGCCAAATGTCTCAACTCTTCCCAGATAACGTGGAGCCCAAGAGGCTAGATCCCGCCTGGGAACCTGTCTCCTGTGCAAAGCCTGAGGGTGACATGGAGCTGGCCCTGTGGCATATGAAGGGGATTCCAAAGACAGCATCTAGGGACAAAAGCTAAAGAGATAGCCGAAGAGCTCACCCTAAGGGGCCAGGCAGAGAGGCAAAATCCACTGGATGAGAACCTCTGACACCAACCCAAAGCCAGTTGGCACCAAAAGGAGGATGGTTGTGGTTCTGAAGTGATCTGAACAACTGAGGTGAAGTGTGGCTCACAGGGCATCTGCTACCTCGGAAGCCGGAAGGGAGGAAACCATGAGGTAGGGAACCATCAGTGAATAACCCAAGTATAAAGAAGCAATAAAGCATTATGCTTGTTTCAATTTCCTATTTAGGATGGTTTCAGATTTTAAAAAAGGAAAAGAGAAAACATTTACCTTCTTAAATTATAGTTTTTTAGGTGTAACTTAATTTCTTTCCAGTCATAGGTCTGTGAAAATTTGCATACTGCCTTGATGCAAATAATTTTTTTAAGAGTATCTCATTATACTCCATTGGCTCGGAGGGATTTTATAGAATCAAGCCCATCCGTCTTCCTTTGACATGTGATTTTGGTAAATGATCATCACATGGGAGAGCTGCTGCAAGATGGTGCCCCCAACTCCTGAGACATGGGGCTGGGAGGCCGAAGATCCCTTCACCATTTCTATCCCCCGAAAGCTGTTCGTCCGGGCCCTCTAGGGCAGTCAGCCGTCGCCCAGTGCAGCCGAGCTGGGTGAGAAGTCCTTTTTAGGCAAGACATTAAAAGGAGTTGGCTGAGCAGATCTAAAACCCTTGGTCACCAGGGCGGAGCCAGCCCTGGGGCAGAAGTATTACTTCACAGTTGCATGGGCTTCCTGTGGCTGCCAATAGAGGCAGCATCTGGCAGCCAGCCCACCGCAGAGAAGAGGGAACTCCGCGGAGAAGAAACTAGCAATGAGGCCCCAAAGGTGGAAGTGCAGCCTGAGAAACTTGAGCGAGCCTGGGACTGCGCCACCAGCTTGCCTTGCCACTCTGCAGAGCATGGTGTGGCCTGCGGTACCCCGGGTGCTTTACAAGACCAGCACGCCTCCTATGGTGAGGCCAGCCCGTAGGCACTTGCCACACATTATTTAATCCCTATCATTTATTCCATATCATAAGGCGATGAGGCAGGTGCTATTATTTTTCCATTTTTCAGACGGAGGAATGAAGCTCACAGAGGTAAAATAACTTGCCCGAGGACAGACAACCAGGCAACGGAGGCACCAGGATTCAGACCCCCTGTGTGGCCAGTCCAGAGCCCAGACAATGGCCACAGCACCTTCGGCTTTCAAGTGAAAATCAAGCCGATGAGGTAAAGGTTAGTGCTGCCTCCAACGGACTCTGGGGATTGGAGCAATCTTGTCTCCTCCCCTGTAGGTAATATTTTGGGTTTCCTTCCTTGCACACAACCAGGCAAATGACTGCAATTCTAAAAAGAGATAAATATAAAAACAAGAAGTGAAACACTGCAGACACCTGAAACCCGACCATTTCTGCAAGTTCGAGCTAGCGGAGCCGCCACACAACAGAAATAGTTCTGTCCTGTTTAGATAGGCTTTGTTTTGCTACATGGCTGCATATGCAGCGAAGTGATATCAAGTCCTGAGGGTCCACTCCTTTGATGAGTTAAACACACAAAGGCCTACATTTTGATGTAATCTGATAGCATGTAGTTCAGTCCTAGACAAACTGCAACTGTGAGGAAGTGATAAACCCAACTTCCTGCACAGAGCTGCCTGAGATAACACTTTCCATGGACTGGAAGAAAAAAAAGAGAGAGAGAGAGAGAGACATGATTGCTACAGAATTTTAAAAGAACGATTCCATTCTTAATAAATAAGCCCTTTTCCATGAGGCTCCAGCAACGACTGAGTAAAACCGACTGCAGTCAGGTGACTGTGTAGTATTTCCACATATGACTTAATTCTGACTTTTATTCATTGACGATCTCGGGCACTGGAGAGTCACTTGATCTTTCTCTTAAGGATACTTTAGTTCAAACTCGAAATCTCAGGTATCTTCTTGGCCAAGAGAACATCCCTGCAGTTGACCAAGAACTCACATTGGGGCAACTCACATTGCATCCCACAGAGTCGTTAAAGAGGTTGATTCAGTCTGGATAAACACACATTGGAAATGTTGCCAACTTACCGAAGGACCAATAGCTATTTCCACGATGCCAGAACAAGGTCAGAGACACAGTTTCACTAAGTGGTTCTCATAAATTGTGTCATATATAAACAACCAATAAGAGCTGACTGTGCTGGGAATTTTCTGTGAGTGCATTCATTCATTCACTAATTTAGCAAATAGTTACTGACGGCCTACTCTGTGCTAGGAAATATAGGAGCAAAAAAAGAAAGAACTAGCCCCTTCCCTCAAGGATTAGTTAGGGAGACAGGTATTAAAGTAAACATACAAATACATGTAAATCACAAAGTATATTGAGTGCTCTGAAGAGAAAAGGACAGGGTGGCCTGATTTCAGTTTTGGATGGGGTGGTCACTTCCCTGATGATGTGCTATTTAGGCCTGAGTCATCCAAGCAGACCAAGGGTGAGGGAAGAGAGTTTCAGCAGAGAAAACAGGCCATATCAAGGTCTTGAGTTAGGAAAGAACATGGTGCCTTCAGGAGCTAAAGGAAGGCCGTGTGTCCACAGTAAATTAAACAAGGAAGAGACAGGCTTATGACATAAGCCTGGGAAGTACAGAGGAGCCAGGTCAGACACGGGCCTTGCAGGCCACGGAAAGGAGTTTGGCTTTATTCTGGGCACACTGGGGATCATTCCACAAAACACCCCTAAATCTCTAATAGTGTTTTGCTTCTAGATTGTTTTCTAGGCAAGGATCTCTGAGAAATGCAGCAGCCCTAACATTCTTTGGGGGGAAATTGTGAGATAAAATCTCTACAGGTAATTTAGAGCATCAAAGGTATTCCCCTCAGTTCAGCCAGTTCAGTAAAGCCACAAACTGGGAGGGGAAAAAAAATCAGGATGATAAAAAAATTAATGAATCCCATATCCTTTTATTATTTTAATATGATTATAGAGTCACATGGTAGCACTCTAGAGATCGATTGGCCATTTGGACCAATCTTTTTGTTTTACAAGAGAAGAAAGTAAGGCCCAGAAATGGACTTTGGAGATTCCTTTGCTGCCATCACTGGGATGGAAAAGTAAATGTGATGGTGCCAAGAAGCTCACCAGCCTGTCGCTGAAGACCATGGAGCTGACACGCCGGGTTTCCAACATGCAAAACCAGTTTCAAGTTTTCCCTCCCTAGCGCTTCTCGATGTTTTGTTTTTTTGTTTTGTTTTGTTTTTTTAAGGTTTTATTTATTTATTCGACAGAGATAGAGACAGCCAGCGAGAGAGGGAACACAAGCAGGGGGAGTGGGAGAGGAAGAAGCAGGCTTCCAGTGGAGGAGCCTGATGTGGGGCTCGATCCCATAACGCCAGGATCACGCCCTGAGCCGAAGGCAGACACTTAACCGCTGTGCCACCCAGGTGCCCCTCGATGTGTTGGTTTTATTCCACACAGTCAAGTGATTTAAAGAGCCTTAAAGCACAGGTTAATAAAAGTCATTTTTTCCTTTCATGTGTATTTCCAAGTCCAGACCCTGTGTTTCTGAGAACCTACTCTGTGTAAGCCCCATTGGCTACCTGGACCTCGAATCGAGGGAGTTTGAAGTACTGAGTATGATTAGAGATTTGCTTTTCATTCTGAGGCTGCTGACAAGGGATCCTGGCTTCTTTCACATGAAGCTACAGAACTTGCTGGTTTGAGACTGAATCATGTTATTAAAGAAAAAGGATTGACACCTCCAGAAGCAATGAGACATTACCTTAGCTATTCTGACAGCTTTCCACTCAAGCTGACTGAATTCCTGCTATGCTGTAGTTTTCTTTTCTTTTTTTTTTTAAGATTTTATTTATTTATTCGACAGAGATAGAGACAGCCAGGGAGAGAGGGAACACAAGCAGGGAGAGTGGGAGAGGAAGAAGCAGGCTCATAGCGGAGGAGCCTGATGTGGGGCTCATTCCCAGAACGCCAGGATCACGCCCTGAGCCGAAGGCAGACGCTTAACCGCTGTGCCACCCATGCGCCCCTATGCTGTAGTTTTCTGACCTCGGTACAGTTTCATTTAGTTGACCTCAGATAAAACTCCCTACCTCTCTGGGCCTCTGCTTCTCTTCAGATGATGCCTAAGACCCTTGCATGCCCAATATTCTCTGTGTCCAAGACAAATAAAAAAAAGTTTGGAATCTTGACAGAAAATGCCCTTAGTACCATCACTTTAGGATGGAAGGAAGGAACAAGAGAGGGAGGGAGAGAAGGAGAAAGTGGGGGAGGAGGAGAGGGAGGGAGGGAGGGAAGGCAAAAAGGAAGGAAAAGAGGGAAGAAAACATTAGTGAACAAACTAAGGAAGGAAAAAGGGGAAAAAGCTGTGCTTTCCAAACCTCTCTGCAACCTTAATAGAAACACACAGGGCTTGAGCTGTGAATAAGTTATTGCTTATTTAGCCATCAAAACACAGCCCAGTGGAGTATACCTAAGAATCCGCGGCAGATTTGACTCTGGATACCTTATGCTTCAGCAACTTCTGTTTAAGAAAACAAATGAAGTTTCAAGAAAAAAATTGTTAGAAAAGAGCAATGCTTTTTTCTTTTAAATTTGAAATACTTTCTATTGCAAAGATTTTGTGAATCGGTGACATCTATGAAAATCAATCACCTAGCACGTAGTAAATGCTCAGTAACTGTTAATATAATGCTCATACTATGGAGAAACAGAGAACCCAAAATCCAGACCTCTGAATTGCTATGTGATTTAAGCAGGTGTCTCCACCTCTCTGAGTTTGTCTTCTAAATTTTTAAGAGGAATGGTTTGGATTGAATTAAATGAGGTGGTATTTAGGGCTTTTCCAGCTGCTATTCTCCAAGTCCATTTCTAATGTGTTAGGGCCCCCATGTTTGCATTGAACATTAATATCATTTTAATGAAAATAACTTTGGGGCACCAGGGTGGCTCAGTTGGTTAAGCATCCGACTCTTGATTTCGGCTCAGGGCATGATCTCCATCCGGGTCCTGAAATAGAGCTCCATGTGGAGTTCTGCACTGGGAGTGGAGCCTGCTTGAGATTCTCTCTCTCTCTTTCTCCCTCTCCCCTTCCCTCCCTCCCTTCCTCCCCAAAAATGGAAAAGAAAATAATTTCTTTCTCACATCATATTATTTTTTTAAACTTTTTTTTTAAAGAATTTTATTTGTTTATTTGAGAGAGAGAGAACACAAGCAGGGAGGAGGGCCTCCACACAGGGCTCGATCCCAGGACCCTGAGATCATGAGGTGAGCCAAAGGCAGATGCTTAACTGACTAAGCCATCCAGGCACTCCATCTCACATTGTATTATAAAACACCTACATAACTGTGCAGATTTTGGAGCATTAAAATTAAAGAGAAGTAAATGGGATTAACATTTGCTTAAAGGACCAATTGTAAGGGCAAATTTTGGGCAACTAATTAAAATGTAAATCCTCTTAAGAAATGTCAAGTTAGGGAGTCTGGTCCTAACTATGCATTGTGGTATTTGGAGGATCTCAGCATTTCCCCAAGCTCTGCTGGCTCTTAATTTCAATCACAACATCTGCTCAAGACTCAGGACTTCCTACAACTCGATTTTTTAAACACCCATAGAGGACTGCCATTTCCCTGAGGGCTTCTCTTCAAGTAAAAATGTTTTGCCTCCCAAATTGAGTCAACACATCTGTTCCTACCTATCTTAAAAGCTTCATCAATTCAATAATTGTACAAAAGGAAGAGGGAAAAAAAAAAAAGCTATTGTGTGATGAAAAATTTTGGCAAATCTTATGAAAACACATTCTTAAAACATCTCTCATTTCTGAGAAACAAAGTAAAATGTATGAATTGTTTTTTGTTTCGTGACTAACAAAATGATTCATTGCTACAATGAGGTATTTTGACCATATCTACATAAAACAAGTATGAACATTCAATTGAAAAAATAAAAATAACTCAATTAGAAAAATAAACTTTGAGTACCTCCTCTCTAAAAGGCACTGAACTTGGCCTCAAAACACTAGGCAAGTTGTCATACTCAAGTTTAAGCTATTTACGTGTTAGCTGTAGCTTCTATGCATTAAGAAGATTCTTTACAACTCCTCTGTCCTAACACAGTCACCACCAGCCTCATGTGGCTATTGAGCACTTGAACTGTGGCTGGTCAAAATGAGATGTTTTGTAAGAGTAAAATGCACACTAGATTTAGGAGACTTAGAACAAAAATAGAATGTAAAATGTTTCATTAATTTTATATCAATTATATATCAAAATGACACTATTTTGAATACGTTGTGTTAAAAATATATTGTTGACTTAAATTCATCTGTTTCCTTTCACCTTTTTAATGTAGCTCTTAGAAAATCTAAAATTACATATATAACTTGAATTTGGTTCACGGTATATGTCTTTGGGAACTTCTGGCTTAGACTCTTGGCTTATTGTTTATTCTAAGGCTTAGAATCCACCTAGGAGTTCTTAGTCACAAACACTTTATTCTTATTTCAAGAAAGATTCTGTCTGGTGTGGTCTTATAGATTTGTAACTAGAAACTAAACTTGTAAAAGTACATCTGGAGTGATGAATATTTATTTAAATGAAAAGACATTCATATTAAATTTGGTGGGGAAATAAAGGTTTAAAAACAGTATATAATGAAAAAAATACTCATCCTCACTTATTTTTTTTTTTTACGATTTTATTTATTTATTGGCCAGAGAGACAGAGTGCACAAAGGGGCAGCAGCAAGCGGGAGAAGCAGGTAGAGGGAGAAGCAGACTCCCCACTGAGCAAGGAGCCCAATGCGGTACTTGATCCCAGGACCCCGGGGTCATGACCTGAGCCAAAGGCAGACACTTAAACGACTGAGCCACAAAGGTGTCCCTCATTGTCACTTATAATTAAAGAAATATAACTAAGACAAAATAAGACAAGTATTTAGAAGTTTCATAATACCCATTATTGATAGTGATGATGGGAAACAACATTTTCATATGCTATTTGTGGGAGTATAAATTGGTACAAGCTCTTCAGAGGGCAACTTAACAATAGCTACCAAAATTTACAATGTATATACCCTTCGATCCAGGATTTCCATTTCAGAGATTTTATCCTACAGTTATATGGACACATTTATGCAAATTTTGTAATAGCAAAAGACCACAAATGATCTAAAGGTCCATAAATAGGCAACTGAATAAATGTTCATATACTGGAACACTATATTGCCAATAAAAATTATGACAGTCTCAATATTAGTAGTAGATTAAGAATTATAATATTAAGAAATAGTAAATAAAAAGGCACAATGCAAGAATTATTGACTCAGTTATGTTTTCTGCCATCAGGAGTTTAAAATAATCATTAAATTGAATTATAGAAAAAAGTTATATTTTTCTTCATCAGCTGAATTTGGGAGACTAAACATTTATTATACCTGCTACACTTGTGTTTATAGAGGTCCTTCTGGAATCAGGACAGATTGAAGAGGAGCAGGACTAGAAGGTATCTTATGTAAGGGCCTGGTACATGGTAAGCACTCTAGAAATTCCTGCTGTCATTATTATTCATAATAATTCAAGCTAAAAGAGACACAAACTAAACCAAGGTAGTGATAGAAGGAAAAAAGAGAGAAATGAGCCATGTGGTAGCTATAGGAAAAGCAGAACTGACAGGATCTCTTGACTGAAAGCAGGTAGGAGCTGGTAAGCTAGAGCAAGCCTTCAGGATAATTTCCAAGGTGGGCTGGAGGAGCCAGGGGGTGATGGAGCCCATTTCTGAGTCAGGACACTCAGAAGAATGTGAAACTTTGAGGAAAAGATAAATTCAGTTTGGGACATTATAAATTTATTTTTTTAAGTATTTATTTATTTGAGAGAGAGCAGAGTGAGAGAGGGAGCATGAGCAGAGGGGAGGGGGAGAGGGAGAGGGAGAACAGGCTTCCCGCTGAGCAGGGAGCCTGATGTAGGGCTTGATCCCAGGACTCTGGGATCATGACCTGAGCTGAAGGCAGATGCTTAACCGACTGAGCCAGCCAAGCACCCCAGGACATTATAAATTTAAAGAGTCCTATGAATTTCCAAACATAGCCACTGAGTAATTGGATCCATCTCACCAGAATTCAGTGGGAGAGGATTAAGTTAGAGTATGTGGCCTCACTGTAGGGATAGTGTCGTAGTTAAAGCTATGGGTTTGGATGAAGCTTCTCAGGGAGAGCTAAGGACAAGACCAAGGGAACACAATGCTTAGAAGGTGTTATGGGTTGAATTGTGTCCCCTTCCTCAAAGCCATACGTTGAAATCCCAACCCCCCCATTCCTCAGAATGTGATGTTATTTGGGAACTAGGGTCATAGAGATGTCATTAAGTTAAGATGAGGTCACTAGGGGAAGGGAGGCTAATCCAATATGACTGGTATCCTTATAAAAAGGGGATCTTTAGACACAGGGGCATGCACACAAGGAGAACACCACAAGACAATGAGGAAGACATCAGGGTGATGCTTTTACAAACCAAGGAACCAACCATGCCAACATCTTGATCTCTGACTTCAAGCATAACTGTGAGACAATGTAACTATTGTTTAAACAACCCAGTTTGTAGTACTTTCTTATGACAGCCCTACAATAAATACAGAAGGTAAACAGAATGAAAAGTGTACAAACCACATTCAGATGGTGAGGTCCAAGAAAGGAGGAAAGCCAGAAAAGCATGGCAACACCAAGCCAAGAACAAGAAAGAATTTCAAAAGGAGGTCATGGTCAATAAAATCAGATGTTTCTAAGAAGTCAAGTAGGGAGACAGAAAAGGTGACCTCTGACAAAGCAACAGAGAGGTCATCATTGACCTTGGGAAGAGTATTTTCAGTGGAGTGAAAGAGATGGAGGCCGGCTGTGGTGGAGTAAATAAGATGTGAGTAAGAAAAATAGGCTTTTAGAAGTTTAGAGAAGGAAAGAAAAGGATAGAAAGCAAGTTAAAGGGAGATAATTGGGTCACATATTTCTTTAATGAGGAAGATTTGGTACAGCTACCTGACAAGGACAGTGAGCCAATGGAGAGGGAAAGGCTGAAGGAGAAACAGAGATAGAGATGATAGAAATGGAGATAGAGACAGAGGTGAGAGCTGGAGATGGTGATGGAGACAGAGATGAGAGAAGGAGATGAGAGAGGAGAGATAGAGAAGTGGGAGGATGGGAAAGGGAAGAGGAGAAATAGAGATAATGGAGACAGACCTAGAGATGAGAAGGAGATAGAGATTGAAAAAGAGAAGGAGAAAAAAGAGAAGGCGGAGAGGGGGAGGAAGGTGAGGGAGGTGAAGGAAGCAGAAGGGGATGAGGGGAGCATGGGGGGAAGGAGAAAGGATCTCGAGGACTGCAGAGAAGCCATTCTGATGGCTGGGTGAGTGTGGTCAGGGACAGCCACAACACATTTCCAGCAAGAGTGGCAGCAAGGCCAGGGTCAGGGTCTGGGGTGCACCACTGGGAATGACAGTGACAGAGGCAATGAGGCTCCCTGAGGCATCCAGTGATGGTGGGTGGCAACAGCAGCGTCCTCACTACACTGATTTTGACTATGGCCCTGGCTGCTGCCCTTGTTTCTGTTTTCTGAGCTACTTCTCTAGCCTCTCTAGGAATTCTGGGAGCTGCCCACCATCTCTGTGGTTCATTGTTTTTCTGTTTTGATCAATCTGATAGCTTCCGTTGCTTACAACTAAGAATTTTGCCTATTTCAATCATGCAAGATGCTGAGTACTTTTTAATCCTCCCAGCAAATCTGAGAGGTAGATTTATATTATCATCTCCATCTTCCTAATGTGGAAACTTAGAGATAAAGAGCTCAAGTCATTTGCCCAATGTCACAAAGCTAATAGATAACACAAGCCCAACTCAAGCCCAGACCTATTTGCCTCCAAAGCACTCAACCATTGCATTCTACTACAGCAAGCTCCATGGTTACTATGACCACAGGCCCTCTACACCATCCCTACCGCGTCCGCTCAGCTCCTCCACGATGCTGAGATGGAGTTAGGAGTGCAAGAGGCTACTGAGGAGAGGGAGGCAGCTGTGAAAGATAAAGGAGGATGCTGGAGGAGGCTGCAGGACTGGGCAGGGAGAGCCTCAGATCACAGATCTGACAAAGTCTCAGTCGGGGCTTTGGAGCACAAACACTGCGCATTCAAGAAGTCCCACATTAGACAAAAAGCTAGCCCTGCCCTCACCATGCTCTGTCACAGGCTCAGGGCTGCCTGGGAAGAGCACAGCCACCACTCTAAATCAAGGGTGGATGCAACTAAGTGCGCTCCTCCCAGCTGAGGCTCGGGGGTCTTTCTTGAAGGGACAGCCGAGTGGCGCACATCCATTGCTGCCACACCTACCACTCACCTTCTTTTCTCTTGAAATACTAGGGATTAAAAAAAAAAAAAAAAAGAGGGTCTCCTGCTGGCTCAGTCGGTTAAGCGTGGACTCTTGATTTCAGCTCAGGTCATGATCTCAGGGTTGTGGGATTAAGCCCCATGTCAGGCTCCATGCTCATTGGGGAGTCTGCTTCTGTCCCTCTCTCTCTCCCTCTGCCCCTCCCCCCACTCATGTGTGCGCAGGTGAGTGTTCTCTCTCTCTCTCAAATAAATAAATATAAATCTTAAAAAAAAAAAAACTTTTAGAGAATGCCATTCTGCTCTCCCTCCACCACGGTTTGTATGGGATTTGGGTTCTCACTGCACCCACTCTGACCTACTTGGTCTTACACACATCAGTGATCCCAAGTCTTCAAAGAAGTAAAAAGTAGCTGCACCTCAAACAACACCACCAACAACAATTATACTAGAGATAAATACTCATTTATAGTTCTAGGTCACTAGCAAAACTTACCTTTCATGTACCTCTGAGACTTCGAATCTCTTTTTCCAGTTTTGTACTGATACTTAAAGGAATCCAGCAGCTCGTATGTTGTGTGAATGACCAGGCAACTTCTCAAAATGGCCCAAACACTTGTTGATGGGACAACATTATGGAATACATTAAACCTGAGTGAAGCTTCAAATGGCCATCCCTTAGTGTGGCTGCTTGGAGTCTGTTTCTCAGTGCTAGTGAATCCAAATTTGGAAGAGAGAAAAATCATTCTCTTCACAAACCTTTACTAAGCACCCACTATGTATCAGACACTGTACCAGGTGTTGAAGTTATAGTGGTTGTGGTGATTCTAAAATATGTCTGCAAATTCTTTTACAATTATTTTTTCAAATGATAGAGCTAACTCCTCTGCCCTTGAGTGTGGGTGAGACTTAGTGACTTGTTTTTAACAAACAAAATGTGGCAAAAGTGGCACTATGACTTCTTAGACTAGGTCATAAAAGACAATGTGGCTTCCTCCTTGATCTGTCTTGGATCACTCACTCTGGGGAAAACCAGCTGCCATGTCATGACGATGCTCAAGCAACCCTACGCAAAGGTCCACATGGTGAGGAACGGAGTCCTTCAACCAACAGCCTTGTGAGGGAACCATCTTGAAAGGGGATCACCCAGCTTCAATTAAGCCTTCAGATGACTGTAACCCCAGTAACACTTTGACTGCAACTTCAAGAAAGACCCCAAGCCATGGCCATTAGTCAAGATTCTCCCAAATTTCTGACCCACAGAAAGTGTGAGATAATAAATATCTACTGTTGCTTTAAACCAGCAAGTGTTGGGGTAATTTGTTACATAGCAATAGATACTGTGGTAGATAAGACAACATGGTTCCTTTTCTCATTCTGGGAACAGGTAATAACCTACTGTTGCACAAATGTAGAAATAATATGAGTCAAATCATGCTAGCAAATCTGTACAAATACCATGGTGTTCCATCAACACGAAATGTGAAAAGGAGATCTGTTATATTATTATATTGACTGTGACCAGGATTTCAATTTGGAGTCTGCTTTGTCACCCAAAGGTAGAGCATGTCTTCATACCATGATCATTGTAGAGACAGTGGCAAATGATGGTGGACACTGGGGCTATAAGATCTAGTGAATTCAGGTCAGAGCAAATGTTATGGCAACCCAACCCTCATGCAAATCTTGATAAAGGGAGAGCCGAAGCCAAGAGTCTCACAGAGAAAACTGGTCTACAAAGAATATAGTGCTGAGAAATGCAAAAGCAAGAGACTATGTGTCTACAAGGAGAGAGAGACACGAAGAGAGCCTGATGACTCTTCATCTCCTGTGAGCCAACTGGACTTTCAGGAATGCATTCTGTAAGGTATTCATTTTTTTAACTCAATTTCCTTTTTACTTGCACTAACTGAGTGGGCTAAGTTGTGGCATTTAAACAATCTCTGAGATACTTCTCCCCAGCCTCCTACTTGGTCTCCCTGCCTCCAATATCAATACTCTCCAGTGCACCTCACATGGGAAACTAGAGGAGTCTTCTTCAACCACTGCTTCATTATGTCACCTTCTCCTCCACATACACACAAACCTTAGCTAGGGAAGTTCCCACTTGTACAGGTAAAGTATCTCAGCCTGGCATTTACGGCTCTTCAGCCTGGCATTTACGGCTCTCCACTCTGGCTCCAGCTCACCTTTTCATGACTCCCCTACTTATATCTCATCTTTAGATAAACTGAAAACCCTGAAGTTCCCCCAATGTGTCTTGCTTTTCAGCTTTCAAACCTTTTGTCAAGTCTCAACCTGGAAGCTCATTCCTCCCCTCATCTACCTCATTTTATTCCAGCTATCCAACAGAGACGTTCTTAAATGCTTCTCCATGAAACAGTTTCTAATCCCCTTAGCTGGTATAGTATTACTCTCTTCTGGATGCATCATTAATGACATTGGTAGAATATAAGTCCTTTTCTGTCTATACTGTAATTACATACATACGTATGTAGTTCATCACCTCTACCAAGCTTCTTACAAGCTTCTTGAAGACGAGAACAGAGTTATTCATCTTTATATCAACTTGGTCCTAAGCCTCCTTCTCTTTTCACTTTCTCTTCTCTCCTTAAATGATCCATGATATATAACTCTATCTACCATCTACACACTGATACCTCCAGCCCTGACCTCTTCGCTGTGTGCCAGACCTCTACAAACACCTGCTATATGACTTATTCACATGGGTGTCTCAAGGCTTTCACCATCAAGATGTTCAGTGGAAATTCATTATAGTGCCCCCACCCACCTCAGGACTCCTCCATGTTTCCTTTGTCAGTAAATGCCGCCCGACCCCCAACCAGACATCTAATTCTACAAGCCAGAATCTAGGGGTCCTCCTTGAACTCTCCCACCTGTCAACCACTGTGTCTAATCCAGGTCTTACCAATTTTACTTAATAGTATTCAAACCCCACAACTTTCCTCCATCTCCACTGCCACCCCATGAATCCAAGCTATCATCAGCTCTCACCTCGTCTACCATCTTCTGTCTGGTATCTTAACCAGCCTCCCCACATCAACTCCAGCCTCATATCTCCAATCCATCCTAGGTCATACGGATAGAATGGCATTTGGGTTTTAAAACTTAAATCTGGCCAGGTCATTACTATGGGTTTAAAATTGTCAATGACTTTCCATTGTGCTTAAGACAAATACCCAGGTCCTTAATATAAACTGACCACAGGGCCCTCCATCATCTGGCCCATTTACTTCTCCAGCCTAATTTTGTGCTCAATATTTCAGTCACAGGGGACTATTTTCAGTTCCTCAAAAGTGCCCTCCTCCCTACAGCCTTGACGTCTTTACACATGCTGCTTCTTCTCATTCCATCTACCGCCTTTGCCTAATCAATTCCTGTTCATCCTTCTAGTCTTAGCTCAGACTTCAGGTCCTCAGAGAAACCTCCCCTGACCAGATCTGGTCCCTCATTTACAGGAAGTCAGCAAAATCCCAGGCTCCTTCTAGCTTCTTTCTCTGCCACTCTTAATGCCTGACGTTCTTCCTCAGAATTAAAAGCTGGGCTACTGCCCCTCCAATATGGCATTCATAGTCCAGGCAGAAAGAAAGGGAAGGGTAAAGGACAAAATGCATGTGCCAATTGGACTCATTTCTTTTTATCAGAAAAACAAAAAAATGGCTTTGCTAGAAGCCCTACATAGGAAACTTTTACCGATATCTCTTTGGCCAGATTGGGGTTGTGGCCACTCTAGCCTCAAAGGAGTCTGGGAAGGAACGTGTTCTTAAAGAGACATACTGTCTTAAACACAACTGTAAGTCTGATAGTGAGAAATAAGGGGATGCTGGAGCTATGGAGGCCAACCAAGAGTACCTGCCACACTAGCTACAAACAACCAAAATAACTGGATTTCAAGGTTCTGACCTAATCTCAGAAGCCTAGATGAAAGTGATCTTTTTCAAGGTAGAATTGTGAGCAAAGAAATTTAGGCTATGCATGTATGGTGCTAAGCTATATGGAAGAAAAGTGAAAAATTCTATAACAAATACATGGTTATTTTATCTGTATAATACTAAATTAATCTGTTTAAACCAAACATATGGAATAATCTTCCCTCTTTGAAATGCTATTCTTATCACTATATTCTTTTTTTTTTTTTTTTTTGAGAGAGAGAGAGAGCGTATACGCACAGGAGCAGGGGGTGAGGAGGCAGAAAGCAGACGCAGAGAGAGAGAGAGAATCTCAAGCAGGCTCCACACTCAGCACAGAGCCTGACACGGGCTCAATCTCATGACCCTGAGATCATGATCTGAGGTGAAATCAAGAGTTGGACACTTAACCAACTGAGCCACCCAGGCGCCCCTTATCGTTGTATACTCTTTCTTAAAAAAATTAACTTTGAAGAAGGTGTCACTATCAAAACTTAAGCCTTCGGTTAAAGCCTGCTGCCCTGATGTTAACTCCTTCAATCATGTGGTTTCATTCACACATTTCATGCAGATATTTGTTCAGGTACAGAGAGAGGAAATGAGACTCTCCACACATCCATTAAATTAAAAACGTGGAATAAGCATGTAGCCAATTCAGCTGTAGCTAAAAACTAGGAAATCAGAAGACTATGTATGA
This sequence comes from Ursus americanus, assembly GCF_024610735.1. Taxonomy (NCBI): domain Eukaryota; kingdom Metazoa; phylum Chordata; class Mammalia; order Carnivora; family Ursidae; genus Ursus; species Ursus americanus. The sequence goes on from NC_142132.1 coordinate 33,618,580, forward strand.
AGAATTAAGAATGCAAGGGATTTATAGAGTGATTAAGCCCATTCTAGACAGAATTTAGAATGAGGGAAGCAGAGTGATGTGTGGGGAGAGGTTTCATCAACAAGGAAATGACAAGTTTGATAACTCTGAGCAGGGACAGATGAAATATGGAACATAGGCAACAAGAATACAGCAAACAGGACATGCTTACTCTGCAGGGGAATCTGTTTTTCAATTAGTGCCTTTAGTTAGTTCAATTCAACTAATAGGTATTGACCATCATCTATGTGCCAGAAATTCTGGGAAAAACTGGTATTCTTCACTGCCCTGCTGGGGAGGAAAAAGAATACTATTGCTAGATGGAATTTCGGAGGGCACATATTCTTTCTTCATTTTATTACTTTTTTTATTCATTTTTTTAAAAGATCGTATTTATTTATTTGACAGAGAGATAGCACAAGCAGGCAGAGCTGCAGGCAGAGGGAGAAGCAGGGTCTCCGCTGAGCAGGGAGCCCGACATGGGCTCAATCCCAGGACGCTGGGTTCATGACATCAGCCAAAGGCAGCTGTTTCACTGACTGAGCCACCCAGGTGCCCCATCCTATTTTAAAGATAAGAATATTAAGTCCCAGAAAAATTAAATGACTTCACATTGTCACCATTAGTCAACAGAAAGCCATGGCAAAATCTAGGGTCTTCAGAGTCTCATCCAAACAAAATCCTTAAGACCTAGAGAGACGCAATCTCCATGCCAGGGCAGTTCCCCACTTTCAGAGAGGATGGGGCTTTGTTGTTGCTGCTTTTGTTTTATTTCTTTCTTACAAATGATTTACCACACACAAAGACATGCCATTCAGAAATTCTCCCTGATTCTCAAAGTTGCCATGATATTTTTCTTCATCATCATCAAGCACGTATCAGCAAGCTTGGGTGAACCTACCCAATGCTGATCGCTCTACTCTCCCCCCCATTTTTCTCATACCACTTCCTCTACCCTCCCTCTCTTCCCTTCAGGACCTCCACGCACACCCACCAGGTTGACCTACCCTTGTTAATTAATGGTTTCAAGATGCCCTAATGTTAGGGGTGGCTGGGTGGCTCAGTCCTTGGGCGTGTGCCTTCGGCTCAGGGTGTGATCCCAGAGTCCTGGGATCGAGCCCCACATCAGGCTCCCTGCTCCACTGAGAGGCCTGCTTCTTCCTCTCCCACTCCCCCTGCTTGTGTTCCCTCTTTCGCTGGTGCTCTCTCTCTCTCTCTCAAATAAATAAATAAATAAATAAATAATCTTAAAAAAATAAAAAGTTAAAAAAAGAAAAAAAGATGCTCTGATGTTATATCAGAGTCTATGTCTCCCAACTACCTTTGTAAGCTCCAGAAAAACAAACTTCTCAGGAACTCAAGGTTTGGAATGAGAAGAACCTGGTTTCCAACTGGAGCTCTGCCATTTACTGTGTAGCCTTCGGAAAATTATTTAACATCATTAAACTTCAGGCTCTTTGTGTGCTTAATGAGGAAAACCATACCTACTTTATAAGAGTGATGCAAGGATTTAAGGAGATAACGCCCTACAAGCGTTGAGTGGTATAGTTACACACTGGTATAAAATCGGGGCTCAATACATGTTTATTATCACTTTTTTATTTGTTCCCACCCTCCCTTCTCTCCAAGGAATACCAAACCTGTGTCGTTGGTCAGATCTGGGTTCAAATCTTAGCTCTTTCACTGACCAGGTATACAACCTTGAGCAATTCTCATTACTTCTCTGAGCCTCCTGAAACAAAGCCTGGCTTATGGGCCATACCCAATATTTTCTGACCGAAAAAGATATAAATTCCCTATAAATAACACAGAGATGATAAACCTCACCTCACATGATTGTTAAAGGAGTTAAATGAGATGATGTAAGCCAAGTACCTGCTCTGGTCCCTTTAGCTTAACTGATGGACTGATCACCTTGGAAGGGGGTGGATTCATTGGATGCTACATCAAGAGTCTTTAATTCATATGATATCTTATTATTTATCTATATTTCTTTATTTATTTCCCTCAGTAGTTCCTGGGGGAGGGTGTGATAAGGACATACAACACCTCTCTTCTCCATCTGAGTTGTAGATCAACTGAGAAGTAAAACAAAGGACAATCAGTTAAGGTTCAAAGTATCCTCTCTATTAAGCTGATATGAAGACTGGGTTTATGTGAAGTAAGAAGCCTCCTCGCACTGAAGCTGTTAGGCAGCCTTAAGTACTCTGGAGCTCTGGACCACCTAAGGCCTCCCCATCCTCACCCCACAGGGGAGACCTGCCCATGGAGGAGCAGATCAAAGTGTGTAGTCTCTACAGGCAGACTGCAACCCAAAGAAAGAATGGGAGAAGAAAGATAGGCCACGCATGCTCCTGTCCCCTCCCATTCAGGTAACTCCATCTTCCCGGGGGGGGGGGGGGGAGTGAAGGTGGGACAGAGGCCAAGAGTGTTTGGGGAAAACCCCTAGTCTTGGAAACAAAAAGGTGGCAAGACGCATTCCAAGCATTTGCAGTCTAACAAGCTCTATATGCAAAATGGATTGCATAGGCTTCCTTATTCCCTGTGCCCCCACCACAAGAATTCAAGAGTACAGGGAATAGAGGTTAAGAGCCCAGCCTGGAGGCAGGCTGCCTGGATTTGAATACAGGCTCTGCTACTTACTAGCTCTGTTTCCTTGAGCAAGTTATTTACCATTTCTGGGCCTCCCTCTTGTCTTCTGTAAAATGCAGGTACTGATGGGGTGTTTGTGAGGATTAAATGAAAGGTCTGTAAAGTGCCCGAAATAGTAAAGGATAAGAGCAAAACAAATGGGAGTTATTATTACAGGTTAGTTTGTCTTATAAAAGCTATGGGCTCCTTAGAAGAAAAGGTGAAATAAAATGCCATGCCACTTAAGAATTGCAAATGAATTATCTAATTAATCTCCCTTGAACCCAAAGCAAAAAATAATTACAGTCAACTCTTGATCATACTTGTGATCTCAGGACCATGAAAACCATGTCTCAGTGACATTAGCTCCTGCCCCAAAGTCCTACTATTACCTTCTTCATCCTATTCAACTGAAGTCTCTTTTATCCCCTCCAAACTAAATTACACACAACTTTCTTGTCTTAGTCCTTTTAAATTACTGCCCTCCCTTATGGGCATCAGTGCGGATACTGTCAAAGAGAAAAATCCTATGAGATTTTGTATATTCTTAAGTCAGAGCTTTGGCTGAGGTTAACACAGATAAAAGGCCAGGGTTGGTTTGGGGTTTGTGACATCAGTGTGACATCACTGTCACCACATCAGTCGTGGTTACACTAAGAAAGAGTGGTCAGTTGTACTCCTCAAGAAGGATTCCTGGCCATCAGTTATACATGATGAGGGTAACAGATATTTAAGGAAGGAAAGCTGAGAAAGATTCTAAATTGAAGGAGACTGGAAATATTTTATGGAAGTCTGAAATCTGTGTGGTGGGTGCTCTGGTCAGGATCGAGACCTGAAAGCTAACTGAATAGATCTCTTCTCCTAAAACAGGAGCATAAGATGGTGGTAAGATGTGCAGGTTTTGGAGTCAAATAGACCAGGTTCAAGCCCCATTTTTAGCCACTTCTTTGTTAAATGACCTTGAGTAACTCAAACATCAGTGTCCCTATGTATAAAACTGAGATAAGAACACCCCCTTATAAGACTTTGAGGAGAATGAAATAAAGCAACGTGTATAACATTCTTAGTACAAGGCCCTGCACATATCTGTGTTCACTAAATTAAAATTATTGATACTATCATACACAATAATAATAAGATAAGAGGTTAATATCCAAAATATATAAAGCACTCATATAACTCAATAATAAAGAGACAACAAATTTAAAAATGGGCAGGGGAATTAAACTTTCCTCCCAAAGAAGACATCCAAATGCCCAGCAGGTACTTGAAAAAATGCTCAATATCACTAATATTCAGGGAAATGTAAGTCAAAATCATGATGAGATATCCCCTCACACCTACTAGAATGGCTGTCATCAAGAAGACAAGAGATAACAAGTGTTGGCAAGGATGTGGAGTAAAGGAACCCTTGTGCCCTGCTGGTGGGAATGTAAATTGGCACAGCCACTATGGAAAACAGTATGAAGCTTCCTCAAAAAATTAAAAATAGAACTACCATATGATCCAGCAATTTCACGTCTGGGAATATATCCAAAGGAAACAAAAACAGGGTATTGAAGAGTTACATGTAGCGTTATTCACAATAGTCAAGATATGGAAATAGCCCAAGGATCTGTCAAAGGATGAATGGATAAAGAAAAAGTGGTATACATATATACGATGGAATATTATTCAGCCATGAGAAAGAAGGAAATCCTGACATTGGTGACAATATGGATAGAACCTGACTACATTATGCTAAGTGAGATAAGTCAGAAAGACTCTATGGTATCATTTAAATGTGGAATCCAAACAAGCCAAACTCATAAAAACAGAGAATAGAATGGTTATCACCAGAGCCTGAGAAATGAGGAAACAGGTGAGATAGTTGTTTAAGGGTACAAACTAGCAGCTAGTAGATAAGTCCTGGAGATCTAATGCATGGCATCGTGATTATAGAGAACAATACTGTAGTATAAACATCACACTTGCAAAGAGACTAGATCTTAATTATTCTCACCAGGAAAAAAGAAATGATAGTTATATGACGTTATTAGAGGTTTTAGCTAACAGTACAATGCCAACTATATTGCAATATATAAATATATCAAATTAACATGTATACCTTAAACTTACACAATGTTACATTTCAAGTAAATCTCAATTTTTTAAAATGGAAACCTTTGGGTTAATTCATAGATGGCTTTGGGGCATCTGGGTGGCTCAGCTGGCTAAGCCTCTGTCTTAGCCTCAGGTCACGATCCCAGGGTCCTGGGATGGAGCCCCACGTCAGGCTCCCTGCTCAGCGGGGAGCCTGCTTCTCCAACTCCCTCTTCTATTTCCCCTGCTTGTGCTCCCTGGCTCTCTCTCTCTCTGTCAAATAAATAAAATCTTTTTTAAAAAATTCATAGATGGCTTTGTAACTATTATTTTCTTCATCATTTTTTAAAGATTTTATTTATTTGAGAGGAAGAGAAAAAGAGCATGAGTTGGGGATGTGGGGAGCCGAGGAGAGAGAAGGAGAAGCACACTCCCCATTAAGCAGGGAGCTCAGCATGGGGCTAGATCCCAGGACCCTGAGATCATGACCTGAGCAGAAGGCAGATGCTTAACCAACTGAGCCACCCAGGTGCCCCTATTTTGTTCACCATTATGATGAGATGATCCACTCAACTCTAGAAACTAAGTCTAAGAAATGAACCGATAATTGAAAACTATTACTGTTTCTTCCCATTATTTCCAGTTACGTGCTGGCAGGAAGTTTCTTTTCTTTTTTTTTTTTTTTTAAAGTAATCTCTACCCTAATGTGGGATTCAAACTCATTACCCCAAGATCAAGAGTCACATGTTCTACTGACTGAGCCAGTCAGGCACCCCTGGCAGGAAGTTTCTTAATATAATTATATATATTATATAATTATATATACCCTTAATATAATATATACCCTTTAAATCTTATGCTTTTAACCACAATATGGTTGAACCAATGGATTTCCTATGTTGAACCAATACTTGCATTCTTACTGCCATCAAAATCTTAAGGCCTTTGGGCGATAATCATATGTCAATGTAAGCTCATCAACTATAATAAATGGACCACTTTGGTGGGGGATGTTGATGACGGAAGCAATGCACGTGAGGGGGCAGAAAGTATACATATGGGAAATCTCTGTACCATCAACTCAAATTTGCTGTGAACCTTAAACTGCTCTAAGAAATAATGTCTGGGCTCCTGGGCAGCTCAGTTAAGCATCCAACTCTTGGTCATGATCTCAGGGTCATGAGATCGAGCCCCACATCCAGCTCTGTGCTCAGCACAGAGTCTACTTGAGATTCTCTCTCTCCCTCTCCCTCCCGTTCTGCCACCCCCCACTCATGCTTTCTCTCTCCCTCTCTCTAAAATAAATAAATAAATTCTTTTTAAAAAAGAAAAGAAATGTCTATTAAAAAACAAAGACCTGAAATCCCTCCGGTGGGACTTCCACTGAGTCAGTGGGAGACATGAAGAGCACAAATGGTAAATTTCACAAAACTTCAATGTGACAGGGCAATTTTAACTCTCTCCCTTTCCATTCTTTTCCTAGCTCTACCAAGAGGGCCACCTCGAGCCACGTGATGCCTCTGTGGGTCTGCAGTGGGAAGCCTGGGGGAAGAAGGCACCCTTTCCTCAGGGATGTCTAGCCTCGGGCCAGGGTCTTAGCATGGCACATGGGGCTCAGGCTGGATGCAGCTCCAACCAGCCTCCTCAACCAGGTGTCTTTGTGCAGTACACTAACTGCATAACAGTACACGGCAGCCCTAGTTAGCCATCACAGTAATTTTGAGTTACAGATTTTTATCCTTCCTCTGCCCAATAAGAAATGAAAGCAGTATTGCTTCAGGTAGCCATGAAGCAGAGGGAAAGAAAAAAGTAGATGAGGGTCCCACAGAGGAGATCTCTGAACAGTGGAGTCGACTCTTATGAACTCTTCATCTTATTTATCCTAGTGTTAACCCACAGCCTCAGCTGAAAAGCCAAGAGTATATTTACATAGGCTGGATTCAACCACAAACTATCTGAATTAATGCTGGAGGACCTGGACTTGACTCTGCTCCACTAGAGCAAGAACAGTATTTATTTTTTTCTCACTGTTGTTTTCCCAGCTCTCAACCCAGTGCTTGGTAAATAAAAAAAGGTTTCAATAAACATTTATTGGCTGAGTTGGTGTTTTTATAGGGGAATAATAAGGCCAATTGCCGTGCTCCTTTCACAGACATGAGAACATTTCCCTTACAGCGTAGGCAAAATAAAAATGCTTCAAACATTTTTCAAGTCCATGGGTATCAAGAAGGAAGGCAGGTGAGAGAGACATGTACTTATGAAGTCCACAGCAAGCACTTTGGTGGTTGAGAATCTGGACTTTGGAGTCAGAGACCTGGCTTCTAATCCTAGCTTTTCCATCCACTGAGCTGGGGACACTGCACAAAGTGACTTATACTGTCTCAGTTTCCTCATCTCTAAAATGGGGATAATAATGCCCATTCAGCAGGGTTGTTGAGAGGATTAAATAATACCACCTATTAGAAACATGTAACACAGTTACCAGCACGGAGTAAACACTCAATAAAAGGCAGCTATCATTAACATTTCTATATCCTCAGAAGGCTAGGGAACAAGTAAAGTCAAAGAGGGTAAAATTATGCACATGTGGCAAAATCTTGACCACTGGTGAATCCAGATAATGTGTATAGAGGTTTGATGTAGTGGTCCTACTTTTACATACATTGGGGATTTTCCATAAAATTTTTAAAGTTAAAAATCAGAAAATACACACAAAAAAATTGCCTCCCTCTAACCAAATATTCATTCAAGACTACATTTCTTCCCTCAGTAAATCAAACAGTGTGTGCAGGACATTCCATGCCATCTGTGTGGGAAGCTGGAGTCCCTGCCCTCAGAGAGCTTATAGTGTAGCTGGAGACAGACGTTAAATACACAGTCACTCAAATAAATCTATAACCACAAGAAGATGCTCCACAGGAAATGTGGAGGAAGAGACAGTTTAGAGAAGTCAGGAAGGCCCCTCTGAGGAAGTCAGATGTAAATGAAGACCTGGGGGGCTTAGCTGGACAAAGGAAGAGGGGAGAGCTCTCAGGCCCAGCAGCCACCATGGATGGTCCCAAAGTAGGGATGGAGGGAAGGCCAGTGTGGCTGGAGCAAAAACCAAGGAAAAATGTGTCTCGGGGGAAGACTGGACAGCTGGGCCGGGCTTTGGAGACCCTGCTGGAGCTTTGGGTCTCGGTCTTCTGTGTATTGGGAAGCCTCAAAAGTGACTGACTGACAGCTGTCTAGTCACTCAGTAGCAGCAGCTGCCTCTGGGGAACGGAACTGGGAGATAAGAGAGGTTGAAGGAAGACAATCTTCTCTATGTATGCTCTTCTGTACTGTTAATGGTTTTCTTTTCTTTTTCTTAAAATTTTATTTATTTGTGAGAGAGAGAGAGTATGAAGAGGGGGTGGGGTGGTGGGAGGGGCAGAGGGAGAGGGAGAAGCAGACTCCCCGCTGTGCAGGGAGCTCCACTCGGGGCTCGGCTGGATCCCAGGACCCTGAGATCATGACCCCATCTGACAGCAGACATTTAACCCACTGAGCCACCCAGGCTCTCCCTATTGATGGTTTTCTATGAAAAACAAATCAAGGGGTGCCTGGGTGGCTCAGTCAGTTAAGCATTGGACTCTTGATTTCGGCTCAGGTCATGATCTCAGGGTCGTAAGATCGAGCCCCAGACTGCCTCTGTGCTGAGCACTGAGACTGCTTAAGGTTCTCCCTCTCCCTCTCTCCCTGCCTCTCCCCACTCCACCCACCCACTGCCCCCCACCATGTGTTCTCTCTATATATATAACAATAACAAATCAAGCCATCAATTTAAGAGGAAAAACATCCCCCACCCTCAAAGGAAAAAAATATCTAAATCACACATGATGAGAGGCGCCTGGGTGGCTCAGCCAGTTAGAGGTCTGCCTTTGGCTCAGGTCAGGATCTCAGGGTGCTGGAATAGAGCAGAGTCAGGCTCTGCACTCAGCAGGGAGTCTGCTTGTCCCTCTCCCTCTGCCCCTCCCCCTGCTTGCACGCTCCCAATCTCTCTCTCAAATAAATAAAATCTTTTTTAAAAAAATCACACATGATGAACACACACATTGGGTTACACAGCAGTAGAGGAGAAGACAGGCTGACAACAGACTTCAGCCCAAACAAAAGCTTTCCCAGTAATTGTTTGACTACAGCTTTCCTCATGTTTTCCAGGGGTGCAGCCTTTCAGAAGGCCCGGGGGGGTGGTTTCCAGAGAGAATCCGGAAATTTTGAGAGCCCTTTCAGGCTGTGGCTTATGGAGCGCTACCCAGGAGAGAGTACAAGGAGACCACGTTCAGGCACGCACAGCATGGCTGACTGGCTCCTGGATGGTTCTGGGGGAAGGGGGTATGCAGGGTTTTCAAAAGCCCTTGAGAGGCCTTGCTCCAGGTTTGGGGGAGGGCGTTCAGAGCAAGGCAAAGAGGATACCTATGGTCAGTGGTCAAGAAGGGGCCTCAGGGGTGCCTTGTCTTTAGGAACTGACATGCTGCTCCCTGCAAAATGTAGGAGCTTATTAAAGCACTCAGACAGCAGCTGGCTAAGGGTTGATCTTGTTAATTCTGGCCTCACCGTGGCCTCTCCTTACCTCCCTCCTTCCCATCTTGTTCAACCAATCATTTATTACCATTCTGTTGAAGATTTTGTGACCTGCAAGAGTATGGTTCACAATATATAAATAGTGGCTTTTGCTATGCAGTGGGATTGTCAGTTATATTGCTACTTTTCCTTTCTTGTTTTTAATTTTTCTCCAGTAAACATGTTTACTTTTGTAGTACAGAAGGGCACATGGAAATCTTCTCCAATATCTGCATATAATTTTGCCACCAAGAAATTGGAAAATACAACTATCTCCTTGTGCTTTTGTACTAGAAATATAAAATGAACAGAAACAGGGTTTTTAGGACAGTTCCAGGGATAGATACTGCCAAGGCCTCAGACCTATGTCCATACTTTCTTTCCTCCCACATTTCTCAAGGATTAAAGGTTCAACTTATTTCTCGATTCTCCAGCCCTACACTCACCACCCCCACCCTATTCCCCTAACACCTGCAAGCTAGGGCACCCTCTTGAACCATATTCTTCACTTCAGCTACCTTTATAAATGAACTTTCTAAACTAGGAAAGCAATACTCCACACCGCTAAGCAGAGGCAGTTTCACTAAGACAGATGGAAACAAAGAAACGGGACCACACTCACTTGAAGATTTGCATAGGCCCAGACACTGAAAGCTGGGGCCTCTAGAATTCAGCCAAGTTGTTCTTACAACTCCTGAAAAGTCACCTCTCCCCTTGGTCCCCAGACCCATTTAATGATCCTCTACCCCTTTAGGACTACAGCTGGATGCATAAGGGCTGAAGGCCCGCCCCAGGGTCAGATTGCCTGGGTTCAAATCGACACGCTGCGAGTTCAGCTCTGGCGACTTGAACAAATCACTTCGCTAAACTTCTATTTCCTCATCTGTAAAATGTGGGTAATATCTGAATTAAATAAGATAATGGGTGTGGTGCTGAGCAAGCACTTAATAAATGTGGGCTTTCTTTTTTTTTTTTTTTTAACTATATTCCTTGTTATACTTTTCATCTCTGCAACTTATTTATTTTATAACTGGAAGTTTGTACCTCTTACTACCCTTCACCTATTTCACCCATCCCTCTACCCACCTCCCCTCTGGCAACCACCAGTTTGTATATCAGAATCTGGTTTTTTGTTTGTTTGTTCATTTGTTTTGTTTTTTAGATTTCACATATAAATGAAATCATTTATTTGTCTTTCCCTGCTTGGTTTCACATATTCACTTATTACCCTCTAGGTCTATCCATGTTGTCACAAATGGCAAGATCTCGTTTTCTATGGCTGAGTAATATTCCATTGTACATATACTACATCTTCTTCATCCATTCATCCATGGATGGACACTTGGGGCTGCTTCCATATCTTGGCTATTGTAAATAATGCTGCATAAACATAGGGGTGCATATATCTTTTCAAATTAGTGTTTTTGTTTTGAGTAAATACCCAGTAGTGGAATTACTGGATCATATGTTATTTCTATTTTTATTTTTGTGAGGAAACTCCACACTGTTTTCCACAGTGTTTGCACCAATTTACATTCCCCACCAACAGCGCACAGGGTTGCCTTGTCTCCACATCCTCGCCAATACTTATTATTCCTTGTCTTTTTGATACTAGCCATTCTGACAAGTGTGAGGTGGTATCTCATTGTAGTTTTGATTTGCATTTCCCTGATGATGAGTGATGTTGAGCATCTTTTCATGTGTCTGTTGGCCATCTGGATGTCTTCTTTGGCAAAATGTCTATTCAGGTTGTCTGCCCATAGACGTGAGCTATTTTAAATTTCAGTAATTCTGCCACTATTGCTGCCTCTCACCCCACTTAAATTGCTATTATTTAGACATTTATTTAAATTAAAGAATATTCATTTTATCTCTGAATAATTTGAGGAATTTTGTCTAGACTGCCTCTGAGGTGTCACAAACCTAAGGGAGAAAGACTTCTCTTTAGCAAGCTGTTATTGATAAGTTGTTTAGTACAGTGTTCTGTATAGAAGCAGGAGCAGGAGAAGGGGACAGTGTAGACTGAAGGCCTCCATGTAGAGAGACCAGGGAAGGAATAGTTCAGGTGAGAAAGGGCCTGCTGGAAGAACTAAATGTTTCATTTTGTCTTAAATTATATGATGGAGTGGGGTCAGCAGACAGGCATAGTAGGTTATTTGAGATTTCACAACAATACATTTAGAACAGTGGTTCTCAACTGGGCAATTTTATCCCCCAGGGGACACTGGGCAATGTCTGAAGATGTTTTTGGTTGCCACAGAGGGTTCAGGGGCCAGCTCCTGGCAACTACTAGGTAGAGGCTTAACATCCTATAATACATGGATAGTGCCCCACAATAAACAATTACCCAATTCAAAACATCAGTAGTGCCAAGGCTGAGAAACCTGGATCTAGATTTCCACTCTTTTGAGAGAAATGCATACTTACCTTCCTTTGCCTTTAAAAGATGAGTGCTCATTGAAGTTATTTATTATTAGTGTTTTCAAATATTTTTATCCCTGACAGTAAGACAACGTTTTTCAGGTTCAGCTGATTAAAGCATCTTCCTTTCCTTCCACTGCTTCTGGCGCTCATCTTCCCTTACTTTCTGCCCTCACCCTACAAACACTTTCTTCATGTGAAGCAAGGAATCGACAGGCAGGAAAGCAGTATCCACATATGTTAATGATTACACGATATCCCAATAAAATTCCAGGCCTGGTAGCCTTCTCATCAATGCCTCTTTAGATAAGTCAAGACACTTCACCAGCACGGGCTTCTGTCCAAGCAGATTAAATTAGAAGAGCTTGTAACACACTACAAAAAACCTTATCAACATGATTAATCAGAAAGAGTTTTACTGGGTTTGTTAATGCGTTTCAACAATCCAACAACTGAGGAATGTGACTGCTGGCTGTTGACCCTAGTAACCCAACACCACTACGCTGTGTTAAATTGATAAATTGGTTTAAAAGAATGTTTACCTCCCTTTACTGTATGACTCTCTGCTTGGCATCATTTTATAAGAGGATGAATCTGGCTTTCAGGAGTCCAGTGTCTTTGCCTTAGTCTAGTAAGGCAAAAGAAAGGCTCACACAAAGACTTAACTTAAAATGAATGTATTACCCAATACTCTGGAGACCTGGTCACCCCAAAGCCCCTTCAGGGCTAAAGGCTGTATCCCTTCTCAGAAGCTGCCCCTGTACTCATATCAACTAAAGGAGAAAAACAAAGGTCTCTTCAGGAAGCCATGAGCCTCTCAGGTGGGAACACTAGGACATGCCCTCCAATCACAGTCTTCTTCCAAACTACTTGACTTTGGTAGCTAATTCAGATCTGAGACCTACCGTGCAAACACAAATGGCATTCCAGACAATCAACCATCACTGACCAGGAATTTAAGTAAAACAATCGCTTACTGGCATTGGCAAGAGCCACTGAATGCAGGCAGCAAAGGCGAAGGGGATGGCTTAAGAGCTGAGTGCTTGAAAGGAGCTGGCACTGGGGTCAGGCCTAATGTCTTAATGACTAACGACAATTGCTACTGCTCATTGAGCTCTTATTATGGCCATTGTGCAAGGCACTCTCTCTTCACTGGATCATTTAATCCTTGCAGACAGTATTATGATACTTCCTTGATTTGCAGATGAGGAAATGGAGGCTCTGAAAGACTGCACTGTCAGCCTTCCTTGAAAGTATCTGGAGGCAGGGGTTAGGAGACTGCTCCCTGGGCAAAATTTGCCTGCATGTAGGCTTGAATTAGTGGTGGGGAAGGCAAGGCACAAAGGCCGAAAAGACTTGGAGAAGAGCCCTGAGAGAGAATGTAAGACACCCAAAGCTGACAAGGAAGGGGATGCCTTTGGCATTTGAGGTAAAACCAGGATAGAATCAGGTAGTCTGGATGAGAAGAGCATCTGCAAGGGTCCAGAGCTCCCAAGTGTGGAATGTAACTACTTGTGAGATAAGGAATTACTATAAGCATTAAGTAACAATAAGTCACTTAAAGAGAAGGATGTTGGCTTTTCAGTTCAAGATTGGTTGTATGGATTTAAATCAAAGGGGGAATAATATAATTTTGGTGCTAACGTTTTTAAGTTGCTACTTCCTTTAAAAACAAAACAAAACAAAACAAAAAGGGGGTACCTGGGTGGCTCACTCAGTTTAGCAACTGATTTTTGGTTTCTGCTCAGGTCATGATCTCAGGGTCATGAGATCAAGCCCCACATTGGGCTCTGTGCCTAGCCGAAATCTGCTTGGGAGTCTCTCTCCCTCTCCCTCTGTTCCTCCCCCCTGCTTGCTTGCTCTCTCTCTCTAATAAATAAATAAATCTTGAAAAAAAAGACAAAACAAAGAAAAAACAAGTCTTAAGACTGAGATGCTTAATAGGGAATTCAGCTAAAATTTAGGGACATTGTTTTGTTTTCCATGGTATTTATTTTTACACTTACCTTCCATTTAGGTCAAGTAATACTGGTTACCTACTTATGGTAATAATTTAAAGTTCTCTCTGTGGCTGAGGGGATGTGGTAACTGGGTGCTGGGCATTAAGGAGGGCACTTGATGTAATGAGCACTGGGTGCTATATGCAACTGATGAATCACACTAAACTCTACTTCTGAAACTAATAATATACTATATGCTAATTAAGTGAATTTAAATAAAATAAAAATAAATAAACAAAAGGTAAAAATTTAAAAAAATAAAGTTCTCTCTGCTGATGATTTTATTTTATAAGTGACTTGATGTAAAGAAAACTGACTAAGTGATAGGAAGGGTGATGCATGGATATGGCAAAAAGTAGGAGACTGGTCTGAGAATGACTGAGTTAGGTAACACTGCAGTTATACCAGATATATTTAATGCCTGGTATAGAATTAAGACTAGGAAATCAAAGACTCATCAGGAGGGCTGAAGGAAGAAGAGAAAGATTGAGTATCAGATATTTACAAGGGAGAAAAGAAACAAAAGAAAGTCCCACTTAGAATTTGTATGTTTGGGAAATACTCTGAAAAGCAATTTAGCACAAGTTCTCTTCGTCTAAGGGTATACAATGCAATAGCGACTAGATAAAAAGGGGAAAATCTTCCAATAAACTGGCCATTTTGTTTACATAAAGGGAACTGACAGCAAAACACACTCGCACACACCCAGATGCCTGAGGTGAGTAGCTGTTTTGGTATTATTCTGAATTGCTCTGTGCAGGAAGAGAACACCACTGTTGTCCGCTGGAGACAACACTGATCTTTTCCCCGCAACAAGGGAGCAGCTTTGCACATGGTGGAGTTTGAGGGGTAGTGTGCACTCTTCATTCTCCAACAAAACATGCTCACCAGCTTCCCCACTCACAGCCTCAGGTCTGACGCACATGCCATTTGGTTTATAAGTAGAAGCAGGAATTGAAATTAAGCCACCATCAGCTGTCCATGCCTCAAGTCAAACCAGTCTCAAGATGAGACCATGAACCCTGGATAAATGAAAGAGTCCTTGCAGAAGGGAGGCCTTGGATAGCTGAAGAACTTGAGAGGGACGAGTGTGGATCTCCAAGGGGAGAATGGTGTGGTCACACAGCCAGAGGGCCACTGAAGGCCATTTTGCCTGCTTCCCTATTTTGACCAGGGTCGTGCCAGCTGGGATTAACATGAACCAATCAGCTGGTCTTTGTAAATGATAGCTTAGTTTGTTGTTGTCAAATATTCCAAAAGTATAGGAGACTGGAGGAATATTCTAACAGGCATTTCTTTATTCATCACCCAGACTGAATAACTATGATCAATTTTTTAGCCTAAGTCCATGAGCCATCTTTGTAAAAAGTGTTGGAAGTGTGTTTCCTCAGGGGGCTCTGGGGTAAATCTTGTAGTAAAGGAGACCTTAGATATCATCCCAGGCAATCCCATTTTACAAATGTGGGGCCGGGGGATGGGGGAAAGAAGGCTGGGAGTGGTCCAGTGACTCACCGGAGGTCTGGGGTCTGCACAGAGCCAAACCCCCTCCCCCCGCGCTCCCCACTCCACTGGAAACCCACAATTCTCCAGCTCTCTGCCTGCACCTTCCTCTGCCTCTTCCAAATCCCCAGGCCTTGCCCCAAAGCTAGCTACTCTTTCTTTTTTTCTTTTATTTCTTTTTTAAAAAAAAAGATTTTATTTATTATTTGACAGAGAGAGAGAGAGCACAAGTAGGGAGAGCGGCAGGCAGAGGGAGAGGGAGAAGCAGATCCTTCCAAGCAGAAAGCCCGATGCCAGGCTCGATCCCAGGACCCCAGGATCATGACCTGAGCCGAAGGCAGAAGCTCAACCAACAGAGCCACCAGGCGTCCCTATTTATTTCCTTTGTTTAAAGTCAGATTAGGGGGGCGCCTGGGTGGCACAGCAGTTGGGCATCTGTCTTCAGCTCAGGGCGTGATCCCGGCGTTCTGGGATCGAGTCCCACATCAGGCTCCTCTGCTATGAGCCTGCTTCTTCCTCTCCCACTCCCCCTGCTTGTGTTCCCTCTCTCGCTGGCTGTCTCTATCTCTGTCAAATAAATAAATAAAATCTTTAAAAATAAATAAATAAAAAATAAAGTCAGATTAGGATTTACTGGTCTCCTCTCAGGAAGGCTCTTTGGAATAGGGGTAGCTGCTGACACAGGGGTCGGAGAGCCCTTGTGCTTCTTCAGAAGTCATAACGACACCAATAATAATGATGATGATAGCTAGCATTGACTCAATGCTCACTGTGTGGAGCCCTCTGCCAAGTGCTCTGTGGGCACTGTCTAGTTAATCTTCACATGAATACCTGGGGGTCATTCCCATGATCCTCACTTTAGAGATGAGATAACCAAGACTTCCAGATGTTAAGACTTATCCATGGACACAGCTAGAAAGCTCTGGGACGCCATATACTGCTGACCCCACTGGGGCATGGGTGGAGATGATGTCCTTTGCCAGTGAGACTCCTCCAATCTCCTCTATTTCCCCATAACCTGAACCAACAGGATCCCCAGGCCTGGCTGTTCACAAAAAGCCCCTAGGGAGTTTGTTAAAACTAAGATGCTCAGGCCCAGTGTGCACCTATTGACTCAGAGTGTTCTAGTCTATAGCCCACGAATCTGTCTTAAAACAACTTCTCTGGTGCAGCAAGTGTACGCTGGGCCTGGGAACCTCTGTTGAAGGCTGTTGACTTTTCCGGGCGACTGAAGCCCAAGAGTCTAAGCTTTGAGACCTCCTGCCCTTCTCTTGCCTTCCAAGTGGACTGCTTATGTAGTTCCATGAGAGCGAGGGTGCTGTGCTGGGACTAGGGTCCTATAAGATGCCTGGTTGCTTAAGAAAATTCAGACTTCTGGGCCTTGCTGCCACTTGCCCACTGCCCAGAGGGAGAGTCGTTACATCCCAGTAGAGGCCAGGTGGGGGGTAGGGGAAGGCACAGCCACGGCCAGCTGCCACACCCTCTCCTTTCTGAGGAGTCACTCAGACCCCTGTCAGGCAGCTGTCCTCCCGGAAGAGAGATGTCTTTCCATGTGTGGCCATCAATGATTCCAGTCAGGTGGTGTCCCACAGAGCCTGGGGTCAGAAAGTCCCCAACAGCTTGGTCAATATTATTGAATTGACGTCACAGCATCCCAGGGAAGACAGAGCCATGGAAGGTTAGCCAGAGGGTCTGAGAGTCTGCCTGTCATATGATGAATGGGAAACTGAAGTCCAGAGGGAGAAACAAAAGCAAAGCATCTGTATTTTGACCCATGTTTATCTATGAGAAGATTCAGGCTCTGGGATGTTGAGAGGCTTACCCTGAATCAAAGAGTGTTAAATAGGCAAGTAGGTTAGCTCTCCAGAACAGAATGGCCTTTGGGTTTACCAAATGAGCTTCTGCACTGTGTGAACATCTCTCTCTCTCTCTCTGTCTTTCTGGTACATATTGATTAGGTAGGCTTGGACAATATGACACCTGTGTCAATGGGTACAGAACTATTTGGAAAGTCATTCTCAGGAAGCATTACACATATTGCCTACACTTCATCCTTATACACCCACTTCCAGGACTAGAATTGAAGAACACACTGCTGGGTCCAAGCACATGATGAATCTGGGACTTGCCACAGCCTGGGCCTTCTTCCTTTTTTTTTTTTTTTTTTTTTTTTAAGATTTTTATTTATTTATTTATTTATTTGTCAGAGAGCACGCATGCACGTGCATGAGTGGGGGGAGAGGCAGAGGGAAAAGCAGGCTCCCCTCTGAGCTAGGAGCTGGATGTGGGATTTGATCCCAGGACCCTGGGATAATGACCTAAGCCAAAGGCAGATGGTTAACTGAGTCACCAAGGCGTCCCAGCCTGGGCCTTCTTAATCATTTCTCTTTCCACAATCGTATCTGATTGGCCATTATTAAGTGGTTCTTCAGCTTTGTCAGCTCCACCATTATTCAATCCAATCCCCCCTTTTCTCTAATACATTTTTAAATTATAGACAGATCAAGTGCCACATGGTTTCTTGCCTATGCTGTAAAGTCTCCAGTTTTCAGGAAAGTAATAGCCAATATTCACTGAGCATTTTCTATGTACCAGGCACTGTTCCAAGCATTATACATGACTTATCTTATTGAACTTTTGCAACAACCTTTTGACGTAGGTACTATTATTATCCCTACTTTATACAATAAGGAATCTGAAACTCAGAGAAGCTCTATAACTTGCCTAAGGTCCTGCAGCTGGGATTCAAATCTGGGCACACTTACTCCGGGACCTGCCTCCTTCACCATCGTGTCTCTCATAATTCTGGAAATAGGATTTCAGATATTGAGCACCATCTACCTTATAAAAATTTCAGTGAACATTTAGTGAGTGCCTTTGGTAGGGAAGGTCCTATAGTGTTTATAAAGATTTAAGAGATAACCCTTCCTCTTACAGAGAGCCAAACAGGTATTCAATTAATATAATAGAAGGCAGACAGTCCCTAAGGGCAACACTGGAGGCACTGATCAAGTGCAATAAAAACACATAAAAAGGATAGTCAACAAGCAAGCAGTCAGCAATGACTTCCTGGAGGAGGCGGCATAAGTAACCTGCTTAAATGACAAATAACACACTACTGGTAGAGATGGGGGAGTGCAGTCCCTATCCGCCAGGCCTTAAGGTTTAGTGAGTGGGCTCAAATCCAGACGTCATCACTAACTACCTCTGCAGCTTCATCTCCGAGCCCTGGGCTCCTCATCAGCCCAAGTGGAGGTAGTCACGTGGACCTTTCAGGGCTGTGGTGATTGCTGTGGGCATAATGCATACGAAAATCTAGAACAGCACACAGGAGGGCCTCACTGATGTGCTGTTCCCCTTTGGGTTCACTGAGTCATTTCAGAACCCAATGCTCTGGGGCCACTGTCCAACAAAGCCCAGTCTGTGTTCCTCTGAGAAAGCGGTCTTCGCAAGACTCTGCTTCAGTCACATACTCAAAAGCAGACCACTTCAACTCACAGCAGAGTTTGTAAAGGAAATGAGCACTGAGGCTTAACTTCAGTGGTGTGGTGAGGAGCTACTGTAATAGAACAAATGGATTGTTTATCAGCTTTCTATCTGTCCCTAACAAAACCATGGGAAATGAGGCGTGAAACTCCCGGGTTTTTAAAAAAGATGACAAACACTGGCTGATTTACTGGAGTAGAACATAGTGAGCCAAATGTTTAGTTTTGCATTAAACCTATATCTAGCATTTTCATTAAAAGGGGCAAAATGTAGGCTTTATTGATGCTTCAGTGCCCATCTCAGATTAATGCCTAACATTTAAAACTGTGCATGAAATTGCAAATGTATCAGCAAACACATAAGAAGGGTCAGACTAAGTGCTGTGTGCTTATTCACAGCCAGCCACCTCTGAGGCTGCCAACACGTTATTGCGGGGCTTATTTGCCCCACACTTGCCGAGGCTGTGAATAGTTAATATCCCTGATTGCTTAGTTAAATACCTTTTTAGACTGAGAAAGAGAGAGGACATGGAAGAAATAGGGATCATATAATTTTTGTGTAATGAACAATTAAGTCATGATATCCTTCTTGATTTATAGTTGGTATTTCCAGGGCAATGAGGGTAGTATCCTTCTGAAAAAAGCTGTTAGCTTCCTTAATCATCATTCATGGCCACAGTTTAGCTGAAGTAACTAAGGAATAAAAAGGACTATGGACCTTAGACTAAAAATAATTATTTTTCAAATAGAACCTAATTTATGCCACCACCAAGACAATAAGATGAAAATTTCCCCCATTATGAGATGAGAACTTTTTTTTTTAAATAATATTAAGTCTTGATTCAGTTATGTTTTATATGTGGTTATCTAAATGGCTGGGGAGAAACCCTGTAATAGAAGATATTTCACTACATAGAGTAATAAAGAGTAAATGTTATATAAATGAAAAGTGATATAATTTAGAACTGGGAAGCAGGCTAGTGTAATTTTATGGAAGTAGGTTTTGGAGTCAGACTCCTTGGGTTCAAATCCCGATCTGGCCCTTGCCAGCAATTACCAGTTGGCAGACCCACATGAATATGGATTGGTGGAGGGTTAGTTCTTCAAAGGGAGGGAGGTGGTGTCCCAAGATGAGAAATGAAAGGGATACAAGGAGATGGAAACAAGATATGTCCAGGCTACTTGTAGCTGAGGGGTGGAGGGCAGGAACCAAAGGCCACTCTCAAATCCACAGGACAGACCAGGGCCCAGAAGCTTAATAATTTAAGGTTGAGGCTGAAGATTCACTTCAGGTTCACATCCAGCCTTACTCTACATCCAGCCTTACTATACAACAGCAGCTCCATATTTGGGGTGGGCCCCAAACACCTCAGGGATAGTGACCACTGGCCATCAAAGCAAGTCATACAAACTTAGTATCCAGGAAGAGATTTATGATTGGTTTCAGAGAAAGAGGTGGGGTGGGTCAGAGCTGAGACCCAGTGGAATGATCTACAGTCTTCCAGACACTTTATTTTGACCCTGTGTCTCATTCATTTAGGTGTTCTCTCTGAAGTCATAGCATACAAGATTAGATACTAACTACTGACTTGGGCCATTGCCAAGTGCCTCAGCACCACCCAGCACCCCTAACCAATCTGCAGGATGGTTTGCTTCTTGGAATACCCACAAGGATTCTGATACTTTCCTGAGGGATCTCTGCTTTCAGTTTGGTTTCCAGGTTCCCCAGAGAATAAAGCATCAATATCTAGGCCTCTATTTTCCAACAGAATTCACAGAATAGCAATTCTAAGGGAAATAATGGGTTCTACACTAGAGGGGTTCCATGACCAAACAAAATTTTTTAAGTAATCTCTACACTCAACATGGGGCTGGAACTCACCACCTCGAGATCAAGTGTTGGATGCTCCACCGAATGAATCATCCAGGAGCCCCTAAACAAATTTTAAAGATACATTGTTAAAGCTAAATTAATTTTTCTATTCTGCAAGACTTCTCAGAGCCTTTAAGATGTTAACGTTTCATGTAAATATCCAAAAGAAAATAAGATATGCCAAATTTCCCGAGCTTATATGACCCCAGCGTCTTTTCTTTGCCATATCTCACACTCTGTGGAGCTGGTATTTTTCTAACAATTACTTTGGAAACTATTTGTCTAAGCTTGGAACTGGGAAATTCTACTTCCACGTAGGATGTAAAAAGCCTCAAGGGAATGCTGCTCCCACACCAGCAACAAGAGAAAATATGGATAATCTAGAAAACCCTCACTTTGTTGAGCCCATCAGAGAACTGAGCTGCAAAGCAACCAGGGAACTCAATTCTAAAAGATGATCAGCCCTTCTGAGGAGAGAGACAAGACACACCAACTATTTCTCTTGTGGCAAAGAATGGGAAGAATAGGTAATTGCCACAGAACTGGGTAAGAAGAAAATTTCTTAAAGCCTGAGTGTAAGGTAGCATGACAACTGAAAATCCCTAAGCACTCCAGACATAAAAGAAATCCCTAGCTGCTCGCCATCTCATTTCCGTCGGCCTCCACTTGGTATCCAGAAGAAAGAGCGTATGCAGGCAGTAGACCTAAGAGATCCTTTCTCTTGGTGGTTCAGTCCCGCAGCCGCTGCCAAGGTTTGAGGGTGGAGTAGGAGTACCTAGTGAAGCCCGTTGACACTCTGAGCCCTGTGTGAGGACAAGGTGGTATTGTCTGCCCCCCATGCAGAGGCAAAAGACACACCTGTGCCCAGGATTCAGCTCTGACACAAAACAGAGGTCTGCTGCCACTGGGTGAGGGACGGCAAATTCCGTTGGGTCCAAGAGCCCCCACCAATTCAAAGCAGAGTCTGGTTTAGCTGGGGAGAGATAAGGGATATCACAGTGGTTACTAGGGCAGACCCTGAAGTCAGCCGGACCTGGCTTGGGATCCAGGATCCACCACCTAATAGCTATGTGAGCTTAAGCACATCATCAAAGTAACCGAGCCTTCACTTTCTTATGTAAAATAAGCATGATAGTAATAGATCTGCCACAGAGAACTGCTAGGAAAACTGGAGTCCTGCAAAACACAGCACAGCCCCTAGGACACGGGAAGTGATCAAGAAAGGGCAGTTTTTGCTTTGATTACAGCAGTTGTTGCAAACTGATAAAGAGCAGTTGAGAATTAGTTGCCTAGGGTTGTCATAACAAAATACTGTAGCCGGGGTGGCCTACACAACAAAAATGTATTTTCTCACAATTCTGGAGGCCAAAAGTCTGAGCTGAAGGTGGCAGCATGGCTGGGTTCTGGTGAGAAATGTGATCCTGATTTGCAGATGGCCACCTTCTCACCATGTCCTCACATGGCCCAGAGGGCAGAGAGACAGAGAGAGTTAGATCTTTGATGTCTCTCCTTACAGGGTCAGTCATCCCATCATGCGGGCCCCGCTCTCATGATCTCATCTAAACCTAATTATCTCCCAAAGGCCCAGCTCAAAATACCATTAGGGGTTAGGGCTTCAAAATACAAATTTGGGGAGGGGACGCAATTCAGTCCAATAGCAAGTTACAAAGAGCACCTTCCCAATTGCAGTACAAATCAGTTGTTTCTACCTGACAGTTTTTGGTTCCCCTTTTTTCTGTTAACATCTGCCTATTTTTCCTCTAGGAATCTACTTACACACTCTCAGTTCACGTGTTTCAGGTGGGGCTGACGCCTCCCATGCCCACCTTAAAGGGTGGGGACATGACCCAGGCATGGCCAACAATCATATTCCATCTCCAGGCTAAAGTGATCAGTTCAGAGATAAATGCATGTTCAGCAAGGCAATTCAATGAGAGAAAGTTCTGGAGATTTTGATGTGACTACTGGGGAAGAGAAACTCTTCTAACTCCTGAAGCTGCTAAGGCTGGAGTTTCTAACTGTGAAGACAGACCCTGCCTGAGATGGAAGCCTCTGTGTTCTGAGGAAAGAAGAGCTGAGAGGTGACGATGGGGTCCTAAAGACATTGTTTGAAAGCTGGACCATCGAATAATTTACCGAATTAATATCTTTATAACATGAAATGAACCTAAGCATCATCTCTCAAACCAGTTTGCTATTTGACCCAGTTCAACCTTTATTGTTTCAACACTACATCAGGAGAAAATCTCTGTGACCTTGGATTAGGCAGAGTTCTTAGATACAACATCTAAAGCACTAGCCATTAAAGAAAAAATTGATAAGTTGGACTTCATCAAAAATTTTAAATTCTGTTCTCTGAAAAACATGGTTAAGAGAATGAAAAGACAAGCCACAGACTGGGAGAAAATATTTGCCAATCACATATCTGACACAGGATTTATATCTAGAATATAGAAAGAACTTTCAAAATTTAATAAAAAGAAAATAAACCAAAAAAAAAAAATGGGGGAAAGATGTGAACACTTTACCAAAGAAGACAGACAGATGGCAAATAAGTACATGACAAGATGTGCAACACCATTAGTCATTACAGAAATGCATATTCAAACCACAATCAAACACCACCACACATCTATTAGAATGGCTGGAAAAAAAACCCACCAAAACCTGACAAGAAGAAGTGCTGGTGAGAATTGGGAGCAACTGGAACTCTCACACAGGGCAGGTGGGAATGCGATATGGCACGACCACTGCAGCGGACTGAATAAACGTCCTCCTCAACATTCAGGTCCACTCTGAACATCAGAATGTGACCTTATTTGAAACTAGAGTCTTTGCAGATATAATTAGTTAAGATAAGGTCATCATTCATTAGGGTGGGCTCTAAATCCAACAACTGGTGTCCACAAAAGAAGAGGAAAGGACACAAAAAAGACGCATGAGAGAAGACCCTGTGAAGACTGAGACACAGATCAGAGTAACGCAGCTGCTAGCCAAGGAATGTCACGGACTGCCAGGAGCCACCAAAGGTAGGAAGAAGCAAAGAGAGATTCTCCCCTAGGGCCTTCGAAGGGAGTATAGCCCTGCCCACACCTCGACTCCAGACTTCTAGCCTCCACAATTGTGAGAGAATAGAGTGCTGGGATTTTGGGGGGTTTTTTATTTAAATTCAATTTAATTAGCATATATTATGAGTTTCAAAGGTAGAATTTAGTGATTCGTCAGTTGCATAGAATACCCAGTGCTCATTTCATCAAGTGCCTTCCTTAATGCCCATCATTCAGTTACCTAATCCCCCCACCAACTCCCCCTCCAGCAACCCTGTTTGTTCCCTACAGTTAAGAGTCTCTTATGGTTTGTTTCCCTGTTTTCATCTTATTTTATTTTTCCTTCCATTCCTCTATGTTCATCTGTTTTGTTTCTTAAATTCCACATATGAGTGAAATCATATGGTATTTGTCTTTCTCTGACTATTTCACTTAGCATAATACCCACTAGTTCCAAGAGTGCTGCTGTTCTAAGCCATCAAGTTTGTATTCGTTACTGTAGCTTTAAGAAACTGGAAAACAAACAAACAAACCAGTTTGGCAGTTTCTCATTAAATTAAACCTGCATTTATTCTGTAACTCAGAAATCCCACTCCTGGATATCTACCCAAGTTAAAACTTACATTCACACAAAAACTTTTACATGAACTGTTTATAGCAGCTTTATTTGTAATCACCCAAAACTGGAAACAACCCAAATGTCCTTCGAATGGTGAATGGGTAAACAAAGTATGGCACATGCATACTATGGAATAGTACTCAGCAATGAAAGGAACTAACTATTGCTAAACATAAGAACATGGATAAATATCAAATGTATTATGCTAAGTGAAAAAAGCCACACTCAAAGGGCAATACACTATATGTTTCTATTTATATGACATTCTAGAAAATGCAAAACTGTAGGGACAGAGAGCAGATTAGTTATCAGGGACTGGGGGTCAAAAGAGGGGCTGACTACAGGGGGCAGCGTGAGGGAGGGAATTTCTTGAGGGGCAGAACTGTTCTTTATCCCAAGGGTAGTAGTGGTTATACAACTCTACACATTTGTCAAACCCATAGATGTTTATACAGCAAAGAGTGAATTTTACTGAATGTAAAATCAATCAATCAATCAATCTACATCAAAGATGTAGAAGCATCTTGCCAATATAATATGTTTGTGTATTTGCTTTCAAAGTCATGCACAGTTATGATGGCAAAATATTCATTTGCATATTTGTTTGATACACCTAAGGTCACCGAAATTTCTTTCAACAACAGTTTAGTTGAAAACATCAAGCATAACCCATACTCAATGGTTTCCTGTCCAGTGAAGGAGACTAGCAGGAGCTCACAGTATTGACAATGTGGAGGGCTTCA
The DNA here is from genome assembly GCF_024610735.1 of Ursus americanus. Taxonomy (NCBI): domain Eukaryota; kingdom Metazoa; phylum Chordata; class Mammalia; order Carnivora; family Ursidae; genus Ursus; species Ursus americanus. Next base: position 33,643,583 of record NC_142132.1, read on the forward strand.
ACAGGAACCACTTTTGAGTTGTTGTGATAATAAATCAGATTTGTGTAATTTTCTCAAAATAGAAAATAACCTCAAAACATCCATCTGAAAAAATAAGATCACAAAAAGAGGAAGGTAGAGGAGGATGCAAAACTGTCTGAATAGTAACAAACCTTAGAAAAATTAAGTACTAAATGTGAAAGGAAAAAACGGGTTTCAGTATATCTATTACCAGATCAGTTTGACTGTGGGTTCCCAATTGAGAAATGTTTACTAGTACAGATTTCTAACCTTTTACCTAAAAGAAAACAGTGTTATTAAGCTCCAGTGGCCCCTCCTCTTTGACAGAGACAGGTATATAATTCTTAAGAAAGTAGGTTCTGGGGTTAGATAATCTTAGTTTTAATCTTAGATATACTACCAGATTTGTAACCTTGGCCATATCACTTAACCTGTAAAATGTGGATATTAATATCTATATTACAGAGTTGTCAAATGAATCATATAACATAACGTGTAGTAGTATCTGGAAGACAGTAGTAGTATCTTCAAGATAATAAAACCTCAGCCAAAACAATCCTGAAAAAGAACAAAGCTGGGGGGCGCCTGGGTGGCACAGCGGTTAAGCGTCTGCCTTTGGCTCAGGGCGTGACCCCAGTGTTGTGGGATCGAGCCCCATATCAGGCTCCTCCGCTATGAGCCTGCTTCTTCCTCTCCCACTCCCCCTGCTTGTGTTCCCTCTCTCGCTGGCTGTCTCTATCTCTGTTGAATAAATAAATAAAAAATCTTTAAAAAAAAAAAAAAGAACAAAGCTGGAAGACTCACATGTTGTAATTTCAAAACTTACCAAAAAGCTACAGTAACCAAAATAGTGCAGTATTAGCATAAGGATAGAATCTAGACCAATGGAATAGAACTGAGAGTCCAGAAACAAACCCATACATCTATGGCCAGTGTTCTTCGATAGGGGTGCCAAGACTATTAGATGGGGAATGAATAATCTCTTCAACAACGGGTGCTGAGACAATGGGATATCTGCTTGCAAAAGAATGAAGTGGGACCCCTACCTCATACCATATATAAAAATTAACTCAAAATGTATCAATGACCCAGATATAAGAGCTAAAATCATAAAACATAGGTCATAAATCTTTATGACCATGGATTTGATAGTACATTCTTAGCTATGACACCAAAAAAGTGAGCAACAAAAGAAAAAATAGGTTGGGGGGCGCCTGGGTGGTTCAGTCATTAAGCATCTGCCTTCGGCTCAGGGCGTGATCCCAGGGTCCTGGGATCAAACCCGCTTTGGGCTCCTTGCTCTGCTGGAAGCCTGCTTCTTCCTCTCCCACTCCCCCTGCTTGTGTTCCCTCTCTCACTGGCTGTCTTTCTCTGTGTCAAATAAATAAAATCTTAAAAAAAAAAAAAAAAAAAAGCAGGTTGGGCTTCATCAAAATTTAAAATTTTTGTATGTTTAAGGACATTATCAAGAAAGTGAAAAGACAGATGTGAGGGCAATCTGGCTGTGACAACTGTCACCCCATTGATCACCAGGGTTGATTCAGCTGATCTGGCTGGCTAGGCCCATCTCCCCTTCCTCCCTCACCATTCCATGTGTATCCCTCCCAAAGCTATGTACTCCGTTGAAGAGAACAACCTTCCTGGATAGAGGAGGACTGTTCTTCGGTCAAGGGTATACAAGTAGCTGCCCTCCCCTGCTAGAAACTCCAAACAAGCTCTCGAGAAAGTGAAAAGACAACCTACGTTATAGAAAAAAATAACTGCAAATCATATACATGATAAGGGTCAGTAATATAATTAGCTTATCCAGAAAATGTAAAGAACTCTTACAACTCAACAACAAAAAGGCAAACAACCCAATTTAAGAATGGACGAAACACTTGAAACACATTTCTCCAAAGATATACAAATTGCAAATAAGCACATGGAAAACGTGTTCAACATCATTAGCCACTAGAGAAATGCAAATCAAAACCACAAAGAAATAGCACTCACATCGACAAAGATGACTACAACCCCCCCCAAAAAAAAAGGAAAATGACAAGTGTTGGCGAGGATGGAGATGGAGAAATTGGAATCCTTGTACTTTGCTGGTGGGAATGTAAAACAGTACAGCTACTATGGGAAACAGTTTGACAGTTCCTCAAATTGTTAAACACAGGGGCGCCTGGGTAGCGCAGTCGTTAAAGCGTCTGCCTTCAGCTCAGGGCGTGATCCTGGCGTTCCGGGATCGAGTCCCACATCGGGCTCCTCCGTTGGGAGCCTGCTTCTTCCTCTCCCACTCCCCCTGCCGTGTTCCCTCTCTCGCTGGCTGTCTCTCTGTCACATAAATAAATAAAATCTTATAAAAAAAATTGTTAAACACAGAATTACCAGATGACCCAGCAATTCCACTCCTAGGGACACACCAAAAATAATTGAAAACAGGTACTCAAATACTGGCACACACATATTCATAGTAGCGCTATTCACAATAGCCAAAAGGTGGAACCCATCCAAATATCTATCAACCAATAAATGAATAAGCAGATTGTATATACAATGGAACATTATTCACCCACAAAAAGAAATGATGTATTGATATATGCTACAATGCAATGAACCTCAAGAACATTATGCTAATGTTTTAGAAGCTAGACCAAAAAGACCACACCTTGTATTATTCCATGTATATGAAATATCCAGAATAGGTAATCCCATAGAGACAGAAAGCAGATTGGTGGCTTCCAGGATCTGGGCAAAAGAGGGAATGGGGAAGTGCCCACTTAATGGGTACAGGACTTTATTTTGGAATAATGGAAATGTTTTGGAACAGAATAAAAATGGTGGTTGCACAACACTGTGATCGCATTAAATGCCATTGAATTGTTTACTTTTAAATGGTTAACTTTATATATTATATGAATTTCACCTAAATAAATAAGTTTTGCTAATAAGTATGAATTATATCTAGGAAATATTTACCTTTACTATAAATATTAATAGAGATTTGAAAAAATAGAAAAAATACAAGCCTCCAGTAAATTTGCTATTCTTTTCATCTAAGCTTTGCTTAATACATACACTGAAGTAGTATAATTCAAAATATGGATGGACTGGAGGTCAGGGCATGTGCTCTTGCATGTCAGATGATTCAGATGGTGAAGCACATAAAGTTTCCTAAATTCTTTGCTTCTAAAAATTCAGCGCTTTATACATTCTGCTAGCCCTTTCATCCCTGGTACAAAAGTTATGAACGGGAAGAATCTGCTGTGAAGGCTAGCTCTTTATTCAAAGGGCTAGCCCACACCTTGGGAGAAGGAGAAAGTTGATTATATGGAAGGATGAACAGGAGCTCTCACCCTTGGGCTACAGAAAGCAAATTCTAGTCCTTAAACTCCGCTATGGATGTATGAAATACAGAAAACAAATTGTGAGGGCATGATCATCAATCCAAAAGCCAACATATTTTTAGATATTTAACATATTAAAAGGGCTATAAAGTAAGGATTACTTAATAAATGGGATACTTGGTGAGATATTTTAAGGAAAATTTTTATTTGGTTCTTCACTGCATACTGTAGGTCAAAATAAATTCCAGGTAGGGGTAATCAGAAGGGGGAATGAAACATGAGAGACTATGGACTATGAGAAACAAACTGAGGGCTACAGAGGGGAGGGGGGTGGGGGAATGGGATAGGCTGGTGATGGGTAGTAAGGAGGGCACGTATTGCATGGTGCACTGGGTGTTATACACAACTAATGAATCATCGAGCCTTACATCGGAAACCGGGGAAGTACTGTATGGTGACTAACATAATATAATAAAAAATCATTATAAAAATAAATAAATAAATAAATAAATAAATAAATTCCAGGTAGATTAAGAGTTAAATGTAGAGAGAAGGGGGGGCGCCTGGGTGGCACAGTGGTTAAGCGTCTGCCTTCGGCTCAGGGCGTGATCCCAGCGTTATGGGATGGAGCCCCACATCAGGCTCCTCCGCTATGAGCCTGCTTCTTCCTCTCCCACTCCCCCTGCTTGTGTTCCCTCTCTCGCTGGCTGTCTCTATCTCTGTTGAATAAATAAATAAAATCTTTAAAAAAAAATGTAGAGAGAAGGGAGATAGAGGAGAAGAAAGAGTCTTAGGAAGAGTTTTTCTAAGGCAGGTAGATGCTCATTTGTTCTCTGAATGAGGAAAGACTTTCTAAGCTTAAGAGAAATAAAGGAAATCACAAAGAAGATATTGCTACGTTTGACTACATAAAATTTCTCACATAAAAATTATAAACATCTTGGGGCACCTGGGTGGCTCAGTCAGTTAAGCATCTGCCTTCAGCTTGGGTCATGTTCCTGGGATCCTGAGATGGAGCCCCACGTCGGGCTTCCTCTTCTCCCCCTCCCTCTGCCGCTCCCCCTGCTTGTGCTCTCTCGCTATCTCTGTCAAATAAATAAATAAAATCTTTAAAAAAAAACTTTAAGCATCTTTTTTAGAAACTGAGAAACATTTCTGTAATAATAAGACAAAAGTCATATCTTCCAATATAAAAAATTCAAATAAATTCTTAGTAAAAAGACTGAGACATGAAACACAATATGCTAAAGAAGAAAAAGAAATAGCATATAAAATAATTCAATTTTTGATTAAAAAAACTAAACATAAAATTATAATATATCATTCTCCTCCTATATAATTAAGAAAGATTAGATGGATAAACAAAGTTCCCCATTGGTAAAGGTATGGTGAAAAGAGCCTTGTTGTCTACTGATGTAAACTAATAGAGCTTTCCCAGGAAATAATTTCACAATATTTATCAAATATCCATCCTTTTGACTCAATGAATGATTTTCTATGAATGTACTCTAGAAGGAATAAAACTGAAATGGAGGCAAATTGTGCTCATTTTAGAAAAGTTTATAACAACAAAACAATGTAATACAACCCAATAATAAAAGAATTAAGAAATTAGGGCATCATTACATAAGAATATATTATGCAATCATTAACATGATATTTATAAAAGAAAATATTTATTTATATAAAATATTTTAAGGGATGCCTAGGTGGCTCACTCGGTAGAGCATGCATCTTGATCTTGTGGTTATGAGTCCAAGTCCCACATTAGGCATAGAGCACGTTAAAAAATAAAATAAAATATTTTAAACAATTTAAACAAATTGTATGTTCAGTATAATCTTAATTATGATAAAACATAGTGAATTGGCCATATCTATTTAGATAAAAAACGCACATACCACTTGATTCAGCAATTCCAATTCAAGGAATTTGTCCTAGATATGCTAAAGCAGAAAGACAGAAATGTTTGTTAAGTGAATGGGTGAATTAATTTAATAATTTGATGGAAGAATCGTAATCAATGTTTGAGTTCATTTAAATACTCTATTATTATGTATACGAGACATTTATTGAAGCATTGTTTGTAATAGCAAAAGGGTGCAAACAACCTAAATGTACATCAAATCAGTTAGGATTCAGACATAAAAAGGAATACAATCCAGGCAGCACCAAAGAGAGAAAAGAGAGAAAGAGAAGAAGATGCAAAAGATGAAGAAGGAGGAGGAGGATCAGAAGGAGGAAGGAAAGAAGGAAGCAAGCAAGCAGGGAGGTAGGGAGGGAAGGCAGGCAGGCAGGCAGGCTCTGTCTATACTGATATGGGACAATGCTCAAGATCCATTGCTAAGTAAAAAAAAAAAAAAAACTAAGATAGAGAAAAGAATATAAAGTACATTATGATTTGTACTCAGGCAAAGGAGAAGGAGATATTTACAAATGTGCTACGTAGAGATCATCACTGGAAGACCACCAAGGAAATCACTATGAGACTGCCTCTGATGGGTGAACCAGATGGCTGGGGTAGGGAGGGACACTTACTTTTTACTACATTACCCTCTGTACTATTTACACTTTTAACTATTTTTTAACTATTCAAAAATAATTTTAAGATTTTAAAAAAAGTCATAATTTAAAATTATTATACATATAAACATGTGGGGAAAACAACTAAAGAAAATATCCTAAACTTTCTATGGAGTTTAATTCCTAAATTGGTTGGATTATAGGTGATTATTATTTTCTCCTATACACTTTATTTTTCAAATATTGCACATTGTGAATGTAGGGCTTTTATAACCAAGATAGATAGACAGACAGACAGACATAAAAAGATTGGGTCCTTGTGCAGTCCCCGGAAGCCTATTTAATCCTTAAGTAACTGGAATAGCCCTTCTCTACAAGGCAGATAGTAGAAAGCAGTTACAATTGTAGTAATGAAAACAGAAAAAACAAAGTTGAATAACTATTCCTCTTAGATGTCAGTAGAAGAGGTCTGTGAAGATTCCAAGGCATTTCTGGGCACTTTCCCTAATTTTCATTTCAAGAATTATCATCTTTCTTTTCCTTGAAGAGGCATTTCATTGATCTAATCAGACACTCCTCAACTTTACTTGAAGGTTTTTTTGTTGTGTTTTTTTGTTCTTTTTTTTTTTTGGCTCCACATAAAAGAAAGAGAAAAAGGAGAAGAGGAAGGAAGAGCAGGGTTGATGGAGCAGGAAGAGGAAGGAAGAGAGCTGGCCAACCACAGACCTGCCTGAGGTGGACAGAGTCACCTGAATGAAACCAGATGAGATGGGCAGAGGCATGGCCTCAATGGGAAAGGAAGGACATGGTGAGGAAGAGATGACAGCTCCGCGGATGGGATGTTAGATAATGTCATTTGCTCAGGACACTTCACCACGTTGAGGGTGAAGCAGGCACATGGGCCAAGGATGACAATGAGGAAAGAAGAGACCATGGGGAGGCAATTCTATAAACAGGGTTGCCTTAGGTGGTTATTTATAACTTTGGAATGCCTATGTGCCATTAAACATTTTGCTGTGGACTGTTTGATTAAGAGCTTTTGTAAAGCCAAACTCAGGAACTGAAATGGTATGGAACCATTATACAGCAAGAAAATCATAATTATACTTGGAATAGAAACAGGTTTGTCTTTAAATACTGGAAATCCAAAGGGTGTTTTTTCCCTCTGGTTTTCAAAGTCACACTACTGTGTCTTACTCAAATTTACATACCCAGTGCTTCTCAAAGTCCCCTGGCACATAGCAGGTACTTAGTAAATGTTTGTAGAATGAATGGTTGAATTAATTTAATAATTTGATAGAAGAATTGTAACCAACTGGAAATGCTTTCCCAAGAACTCTTCCCTAGGGTAAGCTGTGATAGGCTTTTCTAGAGACTGAGCCTTGATTCAGCCCTAGAACTGAGAGCAGGTAGAAGAGGCAGCCAGCTCAGGAATTTACCAGATGGCCCGTGAAATGAGAGATTGCTTGCACCCTTCAACACCTCAAATACATAACCACTGAAATGTAAGAGATTAATGTGTTCTGTAAGAAGATATAGAACAGAAAAATGCAGCATCTTAGTGTTAAGTGAAACATTAAAGATGACGCAGTCCAAGCCCCTCATTTTATGATGAAGAAACAGACTCAGAGAGGATAAGTGACATGTCCAAAGTCACAAAACTTCCAAAGCAAACCCAGGACATCTTTCATAGTACCTTCGTAATCATAAACTGCAAAGTAACAGGAACATAAAAGTGGAGTAGGATGCAAACTAATTTCCTAAAATTTTTGCATAAAAATACTCTAAGTACAGAGAGACTTTATGTCCAGAATTAAAATAAATTTGAGGTTCTGTTTCACTCACTTGACTCCTCACTTAGCTTTCTTATCTTAAACGACTATGTGTAACAACATAAACAAATTAATCTTGGAAACCTGTCTTTAGAAGAAATTTTTTTTATGTGACGAGACAGGTTTTTTATTCATCAAAAGTTAAAGCAACAGGCACATTTTAGAAGAATTTTTAAAATGTAATCTTCCTAAGGGGCACCTGGGAGGCGCAGTGTGTTAAGTGGCTGACTCCTGGTTTCAGCTCAGGTCATATCTCAGGGTCATGAAATAGAGGAAGGTGTTGGGCTCCATGCTCAGTGCAGAGTTGGCTTAAGACTCTCTCTCCCAGGATCATAGGGGAAGAGAGGAAAAAATGAAACAAGATGAAACCAGAGAGAGAGACAAACCATAAGAGACTCTTAATCTCAGGAAACTAAGGGTTGCTGGAGTGGAGGGGGGTGGGAGGGATGGAGTGGCCGGGTGATGGACACTGGGGAGGATATGTGTTGTGGTGAACGCTGTGTGTTGTGTAAGACTGATGAATCACAGAATTGTACCCCTGAAACAAATAATACATTATATGTTAATTAAAAAAAAAAGACTCTCTCTCCCTTTCCCTCTGCCCCTCCCCCCAAAAAATTCTTTTAAAAAAATAGTTAAATTTAATCTTCCTGAGTGGAAAAGGTAGGAAGTAGCTAAGCAGATATTCCCAATTCTGATATGTGACAGGTTGCAGTCATTTCTTTCCTAACAAAACACCCTGGTCTTTCTGCCATCTTTCCTTCTGTGCACCTAGTAGTCTTTTTATTTTTTTTTTTAAGATTTTATTTATTTATTTATTTGAGAGAGCACGAGAATGAAAGAGCACAAGCAGCAGGGAGCAGCAGAGGGAGAGGGAGAAGCAGGCTCCTCATTGAGCAGAGAGCCCGATGCAGGAATCAATCCCAGGACCCCAGGAACATGACCTGAGCCAAAGGCAGATGCTTAAGCGACTGAGCCACCCAGGAGCCCCCAGTGTACCGGAATCTTAGAATTACATATGGATTATGCCTTTTGAAAAATAAGTGCCTGGGCGCCTGGGTAGCGCAGTCATAAGCGCCCTTTGGCTCAGGGCGTGATCCCGGTGTTCCGTGATCAAGTCCCACATCAGGCTCCTCCGCTGGGAGCCTGCTTCTTCCTCTCTCACTCCCCTGCTGTGTTCCCTCTCTCGCTGGCTGTCTCTCTGTCACATAAATAAATAAAAAATCTTTAAAAAAAAAAAAAAGAAAAGAAAAAGAAGTGCCTGGTTATAACACATGAACAGTGATACTGTTTTTAAATGTTCATGAATTTTGCAGTACAGTTTTTTATGTCCAGATGGATTATTTAAAGTAGCATGAAAATCCATACAATCAACTACTACACAGCAGTTGGAATGAACAAATAGCATCACACAATAACATGGATGAATTTTACCAACAAGAAAGTAAACTATAGAAGCCAGAGGAGAAAGAGAACACGCTGTATGATTCTATTTATATAAAGTTCAAAATCAGCAAATGAATCTATGCTGTCTAGAATCAGGATTGTGACAAGGCACCTGGCTGGTTCAGTGGAGCATGCGACCCTTGACCTTGGGTTGTGAGTTTGAGCCCCATGTTGGGTGTAGAGATTACTTCAAAAAATAAGGTCTTAAAAAAATAAGATCTTGAAAAAAGTTTTAGGATCAGGATAGTAGTTTCCCTGGGACGGCCTTGGGGATAGTGACCCAGAGTGGGGCAAAAAGTGGGCTTCTAGAGATCCAGTAGTTTCATGTTCTGTGTCATCATATGGATCCCAGGTACATGGGGTATCCATTTCGTGGATACCATACACCCATGATTGTGAACTTTTTTGAATGTAAGTTATACTTTAACAAGAAGTTTCCTTAAAAATTAAAATAAAACTGACACCGTTTTAAAAAATGATTTCATTTGTTAAAAACACATATTTTAAAAACATGATACTTCAGAACACTTCCTGAAAAGTAAAACCACACAAATGTAAAGAGATTTTAGTGTCTCATGTTCAGACAAGACAGATAATACTGAATAATGGCTAAGATTCAGAACTATGTATTCCAGAAATTGCAGGCTTATATTCCCTGGTTACCACTAGCACCGTGCTTTTCTTAATGCCTGAAATAACATCTAAACAAGGGGCAGCTGCTTCAGGCAAAATGGCATTTGGGTGATTTTAAAGACCTTAATGAGGTCAGGTAATTGCTTGGTGAAGCTAAAAATTTTACCTTCAATTAACTAATCAACAGCTCCATACATCATCATAACTATCTCACTCCTTCCACCTACATACCATCGAGTCAATATACGGGAGGCAGGTGTCTAAGAAACCACTTCCTCTGGACGTCTGAGCCTGCACTCAGGGGCCATTTTTTAAACATTTATTGAATTAGTCTGGTCTAATTTACAATTAATGGAAAGTCTGTAGTAATGCAGATTCCATAAGCAGCTAAGGAAGGCTAAAACTTTGAACCAGCATGTGAAGCAAACACATTTTATGTCCCTTCTACAATTGTTTCTTTGAAATTCATGAAATACTTAAAGAAATTAAAAACATTTGGGTTTTCCTACTTCTAACTGCTAAATGGATGATGTCAATAAAAATAGTAATAACCAGAAATGGTGTCATTTTTCAGTAAAATAGGGATTTTCAAATAAACCTCTTGATTGAAATTGAGAAGTGTGAATGTGAAATTGAATGAAATTGCCAAATCTGGAGGGAAAAAGAACCAATACAAACCCACAAAAGCACTTCCTCTTCATATTCATGTCGGTAAAAAAAGGGGGAAGCACATCTTCTTTTAGTGCTTGTAGGCTTAAATAGACTTAATCACGTCCCCCACCCCCACCCCACCCATGCTGCAGCCCAGCGGGCTCTCCTCCACTTGCAGGCCCTCTCCTGCTTTTTGCTGTGCTCCTGGAGCCATCCAGGAAAGCTATGTTTCCATGGCCAATGAACAGGAACATAGTAAGAGTGCACAGCTTGGAAAGGGGGAGAAATGTCTCCCCTCTCCACTGGGGAAGGCAAATGGTTTTCACTCTCATTCTGTAGTACAACATTTATTAAAATCTTACCAAATACCAAACACAGTGCTAGATGCAATGGACACTAGAGTAAGCCATTGCATTGATCTATGTCCAGAGGCCCTTCTGGAACATTCCTCAGGGAGTCAGATGGAGAATAAATGTAATGATACTAAACAGTGTATATAATAGGAACACCAAACAACATGGACCAGTGGCAGACTTTTAACACTTTGAAAAGTATGAAGCATATTTTGTAATGTTCGTGTCCTCAGAAGACTGGAATAGTGCTCCAGTTTATTGGTTTCCTGGTGTAATAGAATAACGGGCTACACAGACAGAAACTGCATTATCTCCTATATTGTACTGTAACCCCTTCCAGATTTCATGCTAAACTTGAATTAAGGCAAAGAGGCTGCATAAAATGAATAGAAACCCCCAACGCTCTTCTTATAGCTCGAATTATACCCTGCTAGATACATTCCCAAGGCCACAAGAGATTAAACAAGGAAGTTCACATTACAACACTGGTAATAGTAATTGAGAGTTTGGGCTTAACTTCTTGGTGATAGTTTCCTTATCTAGAAAATGGGCTAGTAACAGAATTTACCACATAGAGTTTTTGTGAGGATTAAACGATAGAAAGTATGTGAAGGACTTACATAATGTTAATATGTTAATACATAGTAAATGCTAAATATACATTCATTCATTTAATGCACACTTATGGAGTACCCATTATGTGTCAGGCTGGAGATATACAGCAGTAGACAAAACACAAATATCCCTCATGGTGTTAACATTTCAATGAGGAGAAATAAATAATAAATAAGTAAAAAATATATACAATCATAGTAAGTGAAATAGAGGAAAGCAAATCACGGGAGGGGAATAGGGAAGAGGAGGTTGTGATTTTAGATTGTGATTTTAGGGAGGCTAGGGCAGTCCAAGCCTGGGGGACATGAGAGAGCCAGCCCTAAGGCTGTCTGGGGGAAGAGAATTCCAGAGGGAGGAAACTGCAAACCTAAAAACCCAAGAGAGCTATGTGACTGGAGGGGTACAGGACTGGTCCATAATCGCTTCTTCAAAATTCTGGAGCCAAAAACCTCTGAAGATTCTAGTCATACTTACTCCCTGCCCTCTTTCAACTCCAGATCTTCGAACACGATCATCCCTCTCCCTGGGATAGCATCCCATCTCCTTTTCTGTGCCAAGAGCCTCTGGAGTGCTCTGCCATGACTTCCTGTGCCTGCACCTTATAGCAGTCTCCTCCGGTCACCCACATCACATCCCAGTGCTACTCAGGGCTTAACTTCTAGAGGGAGATAGATGATAGATAGATGATAGATAGATAGATAGATAGATAGATAGATAGATAGATAGATAGATAATTTTTTTTTTTTTAAGTAGGCTCCAGGTGGGTCTTGAACTCAAGGCCCTGAGATCAAGACCTGATCTGAGATCAAGAGTGGGACGCTTAACCAACTGAGCCACCCAGGGGTTCCAGAGGGACACATATTATTACTTTCACTATTATTGCTTATCCTGGTCCAAAAAGGGAAAAAAAAAAAAAAAAAGCTAAACTAAAGAACTGTCCTTGGAGGGATGAGGGTAGTGTATTAGGACTCCAGCAACATCTTCCTCAAACCTAGAATTTCCACCTGAAAACTGAATATTTCTATATATTTGAAGAAAATCTTGGCCCTAATTGTGACATCTAAAGAACAGAGACTAGTCATTTTTTATTCCTAATGGGGAAATAAAATGAATGAGGAAGAGAAATCCTGAAAGGGGGCGGGGTGCAAGTAGGTGGAGTGGAGAAAGGAAATGATTAAAAAGAAGTAGAGAGGTGAGGAAGGATGAAAGGCAGAATTAAAACTACAAAAGAAAAATATAAACAAGTTTCACGGAGACAAACTGAATAGGCATTTCTCTTCCTGCAAGTATGGGGGAGGGGGGGAGTACCGTTAACTTTTTCCTGCAGTTGTCTTTGGAGAGTGACAAGATTTCTGAATAAGATTTTGAATGATACCAATCTTCCCTATCAAATTAGAAAAAATTCTAATGGTTAGAAAATATGCTTATTTTTATTATTTTTTTAATGACAAGCTGTCTCGTTGCTTTTCATCTGGAAAATCGCTTGAAATTGGCAGTGAACTCCCCTCTCCTTTTCTTTTTCTTTTTTTTTTTTTTCTTTTCTTTTTTTTAAGTAGCTACACCAAAAAGTGTTCACCCGCCTAGAAAACCTCGCGGCAACCGCCGGATGCTCCAAAGTCAAGATCCTCCGCAGACAGGAAATGCCTTTGCCAGCTCCAAGGTCTCCTCCCCGCAGCCCTCTCCATTGTCTGCAGAGATTTGTGTACATCTGACTGAGAAGGTTTACCGATTGCTACAGCGAATCAAAGAGCTACCTTAAAAGAAGGGAGTCCGTGAGGGCTTTCTAGTTTTTCTAGCTAACATCTGGTGCCCACTGTATCCCAGGTATGATGCTTGCTGTCAGGTGAGCAGCCCACCTCTCTCGGACCTGGGCTGAGAATTCACGTTTCCCAAGGCCCCCAACCAGCAAGAGAGCCATTCTTCCAGCCCTGCTCTTACCCACGATGGTATAATTCCTGACATTGGGGCTCCCTCAGCCAGATCTGAAGGGGTAGCTGCAGTTCTGAAGACCCTGGATCTCAGGTATTTGGTGGGTGGTAAGAATCTCCAAAGTGCTTGTCATTTGGATTTAGCAACAATACCAAAAAATGTATCAAGGGACAGAATTCGATTAGACAAATACAGAATCCAGCTGGAATGTCATGAAACCCAAAGTGAAGGAAAGGAAATGTTGGGACAACATCTGATTATTTTTACCACAAGATACCAACTCCTAACCATTTAGAAGCATCCTGGGTGACTCTTTGGTTCTCCACAATTCTGTCCCATGTCAGGAGTCACAAAAGTCTCACCTGCACTCACAGATTTAAAGGATCATTGATTATTAGATTTTAAAGACAAATCAAAAGGGTGAGCTTTCAAGCTTGAGTTCCACAAGGCAGTATAACTGGAATGGGAATTTTGGTAAGGGCAGTCTGTCCCCATCAAAGTGCACTTCCCCCAAGTCCAAATACATTTTCTTGAATCTCTGCCCTGCCTCCATTAAGTAAAATGAATATTCACAGCAATGAAACCACCAAAGAAAAAAAAAAGTTGTCAGAAATGTTGAAAAAGAATAGGTACTTTCACTATCAGAGATGGTTTCCTCTTTTCCCACAAGATGTTTTATCAGCTTTCACCCTGAGAAAACCATAAAAAGTAAGAAAAAGAAACCTTATGCAATAGTTCTCTAAATAAAATACTACACAGCATGCTAGTCATCCCTAAAAGTAATGTTGTTTAAAGAGTCAAAGTACATCATCCAACAAAATCAATATCCTATTAAGTTAGAAAGGGTTCTGAATATCAAAGACCAACGAACTGAATAACTTAAAGTATAAGTACATGGCCTAGGGGATTAATCACACACTGTCATGGTGAAATTAGGGCAATTCTTCCAATCATTAACGTTTTGCTTACAAAAATGTGCTTTTCTGTTTGACTTTCTGCTAAATGATAACCGTTTTCAAGTTGAATCTCCTGATAAAAAGAGTTAAAAACAAGACAGGAGTTGTGCTGTAAAGGTCATACATGCTGCTTCAACATGAAATAGCCAAAAGACAAACAAATGAAAAAATGCCTGGATTGTAGGAAGAATTTGTAAATATTCATTGGCAATCTGAAATGGGGCATTTTGAAAACAGTTAATGCCAACCTGTACCCTGAGAATACTGTACTTCTCGGGTGAACATGCTCTTGATTCTTAAGACTATGTTTAGATTCAGAATATGAGCAACTTGAAGAGGGTTAGGAATAGTTTTGTTTTATTTTTTTTTTTTAAGATTTTATTTATTTATTTGACAGAGAGAGAGACAGCCAGCGAGAGAGGGGACACAAGCAGGGGGAGTGGGAGAGGAAGAAACAGGCTTATAGCGGAGGAGCCTGATGTGGGGCTCGATCCCATAATGCCGGGATCACGCCCTGAGCCGAAGGTAGACAGCTAACCGCTGTGCCACCCAGGCGCCCCAGGAATAGTTTTAAACTAGAAAACACCCTGGATTCAAGAAACTGTCTACTTTAAAACAAGATTTCACCCTTCAACTTTTCTAGTGTCAATCAATACATGAGCCTCTATTTCTCTGCCTGATCATCACGATACAGTTATTCTCAAGAATAAACATTAACCAGAGGTTATCTCCAGGAGCGAAACACACACGAACTGATTTCAGAATTGCTTTAATTCAATATTAGGCCCACAAGCCTCCCATTCTCCAAAAGTCTGATACAGACAGTCCCATTTTCAAAAGAGACTGATTATGATCCTTGACACCTGGATGTAACCTGTCAGGCAGGGTCTGGGAGTTTGGAGCCTGCAGCTGGTGGGAAGGGAGACCCTCCAACTGGAGGTCTATTTTGGGCTCCAACACTGAGAAGACACAGAATAGGGGGAACCATAAAAATAAAGAGCTTGAACTGAGTTGGGAATTTGGGGACTGGAAAGGATCACGTAGATCAACTAGACCATTTCCATTCCACAGATGAAAGAACGGGGGCCAAGAACTAAAACTCCAACCCAAATTATTAAACTGCCAGGCCTATTCACACCTTTCTGCTTAAGGACCTGGTGCTAATTTTCTCAGAAATTTAAATTTGCAGGCAATTCCAGAGGCTTTCTTGGAATCTAAGGAGGCAAGCTCTAACAGCTCCCTAAAAGCAATAACCGTTTTACTGTCTTCACTGGAGTGCCCATGTCTGGGGAGTCAATAGCCCTGGTCAGCCGTTCGAGGGGCAGAGTCATTCCTTCAGGTGCCCTCAGGCAGGAGGCACCCACTTCCGCAAACAACTAGAGGCCTCCATGGAGGCCCAGGCTAGAGGACGAGGTTTCTGGACCTCTTCCCCAACAGGGCCCTGGCTCCACTAGGCAAGCAGCCGGAGGCAGTCCCTGGGCCAGTCAGAAACCTCAGGCTGTCCTTCCTCTCAGCCCCACAACCGCCTTACCTGGCACTGCCATTCTCCCCTCAGTAGCCCTTCCTCAGCCCTTCCGGGTCCCACAGCGTCAGACTCTGGCGCCCACCGGCCTAGGTGGGCCCCGCTTCCCTCCTTCTCCCTTTCATTCCTCCTGCTCCCGCGCTGGGAGGAGTTACTGGGCGAAGGGAAGCAGGTGAGAGAGGAGTGAGGGGGTATGCGGGCCCCACCTGCTCCTACTCGAGGAGCACCTTGGCGGTTCTCAAAGCGCGGTCCTCCTGCCAGCCGCGTTGTCATCACCTGAGCACGTGTGGAAGTGCAAATTCTCAGTCCCCCCCAGACCTACCAAATCAGAAACTCCGGCGACACGGCTGCTCAAGAGTTTCAAGAAACTCTGCGGGTGCTTCTGAAGCTCGCTGAAGCTGGAGACCCGCGGTCTCGGCACAAACTACCTCCTCGCAGGCTCCCCCCACCCCCTCCGCGGACCCCCCTACCCGGGCTCGGCCGCCAAGGGATGACGCAGTGTTGACTCACGCCGGTCAAGGACGGCGGCCCGGGCCAGCCTGGGAGCCGGGGCGAATCGATGGGGTTCGGCGGCCCCGCGCTCCCCGGCGCAGCCGGCCTCGGCCCGGGCTCTTCCAGCCAACTGGAGAGCCGGGGTCCCAGACCCGCGGCGCTCGGGGTGCGCGGGCGGTAGCCTCTTCCTAGCGCGACGCACACACGACGAGCCCCTCCCCCGCCCCAGCTCCCCTCCCCCTTCGAGGGAAAGTCCCAAATCTACTTCCCCGGGCGCCCCCGCGCCCAGACCCGGGAGGCGCTGCAAGTAAAGGTGAGAGATGTGCGTTTGTTTCACTGTTAGAATGAGAGGTCCCTCGAGGTCAGTCATCCCACCGAAGGGTTTATTTTATACACAAGTTACTCATTTAAAAAAAACACCATTTTGGTCATTTTTTTTTTACAGTGAACAATTATATATACACACATTATAAACACTGTTTGATATAAAACACATTATCTACAGTCTACTTACATTTAATTAACCTGCTACTTCTAGTTCATCTGTGATTAATTTTAGTCACCGACGAGTCAGTTTCTCTGCTTGAATTGGACTGTACTATTCCCTTAACACCTTGGTCATAGAAGGTACTAAGTGATAGTGCAAAACAAGCATTTAAGATTCTTATCAACTATATCTCTCTGACAAAAAGAACACACATCCCCGAGATAGGAGCTCTGAGATCATACTGGATTTAAGGCAGCAGTATAAGAATGTAATATAAAAGTAAAGGAAGTTTCCTTTTAAAATATTCCAAGGCTGCCCTGAAATGTGGGCTCCCTTACCAAGGCATACCTCTGGATTTGGGGTGCCCTTTTGCTTTTCCATTAAGTGGGATGTAGATACAGATTAAAAAGTCATTCAAGAAGATCTTATTAAAATCCTTAGTTATAACTTAAAAATTTAACAAAAAAGTTCAAAATTACTTTCTATAAATAGAAAAAACAATTTACCTTTTTTAAAAGGGGGTGAATTTAACCAGTGAAGAGTCCCTTCATCATATAATCTACAATCAGTACAAAAACCATTTAAGTCAAAATTAAGGTTTCAATGTAAGTTTGCTGCTTAGCCAGTGCACCAAATATTTTAGGTTTCCAGAATACCAGAAAATTGATTCCCTTTCTCATAGTTTTCCAGTATGTCTACTGAGATTTCTGTAGCCAATATTATTCCCAAGTCCAGTTTTCTGAACATGCCAATGTCAGTGGTCATCATCCAGCATTAAAATAGCCTTTATCGCCCTCAATGTCCACTTCCTGATCGGAATCCTCTGAAATTTCTGACTCAAGGTCTTCCTGGGAGGCAGGGGAGGGTGAACATTGAGAGCTATCCAAAGCACCTTTATTCTGCTCACTGGGCAAGTCTTGCCTCTGGTCACAGGGATTGTCCAAACTTTCCAATTCTTCTTTTTTATTACTTTGAGGGTTCTCCTGAGTGAAAGGAATGAAAATGGAAATTGATAGGCTCGTGCAATATGGAGACATAAGAGACATAAATCAAAATGTGTTTTCATTCTCTATCTTTAAATTTTTTAGTTTATTGCTTTCAGCTATAATCTTTTTATTCAGAAAATACATACTTGTGCTTCTTTCTTATTTTGGGAGAAAATTACCTGTCATTTCAAAGAAAGATTATTCTCTTGCCAGTTAAGAACAACCAGTCACAAATATAACTAAATGTATTGTGTCAAATGAACACTTAGCGCCAAGCCCATAGTCATGGCCTCAAGATTCTTAAAAGTTTAGGGGAGGGGGAGATTAGATTACTACAGATACACACTATCTTCATTCTTCAAGTATTTTTAAAACCTTGCCAATTAACAGGGTCTTCCAAACATTTAAAAAATATGAATGCTAAGTAGTGAATTTAGGGAAAGTTTCAAAATTATTAGACTGAATCCTTTTTCATCCATTTTCTGGAGTAAATTTATAAACTTATAAATACGCATAACAAGTTACAAAATCATGGCAAAGGTAAAAATGCAGAACTGGAAGAATGCTGCCAACTTAAAGGGAGACAATTAACTACAATTTACTTAAAATCCAGAGGAAATTTCTGGAAAATATATTTCCATAATACAAAGAAACCACTACTTATTTTTTATTTTTTTAAGACTTTATTTGACATAGAGAGCACAAGCAGGGGGAGTGGGAGAGGGAGAAGCAGGCTCCCCACTGAGCAGAGTCTGATGTGGGGCTCCATCTCAGGACCCTGGGATCATGAACTGAGCCGAAGGCAGATGCTTAACCAACTGAGCCACCCAGGGGCCCCAGGAACCGCTATTTTTAAAATCCCTGGTAAATTACAGTCAAGCCTTTGACCAAGAACTAAATGGGTGAATTTTTAATCCTATTTGTCTAAAATAGACATAAACAGTACAAAGAAATAGGACATATTCCTAAGGATTTTATTTAAAGCAAGACTATAGAATATATTTACCAGGCTTGCAACTAAGTAAGCAATAGATGCACAAGGTCAGAGGGAATCTACAAATTTTTAAATCATGTTAGAATAATGAAGTTATGGAAAATTTATTTTCTGTCCAAAAGTGCTCTTTGTGACACCATCTTATTTCTAATGAAAAAGTTATGATCACTAAATTTTAAAATGCACCCTGCTTTCAATTTCCCCACTCGTATTATTGTGTTCAAAAATATTTTATTCTAAATTGTACATATACTGGCACATGAACAATTGAGCAATTGTCAGATAACTTTGGAGAAGACATCCAGATTGGAACATCAAAAGCAAATCTTTAGCTTTAAGTCAATAGAGGTTTTTCAAAAACTGAATTAGCCTTTACTTTTTATCACATCTTGCGTAACAAGGTCATTGGAAAAAAGACTGTTAGTAAGTTTAAGCTACTTTCCAAATAGGCTTGTATATTTTCTTACGTGTCTTATATTCATTTTAAGAGCTGGCATTAGATGGGAAATAATTTTAAACTCTTTGATATTTAATTCTTCTAAAAAAAAACCGTGCAAACAAGACTTAGAGGTGTTTATTTCCTTATATTTACCCTTGAGCTCTGCCTGGTTTTATTATGGCTGTGTAAATAAAAGAAACAATTTTCTCCCAAAGATAACTGCCTAAGTCATTTACTGTCAATTACTTTATCTTTCCTGCGTTAATTAGATAAACAACATATGGGGTTTATAAAACAATTAGCCCGGAGTTTTACCAGCCAGTGTGTGAAAACCCAAGCATAATTGATATAGGAACTGCATTAGGTGCTTTTAGCATTACTGCCACCTGAGCAACTCATCCTGAATTTCAGCAGGACTATTTGCCTTTTTAATCAAGGTGAAGAGGTTAAATAGTCTCTCAAATGACTTTTGCATACAACCCATAACAGGCCTCGCATTGAGATAACATGATAAAAATATTTATTTCCATAGAAACAGAACCATGTCGATACCTGTTTCAGTCTTCTCCATTTAGCGCGTCGATTCTGAAACCAGGTTTTAACCTACAGGAAAGAGAGAAAGAAAACTTGCCACGAATCCAAGAGACCTGGGGAGTAACGGAGAAGCTGATCGGCGGCTGTCGACCGGCCAGAGCTCTGGGCATTAGACAGCGCGACGCGGCAACGCCCGAGCGCACGGTTGGCGACCCGTCTGTCTTCCGCCCCAAGACCCCCGCCCCGGGAATCTGCCCCGAGCCCGCAGGCGCGCTCACCTGTCTCTCGCTGAGCTGCAGCATCTTGGCCAGACGCTTCCTCTCGGGCGGAGAGAGGTATTTCTGGGTCTCAAACTTCTTCTCCAACTCGATGGTCTGGTCGTTGGAGAACCTCACCTGGCCGCCTTTCCTTTTATGCAGAGGCCTCTGCAAGAAAGGGCTCCAGAGCAGGGGTTTGCCTGCAGGCAGAGAGAGCAGCGGTTACTGACAGCCCTGGAGCGGCCAGGCCCTGGGGGTGACTAAGGGGAGCAGGGGACGCAGGACACTCAACCAGACATGTTCAGATACAGCCACCCAGAAGGACCCAATACGTTCCCCCAAGACACATGCATACCCAGAGACAGAGACACACCCGAAGGCACACACAACTACACTGCATATGCACATAGACCATCCTTGTACACTCACAGACGCACACAAACTGTCATCGCACCCATAGCTGATTTCAAAATCTTTTGATCCCCAAAAGAACACCCACTATAATACCAATGACACTCTTTTAACAAGTCACTCTCGAATTTATACATAACTTTTTGCACCTCTAGGCCCTCTCCCTTGGTGAGCCGCGCTTTCCAAATACCCAAGTGTGTGTATGTTGGGGAGGAACCGGGATGTTACACTCCGCAAGGCGTTCCGGTCAGGAGCCGCCGGCGGGAGCCTGCTCGGGAGGCCCTCGGGCCTGGGCGCCGACGTTAGGCCGCCCGCGGAGCTTCCAATCCTGGCTCCAGGGCGCTGCGGCCTCCTCTGATTTCACACCCGGCGGCGGGGGCGGCCAGTTAAAGCTACCCCGTGGGCTATGGCAACATTTCCGTCAATGTGTTTCCTGTTGGTCTATCTCGAAAAGCCCTTTGCTTCCTCCTGCGCGGTCCCCACAGTAACCCAAGGAAACCCAGGGCGCGCTCTGTGAAAACGTTCGCCCCAGGCCCGGCCCGGCTGAGGGTCCCGCTCCGGCCCCAGCAGGAGAACAGAGCCGCGCTGGGGCCACCGCACGAAACCCTCGAAGCTGGAATCAAATATACAGTAACTTAAAAAAAAATGCTAAAATATAATCCCCTTCAAATCTTAACGATGAGAAAGAAGGGTGGAGGGCTGAGCTAGAGGCCGCGTCATAAACATGAAGACCTTAAAATGTTAGTTTGTCTCTAGGGTCCCCACAGAAGCTGCCAGTAGCAGAGAGTCAATATAAAACCCTGGTGGCCCAAGGCAAGGAGCCCCGTTTCTTTATTCCCCCCGGGGCTTCAGATGCCAGAGCCGCCAAGGGCCACCCGGAGTGCGGGTAACCATTGGCTTATTTCTTAGGCCGCGCGCTAAGGGGACAAGCCCCGCGAATACCATATGCCCTAGGTGTCCCCGCTGCCGCTACTACTCCAAAGACCTGTCAGTCAGTCCGTCTGTCCGTCCGTCGGTCTGCAGGCCTGCCCCCAAACGCTTTGAAAGCTGGCATTGTTGGGTTTTTTCCTCCAGATTTTGCTTACGTCAGGCTTCAGACTAGTGCAAAACAGCTTGGGGGGGGGGGGTAAAAAAAGGAAGCAACTGGTTATTTTAGCTGCCATAAAGTCACATCCCACACAGAGGAAATGAACAATATCAGAAAAACGGATCCCGGCTATCAGAAGTCGAGTGTTTCCTGAATTTGTCTGTATTGAGGATGTCGATAAAATAATCAGCAGCGTGCACTACTCCGGGGGAAGGGTCTGCTTCATGCAGCCAGGAAAACACTTAACAGCTTCTGAAACCAGATTTACTCCTATCGAGAACTCAAGATTTCCTGTATGAACGGAAAGGGTCAGGCTCTTTCACTGCACAAGCTTGTTGAACCAGGTCCAGCCTCGTAACCACCGGGGCCCAGCAGCTATCCCAGCCCCGCAGGGCCGGACCGGGGCGCCTTGGCACTCCCTTCCCAGTCCCTCCAGCTAAGGGGACCCCACCCCGAGCGACGCGCGCGCCCCGGGGCTGCCTTCGGCCTCCAGCCCCCGCGGCAGTGCCAGAGGTCTCGCCCGGGCCCGCGCGCCCCGACGCCTGCAAGGTGCAGGAAAACCAATCTGAGTCATGGTGCGGTCAGCCCCGGCCGCGCGCCACTGGGGCCCGCGCCTCCTGTCCCCGCGCGCGCCCGAGAGCCGCTTTTCGATCGCTTTTGCCACAACTTTCTATTGCCTCCCCCTCCGCCCCCGCCGCCTCCTGGACGCTGCCACCTGCCGGGTGGCGCCTTCCTCGCCGCCGCCGCGGCTCGGCCCCGCCATGACCCCGGCCGCCTTACCCAGGGGGTCGTGGCGGAGCAGGGCGTGCGTGTAGTCGTTCACCGTCCGCGGGAAGGGGTACAGAGGGCCCCCGAAGCCGCCGGGTCCGTAGGCAGCGGCCAGCGCGGCGGCGGAGTGGTGCGAGAAGGCGGGGTGGATCGGCGTGGGCTCGTACACCGGGGTCCGGTAGGAGGACACGAGGCTGGTGAAGGAGGAGTTGGGGGACGGCAGCGTGGGGGCGGGGGTGGGCGCGGCAGGCCCGCGGCCCAGGATGTCCTCGATGTAGAACGGCGTCGGGTGCGCCGGCTGCAGCAACGGCGTGGGCGCGTACAGCGGCACCCCCACGGCACCCGCCGCAGCCGGCCCGGGGTGTGGGTACTGCATGGCTCCGCTGCGCTCCGGCCCCTCGGAGAGCTGGCGGCCCGCGCCGCGGCGCTACATTTATCCGCGCTCCGCGCTCCCGGCGATAGGCTCTGCCGGCCACGGGGTGGGGCCGCGCTCTCTGGCCCCTTCCTGCCGCCCGGTCCCTGCGGCCAATGGCGCGGAGCCCCGGGAGCCGCCTCCCGCCCCCACCCTCGGCCCGCCCCCGCCGGCCGAGCTCCCGCCCCCCGGGACGCGCTCGCCCTCAGGCTCCTGGGACCCTGCGCCCCGGTGCCCGGCCGCCGCCGTCGCTCGGGGCTCCAGGCACCCTGGCCCGGGAAGCCCTCGAAGGAAGCCCAGGACCACGTCTGTCGTGGGGAGACACGAGGAAAGTAGCACCTGGAACACGGACTCAAATAGTCCCAGCTCCTGCCGGGAGGCAACTCTACCGAAACTCGGGGGGGCACTGGTCCAGGCCCGGGCCCAGGGTGGCAGCAGCCGGTCCCAGGCGCGGGGTAGCTAGACTCGCGCCTGGCAGGCGTAGAGGCCACTGGCAGAGCCGCGCCTTCGCGGGCCTGACAGTATTCTCCCTGTCGGCGCGCTCCCTGGAGTAACGGTGGCACTGGCTGTTGCCCGGGGCGTCTCCGGAGCTCGGAGCTCTGAGGGTTCCTGGGGCAGCTCCAAAGAGAGAAATCCAGCCCTTAGCTACGTCCCAGTTGGGGTAAGGACGAGTAGACTTCAGGTGCTCCGGACTCGTGGCCGCTCCAGCCCATTTCATTTGTGGGCTCCCCGCGCTCAGCCACTTCCGTGAGGACGCTGACAGAACCGCTTCGGGAAGGAATCAGGGGAAAGCCTGGGTCGTACGGTGCCAGGTAGAAGTTATGCAGTTTACTCCGCCACAATGGGGGTTGCTCTGTGTCCCCTCTCCCCGGGTCCTGGGGGTCGCAGCTGCGCGCAGCACCGCTTTCCCGTTTTGCACGTGTTTTCTATTGAATCCGTGGCGCTACCCCTTGTGGCCTCGGCTCTGTGCAGCTCCACTCGCCTGAGGGGCAAGGGGGCATTTTCTTGATTGACGCCCTCCTGCGGTCGTCACACCTCGCGGTGAGCAGTTTCTGCTAAGGTCCTCCATTAATCGTGGAAATACACATTTCCCAGCTTTTCAACTGAGATATTTTATTTACATCTTGGAACTATTTCTCGGACTAAAGCGGGGTCGCAAAGAAGAGCGGACTGGAAGCGGGCTGGCCTGAGTTCGAGTTTCACTGCGCACATTTCTGTTGAGCAACTACTCTGTGCCAGCAGTGAACAAGGCAGATGCAGTTCCTGTCTTCACGCAGGCAGGAAACAAATTTTAATGCTGTGACTTATGTGTGTGCTAGGAAGGAGAAGTACATAATGATCCGAAACCTAATAACCAGGGGACGTCACCTAGTTGGGGGAGGGGGCGTGTTAAGGAAGGGAAAGTATTCTCCAAGGAAGTGATGTTTGAAAAATGAGAAGTTCTCGAACAACCTAGAGAGGGACGAATATTCAAGGAATAGCATCTGAACGTTGTCATTTCAACTCTGGTCAAGTCATCTTCCCGAGCTTTCTGAAACATTTGAAACTTAGCCTAAAGGCTCCTAATCTTTTGAGGGTGGAGTCATATGCATCTTTCAGAACCTGATGACAGACAAACACAGTGAGTGTGATACGCTATCATTTGAGTTAAAACGTTAGGAAAGGGTAAGGATATTTATCTGTGCTTTTGTTCTATGGGTAAACTATCCCTGGAAGACTAAACAAAAAACTAATAACATTGGCTGTCTATGAAGAGAGAGGTGGAGTTGAAGGGAGAATTTGCTGTATACTTTGTGATTATTTGGAGAATTGAACCATGTGGATGTGTGACCTAGTGATAGTATAAGTAGGTCCTTGAAGAAGTGGCTGATTCTAGGTCTGAGGCAGGAAAAGTACAAGGTGAGCTCAAGGCATCTTGTGCTAGAAACCACAGAAAGGAGACGGGCAGACCTGATGAGTCTTCCATTGGCCAAATTTGGGGTGGTTTAAGTATCAAAAGCACATTTTGGATTATAGCACATTGAATATAACAGTTCATAGTATCACTCTCCATAGCGATGCTCAGAGAGAGAGGGATGGTGGATGGTATGGCTGGAAGGATGCCAGCTAACAAATATTAAAAAACTTGATAAAATTTTAAAAATGTAATCATTTTTCAACAATCATTTTGGTTGAGAACCATCAAGTGAGGGGGCACCTGCGTGGCTCAGTCAGTTAAGTGTCTGCCTTCAGCTCCGGTCATGATCTCAGGGTCTTGGGATCAAGCCCCACATGGGCCCTTTGCTCAGCAGGGAGTCAGCTTCTCCCTCTCACTCTTCCTCTGTGCTCTCTCAAATAAATAAATAAAATCTTAAAAAAAAAAAAGAAAGAACCATCAAGTGAAATATTGCTGAGGATGAGGATTTTCAAAACCTCTCATAGTATCACACCAATTGATTAGATTCTGGATTTTTTTTTAAAAAAAAAAGGTATGAAAGACATTTGGGGAGCTTATAGGGAAAAACTGAAAATGAATTGTATGTTAGATGACACTAATAAATTAATGTTCATTTTGTTACGTATGATATTGGTATTGTGGGTAGAATGTCCTTATTTTCGGGAGGTGCAGAGTGAGGTAGGAGTGAGGGTCTTGACATCTGCAACTTTCAAATAGTTCAGTACATACACACAACATATATATATGCACAAACCATTATACACACATGTATAGATAAATGAGGAGATAAAGCAAATTAGAAAATCCATTGGTGAATTTAGGTGAAGAGTATACTGATGTTCATTGTACTAGTTTCAGCTTCTCTGTAGATTTCAAATTTTCCAATATAAAAACTTTTTAAAGTATGATTTTAGATATTAAAAAACGAAAGCAGTCTCGTTTTTTTAAGGTAAAAATTATTTGATATATTCGTGAAGTCTGCGTACAAGTTCAGGTAGAACCTTGTCCCTGGAAGCCATCCATGGAGGGCTGTTTGCAAATCATTGGTCCCTCTGTGGTCCGGTCTGATGTGTCCATTCCACCAGTCCTAATTCTCATCCCCTGGCCTGATGGAGAAGGCAGGCAGGCAGGTGCTGGAAGACTGTGAAAGTCAAGTGTGTTCTTCTGTGTACCAAGGACAGAGACAGGATTTGGGGACAAAGAAAGGACAATTGTTATCTGAAGCTCAAAGGAGCCTTCGAAAGTTATGTTTGGGTCTTCAAAGATTGGGACTTCAGTGAACTAAGCAGGTGACTGTGATTATTGTTTTCTCACAACATGTCTCTCCCTCATTTTTGTTTCTCCTCTTTTCCTGCCCCTTCTACCTGCAAACAATTGAGATGATCACTCCAATCCACATAACGCCTTTACAGTAAATCACTAGCCAGCTGTTATGCTCCGTCTTCAAAAATAGTATGGGTTTACAGTTTATTCTGTGCATGACTCAGCCACCAGCCAAAAAAAACAAAAAACAAAAAAACTAAATCTACAAACCTTCCAAAAATAAATATTAAAATGCTAGGAAAATAATCACTAATATAGGAAAAGGAAGCACCATCCCTTTCTTTGATTGCCACAGACCCTGGGAGGTAGATGGAGATCTTAAAAGGCATTGATAGAACATTCCAGCTCTGCTACATAACGCTCACCAGCAAATTGAAGCACTTAATTCTGTTAAGCTATATAACACCACTTCTTCTAAATCCAGTCATCAGATCCATGTTCATTTTGTGATAGTTAAAAAAAAAATTACAACCACATTTATGAATGTCACATTTATTGAACTACATAATTTTTAATATCACTTGTGTAGGTTTTATAGTTTGTTTTATTGTTTTAAAAGTCATTTGGGGCTCTAAAAGAACTAGGTTTTTCCGAAGTTGTCCTTATAATTTTTTTTCACACAGTCAGAACTAATAAAACAAAACTGTTGTAGCTATTTAATTCAAAATCTCTTGGAGTTTCAATATTTTTTCTCTGCTGGATACTAAAACCAATAAAGCTACATGAGATTTTAATTATATTCTGAATTAAACAAGACTCTCTCCAAAAATTTGGCACCATTTATTTTAGTCACTGCTATTATAAAAGAGACCAACCTTTGTAGGAAGAGAAGGTGGGTCTCACCTCTAATTTATCTAGTAAGAACTTTGGTAATTGTTTTGCAACTTCTTTTTTTTTTTTTAACAGATAAACAGTATGTTTATTAAACGCATTAAGACACATAAACTACAAATAGACAAATCAACTTATTTTCAATAATTAAATATACATAGAGGTAAAACACTAAATTAGCTAAAGCTTGAAAGCATGGTGGTTCAGTCAGTTAAGCATCTGCCTTCGGCTCAGGTCATGATCCCAGGGTCCTGGGATCGAGCCTGATATCTTCAGGTTCCCTGCTCAGCTGGGAGCCAGCTTCTCCCTCTCCCTCTGCCCCTACCCCCACCACCGCTTGTGCTGTCTGTCTCGCTCTGCTCTCTCTCTCTTCCTCTAATAAATAAATAAAATCTTTTTTGTAAAAGTTCTCATCACAAGAAAAAAATTTTAAAAAAAGAAAGCATCAGTGGATTTTATTATAGCAATTTGGTTCTATTTTTACTTATATTAAAAGTTTTATTACCTTCAAGTATTGGAATAACTAAATCATTGATTAAATCACATATCAAATCATTGTATTACATTTAATTTAAAACTTGACAAAATCTAATTATTGTTTTAGGGCTTTACTAACTTGCAAAATACTAATGTGATTAGATAGAAATGTCTCATCTGTGTCATGGATGGGATCAGAGCTCTGGAACACATGGGCAATAATCACCATGACATCGCTTCAGTGATGTCCACATTTCACATACTATACCGTACTTAGCACTGTAATGTGCGTGTGCTGATCATGGAAGTTTTGGTGAAGCTTATGCTATTTATTTGCCCAATTAAAAAAGTAAGGAACTCAATAATAAAAAGGGAACCCAATTTTTTTAATAGCAAAAGATCTGAATAGACATTTCTCCAAAGAAGAAACACACATGGATGGGGCACCTGGGTGGCTCAGTCAGTTAAGTGTCCAACTTTTGGTTTCAGCTAGGGTCATGGGATGGAGCCCCCGTCCGGCTCCACACTCAGTGCAGAGTCTGCTTGAGAATCTCTCTTTCTCCCTCTTCCCCCCATCCCCCCACTCGTGTGTGTGCCCTCTCTTTCTCAAATAAATAAATAAATAAATAGATAAATAAAATCTTCAAAAAACAAATGGCCAATAAGCACATGAAAAGATGTTCTATGTCACTACGTATGAGGGAAATGCAAATCAAAACCACAATAAGCTACTACTTCATACCCACTAGCATAATTTTTTAATCAGGAAATAACAAACGTTGGTAAAGTAGTGCAGACTTAGAATCCTCCTCCATTGCTGGTGGCAACGTAGAGCGAAGCAGCTGCTCCAGAGACAATCTGACAGTTCCTGACAAGTTTAAACATAGCGTTGCCATATGACCCAGTAGTTCCACTCCCAGGTACATACCCCAAAATGAAAATGTATGTCTGTACAAAAACTTACACACAAATGTTCATAGCAGAATTATAATACTCAAAAAGTGGAAACAACCCAAATGTCCATCAACCAGTGAGTGGATAAATAAAATGTGGGGCATCCTAGCAATGGAATATTATTTGGCAATAGAAAGGAATGAAGTACTGATCCACGCTACAACATGGATAACTTTGAAAACGATCACCCTGTCATGCAACCTTATTAACTGTATGATATTTTTACCAGTGTTATTGAGAAACAATTGACATACCTCACTGTATAAGTTTAAGGCATACAGCATGATGACTGGATATACACATATTGTGAAATGATTACCACAGTAGGTTAAGGTAACACCCATCTTCTCATATAGGTACAATAACAAGAAAAGAAAGACGAGAGAAATAATTATTTCTGCTTGTGATGAGAACTCTTAGGAGTTACCCTCTTCCCGACTTTCCTGTACCATGAGCAGTGTTAGCTATAGTCATCACGTTGTACATTGCATCCCTAGTACTTATCTATCTTATAACTAGGGTTTTGTACCTTTTAACCATCTTCCTTCAATTCCCCACCCTCCACCCCCCACCTTTGGTAGCCACAGTTTGATCTCTTTCTCTTAGAGGTGTTTTGTTTTGTTTAGATTCCACATGCAAGTGAGATTGTATAGTATTTGTCTTTCCCTGTCTGACTTATTTCTCTTAGCATAATGCCTTCTTAGCATAATGCCTTCAGGGTCAATTCATGTTGTCATGGAACTAGAATTTCCTTATTTTTTGTGGCTGAATAATATTTCATATATTTATCCATTCATCCATTGATGACACTTAAGTTGTTTCCATGTCTTGGCTGTTGTAAATAATGCTGCTATGAATATCATGAGAGTGCAGATATTTTTTTGAGGTAGGGTTTTTATTATCTTTGGATATAGTCCCAGAAGTGGAATTGCTGGATCATATAGTAGTTTTATTTTAAATTTGGCGAGGATCCTTCATACTGTTTTCCATAGTGGCCTTACCAATTTACAATACCACCAACAATACACAAGCATTCCCTTTTCTCCATATCTGTGCCAGCATTTACTGTCTCTTCTCTTTTTTATGATGGTAATTCTAACAGGCATGAGGTGATATCTCATTGTGGTTTGAATTTGCATTCCACTGATGAATGATGTTGAGCGTCTTTCCATGTACCTGTTAGCCTTTCATATAACTTTTTTGGAGAAATGTCTCTTCGGGTTCTTTGCTTGTTTTTAAAGTGGATTGTTTGTTTTTTGTTATTGAATTGTATGGATTCTTTATATGTTTTGGATACTAACCCTAATCAGATATATGATTTGCAAACATTTTTTCCGTTGTTCTTTCACTTTGTCGATTTATTTTCTTGTGCAGAAGCTTTTTGGTTTGACGTCATCCCACTTGTTTATATTTTATTTTGTTTCTTTGAAAACATTTTGCTATGTGAAAGAAGCCAGACACAAATACCCCTGATGAACACAGATGCAAAAATCCTCAATAAGGGGCACCTCGGTGGGTTGGTTGATTAAGCATCTGACTCTTGATTTGGGCTCAAGTCATAATCTCAGGGTCATGAGATGGAGCCCAGCGTAAGGCTCTATGCTGGGCATGGAGCCTGCTTAAGATTCTCTCCCTCTCCCGCTGCCCTTCGTACACACCCTCTATCTCTCAAAAAAAAAAAAAAATCCTCAATAGAATACTAGCAAACCAAATTCAACAATACATTTAAAAAAATCATTCACCACAATCAAGTGGGATTTATTCCTGTGTTGCAAGTGTGGTTAAATATCCGCAAATCAATCAACATGGTACATCACATCAATAAGAGAGAGGATAAAAATTATATGATCATTTTAATAGATGCAGAAAAAGCATTTGACAAAGTATAATATCTATTCATGATTTTAAAAAATCCCTCAACAAAGTAGGTTTAGAGGGAACATACTTCAACATAATAAAAGCCATATATGAAAAACCCACAGCTAAAATAATCCTCAGTGGGGAAAACTGAGAATTTTCCCTTAAGATCAAAAACAAGATAAGGATGTCCACTCTCACCACTTTTATTCAACATAGTACTGGAAGTCCTAGCCACAACGGACAACAAAAAGAAATAAAAGGACTCCAAGTCAGGAAGGAAAAAGTACAACTTTCACTATTTGCAGATGACATGATACTATATATAGAAAACCCAAAAGACTCCACCAAGAAACTGCTAGAATTGGTAAACAAATTCAATGAAGTTACAGGATACAAAAATCAATGTACAGAAATCTGTTGCACTTCTATACACCAATAATGAAACAACAGAAAGAGAAATTAAGAAAAGAGCCTGGGGGCAGGGGGGATGCTGGCTGGTTCAGTTGATGGAACATGCAACTCTTAATTTCAGGCTTGTGGGTTTGAGCCCCATGTTGGGTGCAGAGATTGCTTAAAAATAAATCTTAAGGGGTGCCTGGGTGGCTCAGTTGGTTAAGTGTCCGACTGTTGATTTTGGCTCAGGTTGTGATCTCAGGGTCATGGGATCAAGCCCCAAGTCAGGCTCTGCACTCAGTTCAGAATCTGCTTGTCCCTCCCTCCCCTCTGTCTCTCCCCCCAGTTGCACATCCACATACTCTCTCTCTAAAATAAATAAATAAATCTTTTTAAAAAATAAAAAATCTTAGAAAAGAAAAGAAAATAATCCCATTTACAATTGCACCAAAAATAATAAGATACCTGGGAATAAACCTAACCAAAAAGGTGAAAGACCTGTACTCTGAAAACTATAAAACACTGAGGCAAGAAATTGAAGAGTACACAAAGAAATGGAAAGACATTCCATGCTCATGGATTGGAAGAGCAAATATTGTTAAAATGTCTATGCTACCTAGAGCAATCCTCCACAGATTTAATGCAGTCCCTATCAAATATCATCAACATTTTTCTCAGAACTAGAACAAAGAGTGCTAAAATTTTTATGGAACCACAAAAGATCCCAAACAGCCAAAGCAATCTTGAAAAAGAAGAACAAAACTGGAGCTATCACAATCCCAGATTTCAAGATATACTACCAAGCTATTGTAATCAAAACAGTATGGTACTGGCACGGAAAAAGACACCATTGATCAATAGAACAGAATAGAAAACCCAGAAATAAATCCATAACTATATGGTCAATTAATCTTCGACAAAGTAGGAAAGAATATCCAATGGTAAAAAAACCAGTCTCTTCCACAAATGGTGTTGGGAAAACTGGACGGAAACATGCAAAAGAAACTGGATCACTTTTACACCATACACAGTAATAAATCCGAAATGTATTAAAGACTTGAATGTGAAAGCTGAAACCATAAATACCCTAGAGGAGAACACAGGCAGTAACCTCTTTGGCATTGGCTGTAGCAACTTTTTTCTAGATACGTCTCCTGAGACAAGGGAAACAAAAGCAAAAATAAACTATTGGGACTATAAAAGCTTCTGCACAGTGAAGGAAACAATCAACAAAACTAAAAGGCAACCTACAGAATGGGAGAAGATATTTGCAAATGACATATCCAATAAAAGTTTAGGTTCCAAAATATATGAAGAACTTACAAAAACCAACACCCAAAAAACAATCTAATTCAAAAATGGCCAGAAGACAAATAACATAGTTGATTAGCAAATTTGGTATGTTATACATATTATTTACTGTATTCTTACAATAAAGTAAGCTAGAGGGAAGAAAAAGAATGATCATCTCTTAAGAGATGGTATAAGAAATAAAAAATAGTTTTAAGGAAAAAAATTGGCAGATTCTTCCTCAAAAAATTAAAAATAGAGGGACGCCTGGGTGGCTCAGTAGGTTAAGCATCTGCCCTCAGCTCAGATCATGATCCCAGGGTCCTGGGATCAAGTCCTGCAATGGGCTCCTTGCTCAGTGAGGAATCTGCTTCTCTCTCTACCTGCTGCCCCCCCCAATTGTGCTTGCTGTCTCTCTGTCTCTGACAAATAAGTAAAATCTTTTTAAAAAATTAAAAATAGAACTACCCTATGATCCAGGAATCACACTACTGGTTATTTACTCAAAGAATGCAAAACACAAATTGGAAAGGATATATGCAACCCTATGTTTATAGCAGGATTTTTTACAATAGCCAAATTATGGAAGCAACACAAGTGTCCATCGACAGGTGAATAGATAAAGAAGATGTGGTATAGATATACAATGGAATATTATTCAGCCATAAAAAAGAATGACATCTTGCCATTTGCAACAACATGTTTGGAGCTACAGAAATAAGAGAATAAGTGAAATAAGTCAGTTGGAGAAAAACAAATACCATATGATTTCACTCATATGTGGAATTTAAGAAATAAAACAAATGGGGGCGCCTGGGTGGCACAGCGGTTGAGCGTCTGCCTTTGGCTCAGGGCGTGATCCCGGCGTTATGGGATCGAGCCCCACATCAGGCTCTTCCACTATGAGCCTGCTTCTTCCTCTCCCACTCCCCCTGCTTCTGTTCCCTCTCTCGCTGGCTGTCTCTATCTCTGTCGAATAAATAAATAAAATCTTAAAAAAAAAAGAAATAAAACAAATGAACAAATGGGTAAAAAAAAAAAAAGGGAGAGAAACCAAGAAACAGACTCTCAAGTATAGAGAACAAACTGATGGATGCCATGTGGGGGGCATGGGTGAAATAGGTGAATGAGACTAAAGAGGACACTTACCATGATGAACACTGAGTAATGTAGACAATCATTGAATCATGGGTGGTGGCTCAGTTGGTTAAGAGTCTGCCTTGGCTTAGGACCTGATCTCCAGGTCCTGGGATCAAGCCCCACATCCGGCTTCCTGATCAGCAGGTAGTCTGCTTCTCTCTCTCTCTCTCCCTCTGCCCTTCCCCACTGCCCATTCTCTCTCTCTCTCAAATAAATACATAAAATCTTTTTAAAAAGGGAGTTACTGAATCACTATATTGTACACCTGAAACTAATATAATACTGTGTGTTAAGTATACTGGAATTAAAATTAAAAAGTTAATAAAATGTAAAAAAAGGAAATAGAAAACAAGAGGAAAAAAGGAATTTTCAGAAGGAATGAGGACAAGAGCAGCAATCATGGGGCCAATGGCAGTGGCCTTGCTGTGGTGACAGCAGCAGTGGAAGCGACAGGGGTAGGAATGAAAAGCAGCATCTCCTATACTTGGTGGCTTGGGCATGGAGCTGTACATAGTTTGGCACCTTTCTCTTTCATGGTCTTCAGGAGCGATGACTGTGGAAAGGGAGCAGGAGGGTGTCACACGTGGAGTCACAGCTTTGGCAATGATAGGAGGCTAGCCACACAATGACTATCAGCTCATGACTTTCCACTTGATTAAATCTCCAAGGCTGGAAGCCTACACCACGTTTGCTACATGGTCCAGCAGATTAGCTCCATTTTATAGTTGAGGAAGTAGGCTCAGAGAAGTTAAACAAGTCGTACAAAGGCACAGAGCTAATGAACAACAAAACAAGGTTTTAACCTCAGATATGACTCTTAAATAAGAACTTTCTGTGATTCAATAAATCCTTGCTATTGGCTAAGCGATGTTAATGTGTGAAAGTACTGTTTTTAAACAAGAACCCCATATCTATCACTTTATTCCCTGGGTATGCACCCATTCCCTGATGATCGAGGATATTAAAGTGAAGAACGGGAAGTCTCCATGAAAGCAAAAAAAGAGAGCAAAATGATTGGATTAAATCGAAACCTATAAGCAAGTATATATTGTCCATTATGATCGGGCACATACATAAGTAGACACCGTATGTGTAAAATTATTAACCAGTTAGCACGTTTAAAATAAATTTGATTTCTACCCCCTTTTATTTGAAAATTATAATTGCACTATGTTATTTCAAGCTCCGTATATTTAAAAAATTTCAATTATAGTTTAATTATCCAATATTTTATTTTAAATAAGTCATAGATACATTTCATGTAAAGGATAGGAAATAGGCCTATTATATGCCTTCACCAAAAATTCAGGAAAAGATTGTTAGGCTCATCAATCCTATTCCTATTGATAAAAAGAAAAATCAGTGATTCTGAAAGGGCAGCTTGATTTTGTTTTCACTATCCTAATTTTGAGTTATCCAACCAAGTGATGTACATAATTCAATGAGAAAAGAACAACAGCCATTTGAAATAATATATTTTTTAAAGATTTTATTTACTTATTTATTTGACAGAGAGAGAGAGAGCACAAGCAAGGGGAGTAGCAGGCAGAGGGAGAAGCAGGCTCCCTGAGGAGCAGAGAGCCAGACTTGGGGCTCGATCCCAGGACCCTGAGATCATGATCCGAGCTGAAGGCAGACACTAACCAACTAAGCCACCCAGGCACCCCGAAAATAATATTTTTAATAGAATATCTATGAAGTCGTTTTGCTAGTATCTCTTCTTTCTCTTCCTCTTTGGGGGAAAATGTCTCAAGTGAGATCTGCTGCTTATGTTCCTACTGAACGAAAGCCACTTACTTCATCAGATACTGCACCAAGCCAAGGGATGGCAACAAGATTTTAAGTTTCCTTCAAAACAAAAGCTTTTGAGGAAGGGGGTTCGAGTAAACCTAAGAAGATATCAGATCAAATTCTTACTTTCCTAGGTCTCTTCAAGTACTCATTGGGGAAGTATCTTGAAGGCATAGAAGGTGACCAGAAAGACTGGGAGAGACTTTTGACTGGCAAGAGGCAAGAAGAAATGTAAGTAAACATAAAACAATTTCGTTTGGGGCGCCTGGGTGGCACAGCGGTTAAGCATCTGCCTTCGGCTCAGGGCGTGATCCCGGCGTTGTGGGATCGAGCCCCACATCAGGCTCTTCCCCTATGAGCCTGCTTCTTTCTCTCCCACTCCCCCTGCTTGTGTTCCCTCTCTCGCTGGCTGTCTCTATCTCTGTCGAATAAATAAATAAAATCTTTAAAAAAAAAAAAATTTCGTTTAAGAAGAGTAGAATAGGAACAAAATAGGCACATATTTGAAAAGGAAATCTCTCTTGAACTCAGTTCCACTATTTGACAAATCAGACAATGTTAATGCGAGATTACACTTTTTTTTTTTTAAAGATTTTTTATTTATTTATGTGACAGAGAGACAGCCAGCGAGAGAGGGAACACAGCAGGGGAGTGAGAGAGAGGAAGAAGCAGGCTCCCAGCGGAGGAGCCCGATGTGGGACTCGATCCCGGAACGCCGGGATCACGCCCTGAGCCGAAGGCAGACGCTTTTAACGACTGCGCTACCCAGGCGCCCCGCGAGATTACACTTATTCTGCTCCTGCCTAGGACATAGAATTGCCTTGATTGGAAAAAAAGCAACAATAATCTAATTAGAAGAAAGCCATTTTAAATAGAAAAAACATAGATAATGAAAAGGAAAGAGCTCTACCACGCAAACTAACCAAAGGTGGCTGGATGGTGTCTCCGGCGGTTGAGTATCAGACTCTGGATTTCAGCTCAGGTCATGAGCTCAGGGTCGTGAGCGTTGGGCTCCACACGGGGCATGGAGCCTGCTTAACATTCTCTCCCTCTCCCTTTGCCCCCTCCTCTCATGTGTACTCTCTCTTAAAAAGAAAAATTAAAATTTAAAAAAGATGACTGGATTCTCTACATTAACATAAAAGTTGACTTTAGAATAAGCAATATCACCAAAGATGGGGCGCCTGGGTGGCTCAGTCGTTAAGCGTCTGCCTTCAGCTCAGGGTGTGATCCCACCTTCTGGGATCGAGCCCCACATCAGGTTCCTTGACTGGGAGCCTGCTTCTTCCTCTCCTACTCCCCCTGCTTGTGTTCCCTCTCTCGCTGGCTGTCTCTCTTTATCAAATAAATAAATAAATAAAATCTTAAAAAAAAAAAAGCAATATCACCAAAGATAAAGAGGGACACCATATACTGATAAAGGGGTCAATTTACCAAGAAGTATAACAATTCTAAATATGTATGTACCTTACAATGGAGGTGCTAGAAACTGAAAGAACAAATAAACACGTTTACACTTATAGAGAGTTCAACATTTTAGTTAACAGAACTAGACAAAAAAATCAGTAAGGCTAGAGAAGCCCTGACAACCTTATTAACCAACTTGACTTAACTGACAGTTATAGAAAAACCCATCCCATGATAGGAGAATATATTCTTTTCAAGTTTAATATTTTACTTACACTTAATTACCAAAGTCTAATATTAATCAGAACCTTTACTACCTCCCACACAACCAAAGAATCTTAGAACCCCTTAACACAGGGTACCTGGGTAGCTCAGTCCATTAAGCATCTGACTTCAGCTCAGGTCATGAGCTCAGGGTCCTGGCATTGAGCCCTGGGTCTGGCTCTGTGTTCAGCGGGGAGCCTGCGCCTCCCCCTGCTCATGCTCTCTTTCTCATATAAATAAAATCTTAAAAAAGAAAAAAGAACCCCTAATGCCTCTTACCCTTCTTCCATCTCATGTGCTATTCTTGAGAATTGTATGCCCTACAAAACACTGTTACTGTTTCACAGTGATTATTTACCTTTTCCGATCCATTTATATTTTCCATTGCTCTTTATTCTTTCCTACATCTCTGAGATGCCATTTGGTATCATTTTCTTTTTGCTTAAAGAACACCCTTTAATATTTCCTTTAGTTGCCAGTTTGGTGGTGACAAAATTAATCTTCAATGTTTTTTTTAGACATAGAAGATGCCTTTAATGCACCATCATTCCTAAAAAATATTTTTCATTAGGTATAGAATTCAATGACGACAGTTATTTTCTTTATTCTTTTTTTTTTTTATTAAGATTTTATTTATTTATGTGACAGAGAGACAGCCAGCGAGAGAGGGAACACAGCAGGGGAGTGGGAGAGGAAGAAGCAGGCTTCCAGCGGAGGAGCCCGATGTGGGACTCGATCCCCGAACGCCGGGATCACGCCCTGAGCCGAAGGCAGACGCTTAACGACTGCGCTACCCAGGCGCCCCTTCTCTATTATTTCTTAATTTTTTATTTCACTAATCTCCACTCTAATCTTTATTGTTTCCTTCCTTATGTTTGTTTTGAGTTTAGTTTGCACTTCTTTTGCAACTTTTTTTTTTAAGATTTTATTTATTTGTTTGAGAAAATTGAGACTGCGGGTGGGGGAGGGGCAGGGAGAGCAGGAGAAGGACAAGCAGACTCCCACCCTACTGAGCCACCCCGGCACCCACCCTTCTTTTGCAACTTTCTTAAGGCGGAAGATCACTAACTCAGGCAGGTGCTAT
The DNA here is from genome assembly GCF_024610735.1 of Ursus americanus. Taxonomy (NCBI): domain Eukaryota; kingdom Metazoa; phylum Chordata; class Mammalia; order Carnivora; family Ursidae; genus Ursus; species Ursus americanus. The sequence continues at coordinate 33,680,992 of NC_142132.1, forward strand.
GCAAACCATGGCTGTGGCTTATTTTCAACAAATGCCCCAAGAAAAAAGGCTGTTCACACTGAGCAAGGTCGGAGTCAGGTCAAATAAAGACTGGCCCTTGAATGCAGGATTTCCAGAGAACTGCCAGATAGGTCAAATAATAACAGTTATCTGAAAATGGTGTCTTCAGGGAGCTCCAAACCTGATCCACCCCAGGCAGGGGCTGCTAGGCTACTGGTTTTCGCTGTGATTGTGGGACTGTTGGTTTTCAAGGCTAATGAGGAGCTGGGGAGAGTAATGAGACTAGATAGAGTTAAAATACCACTAAACTCATCATTTTAACCAAATTACAACCTTCAAAAATATAAACAAATAAATGCTCCTTGGATTATTCCAAGCCTTTGGTTAATTGCCAGAATTCTGAAACATTGGGACAAATTCTCTCCAGCTCTCATTGCTTTTATGGAGGCCCTTCCTCCAGCATTCCTGCTGACTTTATCGAAGTTCTGCATTACTTTGAAGCTGTCGTTCCACTGTCTTGCTTCCTTTCTTTCTATTGCAAAGTCAGCAGTCGGTCTAATTGTTTTTCCTGTGAAAATAAGGTCTTTTTTCACTCTAATTACATATAAGATTTTTTCTTTATTGTTGGCTTTTAGCAGTTTAACTATGGTGTACCTCGGTGTGCCTTGATGTTCATCCTGCTTGAGATTTACAGAGCTTTGGTCATTCTCTCTTCTCCCTTTGGAGGCTCTAATTACATGTATGTCAGACCTTTTCACTATACCATTTTTTTTGTTTGTTTCTTGACTGTTTGTCTTGTTATATGCTTCAGTGTAACTATTTTCTTCTAAACTATCATACACTTTTTAAAACTCCCTTTAACTCTATTCAGCAAACTAAGCCCATTCTGTGTTTATAATTTGTTGTATTTTTCAGTTCTAGAATTTCCATCTGACTTTTTGTAATTTCCAGTTATCATCCAAAATAGTTCATGTCTTTAAATTCTTTAAATGTCTGATTTTGAAAGATCTTATTTGCAGCTCCATTTGCTGAAATTTCTGATTTGTTTCCATTATCTTTCTTTTTTTTTTTTTTTTTTTTTTTTGGTTTAGGTCTGTCTCCTTGTATACGAAGCTATTTTTCAAAGGAGTAAAAAACAGCTGTGTTTTATGAGCAAACAATGTACACATTTTTATTTTTTTAGAGAGAGACAGAGAGAGAGCATGCGAGTGGGGGTGGGGGAGGGTTTTTTTGTTTTGTTTTTTTTAAGATTTTACTTATTTGAGAGAGTGAGTGTGCCATCTTGTTCTTTTCTGTTTTTACTCTAGCTATCCTTGTGGATATGAACTGGTGCCTCACTGCGGTTTTGATTTGCATTTCCTTGAAGACTACACTCTTATGCTTTCACGATTCTGTCTTGAGCTTTTGACAGTTTCAATATATAATGTGTCTTGTGGATTTCGTGAACTTCTTGGATGTAAAGATTCAAGTGTTGTAATGAATTTGAGAAGTTTCTAGCTATCGTATCTTCAAGTAGTCTTTCTGCCCATTTCTCTCTTCTTCTGGTACGCCCATTTTGAGAATGTTGGTATGATCCATTGTGCTCCACAGGTCTCTTAAGCTGTTTATTTTCCTCCATTCTTCTTTCTTTCTGCACTTTGGATTAGACCATTTTGATAACCTAGCTTCAAGTTCGCTGGTTCTTTCTACTGTTCACTCACGTCTGCTGTTGGAACCCTCTAGTGTTTTGTGTGTGTGTGTGTCTATATTTCAGTTTTGATACTTTTCAGCTCAAAATTTGTATGGCTCTTTTTTAGTTTTACTGATATTCTTGATTTGTTGAGACATTGTCCTCCTGAATTCCTTTAGCTCTATGAGCATATTTGAGACAGTTCATTTAAAGTTCGATGTTTATGCTTCATAAGGGATGTGTGTTAATTTCTTCTGTAAATGGGCCATACTTTCTTTGCATACTTCTTAGTTTTTTGTTAAAAATTTTTAGTATTGGGGCACCTGGGAGGCTCAGCGTTCAACTCTCGGTTTCAGCTCAGGTCATGATCTCAGGGTTGGGGGATCAAGCCCAGCATTAAGCTTCCCATTCAATAGGGAATCTGCTTGAGATTCTTTCCCTCTTCTCTCGCTTCCCCTCTACCCCTCCCCTGCTGGCGTGCACACACGCTCTCTCTCCCAAATAAATAAAATCTTAACATTTTTTTAGTATCACAATGTGCTATTCTGGAAATCAGCTTCTTCATGTCTCAGGGTTTGTTTTTGTTGCTTACTGTGGCTCTAACGGTTTGTTACTTTTCTAAACTATTTCCAAATCTCAATTCTTTTACTTAAGTAGTCTCTGGTCTCTTTTTGCTTGCATTCAGCTAGTATTACTGCTGCAGATTTCCTTGAATGCCAATAACCAAAACATAAAACAAGAAAGAAAAAAAAGAAAGAAAGAAAAAAAAATCCTCCCAGTTTTTGTAGACTGTTGGAGCACACTTTCAGTGCTTAGCTAGGCCATTTAAAATCTGCGTTAGCTTTCACTTTCTGCTTGTGCTGAACCTAGAAATAAGTCAGCAATAGTGAAAGCTTAGGTATTCTCTAAGTACACAAACTGGCCTGGACATGAGTGGTTTTCTCAATTCCCCAATACACATTTTCTTTGAAAGGCCTAATTTCCGTAAGAAATTCTCTGCTGTCTTTTCCCTCTCAGGCTTTAAGCACTCCTTTATTTTACCTCAACTATCATCTTTTGCTGCAGTAGCAGCAGGTTATTCATTTGCCTTGTCATAGTTTTGAGAAATGCCTGCCACTTTTCCACCTGGGTTGTGAATTAGATGAAACGGAGGCAAGTGCCTTGCTCCAGGCCTTCAGATTGCCCCAGACAGCACCATTTTTTGAGATTAAGACATCCCCTGTGCCCTCAGGACCAGTGAACAGGGTCCCCCCACTCTGAGAATGTGGGTTGCTGTCTGTCTTCAAGACCACCATGGAGCTGGGAAGGGGAATGGAGCAAGGGCAAATGAAACACCAAAAAGATTTCCTCGTTTTTAGCTTGCCTTCTCTTGATCGAGCACTTGCTGGGTTGCTATAAACCTAGTTCTGACCAAGTTGTCTCTGAACATTTTTGCCTCAGGAAGAATGAGTCCTTGAAGCTACCTACTCTATTTTTGCTGATGGTTATTTTTTGAGTGCTTGATAGTGTATATGAAAAATTGTAGAGCTAATTTAAGGCTTAGGATGTTAAAATTGTCCAGCGATTTGGGGTGCCTGCCTGGCTCAGTCCGTGGAGCTTGTGACTCTTCATCTCGGGGTTGTGAGTTTGAGCCCTATGTTTGGTGTGGCACCTACTTAAAAAACCTCTCCAGTGGTTTACTTTTGCTCGTCACTTGCATTGGCACTCTTAGAGAACTTTACATCGTCAGGAAACAGATACTTACAGCTGGACATCAGGCCCTGTGAGCACCGATCTGTTTCTCATTAATCTTATCCTTGGGGTTAGTTCTTAGAGTCCGACTGAAGGAGCCGGGGATGTTTACTAAGGCCCTTCATCCTAGGTGGTATCTGTGTGGAAGTATATTTAGGAATTTTGGAACAATGTAAACAGACCCCACTGCCAAATAAGAAATAATAGGGCAAGCAAGTTAATATACAAACCAAATTTATTAATGGAGTTACTGAGGGCAGTTTCTTTTGTTAGATATTATCCATAGCTTATGTTGACATCTGATTTTGCAGATAATTGTATCATTATTTTTATTAAGGCAATTAATACTCTGCAAGGTAAATTTAGTTCCTTGAAGTAGCAAGTTTTCTAATTCTCCAATTAGGTTTGGCTTTACTTAGCTACCACAGTCAAATCTCTCTAAATTTATACACTTAACTTGATGTAGGCACAAAATTTTTTCTTTGCCTATATTCCTTCTAAGTGTACTTGCTCTTCATGCTGAAAAATCTCAGCTTCCAGAAATTTGGCTGCTAGATCAAAATTGTCAGGACCCTTCTAAGGGTTAAGATTTCACTAAAGAAAAATATACATATTCATATTTTATTATATACAAAGAACAAAGTTTCATCAGGTAAGCAAAAGGATATAAATTATAGTCATAATTAAGTTTCAAAAAGCCCTTAAATCACTGGGACCTTCCGCACAACATATAGGCCTCAGAGCCATTAATCAGAGTTCTTGGTGGTTCTCCCATAAGAGTAATCTATAAGCTAGAGAAGCTGGCTTTTTACAAACTCTGTGGGGGCTGATGCGTTAGGCCTCATAAAGGAATGCTTTTACATCTAGGAGAAAACAAACTAAAAATATTGAAGGAAGGACTACTTCTAGAGTTGTTTATTTTTGACAGTAACTTTAGAACCACAGAAAGTGTTAAAGACTTCTAGGTAAAATTCACTTTATCTCATAAAAATGGATACCATTTTGTAGCTCTACAAATGGTTTGGTCACAAATGAAAAAGGAGAAAGTGAGCTGAGAATGCAGAATGGGAAAGTCTAGGGAAGGAGGTAAGCAGATACAGACATAATTCAATCATAGCAAGAAAAGTACAGAGATGGTCCTTCCCAAGACTGAGTTGGCAATATTTACCCATGTAAGTTAAAGCCTAGAAGAACAGTGCAACTTCTATATATGTGCTGCCTCGTGATATACAAGAAAAATATTTTTCCTTTTTTTATTATTTTTCTTTTTTTTTTGAGAAAAATATTTTTCATTTTTTAGGAAAGGGCTATTTTATATCAAAAGCTAAAAATACATATTTACTCAATGCAAGTCCCAAATAAAACCCAACTTAATACACAGTGAACTACAGGGATGACAGAAAAATGAGTAGACATATTAAATCCAACTAAATTTACAGTATTGCCTTGATATTCTCTGCTAGTTTTTTACTATACATAAGGCTCAAGTTCTGAAGTTATAGGTTTAATTTTTCATTTTTCTTAAAAATGGAATCACCAATCCTCAAGTTAACTAAAGATTTATCTGGGCTCGTAGAGGTAGTCTGCTCCTTGTAACAGAATGCTCTGTAGTTTCTTCCACTTTAGACCTCTCCACTGAATTAATGCTTCTGTTTTCTTTGTCTTTTCCATGTGATTTTTTATGCTGTGGACATAAGGGGAGAAATTAAGTCAATATAAAGTAACATGTGATACATATTAGCTACACTCTATTTTCAGAGTTCTCTGGGTTACAGGCAAGAAATTAAGGGTGGAAAAGGCTCAGCACAAATTGGAGCCAACAATTTGTTGGGCAAGTAGGAATGAATGCCTTCTTCATCTTACCATCAATGGAAGGAGTGAGGTGAAAGAATTATTAAGTTTCTGCATGATTTTCCAAGGCATAATTATAGATTTTACTGTAGGGCAGGGTTTCTCAACAGGGAGCAATTTTACCCCCCAGAGGACATTTGGTAATATCTGGAGACATTTTTGGTTGTTGAAACTAGGAGGTGCTACTGGCTTCTAGTGGGTAGAAGCCAGGGATGCTGCTAAACATCATATAATAACGAGACCGTCCACCACTGACAAAGGATCATCCAGCTCCAAATGTCAACAGTGCTGCTACTGAGAAATCCTGCTCCAGGAAAACGGAGACCTGATATCATGCAAAAGAGGCAGTTCTATTTTAGGGAGAGAATCTGAGCTATGGCTACCTCAAGACATTTTTTTAAACTGTATTTTACCTTTTCTCTTAAACTTATTTCATATTTTTCACTTAGGAATTATATTTCATTGGAATTCTCATATTTGCCCATAGAGAGCTTTAGGAGACTAATGACATTCATTACAGAACCAATCATCCATGCTGAGACAAATCATAAATCAACTTCAGAATTTCAAACCCAGAAAATTTCCCCCCATGAGGCTGCTAGCAGGGAAAAAATAATTTTCAGACATTAGCTGAAGGTCTAAAATCCAATCCCAAATCTTTTCTGGTACTGTAGGGCCTTCCCTGCCATAGCTGAACCACTAAATCTAGCCTTCAAAATGCCATAAACAGTAGTAAAAGGATTTCCAGCTAGGGCATTAAGTAGTCACTAGAATTCTCTTTTCTTAACTTTCCTTCTTTCCTTAACTTTAAAGATAGAAGAGAGGGTTGAAAAATGAAAAGAAATGTATTTAGAGTTCTCTCGTAGTAAAGAATAAAGCAAAAGGTAGGAAGGATTTGGGGATAAAAGTACCTTGAGGCAAAGAGAGAGGAATTCAACAGAAATTAAGCTAGAAGTTTTAACAGCTTAAATCACAGATGGAGGGTCGTTAGGCCTTGGTGGGAAGATCTGTAAGTCTATGAGGTACACGAACATACACTTATCCGAAACAGCACTTTGACTGTAAACTGTAGACATCAGTGTCCTTTGTGAGAAAATCCTTCCTTCACAGAGTGTGTCTAGGCTCAGGTCTTCCAAATAAAGGGAAAGATGCCGGGCAGTTTATGGTGCCATGCCCCCAACAGTGTCGAAAAGGAGTTAGGAAAGGTCACAGGGTTTAACTGCACAACATCAAGGCAGGTGAGGAGCTCAGGAAACATGGGGACTCCTTAACAAGAGAAAAGCCTCAGGTAGGAGTAACTATTGTAACGTGAGAGGCCTTCAATCTCTGTCTTTTAAACCTCTTGGCTTTCAAATCTGAGTATGAGCAGACATAGGCTCCAGGACTTTGTGTCAAAGGCGGAGGGAAGAGAGAAGTGACTGCTCTCAGTATCCGTTCTGCGTATGCAGGAAGCAGAAAGGGGAAAACTATAATAGCTAAAGAGCACTATCTGAGGATGGAGAGTAAGTTAAACTTTGCCTTTAATTTTCCTACAGAAAACCCCTGATCAATGATCATATTTGTGTAAATAATTTAAATCAGAAAAGTTAACAAGCTATCCCAAAGGAATGACAACCCACTCTGCTGTTCCACCCGTCGAGAGTGACGGCTTCACATCCAGCAGCCAGTGACTGACTTCCATCAGATGTGGAAGGGTTACGGGGATCACGTACCTGGAAAAACGGAACCCCACCACCTGACGAACAATCCACACTAGCATCCACAGCTGGCTCCTGGCTTGGAGGTTCTTCAAGAGAGCGCCCGAGAACTGACTTTTCTTCATCCAAGTCCTAAAATAAGAAGGTGATGAGGGAGTGATTAAGTCCAAGGACTTAAAAATCTTCACAAAAGTAAGCGCAGCTTTCTTCTTTGAAAATAACACCATGTCCACTGTATAAAAGTTAAACCTCAACCAAATTAGTAGGAAGTGTAAAAAATAATAAGGGGTGCCTGGCTGGCTCAGTTGGAAGAGTATGGGACTCTTGATCTCGGGGTCACAAATTCGAGCCCCATGTCGGGTGTAGAGATAACTTAAATTAAAAAAAACTTTGAAAATAAAAAAAAATAATGAAAATAATCCCAAATATGTTTTCTCATAGAGAAGTACCTGTAATAAAATGTTAAAAGTCATAATCTCAGAATAGGGGGATTACAATTTATTTTTTATTTTCTACTCCCAACTTGTCTGTCTATAATTACCACAGCTAAGAGCACAGATTGTGGAAGTCTTCTAGGTATCAATTCCAACTCCATCCGTGACTTGGGACAAGGTAATTCTTAATTTCCTCACCTCTAAAATGGGGATAGTACTAGCACCCACTTCATAAGGCTACTGAGAATATTAACTGAATAAATATATACGTAAAACACTTAGAACAGACTGGCACATAATAAGCACAACATAAATATTGGTTATTATCATTATTACTTGAATAATAAAAAATAGCCAGAGTAAAAGCAACAGGCTTAAGGGTAAAATGACTACCATTAATGCGAAAGGGTAGGATTTAAGGGCAAAGAATAAAATTCTTCATATGAAGTTGATGACCTAAGGAGTTTATGCAAGAGTTCTAAAATTACACTTAAAATTTTACCTGACTGATGTCTTCCTTGCTGTTTTCCGAACAGTTCAGCATCATTAACAGTTCAGGCTGCTTCCTTTTCAACTGATCAAGGAGCTGTTCACGTGGTTCGGTTCTCACCAGCGTTGATGGGTAGAAGTAATTCTTCCTCTGTGGTGTCGTACCTTTAGTGGACATTACATAAATGGGAAAAAATTGAAGTGTGGGATATGAGTAAGATTTTTTTTTTTTATATTAGAATGTATACTTCCCAATGAGTCTCTGTCTTCCAAAGATCTAACCATTGCCGCACATGGGAATCAGTCTTGTTACTTGTCAGGCATAGGTTGCTTACAACTACTAGTTTCTAACTTGACAAATGATCTTAAATAGACTCAACTATTTTCAGGATTCAGCCTACCCCCAAACATGAAATTATCCATCTCTGAGGATGTACAAAAGATGGGTTGTAGGCTCTAAAAGGAATCGAAGTGTTCTGAGAAATGGCAGCATTCCTGGAATAAGAGTACAGTTTTCCCCAAAAAGATCTTGAGTAGGATAATCATTTCACTGTAAATTTGGTGGCATCTAAATATTAACCAATTACATTTCTTTTTTTTTGATGATGATGATTTTATTTATTTATTTGAAAGAGAGGGAGAGAGAACAAGCAGGGGGAGGGGCAGAGTGACAAGCAGACTGCTCACTGAGCAGAGTCCAACACAGAGCTCGATCCCAGGACCCTGAGATCATAACCTGAACTGAAGTTAGATACTCGACCTACTGAGCTACCCAGGCGCCCTCCAATTACATTTCTTTATAATGAACTCATGCTCTCATATTTTACACAAGCACTTGCCTTTTTCCTTAACATTTATATTCCTAATTTCATTGAAAAGTGGAAATAAATATTACGGGACTCTTGTGGAAAAAATAAATGAACATTCTTTAGCATCATCTCCTTTTAGAATTGCTATATATATATATATATATACTTTTTTTTTTTAAAGCTTTGAAGCATAATTTACATACCATAAAATCTACTCAGTGATTTTTAGTAAATTTACAGGGTCTGCAACCCTAAATGCAATCCAAAGAATAGTTCGATTACTCACCCTGTTAAATAGCTTGCATACCTTCTTTCATGAAGGCTACCCTAAATCATTATAGCCTAAAATGGTCTTGCCATCTGACAAAATGAGAGGTACACATAAGAAAATGCACAATATGGTGAGCTTTTTCCATTAAACTAGATTTATGTAATTACATTCCTCTACTATCTTTGGTATTAAGATGCCTTTTTACAAACTGTGCTGAATAGATGGTTGCTGGTTTTCTTTTTATTTGCTTTTAAAATATCTTCTCTTTGGGGCACCTGGGTGGCTCAGTTGGTTAAGTATCTGTCTTCAGCTCAGGTCATGATCCCAGGGTCCTAGGATAGAGCCCCATGTCAGGCTCCCTGCTCAGTAGGCGGTCTGCTTCTCCCTCTCTCTCTCTCTCTCCCCTTCCCCCCGGCTCCTGTACACTCTCTCAAATAAATAAATAAAATCTTTAAAAAAATAAAATAAAATACCTTTTCTTAAAAAAAAAAAATTCTCTCCCTCTGCCCCTCCCCACCCATCCCCACTCCTCCACTTCTGTGTGCTCTCTCTCTCAACAAAATAAAAATAAAGGGGCGCCTGCCTGGGTGGCCCAGTTGGTTAAGCTTCTGACTCTTGATTTTGGCTCAGGTCGTGATCTCAAGCCCTCCTTGGGCTCTGCTCAGCCTGGAGTCTGCTTGTTCCTCCCCCTCTGTTCCCACCCCGCTTGCACACACACTCTAAAATAAATAAATATCTTAAAAATAAAAATAAAAAAAAAATAAAAATCTTAACAAAGCCAGTTCCCTAAATATTTGTAAAAATTTATTGATTGTAATGCCCAAATTTCATGACAAGTACATGTCACCTAATCTTGATCGAAGATATTTTAGGGTTCCACCTTTTCCATCTGAGGTGACTACAGTGAGATGTAAATTCCTATCAGGCAATAGCAGGACCTGGTTTTTCTGAACATCTAGCACAGTACAAGGTTGACTTCAACTTCAAAAATATTAACAATTCTCTTTCCCTTTAAAGTACCTGTTGGGATATCCAGTTTCAGATCCTGTTGTAGAAAGCAATTAAGCTTAGTCAAACCAATTTTTATGGTTTCATTAAGTTGTAGACTTTGTGCCATTAACTTTCCTTCATCAGTAGTTATCTGACCCAAAAATATGTTACGCTGGTTCTCATTAGTTGCTTTATGTCCATTTAATTTTTCAGTAATCTCTGAACTTGCAGCCTCACAACCTTGGTTTACAACCTGTAAATGATGCAGATGAGCTTTCATTATTAAAATCAAAGTTGTGTTTTAGGCAATATATTATTTCCTCTTGAAATTTTCCATAGTAAAAAGTTTTAAAAACACATGCAAAAGTAGAGAGAATAGCATAATTAACCCCCCTGTCTTGACTACACAGTCTCAACATTTATCAACACATGGGGTATAGATCAAACAAGACTAACCAATACTGCTCCTCCTCCCATAGAATTATTTTAAAGCAAATCCTGTATCATTTCATCCATTTATTTCAGCATACATCTCTAAGAGTTAAGAGCTTTTTAAGATCACTCTCACATCTAAAAAACTTAACACTGATTTATGTCAAAGGTCTAGTCAGCATGCAAACTTCACCAATTATCTCAAATATTTTTCACAATTTGTTTGAATTTATCATTAGATTTGGTTGCTCTACCTTAAGTAGATAACCTATAATTTATCACCCAAACTGGGATACTCTTGGGGTGAAAAGGGCCATTCTTAATAACAATTACCTCCAAACAAGATATGTAAATGAGGACTCTCCCAGGCAAACTGGGTCCTAAGACCCTCTAGTCTTAACTCTTTTAATACAGGCTATCTTTCCTCATACTTTTTTAATTGTTTGGCAAGAATATTTTGTAGGTGGTGCTAAAAGCACATATGCCTGGTTCTGTCTCTCATGTTAAGATTAATCAGTTGGGGGGTGCCTGGATGGCTCAGTCACTAAGTATCTGCCTTCGGCTCAGGTCATGATCTCAGGGTCCTGGGATGGCGCCCCACATCGGCATCCCTGCTCAGCGGGAAGCCTGCTTCTCCTTCTCCCTCTGCCTCTGCTTGTGTTCCCTCTCTCACTGTCTCTCTCTGTCAAATAAATAAAATAAAATCTTAAAAAAAAAAAAAAAAAAGGATTAATCAGTTGGGGGACCTAGCTGGCTCAGCTGGTAGAGCATGTGGCTCTTGATCTCAAGTTTTTGAGTTCAAGCCCCATGTTGGAAGTAGAGTTTACTTTAAAAAATAAATAAAATTAAAAAAAAAAAAAGGAAAAAAAGATTAATCAGTGAGTTTGCATGTAATCACAATACTAATTATAAAGTTCTCTATCAAGGGGCGCCTGGCTGGCTCAGTCAGAAGAGCATGAGACCCTTGATCTCAGGGTCATGAGCTTGAGCCCCATGTTGGGTGTAGAGAATACTAAAAAACAAAACAAAACAAAAAACCGCACAAAACTTTTTAAAAAATAAATTAAAAACCCCCCACAGTTCTCCAACAGTTTTTATCAAATGGTATACACAGTAATTAATGTCCACGGGGATTATCTCACTAGGATTGCAAAATGATGGTTTTCAAATTCTGTCATTTCTTCTGCATTAGCTGGGGTCCTTCTATGAAACACTTTTCTTTCTTTTTTTTTTTTTTTAAAGATTTTTAAAATTTATTTATGAGACAGAGACAGCCAGCGAGAGAGGGAACACAAGCAGGGGGAGTGGGAGAGGAAGAAGCAGGCTCACATCAGAGGAGCCTGATGTGGGGCTCGATCCCATAACACTGGGATCACACCCTGAGCCGAAGGCAGACGCTTAACCGCTGTGCCACCCAGGCGCCTCGAAACACTTTTCTTCATCCACTATCCTGCTAAACCATGATAGGATTCTTTTGGCAAAGACATGTGGATGCTCAACTGTTTCCCGTTACTTACCAGTTTTCAGAATAATGCACTGCTTCCCTAACATGATCCAAAGGATCATTCTTTGCTATTCTTTCCACAAAGAATTTTAGCAAAGTCCTTTTATAACACAGAAAGAAAACCAAGCCACAAAGGGCTCATCAAGTGTTAAGATAAAGCAAACACACAAACCAAACCTATGAGATTTTTATGAATTCATAGCTTTAATATATTTAATGTATTTTAATCTACTGTAGCAATTATTCCTTTTGATACTCAAATTATACCATTTTTAAACAAAGGAGTGTCATCAGGTAGGCTCCTATGTTTTCTTTGATACAATCCCACTAATCTTTAATAGCTCCCTTACTTTCTGGTATGACAGGATGTCTAGGCTTATCTGGTATAGTTTCTGTTTAAACCTCAGCTATTTCTCCACTAGTCCTGGTTTCTTTTGGTAAAAATAGCTTATATATAGCTTAAAATACTTACTTTTTTTTTTTTAACTTATATTCTTTTACCTAGTTCCTGAGAATTTTAGCAAAGTCCTTTTATAACACAGAAAGAAAACCAAGCCACAAAGGGCTCATCAAGTGTTAAGATAAAGCAAACACACACACCAAACCTATCAAGTATCCTTTGAGCAATCAGAACAATATCCTGTATTTAAAGTAATAAGAGGTTTGAATTATATTTTAAAAAAAGGGTGCCCTTAACTGAAAGAACTAACAAGTCAAAAACCAAGGATAGACAGGGCAGATCGGACACAGGAGTTAAATAATTTCAAGCTCTAAGAGATATGTACATGAAACTAGATCATGCATAAGCATACCAACTATTATGCTTAAAATCTTAATTCATTATTTTAAAATATTATCTGTTTTGAAACCAATTCTTCGCCAAGAATATTTAATTTTCCGATTATCACTACTCTCTCCAAAGTAGGTTCCAATTACAAAGTTATTACCTCCAATAAGTTCTGAAGTTCTTCTTCCCTTTTATTTAAGCAAGATATCCACTGTTCAGAAAAAGAAAGCGTGCTTGCGTTCAGGGCCTCACATCTCTGCTCGGTCTCTTGAGATACTACTTCAAAGTTGCTACTGAGTTTATCACAATGTTTCACAGACCCTTCAACCAATTTTGTACCTTCTTGGTTAAAGTGTCTGAGTTCCTGTGATAAGCCATCACAATCAGCACAAAATTGTGTACTAAAAGAGGTTGTTTTGCTGATAATATCCTTAGATTTCCTATAGAAAAAGAGAACATTGTTAAAATGGAAAACTAAGACTCAAAAGACCTGTAACTTGCCCAAGATCACACAGTGCAAAAATGGCATATTTGGGGGCGCCTGGGTAGTGCAGTAGTTAGGCAGCTGCCTTCGGCTCAGAGCGTGATCCTGGCGTTCCAGGATCGAGTCCCACATCGGGCTCCTGCGCTGGGAGCCTGCTTCTTCCTCTCCCACTCCCCCTGCTGTGTTCCCTCTCTCGCTGGCTGTCTCTCTGTCACATAAATAAATAAAATCTTAAAAAAAAAAAAAAAAAAGGCATATTTGAACCCAGGCAGTCTGGCTCCAGAGCCCATGTTCTTAATCAATCTTCTACATTGAGAATGGATGTTTTGGCCAGTGTCTTTTCACTGCAGACTGACTTCATATCTGCCATTAAATGACCTTTGGAAATGACCTCTTTTCCATAAAACCTCTTCCAGCTCTCCTACAGATATGATGCTTTAATTTGTACCTCTTAGAATAATGACTATAGTTACTAAAATAAAATCTGCCCCTGTGTTTTATTCCTCCTACTAGATTATGTTACTTAAGGGCATCACCTGCAGCCTCTAGTCTAGTCCCTAAATTGTCCACAATCAGTCTGTCATTCTGTTCTTAAGCAGTTTTGCCTTGCCGGTGACCTTAAATAAACGGTAAAAATTATAAATGTTATAAAACCAAGTTAACTGGGGCTCCTGGGTGGCTCAGTCGTTAAGCAACTGCCTCGGCTCAGGTCATGATCCCAGCATTCTGGGATCAAGCCCCACATCGGGCTCCCTGCTCTGCGGGAAGCCTGCTTCTCCCTCTCCCACTCCCCTGCTTGTGTTCCCTCTCTGGCTGCCTCTCTCTCTGTCAAATGAATTAATAAAATCTTTTAAACAAAATTTTAAAAATAAAAATAAATAAATAAAACAAAGTCAATTATAAAGCTTTCTAATAATTGAGATTATATTGGGGTGTGACAAACTATACACCTAGCATACACAGTTCACTGCAATATAACCCTGATAGAAAACTAAAGTCCTCTCAAGACTTCAGAGTTCAACTTCAGTGAATGAAAGTTACCCTCCATTACCACTAGATGGTACACCATGCGAGGAAACCAAATGAGTAAGCAAAAAGTTTGAAAACCAAAGTTCCACTACAGGTTAAATGGAAATGATTGAAAAAGGAAAAGAAATTCAAGTGATAAGCTTGGAAACTATCAACACAAACCTAGTCTTCTCAAGGAATCACAACCTAGTTGGAAGATCAAATTTATTCATGAGTGACTACAATCCATGACAATAAGTGCCAAAGGCAGTGAGTGGGTCCCAAACTTCAGTATACATAAACCTCCACTAGATTCCTGAGCCCTACTCCTGGCTGATTCCTTTACACCGTCCCTGGACAACACTTTGAAAACCACTGGTAAAGGCAATAAACGTCAGGAAGATAGGAAAAATGGCTTGCAGACAGCTTATAATTATATCATAGTTCCTTAGCCATTTCAATCCTATTCTAGTATTCCCTTCAGAGCTATTGAAAAAGCCAGAAATCCTTAAGTCTAGACACTGGAAAAAAACATGGGGAAACACTTTCTAGACTTAGAGTCTAGAAAGAAGAGTTCAGAATGGGGAATGATAAAATGAATAGGATCAACAATAGAATCGAAAAACCTAATGATAGGAGTTAGGTAGTAAAATAGGTGATAGCCAGAATTCTAGAACAGCACTGTTCAATAGAATATGAGCCACATAATTAAAAAATTTCTAGTAGCAAAAAAAAAAAAAAAAAATCTAGTAGCCACATTAAAAAAGAAAAGAAAGCAATCATAGTAACAATGTCCTGGGTGTATATAGCATACACAAAAGCAAAATATATGAAAACAATGCGTAAGAGATGGGAAGGAAAAATTAGGAATATACTGTTATAAGGTCCTTTTATCACACATGGAACAGCAAATACTTGAAAGTGTATTAACATTATTTAAAAATGTATATCATTAATCCTAGAAAAACTACTTTAAAAAAAGGTAATTTAAAAGTATAAACAATAAGAGGTGCTTGGGTAGCTCAGTTGGTTAAGTGTCTAACTCTTGACTTCAGCTCAGGTCATGATCTCAGAGTCTGCTTAGGATTCTCTCCCTCTGACCATCCATCCTCCTACCCGCCCCACTGCCGCGCTCATGCACACTCTGTCTTAAAAAAAAAAAAAAAAGGGAAAAAAAAGTAAAAATGATAAATCAATAGAAGAGATAAAATGAAAACATAAAAACACTCAAATTAGGAAAGGAATAAAAGGAAACAAAGCACAGAATATGCAACAAAGAGAAAACAGCAAAATGGTAGATTTTAATCCAACCATACCGATACTTTATTTTTTATTTTTTTTAAAAGATTTTTATTTATTTATTTGACAGAGAGAGAGAAAGCCAGTGAGAGAGGGAACACAAGCAGGGGGAGTGGGAGAGAAAGAAGCAGGCTCCCAACGGAGCATGGAGCCCGATGCAGGGCTTCTGGGATCACACCCTGAGCGGAAGGCAGATGCTTAATGACTGAGCCACCCAGGTGCCCCCCAACTATACCAATACTTTAAATGAGAATGGTCTAAACACACCAGTTAAAAGTCATACATTGTTCAGTGTGATGAAAAAGCAAGACCCAATTACATGTTATCTGCAAGAAATCCACTTTAAATATATAGACGTAGGCCAAAAGTAAAGGGATGGAAATACATTATATGCAAATAGCAATCAAAGGAAAGCTAAGTACTTAATATTAGTTTCAGACAAAGTAGACTTCAGAACAAGGAAGATTATCAGGGATAAAATGGGGTATCACATGAGGATAAAGGAGTCAGTCCTCCAGGACGTATCAACCCTAAATGCGTATGCATCTAACAACAGAGCATCGCATATATGTAGCAAAATCATAAAACTGATGAGAAAGAGACAAATCTAAAATTGTAATTGGAGATTTCAACACCCTTCTCTTAGTATTTGAAAGAACAAATAGGCAGAAACTCAGTAAGAATACAGATGACCCAATTAACACTATCAATCAACTAGACCTAATTGACCTGTATAGAACATTTCATCCATCAAAAGCAGAATACAAATTTTTTTCATATAGGTAGCACCAAACGAAGCATATCCGAATGCAGGAGCTCTGAAAATAAAATTGTCTTTGGAACCAAAGCTCACAGAACTGGGCCAGGACCTTCACATTAATCCAAAACAAAAGTGAATGCCTGCCAAAAAAGAAGACTTAAATACGATTCTGAATCTCCTAACGTAATAACCAAAATGTTCAAGATACAATCAACATTCCAGAAAATCACAACTTGAATGAGAAAAGACAACAGGTGCCAACATTGAGATAATTCAGATGTTGGAATAATCTGTCAAGGATTTTAAAGCAGCCATATAAAAATGTTTCAATGAGCAATTAAAACACTTTTAGAAAAAATTAAAAAATCTTAGCAAAGAAATAGAGATT
This sequence comes from Ursus americanus, assembly GCF_024610735.1. Lineage (NCBI taxonomy): Eukaryota > Metazoa > Chordata > Mammalia > Carnivora > Ursidae > Ursus > Ursus americanus. Next base: position 33,697,595 of record NC_142132.1, read on the forward strand.
AAAAAAAAGAAGGAAATGAAAATTATAAAACTGAAAAACCCAATAACTGAAATAAAATACCTCATTGAATGGGTTCTACAGGTTAGAGATGACAAAGGAACATGAAGACAGTTCATAAAATGTACTCAATCTGAACAACAAAGAGAAAATAAACTATAGCTTCAGAGACCTATGGGACCACAGTAAAATATCTAACATTTGTGTCATCAAAGTCCTAGAAGCAGAGGAGAAAGAATATAGAGCTGAAAAATGTTCAAATAATGGGTGAAAATTTCCACAACTGCTGACAGGCATTAAGTGAACAGATTCAAGAATCTGAGTAAATCCAAATAGGATAGCCTCAAAGAAATATATAAGACACCATAATATAATCAAACCTCCAAAAACTAAAGGCAAAGAAAAGTACCTTGAAAGGAGCTCCAGAGAAATTCCAATTAATCATGAAGGCCAATCCCAACTGAGGGACACTGTACTAAATAAATATTCTGTGCTGTTGAAAAAGGAAAGGTCATACAAGACAAACACTATGAAACTACTCCAGATTAAAGGTGATTCAAGAGACATGATAATCAAATGCAATGTGTGATCCTAGATTAAATCCCAGAGCAGGAGGAAAATCTTTTTCTTTTCCTATAAAGAACATCAGTGAGACAATTGGCAAAATTTGAATTAAGTCTGTAACACTAGATAATAGGAGTTATCGATATTAATTTTCTGATTTAAAATAATTATATTATGGTAATATAAGAAAGTATCCTTATTTTTAGGAAATACAGACTGAAGTATGTATGTATGTATTCATTTATTAAAGATTTTATTTATTTATTGGACAGAGAGAGACACAGCGAGAGAGGGAACACCGGCAGGGGGAGTGGGGGTGGGAGAGGGAGAATCAGGCTTCCCGTTGAGCAGGGAGCCTGATGCGGGGCTCGATCCCAGGACCCTGGGATCATAACCTGAGCTGAAGGCAGATGCTTAAAGACTGAGCCAGCCAGGCGCTCCCAGACTGAAGTATTTAGGGGAAAGTGAGCATTATGACTACAACCTATGACAGCTAGTTCAGTAAAGATGTCTATATATAAAATATTAGAGGGGGCTGGGAGAATGAGAATGAGAAAGCAAACATAATAAAATGTTAAACAAGTAATCGGGTTGATAGTATTTGTACTGTTTGAAGCCTTCTATTCTGAAATAGTTTCAGGCAGAGAAAAATTGAAGAGAATTAAAAAGTGCTTACTGTTCTGTGTTTTCTTGGACGCTACTAAGTGGTTTCTGGATGTTTTCACACTTTTCTTCCAAGGCACAGAATCTCTCTGCCCAAAGATTGATTAACTGGCAAAGTTCCTATAAGAAAGGTGCGGAAGAGGAAGAGGTTGAAATTATGACACCTGAACTTTTCTTCTATATTGACATGAAGTATTTTCCTACAGCTGAGTATTATACAAATTCTTAACAAGAGAACTTAAATTCCACTTCTCATCCATAGAGGAAAGCAGTGTAAATGATATTAAAAGGATAATATTAAGGGAATTTTTCAAAAAGTAAACAATTAGCAAACTTTGCTATCTTAACTATTAGAAACAAATTACTTTCGGTGTACCTCAAAACTAAGCAAATACACCAAGATGTCCCATTATGCTCTGAGAACCACTTTGACAGGTATACAGCACCAGTTGCTTAACTGATAACACTACTAGAAGAGAAAAGTAACGGTGATAATCTGATGGGTCAAGCAGTCCAAAAATAGTATTAATTATTTAAGCTGAAACATTTTACAGTATCTAGCTGGATCATATTAATAAAATATAATTTTACCTTTGCTCATACTTGGCATCTTCAAAAACAAGTTCTTATAAGGCACAGAACACGACAGGGATTTAAACTTACAAAATGAAGAAGCTACACTAAAGGCCAAGAAAGAGCTGAACATGCACCCAGCATTCTTACTGTTCAGTCTATTAGTTGACCAACATCTCTAAAATACACATCAGCTGACAATACACACCCAAGACTGATTATGAATAAAGTCTGTCAGTATTTTTACTAGTCTCAAAGTAGAGGAAAACGCAGATATTATTAGATTTCTCTACATGTAGACAGATGTTCAGAGTTTCACATAATTGTTTTGTTAGTGCTAACTTCAAGTTCTAGAATATCTGAGAAACAGCTCACTTAATAAATTTAAATTCTGTAAAGCCAGGGAAGTCAAATCATTCATGTTAAAATACTTTTTGGATAATAGGTGTTTTGCTTGTTTTTAAACAGCTGCTTATCAATTTTAAACATTTCGAAACAGCTAATACATAAAAAGTTGATCTACCTAGAACATATGCCTGAAAAGTTATAGACAGGTTGATGCAGAGGTATGAGAAACTGCTATAATTTCAAACTGCAAGATTATGTTCTAGAAACAGAGCTACTCAAAAGCAGATGCCTTTCAGACACTATAATCACCACTACCACTCTCAGAGGATCTAAATACTCTTACGTGTTTCAAGGCCTCGGTTTCCTCATTAGAAAACTAGGCTAGTAATAGACAGGATAAGCACATATTGAGTGGCTCCAGAAACGTTAACGATTATTTTTACTAATTTGTTGTTAATCCTTTCTCCAAAAAGTTTCATGCTTATCAACTTGGGAAATGAATACTCTGACTTCAAAGAGTTATTTTAACTCTTGCCTAAAAATCTTGGATTTATTTCCTTTCTCATTTTGGATGACATGGATATGAATTCCATCTCCCTTACTTCCAAAGAAAAAGAAATCTTTATTACTCACTAAATCATGTCAATAGTTTTATTGACCAAAGGGTTCTGTCACGTAATAATTAGCCTCGTTTAATAAAACTTTAAACATTTATTACTCAGGCCTTGGGAACACCAGGAGTTGTTTTCCATATATCTGATCTTTACAGATTATGACTTCCCTGGTTTGGAGGTTTGGTTTCAGGTTTAAAGCCTAATGCAGTAAGGAACAGCTTCCATGGAGGAAGGTAAGTTGTGAATTACATTTACAATCAATCAGTAAAAACTAAGAATTGTATTAATTGGGGTGCCTTGGTGGCTCAGTTGGTTCTGCGTCCGACTCTTGGTTTCAGCGCGGGTCACGCTCTCACATGGAGCCCAGTGTGGCCTGCTTAAGATTCTCTCTTCCCCTCTCCCTCTGCTCTTCCTCCCACCATGCGCATCCATGCACTCTGTCTCTGGCTCTCTCTCTCTCTCAGAAAAAAAAAAAAGAATTGTATTAATTTGCTATAATTCAAATGTCTGACATAAATAAGACAAATTAGTGACAGGATACAGTTTATGAAAGATAGTAAGTATCCTTGTTACCCTAGAAAAATAATAATTTACCAAGTTCTACTGTAGATATATATTCATTGTAAATGCTATAACCATTTTCTTCTAATTGCACTCCCAAAGGTATCTTTCTCTAGCTTCATCTTGGTGTGATGAAAGGATGATCTTATCTTTTTTTTTTTTAAAGATTTGATTTATTATTTATTTGAGAGAGAAAGAGAGAGTGTGAGCAGGGGAGGGGCAAAGAGGGAGGGAGAGGCAGAGAATCTCAAGCAGACTCCCCTATGAGTCCAGAGCCTGACTTGGGGCTCAATCTCACAATCCTGAGATCATGACTTGCGCCGAAATCAGGAGTTGGATGCTTAACTGGCTGAGCCACCCAGGCACCCCTCTTGTTTGTCTTATAGAGCTTTAGCATAGGGTTCTAAATCTAGCAAATCCTAAAATATTAATTGGTCAAGAAAAATATTCTTAATTATTTTGTATTAATTATTGTTATAAGCAAGAGTGGTTATGGTTTTTTCAGGTTTCTAAATTAGTTCTGCAACATTCAGATTACATAACAGGGATTATCAAGTTAAAGATTATAAAATTTCCTTTTTACGTTCCCCAAATCACCTAAATGAGATACCTGTGAATGGATTTTTTTTATTGTCTTCAGGTCTTCAGTTAAGTTTTCACACAGCTTCTGTGATTCAGCCAAGGAAGAAAGTGTATTTTCTTGTAGTTCGTGTAGATTGTTACACAGTGTACTGAGAAAGCCATCCATTTCCTTTTTCTGATCTTCTATCTTTGAAGGAAAAAGTTAGTTTCTTTTAATTAAAAAAACATTTTTTTAGTTTTTTTAGTTTAATGTTGGGTTTTTTTTTTTTTTGAACACTTATGAAACAGAATACATACAAGCTAGAAAACGGTATGCAGAGAAGTCTTCCCTCTCCAGCCCCTGGAACCCCAGTTCCACTCTCAACTCCAAGAGACAATTATAATCATTTTTAAACATTCCAGAGATATTTTATGCATATTTAGGCATATGTGCATGCAATGCATGTAGACATGAATGTGCATGTCTTCTTCACCCACCCATGGTAGCATGCTATATATGATACTATGTAAACGCACACTTATCATGAAGATCATTCTCTCAATTTTCCTAGCCATGATTCTGTTGATCACATCAATGGCAGCGAGCATCCTATCTCCTCCCAAATCACAACCCATGGCTTTTGCATGTATACAGATTTGGCCACAGATTGAATTTTTTTCTTAAACAACAATTAGATTTTAAGAAATTAAGAGCATAATATTTGTTACCTTACTAGCCACTGTCAATGAAGTCTTGAAAATATGCTTTAGTTGACTGTTGATTTTCAGTATAGACACCATTGTGGGGGATAAAACTGTTTCCAGTGAAGTTAGAAGGTCAGTCTTAAGTACATCCTGGTTAAAAAGAATATTTTCACTTCCATAAACCTGGCTGGTTAAATGACAGTATCTTAAATACTTTGTTAACACATGCATAGTGAAATTCTAAGTTTCCATTCTCTAATCTTTATAGCCTATAGAGCCTATTTGTTTCTAGAGTTTCTTTTTTTTTTAAAGATTTTTATTTATTTATTTAACAGAGATAGAGACAGCCAGCGAGAGAGGGAACACAACAGAGGGAGTGGGAGAGGAAGAAGCAGGCTCATAGTGGAGGAGCCTGATGTGGGGCTCGATCCCGTAACGCCAGAATCACGCCCTGAGCCGAAGGCAGATGCTTAACCGCTGTGCCACCCAGGCGCCCCTGTTTCTAGAGTTTCTATTCATCAACAAGTTACTTAATCCTACTTATAGTAATTAAGAAAATGGTCATGTAGCATACGATAGATTCTTAACAGTCTAATGCAACAGAAGTCCAAAGAATTCAGAAGAGGGGAAAATGACAATCATTTGATAAGATTTCAGCATGCAAATAAAGGGAGTTTCTTAAAAAACTGCACAAGTACATTTTAACAAATTTCAAACAAGTTAAGGTTACTAGTCAAAAAGGCTAAGACCAAATAGCCTTCAAAGATAGGCTTTGAGCTGGAGGTATTTAACTTTGAAGACCTGGTGACATATTCTATTATATCTGAAGAACTTATCAAGGTTCTGGTTCTTGTCAAGGTATATACAAAGTTAAGAAGGTAGATTGGGCACTTTTTTTTTCTTATTAGATTGGTGATTTTTACAAAAAGGGAAAAAACTCTGACCTTAAGTTCCCTTCACTCAGGCAGGGTGAGGAACTATAAGAGAAACAATTAGTGAAGAGTGAAAGGAAAGGCAATTGGTATTCTTTCGGCAAGAAAAGATATCATTTCAACTCATGCTGTGGGAGCAGCAGTCATCCCTCAGTCATCTCTTTGACTCCAGCAGTGTTTACAAGGTGGTACAGAACTTGGTAGGAAGACATCAATAAATACAATCTTGAATTTAGTGCACGTATCAATTTCCTAAAAGGTAGTACCAACTGAGCATCTGTTAACTTTGTCAAATTTGGGTGACTGATGAAGTCTATCAAATAGTGTCATATAAGCACTGAATCTAGGCAGTGTCAACTAATATTTGCAGTTATTCACTTGGAAAATGTTCAACAAACATCATTAGACTTAAAAGGGGAGGCAGAGAAACTAAATGAAGAAAACAAGAAATATGGCCAAGGACTTCCTAGGCAAATCATACAATTACAAAATAAAGAGTATTACCCAAATCAGTTATGAAGGATATAATACTAGTATAACTGGATGAGTGGCTTCTATAGAACTATGAAAAAGAGCCTTACAGCTAAGAAGGGCTTGATCACACAGATATGACCCCAAAAATTGTCATATGTGTTTTCAGAATTCTAGCAGTTCTTTTTCTTGCACTTTTCCGTATTACCATAATTTTAAAATTAAACATCTAATAATCCCCTCTGGTTGGGTCAACTGTAACACCAGTATAACCATTCCAGAACACTTGCGGAAAAGATGATTTACCAATTTCTGAGCGAACTAACAACTCATGGGTTACCTGAACTGATCTGGTGCTAAACTTGCCCTTTCTAGTTATTAGGCTTATTAATTCCTGCTCTTAATGTTACAAGATATAAGTGAAAAGAATTTCAAATGTTGGTTAAATGCATTTGGAAGTTAATCTTTCTGGGAGAGAAAAAACAGTGGAGAGATTTGCTTTTAAAAATATAAACCTGGGGGGCGCCTGGGTGGCTCAGTTAGTTGGTTAAGCGTCTGCCTTTGGCTCAGGTCATGATCCCAGGGTCCTGGGATGGTGCCCTGCATTGAGCTCCCTGCTCAGCAGGGAGTCTGCTTCCCCCTCTCCCTCTGCCCCTACTCCCCACTGTGCTCTCTCATATGCATACTCTCTTTTTTTTTTATATAAAGTTTTTTTTTTTTAAAGATTTTATTTATTTATGTGACAGAGAGACAGCCAGCGAGAGAGGGAACACAAGCAGGGGGACTGGGAGAGGAAGAAGCAGGCTTCCAGCGGAGGAGAGATCACGCTGGGATCACGCCCTGAGCCGAAGGCAGACACTTAACGACTGCGCTACCCAGGCGCCCCATATGCGTACTCTCTTTCTCTCAAATAAATACATAAAAATCTTTAAAAACAAATTTTATATATTTATATATAAATATATAGATATAAATCTGGGGCACTGGGTGGCTCAGTCAGTTAAGCATCTGCCTTCGGCTCAGGTCATGATCCCAGAGTCCCGGGATCAAACCCCGCATTGGGCTCCCTGCTCAGCAGGGAGCCTACTTCTCTCTCTGCCCTTCACCCAGCTCATGCTCTCTCTCGCTCACTCTCAAATAAATAAAATCTTAAAATGTATACATAAATGTACTCTTAAAGTGATGTTTATAACCATGTCTGTAAAGCTTAAAATGAAAGAGCAGAAAACATTGTTTTTGAAGACTTAGCAGAGTAACACTTGAAAAATACTTTAAAATATTTACTAACAATCAATGTCTGAAGTACGGTTTTACTTTCTGCTGCTAATGATTGTTCTTTAAATATCATATTAGATATCTGAGAAACACGTATAGACACATTTTCTGGAACAGATGTGAGAGATCCAAGTGCTGTTGTAGTAATTGTGTCTAATGCAGAGACACTGGAAGACAGCAGGTTACCTACACCAAAAAAAAAAAAAAAAAGATACAAACTTTGACATAAATATATTAATACAGTTAGAAGTACTTTAAATAGGTTGAGAAAATTATATCCTCGTGGAAATTTATAATAACGAATTTAAAATAATTGGCTCATTACATCAGCTAGGGAATATTTCAAATATAAATTACTTTCTAGAGTATTCTGCAAGCACATGACATATTTGTCAGTTTATCAGACCCATCTCTATAGTTCACAGTAAACCAAGAATCACTGTGATCTCCAGCTACAGGTAATCACAGTATTATAGTAGGTAAAAGAGGTTATAAAATCAATAAACCAAACTTAAGAGTGGTTGGCTTAGAGCGACTAGACTCTAGGGGATTTTTACAAATTTTTACATTTCTATGTCTTACAAGTTTTCTATAGTGAAGATAATACTTTCATACTAAAAAACTAATACTTAAAAGTTTTTCCCTGGGTGCCTAGGTGGCTCAGTTGGTTAAGCCTCTGCCTTCCTAGGATCGAGCCCTGCATCAAGCTCCCTGCTCAGCAGTGAGTCTGTTTCTCCCTTTCCCTCTGTCCTGCCACCAGCTTGTGCTTGCTCATTCGCTCTCTCAAATAAATAAATAAAATCTTCAAAAAAAAAAAAAGAGTTTTTTTCCTCTAAATGAAGGTAACAACAATGGGTATGGTTAAAGCTTACTTTATCAAAAACAGGAGAAAAAAAAGAAAAACCTTTTTTTAAAACAAATTAAGATTTGTTTTAATTCAAAGGCAGTAAAAGCATTAATCCCTAGTCTGAACAGACAGTGTGTGCATTGGAGGGGACTAGTGACATGGTCACCTGAGTTTTTTAAGATATTAAATGATCAGTTTTGAAATTAGTTTCACACTTAACCACACAAAGACTAGAATAATTAGAAATGCTTGAGCTTACCAAACAAAGTCTTGTGAGCCTCTAGCATGGCCTTTTGTTTTGAGCTGCTATCCTTAATTAATTCTTCCATTCTACTAAACAGACTATTCAGGTTTTTGCCAAAAATATCCTGAGCTTCTGCGTTGTGCTGATCAATTGCCTTCTTACGATCCAGTTTGGAATGGAGACCAGATACATCTTTTGTAGTTTCTTCAACAGTGGTAAGCAACTATATATGATTTTTAAAAATAAATGTTGATAAGATGGGATATGACAAAAAGTCTAATGAAAATATCTGTGTTACATAGTATTTCTCCTGATGAGAACTAGTAAGTTTTAGACATTGTATCAGAACACATTTTCAATTCATGCTCATTTATCCAGTTGCCCAGAAATTTCCCCTCATCTAACAATCTAGGCAAGGAAAGTGATTTTGCCAACCTAATAATTATGCTTCCTCACAAATTCTCCTATTATGCGTTACTATTTCCTCTAACATGAACCTAATAAACAATTCTTTCAACATCTCCCATCATTAGAAGGTGCTAAATTCTTTATGACTGATTAGTTGCAATCATGACACCAAAGGGGAAATATTGCATCATTGTTCTCAATGTCCCTAAAGTACATTCAAATCCTTTTCTATATACAAAACTTCAGGAACGGTTTTTTCTTAAGTCAGAAACTCTAGTGAGGAAAATTCAGATGAAATAGTAAAATAATGTTCTTTAAATTGGCAGAAATATCATTTGGGGTGGATCAATAGAATTTCACAGTTAATGCTTAAGCAAAGAAAAGTTACTTCTACCCATTCTCTAATTTCTACTTCTACACATTCTCTAATTTCTAATTTTCTCTAATCTCTAACTTCTAATTTCTTCAATGCAAGTACAAATCAAAACAAAAGACAAACCCTGCTGGCAGCATCATGAAGTTTCTCCTCAGTACTTTCCAAAGCTGATGTAATATACTCTTCTTCAACAAGTTGTAATTTAGTTTCTTGTAAATGTTTCTGAGTGGTTTCAAGTTCCTGTGTCTTATTTTGCAGGTCAGATTTACACTGGTCAAGTTCATTTTTGTTGTCCATAAACAACTCTGTAACCTACATATAACATATAAACATTTTTTTAAGAATTACAAAATGCTGAACTGGTTGCTGAAACGCCTGGCTAGTTCATAATATAATAAGACAAGAATCAAACAAATTATTTCCATGCAAAAGTTGTGACAAGTTGTAACAAGTTACCAGGTAGGTTAGTGCATTTTATATAGTATCTGGTCTCTTTCTATAAATTCATTAAAAACTTTGAGATTAAATAACAGGTCTAGTGTAGTGGTGTTAGCTCTTCAGGTTCCTTTCAACACTGACAATGTGAGGATGGCACAGAAAGGTCACGTCTCGCCACCTTAGTTATTCAACATCTGGTTTCTCCTAACATCTGCATTCCCTCATCTAATACACATGTTAATGAAATCAGTCATTAATAATGAATGTCTCAGCATTCATTATTTAGCTTTAACAATAAAACCACACAGTTCAGTTAATTTCTTATAGTGCTGCCTTAATGTGTCAAAATAGACAGTTTCTTCATCATCGATTATAGTAAAATTAGGATACAACTTAATTTTAGTATAAGAGTCAGCAAGAAAAAAAAATCTTAAAAAAAAAATATTGGGGGGGGGCTGGCTCAGTCGGTAGGGCACATGACTCTTGATCTCAGGTTTGTGAGTTCAAGCCCCACACTGGGCATGAAGCCTATTTAAAAAAAAAAGAAGTGGCTTGTCTGAACTGAGATATACAGATGAAGCACACATGGGATTTCAAGACTTAGTACAAATTAAAAGAATGTTAAAAAAAGGGGGGGTAGGGGTGCCTGGCTGGCTCAGTCTAAGTAGAGCATGAGACTCTTGATCTCAGGATTTTGGGGATGTTAAGTTCAAGCCCCACAATGGGTGTAGACATTACTTAAAAATAAAAAATCTTTAGAGGCATCTGGTTGGCTCAACCAGTGAAGCATGCAACTCTTCATCTCAGGGTTGTAAATTCAATCCCCATGTTGGATGTAGAGATTACTTAAAAATAATAAAATCTTTAAAAAATAAAAATAAATTAAAAATCTTAAAAAAAATCAGGTCCCTCAAGTTCTGAAATTTTCTTTTAATATTTGCTTTTCATGTAACATGTAGTACTGTTTTGTTTTGGGTTTTTTTCATTCAATACTGTTTTAAATGCTTACCCTACTTAGCTCCTCCTCAACGGCACCAATTTTTTCAATCAATTCTACAATCTGTTCCTCTTGAACAGTTAGTTTTCCACTCATGGCTCTAAAATAAAGGTTAATATGAAGTTAACAGTTAATATTTTTTTCTAATTCCTTTAAGACTTATTCTAATAAACCTGTGGCAGTTACACATCATCTCTACCATTTATCACTATGATGATGATGCCTAAGTGTCAATAAGCAACGAATACAAGTTACCGAAACCGAATGTATTCCTTGTCCTTGTTTTATAAATGGACTATTCTTCTTGTGACCTCCATTTTGAAACTGAGAATCCCTACCTATGAGGGAAAAAAGCATGTGTATGTATAAAATTTGAGAAGCTACAAAGCTGACAAAGGACTGTAACTCACTAACGTAGAGATAGGGAGGGATACAACCTAAGTGTCTGCAATCAGGAATATGGAGTATAAATAGGACCCACAAAATCCAAGAAAGGCTTGGGACATGAAGGCATCAGGTGTCACAGGAGGAAGGGGTGAGATAAGGGGCTAAAATGGAGAAGTGAGTTAAAGTATATATACAAAGCAATTATACCTCCTACCCCCTGCACACATACCCCAACACACACCACCACTGATGTTTTACTAAAGTTATGCAAGAGGTAATGAATGGGGAAAACATGTGACCTCTCTATTTTTCTTGCAACTTCATGTGAATCTATAATTATTTAAAAATTAAAGTTTTTTTAAAATTTTTTAACTATTTGATAACTACCTGTTAATGTCAAAAGAAAAAGAAGCATTTACAAGAAAGCAATAGATATAAAGATTTTAGTTACTGTCACATAAGTAAATTTTATTTCAAATACCTTGTTATCAGAAAATGATTATGCTTGGAAATTGATTTCCATAGCCAAGGTCTTACCTAAAATTTTCTTCAGAAATGTATACCCCATTTTTCTCACGGGCTGCGGCAAGATCCCGTTTCAGTCGCTCTATCTCTTCTGTATATTCCTACACAAGAAGAGCATTGTAGAACATTGTAGGTGTCAATTTAGCATTTAACTTTTTTTTCATTCATTTTGGGGAGGATATGTAACATATAAAACATGCACTTAGCCCTTTCATGTTTTTTAAAGCATGAAAAAGAATAAAAAGTCATAATACTTTTCATTCAATATTTATCTGTTTAGAATAGAGTCTTTCAACATCTTAAATAAATAAATAAATTCTTCAAAAAAAAAAAAAGCCATATAAAGAACATAAACTACAGACTGGGAGAAAATGACTGCAAACCACATTTGTGACAAAGGACAAGTATCTAAAACATATTAAGAACTTTCAAACCACAAAATTTTTAAAAATCCAAATAGCAGGGAGCCTGGCGGGCTCAGCCAGTGCAGCGTGTGATTTTTGATCTCCAGGTTGTGGGTTCAAGCCCCACGTTGGGTGTAAAGATTACTTAAAAACAAAATTCTTTTTAATTCCTTTTTTTTTTTAAAGGCGGGGGGCAGAGGGAGAAGGAGAGAGATCCTAAACAGGCTTCACACCAAGCTCAGAGCCCAAAGCAGGGCTTGATCTCACGACCCTCAGACTGAGACCACGACTTGAGCCAAAATCAAGTCAGACACCCAACTGACTAAGCCATCCAGGCGGCTCCCCCCAATTTTTTTTTTAAAGATTTATTTATTTGAGAGAGAGACAGAGAGAGAGCACAGAGGGAGAGAGAGAGAAGCAGACCTATATAAGGCTCAATCCCAGGACCTTGAGATCATGACCTAAGCCAAAATCAAGAGTCAGATGCTTAACCAACTGAGCCACCCAGGCACCCCCCAAACTTTTTTTAATAAAAGTATTAAAAACCCAATTAGAAAATGGGCCTAAAGACATGAATAGACATTTCATCAAAGAGGATATGCAAATAGCAAATAAGTACATGAAAATATGCTCAACACCATTAGCCATTAGAGAAATGCAAGTTAAAACTATAGTGAGATATTTAGCACCTATTATATTCATCAGAATACCTAAAATAAAAAATAGTTACAACACCAAATGCTGGTGAATATATGGAGTAACTAGATCACTCCTACATTGCTAGTGGGAATATAAAATGGTACAGCCACTCTGGAAAACAGCTTGGCGGTTCTTTAAAAAAAACTAAATATTCAGTTACCATACCCAACAACTTACACTCCTGGGCAATTATTCCAGGAAAAATGAAAATTTATGTTTACACAGATACCTATAACCAAAATGTTTGCAGTTCTACTTATAATTGTGAAAACCTGAAATCAGCCAATATGTCATTCAACAGGTAAATGGTTACACAAACTATATGTATGATATATACATACCATGGAATACTACTCAGCACTCAAAAGGAAATACCTACCAATGTGCGTAACTCAGGTGAATCTCTAGAAAATTCTGCTTAGTAGTGAAAAATGCAATCTTGAAAGTTTACATACTGTGTGATTCCATTCAGTAACACTTTGAAATGGGAAGAGTTTAGATATAGAGCACAGATTAATGGATATCTGAGATTAGGGAGAGGAAGTGGGAGTAGGAAGGAAGTGATTATAAAAAGGCAATATGAGGGACCCCTATGGTGATGGAACTGCTCAGTATCTTAACTACGGTGGTTGATCCACAAACCTACACATGTGACAGAATCGTACAGAACTAAATACACACACGCATAAATAAGTACAAGGAAAACTGAGGAATAAGATGAATAGACTGTTATTAATGTCAATATTCCTGTGGTGATACTCTACTGTAGTTTGACGAAATGTGCTAAGGATCTTTCTGTATTATGTCTCTCAATTATCTCGATGAAAACTTCAATTAAAAAAAAAAAAACCCAGGGCGCCTGGGTGGCACAGCGGTTAAGCATCAGCCTTCGGCTCAGGGCGTGATCCCGGCGTTGTGGGATCGAGCCCCACATCAGGCTCTTCCGCTATGAGCCTGCTTCTTCCTCTCCCACTCCCCCTGCTTGTGTTCCCTCTCTCGCTGGCTGTCTCTCTCTCACATAAATAAATAAAATCTTTAAAAAAAAAAAAGAAAGAAAAAGAAAAGGAAGACAAGCCAGACTGGGAGGAAATACTTACAAATCATCTCATAAAGGCTTGTACCTGAAAGATATGAACAACTCTTTACAACCTAATAATAAGGGACGCCTGGGTGGCTCAGTCAGTTAAACGTCTGCCTTTGGCTCAGGTCATGATCCCAGGGTCCTGAGATTAAGCCCCACATGGGGCTTCCCTGCTGAGCGGGAAGCCTGCTTCTCCCTTTCTCTTTGCCCCTGGCCTCCACTCTCTCTATCTCAAATAAATAAAATCTTAAAAAAAAAAAAAAAAAAAACCAACTTAATAATAAGAACACCAACTAAAAATTGAGCAAAGAATTTAGATAGAACTTTCACAAAAAAGATATACAAACAGATAATAAGCATGTGAAAAGAAGTTCATTATCACTATTCATTAGGGGAATGCTAATTAAAACCACGCTGAGGGTACAATTATACACTTATTAGAATGGCTAACATTAAAAAAAAACAGACTATAACAAGTGTTGGAGAGGATGTGGAGAAACTGCAACCCTCACACATTCGCTGCTAATGAAAATCTAAAGTGGTACAGCCACTTTGGAAAACAGTTTCTTAAAGAGTTAAACATAAACTGTGCAACACAGAAATTAAACTGCTAGGTATCTACCTAAGAGGAATGCAAATACATCAACACAAAGATTTATATGCTAATGTTCATAGCAGCAGTATTGTTAATAATCCAAATGTCCATCGACTGGTGAATGGATAAACACGATGTGTTATTATCCATTTAATGGAATACCATTCAGCAATAAAAAGAAACAGTCTATTAATACATGCTACAACATAGATGAAGCCCCTATGTTATGCTAAGTGAAAGAAGCCAGATGCAAAAGATTAAATATTGCATGATTACATTTAAGCAATGTCTGGAAAGGGCACATCTACAGACAAAAAGTACATCAGTGGTTTACTGTTTGCAAAGGGGCAAAGGGGAACGTTATAGTGATAGAAATTTCCAAAGCAGATTGTAGTGATGTTGCACAACTCTATAAATGTACTAAAAATCATTGCATTGTAGGCTTACAATGGAGTGTTATGGAAATTATACCCTAATGTGTAGTAATTATACCACATTAATGTATGGTAATTATATCTTAAAGCTAGAAATAAATAAATATTCAAAATGTAAATAATTGCAAATTTTGCGGACTTAATAGAGCTGGTAAAGTCACCATATTAGCATTAGAAAAAACATTTTAATATATTAGGTAGTTAATTAAAATCATTAGATGAAAAGACTCACCACAAGGAAGTGAACAAATCTTTTAACAATTATCTATTTCAGTCCTTATTTTCACATTTGTCAAACAGTACATTGCTCCACAAAATTCAGTTACCTTAATAAGAGCTCTTTTGGTGAGTTTCTGGTTAACTTCAGGCTTATTTAGTATATTCTTTGCTCTATGAGCATATTCCAATGTACTCAGTGTTTCCTATGAAGAAAAGAAAATGCTAATTACTAAAGATATAAGAACAATGTAGTTCTGTTTTCTAAAATGTACTATAAAATAACTTACAAGAAAAAAAATAACTTACAGAAAATAATTTATGGTTATATCTAACCTAAAAATCTATCACCCACTAGGACCACTATACCCAATCTTTACAAGGAAGTTTGTTCAAAACATCCTTTCTCCCCTTCTTTCCAACTTTCAGGGTCTTCTTAGGGCAAATTATCATAAAGTTGAAGACCCCTCCCCCCTGCTTATGCACACACTCTCTCTCTCAAATAAAGAAATAAAATCTTAAAAAAAGAGAGGGAGGAGTCCAAGAGGCAGAGGAGCAGGAGGCTTAAATTTCATCTGGTCCCAGGAACTCAGCTAGATAGCTATTGGACCATTCTGAACACCTAACAAACTCAACTGGAGAATGAAGAAAAGAATAGCAGCAACTCTATGAACAGGAAAGCGACCACTTTCTGCAAGGAACCCAGTTTAAAACAGGAGTTGAGCTCCAGCTTGGCGTTCCAAGATGGCGGAGGAGCAGGAGACCTAAAGTTCGTCTGGTCCCAGGAATACAGCTAGAGAGCTACCAAACCATTCTGAATACCTATGTACGCAACTGGAGAATGAAGAAAAGAGTAGCAGAAACTCTATGAACAGAAAAGCGACGACTTTCTGCAAGGAGGAGAAAAGATGGCGGAGGAGTAGGAGACCCTTTCTCAGCTGGTCCCGAGTCGAGCTGTATATCTACCAGACCATCCTGAAAACCCACAGAATCAGCCCGAGACACAGGAAGATACACCTGGATCCTTACAAACGAACATCTCCAGTGCTGAGTATTGAGGTACGAAATGGGGAGCTGTGAATCCGCGCACAGATATAGGAAAATAAACAGAAGGGGGAGGGAGCCTCTGCGCTCGGGGGCTGGGAAGCAGTAGCCACCTGCACTGGGGAGCGGGCCAGACTCGTGGACCGGCACCCGTGAGAGAGCAGACTGAGACCGTGAGCCTGGGAATGCGCGCGACCA
Source organism: Ursus americanus (assembly GCF_024610735.1). Taxonomy (NCBI): domain Eukaryota; kingdom Metazoa; phylum Chordata; class Mammalia; order Carnivora; family Ursidae; genus Ursus; species Ursus americanus. The sequence goes on from NC_142132.1 coordinate 33,713,752, forward strand.
GATTGAAAACCGGAGCTCTGGAGCGCACACTCGAACTAGACTGAAACCGAGAGCTCGGGAGTGCGCACAACCAGACTGAAAACCGGCGCTCCAGAGCGCACGCAAACCACAGTGAAACAGGGAGATTGGGAGCGCGCGCGGGAACTGGGGGCAGCTAGCGGTATTAGAAACACAAAGGACAGAAACGAGCCGGCCCTGGAAGTGAGGGCTGGGACTCGGGCTGTGGGGTGCACATCCTGGGATGATGCAGGGTTTTTAGCAGCACTGACAGAAACAGAGTTAAAGTGGCCAAGAGAGCTCAGTGGAGAGCGAACTGCGATCTCTCTGTTCTGAGACAAAGGCTAGGATACGCCCACTGCTGCTCTGACTCTCAGAAGAGGCACAGAAAACCACCTGGGAAAGCCGCCAGAGAACAAAAGCCCGGAAATACCGGCTCACATTGTGCCCATCCCCATCCCCCCTCGCAGGGGACGGGGCAACTCTACCCAAACAGAGTTGCCTGAATATCAGCGCGGCAGGCCCCTCGCCCAGAAGGCAGGCTGAAAAATCAGGAAGCCGACATCCCTAAGGTCCCTATAAAACAAGTGCACACTGCCTGTGTCCTGGTCAATAACTTGGTCCCTGGGCATCCCCGCAACCTCTCCTCCTGAGAATAATGAGGAGGAGAAATCCCCCCCAGCAAAGAAAAGATAATGAGTCTGTGGCCTCTGCCACAGAACTGATGGATATAGATATAACCAAATTGTCAGAAATGGAGTTCAGAGTAACAATGGTCAAGATGATGTGTAGGCTTGAAAAAACAATGAATGAAAATATTAATGAGAATATAGAATCTCTAAGGGCAGAAATGAGAGCAAGTCTGGCAGAAATTAAAAATGCTATGAATCAAATGCAGTCTAAACTAGACGCTCTGACAGCCAGGGTAAATGAGGCAGAAGAACGAATTAGTGAATTAGAGGATGGGATGGTAGAAGAGAAAGTTAAAACAGAAACTTGCCTCAAAAAAATCCAATCTCAAGAATGTAGATTACGGGAGATTACTGACTCAATGAAATGTTCCAATGTCAGAATCATCGGCATCCCTGAGGGGGTGGAGAAAGAGAGGTCTAAAAGAGATATTTGAACAAATTGTAGCTGAGAACTTCCCTAATCTGGCAAAGGAAACAAGCATTCGTGTTCAAGAGGCAGAGAGGACCCCTCCCAAGATCAATGAGAACAGGCCTATACCACGTCACGTCATAGTGCATTTCACAAATATTAGATCCAAGGATACAGTATTGAAAGCTGCCGGGGGAAGAAAATCCTTACATACAGAGGGAAAAATATCAGAATAACATCAGACCTGTCTACAGAGACCTGGCAGGCTAGGAAGGGTTGGCAGGGTATTTTCAAAGCTCTCGTTGAGAAGAACATGCAGCCAAGGATCCTTTTTCCAGCAAGGCTGTCATTCAGAATTGATGGAAAGATAAGGACCTTCCAGGATCGGCAGAAACTGAAGGAATTCACAACCACCAAACCAGCCCTACAGGAGATATTGGGGGGGGGGGGTTCTATAAAAGTAAAAAGGCCCCAAGAGTGATACAGAACAGAAATTTACAATCTATAGAAACAAAGACTTCACAGGTAACACGACATCATCAAAATCCTATCTCTCAATAATCACTCTCAATGTAAATAGCCTAAATGCTCCCATAAAACGCCAGAGGGTTGCAGATTGGATAAAAAGACATGACCCATCCATTTGCTGTCTACAAGAGACTCATTTTGAACCTAAAGATACATCCAGACTGAAAGTGAAGGGATGGAAAACCATTTTTCATGCCAATGGACCTCAAAAGAAAGCTGGGGTAGCAATTCTCATATCAGACAGATTAGATTTTAAACTAAAGACTATAGTGAGAGATACAGAAGAACACTATATTATTCTTAAAGGATGTATCCAACAAGTGGATATGACAATTATAAATATCTATGCCCCCAACAGGGGAGCAGCTAGATACACAAGCCAACTCTTAACCAGAATAAAGAGACATATAGATAATAATACATTATAGTAGGGGACCTCAACACTCCGCTCTCAGCAATAGACAGATCACCTAAGCAGAAAATCAACAAAGAAACAAGAGCTTTGAATGACATACTGGACCAGATGGACCTCATAGATATATATAGAACACTACACCCCAGAACAACAGAATACTCATTCTTTTCGAATGCACATGGAACTTTCTCCAGAATAGACCATATACTGGGTCACAAAACAGGTCTCAACCGATACCAAAAGACTGAGATTATTCCCTGCCTGTTCTCAGACCACAATGCTTTGAAACTGGAACTCAATCACAAGGAAAAATTTGGAAGAAACTCAAACACTTGGAAACAAAGAACCGTCCTGCTCAAGAATGATTGGGTAAACCAGGAAATCAAAAATCAATTTAAACAATTTATGGAAACCAATGAGAATGAAAACACATCAGTCCAAAACCTATGGGACACTGCAAAGGCGGTCCTAAGGGGAAAATACATAGCCATCCAAGCCTCACTCAAAAGAATAGAAAAATCTAAAATGCAGTTTTTATATTCTCACCTCAAGAAGCTGGAGCTGGAACAGAAGAACAGGCCTAACCCACGCATGAGAAAGCAGTTGATCAAGATTAGAGCAGAGATCAATGAATTAGAAACCAGGAGCACAGTAGAGCAGATCAACAGAACTAGAAGCTGGTTCTTTGAAAGAATAAATAAGATCGATAAGCCACTGGCCAGACTTATTCAAAAGAATAGAGAAAGGACCCAAATTAATAAAATTATGAATGAAAGGGGAGAGATCACAACCAACACCAATGAAATAGGAAGAATCATTAGAAACTTTTATCAACAGCTTTATGCCAATAAATTAAACAACCTGGAAGAAATGGATGCCTTCCTGGAAACCTATAAACTACCAAGACTGAAACAGGAAGAAATTGATTATTTAAACAGACCGATTAATTATGAAGAGATTAAAGCAGTGATCAAAAACCTACCCAAAAACAAGAGTCCAGGGCCTGATGGAGTCCCTGGGGAATTCTACCAAACATTCAAAGAAGAAATAATACCTATTCTCCTGAAGCTGTTTCAAAAAATAGAAACAGAAGGAAAACTACCAAACTCATTCTATGAGGCCAGTATTACCTTGATCCCCAAACCAGGCAAAGACCCCATCAAAAAGGAGAATTACAGACCGATTTCCCTGATGAATATGGACGTCAAAATTCTCAACAAGATCCTAGCTAATAGGATCCAACAGTACATTAAAAGGATTATCCATCGTGACCACGTAGGATTCATCCCTGGGATGCAAGGGTGGTTCAACATTCGCAAATCTGTGCGATAGATCATATCAACAAGAAAAGAGTCAAGAACCATATGATCCTCTCAATTGATGCAGAAAAAGCCTTTGACAAAATACAGCATCCTTTCCTGATTAAAACACTTCAGAGTGTAGGGATAGAGGGTACATTCCTCAATTTCATAAAAACCATCTATGAAAAGCCTACAGCGAATATCATTCTCAATGGGGAAAAGCTGAAAGCCTTTCCCTTAAGACCAGGAACACGACAAGGATGCCCAATCTCGCATTATTCAACATAGTACTAGAAGTCCTTGCAACAGCAATCAGACAACAAAAAGGGATAAAAGGTATCCAAATCGGCAAAGAAGAAGTCAAACTATCTCTCTTTGCAGATGACATAATACTCTATATAGAAAACCCAAAAGACTCCACCCCCAAACTACTAGAACTTATAGAACAATTCAGTAATGTGGCAGGATACAAAATCAATGCTCAGAAATCAGGTGCATTTCTACACACTAACAATGAGACTGAAGAAAGAGAAATTAGGGAATCCATTCCATTTACAACAGCACCAAAACTCATACATTATCTTGGAATTAACTTAACCAGAGACGGAAAGGATCTATATTCTAGAAACTATAAATCACTCTTGAAAGACATTGAAGAAGACACAAAAAGGTGGAAAAATATTCCATGCTCATGGATCGGAAGAAGAAACAGTTAAAATGTCTATGCGACCCAGAGCAATCTACACTTTCAGTGCCATCCCGATCAAAATACCAATGACATTTTTCAAAGAACTGGAACAAACAGCCCTTAAATTTGTGTGGAACCAGAAAAGGCCCCGAATTCCAAGGAATTGTTGAAAAGGAAAAACAAAGCTGGAGGCATCACGTTGCCGGACTTCAAGCTATACTACAAAGCTGTGATCACAAAGACAGCATGGTACTGGCACAAAAACAGACACACAGACCAATGGAACAGAATAGAGAACCCAGAAATGGACCCTAGGCACTTTGGGCAACTAATCTTTGACAAAGCAGGAAAAAACATCCAGTGGAAAAAAAGACAGTCTCTTCATAAATGGTGCTGGGAAAATTGGACAGCTACATGCAAAAGAATGAAACTTGACCACTCTCTCACACCATACACAAAGATAAACTCCAAATGGTTGAAAGACCTCGATATGAGACAGGAATCCATTAAAATCCTAGAGGAAAACATAGGCTGCAACCTCTTTGACATCGGCCACAGCAACTTTTTTCATGACACATCTCCAAAGGCAAGAGAAACAAAAGATAAAATGAACTTGTGGGACTTCATCAAGATAAAAAGTTTCTGCACAGCCAAGGAAACAGTAAAAGAAAACTAAGAGGCAGCCCATGGAATGGGAGAAGATATTTGCAAATGACACTACAGATAAAAGACTAGTATCCAGGGGCGCCTGGGTGGCTCAGTTGTTAAGCATCTGCCTTTAGCTCAGGGCGTGATCCCAGAGTCCTGGGATCGAGCCCCACATTAGGCTCCTTCGATGGGAGCCTGCTTCTTCCTCTCCCACTCCCCCTTCCTGTGTAGCCTCTCTCGCTGGCTGTCTCTCTCTCTGTCAAATAAATAAAATCTTAAAAAAATAAAAAATAAATTAAAAGACTAGTATCCAAGATCTACAAAGAACTTCTCAAACTTAATACATGTGAAACAAATAATCAAATCAAAAAATGGGCAGAAGATATGAACAGACACTTTTCCAATGATGACATACAAATGGCTAACAGACACATGAAAAAATGTTCAAAATCATTAGCCATCAGGGAAATTCAAATCAAAACCACCTTGAGATACCACCTTACACCAGTTAGAATGGCAAAAATTGACAAGGCAGGAAACAACAAATGTTGGAGAGGATGTGGAGAAAGGGGATCCCTCTTATACTGTTGGTGGGAATGCAAGTTGGTACAGCCACTTTGGAAAACAGTGTGGAGGTCCCTTAAAAAGTTAAAAATTGAGCTACCCTATGATCCAGCAATTGCACTACTGGGTATTTACCCCAAAGATACAGACATAGTGAAGAGAAGGGCCATATGCACCCCAACGTTCATAGCAGCATTGTCCACAATAGCTAAATCGTGGAAGAAGCCGAGATGCCCTTCAACAGATGACTGGATTAAGAAGATGTGGTCCATATATACAATGGAATATTACTCAGCCATCAGAAAGAACGATTACACAACATTTGCAGCAACATGGACAGGACTGGAGGAGATTGTGCTAAGTGAAATAAGTCAAGCAGAGAAAGACGATTATCATATGGTTTCACTCATTTATGGAACATAAGAAATAGGAAGATTGGTAGGAGAAGGAAGGGAAGAATGAAGGGCAGGTAAACAGAAGGAGGAACGAACCAATGAAGACTATGGACTCTGGGAAACAAACTGAGGGCTTCAGAGGGAAGGGGGGTGGGGGATTGGGATAGGCCGGTGATGGGTATTAAAGAGGGTACATATTGCATGGTGCACTGGGTGTTATATGCAAGTAATGAATCATGGAACATTGCATCAAAAACTGGGGATGTACTGTATGGTGACTAATATAACAAAATAAATATTAAAAAAAAAAAAGAAACTAGGAAAAAAAAATCTTAAAAAGAGAAAGAAAAATGAAAAAAAAATTTAAAGTAGTGACCTAGAGCTGGGAGTGGGAGCAAATGGAGAGTGATTCCTAATGGGTTACAAGGTTTCTTTCTGGGGTAATGAAAATGCTCTAAACAGACTTTAGTGATGGTTGTACAGCTCAGCAAATATATTAAAACCATCGAATTACATACTTTTAATGGGTGAATTTAATGGTATATGAATTATATCTCAGTAAAGATATTTTTTAAAATGAAACGGGAATTAGAGACCTTATAAAACCTTTTCTAACTCCATTTAAAGGAAACAATCACAATAAGAGATTTCACCATCTTTTTTGCTTCTCTTGGTTTTACCACATGTTCTCGCACATCCAACCCCATCTTCAGTGCCCTCTAATAACTTCTACAACACTAGCATTCACTTAACCCACTTTTAAGTCCTTAATTAAATCTCCATACCCCGCCCCCCCTTCAGGGTCCCTGCTCAGTAGGGAGTCTGCTTCTCCCTCTACTTCACCCCACTCACTCTCTCTCTCAAATAAATAAAATCTTAAAAAATCTTCACACCCCATGTAACTATCCACTGCTAATGACCACAGCAATTTCTTTTGAAGACTGTGTGGGAAAAGCCATTAAGTAATTGGCTTTTTAAGATTAAAAACTCTGCCAGGAAGAAGAAAGACAATTTTTTCCAGTGGTGTCTTCCTCTATGTCCATGTGCAATATCCAGATTCTTTTACTCTTGCTTAGAATGAATAAAGCCAATTAATGAATTTTTTAAATATGTGATAAAAAAATAAAAATCAGAAAAATAAAATAAAATATATGATAGCTAAATAAGAATTATAGCTCCTACACTTGCAGATACCTATTAAAGAGCTTACCTCAAGATTGAGAGATGCAGGAGAAATTGTTGCAATTATAGATGTTCTTGTACGTCCCCCAAGAGAATCCTGGAGGATTCTAGTTAGTTTAGACTCTCGATAAGGAACATGAGGTGTTCTTTCTACAAGAGCAGTAATAACCCTTCCCAAAGTCAAAAGGGATTGATTGATATTTCCAGCTTCCCGAGCTCTCTTGTCAACTGCTCCAGAACGGCCAATGTTCTCACTTCCTGCAAGATCAACCTTGAATTTCACAAATAAGAGTAAGTTGTTAGTTCCATTGGATTTGGACACAAAGACTTTCATTCTCAAATGTAATATATCAAATAGCCAGCAAGATAATTTTTTTATAATTAACAATCCACTACAAAGCTAATTACCTAGTGACTTCAAAATATTGTCTAGAAGTACAGAATTTCAAGCTGCTCTGAGGTGGTCGAGAATGAAACAATTGAGGGGCACCTGAGTGGCTCAGTCCATAAACATCCAACTCTTGATTTCAGCTCAGGTCATGATCTCAGGGTGGTGAGATCAAGGCCACATTGGGCTCCTCATTCAGTGGGGATTCTGCTTGAGATACTCTTTCCCTCTCTCTCTGCCCCCTCTCTCCTCTAAAATAAATAAATCTTAAAAAAAAAAAAAAAAGATTCTCTCTCTCCCTCTCCCTCTGCCCGCCCCAGCCTCTCTTTCTCTCTCCCTCTGCTCCCCCAACCTCTTTTCCTCTAAAAAAAAAAAGAAACAGTTGAAAAGAACTCCCATATGATCCAGCAATCCCACTTCTAGGTATATTATCCAAAGGAAATGAAATCAGTACCTCGAAGAGATACCTGCACCCTCATCATGTTCAATGCATTACTCGCAATAGCCAAAATATGGAAACAGTGTCAGCTGATGAATGAATAAAGATATGGTATACATATACAATGGAATATATTTATTTAGCCACTAAAAGAAGGAAATCCTGCCATTTGTTACAACATGGATAAACCTAGAGGACATAATCCAAAGTGAAGTAAGCCAGACAGAGGACAAATAGTGTATGATCTCCCTTATGTGTAGAATTTGTCAGGGTGGGGGGTTCACTGAAATGGAGAGTAGAATGACGGTTACCAAGAGCAGGGGAGTGGGGAAGAAGCAGATGCTGGTCAAAGGGTACAAGCCTTCAGTTATAAGATGAGAAAACTCTGGGGATCTAATGTACACTATGGTGACAACAGTTAATAATACTATACTGAAATTTCTAAGAGTAGACCTAAGCATTCTTACCCTCCCCAAAAAAGTAACTATGTGAGGTGAAGGATATGTTAATTAACCTGATTGTGGTAATCATTTCACAAAGCATACATATATCAGATCATCACATTGTACACTTTAAATATGTAATTTTATTTGTCCATTATACCTCAATAAAGCTAGAGGAAAAAAAGAGAGTGAAACAGTATTATTAAGGTAGATACTTACCAAGTTCAACTTTCCAATTTTAACAAGCTCCTCTCCATCAATTGTAGTTTCTTTCATATGTATTGTAACAGAGAAAACTGAGTGGGAACGACTAGAAAACAAGATCAGGTTGCCCAGTCATTACAATGTAAAACATTATTTGCTTTCCATAAAATATTAAAAAGAGCAAAGAAAGATAAAAATCCACAAGGTAGAGAAAGATAGTATCAGAGAGGAGACATTAATAAGATTTTGGAAGACAAAGGGTAGACAGAACAATGCTTAGGTTTTTGCTTCCTTGTACCTGCTGCCTACAGAGGGGACCCCAATAAGAAACTACCTAAAAGACTTAGGAACTAGAATTCTCAGACCTCTAAAAGCTGGCTGTGGGGTTGGGTTGGGACGGCTGCCTGGTATGTCAGAAGAGAAGGCTTGCAATCAATCTTCCTATTTATAAGAATCTCTTGAAATAGGTCATTACTATAAATTTAAACAGTACCACAGAAACCATCAGATTACTTGCCTTCAGTGTCAACTGTTGTAAAATATATTGTTTCGCTTTGAGAATTCATCAGAAATAGTTAATACCCTCTCTTGAAAGGCAAATAGTAAATAGCAATGATTACAGAAATACTACCAGATAATTACCACTAGACCGTAAAGTGTTCCAATGTCTACCTTATTCTATGTACTGACATTCAGCTTTTATCTGAGGGATACAAAAATTATATAGACAACCAAAGACCTCTTTTATTCCTGTATCAATGACATTAGGTGAACAACACTGTTTGTTAATGTCAGTGATGGGTAGTGAGGAATATGGTAATTTTTAATTTTATTTGTACTTCTCGTGTTACTTGGAAAGTTTTACAATAAGAATCACATTTTATTTATTACTTAAAATTACAGAAAAGGAGAAGGGCACAGGAAAAATATAAAGAAACTATAAACCTGAATTCAATATACATTTTATATTTTTCTACTAGTATTTACCCATTCCTAATCCAAGATTATGGAATTAATGCAATTAAGCGTAGAACTCAACTCTGATTTCGGAAAATTGAATGTTTTCCTTCACTTTTCCACATACATTCATAGACCTTTACTCAAGTCTACATATAAAAACATGAGTCCAAGAGGGCCCTGGGTGGCCCAGTCAGTTAAGCGTCTGCCTTCAGTTTAGGTCATGATCCCAGAGTCCTGAGATCAATTAAGTCCAGAGTTGGGCTCCTTACTCAGCAGGGAGTCTGCTTCTCCCTCTGCCCCTCCATATACCGGCCCCCTCCCCCGTCATGCCCGCATGCAAACTCTCTCTCTCTCTCTCAAATAAATAAAATCTTAAGGGTCTTAAATTATACAAATTTATGAAAAAGCAGGAATTTCTTTAAAAGGAAGGTATTTAGAGAAAAGAAATATTACCCAGTCTTAAACTCATTCCTCCAAATTCTATATAATTTTTTAAATGGAAAGCTATTATAGGAAAATTTAATTAAAATCATAAAATCACCCATAATTCCATGACTTTCATTATTTTCACATTACGTTATTTTTCTTCTTTCTTTAAATGCATACACAATTTTTTATAGAGTTGCAGAAATTTCCAGTTATAAGAGAGCAAAGAAATAAGAGAGCTAATTCTTTTTTTTTTTTTTTTTTAGGTTTTATTTATTTAAGTAATCTCTTACACCCATTGTGGGACTCAAATTCATGATGCCGAGATCAAGAGTCACATGCTCTTCTGACTGAGCCAGCCAGGCACCCTGAGATCTATTACTTTTCTTTTCTTTTCTTTTCTTTTTTAAAGATTTTATTCATTTACCTTACAGAGAGAGACACAGCGAGAGAGGGAACACAAGCAGGGGGAGTGGGAGAGGGAGAAGCAGGCTTCCTGCTGATCAGGGAGCCTGATGCAGAGCACCATCCCAGGACCCTGGGATCATGACCTGAGCCAAAGGAAGATGCTTAACGACTGAGCCACCCAGGCACCCCCTGAGATCTATTTCTAATAATTATTTTATAGGTCAGGGAAACTGATATTCAGATAAGTTCACTTATTTACCCGAAGTCACATATTTGGTTAACTGCAGAACTAGAACTAAACACAAATATCTAACTCCCAATCCATAGCTCTTTTCATTACACTCTGAATACTTTCTTCATTACACTCTGATGCCCTTTAAAGACGAGCAGAGAAAAAAATCACCTGACTTAGTAAACTGCTTTTCTACAATTTGGGATTCATTCTATACAGGGTGCTATCAAACATGCCCCTTTCTACCCTGGAAAGCCAGTGTTAGTGACCATGTCTTCCCATATTAAACAAAGTCATCTGAAAAAGTTTAAATAATGTACAACCTAAATATATGTAATTTTTGTCAATCATACTGCAATAACGCTGGGGAAAAAATTTAAATGAAGCCATTTGACTTTCTTCTAATTCTTAAACCATGGGCTTTCAAACTTTGTTCTAGGTATCCATGGGGGCCCCAAAAAAGTGCTCAGGGAAAACCTTCATGGGGCTGAGGAGGTAAGCCTCCAAGCATCCCACCCTCAAATCAACTACAACAGGCACGTATTAATCTAGGCTTTTTTTTTTTTTAAAGATTTTATTTATTTATTTGACAGAGACAGACAGCCAGTGAGAGAGAGAACACAAGCAGGGGGAGTGGGAGAGGAAGAAGCAGGCTCCCAGCGGAGGAGCCTAATGTGGGGCTCGATCCCGGAATGCCGGGATCACGCCCTGAGCTGAAGACAGACACTTAAGGACTGCGCCACCCAGGCGCCCCTAATCTAAGCTTCTGTGTACGATTTCATTTGAGAAAAAATAATCTACTTTAAAAAGTTTAATACTTCTGCTCGAATTCGACTTGTCTTTGTTCTCCTTTCAGCATTCTTCCAATACTAGTGCTTGCTTCTAAATCTCAAGCCAGTTACTAAACCATGAAATGAAGCATACTTACAATCTAGGTATGCGACTCACATTCTTTGACCTGCCCCAATTTGACTTCCCACTTTAAAAAGAAAATGGAGTGGGAGGGTAAGGACACTAGCTTTCTTACCTGGAGTATGCATTCATCAGAGTTGCCGCAGTTGTCCGTTTTGCTGCCCCCTTTTCCAAAATCTGATAGACTTCATCCTTGTTGTGTACTGTAATTTCTTCTAAACCTTTAATTATCACCCCCCTCTGACCAAATACAAAAGATCATCCATTAGACTGGTAAAAAGCATATATATACCGATTTCTCAAAGCATCACACATTAAAATCCAGAGACATTTCACTCTCAAAGACTGAGTTACCTTATTACGGGGATCATCAAACATCTGTAGTCTCTCAGAAACATCAGAAGATGGATTAAGGAGATCAAAAAGTTCTTCATTATAGATTTCCAACAGAGACACTTTGACTGAAAATTCAGTACCATTATCAGTAAGTTTCTCAAAAATTTGATGAAGAGTACGTGGAATTATACCAGCCAAGGGATCCTGAAATTATAATATTAAAAGGACTAAAATAAAGGAAGAATGCCAGTTACCATGGCAGTTAAAACACATATAACAAGGAACTCCTTTATGATATATTTAAACACAGATATGTCAAGGGCGCCTGGGTGGCTCAGTTGGTTAGGCATCGAACTCTTGGTTTCAGCTCTGGTCACGCCCTCTGGGTCATGGGATCAAGCCCTGAGTTGGGCTCTGCACTTATCACGGGGTCTGCTTGAGGTTCTTTCCTTCTTCCTTTCCCTCCCCCTCTGCTCCTCCCTCCACTCACATGCTCTCTTCTCCCTCTCTAAAATAAATAAAATCTTTAAACACAAATATTTCAAAACAAGAAAAAACTAACCGAATATTAGAGAAGCCAAATCATTTATAAGAGTTTATTCATCAGTAATTATTTTTCTTTGTATCTTCCACAAGTCTGTCCTATCCATCAGCCACTTCATGCCTGAGTATTACATAGAAACCAACTGAACTAACCTACTTAGAAAGCCAAGTTTAATAATTCTTTCTAACTTGTCTCATGAGAACATTAATAATACTACCATGTTAACAGAAAAGTGGCCCATCTAACAGTATATTCCCTAATTCTAACTTAAACACAGTTGTTTCTCAAATATCTAAGCATCTGTAATAAAATTATTATGAATTTCTAAATTTTGAAACTGTCCTTTAAGCCTATTCCTTATCTCCTATGGTTACAATGCCATAAGTTTATTATCCATGCTTAAAGTTATTAATGCCTCAACTATGTAACTGCTAGAAAAAAGGATCAACTTAAATGTTAACAATTTGGAAAATTAACTTAGTCATTAAACTCACTTAAACACACTAGATGAAAATCTTTGTAAAACGTACTATGTGCTTTCTATACTATCCAACAACATACTCTTAATTTCTTAAATACTCAAGGTCATTGTTGATGAAATACCATGCTGCCCCTGGCTATGTTAACTTTATGACACTCACTCCCACACTGCAAAGCCTTCCCTTTCAAGCCGTATTCACATGCCACTTTTCCACAATATCCTGCTCCAACTATTCTGTCCCAAACAGACCCCTCTCTTATCACTTAACCGTGCCATATGTATTGGTCCTTTCTCTCCTAAAGACACTACGTTTCTTAAACAGGAACCATACCATACACTTTAATTTTACTAAAATAGTAGTTTATCCTACCATCATGTTTGACATGGGTATACTGATCTTCTCTATTTCAAGAAAGCAGTTTTCAACCAAGTTTTTTATTCAGTTATATTTCAGCCACTTTAGAAACAGAAATCTATTATAAACAATAAATACCTCCTCCCAAGTGTACTCTTCATTAGGTGACCTCTCACCTTCCATTGTAAAGGTTTTTCCAGTGCCAGTTTGGCCATATCTGTCAAAATTAACAAAAGTGGTAAACAGAAAACAAATACATGCATTTAAACTTTTTCACAATTTGAAAAACAGTGTTTTACTCACGCAAAAATAGTGCAATTATAACCCATAATAACTTCATCCAGAATTGGACAAACAACACTTCGGTAAACATCAATTTGTTTAGTAGAAGCTCCAAAAACCTATCAAAAAAAAAAAAAAATCAAAGCAATTCTTCAGTTAAAAAATACTTCAAAATTACTTTAAGAATTTTGTTTTTAATATATTAACTCATTCAACCCAATAGAAACCATTTGACAACTCAAAGAGTCAATTGAAACTTGGAATTGTACACTAGAACCTAGAGGAAATATGTATATGAGAATAACTTTACATAGTAACTAATAAAGGAGTAGCAGCATTTTAAGAAATAGGGACCAGGGGCACCTGGGTGGCTCAGCAGGTTGGGCATTGATTTTGGCTTAGGTGGTGATCTTGGGTTGGTGAGATCAAGCCCCATGTTGGGCTCTGCACTCAGCACAAGTCTGCTTTTTACTCTCTCTCTGCTCCCACCCCACTCCTGCACATGCTCTCTAACAGATAAATAAAACCAAAAAAAAAAAAAGAAGATGAAGAAAAAAAAGAAAAGAAAGAAATAGGTACCATATCAAAAGTATATGTTTTCCTTGAGCTCTTGTCGGCCAATCCTCCAGTTCGTACACTAACTTCTTTTCGTACATGATCGCATTCTACTACAGAATGGGCATTAGCTTTTCGTTCTGCCAAATTAAATGGTCTATAAAAAGAAATGTACAAAGTTATTTAAAAACTCTTAGTTATATTACAGATGACATTGTCATTAATACCTTAGACAATAACAAAGTGAAGTTTTTTGACAACACTATTGGTGACAAGGATAAATGGGGGACTAAATGATACTGCTAAAGCAAACAGCAGAATTTTTAGTTTCAACTCCCAGAAATAAAAAATAGGGTTTTTTTTTTACTTTCAAAGACATGTAAAACATGACAATTCTGACAGCTTCTTGGAGTAGATGCTAACACAATTAACTTGTAAAAAAATACGAAACTTATTTTTCAGAATTCTATTTCCACTATTCCTAGAGTCTGAGAAAGTTAGGTTATGATGTAATAGAAAGAACATGCCAAATTTGTGTTCAAAATACTAACCTGTCAGTTAGTACTAACCTGGCACAAGATAAAAAATAGATAAAAATAATGACAAATACAGTGAGTATTTACCATGTGCCAGGTACTCACTACTCAAAATGCTTCATATGTGTTAACTCGGTTTGTCTTAGTGGGGAATAGCAACATAAAACAAATGATGATAAGAGAAGTAATGTTTAGAAAGGGTATGTAAAGGGTGCTATAGGAATATATAGCAAAAATGTAATTGATTGGGACAGGGAGGGGTGGAGGAAGCATGGGTGATGGGAGAGACTCCCAAAGGAATTAATCTTCTAAGCTAAATTCCTTCTTGGGCTTTCAGTAGAGTGAGGACTCTTGATCAAGTCTGCTTGGACAATGTAGCCCTCTGTGCATTCTTCCCCATTTGAAAAACGGGGCTAAGTAATAGCACCAACCTCACAACGTAGGAAAAGAAATCCTGCTTAGGGGCGCCTGGGTGGCTCAGTGGGTTGAGCGTCCAACTCTTGATTTCTGCTCAGGTCATGATCTCAGGGTTATGGGATTGAGCCCTGTGCCAGCTCTGCGCTGGGTGTGGAGCCTGCTTGGGATTCTCTCTCCCTCTCCCTCTGTCTCCCCAACCCCCTACTCACTCACACACGTGCCCCCTCTCTCTCAAAGAAAAGAGAGAAAAAGAAAAGAAAAGAAATTCTATTTAGTTTACAGTTTCCCAATGGCTCCTACTGTGCTTGGCACATAGCAGGCATCCTGGTATCTGTTAAACTACATAGCTTAATAAATGTCATCCTAAGAGGAATGATGGAAGAGGTGAAAAGAACCATAGTCCACACAGTGGCATCATTCAGATATGTATATACTTAACACATATCTGGGCCAAAGAGAGAGATGTACTCTTGACCTGAGTTCATTTTTCGCATTCAGTATCACATATTATGAAAGGAAATGGCAAATAGGAAATTATCTTTCTCCTCATCATTAGACAAACCAAGTGGCTATTTATTTTAAAAACGATAGAACATCCTCTGGCATGCCCCATCCCTAGTATATTTTTGACAGTCAGAAAACAAAATTTGTGATCCTGGGAAATTTAACTCACCAACTTCCAGGTAATATATAATAATGCTATCGATTGTCAAATGTAGTGAAACCTACACAATGAACATAAACCAGGACATGCAATATTATTAAAAGTTCAACAAACCTAAGTCAAAACCAACTTATACTGAGATAGGCCAAGAATATCAAGTAGAATGAATTGCTCTCATGTGGTTAAAGCTTTTTCAGTTAGTCTATCATTCTTAGCATCTCTCAACTAATCTCTTTGCCTGGATGTGTGATGACGTTAACCAAACGAATACCACCCAAGATGTCACAACCAAGTAGTAGATATTCACACAGACCACACATTTCTAAAAATTATCAAAACTCACACTGAAGAGCTTTAATAACTATTTGTACTATAATGAAAAGTACTGCCAAGCCACTATATTCCTAACCAAACTTCTCTAATTAGAAATTGTATGGTTCCTGCTAATTACGTTAATAAACCCATCAGTTTGTTGGCCTCACTACAGTTACATTACATTCATTCATTCGTTCCATAAGTATTCATCAAGTACTTATTATGTGATAGACATTTGTCTAGGAACTGAGGGTATACCAGTGAACAAGACCAAGTTTCAAAAAACCCAAAACACCCAAGTTCCTATTCTCAGGGAGCTTTTATTCTAGTGTTATAAATAGGTATATCGGGTGTTGATAAATTAGAAATCAAAGCAAATAAAACAGACTAAGTGGGATTGGAATTGATGATGGGGGATAATGGTCAGTTGCTATTACTATTTTAGGGTGGTCAGGGCAGGCTTCTCTTCTCTGATATTTAATGATATTTAAGCAGAATCTAAAAAGTGAGTGAGCCAGTCATGTAGCTATTTTGGTGGGAAACCTTTCTAGGCAGAGTAAAATTGCAAAGGCCCCAAGGTAGAGCCTGGTAGATGAGGGGGTGGTGGGGGTTTGGGGAGGGCAGGGGAGTTAAGTAGGGTGTAATAAAGATAGCCAGTAGCTAGATCATGTGAGGGGTCTATAACCTTCAATCTGTGGGCCAAATCTGGCCCTTGTCTTACCAGAGACCTAGAATGATTTTTACAATTTTAAAGGATTGTTTAAAAAAAATCAGATTCTGCAATGGTAGCAGTTTTTTGGCACATTCATTCTACCACTTAAACATGAAAACAATGGAACACACAGTCTTACTGATTTCAGGTAAAAGATGTCCAGCAAAACAGCAAGCACCAACAAACATAGCCCAGGCAAGAACTGTGCAGCAGTTGAGACCAGAGGCCTCCATAAAAGAACAAAGGTTTCAATGGCATCATCAGACCTCATGTTCTACTGTGAGGAGCATGCCAGGAGTGACTCTTTGCTGACAGGGATACCAACTTCAGAAAATCTTCTCAAGGATAAAAAAACTTGCATCATCTTATAGTGGAATAGTGAAACAGTTCTGTGTCTCTTCCCAACAAAGCAAATTACAAGCAGCTCCTTAAAGAGATCTACCTTCAGCTTATTTGGGAACCACTGCGAATAACTTAAAATGCTCTGAACTTGGAATAATGAACTCTGAAGTCTTCCTTTTCCAAGTTGTCCTTTCTCGAAAACATCCTTTGCTGATTTAATGCAGAATCAACAGTCTTGTTTTCCGTTTGGTAACTATAGCATCACATTGGGTCACTGTTTAAGGAAAGCTTGTCTAGGCCTTTTTTAAAACACAATTATATGCTTTTAAATATATGAATGATTTATAAAAGTTCAGGTCTAAATTGCTAAAGCACTCGTCTAGATTAAAATGCTAAGATTAACTTACATCCTAAAACCTTTATATTATGTTCTTAATAGGACTTATGCTTACACTTATACAAGTGGGAGGAATGTTTTGCATACGCGTGTCTTTGTATATACATGTATCAAAGCCTATTTCCTTATAAAAACTTCTCTCTATAAAAACTATCAGTTCCTCAATTCCAGTTATATATATCCTTCTCTTGAACTGTGTATAGGTAGAATAAAAAATTCTCTTCATATAGTTATAATACAAGTAAAGAACATCATAAAGATTGTATTCATTGTAACAAAGTAATAAAGTTATCTCTCTCTTGAAATCTTGCTGACCTTTTAGGTTACAATAAATTGTGCCAATTAAAAATGTAAAACTAAAAAAAAAAAATCAGAGAATATGTAACAGAGATTACATGTGGTTTGCAAAGCCTAAAAAACTTTAAAATACTGACTACATGAGACCTTTACAGAATGGGTTTGACAACCCCAAGGGCCTCATAAATTGTTTATTTTCTAAAGCTTAAGGACATATTTGCCCTAGGAAAGATATTTGAAAAAGAAAAGAAAGCATGAAAAGAAAGACATCTCTTTATACAAAAATTATTGTAAATAACTAGACACAACCTAAGCACTTTTCATTAGTGACGAAGTAAAAGAAATCTCTTTTGAGGTAAGACTTGAAATGTATGGGGATAGGGGCGCCTGGGTGGCGTAGTCGTTAAGTGTCTGCCTACGGCTCAGGGCGTGATCCCAGGGTTCTGGGATCAGGGAGTGATCCCAGGGTTCTGGGATCGAGCCCCACATCAGGCTTCTCTGCTAGGAGCCTGCTTCTTCCTCTCCCACTCCCCCTGCTTGTGTTCCCTCTCTCACTGGCTGTCTCTCTCTGTCAAATAAATAAATAAAATCTATGGGGATAATAAACATGAATAATGTTTTATTCCTGGGTAGAGGAAGGGGGCTGGAGAGGGATACAATGGGGCTCCAACTGTAATGATTGTTTTGTTCCTAATTCAGGTAATGGATACACAGAAGTTTGTTACTTTGTTCTCTACAACTTATTATAGGTCTGACATATTTTGTAACTAACAATAAAAAAGAAAATTAAAGAAAATAAAACCATCCAGAAAAAGTAATATTGTCTGGCCTTATTAAACGATCAAAATAATCTAAAAATTTGCGTTTGTGGGGGTCTGGCTGGCTCAGTAGGCAGAGCATGCAACTCTTATCTCCAGGTTGTGAATTCGAGCCTCACACTGGATGTAGAGATTGCTTAAAAATAAAATCGTTAAAAAATAAATAAATAAAAATTTGCGTTTGTATTACAGTCTGTTAATTTTTTTTTTTACTCTTCAAAAGCAGTAACTATTAACAGAAGCCCTGGAGTGTAACAAGTAAGTGGTCGAACTTAACATTACCATCAAATTTCCTCTCTGACACCTAGTTCAGAAAGCTAGCTATTATTATCTTTGACATCTACAATTCAAGTCACCAAAGCTGAGGAGGCAATAATTTAAGAAAGTTTGTTCACACATTTTAAAAATAACCCTCCCCCTTTTTTTAAATTTTAGAACTTTTGGATTTACAGAAAAGTTGCTGATAGTTGGTAGAATTTTTAAAACAACAGCAACAAAAACAGACACACAAAACCACACATAGACCAGTAAACTGTGGAGGGTTTCTAAAAACCTGAATAAATCAATCTATAATTAAGAACAGTTTGTATAACAAGTATGTTCTTCCTCTACTGGTTAATTTTAAAATTGGGGAGTTATTTGGAAATCAATCTGGGCAGAGTTGAACACTTTCACCCACTCACCCAGAAGAAACTATCTCCCTTGGTCGAAGGAAGACCAACTTGCAATATAATCAGAAAGCTATACTGGCTAAAGTTGTCTCCTTTTAAAAACATAAACTCACTCTATAAGCTAACACTTAAAATTTAAATACAATGATGTTTCCTTGTTTAGTAGGGATTTTAAAAATATTGCATCTAGAAGAAAGAGAACAAGTGATCGATTATGCTTTTAGAGATGATGGAGAGGACGGTAATGCCAACATCAGTACTAAAACACCTGCAAAGTAGGTATGCAGTCTTACTCCCAAACTGAGAAACTGCAAGGAGTGGCATATAAAAGCGCCACCTAAGTCTTTTCCAACAATAGTTTTTTTAAAAGAACACACTTTTCCCTAAAGACCGGCGACCAAATTCTCCTTCTGAACAGCAGTTTAAACTATAACCTCCGATACAAATACCCTTTCTTCCGAAACAGACACTAATTTACTCCTCACAGCAATCTGGTGTCATTTTCATCGACCGAATGCAGAGAACTACGAAACAGGAAGGTTTGCTCCCCGCAGAAATTGAAAACAAAGTTCCTCTCTCCGGACAGCACAAGAGGGAGCCCAGCAGCAAAGCCAGCAAAGCCCGGCATTCCCAATCCTGCCGGATTCGCCCTACCTGCATCTCACCACCACCTGGATGTTCTTTCCCTTCTCCTCTTTCTTCTTCGCGGAGGAATTCGGCTGGGACGCCATGACGATCTCCGCGCGAAGGTCAAGGCCTGGCTGCGGACTCCGGCGCTGTGGGGCGCGGAGGGGCCTGCGGACGGCGCGTCCCGGGTGCCCACCTCCCCCGCCGGGTACTGGCGCGGCCGGGGGAAGCCACGCAAGCAGCTCGATGTCTCCACTCCCCACCAGCGGATCTGACTGATCGAGGCGTCTGTCCCGCACTAGCGGGAGCCTCGGAATCACCAATATCGTCTCCGCCCGAAGCCTCGGAAACCGAGCAACGACTCGGCGCCTCAATTTGAAAAAGGAGCCCAGACGCCAAGCCAATAGCAGCGCGGGCGCGCGAGGCACCATGGGACGCGGTGTCGTCACCAGAGCCCCCGCCCCCGGGGCGTGGCCCGCGGGAAAGTAAAAAGCTGGTCTGTCCGTACCCGCCTGGAACTCGTAGTCCGACGGGAGAGATGCACGAGTTAACAGTGTGACTCTTCAACGTGACCTTGCCCAAGTTACATAACGTCTGTAAAACCAAGATTTCCTTATCTTCAAAATGTAAATAATAGCAACCATCTCAGAGGGTTCTGTGAGAACTGAGCCAGCGCGGGCAAATAGCTTAGGCTAGTACATGTAGTGTCAGGAAAGCTGCCCACGATTATAATTACTATTAGCGAATTGTACGACAGTGTTATGGAAGCACAGAGGAGAGAGGTCCAAAGCGAGCCCCTTTCTCGGAGGCAGCGTCCAGAATAGCCTTTAGTAACTAGGAAGTGTTAAGAAATAAGGTTACTACGAGTACCAAACCGCGATGAAAGGGATGTTAAATGTCATTTTTAGGACTCTGAATTTATCCTTTAATTGATGAGAAGATGTCACCGTTGAATGATTCCGAGCAAAAGGCAGTACCGCACTTGCCTTTTCGGACAACTGTTCCGGAACGACTGACGCAGGCTCAGAGTGCGCTTAGCTCCCTCTACGTGGCGATGAACCCCGCGGGCATCTCAAGGAGGTAGCGCCAACTCCCGCCGAGGTCAGCCTACAAATCCCAGCAGGCAGCGCTCTCTGGGCCCCGCCCCCGCCGGATTACCTCCGGCTTTCCGTAGACGTACTGCGAGCGTCCTGGCCCTGTTTGGGGTGACTGGACATCTTCGGGTATGGGACCCAGGCCCAGGAAATACTGAACCATGGGCCTATGCCCCAGTTGGCTCAAGGAGCTGAGCTTTTGGGTCACACTTAGCCCATAGGAACCTAGGTATCATTTTATATTTTTAAGTAAGGGCCGGATGGAATGGAAAACTCTCAGGCGCCCTTTGTGTTTCTCCACTTATTAACCTTCTGCATTCCCCTAAGGAGACCTCTCAGTATCCGGCTCGGATCGCTGGTCACCTTCATTATGCAAAGCCAGGTGTCTGCTGTTGTCTATGGTGGCTCACCAGCATCTCAAAATGGACCTGTACAAAACGGAACTCTTTATCCCCCTTATTGCCACCCTAATCTTCATCTGGACCCATGGCACTAACCAGACCTTTGATTCCTTCGTCCTCCACCACGGCCAGTGCATTCCTATTGGTTTTACCGCCTCTGCCATCGCTCTAGGCCAAGTCTCTCTCTCTTTTTTAAATTTAAATTCAATTAATATATAGTGTTATTAGTTTCAGAGGCAGAGTTCAGTGATTCATCAGTCTTATATAATACCCAGTGCTCATTATATCACATGCCCTCCTTAATGTCCGTCACCCAGTTACCCCATCCTCCCCGCCTCCCCCCCTTCAGCAAACCTTCAGTTTGTTTCCTATGATTAAGAATCCCTTATGGTTTGTCTCCCTCTGTGATTTCCTCTTGTTTTATTTTTCCCTCCCTTCCCCAATGATCCTCTGTTTTGTTTCTTAAATTCCACATGAGGGAGAGCGTATGGTATTTGTCTTTCTCTGACTTTTTTCGTTTAGCATAATACCCTCTAGTTCACCTATGTCATTGCAGATGGCAAGTTTTCATATTTTTTGATGGCTGAGTAGTATTCATCTTTATACATTCATCTGTTGGTGGACATCTGGGCTCTTTCCATAGTTTGGCTATTGTGGACATGGCTTCTATAAACATTGGGGTACGGGTGCCCCTTCAGATCACTACATTTGTATCTTTGGGGTAAATACCCAGTAGTGCAATTGCTGGGTTGTAGAGTAGGTCTATTTTCAACTTTTTGAGGAGCCTCCATACTGTTTTCCAGAGTGGCTGCCCCAGCTTGCATTCCTACCAACAGTGTAAGAGGGTTCCCCTTTCTCTGCAGCCCCACAACATATGTCATTTCCTGTGTTGTTGATTTTAGCCATTCTGACCCATGGGAGGGTGTATCTCATTGTGGTTTTGATTCATATTTTCCTTATGCTGAGTGATGTTGAACATTTTTTCATTTGTCTGTTGGCCATTTGTATGTCTTCTTTGGAGAAATGTCTGTTCATGTCTTCTGCCCATTTCTTGATTTGATTATTTGTTCTTTGGGTGTTGAGTTTGGTAAGTTCTTCATAGAGTTTGGATACTAGCCCTTCATCTGATAAAACATTTGCAAATATCTTCTCCCATTCTGTCAGTTGTAGGCCAAGTCTCTTATCTCTTCTCTGAAACACTGTCCTTAACAAGTCTCCCTACTTCTGCTCTTTTCTCCTTTCCCCACTGCATTCACTCTGCAAAGGGAAGTAGCCTTTAAAAGAATCAGACCATGCCCTTCACTTACTTTTTAACCTCACAATGGTTTCTCATTGAACTTAAAATAAAATCCAAACTCCTGATCATGTCCTGTGAGGCCTTCATTATACTGCCTTTGTGTATTCCAACATCAACTCCAGCTACTAACCACATAGCTCACTACCATGCTCCAGAGCTTCTAAGTGCTCTCTTGCAGTGAGGCCTTTGCATTTGCTGTACCCTCTGCCTGTATCCCTTTTAGTTTGGTTCTTTGCATGACTTACTCATTCTTATCCTTCAGATCTCAGCTCCACTTTCTCTTTTAAAAGGCTTTTCCTGGCCACTCTATCTAAAGTATATTACTCCTATTTCAAGACCCTGTTTATTTTCTTCATAACACATATTATAGTCTGTGATTACATTGTCAATGTATTGTCTCTCTAGTCTGCTAGAATGTAAATTTCATTAGGGACTGTGGATTGTCTTATTCAATGTTGTTTTCTTAGTGTTCTTGAACACAGCCTTACATAAAGTAGTCATTCAATAAATATATGAGGAGTGGAAGGAAATTACTTAACCTTTCTCTACATTGGTTTCCTTATCTGTAAAATGGAGATAATAATGATTACTATTATTGTGAAGATTAAAATAATAATATGTATAAAGTGGCTAGTACATAGTAAACCAAAAAAAAAAAAAAAGCTAATTTCTTTTTTTCTCAGGAAATACCTAAACAATGTTTATATTAACAGTCATTTGGGTCAATGCAAGAAATTCCAGGGTCTCCATTGGGTAATAGTTATAGCTTCCATTTATCTAGAGTTACAATGTGTCAGACTCTATGAAAGGTTTTGTATGCGTGATCTCATTTAATCTTCAGAACAATTCTCTGAAGTAGGAACTATTATTTCTCACTATTTTATCAATACATAGGTCAAGTAAGTTTATTGTCTGTGCTCATACAGGTAATAAGTGACAGAGAAGGAACTCAGAATTCTTTCTGATTCCAAATCACAGGTCATTCGTTAACTGCTATCTCCCCCACCTATCTATTCTTCCTCTCAGTGCACATGCATTCACTTTCATCACACCCTTGTTGGGTGCTTGACTATCATCCAGGCAGTGAAAAGATAGTCTGTATTATAGTTCCTGCCCTCAAGACTAAGTCTAATGGAGACAGCCAGGGTCTTATGGACATTTGTAAGAGTTTTGTTACACCACATGGGTGGCTGTCTCTGATATGTTATTTTATATTGCCTCAGTAGAGCCCAAACTACTCAAGCTAATCAACACTTCTGTCTTGAAAGTCTGTGATTAGAAATTATTTTTAGGGGCACCTGGGTGGCTCAGTTGTTAAGCGTCTGCCTTCGGCTCAGAGCATGATCCTGGCGTTCCAGGATCGAGTCCCACATCGGGCTCCTTCACTGGGAGCCTGCTTCTTCCTCTCCCATTCCCCCTGCTTGTGTTCCCTCTCTCACTGGCTGTCTCTATCTCTGTCAAATAAATAAATAAAATCTTTAAAAAATAAAAAAAATAAAAATAAAAAAAAGAAATTAACTAAGAATAGTTAACCTGGATTTCACCAAAGCAACATCACTGCCCATGTATTTTGTTCTGGCATTTTCCTTTCAATAGTGTATGCACTTCTTATATAAGTTAATCGATTTTTATTTTTCTTAAAATAAAATGTGGACATTGTTTTGAGATTTAAATAGTAATAATTCAGGGCGCCTAGGTGGCTCAGTCAGTTGAGTGTCTGCCTTCGGCTCAGGTCATGATCCCAGGGTGCTGGGATCAAGCCCCACATCAGGCTCTCTGCTCAGCTGGGAGTCTGCTTCTCCCTCTTGCTCTCCCTCTGCCTGCAGCTCCCCCTGTTTGTGTGTGCTTGTTCTCTCTCTTTCTCCTTGTCAAATAAATAAATAAAATCTTTTTAAAAAAATAGTAATAATTGGCTTATAACAAAAAGGTATTTCCCTGCCTTATCCCACTCCAGTCCCTCCAAATCTCTACTCCAGAAGCAACAATTTTCAATTTGTTTTAGCTATTTTTTTCTAGTATTTACACATTTCCATTTTTGTAAGGAATTTGTATCTACTGTTATCTTTTGACTACTCAGCTTTGGACTTTATTTATTGACTTCCTGTTATGGAAGATAAGGATTTGGTTATCAAATGTTATGATCTCCTCTGCTTTCCCTCCCCCATACATCCAATATTACAATTACAATATCTGTTACATTGAAAATCTATATTTAGGTTATTATGCCTATTCATAGCTGAGCATTTCAGACTAGTGAGATTATGTTTTCTTTCTTTTTGTCTATCCTAAAGTTAATAACTGCCTAGTTTTGTTTGCTTACTTTTCCTTGTACATTTCCAAATTCTTCCTACAGCTCCTAATAGTCTCTCACTAAAATTTTCTGCCAATTCGACACATCAGAAATCTATCAGTTTCAGGTTGTTTCTGATTGGATTGCTTACTCTAGACTTGCAGCCCAGCTGCCATCCCCAGGTTTCCTTCTTTTTTATCCCAGGAATTCCTTTTGTCTTTTTCCTGGGTTGGATATGTTTTCTGGATTTCATTTGCGTATTTTTTCTTGGTTTACTCCATTTTTTAGGTGGATCACATCCTGAAAAAGAGTGCAGAGGAGATAAATTCCTTGAGAACTTGCTTGTTTTTATTCTACCCTGACATCTGATTGTTAGGCAGATTATATGGAGAATTCCAGAATCTAAGTATTTTACTTCAGATTTTTTTCAAGGGGTGTGTGTATTGGTTTCCTGTGGCTGCTGTAATAAATCACCACAAACTTGGTGGTTTAAAACAGCAAACTTATTTTTTCTTTTGCAGTTCTAGAGACCAGAAGTCTAAAATGGACTGCGAAACAGTCTGGCAATTCCTACACTTAACACATGACCCAGCAATTCCACTCCTAGGTATACATACAGTAAAAATGAAAATAAATGTCAGATAAAAATCGGTATGCAAATGTTCAATCACAGTATTATTCCTTAACCACTGCGCCACCCAGGCGCCCCCACAGTATTATTCCTAATAGCCAAAAAATAGATTAAAAAATTGTCCATTCTTTCACAGTTCTGGAGGTCAGAAGTCTGAAGTCAAATTCACGGGGTCAAAATCAAGATATCAGCAGGGCTGGGCCCCTCTGGAAGTTCTAGGGGAGAATGTTCCTTATGCCTTCCAGCTTCTGGTGACTGCTAGCATTCGTTGGCTTATGGCACATCACACCAATCTCTGCCTCAATGCCTTTTTCCCTTCTGTGTCAAATCTCCTTCTGACTCTCTCTTATAAGGATACATGTGATTACATTTAGGGTTTACCTGGGTAATCAGGGATGATCTCCCCATATCAAAATTCTTAATCACATCTTCAACGTCCTTTTTTGCTGTATAAGGTAACATTCACAAGGATTAGGAAGTTGACGTCTTTTGGGGAGCCATTCAACCTACCATAAGAAAGAGGTCATAAAAATATTTATTCAGCTACTGTCCCGTTAAATGTCGTAGTCTGTGCTGATAAAGATCCTGGATTTATATTCTAATGGATTAAAAAAAAAAGCTTTCATTAACGGTTAAAAAAGCTAAAGCAAAGACCCCAAGTAAGAGTAACTAGTTATATTCTGTTCTCGTATCAAAAGTGAAAATTTTTCTTTCTGTGTGCTGTCATTCTGGATGTCCAGCTGTCAATGGTTTTATTGTAGATCCTGTTTTTATCCATCAGAAATATAGTCCTCCAATATTTGTGTAATTGTCAGGGTTATATAATTGATTTAGAGACTTGTGGGAAGTCATAAAACAAGGCTAGAGTAGAAGATCGTGATTATTCATTAACTGCACTCATTAATCACTTCAAAATAACTGAATTTTGAACTTTGAAAAGCTCTTTTACTGGGACGTCTTGGTAGCTCAGTCATTAAGAGTCTGACTTCAGCTCAGGTCATGATCCCAGGGTCCTGGTATTGAGCCCTGCATTGGGCTCCCTGCTCCATAGGGAGCCTGCTTCTCCCTATCCCACTCCGCCTGCTTGTGTTCCCTCTCTCACTGTCTCTCTCTCTGTCAAACAAATAAATAAAATCTTTTCAAAAAAGCTCTTTTACTGATTAAAATAATGATTAAAATAATTGTTCCCTAATTAATATTTATTCTACAATCTATAGTTTAATCTATAATCAGTAATTGTTCCAAAAGTACTTTTAAAATCTCAATGTGGAGATACTACCTCACATTCACTAGTATATTAAAAGCAAAAACAAAAAACAGATAATAACAAGTGTTGTAAGGATGTAGAGAAATTGGAATCCTCACATGTTGCTGATAGGAATGCAAAATGGTGCAGCCACTTTGCAAAACAGTTTGGCAGTTCCTAGACTTACCACATGACCTAGCAATTCCACTCCTGGGTATTCACTCAGTAGAAATTAAAACAAATATCCACATAAAAATTTGCATCCAGGGGCACCTGGGTGGCTCAGTCAGTTAAGGGTCTGACTCTTGATTTCCGCTCATGTCATGATCTCAGGGTTGTGAGATTGAGCCCGGTGTGGCTCCGTGCTGGGCTCTGGGCTGGGTGTGGAGCCTGCTCACGATTCTCTCTCCCTCTCCTTCTGCCCCTCCCCCCAGCCCTCTCCCTCTCTCTCAAAAAATCTTAAAATGGCAAATCTTATGCTATATGAATTACAGCTCAATAATAAAAAATTCAATGTGATTTTTTTTTTATTTGAAATGGAAATACTCTTGCTATCTTCTCTGCATAGTGATTCATTTTTAAATATAAGTAGTCCTGGGGCTCCTGGGTGGCAAAGAAGATTAAGTGTCTGACTCTTGGTTTCAGCTCAGGTGGTGATCCTGGGATGGTGAGATCAAACCCCATGTCGGGCTCTGAGCTCAGCGTGGAGTCCGCTTGAGATTCTCTCTCCCTCTCCCCCTACACCTCCACTCATGCATTCCCTCTCTTTCTGGAATAAATGAATTTTAAAAAAGGAAAAGTATCAAAAGCATATGTGATACCATATAATAATAAGTTTTTAAAAAGTGCTGGGGCTCCTGGGTGGTGCAGTCAGTTAGGCGTTCAACCCTTGGTTTCAGCTCTGGTCATGATCTCAGGGTCGTGGGATTGAGCCCCACCTCCAGCTCCATGCTTGGTATGGAGTCTGCTTGAGGTTATCTTGCCTTTTCCTTCTGTCCTCCCACTCGTGCTCTCTCTCTCTCTCTAAAATAAATAAATCTTATTTAAAAATAAATAAATAAAGTGCTTTTGGCAAAAAAAAAATAATCTAGACACAAACCTTACACCCTTCACAAAAATTAACTCAAAATGGATAGCAGATGTAAAGGCACAAAACTATAAAGCACACAACTATAAAACTCCTAGAAGGCAATATAGGAAAAAAATCTAGATGACCTTGGATTTGGTGATGACTTTTTAGATACAACACCAAAGGTACAATCCATGAAAGAAATAATCAGTAAGCTGGATTTCATTAAAATTAAAATTTTCGGCTCTGTGAAAGAGATTATCAAGAGAATGAAAAGATAAGCCACAGACTGGGAGAAATTATTAGCAAAATATGTATTTGAACTATTATACAAAGGATGGGAAGAACACTTCAAACTCAAAAATTAGAAAACAACACAATTATAAAATGGGCCCACATCAATGGGAGGACTCCTTTCACAATGTATACATACATCAAATCATCACATTGCACACTTTTTTTTTTTAGATTTTTAAAAAAGATTTTGTTTATTTGTTTGAGGGAGAGAATAGTAGCATGAGTGGGGGAGGGGCAGAGGACGAGGCAGACCCCCCACTGAGCTCAAAGCCTGACATGGGGCCCCATCCCAGGACCCCAAGATCATGACCTGAGCCGAAGTCAGACGCCTAACCAACTGGAGCCACCCAGGCACCCCAATTTTAAGACTTTATTTTTAAGTAATCTCTACATCCAACGTGGGGCTTGAACTCAGAATCCTGAGATCCAGTGTCACATGCTCCACCTATTGAGGATGCCACATGCCGCCACATTGTACACTTTATACATAATTTTATCTGTCAGTTATACCTCAATAAAGCTGGAGAGGGGGCTGGCAAACAGGCAAAAGATCTTAACAGAGACCTGACCAAAGAAGATACACAGGTGGCAAATAAGCGTGTGAAAAGATGCTCCACGATCCGTCCTCAAGAAAATGCAAATTGAAACAAGATAAGATACCCACATACCTATTAGAATGGCCAAAATCCGAAACACTGACGGCACCAAGTCCTGGTAGGAATGTGGGGCAATAGGAGCTTTCATTCACTGCGGGTGGGAATACAAAATTGTGTGACCGCGTTGGTCGTTTCCTACAAAACGAAAGGTGTTCTTATCATACAGTCCAGCAGTCATGCTCCCTGGTATTTACCCAAAGTAGTTTCATGTTTACGTAAAAACCTGCACACAGACGTTTAGCAGCTTTATTCATAATTGCCAAAATAACGGAAGCTACCAATATGTCCTTCAGTAGGTGAAGGGATAAACAGTCTGTGGTACCTCCAGACACTAGAATATTTATCCGCACCCAAAATCGATGAACAATTAAGCCGTGAAAAGGCATGGAAGAAACTGAAATGCGTATTATTAAATGAAAGCAGCCAATTTGAAAAGGCCATGTACTACACGATTCCAACTATTTGACACGCTGGAAAAGGCAAAATTATGGATACAGTGAAAAGACCAGTGGTTGCCAGGGGGTGGGGGAAGGAGGAATGAACAGGCAGAGCACAAAGGATTTTTTTTTTTTTTTGAGAGAGAGAGCAAGAGCAAGTGTGGGGAGAGGGGCACAGAGAGAGGGAAAGAGAATCTTAAGCAGGCATCACACCCAGTGCAGAGCCCAATGTGGGGCTCAATCTCACAACTCTGAGCCCAAGTCAAGAGTCAGCCGCTTAACTGACTGAGCCACTCATGCACCCCTAGCGTGGAGGATGTTCAGGGCAGTGAAAATGCTATGCAATATACTATAACGGTGGATGTATGTGATTATACGTTTGTCCAAACCCATAGAATGTACAATACTGGAGCCCCCCATCAGGCTCTTCCCTCAGCAGGGAGTTTGCTTGAGATTCTCTCTCTCCCTCTTCCTCTGCCCCTCCCCCCAAATAAGTAAATAAATAAATCTTGAAAAAAAGAAAAGGAACATACGATACCAAGAGTGACCCCTAATGTAAACTAAGGACTTTGGATGATAATGATGTGTCAACGTGGGTTCATCCACTGTAATAAATTGATGGTGGGTGAATATTGATAATGGGGGAGGCTATGCATGTGTGGGATCAGGAATCTATGGCATATCTGTATACCCTCCACTCTTCTTTTCGGTTAATCTAAAGCTGCTCAAAAACAAACAAACAAACAAACAAACAAACAAACAAATACATACATAAAGCTATGGTGCCTGGCTGGCTCAGCCTGTGGAGTATGACTCTTGGTCTTGGGGTTATGAGTCTGAGCCCCATGTTGGGTGTAGAGATAACTTAAAAATAAAATTGTATATTTTTAAAATAAAAATAAAGCCTTTAATCCCTTGGAAAAAAGATTCTAATCATTTCACAGGGCTTTATTCTTACCTTGACAACAAAGAAAAGCATTTTTAATAGGCATCCTACTATCTTAGCACAGAGCTGCACTTCACTGAAATATAAATTTGTGTTTTGTTCTCCCTGCATTTCCTTCCAATCAAGTAAGTGGGCCTTTCTGAATAATTGAAGGATGACAAATGTTTGCTACTGTCTTGGACTTTCTATTTGAAACCTTTTGGAAATTACTAGTAATCTGGAGAAATGAGTGTTTTATATAACCCACCAACTCATTAGCATTTTTATCTTCAAAGATATTAGTTTATGCCCATGATTATCACTGCAACTATATGTCTTTAAAATTTACCCTTATAATTATTACAGCAGATATGATTTTACAATCACAAACATGGGTGATTTGTATAAGAAACTTCCCATATTAAATATGACCCTGAAAAAAAAAATGACCCTGAGTTCTTCTTCCACCTGGAAACGTCAGTCTTGATTACTATTGCAAATCCCTCCCACATTCGCACTCTGGGATATGAAGAGGTCCAGGAGTTCCACACAGAGAAAAACATGTGTGGAGAGCCTTCCAGGCTTTGATTTATACAAGTTACTTCTGAGATGCCTATTTGTACAACTGCAACTAGTTCCTGAAGATCTGGGAGCCCTGCTGCCTTGGTGCCACCATTAGGGCAAGGGCATTTTTGCCCCGAAATTTTAAGACAGTGTTTTCTAGTTTCTGCTACTGCTGAGAAGTCCAAAGCCATTCCAAATCATTTGTATGTGGCCTCTTTTTTTTTTTTTTTTTTCCTCTCTGGAACTTAAGCAATCTGCTCTTTCCCTCGAGTGTTCTGAAATTCTGTAATGACATGCCTTGCCTATTTTCACCTATTGGGATGAGCATTTGGTGAATACTTTCAGTCTGGCGACTCATTTCCTTCAGTTGTGGGAAATGTTTTTAAGTTTTTCATTGAGGGCACCCGGGTGGCTCAGCCAGTTAAGTGTCTGACTTTGGTTTAGGTCATGACCTCTAGGTCTGGGAATCAGGCCCCAAGTCGGGCTCCTTGCTCGGCAGGAAGTCTGCTTGTCCCTCCACACCTCTCTTATCTCATGCTCTCTCTCAAATAAATAAAATCTTAAAATAAATAAATAAATTATTAGTCGAACATTTCGACTTGTTTTCTCTGTTCTCCCTTTCTGGAATTCCTATGTATATAATAGCTTTCCACCACCTAGTGATTACCACTATTAATATTTTGATGTACTTCTTCCCAATTATCTCTCTTTATATTTTTAATAATTGAGATCATCATTAAATATGTAGTTTTGCACCCTGAATTTTTATTTAACATAAGCATTCTTCCAAGCCCTT
Source organism: Ursus americanus (assembly GCF_024610735.1). Lineage (NCBI taxonomy): Eukaryota > Metazoa > Chordata > Mammalia > Carnivora > Ursidae > Ursus > Ursus americanus. Next base: position 33,745,035 of record NC_142132.1, read on the forward strand.
GAAAATTGTTCATAAATATTTTTATTTGTATGATCTTTTAAGGCTCTTGAGCAACATCAATGCAAATCTTTGGTAAACCGTTGAGGAGTACTTGACTTTAGCTATCTTTTTCCATAGTTGCCAGAATTGTGTTAGGTTCTGTCGGTATGCATGCCAAAGAGAACAAACAGTATGTCGGCATGTCCTTATAAACTGAGGGAAAAAACACAGTTCATGAACTGTTCATAAGCCTATTAAAAAAAAAATCCCAAAATGCTTATTTATAGAGTTCCCCAAATCCAAATTGGGGTTGCTGCAGTGTCCTAATAGTAGAATCTCAGTAGGAAAGTTTAGCTGTGAGAGAACAGGAAAGAAGAGGTTTCCAGTTCTCTGGCCTTCTGGTAGATCCCAGATTATGCCAGACTCTCTCCTCTCCCAAACCATTGCAACTGATATTCTTCCACTGTCTGGAGTCTTTCCCTTACCTGATCCTATAACTGGCTCCCTCTTACCTTTCAAGTTACAACGTAAAGGTCACTTCCTCAGAGGAAAGGCTCCCTTCCCCAACCACTCTATCTGAAGTAGCCCCCAGAACTCTTTCATGAAATTCAATTTCTTTCTTTCTCCACATAGCAAAAGATGTTGAAATTTTACCCTTCAGGTTTTTCGTTCTTTGCCATTCCTCAGAACCCTTTCCTAGAGAGCAAAGATGTCCAGGAGAACTAGGATTCTTACAGCAGGAAAGCAAAGAGAGAAGGGGATATTCAGTGTTTGCAACTTTCAAAATAGGCTTTTAAGGGAAAGCCCTGAGAAGAGCCCTAAGTAAGACAATGACATAAGGAGAAGCAGATGACTGCCCCTCCACAACCTGCAAACTCGAGTTGAGAAACTCCTGGCTGGAACGTTAGATGGGACAAAAGGGATTTAGGAAGAAGCTGATGGAGAATAGAAACTGGAGAGAGAGAGAGAGAGAGAGAGAGAGAGAGAGAGAGAGGGGAAATCCTAGGAGAGGTTCCGGTGCGGGGAGTTTAACCCATGAGAAGGGCCACAGAAGCTGGCTCTCCATTGACAGCTGCCTATGCAGCCCAAACACTGAACACTATGCCCTAAGTTTTTGCTCATCTCCCACCTAAATGGTCCCAGGTCTACACTCCTGTTGTCAACAGCCCAGGACATGAATGAGCCCTCTTTTTTTTTTTTTTTTTAAGATTTTATTCATTTGACAGAGAGAGATACAGCGAGAGAGGGAATACCAGCAGGGAGAGTGGGAGAGGAAGAAGCAGGCTTCCCGCTGAGCAGGGAGCCCGACGCGGGCTCAATTCCAGGACCCTGGGATTATAACCTGAGCCGAAGGCAGACGCTTAATGACTGAGCCACCTAGGCGCCCCATGAATAAGCCCTCTTAATACAGCTGGTGAGAACTTGCCACCTCCCCCACCGATGGGCACTAGTGATGATGGAGGCAAAGTCCCAGAACTGTTACTTGGGTGAAGCTAGACAGCAGGAAAAAAACCCACCTTGGTTACATTATTATTATTATTATTATTATTATTATTATTATTGTTGTTGTTATTTTAAAGGTTTATTTATTTAATTATTTGAGAGAGAGAGGGAGTGCATGAGCAGGAGGGATAGAGAGAGAGGGAGAGAGAATCTCAAGTGGACTCCATGATGAGTGGGGAGCCCATCACAGGCTTGATCCCAGGACCCCGATATCATGACCTGAGCCAAAACCAAGAGTCAGAGACTTAACCTACTGCACCACCTAGGTGCCCCACCCTAATATGATTTTAATTATATTATATAATTGTTTTATATAATTATTAGTTTACTTGTTTCTTTCTCTCGCTATAATGTAAACCCCACAAGAATAGAAATGTGGTTGCTCTTTTCTCTGGTGTATCCTCAACATATAAAGCAAGGGGTGGGCCCATATTTGTTGAGTGGATAAATAAAAAATCATAGATTTTTTACATTAATATTTCAATATTACTGTCCATAAAGCGACTCAAACTTACCTTCAAGGACTAGCAAGTAAGTCATTTAGAAAAAGTCTTAAAGAACAAATTTATAATTAATAAATCACTTATATATAAACATCTTTAAAAATTCATGTTGCTTTTAGGTATTTTATTACCATAGTACTGTATTTAAAACTACCATACATTATAAAACTTATTTTTTTAAGTAGACTCCATACCCGATGTGGGGCTTGAGATTAAGAGCCACATGCTCTATGGACTGAGCCAACCAGCCACCCCATAAAACTTTTCATCATGGAAAACTTCAAACATACAAAAAAATAAAGAGAATAGTATAATACCCCCCCACCCCAGCATTCATTATCCAGCTTCAATAATCGTCAGTTCATGGCCAATAATATTGTTTTATCTATATTTTCCCCTCTTCCCTCATCCTCCACTGAATTATCTAAATTGAATCCCAGGCATTGCATTATTTCAGTATATATCTCAAAGAACTCTAAAAAGAAAAATCCACAGCCATTAACACACCATCAGAAGTAACATGATTATTTAATATCATCAGATTTCTACTCACTAGTCTCACTTTTCTGATTGTCTCCTCAATGCTTCTTTTTCATAATAGGTTTGCTCAAATTAGGATTCAAATAAAAACTAAACATATAATTTGGTTAATGTATTTTTTTGTTTTCCATTTTTTAAATTTTTTAAATTTTATTTTAAGTAGTCTCCACGCCCAATGTGGGGCTTGAACTCGTGACCCCTGAGATCCAGAGGCATGTGCTCTAGCAACTGAGCTAGCCAGATGTCCCCTGTTTTGCATTTTTAAATACTATCTTTTGAAGGTGTTACTGAAGTGCTCCAAACAGAAAAGTAAATAAATCATAAGTGTACAGCTCAATTTATTTTCAAAAACTGAATACACCCACTTAAAACATACCCCAGAAACTCCCTTTATTCTTTCTAACTACTAATCTGACTTTTAATACTGTACTGTAGATTAGTTTTGCCTGATTTTCAACTTTACATAAATGGACTTACATAGTAAATACTCTTTTGGGTCTGGCTTCTTTCACCAGGTTTGTGAGATTTGTCCATATTTTTAAGTGTAGTTTTTGTTTGTTCATTTTAATTGCTGAACATATTCCATTGTGTGAATATTCCCCAATTCATTTTTCCTGTGCATTTTACTGTTGATGGGCTTTGGATCGTTTCCAGTCTGGGACTATTATTGATTGTGCTGCTGTGAACATTCTAGTACACATATTTTTGTGGATGCATGTTTACATTTCTGTTGGCTATATAGCTAGAAGTTGAATTGCTAGGTCATAGCATATGCATATATGCAGATTTAATAGATATTACCAAATAGTTTTCCATGGCCTATCTGTCTGTCCTCATGCCATTATCATATTATCTCAATTACTATAGCTTAATAGTAACTCTTAATACTTGGTACTATAAGTGTTCCAGATTCTTCTTCCAGACTGGCTTGGGTCTTCCCAACACTTTGCATTTTCATATAAAATTTTATGAACAGCTTGTCATAACTTGTCAATTCTAAGTCCCCTTTAATGTATAGGTTTCTCCTTCCTCTCTTTATTTTGTAATTCAAGTCACTTTTCCTGTAGTGTTCCAAACATTCTAAATTTTGCTGGTTGTATCCTTATGGTGTGGTTTAACACGCCAATGCCCTGTATTTCCTATGAATGGTAGTTACATCTAAAGGCTTAATCAGATTCAGCAAACATGTAGTTGACAAGTGTTAACTAAGCACTGTGCGCTTGCTGCCAGATGAGATACAAAAATGTCTAAGACATCATTCCTAATCTGCTTCTTACAAGCATGGAAGATTAAAATTCAAATAAGTGCCTTTGGAGAGAGGCGAACTACTCTAGCAGCTCAGATCAGAGAGTGGTTACTTCCAATAAGGTATGTGAGGAATGGAAGTGAGAGAAAGTTTTGCAAAGACAATGCTATTTCTACTGGGCTTGAAAGTTGCTAGAGATCTGACAAGTTAGTATTGTTATAAGCATTAACTAGCTGTGACAGCTCTGTTAATTGCAGTTAGTAGGGGGTGGGGGTAAAAGCTGGAAAGGTGGGGGTACTGAGTTGAGTGGTGGCCCCCAAAATATGTATCCATGTCCTAATTCCAGGAACCTGTGTTACATTATTTGGAAAAAGTATCTTTACAGATGCAATCCATTTAAGGATGAGATGTGATAATCCTGGATTATGTGATTGTTCCCTAAATCCAATGACAAATGTTCTTGAAAAAGACAGAAGAAAAGACACACAGAGGAGAAAGCAATGTGAAGATGGAGGCAGAGATGTGGCCATAAGCCAAGGAAACTGGCATCCACAAGAAGCTGCAAGTAGCAAAGAATGGATTCTCCCCCTAAGACCCTCTTTAGGGAGTGCAGCCCTGATAACACCTTGATTTTGGACTTCTGGCTTCCAGACTGTGAGAGAATAAATTTCTGTTGTTCTTAGCCACTAATTTGTGATAATTTGTTGCGGCAGCTACAGGACACTATACAGGTGGGTTGAGGCTATATGTGATACTGTGGAATTTTACCCTACGTTGCACTAGGAGTGCTTCCACATCTCTGGTACCTCAGTTTCCATCAATCCAATGTTTGCCTTTAGCTGAAACTGCATTTAAAAAAAATCCCTGTAGCTCTTAAATGAAGCATCCATTTGATTAAGGGAACCTCCTCCTGAATTCCTATTTGAAGCAATAATGGAATTCAAAGCATTGTTCACGACTGCAGCCTTAGGTCCGCCACAACGGAAACCTAAAGGTACTCAACTTAGGGAGTCACTATCCCTAATTGCACTTTGCCCTAAAGACCCCCATAAACTGGAAATGTAATCGAAAGTCAGATGCATAACAACTATTAGGTTGTTCTTGGATGCACAACACCATAAAGCCATCAGGGAAAAGAAGTCTTGTGTTATAATAAGAAAACAAATAGTAGAAGTACTATATATGTGTGTGGTGCAGTTTTAGTACGGCCATAGTACATAGTAGGAATTTCTACTCTAGATTTGAAAGTCCACGGAAGCCTTTTTTCGCTGTGGCGAGTCCCATCTCCCCCTTGCTTTGTGAGGGGCTGCTAACTTTCCCCAGGGTCCTCGCCTACCTCTCGTGGTCCCCCTGATCTAACTCCCTCCGGGGCGCTCTAGAGGGAGCCCGCGGGCCGCGCGCCCACCACAGAATCGTACTCTGTGAGGCCGCCTAGTCCTCGGACTTCGTTCCAACACCTGCGCCGCCCAGAGCGACTGCCAATGGGGGCGCCTCCGCAAACATGGCCCCTTGTGCTCTCACAGTATTCGTGACACTCTGCCCCCTACACACACTTAGCCAGGTACACCTCGCCGCCCTCCCATGTGCGCCCCGTGTGACCCAGCCGGTAACCCCCAGCCTGGGAAAGCCCGGTTGCCGGGCTCCCGCCGCTCCCGGGGCCGACTCCGTCCGGCTCGCAGGCTCGGGCCCGGGACGCCCGCCTCCCCCGCCCTATCGGGTTCCAGGCAAAACCCGGAGCGCTGGCCGCTCAGCGGCTCCCGGGAGGCGGCGCGGCGCGGTGGAGTGAGCATGCGCAGTGGGCAGGGCCGGCTCCCGGCGCAAGAAGGAAGCGTCCGCGGTGCTCCCGGCGGCTGCGCTGGGGTATGCGGTACCGGCTAGCGTGGCTGCTGCACTTCGCGCGGCCCAGCACCTTCCGCTCGGTTCTCGGCTCCCGCCTGCTGTCCCCGGAGCGCTTCTGTGGGTAAGCGGAGCGGAGCGCCCGGGCCCTCGGGGCCCGCGGGTCACGGTGGTTTGGAGCTCGGGTTGCAAAGTGGTGATTCAGCACTTAAAGCCGCCGCCGCCGCCCCTCACGCCTCCAGTCCCGCCGGCCTGGGGCCCGGACGCCCGCCCAGAGGCCGCCCCGGGGCCCGGAAGGGCGGCCGGCCGGGAGGGAGCGCGGGGCCTTGCCGGGAGAGGAGGGCGCCCCTCGGGCCGGTGAGGGCGGACGGGGACTGTGACCCGGGGTCACGGGGCGTGTGTCACAGTGCGGGGGGCGCGAGCGCTGACGGAGTGACCCCGCCGGCTCCCGGGAGCCGTGCGGTGCCAGTCTCCTGGGAGTCTGCCCGTGAGGGGCCGCAAACCCGAGTCCGACTGCCCCTGGCCATGGGGTAAAGGAATCCGAGTCTAGGGAGACCGCTTCTCACCCTCCTCTCAGCCCTGCGTTTTTTCCATGGGGACGGAGTTTCCACTACTATATGGAAATGCCTGCTTTGGGAACCGTAAAAGTTTGCCTGCCTGCGCCTTAGTGAGTAGACGAGTGTTGGGTTTCCTGTCCGGGGAAATTCGGGAGCCAAAAGATAGCTTGGGAACCATCAAAGCAGCTCCCTTGTTTTACACCTGAGACAACCGAGGCCCAGAGAGATTGTGTGATTTCCCAGTTGCAGGGCTTGTGGCAAAAACCAGGATGGGGACGCGGGATTTTTTTTTTTTTTTTTGCCATCCGGTGGCGTGCTCTCTCCACTTCGCTGCTCAGTGTATACTGGAAATACATAGCCTTGTAGTGAACGCTTGATGCCCTTTACTGTGAATAGAGAGGAATTGGCAAAGAGGGGCAGTATGGTCTTGCTATGCATACTTAGACGTATCATTTGAACCCCTCCTCTGGTTTTAATAATATCTAGAACCTGAAAAGTGCATTGCACTGTGATAGACCCTCTGTGTAAGTATGTGGTCTGTCTTCCAAGGAACTTTGACTTCGTTTGAGCTGATTAAGATGCCAAGAGAGTATAGCCAGCAAAAAAGGATGTGTTTGACTAGGGTCAGAAGATAGGCAGTATGGGCAGTGCGTGCTTTGGGTGCACAATTTAGCGCAGAGACAGAGGAGGAGGTCTGGGCTGGCCTTTGAAGGAAAAGCAGAAAGTGGGTGGGAGGGTGACAGTGGTGGTTGTAATCCAGTGGTCGGGGCTGGACAGTGAGCAGATTAGTCTAGTTGGAGCCTTAGAGAATTTCTGTGGGGGAGTTAGGAGGAAACAAATCTTGTATTATAAAAGTAGGATAATGCTAGCCTGGGCTTTGAATGTTAGTTGGGCTTTTCCAGTGCAATAGTCTTGGGAGCTGTTGAGAGTTTTTGAGGTGGGGAGTGATCTAATGAAACTGGTAATTTAGGAAATTAGTTTGGTGGCTAACAGGTTGTAAGGGAGTGGAGAGATCTGAAGCAGAGAAATTGGTTGGGACTTAGTCTTTCCTGACTGAACTAGGATGGTAGTAGTAATGGTGCTAAAAAGGCCAAATGCAAAGGAGAAAATCTGTAGAACTTGTTTTCCCTCTTTCCCACTCTATGCAAAATCCACAACAACGTGGATAAAGATCCCTGAGTTTAGATAAAGAAGTGGGTGTGCTGAGCATAGGCAGGGTACCTCTGTGGGCCTCCTTCAGATCAGAATTTTTTTTGTACTTCGTTTGTTGCTAATAGGCTGTGCTTAGCTCCATATTGTCTCCAGTGTACAGAATTTGGAATTTTATTTTATGTTATTTTTATTAAATATTTTATTTTAAAGTAATCTCTACACCCATTGTGGAGCTCAGACTCACAGCCTTGATGTCAACAGTCAAATGCTCTACTGACTGAGCCAGCCAAGTGTCCCAGAATTTGGGATTTTCAAGAAAGCACCAATTTTATACAACAAAGAGGTTTGTATGTTCTATCTACAATCCAGTTTTCTCTGTGCTTTTTTCCCATTGGTCTTCACTTTCACTGATGAAGTTCAGTGCATGGGTTGTTGAACTGCCAGAACTTCAAGTTAAGGTTGTTCTCAAAGGAAATTAAGAAGATTCAAAGATAATGAGATTGACTATCTAGAAAACTCTACATTAAAAATTAGTGATTGATGGGGCACCTGGGTGGCACAGTCGTTAAGCGCCTGCCTTTGGCTCAGGGCGTGATTCCGGCGTTGTGGGATCGAGCCCCACATCGGGCTCCTCCGCTGGGAGCCTGCTTCTTCCTCTCCCATTCCCCCTGCTGTGTTCCCTCTCTCGCTGGCTGTCTCTGTCACATAAATAAAATAAAATCTTAAAAAAAAAAAATTAGTGATTGAGGCTATTAAGGAAAATACAGGTCCAATCAAAGGGATCAGGGTATAGTTATAGGAAGGAAAGCTACCATCCGAAAGTACCCATATTTAAATCTTAAGGAAGGTAATCCTGTACAAAGTAGGGAGATGTAATTTTTTTTTTTTAAAGATTTTATTTATTTATCAGAGAGAGTGAGAATGAGTGGGGGGAGCTGCAGGGAGAGGGAGAAGCAGGCTCCCCACTGAGCAGGGAGACTGACGCGGGACTTGATCCCAGGACCCTGGGATCATGACCCTGAGCCGAAGGCAGGTGCTGAACCGGCTGAGCTACCCAGGCGTCCCAAAGTAGGAGATGTAGTAACAGAGGTGGTTACAGGGCTATTTATTGGGAGAGTTGGGATTTAACCCATGTCTATCTGGAGCCAGAGCCTGAGCTTTTAACTGTAATACTGCCTTTGCCAGTGTTGAGGCATTCATTCCTGTTCTAACTTTTGAGAAAGAGATGGTCTTAAAGCATTCCTATAAGATTTATTCACAGCTTCATTGTCCTCTATTTAGCCATATTGAGTAAGTTGGGACTGTGTGTAATTATCTGTACTGTTGGGGGAACCTAGAAGTAATAGCCCAGTCCCTGGCAACTACTTGAAACACCTGTGCATTGGTCCTCTCACTTTGCAGGCAGCTCTACTTTGCATTTTTCTGTTCTGTGGGTGTAGGTAATAGTGATATGTCAAATGGACTATTAAGATCCAGGCTTTTAAATTACTTTTTTTTTTAATGGTACAATCACTATTTATATATGTATGTATGTATGTATATATGTATGCATGTAAGCAAGCTCTGTGCCCCCCATAGGGCTTGAACTACTGACCCTAGAATTAAGAGTCACATGCTCTGCTGACTAAGCCAGCCAGATGCCCCCAGGCTTTTAAATTACGTTTAACCAGAAGAATATCTTTTAATGGTCCAAAAGGAAAGGATGCCCTTGAGTATCTTTAATTAGCATTAGCCCAAACCATACACAGTAAAAAATTACATTCTGCTTTTCTGCCTTTAAGGTTAGGGTTGGGGATAATACCAGGGAGTAGTGTGGGGAGCAGAATTTCAATATGTTTTCGTAAGAATTGATTTCCTTTCTGTTTTTCTTTTTCTTTTCTTTCTTTCTTTTTTTTTTTTTTAAAGATTTTTACATTTTATTTATTTATTTGACAGAGAGAGACAGCGAGAGAGGGAACACAAGCAGGCGGAGTGGGAGTGGGAGAAGCAGGCTTCCTGCTGAGCAGGGAGCCGGATGCGGGGCTCGATCCCAGGACCCTGGAATTGTGACCTGAGCCGAAGGCAGATGCTTAATGACTGAGCCACCCAGGCACCCCTCCTTTCTGTTTTTCTATTAGTATTTTAGATCTCCTAAAGAGGTACCCTGGTAATCAGCCTACCTTTCAATCAGGGTGACAGGGCTGACACACTTTCACAGGGGTAGATCCTCTAGATATGCTGGATGGAGGCTTGGGTAGGCCATTTCTACATGGTTTTTCTTGAGTCAGCCCTCACTCTTCTCTGTGTGTTCCTTTAGCCATCATTTGAATATCTGTTTTGTAGTGCTCACTCACTGTTGTGCGCTCAGCACTGGGGGGGATGCAAAGAGTCAGTGATAAATTCTGTCCTCAAGGAGCTTTCAGTCAAATAGTAGATCCACTTCGTACTTATGATCTTTTACCAAACAGCTCCACTTTTGTGTTGTTGCCTCTTTTAATTTATTTTGAAAAGCAGCTCAATATTTTTATTATAGTACTCTTTCTTTTAAAAGTGGGACTTAGAAATTGTTGTAGCATTAAAAGCTATAAAAGCTTTTATTCCACGCAAAGAACTATATAGTTTCTCTCTGCCAATTAAAAATGTGTAACTGTTTTAAAAAAAAGAAGGTGGGACCCACAAGCTGCTCCCTGAGGGGAAGGTATCACACTCTGCCTGACATGTTTATTGCATGAATTAATGAATGGTCTGTTTTCAGAACCAGTTTTCTCTGTTGATTTCCCTAGTTTTGCAAATATTGGTGTTAATCATTTTCTCAGTTTAACTTCAAAATTGGAGTAATCTTTGCATCTCTTTTTCTTGCCCTATTCTGAAGACCAGACTCTTGAGTCTTTCATCCTAAAGTTTCTTGAAGTGAACTTAATCTTCCATTATCCTCCTAGTTTAGGCTATGATTATCTTCCCTGACATCTCACATCTACATGTTCTGTTTGTGTGTGTGTATGTATATTTTAACTCCAGTGTAATTAACATATAGTGTTATATTAGTTTCAAGTGTACAATATAGCGATTTAACAATTCTTTTTTTTTTTTTAAAGATTTTATTTATTTATTCGACAGATATAGAGACAGCCAGTGAGAGAGGGAACACAAGCAGGGGGAGTGGGAGAGGAAGAAGCAGGCTCATAGTGGAAGAGCCTGATGTGGGGCTCGATCCCATACCGCCGGGATCACGCCCTGAGCTGAAGGCAGACGCTTAACCGCTGTGCCACCCAGGCGCCCCATGTGCCACCCAGGCGCCCCCGATTTAACAATTCTATACATTACTCAGTGCTCATGGTGATAAATGTACTCTTAATCCCCTTCACCTATTTCACCCATTCTCCTCCGTCCTCCCCTCTGGCAACCACCAGTTCTGTATATTTAAGAGTCTGTTTTTTATTTGTCTCTTTTTTTTTCCTTTGTTTTTTTCTTAAATTCCACACATGAGTAAAATCATATGGTATTTGTCTTTCTTATTCTTATTGACTTATTTCACTTAGCATTATACTCTCTAGATCCATCTTTTATTGCTTATGGCAAGATTTCATTTTTTATGGCTGAGTAATATTCCATTGTCTGTATATTCATGTATCTTCTTTATCCATTCGTCTGTGGATGGACATTTGGGTTGCTTCCATATCTTGGCTATTGGAAACAATGCTGCAGTAAACATTAGTGGTACATACATCTCTGTAACTGATTTTTCCAGACTCTTGTCTCCCTACTACTTGATCCTTATCATCTGGTTAATTCTAATATACCACTTTCCCCGTGCCATTGTCTTGCTTAGAAACCACCAATGGTTCTGCACTATTTAAAGATCAAGTCCAAACTTCTTGACCCAGCATTTAAGCATCTCATAAGCTGGCCCTGGCCTAACTTTTCTAACTAACTTTCCTCTTCTCTAGTCATACCCACCCATTTCCTGTCTCTTGTATCTGAGCTGTTCATTCCCAGTTCTCAAATGCCCTCTGTCTTTGCTTTTATGACTAAATCTGTCATTCTTTTTTAGACCTTATTTGGGTCACACAGTTGTGTTTCCTTTTTCTAAACAAAGATTTATTCGGGATTTGGAAACATCCATTTGACATTTAACCATATACTACTTCATATTTTTTTTACTCTAAATATCATACATGGCAGAGTATATGGGATAAAGAAGAAAAACAAACACCCAGTTTAGGAAATAGAACATTTCGCTTTTTTTATTTTTTATTTTTAAGTAGGGGGGCTTGAACTCACAACCCTGAGGTAAAGACCTAAGCTGAGGTCAAGATTCAGACACTTAGGGGCACCTGGGTGGCTTAGTCGTTAAGCGTCTGCCTTCGGCTCAGGGCGTGATCCTGGCATTATGGGATCGAGCCCTGCATCAGGCTCCTCTGCTGGGAGCCTGCTTCTTCCTCTCCTACTCCCCCTGCTTGTGTTCCCTCTCTCGCTGGCTGTCTCTCTCTGTCAAATAAATAAATAAAATCTTTAAAAACAAAACAAAACAAAACACTTAAACAACTGAGCCACCCAGGTGCCCCGGAAATAGAACATTTCGGGTAACTTTGAAGCTCTCTGTGTTCACCACAGAGAAGTGGTGTTATCCTGTATTTGGATAGTAATGCCTTGATTTTCTTTATACTTTATCAATCTGAATATATTCTTTTTTTTCTTTCCTGAAAATAAAAGTGTTTTTATTTTATTTATTTTTAAATTTTTAATTTAAATTCAATTTAGTTAACATATACTGTATTATTAGTATCAGGGGTAGAATTTAGTGATTCATCAGTTGCATATAATACCCAGTGCTCATTACATCAAGAGCCCTCCTTAATGTCTATCACCCAGTTACCCCATCCCCCCACCCACCTCCCCTCCAGTAACCTCAGTTTGTTTCCTAGAGTTAAAAGTCGCTTATGATTTGCCTCCCTCTCTATTCTCATCTAATTTTAATTTTCTTTCCCTTCCCTTATGTTCATCTGTTTTGTTTCTTAAATGGTACATATGAGTGAAATCAAATGGTATTTGTCTTTCTCTGACTTATTTTTCTTAGCATAATACCTTCTAGTTCTATCCATGTTGTTGCAAGTGACAAGATTTCATTCTTTTTGATGGCTGAGTAATATTCCATTGTGTATATATATGCCACATCTTCTTTATCCATTCTTCTGTTGTTGGACTTCTGGGCTCTTTCCATATTTTGGCTATCGTGGACATTGCTGCTATAAACATTGGGATGCATGTGCCCCTTGGAATCAGTATGTTTGTATCCTGTGGATGAATACCTAGTAGTGCAATTGTTGGATTGTAGGGTAGTTCTACTTTTAACTTTTTGAGGAACCTCCATACTGTTTTCCACAGTGGCTGCACCAGCTTGCCTTCCCACCAACAGTGCAAAAGGGTTTCTCTGCATCCTCACCAACATCTGTTGTTTCCTGAATTGTTCATTTTAGCCATTCTGACTTGTGTGAGGGGGTATCTCATTGTGGTTTTGGTTTGTATTTCCCTGATGCCAAGTGATGTTGAGCATTTTTTCATGTCTCTGTTCACAATTTGTATGTCGTCTTTGGAGAAATGTCTGCTCATGTCTTCTGCCCATTTCTTGACTGGATTTTTCATTTTTGGGGTGTTGAGTTTGATAAGTTCTTTATAGATTCTGGATGCTAGCCCTTTACGTAATAAGTCATTTGCAAATATCTTCTCCCATTCCATAGGTTGCCTTTTAGTATTGTTGAGTGTTTCCTTTGCCGTGCAGAAGCTTTTTATCCTGATGACGTCCCAGTACTTCATTTTTGTTTTTGTTTCCCTTTGCCATGTCTAGCAAGAAGTTGCTGCACCGAGGTCATAGAGGTTGCTGCCTGTGTTATTCTCTAGGATTTTGATGGTTTCCTGTCTCACATTTAGGTCTTTCATCCATTTTGAATTTATTTTTCTGTATGGTGTAAGAAAGGGGTCCAGTTTGATTCTTCTGCATGTGGCTGTCCAGTTTTCCCAACACCATTTATTGAAGAAACTGCCTGTTTTCCATTGGATATTCTTTCCTGCTTTGTCGAAAATGAGTTGACTGTAGAGTTGAGGGTCCATTTCTGGTTTTAGGATTATTTTTCCAGTTCTGTGAAAAATGCTGATATTATTTTGATAGGGATTGCATTGAATGTGTTGATTGCTTTGGGTAGCATCGACATTTTAACGATATTTGTTCTTCCAATCCATGAGCATAGGATGTTTTCCCATTTCTTTGTGTCTTCCGCCATTTCTTTCATAAGTTTTCTATAGGTTTAAGGGTCCAGATCCTTTATCTCTTTGGTTAGGTTTATACCTAGGTGTCCTATGATTTTTGGTACAATTGTAAATGGGATCGATTCCATGATTTCTCTTTCTTCTGCTTCAGTGTTAGTGTATAGAAATGCAACTGACTTCTGTGCATTGATTTTATATCCTTAGACTTGGCTGAATTCCTGTATCAGGTCTAGCAATTTTTTGGTGGAGTCTTTCAGGTTTTCTACATAGAGTATCATGTTGTCTGCAAATAGTGGAAGTTTGACTTCTTCTTTGCCGATTTGGATGCCTTTTATTTCTTTTTGTTGTCTGGTTGCCGAGGCTAGGACTTATAGTACTATGTTGAACAACAGTAGTGAGAGTGGACATCCTTGTCATGTTCCTGACCTTCAGGGAGAAGCTCTGTTTTTCCTTTTTGAGGATGATATTCGCTGCAGGTCTTTCATATGTGGCTTTTATGATATTGAGGTCTGTTCCCTCTATCCCTGCATGGCAGAGAGTTTTTATCAAGAAACAATGCTGTATTTTGTCAAATGCTTTTTCTGCATCTATTGAGAGGATCATATGGTTCGTATCCTTTCTTTTATTAATGTGCTATATCACATTGATTGATTTGCAGTTGTCAAACCAACCTTGCAGCCCAGGAATAAGTCCCACTTGGTTGTGGTGAATAATCCTTTAATGTATTGTTGGATCCTATTAGCTGGGATCTTGGTGAGAATTTTTGCATCCATGTTCATCAGGGATATTTCTCTCTAATTCTCCTTTTTAGTGACGTCTTTGTCTGGTTTTGGAATCAAGGTAATGCTGGCTTCATAGAATGAGCTTGCAAGTTTTCCTTCTATTTCTATTTTTTGGAACAATTTCAGAAGAATAGGTATTAATTCTTCTTTAAATGTTTAGTAGAATCCCCTAGGAAGCCTTCGGGCCCTGGACTCTTGTTTGTTGGGAGATTTCTGTTACTGATTCAATTTCTTTGCTGGTTATGGGTCTGTTCAGGTTTTCTATTTCTTCCTGGTTCAGTTTTGGTCATTGATATGTTTCTAGGAATTTATCCATTTCTTCCAGATTGCCTAGTTTGTTGACATATAATTGCTCATAATATTCTCATATAATTGTATTTCTTCAGTGTTAGTTGTGATGTCTTCTCTTTCATTCATGGTTTTATTTATTTGGGTCCTTTCTCTTTTCTTTTTGATAAGTCCGGCTAGGGGTTTATCAATCTTAGTAATTCTTTCAAAGAACCAGTTCCTAGTTTCATTGATCTGTTTTACTGTTTTTATGATTTCTTTTTTTTTTAAAGATTTTATTTATTTATTCTACAGAGATAGAGACAGCCAGCGAGAGAGGGAGGGAACACAAGCAGGGGGAGTGGGAGAGGAAGAAGCAGGCTCATAGCGGAAGAGCCTGATGTGGGGCTCGATCCCATACCGCTGGTATCACGCCCTGAGCCGAAGGCAGACGCTTAACCGCTGTGCCACCCAGGTGCCCTTGTTTTTATGATTTCTATGTCATTGATTTCTGCTCTAATCTTTATTATTTCTCTTGTCCTGCTGGATTTAGGCTTTATTTGCTGTTTTCCAGCTCCTTTAGGTGTAAGGTTGTGTGTTTGAGACTTTTCTTGTTTCTTGATGAAGTGATTATATATATATTTTTTAAGCTGAAAGTTCTCACATTTATTACTGAACCAACTTACCAGTGTAGAGGCATAATAACAGAAATATCATTTCCCTGATAAAACATATCTGTTGGCCTGGTAGGAGGGATGTTTACAAGAGTGATAGGATAGGAACACATGATCTTCATGCAGCTTAAAGATGTGTGCCAGTTAGGTGTGTCTTCTCATGGTGTGTGATGCCTTACAGACCCAGCTTGGTTCTTCTTCCGTGCCTCCTCTCGAAGTTGTACCTGAGTTTATTACCAATTTTCATCAGAATTCACTGGGAAGTGGGATGATTCTGCTTTTGTTTCTTGGCCAGGAATCACGATTCTGAAAGTCTTGTGAAAAGACATGGTGAGGAACAGTCAGCCACACACAGCAGGATGGTGGTGAAGAGGAGAAAAAGCCAAAGTGAATATATTCTTAAACAGTATACTTTTTAGTTTTTTCTGCTTTTGATCTTCGTAGAAAATTTTCTTCTCTGAGTTACTTTTTTTTCATTTAAGCTTGTTTTGAGATTCACATAGATATATGCGTTCACTGCTGAATGGCAGGTTTATGTGAAATGCCACGAATTATTTTTCTGTTCTGTTGTTGATGGAGATTTGGGTTGTTTCATTTTTTTTTTTCCTCCTGTCACGAGTAACCCATGTTGTTGGCATGTCCCAATACCCAATCTTTGGAATCTTCTCTGCATACACTCGATTAGGGTTCTCGTTCAATCACATTGCTTTTTTTTTTTTTTTAAAGATTTTATTTATTTATTTGACAGAGAGAGAGACAGCAAGTGAGAGAGGGAACACAAGCATGGGGAGTGGGAGAGGAAGAAGCAGGCTCCCAGCAGAGGAGCCTGATGCGGGGCCCGATCCCAGAACGCTGGGATCATACCCTGAGCTGAAGGCAGACGCTTAACGACTGTGCCACCCAGATGCCCCTCAATCACATTGCTTTAAATATTATTTATATATGCTTTGTCCACTATGTAGCCATGAGGCACATGTGCTTATTTAAATGTAAATTAATGAAAATTAACAATTCAGTTTTTCAGTCACCCTAGCTGCATTTCACGTCACATGTGGCTCATGGCTACCGTATGAGGCAGAGCAATTACAGAGCAATTATCATCACTAATGTTTTGTGAAACCCACCTGATCTGTATTCCAGTAGTTCCCAAATGTATCTCTCTCCCCTGAATTTCAGATTTAGGTAATAAACTTCCTACTCATCATTTTCCTTGGATGACCAATATATATCTTAAACTTACCCCGTTCAAAACCTGCTCCTCCCACCATCTTCTCCCCCATCTCAGTGAATAACATCTCTATTCTTCCACTTGTTTAGGCTAAAAACTTGGAGTCGTCCTTAACTCCTTTCTTGTTTTCATATCCCTCATCGATCAGCATATACATCCAGTTTCAGACCACTCTGCCTGCCACCACCCTGGTTCTAATCACACTCTTTTACCCAGATGCTGTAGTAGCCTCTTAATCAGTTTCCTTGCTTCTGCACCTGCCTCGCTCTGTATAGCTTGTTCTTGTCACCACAGGTAGCATCGTCTTTTTGAAATCCAAGTCCTGTATCTTCACCAGTGAATGCTTAAAACCTGTGGTTGATCCCCATTTTGCTCAACTTAAAGACAAAATCTTTATAATAGCCAGGAACGCCCTGTGGGACGTGGCCTCTCATCACCTTTCTGATCTTGTTTCCAAAGTAATCACTCTCGCCCCATTCTAGTCACACTGGTGTATTTACTGGACTCAGTCTTAGATTATTCTCACTTCTTTCCCTCTGCTCGGAGTGCTCTTCTACCATAGATATCAGGGAGGGCTTCACAGAGAGCATAGGGTTTGAGCAAATGTCTTTGAAGGAAATAAAAACTTTGGGTGAACAGAGAAGGGGAAGAGAGGATATTTTAGAAGGAATAGTGTTAGCAAAAGCTCAGAAATAGGACAATTCGCAATATAGTCAAGGGACAGTATTTTATCCTAAAGGAAGTGGAGAGTCTCTGATACCTTTTGAGCAGTACAGTCACATATGAAAACAGTGTGTTTTTGATAAATCTGGCTGTTTTTTGGAAGCACAGTTGAAATGCAGGCGGAGACAAAGGATAAAGAAGAAGTGCATATAACAAGGAAAGGAGAGTATCTGCAGAGGGTGTGTGTGAAAGATTTCAGCAGCTTTGATTCAATATGGGGGGAGATGGAGGAATCCCAGAGGCCTAAGGTCTTGGTCCTGAGTGACTTCTTGATTAGTGCCGATGAGCCTTGGCTAGGAAGGCCGCCACCAAGGTAGGGAAGGCTGTTGTGGGGAGATCACCTCCAGGCAGTGGGAGAAAGTTCAGTTAGGTGAGATGTTGGTCCTGGCTGGTGGGGGGCTGGTGTTCTAAAGGCGTGCCAAGAGAACAGGTTGGTCAGGTGCAGTGGTGGGGCAGTCTTGTAGGCACTGTTAACCATCTTGTAGCTAGATGTTAACCATCAGGAAGATAGGTGACTCAGGGTCCCTCAGGGCAGTGAACAAGACTGAGCAGTCCTTAAATACCCAGAACCAAAATGGTGATCCAGCCTGCAGATTGTAGTTAAGGAAAGAATTCATCTGAAAGATCAGAACCTGGTTGATGAGTCCTGAACAGGAGTGTCTAAAATTTCCACTGTTTAAGGGTAGGAAATGGGTCCAGAGCCTAGAACAAGACTAAGCTGCAGTGAAGGCTAAGTAGACTCAGCTATGAGGCTCTTGATGTTGCTGTTAATGTGAACCATAAACAATTTATTTTTTAAATAAATTTAAATAAATACGGTAGCTCATATTTATTGAATGCCTGTTGTGTGTTTTGCCTTATATTTGGAGCTTCCCATATGTTGTTTGATGGCCACAGTAATTCTGTGAGAGAGGTATTGTGGTTCTTTTCTTTTTTTCAGATGAGATTGAGGTTCAAAGAGGTTAACTTGCTCAAGGATACACTAGTGAGTGGCTTAGCCAGAAGGAATCCAGATGGACTCAGTTAAGAACCTCAGGGGTTGGTCATTATATTATTCACCTCCTTAGAGGTAGCTTGGCATCTGTAGTAGAGATGGGGAAGTCAGAACAAGGAGGTTTTGGAAGGGATAAGCATGGTATATGGTGAGCTGGTGATACTGAGTCTGGAGTTATTTCTGAATAGTGAATGGGTTTGAAGCATTTGAAATATGGCTGGACCTTGATAAGAAGGTCTGAGCTGATTTCCTACATCAGATAGCTGTGTGTAGAGATGACGGTTGAAGACACTGAGATGGGTGGGTATATGGGAAATATCTGTATAGAGATACAGAGGGCCCAAGTTACACCCTGAGGAATGCTGACATTTAGGGATGAGGAAACAGAGTTGGAGACGTTGAGGGTTAGAGAGGCATAAGATGATATCAGAAGCAGAATGGTTAGAAGTGTCCAGCCAGAGAGGTTTGTTTTGTTTTTTTGTTCAAGATTTTATTTATTTATGGGACGCCTCGGTGGCTCAGTCAGTTAAGCATGTGCCTTCGGCTCAGGTCATGATCCCAGGCTCCTGGGATCAAGTCCTTCATCATTCTTGCTCAGCAGGGAGTCTGCTTTCTCCCTCTGCCTTCTGCTCCCCTGGCTTGTACTCTCTCTCTCTCATAAATAAATAAAATCTTAAAAAAAAAAGATTTTATTTGAGAGAGAAATAGCCAGAGAGAGCAGGAGTGGGATGGGGGTGGGGTGGGGAGGAAAGGGA
The DNA here is from genome assembly GCF_024610735.1 of Ursus americanus. Taxonomy (NCBI): domain Eukaryota; kingdom Metazoa; phylum Chordata; class Mammalia; order Carnivora; family Ursidae; genus Ursus; species Ursus americanus. Next base: position 33,764,017 of record NC_142132.1, read on the forward strand.
GAGGGAGAAGCAGACTCCTCACTGGGCAGGGGGCCTGACTTGGGGCTCAATCCCAGAACCTGAAGATCATGACCCGAGCTGAAGGCAGATGCCCAACTGACTGAGCCACCTAGGTGCCCCCATCCAGAGAGGTTTTAAGCAGACTGGGGGCCTTGGGAAAAGACCAAAGACCATTTCACTGGTAACCTACAAATAAAGGGGAAAGAATAGAAGCCAAGTTTTATGGGGCCCTACAGAGTGACTTTAAAAAAAATGTTGGTATTGAATTGGAGAAATTAGGTAGTAGCTGGAAAGAGCAGGGTTGAGCAGAAGTGTGGTAGGAGAAATAGGGAAACTGGTACTGGTGGCCAAGAGGAAGAAGCTAGTAGAGGAGAATAATGCCTAAGGGAAGGCCTGGAGAAAGTGGATGTGAAGATACAGGTGAAGAGGGTAGCATTGGAAAAATAAAGATTTGTTCAAGATAGGTCTTGATTTAAAAGGGTAGTTGCTTAAAAAGAATTAAAAAAGGTAAGTGATCCTTAAAACTCTGGGCCTCAGTTTCCTCATTTGAAGAAGGGATCCTTCTAGTTTAAGTTCTGCCATTTTTCTCTGTGCTGTTAACACCAGCAGCTAAGAAAAAAAGGTCTGGATTTTTTTAGGAATGCTCCCAGGGTCTAGTAGGGAGAATGGGTTTCAGCTCAGTTAACATGGTGATTCTTTGCCCAACTCTACAGGCTATTTTAGGATCTCTAGAGTTATATTTGGAGCCAGGACCTCCGAAGGAGCAAGGATCCCCCATAATGGTATCGCTGGCACCTAGCACAGTGTCTGGCACATAGTAGGAGTTTAGCGTTTGTTGGATGAATTTGTCCAGAGACATGGGCTCCTGAAAGTAGGGGGAGCCCTAGTCATAAACTCGATTTAGTTTTTGCTCACAGTTTGTCAGTGTAGCTAGTAAATAGTATTTGTGTGTGTTTTCTTATAAAGAAATTAGAGGTAGGAGTGTGTTTGAAAGATTTCTTGTGTTTCTGAGTAATTCATAGGAACTAAGGTGGTTTGAAAAGGGATCGGACATAAGGAACAGGACAGTGTGGTGGAAAAGAGCTCTACATTACAAAGGCTCATTTCCACTGGATTCTAGTGTTGTTTTTGTTTTCACAGAAAATAGTTTTTATTTAACACTTTGGAAATCCCACTGTGATTAGTTCTGTTACTATTAGCATTAGTTTTCATTTTATTCATGTTTTATTAGGAATGGATTTTTTTTTTTAAAGATTTTATTTATTTATTTGACAGAGAGACAGCCAGCGAGAGAGGGAACACAAGCAGGGGGAGTGGGAGAGGAAGAAGCAGGCTCCCAGTGGAGGAGTCCGATATGGGGCTCGATCCCAGAACTCCGGGATCACGCCCTGAGCCAAAGGCAGACGCTTAACGACTGAGCCACCCAGGCGCCCCAGGAATGGATTTTTAATTGAGGAAGTTTGGTCCTTGTGAGTTAAAGATAGATACGAAAGATAGCTTAAATAGTAAAGTTGTGAGGTTAATACCAGGTTTGCAGGTTGGTGTCACAAGATCTACTTTTATTTATTTATTTATTTGCTATTTATTTATTTATTTATTTATTTTTAAAGATTTTATTTATTTATTTGAGAGAGAGCGCACACAAGGAGGGGGAGCAGCAGAGGGGGAGGGAGAAGCAGGCTCCCCATTTATCAGGGAGCTCCGTGCAGGGCCTGATCCCAGATCCCTGGGATCATGATCTGAGCTGAAGGCAGAGGCCAAACTGACTGAGCCACTCAGGCGCCCCAAGATCTACTTAATGCTTTTCTATTTTTAATGAATTATAAATCAGAAGTAAAAATTATTGTACAACTAGTATGTGTCAGCATTAACTTAAGTGCTGTGGATATAACAGTAAACAACAGAGACAAAAATCCCCATTCTTCTAGTGGGGAAGACAGATGATCAGATAAGTAAAGCAAATGTTTATTTGTCTTAAAGCAGTATGGAATTGAGTGCATTTAAATATCCTGATAGTTACTTTTGTAGAATTAAAAATCTTTAGATTTAGTCAGCTCTAGAGTAAAGCAGTAGCTTACTCCTGGCCTTATAAAGAAATGAAGCATTTCACGTCAGTGAAACCTTGTCCTGTGAAAGTTATTTGCTGTATATTCTACATTTTTTAAATGTTTGAGGTAAAGTTTTTTAATTTATTATCGATATTTTTATAGACTTTGAAACAGAGTATAATAAGCATAATTTAACATTTGATTATTCACATCTATTTTTTTTAGTTTTTTTTTAAAAAAGATTTTATTTGTTTGACAGAGACCGTGAGAGAGGGAACACAGCAAGGGGAGTGTGAGAGGGAGAATCAGGCTTCCCGCCAAGCAGGGAGCCCGATGCGGGGCTCGATCCCAGGACCCTGGGATTGTGACCTGAGCTGAAGGCAGACGCTTAACGACTGAGCCACCCAGGCGCCCCTCACATCTATTTTTTTAAGTATAGTTTACACACAATGTTAACATTAGTTTCCGTTATACGACATAGTGATTGGACAAGTCTATACCTAGTGCTAAGTTAACCACAAGCGTAGCTACCATCTGTCACCATACAACACAGCGCTATACCATTGACTATATTCCCTGTGCTGTACCTTTCATCTCCGTGACTTGTTCATTTCATAGGTGGAAGTCTATATCTCCCGGTCTCCTTCACCCATTTTACCCATCCCCCGACATGCCTCCCCTCTGGCAGTCATCAGTTCTCTGTATTTATGGGTCTGTTTCTGCTGTTTGTTTTTAGATCCCACATATAAATGAAATCATATGGAATTTGTCTTTCTCTGACTTATTTTTACTTAGCATAATACCTTCTGGGTCCATCCATGTTGTTGCAAATGGCAAAATCTCATTCTTTTTTATGGTTGAGTAATAGTCCATTATTACACACACACACACACACACACACACACACACACACACACACGCACACCACCTCTTCTTTATCCATTCATTTATCAGTGGACATTTTGATTGTTTCCGTAACTTGATTATTGTAAATAATGCTGCAGTGAACATGGGAGTGATTATATCTTTTTTGGTGTGGGGTGGGCGTGTATATCTTTTTATTCTCTTTGGGTAACTAACCAGTAGTGGAATTACTGGATCATATGGTATTTCTATGTTTAATTTTTTGAGGAAACTTCCATTCTGTTTTCCACAGTGGCTGCACCAATTTACATTCCTAAAAACAGTGCATGAGGGTTCCTTTTTCTCTACATCCTCACCAACACTTAATTCTTTTTGATTCTAGCCATTCTGACAGATGTGAGGTGCTGTCTCTTTGTGGGTTTTTTAATTTTTAATTTAGAGAGGGAGCGACGGTAGGGGAGGGGCAGAGGAAGAAAGAGAATCTCCAGCAGACTCCCTGCTGAGCACAGAGTCCAAGCAGGGCTTGATCTCACAACCCTGAGATCATGACTTGAGCTGAAATCAAGAGCCAGTGTTTAACTGACTGTGCCACCCAGGTGCCCCCATTGTGGTTGTTTTTTTTTTTTTTTTTTTTTTTAAGATTTTATTTATTTGAGAGAGAGAGAGCTCGAGTGTGGGAGAAGCAGGCTCTCCACTGAGCAGGGAGCCCAATATTGGGCTCTATCCTGGGACTCTGGAATAATGACCTGAGCCAAAGTCAGATGCTTAACCGACTGAGCCACCCAGGCACCCCCCTCATTGTGGTTTTGATTTTCATTTCCTTGATGGTTAGTAATGTTGAGAATCTTTTCATCTGTATGTCTCCTTTGGAAAAATGTCTGTTTAGCCTCTCTGCCCATTTTTAAATTGATTATTTGGTTTTTTTGGTGTTACATAATTTCTTTATATATTTTGTATATATGTATTTTTTAAGATTTTATTTATTTGTCAGAGAGCACAAGCAGGGGGAGTGGCAGGCAGAAGGAGAAGCAGGCTCCCCGCTGAGCACGGAGCCTGATGGGGGACTTGATCCCAGGACTCTGGGATCATGACCTGAGCCAGAATCAAGAGTTGGATGCTTAACCAACTGAGCCACCCAGGTGACCCAGCTTTCTTTGTTTTGATGAGGCTATCTCCTGGTTTTATTTTAAGTGGATTGAATTGGTTGCGGTGGTTCTCATCCATTATTTTTGGATGATAAAGTCAGAACTATAAACTAGTGTGTCTTCCACCCTTGACCCTGTTGACATTTCGGGCTGGATAATTCTTTGTTGTGGAGCCCGTCCTATGCATTGCAGCATGGTTAGCAGCATAGCATCCCTGACCTCTATTCACTAGTTACCAGTTTCACCCTTAGGTTGTGACAGTTCAGTTGTGACACATTGCTAAATATCCTGCAAAGTTGTCACCTGTTGAGAACCACTGACATAAATAGTCGCTTGCCTATAGCAATTATAAAGGGATAATTATTTACCTGTTTTTCTGATAGTCTCATAAAATACCATGCTATTACCAGCCTGTCTAGTGAATGTTTTTTGCCTCTAGAGATGACAACATACAACTGGAATTTGCATGCGTATATAATAAGAACGCTGGTAATAACATGGTGGTTACTGAGGTGGGTCTGTTTGCATATCACCCCCATGGGACCATAATAATGATGATTATAATATAAGGTTACCATTTGTCAGTGCCTACTGTGTACCAGACACTGTGCCTTGATGAAGTTTTTTTTGTTTTATACCTGTTTTACAGTAGAAATGCTATGAAGGCTGCTCAAGTGTGATGGAATTTTAGTGACCTCTGTCAAGTTTAATAGACTCATATGAACACTTCACATGACTTTTTTTTTAAAAAAGATTTTATTATTATTAGAGAGAGAGTCTGAGGGAGGGCCTCAGAGGAGGGAGAGAGGGAGGGGGAGAATCTCAAGCAGACTCCCTGCTGAGCATGGAGCCCAGTGTGGGGCTCGATTTCATGACCCAAGCCTATACCAAGAGTCATAGACCCCAATCGACTGAGCCGCCTGGGCACCCCCACCTCACATAACTTTTTTTTTTTTTTTGAAGATTTATTTATTCATTTTAGAGAGAGTGTGAGTGAGTGGGGAGAGGGGCAGGGGGAGAGAATCCAAGCAGACTCCCCTCTGAACATGGAGCCTGACGTGGGGTTTGATGTCATGACTCATGAGATCATGACCTGAGCCAAAACCACGAGTTGGGTGCTTAACTGATTGAGCCACCCAGGCGCCCCTTCACATGACTCTTGATTGGCAAAAACTAGATGAGGCCCAAAAGCCCAGTTTGACCAGAAGAGTCTAATAGTATCTAAGATCTGGGCAGTAAAGGGGTCATTTCATAAAGGTGAAGGTATATAATTACTGAGCACTTGCTGGAAGTGGTGAGTGGGTCAGTGCTATCATGGAAAATCATTTCAGGACAGAGTCGAGGTCTAGCTTCGTGATCTAGCATTATCTGAAGAGGGCAGAATTCTCTGTCAGAACCACAGGGTACACATGGTTAGAACTGAGCCCTCAAGTGGAGGTATACCCCTCTGTGTAGAATGAGTATTTATGGTTTGCTTTTCTTGGAAGACTGTCTTGAGAGAATTAGGTACAGGTTGATAACTTCTTACCTTGTGATTTGAATTAATCTTTAAAGTTTTTTTTTTTTAATTAATTTATTTGACAGAGAGAGACAGCCAGCGAGAGAGGGAACACAAGCAGGGGGAGTGGGAGAGGAGGAAGCAGGCTCCTAGCGGAGAAGCCTGATGTGGGGCTCGATCCCAGAATGCCGGAATGGCGCCCTGAGCCGAAGGCAGACGCTTAACGACTGTGCCACCCAGGCGCCCCTGAATTAATCTTTAGAGACCATGACAGTGATCTTTGAGCTGTCCTTGCTGTTTGTTCTGGGATCATGGAGCATCTATGAGGAGGATGACCCACATGTTCAGTTAATTCTGAGTTTGAAGACATTTTAACTTTTTTTTTAAAGATTTGTTTGAGAGAGAGAGAGCATGTGCACATGTGCATATGGATGAGGGGAAGGTCTGAGGGAGAGAATCTTCAAGCAGACTCCCTGCTGAGCTTGGAATCCGAGGTGGGGCTCAATCCCACTACCCATGAAATCATGACCCAGCTGAAACCAGGAGTCTAACATATAACCCACTGAGCCACCAGGTGCCCCAAGAAATTTTAACTTTATATAGTATTCTTTTTGTTTTGTTTTAAAATAAAGAACCTGTTTAATTCATATCCTGTGTTAGAAGTTGTTTGATGTAAATGTTGAAAATTGTTGAGGGGAGAATTTATTTGAAGTTTGATCATTTTGCTTTTGTTTGGATTATATTTATTGCTTGTCATTCTTGGTTGGTTGCTGGGAGTATCAAGTTTTATTTTTAAATCTTAACTGGGGTCTAAAGTAAGTAATTGCTCCAAAGCTAGTTTTCATATCATACTTAGTGACTAAAGACTTGAGTTAAAATATTTAACATCATACTTTACTACTGACTTAGTTAAATTGACTCATGTTGTACTTATATGGGCCTCCTATTTCCTCTGGCCAAGATGACATCAACAGAAATAGTTGTCTCAAGACACACTTGAGAAGGGTTAGATAATTATCATTGTTTCTTAGTGAACCTTCCTAGTTTAGCTACTCCTCAGTTTCCATGTGGCACCATTTCCAAGATGACTTTTTGTGCATGATAAATTAGCCTCGAGTAATTCATGTATCTCCTTCCTCCTTTATTTTATTATGTTTGATATTTTAAAAAACTTTAAAAAAACTTTTAATTGAATTTTCACAAACCGAACATACCTGCGTAAACAACATGTGACCAGTGCCCAGAAGCCTCCCTCATGCTTCCTTCTAATCACTGCTCCCTGCCCCCAGGGGAAACCACTATCTTGACAAAAGGCTTAGCTTGATTTTACTTGTTCTTGCACTTTTTATAAATGGGAGGATACAGTATTTAATTTTTGCATAAAGCTTCTTTCACCCAACCTTATGTTAATGAGATTCATCCTTATTGTGCCTTGTTCTAGGCTTTTCATGTTCACTGTTGTATACTGTTTCATTGTGTGACTATATAACAGCTTATCTTTTCACTGTTAACGGACATTTGATCATTTCTAGTTTTGGCTATTGTGAATCATATTGCTATGAACATATAAATGCATTTATTTTAGGTATATATCTAATGTATGAATTGTTATGTCATATTGTCAGCTTTAGTATAGACTGCCATTTTTTAAAAGATTTTATTTATTTATTTTAGAGGGAGCGTGCCCGTGTGGGCAGAGGGAGAGGGAGGGAGAAACCCAAGTTGGCTCCGTGCTGAATGTGGAGCCCAACGAGTGTGGAGCCCAACGCCAGGCTTGATCTCAAGACCCTGAGATCAGACCTGAGCCAAAACCAAGAGTCGGACACTTAACTGACTGCGCCACCCAGGTGCCCCTGGACTACCAGTTTTTAAAAAATGGTTGCACCAATTTGCATTCCCACCAGCAATGTATGAGAGTTTCGGTTCTTCTATAAGTTCTGTATCACTTGGTATTTTCCATCATTATCATTTTAGCCATTCTGGTAGGTATGTACTGATAGCTCGGAAAATCTGTGACAAAACTCAGCTGTGGATTTGGGGCATCTTGAGATTAACTGTCACGCCAAGCTCATGCACCCACCAAAGCCTTGATTATCGTCTCTGAGTAGAGTCCTTCTTCTTAGGCCGAGTATGATCTTTAGTCTGCGTTCAAAATTAGCAAATACCCCCAGAGAAGAAGACAAGTGATGATCATCAGCTCATCCCAGAGGGCTCTCCCAGCTCTGGGATTTGCAGTTCCTCCAATCCTCATTTCTTCCACAACTCTCCAGTATCTTTGAAAATGTGATTTTCTAATTTATCCTGGCTTTTTCTGTTTATTGAAGCTGAATTTGGTTGCCATGACCTATAATTATCCTATCCAGAAATGGAAGTTGTCAGAGATTCTTGGGGTTTTCTGTGTACATGTTAGGGAGGAAAAATTTTCTTCTATCCTTCAAAGGTTCTTCTGGCTGGTCTAAGAATTAAATTGACATGAGACAGATTAATAGGAGAAATTCAAATTTAATTTTGTATGTGTAGGAGCCATACACAGATGAGAGGTTCAAAGACAGAATGGTAAATTGAAGTATATATGCCATTCCAGGCTAAGGAGTGGGTTGAGGCCTGGGGCCTCAAAGAGGAGGAGGGCAGTTCGCAGGGCAGTAAGAGGAACAGATGTTTGAAAACTAGGTGTTTGCCCCCCATACGCATGAGTCACTCAGATAAAATTTATCTCTGGTAATAACTCTACTTCTGGGGAAGACCCCCCAATTTAGAGTCTTCTAGGTAGTTATGGGATGGGCCAAAATTTCTCTTGAGCCTGCAGGGTCTTGATTGCCTTCAGCTCAGAATAGTCCACATGCCAGAGTGACACATTTTAGGGAGACTTGCTCTAAATCCCTTCATACGTAGTCATGTCACCCAAGAATAATGTTAGTTGCTTTTCCCCTTTCTTTCTCGTGTTTATGTGTTTTCTTTTTCTTGCGTTAATTGGACTGGTCAGAATCATTAGTCCATTGTTGAATAGAAGAGAGGATAGTGACATCCTGTTTGTGGGGAAGGGGGTTGTGGGTGTCTGCATTATTTTACCATTGAGTATGATAATTGCTGTAGTTTTTGTGGATATTTTTCAGATGAAGGAATTTTCTTCCTTCTATTTCTAGTTTGCAGACTTAAAAAAAAATAAATTGTTGAATTTAGTTACTTTTTCTGCATCTACCCAGATGATTGTGATCTTTCTCCTTTTTATCTGTTAATGTGGCTTACCGTATGCTTGGGAAAAATAAATTAGCCATAGCCCTACCATATCTACTGTAGTGATTATCATCATATTCCCTTTCATGCATGAGATAATTGTACACACTCTTCTTCCTCTTTAAACTTGCTATACATTTAATCCTGCCATATGTTTTCTTTTTTATTTTTTTAATTATCAAAGTATCGTGAGATAATATGGTTCTCAGCCCAGGGACTCTGGCAGATTAGAAGCGTTCTTCCTGGCTCCTTCTACTACCTATGGGAGAAAGGAGTAAAAGAACTGGAGCATTTATTTTGACCTATTTTAATTTTTGTTTCCTTGTTTTTGTTATTTGGGATTGTAAGGGGAATGGGGTCAGGGAAGGGCTCTGGGGGTGGTAACTGGGAGCTGAGGAAGAAAAGCCATATATGATTTCCTTAAGTAACACCTTGTGCTCCTCCCCTTCCCACGCTTCCTCTTTCTCTATAGTTCCAGCTCTGCCACAAATCAATTGTGTAAATGCCCTTAGGCAAGTCACTTAATCACTGAGCTTTTGTTTCTTCTTCTGGGGTTGAGGAGAATGACCATCAACAGCTGCTATGACCTGTCCCTTAGGGAGAATGGGAAAATTAAATGAGCAGTTTATAAAGCATAGGATACTTTAAAAATGAGAGTAATTGTTAGTATTGGTTTTACACTGTGGCATCTTAAATTTTCTAACAGCCCGAAGGCTACCTGTGGGAGAAGGAAGAAGGTGTGAAACCCTCAGTCCCCCAACTACAACTGTAAGAAACCTGTAGTTCAGTAACTGTGTGGCAAGAGGTATAAAATGGAGGTTTTGTTCATGTGTTTCAACCTCCATAAAGCCCCCTAAAGTGTTCCATGTTAATCTTGTCACTTTTGAAATGAACAGCCATTGATATGTATGCACCAAAACTAAAAATTTGCAAAAGCACTTATCTCTGAAATGATGCTGCTGTAGGATTTCTTTATTTATTTTTAAAACTTTCTTTGTTTGTTTCAGAGAGAGAGAATGCACACGCACAAGCGCAGGGAGAGGGGCAGAGGGAGAGGGGGAATCTCAAGCCAACTCCACACTGAGCAGGAAGCTGCCACAGGGCTCTATCTCACAACTGAGATCATGACCTGCCCTGAAATCAAGAGTCAGATGCTTAACCAGCTGAGCCACCCAGGTGCCCCTGTAGGAGTCCTTTAAATTGTAACCACCCTTATTCATTTAAGGTTCATTATTTCTTTTCTTTTCTTTTTTTTTTTTTTTTTTAAGATTTTATTTAGTTATTTGACAGAGAGAGACAGCCAGCGAGAGAGGGAACACAAGCAGGGGGAGTGGGAGAGGAAGAAGCAGGCTCCCACTGGAGGAGCCTGACGTGGGGCTCCATCCCAGAACGCTGGGATCACGCCCTGAGCCTAAGGCAGACGCTTAACGACTGAGCCACCCAGGCGCCCCATAAGGTTCATTATTTCTTGGTAAACTTCTTTCCAGAGGATGCAGAGTTAGAACAGAGGACATTCTGCCTGGAACAAAGAAAAGCAAAGCATCTCATCACAGGAAAATAAGATTTAATTGACAAGATTTTAGTTTATATACACCTTTATGATCTAGCTGGTGTATAAGTGAGGTATGCTGGTCCATATAACTGAAGAGCCATGGGTATATGCTTCCCTGAGAGATGTGATTTTTTAGGTCAAGTAACATGAATACTATTTGAGAATATGTGATCTTATACTGAAGCATCCTAGGGCTCATACCACCACTGCCTTGATATTCTCTCTTACCTCTGTCTTACTCAGGGAAGAAAGGATGTTTATGGTGTGGTTCTCGTATCAGGCGTTTTTCTCTCTGGGTGCCTTCTTCCCATTCAGGAGCACCGTAGGCAAGCTCAGCTTCTGTATGGTTTTAGGAGTGGGTGGATGGATTCCACAGAAGGGAGGTTTTGATTTATAATTTTGCTATTAGCATGGTCATTCACCTGTTTGGGTTTATAGGTCATGCATTTAGAAATTAGAAATAGATGATGTCTGGGGCTATGGGGGTGAGTAGGGAGCAAAATGCAAAGTAAGATTTCTCAATCTGTTAAATAGGCTGTGAAACACTTAAAAGAGATATGAGAAAAAAAGACTGTAAAAGATCATCTGAGTAAAAGATTATTTGCATAAAAAAATTTCCTCTTGGTATGGGAATTTGGAAATGACCTGTTTGGGAATTTGATTTTGCACACCTGCAGTTTAGGTCTTTACTTGTTTAGATGAAAATCCATGCTCTTTCAGGGAGAGTTCTGGTTGTAGTTCTATTAACACCAAGGTCTTGTTTTTCTGCTTTATGCCTCCTGTTTTTTTCTCACCAACAGCCCTTTGCTCAGGTATGTCCTTCCTTTTATTTGGCATGCTTCCACTTACTTCCTCTCTTTCCCCCCTCTCCCCTCTTAGAGTTAGGTGCCCCCATTTCGTTATTCCCATAGAGCCCTGGGAACAACAAGAGTTGAGTTCTAATTGTAACTTTTTGCTGTATGATCTTGGACAAGCGGTTAAATTCCCTGACCTTCAGTTTCCGAATAAGTAGGATGAGGGGAGAGCCCACTTAGGGATCTTGTTCAAATGCAGATTCTGGCTCAGTGGGTTTCTGGGGGTTTCTGATGTTTTGAATTGTTAACCAGCTCTCAGAAAGGGCCAGTGCTGCCAGTCCATGTACCGCTCAGGACTAGATAAAATGTAATGACTCTTCCAGCTTTTACCTATTATGATTTTAGTCATTGTTTTAAATTCTGAACAGAACTACAAAATATGCTGTAATTACTAAATCTCTCTCCAGTTTATCAGAATGCTGAACACTGATAATGTTGTGCCTTATAAAGTTTCCAATGTATGATAATGTTGCTAAAGTGGAAAGTAGTTTTATTGCTCCAAAGATTTTGACTTAGGTTAAAAATATCGAATACGTGTTGGGAAAGCATTTGAGTTAGCACCAACCTGTCATCTGAAAGTCAGAATTACTCCTGAAGGCTTGATGCTAATGAGGGAGCTGGGATGTGATCTCATGAGTATAAATACAGAGACAGGCAAGCTGTTGATGAATTCATCGTCAGAGGAGTTCCCGATCATTTCCTTCAGTTCTCCAGAAGGTGAGAATCACATTGTTGTAGGATGTGCTGATAGATAAGCTGTAGGGATCCAGACTATGCCTACTGAATATAGATTGCTGGGGATGGATCTTGTTTGAAGATGTTGGTACTTTTTCTTTTGGCTTTTACTTCCTCAAGAAGTCATGATATTTGATTTGGTAGCATTGCCAGCATAGAAATTTATAGTTGTCCTTGATCTCTTGTACAAATGTCTAAAAGTAGTTGGACCAATTTTTATATTTGACTTAGAGATAAGTTCTTCTCTTTGTGCTCAGCCACAACAGGGATATCAATCAGGCAGGCCTTCAATATCTAAATGAGTTCTCTACATGCCTGTGATGAACTCTGATGGTACGTATTTTTTTCCTCTAAAAAAATGAAAATCTGGACAAGGGGAATGGAGTCTATGGTGGAGGGTGATGAATTTTTCTGATGAATTTTTCACCTCCCACAGAATAAGATCATTCGTCCTATGAAAGTGAGCTGTATTTTATCTCCCCACCACAGTTGTGGGTTGGACAGAGTTTTTAGAGCTCCATCATCATCAGCATTACATTTTAGTCATTTCTAGCCTGTGCTGCTTCTAGGTCAGACTAATTGGGGCAAGCACAGTAGAGGGAGTTAGGTGAAAACAATGGCAATGGAATAAAAATAAATAGCCTTTGGTTTTTGCTCCCACTTGGTTAAATTCACTATAAGAATCCCAACCCCTCCCTGCCTCTAGTAGAGCCTTAGGGGAAAGAGCGTAGGCTGTGGTCTGTGGTACACACTGAGCTTTCCTATTTTCGTTTAATGCTCCCCTTCTTCTTGGGGGGTCTTAATGGAAGCTGTCTCATGGTTTATTTAATCTTAACCCAGATTAAAGTCCTTGAAATCAGCTACGTACTGAAGGCATTAGTTGTAGTCCAAACAGATCGCCCTTTGGGAAATACCTTAGCCAGTATTATTATCCTTGTGCCCCTCTTTGGAGGCTCAGGTAGATCATTTTCTGTTACCCTCAGATTTTTTTTTTTAACCACAAAACACCTTTTTTAAGACTTTGCACTCAGATATTTTCATCTGTCTTGAACATCGAACTTCAGAGGCTTGTGACTAATGAAATAGAAAGGAGTTGTTAATAATATGCTTATAACTTCCAAATTGCTTTTGAATTTTCCAATGGTGATCTTATAGCCCAAAAATGTTAGCATTGTATTTTATGCTTTGTTTTTCAAGAAGTAATTTTTACTAATAATAGGGTGTGACTATTAACACTGTCTATATAAAGTACTATGTGATTTAAAAAAAACAATTTTATATATTTAGTGTGACGTATAGTATTTTAAAATTCCAGAGTCTTCTCAAAAGAAGATCTAGAAGACATTCTTTTTTTTTTTTTTTTAAAGATTTTATTTATTCATTTGACAGAGATAGAGATAGCCAGCAAGAGAGGGAACACAAGCAGGGGGAGTGGGAGAGGAAGAAGCAGGCTTCCGGCGGAGGAGCCTGATGTGGGGCTCGAACCCAGAATGCCGGGATCACGCCCTGAGCCAAGGGCAGACACTTAACGACTGAGCCACCCGGGCGCCCCTAGACGACATTCTTAATTGGAGCAAACCTCTTTGGTTTATCAGTTGTTACTCAGAAGAATAGTTAAATTTCAGAAAGAAAGGTATTCTGATAAAAGCAAACCAGATTTTTCCCTCCCTTAATTTCCAGATATTGTAACACAAAAAATAAAGGTTTTATTGATAATAATAATAATATGCCTATTTTGGCCCTTCTGATTTACCTTTAAATCTGGACGTCTATCGGTCTTTAAGGAGCAGACAGATATACTACTTTTGTCTTCCAGGTAAGAAGAAAATATGCTAGCATAGGGTCATTTTTCCTCTTGGGATTTACCTGATTAGTCTATTGGACTATTGAAAATAACAGGCTCATTTTTGTCTCTTAGATCATCCCCAACATAGACAAAAATAGCATCTACTCTTAGTCTCAAAAACATATATGATCCCAGACTCTGGAACATCCCTTCCCTGCGCTAATACCAGACAATACTCCTACAGAATTCTGTGTGCTTACAGCCTCTTCCCATCTTGGTAACTCAGCTTTCCTAGAGAGGAAAGGAGAGGACTATAAGAGGATGGGAAGTCCTTTGTAGGAGAACTTACTTAACATCTTTGTTAAGACAACTGGACTATTCCTGCTCTGGCATTCAGTTCTTCACCAGATAATAAAAATTACTGGGGATCCTTCCCATTTTTTATTTGTTTGTATGTACTTTTTCTTTTCTTTTCTCTTTTCTTTTTTTTCCTGCCTTCATAGTGTAGCCCAGGTCTTTTATTTTGTATCAGGACTTCACAGTTTTTTTTTTTTTCCTCATTGGGGGTTGTCGTCCCCTATGTTCTGAGCATGTGCATGTCAGACCCATGAGTTCTAGCTCTGTTCTATCTTTGAATATCATCAAGTTGAGCAATGTTTTGGTTGGTCCAATAATAATCTTTACACAACCTCTCATCTTACTTTAGTAAATATTTCTGAACTATGTGGGAAAGGGTTATTGGTAATTAAAAACCCATTCTAGATCAGCACACTGACCAGCTCATAACCCAACCTATCCTGTCTCAAATCCCCATCCCAGGTGCTCTCCTAGATCAAATAGGACTCCACAAAAAAATATTGTTTGCATTTCTCTTAACAAAAGAAGGAGGGGTAAGAGGGAAGAGAGCAATGATTATACCTTGTAGATGAGCTATAAAAAAAGTTTCCTCCAGATATTTTTTTATCTGTTGATGTATTATATGGGTTTGCTTGATATTATTGTTTATTCTTAAAAAAAAATTAAGCCACAGTGCAACAATTACTACTTTTTTTTCTTTTCAGTTTCCAAGAGAAGACTTACAGCAAGATGAATAATCCAGCTATCAAGAGACTAGGAAATCACATTATCAAGTCTCCCGAAGACAAGCGAGAATACCGTGGGCTAGAGCTGGCCAATGGTATCAAAGTACTTCTCATCAGTGATCCGACCACAGATAAGTCATCAGCAGCACTTGATGTGCACATAGGTACAATTTAAAATTGTTTATTAAGCTTGGTTATGTTTTCTTGATCTAATGTTGACATTCATTAGAACTCTCCATATGTGTGCAAATAAAGACCTCCTAGTTATCAGTTTGATGTACCTTACTTTGTACAATAGCCCTGTACAGCTATTGGCAATCACATTTGTCAAAATAAAATAATTTTACATTTATTTTCCAAGACATTTTGTTAGGTTCTCAGCTAAGGTGACCTTGCAGCAAGGAAATTAATTCCCATCCTTTACAGTAGCAGTGGTAATGCTTTCACTTTTGTACACTTTTGGTACACTAGGAAATATCATATTTTCTAGATTCTTCTGTGCACATTTCCTCCACATTTAATGCAGTTTTAATCAAGTTGATTCTTACCTATATGTACGTAGGTGTGTTTCTTTTTTTCCTCTCTGAAAAGCTTTTATTTAACTCAATGGCATTTTAAAATTGAGGAAATAAAGTAATAACCATCATGTGTTGAACAAATAATTATTGCCAAGTATGACATAGTGCACTTTGCAAATATCATCTGATTTGTATTCGCACACCTCTCTAGTTTAGGTATATATAGAAAAAGTGACTGAGGCAAGATAAAGTATTGTGCTCACAGTTTCACAGTCAGCAGAGCTAGTAACCCTAAACCTATGCTCTTACCACTACACTGTATTATCTCCTGCAATAAAATGTCAGAGCTAGAAAGTTCTAGCTCTTATAAAACAGTGAATTCAACTTTCTTTCCCTCCAGTGTCATGTGTGAGGAAACTAATGTCCAGGGAAGTTAAGTAATCTGCCCACAGTTACCAACTAATTAATATCAGAAGCTGAGGCTAGCATCTAACCAATACCATTTTAGCCTGTGCCTAACTTTCTCTGATTGTATGGTTACGGAAGTTCCAGATCATCTGCAGTCCATCTGTATTTTATAAATTTCAACATAAAAAAAAAAAGATTTGTGGTATGTATTTTTTTCTTCTCTTTCAGGTTCATTGTCAGATCCTCCAAATATTGCTGGCTTAAGTCATTTTTGTGAACATATGCTATTTTTGGGAACAAAGAAATACCCTAAAGAAAATGAATACAGCCAGTTTCTCAGTGAGCATGCAGGAAGTTCAAATGCCTTTACTAGTGGAGAACATACCAATTACTATTTTGATGTTTCCCACGAACACCTAGAAGGTGCCCTAGACAGGTAATGCCAAATACCCTATGAATTATCCAATGTTATGCACTTTATTACTTTAATAGTAGTAATAGTTACTATTTTTACAAAGATGTCTTCACAGCTTTATAGCTTAACAAAAAGTATTTTAACCAGTATTTTCCCCTGTGTTTTATAAAAAAGAAAAAAATAATGGGTGATAGTAAATATTTATTTTGTGGTAGAGGAAAAATAATGGCGTGACTTTAAGCCAGTCTTCAGCCCTACATAATATTTTATTGGCTTATGAAATTCTTACCAGCTCTTCCCATTCTAACTGGTATTCCATATGAAGCATGTCATGAAGAATAAACTGTAATAGTGTCATGGATTTCTTTCAAACATGCCCCTATTCCAGAATGCTAGAACTTAAATATTCTGTTCTCCTTTAATTACTCTAGTCTCAGGGATACTTAGATATAGAACTTTTTTTTATGGGAGTATAATTGACATTGTTTTAGTTTCAGGTATACAACATAATGATTCAATATTTGTATACATTACAAAATGATCACCATTGTAAGTCTAGTTACCATCCGTCATCATACAAAGTTGCAAAAAAATTTTTTTCTTATGATGAGAACTTTCTTTTTCTTTAAGATTTTATTTATTTATTTGACAGAGAGGGAACACAAGCAGGGGGAGTGGGAGAGGAAGAAGCAGGCTCCCAACAGAGCAGGGAGCCCGACGCGGGGGTCAGTCCCAGGACTCTGGGATCACGCCCTGAGCCGAAGGCAGACGCTTAACGACTGAGCCACCCAGGCGCCCCATGATGAGAACTTTTAAGATTTGTTCTTTTGCAACTTTCAAGTTTGCAATGCAGTATTATTGACTATAGTTACCATGCTGTACGTTATATCTCCATGACTTTTATAACTGGAAGTTTGTATCTCTTGACTCCTTTCACTCATCTTCTAAATCCCGTCTTCTGACAACTGCCAGTCTGTTCTCTGTATTTATGACTTTTATTTTGTTTTGTGTTTTACATTCCACATATACGTGAGATCATATTTGTCTTTGTCTGACCTATTCACTTAGCATAATACCCCTAGGTCCATCCATGTTGTTGCAAATGGCAAGATTTCTTTTTTTCTCTTTTCTTTTTTACAGCTGAGTAGTATTCCATTGTGTATATATGCTGTATTTTCTTTATCCATTTGTCTATCCATGGACACTTAGGTTGTTTCTGTATCTTGGCTATTGTAAATAATGCTGCAGTGAACATAGAGGTTTTTCCAAATTAGTGTTTTGTTTTGTTTTTTTCCTTTGAATATATACCAAGAAGTAGAATTGCTGGATCATATAGTTTTTCTATTTTTAATTTTTTGAGGGTGGTTGTTCACAGTGGCAGCACCAGTCTACATTCTCACCAACATAGGGGTTCCTTTTTCTCCACATTCTTGCCAACACTTGTTATGTCTTGTCTTTTTGTTAATGGCCATTCTGACTGGTATAAGGTGATATCTCATTGTGTGACACAGAATGTTTTGACCAGCAGTTTCAACCATGGGGACATTTTGTGAAAGTATTTTCTGGAGCAGGCTCCATTAGGCCAATTTAGTTTCTTGGTAAATTTTCAACACAGCTAATAATTTCTAATTTTTTGTCCTATTAGTGATGTGATTCATTATCCAAAGTGTAATTTTTCCTTGGTAACTTTTTATTGTTTTCTATATTTCCAAGAAGGTGTAATTCTGCAGCCTTTTGACCGGTCTGTAATGAATTTTGACTTAGCAGTTTTAGTAATAGCTTTATTTGCTTACTTGTATTAATAATAGTCATCATATTTTTAAAAAACCTAGTAGTTTGAATTTATTCCTTAGCGGAAAGAACATTAACAGGGAATAGACATGGGTTTGGGATACATGGCTGGGTCATAGTAGCCTGTTTCTTACTTATTCTAGATTATGTTTCAGTCTTTAGGCAGCAGCTTTGAGGTGTAATCATCTTTTGTATGTATTCCCAGAAGACTTCCATTAATGAGTTCCCTGGGATCATACACTGAATTTAATTTCCTGCTTTACAAATGCTACAGCAGATGTTCATATAATCTCTGTATGATGGAGGATGTCTGTTACTTGACTCAGAGGATTTAAAAAAAAACAAAAACACTTGTATAAGAGCATCTTTTTTTTTTTAAGATTTATTTTAGAGAATATGTGCATGGGGGGAGGGGCAGAGGGAAAGGGAGAGAGAATCTTTTTTTTTAAAGGTACTTTTATTTTTTTTATTATCTTTTTATTTTATTTTATTTATATTTGACAGAGAGAGAGAGAGCACAGCAGGGGGAGTGGCAGGCAGAGGGAGAGGGAGAAGCAGGCTCCCCGCAGAGCAGGGGGAGCCCAATGCGGGACTCAGTCCTGAGCGGAAGGCAGTCGCTTAAACAACTGAGCCACCCAGGCGCCCTGGGAGAGAGAATCTTAGGCAGACTCCGCACTCAGTGTGGAGACAGTCACGGGGCTCCATTTCACGACTCTGAGATCATGATCTGAGCCAAAACCAAGAGTTCGACACTCAATAGACTGTGCCACCAGGCACCTCATAAGAGCGTCTTTTTAAAATATTAATTATACTGTGTCATTATCATGACCCTTTATATGGACCTATCCAGCTATGGTATGTAGCTTTTAGGCACTTTTACCAGCTTAAACATATTGAGATAGGTAAAAGAGGTTACATGTCTTTAAATATCTGTTTCCACGTATCTTTGATTATAGACTCCAGATAGATGAACTTTTCCTTTGGGTTGGTATGTGTAAAGTACTTAGCACAGTATGGTATTTTCTGTGTGCATAAAATAAGTATCAAGTAGTGATAACAGTCTCTGACAGCTGGACTGTGAAGTGCCGTTGCCGAGACGTCTTTAGATCCAGGAGTCTGTTAGGCCCTATTCAGACAGCCTCTGCTTGTGGCTTCATCTGAATTCCGGATCTTGTTTTTATAAGATGCGGTCTAAAGTTTCTTAAGATTTACTGTATGAAATCTTGCTTTAAATTGCAGCCTGATACAGGAGAGTTAACTTATAACTAAAGTTATTTTATTTTTTTAAAAAGACTTTATTTATTTGAGAGAGAGCATGAGTGGGTGGGGCAAGGCAGAGGGAGAAGCAGACTCCCTGCTGAGCGGGGAGCCTGATGCAGGGCTTGATCCCAGGACCCGGGATCATGACCTGAGTCGAAGGCAGGTGCTTAACCAACTGAGCCACCCAGGTCCCCCACTAAAGTTATTTTAGTTTAAACTTTAGTACTACTACTAAAGGATAGCCTCAAGAGAAGCATTTGGTTACTTATATGAGAGTTACATGCCATGTGATTTGTTGAATCACTGGTTATAAAATTTTTAAATTCTCTTAATATTTTTTAAAAGCCCATAATGGTATCTTAGTCAAACTACTGTGTCCTAGGATTTTCATTCCATTATTTTTTCCCCACTAGTTAAAGTTTGTTTTTCTCCATAAGAAGAAAAGATATTCAAATAGAGCCTTTAAAAAGTAGGTCACTTGGGGTGCCTGAGTGGCTCAGTTGGTTAAGTGTCCAGCTCTTGATCTCGGTTCGGGTCTTGATCTCATGGTCAGGAGTTTGAGCCCCATATTGGACTCCACGCCCAGCGTGGAGCCTACTTAAAAAGAAATTTTAAAAAACTAGGTCACTTAGTTTGACCTAAACTGTCTAAGTGCAATTGCACCTTAAACTGTAAATTTAAGATTTGCCCAAGAACTGTCACCTGCCTTTTCCTTTTTGGGAGAATTAGCTGTATATAACAAGGATTTTCATGACTTGCCAAATTGCGTATATTAAATAGATTGCTACTGTCTTTGTAAGTCTTCCTTGCCTTTTTGCTGTTGTGATATTTTGATTTATAGTAAGAACTATATATTTGGTCTTTCTCCCTGTTCCTGGCCCCTATCTCCTAAAACCCTTGGAATTTCCTAAGTGATGAGAGTTTTAAAGGTGTCTTTTGGTATGTTAATAAGGTGACTTTGGGGAAGCCCTTAGGTAACTTGATGGGAGGCTGGTTTCCAGAGCAACTAGCCCTGTGATTTTAAGGTTGGAACTTTCACTCCTATCCGAAGACCTTCCAGGAACGGGAGGAGGGGCTGGAGTTCAGTCACCAATGGCCTGTGATTTAATCAGTCATGCTTATGTAATGAAGCCTCCATAAAAACCCAAGAGGACAGGGTTTGCAGAACTTCCGGGTTGGTGAAAACATGGAGGTTGGGGGGAGTGGCCTACGTGCCTCTTCCTGTGTACCTTGCCCTGTGCATCCCTTCCATCTGGCTATTTCTTAACTAAATCCTTTATAATAAATTGGTAATCTAGTAAGAAAAACGTTTCTCTGAGTCCTATGAGCTGCTGTAGCAAATTAATTGAACCAGAGGAGGTGGTGGGAACCTCTGATCTGTAGCCAGTTAGTTAGAAGCCCAGGTACAACTTGGTCTTGGGATTGGCATCTGAAGTGTGTCGACTGAGTATATTTTCACTGATGTCTCTGGGGTAGATTGATGTCTCTGAATTCACGTATGTCCAATATTTTTCTTCTGTTACTTGGAACTTACTTTGCATTTCTTTTGGTAGCAATGGTAGTTTTTTGATTCTGTAGAATTCATATTTCTTATCTGTTAAGTTTCAAACATATTTTTTTAAAGCCTACTCTTTTAAAATAACAGCTTTCAAATTGTTAATTGTGTTTCATACCCTTAGGTTTGCACAATTTTTCCTGTGCCCCTTATTTGATGAGAGTTGCAAAGACAGAGAGGTGAATGCGGTTGATTCAGAGCATGAGAAGAATGTAATGAACGATGCCTGGAGACTCTTCCAGTTGGAAAAAGCTACGGGGAATCCCAAACACCCCTTCAGCAAATTTGGGACAGGTTTGTCAACAGCAGCTTTCATGCATTAGTTCTCTCTGACCTCATTTAAACCCATGGCCTCTTTTCACAGTATTGTGTTTTACAGTTCAGGTTAGAGGATTTTAGAACTCCCCATTCCTAGTACCCTGTTCTTTTTAAACTCGCAGTCCTGAGAAAAGGTTTTTATATTGTTGCTACTCCCTGTTATTGCTTACCATACCTCTACACTTACGTTATCTGTCTGGTCCCTGTATAGGCACTCATATTTGTGACTTGTGACCTGAAATGAGACTGAAGCTTAGGTGTTTGAGCTTCATGGAGAAAGTGATGGGTTATTAAGAAGAGTGATCAAATATGAAGTAAGTTTGTTGGATAAGAAGATACAGAATGGAATTCAGAGTTTAGAAACAGTAAGAATGAAGTTACTCTAACACGTGGCTAGCATTTTGGCTGGTAGTTCAAAAAGATGTCAAATGGGCTCTTGTCAGTGGACTTCATACATAAAACTTGGGATGATATTCTTAAAATTGTGGTAATAATGACCTAAGCAATTATTTAGCCATCTAGAGGATGTACTCTAGCCATCATTCAAACAGGGGTCTGAATGTTGAAGGAGCACAGCCGTTAGAGGTGTGAATAGATGTTAAGTAGCATTTCAAAGAGAGAACAGATCCTTGTATTCTGAAGTATTCCTTCCAAATAGAAGTGCTTTTTTTTTTAATAATAATTTTTTATTATATTATGTTAGAAGTGCTTTTTTTACTGCTCACTTCAAGGCTTGTTGAGTTATTTTGCTCCCATCACTTCCACCTCTACTCCCTGCACATGCCTGGCATCCTGATGGGGATGACTCTGTGGGAGCTTGAATGCTGTAGGAAACACACCAGGTCCCTGCTCTCAGACTGCTGCAATGCCCTGGAAGGAGATTAGAGGTGGGGATGACAGGGAGTAGAATAAAATAAATGTGGAGATTCTTGATTTCATAATTGTACTCTTTTTCTTTATTCAATTTTTCATTAAAAAGTACATGTTTAATTTAAATATTTAAACAGTGCAAAAGTATTTTTAAAAAAGAGCAAAAACAAAAACTCTCTTTTCCTCATCTACTCCTGCCAGTCCCACTCACCAGATGTAATCGTTGTTAACAGGTTGCTATGATTAAAATACTGCTTTGGGGATTATAAAATGGCATAAAAATAATAGATTGTTGAGTGCACTTACAAATTTATGCATCTTATATAACTTAATTTGGGAACATTTTTTAAGACTATAAAGACAGCTTTCTTTCAGTTTGGATACCATTCCAGTATATCCCAACAGCAGCCAGGGAATTATCATAGCTTTGCAGAATGAGAAGGAGTTTTTATTTATTTATTTTTTTTAGTAATTGCTACACCCAGCGGGCTTAAACTCATGACCCCAAGATTAAGAGTCACATGCTCTTTTGACTGAGCCAGCCAGGTGCCCTGAATTAAGGAGTTATTTATTTAATTTATTTAAAAAATAGGGGCGCCTGGGTAGCGCAGTCATTAAGCGTCTGCCTTCGGCTCAGGGCGTGATCCTGGCTTTCTGGGATTGAGCCCCGCATCAGGCTCCTCCGCTGGGAGCCTGCTTCTTCCTCTCCCACTCCCCCTGCTTGTGTTCCCTCTCTCACTGGCTGTCTCTCTGTCAAATAAATAAATAATAAAAAATAAAACAAAATAAAAAATATATTTATTTATTTTAGAGAGAGAGAAAGAGGGAGCAAGCAGAGGGAGAGACAGAGGGAGAGGAAGAGAGAATTAGAGGAGTTTTTAAACATTGCGATTAGAAGCAGTGATATTATTATATTCTTTAGACTTATAGTACTTGGCACTCAGTATCAACATCACTGCTAAGATGAATACTATGGTCCCTAAAACGCCTGTGTAATGCTGAGTTGTTTGAAAGGTGGTTTTTGGGTTCACCTAGGTGGCTTAGTCAGTTAAACATCCGACTCTTGATTTTGGCTCAGATCATGATCTCAAGGTTGTGAGAGATTGGGCCTCATGTTGGGCTCCATGCTAGGTGTGGAGCCTGCTTAAGATTCTCTCTCGCCCTCTCCCTCTGCTTCTCTCCCCCTAAAAAAGAAAGAAGGAAGGAAGGGAGGGAGGGAGGGAGGAAGGAAGGAAGGAAGGAAGAAAGGAAGGAAGGAAGGAAGGAGAAAGAAAGCAGGTGGCTTTTGTAGAGAACATCAGCATGCATGGTATATTACGAAGGAGATGTGAGTTGTAAAGAAAACAAATTTCAAAGTCATTACATCCAAATGGTTGTTGTCCTTTAAGTAGTCTCTCTGGTAAGTTAGATTACTTGCACCAACAATGCTGCTATTGTGCAGAACATGTTGGAACTCCTCTTTCAGAGTTGCTTTCTTTTAAATAGCCTCCCTGGTGACAAATCATAATCAGCATAATCAGGAAGCTGCCACAAATCTTCCAGAAATAAATCCGGTGAATAAGGCGGGTGATATTACTTCTGGTCACAAGCAAGGAACAATTTAAAATGTTCTAGGGGAAGGTTTCAGGAGTGATGGGCGAAGAGAAACATTGAACGGTCATGTATGTATGGATGGATTCTGAGGGCATGCTTGTTTTTAATAAACCACTGACAAGGCTAGGCAGTTAGTGAAGTATAAGGTAATATAAACAGTTAAGAGATGACTGAGCCAGACTCAGTACAAAAGTACAGAAAATGCGATAGAAGTAATGCAGATGCCAGGTTACCTTCTGATTTTAGAAGCTTAAACTAGGGGCACCTGGATGGTTCAGTCAGTCAAGTGTCCGACTCTTGGTTTGGGCTCAGGTCATGATCTCAAGGTCGTGAGATTGAGCCCCACATTGGGCTTCATGTTCAGCAGGGAGTTTATTTGAGAGTCTCTCCTTCTGCCCCTCCCCCTACTCGTGCAGGCATGCGTGCTCGGACACGCACTTTCTCTGTCTAAAATAGTCTTTTTAAAAAATTATTTTTAAAAGGAGTATAAATGAACTTTTTGGAGTAGAGGTTCTGTCCATTTTTAAGGTCACAGATATGTTTGAAAACATATGATATGTTGGAAGATATGATGGAAGCTGTATACCCTCACCCTAGAAATGACACATATAACATTTTACAGAAGTGATCCTTGAAAAAGAATCCTTGTCAGAAATTTATACTTAGTTTACTTCTGTTACTTTTAGTGACTTTAGATGTTTCTGTGTATGTGGGTCATTTTCTCCATCAAGGGATTATGTTAATAATAATACTTAAAATACTAAAATATATTTAAAACATTATTATTTAGATAAAGATATCAGGAAAAGCTAAGTATTTTTATTGTTTATTTTTTTAAATTTTTTTAAAGATTTTATATATTTATTTGACAGAGAGAGACACAGCGAGAGAGGGAAGATCAGCAGGGGGAGTGGGAGAGGGAGAAGTAAGCTTCCTGCTGAGCAGGGAGCCCAATGTGGGGTGGGGCTTGATCCCAGGACCCTGGGATCAACACCTGAGCTGAAGGGAGACACTTAATGACTGAGCCACCCAGGCGCCCCTAGCTGAGTATTTTTAAATGAACAAAAGCCAAGCATTGTGTTATTTATTTTTAAAAAAACTCTACAGTAAGATGTTTCTCCTTTATAGTGGTTTTTCGTGCTTCAAAATAGTATATAGATCAGTTGCTTTCAAACTTTTTTGTATACAGTCCACTGTAAGAAACATGTTTTACTTAACAGCTCAGAGCACATATATGTGTGCTTGTGTAAGCAGCTAAAAATGAAAGTTTTACCAAACAATATCTATCTAATATCTTGGTCCCTCTGTTATATTGTTTCTTTAAAAAAAATTCTGGTCTGCCAATATTTTAAATTTATTTCATTATAATCAATGGGCCCCAACTCAAGTGTTAGGCAGTCATTTCGGTAGGCTCAGAAAAAGCATTTGTTAAAGCTCAGCACTTGTTCATGAACAAAAACAGCAAGAGGGGTGCCTGGGTGGCTCAGTTGATCAAGTGTCCTGATTCTTGATTTCGACTCAGGTCATGATCTCAGGGTCGTGAGATCAAGCCCCACCTTGGGCTCCGCACTGGGCGTGGAGGCTGCTTGAGATTATCTCTCTCTTCCTCTCCCTCTGCCCTCCTTCCCCACCCCTGCTCCTGTGCACGCACTGTGTGCAGGCACGTGTTCTCTCTCCAGAAAAACAAAAAACAAAAAACTCTTGCGCTAATAAAAACCTTCATCAAACATAATTAATGATAGGGTTTCAAAAGGATTTCCATTGAAAGGCAAAAACAAAACAGGAATACTGTGTAATCACTTTTTCGTTCAGCTACCATACTATTGTTACTAATCATTGCAATAAGGGAAGGCAATGTGATATGTAAGAGGTAGAAAGGAAGCAAAAGAAAATTTATTCCGTGATTGCATAAAAATATTCAAGAAAATCTTTAGATCAACCATTAAAAATAAGGTAATTCGCCAAGGATGCCAAAAGACAAGAAACACTAAAATTGCATTCTTGTATCAATAGTAATCAATTAGAAAAATGTTACAGGAAAAGTGATTTCACTTACATATAAAAATATCTGTAAAGTATTTAGAAATAAGTCTAACAAGAAATGCAAGAAATATATAGTGCATATGAAAGAATACCTGAGTAAATGGGAAGATAGACCATGTTCATGAATGGGTAAACTCAGTATCACACAGATGTAAGTTAACCACAAATTTATCTTAATCCAATGCAGTGCCAGTTGAAAGCCCTAGTTTTGTTTTGTTTGTTTGTTTGAGGAACCTGATAATCTGATTATAAAGTTAGTAAGAAAGGGGGGTGCCTGAATGGCTCAGTTGGTTGAGCATCTCTTGGTTTCAGCACAGGTCATGCTCTCATGGTCATGAGATTGAGCCCAGTGTCAGGCTCCCCCCTCAGTGGGGAGTCTGCTTGAGATTCTTTCTCTCCCTCTCCCTCCACTCCCCCGCTGCTTACATACTCTCTCTCTCTCAAATAAATCTTAAAAAAAAAAAAAAAAGAAAAGAAAGAGTAAAGGCCAAGAATAGCTAAGATGCTTTTGAAGAGCAACAAAGGACTAATTCTACCAGATACCAACACTTAGTAAAAGTTCTAGTTGTTACAGCAGTGGAATTGGTGCAAGAATATAGGAAGATAACAGATTATAGACCTTAGAAATATACCTGCACATATATGGAAATTTGACCTAAGACAGAGGTACGTTACAAATAGATGAAGAAAGAGGAAAATGCCTGTGTAGAAATAAGTGGATTAGATGCTCGTCTCATACCATACACAAACGTAAATTCCAGGTCAATTAGACCTAATTATGGAAAGAAACTTTTACAACTTGTAGAAGAAAATATAGATTTTTTTTTTCATCTTAAGAAAAGCATTCTTAAAGGGGAAAAAAAAAGAGACAAACCAAAAAATAGACTCTTAACTGTAGAGAACAAACTGGAACTGATGGTTCCCAGAGGGGAGGTGGGTGGGGATAGGTGAAATAAGTGAAGGAGATTAAGTGTACACTCATAATGAAGAACACTGACTAATATGGAATTGTTGAACCACTGTACTGTACACCTGAAACTAATATAACCCTTTATGTTAACTGTACTGGAATTAAAAATTTTTTGAAGTGTTATTAAGCACATAAAGCACAAACATATCTTTTAGAGATAAATGTAAATCATAGGTTTAAAGATAAATTTGACTTCATTAAAATTTTAAATTTCTGTTCAATAGACCTAAAAGCAAAAGATAATCCACACACCCAGTGAAGATATTTGCAAAGCATATAACATAAAAACTTCCGTAAGTAAATAAGTAAAAGATAAAACAGCTCGTTAGAGAAATAGGCAAAGGATATGGAGTTTACAGCAGAGGGCATTTGAGTAAACATTAAAAAGATGTTCAAATCATTAAAATCAGGGGAAAATAAAATTAAAAAATAAAATAATGAGGGGTGCTTGGGTGGCTCAGTTCGTTGAATGTCCAACGCTTGATCTCAGTTCAGGTCTTGATCTCAGGGTTGGGAGCTCAAGCCCTGAGTTGGGCTCCATGCTGGGCGTGGAGCCTACTTAAAAAATTAAATTAGAAAGAAATAAAACAGTGAGATAACATTTCACACCTATCGGGTTGGCAACAATCGAAAGTCAGGCAAAACCGAGTATTGTGTTGGTTAGGATGTAAAAAAAAACAGAGACTCATATGCTGTTTTTGGGAAAATAAATTGGTTCATCCACGTTGTAAAGCAGTTTGGCAATATCTGTTGGAGTGACACTCATGCCCTTTGACTCAAGGAACCCGTTTCTTGACGTATACCCTAGAGAGAAACAACTTTAGTCATTGTGCGCAGGGAACATATATAAGAATGTTCAGGAAGCACTTTTTGAACTAGTGAAAAGTAGGAAATGACTAAATGACTGCCCACAGTTGAATAAATTAATACATTTTGGTCTGTTAAGACAGTGGAATATTCTATAAAAGTTAAAATGAGTGAACTAAAGCTCAAGTGTCCAAACCAGGTAAAGAGCAAAATATTTTGACCAAAATGTAAGTTGCAGACTGTGTTTTGTGGGATAGCTTTCTATAAAATTTGAAAACAGGCAAAACAGTACTGCATCTTGTTAATGTCTATATGTGTATGTAATATAGTATAAAATATGCATGGGAATGATTAAACACCAAATTCTTTTTAGTATCTCTGGGAGTGAGGAGAGAGAGACAGGAGGAGAGGGGAGGAGAGACTGTCTCTGGGAGGAAATAATTTTGTAACAAAATATGACAATGTGAAGAGTGATAAAACTGGGTGGTAAGTACATAGGTGTAAATGGTGTAATTCTGGATGTTTAAATATTTATAAATATTTTACAATTTTAAAATGAGAAGAACTGTGAAATATTTCCTTTACCCACTTATCTGCTGAAAGGGAGAGTGAAAGGCCGACAGGTAGCACTTTTCAAGATGAGCAGGAGAAAGCCTCCTTCGGTGTGGCAGGACTGCTCATGTGTTTACTACTTAAGCTTGTCTGTGGCAAAAGAAACCTACAGGTTACCTGTCTTGTTCTAGTAAGCATTTGGTTTTGTAAACCTTTGTCTGACCAAGTGGGACAAGCCTTTAACTTGTTGTCCTTTTTCCTGTGTCTTGGGTTCCCATACTCAGAGTTTCACATTCTCAACTGACATCTGGCAAGTATTTTTCTGTTTGAAGTCGGTAACTGTGTCAAAGTTGTTTTCATAGCTACCGTGTGTTAAATCTGTCTCCACACACATGTTTTCATTGAATCACTGTATGACTCTCCTAGCCTCGGACTTCAGCCAGGAATCCCACCTCCAACTAGCATATTCCTAGGTGATTTAAAGTTCGGCTTCCAAAGTTGGGCAGTACTCGAGGTGAATATTTGCTCTGCCACCGGCCAGCTCAGAGACTCTAGGCAAGTTTCTTAACTTTTGTAAGCCTCAGTTTCCTCCCATATTGGGTTGACACGAGAATTAAATGAGGCTGTACATGTGAAGTGGTTAGCAAAAATAATTAATTTAAAGAAGTAATAGTAGCCTTCACAATAACCATATCACAGCTGTGAGAGACATCCAAACTTTGAAAAGGACCCTGCCATGAAAGGTGAGTTGGTCACCAAGAGAGACGCGAAGTAGGTTTGGTGAGCTGACTATAGGGCAGTATGTTCTTAGAGGAATGTTGTTCTCTTGGTGTCCACATTGGCTTTTTCCTTCATGTGTCATTACCGGTGCCTTTAGTTTTAGTTCCGTAGTTCCTGATAAATTGGATGCCATTTATGCATTTATTCATTCATTTCGCCTCTCCATGGGATACAAGCAGGAGCAGTTGGATTTTTAAAAGTAGTTTAGAAAAGGAAAGGGAAAACCTTAGTTGTTATTTTTTAGTGATCTGCTAAACATAACACCACAGACACTGTGGGAACAACTGGATTTAGTCAGCTGGGAAGGAAATAAAAGAAGGAGGTCAAGGAGTGGATGAAGGAAACAAAACAGGCTCTCCTTGTTGTATAGGTGGAGTGGAAGACAAAGTGGGCACGTGGAAAAAGAGGGTGGGTGGCTCTGTATTTTAGGGACGGGTGCCATTTTTCTTACTTGTTATTTACTCGAGTATGTTTTGTAGTATGTGCCACAGAATTCTAATAATTTGAGTAGGGTGTTATAAGTTAGCCCAGATGATGTCTTTCTCCCTTAGTTGACAGATAATTCTTTTTTAACCCCCCTACATGTAAAGTACATTAGAATATGCAAAGAAATGTAACCAGTATCTTTACATTCAAGGTGTTTATAGTTGAGTTGGAGACTTAATGACAAACCCAGGATTTCCCTGGAGTATAAGCTCGGGTTTGATTTTCCAGGATCATTATCTCTTCTTTCTCTTCCTCTGCACTAAATTTTATTGAGTGCTGTGCTAAGTACTTTTCCTGGATTATTTAACTTAATTCTTACAATATCCTCAGTAGGTAATGCTCTTATTATGTTCATTTTATAGATGAGTAAACAAACACTAGAGAGAAGGTCATTAAATTGCTTGGGGTCACTCAGCTTTTAGGTCCTGGAGCCGTGATCTGAAACCAGATCTGGTGCTTTTAATCACTGTTCTATTCTACCTGCATAGGGTTCCCTGAAATTGAATTTTCCAGGACCTTGGAGATGTAAACTGAATTCTCCTGAAGGGTAGGTAGGATTTTCCTTAGCAGAAGGAAGAGCCATTCAAGAGGAAAAAGCACTAGTATTTATTGTATGAGTACTAAATGCCACAGACTGGGTAGGTGTTCTACCTAATATGATTTCATTTAACCTTCACCACCAATACTGAAATTTCATCATGCCCTTTGACAGATGCCAACACAAACAGAAAATAGCCTGTGGGGCATGCAGGGAGAGGGAGGTAGGGTGATAATAGAAGTTTCTGTATAGGTTAGAAGATTCTATATCAAGTCAGTCTTAAAGCCTGTGTTCTTTGCCATAATGTTAGCTTGGCCTCAAAACCGTGACAAGAAGAAAAGACTAAGGAATGAACGCAGTGACTTTTAGAGCACGTGACTTAGAATCATTTAGTTATAAGAAAGGACACTTTTCCATAGGAAGAGGAAAGAACAGGTGGGAAAATGGATTAGAACTGAAAAACATGAAATATAAACCGGAAGGAATTGAATGACTCCTGATCTTGGGATGATGATAATGACACAAAATCAGACCCTGACAACAGTTAATCATTTACCTTTTCTCCAGTCCCTCCATTCCTTTCTCCTCTTCCTTTTTAAATGGAGACTTTAAAACCAACAAAAGTAGATGAATACTATAGTGAACCCCATGTATGCATCACTCTGCCCCTGGCCAGTCTGGCTAATTCCCATCCACCCTCTTGTTTATTTTGAAGAGATCCTAGACATCATATCCTATACTCACAAATATTTCAATATATGTCTCTGAAAGATAATGACTCTTTTAAAAACAACAAAAATAACATTATCACTAATCTCTAATATCTAGTTTTCAGACTTCTAGTTGTCTCATAAAAATCTAATTTTTAAATGTATATTTGGATTAGGGTCCACATTATGTTGAAATGTTAGTAATTGATAGGTCTTTAAATATCTTTTGGTTTATAGGTATAGGTTCATCCTTCATCTCCCTCCCCTTACCACCCTAGAATTTTTTTATTGAAGAATTAGGTTGGTTGCTATATAGAATTTTTCATAGCCCAGATTTTCCTGCATGCATCTCAGCAATGTAGTTTAACATATTCCTCTGACCATTGTCACAATTTCCACAGATTGGCAGTTGGATATAGAGGATTGATCAGATTCATGGGGTTTTTTTGGACAAGACTTCATAGGTAGTGATGTGTTCTTCCATCAGGGCATATAAAGTCTAGTTGTCTCTCTATTTGTAGTGCTGCAACCATTGATTCTCAATGCATCACCTCCCTAATTTTAATTCAGTTTTTCTCCTATTTGAATAGTAGTTGTTATAGGAAAGGCAGGACAAATGCTTGATTCATTCCCTTCATTTACAGTTTTCAAAATAATGAGTTGGTTCCCTAGCATCCTTGAATGATGACTCATTTGTTTGGACATTACAAATATTTGATATGTTTCAGCCCACTTCATCATTTAATATTCCCTAAATTTTTCCATGGATGTTGTTACTGTCTTGTTTTTTTCCCTACTAGGATTTGTATCTATGGAAAACTAGAAATTTATGGAAATCCAGAAGTGGATTAATCAAGTGTACAGGTGCTTTTTTAGGACATTTACGAGGTTTTCACTTCTAGTTCTGTTTCATAATTTGCATCTTGTAGGTACTAATCCAAGTGCAGGAGAATTGCCCTTTTTAATTTTATAAGAAAATTCATATGTGTCTCAAAAGGCTTTAGTCTCTTCCAGGATTTTTAAAAGATTGTTATAGCAGGAAGAAAGAACTTACTTAGAAAAAAAGGTTTATAATACAGTCAACCCTTGAACACTGTGGGAGTTGCACAGTCCCCTGTCTGAGACAGCCAGGTGCCTCTCTTGTGTAACTTTTGACTCCCCAAAATCTTAACTACTAATAATCTATGTGGACCTGAAGCCTTACCAATAACATTAACAATCAGTTAACACAGATTTTGTATGTTACATGTATTGTATACTGTATTCTTACAATAAAGTAAGCTAGAGAAAAGAAAATGTTAAAATCATAAGAAAAAGTACATTTATAGTATTTATTTAATTGTATTTATTTACACATGTACTGTATTTATTGAAAAAAAGTCTGCATAGGAATGGATCTGCAAAGTTCAAACCCGTGTTGTTCAAGGGTCAACTGTAATTTCAGGTAACTAGCTATAGATAATATATAATATAACTTCTAGAATCTTGGGTTTTCAGAGAACCTTTAAAATTTTCATGGTTATAACTATCAAGTTGACCTTTCCTTGAGAACCTTATCAGACATACGGTTGGAGACCGCTTTAATCTAAAACTTCAAACTCAGTCTTTCCTACAATGTAAGGAATATATTCCTGGCTTCAGAATTTTCCAGGGAAATAAATTCAGTATTTGTATTTATTAGTACTGAGTTTGTAAGCTTTTCTCTTTTTAATAGAATTTAAAGTAGTTGTTACAGTGAAAGTGAAAGATCGTATTTACTGAGCTTTATAGTTTACAAAACCTTTCGCATCTCTATTATCACTTTTCATCAGCTTCATGACAACCCAGGTTAATATTAAATAATTATTGTCTGACTGGGGCTATGCTAAGCCTTTACACGGACTGTTCATTTAATCCTAGCAATCTCGTGAGGTTGGTTCTCTTATTATTCTTAGTTACAAATAAGGAAACTGGGGTCTAGTGAGGTTAGGAAACTTGCCTGTGTCTCCCAGCTGGGAAACAGGAGTCAGGGATTGAGTCCCAGCTCTTAACAACTGGGCATGTATCCATATTGCCCCTATTTTGCAGATCAAATAGATGACCCCTTGGAGATATTGAGAGATTTTTCCAAGGTTGCTTAATTGATACATGATGGAGTCAGGACAAGAGAACCTGAAGCTCCCAGTGCTCTCTCCAGCAGGCCAAGAGTGGAAGTATCCTAGTCAGCAGCCCTGATGTCCTGTCCGCTGCTGGAGCTCCCTGGAGTGGTAACAGAGCCAGAAAAGTAAGAGTCAGGATTTTGGTAGCAGCATTTCAGTTTGATAGGAATGTCCTCACTGAATTAGCACTAAATTAGGACAGTATGTGTCTGGAGACTGAACTGGTTGGTATTTGTTCTCCCAGCCATATTCACATTGTTCTCCGCACATGGATTCTTAGGTAGAGGAAAGTCATCTAGACCATTTACTGAGCTTTCTTCTCTACTTCAGTACCATGGTTTCTGTGATATTCTCAGAAGCCAGGAGTCCTTCGTACAATTCACATCATAACCGCAGTAGCTGCTGTTTACTGTGTGTTTATTTTGTTATACATCAAGTACTCTGTTGAATATGTTAACATTTTTACAGATTTATTATGTCATGAAAGAGATAGGTTCAAAAGCATTTGCCATATCATTCTCTACATAGTACTTAAAGACACAGAGCATTACATGGGTGCCCGGTGTCTCAGTCGTTAAGCGTCTGGCTTTGGCTTGGCTCATGATCCCAGCGTTCTGGGATTGAGCCCTGCATTGGGCTCCCTGCTCAGCAGGAAGCCTGCTTCTCCCTCTCCCTCTCCCCCTGCTTGTGTTCCCTCTCTTGCTGCCTCTCTTTCTGTCAAATAAATAAAATCTTAAAAAAAAAAAAAAGATACAGAGCATTACAAATACAGGTTGAGCATCTGATGTACTCTTCTCCAGTTGCATTTTCCTCCCTGCTTCTGGGACGTAACCACTATCTTAAGTTTGGTGACTGACAAGTCTCATGGGGTTTTGTTTGTTTGTTTGTTTTTTAAATAGCTTTTTTTTTTTTTTAAAAGGTTTTATTTGTCAGAGAGAGAGCAAGAGAGCACGTGAGAGCACAAGCAGGGGAGCGGCAGGCAGAGGCAGAGGGAGAAGCAGGCTCCCCGATGAGGAAGGAGCCCAATGGCGGGACTCTGGACCCTGGGATCATGACCTGAGCCGAAGGCAGATGCTTAACCAGCTGAGCCACCCAGGCGTCCCTAGTGTCATGTTTTTTTAAAAGAAATATCGCTAGTCGTGTATCTATCTCTGAGCAATATGTTGTAAGTTTTTAGTTTTACAAAAATGGTATTTTATTATGAGTAGTCTCTGCCACTTGTATTTTTTCATTGCTGCTATTTGAAAAATTCATTGACTACATCACTGTTTATCTGTTTTCCTGTTAATGTACTAGTGCTGCTATGAGCATTCTTGTACTTGTGTCCTTGTGCACAGAGTTCTTTAGGGTCACATGTATCCAGCAGTGGAATTACTGTGTAGTAGGATATGTACATCTTCACATTCAGTAGATATTGCCCAATTGTTGCTTATTGCAGTTAATTCAATTTCTACTTTCTCTTGCAATGGTTGAGTTCTCATTTCTCTGCACCCCTAAACAGCAGTTGCTATCATCAGACTTTCATATTTTTGCTATTTATTGAATGTTAAATACTACTCTTAAGCTTTTTTACATGAATTCTTTTTCTAATTTGGTGTAAACCTACCAGTGTTAGAATCGAGATTGAGCCTAAGAGAAGTAAAGTAACTTGTTTAAGGTCGTGCAACCAGCAGTTGGTTGAGGCAGGATTAGATGAGAGCTCTGCGAACCCCAAAGCCAGTGCCTCTTCCTCTGCACCTCTCTGCCTAAGAGTCATGCCACCAACACTAACAGAGTTCAGTTGACTTAAGGACTAATTACAGAGTCCTGTGCTTTATGTCCTGCTTTTCCTTTCATTTCCTCATCTGTTTCTTGAGAAATTCCATCAGCTAGCCTTCCTGTTTTTAGTAAACTCTTTTAAAGGATTTGTTATAAAAGGATTAATAAACTTAATGGCAAACCTGACTCTTCGGCCCATTTGTCTTTTGGATTTTTAAAATTATTATTATAGAGGTGTCT
Source organism: Ursus americanus (assembly GCF_024610735.1). NCBI lineage: Eukaryota > Metazoa > Chordata > Mammalia > Carnivora > Ursidae > Ursus > Ursus americanus. The sequence continues at coordinate 33,798,565 of NC_142132.1, forward strand.
GGGTAGCTCAGTCGGATAAGCGTCTGCCTTCGGCTCAGGTCATGATCTCAGGGTCCTGGGATCGAGCCCCCCGTTGTGCTCCCTCCTCAGTGGGGAGCCTGCTTCTCCCTCTCCCTCTGTGTGCTCTCTCTCGCTCACACTCTCTCAATTAAATAAGTAAAAAATCTTTAAAAATATAAAATTATAATTATATTTACAAAACAGCATCCACTTATTAGCTCCTAATTTTATAGGTCCGAAGTCTGGCAAGGCATGGAATTCTCTGCTTGGGGTATCACAAAGCTGAAACCAAGATAGTGACTACAGAAAGTTCCCACCTGGGAAGAACATCTTCGAAGGTCATTCTTAACCATTGGCAACGTTCAGTTCCTTTTAGCCCTAAGACTGAGAACACCATTTCCATGCTGGCTGTCAACCAGGGGCTGCTCCGAGCTCCTAAATGTCACCTGCATTCCTTGCTACATGGTCCTCTCTGGCAGTGATGGTGCCGGTCATTTCTTTCTTACTCTTTGAATCTTTTACTTCTTCCTCTGTCACTTGCCAAGGAAAATGGTTGTTTGTTTGTTTGTTTATTTAAAAATTTTTTTGGTTGGCTAGTATCCATGTTTCTCTGTCAGTGGATTGAGAGCTGACTATCCTGATCCCAAGAGAGTCATGGTAGAGAACCTCTTCCTCTTTCTGATTTGGGTACCTCTGAGGTTATGGAACTGCCATGCTGGGCTGTGTTCCCAAATGGACTGTAATTTCCTTCTGTCATCATGTATTAGAAGGAATGAAAACATCTAGGCAGCAAAGACATGAATATGTAGATTCATAGAACACTATCTATTTATAGCTAAAAGCCACTTTTCAGAGCAATGTTACTGATATCTGTTAGCAGTTTGGCCAGAGATCTTGTATCATTAGATTTAGGACCTCAGGTGAGCTAGATTGTTGTTGACAGTGGTTCCTTTGGCTCTTTTTTCATTTTAACTTTGTGTTGTAAAGTATAGTAAATATTCAGAAAAGTGTGTGTGGTTCTGATAAATTATTCTTGTTTTTACTTTTGCTGCTATTTGAAGAATCAAGTAAATGAATGTTCTGCTACTATTTATGTATGAATCACAGAATTTTCAAAAACTGAGCACACTATGGAACCAGCAGCCTGTGAAGAAACAGAGCATTACCTGCACCTCACTAGCCCTCTTTGTGCCCCTTTGTAGTCACTATCCATTCCCTAAGGGTAACCTCTGTCTGACTTCTAGTAACCTAGGTTAGTTTTGCCTGTTTTTATGCTTTATAAAAGGAAATGAAAAAGTATATACTCTTTTGTGTCTGACTTCTCTCACTCTACCTTGAGGTTGTGAACTTTATTCATACAGTTGCATATAAACATGGATTTATTTAGTGGATTATTCATTCTCTTTGCTAGTCTGGTATTCTGTTGCAGTTCTTTGGCTCATTTTAATATCGCATTGTCAGTGTTTTGCCATGATATGTATTTTAGTGTGTTTGGGGTATATTCCTACTTTATCTCTCTTTTTATTTTTATTTATTTATTTAAGATTTATTTATTTTAGAAAGAGAGTACGTGTGTGCGAGCAGGTGCATGTGGGCACGGGGAAGGGCAGAGGCAGAAGGAGAGAAGCAAACTCCCCACTGAGGACAGAGCCACAACCCCGAGATCATGACCTGAGCTGAAACCAGGAGTCGGACACTCAGTCGATCGACTGAGCCACCCAGGCGCCCCATCTCTTATTTCTAAAATGAGCCTAAAAATAAAGGATAGGGACTAGAATGGTAGGATATTCAGGTGCATTAGAATTAAAGCAGAATGTTCTAGAGGTGGCCAACCTGTAGCAACTTTTAAGTTCTAGATGGAGGCCATGATCTTGGTCTTCATAAGCTTTGATCTGGGGGCTGTTTTTTTTTAAACCCAGAATATTGACCTGATTGTGAGTAGGCAAATCAGATCACATTTAGACTAAAAATCTGGTTTTGATCTGACACTATCGCATTTATAGTCTATTGAAGTAAAACTTAATTTCTCCAAACTTGAGTGTCCTGGTGTGTCATTTAGTTCATATATTGGTGTGTGCAGATCTGAGTTTTGCAGTCTAAATGGCTAAGGAAACTGTCAGGACTAGTACCTCTGGAATTGTAGCTTTCAGAATCTTCAGTTAGTAGAAAAGGAAGGCACTATCAATACTCACGTTTTACCCTAATATCAAATCATTACCCAGCAAAAAGTGCTTTTTCTTCTGGATACTTTTTTTTTTTTTAAGATTATATTTATTTATTTGAGACAGAGCAAGCACAGTCGGGGGCAGAGGCAGAGAAAGGGAGAAGCAGACTCCTGCTGAGCATGGAGCCCGAAGAGGGACTCCATCCCAGGACCCCGAGATCATGGCCTGAGCCGAAGGCAGACACTTAGGTGACTGGGTCACCCAGGCGTCCCTCTTCTGGATACTTTTAAGAGCACCTGAATCCCTCCGGTAGAGTGAGGGGATGTCTCAGGACCCCAAGTAGAGCAAATCTGGCATTGAAATGCATCTTAAGTGAGAAACTGAGGGGACTAGTTAAGAACCTGAAAACTTGACTAGCAGGCTACTGCTAGTGAATATTGAGTACATTTGATCACTTTGTGATTAGAAAAAGTTTAATGAGCACTTGCTAGGCTGTTGCTTGCACATACTCTGCACTAGATCTGTTGATTCAGGCCCCAAGCAGGACATCTTGGCTTTGGACTATGTAGCTGTACAGGGCTAAAGCCTGGATCTAAGAGCGCCATCTGGTGGTTCTCTCTAGATACCCAGTTTAATGAAAGGGAGTCTTCTGATGCCAGTTCAGCACAGCCATTATAATGACCCAAGGAAAGAAAATATATGAAAAATGTGTTTTGCCATGAAAGACAGCAACCCATTTAGTATTGTAAGCAGGAACAACAATAAAAGTTGTTATACGAGGATTTTAGGATATTTCTAGTCAAGATGCCATTTTTGGGGAGACACCAGTCATTAGAATTCCATCTCTGAGTCCCTAAATGGCAGGATTTTTATTAGAAAGGTAGTACTTAGAGATTGTGAACATTTGCTTTTGACTTGCATAGTTTATCCTAATTGTGTTAGTTATTAAATTTCTTAAGAGAGCTCTGTGGTGTATGTGTGTGTATATATATGTATACACATTGCTTTAGACTTATAAAAATAGCATTGCATCCTATTTTTATCAGTCTAGATCAAATCCATGAGAATTCACATCACAAATTTAATGTTTCAGCCAAGAATAGTACATTTCTTTCCACAAGTAACTTGGCAAGTTCCAAAAAGATCCCTCAGTGAGTTTCTTCAATTAATTATGGAGCACATAGGGAATTGAAAATTAAAGTAAGTGTGAATGGAGGCCATGTAGATCTCATTTGTCCTATAAGTGCTCATAATACCTACTATCTCATAGGGATTTTAAGGTGTATAATTTTCATAAGGCCCTTTAAGTTCCTGAGGGAAAACTCTCTGTAGTTTAAAATGTTATTAATTTGTATTCTTCTCTCCTGTTTATCCAGCTTACATTCAGGCATACTAATTAGTCATGATGTGTGTTAGCTAGAACTCTGTTTTTTAAGTTTACTTTATAGCAAAGTCAGTAATAATTCCGTAACTTTAAAGTCCACATATTTTTTTTTCTAAGAAATGTTTTTCTTCTTTTTCAGGTAACAAATATACTTTAGAGACTAGACCAAACCAAGAAGGCATTGATGTAAGACAAGAGCTACTGAAATTCCATTCTACTTATTATTCATCCAACTTAATGGCTATTTGTGTGCTAGGTCGAGGTAAGAATCCTTAAAATTTTTCATAGAATTGGATAATCTAAGTTTTCTATTTGTCTCTTTCAAAGTGTTGGAAGAAGGATATATGGCCTTTTATCTGCTCAGAGGCTTTCGAAAATGATCTCCTTGTTGGAAAATATGTGGAGAGGAATTTTGTTTTTAACTGTGCTCAAAAAAGGAGTATAGATGATTTAAAATGGAGACCTGAGAAAAATATAAATTACTAGTAGGTATTATAAACATATAAAAGCAAAGAACGGAAGTATAAGGGGAAAGATTAACAGATTCAAAAAACTAGGAACAAGATTAAAAGGCAGATGAAGTGGGGGGGAGGGCAGATACTGATACACTGGAAAAATGATTTGGAATATAATCAAAGGTTTGACTTTTTATTTATTTTCCTATTATTTTTCAATTTTAATTTTTAAAGTTTTTATTTTAATTCCAGTTGGTTAATATACAGTGTTAAATTAGTTTCAGGTGTACAATAGAGTGATTCAGCAATTCCGTACATCACTCAGTGCTCATCACGACAAAAGTACACTCCTTAATCCCCATCACCTATTTCACCCATCCCCTCACTCTCTTCCCCTCTGGTAACTATCACTTTGTTCTCTGTCATTATGAGTCTGTTTCTTGATTTGTCCTCCCCCCCCCCACTTTTTTTGTTTCTTAAATTCCACATATGAGTGAAATCATACAGTATGGTCTTTGTCTGACTGACTTATTTCACTTAGCATTATATTCTCTAGCTCCATTGGTATTGTTGCAAATGGCAAAATTTCATTCTTTTTTATGGCTGAGTAATAATCTGTTGTATATATATACCACATCTTTATTCATTCATCTATCGATGGACACTTGATCTGCTTCCATATAAAGGTTTGACTTTTTAAATGCAAATTAACTAAAGACAATTTAGTGTTTCCTCCTGTTAAATTACCATAATTTTGTTCTTGTTTTTAAGCAATACTCATTATGGAGGAGCAGTGCCTTTTTATATTGGTGATGGTGTATACAATTTATGCAATTGCTCTAGACTTTCTGGAGAACAGGTTAACAAGGTGCATCACCCTCAAAAAGAATGTTTTTATTTCTAGAAATGCAATCTAAGGAAATAACCACAGTTGTTCGAAGAGGTGATACACTAGGATGTTTCTATCAGTATAGTATTAGTGAAAAGTTAGAAATGATCTGATTGTTCATTAATAGAAGATGGGTTAAATAATGATGTTATAGCTATGTAATAGGGCATCTTATAGAAAATTGCATCTCTTCTCCCACTTTCTATTCTCCTGTCTCCTTTATTTTTCTTTACAACATTTATTACCACCTGACATAGTATTTGTTTATCATTGTCTACCATACTAGAAAGTAACTTACTTGAGACTAGAAGCTGTTTTGTTCACTGCTTTGTCCCCAGTGCCTGAGTTAGTGCTTGACACATCACAGGCATATGGTAAATATATATTGAATGAATGAATAATTTTATGACAGCGTTTTAATAACATGGGAAAATATTCTTGATATGTCCACTGGAAAACAAAAGCACTCTGTAAAAACTATGTGCTATATGATCCATTTGGGGATTTATAAAAAATTATAATAGACATATATGGTATAGACATAAGACAAAATAGGAAAACATATACTAGCAATTTAATGTGGTATAGTAGTTGAGAACTCATGCTCTAGACTCTTAGAGCTTGAGTTTGAAGTCCAGATACACCACCTACTTAGCTGTGTGGCCTTTGAGCTAACTGAGTTACTTCAGATCTCTGAACTCTAGTTGTTACATTTTTAAAATGCAGATGTGCTACCTCATTACCGGTTATGAGGTTTAATCAAGATAATGCAAAAGTGTTTAGCATGGTGCCTGGCACATGGCAAATGCTCCATAAACGGTAACTACTTTTAGCATCCCATAATCATGAGATTATGAGCGACTTTTTCCTTCTTTTTACATTTGTTGTTAGCTTTCTACTTTTGGCAAATGTTACATTTGTAAGTAGAAAATAAACAACTATATATATTTTAAGTTGGTAATAGGAACCAGGATATAAAATGGGTCCAAGGAGTGAACCCAATAAAATAAAAAGTGTATCTATAATTCTGTGTGCTTGCTAACAGTAGCTAGTTCTAGAGTGTTAAATATCACTTGGTATTTAGAGCCTCGTCCTGGGAATATTTTTGTCTATGTTACATTGAGATGAAAAACGCTTCATTTCAGTAAGCACTTATGGGGCAAGTAATAATGACAACAGATGAATCAGGCAGGAGGCTTGCCTTCCTTGTTCCCTGTTTACTGGACGTGACAGAGCGTGTCTGAAAGATACAGATGTTTCAGTTCTGATTGCATACACATCACTCTCCTAGTGTGACTGACCTGTGCTAACTTCAGTGGACTTGATGAGGGGCCTGGGAGAGGTGTCCTTGCAGCACAAGAGGTATGAGGAGGAAACAGGATCTCTCAGAGGATTAATAGAAAATCCGCTCCTTCTTCTAGGATGAGGGGAGAGAAAGAGTAACCATGTGGAAGGATCTCTGTCACAAAGGGACAAAAAGGTTTTTCTCTGTTCTCCCACGGGACCATCCCTCTAGTTGTGGCAGCACTAATTACCTGGAAACTTGGCAAATAGGTAACTATCAAGTACAGTACAGACACTGGGATTGCCAAGTCCTCGTGATGTAATGATGAAAGGGACTCAGTTCCCTGATCTCCAGTAGCGCACTGCTTAGTGGAGAAGACTGACTGCAGTATCATAGAGCTACTGTACCTTTAAAAAGCTACATTGTACACTTACGCTTTTAGGGTAGAAATAATCAAAAGGCACACCTGGTAGAGCCTTGCTCAGTAAAGGGCCTCGCTGTTGCCAGCACCTCAGGTTGATCCACCTTGGTTTACTGCCCACCTTGTTTTAGATCACATGTTCCGTCTGTGCATAAATCTGCCATCCCTTGCTCCAGATACACCCACTCCATTCCTGAGTTTACTTGTCATATAACAAGAAGCCACTGGTCTGCCCTGTATTTGGCTCTGGACATTTAGAGGTCCTGAGTACATGTAAAAAAAAAATTGAAATAAAAATATGTACATTTAATAAGTAAAGTGCAAACGCCCATATTCGTAGGCCTAAAAGAGAATTTCATACTATATAAAGGCAAATCTCGAAGAGTGATTAAGTGCTCTTTAAAGAGTTCATGGAAAAGTTCAAAATGGGTCATAGAATATCAAGGGGAAATTTCTTATTTGATCTAAATGCTTCCTGACAGTAACAGGTGATGAATGTTTATACCATTTATAAATAACTTATTCTTGAGGAGACAGAATCAAGGTGAATGGTTATCTTGTCTATGAAAAAATAACCTTTTGGGCACCTGGCTGCCAAGTTTTTCTTTTTCCTCCAATCCTGTGATGACAATGCCCTCTCCTCAAAAATCTCACCTTAAGTCATTTTTGTTATACTTCCAAAAGTGGGATTTTGTTAATACACTCACATAGAAGTATGCCCGTTAAAAAATTGAGATTGCCTGCAGTTTTCACTAAAGAGAGCTTTGAGATATTTCTGTTTCAGCACATAGAGATCTCTCCCTAATTAGTGACTGCATCAAATTCTAATGTATAGACATTTCACAATCTTCACATGCTCATAGATGTTTAGGTCATTTCCAGTTTTTGTTGTAAACAGTGCTGCAGTGAACATATTATACATCTTTATAAGCTTTTCAAGTATAACTTTATAAAAGAAAAAGGTAGGTGATAACATAGAATAACTTAAGTGGCTATATCATTCTACCAACAGTTACAAGTCTTTGAATGAGTTTGGCACATCATGATACAGAATCATATAATGTTAGACCTTGGAAGGGACTTGGGATCATCTCACCCAGTGTTCTCATTTTATAGAACCTGAAGCGGTTAAGCAGGTAGTCAGTTGATGCTGTTGGTGAAGCCAGGGTTAGGATCCAAGTCCTCTAGTCTCCCCACCCAGGATTCTTTTTACCATTTTGTACTCTTTCCCCACAGAATCACTCACAGACTCTAACATTTGACTTTCAACAATGGGCTTAGATTGTGTCTATTTATAAAGTATATGTTATAATCTATCAGCTGATGGTTTAGCCTCTGGGCAATAGTAGATTAAATAGTTTTCCAAATGCAGCCAATTATTCTATTACTGTTTTTAATACATGTTTTAGATTTATTGCAAGACAACATTTGTGAAACAGTTACAGAGCTAGACACATGTGAGGTATAATCATTATCAGTATTGCTTAGCTTTAGAAGTTACACAGGCACTGACGGGATTGAACAGAGTGCTTCAACTTCTTCAGATGCAGCTTTAAAAAAAAATCGTAAGTTTTCTTTTTAATAGTCTGAAGGTTTTTCAGGAGATCCTAAGGTTTTGTTTAGCTTTATTGAGATATAATTGACATGTAACATTGTGTAAGCTTAAGGTATACAATGTACTGATTTTATATATGTATATATGATCTTAAGGTTTTAAATATTACCTGTCATGTTATGATTAGTTTAAGTTCTGTTTTCATTGTCTGTTTTCTCACAGAATCTTTAGACGACTTGACTAATCTGGTGGTAAAGTTATTTTCTGAAGTTGAGAACAAAAATGTCCCACTGCCAGAATTTCCTGAACACCCTTTCCAAGAAGAACATCTTAAAGTAAGTGCATGTATTTCTGATATATTTTTTTAAATTCAAGAACATAATGTATGCCTAGTTTACCAAAGAGTAGATGAAAAATTTTGAAAGTTTTATTCATCCCCCCCCCTTTTTTTAAAGATTTTATTTATTTATTCGACAGAGATAGAGACAGCCAGCGAGAGAGGGAACACAAGCAGGGGGAGTAGGAGAGGAAGAAGCAGGCTCATAGCAGAGGAGCCTGATGTGGGGCTCGATCCCATAACGCCAGGATCACGCCCTGAGCCGAAGGCAGACACTTAACCGCTGTGCCACCCAGGCGCCCCTATTCATCCCCCTTTTTAAAAAAGATTTTATTTATTTATTTATTTGAGAGACAGAACGAGTGGTGGGGAGAGGCAGAGGGAGAGAAAGAGAAGCAGACTCCCCATGGGGCAGGAAGCCTGATGCGGGGCTCAATCCCAGGACCTGGAGACTATGACTTGAGTCAAAGTGGATACCCAACCGACTGAGCCACCCAGGCACTCCTGTTTATACAGTTTTTAATATTTGTTTGGATAATTGAATCAGTTTCACATTTATTAGGGATATGTATCACCAAAAAGATATCAATATATATCTGATCTTTCCATACTTAAAGTAGTTTTGGTAGTTATAGCCTTGATAAACTGGAGAGGCTGTTCTCCAGTGCCAGAAGGCAAGCATATCTGGCACCGGACATGGGCTGTACATCAACTGTTATGAGAGTCCACTTAGAAAGAGCCCGGGCCAGTTATTCTTTGTGGTCAGTACAATTTTCTCTGGCAATAGATTCTCTTTTGAATTTGGGATTTTTCCATGAAAATTTGTATTCTTCATAGTTTATAAATCCTTTATTCAGTAGGAGTTGCTATAGCTAATCTTTCTTGATTTTTTTTTTTCCCAGCAACTTTACAAGATAGTACCCATTAAGGATATTAGGAATCTATATGTGACATTTCCCATACCTGACCTTCAGAAATACTACAAATCAAATCCTGGCCATTATCTTGGTCATCTCATTGGTCATGAAGGTCCTGGAAGTCTCTTATCAGAACTTAAATCAAAGGGTAAGTCTTTTGGGCACCAACTTCTGAGGGTAGTACCCCACATCCTTTTACTCTGGCTCTCATTTTCTCCTAGATATTTTTGTGTGAAGGAACATTTTTGGATGAGACAGTTTTGGGTTTTTGGGAGAGTGAGGTGGTGGTTGTTAGTGTGCTTTTGTTTTTTTTTGCTTTGGTTTGTTTCTTTTCCCATAATTTGTTTTACCCTTCAGTATTGTGCAACGAAGTTTAGATTTTTCAAAAGATACTGTGCTACATGTTTTAAATAATAGAGAGGTTCAAAAGTAAAAGCTCATGTTGGTTATTCTTTACCATCTCTGTACAATAATGGTACACATAATTTATTCGCCTGCTCTTATCTATCAGACCAGAGGGTATGCTAGGGTCTAGTCAGTAGATGATTTCCAAGGCTCCTCTCAACTCAGGCTCTGCTTTTATGTAACACTTAAGCAAGGTAGTTTACTCTTGCCTGGGAACTGACTTGAAGAGTCCTGAGGAAACCTCCCAACCCAAAAAATCCCTTCAGTCTTCCACAGTGTCTGAAACAGTTTTTCTGAACCGATTTTTGCTGCTCTTTTCTGCAAGTGGTCCATTCTATTATCTTGGGAACGTATAGCATAAATTAAAAAGAACATTCTTTGTCCTAAAGGAAGCCACACATATAATCTTGTTTTGATTTCCTTTGAATATTACAGGTTGGGTAAATACTCTAGTTGGTGGACAGAAGGAGGGAGCCCGAGGTTTTATGTTTTTTATCATTAATGTGGACCTGACTGAGGAAGGATTATGTAAGTATTGACCTTTAGGCTTTTAATGAAAATTAACTTCTTATGATACATTTTAAAAAATTTCTTAATGCTGTGGATCTGTTTTATGTTGTAAAGCCATAAGACCTCTAATTCACACAATTCATCCATTGTATTTTTCATGTGCAACTTGGCCTTCATTTCATGGTGATTTTTCCTCCTTAACGACTTGTCATTATGTTGCACTTGTGAAATGCGTACTTGGCTTTTCATTGACTCATTAACTTCCCCCAAATCCCTTCTGTCACATGTCCCAGAGCCTGGAGGGCCATGTGTGGGACTCTAAAACCTATCTCAGGGGGTGAGGACTCCATTTCTACTTACCTGACTTTACCCTAGGAGTGAGCCCACTGCTTTGAAGGATTCAAGGACTGAATGGTTTTTAAGTGTCCCCCTTTTTTCCAGTACACGTTGAAGATATAATTTTGCACATGTTTCAATACATTCAGAAGCTACGTGCAGAAGGACCTCAAGAATGGGTTTTCCAAGAGTGCAAGGTAAGTTTGTTTCACCAACATTTTTCTTAAGGAAATTTTTCAGAAAACATACATATGTGAATTAATTTAAATTTAAGGTCCAGTGAAGGGCGCCTGGGTGGCTCAGTCATTAAGTGTCTGTCTTCTGCTCAGGTCATGTTCCCAGGGTCCTGGGATCGAGCCCCGCATCGAGTTCCCTGTTCAGCCAGCAGCCTGCTTCTCCCTCTCCCCCTCCCCCTGCTTGTGTTCCCTCTCTCACTGTCTCTCTGTCAAATAAATAAATAAATCTTAAAAAAAAAAAATTTAGGGCCCAGTGAAACTTTTAAAGTTCCGGGGTTTTTCTGTTGTTATTTAAACTCTAAAATCTTGCGATGCATAGTAGCTTTAGTTAAGGCTTAGTTGTACTCCTCTGATTACCTACCTGGGGCACAATTAGGGCTAAGGCATCAAGTAACCTTTTTTTGGAGGGAAAAAGAAATTGCTTTTCTATCGCTCAGAAGAAAGCCATTAGTTTCTTGAGCTTGTAGCTATCAGGGTGTACCTTACTGTTCACCTGAAGCTTCATGAGCCTCATCATTTTCAGATCTGCTGACAAAAATCTATAGTGAACTTTCAAAGAAATTGTGAATTGTTGTATATATGATTTTGTTCTTAAAAGTGATTTTATTATTGTATGTATGGAAAAGCCTGGCTGTCTCTTACTATTTTTTAATAAAACAAAAGTTCTCTTTCTGAAATTTTTTTATTTTTTAAGATTTATTGATTTGAGAGAGAGAGTGCACAGGGGAGAGGGACAGAGGAAGGGGGAGTGTTTTAAGCAGACACAGGGCTTGATCCCACAACTCTTGAGACATGACCTGAGCCGAAACCAATTGTTGGACATTCAACCAACTGCAGTACCCAGACGCCCCTTCCAGAATTTTAAAGCATTCGTTTAAATGTTTTATTAAAGATATGTACTTTATATGTAAGGTCTATTGAGATTCTGAAATGTATTTTAGGATGAGAGAAATCCTTTTTACTTAGGTAAAAGTTTAAAGGGATACTCTGTGCTTGTGGAACGTACAACAGAAACTTCTAATCTGGGTGCAGTTCTCTGAATGGGTCAACAAAATGATCATCTGTACAGCTGTTGATCTTGGAAGGTTCTTCCACAGTTTTCCTAATTCTTTGACTAATAGTTTGAATAATTAAGGCTAAAGAATCATATTCTGTTTTGGTTATTTTCATTCATGTTCTGTGCATTTCTAAATCAAGCATAGCTGATTTTTTCTGATAAATATGGAGTAGAAAGTCTGTGGTGCAAACTAAACACTAAAGAAAGAACATTTTTTTAAAAAGTATTTCTAAATAGTAGTTGACTTATGTATAATTGGATTAATTTTCCATTTTAGGACTTGAATGCTGTTGCATTTAGGTTTAAAGATAAAGAGAGGCCACGGGGCTATACCTCTAAGATTGCAGGAATATTGCATGTAAGTTTGTTATTTTACGTATACATTGGTGTGTAGAGTATTTTCATGATCCTGCATATATTACCTTAGTACTACATGAATGATAAAAATTAAAGTTGAAGTATAAAACTTTAGACTTTGTAGCAACCAGGCAAACTCTGATGTCAAACCATGCTTAAAATCTTAATTTTCATCATCCTAAAAATTATTATCTATAATGTTTTTCATTACAGAGGCATTTTGCTTCGTGGATTTAAATATTTTTCAATCTACAATGTGTCAGATGCTTATTATGTGAAAGCTATATAGACCATCTACTTTTCTCCACTTCTGTTGCTACCACCCTAGTCTGAGCTACCATCATTTCTTGCCAGACTACCATTATAATCTCTTACCTGGGGTCTCTGTTTTCCCTCTTGTTCCACACTATAGTTTATTTTTCCAGCCTCGGTAATCTTTTGAAAACCAAAATCAAATTGTTTCTCTTCTCTGTGTCAGGTCCTTCAGTAGTTTCCTATCGGAGTTGAAATAAAATCCAAAATGTCATGTTGGCTCACAAGGTGATCTGGCCCCAGCCTGTCTCTCTAACCGTTTTCTATATAACTCCCCAACCCATCTCCCCCATTCTCATTCCCCTCCAGTTGTACTGGCTGCCTGGCTGCCGAATCTTCAAGTGTTAAGTTTATTCCTCCCTCTTGGGACCTTTTACATTTGCTGTTTTCTCTACCTGAAATTCTCTTCTCTCTTGTCTTTGCATGGCTGGGTTCTTGTCGTTTGGGTTTTCACTTAGGTGTCTCTTTCTCATAGAGACCTTCCCTGACCTCCCAGTCATGCCCTGCCCCTTTTTAATTCATAGCACCTATCACTATAATGACGCTGTTTGTTTATTGTCTGCCTCCCTCCCAATTAGAATATAAGCTCCTTGGGTAAAATAAGTGAAGGGAATTAAGAGTGCATTTACCTTGATGAATACTGAGTAATAATATAGAATTGTTGAATCACTGTATTTATACATCTGAAACTAATATAGCATTCTATGTTAACCATACTGGACTTTAAAAAAAACATCAAAAAACTTTAAAACTCTGGTCACTCCCTCTCCTAACATACATGTTCGTTATTGTTTTGTATTTTAGTTCAGCCTTGAGTCTTAATCCCCAAATGAATTATCGTTATTATTAAATGTATTATTGTATGGGAAAAAAAAAGGATATAAGCTCTGTAGGGAGCAGGGACATCGTATCTGTTTTGCCTGGCACAGAGTAAATGTGCATTAAATATTTGTTGAATGAATGAATCAGTCTGTCTCAATATAATGGAAGTTGCTTTTACTAATAAAAAATATCTTCGACATTATTTTTCTTCAGCAGCCGAAAATATAAGCCATTCCCCCCCCACAAGAACTTTCTAAATGCTTTTCTGATTTCAATCATAGAAATTTGAGAGGAAATTCTGTTTATAAAAATGTATGTACTTTATATTAAGAATCCTATAGGTGTCAGCATTTCACTATCAAATTTTCTTCATTAACAAGTATTCAGTTTTTAGCCAGAAATATTACACTTTTCCCTGAAAAAAATACGATTTTGCTCTCAATAATGTAAATGTATTTGGGGATTAACCGCAAAATCAGCCTGCAACAGGAAACTGCTTCAAGTGTGGTAAGAAAGAAGAAAGAAATTTTTCCAGTGGAGTAAAATTTAATTGAAGGAGGATGTGTGGGGGGGTGTAAAATAATGGGTTCAGTGTGTTAGAGATTAGTTTGCTTAGTAAGTTAGACTCTATAGTAGCCTTGCACATTTTATTTATCTATTTATTTTCCTTTTAATAAGTATTATCCCCTGGAAGAAGTGCTCACAGCTGAATATTTACTGGAAGAATTTAGACCTGACTTAATAGAGATGGTTCTCGATAAACTCAGACCAGAAAATGTCCGGTGAGTCACTTCACAGATTTTACTGCTACATACTAAATTTTCAGTAATGATTAAAAGTTGAAAATTTGGAATTGTGAAGTAAAATGCTTTTAAACTTGTTATCGAGCATGATTAAAGTAGAAAGAAGAGTATAATGAAGCAATAACAAACATCAGCAAATCAGTACCTGACCAGCCTTTGTTATCCTTAACCACCCCTCCTCACTCATCCTCTCTCCACTCTAGATGATTCTGAGGCAGGATCTCTAAAACATGAAGACTTTTTTAAAAAAACAAAACAAGGGGCTCCTGAGTGGCTCAGTTGGTTGGGCATCTGACTCCTGATTTTGGCTCAGGTCATGATCTCAGGGTCCTGGGATCGAGCCCTGCATCAGGCTTCATGCTCAAGAAGGGAGTTTGCTTGAGGATTCTCCCTCCCCCTCCCTTTCTCCCACTCACACACACACTCTCTCTCTCTAAAATAAATAAATAAATCTTTAAAAAAACCTAATCATGATTTCATTATCATGAGTAAAATGTAACAACAGATCATTAACCTGGCTTCATCCTAACTCAAATACCCAGGGTATCAGCTTACATATCTGACTTCATAAAGAAGTGAGAACACCCTCTTTTTTCTTAAGTGGAAGTAAGGATTACAGTCTCATAATCCTTCTCACTGACCAGTGATTAACCAGGAGATCAAAAGTTGGAGGAGTTCTTACAGGAACAGATACTCTTATTAGAGGAGGTTCAGCCCTAAAGAGCTTATGAACTATCCCATGATATTTCTGCCTTAAAATTGAATTTCACCCATGTTTTCCAAAGTGAAATAATACCAGGAATATACTTAAGGGACACATATTTTGAATTTTTTGTTTTTCTCCTCTGTCAAGCACGTATTTCCAAAATTCTCCTGGGAACTTGGAGATTGAGTAAATATGTGTTTTGGAACAGTCATTTTATGAATAAAATCAACAATCTGGTAGAAGTTTTTGAAGAAGAAAAACCCTTCTGACAGAACTATTCCATCAAAGGTCTTTTTCCTAGTTACCATTGTTTGTACTTTTCCAGACATGTACTAGCAACAAATGATGGGGAAATTAAAAGAATTATTATTGGTAGTGATACAGTGTGATAAATACAATAAAATGACATAGAACTAACTCTACGTACACATTCTATCAATACCATTTTCCTAGTTTAGGTATTTTACTATAGTTAATGTAGGATGTAACTGTTGAGGGAACTGGGTGAAGAGTACATGGGACCTCCCTGCATTATTTTTGTAACTTCCCATGAATTTGTAATTATTTCAGAATTGAAAGAAAAATATTTACAGTAGCAACAAAAATGTAAAATAAATAGGAATGAATTTAATCAAAGATAAGCAAGACTTCAACATACAAAACTACAAAACAGTGCTGAAAGAAATTAAAGACTTTGTTAGGAGACTTGCTATTTAAATTCTCTCTAGTCTGATTCCTGGGCTCTGTGTAATCACAATCAAAATCCTAGTAGCCTTTTTTCCTTTTAGTAATTGGTAAACTGATTCCACAATACCCATGGGCATACAAAGGACCTGGAATATCCATAACACACCTTTTTTTTTTTTTTTTAAGATTTATTTATTTTAGAGAGCAAGTGTGGGGTGGGGTGGGGGTGGGGGGAAGCGCATCGGGAGAGAGAATCTTGAGCAGACTCCATGCTGAGCCTGGAGCCCAATGGGAGGCTCCATCCCAGGATCCTGAGATAATGACCTGAGCTGAAACCAAGAGTCAGATGCTTAACCGACTGAGCCACCCAGGCGCCCAGCCATAATACTCTTGAACATAAAAACAAAAGTTGGAGGACTCAAGCTACTGGATTTGAAGGCTAACTATAAAGCTACGTTAATTACAGCATTGTGCATTGGCCTGAGGATCAAAAAGAAATCATTAGAATAGGACAGAGTCCAGAAATAGGCCCACACATATATGTTCAGAGGATATGTTCAGAGGATGTCTTTTTTGTGGTAAAAAAAAAAACACATAATATAAAATTTACAGTTTTAACCATTTCTAAGTGTGTAATTCAGTATTATATTCATATTAAATATATTCATACTGTTGTGAAGCGGATCTCCAGAACTTTTTCACCTTGTAAAACTGAAACTGTGCCCATTAAACAGCAAGTCCTCTTTTTTCCGTCCCAACATCTCCTGGTAATCACCATTCTACTTTGTTTTCATGCATTTGACTACTTACATACCTAATAACCAGTGGAATCATACAATGTATCTTTATTTCACTTAGCGTAATGTCTTTAAGGTTCATCTATGTTGTACTATGTGACAGGATTTCCAGTTTGACAAATTATATCTACAAATACAGCTATAGAGTCTTGGCCACATGCCCTGCTTAAGTCATAAGTAAATCTTTTTTTAGGAGAAGTTCTTGCTGAATCCATGCAGGTCCTAGGATATTGTCTTCTTGTCTAAATGTTGGTAGTCTGACAGTTGACTAGAATTTTGTGAGAAGTCAGTGCCTATGGCTTATGCTTTTTTAGGCTCCATTCCTTTCCCTTCCTGAAAATTAGAGCATTTGTTCATCTCCATCTCCATCTTCTGCCTCTTCTCCTTCCTCCAATATTTCTAAAAGGTGGTGGGCAGTGATCCTACGGGATTTGTTAGTTACCTAAGCATCAGAGAATATGAGTGATCTGCGTTGGAGATGTGAATTCATTTGAGTTACTTGGCTGGCTCACTCATTAATCCTGGCCTGGGTTTCAACCCCCTTTTTCTTCTGTTGTTTGGTCCACCTTTGCAGTTTAAAGACCCATGTGTTTTCTTTTTCTCTTTTTTAAAAAGATTTTATTTATTTATTTGAGGGAGAGAATGCGCACAAGCGGGGGAAGGGGCAGAGAGAGAGGGAGAAGCAGGCTCCTCACTGAGCAGAGAGCCCAACGTAGGGCTCGACCCCAGGACCCTGGGATCTCGACCTGAGCCGAAGGCAACTGCTTAATGGACTGAGCCACCCAGGCACCCCACCCCCACCCATGTTTTTTCTAAAACCAAATAAATAAGAGGTCAGTAGTCCTGTCATCTGCCAACCTGAGACCAGTGTATCACATTTTGCTTTAGGTCTTGTGTCCTGTTGGATTATGAGGTCCTTTAAGGTAAGAACCGTGTTTTTTTCAGATTCAAGTTACCAAGGGCTGAACAAAAGTTGGTTGACTTCTCTAAGCCTTTAGCCTAACCTTTCTTGATTTCTTCTTTCTTTAAAAGCCCTTTTAAAAAGTGGGTTTTTTTTTTTTTTTAGCATTTTTCATGAACCTCAATTTCTTCAGCACTGTGGCCTTCCTGTCACAATTCTTTAAGTTTGGCTTTGGGTCTCATCAGTAGATTTTTTTTTGGTACTTTCTTTCTTCTTTGAGGCATGTCTTTTGAAAATATGATTTGATATCATGGTATTGTAGATTCTTCTAGTGGAAGGCTAGAGTTCATCTACTTAGAATCCTTATTTAAAAAGTAATGAAACTGAAGCCCAGAGACTTGCCTAATTTAGATCTTAACTGTGATTTTGGCAAGATATCAAAGAACATGAGTCAGAGTATTGACCAGAATCCAAGTTTCTGATGGCCAGATCTATACCCTCTCTACTAATTTTGTTTGAATTCATCACAATTACCCTTGAAGCCTCTTCTCATTCTTGGATGTCTTTCCACCTTTGGTCTCTCAGGGATTATTTGCAGAAGTCTCATGAGAATTCATATCTGAGGAGCCATGTTCCCTTTTAATGTCTATAGTCAGGATACTTATTGTTTCTGAATGAGTCCTGTCCAGCTTCAACAACTGTTCATTTCCTCTGAACATTTCTAAATGGCTGACTGAAGTCAGTGGTGGGCAATCATTCTAGCCCACTGTTTCACTGTTGTAAGTTTCAGTATAAAAAGAAAAGTTGTTTTTCTCTCCTTTTTCCAAGGACCATGTTAGTACCAGATCAGCAATCAGTTTGTGGATAGAATTAAAGAATAGCATTGTCACACGCACATACACACACAAACACATACACAAACACACTTAAAAAACTCATCAAGATTATTTTTAAGCATAATTAGATTTCCAGCAGATAGTCTAAGGATGTGACCGTATCTGTGCTAGTTTTTCTCAGCTGTCTGCAGTTATATATATTGCAGCTCTCCGTGGCATACTTAGATTATTGTGCCTTCTCTTCTCTCTTTTTCTCCTAACTTAAGTCTCTTGTGCTTTCACATTCTGGTTTGTAGATTTCTATGTAGGTTTGATGTGTATATACTGTCTCTTCTGTTACTCCCATTGCTTACCTTTTATAATTAATTTTTAAATAGTCTTTCGCTGTATGTTAAATTCCTCAGTGATACACTAGCTCTTGTTCTGCAAAGGTATCTCTCTTTGTTAGGCCAGTATTTGATGTTTGCCTTGTTTGAGGGAACTGTGTTCATCTATTTCATATTTACTTGCTTAGGGTAACATTTCACATGTTACCCGTCATTTGCTGTGGTATACAGCTATCGAAATCCCTTAGGATTGTACCTGACCGATCTCCCCTCCTCTCCCCCTTTCTAACCTGAGCATTACTGAGCAGCCTCCAGTGTCTGTTGCTTTCTCTGTCAGAATTCATCCTTCAAAGCATCTGGCAGCTTTCCCTGAGCTTTTTTCACTTTCTCTCTCAGGACAGAGTTTAAAGTACTCTTGTTTCAGGGGCCATGTCCACTGCCAAACGAATGCTTCAGTGTTCACAAGTTGTCATCAGTCGCTTGTACATTATTCTGATATGTGGGCTGTCATTTAGGGAGACCAAAGCCATCTACGTAACAGACTTGTCCAAAATCAGGCACCTCATGGAAGAGAAGATGGTAATACCACCTGTCTGTAGGTTATTTTACTTCCTAACACAGTTTTCAAAATTCTCCTTGAGAATCAGTCCATTCATTTTTTAGGAAGTCAGCAGGAGTAGAAGCACTTTCTGGGGCTGAGTCTTAGCAGGCTCTGTCATGTATTGAATGAATGTCCATAACAAACATTACATGTCCTTCATGTGGCCATGTGAGTTCTATACACACTCTACCTGTACCCCTCAAAAGGAATTCTCAAGATGCCAACATGGATCACTTCTTCTGGACATGATAACAGAACTCTTCCATCCATTAAGTGCTGTGATTCCTCACTATGTTTCTATGGAATATATTCTTATTTAGCATGTTTTCTAGAACTGGTAGTGGTCAGAGGCAGCTAGGCCAGATCAGGAATACCATCAGCTGGGAGATTAGTCAGCCATACTAACGGGTGGGTTAGTCAGATTGCTTATCTCTACCCTAAAGTGGGCAGTAAGACCAAGTCCAGCTAACCAGGGTAGAGTATTTTCTCTAGAATAAATAAGAAACAAACAGTGGTTCAGACGGTCAGCCGTTGAAGTTGCGAAGGTCCGACGAGGAGCAGGAGCACATTGGAAAATGGGTGGGTATTCAGTAGAGGGGAGTTTTCATCTGCGAGGCAGACATTTAGAGGCTAGAACCAAACCTCTGAGAGGATGGGTAAGAACAAGTAGGAACAAACGTAGACCTTGTTATTTGAATTGAGACATTAAGGAGAAGTGGGATCAGTAACAGGACTGACTTCATGGCAAGCCATCAAAGCTCTTGGCCTAGAGCTTCTTTATCCACATAGGATTCAAATAGGATTGGTCCCAGGCTGGCATCGAGTCTGCTGAGAGGATGGCAGTGATTCCCACTTTGATAATTACAAGGTGGCAGAGGCAGAAATGTCCCTGGTGACCCTGCACGGGGACAGGAGTTCTGTGGTACAGAACTGCTTTTGCTACTGTTCTTGTAAATCTTCTGTTCACATATCTTTTGACATCATTTTATCTCTACCCTCTCTCCCTGAACTTTTTTTTTTTTTTCCTTCTGACTTCTCTTCTGAGCTATTCTGTCTGCTCATCAATGAAAGCTTTTAACAAACCAGAACATAGGAGAGGTGTTTCTCGTCTTGCTTCCTTTACGAAGGCCAATGTACATGTACTAGATGTATTTGATGGTAGTCTCTGGCAGGAAAAAACCATAGAGCACAGACTTAACAAATAATAATAAAAGTGTGTTTTGGTTTTTTGGATATCTGGATGAGCCAACAAGGGTGGGGTTTTATAGCCATTTTTGTTAACCCTGGGCCTCAGCTGTTCCTGGGAAGGAGTACTTTGTTTTGCTTTTTTAAAGACTGTTTTTCAACTCACTTTGTTCCATTTTTTCCCTAGCTACTCTTCTTTTAAAATTTTAGTCAGTAGCATTACCCACAAGAGTCCTGCATGCAGTTTTTCACATTAAAAATGAAGGGCTCTAACCCAAGAGTAACAGAGACCACGGTCAGAAACCTCTATACATGATTGCCTGTTTTGACTAAGCCTTATTGGATTTACTGGGTCTTAGATACCCACCCTGTTCTTGGATATTATTTACATTTTCATGACTCAGGTTGTATAAATGCATGTATACAAGAGGAGTTTATAGTGTTTGTTTTTTCTATTTACCTTTAGGGTTGCAATAGTTTCCAAGTCCTTTGAAGGAAAAACTGACCGCACAGAAGAGTGGTACGGAACCCAGTACAAGCAAGAAGCTGTACCAGATGAAGTCATTAAGGTAGGGTTTGCTTATCTGTGAGTAAACTTCATGTGTGAGGGACACATGAGAGCATGAGCTCTCCAGATCAACCAACTCACAGCCCTGAGCATAGATACTGATGGCTCGCAGCTGTCTGTACTGTCCTGAGCAAAGGGAACAAGGAGCTGGCGAGCTGGAGCTGAGGTTTTTGCGTGAAGAAATGGCACTGTGGCCACCTTCCATGTGTCTGTTAGGTCAGCAGGGCTGACAGCAGACTCCCCGCTTCATGCAGTCAAAGATCATTGAAATCCAAAGTACACAGAGAAGCAAAGGCACCAGAACAGGCAAGAAGAGATGGAAATAGAGAGCATGAAAGACAGATACAAGGGCTCCAAAGGCCTCACGGTCGTGCTGTGTGTACAGGCGGGAACAGTCTCTGGGATTCATGCTGTCTTCACTTCAGGAGATGCTGTATTATATCCCTCATATTGTCTCATTGCTCTTTTTGTCTATGTAAGGGAATTAGAATTTGTTTCAAAACAGGTGTGTTTAGATAGTTTGTTATCCCATACATTAGTAGTCCAGATTTTGTTTTTTGAGTCTTACCTACTGTCTGGTATTTTTTTTTTTTTTTTTTTGGTTTTCATTGTCACCATATCTTTGAGATTGTGTCCTTTATCCATGGGAAGACACCAGAAAGCCTTGCTCTGACTCAATTCTAGTTAAAGTTGAGTAATGAACATTTCTTAAGTGTACCTGTGTAATACAGAGAAAAGAAGAAGTTTCAGAAAATCATTGCTGGTACTCTCTGACCTATTCACAACATAAGAGAACATTGGAGCCCTTTCATATATGAAAATATCCATCTAGCTAAACTGTGAGCAATGCTGATCTCCCATGAATTAATCCTAAAACAAAAGAGAAACCAAACTCTGATGACAGCAAACCTGCCCCGAGTGGGAATTTTTTTTACAGATTTTATTTATCTATTTATTTATTTATCTTTCTATCTATATCTATCTATCTATCTATTTATTTATTTATTTTAGAGAGAGAGAGAGTATGCAAGTGGAGGGAGGGACGGGGGGAAGGAGAGGGAAAGAACCTGATGTGGGGCTCTGTCTCACGATCCTGAGATCATGACCTGAGCCTAAACCAAGAGTTAGACGCTAACTAACTGAGCCGCCCAGGCGCCCCCTAAATAGGAATGTTTTTTAAACAAATTTATCTGGCGGGGCACCTGGCTGGCTGAGTCAGTAGAGCGTAAGACTCTTGATCTCAGGATTGTGAGTTCAAGCCCCATATTGGGTGTAGAGCTTACTTAATTAAAAACAAAACAACCCAAATTTATCTGGGAGTTTAGCAGTGAAATTATTTACTAAGTGTTTCCCAGCCCCTACTATTCGGCCATCGGGAGACCTAAGCTGCTATTCATAATACGGCCAAGATCCCCACCATCCCAGTGCCAAAAAACATAAACTCTGGGACCAAAATAGAACTGTAGAAGCAGCAAGGCTGTGCTAGATCATCTGGAGACCACATTACTGAACCCGGGATTATTGGCACTTGGCTGCTTTTTTTTTTTTTTTTAGTAATGAAGTCTTATAAGTAATAATCCAACAATCACTGACCTGTGATCTGTCCCACTTAGCTTTTGGAACTAGCTCATCGAGCACATCCAACCTGCAGGTTGTATCAGCCTTGTTGCACAATCCAGGCTTGGGCTCCTCTTTTTCTTGACCTTGTGCTTGAATTACTGGTTTGCTTGGAGATTCACATGGTCATCTGGGACAGTTGTGGACCAGGCCTTAAGGAGCAGTACTGAAGTGAAGGAAGCCTCTTTAGTCTAGCTTTCAGGCCATACATGGAGGTAACTTACTGCTTCTGAAAGTTTAATTCTTCTGTAAATGACCTGTTATCTACCAGTTGCAGGAATATATCCCTGTGCAGATTATTCTTCCTTTATTAAGGAGCTAAAGCCAACGTGATCTTCATATGGACCAAGTGGTCTCTCAGGTTTCTGTAGTCACAGATTGGCCCTTAGCCTCAGCTGATCATTTTGGAAATATGTAAAGAGGAAAGATGAATAAGTACAAAATCTTGATTAGTAACAGAGAGACCAGCTCAAGTTTCACGAAAAGCCATCAGTGGATCTTGGGAGTGGAAAAGAAAAGCTGTATAACATTTATCCCCTTAATATTTGCCTAGATATTATGCAAAAGGACTATTTTAAACTTTTGAATCCAACTTTATTGCTTTTGTGTGTGTTTTTTGTTTTTCATCCAGAAATGGCAAAATGCTGACCTGAATGGGAAATTTAAACTTCCAACGAAGAATGAATTTATTCCTACAAATTTTGAGATTTTATCATTAGAAAAAGAAGCGACACCATACCCTTCTCTTATTAAGGTAACATGTTAGAATCGGTGATTTTTAAATATAGTGGATACAACTATTACACACAGAAGGAACTGGAGACATGATTTCTTGCATTTGGTACTATGTTGGTTTTGGGGGCTCATATCCTAAGAGCTACCAGAAAGTTGTAGAAAGAATTACTGCAAGGAATATTAAAAGGCTAGAAAAGTTAAAGCAAACAAACTACTAAACAATTCAGAATCTAGGGTATTGTTTTCTTTGCAGAAAAGAAAGTTAAGTCTGGACTTCAACCACAAATCTGAAAGTTCTCAGCCTAGTTTCTGTATTCACTGAAGACTGAGTAAGGAAGTTGATTTGCGCCGCATCATGAAAGTTAGAGATAAAGAGAATTTCTAAACCCTGCAAGAGAGCATATCCAAGGGAAGCTGTTGGATTTCCTGCATTTGTTAGAATGGCTTTAGGAAATTGATGAGAACAAGGAATTTAGGAAGTTAATAAGCCAGTGAGAACGGTGATTGAGAAATGGGGCTTTTTTTTTCCCCCCAGAATGTTCTTTTTGTGTCATTGTTTCACACCTTGAGTAAATTGTGTAGAAAAATGGATCAAATTATTACTGTACATCTTCTTTCCTAAATTCACTTTCTAAACTCACCACAGTAGACATACATCTTTCTTTTTCTTTTCTTCAAAGGACCTAACATTCAGATTAACGCAGTGAGATGAGAGTTAGTGTTTAGAAACTTGAAATTTATCTCAAGCAACTAGATTATTAACTAGACAACCATTTTTCTTTAAAAATGACGTTTTAAGGGAGGAGTTAAGATGGCGAAGGAGTAAGGTGAAGACCTAAGCTTGCCTCATCCCTCGAACACAGCTGGATAAATATCAGATCATTCTGAACACCATAAGAAATCAGTCTGAGGACTGAGAAAACAAAACTGCAAGTGTACAGGTAGAATTGTGGAAGGTAGGAGCCATGGAGAGTTGATTTGGGGGAGATAAGAACTGTGGGGGCTGTGGAAGGGAGGGAGCCCTACTTAGAAGTCTCGCACCGCCAGGGTCATGCCTGGCTTAGTGGTGCTTCTGTGGGGAAGGAGGGCAGACACCTGGGAGTAGACAGTGTAGTCTGAGGATCCCCTGGGTCGCAGGGGGAAATAGTTCCCCTGTTTGGAGTGCATTTAGGAGTGGCAGCAAGGCCTCTCCATGGACAGAAGAAAGGGTGGCATCAATGTGCTGCACTCTTCCCAGGCATAGGAGCAGGGATACCAGCTGAGGGCAGCGAGTCTTAGTGCCTACTTTTGGTTCTGCTTTGCCATAAACTCTGAACTGCTTCACGGTCCTGCGACCACTTTCTTGGGATTGGCCACAAGCAGCAAAAGTGGGGAGACATCCTCCCCCAGAGGATCAGTGCGGGGTGGTGCTGCAGGAGTCCCTAAAATTTGGAGTTTAGAAACCCAGCTGTGTGCTGAGATGAAACAGCTTGGACACAGACAGGCTGAAGGCAGGGACTTGACGGAAGCTGGGGCACAAGATTGTTTGCTGTTCTGTGAGGGCTTCCTGAATGAGTGGTGGGCATGAGCTTTCTGCTTCAGGGATAAGAGAGCATAGTGAAGCCATATCCCCCAATCTTCCCACCACCCCCACCCCATCAACACTGACTGATCTCAGCGAGCAAGTGGAGACTGGACCCACTTACACCAACTCCCCCCCCCCCCAAGGCAGGTGCATCTGTACAAGGGCAAATAGGCCTGAGGAGTGTAGCAGGCCCTTCCCCCAGAAGACCAGCACAAACCCCTTGAATGTACCAAGTCTACTGATCATAAAGTGCTGCAGAGCTTCAGCTCTAGGGGAAATAGGATCCCTTTTGACAAGCAGACCAAAACATACCTAGGATCTAGTTTTTTGTTTGCTGTTTTGTTTTTGGTTTTTTTCTGGACAAATAAAAAAACACAATAGTCCACAATTTTGGGGATGCAGCAAATGCAGTCCTAAGAGGGAAGTATATTGCAATACAGGCCTTCCTCAAGAAGCAAGAAAAGTCTCAAATATACAAGCTAACCTTATACCTAAAGGAGCTAGAAGAGGAGCAGCAAATAAAGCCTGAAGCCAACAGAAGGGAAATAAGAAAGATTAGAGGAGAAATAAATGATATACAAACAAACAAACCAGAATGGGTCAACAAAACTAAGAGCTGGTTCTTTGAAAGAATTAATAAAATTGATAAACCCTTAGCCAGACTTATCAAAAAGAAAAGAGAAAGGACCCAAATAAATAAAACCATGAATGAAGGAGGAGAGATCACAACGAACACCACAAAAATACAAATAATCATAAGAGAATATTATGAAAAATTATATGCCAACAAACCGGACAATGTGGAGGAAATGGATAAATTCCTAGAAACATACAAACTACCAAAACTGAAACGGGAAGAAAATAGACAATCTGAACAGACCTATAATCAGCAAAGAAATTAAATTAGTAATCAAAAATCTCCCAATAAACAAAAGTTCAGGGCCAGATGGCTTTTTCTAAGGGAATTCTACCAGACATTTAAAGAAGAGTTAATACCTATTCTCAAACTGTTCCAAAAAGAAATGGAAGGAGAACTTCCACACTCCTACAAAGCTCGCATTACCTTGATCCCTGCCATTATCTCTGATGAACATGGATGCAAAAATTCTCAAGATACTAGCAAATTTAATCCAACAGTACATTAAAAGAATCATTCACTGTGATCAAGTGGGATTTATTCCTTGGCTGCAGGGATGGTTCAGTATTCACAATCAATGTGATACACACATCTATAAAAGAAAGGATAAGAACCATATGATCCTCTCAATAGATGCAGAGAAAACATTTGACAAAATACAGTATCCATTCTTGATAAAAACCCTCAACAAAGTAGGTATAGATGGAACATACCTCAACATCATAAAAACCATATACGAAAGACCCACAGCTGACATCATTGGGGATACCCACAGCTATCCTCAATGGGGGAAGAACTGAGAGCTTTTCCTCTAAGGTCAGAAACGAGACTATTTAACGTAGTACTGAAAGTCTTAGCCTCAGCAATCAAGACAACAAAAATAAATAAAAGGCATCCAAATTGGCAAGGAAGAAGTCAAACTTTCACTATTTGCAGACAACATGATACTCTATGTAGAAAACCCAAGAGACTCCACCAAAAAATCGCTTGAACTAATACATGAATTCAGCAAAGTCACAGGATATAAGATCAGTGTACAGAAATCTATTGCATTTCTATACACCAGTAATGAGGCAGCAGGAAAAGAAATCAAGGAATCGATCCCATTTACAATTGCATCAAAAACCCTAAAATACCTAGGAATAAACCTAACCAAAGCGGTAAAAGGTCTGTACTCTGAAAATTATAGAACACTTATAAAAGCAAGTGAAGAGGGCACAAAGAAATGGGAAAACATTCTGTGCTCATGGATTGGAAGAATAGACATTGTTAAAATGTCTGTACTACCAAAAGCAATCTACACATTTAATATTAATCCATATCAAAACACCACCAGCACTTTCCACAGAGCTAGAACAAGCAATCCTAAAATTTGTATGGAACCACAAAAGATCCTGAATAGCCAAAGCAACCCTGAAAAAGAAAAGCAAAGCTGGAGGCATCACAATTCTGGACATCAAGCTGTATTACAAAGCTATAATCAAGACAGTATGGCACGAGCACAAAAACAGACACATAGGTTAATGGAATAGAGTAGAAAACCCAGAAATGAACCTACAACTATATGGTCAAATAATCTTTAACAAAGCAGGAAAGACTATCCAATGGAAAAAGACAGTCTCTTTAGCAAATGGTATTGGGAAAACTAGACAGCCACATGCAAAAGAATGAAACTGGACTGCTTTCTTATACCTTACATAAAAATAAACTCAAAATGGATGGAAGACCTAAATGTGAGACAGGAAGCCATCAAAATCCTAGTGGAGAACACAGGCAGCAACCTCTTTGACCTCGGCCGCAGCAACTTCTTGTAGACACGTTGCCGGAGGAAAGGGAAACAAAACCAAAAATGAACTATTAGGACTTCATAGGATAAAAAGCTTCTGCGACAGTGAAGGAAACAGTCAACAAAACTAAACGGCAGCCTACAGAATGGGAGAAGATATTTGCAAATGATATATCTGATGAAAGGTTAGTATCCAAAATCTTTAAAGAACTTATCAAACTCAACACCTAAAAAACAAATAATCGAGCTAAGAAATGGGCAGAAGACATGAATTGACATTTTTCTAAAGAAGACATACAGATGGCTAACAGACACATGAAAAGATGCTCAGCATCACTCATCATTAGGGAAATACGGATCAAAACCACAATAACACCTCACACCTGTTGGAATGGCTAAGCACACAAGAAACAACAGGTGTTGGCAAGGATGTGGAGAAAGGGGAACCCTCTTGCACTGTTGGTAGGAATGTAAACTGGTGCTCTGGAAAACAGTATGGAGGTTCCTACTCTACCATCCAGCAATTGCACTACTAGGTATTTACCCAAAGGTTACCAAAAATACAGATTCGAAGTGATACATGCCCGCCGATGTTTATAGTAGCGTTATCAACAATAGCCAAACTGTGGAGAGAGCCCAAATGTCCATTGACTGATGAATGGATAAAGAAGATGTAGCATATATGTACAATGAAATATTACTCAGCCATCAAAAAGAATGAAATCTTGTCATTTGCAACTCCGTGGATGGAGATAGAAGGTATTCTGCTAAGTGAAATAAGTTAGAGAAGAATACCATATGATTTCACTCATATGTGGAATTTAAGAAATAAAACAGATGAACATACGGGGGGAGGAGGGAGTAAAAATTAAAAAGAGAAACAAACCGTAAGAGACTCTTAAAGATAGAGAACAAACTGAGGATTGATGGAGGGAAGCAGGAGGGGGATGGGCTAGATGGGTGATGGATATTAAGGAGGTCACTCGTTATGATGAGCACTGAGTGTTGTATGTAAGTGATGAGTCTCTGAATTCTGCTCCTGAAACTAATACTGCACTGTATGTTAACTAAGTAGAATTTAAATTAAAAGTTTGAGAAGAAAAAAATGACATTTTAATGAGTTATAGGTTAGGTTATTCAAAGAGAAAGCTTGTTTACCTCTCCTATTATTTGTTGTTTAAATAGGTCTTCTCAAAGTAAACTAAGGAGAACATTTATATCTCTTGTCAGTTTCAAGAGTTTTTAATACAGTGTGAGTGAAGTAGAGAGTTAAAGTAGTGGCTTATTTGTTCATCTCTGGCTGTGTTATCTATTACAACATAACAAATTCCTCCAAAATTTAGGAACTTAAAACATTTATCTCCATGCAGTTTCTGAGGGTCAGGAATCTGAAAGTGGCTTAGTTGGATAATTCTGGTTCAGGGTCTCTTATTAGGTTATAGTCAAACTGTTGGCTGGGGCTTTAGCCTCTGAAATTTAGTTGTGTTGTTGTTGGCAGGCCTTAGTTCTTCACCACATGGGCCTCTCAGTAGAGTTGTTTGACTTGGAAGCTGGCTTTCTCCAAAGTGAGTGATTCAAGAGAGAAAGTGGGTGATCAAGATGGAAGCCACAATGTCCTTTAGAATCTAATTTCAGAGGTACCATGCCATCACTTCTGTCATAGTCTGTTGCTCACATAGACCAATCCTGGTTCACTGTGGGAGAGATGACTGTCCCGGGATGTAAATGCCAACAGTCAGGGACTGCTATAGCCCACCTTGGAGGCTGGCTGCCACATCCTGCTAAGGACTCCTGTGTCTGTCTGCAAGTGTTCAGAAAGACTGGGATAGGACAGTTGGTATTGGCTTCTCCAGTTTATCTCTTCCTCTGCTGGGTCCCCATCTCCCTCACCCAGGGGAGACAGAAGGGTGATTTGATTTCTCTCCGCTACCAGAATTGGCAGTTTTCTCTCTTCACCTTCCCACCCGGTGACCCTCTGAGTATGCTTCAAGGCCATGAAGCTCTCAACATTGCCTCTGTCCTACTCCTGTTGAGGAGTGTTTTGATTGAGCTTTTTGCCGAATGTGCCCATGTTTTATTAACCAAATTGTTTCTCCATCACAGGATACAGCAATGAGCAAACTCTGGTTCAAACAAGATGATAAGTTTTTCTTGCCAAAGGCTTGTCTCAACTTTGAATTTTTCAGGTATGTAAAATGAATCTAGCCAAAAAGTTTCTTACAAAAATCAACAATCCCATTCCTAAAAGTTTTCTTTGCTTCCGGGAGGACCCATTTGTAGAAATGAAAGGAACTAGAGTTATGTAGCCCAGACCAGGGAGGGCTGCTGCTGGTAAGGGTTATTGTAAGAGTCAAGGTTGTCAGTTCTTCCTTTGCACTGATGAGCACACCCTTTAACTGATATGATTTATGTTAGCAATTAGGAGGACCTTCCTAGCCTTCAGGGCTTTGGAATCTGGGGAGGCTGTAGGCTCACCCAGAAATTTCATACAGGAAAGACTGAATAATTTGAGGGTGTTTTCTCTTGTAGTTTCGGTTTTGTATTCCTGAAACTTGCCCAGAGGAGGAAGTAATAGTTACTAAATGGTGTTGAGTCTTTTCCAGCCTTTAAAGGCCTTAGATATTGTTTTCTCTGTTCTAGGCATGGTCACTTAAAATGATTTAATTAAAACGGAAGAACATGTTTAGTAACATTTATGAATACTACTGTTGGAATGATTTCTCAATATAAATCTACAGTTCATCTCTGTCTCCTTTTATTTATTTGTATAGTGAAGTATATCATCCAGTTCAAATTTTGCTTTGTGAGTTTATACTTCATAATTTTTTTTAAAAGATTTTATTTATTTATTTTAAAGAGAGAGACAGCCAGCGAGAGAGGGAACACAAGCAGGGGGAGTGGGAGAGGAAGAAGCAGGCTCCTAGCAGAGGAGCCTGATGTGGGGCTCGATCCCAGAACGCCGGGATCACGCCCTGAGCCTAAGGCAGACGCTTAATGACTGCGCCACCCAGGCGCCCCTGAGCTTCATAATTTTTTATTTAACATTCAATGGTGTGTGTTTATGAAATAAACCTATCATCATGTAATAATATTCACTAATTTTTATTTGATCGACTTGACATGAAATTAAAGCTAAATGCATTTTAAATGTTTTGGAATAGGGAAAAAGAAACTAAATAGAAAATTAGTATTTCACCAACATGTACAGCTGAGCTTGTAGGGGGATGTAAACATTGTATTTTATAGCACAAGATTCATGGACTTACCTGGAGCTTGCTGAGATTGTTTACTTTTCACACTAAACATGAACTGTCCAGCTATGGCTTATTGTTGGTAGAGAGCATTACAAAGCTGGTTTTATTTTTTGATATTCAGAGTGATATTTGTAGCATTCCAAGCAGCTTGTCACTACTTTCCCATTTGACTTCTATGATTATGAATTTCTTTACCTTTTGAAAGTCCATTTGATATTTTTGCATTCTCTACACTACCCTGTGCAATTCTTACTATTAAAAACGTCTGCTTCCCGAAAGTTTCCTCTCTACGTGTTCTGCTCTTCCTAGAGGTCACACTGTTAGGTTTCTTGTATATTCTTCAAGACATTTTCTGTATGTGTACACCTTTTAGTATTTTGAGAAATAGGATTATTTTATGCATACTTAGTTACAGTTTTAAAAACTCTGATCCGTATTTAAGCATATTGCACCTGAATACAAAATAATATTTTTTTAATTAACAAATGAACCAGAATTTAAGCATTGCGGTTGAATCATGTTCTGTCTTACAGCTCACCAGCACAGCTGCTGTGCATGCAGCATTTTAGGACACTTAATGGAATTGCATTCTAAGCTTGAGCCATATGGCTCTGAGCTCCCAGACTTCACTTTTTCTGGCTTTTCATTTCCACCTGAAATTGGCACATAGGTGCATATGGGGCTTAGCCCTTCCTAGATTCTCTTTTATTTGATAATTTTGCTTTTGTGAATTGTGCTGTGAGTTTCTGAGCAGTTGTTTGCCTAAAGAAGGAAGTGTGTCATGTATATAATACAGTACTTTAATTGTACTATATACAGTACTATAATTGTCATATATATAATATAGTACTTTAAAAAATTCAGTGACAGAGCATCCATTTAGATTTTCCAGATGGAGAATGTTTATGTAGTTATAGAATTTTCTCTTTGAATTCTCTTAATGGCTAAGCCTCTTCTATTTTTGCTTCATTATCAGCTTTGATAAAATTGTTACCTTTGCTGTCAGTACATTAGTTGTATTTACTGTGCTACAGATAGAGTGAAACTTTAATTTGCTGCCAAACAAGCCAAGTAGGCACCTGGCCTCAGGTCCTTTGCACTGGCTGTTTCCTCAACCTGCCCCACTCAGAAGTCCCAGAGCTTGCTCCTTTGCTTCCTTCAGGTCTAGGCCCAGATGTCACCTTATGAGAGAGGCATTGATTAACTATCTTATGTAATTAGCAGTCGTCTCATCTTACTACCACCACCCTTCATTCCTATTCTTACCCTGCTTAATTTTTTTCATAGCACTATCCCCACTCGATTTATTAAAATTAATTCTCTCCTCCAACTATACTATTAAACTCTGTCAGGTCAGTGACTTTGCCTGATTTTATTCCCAGTACCTAGAGAAGAGCCCAGCACTAGGCTCTTCAGAGCCATACCTGCTTCCGTGTATTACAGTAGTAAGCGTGTGATACACATTTGTTGAGTGAATGACCCTTACTTGTTTGTCATAAAGGTAAGCAGTGTCATATAATCGAGTGAGCAGGTCACTAATTCCGCCACTACCAGCCCAGGTGACATGTGAAAAGCTGTGTTTCTTATTTGGGAGATGATTCAAGTTAGGTGATATCTGTGGCCTATTTAGCTCTTGTACTCTGATTGTTTCCTCATTTTGGTTGCTTTTCTTAAGTATTTTTTTAAATTTTAATATTTTTTCCTAGCTCTGTCTGCAGTCATATGGTGGGAATTATCAGTTATTTTACTGACAGTGCTGTAACTTCATTGGTTTAGCGGGAAGCTCAGAGATGAGCTCACATTTCACAGGTCTCCGTTTTTCTTGTTTAAGTTGAAAAATCACAGCACACAAACTTCTCAGTCTCATACTCATGTCCCCCCAGGGTATGGCTTGCTTAGAGGGAGGACGACTTGCAAATGCCTGATGAGCTCTGTTGGCCATGCCTCCTTCTTCTTCTTTTTTTTTTTTTTTAATTTATTTTTCATCTTAAGTAAGACCCAGTGTGGGACTGGAGCTCACGACCCCGAGATCAAGAGTCGTGTGCCCTTCTAACTGAGCCAGCCAGATGCCCCACTATGCCTCCTTCTTTTAGCCTAACACAGGCATGCCTTTTAGCCTGTTCCCACTCTGTACCTGCCCTGAATTTCTGACTTGCCCGTCTGGCCACACACCATCTGGGGCCAACAGTTGCTTCTCCCTCCTCACCACCACCAGCACACATGGCATATTTCAGGCTGCTTTTTCAGACATCTTGTATTTTTTTGCCTCCCGAGAAGAACAGACTCAAGAATTCAAACCATATCTTCAGGAAATGATATTAACCGATGTTCAGTTTCTTGATCCATCTCAAAAGGCCACATCACATTGAGAAGTAATCAATCAGCTATTTTACTGTCAACATTTTCTTCCAGCCCATTTGCTTATGTGGACCCCTTGCACTGTAACATGGCCTATTTGTACCTTGAGCTCCTCAAAGACTCACTCAACGAGTATGCATATGCAGCAGAGCTAGCAGGCTTGAGCTATGACCTCCAAAATACCATCTATGGGATGTATGTAAGTACCCACGTCTTAGAGCCTTCCACTCATCAACATTTTTTTTTGTATTGATTTGATGGAAGCATTTTTGATTGAGGATATGAGTTTAATTTCTTTTTAAAAAAATATTTATGGCTAATCATATTTTCTCATCATTTAATTTTTCAGTTAGCTCTTATTCTAAGTATTCAGTGATTACATTCACATTATGCAAATTTTCCTTGATTTCTGTTTTTGTTTTTTTTTTAACATCTTTCATCAGATTGTCATATTTTTTCTCCTCAAACAAAATGGGACCCTGATTGAGGTTTAGATCTCACCCAGTCTCTATGTGAAATCTTGGTCTTTGACAACAGAATGATGTCTTCCTGCCATTGTAAAACATAAGGTTGGCCGATTCTGTTTCCCTAGAAATTCAGATCATGAGGCTGCATATCCATACTCTTCGGTCATGTTTCTTCATTACCATGCCACTGCTTGAGGTATCAAAGCATTTCTTTTGTTTTTCTTTTTGTTAGTCGCTACATTTATGCTGATCCTCTCCATTGCAACATGACATACCTGTTTATCAGGTTATTGAAGGATGATTTAAAAGAGTATACATATGCAGCACGCCTCTCAGGTTTGAGCTATGGCATTGCATCAGGAATGAATGCAATACTTGTAAGTAAAATGAAAACCAAAGAAAAGGCGCCACACCATTTAAGCATTCTGTTGAGCTTGGGAAAACTATTAACTTCTGCATTTTTAAACAAGAAGGTTGATGGTTTTTTCCTTGCACCTTTTTAATGATTGAAGAACTCAAATTAGTAGTAGTTCCACTAATGAATGATTCAGTAGAGTTTAGTGCAATTTGTGAACATATTTGTGTGCTACATTTATTTGCATGTTCCTCTGCTTGAAATGTTTAACATATTAATTCTGAAGGCATGTTGTTCTTTCCATGCTTGAGTGTATTAACATCTGTAAGTGAAAAATATCTGTAGTTATTGTTGTGGTGCCTGAATTTCAGTCCTAATAAGTTTCCTTTATTTTTGCTGACAGCGGTAGAAAGCTCCTGTGGTCAAATACATTTGATGTTTTCATTTAATTTATTTTGTAGCATGCACCATTAAGTACTTTTAAGTGTGTTTTAAAATAAGCATTATTAAAAACATCCCAAGAAATAACTAGGTTTTTTCTCCTGAAATTATTTCTGATGTGTTTCCAAAACTTTAATCTCATTTACAAATTAACATCCTTTCTATGGCACACATTCATCTGCACTGTTCTTGAAAAAATAGCGTATGTTTTAGTAACAACTAAAATGAGAGCATGTGCTGTGTACTCGTACTCCTCTTTGTAAATTCTTATACAAAAGATTTTAGGGTTTTAAAGTTTTATTTTGTAGTGCTTTTTTTTTAACACAAGTAAAATTTCCAGTAGCTTTTATCTAATGTGTAAGTGTGTACATACCTAACCATTTTCGGAGTCTAGGGAAATTTGAAGCTCAGAGATCAAAATAATCTCCAAATAGAAAAGTCAGAATCTATTGTTGATTTTTTGCTATTGCGTTTTAGTAGCATATTACCATTAAAATAATTTTTAATTTATGACAAAATGAGCTTTCTGCTAGTTGTCATTCTGATTCCCGTGGTACATGATATGCTCTTCATGGCCTCACTCCTGAGGTTCTTGTCTATCATTTTGTATTAGGTAGAGGCTTTTAGAGGTATTCCAGTTGCAATGTGTCCTCTATTGCTGAGGGTGCCACCGTGTGGAAATATAATAATAGGCATCCCCTACTTTTCCAGGGTTAGCTTTTGGAGACTATTAAATTGTCCCGAGGCAAAAGTCCTGATAGTACAGACAGTGTGTCTTCGCAGCACATCTGTTTTGCCATTGGCTTTTGATACATCGGGAGAACTCATCAAACAAGCAAGTGGTGAGATGTATGGATCCTTTTTGGGCAACGCTGAATGACAAAAATGGCAAAGTGCCACAGAAGTATATACACCCACACACAAAACTGGGGCCGCCTAATTTCACCAAAGATGATATAAAAAAAATACTTAAATATAAACAGTTTTGAGATATACGTAACAGTTGGCTAGATGATACTACTGGTGATTTTTATCTTCTTACCACGTTTATAAAAGCTTTAAGCCTGCCATTCCTTACAAGTTATTTTTGAAGATTAAACCTAGAACACATTCTGCAGTTAATTTTGATTTAATGAGAAATTTTGATATGTGGTGTGTTCTGCTGTAGTTTGGCGTCAGGTGAGTTTTCCTATTGTCGACTTTATTTAGGAATAGCAAAATTAGGCTTTTGGGTTATTAGTAAATAAAGATGGTTAATGTTCTCTTCCTAAATTAAATTATATTTATGAGAAGATAAAATAATTGAATTCTCCTTCACTTTTATTTTAATATACCTGGCTTTGGGATTTTCTTAGTGTTTAAAAATCAAGCTTAAGGTGTTTATTTGGAAGTTTTTTCGTGATATTTTTAGACTTCTAATACCCTGAACTCTTTTTTGTAGCTTTCGGTGAAAGGTTACAATGACAAGCAGCCGATTTTGCTAAAGAAGATTATTGAGAAAATGGCTACCTTTGAGATTGATGAAAAAAGATTTGAAATTATCAAAGAGGCAGTAAGTTTCTGAACTCATTTTTGTGATCTTGTTGTTGTTCATAAGGTGGTAATTTTGTCTTATTGTGAACATTTCTAAGAGGACAGGAGGAGAAGCACTACTAACGCTATGGCAGTGCTCTCACTCTGTCTTTGCTAAGTCCTGTGCTCTACCCAGAAAATGACCCTGGGTGACTCAGGGACACCTGACCCTCAAGAGCTGGGAAGGTTGCAGCACTGACTTTCAGAGAGAAGCCTGAGGTGGATCTAGTAGCTGTGAGGGACCCCTTGAAAGTTTCATCCACCCTCCACTTCAGAAGGACACATGATTCTGCAGACTGAGGTCTTCCTGCCATGAGAACCTTGTCACATTAGGGCAGACTATTTAGGCTTGATGTGTCTTCCACTGAAACTCAACTCACAGTTGGCCTGATAATGGAAATACGGGATGGACAGCTATTTTAAAAGCCAAACTGTGACCTTAATTGTACACCAGAAGAAAAATTACCATTTTCAAATGTAGTTTTCAGATAAAGATCCAGTATCTTGTGTATAAGTGGACATGCTGCTTGCTCATAGAGACTTTTGGAATGGCCTTGTGGTACAGAATCAAAGGATACCAAGAGATGCAGGCCCTGAAAACTGGGGACTTATGAGGGTAAAAGAAGTCCCATAGTGAGGACACTTAGACCACATGTCAGGTGCTGGGGATAAAGCAGCAGCCCAGACCAAAAAAAAAAAAAAACATACCCTTTAATTTAAGGATCAGAGAGTATTCAAGTAAGCCCCATTCTAAATTACCTCACTTCCAAAAGTAGAAGGAAGCAAATATTCCTGCATCCCAGTAACACAGGATTTATGCAGAATGAAGTTTGATTATAGTTGATCTTTTTAAATGAATTTGAGGACTTATAAAATTAACGAACCCATGTCTCCCTTCACTAGTATATGCGCTCTCTTAACAATTTCCGAGCCGAGCAGCCTCACCAGCACGCCATGTACTACCTCCGCCTGCTGATGACGGAAGTGGCCTGGACGAAGGATGAATTAAAGGAAGCCCTGGATGGTGAGACTTTCTCTACTTATAACTTTCTTCATTTTTTTCTAAAATCATTTTGATTTATCCTGATATCTAGTGTTTATGCTTTCTGATAACTTAGAGTTTTTTATAAAAAACAGTGGTGGCCTTCAAAGTGGCTTTCATATTCAGGCAGTGTAGCCACATTTGCTGCTTTCAGCCTGGACCCGTAGCAGTTAGTTATTGCTGTTGATAGATTTCTGCAGGTGACTAAAGGTTTGACCAAAACACTTACCTTGTTGATGTTGAAGTTTTCAGAAGAGGATAAAGGTACTGAGCTTGAAAGTCTTACCATGTAGGAAGTGCGCTCAGGCATCTTTAGATCTGTTCAGTTAAAAACTGGAAAATGTGTAAAGCCTAAAGAGTCGTTTTGTTGCTTTTTTTCTAAAATCTTAAATCTAGTTTTCAGAGGTTTTGCTTGAAAGCCCTAAATTCCTTGAGGACAGTGATTATGCCTTCTTTTTATGCTTTTTATTTGGTATCCAGTATAAAGTATGTCCTCAGTTTGCATCTAATGAATGCCTAGTGAATGGAATGAAATTACTTAGGATTATTTTATTGGAAAGAATGTAGACTGATAGTACCCTTTATTGTTTTATCTGTCTTGCTTCTCAGTATTACTTTACTAATTAATCTTTTCCCCCACATGCTCAGCAGTAAAAGAATACTGTTGAATTTTTAATGACCTTTTATGATAAGTCCTTACTTTACACTTATTATGTAAGTATAATGCTTTTGATGTCTTCAGTGACAAATCAAGAGCAGAGTACTGACAACATTTTATTGGTTGCCTCAGACATTGGGTAGGCGTATAGATTTTAAAATTCATTGACTAGAACTAATGCATTTTTAATTTGGCATTTTAATATACTTTGCAAAATGTTTGAGTCATGTCTAGTTTAGAGTGAGAATTTTACCTTTTTTTAAAAAACACATAATTGATTTAAAAACTGTTTTAAAACATGAACTTGTACTCAGCATAATCAAAAAGCAAAAGTTTTGGATTTTTCCCCCCCTTTGTTAGATTCTGGGTCAGACGGTATATAAATTTTAAGCAGAATAAGCTCTAAAGTATATCATAGGCATATGAAACCTAAAATGTGTTTTTTATAGAGAAAGCACTTTTTAGGTTGACATTCTCTGCTCAAATAAATAATCCTTTTGTTGTGACAAAATGTCACAGGAATGTTGACGTGGCTTAACGTGGAGACATTTCAATGTGAGAGGCTGGCTGCCTCAGGACTGTAAGTCAGTCAGCTGTCCAGGTGCCGGGTAGCAGGAACCTCAGTGTTCAGTTTGGTCCAACAGCATTTACCGACTGCTGTGCAGCAGGCCCTAGACTTCAGGTGCTTGAGATAAAAAATGATCAGTTATAGATGGGGTTTCTTGGATCGAGGAGTTCCAATCTAGCGGCCAAGCCTGAATGTAAACAGATTATTGCAGTATAGGCAAAAAGAGTAGGTGTTGTGGTAGAGATCTGCAGAGAGTGCTCACGGGGTCTGGAGAACAAGCGTGCACTTCAAGATTAGTCAGACCAGGGGTCAAATGCCAGCTCTACAACTTCCTAGCTTGATGCCTTTGGAAAGAAACTTAAATTTTCTTCACTTTGGTTCTCTCACCTTTAAAATGGGGATAGTAGTGCATAGTTTGAGGCTTATAAGATAACATATATAAAACAGCAGACCCGTAGTAGGCACTGGTTAATTCCCTTCCCATGTCT
Source organism: Ursus americanus (assembly GCF_024610735.1). NCBI lineage: Eukaryota > Metazoa > Chordata > Mammalia > Carnivora > Ursidae > Ursus > Ursus americanus. Next base: position 33,836,960 of record NC_142132.1, read on the forward strand.
CTTTGAATTCAGTCACTGTTTTTGGCATCCACTGCAGCAGTTACTAGTGTGATGTCCTAATGGAGAAGGGACAACTCTTTCTTATTGAAGAATCAAATCAATACATGGAAAAGGAATGAGGGGAACAGAAAATCACTATTATGATGCCATAATAGTAATTGATACAGGCAATGTACACCATTGGATGCTAAAATTAATGAGTAAGGGAAAACAGGATATTTGTATAGTCTCAAAGTGTATTTCCCCCCATATAAATATTTACTAATCACAGTGGGAAAAGTCAGCATCGATGGGCAGGTGGCTTTACCTGTGTACTTGTAGGAACATACATGAGTTACTCTGTTATAACTGAAAGATGAAAACAGTGCACTCACAGTAAAGACAGGATACACCGCCGTAACCACGTGGTGAGTGTTAACATCATCAGGACAACAACATATCAACATCATGTTCCCCTGATATGTGTTGATAAGGGCACATTACCTCTGTGGTATTCTTCCTAGTAGTTGAGTAGTTAAGCTCAGTTTAATCATGGGAAAACACTGGACAGACTTAAAGGGCATTCTATAAAGAAACTGAACAGTACTCTTCAAAAATCTTAGGGTCATAAAAGACAAGGAAAGACGGAAACTGTCATAGATTAGAGGAAACCTACAGCACTAGCACATAACTGTGTTAGTGATTAATATTGTAATATTGTTAATTTCTTAGTTTTGACCATTGTACTGTGTGAAAAGATCTTAATATTCAGGGAAACTGGGTAAAGGGTATACAGAACTCTGTACTGTTTTTGTAACTCTTCTGTAAGTCTTCAAGTAGCTCAGGGTGGTTTCTTTTGAAACCTCATAGACAGAACTCACTATTTTTTACACCTTTACAGATGTCACCCTTCCTCGCCTTAAGGCCTTCATACCTCAGCTCCTGTCACGGCTGCACATCGAAGCCCTTCTCCATGGAAACATAACAAAGCAGGTGGGTGGTTGAGGTTTGAGCAGACTTTTATGGACCAGTGTAAGAGATTTTCTTTACTCTGGCCTAAGACTATTCACCACAGTGTGATTATAAGCACGTTAGTGTTGACTTCTCTGCTCTATGGAGGAAGGTAGGACAGCATATCGGGGAGTAGAATCATGGTGGTTAACTTTGGACCTACTTTTGTGGCTGCTTCCTCTGCTCTTGCCTGTCTTCTGCAGTCACAGGAGGAAATGGGAGTAATTACCCCTACTCTGTGTGGGACAGTAGGACTGTGTAGTGGATAAGAGCACATGGTGTGGAATCAAACTGCATTTAAATCCTGACTCTGCCACATACTAGATATTTATTCTACCGAAATGTGTTAACCTTTCAGTACTCAGTTTTTTCCATCTGCAAATTAGAGTTTAAAGATTAAATTAAATGGTACATGCTAAATGTTTAGCACATGGAAAGGTTTCTGGAATTCGCATTCTGGAATTCTGGCAGCCTCTCTCAAGACTCCGTGCTTTCAGGACGCCTAGGTGGCTCAGTTGGTTAAGTGTCTGCCTTTGGCTCAGGTCATGATCCCAGGGTCCTGGGATAGAGCCCTGCCTCAGCTCCCTGCTCAGTGGGGAGCCTGCTTCTCCCTCTGCCTGCTGCTCCTCGTTGTGTGCTCTCTTTCTCTCTCTCTCTCTCTCTCACAAATAAATAAATAGAATCTTTAAAACAAAAGACCCCACACTTTCCCTACTACTCTGCTGTATTGCCTCCAAAACAGTATGCCGAAAGGCAGATGCTAATAAGTGGCAGAGACAGGAATTTTTACTAAGGTCAGATTTATTTATTAAAGATTTTATTTATTTATTTGAGAGAGAGAGAGTGCACGAGAGTGGGGGGAGGGGCACAGGGAAAGGGAGAGAGAGAATCTCAGGCAGACACCCCGCTGAGCACGCAGCCCAGTGTGGGTCTCGATCTCCCAACCCTGAGATCATGATCTGAGCTGAAACCAAGAGTCAGATGCTCAACTGACTGAGCCACCTAGACACCCCAGTTTTATTTTTTAAAAAGCCATATGCTCACTCACTTCCTTTGCTTTGCTATAACCCCAAGTGTTTGTGGTCAGGGTCATTCACTTGGGACCAACTTTCCATCACCAGTACCTCTCCAGCTTAGGTGGTACCTTTTCCCGCAGCATTGAGATCGCTGTTGATGCTGGTCTGGGTCTGTTTTTCTTCACCTCTACCAATTGCCAATTGACATTCAGTTTTTATCCATTTGAATAGGATCAAATATATTTAATGTTTAAAAATCCATTTTTATGATAAACTAGTTTTTTTCGTAAGTGTGTTGTTTTCATATTGCATGGGCCGCCACCCAGTGTACTATTTTTATTCTCACAGACAAGACAACATTTGTGGTTTTATAATGTGCCGTGCCCTTTTTCCACAGGCTGCGCTAGGAATTATGCAGATGGTTGAAGACACCCTCATTGAACATGCTCATACAAAACCTCTTCTTCCAAGTCAGCTGGTTCGGTATAGAGAAGTTCAGCTCCCTGACAGTAAGTTGGAATGTCTTAACTTTGGGAACGGACTACTTTGGCATAATGTTGTGGGTGATTACAGGTGGGTTGGAGTCACTTGGGTGATAATGTATAGTTTTATGGTAAAGATCTCCTGGGATCCTCTACTATTTATAGAAGTATGGTTAAAGAGAAGTAATTCTGCGAGAAAATTCTCTGTAGGAAGGCCAAAGAGGTGAAATTGGAGATAGGCAATTATTTTGAAGAGAATGACATTGGAATTGACTGGTAGTTGAATGTAGAAAAGTTAGGAAGTAAAAAAGGTACAAAGCTAAAGAAATGTTGACTGTGAAGCATGAAATAAAATCTATTTATGAAAAATGGAAACTAGAATCATAATACTGAATTGGAAGCCCATAGGAGTCTTTGGCAGAAGTAGTTTTAGGAAACTCACAGGTGCAAACAAAAGCATGTATCCATTACATGCATATTTCATAAGGAATTAGCATAAAAGAATGGGTAATAATTAATACACTGGAGTTTGCAGTGTTGGATTACTTTTGTATTGACAATGGTTTCTTTTCATAGAAAAACTCATTAAGCATCATTTTTAGTTATTGTTCAAAATTATATAATAGGTAGTAAATTAGACTGAGGATGAGAAGCATTGGTTTTTTTGTGTTCTTTTGTTTTTAGCTAAATGTGATTGTTGGCTGTTTCCAGGCATGCGTGGTCTGTGCTCCACGCTCCCCCTACACACACACACACACACACACACACACACACACACACAAACACAATTTCTTCTGCCTGAAATAGTGCTCCCTTTTCTTCTCTCTTCCTTATAGACATCTATACCCTATTCTTCCACACCCCATCTTACAAGCCACCTGTTCCACTAAACTTTTCCTAAAACTCCCAGCTGGAAGTAGTCCTTCTCTTTGGACCTCCCAGCACAGGTTTTTCTGAAGCTCTCCTGGTTGAAGCCACTGAGCACTTCTTCTCTTGTGTTGGGATTGAAGTGCATCTCCATTTCTATTGTTAGACTATACATTTCCTAAGGTTGGGGGCTGTTTCTGGGTCCTTTGAGAAGCTGCTAAAGCTACTCCAACATGGTGTTACCTCAGGTTTGTTCCTTTCTCACCGCTGCAGGGCAGAGAAGATTCAGGATGTGCCAGTCAGAAACCATAGCACTTGGGCGTCGGGGAAAGGGAGGCCAGTCCAGAAACAGATTTTCAAAGTGAAATCAGTCTTTCACACCTTTTTTTATCCCACTTCTTGCTTTCTCTCTGCTCTCCTAGGGCCTTATCTCTTTTGCTTTCCAAGTGCACTTGCAAGTTGTTCCATGCTCAGAAATAGCTCAGTTCACATTCCATTCTCCAAATGCTGGGTGTTAGGAAATCATTCTAATTTAGCCAATTGACCAGGTGTGACTGTCTTACACAGTTCTTCAGTTAATTCTCCAGAAGACAATATTTGTAATTTAAAAAGAAAATTGTCAGGCATTGTGAAGGAGGAGACATTTGGGGGTATATGTGAAAAGGCTAGAAGTTGGGAGGGGGGCGGTCACAGTAGCCTTACACACCATGTTCCCCTTCCTCTTGTGGTAAGAGGAAACTTTGTGCCGCCAGGATACGATCAGAAAGTGTGACTGTTGGTCAAACTTGGATCTGGTCAGAAAAATGAAATAGGTGAAATACAACTCCAGCTATGTGCCTCCCTTCACTGTTGATGTCTAAATCACCATCTGTAAGTGAACAAACGTTTCATTACTACTCTGAGATATCTTCTTTGGGAATCTTATACTAAGTACTAAACACTGTTTATGCTCAGTCACATTGACGGCTCATGAAGTAAAGTTATTAAATCATAAAGCATGATCATCTCTTTGTAACTGTTATGCGTTGCTATTTGATCAACACATCTGAGTTTTAGTCTTTGCTCTTTTCCACCATTGCAATGTGGTGTCCTTAAACAAGTCCCTCTGCTTCTCAGGGTCCTAGTTTCCTCATCCCTACAGTGAGGTATTAGACTAAGTTATCTCCAAGCATTATATACATTTGTGTAAATTTCTGAAATGATCTTTAGTGTGTTGATATTGAGATTAAATGCTAAATAGAATGTAGATATGTCGAAATGTAAGATAATAAAGGCACAACTAGTAATTTTATTTATTTTCCTTAATTTTTTTATTATTAACATATGATGTATTATTTGTTTCGGGGGTACAGGTCTGTGATTCATCAGTCTTACATAACACACAGTACTCACCGCAACATATACCCTCCCCAGTGTCCATCACCCAGCCACCCCATGCCTCCTACTCCCCTCCCCTCCAACACCCCTCAGTTTGTTTCCTAAGATTAAGAGTCTCTTATGGTTTACAACTAGTAATTTTGAAAGAATTGTTTTTGTATGTTTATTAAAACATAAGTGGTATTTCCGTTGAGGTTCTTATCTGTATCAGCTAGTTCTAATCTAGTACATACATTAACTTATATTTTGTATTAACTGTGGACCTTACTTAGCATTAATACTTAGCCATAAAATGGGTCTTTTGTAAGTTTTTTGCCCTTTAAATTTGATGAATGTTTATTGAGGGCCTGCCAAGTTCAAATCACCGTATTTAACTAAGGATTCCCTTAGGTAAGTTAGTTGAGTTTCACGTTCTTTTTTTTTTTTTCCATAATAATATTTTTTATTATATTATGTTATTCACCATACAGTACATACCTGGTTTTTGATGTTAAGTTCGATGATTCAGTAGTTGCGCATAACACCCAGTGCACCATGCAATACGTGCCCTCCTTACTACCCATCACCAGCCTATCCCATTCCCCCACCCCCCTCCCCTCTGAAGCCCTCAGCTGAGTTTCACATTCCTAATAAATTAGTTGCAGTTTGGAATTGCCAAAAACACCAACCAAATAGAACAACTTCAAAAAGCCAGGCAAAACATTGGCTTTATTAAACCGTAAATAAGTTTTTGAACCTGTTCTCTTTTTGAAACTTCCTAGGAGGATGGTTCGTGTATCAGCAGAGGAATGAAGTTCACAATAACTGTGGCATCGAGATATACTACCAGACAGACATGCAGAGCACCTCCGAGAATATGTTTCTAGAGCTCTTCTGTCAAATCATCTCGGAACCTTGCTTCAATACCCTGCGTACCAAGGAGCAGCTGGGTGAGAGGGAAGCGGGGACTAGTAGGAGACCGTAGACTTTGAGCAACCCTTGTCCTCAGAAAACATTCTCCACATGTACAGTCCCCTTGCATGGTGCTGCAGTTGCTATATCGAGAAAGGCTTGTGAAAACCTTGATTATGGGGAATCCGCCTCTAAAAAATAAGCAATTAACATCTTTTGGACAGTAAAGCAATTCTTAAGGAGAAGACTGTGCGTTTACAGTACATACATGTCAATAAAGGATATTTTGGATGGGGGAGAGGGTGCTAATTGCAGGTTATTTATTATGAAAGGCAAGCCATACAGAGAAGCTTAGATTCATGAAACTTTGGGTTCCCTGAGGGCAGGTATTATCTCTTATCCATCTTTGTATCCCAAGCCTGAGGCATATAGAAGGTACTTGGTAAGTCTTGAGAAAATGTTTCAGGCAGAGTTTTAGGCACTATTAAAAGTCCTGGAGATCCTGGCAGGTTTAATCAATGAGAAAAGAAAGAAGCCCCAGTAATGACTGGGAAGAACCAATGAAAGAGGATTTGGATGAGTCTTTCCAGGTATTTTCATTTTTTAAACAACCACCACACTGGATGCTGGTCATGGAAAGTGGGTAAGCTATGAATGGTCCTTCCCTTCAAGGAGCTCACTATCTGATCAGCAATGAACAGAAGAGAAGTCCCTGCCCTCTCTGAGCTGCCATGATGGCGGGGGAGACAGACCATAAACAAACTATAAAGGAATAGTTACCATGCAGTGTGGTAATGTTGCTAAGAGTCTTCAGAGTTCAAAGGTCATGCTGAAGATAGTGACTTCCTCAGAAGTGGGACCCAAAGACACCACAGCTGTCAGAGATGTGGTTCAGGGCAGAGCAGCTGAAGGACAAAACCCACAAGCTCAGTTTGAAAAAGCTGTGGAAGGGTGACAGTGCGTAGCTCACAAGATGACAGCGGAAGTGTAACCTTCTGTTACTCGGTCTCTCGAGACTTTTAGTCCGAATAGAGTTGGTCCAGGAATGGATTCACATAAAGAACTTGGATGTGAAAGGAAACAGAGCTGGAATCCTGGTTAGGGGATAAAAACGAATTCAGGCTGTCCTAGGGGTGGGAATGACTTTCACATAGACTGAGGATGATTAGCTGGCAGACAGGTAGGAGTTGTGGGATGTGAGGCTGAATAATGGAGAGGGTTTTTTCCTTTTATTTTTTTATTTTAATGTTTTTTTATTATGTTAGTCACCATACGGTACATCCCTGGTTTCTGATGTAAAGTTCGATGATTCATTAGTTGCGTATAACACCCAGTGCACCATGCAGTACGTGCCCTCCTTACTGCCCATCACCATTCTATCCCATTCCCCCACCCACCTCCCCTCTGAAGCCCTCAGTTTGTTTCTCAGAGTCCATAGTCTCTCATGCTTCATTCCCCCTTCTGATTACCCCCCCTTTCTTTATCCCTTTCTTCCCCTACCGATCTTCCTAGTTCTTATGTTCCATAGATGAGAGAAATCATATGATGATTGTCTTTCTCTGTTTGACTTATTTCACTTAGCATTATCTCCTCCAGTGCCGTCCATGTTGCAGCAAATGTTGAGAACTCGTTCTGATAGCTGAGTAATATTCCATTGTATATATGGACCACAACTTCTTAATCCAGTCATCTGTTGAAGGGCATCTCGGTTCCTTCCACAATTTAGCTATTATGGACAATGCTGCTATGAACTTTGGGGTGCATATGGCCCTTCTCTAAACTACGTCTGTATCTTTGGGGTAAATACCCAATAGTGCAATGGCTGGATCATAGGGTAGCTCAATTTTTAACTTTTTAAGGGACCTCCACACTGTTTTCCAGGGTGGCTGTACCAACTTGCATTCCCACCAACAATGTAGGAGGGATCCCCTTTCTCCACATCCTCTCCAGCAATTGTTGTTTCTTGCCTTGTCAATTTTTGCCATTCTAACTGGCGTAAGGTGGTATCTTAGTGTGGTTTTGATTTGAATTTCCCTGATGGCTAATGATTTTGAACATTTTTTTCATGTGTCTGTTAGCCATTTGTATGTCCTCATTGGAAAAGTGTCTGTTCATATCTTCTGCCCATTTTATGATTTGTTTATTTGTCTCTCGCATATTGCGTTTGAGAAGTTCTTTGTAGATCTTGGATACCAGTCTTTTATCTGTAGCATCATTTGCAGATATATTCTCCCATTCCGTGAGCTGCCTCTTAGTTTTTTTGACTGTTTCCCTGGCTGTGCAGAAACTTTTTATCTTGATGAAGTCCCACAAGTTCATTTTATCTTTTGTTTCTCTTGCCTTTGGAGATGTGTCATGAAAAAGGTTGCTTTGGCCGATGTCGTAGAGGTTGCTGCCTATGTTCTCCTCTAGGATTTTGATGGATTCCTGTCTCACATCGAGGTCTTTCATCCATTTGGAGTTTATCTTTGTGTATGGTGTGAGAGATTGGTCAAGTTTCATTCTTTTGCATTTGGCTGTCCAATTTTCCCAGCACCATTTATTGAAGAGACTGTCTTTTTTCCACTGGATGTTTTTTCCTGCTTTATCAAAGATTAGTTGCCCAAAGAGCTGAGGGTCCATTTCTGGGTTCTCTATTCTGTTCCATTGGTCTGTGTGTCTGTTTTTGTGCCAGTACCATGCTGTCTTTGTGATCACAGCTTTGTAGTACAGCTCGAAATCCAGCATTGTGATGCCCCCAGCTTTGTTTTTCCTTTTCAACAGTTCCTTGGCGATTCGGGGCCTTTTCTGGTTCCATGCAAATTTAAGGACTATTTGTTCCAGTTCTTTGAAAAATGTCCTTGGTATTTTGATCAGGATAGCATTGAAAGTGTCGATTGCTCTGGGTAGCATGGACATTTTAACTATGTTAATTCTTCCGATCCATGAGCATGGAATATTTTTCCATCTTTTTGTGTCTTCTTCAATGTCTTTCAAGAGTGATTTATAGTTTCTAGAATATAGATCCTTTACGTCTCTGGTTAAGTTAATTCCAAGGTAACGTATGGTTTTTGGTGCTATTGTAAATGGGATCGATTCCCTAATTTCTCTTTCTTCAGTCTCATTATTCATGTATAGAAATGCAACTGATTTCTGAGCATTGATTTTGTATCCTGCCACGTTACTGAATTGCTCTATAACTTCTAATAGTTTGGGCGTGGATTCTTTTGGGTTTTCCATATAGAGTATCATGTCATCTACGAAGAGAGACATTTTGACTTCTTCTTTGCCGATTTGGATACCTTTTATCCCTTTTTGTTGTCTGATTGCTGTTGCAAGGACTTCTAGTACTACGTTGAATAATAGTGGCGATAGTGGGCATCCTTGTCGTGTTCCTGATCTTATGGGAAAGGCTTCCAGCTGTTCCCCATTGAGAATGATACTTGCTGTAGGCTTTTCATAGATGGTTTTTATGAGATTGAGGAATGTACCCTCTATCCCTACACTCTGAAGGGTTTTAAACAGGAAAGGATGCTGTATTTTGTCAAATGCTTTTTCTGCATCTATTGAGAGAATCATATTTTTGAATTTTTCCTTCTGGATAAAATCTATGACCCTGATAGATTTGCGAATGTTGAACCACCCTTGCATCCCAGGGATGAATCCCACTTGGTCATGATGGATAATCCTTTTAATGTACTGTTGGATTCTATTAGCCAGGATCTTGTTGAGGATTTTGGCGTCCATATTCATTAGGGAAATCGGTCTGTAATTCTCCTTTTTGATGGGGTCTTTGCCTGGTTTGGGGATCAAGGTAATATTGGCCTCATAGAATGAGTTTGGTAGCTTTCCTTCTGTGTCTATTTTTTTGAAATAGCTTTAGGAGAATAGGTACTATTTCTTCTTTGAATGTGTGGTAGAATTCCCCAGGAAAACCGTCCGAGCCTGGAGTTTTGTTTTTTGAAAGGTTGTTTATCATGTTTCAATCTCTTCATAATTAATTGGCCTGTTTAAAAAATCAATTTCTTCCTGTTTCAGCCTTGGTAGTTTATAGGTTTCCAGGAAGTCCTCCATCTCTTCCAGACTGCTTAATTTATTGGCATAAAGCTGTTGATAAAAGTTTGTAATAATCCTTCCAATTTCATTGGTGTTGGTTGTGACCTCTCCTTTTTCATTCATGATTTTATTAATTTGGGTCCTTTCTCTATTTTTTTGGATAAGTCTTGCCAGTGGTCTGTCAATTTTATTAATTCTCTCAACGAACCAGCTTCTAGTTCTGTCGATCTGCTCTACTGTACTCCTGGTTTCTAATTCATTGATTTCTGCTCTAATCTTGGTCAACTGCTTCCTCGTGCGTGGATTAGGCCTGTCCCTCTGTTGATGTTCCAGCTTCTTGAGCTGAGAATATAAGAACTGCATTTTAGATTTTTCTGTTCTTTTGAGTGAGGCTTGGATGGCTATGTATTTTCCCCTTAGGACTGCCTTTGCAGTATCCCATAGGTTTTGGACCATTGTGTTTTCATTCTTGTTGGTCTCCATAAATTGTTTAAATTGATTTTTGATTTCCTGGTTTATCGAATCATTCCTGAGCAGGATGGTTCTTAGTCTCCAAGTGTTTGAGTTTCTTCCAAATTTTTCCTTGTGGTTGAGTTCCAATTTCAAAGCGTTGTGGTCTGAGAATATGCAGGGAATAATTTCAGTCTTTTGGTATCGGTTGACCCAGAACATGGTCTATTCTTGAGAATGTTCCATGGGCATTAGAATAGAATGAGTATTCTTTGGTTCTGGGGTGTAGTGTTCTGTATATATCTATGAGGTCCAACTCTTCGAGTATGGCATTCAAAGCTCTTGTTCCTTTGCTGATTTCTTTTTAGGTGATCTGTCTATTGCTGATAGTGGAGTGTTGAGGTCTCCTACTATTAGTGTATTTTTATCTATATGTCTCTTTATTGTGGTTAAGAGTTGGCTTGTGTATCTTGCTGCTCCCCTGTTGGGGGCATATATATTTATAATTGTCATATCCACTTGTTGGATACATCCTTTAATATAGTGCCCTTCTGTGTCTCTAACTATAATCTTTAGTTTAAAATCCAATCTGTCTGCTATGAGAATTGCTACCCCAGCTTTCTTTTGAGGTCCATTGGCGTGAAAGATGGTATTCCATCCCTTTACTTTCAGTCTGAATGTATCTTTAGGTTCAAAGTGAGTCTCTTGTAGACAGCAAATGGATGGGTCATGTCTTTTTATCCAATCTGCAACCCGGTGGCGTTTATGGGAGCATTTAGGCCATTTACATTGAGACTGATTTTTTTTTTTTTTTAAAGATTTTATTTTTTTATTTGACAGAGATAGAGACAGCCAGCGAGAGAGGGAACACAAGCGGGGGAGTGGGAGAGGAAGAAGCAGGCTCATAGCAGAGGAGCCTGATGTGGGGCTCGATCCCGTAACGCTGGGATCACGCCCTGAGCCGAAGGCAGACGCTTAACTGCTCTGCCACCCAGGCGCCCCCATTGAGACTGATTATTGAGAGAGATGATTTTAATGATGCCATGTTGCCAGTAAAGTCTTTGTTTCTATAGATTGTGACTTTGTGTTCTGAATCACTCTTGGGGCCTTTTTACTTTTATAGAACCCCCCTTAATATCTCCTGTAGGGCTGGTTTCGTGGTTACGAAATTGGTCAATGACTGGCGATTCTGGAATGTCTTTATTTCTCCATCCATTCTGAATGACAGCCTTGCTGGATAGAGGATCCTTGGCTGCATGTTTTTCTCTGAAAGAGCTTTAAAAATGCCCCCCCCCAACCCTTTTTCTCATTCCAGGTCTGTGTAGACAGGTCTGACGTAATTCTGATACCTTTGCCTTGGTATGTGAGAAATTTCTTTGCCCTGGCCGCTTTCAGTACTGTATCCTTGGATCTAATATTTGCGAAATGCACTATGACGTGACGTGGTATAGGTTTGTCGTGGTTGAGTTTGGGAGGGGTCCTCTCTGCCTCTTGGACACGAATGTTTGTTTCCCTTGCTAGATTAGGGAAGTTTTCAGCTACAATTTGTTCAAATATCTCTTCTAGACCTCCGTTTTTCTCCACCCCCTCGGGGATGCCGATGATTCTGACATTGGAACATTTCATTGAGTCAGTAATCTCCCGTAACCTACATTCTTGAGCGTGGATTTTTTTGAGTCCAGATTCTATTTTAGCTTTCTCTTCTACTAACTCATCCTCCAATTCACCGATATGTTCTTCTGCCTCATTCACCCTGGCCGTCAGAGCCTCTAGTTTTGACTACATTTGTGGCTCATAGAATTTTTAATTTCTGCCAGATTTGCTCTCATTTCCGCCCTTAGAGATTCTGTATTCTCATTAACATTTTCGTTAATACTTTTTTCATGTCTACACATCATCTTGACCATTGTTACTCTGAATTCCATTTCTGATAATTTGATTATGTCCATATCCATTAGTTCTGTGGCAGAGGCCACAGACTCATTGTCTTTTCTTTGCTGGGGGGCACTTCTCCTTCTCCTCATTCTGATGAGGAGAGGTTGCGGGGTTGTCCAGAGCCCAAATTATTGACCGGGACCCAGGCCATGCACCCTTGTTTTATAGGGATCTTAGGGATGTGGGCTTCTTGATTTTTCAGCCTGCCTTCTGGGGAAGGGGCCTGTCGCGCCGATACTCAGGCAACCCTGTTTGGGTAGAGTCTCCGTGTCCCCTGCGAGGGGGGATGGGGATGGGCACCCTGTGAGCCAGTATTTCCAGGCTTTTGTTCTCTGGCAGCTTTCCCTGGCGGTTTTCTGTGCCTCTTCTGAGAGTCAGAGCAGCAGTGGCCGAATTTCAGCCTCTGTCACAGAACAGAGGGATTGCGGCCCGTTCTCTACTAATGTTCTGGCCACTTTAACTCTGTTTCTGTTGGTGCTGCTCAACCCTGCAGCGTCCGGGATGTGCGCCCCACACCCGGCGTCCCAGCCCTCACTTCCAGGGCCGGCGCGTCTCTGTCCTTTGTGTTTCTAACACCGCCAGCCGCCAGCCACCCCCCGCGCGCGCTCCCGGATCTCCCGGTGTCAGTCCGGTTCCAGTGAGCGCACCGGAGCTCCGGTTTTCAGTCTGGTGGCGCGCGTTCACGGCTCACCGGTCTCAGTCTGCTCTCTCACGGGTGCCCTCTGTGAGTCCGCCCGCTCCCCCGTGCAGGTGGCTACCGCTTCCCGGCGCCCGAACGCGGCAGCTCCCTCCCCCTTCCGTTTATCTTCCGATATCTGTGCGCGGTTTCACGGCTCCCCGCTTCGTACCTCAGTACTGAGCTCTGGAGATGTTCATTTGTAGAGATCCAGATGCGTCTTCTGCGTCTCAGGCTGATTCCGTGTGTGTTCAGGCTGGTCTGGTACCTATCCAGCTCGACTCAGGGGACCGGCTGAAAAAGGGGTCCCCTACTCCTCCGCCAGCTTAACTCCTTTTTTTTTTTTTTTTAAGAAGAAAGAATTACCTCCCAACTTTGCAACTGTTCTTCAGAGAGCTCTTTTGCTCTATCCTTAGGAACTTAGGATATCCTAATTGTTTATATTTCTTCAAAGGTGGATAATATAAAGCCTGAAAGATTTTATTGCTCTGATAAGTAAGTCTTGAAGGACTAAAAGTGGCTTGAGGCTCAAACGCCAAGGTCCTGACTGGCTGGTGGTTGTGTTTCAGGCTATATCGTCTTCAGCGGGCCTCGTCGAGCCAATGGCATACAGGGCTTACGATTCATCATCCAGTCAGAAAAGCCACCTCACTACCTAGAGAGCAGAGTGGAAGCTTTCCTAATCACCATGGAGAAGTCCATAGAGGACATGACAGAAGAGGCTTTTCAAAAACACATTCAAGCTTTAGCCATCCGCCGACTAGACAAACCAAAGAAACTATCCGCAGAGTGTGCTAAATACTGGGGGGAAATCATCTCTCAGCAATACAATTTTGACAGAGGTAAGGCAAAATTAGGGCCCCCGACATTTATGGGTTATAAGTTTCACGCTTGAGGACACGGAGGCCATTCTACAAAATGGTACCCGTCTGGTAGGTGATGTTCTGGGCTAATTGGTGGGGGTGCGGAGTGCATCACTTCTAAAGAACCATTTTTTTATGTAATAACAGTTTTTATTAGAGACTTTATCTTTTTTTTCCTCCTCTAAAACTAGAGGTGGCTCTACCTGTATCTCATAGTAATGCAGTAATAATAAATCTGATTTCACTTTTTTGTGTTCAGTTAGTGTGCCCCTGAGGCGCAGAGCACAGATATGTAGATATCTGTCATCGTCTCCCCCCCCCCCCCCAACACTAAAAAAAGAAAAAGGAAAATGTGCAGATTGAACTCTCCTGAGATAAGTGCTGCCCTGAGGCACAGGGGTTTAAACATTTGCTTGCAGGGATCTCCGGAAATGTGTCAATGCCTTTACATTTGGGGCAGCTGTGCTCCCTGCAGTCTCCTGCTCATGGGCTTCCTTCTACAGCAGAGATGAACAGCGTGGGCCGCTAAGCCGCACTGGAAGTCAGGGGGCTGCTTGTGTTCTCATTCTGACACCAGCAAGCTGAAGGTCTTGGTCAAGACGCCTTTTGGGGGGCCTCTGTTTCCTGTATTTTAGCCATTGGTAATAGTACCTACCATTTCTTGACCATTTGCCATGTGGGTAACACCATGTTACTGTCATTCATCATTTTCCTCAGTTCTCACGACAGCCCCTTTCAGTAGTTATGAACCTCAGTTTCGAAATGAAGAAACAGGCTCAGAAAGATTGACATGACTAGCCTACAGATCCAGTAGCTCCTCAGTAGAGAGCCAGGATATCTTCTGAACTCTTCATTTGATATTTATCCCCTTACTACTCGCAGGCTTGGTGATCACTTAAAAACAGGGATACCGAAGAGCACCGAGTGAAGTATATTGTCATTTAATGTAGTATTCTGGGCTACCTGAGATGGAAATACTAGTGAATTATTGTTTGATTGCTTTTTCAGACAATACAGAAGTTGCATATTTAAAGACACTTACCAAGGAAGATATCATCAAATTCTACAAGGTAGGCTGAACTTACATGTTTAGGTTTTGACTCGTAAGCAAATATTATTTGTGCCGTGTCGTATGTTACTGCTTTGAACCTGCTGCCCTGCTTAGAGCTGCAGCCTCGGTCAGCTCGCCTTCTCAAGGGTTCTACCTGTGAAGCAGCAGCAGGAGCTTGTGTGGCTTCTGAATGAAGACCTGGGGGACTAGAGCTTCTAAACCTCAGTTTCCTTATTTACAAAATAGAGATTAATAGGAGTATTAATTGAAATGAGGTACATGAAGTGATTGGCACTTAGCATTTAATAAATGGTCTCTGTGGCTGTTACCTCTTCAGTAGTAATTCTCAGCCTCAGAGTTTTTTAAATGTTTTAATCAGAATGCTTTAAATCGGAATATGTTTTCCTCGTTGATATAAGTTTTAGTTGTGTTTATTTATTGCTTCAGACTGTTTGCTTTGTGAAGGTAGGTATCTGTTCCCAGTGGCTTATGAGAAAGGGTGATCATTTTCAGCTCTTTTTCGTTTCTAAGGCATTCGTTCAAGGCAGTATTAGTTCTGGGTGTTTAAAAAGAGTGATGTCCTAATATAACTTGCTCTAGTGTTGCCATAAGCAATGAGGATTTTTTTTCTTTCCCTCCACAAATTCTATTCATTTGAAATTACACGTAGTACCTAATTATTGAATTTGTAAGACTAGCAGTTATAAGACTGAGTCTTTCTTGTCTTAAAAAATGAGAGTTTTATTACCAAGCTTAAGCTAAGTCTACAACATCGTTTCCCTAGCTGTGTTCCATGGTAAACTAGTGTTCCCCAAGATATTAGTAGGGGCACCTACAAGAAAGGGTTTCATGACCATGTAAGTTTGGGAAAGACTGTACTCTTTATACTTGTTTTTGGAGAATCAGCAGTGTGTTATGTTAGCATTTTAAAAGTTCTAAGAAACCCCATAGTAAAGATTTCTTTAGCCTAGCATTTAATTTTGAGTAACAGAACTTTTTTTTTTTTTTTAATGATTTTATTTATTTATTTTTTTTTTTGGAGAGAGTGTGTGTGTGAGCAGGGGGAGGGGCAGAGGGAGAGAGAGAGAATCCCAAGCAGACTGAGCACAGAGCCCAACACAGCTCGATCTTATAATTCTGATATCATGACCTGAGCCGAAACCCGAGTCGGATGCTTAACCGAAAAAAAAGGATTCATGATAAATCACTTTAGGAAGTTTTGTTAGGGGGCACCTGGGTGGCTCAGTCATTTAGCGCCTGCCTTCAGCTCAGGTCGTGGTCCCAGGGTCCTGGGATCGAGCCCCGAGTGAGGCTCCCCGCTTAGGCGGAAGCCTGCTTCTCCCTCTCCCTCTGCCTGTACTTCCCTGGCTTGTGCTCTCTCTCTATCAAATCCATAAATAAAAACCTTTTTTTTTTTTTAAGAAAAAAAAAAGTTTCATTAGTCAGGAGCGCCTGTGTGGCTCAGTCGATTAAGCGTCCAACTCTTGGGTTTCAGCTCAGGTCATGATCTCAGGGTCCTGGGATGGAGCTCCACATTGGGCTCCCTGCTCAGCAGAGAGTCTCCTTCTCCCTCTGCCTCTCCCCCTGGTCGTGCTCTTTTCTCTCTCTCTCTTTCTCACTCTCAGATAAATAAATAAAATTTTTTTAAAAGATTTTATTTATTTATTTGACAGAGAGAGACAGCCAGCGAGAGAGGGAACACAAGCAGGGGGAGTGGGAGAGGAAGAAGCAGGCTCCCAGCGGAGGAGCCTGATGGTGGGGCTCGATCCCAGAATGCTGGGATCACGCCCTGAGCCAAAGGCAGACGCCCAACGACTGAGCCACCCAGGCTCCCCAGATAAATAGATAAATAAAATCTTAAAAAAAGAAAGAAAGGAAAGGGAAGGGGAAAGGAAAGAAAGAAGGAAGGGAGGGAATGAGGGGAAGGAAAGGAAAGGGGAAAGGGAAGAAAGATAGAGATTGTCCAAAGTTGGTTGGGAAATTGAGACTAATCTGAAACTGAAGAGGGAGTTACACTCTATTGATAAAGGTTGATAAGAGGGCAATGAAGGTTTAGGTGAAAAGGGATTGTGAATAGATCTTTGGAAGCAAACTTTACTCAAGAAACAATCTGAGACGATCTCAGATGAGGGACTGTGTGTTACTGGAGGCAAACCTGGGCTGAGCTCCTAAAAGAGGCTGGAAGGGCCAGCGCAGGCCCGTGGGCCATCCTGCCAGCTAGAGGGAGCCACGGTCGCATTTGTTGTGCAACATCATCAGGGTTTCCATTGCAGCTGCACAGGACCAGGCTTATAATAACTGGTCCATAAACAGTTATTTAGCTGATTTGGCTTTGTCGATGATCTCTCCCTCTGAGGGTATACTCAGGGGAAGCTTCATCAAAGCTTGTGTTTTCCCTTTGGAAAAGACAGATAATGGTCCAGCATTAAGGAAAAGTTCAAGAGACACTTTTCCATAGGATCTACCAACTCACCAGTCCTGGTGTTCATCGTATGACCTAGGGAAGTCCTTCATAGCAGCCTGGTGGAGTGGAGAGAACCAGCTTGCTTCTCTCATACCATCATTGTGAGCTGTGTGACTTCAGCAAGTCGTCCTACCTCCCTGTGTCTCATAGTCTGTGTCTCTAAAATCAGACCATTGTGACACTTAGCTTACAGGGAATCAAGTGTGCTGATGCAGGAGAGTGCCTGATGCAAGGTGGGACTCGACAAATGTTCGTTGCCTTTCTCTTTTGGTAGATGAGGAACCATGGTAGTGCCCTGGTGCAGAATCCAAGAAGGTTCTTAGAGGAGCAGGTTGTGCCCGTCCCTTGACTAAGCTCTGGCCATTGCCTCTGTAGTCACTAAAGATCAGCAGGGTGTAGCCCTGTGTCACACCCCGATGAGTACTAGGCTAGGTTTTCAATCCCAGCCCAGGTACTTATTAACTGTAGGAGTTTGAATACATCACTTAATCTCCGTGGACTCCATTTTCATTTGTAAAATGGGGTTAATAATAATTGCCTACCTTACCTAATCTTTGTAGAGTTTGAAGGAAATACTCAAGTGAGGGGAAACATCTCTCTGTTTCTCACTATGTGAGAGCTGATTCTTCATATATGTAAAAGAGTACTTCATTTTAAGTTCCTTAGTGGGCCAGAAGGGTGACCCTGCTCTTCCTTCTCCCCAGGAAATGTTGGCAGTAGATGCCCCAAGGAGACATAAGGTATCAGTCCATGTTCTTGCCAGAGAAATGGATTCTTGTAAGTATTGAATACTGACTTTTGTTAAAGTATAGTTTAAGGCACAGGATGGCTGTCCCTTGCCGTCGGCACATCCCTTAACAGAGCACCAGAGAGTAAAGAGGTAGAGAAGGGGACTAATTGGAGGCAGGGTCTGCTCTATCAAAGCAAAAATAAGGGGCAGAGGGAAATGAGGCAGTGAAGGAGAGAGCCAGCATTAGGTGGCACAGTGCCAAGCTGGTCACAACTTTTCAAGAAAACACAGCTAGTTACTAGTAGGACATCTTTGGAGAAGCTATGTGGGACCACTGCATGCAGTTTATCTGTTCAGTCCTTCCCATCTTCTGTCTCTGAGTTGCCAAGGTTTACCCCACAACCATTAGCTCCCATGGCCTTCTGGGTTGTTTTACTGGATCCTTTCTGGTGGTCACACCCTCAGGGTCCAGTGAGGCCAGGCATGGGCACCAAAGTTGCTGTGGGCAAGGCTTTATAGCCACAGTAACATCATGAACCATCACTGGGGACAGTCGGGATAGGAGGTAGGACCAGCAGTCGATGTCTGGGGAGCAGACAGCCTGAGAGGATATGGGCCTGGTACAGTTTCTTAATGAGCCAAGTCCAGTTTCATTTTTTTTTTTTTAAGTTGCTCTTGTATGCCGGTATTATTAAGTAACTTTCATTTTCTTCTAGGTCCTGTGGTTGGAGAGTTCCCATGTCAAAATGATATAAATTTGTCACAAGCACCAGCCCTGCCACAAGTAAGAAATGCAGATGTCATCTTAGATTGCATGGTTAGAGGACTTCCTACTTGGAAGGCGCTTGTTCATCAGGACACATAAGACTCGAGGTTTCAGGTCACCAGGTGTTTGAGCCCCTGCTTTACATTCCCCGTAAAGGCCAGGTCACCATTCTGACAGCTCCCAGGGGTCATGCCTTTGTCATCTGTGGAAAGACTCGGCCTCTGACCTTGTTTGCCTTTGCTTCTAGTTGAACAATTATGTTGCTCTGCAGCGAGTTATCTCCAGCCACGTCTGTACCTAGCCCCTTCCATGGTGCCAGAGTATTCGAATCATCTGGAAAGGCTGGCACTTACTGGCAGCCCCTGCCTCGTGCTGGAGACTTGCGTGCTAGCTCTGTGTCCTAGCCCTTGCGTGGCCAGAGGAAAGCCAAGGGTCTTCTTTCTGGCGCTGGGTCCCACTCAGACACTCCCCATAGGTTTGCATAGACCCTCCCGCCTTGCTGAATCAGGAAGATCAGATCGTAATGTGGGGGGCAGAAACTAGTGTGTATGTTAAAAAAAAAAAAAAAGTCAATGTCCTAGTCAGTCTGCTTTTTCAGACTATAAACACTAAGAGAACTTTTTTTCTTTGCAGCCTGAAGTGATTCAGAACATGACTGAGTTCAAGCGTGGTTTGCCACTGTTTCCCCTTGTGAAACCACATATTAACTTCATGGCTGCAAAACTCTGAAGAATCCTCAATGGGGGGAAAGTGCGGGTGGACGCATCCCCGAGTCTTCAGGGGCTCGGAAAACAACCTCGGCCACTTGAATAGTTTCTGGTTCACTATTAGAGAGACAGGGAAAAAAAGGAGTTTGTCAAATGTCATTATGTAGAAATATTAAAAATCCAAAGTAATGAGATTACAAAATCTTATAGATGTAGAATATTTTTAAATACATGCCTCTTAAATATTTTAAGATTTTTCTTTTCATTACTAAGAGGAATTTCCCTCCTATAACAGTACTTAAAATGATGAATGATATTCCTATAGACTCCTCCCTTCCCTACTCTGTAAAATAGTCACTTGTCAGAAGACAATATGTTAGGTTGTTTTTTTTTTTTTCTAAAAGCCTCCTAGGTTGACAGAAAAGGCTTTAAAACCTTTAGAAAGGTAATACCTTTTTAAAAACTGATTCTCAGATTTACTTTCTACTTGGTGGTTTCATGTAAATCAATGGGGAACATTAACATTTGGCAGATAATGAACAAAGCAAAGTAATTTCTTTTATTAGTGAAATTGCTGATTATATAAGGCATGGTTTTAATCTTTTTATAAAATTTGAACATATTTTTTATTCAAACTAGTAAAATGCTGGAAAACCCTACACACCCTACTTATTTACTCTAGAAATACAGACTTACCTTACATCAATTTTGTCCCAAACTGAATTTCTCAGGATTACTGTGATTTCTTTCTTTCTGATTGAATTATATTGACATTCTTGTTCACAGTTGGTTTGCAGTGTTCCATCAGTTTTTACCTTTTCCCATCAATAACATTTATTGTATTTATTTAATGAGTACAAATAGGGTCAACTTCAGATCCCACTGAGTGTGTGACATGCTTTTCCAGCATCAGCTTTATAAACACTTGTAACTTTTTACTACCATAATAATTGCAGTCAGTATGTGAACCAAAATATTTGCCCCATTATGAATTTAAAAGACAACAAGTACAAAGCCACCTTTTTGAAGGTATAAAAAATAAAGCCTTGATTCTTAAATAGTGTGATCTCCAGAAGACTCTAAAAATCCCTTTTTGCTACCAGTCTAATACTGCCTTAAGTGTTAAGTTATTTTTTGAATATATAAATATAAACATACAAACACAGATGAAGACTGGAGTGGACTTTTAAAAACTATTTTTTTCATGAGATACTATTTTAGATGAAATTGTTACTGTAGATTTAACAGCTGTTTTGAAATATTTACTGTTATTAAAACTTGCTTCAAGAGAAATTGTGAATATCCTTCCATGCACAGGCACTAGTAAACAGTACGTGGCCCAGTTGTTCACTAACTCAGGCAAAGTACAGAATGGCATATTCTCAGATGACATCTTACCTCTACGTGAGTGGTTTGGCCAGGACTTCTTTCCGTAGAGTCATGTCTTTTCGCACCTTAGGTTTTCACATTCGCCATTTCCCAGATAATCTATATTTGGGGCAAGAATGATATAATCACAACTGCGGAGGCTGCTTTAGAAAGCGGGGCTCCATTTCTACTGTCAGATAAATGTGGTGCTGTACCCGTCTTTTTACCCCGACCTTCAGGAGCTTCCTTGTGGGAAGCCTGTCTTCGTCCATCAGAAGGCGTGTGAGCCGTCACCTCCTTCTGGTTTTATGCATTTGTAGACTATGCAGCTTTTCATCAAACTGCAAATATATACAAGAGGGATCTAAAATTAGCCCTGAGTATTGAAATCCACCACTGTAAGAGTAAATAACCCACCTACCTTTTCTGTGGAAAATTATGTGCTATTGAGTCATTTTTAGCTCTTTTTAAAAAAAAATGGGTGAAATTTAACAGTGTCATTTTTATGAGAAAGTCACATGAAGAAATGGGAAAGGAATCTCATGTAGTCTTCCAGGAGCCTGTGGTTGTTGTTCGGGGTGTCCCAGCATTGTCTGGTTTCCAAGGGGGATCGAGAGCTGCTGTTGAATCACTCAGGCAAACTAATGGATTCATTGAAATGGGTCCAAGCTGCAGTCCATGAGCAATAACAGACTACCCCAGATACTGCTGTTTACTCAGTGCTTAGTAAATGAGATTTGTGGGAAACAAACTAAGTTATTAGTTACTTAGGACTTTTTTAAAAAGTCTTCTTTTGGCCTAGTTGATGTGGAAGGGAGAGCATGTGACACAGCCAGTATGGCAGAGTGCTGGGGTAATCCTGTTTACAATAAATTGCCTGAATTTAACCTCTGGCGTTTGCATTTGTATTATTTTTACAGTTTTAGTGGTCAGCCTACCTCTCAACATCCCAATTTGACAATATTTCTTGCTTTCATTATTCCTAATGCAGAAAGCAGTGAATTGGTTTTTAAAAAAAAAATTTTTTTTTTAATGTATCTGGGTGACAGTGATTTAGCCAAATGGGTCAGTTTCACACTCATGAGAGTAGATCGCTTTTGTCAAAGGAATCTTGGCGTGAGAAGCTGAGCTCCTTGCTGTGCGTATTGTCACTGACCCCAAGCCCAGAAAGATTTGTCCTTGGCATTACAGGGAGAAAAACAAAAAGGGTAGAAAAACATTTCCTCTACAGCTAGTTTTGCATCTTCTCACCACATCTCCAGCATCGGGTTAGGCAGATATCTTGTCCACTCCCTGGCTTCTGACACCCTGCCAAGATAATCTTTCTACTAACGTGGTTGCCAGCTGGCTCACATGGGCATTTCAAGAGGAAATGTGCTCATACCTCAGTTTGCAGCTAGACAATGGTGCGGCCCACGCAGTCAGCACTGTGCTCAGGGATGATGCAGCAGGCCTCTCCGGAGGCCCAGGGCAGCCCCAGGTTTTGTGGCATGGGGCAGTTTTCCCCTCTCACGGTGCATAGGGGAATCATGTGAGCTTCCTACCATATTCTCTAATAGAGCTTCGCAGAATGTTTAGGTCTATGGTGAAAACCAAGGATTCTCACACACTCACCTCCCCTTTGTAGGGGCGGTTCCTGCCCTCCTAATCCTCCCTGGCAGGGCCTCCGACCAGTCGGCTCCTGGATCCCAGGTATTCTGTGCTGCCTGTAGATGAAGTTGATTGCCCTTGTCAACCCGAGGCTCCTTGTGGCAGCGCCTGTTGGAACGCTGAATTGCTGCTATTCTCACCCAAGGCCAGCTCTTCAAAGATACCATATCATTTGGGACCACTCATGCCCTAAGAGAACATTAACCTCACAAAGTACTTTTCTAGATTACAGACCACCCTCAGAGACATCTTCCACAATCAACTTTTGACACAGAAGGACAGTGGTTAAAATTACCTTCGTCATGCCAGTGTTTCAGGGTGGGAATAGGCTCAGAAAGGCTAAGCAGTTGGCCCAGGACCGTGTTAGGAAGCACAGATTTAAATCTCCACTCTGATCTTTCAACTCGAGACCTCATTGTTCCCTGTGGATTTCCTATAATAAGACCTACCAAGTTCATGAATGTACTTGTGGAACAAAGTAGAAAAGCATTTGCTTTTGCATTTGTATGAAACTTCACCTTTTCACACGTGCCATTTTAGTCTCCCAACCTTTGCCCGGCTTGGAGGGAGTGAGGTCAGATCTCACAGCGGAGGTATGTCCCGTCCACGGTGGTTTCCACTCCGCTGGGCTGTCTTGCGGCCAGTAAGAACTGCCTGCAGGATCCCTGTGTTTCGGTTAATCCAGACCATTGCCTCCTGGCCTGCTAAACGCTTGAATCAACGCAGGCCCTCCTTTCCGGTGCCCCTGGAGTGGTGAGAGTCTCTGGGATCCTTAAAGAAATTGAGGAAAGGAGTGCCAGGAAGAGTCCAGCTCACCTGTGACCCCAGCACTAAGAGACAACCGCGTTTAGATCATGGTTTCTTTGCAGTCTTCTTCCTGTGCATATGGGATGGGGTCAGATATTCGGTGTTGGAACTTCTTCCTTCAATGGTCTATATTGAAATTTTTCCACGTAAATACTCTTGAGGTACAAAATGTGATTTTGTTTTTGTTGTTGGGTGTTTGGTGTCATGTACTGTCGTTTGTTTATCGAATCCTCTTTGTAGGATGTTTAGGTTGTTTTCAAACTTTGTTGCGTGATAAAGCTTCTTGTGCTGAATATGAGTGTGGTTTTCTGGTTATTTCTTTAAATTGCTGGGTTATAGAATATGAATATATCATTTAACATTTTTCAAAAAATTTTACATCTTTAGAAAAGTGAAAATAGTATAATAAATTCCCATGTCTTCACCGGTTTTATGTCTGCTACGTATTGCTCCCTCCCTCCTTTAAGTAGGTCGCAGACATCATGACTCCTTACCCCTAAATTGGCCATCAAGTCTCTCCTAATAACAAAGGCAATGTGTAGTAAGGAATTTGGCCTCACCCAAAGGAAGGACCCGCCTTTGTCCCCTTTGTCTTTAGGTAAACTTGACAAATGAGATAAATTTCTTGAAAGACACAAATTACCAAAACAGACATGAAAAGAAATAGTTTGAATATTCCTGTATCTGTTTAAGAAATTGAATTACTCTTCTTCCCACAAAGAAAATTCTAGGCCCAGATGGCTTCACTGGTAAATTCTATCATACATTTAAGTATGAAATTATACTATCGTATGTAATATTTTAGAAAACAGGAGGGAACCGTATTAAAATATTAGCAATATGAATCCAGCAATGTGTAAAAAGGAATTTTTGTACAGTTGATTTTTAAATATTATACAAACCTTACTTGACAAAGTGGGGTTTTCTCAGGAATGCAAGGTTGGTATAATATTTGAAAATCAATTAGTATTATTTACCATAATAACAAAATTGAGAAACCATGGGATCACTTTACAAAGTTGAGTAAAAGCATTTTACAAGATTCATAAAAGCTCTCAGCAAATGAATAGAAGGGAACTTTTTCAACATAATAAAGGGACTTATAAAATACCTAGTGGTAACATATTTAAGGGTTTACTGTTGAACACTCCCCCCACCCGCAAGATCTGCACCGAGATGAGGATGTATGTATGCTCTTACCACTATTCGAACTTGTATTTGAGGTACTAGTCAGTACAGTAGATTGGAAAGGCTGAAGTACAACTGTCTATTCACAAATGACATGAGCACGTACAAAAAAAAATCCTAAGGACTAAAAAAATGCTGCGACTAATAATTAACAAGGTTTCAGGAGATAAATCAACATTAAATCAATTGCATCTCTATATACTGTCAACAAAAATCAAATATAATTTTCCATAACTCCAAAAATTAAGTAGGGTTAAATCTTTTTAAATGGGGAAAAGCTATACACTGAAAATTTCAAAACATTACTGAAAGTTTTAAAAGACCTGAATGAAAGGATATTTGTGTCATATCCAAGGATTGGAATACAGGATTTTTTGGCAGATATTTATGAATTGATTTCGAAATTTACATGGACATACAAAGAATCTTGAATAGCTAAAATAATTCTGGAAAAGAAGAACACAGTCTGATAGCAAATCTTATATAAAACTATAGTAATCAAGGGGCACGTGGGTGGCTCTGTCAGTTAAGTGTCCTACTCTTGATTTTGGCTCAGGTCATGATCTCAGGGCCGTGGGATTGAACCCCACATCAGGCTCTGCACTCAGTGGGGAGTCTGCTTGAGATTCTCTCCCTTTCCTTCTGCCCTTCCTCCCCACTCTCGCAAAATAAATAAATTTACAAAACCCACTATAGTAATCCAGATAGTGTGGTATTGGCCTAAGGATAGATAGAGATCAATGGAGGAGAATAGAGTCCACAAGTAGATCCCCAGGTTGATTTTAATTGACTTGACAAAAATGCCATGGTAATCCAGTGAGGGGAAAAACAGTCTTCAACGAATGCTTCAAAATCAACTAGATAGCCTTGGGCAGGGGGGGGGGGGGAACTGAACCTCAACTCTAACCCCACAGTATATACGAAACTCAAAAAAGATTTAAACAAAAACTAAACCTATACAATTTCTAGGGGGAAACAAAATATTTTTGAAGTTTGGTAGACAAAAGTTTCTTAGAGTGCAAAAGGCACTAACCACCAAATTTTCAAGTTTAAAAATGCCTATTGTTTAAAAGATACCCATAGGGACACCTAGGTGGCTAAGTCGGTTAAGTGTCTGCCTTTGACTCAGGTCATGATCTCAGGGTCCTGGGATCGAGCCCCATATCAAGCTCCCTGCTCAGTGCGGAGTCTGTTTCTCCCTCTCCCTCTGCTGCTCTCCCTGCTTGTGTTCTCTCTCTCTCTGTCTAAATAAATAAAATATTTTAAAAAATAAAGTAAAAGATACCCATAAAGAAAAAAAGCTGCAGACTTGGAGACAATATCTGCATCACTTAAATCAGACAAAGGACTTATAAGAATACATAGGGGCACCTGGCTGGCTCCATCACTACTTTGGAGCAAGATAAAAGCAGCTTAGCTATTTGATCTGTGCCTACTGCGGTCACAATAATTGCAGTTTAATCAAGATGGCCATTTCCCAGGACGCCTGGGTGGCTCAGTTGGTTTAGCATTGGACTATTGATTTCTGCTCAGGTCATGATCTCAGGGTTGTGAGATCAAGCCCCTGAGAGGCTCTGTGCTGGGCACGGAGCCTGCTTAAGATTCTCTTCCTCCCTCTCCCTGCCCACCAAAAAAGATGGTCATTTTCCTTCCTCTGTGTGTGTGTGTGTGTGTGTGTGTGTGTGTGTGTGTTTTAAAGAGAGGGAGGGAAGGAGAGAGAATACCAAGCAGGCTCGTGTGTGTGTGTGTGTGTGTGTGTGTGTGTGTGTGTGTGTTTTAAAGAGAGGGAGGGAAGGAGAGAGAATACCAAGCAGGCTCGTGTGTGTGTGTGTGTGTGTGTGTGTGTGTGTGTGTGTTTTAAAGAGAGGGAGGGAAGGAGAGAGAATACCAAGCAGGCTCCATACCCAGCGTGGAGCCCCATGTGGGGCTCGATCTCACAACCTGGAGATCATGACCTGAGCCAACATCAAGACTCAGATGCTTAACCAGTTGAGCCACCCAGGCACCCCTCTGTGTATTTTGTAAGGCATAGAGGCTATCAGTCTATTACCTTTGGCCAAATCCCCAAAAGTGACCAGAATGGTGACTAGATGAATTTTACTGGTTAATCTGATTCTTCAAAGCCTTTATTATGGGTGACTAGCACCAGTTTTGAACCAGTATCTGAACTCTGTCTCAACATTTCACACACCCTAATTTCCCGAAACATGGACCTCATTAAGGAAATTTAGGCTTTTTTTTTTAAGATTTTATTTATTTGACAGAGAGAGAGACAGCCAGCAAGAGAGGGAACACAAGCAGGGGGAGTGGGAGAGGAAGAAGCAGGCTCATAGCGGAAGAGCCTGATGTGGGACTCGATCCCATAACGCCAGGATCACGCCCTGAGCCGGAGGCAGACGCTTAACCGCTGTGCCACCCAGGCGCCCCAAGGAAATTTAGGCTTTGCTTAGACTTGTTTCATCGCCAGAGGCTAAACTTCCATAAATGTGAGCCTTCATTATGGCTTTCTGAACCTAAGGCTTGAGCTAGCATAGCCTAACCTAATTAATAGTTAAAAGCTTGGTTAGTTTGGTCCTTTGATTCTAAAAGACTTTTTATATGTAGGTGGGGTCTCTGGCTGACTCAGTAGGTAGAACATGTGACTCTTGATCTCAGGGTCGTGAGTTCAAGTTCCACGTTGGGTGGAGAGATTAGAATACTTAAAAACAAAATCTTAGAAAAAATGATAGATACGTTCAATGTGCAACTAAAGAGCAAGAGAAGCAATAAAAATTAAAGCTGCAGTGCACGCCTCTTCCATATGCATCAGAATGGCCCAAACTGAAAGACTAACAATCGCAAGTGATGGTAAGCAGCTGCGTCTCACGCCTGGCTGCGGAAGTGTAAGTTGGTGCAACCACTTCGGGAGAACTGTCTGGCAGTATCTCCTAAAGCTGTCTGTCCCTCCTGATGACTACATCTGTTAACAATTCAAAACATTACTATCTGTGGAAAATGTTTTGGGAAGCACTGCCCTAGGTCCTTGCTACTCAAAGTATGGGTATCACCTGGGAATTTGCTAAAAATGCAAGAATCTTGGGCCCTACCCCAGAATACTGGAGCAAATCTGCCTCTTAACAAGAAGCCCAGGTGAGTCATATGTACAATGAAGTTTGAGGAGCACTGCCAGTGACCTCTCATCAATTAAAACTCTCCCACTGGAGTGAAAAATACAAGGGAGATTTAATTTTTACAAAACTATTTTTGAATATCCTGGGTTTTTTTTAAAACTTTTTTTATTGCACAAAATGGTATACAGTTCAATGAATTATCACTAAGTGAACACACCTATGTAGTGACAAGTCAGGGCAAAGAAATAAAGTACCTACCTACCTTTTTTTTTAAGATTTTATTTTTAAGTATTCTAATCTCTCCGCCCAACGTGGAACTTGAACTCATGACCCTGAGATCAAGAGTCACATGTTCTACCTACTGAGTCAGCCAGAGACCCCACCCACATATCTTTAAAAAGTCCTGCTGCCTGGATCCTTTCCCAGACCTGATTGAAGCGGTCTGGGAGGGACCTGGGCATCCAGACAGTTTACAAGCACCACTGGCCTGAGAACCACGGCTGACGTTGCAAAGACGAGGTTGTCCGCCAGATGGAGACAAAGCACTTCTCTGTGGCAAAGGCTCCCCACACACAAAACCCATTCTCTGACTACATCTGTAACCAAATTCCAATTTCTGTCATGTACCGAGCAGGGCAAACATGTGGGAAGATAGGTAAAATTATCCATGGTACTGTTGCTTGCCAACCACAGATATTCTTGCCCCCGCTGGGGAAAATTCCAGGAACCAATTTAAAAAATAACGTGTGGCTAAAAATATATCCTATTCACCCAACCACCTGAGCTAGCATCTGGAAATATTTTCTAACCTTTTCCTAGCTCGCTTTGATAAAGTAGACCATATAAATTAACATCAAGACTGCAAATTAAAAAGGATGGGACTATAATAGAGTGGACATTTTTGAAATATGATCACTCCAAAAACTATGCAAATAGAAATTGACATCAGTATGAGCAAATTAGCTTAAGATATGCTCACTGGATTTTAGGAAATATACAGATATGATAATGTAACATACATTTATTCTGAAGTCTGAAATACTTGGTTCGTAGTTTTCAGCTTTCAGCTCTCCCATCTCTAAGCTCTGTCATAGAAGCTGTAGAAGATACAGGCTTGATCTCTGTCCTCTTGTAGCTGCAGATGGTCAGTGAGATGTAGGTAAAAGCCACTTGGGAGGGCTTCCCATCCAGAATAAAATGGCAAAGACGTAGTACAAGAAATTATTTTTCTCCCTTGTCCCCCCTTCCTCCTGCCCCCATTTTCTTAGAGACACAAAACTTGGAGGTGAAATAACCATCACTGTCCATGAGATGGCAAGTATGAGGACAAAGCCAGTGTAAGTAAGGAGGACAGGCTGGAGGAGCCCAGATCCTTCCTTGAAGAACATTATCTGAACTTCTAAATGCATAGTTTGACATATCACCTGGTTATAGGGTAATTTCAACAGACTGATGCTGGAAAATCCAGGGTGTCCCATCACTCTGCTTGACACAGCCTGTGGTTTCTGCAGGGTACGCACCAGATCAAAGCACACAGAATAGCGCTGTGGCCGAACACAGTCAACAGAATAGAAGCAATGCACCAATGAGTAATAGACAACAGGTGTTTTACATTGACACAGGCCTAAGTTGGTCCTAAGGGTAGATGGCAAACAGGGATATCTAATTGGGAAAAGAACTAGAAAAGAGTAAGGTTTCTACATTTTGATTAAGCAGAGTGACATTTTGCTGTTTGATGGCCAGGGTATTCAGGATGATTGCTGTCCTGTGGTCCATAGGAGGATTTTGTGGAAGAGAATTTCGCAGAATACAGGGGCTGTTTAAAGAACCCAGGAGAACTGAGATGGCAAAATGGGGGTAAGATACGCATATGATGTTGTCTTGGAAAGGTCATAAAGGCAAAGGGGGCCCCTCCCTGGGGCACAACCTAGAAAGGTGTCCCTGAGTTGTGTCATATGTCGGCTCTGAGGGGGTGGGGACGGTGCACTTCTAAAAGGCAAAGGTAACCGACTATGAAGTAGGAGGAAGTAAATCCCTTTATTATCCCTTTATTATTTTTTTTAGAGAGAGAGAGAGCTCACATGAGTGGGGGGGGCGGAGGAGGTATCGGGGGGAGGGACAGAGAGAGAGGGAGAGAGAATCTTAAGCTGGAGCCTGATGCGTGGCTCAATCTCAGGACCCTGAGATCATGACCTGAGCCCAAATCAAGATTGGGACCCTTAACTGACTGAGCCACCCAGGTGCTCCCCTAAATCCCTCTAAATGTTGAATTTCATTAGGGTTCACTCCGGATACTCTTCTCACTTCCATGCCTTAAAAAAAAAAAAGACTTTGAGAGAGGACAAGCGGCGGGGGGGGGGGGGCAGAGGGAGAGGCAGACTCCCCCCTGAGCAGGGAGCTGGTCAAAGTCCACACCGAACTCAATCCCAGGACCCTGAGACCATGACCCGAACCGAAGTCAGACGCTTCACTGACTGAACCACCCAGGTGCCTTCTCACTTCCATGCTTTTATCACTTGCTGGAAACTCTCACATCTTTATTTTCAAACCTTTTCTGCCCCCCATGATTCCTGCTGCCTCCTGATTATCCACACCTGGGTTTTTGCGCTGTCATTTTAGACTCACCATGGCCAGAAAGGAACTCGTTACATTGGTGTCTTTGTCCTTCGTGTTCCCTTTCTCGTTCTCTGTCTGCATTTTGACAACTACTTACTGCGCCGCTGGGTCTGCGCCCGTGGCCGTGCCAGCGCCGGAGCCGCGAGGGCCTGCGTACCCAGAGGCGCGGCTGCCACGGAGCCGACACGCACCCAGTAAGGACATTGTTCCATCTGTGAGGACAAAGGGACGGACACAGGGTGTCATCTGAGATTAGGGGAACTTCATGTCTCCTTTAGCAAAATTTTTACCCACCCGGTCACCCAGGCTAGAAAACTGGGCTCTGTCCTTTCCTTTCCCTCTTACATTCATTCTCAACCAGCCACGTCTTGCCTCTGTGGCCTTGTCAATATTTCTCAAGCCCAGATCCTCTTTCCCTTCCTCATTAGCCTCGTGAGACTGTCTCCATCTTCTATGTGGACCATGCATGACTCTTTGATGCCAGACTTTGTACACTGTCTCCCTTGCCCTGCACTCCACCCCATCCCTTCCCAGCCTGCCTCCAGTCATCTTTCTCCAAAACCTCTATCTGACCGTGCTGCTTTTCTGCCTAAAGCTTTTCTAGAGGTTTCCCTATTTATGTCAAAAATCAACCTACTTTTTTTTAATTAACAGATTTTATTTTGGGAGGAATAGTTTTAGGTTCATAGAAAAACTGGGCAGAAAGTACAGATTCCAAAATACCCCATTTTACCCCCCAACACAAGTTACTTTATTATTAACTTCTCACATTAGTGTACATTTGTTATAATTGATGAATCGGTATTGATTCATTATTATTAACTGAAGTCTATAGTTAACATTAGGGCTCACTCTTTTGTGTTGTAAATCCTTTGTACAAAAGGTTTTTGTACAAACACGTGTCCATTATTACAAAACCAAACAGAATAGTTTCATTACCTTAAAAATCCCATATTCTGCCTATTCATCTATCCCTCGCCCAGAACCTCTGTCAACCACTGATCATTTTCTGTCTCCATAGTTTTGCCTTTTCCAGAGTGTCATAGTAAGGATAACACAATACATGGTCTTCAGAATGGCTTCTTTCACCTAACAATATACATTTACATTTCTTTCAAGTCTTTTTTTGGCTTGATAGTTCATTTCTTTCTATTGCTGAATAATCCATTGTTGGACGTACCACAGTATATGCACTCACCTACTAAAGGACATCTTTGTTGCTTTTAAATTTGGGGAATTATGAGTAAGACTGCAGTAAATGTGCACGTGCAGGTTTCTGTGTGGAATGAGTTTTCATCCGGGGAACTACCAAGGAGCATGATGGCAGGATCATATGGCAAAACTATGTTTAGCTCTGTAAGCAACTACCAATCTGTCTTCCAAAGTGACTGTACTATTTCACATTCCCTCCAGCAATGAATGAGAGCTCCTTTGGCTCTATTTTCAGGCCAGCATTTGGGATTGTCAGTATTTGGATTTCAGACATCCTAATGGATGTATAGTGGTATCTCATTGTTTTAATTTGCAATTCCCTAATGACATTTGATGTTGAGCATATTTTAACCCACTATTTGCCATCTTTGGTGTCTGTTCAAATGTTTTGTCCACTTTTTAATAAGGTTGTTTGTTTCCTCATTACTGAGTTTTAAGAGTTCTTTGCATAATTTGGCTACAAGTCCTTTACCAGATAAGTGTTTTTGCAAATATTTTCTCCCAGCCTATAGATTGTCATTTCATTCTCCTAATGGTGTCTTTCACAGAACAGAGGTTTTTAATTTTTTAAAAAGATTTTATTTATTTGAGAGAGAGACAGAGAGAGAGCCAGAACTCTCTCTGAGCAGGGGGGTAGGGCAGGGGGGAAGGGCAGAGGGATCAAGTGTGACACAGGGCTTGATCCCAGGACCCTTTAGCATCAGTCTGTTGATATTCACAAAGTAACTTGCTAGGATTTTGATTGGGATTGTGATGAATCCATAGATCAAGTTGGGAAGAACTGATATCTTGACAATATGAGTCTTCTTGTCCATGAATATGGACTATCTTTCCATTTATTTAGAACTTCCTTGATTTCTTTCATCAAAGTTTTATAGTTTTCCTCATGTAGATTTTGTACATATTTTTATAATATGTATAATCCAACCCTATGTTGTCTACAAGAGACTTATTTTGGATTCAAAGACACAAAGAGGATGACAGTTAATGGAAGGAAAAGATATTCCATGCAAATAGTAACCAAAAGAGAGCTAGGTTTGCTATTTTATTGTAAGACAAAATTGATTATAAGTCAAAAAAAGTTATGAGACAAAAAAGAATATTATTTACTTATAAAGTTTTGATTCACCAAGAATATGTAACAATTTTAAATATATGCACATCTAATAGCATAGCCCCAAAATATATGAAGTAAAAACGGACAGAACTGAAGGGGAATATGCAACTACAATGACGGTTATTTTAATATCCCATTTTCAATAATGGATAGAACAACCAGACAGAAGATCAATAAGGAAAGAGAGGACTATAAACCAATTAGACTTAAGGGACGTATACAAAACATCTCATCCGACAATGGCAGAATATACATTTGTCTCAAGTACAAACAGAACATTCTCCAGAATAGACCATATGTTAGTTCACAGGTCAAATCTTAATAAATTTAAAAAGGTTGACATCATACAGAATATCTTTTCTGATCACAATGGAATGAAATTGAAAATCACTAACAGAAGAAAAAGTGGAAAACTCACATATATGTGGAAATTGAACAACATACGCTTAAGCAACCAATGGGTTGAAAAAGAGATCACAATGGGAAATTAGAAAATACTATGAGGCAAATGGAAATGAAAATCTAATATACCAAAAATTATGGGATACAGCACAGCAATGCTGGGGGGGATTAATAGTTATAAATGCATACATTAACAAAGAAGAAAGATCTTAGATCAATCACCTAACTATAGACCTTAAACAATTAGAAAAAGAAGAGCAAACTAAACCCAAAGGTAACAGAAGGAAGGAAATAATAACAATTACAGAGGAGATAAGTGAAATGAGAATAGAAAAATAGAAAAAAATTAACAAATCCAAAATTTGGTCCTTTAAAAAGATCAACAGGATTTGTGGGCACAGAGCTGTTCATAACATTCCTTTGTTATCCTTTTAATGTCTGTGGGGTCAGTAGTAATGGCCTCTTTTTCATTTCTATTAGTCATTTGTGTCCTCTCTCTTTTTCTTGGAAAAGAACCGGTAGCTAGGCTAGAGGTTTATTGATTTTACTGATCATTTCAAAGAATCAACTTTTGGTTTCTTTGATTTTCTCTATTAATCTCGTGTCTTCAATTTCACTGAAAAAACAGAAATCTCTGCTCCAATTTTTAAAAATTTCCTTTCTTCCATTTCCTTTGGATTTAATTTGCTCTTCTTTTCTAGTTTATTAAGATGGGACTTAGATGATAATTTTCGATTTTTTTTCCTAATAGATGCCTTCAATGCTATAAATGTCCCTCCAAGCACTGCTTTTGTTGCATCCCAGATTTTGTAAGTTGTATTTTCATTTTCATTTAGTTGAAAACATTTTTAAATTTCTTTTGAGACCTCTTCTTTCACCCATGTGTTATTTAGAAGTATGTTGCTTCATCTTTTAATAACAGGCCTGCTGGTTCTGTCCATTTCTGATAGAGGAGTGCTGGAGTCTCCAACTTTAACAGTGAATTGGTTTCTTTCTCCTTGCAGTTCTACCCAATCTTGGCTCATGTATTTGGGTGCTCTGTTGTGAGGTTCACTCACATTAAAGATTGTTATGTCTTTTTAGTGAATGGACTCCCTTTTCCTTATGTAATGCCCCTCTTTATCCCTGATCATTTTCCTTGCCCTGCCCTGGGCCACTGTAGACTCTGGCGTGGGAAGACTCTCCATCGCTTTGTGAAGGAATGGACCATCCCTCTTTTTCTGAGGTTGTTGTAGATGACCTGCTGTCATCGACAGAGGAACAGCCAGGAACCGGTCATGAAATGTCAAGCATCAGTGTCAGAACTCCGGGCCTTTTCCGCATCAACACCCACTCCCGCGGTGGTCTCTCGCCTTGGCTTAATACTCTGAACGTTCTGCAAGACCACCTGCAGTTCTGCCCAGAGTCTAAGGTCTTTTCACCCTGAGTAGGCAACTTGCAAATGAATTTTTCGTTGTGTAAAGTCTCCTGGCGCTTCATCGCCTCTTACAGCTCCGCCACACTTGGCTGCCCTGCGTTCGCAGTCCTGGGCGCTGGGGCTCAGAACTGCGGCCGCGAGGACGTCCACAGCCGGGCGTGGGGCGGGCGGGTTCGGAACCGGCCTCGCGCCCATCGCGGCGGTTAAGGATATTGCGGTACGTTAGGAAACCGCGGTTGGAAAGCCAGTCACCCTGTGGATTTCCATCAGAAATCATTTCATTACTGCGGGACTGGATCTTATTTTGGGTACCTATCTTGCAATCTATTTGATATTGGGGGGAAGAGATTGAATTTTTAAAATGTATTCTTTTTGCCAAAAAAGTGAGAATAACTAGTTCCCAGTAATGAGTCTGCCAGTCCAGATCTGTGGGTGGCGGCTTGATGTGATTTACAGAGGCGCTGAGCTCTTCAAGCACTGGAGCGGGGCTTAGACTTTGGAGCGGACAGATGCGTTTGAATTCTGGTCATTTATTACTTGTGCTATCTTAATGCCAATTTCTTCCTCTTTAAAGGATTGCTCAACTAGGTCTGTGCAAAGGGCCAATGGATCCTGGTGAATAATAGTGGATTATTATCAAGTTAATCAGATGGTCACCCCAAGTTGGCTGCTGTTTCAGATGTCTTTTCATTGCTGAAACAGATGGACACATTCCTTGGTGCCTGGAATACCTAAGTTGGCTATAATTCACCCCTGAACGTTTGCTTATGCACATAAGTAACACTTGTCCTTGTAAAGAATTCAAAACATAAATCAGAAGAAGGTCAAGGCAGTCTGAATGCTGCACCCTAAATTAACCAGCGGGATTCAGGGAGCCTAGTGGACAAGGGAGCCAGGGGGTCCCACCATCTGTCAGTAGCTCACTTGGTCCCCTGTTTTTCAGCACAGCTTACTGCCTGCATGGGGAGCCTGGGGCCCTGAAGTCCAGAGTGTTGTTGGACGAACATTTCCAGAGTAAACCTGGGGTCTTCTGCCAGACAGGAGCGGATATGGGCTTCTGACCACCCTGTATTCACACTTCCAGGGGCTCCCCGGACATTTCACCCACGTGCCCTCCGACTCACGATGCCTCCAGTTCAGAGCTTGAGAGGGACCCGTGGCAAGAGGGCGGTTGCTCACAGCAGCTCTGCCTCTGGGGGCTGGGGCTTCGCTCATGTTCACTCAAGAGTCACTCCGCCCACATCTGCAGACTTGCTCCCCAAGGTTCTTGCTCTGTCTCTCTGCCACTTCTATTTACCCTCGCGGCTTGACCTTTCAATCCAACCCCTTTACTATTATTTCAGTGGAGTTATAGGAGGGAGTGGAGGTAGATGTCCATGTTCATTTTTTGATGATTAGTGGAAAGTGTCTCAAAATTTTTACATTTTAATGCATTATTTAAGCTTCATTTAGTGTCCTAGACCCCTTAGAGCAAAGTCACTATTTTGCTGTGTGTGTGTGTGTGTGTGTGTGTGTGTGTGTGTGTGTCGAGGATCAGAGGGCATCAGTACTAGACTCGGATCCTTAGTTGAGCCTTAATTTTATGCTATTAATCACAGATTGAATCTCCCTTATTCCCTTCCCCTCATATAGTTTTAAAATCTGTTCTTTCACATATTGACATAAAATCTATGTCAAAGTTTATTTCTTTCCAGGAACAAATAGAACCTTCCTTGCCTGGAACTTAAAATGTTTCCAGAAGACAGTAGGACCTCTTCTTTTTTTGTTAAACATGTTTTTGTCCCACTTTAAGAAAAACTAAACCCTAAAAACTAAGAAGACCTTGTAAAGAAAACAAAATTTACCAAAGCTCTCACAGATGGAGGGTTGTAAAAATAAATCTATAATCATTTCCATTTTTATTCTCCATTTCCTTCTGATAGGACTTTAGAGTAGTTACTTAAGTCCATTTATGTTTGTCATCCAAACAAACAGAATCAACCAATGTTAAGTGCCAGTTTTATTCAAATACAGTTGTTTGTTCAATCCAGATTCTCTTGGGTATAAGTAATAGAAACTTATCTCAAACTAACTGGAATTGAAAAGGTAATTTGCTTGAATACCTGGAAATTCCAAGGGTTTACTCAGCTCTAGTAAGAGCTGAATCCAGGGGGGTGTCAAATGATATTGTCAGGATTTGAGTGTTTGTCATATCACAAATATTGTTTTATAAAAGTTTTATATGCTGTTGACAATATTTAAACAATTATCTGAACAAGTGTTTTCATTTAAGGTGGTTCCCTCAGGACATTGATTTTTCTCTTGGATTTTCCTTCTGGTAGTGTGGATCCGAGCCACAGAAGGAAATCAGTCCGGTAATTTTATAACCCTAGGACATTTGCTGGTCCCCATCTGATAGACTTTTCTTCTGGATAATTGTGTGTGTATTCTTTTAAGTCTGCTCAGCATCTGCAAGCCCTTGTGTGTTTGCTGTGTCCCCAGCCTTATTAGTCATAGTGGGATGCAGAGGCTGATGACAATGACAAACGCTTGCTTCCCCAGATTCCCTTGCAGCGATCACATGGTCAAGTGCCTTGCATGGACTCAGGAGCGGGAGCCTGTGACTCAAAGAGGTAGGGACTGGGAGCCTCTACTTGGATTGAGTTCCTACAGCAGTCGAGGCAGCGGGATTGGGGTGGGATGGAGGCAGGGCGCAGTGCTAGAGACGTGGATGGTGCGAACTGCAGGGCCTTTAGCTTGCTGCTTCTGCTGCTGGTGGGGACACCCGCCCGCGACGAGCTGTGCCGGGTGGTAGTGGACACTGACCCTGTGTTCCAGAGAGCCTGGCTCTCCATGCGCATTGGCAATGTGGCGATCTACTCAATATCATTATCATAAATTCCTTTCCTGTCGAGATCAAGCTGAGTTGGTTTCTGTCGCTTACAATGGAGACCGTGAACTGAGGGCCTTCTCTTCCTCGGTGCTACCTCTCCTTTCACTCTATACTTATTAATTTGCATCTTAGATGACTTCTTTTGGACTCTGCTGCTTGGCTCTTCTGATATTAGCTGGAAGAGGGGGTCCGGGAGAAGAGACAGAAGAGGACGGAAGGCCCTCCTGGGCCTGGGAGGCAGAGAGAGCCGGGCCGGAGGCCCCTCGGAAGTCATGCCCTGCTGGCTAATTCCACAGGTACGAGCTGCCGGACACAGGGACGCGCTCCTCTTCACTTTGCTTCCATAATCCTGGTCCTGTCCACCATCACCAGTCCCCTGGATGATGGCAATATTTCCTGGTGTTCCCTACTTCTGCCCCAGTCCCCAAACACTTTACCAAACACAGGGATCCTGTTAAAACAGTCAGTCAGTTTGGAGCACCTGGGTGGCTCAATTGGTTAAGAGAACGACTCCTGATTTCAGCCCAGGTTATGATCTCAGGGTTGTGAGATCGAGTGCCACAATCGGGCTCTGCACTGGGCCTAGAGCCTGCTTAAGATTCTCCCTCTCCCCCGCCCCCTAAAAAACCCAACAACAAATCAGTCAGCTTATGTCAGTTCTCTGTGAAAATACCAATGTCTCCCCATTCCTCTCAGATTAAAAGTCGTACAGAGGCCTAAAGTTTCCCTCCCCCACCCAAACATTCTTTTTACTATGTGTTTGATCCTGGGGAAAAATTAAGTGCAAGAGGGTTGCTGGGCGGTGGGGAGGGGGCCCTGGCTGGGGTTCCCCTGGCCCCACACCTGTCGGGAGCCAAGCCATGCCCTCCTGGACCCACTGGAGCATCTGGACAGTTCACAGGGCAGGAATAGGCAGTAGAGGGAAGAGGAACCCTAGATCTGAGCCTTGTCTCACGAACAGAAACAGCAGAGAAATAAATTGAGGGCTCCAGTGGCCACCACCGGCCAGCACCCGTAACCATCCAGCAGTGAGGCTGGCAGACAGGGAGCCACTTTGCCCTGCTTGTCCCCAGCCCAAGGATGGACCCCATTGTCGGGAAGTGACAGCTAGGGAGACAGATTGATGAGGTAGCAGGTGGGGTGAGACAAGGTCACTGTGGTGGAACTAGAGAGTGTCCAGATCAGTGCAAACCAAGGGGAAGAGGATGACGGGCAGTGGGTGCTTTCAGACAAAGTCTCTCCTAGAGTGGAGAATGCTCAGTGTCCCTGTCACTGCAGAGACAGATAACCCAGTGGACCCCAGAGGAGCCCTGCAGTCAGTCCCCTCCACACTCCAAGACCTGGAGGGCGGTGGGGAAGGTGATGGCACAGGCTGAAGGAAGGGGACAAGTACCCCTTTCATAGCACCTTGTGGAGAAGTGCCTGGCTCTGGGGAAGGAGGGAGGGCGGAGGGCTTGGGGCGGAAGGTGGCCAGAGCCCCCCAGCCACACCTCTGCAGCCCCAGAGCAGTGCCAGCCCACCATAGGGGAGGAGGGGCTGGTGGTCTGCCTGGAGGGAAGATGGGGAGAACAGGGTAGGAGTGGAATGGGCCTGGGGAGGCCCTGAGAGGGCTCCAGCCCCGACCACCACTGGCAGGAAGGCGCGCAGCTCGCACTGGAGCAGGGAGGACAGGTGGCCGCTGGCGCGACAGCCAGCAGTCCGCACCGGGGAGCCTTCCTTCTGCCCCGGGAAGCTTCCCCCCGCCCTGGCTGCTGGAGGCTCCGCCTAACGCGGTGAGGGTGGCGTCGGGGCGGCGCAGCCGGGCTCCCACAGCCTCGCGTGCTCTCCCTGCCGCTGTGTCTGTCCCCCTACAGGGCCGGCAGGAGCCGTGTCGCCGGCGGTGGTGTGGCCGTCCCCTCCAGTCCTCCGAGGTCGTGGAGGCGCGGGGGCGCTGTCGGGTGGAGCGGCGGCCGCCTCCCGCAGCAGCTCGGGGCCCCCACGGAGCTGTCACCTCCGTCCTCTCGGTCACCGCCGTCACCTCCGTCCTCCACCTGCAGCGCGGCCGCCTGCAGCTCCTTCTCTCGGCGTCACCGGCTCCGTCGCCACCATGGAGCGCTGGTGTCGTCCCTCGGCCTTTGCGCTCGGGCTCATTCGGGTTCCTGTCGGCGACCGTCGGACAAATATTCTGCCTGTAGATTCGAAATGGAACCGCCCGAAGACGCTTCCAGGGGCCGTGCGGCCGCAGGCAGAGGCCGGGGTCTGGCCGAGGGCGGAACCTTCGGGTCTGGCACCTGCCGGGCGGCCAGCGGGGGGCGCTCCCTGTGGCCACGCGGGGCTCCACCTCCCGGGGACCGGGTGGGTAGAGGGGAGGCCGCAGGCGCCTGCTGGGGGCGCTGTGCCGGGCGGTGGCTCCTCACAAGCACTCTGCAAGGGCGCAGCCCAGAGGCCTGACCCGGCCTTGGGTTCCCGGTTCAGGGGCCTGGGGGCCGGTGGCAGAAGCAGGGGCCGGGGGCCGGGGCCCCGGCTGGCTTAGGCTGTCTTTGCCGTTGTGCATGGAGGCCTGGCCGAGGCTGGTTCTCTCCCAAAGTGAGGAATTCCTGCTCTGATTTGTGCTGCTGGAGAGGCTGGTGATGGCAGCGGGGACGGGGCGGTCTTCCCCTCAGACGGGTAGAGGGCTGGCAGGCACGCGGGCTGCGCTGTTGCCTGGTCGTCCTCGGGAGCTGCGTGGCTCCTCGCAGCGGTCCTGGAGCAGCAGTGAGGGTGGGAAGGGCTTGCGCTTGGCAGAGAAGGTGCTGGCCCTGGGCGGTCGGAGGGGAGCTGCTGTTGGGTGGGTCAGCTGAAGGCGCGGGCTTCAGGGAGCGCGGTCACCCTCGGGTCTCTTAGAACCCAGGAGCGGAGATGCGCCATTGCCTCACGGCCTTTCTGGCCTCTGAGTCCCCGATCTCTCCTTCCCAAACCGCGTGCAGTCCGCCGGGGGTCCTTGTAGCCACAGACTGGCTCCTCGCAGGCCTTTGGGCCGTCGGATTCATGACCCCCGCAATCCGTGGAGCCTCCCCAGGATCCTCCACCTGCCGCTCTCACTGGGGTGGCAACGAGCAATGTCTCAAGCAGATTTCCACGTTCCACGGGTGAGAATGGAATGTGATCTATTCTGCCCGGTACCGGCCCCCACGGCTCCTTGAAGTTCCGTCCCTTAAAAGGCAGGAATGTGTGGACCAGTGTGGTAGGATGACTCCCTCTGGGTCTCCTCTGGGCGAGCTGGGGCAGCACGAGGGCCGGCCACAGACGGCGTCCGGCTTGTTGGAAAAGGCGAATTTGCTGCTGAAGCCAGAGTTTGCGATCGTGATGTTCCCGTCAGCTTCCAAGAGCAGGTTTTCCGCCTTCAAGTCTCTATGGACAGCGCGGCTCCGGGTCGGTGTGCACCGCGGCCACCGTGGGATGGAACTTGCCTCAGCCTCGTCCCTTCCCTGCTGCCACGAGCCACTGGCTGCTCGACCCCCCTCCGCCGCCAGCGCCCTCCCTCACGAGGCCTCGTCCAGTACTTCCCTGTGTTGGGGTGACCGGCGCCTTCCTGATTCCTGCTTTGCGGGGAAGTCTCCGGAGGCAGGAGGAGTTCTGCCGCGTCTCACCCGTGATCTTCGCGGCCTTCGCCTTCCCGGCCAGGAGGTGCTGGGCCAACCTCCCCGCAGCTGAGTCACGCTTGCCAGTGGCCTGGACGAGACCGCTGGCAGTACGAGTGAGTGTCCCCTCAGCAGAGGTGGCTGAGAGGCTCCGCAGCTGTTGGCCCTGCTGCGCTGGGAGTCAAGGTGTGCCAAGGTCGGCTTACATTTGGGAAAAGCTGGGGAGAGGCTTGGTCCAAGTCACCTCAAAAGAAAATCAGTTCAAAGTTCACCTGAGGAACTGATCTTTGGAATCAAAACACAATGCCAGACAAAAAGCAAATATCAACAAACTATAATTGAGTGAAAAACTGTAAAAAATGATAAAAGTAAAAATAAAAGAAAAATGAGAAAAACAAAAGAATAGGGTGGTGGGGGTAACCCAACAACCAAAACAGACCAAAGTGCCAAGGAGGAAACAAGCTAACTTTGGTCAGAGTCCTTCAGGTCGCTGAAAAGCAGCTTCCTGAGCTACAAAGAATGATAACCTAAGCCCAACTAAGGATTTATTTGGTTGTTGGAATTTCAAAAACAATAGTTCCGTATGAGGTTATAGGAAGAAACAGACCTATCAACAAGGTTGGCTGGGGATTACCCACAGTGGTCTTATCCCTTTCAGGCCCAAGTGAGACCCTTTACTCTCTCAAAATTATTGAGACCCCAAAGAGCTTTTTGTTTATATGGGTCATGGCTATCGATATTTAACTTATTAGAAATTAAAACCTGCAGGATGCTTCAGTGCCTTTTTATTTCTAGATTGAAAAGCTGTGCTAATTTTGGCTTTTAAAGAGCTTATAATGTCTACATTTAAAATATTCAACCCTTTAAATGATTCCAAAATGATACCACAACTTAACTGGCATCATGATCCTGTGTAAGAATGTTCTGTTGGGTAAGATACAATAAGGTCCCTTATCAACATTCGTAATGCTGAGGCGAAGAGAGCTGTCCTCGTATTTTCATTTCTTGTTTACAGTTTTGCCCTGTTTCTTTGGAGTAGATGCTCACCCAGGAGCCAGAGAACTCGCCATGCCGGTTTCAGCGTCTGGAACCCTAGAGGTTGCAGCTGTGAGCTGAGCAGGCACGTCTTCTTTCTTTTTCAGGCAACAATCCCCGTGCTCCGTGTTGCTCTTATTCAGCGTGGGATGGGGGAGAGGGGCGTCTGCGTGGAGGACCTGCCATTGCTCACCGTGGAGGGGGGAACCAAGATGCCCCTGCATGATTTTTAAACATTTTATTGAAGCATACTATACAGAAAAGTGCACACATCGTCAGTGTGCGGCTTGGTGGCTGTCCACACATCGAACACACGCACTTAACTAGCATCCAGATCAGGAAACAGGACATCACCAGTTCGTCCCCAAGCCCCATCCTCCTTTCCAGTCCCTTTCTCCACAGCGGTGTCTTCCCACGGCATAGATGAGTTTTGCTTGTTTTCGAACTTTGCATAAACGGAATCACAGTATTCTTTGTGTCTGCTTCCTTTGCTCACTGTTTTTGTGAGATCCATCTGCGTGGTCTACTTTGTTAATCTAAATGCTGTAGAGTCGCCCTCGTTTACCCTTTTCACAGTTACTGGGCATTTGGGTCGTTCTCAGCCGCCGGCTGTTAAGGATGGTGCTGCTCTGGACTTTGTTCCAGGCTTTGGTGGACATCTACATGGCTTTCTGTTGGACATATACCTAGAAATGGAACTGATTGCTTAAGAGGTATGTGTGTCTCTAGTGTCAGTACACGCCGCATATGTACCGATTTACACGCATCAATACTAATTCCTAGTGTTGCCTGGCTTTTAATTTTAACCTTTCTGTGGGCGTGTGGTGGTGTAGCATTGTGGTTTGAATTTGCATTTCCCTGATGATGAAGTAGAGCACCTTTTTATATGCTCATTGGCCATTTCCTTTCCTGTGAAGGGCTTGTTCCAAGTCTTCTGCCCATTTTTCTATTGGGTTGCCTGCAGTTTTCTTACTGGTTTCTAAGTATTCTGATACAGTTTGGGTATGGATTCTTTGTTGGCTCTGTAGCCTTACCCTCCCCCCACTCATCCCTGTGGCTCTGATGCCATCTCCTGCTCTTTTACCCATTGATCATCCCCTTCCCGCCATTGACTTCTTATTCCTTGAACATGCCCTGCCAGGCACACTCTCGCTCTACACTGGCTTCCATTTCTGCCTGGAATGTTCTTTCCCAGAGATCCACATGGGTCTCTTCCCCATCTCCTTCAAGTCTTTGTTCCACCATCCCCTTCTTGGTGACGACTTCCCTGATTTACATATGTGGTCTCACAATATCCTTCATACATTGTATCTGCCACCCTTATCCATCACTTAAAAAAAGAAAAGCTTTCTACCAACAGAATTTTCAAACATACACAAAATTAGAATAGTATATAAAGGCCTTTCCTCATGTATCTATTATTCAGCATCAATAATTAGCATCATTTTTGCAATCTTTATTTTGTCCATAACTACTTCAGTCTGCATCTTTAATAGATAAGTACTTTTTTGGGGAACAGTCACCACACCATTATCAAATCTAACAAAATTAATAGTATCATACAATGTTAGCCCATATTCAAATTTCTCAGTTGTCTCAGAAATGTTTTGTTCTAGTTGATATGTTTGAATTAAGGTCCGAAGTATGTACATCGCTTTAAATTGTTTCCATGGCAATATTACCATCCAAAATACTATACATTTTCCATATTCATTTGCTTATTGTCAGTCTCTCCCAACTGAGCATCAGCTGTAAGAGAGTAGGATTTTTGTTTTGTTCTTTGCTAATTCTTCAGCACTTAGTAGGCTTGAATAAATGTAGAATGAATGGATGGACAAAGTTGGCACTATTGGCCCAATAACCCCAAGAGTATTCTGTGTCACCCTGGTCGGATCTGTTCCTTTCCAGCTCTAAAACTTTGGACAACTTCATGAGCTTCAATTTTCTTATCTGTGAAATGGGCCTAATACCAACTTTGCAGAATTATTATGGCAATTAGACAAAGTATGTGTACAGGGTCTCACACCCAGTATGCTCTCAGTAAAGGTATTATGTTAACTGTAACTGCCTTTATAAGGCGTAAGCAGGTGAAGGGTGTGTATAAGGAATTTGGCCTTGCCAAAGAGGTCTGGCTTTTGTTTATGGTTCCTGGGAGGTAACCTTTAAACCCTTGGTATTTCCCAAGGGTTATTCATGGTAGGCCCCTTAGCTCACCCCTGATAATTTATGCTGAGGTGACTCCTCAGGGACTGCTTAGGCCAGGTGATATGAACCTGACCTCCAGGGAGTGGTGTGTGGCTGGAGTCTGAGCTCACAGCTCATGGGCAATTAGTCACTCATACCTCTGTAATAAGCTCCCAATAAAAACTCTAGACACTGAAGGGTGGGTGAGCTTCCCTGGCTGGCCAGACTCGGTGCATATTGCCACACATTGCTATCCATGCCAGGAAGGTAATGCATTTTGAGGACAATGGAAGCTTCACACTTGGAACCCTCTCGGGCTCTACCTTATGTGCCTCTCCTGGGTAATTTTGATCTGTATCCCTTTCCTGAAA
The DNA here is from genome assembly GCF_024610735.1 of Ursus americanus. Lineage (NCBI taxonomy): Eukaryota > Metazoa > Chordata > Mammalia > Carnivora > Ursidae > Ursus > Ursus americanus. The sequence goes on from NC_142132.1 coordinate 33,881,208, forward strand.
TAAATTGTAACTATGAGTATAATAGCTTTCAGTGAGTTCTCTGATTCCTTCAAGCAATTGTTGAACTTGAGGGTGGTTCTGGAAGCCTGAACCTGAAGGTGGTGTCAAGGCAAGCAGGACAGCCAGGTTCTAGTCCAGGCCCGCTAACAGGCTGTGTGAACTAGGACGAGCCATTTGGCCACAATGGCCTCAGTTTGCTCATCAGTTAAATGAGGAGGGTAAATAAAATTGTCTGTTGGTTTCTTTAAGGTCTGTTGTTAAATGAAGTTCTTTCCTTCTCAGGGAGTGTGTGTGTCTGTCTCTCACACACAAACACACACAGGTATGCAGAAACCACGTGAGAGGCCACAACACCTTTACTGTTAGGTGAAGACAACAAGAGACCATTTTCCTGGAGTAGTTGAGCTGACCTGATGAATTAACAAATCGCTTCTTCCCTGTTCCTGGAGAGAGTCAGCTGTGCTTGCTTCCTGGGTTGACAAATGTCTGCAGATGCTGGGCCTCCTGGGCCATCATGAGTTTCTTCAAGTGCCTCCTGAGGCCCTGCATGGAGGTTTGCCCCACACCAACCCTCCCAGCCCCACCCCCATATCTTCTCCCTCCCAGACTCCGGCTCATCCTCCACATCTCGCTTAAAGCCTGGAGGAGAGAGGGGTAGTTAGGGCTTCCCTGGGATCCCCCACTACTCCAGAGCCAGGCTTTAAGTCTTGCATATTCTAACACCTGCTACCAATCTTTGAGCACTTGTTACGGGTCAGGTAGAGTCTTTTCATAATTCACATCATTTCACATTCAGAGCTCTGAGGGAGAGAGATTATTATCCTGATTTTACAGATGAGGAACCTAAGGCCAGAGTGGTTAAGCAACGTGCCCAAACACAGATGAAAAAGTAGACATGATTCAAATATGGTGCATCCCAAAGTCTGAATCACTCATTCTGCTGTTTTCTGGGGCCTCTTTGACAATGGGATAGCAGACTTGAAATTGGGGCTGGTATGGTATGGTGGCTTGATTATGGCCCCAATTTTTCACCGCTCTGTATCCACACCTTGGGTAGTATCCTTCCCTAATGACTCTGAGTTTGGCCTCAGGAGGTGCTTTGGCCAATAGAATGTGGTGGCAGTGACCGGTATGTCAATTTCAAGCCTACAGCTGCAGAGTCCTTACATACTTGTGTTCTCTCTCACTTGGGTGTCTCTCACCATCTTCCAGAGAGGATAAGGAGCACAGGCGAAGCAGCCCACCCTAAACCAACCTAAACCAGGCTGCAAACCTGCCCAAATGTGGGAAAAAACTCAGCCACAATCAGCAGATCTCACAGCTGATAACTGTCGCAGAAATGAGCACAGTCAAAAAAAGAACCACCCAAATGACCTGTAGATTTGTGGGCAGCAATAAATTCTTACTGTTTTAAGCTATTGATTTTGGAGTGATTGGTTATGTTGCAATAACTAAAATACGAGGAAAACTTAGTTACGAGTTTCATCATTTTTTAGAGCAGAGAGAACTTCTAAAATCCTTAGTTCCTCTGATTTCTTCTCTGGCCCCTTAACACTCTCCTTCCCTGTGTTCCTTTATACCGTCTCTAACTCAAAAGTAACCCCGTCCTCACCCCACCCCCCAACCCCGCCTCGTCTTTGAGATGAACGTTCCAGTCTCTCTGTGCCCTACTTGTTAGCCTGCGTGTCCTTCCTGCTCCACAGTAGCTTGCCCTCCTCTCAGAAGCCCATGGTATAAGGGCTGCCTGGGTGTCACAGTCGGTTAACTGTCCAACGTTTGGTTTTAGCTCAGGTCGTGATCTCAGGGTTGTGAGATCAAGCCCCACATCAGGCTCCATGCTGAACACAGAGCCTGCTTTGGATTCTTTCTTCCTCTTCCTTTCCCCTCCTCATGCTCTCTCTCTCAAATAAATCTTTAAGAAAAAAAAAAGCCTGTGGTATTTCCTTCTTTTTAAGGCTCAATAATAGGCCACTGTATGTATATACCCTATTTTATTTATCCATCTACTGACGGACGTTTAAATGGACTCCATACGTTGCCTGTTGTGAGCAGTGCTGCAGTGAACACGGGAGCACAGACGCCTCTCTGAGATTCCACGGATGAGCCTGTGGACATGAAGTTACGTGAAATAAGCCAGTCATGGGGCACCTGGCGGCCTCAGTCAGTGGAGCGTGACTCTTAAACTCAGGGTCATAAGTTCAAGCCCACATTGGGCATGGAGCCTACTTAAAAAAATAAAAACGATTTACTTAAAAATAAGCCAGTCATAGGACAAATCCTGAATGACTCCACTTACTGAGGTACGTAAAACATAGTCAAACTGATAGAATCAGAGAGCACGGTGGAGGTTACCAGGTAATAACATCTCACTTCTGCAAGATGAATTTGCTCCGGAGCTGTGCCCTGCAGCATATGGTGCCGATGGTCCCCGATACCGCGTGATGCGCTTAAAAATTTGGTGAGAGGGTAGATCCGTGTTAAGAGTTCTTATCACCAAAACAAAACAAAGGGACACGAGGTGATGGTATGTCTATTACTTTGATTGTGGTGATGGTTTTGTGGGTGTCCCTATATGCCCACTCTCATCAAGTTGTATATTAAATATGTGCAACTTCTTTATATGCCAAATACACCTCAATGGAGCTGTTAAAAAAAAGCAGCAACAGCCCATGAAACAGGTGAAGCCAGTCCTTCGGGCACAACTGTAAGCTGTGGGCTTTGATTAAACTGGCCTGTTGCTCCACAGGAGACTGGTGAAGCTCGTTTCCCGTTCTCTAATCTCGCGTGTTGGGGAGACGAGGGCAGCTGCTGGAGAGGATACTGGAGTTCGAGGTGCAGAAGCTCAGGAAGAAAGGTAAGCCCCTCTCTCTCCTGGTGTTCAAGCCTGTGCCACGGTTCTGCATGCGGCCCCCGGAGGCCTGCTGGAAGGAAGCGCTGTTCTCGCCGCCCTGAAGGTAGCTAGCGGCCCAGGCCTCCGGAGCAAATCCAGCTTCCTCCCTGGCCCTGTAGTCTCTCCCATTCTTCCTGGGTCAAGGAACCACCGTTGCCTGGCGAGGCACCCTGGCCACGGGTTCCTGCGCTGTCCAACTGTTTTCTTCTGAGAGCTCTGAGCGGACGCAGAAAGTGACATCACATTTTAACGGGCGCCCTCCGGTTGCCGGTCTGCAAGGACGCAGGGCAGGGCGGCGAGACGGGTCAGGAGGTGACGGGTGGCGCCTTAGATGGGGCTTGGGTCGGGCGGGGCCCGCAGTGTGGTGAGATGGGGTTGGATTCTGGATATATTTTGGGAGGAGGGCCAGGGAGAGTTGCTGATGGATTAGCTGTGGGGACTAAAAGAAAAAGGCTTCAAGATTTGGGGACTGAACAACAGGAAAGGCAGAGATTAACGGTGGGGGTGGCGGGAGGAGGAGCAGGCTGGGATGAGAGGAGGAGACAAGGAGCTCCAACCACTGGACTGGGGATCCAGAAATCAAAGCCCTGATACCAGTTCTGCCACACAGGACACACAGCAGTTACCGATCATTTCTGCGGGCCAGACCCTCTTCTAAGCACTTGACACACATCTTCCCATCCTCCTCACCACTGCAGCCCCAGAAGGTAGATTTCTTCCTTGTTTTGCAGATGGCAGGAAATGGGCTCAAAGAGGTTAAGGGATATGCTGCCTGGGGGCACACAGCAGAAACGCCAGGACTCTAACCCCCTGTGTCTAACTGCAAAGCCCGAGCTCCCAGCTCCTGAGCGGGTGAAAACCGCCTCCTGAATCCTATATTCACTTTGACCTGCTGGGGTCTAATCAAGGGGCTAGTGGGGAAGTTCGTTATGTCCTGGCTCTGTAAACGTGCCTAACGGGGGCCTGTGCCTCCCTCTCTGAATGAGGACATGCGGTGCTGGCAGTCAGCGCACCGGCTTTGGGAAGCAGCTGCCCTGAAAAGCAGGGCGAGGAAAACGCCAAGATGACCCACATTCTCAGTTTGAGAATATTGTGATGTATTATGAATGGGTCCTTCTGAAGTTGGTTTGAACACGTAGCTAAATAATTCATTCTCTGATATGAGGCGTTTTGAAAGCTAGGCTCTGATGGAATAATATTATTTCTTGTGAATTGGAACATTCCATTAAATACGACATTACATTCTTTTCTGCCATCTCCAGCTTTCTCCTTGAGAAAAAAACAATCCTGAATTTTTCTGGAAAGCAGAGGCTCCCAAGCGCCCTCACAGGGGGTGTTTTGTCATTAATAAGCCAATCTTACTGGGAATAAGAGGAAAAACAGAATCTTGTTATGGGATTTTCACTCGCATATTAAGACCTGACCCTCCATAGGGACCTGAAGTGCTCAAGGCTCTGGTCTCTGAGCTGGGCCAGACCTCTGTGTGAATCCTGGATCAATGGCTTACTAGCCAGGGAACCTGTTACAGATGCAGGGACCATTTAGGAAACGTTTCCTGTTACAGATGCAGGGACCATTTAGGAAACGTTTCCCTTGTGAGTTACTTAAAAGTGCATTGTTTAATTTCCAAATATCTGTGGAATTGATAACTTTTCTACTGTGTTAGCTTTCTAACTTCATTCCGTTGTGGTCAAAAACCCTACTTCCTGCGATTTCAATCCTTTCATATTTATTGAGGCTTGCCTCTTTTCCTGTTGTTTTTATTCTGGAGAGTGTTCTGTGCTTGAAAAGAATGTATGTTCTGCTGTCATTGGGTGGAATATTCTATAACTGTCAGATCAAGCTGGAAAGCGCTGTCTGTATATCCTTCCTGATGTCCTGTCTAGTTGTTGTAGTTCTCGTTTCAGTTGTCAGCTTTTCCCCCCACATATTTTGAGTCTCTATTAGGAGGTGCGTAAACCATTGTAATCATCCTGTCTTCTCGATGTCATGACCCTTTCATTACGATGGTATATCTCCCTGTGTTTCTAGTATTATTTCTTAAATTTCATTTTGTTTGGCATTAGTACAGCTGTTCCAGTTCTCTTTTGGATCCTGTGTGCCTGGCATATCTTTTTCCATCCTTTCACTTTCAAATTATTTGTGTCTTTAAAACTACAATGTGTCTCTTCTATGGAGTGTGTAGTTGATCTTGCTTCGTTTTTAATCTATCCTGAGAATTCCTGTCTTTTGATTGTGATATTTAGTCTATTCATACTTAATGTAATTATTAATATAGTTGAATTTATAATCAGCCACCCGATTTTTTTTACTATTTGTTTTTTTAATAATTTTTATTTTGTTATATTAGTCACCATACAGTACATCCCCAGTTTTTGATGCAACGTTCGATGATTCATTATTTACTATTTGTTTTTTGTATGTATTATGTCTTGCTCATTTTCTGACTTTTGTATTAAATATTTCTGGCTTATCATGTTTTAATTCTTCTGTTGACTTTTTTTCCTGTCCATTTAAAAAATCTATTTCTTCAGATTGTTTTCTCAGTGGTTGCTCTAGGATGGTGGTTCCCAGCTAGGGCTGGTTTCCTCCCTCAACCTGGACATTTGGAAATATCTAGAGACCTTTTAATTTGCCACAACGGGGAGGGGGTGGGATGGGAGAATGCTACTAGCAGGAAGAGGCAGGAATGATGCCAAATAGCATACAGTGAAAGGGCAGCCCACTGCAAAGGAACAATCACCTGGCCCAAAATGTCAATAATGCCAACACCTACAATACACATCTTAATGTATCACGGTCTACTTACAATCAATACTGACTTAATTCTGGCAAAATACAGAAACTCTATTCCAGGGGCTTCTGGGTGGCTCAGTCAGTTAAGCGTCAGCCTTCGGCTCAGGTCAGGATCTCAGGATCCTGGGATCAAGCCCCGGATCGGGCTCCCTACTCAGGGGGGAGCCTGCTTCTCCCTCTCCCCCTGCTTGTGTTCCCTCTCTCACTGTCTCTCTCTCTCTGTGTCAAATAAATAAATAAATCTTTAAAAAGAAAAAAAAAACTTTATTCCAGTAAAGCTCATTTCCTCCCCCTCCACTGTGCTATTATTGTCATTTTTAATACAACTATATATATTATGAATCCAACATTACAGTGTTTTTATTTTTATTTTACTTATGCATTTTTTACATATTTTTATAATTCTTGGGTAACTTTATTGAAGTATAAGTTATGTCCCATAAAGTTTACCTGTTCAAAGTGTAGAATTCAATGGTTTTTTTATTATGTAATCATATTTTATAAGAAATTAAGAGGAGAACAGAAAAGCATTTATATTTATACACTTTTTTTTTTAAAGATTTTATTTATTTATTTGACAGAGATAGAGACAGCCAGCGAGAGAGGGAGCACAAGCAGGGGGAGTGGGAGAGGAAGAAGCAGGCTCACAGCGGAAGAGCCCGATGTGGGGCTCGATCCCACAACGCCGGGATCACGCCCTGAGCTGAAGGCAGACACTTAACCGCTGTGCCACCCAGGCGCCCCTATACACTTTTTAAAAAAAGGTTTCATTTATTTAATTGACAGAGACAGCCAGCGAGAGAGGGAACATGAGCAGGGGGAGTGGGAGAGGAAGAAGCAGGCTCATAGCGGAGGAGCCTGATGTGGGGCTCGATCCCAGACCGCCAGGATCACGCCCTGAGCCGTAGGCAGACGCTTAACGGCTGAGCCACCCAGGCGCCCCACATTTATACACTTTCTAATTTGCCCGTATATTTAATATTTTGGGAGCTCTTCATTTACTCTTGTGGATTCAAGTTACTACCTGTGTGATTTCCCATCAGCCTGAAGGACTTCCTTTAGTGTTTCTTTTTTTTTTTCTTTTTTTTTTAAAGATTTTATTTATTTATTTGACAGAGATAGAGACAGCCAGCGAGAGAGGGAACACAAGCAGGGGGAGTGGGAGAGGAAGAAGCAGGCTCATAGTGGAGGAGCCTGATGTGGGGCTCGATCCCATATCGCCAGGATCACGCCCTGAGCCGAAGGCAGACGCTTAACCGCTGTGCCACCCAGGCGCCCCTCCTTTAGTATTTCTTAAAATGCAGGTCTACTAGCAACAAATTCTCTCTAACGTTCTCTCTCTCTCTCTCTTTTTTTTAAATAATTTTTTATTATGTTATGTTAGTCAGCATACAGTACATCCTTAGTTTTTGATGTAAAGTTCCATGATTCATTGTTTGCGTATAACACCCAGTGTACCATGCAATACATGCCCTCCTTACTACCCATCACCAGCCTATCCCAGTCCCCCACCCCCCTCCCCCCTCCCCTCTGAAGCCCTCAGTTTGTTTCCCAGAGCCCATAGTCTATCATGGTTCATTCCCCCTTCTGTTTACCCCCCCTTCATTCTTCCCTTCCTTCTCCTACTGATCTTCCTGCTATTTCTTATGTTCCATAAATGAGTGAAACCATATGATAATTGTCTTTCTCTGCTTGACTTATTTCACTTAGCACAATCCCCTCCAGTCCCATCCATGTTGCTGCAAATGTTGGGTAATCGTTCTTTCTGATGGCTGAGTAATATTCCATTGTATATATGGACCACATCTTCTTAATCCATTCATCTGTTGAAGGGCATCTTGGCTCCTTCCACGATTTAGCTATTGTGGACAATGCTGCCATGAACATTGGGGTGCATCTGGCCCTTCTCTTCACTACATCTGTATCTTTGGGGTAAATACACAGTAGTGCTATGGCTGGGTCATAGGGTAGCTCAATTTTTAACTTTTTAAGGGACCTCCACACTGTTTTCCAGAGTGGCTGTACCAACTTGCATTCCCACCAACAGTGTAAGAGGGATCCGCTTTCTCCACATCCTCTCCAACATTTGTTGTTTCTTGCCTTGTCAATTTTTGCCATTCTAACTGGCGTAAGGTGGTATCTTAGTGTGGTTTTGATTTGAATTTCCTCCAACATTCTCTCTTTGGGAATGTCTTCCTTTTGTTTTCATTTTTTTTTAAAAGATTTTATTTATTTATTTGACAGAGATAGAGACAGCCAGCGAGAGAGGGGACACAAGCAGGGGGAGTGGGAGAGGAAGAAGCAGGCTCCCAGCGGAGGAGCCTGATGTGGGACTCGATCCCGTCACGCCGGGATCACGCCCTGAGCCGAAGGCAGACGGCTAACCGCTGTGCCACCCAGGCGCCCCTGTTTTCATTTTTAAAGAGTAATTTTGCTGAATCTCTAATTATTTGTTGACTTCTGTTTAGTACTTTACGGCACTTCACTGCCTTTTGGCCTTGTTTCTGATGATGTATTATGGTTCCTCTGTACACAGTGAATTTTTTTTCTCTTGTTACTTTCAACATTTTCCCTTTGTTTTGGCTTTGAGCAATTTGACTATGATGTGTCTAGATATGGATTTTTTTGTGTGCCTATTTTGGGGTTTGTTGAGCTTTTCCATAAAATTTGGAATGATTTCGGCCATTATTTCTTCAAATATTTTTTGTGCTATTCTCTCCTCTCCTGCTGGGACTCTCATTACACATAAGTTGATTTGTTTGAAGTTTTCCCCACAGGTCTTTGAGGTTCTATTCATATTTCTTCATTCTCTCCCCATCTTTGTTCATCAGATTGGATAATTTTTATTGATCTTTTAGTTCACTGATTCTGCCTCCTGCCCTCTCACATCTGTTGCTGGACCTATCCATTGAACCAAAAATTTCATTTGGGTTATTTTATTTTTCAACTCTAGAACTCCATTTGTTTTCATCTAGTTGATATTTTTTATCGATATTCACTATTCCCTGAATTCCTGTCATTATATTTTCTTTTAATTCTTTAAATGGTTTCCTTTAATACTTTGAGTATATTTAAAATCCTTGCTTTGAAATCTTCATCTGCTGGTATCAACATTTGGACTTATTCAGAGTTTCTATGGAGAGCTTTTTTCCCCCTTTGTGTGGAGCACATTTTCCTGTTTCTCTGTATCTCTCTCTCTCTCTCTCTTTTTTTTTTTTTGTCGAAAGCTAAAGAACATTTAATGTAATAGAATACCTAGAGATTCTGATTTTTTTTTCCTTGAGCACTTCTTTTAAATGCAGGGTTTTTTGTTGTTGTTGTTGTTGTTTGTTTTTATTTATTTTAATTTATTTATTTAAAGTAGGCTCCATGCCCAGTGTGGGGCTTGAACACATGACCTGAGCTCAAGAGTCACGTGCTGGGGCGCCTGGGTAGCTCAGTCTGTTAAATATCTACCTTCTGTTCAGGTCATGATCTCAGGGTCCTGGAATCTAACCCCCATAGGGCTCTCTGCTCAGCAGGTAGTCTGCTTCTCCCTCTCTGTCCTTCTCCCTCTGTGATCTCTCTCGCTCTTGCTCTCTCTCAAATAAGTAAATAAAATCTTTAAAAAAAAAAAGAGTCGCCTGCTCCCCTGACGGAGCTAGCCAGGTGCCCCTCCTGCGCACTTCTTTTAGTTTGTTTCTTTGTTTTGCTTTGGTTTGGTTTTAGTAACTTGCTTGGAACTGTTCTGCAGAATGTGCTTTTCTTACAGCACATGGCAACTGAAGTCTCCGCTCAGTGTTTTCATTCTGTTTTAGCCTGACTTCCTAAGGGAAGTCCCTGTGTCTACGTGGCTCAGCCCTTAGCCCTTGACTCAGGCAGACATTGTGTTTAAACACTTGGAGCTCCTAACAGTTTCACCCCCCACTGTTGGGTCGGTGGGCGGGCGCTCAGAGTTCAGGCAGTTCTTCTGTCTCAGCTTTTCCATTTCCCTGTGTCCTCTCTGGTTTTCCTGAACGTGTGTGTAGTTTCCCAGCCAACCAGAGAGATGTAGAGCTCTTATTTAGGCCTTTTATTGCTCTACGATTTCCGCAGGAAGACCTATGAGATTTCTGGCGGATCCAGCACTCGCCCCAACGGGGACCACAGCCGCGGGCAGCCGGAGGGGCACATTTTCTGTGTTCATTTTCTAGGGAGCTTGCTACTTTCATTGACGATGTTATCAGGCAGGGACTTTCCACTCTCCCTACCAACTCCAGTTTGCCCCGACTTGCAGCCAAGCCGTCCTGCCCTGGTTGAAACAAGGGCAGCTGTGAGCTGGTGGGCTGAAGCAGACTCCCGGTATTCTTATACGAAGTTGTAGACGGTTCTCTTGGAATAAATCCCTCTCAATGGGTTGTTTGCCTTTGGATGGTCTCCACAGCGTTGGCATGATTTGGTTTTGATAATTTTGTCCAGTTTTATTCTTGTGTTTTGGGAGGGAAGATTTGTCTACTTCATTCTGTCCTAGCTGGAATTCTAATTTCTGCCCATTTTAAAGTTTTTAATATCCGTGGTCTAACTTCTCTCAAAAAGGCTTTACCAGCAAGATTTTAAAGCACAAAAAGATAGATTAAAAAAAAAGATATTTATTTATTTATTTATTTATTTATTTATTTGAGAGAGAGCAAGAGTGAGAGATCACAAAGGGAGAGAGAGAAGTGGACTCCCTGCTGAGCAGAGAGCCCTATGTGGGGCTGATCCCAGGACCCTGTGATCATGACCTGAGCTGGAGACAGGCACTTAACTGAGCCGCCCAGGTGCCCCCAAAAGACAGACTTTTACATTTTATATTGGTCCTAGTTATCCAGATGTTGCCTAACACTAATGGGGACTTTTTACTTGGTTTTAGTAGTAAAACTCATGCTCTTTAATAGATTTAGCATTTTTTAAAGCTTTCATGGAGGATAAACAGAAATTGGAGAGTGACCTAAAGAGTTTCAAATAATTGCATATAAATATTCTTTGCCTCTTTCTTTACTTTTTCCCCTCCTTGGTGTGTATCTCCTCAGTTTCCATGGGAATATGGGTTTGGGAAGAAATCTCATCACATCGGCTTATGTTCCTAGCTTAGAGAGATAGGGACAGTGGGTAAGAAGTATCTTGAAAAGGGCATATCTGGCCCTACTAAGCTTTGGTGAAATGAATCCAGATTTCACAAGACAAACTGATTTGGTAGTTTGGTAGTAAAGATAATGCACACATAGTAATTTTTAAGATCTTATACAATACCAAAAAAATGAATGTATATGGTAAAGAGTCTTCCTTCCAACCCTGTCAGGTCCAGGTCCCCACCTCAGTGGCAACCAAGCTTACCAATTGTTTGCATTTTCTTTAAGACATATTCTATGTAGATTCAAGAATGTGAGTATGTGTATCCCTTTTTTACACAAAAAGTAACATTTAAAAAAATTTTTTGAAATAATTTCAGACTTAAAAATAAAATTGTAGGGGTGCTTAGCTGGCTTAGTCAGTGGAATGTGCAACTCTTGATCTTGAGGTTATGAGTTCGAGCCCCACATTGGGTGTAGAGATGGATTTTTTTAAAAAATCTTAAAAAAATAAAATTGTGTAAGTAGTACAAGAATTCCTGCATACCCTTTCTACAGCTCTCCCATGTGCTAACATCATCTATAAACACAAAACAGTTATCAAAACCAGGAAATTAGTATTGACACACTATTCATAATCTGACCTTATTCAAGTATTTCAGATGATCTCTTGAATTATATTTTTCTGGCCCAGGACCAAATTAAGGATTATACATTGCATTTAGTTTTCGTGTCTCCAAATTTTCTCCAGTTCTTTTCTCAGACTTTTTTTGTCTTTCATGATCTTGACACTTTTGAAAAAGCACTGTCCAGTGATTTATAGGGTATCTTTCAATTTGAGTTTATTTCATGTTTCCTCATGGTTACATTCAGGTTATACATTTAAAAAAAAAAAAGAATACCACAGAAGTTAATTTGTGTCCTTCTCATTGCATCATATCAGGAGGCATACGATGCCAATACATCCTATTACTAGTGATGTTCACTTTGAGCTGTTAGTTAAGTGGGATGCACCAGATTTCCCCACTGTAAAGTTACTATTTTCCCCTTTGCAATTAATAAGTGTCTTATAGAGAGATACTTTGAGACTATGTAAATATCCTGTTTCTATCATACGCTTACCCGCAAATTTTAGCATTGATAATCCTTGCTTGTAACAGTTATTACTATGGTATTTGCCAAGTGATGATTTTCTATTCAAGTCATCCCTTGTACATTTTTTAATTGGAATTCTACTGTAAGGAAAAACTTTCACTTTTCCTGCAATTTAAAGTTTATCCAACTATATAAACAAGGACTTATATTTTACTATGAGCAACAATCCACCACCATTATTATTAATTTCATTGCTCAAACTATACCAGATTTGGCCATTGGGAGCTCCTTCACATCATCTCCTGATTCATTCTTTGTTCTATTTTAAGTCCCCTAATAATTTTGATTAATGATTAGAATATCTTAAATTTACACTTGACAATTCCTTTTTTTAAAAGATTTATTTATTTATTAGAGAGAGAGAGAGAGCACACAAGCCAAGGGAGGGGCAGAGGGAGAGAATCTCAAGTAGACTCCCTGCTGAGTGCAGAGCCTCATGCCAGCTTGATCTTACAGCCCTGAGATCATGACCTGAGCTGAAACCAAGAGTTGGCGCTCAACCACCTGAGCCACCCAGGAGCCCCTACACTTCACAATTTCTAAAACAATTTCACAATTACGTCACATGATCCTTGTCAGATGAGGCTTATATTATTTCAGCACAAGGTAGAATTAATTTCCTGTGCCAACCAAACCTCATCAAGGATCTGCACCCATCTACCCCCAACCACAGTCCACTGAACTAGGGATGGATACTTTACTCAAACAGCCATTTCAAAGACCAGCTAATATTTTATACCCTGATGGACATGAAACAAGCAATCAGATGTTCTATTCTAGAGTCTACTTAAGAGACTGAAAGCATTATAGTTAGTTGTGGGGCACTCAGACTGGAAAATGAGGGGCTCCAAGAAAAAAGAAGGGAGGAACACAGGGAGAAGCAGAAACCATCCAAGAGACATGCTCACACTGCCCCCCAAAAGAGACAAGAAATATTGCCATGAAGCCCTGCTTCACCTTCCTTCCTGTGCTTGGCTTCTGTGTGATCCCTCCACCTTCCCACTGAGTATCTGCACACGCACATTTGACCTGGTGTGACTTGAGTAAACCTTGATTTCTTTAATTTAATTTATTTTAATTTAATTTAATTTAAATTTATTTGAGAGAGAGAGGAAGAGAGAGACAGAGACAGAGATAGCAGCAGAGAGCACAAGCAGGGAGGAGAGGGAGAAGCAGGCTCCTCGTTGAGCAGGGAGCCTGATGCGGGGCTCGATCCCAGGACCTGGGATCATGATCTGAGCCGAAGGCAGATGCTTAACTGACTGAGCCACCAAGGCACCTCTAAACCTTGATTTCTTATATCTAGAAGATTGTAGACTAGAACAAACCCATTCTAAAGTGGAAAGCCAGGCCTTGAGTATGTCCTGAATTCCACAGATGGTTGGCTATAGAACTAGGCCCCGAGTCCCAGACTGCTGCTCTGTTCTCAGCAAATCTCCAAAACAGCTTTCAAGGGTGGTATTTTAGAATACTTTTAAAGTTCTGATTCTGTTCCTCTAACTTAGGATGGAACAAGGAAATATGAAAAGCATTTTGGCCCATGCTCTGGGAATTTTCCTCTGCTAAATCTCATCATAAATGTTCTTCCAAAAGACAACCATGGATCATATTCATTATCAAGGTTCAGAGAGAAAAAATTGGTTTTAAAAATTTGATATGTCCGAGGCTCCTGTGTGGCTCAGTCAGTTAAGCGTCTGCCTTCGGCTCAGGTCATGATCCCAGGGTCCTGGGATTGAGCCCCGCATCTGGCTCCCTGTTCAGTGGGGAGTCTGACTCTCCATCTTCATCTGCCTTTCCCCTGTGCTCATGCTCGCTCTCTCTCTCAAATAAATAAATAAAATCTTCTAAAAATTTGATAGGTCCAAAATATTACTATATTAGTGATCTGGCAAGATAAAATTTTTAAAAGATTTTATTTATTTATTTGACAGAGAGAGAGACAGCCAGTGAGAGAGGGAACACAGGGGGAATGGGAGAGGAAGAAGCAGGCTCCCAGCAGAGGAGCCTGATGTGGGGCTCGATCCCAGGACTCTGGGATCACGCCCTGAGCCGAAGGCAGACAGTTAACAACTGAGCCACCCAGGCGCCCCAAGATAAATGTTTTGATTTCTAGTATTGCCAAAGATTGTCTCCCTAAGTGGAGTTTGACAGTCACTCAAACACCATAACTTTGTCTTACCACTTTCCTGCTTAGACTCACTGGCTTTCAAGCCATTTCTAATGAACATCCCCTGGTGCCTAGATCCGTTTGTCCTGCAATCCGATCTTGCATGCCTAAAAATACCTTTCTTTTATGTTTTACCCTGGCTTTTCAGATCTCCCTAGAGGTCTCTCATCTGGGCCCTTGCTTCTTGTCTAATTACCTCTGTCCCGGAACCTCTACCAGGCAATTCTCCCTCCCCCACATAATGCAAACTTTAACCCACTTCAGCATCCACTAATTGGAATTTTTTTCCTACCCTAGCCAGATAGGGATACTCTCAAAACCACATGCAAAGGGTACAGGCATTTTTGTCATGCTTCCCTACTCCCATATGTACCTCCTACTTGGAGAAACGATGCTCTGGAATTATACTACTGGGGATTATTACCTCCAGTCCTGAAGTCCTTTTGATCTTTCAGTATTTTTTGTTATGGATCTAATACTCCTGGGAGTGTAAATATCATACACGTTCACTACCCTGCAGTGCCATAGGACGGAACAAACTGAGCTCAGTGTTCTGATGGAGGGGTTCACATTGCGCCAGCTCCTCAGAGAGGACAAACATTGTAAATGTCATACAAAGAGCTGCAGTGAAATCAGCCATGGAAACCATGTAGCATAAATTAAAAATATCAGGGACAGAGTAAAAGTAACTGTCTCTCAGAGAGAAAATAAAAACCAAGGAAATCTGTTAATGCTTTGGTGACACTCAACCTAGGAACCTAGGACATTTCTGCTGGTGGTGTATCAATATTGGTCCTGCCTGTCCTCCTGGACCCATCCATACTTTTGACTCTTCTTTAGTCAAGTGATGTTTAGGCCATGGTTGGTTGAGGTTTCATTCTTGTTAGCTGATTTTTTTGAAAACGTGTCCAAATTAGAGCCATTCCTCCCTGGCAACCATTCAGCTTCTTTTCCTTGTTCTCACTCTGGCCTCAGCTCTTCTCCTCCGTGCTGCCTCTTCTCTTGCTTGATTCAGAATTTGTAGAAGAGAATTCTTAGGGGGGGGATGCATAAGAGTCACCAGAGTCCCAAGAAAGGTAGTCAGATTTGGTTGCAAGTAACAAAAACTCAACCCAAACTGGTTTAAGCAACAAAGGGAATGTATTGGTTCACCTGTCTAAAAAGTCCAGGGGAAATTCTGACTTCAAAGCCACTTGATTCAGAGCCTCAAACAAGGTTATTTGAGCCTGGCCTCCCTTTATCTCTCAGCTCTGCCTGCCTCTGAGTTGGCCCTATTAAAATGAAGGACCTCACCTCACACCTCCCAGCCCCATCCTTGGTTCACACTGGATCATCTTACAGTCAGTGGTCAGGAAGTTGAGATAAGTTAGATGCCCCAGAGCAGGGCCAGCCTTGCCCAAATCTGAGAATGGAGAGGAATGGCTCTCCTCATAAGAATCAGGGTGCATTTTTGCATTGGGGAATGAAGCTAACAGGAAAACAACAACAGATGCCCACTGTATAGGCTTAGAAGCAATAAGCCCACCCTAGGACAGTGATTTCCAAGCTGTAATCCATGGGATGACTATCAGATTCACCTGTGCTCTTGTTTTTTGTTTTGCTTTGTTTGACGCACAGACCTACTGAGTCAGAATATCTGGGGATGGGGCTTTGCAATCAGTACATTTATCAAGCTTTTACCATTGACTCAAATTTGCAGCCAGGTTGTGAATTACTGCTGCAATTCATAATGTTGGTTCAGGACCAAGGATAGCGGTCCAGATGCCCTACTCCTGACAGACCATGGTGAGTTTGCTCTTTCAGGAGAGGCCTGGGGGAAATGGGGCAGGGCTCCAGGAGGGGGAGAGAATCTCCAAAGGGGGCCTCTCCTGTAAAAGCCCCTTGTTAAGGCAACACCAGATGAAGGGATATGAAACTGGTCTTCTTTGCCATTCAGATCTTGCTTTTACTGTTCAGAGCCTTTGTGCTGGTAAAGCCTGGTGCTTGCTTTGTCCCTTGGCACCTGGATTCAAGGCCTTGCAAAATTTAATCTTCATCATTACCTTGATACAGCAATACATGTATAGCTGCTCCCTGTGAAAGAGGCACCACTGAGAAAGGGAGAATGCAGCTGCTGGTTTAACTGTCCATCTTTATCCAAAAAGTTGTGTAAGAGTGGGGCAAACGTTTTAATATCTATCAGTTTAAAAAGATCAAGGTTGTTAGAGCAGAGGCCTCTCTCAGATCTCTTGGACGTCAGCAGCCCCTAAGAAAGCCAAGCTAGAGTAAAAAACCCTACCCTACTGTCACCAGGAACTACCTGTCCACATGTCCTGAGGATGGATAGGAGGTGTCGATGTGTGGAGACCAGTTTGTGGTGGAATTCCAGGGGTGCCTTTATGGATCTCCTAGAGTCCATTCCTCATCCTTCTGTGAGCAGCACCTCAAGTTTCCTGTTGAGAAATCACCTCTTCCTCATGGGGAAGTTGACCAGAGATTAGATGTTCTTTAGGGGCTCTGCCCAGTGCTTCCCCAATTGCAGCATGCACAGATCTGGGCAGTCTGTTGAAATACAGATCTTGATACCAGAAATCCAGGGTGGGGACTGAGATTTTGCATTTCTAACAAGCTCCCAAGTGATGCTGAAGCTGCTGGCCTAAGTACCCATTCTCAAGCACTTGGCAGTCAGGCAGTTCTGGATTCTGGAATTTGAATCTGAGCTGTGTGTTGAAAAGCTTGGCGGAGCCCAGGCCAGACCTTTCTGCTCTTAGATTTGGTTCCTGCCTCTGTCCTTTGTCACTGGCAGGATCCTGTCTGGTTCTGGTCTGGGCTCTCCAGCCACCCCTCCCACCCTGTGAGCTCCCAATATCCCTGCTTAGAAATCCCCTTCCCTTCAGTCAGCTTGGTTTCTGAAGGATGTGAACCAAAAATCCTATATGATATGGTATCTGAGCCTCAGTTTCCAAGCTATAAAAGTATCTCAAGCTATAAGCTTCCTTATAGTTTCCCAAGCTATACATTCCTAGTGAGAAGATATTCATAATATTAAAATGACCTAGATGCAGGCCCTGCCCTGAGGTGCTGCTAGTCTCTAGGAAGTCCTAAATGGAGGCTCTGCCAGGAACCCTCATGGCCCTGCCCCCCCCCCCCAGGCTCTGCTTAGGGCCAGGTAACACATTAGGATAAAAGAACAAAGGAAGCTATTAAAACTTTCAGCTAAGGGATTGATTTTTTTTTTTCTAATTATCAGTTAATCTTGTTCACTCTTATTTAAAATATAAACCATTTGGATTTTCTCATGTAAATAGTTTAATGTAAAATTCTTCACATATGAAAATGTACTTCCATTAACTGACCTGTCTTGAGGTGGTAATGATAGAATTTTCTTAATTACTACTTTCTCAATTTACCCTGTTTTTGCTTTCTTGAAAAGTGATGATAATCATAATACTAGGGACTATTTATTAATTTTATTCATGGTAAAAATTAGGAGCCAATGTTTAATGAGTATTTAGGTGTGCCAAGTAATGAACTAAGCAGTTTATATAGTCTGTGTCATTTAATTCTTACAATACACCCTATGATTTTACAGCTGGGGAAATTGAGGCACAAAAAAATTTGGCAACTTGGCCAAGGTTACAAAACGGTGGAGTTGGAACTGGTATTTCTAACCCAGGCAGTTTAGATTCCAGAGTGCATCCTGGTAACCAGTATGCCAGACTTGAGATATGCTTGCACAAATGTGTGAGAAAGAAACAACCAAAACGGATTGAGTCAATAGGGCCTGATGTATCAAATACCATAGAACACGGGGCAACTATTAAGCAGCCAAGACAGACCTACATGAGCAGACATAGAAAGAAGTCCAAGATACATCATTGGTGAAAAAAGTATGTTACAGGATAAGCTCATGATGTTTTCAAAAAACCCAAAATACATGGATGTCTTTGTATCTAAGTATAAAAAGGTCTGGAAAGTAAGGTACATACAAAATTAACTCTATGAATTAGGATGCGGAAGGGTGGACGTTTTTGCTTTAAATTTTGATATGCTTCTATATCCACTGAATTTTTTTTCCAACTAGCACATAATATTTAGGAAATTAAGGAGAAAAATATTTTTTTGCTCTATAGAAAAACAAACAAACAAAACCCTGGGAGAATGTACTCCAAACTATTAACTGTTGTCATTTCTAGGGGCTGGAGAGGGGGATGATTTTTGTTTTCTATTACATATTTCTGTAATGTTAACATTTTTCAAGGGGAATGTATTAATTTTACAAGGTGAAAACCACAATATGTATTAATTTATCTAATATTTAATTAGTATTAATTTAGTATTTAATTTTAATTAATTAATGTATTAATTTTATTGTGGTGAAAACCACTATATATATATATTACAAAAGGTATTTTGCCTTGGTAAGGAGACTTGATAAGAAATCCATGGCATCCTGTTTTGAGAGTCCAAATTGCATTTTCCCCTGCAACGTAATTCCTTATTCCCATGTATCACTGTTATTCTAATGAAGGTGATATTTCATTTGCTAAAATGAATAATATCACCCTATAGTTGAGATGAACTGTGTTCAGATTGCAGGGATTGGGCATTTCTTCAGTTGGAATCCTTTACTGGGGCCCAGACTGCAAAGTACAGCAATCAAAACAAAATGTACAGAAGTGTTGAATTACTGTATTGTACATCTGAAAGTAATATAACACTATGTTAACTGGAATTAAAATTAAAAAAAAAAATAAAGCAACAACAAAAGAACCCAAATCCCCTAAGGCTGAAGTCAAGCATGGCCCTTCTTGGCTCATACACAATTAGTGCTACCTGAAGAATGCTCTGCAATACGTAGTTAAGAGTCCCAAGTCCCCAGTGAATTATTTTCATTTTTCTTTATTTACTTAGACTCCTGTGAGTTATTTTTATTTTATTTTAGATTTTATTTATTTGACAGAGAGAGCACGCAGAAGCAGGCAGAGCAGCAGGCAGAGGGAGAGGGAGAAGCAGGCCCCCCACTGAGCAGGGATCCTGATTTTGGGGGGAGGGGGCGCGATCCCAGTACCCTGGGGTCATGACCTGAGCCAAAGGCAGAGGCTTAACTGACTGAGCCACCCAGGTGCCCCCTGTGGGTTATTTTTAGAAGAGATGATGGAAATATCAAAAGCTAATAGAGGCAAAACAAACAAAGAAATAGAGGCTAGTAACATGTGGAAAATGGAACTGAGGAAATACTTCTATATCAGTAGAAGTTTTTACAACAGACACATGATATTGAGGAAATTAGGGAGCAAATAGGATAGGCCAGGGCTGACTTTAACTTTTTATTTTGCTGTTTTGTGTTTGGATTTTTAAAAGGAATAGCATATATTACTTCACAATAATTTATTTTTATAAAAAAGAGATGATATATTTATATTGTCCATGTGGTGTTTTTGAATCCATGGTATCTTGGGGACTTTCTTAGACTGTTTCTTTTTTTTTTTTTTTTTAAAGGTTTTATTTATTTATTTGACAGAGATAGAGACAGCCAGCGAGAGAGGGAACACAAGCAGGGGGAGTGGGAGAGGAAGAAGCAGGCTCATAGCGGAGGAGCCTGATGTGGGGCTCGATCCCGTAACACCGGGATCACACCCTGAGCCGAAGGCAGACGCTTAACCACCGTGCCACCCAGGCGCCCCTCTTAGACTGTTTCTAAGTTGACAAAATGAAGTGTTCATTGATTAAAAAAAAAAACTATGTAGAATTTGGCCATTTCTATAATCCTTTGCATTTTTAGACAATCATTATATTCTAGAGAAAGGGTCAGATTTGTCAATAACCAAAGAAAGCCAAGTACTAGGAGGAGAGAGCAGGGTACGAAAAGACTTCCTTCTTGGTACCTTTATGATGAAAACTTAGGAAATCTATACTAGATCCTGGGAAACATGGCATGTTAAGGAGAGCATTCTCTAAATGACACTTCTGGTAGCATGTGTAACAACCTAAAGGAAAGGATCAATTCTAGCTGGAGCCCAAGAAATAGTCAATTCTCTGGGAGGATGGATGTATCACAGCCAGTCAGCACAGAGCCTGGCCTGGGGTTGGTCCTTTGCAAAGAATGAAATGCGAATCAGTACTGTGTATAAAATTTACTCACAGTGTAGACTCTTAGACTTGTGTTCTAATCATGATGCCTCTCGTTTACTAGTGTATTGGCCTTGGCTGAGTTACTGTACCTCACTCAGCCCCATTTCCTCACCTATAAAATGGGCATAATCATAATTATATTTAGTTTTCAGGACTTGGTAAAGATTTAATGAGGTAATGCATGTGAATTTAATGAAGTGCCTTGCACATGACAAGCAATCAATGAATGATAGCTTTGCAAATTGTATTTCTCTTTTGGATTTCCAGTTTTAAGATGAAGAATAGGGGCGCCTGGGTGGCTCAGTCATTTAAATGTCTGCCTTCAGCTCAGGTCATGATCCCAGGGTCCTGGTATCCAGTTGCGCATCGGGCTCCTTGCTCAGCAGGGAACCTCCTTCTCCCTCTGCCTGCCGCACCCCGTGCTTCTGCCCTCTCTCTGATAAATAAATAAATAAAATCTTAAAAAAAAAAGATGAAGAATAAAAGACTCTCCTCCCTAAACCTTGTAAATCATTCTAGAATGAAACAAAAACAATGAGGAATGAAAACACAAATTGCATCTTTGATGAAATTGTAAATGCAGCTACTCTGTATGAGAACAGAAAGCTGATAATGGAGTGGTAACTAATTAGCAGAGTAGAGGAAAGGTAAAAAAACAAGCACCTAGAAGGGAAAACTAATGAGGGAGACTGGAGACAACACCTCGGAAGACAGGGATGAAAACAAGGTTAATCTGGGTCTTTACAAAACCATTTACACCAACACCACCTCAAGCAATAAGGCAAGTCTCCCACCGTCACTTACACAAGATATTGGAGGTGCATTCTTTGGAGGAATTGAACCTAAGAAGTTCAGAACTGCAGAACACCAAGCACATGGAAAGCAGCAGCGAGAACAGTAGTAAGGGCTAGGTGACAAATGGAGAGAGCAAAGGACAGCCTGCTGTCACTGGTCAAGGAGAGCCCTAAGCCCCTCCCGTACCTTTTCTGAGAACACCTGTTGTCTGGTGTGTTCAGGCCTGACAGTAGATTAGAGGACTGTTCGGGGGAAACACTGAATAGCCTGAGATAAAAGACTTAGAATATTAGATTGGATTATTGGTCCCAACTCCTGTATAAGAAAGTTCACCTCCTCTTTCTTGTGGTCTCATGGTAGGTAGAGTGTACTGCCTCACCCCTTGACTTTGAGTTTGGCCATGTGAATTGCTTGGTCCTGTTAGCGGATATGAAATGAGCAGAGACTTGAAATAAGCTTGCATGGTTAGTTTGCTCTCTTGGTCTCCTGCTTTTCACCATGAGACAAATGTACCATGGGTAGGCACTTGTCTAAGGAAGATGAGAGACACGTGGAGCAGACCTGAACCCAACATGAGGCTTGGAATCAGGCCCAGCAGAGCCCAGCCTACAGATGGAGGAAGCAAGAAATAAATGCTTGTGCTGTATGCCATTGCAATATTGTGATTGTTTGTAAGGGAAAAAAGCTAATACAGATATTGATTTATGGAAGTCCTCCCCAGAGAAAAAGTTGGTTTCCTACCCTTTCACTAAGAAGTCAGGGACAACAATTGACAAGCACCTCCCATTTTCATACTTTCAGTCAGCTTTTTAATGTAGTAATTTTACACTTTATTATTTATTTAAAAGTAAGCTCTACACCCAGTGTGGGGCTTGAACTCATCACCCAAGATCAATAGTTTCATGCTCTACCAACTGAGGCAGCCAGGTGCCATTAATGCAATTTTAAATGTGAAAAGACAGCCAAGGGGGTGCCTGGATGGCTCAGTAGGTTGGTTAAGTGTCCGACTTTTGGTCTGGCTCAGGTCATGATGTCAGGGTTATGAGATCAAGCCCTGCATCAGGCTTTGTGCTCAGCAGGGAGTCTGTTTGAGATTCTTTCTTTCTCTCCCCTATCCTCCCCCCTGCATGTGTGCTCTCTCTCTCTTTCTCTCTCTCTCTAAAATAAATAAATAAATAAATAAATAAATAAATAAATAAATAAGTCTCTTTTTTAAAAAAGGACAGCCAAGGTTCACCAGGCATAAGGAAATAAAGCAATGCAGAAAGTAGAACAAAATATGTTTTAAAAGCTATAATTAGGGGTACCTGAGTGGCAAAATCATTTGAATGTCAGACTCTTGGTTCTGGCTTGGGTCATGCTCTCAGGGCCGTGGGATTGAGGCCCCCATTAGGCTCTGTGCTTGGCAAAGTCTCTAGACTCTGCTTGAGATTCTCTCTCCCTCTGTTCCTCCCCACTGCTCTCTCTCAAATAAATAAATAAGTAAATAAATAAATCTTTAAAAAGCTCTAATTAATATTCTTGATGACCTAAAGAAGATATATCCACCAGCAAAGGTCAAGGACAGGATACTATTACTATACGGGGAAAAAAGATGGAAACTTCAGGGAATAATAATGAAAGAGCTCTTAGAAACTCAAAATAGGATAGTTGAAATGAAAATTGCAGTAAAAGTATTGGAAGTTAAAGCCAAGTAACTGTTGTTAGAGAGTTAGATCACCAGAGGGAGAAGATAAGAAAATTAGAGGATTGATTCAGGAAATTTAATACCTGGCTAATTGGGAATTGTAGAAAAAGCAATCAAAGGGGAGAGAATTATCAAGAAATGATTCTGAGAATGTTTCCTATAAACAAAACTCATGATTGAAAAGGTCCACCAAGTGTCCATCACATGGTCACAAAATTTCAGAATACCAGAGAGAAAGAGAAATTTCTAAAAGCATCTAGGGAAAATACAGGCCATGGTCAAAGGATCAGGATTTTATGGTTTTGGCCTTTTCAGCATCAGCATTAAAAGCAAGACACTATGAAGTAGTGCTTTAAATTTCTGCAGGAAAATGATTTCTGAGCCAGAATTCATTCAGTCAAGTGTTAAGAGCAGAGTGAAGACATTTAAAAACCTACAAAATTTCTTTGTACCTGATGTACTCCACTTAAAAAATATATAAGAAATAATGAATAAATGATGTCATCAGATCAAGGAAACAGGAATCTAATACCAGGGATGCCTAAATGGTGCTTTTGTGTGAACTATAAAATAATTCCCCCTCCTATAAGGATGAATTAGAGAAAGGGTTCCCTCTAGCCCGTTGGAACTGCAAGGATGCACATCCTTGGTAAGCAAAGGAGGGACTAAATTTCATTGCCCCCTCCACTGGGCACAAACTGAGGTAGCTCTACCAATATGGAGAGTGAAATCCCAGGATTTCAGTTGTGGCAAACTAAGATAGCAAGTCTTCCAGTTTGGAGCAGAAAGACAAAAGTCTCCAGGAGAAAGAACCTAGGGGAAAAAAGGAAAAAATATATTTGAAAGAACAGAAAATATTACTGATAGGCATGTGGCAGGTAGTATAGAATTTAGGTTAAAAAAATTTCCCCTTTTTATTTAAATTCAATTAACATATAACATTATTTGTTTCAGGGGTACAGGTCTGTGATTCATCAGTCTAATATAATACCCAGTGTTCATTACAACACATAACCTCCCCAATGTCCATCACCCGGTCACCCCATCCCTCTACCCCTCTCCCCTCCAGCAACCCTCAGTTTGTTTCCTATTATTAGGAGTCTCTTGTGGTTTGTCTCCTCCTCTGGTTTCATCTTGTTTCATTTTTTCCTCTCTTCCCCTATGATCCTCTGCCTTGTTTCTTAAATTCCATGTATCAGTGAGATCATATGATAATTGTCTTTCTCTGATTGACTTATTTCACTTAGCCTAATACCCTCTAGTTCCAATGAACCATGAGAGACTGTGGACTCTGGGAAACAAACTGAGGGCTTCAAAGGGGAGGGGGGTGGGGGATTGGGATAGGCCGGTGATGGGTATTAAGGAGGGCACATATTGCATGGTGCACTGGGTGTTATATGCAACTAATGAATCATGGAACATTGCATCGAGAACTGGGGATGTAATGTATGGTGACTAATATAATAAAATAAATATTATTTAAAAAAAAGAAAAGGAAAAAAATACCCTCTAGTTCCATCCACATCATTGCAAATGGCAAGATTTCATTTTTAGATGGCTGCGTAATATACCAGTGTGTGTGTGTGTGTGTGTGTGTGTGTGTGTGTGTGTGTGTGTGTGTATAACATCTGGGCTCTTTCCATAGTTTGGCTATTGTGCACTGTGTAAAATTTTTAATAAGTACATACAGGGTTAAGCCACTGGAAAAAAAGAGGCAAGTATGAACTCTAGGAGAAAATAATGGGATAACAGAAACAAAGTATGCTTCAGTAAATAAATTTATATAGTCATAATAATGTGATATAACTATATACTGGGGGGATGAAGAGAAGGTAAAATAAGGTGTTGGTCTTTGAGAGAGCTAATTTCTATACACCAGAGTGAGAAGTCAATAGATAACAGTTTTTAAAAAATGATAAAGCAAGAAGTAGGTGTATATCCTTTAGAAATGTGCAGATTGATGCCAGGGGAATTAGCTGAAACGGTGGAGTATCTACCTTAGGGGGGTGAGACTTGGAGATTTGTTTTTTTACAAATATAACCATGTATTACTTTGATACAAATAAAAACTAATTTTAGGGTCTTCTGGGTGGCTTAGTTGGTTAAGCTTCTGGTTCTTGATTTCGGCTCAGGTCATGATCTCAGGGTCATGAGCTCAAGCTCTGCATCGGGCTCCATGTTCAGCAGGGAGTCTACTTGAGATTCTCTCTCTCCCTCTGCCTCTCCACCCATATGCTCTCTCTCTCTCTCTCTAAATCTGGGGCACGTGGGTGGCTCAATCAGTTAAGTGTTTTGATCCTGGGGTCCTGGGATTGAGCCCCATGTCATCGGGCTCCTGCTCAGTGGGGAGTCTGCTTCCTCTCCCTGCCCCCCATTTGTGCTCTTTCTATCTCTCTCTCTCAAATAAAATCTTTTAAAAGATTAATAAATCTTTAAAAAATAAATAATTTAAAAATTGATTTCCAGAAAAATTTAATTTCCAGGTTCAGATATGAAATAATTGCATGTGGTAAGCAGTACATGGGAATATTTTTATCCAAGTTAGGACCTAGAGTTGTCAGGCCAAACTGAGTCAGTTACTCTCACCAGGGCTTTAGGCAAATAGCACATTAACAGAAGTTGGTCCTGGGCACCTAGGCTCTATGCCTTCCCCTTTTTGACAGCTCAGTACTTCCTGGGACTATAGAGGACTCCTGTGGGCCACTGGGTGTCCAAACATCCCCGTTAGCAGCTCCGCATGTATACAAGCTGCAAAAGAGATTCACTGGCCAGGGTCTAGTCCTACTTCTTTCATTTAATTAGTTTTTCAGCCTTGGGGAAGCCCATAAAATCCACTTTAACTCATAACCTGGTTGACTATTGGTTTAAAAGTCACCCTAGGGAGTCCTCAGAGGAATTACAAAATTGTTTGTATTAGGTAAAAATGATAAATGAGGCATTATTGAGTAATGTATGAAGGAAGGAAAACTTTTAAAAAGATAAGTCAGTTTAAGACATTAAGAACTCATTTTGGGGTTAAGATGGTAAATGTTTTTTAAAACTACAATTAAAAAAGCCATTTGGTGGACCTCTAGGTGGTAATTTGGCAAGAAACTTTGAAGAGAAATGATAAAAGAGGAGTGTTGAACTGATTAAACAAGATTTGGTCAGAAAGTTCTTGTTTTGATTAATTACTGTAAGAAGGAGAGAAAGGACCATTAATTGACAATTGCACTGGTGTGAACAATCAACCAAATTAGGACCAGCAGTTGCTGGTAAAAGAAGGGGGTACAGCAAAGGCTTCAAGGCCTCTTAGAAGTCTGTCAAATAGGTAAATTAAATTAATGGCTGTATTAACTACAAGTTAGAGGTTTCTTATAAAAGCAGACCACAAGCTCCAGGAGGACAAAGGCCATGTCTTGTTTCATTTGCTGCTGTAGCATACAGGAAAGCCACATAATGATTTATTGTGGAATAAATGACATACAATATTTGCTATAAATGTTATTTTTTCTGATTTAGTAATACAACTACAGAATTTTAATTGTACATATATCAATAGATTCCTTTTTATATAGAAGTGAGGAAATAATTGGGATTATAATTTGAATTATCACCATCTAAATAATAAAAAAATTGGGATTGCTTGATTGTTCAGCCAAAGCAATTAAATCCTTGCTACTTACTAACCCTCTTTTGTAGCAGTCTGAGGGCCGAGGTAGCACATTAGTTGTAACCTTAACAACCTTATTTAAAAATTACATCACTGTAATGAGATACTGCTACTATACATGCACCAACATGAAAATTAAAAAGACTGTTGATTGATGTCCAGGTAGGGTTGCCGCTAGGTGGGGGATGTATTAACTGGGAAGAGGGCTTTTTCTAGGGAGATAGAAATGTTCTATATGGAGTGGACTGTGGTCACACAGAAGTTATACATATATAAACATCCACTGAGTTGGGGGTGCCTGGGTGGCTCAGTCGGTTAAATGTCTGCCTTCGGCTCGGGTCACGATCCCAGGGTCCTGGGATCAAGCCCCGAGTCAGGCTCTCTGCTCAGCAGGGAGCCTGCTTCTCCCTCTCCCTCTACTGCTCCCCCTGCTTGTACTCTCTTGCTCTCTCTCTCAAATAAATAAATAAAATCTTTTTTTAAAGCCCACTGGGTTGTTACCTTTATAAATTGGTGTAT
Source organism: Ursus americanus (assembly GCF_024610735.1). Lineage (NCBI taxonomy): Eukaryota > Metazoa > Chordata > Mammalia > Carnivora > Ursidae > Ursus > Ursus americanus. The sequence continues at coordinate 33,908,052 of NC_142132.1, forward strand.
TTTATTATACATAATTATAATAATAAAAAATGGCCTCAAATTCAAAATCACAGACATGTGGTAGATTTCTTGAGGAATGAATAAATCGGCCGAGGGAAGCGAGTGGAGCATTCAAAGCACTTAATCTCCACATTCCCTTTTGCTAAGTGGGGAGAATAAAGAGTGTAGAAACTAATAAAAGACAGGTACATTTGGAATTGGTTCATAAATGAGTCATCTAAGCAAAAAAGTTGAAATTGTACCTCTTCTGCTCTGAAAACTTACACACTTGTTCTCCTCTGTCCTTAAAGACCAACTAAGAGAAAAGCTTCTGTAAGAAGGGGGTATATTTGAACTGAAGTTCTCATATGGACAGATAAGCATACTTGTGGCCTCATAATCAGCACATTCTGGCCTAGTGACCAAGCTGCAGGAAAGACAATGAGATCATTTTATTAATTAGCCACGGGCGCCAGCAAGGCCAGGATGGGACACCCAAGAGGTGGGCAACATCTTCTTTAGGCTGGTCTCTGCAAGCCTCGGCGAGTTCGTCTGATGGACATGGCATGAGAACAAGAACAGCTGGATAGCTCCAACTGTATCAGCCTCAGCTGAGGGGCCCTCACGCCTTCTTCACACAGGGATGCCCTTAACAATGGAACAGAAATACTTGAGGTCCACCTCCTAAGATGCCCCACATCAGTGACCAATGCGTGTCACCCTGTGTCTCTGTTATTTATTGCTGCATAAACAAACAAACAAACAAAAACTTACCCTTTTATTTTGTTGGCAATTTTGTGTGTCAGGAATTCAGGAAGGGCCCAGCCATGTATATTGCCTCTGATCCCTATGGCATTAACTGGGACTGGTTGGGGCAGGCAGGGCCGGAAGGTCAATTTCCAGAATGGCTCCAGAACTCCCGTTATCTGTCACCTCTATGCTCCTTGTTCTCCCCCATCCCCTCTCTCTCCATAGACCATCTCACCCTCCGCAGATTCTCCACACAGCTTAGGGTAAATGTGAGATGCCTGTTCATATATATATGAAGATGTTGAATAGGAAATACTTAAGTTGGGAATTTAGTAGAGCAATTTGGGCTGGAGTACAGACTTGGGAATTATCATCAAATTATAGGTGACCAAATTTCTGATAGATGGTCAGGAGTCTGGATGAGTTCACTTGAACAGAGAAGTCCTAGGACTCTACCCTGGGGCTCATCAACACTTAGAGGTTGGAAAGATAAAGAAGGTCCAAAAAAAAAAAAAAAAAAACAAAACCCCAAAACAAAAAACCCTGGAAATGAGCAGCCAACGAGGTGAGAGGAGAATCAGGAGTGTGGCACTCCAAAAGCCAAGTGGAGAAACGGTTTCAGGACTGAAGCTATAACTTTGTCAAATACTTCATGTAAATTAAGTAAGGCGAAGACTAGGAACTGACCATTAGATTTAGTGATGAGGTAACCCATGACCTCGATTAGAGTAGTTTTGGTGAAGTATGGGATATGGGGACTAAAAGCATGATTGGAGTAGGCTCAAGAAAGAAAGGAACCAAATGTCTATCAATGGATGAATGGATAAACAAAATGCAGTATATTCATACAGTGGAATATATTATTCAGCCATAAAAAGGAATGAAGTACTGAAACATGCTATGACATAGATGAACCATGAAAACATGCTGAGTGACAGAGCCAGACACAAATGACCACATATTATATAATTCCATTTAAATGAAATGTCCAGAACAGGCAATTCCAAACAGAAGGTGTGTTAGTGGTTTCCAGGCACTGGAGGATGGGGAATTTGGGACTGACTGCTATTAAGTGCAGGGGTTCTTAGGGGGTAATAGAAATGTTCTGGAATTAGATAGTGGTAGTGGTTGTAGAACTCCATGAAAATACTACATGCTTTAGTATAAACCCCTGAATTGTACACATTTAAATGACAAATTTTGTTATAGAAATTGTATGTCAATAAAAAAATTTAAAAAGAGAATGGGAGGAGAGAGAGTTAAGACGTAAACAATACTTTTAAGGAGCTTTGCTGTAAGAAAATAGAGAAATGACAGTTATCTAGAAGGGGAGTGGGTCTTGTCTTTTTTTTTTTTTAAGATGTAAGGTGTGTGTGTGTGTGTGGTGTTTCATTAAAAAGGGAAAAATTTCTTATACAGATGGCCTTGGATAGGAACACTGACCGTTTGCCCAATGTAAGAAGAGGAAAGGTAGATTGCACTGCATATGGATGAGTGTGGTCATAGTGTAGTTATGTGTAGATATGTACTGTATATGGATGAGTGTTGATGAATGCAGGCATAGATGTCTGTAGTTGTGAGGGATTTGGAGGAGTTTATGGGTTTACTTCTGACTGCTTCTAATTTCTCAGTGAAACAGGAGGCAAGAAGCAAGATCATCAGTTGAAAGCAAAGATGGGCAAGGAGGTGTTAGAGATTTGAAGAGAGAGAAGAAAGTGTGAAGGGGTCTACTGGATGTGAGATGTTGAGTAGACAGGCAGTTATAAGAGAGTCCCTGTTTCCTCACATCCTGACCCATACTCTCGGATAGCAAGACTTTTGAATTGACTCAGGTTGTGAATTTAAATGAGCTAATACACATAAAGGATTTTGAATACCACTTGGCACAGAGCAGGTGCTCAGTAATTCTCACTGTTTGCTAAGATGATAGGTGAAACGTATCTCATTAAATTTTTAATTTGGATATTTCTTATGAATTAGGTTGAACATATTTTTATATTTTTCAGTGCCACATTTTTTTGGTAAACTTATTACATCCTTTGACTATTTTAAAAAATTGGATAGGGACACCTGGGTGGCTCAGTCAGTTATGTGTCTGACTCTTGATTTCAGCTCAGGTCATGATTCCAGGGTCCTGTGATTAAGCCCTGCATCAGGCTCTGTGCTCAGTGGGGAGTCTGCTTCTCTCCCTTTCTCTCTCCCTCTCTCAAATCAATAAATCAATAACTCAATCTTCAAAAACAAAAGATTCTCTTCTTCTCCCTCTGCCCCTCCGAGTCCTGCTCTCTCTCTCTCAAAAAAAAAAAAACTAGTCCTTTGTATATTGATTGATTTTTATTATTATTATTACTTTTTTAAAAAAATTATTTGTCAGAGGGAGAGCACAAGCTGGAGGGGTGGCAGGCAGAGGAAGAAACATACTTCCCACTGAGCAGGGAAGCCTGATGTGGGGCTTGATCCCAGGACTCTGGGATCATGACCTGAGCCGAAGGCAGTTGCCTAACCCACTGAGCCACTCAGGTGTCCCTACTTTTTTTTTTAATAAAGATTTTATTTATTTATTTGAGAGAGAGAGAGCGCACAGGGGGAGAGTGAGAGGGAGAAGCAGACTCTCCACTAAGCAGAGAGCGTGATGTGGGGTTCCATCCCAGGACCCCAAGATCATGACCTGAGCCAAAGGCAGACGCTTAACTGACTGAGCCACCCAGAAGCCCCTATTTTTATTATTACTTTTTAAAGATTTATTTATTTGAGAGAGGGAGAGAGAGAGAGAGAGAGCGCGAGTGGGCAGAAGTGCAGGGGAGAGAGAGAATCTCAAGCAGACTCCCTGCTGAGTGCAGAGCCCAATGCAGGGCTCCATCTCATGACCCATGAGATCATGACCTGAGCTGAAATCATGAGTCCGATGCTTAACCAATTGGGCCACCCAGGTGGCCCTGTTTATTGATTTAAAGAGACTTTATATGTAAAGGAAATTCATTTTGTATAATGAATTGTGATTTTTTTCCTTTTTGTATTTAACTTAGTGTTATTTTATGCAGTAATGTAGCTTAAAGTTTTCAGTCTTTTATTTTTTATTTTTTGTTTTTAATTTTAATTCCAACATAATTAACATACAATCTTTTATTTTTTTTAAAGATTTGTTTAGTTTAGAGAGGGGGGAGGGGCAAGGAAGAGGGGGAGAGAATCCAAGCTGATTCCATGCTGAGCTCGAGCCTGACTCGAGGCTCAGTCTCATGACCCTGAGACCATGACCTGAGCCAAAACCAAGAGTTAGATGTTCAAACAACTGAGCAACCCAGGTGCCCCTTTTTGTTTTTTGATGTTTTATTGTTTTGTTTTTATTGAAGAATAAGTGACATACAGTACTGTATTAGTTTCAGGCATACAACATAATGATTCAATATTTTTATATATTGTGAAATGGTCATCACATTAATTCTAGTTACTATCTGTCACCATACAAATTTGTGACAATATTATTGACTATATTCCCTATACTGTACATTACTTCCCCATGTCTTATTTATTTGATACCTGTACCTGTTAATCCCCTCCACCTATTTCATCCATTCCTCTACGCTTCTGGCACCCATCAGTTTGATTTATGTATTTATGAGTCTCTTTCTGTTTTGTTCATTCTTTGCTTTGTGTTTTAGGTCCCACATAAAGGTGAGGTTATATGATATTTGTCTTTCTCTGTTTGACTTATTTCACTAAGCATAAAACCTTCTAGGTCTATTCATGTTGTTGCAAATGGCAAGATTTCATTCTTTCTTATGTCTAAGTAATATTCCAGTGTGCATGTGTGTACATTTTCTTTATCCATTCACTTATTTATGGACATTTAGTTTGCTTCCATATTTTAGTTATTGTAAATAATGCTGCAATGGACATAGGAGTGCATGTGTCTTTTCCAATTAATGCCTTCATTTCTTAGGATAAATACTTAGAAGTGGAATTGCTGGATTGTATGGTAGTTCTATTTTTAATGTTTTGAGGAACCTTCATACTGTTTTCCATAGTTGCTTCACCAACTCATATTCCCACCAATAGTGCACAAGTGCTCCCTTTTCTCTACATCCTTATCAATACTTGTTATTTCTTATCTTTTTTTTTTAGGGGTGGGGAGGGAGAGAGAGAATCCCAAGCAGGCTCCATGCCCAGTGTGGAGCCAACTCAGGGCTCAGTCTCACAACCCTGAGATCATGACCTGAGCTGAAATCAGGTGTGGGACGCTTAACTGACTGAGCCACCCAGGCACCCCTATTTCTTGTCTTTTTTATTTATTTGTAAAGATTTTATTTATTTGAGAGAGAAAGAGAGAGTATGAGTTGGGGGGAGGGGTGGAGGGAGAGGGAAGAGCAGACTCCCAGCTGAGCAGGGAGCCCATCTGAGCTGAAGACAGATGCTTAACCAATGGAGTCACCCAGGCACCCCTATTTCTTGTTGTTTTAAAAATCTCCTGGTAAGAATGCAGTCATTCTCACCAAACCTCATTTTGCTGAATTGTCTGTAAATATAGCTTATTCATTAATTTTAATTCCACTATTGTTAATATACAGTGTTATATTAGTTTCAGGTGTACAATATAGTGATTCAACAATTCTGTACATTATAGTATTCTCTTCATCCCTTTCATCTATTTCACCCATCCCTCCACCCACCACCCCTCAGAAAACCATCAGTTTGTTCTCTTTAAAGAGTCTGTTTCCTAGTTGTTTTTTTTTCCTTTGTTGGCTTGTTTTGTGTCTTAAATTCCACACATGAATAAAATCATACAGTATTTGTCTTTCTCTGACTTATTTCACTTAGCATTATACTCTTTAGCTCCATCCATATTGTTGCCAATGGCAAGATTTCATTCTTTTTTATGACTGAATAATATTCCATTGTAGATATACACCAACTCTTTACTCATTCATCTATCAATAGATACTTGTGCTGTTCCCATAATTTGGCTATTGGAAATAATGCTGCTATAAACTTTAGGAATGCATGTATTTTTTTGAGTTAGTGTTTTCATATTCCTTGGGTAAATACCCAGTAGTGGAATTACTGGATCATATGGTAATTCTATTTTTAATTTTTTGAGGAATCTTCATACTGTTTTTCACAGTGGCCACACCAGTTTGCATTCCCATCAACAGTACACAAGGGTTCCTTTTTCTCCAGATCCTCACCAAAACTTGTTGTCTCTTGTGTGTTTTTTTATTATCATTTTTTAAAAGTTTTTATTCCAACTTCAGTTAACATACAGTATAACATTAGTTTCAGGTGTAGAGTTTTGATTTTAGCATTCTGATAGGTGTGAGGTGATATCTCATTGTGGTTTTGATTTGCATTTTCCTGATGATGAGTTTTGTCGAGCGCTTTTTCATGTGTCTGTCGACCATCTGGATGGCTTCTTTGGAGAAATGTCTGTTCAGGTCTTCTGCCCATTTTTAAATTGGATTATTTGTTTTTTTGTGTGTCTTGAGTTGTGTGAGTTCTTAAATATTTTGGATACTAACCCTTTGATATGTCATTTGCAAATATCTTCTCCCGTTCAGAAGGTTCCCTTTTAGTTTTTTTATTGTTTTCTTTGCTGTGCAGAAGCTTTTTATTTTGATGTAGTCCCAATAGTTTATTTTGCTTTTGTTTCCCTTGCTTCAAGAGACATATCTTGACATATCTGCCAAAGCAGATGTCAGAGACATTACTGCCTATTTTCTCTTCTAGGATTTTGTATGTTTTCAGGTCTCTTAGGTCCTTAATCCATTTTGAGTTTATTTTGGGGTATGGTGTAAGAAAGTGGTCCAGTTTCATTCCTTTGCATGTGGCTGTCCAGTTTTCCTAACGCCATTTGTTGAAGAGACCGTCTTTTCCTCATTGCAGATTCTTGCCTCCTTTGTTGAAGATTAATTGACCATATAATTGTGGGTTTATTTCTGGGCTCTCTGTTCTGTTCTATTGATCTATGTGTCTACTTTTGTGCCAGTACAATACTGTTTTATTTAGCTTTGTAGTACATCTTGAAATCTGGGATTGCAATACCTCTAGTTTTGTTCTTTTTCAAGATTTCTTTGGCTATTTGGGGTCTTTTGTGGTTCCATTCAAATTTTAGGATTATTTGTTCTAGTTCTATGAAAAATGCTGTTGGTATTTTGGTAGGGGTTGCATTAAATCTGTAGATAGCTTTGGATAGTATAGACATCTGAACAATATTTGTTCTTCCAATCCATGAGCACAGAATCTTTCCACTTGTGTCATCTTCAATTTCTTTCATCTGTGTTTTATCGTTTTCAAAGTACAGGTCTTTCACTTCTTTGATTAAGTTAATGCTAGGTATTTTATTATTTTTGGTGCAATTGTAAATGGGACCATTTTCTTAATTTCTCTGTTACTTCATTATTAGTGTATAGAAATGCAATGGATTTGATTTTGTATTCTGCAACCTCGCTGAATCCATTTACCGTTTCTAGTAGTTTTTTGGTGGAGTTTTTAGGGTGTTCTATCATGTTATCTGCAAATCATGAAAGTTTTACTTCTTCCTTACCAGTTTGGATGCTGTTTATTTCTTTTTCTTGTCTGATTGCTTTGGCTAGGACTTCCAGTACTACACTGAATAAAAATGGTGAGAATAGACATCCTTGTCTTTTTCCTGATCTTAGGAGAAAACTCTTCAGTTTTTCCCCATTGGGTATGATGTTAGCTGTGGGTTTTTCATATATGACCTTTATTATGTTGACGTATGTTCTATCTAAATGTACTTTGTTGAGGGTTATCATAAATGGTATTTCTTATCCTTTTGATGATAGCCATTCTTGGGTGAGATGTGATATTTCATTGTGGTTTTGATTTCCATTTCCCTGATGGTTAGTGATGTTGATCTTTTCATGTGCCTTATGATTTCTTAAAATTTTTTATGCTGTGACCTTATTAAAAATATAACTTTGGGGGTGCCTTGCTGGCTCATTCAGTGGAGCATGTGACTTAGGATTGTGGGTTGAAGTCCCACATTGGGAATTAGAGATTACCTAAAAAGAAAAATCTTAAAAAAATACAATTAAAAAAATAAATACAATCCTATATTTTCATGTAGTATTAAAATTTTTATATTAATAGATTTTTAAAAGAAGTTTTAGATTTACAGAAAAATTGAGCAGATAGTACAAAACAGTTTTGCCTCCCACCACCTCGTTTCTCTTATCATTAACAGCTTACATTAGTTACATTTGTTACAGTGAATGAACCAATACTGATACATAATTGTTAACTAAAATCTGCATTTTACATTAAGGTTAATTCTTGGTGTTACACAATTCTACGGATTTTGACAAATGTATAATGTCATGTGTTTACCATTAACATAATTAATATGTTAATTGCCATTATCATATAGAATATTTTCACTGCCTTAAAATTCCTGTGCTTCACCTATTTATTATCCATATCCTCTACTTCCTGCTCCAATCCCTGGTAAACAACTGATTTTTAAATTTTGTTTCTGTAGTTTCGTCTTTTCCAGAATGCTATATAGTTGAATTCATACAGCTTTTCAAGACTGCTTTTTTACTTAGCAATATGCTTTTAGGGTTTCTCCATGTCTTTTTTGTGGCTGTATAGCTCATTTTTCTTTCCTTGCTGAATAATCCACTGTATGAATGTACCACAGTTTATTCAACTTGAAGGACAACTTGGCTGCTTCTAGTTTTTGACAAATATGAATAAGCTGCTACAAACACTTGTATGCAGGTTTTTGTGTGAACCTAAGTTTTCAGTTTATTTGGGTAAATATCTCTGAGTGTGACTGTTGGAGGACATGGGAAGACTGTTGACCTTTGTAAGAAACTACCTAACCTCCAAAGTGACTGTATCAGGTTGCATTTTTATCAGAATAAGTGAAAGTTCCTCTCATTCTACATTATTTACCGGCATTTGATAATTGTCAGGTTTGGGGGCTTTAGCCATTCTAAAGCTGTGTAGTGATATCTCATTGTTATTTTAATTTGCAATTCCCTAATGATATATGCTGTTGAGCATCCTTTCATATTTTTTTCTTTGCCATCTGTAGGTCTTTTTCAGTGAGCAGTATGTTCAGATCTTTTGCTCAGTTTTGATTGGGTTTGTTTTTTTTTTATCATTGAGTTTTAAGAGTTATTTGTGTATTTTGGATACAAGTCCTTTATCAGATACATGTCTTGGATAGGAGAAAAAATATTTTCTCCCATTTGTTGTGTTTAAATGGTTAAGATTTTCATGCTTAAATTTTTGTTCCATCTGGAGTTTATTTTGGTAAAGGGAATTTCCAGATGGTACCAGTTGCTCCAAGACTATATTCTGATTAATCCATCTTCGTTTTCACTGATTTAAATGCTACCTTTTTCATATATAAAATACCCATTTATTTTTGGGTCTGTTTTAGGACTGCTAGTCTTCCAAGTGTTTTGTTCATTTGACAGCACCTCAGGTTTAAAGGTTCCCCCTTTCAATATATTTGAGTATATGATGCTAGTACATCAATACCACTCTCTACTTTTCAGAATTTTCCTCAAGACACTATCTGTCCCTTTCTTCCCACCTGTCAAGTTCATATTTATCTTCCAAGATCCACCTTTAAGAAGCTCTACTCCCTGCTATCTCTGTACCTCTTCTGTCCTTACACTTTTTTTCTTTTTTACACTATTCATGCTTTATTGGGATTTATGTTTTCCTTTCTGTCCTCTCTAGTAGAGTGTGAGTTCTATGAGGGTAGAGGAAATGTAACCCTGTGTAATTTACTTAAAAAACAAAACCCGAAACAGGGTGCCTCATTTTCCTCATTTGTAGTATACTATAACTTATAAAAACTATGTTTAGGTTGTTATGAAGATTAAATGAGTTAATATTCATATCTGGATCAGTACCTGGCATATAGTAAACATGTAACAAATAATTGGATACTATAAATTATTAGTATTATTAATTCTGAATTTTCTGTGCCTAGCATACTGTCAGATAGATACTAAGTTCTCAAGAAATGTTGACTCAACAAATGAATGAATGCATAAATACGTGAATAAGTGATAAACCTTTAAGATATGTTATTTCCCTGTTTTAATAAGTTCTAATATCCATTTTTATGGGTTGGATAGCTTTGTCTCAAAACAAACTCATTTGTACACTGCTGGACAAAACTAGTTGTCAAATGTTTTGTCAAAATCTAATCTTATGGGAAGCGAAATCAGTTCAATAGCATTTATTGAATACCTACTGGAAGATCTACTTGAGGGAACTGCAAAATTATTTCTCAAAAGGCAAACACATCAGTCTTTGGGAAGGAGAAATTTTTGTCATACAGTTCAAATATTGCTGTCTTCAAAAGAAACAAATTCCCCTTTGATTTTCAGCACTGCCCTCAGTGGGGAAATTTAATTCTTACTTACTTTAAAAATAATGTATTTACATGGTTGGGAAAAAAGTATAAAAGGTGACAGTAAAGAATATCCCTCCTATACCAACCTGCATTCTCCCAGTTCTCAAACTTCCTGTGGACAACTACAGTCTTCTTATGTCCTTCCAAAGATTTCTTTTTTAAGGCATAAACAAATATTTAATTTTCCCATCCCCTATTTTCCACTAGTGGTAACATACTATAAGCACTGTTCTACATCTTGAGGTTTTTAAAATAATATACATTAGAAATATTTTCATATCAGTAGGTAAACAGCTTCATTTTTTTTAATAGCTTGTAGTAGTATTCCATTATGGATGTACCACAATTTATTTAACCAATTCCATGCTTACAGACTCTTGATTCCAATCTCTTGTTACTAAATATACTGTGACAAGAAATAACTTTATAGATATGTTGCTGTACTTAAGTTCAAGTATATCTTAAGATAAATTCCTGGAATTGGAACTGCTGGGTCAATGGGTACATGCATTTGAAATCTTAACAGCTACTGATTGCCTTCTATACCAATTTATACCCTAACCAAAATATATGAAAATGGCCCATTTATCATCCTGGATGTTATGCTATTAAGTCACTTAGGACCGCTTATCCTGTGAATCAAGTATATTAAGGTTAGGTTTCCTTGTGGTAGGGGTGGGGTGGCGTGTTAGAGATTATTAGGAGGGGTCACAAAGAGGGGAGCTGGTTACATTGCCAACTTACCGTCTCAGTTGTAAATCCACCCTTCTTTGCCCAACTTTGTGACCTTGAACTGGATTCTGTAAACATTTTTCCTTTGGAACAGTAGGCTTTTTCAACAGAAGGCACAGGAGTGACACCACAAGGCAATTAGGTCAGGAAGACACCTTCCTTTCAGATTCCAGCCTCCATTATGACCTTTTAAGCATTGGAGCTCAGCAGCCTGGACACGTCCAGTTGCATCCTCAGGCCTCTCTCCCCACCTGCTCTGCTTCTACACACCAGCTCCATTTTGCCCTCTGGCAAATTCCTCTACCGCCCCTTGACAGAACTGCTGTGGGAGCTGCACCCTTTTCAAAAGTGTCTGAATCTCAGCCTTTTAGGGAAAGAGACCTCCAAGTCCTAGTTCCCTTAATGTCTACCCTCCTTCAGCCTAGAAGGAGTAGCTGCTTTTCTGCCCCTGCTACTTTTCTTCAAAGTCTTTTATCATTTCTTCCTACCAGCTAACAATTTGTGTTCCTTGTTCAAATAGCTGATTTGTATCTCCTGAATGGACCCTGACTGATAACGCGTGATCATTTTGCAAAAATTCACTGACTTATACTTAAAAATTCTTTTGATGTCTTATTTTTGCTGTACAATTATCTGAATTGATAAATACACTGATAAATGTGTATTATCAAAAGATCATGAACGACCTCTTAGTTCCTGTTATAGATTGTTTCTTGCCGATTTTAAACTGGAGAGTCCATATTCAAGCAGAGCACATCTTCTATGGGTTCAAAGTATTCCAGTTTAATCTTTAAGTGTACTTTTAAGGATAAATATTTCAAAGCAGGCTTATTCCGCATTGTACCCCAGGACTTGGCAGTGTCTGGCTCATACAGGTGCTCAGCGAACACCTGGTAAAGTATAGTATATATTGCTGACATATACTAATCTTAGCACGTGGTTATCAGTAAGTGGCTTAAATTTGCACAGGTTGACCAGAATGATAATATCTATCCTCTGTTGCATGTCCAAAGCTTCTACAGCCATTCAGCTGCAAATGCTTTCTTTCTTCCCTTTGCTCAGAATCTTTGGTCCAGGAAGGCAGTTAAGACATTTTATCGCTCTACCATTTCTCATGGGTGTATGGGGTGGCAGGTAGCAAAAAGGCAACCCTGAGATCCCAGGGGACCAAAAGAAGGCTATGGGCAAACAAACGTTTACTTAAATTGGCACGGATTTAGTTTTCCCGTATATCAAATTATCGTAGAATGTTTCCTTACTTAATTCTAATAACTGGGGAGATAGGTTTTATAATCTTCATTTCATTGATGAACTAAGGGTCTGAGAGATAAAGTAACTTGCCCTACAAATAATTACCAGAATATGCATCCAGGACTGTCTGACTCTATGCCACTTCTCCTCTGCTAGTCTCTCAGATGGGGGTAATAAACTAGAAAAAATATAATCCCCATGGATGGAAGGGTCTTTATTTGATGTACTCATTCTAGAAGATTCTCATCTTCAGAAACTTAAATCCTTAGTATCTCAGTGAAGTAACTTTTTTTTTTTTTATGTGTTCTTAACCCACCTGAATATACCCTGTAGCATGAGACCACCCACAGATCTTGTGTGTGGTTATTCATCTAGTCATAGTCAGTCCAAGTGGCTGGTATACATTTTAAATCTTAAAATGGTATACATTTTAAAAATCAGAATGTAGTTGGAATTTAGGCCAATCTGCTTGTATTATTGAGAGAGTTTCTCTTTAGTTTTTTTTTAAATTTCAGATTTTTTACTAAAAGAAAAATCTCACTAATAGCTCAATAATTAGGATTTAAAAAAACAAATTATGTTCTGGAAGTTGTTCAACAGACAAAGTACACCTAGAGAACATAAAAATTCTTTATTTAACCTAATCCAGCCAGTATTGAGATAGTCCGCTATATTAAAAACAAGACGTTTAAAAAAATTACAGCACAGTTAGCAAGGCAGTGACTAATGAAGTCACTAAGTTTAATTTTATATTCTTCACAGTCATTTGATAATCATGTAATGATGAACATTTTCAGCCACTTTGGAGATAAGTTAACTTCTGCAAAGGAGAGAATTTTACTAGTTGTCACTGAATTTTATAAAAGAGATTTAAAACATTAAAGTTCATAGAAATAACACAGTAAAGCAATGTGAAAATAAACTGGAAAACACAAGATGTACCCACCCATCCCAAAAGTCTACAACATCCCTTTAATCTGTCCCCTAACACCATTCTCTTACTTCTTCGTTCCCCTTTCCTGGAGCACGAACAGACTATTTAACAATTAAGAAACAGCTACTGCTCTATAGGGGCTGTCTTGAGCCTAAAGTGCCTCTGTTCGTTTAATTTCTCAGTTAATCCTAGAAACAGTCTTCCGAGACACAAGTATTACTTGCATTTCAGAGATGATGAAAACCGTAGCTGAAAGAAAGCCCCTCGGCCAGGTCACATATCCAGTTATTAAAAGCAGAATCAGGATTGGAAGCAGTCCGTCAACTTTAGTCAGCCCATTCTCTTTTGTTGTTCATGGTGGTACAGGCCACCCTTCTGAAGACTGGTACACAGTACTTTCTAAGATTTTTTTATACTTAAAAGTGTTCAATTCTAGGGCTAGAGGGACAATCTGGTTCCCAGGTACTTGCAATTCCCTCCCCCACAGCCCTAGAAACCCCTCCCTGCTGCCCCCAAAGAATTAAAGTTGTTTTCCTGGCCCTCATGAGCCCTGATGCCAATAGATGCAAGCAGCTACTCCCCCCATCTTGGGCATCAAAGTAGTAATTGGGGAATGGTGTGCTTGTATCATTTTATTAACGGTTGCCTAAAAGCTGTTCTATATAACAAAATTATGCAGGAAATATCTACTAGGTCTTTTTATATTGAAAATTAAAGAAGAGCCAATATATTTTATAATTACAGCTATATAATCTAAGTTATTTTTATATATAATCATAGATTTTATATTTCCCCTTCAGAACTGTAGCAGTGTTCTTAATAAGGCTGTCAAATATTCCCTTCCTCCCAAAATAATTACAACTCTGAATGTTCAACAGCCATTCACATAAATGTTATAACAATTAAGACATTCATACTATAGAAAGGTACCAGTCTTAAATTTAACTAAAGTTAACATACATTATTGCAATCTAACATAGCTCAATCTATATTTGCTACACTCCTAAAGAGAAGTGACCACTTATCAGTAAGGGAATCGTTAATTAGTGTCATGCATTAGATACTGTGAACAAGAAAATAAATAGGGTTTTTGGAACTATCTTTTAAAAATTTAATTTTAATTAATGAAAATAACTGTGAGACCATTTGGATTGCTGAACAACATTAAAAGGGCCACTACTGAAAATGGCTTAAAATAAATAATTGCTTTTTAAAAATGAACATAAAACTAGTTAAACAGTGATTAAGGTGCTAGCCTCATCAATATGACAAGCAGTTAAAAATCTAAAAACATTAGTATTGGTTTTAATAATAGATTGACTTAAGCCAAAAACCTCAATATTTACTCAAGACTTCTTGTTTTCATAATTATCTCTTCACTGACTGGTATAAAAACAAAGAGCTCAAGGCCTCACCTTGGTTTACTCACTGCTGGTTTTCTATCTGTTGAAACTAGACGGTAAACTGCATAAAAGCAGGAACCAAGTCTGTCGTGTTCACCACTGTATCCCACAGCACTTTGTATAATGCCTGGGCAAATAGGAGGTGATCAACAAATTCCTGAATAACTGAATCAATGAAAGAGAAGAGTAAAATAACTTTATTGATTTTTTTTTTTTTTTTGCAAATCGTTCTCTGTGCTCAAACTACTAGAAACTGGCAGCTCTAATTTCTAGAAATATGGATTTAAAAACCTTACTCCAGTGATTGAAGGTCCTGATGATATTCTCTCTCTCTCTCTCTCTCTCTCTCTCACACACACACACAGTAATTATGACTGCATGAGTCAAAATTACATTATGAACTATGAGATGTCAATATTATATAAATAAAATTTAATAGTGAAAAAGTGATTTGGAAGCCCTGTGAATTTTTACCCTACACATTTTGGAGGACGTCACATGGGTTAAGAAAAACACAACAAAATCGCATTTGTTCAGATAATCATTTGAATGTTTACATACATTTTTGGTTTGTTATTTTTTATAACTAATTTACATTTCCTTATATTAACATATACTCCTGTTTAGCATGTAATCAAATTATGCCAGTGAGAAAAATCCTCATAGTACCTTCATTGAGTTGCTGATTCTAAGAAAACACTGAACATGAACATGTACAAAAGAGGCATTTGAATAAAACAGCATGTGCATTTTTAAATATTTGCACAGTTTGATCTTTACATTTCTATCTGGAGAAAATATGAACAAAACCCAGGTTTACCATGCTAAGATAATGGTTCAGATGACTGCCATAAAAGAAGTACATACAAAACAATGAAAACAAATCACAACCTTAGGTTCCGTGATTACTGAGAGGATTTCCCCTGCCCTAAGTGCTTTATTATATTTCTTAAAAATATGAGCAGCAGCTTATCATAAGTCTCCACTACTGTGCATTAATAATGGAATCAGAACAACACAACAGACTCATAAGGATGAGAAGACTGCAGAACAACTAGAAGTCACAGTTTTATGCTTCTTCTTGCTCTGGATAATTTAGAATTTTGCGGTGTGCCTGACGTAAATATTGCTGTTGTTTGAAGTAAACCTTGAATGCTCCTTTTATGGCAACAAAAGCAATTCCACCCTAAAATAAAAAAGAAAATTAGCTTTTTATAATGCAGATTTAGAGAACATAATAATAAAAATAATCTTACTTAGATCAAAAAAGACACAGACATTGCTGCTAATTCAGATGAATGCAAAAGAAACAGTTTTTTTCCTACTATGGGGTGCGATAGGAGGAGACACTATAACAGAGACACCTTCCTTGTTCTCCTATTGAGTAATCTCTCCACTTAGCTCTACGTCCATTCTGGTATAACAGGGAGAAGGCGTGGGCACACGTGCAGGCTGTCATCAGAGAGGGGAAGTGAGAATAATAATGACATCAACACAAGGGTTGACTGTGTGAAAGCACTTCAAATTAATTATCTCATTTAATCCTCCCAGTAATCCTGATATAGCTACCAATATGATCTTTATTTTATAGGCACAGAGAATTCAAGAAGTTTGATTTAGGTTTTTCAGCAAAGCAGTATCTGTGATAGGATATGAATCAGGCAGTCTGACCCTAGAGCAGAAGCTCTTCATCATAATCATGTTGGCAAGAGGGATGGGTGTGATAATAATGCCTATTCTAGGAGAGAAATCACCCACAGCATTGTTCTGGAAGGCCAGAAGTAATGTAATGGATCCTCCCCTCTTTCTTGCTATTGGATAACAAGTGGGGATCAAATAGAACCTTAAGGCACAGGAGCCACAGAATGAATATTTATATAGTCCCACTGGGTTTTTTTTTTTTTTTTTTTTTAATATACAGTTCATTCTCTTTTGCATGGTCACTTAAAAAAAAAACAATATTAAAACCATCTTACCAAGATTGTCCTTTGTAAATTAGAGTTAACACTACTGAACATCAGTTTACCAACTATTGTTGCAATAGTAGGAAAGACAAGGGCTCCACACAAAATTCGGGTGGCAGAGACGTGATCTGCTAAAGGATTAGCCTCAGCTGGAATTCGAGGAACAGGACAACCAATGCCTAGAGAAAGAAAATGCAGGGTATTAGTGCTAATACATCAGAATACCTAAGATATCTATGCATACTAAGATTCTTCCACAAAATTAATTTGGTGCACTCATTCTAGCCACAATTCAGGGCCTTACCTGGAAATATACTGTTCAAAATTTGTAGTTTATTCGAGTATTTGCGCCATAGTCTAAGCACGTAGTCTTCCCAGCGTATCATCTTGCCTAATATCAGCATGACAGGAATAGTAGGAAGTCCAATTAAAAGGAATAAAGGATCAGCTCTCTCCATAACATCCAGACCTTCTTTATGGCCTACAACCTGTGAAACAGACAGCATTCGCTAGAATCATTTTCTTATCTAATGAAGGGTTGCATGCTTGAATTGAATTCATTTTAGAGGAAATGCTAAATTTCGAAAGAATACAGAAAAAAAAGTTTTAAAAATAAGCTGGAAAGCTATCAGTCCTGATTTATTTGTAAGTGTCTCTCATTCAGGGGAAGAAAAGCTCCTAAGCTATTTCATATTATATTGGAATAAAATTTAAAAAATGGTTGACCCACAGTGATTATAATTCAATAGAGGGGAGAGGACTTCTGGTTCTTTAATTCCTCTGATTGGATTAGACTGGACTACAATTTTAAGTCCTATCTGTGCTTCAGCACAGCATCTCTCTTCCTGCTCGTCTAGTAGGGTAAGCACAGGCAGCCAAGGGGTGGCACCAGCCTTCAGGAGATGGCCTGAAAGCTCACTTCTCTTTGGTTCTTTCTCCATACGCAGTGACGTCTGGGATAGAGTGGTTTTTCTGGCTGGCTAAATGCCTGTTCTACAGACCTAACTCGGCCAAAATGCAATTCCAAGGTCTACTGCAGTAGTTTTTGCTATAGGATCCAGTCATTTTTCCAGTCCAGGAACCCTAGCATATCCTATCTATGGGGTAATGAAGCTAAAACAATCCTTCCCTTCTTATCTGGGTCTTAGGGCTATTTCGCAATTGCATTAGATCCCAGAGGGCAAGAAGGACATGATTAATTCTTATTTGTGAATCTTCATACTTCCCCTCCCAAGAAAATCCTTTTTACTCGATCAATCTTGGCCTTATACTTCTCTCAAGATCTCCATTTTATTGGTGAGCTTCTTACTTTTAATTGGAGATTTTCCCTGAAAATTCTCTTTCAAAGGTCTCAAATGATCTTCCCTTTAGCCAAAGTCTCAATTGCTTCCAAATTAAACCTATTTCTCTGAGTGATTATTCTTGGCAGTTATGACAGGAGAAGGAGACTATTTCTGAATCTTAGTCTTATACCCCACCCAGGTATTACACAGTGAGGACAGCTTGCTAGGAGGATACTACCATAAAGACTTCATATAGTTTTTCTGATCACACTTGACGAGTAAACCAGAAGAAAGGATTGGGAAGAACCTTGTCTCTATCTTTGATAGGGAGGAGGTGAAAGGAAGGAAGGGCAGGCAAGGAGGAAAGGGAGGAAGAAAGAAGGTAGGGAAAACTAAAAGCTGCCAGGGACACTGAGGAAAACAAGTTCATGAAAAAGTAAAAAACTTTTTTTTTTTTTTTTAATGAGTTGCTCTTTATGTCAACATCATAGCAGCTTTTTTTTTTTTTTTTTTTTTAGGTGGACTACTGTAAAGAGATGTGAAATAACATAAAGCTGAGAATGGTCACAGCAAACCGAAATTCTAGACAACACACTCAATCCAGGTAAAAATACTTTATAAGTATGTGGGGAGAGCCAAAATGGATGCTTTTATTT
Source organism: Ursus americanus (assembly GCF_024610735.1). NCBI lineage: Eukaryota > Metazoa > Chordata > Mammalia > Carnivora > Ursidae > Ursus > Ursus americanus. Next base: position 33,926,401 of record NC_142132.1, read on the forward strand.
ATTTATTTTTTAAAGATTTTATTTATTTATTTGACAGAGATAGAGACAGCCAGCGAGAGAGGGAACACAAGCAGGGGGAGTGGGAGAGGAAGAAGCAGGCCCACAGCAGAGGAGCCTGATGTGGGGCTCGATCCCATAACGCCGGGATCACGCCCTGAGCCGAAGGCAGACGCCCAACCACTATGCCACCCAGGCGCCCCAAAATGGATGCTTTTAAAATCTGAGCTAGGGATACACAGTCCAGGCTTGTACTTCATTAATTTACCTAAATACAATGTAATATTAAAGGGCAGGAGGCTAACCTCTTCCAAGTGGTCAAAAACCATGGTATAGGTACCTGATATTCTTCTGTGTCTCCACGGAGAAATCTGACACACTGTATGTAAAGGATGATTGATCTGAGTTGCCCTAAAGTGAAATAGTCCGGTTCACAGTTGACCCTTGAACGCCACGGGTTTGAACTGTACTGGTCCACTTATATATATACTGATAGATACTGTACAGTACTGTTATTTTCTCTTCCTTAAGATTTCCTTAATAACATCTGCTTTTCTCTAGCTTGCTTTACTGTAAGAATATAGCATACAATACATATACAAAAATGTGTGTTAGTTGACTTTATGTTATTAGTAAGGCTTCAGGACACAGTAGGCTGTTAGTAGTTAAGTTTCTGGAGAGTCAAAAGTTATCCATGGATTCTCTACTGCATGAGGGGGGTTATCAGTGCTCCTAACCCCCATGCTGTCCAAGGGTCCACTGTATTTCATAAACCCTAATCCCATATCAGTGGCGACAGTGGATTAGCCCAGAGATTGTGTCTTTACCTATGCCTTTTCAGGACCTTCTATTTTTATATCATTTTATTATTTTCAATATAATGATCATTTACAAAGTTACAACTAAATGTGATTTAAATATTCTCAAAGTAGAAAATAAATTCAGAAATTTCAAAAATTCCTGTTGGGTTACACTATTCTTTTTAGAATTTGGGGTTCAGAAATATAAAGCAAGAGTGAATATTCAAGTAGAGACTATAGTAAGGGTAAGTTTATTCCTCATGGGTAGCAGTAAAAACCTTACAACCTGGTGTCTAAGAATGAGGAAACAAAAAAGGAAATAAATAGGACAAACAGTAAGAAAAAGACCCACTGTCCCACTTGTTATATCTAAAGTGGAGAGAGATGCTTTGTACTCAAGCTGGGCTCACTATGTATGCATTCAACTGAATACTGATTATGTGCCAGACACAGGCATAGGTGTTGGGGATAAAACAGTAAACTAAATAGATATCTTTTGGAGGTGAGAGACAATCAAATCAAACAAGCATGCAAATATAAATGCTGCAAAGGAAACAGAATAGTAAACAATTATAGTTTACCACCTGCTACTATAGTCAGACTCAAGGGCAGAAAATGAAAGCTGAATTAAGCAATGGGGGCTGATTTAGCTTTGGTCAATACAAATCCAGTGAATTGTGTATGATCATGTACATTCTGGTTTTATGCCCCAAGATTTAAAAAGATTATTTTTAAGACTTCAATTTTGGGGTGAGATTCAGGAACTATAGATTGTCTTCTCTAAGAATTTGTTATCTGTGTATAAAATAAAGGCCTAGGAATTGTAGGTGTACAGGAGGATTTGTTTTTCTGCTTAAGAGCTGAAAGCTAGATCTTCATACCCAGGAGTTCTGAAAGGCTGAGAGTTTTAACTAAGGCCTGATCTTATAAAGCACTTCCTTTTAGGAACCTACTTTTAAATGAGATAATGAAACAGTGGTGAACTAATAGGTTTTCTTAGTCAGAATTAAAGATAATTAAGGATAGTTATAAGAGTTAAGAATGGTCAATGCTTATGGGGGTTATCTTTACACTAGAGGCAAAAGTGGAACTAGGCTGGACATTAAGGTCCTGTTGTTCCAGGGTAAAATGTTCCCACTGCCTTTGGAACCAGGTTTCACCTAAGGAGCCCTAGATTAGGGACAGGGGTAGGGGGTCCTAATGCTTCTTTCTTGCTGTGTGGTAATGGACATGTAAACTCGCCAAATCTGTAAACTAGGAATAATTGATAGTATCTAGATCATAAGACTGTTACAAGGATTAAATATATCAGTGCTAGAAAGGTGTTTAGCCCAGTGCTGGGAAAAAAAGTTACCCATTATGTTGTCTTTTCAATAAAAATGTAAGCAGAAGGTCTCATTCAAATTCCTCACAACTAACAGGGATTGAACCTAAAAGTGGTTCATGGGAAAGTAAGTGGGAAAAGAACAGTAGTCTGGGGGCGTCTGGGTGGCTCAGTGGGTTAAGTGTCTGACTCTTGATTTCAGCTCAGGTCATGATCTCACGGTCGAGGGAGTGAGCCCCGTGCTGGGTTCTGTGTTCAATGTGAGAGTCTGTGTGAGATTTTCTCTCTCCCTCTAAAATAAATAAATATATAAAGTCTTAACCAAAAAACAAAACAAAACAGAACAAAAACGAGTGGTCTGATTTCTTAATCTGATTCATTGAAAACCTCAGACTAGTCAGAGAACAAAAGAAAAGAACACTCAAGGGTTAAAAAAGAAACCCCTAAATACTGCTGATGGTGTAGTGGGGCACATTTTCTATCACATAGGCTCAGATAGGTAAAAAATCTTCCCAATACTCTTAAATCATACAATATCTACCTACTGTCACAGGTAATCTCTTTCATTCTAGGCTTAAAAAAAAAAATCTTTTCAAGTGAGATAGTACATGTGAAGATTATTTCTAAATTGCAACAAACAATATATATGTATCATCATAATTTTAGGTCTTCTTCTTTACTGTCACCATTAACCAACATGTTCATTTTTGTCTCCTTGCTTGTATCATTTCTTCCCCTCTCCCAATCCAAATTATTGCCTTCAAGGGTCAGCTCAAGATTTACTTTTTTTGTAATTTCAAATGATCTTTCATTTTACTGAATTAAAATATTGTTTATGTAGTCTTCTGTACTCTTCATATTTGTTTATATAATGTAATAACTGTTCTCCAGTTATTCACTTATATACATCTTGTCTTAGACTATATTTCTTGGGGCTGGGGATCAGGGCTTTCAATTTGTCTTGTATTTTACATAGACCTTAGCTCGGTGTTAACTTTTCAAATGAATCATACCAATATGGATTCAAAGTGCCAAAATCCAGCTTGAAGCCCTGTTTAGGGGATACAAACTATATTCCTTAATTGGCTCTTGTTAATTATCAAATTTCTTTTACGACTGAGCGAGCCTAAAATCTTTCCTCAAAAAGAGCCATCCTACTTCTTATGGTCAATTAGGTCAAAAAGAGCCATCCTACTTCTTATGGTCAATTAGGTATTAAGAGAAATCACTCAGAGGGCCTTAGTTTCCTCATCTGCCAAAAATACATGTCTATAAAATGTGTTTGTGCATTAAATAATGTATATATCTGCTCTAAGTTTTTGTGTCTTTGTCAGTCCTACTGAATCATTCTAAACCTCCCTGAACTAATGATGTACTCATTACTGGAGTTTTAACAAATTATTGCAGAGAATATAGTCAGTCAAACAAACCTGCTACTACCTGATAGAACCAGTCATATAAAAAAAGCCCCAATGTTTATGAAAGCCTTTTAAGTGTTATTCTCTGTGTATATTCTATATTAGGAATATATAAGTGTAAGACAGTCTCTACTTTCAAGGAAACTACCTTCTCATAGGAAAAGCAAGGCCTGAATATAGGAAAAGTTAAGTAACAGGTAATCTATATAAGAAATACCACTTGGTCAGCACAAGATTAGCTGCCATTTGAGGACTGAAAATGTCATGAATGCAGAGGGAAAAGAAATAACAGTGGGCAGGAGTTGCCAGGTAGGTTTAGGGGGGAAAAGCAGCTGAACTAAGCCTGGAAGGAGAGTTTAGATTTGGATGAGTAGACAGAGGAATGGAAGGACAGGTATGAGGCAGGGAGGGTGACAAAAGCCAAAGGACAGAGGTAAAAAAACTAAACTGCATAAGGATGGGTTGGAGGTTCTCCTCCAATAGGCCTCGAAGTAGAATGAAGTGAGACTGTGATGCACCCTGTGTAACAAATCAGGTTAAGTAAATGGAATCTTTTTTTTTTAAGTTAGTGGTTCTTAATCTTTACCCATTACACTCATGACAAATGATGCAATTCATTCTACTGACTATATCCAGATTTTGGGGGTGTCATCAACACTTCATGAAGAAGCCTTGCAATATCTGTCCCACCATGACTATTAATGAAGCAACCAGAAACGCCATTCACTATGGATCCAGCATAGATAGGTTATGTGCAATTTCTAGAATATTATATAGTGTTTTAACTATTACTGAGTTATTTATGAAACACTTACCCAATCTAAGTGGTGCACTGGTAAAGCACTACTGAAGGCAGAGGAGATGGTGAGCTTGGAGTAGATGTTGAAGGTATTATTTTAGGAAGACTGATTTAGAAGAATGGACTGAGAGAAGAGAATGAAATTAAGAGAAACCAATCAAGAGCCTCCTTTAGCCCTCTGGTATAATGGGGAGTGACAAGGTCAGGGGGTTAAGACTGTGGAAAAGAAGCTACAGATATAAGACATATAAAAATGAAAATTGCTTGGACTTGGGTCAGTGGACTGATATAGATGTATGAAGTAAGAAGAGCTAAAGGTAATCCTAAGAATGTATGATACAGACTGAGTAGATGCGAAAATAATAGTAGTGATCAAAGGTATAGAAAAATTATAACGGGGAATAAATTTAGGTTTCAAATTGAGGAAAAGACTAGTCTGATTTCAATAATATTGACTGTGAAATCACAAGAGGTCATTTAAGGAGAAGGGACAAACTGTGACTGTAGGACTGGATTTGAGGCTAGATTAGGGTAAAGGCATAGATCTAAGCACAAAAAGCACAGAGATGATAGCTGGAAATCTTTAGAGAAGAAGTATAAAGAGAGGAGTCAAGGGTCTAGGACTAAATCTTGAAATTTAAGTCTGATAATCTTCACCAACAGTTAGCAACTAATTGTCTAATCAAACAGACTGGTTAGTAAATTGTTCTAATTCCACACATAGAATGCTATGGAGAGTTCTGCATACTTATATGAAAAGATCTCCAAGGTTCGCTGTTTGTGGGGGAAAAAACAAAGCGGGGTTATGCTTCCTTTAAGGGGAAAAAAAGTATGTGTGTGTGTGTGTGTGTGTGTGTGTGTGTGTGTGAACAAATTTATTTTTTTCTTGCACATGCACAAAGAAGACGGCTTTTCACTAGATAGTTTCTTACGTATTTCTTATTTTTAAGCCATGAGAAGGTTATTACTTGTTCGAAATAATAGTAATAATTTTTAAAACTCTCCTAACAGAAATATATTTAATAGATCTTCACATAAAAAATATTATCATTGAACAGAGTAAAATAGTGAACCTGCATCACTGTCACTGCTCCATAAGTCACAGCTGTCCAATAGATAGAGCCAACCATTATTCCCGCTGCAGCAAATGGACAAGCTTTTGAGATCAGTCTATCCGCAAGATCCAAGACGTAAACAACTGGACCTGTAATAAAAAAAGAAAGTAACGTTTCAACACAAGACAGATTTTTTAAAAATGACTTATTCAATATTTTCCATTGATCTAAATATTTTTATGAAGTTGGATATTCTGGTGCTTTAGAGATAACTATTATAAATGTGATGGGAACCTAGATTTGAATAAATTTAGAATTTCTCAGTTGTTTGCATGAATAGCTAAGTTTTACTTCCTAAATTCTAGGAAATAGCATCTTCAAATTTTTACCTTCATCAGTAAACCTATTAAAGGCTCAAACACAGCTGCTTCTTATGAAGAAAATAGATTCTCTCAATTCTTTTATTCACACTGGTTACTGCAGAACAAAATGGCCATTTCGGCTTGCTCTTCCCAAACAGTTCTTGCCCACATTTAGATTCTCTAGTACTTGGTAAAAATATCACTTCTTTGACTTCACTCATTACTTCCGTGGTGCAGTATGTGAAGGTAACCAAGACTATTTTCTTGTAGTTATACAAAGTCAATCTATCTTACTTTGATTTTCAATATGGAATAGTTGAGTATTATTCTCTAACAAACTTTTTCTTTTTTTTCAAGTTTGTATGTAAATTCCAGTTAGCTAACATATTATTAATTTCAGGAGTAGAATTTGGTGGTTCTAACAAACTTCTTCTAATGATCACAATGCCAGTTTTTATGGCATTTCAACAGCTGTATGTGCCAATTATATTTCCATTATTGTATACTTACTGTGAAATCTGGCTACCACCTTTCTATGGAAGGTATTTAGAATAGCTATATTTGGAGGTTTTCTAGTTGCTTAAGTCCAATATAATTTAGCTTCGGAATTTTTCAGAATAGTGGAAGGGTCTCAGGCCTGAATTAGAGCAAGTCCTAAAGAACTGAGTATCTAAGTTTAGTCACAGAAATATGATTTACTAATCACCATATTTGTTGAATACCCTCTATATACAAACTATCACTTGAGACATTTTCTTGGAAATGTATAAGAATTATTACCTACCTTCTGGGGGGTTACAATCTATAGGAGGATGCTGTATATAAAAAATTTATTTTTATTGCACAAAGAAATTAACATAGCAATATGATAAAATAATTAAAACACGTAAGAACAAGCACCCATCTATGGAGCCCCTGGTCGCTGGAGCCAGTAATATCACTAGTCACTGTATAAAGAAAGACCACACTGTGAAGTAGAAAGAACATTAGGAGGGACATCAAAGGACCTATGGTTTCAATTTAGCGTATTTACTATGTTCTCTAATAATAGTTAGCACTTCTTGAGTGTCTATAGGATACCAGGCACTGTGCCATAGGCATTACATGTTTCATTATTCAATCTCATAATGTAGGGTTTAATCCTTAAAATATACAAATTTGCTAGGTTAAGTTTAAAACTCCCTCAGAGGGTACAATAAAAGTCATTTTAGTGAGTGACCAAAGATCCCTCAAATGCTGGTACTAAAAGTAAAAAACCATAGGTATATATGAAACCTCCACACTTCAACTTTCATATTCTCTACTGATAATTCTTTAATCAGAAAATTGAAGCCACAAGTCCAAACTCTCCATGGCACATGTACCCACCTACCAACAGCACACCTATCTGAAGTTAATCCCTCCACTGACACACCAGATCCCATTCCCTTGCCAACTCAAAGCCACAGCTCCAGCAACTGTCTCCCACATTTCCTCTCTACTTTTTATTGGATTATTTCCATCAGACATGTCATTATTTCTTCTATCTTAAAAAACTCAAATTCTTCTCTTGATCCGTCTTCCCTCACTGCTCCACCTTTGCTTCCTTTCCAACAAAATTCCTCAAAAGATTTCCTGTTTTCACTCTCTCCTTCAATTCTCTCCACCAAAACTGCTCATAACGGTCACTAACAACCTAAGATTAGTTACGTTCAATGTTGTAATCTCAGCCTTCCTCCTATTTGGCCTAGCAGCAACATCTGACACAGATGTTCTCTTCCTCTTCCCAGTATGTGGTTCTTCATTATATTTCTAGGACATCACCATTTCTTGGTTTTCTTTCCATCACCAGTCATTAACTTCTCAGTCTTTCTTGGTTCCTTCTCTTCTTGACTTCAGTGAGACTCACGCTGCCAACTTCTACCTCATGATACTCCCTATTTAATTATTCTGCACTATTTTTTTTTCCCAAAGCACTTATCACCTAACATACTCTAATTTAATCATTCTGTTTCCACCTAAAAGAATATGGGTTGGGAAACTACGGGCCATGGACCAAATCCAGCCGGCCGCTTGCTTTTGTAAAGAAAGTTTTATATGGAACATGGCCACACACAAAGCCTAAAATATTTACTCTCTGGTTTTTAACAGAAAAAGTCTGCTGACTTTTGAACTAGAACATAAGCTCTAAAGGGAAAAATAATGTTTTTGCTTTGCTTATTGATGAATCCGAAGTTCCTATGACTCTCAAATATTTGTTGAATTCTCTATTGAGGTACTTATTTAAAACTATGATATGAAAATCTCTAGGTCTTTCTTTTTCACTATTCTGTACCAAGTCTAAGTTAACTGCAGGACTATTTTCCACCCAGTCAGAATAAAAATTGGTAAGGAAATAAGGTATTTTACATGCTTCCAATGTACCTTCTTCCTCTCTCCTTTCAAGAGGGTACTTGGAACTATCTACTGATGGAGTGAAACAATACAATTCCTAAAAAAAACCATCACTACCACTTTTACCTATCATGAACATGGGCAGTCTAGAGATGTTTGAATTGTTTTTCCTTTAAAGATCTCAGATGGTTCTAATATAACAAGCTCAATTTTCCTTTTTCTTCCTGAGTCAATGGGTGTGAATTCTTTCTGTGCAAGCAAAAACAAAAAATCTGTACACTTTTGGAAATTTTCTACTCATTCCTTGAATCACATACAAAAGATGTGCTAGAGTAAACGAAGACATTGGCTGTATTTTATAGTTCCTATTTCCAGTTTTTCTGAAATAATTTTGTCTAGACTTCTGTCTTTATTTTGCCTAAACCTCTCTTCAGGCTCTTCAGATAGACTAGTTCAAGAATAGTTTAATATTTAAAAGACAAATGTTTAGTAGTGAACATACCATGAGAATAAACTGCCACCCAGGGGAGGTGTTTAAGATTATCTAGGCAAGCTATTTAGTGAGTAAAAACAATTACTGAATTTCTCTGGATGGCAGTCCCTAAATCATACTCTTCCTATTAGGAAGCTTACCATGTGCTACTATCCCATGACTTGGGGTCAAAAGAAAAATAGCAAGTTACTAGATTCTTCTTACTGTTGTACTACAGCACAAAGAGTTATGGAAAGCAAGGAAAGACAAGACTAGCCCTATAAAACCTCAATTCTAGCGAGGAGGAAGAAGTATGAATAAGTGCACATCACACAAGTCAAATACCTAAGGGCATAAAAAGGCTTCAATATTTTAAAAAGGCATTATTGAATTTTTAATGTCTCAGTGGGCTTCACCACTTACGTTTTCAATGTACTGTATTTACACAATGGATGGCAACTGAAGAAGCTCTGTATAAATGTAAGTTTTGAAAACCCAATAATTTAAAGGGCACTAGGGAAGCTTGCAATTAAAAGAAAATCTATTGTGAATTCTTTTGTATAATAAAGAAGCTTTTGTAAAGAAAATACACCCTAATACTCTGGGTAAATTCAAATTTTCACATTTCAGAGGTGAATGACATCAAACAGTGAGCTGAAACTATTGGGGAAACTCCTAAGTCTGTATCTACTGAAAAAGAAGTAATCAGTTTTATCTGGCAGACATGCGAAAGTAGATTTGCTGCAGCTGTGATTTAAATTCAAATTTATGTATGCATGGTGTTAAAGGCACATCTTGGAAGATAAGAAATTAATGACTGAAGGGCAGGTAATATTTAGGGCTCAACATCTATGGGCACTGCTTACAGTAACAACCAGAATTTCTACGACCTTTCTCTGGCATAGAAAGGTATCCTTAAAACAAAACAAAACAAAACAAAACAAAACAAAACAAAACAACCTCTCACCAGTTCTTGAGAAATAATTTCCATATGTTGTCAGAGTGCTAAAGTTTCTAACACAGAACACAATTTAATGAACAAAAATAGGTGCTTCACAAGACAACCTTGTGTAAGTTCCTGAGATGATAACAGCCCCAGTGAAGTTTTCTGTTAAGTGGCCAATGGTTTATAAAAGAGTTTTAATAAGCAAAACAGACTGTTTTCAAAAGCTATGCAAGTTTCCAGGTTTTGTGGTTTGCTTTTTGCTCTGCATTGAACTAGTTTTGATCTAGACCCAACTTTAATGACAATCTGCTAAGCCAAAATGTCAACCCCACTTTCAGATTCGGAACCATGCAGAATTACAGATTTTGGATGTCATGAAGAGTCCAACAATACAGTTCTGAACTTCTCTGTTTGCTCCAAGTCTTCTTTTTATTGTATTCTATTTCTGGAATGTCCTGTCCCTACTTTAAATCTGTCTGTATGTAAACCCAAATTCCCAATGAAAACTAATCTAACCTGATAGAGGTTGACTAATTGCTCTACCCCCCCCTGCTCATGTCCCAAGAGGCTTCCTTTAATACTATTCCACAAAATGCACTTACCCCTTTGCTTGTGCATAATGTTAGTACTTTATGTTCTTGTTCAATGTTTGTTCAGTTGTCTCAATATCCTTATGTCTGTCCATGTCAGCATCATCTTAGATTGAAAATTCCCAGGGGGCAGGGGCCAAGTCTGTTTAACTCGTTTTGTACAGTGCCTAGGATAGAACCATGTACAGATAGGTGCTTAAAAAATGCTTTTGATGATGATTGGCATCACTCTCAGGGACTCTGTGGGCCACAGCTATCTTAGCACATGGTACTTGGCAGTACATTGGGGCACTTTGGCCTGTTCCACAGGACATTAGAATATAATGGCATAGGACCTAGCTGTAGCACTCTGTGGCAAGTATTTGATTTAATCCATTGTTAAACAAGGACCTTTAACAAGGGCACCTGGCTGGCTTAGTCAGTGGAGTGTATAACTCCTGATCTCAGGGTTGTGGGTTTGAGCCCCACATTAGGTGTAGAGATTACTTTAAAATAAAATCTTAAAAAAAAAAAAGTATATGGTTCCAAGTCAACAAATGTGGATTTTATTGAAGACATGAAATAATATCACAACAACCAACTCAAAAGTTAAAAGTAAGTGGAAATCCTGATGGGACAGTAGAGTTTTAACTCTTTCCCTAGCATTCATCACTACTTTAAACACTAGACTTCAGAGGCCAGGTTCAAGAGCCTCAGGCAAGCTTATGTAAATGTCATCTTTGATTGTTCTGCTTGTAGGCTGAGGTTTTACCAATTTTATTTAAGAATAAATATCCTGCAAACTCAGGCTATAAATTATTTGCTTAATAACAAGAAGTTAGACATTAAAGTATAAACAGAGAAGAAAGGATATACTGTTGGGCAATTTTTTAGATAACTGAACCAAAGCCCTCAAAACTAAACAAAAAAACAGCCCTGAGGAATAAAAGATCCAGAGTCAAAGTAGATGAGTACCATTCCTTCATGTGTATATATAGCATATTACCATGAACAGCAACTAAAGATCATCATAGTAACTCTTTATTACATAGTCTGTGCCAAAGGAAAGCTTAAATCTACCTCATAAGAATAGAATAGCCTACAGAATATCTGTGGGCTATAAGGTCAACAACTAAGTACCTATTAAGCACCTACTGTACACATAGCATTTTACTTTTCATTAAAATAAATGTAAATAAAATTTAACACACCAGCCTCTGCCTCCAAGGAGCCTCCAATCTAGTTAAGGACAATGAATAAATACACATTAAACAACTGAGAAACTTTTTTTTTTTTTTTTTTAGAGATAAGTACAAGTCTCTCTCTCTTTTTTTTTTAAAGATTTATTTGAGAGAGAGAGTGTGCACCAGGAGGAGGGGCAGAGGGAGAGGGAGAGGGAGAGAGAATCTTAAGCAGATTCCACACTGAGCCCCTTGTGGGACTCGATCCCATGACCCCGAGATCACGATCTGAGCTGAAACCAAGAGTCAACCACGTAACTGACTGCGCCACCCAGGCACCCCAACAACTGAAAAACTTTAAGGCAAATTTAGCATATGTACAGTAGTATGGTACAAACTTAACAGATACATGTTAATGAAATTTTAAGTAAAGATTATAGGGAGATAAGGATACAAAGAGTTTTTTAATGAATCAATGCATGTATGTATTTACTAATTAACAGAAGTGAATTTTTTTTTTTTTTATATACATCCCAGTATATTTGAGTTCACAGCAAGGAGGAATGCTACATTTTTCTTTTAAAGAATGAAATAATCTAATCCAGGGTCATTTATTTACATAATTATTATACATTTTAGCTTACATAGTAGTTTCCTAGAAATGGAAGTGGGTCTGAAATATTCCTTAGACTGACCATCCATGGGCTTGTTTCCTCATCTGTAGAACAAAAGAATAGGACTAGGTGATATCTAAGCAGTGGAGATCATCAAGAGAACTACTAGTTGACCTTAACAGAAGTGAATCTTGACCTAGACTTGAAGTCTATGATCTAAAAAGGGGGCATTCTAGGGGCGCCTGGGTGGCAGGTGTCTGCCTTCGGCTCAGGGCGTGATCCCGGCGTTGTGGGATAGAGCCCCACATCAGGCTCCTCCGCTATGAGCCTGCTTCTTCCTCTCCCACTCCCCCTGCTTGCGTTCCCTCTCTCGCTGGCTCTCTTTATCTCTGTCAAATAAATAAATAAAATCTTTAAAAAAATAAAAAATAAAAAGGGGGCATTCTAAGAGACCTTCTAACTGAGGCAAAAAGACTCAACAGGTTTATATGTTTTTTGTTGTTGTTGTTGTTGTTTTTTAAGCTAGTACACCATTAAGATCTGGGTTACTTGACAGAAACCCTGACTAGATCTTTGACACAATATGTAGGAAGTTCCTGAGAGACATGCTAAAATGAAAATGATATTTTACAAAAACTAATCTTATAATGGATTATTAAAGTCAGAATAAACTAGAATAAAATCCACAAGATTTTGTATCCAAAACAAGGATAAAGAAAGAGAAAGTAGTATCAGTCCAGAGAAACTTAATATAAGAGAGTTGAATTAGAAAACTCCATTTCTTCTAGAAGTTTTATAGTTTCAGGTTTTATATTGAAGCCTTTAATCCATTTCAAATTAATTTTTGTAAGTGGTATAAGGATCCAATTTCATTTGTTTGCATGTGAATATCCAGTTTTCCCAACACCATTTATTGAAGGGACTGTTCTTTCCCCATTGAGTATTCTAGGGTCCTTTTGTCAAATATTAGTTGAATGTATATGCATGGGTTTACTCCTGGGCTCTCGATTCTGTTCCATTGGCCTATGTGTCTCTTTTTATGCCAGCAGTACCATACTGTTTTGATTACCACAGCTTCATAATAAAGTTTGAAATCAGGAAATGTGATGCTTCCTACTTTGTTCTTTCTCAGGACTGCTTTAGTTATTTGGGGTCTTTTGTGATTCTATACAAATTTTAGGATTATTTTTTCTACCTCTGTAAAAAATGCCATTGGGATTTTGACAGGGATTACACTGAATCCATATATGGCTTTGGTAGTATGGACATTTTAAACAATATTAATTCTTTCGGGGTGCCTGGGTGGCTCAGCTGTTAAGCGTCTGCCTTCGGCTCAGGGCGTGATCCTGGAGTTCTGGGATTGAGCCCCACATCAGGCTCCTCCACTGGGAGCCTGCTTCTTCCTCTCCCACTTCCCCTGCTTGTGTTCCCTCTCTCGCTGGCTGTCTCTCTCCCTGTCAAATAAATAAAATCTTTAAAACAAAACAAAACAAAAACAATATTCTTTCAATCCATGAACATGAAATATCTTTTCATTTATGTCTTCAATTTCTTGCATCAATGTCTTATAATTTTTAGTTCTATTCATAAGTAATTACTTTTGATATTATAAATGGGATTTTCTTTCCTTTTCAGATAATTTGTTGTTAACTGTACAGAAATGCACTGATTTTTGTATGTTGATTTTGTATCCTGCAACTCTACTGAATTTATTTAACTTTTTTGGGGGGCAGTCTTTAGGATTTTCCATGTTATGACATCATCTGCAAACAAAGACAACTTTACTTCTTTCTGATTTGGATGCCTTTTATTTCTTTTTCTTGCCTACTACTCTGGCTAGGACTTCCAGTGTTACGCTGAATTGGAGTGGTAAGAATGGATCCTCCTGTCTTGATCTTAGTGGGATAGCTTTCAGCCTTTCAATGTTAAGTATGATGTTAGCTGTGGGTTTGTCACATATAGCCTTTATTATATTGGGGCATATTCCTTCCGTACAAAATTTGTTGAGAGTTTTTTATCATGAAAGGATACTGAATTCTGTCAAATGCTTTTTTTCTGCATCTATTGAGATAATCATATGATTTTTAACTTTCATTCTATTAATGTGGCATATCACAGTGATTGATTTGCAGATGTTGAACCATCCCAGGGATAAATCCCACTGGGTCATGGTGTGGACCCTTTTAACGTGCTGTTGAATTTGGTTTGCTAGTACTTCGTTGGGAATCTTTGCATCTATAGTCATCAAGATACTGGCTTGTGATTTTCTTTTCTTGTAGTGTCTTTATATGGCTTTGAAAGTGGGATAATGCTGGCCTCATAAAATGAGTTTGAGAATTTTCTTTTCCATTTTTGGGAAGAGGAAGGACTAGCACCGAATTGTCCTTAAATGTTTAGAATTCTCCACTGAAACCATTTGGTCCTGGGTTTTTCTTTGTTGAGAGGTTTATACCTTCTTGCTGTTGGTCTGTTCACATTTTCTATTTCTTCATGATTCGGTCTTGGTAGGTTGTATGTTTCCAGGAATTTATGCTTTACTTTTAGGTTATCCAGTTTGTTGGCTACAATTGTTCACAGAAGTCTCTTAAGATCCTTTGTATTTCTGAGAGGTCAGTTGTAATGTTTCTTCTTTTAAAGACACTATGCATTATATGCCTTCTGATGTAGTAAGTACATAGAACTACGAAATATTCTTGAAAAAAAATCATAGAGGCATCTGGGTGGCTCAATTGGTTAAGTGTCTGCCTTCGGCTCAGGTCATGATCTCAGGGTCCTGGGATTGAGCCCTGCATCAGGCTCCCTGCTCAGCAGGGAGTCTGCTTCTCCCTTGCTGCCTCCACCCCTGCTTGTGCTCTCTCATTCACTCTCTGTCTGAAATAAAATCTAAAAAAAAAAAAAAAAAAAAATCTAACTTCACTGATGAGATCTAACCACCATGATAAGAAATGCAGGGAATAGAGCAACATATTGCCCAAGTATTCTTGGGGTGTGAGTATAAACAAAATCCAGAAAATGGGAAATCCTATGATGACAAATGATCCTTTCATCTAATGAACAAGTTACAAGGGGAAAAGCTAAAATACTGGGGTTTATAAGTCATGCTAAGATTTAGGTCCATACATAGTTGGAGAGCTGACTCGGAGACCCGCAGAAGGGTTGCATGAACCATCAGTGAAAGGGTAAGCCAGAAAAAAAACAACCACCCACATGACAACGAAGTGAGCCAACAAGGAAAACTCTTATCTTCAAGAAGAAAAGTATGATGAGAAGGATAGTTTCCTCTAAAAATTTGTAACTACAGTCTACCTGATTACAGGTTAGAAATTCCTCTGTGCTAAAGGAGAAATCCCTAATGCAAATCCTTTCGTATCCACAGTTTACAAATAAGAACACAAATGTGAATGTAATCCCCACACTCAAGAGAAATAAAGCATCGTGAATAAGAACCAGAAGAGAAACAACAGATTTAGGCTACCAAAGACTTTAGATAATGGAATTATCAACCCAATCATAAAAATGATGTAATAAAATACAAGATAACTTTTAAATGAACAAAATGGAAGAGACTATGAACAATTACCAGGCACATTTAAGAAAAAACTAGAACTTATAGAAAGCAAAACCCCTTGCAGATTAGACACTGCTTGAAAAGAGAATTTGAGAACCAGGTAACAGTTAAGAAGAAAGAAAGGGGGGGTAATCAGAAGGAGGAATGAAGCATGAGAGACTATGGACTCTGAGAAACAAACTGAGGGCTTCAGAGGGGAGAGGGGTGGGGGAATGGGATAGGCTGATGATGGGTAGTAAGGAGGGCACGTATTGCATGGGGCACTGGGTGTTATACGCCAACTAATGAATCATCGAACTTTACATCAAAAATCAGGGATGTATTGTATGGTGACTAACATAATAAAAAAATATAAGAAAAAAAAGAAATATAATGCTGCAGCACAGAAACTAAAGATGAAAATCCATAAAAGTTAAAAGGCATGAAAGAAAATAAAAATGTCTAACGTAACTCTAATCAGAGGTCTAGAACGGGGGAGAGGCAGTATTTGAAGAGATAAAAGCTAAGACTTTTCAAGGGTAGCCATTTAAATAGGGAAAAAGTATAAAAGTTAAAAATTAATACAGGGGAAAATACAGTATCAGAGGAAAAAACACTTCAACCCAGGAGATAGCCAAGAAAAAGGGGCAGGGAAGGAAAAAGTGCTACAAATAGAACACACAAAATTTGACAGTAAAAACCCAACTACCGGTATCACAATAAATGTCAAGTAAAATAACTGAAGAACTGAAAATAAAAGGATGAGAAAAGATAAAAAGGCAAATACAACATCGTCAAAAAAAAGCTGATATAAAGGAGGAAAACAGTAGCATTGTAGTGGGGAAATCTGACAAACACTACCTTAGCCAGATGATCAAGGTCAGTATTACCAGCGATAAGTAATGTTGACAAGATTTGTCTTTGATGTGATGTGATGAAAATGGGACTTCAACTCTGTAGTTTTGCTCCCTAAAACTCATAACCCCAACAGATAATGGGAAAAACATCAGACAAAACCCAACTGAGGGACAGTCTACAAAACATCTGACCATTACTCATCAAAATTGTCAAGGTCCTCAAAAACAAGGAAAAGTCTAAACAACTATTACAGCCAAGAGGAGCCTAAGGAGACATGACTAAATGTAATATGGTATCCTGGAAAAGAATGAAGACATTAGGTAATAATTAAAGAAATCTGAATAAAATATGGACTTTAAGTTAATAACAATGTAACAACATTGGTTCATTAAGTATAACAAATGTACCACACTAAGATAAAATGTTAACAGTAGAGGAAACTGGATGTGGGGTATATGGGAACTCTCTGTAGTATTTCTGTAATTTTTCTATAAATCAGAAATTGTCCTAAAGCAAAAAGTTGATTTAAAAAAAGATTGTGTAGGTGCTCAGTCAGTTAAGCATCTGCCTTCAGCTCAGCAAGGAGCCTGCTTCTCCCTCTCCTGCTCCCCCTGCTTGTGCTCTAATAAATAAGATCTTAAAAAAAATAATACAAAAAGATGGTGTAGGTATATTATGATGTCCATTCTGTATTATCATGTCTATATTATATACAAGTTTAAGACAAAAAAAGTACTATTGTGGATAAAATAGTCATTACTTAATGATAAAATGTTGAACTCACCAGGATATTTTATTTCTAAACCTAAGGGGTAGGTTGGCAAGTGATGGTTTGTTAGTCTTTATTCCTCATATGTAGTTATGATATATTCTTTTTCAACAAATAAAATATTTTATAATAACAGAGAAAAAAATACCTGAGTGAACATTCTGCTGAGCTTTGATCAATGTTAAGGCAGTAGATATAATTAGTTCTGTATATTGATAGCAGCATGCTGGCAAAGGCAATGGAAAAGCAGGCACGCCAATACGCTGTTGGGAAGATTAAATAGGTATAATCTCTACAAAAACCAATTTGATGATCTCTATTAATGTTATAAATGCACATACTCTTTGACCCAGCAATTCTACTCTAGTCATTTAGATAGACTACATCTAGTCATCTTAGATATATTTGCGCATGTGCATAAAATTATTTTACACAGTTGTTTTTGACAGCACTGTTTGTAGTAGAGAAAGATTAGAAACAGCCTTTATGTCCATTAACAAGACTGTTTATAGAAATAACCATACATACATCTGTGTAATGGAATATTATGTAACTGTAAAGAAAAAAAGCTCTTTATACACTAATAAAAAACGGTATCTACCATATATTGCTGAGAAAAAAAAGCAAGTATAGAACATGATCTATAATATACTTGTACATAGTGTTTTGACATATAATCTAATTGTGCTCAATACTCTGCCTCTCCAGGTTTACTGCTCATCTTTCTCCACTCTGTTCTGTGCACAATTTGCCAAACAAATTGCATCTTCCAGGCAACCTTGCCCTCTAGCTTCTGGTGTGTTAAAACAATAAGTGGGATGGCTAGAAAATCAGAGGGTGGTAAAAGTGTCCCCCCCACCCTGTTCCCTCACTACAGGCAGTTGGCATTTCTTTCTCTAAAACCACAGATCCTGTTAAACAGTTTCTCTCCTTCTGTTAAAGCTCTTGTCAAGTTCTTCCCTTGCACTTTCAGGCCTAAGAGTGGGAATGATTTCATATAGTTGCTGATTCCTGGGTATTTTCCTGTCCCTTGTTTATTCCTTTAAGTCTACTCTAATATTTATAGCTTTTCATGGAGCGGGGGAGAGAGAAGAGAAACATCCTGGAAAAAAACACTGAGTCTGCTAACATTGGTTGCCTCCAAGTAAGAAACTTGGCATTATGGCTGGTGGACATGGTAAGAAGACTTTCATTGAACACCCTAGTATATTCAGTATCTTTTGAAATTGGTCCATGTGAATATATTATCTAGAGGGAAAATACATAAAGTAAACTCAAACACTTAAAAGAGACAAAAGAAAATACTAAGAGATACTACAGTTGTGGCATCTTTTCTTTCAAACTTTTGCTATTCTTTGCCATGTCCAGCAGCGCAGATATGGACACAAAGGAAAAAGAGAATAGACTATTTGTTGGTGCAAGCCCCTAGCCATCACTCTGCTTCTTGGCCATGTTTCTCCTTCAATTCTAATAGCATCAAACCACTGAAAATCTTTACTTACACATCATACACATAATTTATTAACAGTATCTCAAATAAATTCAAATTCACACCATCCCTGTTAATTCTTACAGTACGTGAAACTATTTCTTATCTATATGTGGGCTGGTAGCTGATCCACTGAGTGACAGTAACAAGAAATTCAGCAGTTTAAAATCCTGGCTCCCTCACTTACTTGCTAGAAGCCCATGGGATTCCATTAAATAAATCTGCTGAATCTGTTTTCTTATCTGTAAAATAAGGACAGTATCTGACTGTGTAGAGCTTTAGAGAGGTTTAAATAAAATAGCACAGGCAAAGCAACCCAAATAGTGTCTGGCAAATAGTAGGAGCCTGTTAACAAATGATAGCTATTGATATCACTGTTAATATTATTTAAAAAAAAACTACAAAATAAATTTTATTTGCTAGATTCTCTAGGAAAGGTTTCTCTTAAGTTTTACACTCAACATTTGATAACCACTTTTTTTTTAAAGATTTTTCATTTTTAAGTAATTTTTATACCCAGTGTGGGGCTCTAACTTACTACCCAAGATCAAGAGTCACATGTTCTATTGACTGAGCCAGCTAGGCACCCCTGATAACCATTTTTTTGAGGATGACTGTTATCTTCAACTCTACATAGATGTTTGAATTAATGTTTAGGTGAGAATAACAAAGAAATAAAAACAAAATTATAATAAAAATTTAGCTTGAAAGTAATCTAAGGGGGCACCTGACTCACTCAGTTGGTAGAACATGTGACTATTAATCTCAAGGTCCTGAGTTTAAACCTCATGTCAGGCATGGAGGCTACTTAAAAAAAAAAAAAAAGTAAGACTATACTAATAATCTACGAACACAAAAAAGCAGAAGTGGCTACATTAATATCAGTTAAAACCAACTTTAAGACAAAAATTATTAGAAATAAAGGACATTTTGGGGTACCTGGGTGGCTCAGTCAGCTAAGCATCTGCCTTTGGCTCAGGTCATGATCTTGGGGTCCTGGGATCGAGCCCCACGTTGGGATCCCTGCTCAGTGGGGAGTCTGCTTCTCTCTCTCCCTCTGCCCCCCAATCATGCTTGCTCTCTCTCAAATAAATATTTTTTTTTAAAAAAGGACATTTTATAATGACAAAAAGGACAAATCCATCAGTAAGATATAACAATTAAGAACATATATGCACCTCATAATAAAGTCCAAAATAAACGAAAGCAAAAATGGACAGAACTGGAGAAAGACAATTCAACAATAGTTGGAGACTTCAATATACTACTTTCAATGAAGGATAGGTAAAAGATCGACAAGGAAATAGAGAAGATTTGAAAGTACTATGAACCAACTAGATATTTACAGAATACTCATTCTTCTCAAGGTACATGGAACATTTGTCAGAATAAACCATGTTAGGCACAAAACAAGCCTTAATACATTTAAAAGGACAGAAATCAAAGTATGGTCTTCGATCACAATGGAATAAAATTAAAAATCAATAACAGACATCTGGCAAGTTTATAAGTATGTGAAAATTAAACAACACACTTCTAAGTAACCAATGGTCAAAGAAGAAGTCTAAGCAGTGCTTAGATGTTTACAGCTGTAAGTGACTTCATTAAAAAAGAAGAAAGAGCAAGAGAATGAGAAGACAACCTACAGACTGAGGAAAAAAACATCTGCAAAAGACAATCTGATAAAGGAATGTCATCCACAATATACAAAACACTTAAAACGCAACAGTAAGAAAACAATCTGATTTAAAAAATGATCAAAAGATCTGACAGACACTTCACCAAAGACATAAAATTACAAATAAACACATGAAAAGATGCTCCACATGTCATTAGGGATTGCAAACTGAAACAATGAGATATCACTAAACATCTATTAGAATAGCTAAAATCCAAAACATTGACAACACCAAATGCTGACAAGGATACAGAATAGGAATTCACTGCTGTGGGAATGCAAAATTTCAGCCACTTTGAAAGACAGTTTGGCAGTTTCTTACAAAACTAAATATACTCTTACCACATGATCCAGCAACCACGCTCCTTGGTATTTACCTAAATAAACTGAAAACCCATGTCCACACAAAAACTGGCACGCAGATGTTTATTGCAGCTTTATTTTTAATTGTCAAAACTTGGGAACAAGATGTCCTTTAGTAGGTGAATGGAAAATGAACTGTGTATATCCAGACAATGGAATATTATTCAGTGCTAAAAAGAAATGAACTATCAAAGCCATGAAAGATATGGAGAAATTCTATATATATTTTATATACATACATATATATTACTAAGTGAAAGAAGCCCCAATCTGAAAACCCTGCATTCTGTATGATTACAACTATATGGCATTTTCTAAAAGGCAAAAATATGGAGGTAGTACAAAGACCAGTGGCTGACAGGGGTTAGGGAGGAGGGAGGGATGAATATGTGGAGCGCAGAGGATTTTCAGTGGAATAAAAATACTATGTGTTATACGATAACGGTGGATATATGTCATTACACATTTGTCTATATCCATAGAATATACAACTATCAAGTGAATCCTAATGGATTCAAACTATGGACTTTGGGTGATAATGAAGTATCAATATAGTTTTGTTAATTATGACAAATGTGTACCTTTAGTGAAGGATGTTGATAATGGAGAAGGCTATGCATATGACGAGGCAGGGAATATACAGGCTTTTTCTGTACTTTCCTCTCAATTTTGCTGTGAACCTAAAACTGCTCTAAAAAACAGTCTACAAAAAAGCAAAAACTCAAACCAATAACCTAAACTTCTACCTTAAGAAACTAGAAAAGGAAAGCAAACTAAAGCAAACCAAGCATAAAGAAGGAAATAATAAAGACTAGCGTGGAAATAAATGACATAGAAAATGGAAAAATGGAGAAAAATCAATGAAGCCAAAATCTGGGTCTTTAAAAAAGATCAACAAAACTGACAAACCTTTAGCTATACTGACCAAGAAAAAAAAAGATTCAAATTACTAAAATTATGAATGAAAGAGGGGACATTAATACTAACCATATAGAAATAAAAAGTATTATAAAGGAATACTATAATCACAGGCCAACAAATTAGATAATCTAGATGAAATGAACAAATCTGTAGAAAGACACAAATTACTGAAACTGACTCAAGAAGAAACAGAAAATCTGAACAGACCTTTATAACAAGTGAAAAGATTTAACTAGTAATCCAAAAACTTCCTATAAAGAAAAGCCCAGGACCACATGGCTTCACTGCCACCAAACATTTAAAGAATTAACAACCATTCACAAACTCTTCCCAAAATAATGTAAGAGGAGAGATCACTTGCCAACTCATTCTATGAGGGCAGTATTACCCCAATACCAAAACCAGTGAAAGAAATCACAAGAAAACCACTGACCAATATCCATTATGACTACAGACAGAAAAATTCTCAAAAAAATACTAGCAAACCAAATCCAGCAACATCTAAAATCCATTAAATACCATGAGTAAGTGGAATTTATCCCATGAATGTAAAGTTGGTTTAACATGAAAATCAATCAGTGTAATACACAACAATAAAGAACAAAAACTACATGATCTCAATAGATTCAGAAAAAGTATTTACCCTTGCATGTAAAAACACTCAACAAAAGAGGAACATAAGAAACATTCTCAACCTGATAAAAGCCACATGAAAAACTCAGAGATAACATACTTAATAGGGAAAGACTTTCTCCTAAGACTAAAAACAAGACAAGGATGTCTGTCCTAACCACTTCCACTGAAGTACTGGTGGCTGCAGCCAGAGCAATTAGGTAAGAGAATGAAATAAAAGCATCAAGACTGGGAAAGAGGAAGTAAAACTATATTGACAGATAAAATGATCCTGTAAATAGAAAATGCTTAAAAACTATCAGAACCATTAAAAGAGTTCAGCATAGTTTTAGGACACGAGATTAAAATACAAAAATCAATTGTGTTCTATGCACTCACAATAAACAATCTGAAAATAAAATTAAGAAAACAATTCCATTTTTAAAAAGTGGAAAAAAAGTGAGATACTTAGGAATAAATTTAACAAAGCAAAAGACCTGCACACTGAAAACTACAAAATATCATTGAAAGAAATTAAAGAAAAAGAAGCTAATGTGAATCAGTCTCTGCTACTTTTGGGAATCAAGAACTCTGCCCTTGAGATACTCTCCTTTGAATTTTTCTGTTTGGCTAACCAAGATTACTACCTGATCTTAAATTTCATAGAAATGCTTTATTTTTAATAAAAGACAAACGTTTTCCAGCTGGTACTCTCTTCATGTTTTAAAGCAAAGCTTCTTAAATTTAACATGTACATGACTTATCTGGTGATCTCATAAAAATACAGATTTGAATTCAAACAGACGATGGGGGAAGGAAAAGTTAAAGTTCGAGAGGACACTCTGACCTTTTTAAGTAGTTGCATACATGCAACTGGCCTAACTCACTAGCAGAAAGAAGAAACCAAACCCTAAGATGGCTGACAAAGTGAGAGGAATGAAAGTCTGAGGAGTCTGCTAAGTTTTTCATAACTGAGCACAATACATTCCCTATATTGTGCTCCCTATATAATTAACACACACTTGCCACCACCCCTCCATTCTGACCACCATTAAGTACTAGAGAAGATGCAGATTTGGCAGCTCCCCAGCCAGACTGAGTTTAAATCCATATAAAACTTAAAATACCTGCTACACAGAGATCATCCCACAGAATATTAACCATCACCTCTTCCTCTCTGCAAATTCTCTTATCTTGTATTCCTTTGTCTAGCCAGTGTCTCTCACGTGTTGTTTGGAGACCAAAGGTAGTGCCTGGCAATTTATTAACTGGTCTACAAACAATTTGATGAAAAAGTAATAAAAATTCTGATCACAAACATTTCCCAAATTTGAAAAGTAAAATAATTAATTTCAAGAAAATTCTTGTTAGTTCTTAATTGTTATGTTTTCAGGGTCACACATACTCTACAAGAATAGTTAAGAGGAGACTGTTTTAGCTAACAAGCCTTCACATCACGTGAGTTGTTTACACTGGTTAAACATGTATTTTGTTAATATTGTCATGTGTTAAATCCCAAATTTAAGAATGAGAATCAATGCCTCAAATGTTCACTGAAGAGTAAAAGTGATAAAAACACATTTAACTCAGAATGTCACAAATGATAAATGGTATAATATCAGAGTGAAAATAGTGTGATCTAGGAATGGGCTGTGACCAGTGAATTAGGATTAGTTTGTACAAGGAGACCTCCTTGTTCCCACTGTACTGTAACACATTATTAAACAGGGACTGAAAAGTTATAAAACAGGGACAAGAAGTCACTGAAGCATTCATATAATTTTCAACCACTCCAGCTTGCAATCAAAGTCTGTATTATGAATTGTGTCACTGAAAACAAAGATTAAAAACTGTAGTCAAAGGAACTTCAACTTATTTTAACAAAAACAGGTATAAATGGTCAGTGCAAAATTAATCATGAATATGCTAAAAGAGAAAACAATCTACTGGCAAAATTCTATCATCACATGACACTACAGTACATCATGTATTTGGTACACAGCAAGGAACAACAATTAGTATCACAGATGTATGTTCTTAAATATTTTGTTTTATGGCTGAAAGAAACCACTAGTGTTCAGAGTATGAATCAACTCTTGGCATTTACATAACACGTAAATCAAGAAATATATGCAACTTTTAACTGATCATCAGTGAAAAAATGCTATAGAGGAGGGATTTTCTTTTAACCAACAGTTATTTTTGAACTTGACTTGAAAAGGTATACTGGGATCAGGGCCAAGAACACTAGCCATTTGTGTAGCAAGAAAGAGTATGGCACTTGAAAGCTAATTCACACATGGCTTCATTTACAGACAACAGCTGGCATTTGACAGTAAGTCTTGTGTTCTTGGGTCAGTGTTAAAAACTGCATGGAAGGGGATGCCTGAGTGGCTCAGTCGGCTAAACGTCTGACTCTTGATTTCAGCTCAGGTCATGATCCCAGGTTTGTAAGATTGAGCCCTGCGCTGGGCTCCATGCTGCGTGTGGAGCCTACTTAAGACTCTCTTCCTTCTTCTCCCTCTGCCCCTCCTCCCGGCTCACAAGTGCATGCACACACACTCTCTAAAGAAAATCTTAAAAAAAAAAGGATAAAATATAAAGACCAAATCATGATACAGATGACTTAACCACACAGAGTCTGAACTTTTCAACATCTACCCATTTTCTTTCCTTGCCGTAAGGGAAAGAAAAAAAAAATCAATGTCTTAGTATTAGGTATACCTAAAAATCGTATTACTAACACTAGACCTAAAAATTTATTTCCTAGAACTGAATACAACCAAAAGGACAGATTTACCCACTGCCATCTTCCAAAATTAAATATTTAGCTTCACTGCTGAGTGCCATTCGTCAACTCAGTGCCTCATATAACAATGTATGTAATTTTCAGTGAGAATTCTTACAGTAATTTTTGTATCCATCCATTTCAACATCTAAAACATTTAACAGAATCATCCTGTACTTGCTGCTATTCTCAAAAACCTATAGTTGAAAAGTGGGATTATCAGTAGAATTAAAGAGTAGGAAAAGAAACAGTTAAATATGAAACCTTTGACTTTAGCGAGCTAGGTATCAGTATGGTGAAAGAATGCAGCAGTAATTGCTTTTCCTAATGTTTAAATTATTTTAGAATACTGCTTTAATATTATAGTTGACTCCTGAACAACATGGTTTGACCTGTGTGGCTCTACTTATATGTGGATTTTTTTTTTATACAAAATCAGTACAGTACTATAAATGTGTTTTCTCTTATGATTTTTTTGTTAATTTTATTTATTTTATTTGAGAGCGAGAGAGCAGGAGCAGGGGGGAGAGGGAGAGGGAGAAGCAGACTCCCTGCTAAACAGGGAGCATGATGTGGGGCTCAATTCCAGGACCCTGAGATCATGACTTGAGCCAAAAGCAGAAGCTTAACTGACTGAGCCACGCAGGTGCCCTTCTCTTAGGATTTTCTTAACATTTTCTTTTCTCCAGCTTACTTTATTGTAAGAATACAGTATCTCATACATAAAATATATAAAATATGTGTGAATCAACGTTTATATTAATGGTAAGGCTATTAGTAGATAAGTTTTAGGGGGGTCAAAAACTGTAGGTGAATTTTTAATATTTTTATTTTTTAAGAGAGAGAGAGCGAGCGAGCCCACATGAGCGGGGAGGTGCAGAGGAGGAGAGAATCTCAAGCAGGCTCTGCACTCAGGATGGAGCTGACACAGGGCTCGATTTCACGACCCTGAGATCATGACTTGAGTGGAAATCAAGAGTCGGACACTTAACAGACTGAGCCATCCAGGAGCCCCGCTGTAGGTGAATTTTTAACTGCGCAGGGGGTGGGTCAGTGCCCCTAACCACTGTGTTGTTCAAGGGTCAACTTTTGGATTACTTTTTTGTCTTTATCTAAAATCCGTGGTGTACATGAAGACCCATCATGTGGTCCACATATTCTAAATGTTTGAGAAAACTACTTTCTCTACTACTTTCCTTTCACAAGAAGCTATTATTTCTTCCTTCATATTCCTTATGAATTACGCTAGAGAAATACAGACAATCAAGGAAATTTTGTTTGCCCTGATTAACTGTCTCACATTAGAAAAGCATTTCATTATCTGCATTTATGTTGCCTTATTTTTTTTAAAGGGGGTCTTATTTCAGTATGTATAGCCCCTAGAAAACACACATCTAATAATTATTTCAAATTTCTCCTTGAATTCTCCTCCCCCTTGAAAGTCATTCTTTGTCTGACCTTCCCAGAACCCAAAGTGCCTTCATATATCTCTTGACTACAGTCAAAGGTGGTATTAAAAATGTTTAACAACTGGTATGGCATAAACATCAAACAGACACCAGTTCATAATCACATGGCTGTAATGGAACATGGTAACTAAGTATCAGCCTTAGTTACAGCTTCCTTTAAATAGCGTGCTCTACTTTTTTCAATGCTAGTCCCATTCTAGAAGATCTTTGGTCATTCCTTGCCTGCCAAGTTACAGAAAGAAGAAAGCAGTTTTCATGAAGGACCACCACATAAATTGGATTCCAAAGATGAGATTAACACTATTAAGTCTTTAACTTCCCTACTTTTATTCCTTAATGGAAGAATTAAGGATAAGTATTAGAAAGAACACATTGTTCTCTTTCTCCTACATCAATGGTCTCCAGAGAATAAGGCTCTTTTGGTCAGCCTTTTTATTATAGTTTTGTTATTTGATTTTATCCACCGAATTAGATGTCCAAGTTTTTTATCCACTCAACCAAAATAAAAACATTTAACACACAAATGGGTGGATTTGAGGATACATTAAGGATAATGTAAACTGCTGGCAAAACAAATAACATTTAGAGAGGAAACAACAGAAAGAGAGAAATTTACAAAGCAGCAAACA
Organism: Ursus americanus; assembly: GCF_024610735.1. Lineage (NCBI taxonomy): Eukaryota > Metazoa > Chordata > Mammalia > Carnivora > Ursidae > Ursus > Ursus americanus. The sequence continues at coordinate 33,953,434 of NC_142132.1, forward strand.
GATGGGTCACTTTAAAATAAACCTGAGATCATAGAGTTATATAAAATAACATCACATATATCTCTGTTGTTTTTAAGGATCTGCTTACCCAACTTTGGAAAAACTATTAAGTATTCAGCATTGCACTGAGGACATGCCACTCTGGCTGTACTGTTTCCTCTTTGTTTTTCATCTACCCAGCGCTGTAGACAAGCCTGGTGAACCCATTTTGTAGATCCTCTGCACCTGCATGGTCTCACCCATTCAGCTGTTCTATCATCTTCATCAGTGGCAAAACACACCCAGCAACTTCTGTAAATTAAAACAGAAATAATGATGTTATCTTTAAGACCCCAGTCTCCTTTCTACTGTAGCTCTAACTTAATGGGATGAGCCCACTATTTTATATTATAGAACCTCTACTTTACATTTAAATACCAAGAAGACAAAACAATCAATACATTTCCAGTAGACGAATTTCTGCTTTTTCTTGTATTCCTCTGAAGAATCTTGTATTCTGAATTTTGCTTTTATGTAATTTCCTCCATCTTTCTAAAAATTATGCATCAGCACAAAATGACAACCCTCAAGCTGCTTTTGTTTTATAAGACCTAGTAATTCTTTGAGGAGTGGTAAGCACAGGAATATGTGAAATTCAGTATTTTCCCCACTTCAACAGCACTAACCTCTTAACCTCTTCAACTTGGGAAACTAAGTATTACAGAAATAATTTCACTATGGTCTTATTCAATTTTCAACCAAGGAAAAAAAACCATTTCTCTCTCTGGTAAAGTATGATTATGAGAAGAGAGATTATTAAGTTTTAAAAAAGAGCACAAAGGGAAGAGATGAAGGCATTAGGATCACTTGTTTTAGTATAGTGATATAGTAAATTTGGGCCTGAATGTTTCCATTATAGGTATGAGTGGCTTTCCTTTTTTGTGAAATTATAATTATTATATTTGAAATTTAGAAGTCTCAACTCTGAGGTGCTTATATTAAAAATTCTATTGAGATAGTTAATTTTAAAACATTTCCCATTTTGCTTTTAAGAGTACTTACTTCATGGGGACGCCTGGGTGGTTCAGTTGGTTAAGCGTCCAACTCTTTATTAGGTTCAGTGCTCAGTGGGAAGTCTGCTTAAGATTCTTTCCCTCTTCCTCTACTCCCCCCAACACACACTCTTTCTCTCTCTCCCTCCCTTTCTCTCCTAGAGAAAGAGAATGTCCAGCAGACTCTCCACTGAGCATAGAACTTGATATGGGACTTGATCCCACAACCCTATCATGACCTGAGATGAAATCAAGAGTCAGATGCTTAACCAACTGAGCCACCCAGGCACCCCTAAAAAAAAAAAAAAAAAAATCTTGAAAAAAAAAAAAAAGAGTACCTCATGAAGTCTAATTTGTTCTTGTGGGATTAGGTTTCAATTCTTTATTTTTTCTCCCAATTGACACAAGTTTTGACACTAATTTCCATTAGGGCAGAAACAATTCAACTCAGTGAAACCATTCACTCCTCCCTCTATTAAAGTTTGTACAACTGGAAACTGCTAATTAAAGCTTGCTACCTACTGTGTACTTTTCATTTAATTAGATGAGTGGCTTCTGTCAGAACAACTAGCTTAACTATGCTCAATGGGAAAGACTATATAATCAGGTACTATAGATGCGTGAGGTCTCCAGTCCTTGTAGAACAACATAAATTTTAATTGTGTTCTCCAATTAAAATTTTCCAACTAGAATAGGGAAAAAAGCTTAACTGAATTCACAGCAATAACATCCAAAATTGTGATTTTACTCTGCTTTCAAATTCAGTCAGGTTTCATATGACTTTGGTAAAAAATGGTAGGTAGGTAGTGTTTCTTTAGCACTCTGACCCACCTCAGCCAAGCGGTCTGAATTGGTTATCCAAAAGTGCAGTGCCCCCTCCTCCTCTCCACCTTTTAAATTTTATTGTAGGAAAATATACATAAATTGTACTACTTTAACCATTTTTTAGAGTATAATCAGCATGAAGTGCATTCATACTGTTATGCAACCATCATCATTAGCCATGGTTTGACTGGGATGTAACTCTATAATCTACAAAGTTTTCCACAGAACTTCAACTGACAAGTAGAGAGCAAACAGACTTCGTTAACTGACGTGTTAGTATGTATCTGACCCACAACTGAGGTAATTTTGTAAATATATTTATATACCTCTGGGAAATGAGATACAGAGTTTTGGTAACAACACACAGGCAGAATACCTAGAAACTTTCTAAGTTCTTCTAAATTTTTCATTTCAACAATGAGCATATTCTAGACTAGCATGATTAATCAGTATTACGGTGAATTGAATAAAGGCAATTTCAGTCATCAGGAAAAAAACCAAAATGTAAAAATACATCTACTCAGAACAACTTTAATACTAGGTTGAACCAAATGAAATTGCCTGTATTGTCTGTTTTTGACCTATATAAATGGCAATTTCGTATTTCAATCTAAAGCAAGTACTTGTATAGCTATATTCCCCACAAATTCTATTTAGTGTTAAGGTTATCTTTCCCCAAATTTTATTATGAAAAATTTCAAACTTTCAAAAAAAAGGTGAAAAACTGTTCAGTGACTATCCATATTCTCAATATCTAGATTTTATAATTCTTACCATTTTGCTTTATATGCGCTATACTACATATTCATCCATCAATCCATTTTTTTTGACGCATTTCAAAGTTAAGGCATCAGTATACCCCTAAACACTTTTTATAGTTTACTTTTTAGAAGGTACTCAACTGACATTTAAAGCATTTTAGGTATTTTTTCTAATTTCACAACTATGGTAGGTAAGATAGTTGAACAATTATTTATTTTCCATATGATTTATATGGAAACATACTAGGAGTTAAGCCCAATAAGAACTGCTAATACAAATAACCTTGCTTTTATTGTTTGATTCATAGTGATAGTATACAGTTTACAAATTTGGGTTTTGAAGCTAATGCTTGTTACAGATTAATTGAATTTATCTTACAGAGGAGATATTAAAAGAAACATTACTGATACCAATACTCTCAAACCCACTGACTTACCATATCCATTTTCTCTTTATTCCAGTCATTACACAGTTAATTTGATGATGGTCATTTGAGATCAAATATTAAACTTCTGATAACACCAAATTACTTCATCTAAAAATTATAGGTTAGCTACAAATATGTAATGCAATTTTCTAACAATAGTACACATGTTGCCAGCAACATTTACTGAGCATTCACTGGGTCCATGTTGTTGCACAAAATAAATGGATGATTGTATCTATTTGGAAAATCCTACAATTAGGGCACATCCAGTAGACAGAAGAGATTAAAGGTTCCAGTGAAATTACCATAGGTATATCCATTTTAAGAAGAAATTGAGGGATCAATTTGGATAGATCAGAGAAGGCTTCAGGGAGGAGTGACAGAAATTAGCAGAGGCAGGGACAGGTGATTACAGAGATTCTTGAAACAAAGTTTCCTGGACCAGCAGCTTCAGCCTCCCTTGGTAACCTGCAAATTCTCAGAGCTAGTGAATCAGAAACTCTGGAGGAGGAGGGCCTTGAATTCTGTGAAGGTGATCCTGAGGTGAAGTTTGAGAACTGCTGGTATAGAAAAATGGCAGGTGAGGGGCGCCTGGGTGGCTCATTTGATTAAGCATCCGACTCTTGGTTTGGGCTCAGGTCATGATCAGGTCATGAGACAGGACCCTGTGTAGGGCTCCATGCTCAGCACCAAGTCTGTTTGTCCCTCTCCCTTCCCGTTGCCCTTCCTCCCATTGGCTCACAGGTGCTCTCTAATAATTAAATATCTTAGAAAGAAAGAAAAAAGAAAAATGGCAGGTGAAAAAAAAAGTAAAGGGATTGGTGAAAGCAAACTGTATGAAGGAGACACATACTGGATTTGCTTATGTTATAAATAACTGCTTTTTAAAAAATATAAGTGATAGTACAGAAAATGTTAAGTTCTAAAGAATTTATTAACTGATTTACAACCTTACTAGATATATGAGTTTAATCTACCTAATATGTAAAGAACATTAGTCTGTGATAAAAGGGCCAGACACATGGGAAATTAACTTAAAGTATATAAAAATGGTCACATAAATGTTTTTAGGCAAATAGCTTATATAGGACAGAGTTACTAGTCTTCAGGGCTGGAAAACGGGGGAGGGAATAAAATATGTATATTTATGAATCCTTCCTTTCTTCATTTTCATAAAACTTCTGATAGACTGACCAGGAACATAAGCTGAGAAGATCTTATAATTATGCTTTCCCTCTTTCCTTCCTTATACCCTACTCCCTTCTTGGTGCAGTCTATTTCAGTTATTTATTCTCTGATTCCCCACCTCCCTCCTTTTAGGGAGAAAGAGGTCACTGAAAATGATGGGTTTACAGTTTCTCAAGATCTTAGAATGCTGAGGACAGAGAAGAAATTTGTGGTTTAATGGACAGCATGATTTCTCCTCTTTTTTAGGAACAGCACCCCACGCTTTCAATGGAAAACCACCCTTCTCTTATAACATCAGTCCTGTATGTAGTTTAGGCAGTTCGTCCTCCCCCATCCCCAGCTCCAGGAAAAGTAATCCTGAGATTGGTTTGAGAGCATATCCCACCCCCAAATTACAGTGATTGAAGACTGGGCCCATGAAGCTGGTTTTAAAGGACTGATCTTGGAATTTTTGCTGGCAAAGCTGGTAACACAGGCTTTCTCTTTTTTTACTGAGCTTGAAGGCAGGAAAGTGTGAAACTAAATGAAGGTGTAAGGCTATACTGCCAGGAGAACCACCATGTGGAGCCTAAGAACCCAGAGGAAGCTGAAAGAAACTGATAGCTTTGAGACATGTATCAAGCTGTGCTTAAAGCTAAATATACTTCTGCACTGTTCACTTACATAAACCTATAGCTGTTTTTTTTTTTTTTTTTTAGTTTAACCAGTTTGGGGCAGATTTCCCACCAAGTGCAACCCAAACAATCTTGATAGAGTGTGAAAAACTAGATATAGGAGACGGGCCCAGAACAATCATATGATATAAACTCCAAACAGCTTTTATAAGTACACACAGTATTTTTTGTCAACAGCTTTGTTTCCTACTGACCAGAACTTGAACAGAAAAGTCTTAAATAAACCTAATTCTCATTGCAAGTACTTTGAGTCTTCAAGCTTTTTTTTTTTTTTTTTAAAGATTTTATTTATTTATTCGACAGAGAGAGACAGCCAGCGAGAGAGGGAACACAAGCAGGGGGAGTGGGAAAGGAAGAAGCAGGTTCATAGCGGAAGAGCCTGATGTGGGGCTCGATCCCGCAACGCCAGGATCACGCCCTGAGCCAAAGGCAGACGCTTAACTGCTGTGCCACCCAGGCGCCCCTTTTTTTTCTTTTTTCTTTTTTTTTTTTTTTTCAAGCTTTTCTTAGATAAAAACAGACAACAAAGATAAAACCCAACATTTTGAAATTAAAAATTTTACTGATAATGCCATAATATTTGCATTTTAGGGTCGATATAACAATTCTACTTTAATTCGAGTTATCACAATTTTAATGTTATAATTTATGGGATGCATTCTGAATGTCCTAATAAGGGAGAATAACTGGCTATTTCCTATTTCAAAGAACAAAGCCAAAAACCTTTCAAAGTCCACACTCAAGAAGAGGTTGTAATTTCCGACCAAAGTCTAAGTTTCTCTTTAAGTCATCCCCTGCTCCCTGGTCCCCTTCAATCTTCCAATCTGTTCAATGTGATGCACAAACATCATTTGAGAACTTACTAGAAATGTAAATTCTCAGGCCCTACCGAAGACCATACAGAATGAGAAACTCTGGGAGTAGGAAGTGACACTACATTTAAAAATTTTATTTAAAAAACCCCATTTAATTATTTTTCTTTTTTATTGTGGCAAAATACATATAACATAAAATTTACCATCTTAAGCATTTTTAAGTGTATAGTTTAGTGGTATTAAATACATTCACAGGGGCACCTGGGTGGCTCAGTCGTTAAGCGTCTTCCTTCGGCCCAGGGCATGATCCCAGAGTCCTGGGATCGAGTCCCACATCAGGCTCCTCTGCTGGGAGCCTGCTTCTTCCTCTCCCACTCCCCCTGCTTGTGTTCCTTCTCTCGCTGACTGCCTCTCTCTCTGTCAAATAAATAAAATCTTAAATAAATAAATAAATTAATTAATTAATTAATTAATTCACAATGTTGAGGTGCCTGGGTGGCTCAGTCAGTTAAGTGCCTACCTTCAGCTCAGGTCACGATCTCAGGGTCCTGGGATCAAGCCCCCTGTTGTGCTCCCTGCTCAGTGGGGAGTCTGCTTCTCCCTCTCCCTCTGCCACTCCCCCTACTTATGCTCTTTCCCTCTCTCTGTCAAATAAATAAATAAAACCTTAAAAAAAAATACATTCACAGTGTTTTGCAACCATCACAACCACCCATCTGAAACTCTATACCTATTAAGCAACTCCCCATTCTCTCTTCCCCTCAGCCCCTGACAAACACCATTATAGAATAGTCAAAATCATAAAGACACTAAGTACCTCATATAAATGGAAACATCCAGTATTTGTCTCGTGACTGGCTTATTTCACTTAGCACAATGTCCTCAAGGTTGATCCACGTTGTAGCTTACCGCAGAATATCCTTCCTTTTTTAAAGCTGAATAATATTCCATAATGCTTATCCGCTTATCCGTTCACTGTTCAATAGCTACTTGGGTTGCTTCCATATTTAGCTACTGTAAATAATGCTATGAACATGGGTATACAAATATTTCTTTGAGGCCCTGCTTTCAATTCTTTGAGGTATATACACCCAGAAGTGGCACCGCTGGATTACATACGGTAATTCTAATTTTCTTGAGGAACTGTTGACATTGTATTTTTTGATCACAGGCTGACAGGTGATCACAATACTTGAAGTTTGAGAATCTGCTCTAGCTATCCTTCTTTTCTTTTTCCTTCTTTATTTCCTTTTTAAGTCTCCTCAACTCACCACAATACAGAAATAAAATTTCATCTTACACTCAATGTAAACTTTAAATTATTTGGTTTTTCATTTAAACAAAAATGCTTAAGATTTTTTTTTTCCTAAAGAAAAGAGCTAGCTAAATTTGGGGGAAAAGACTATGTGATTTCAGGATGTTCTAAATGAGTAAAGAACCTGGGCTTTAGAGCCAGATTGCCAGAGTTCAAATCCCTGCTCACCACTTACTATAGATATAATGACAGAATCTCTTGTATCGTAAAGAAGGGGTTCTTAATCTGGGGTCCATGGAAACTTACAGGGTTTGGCAAATTTGGATGGGGAAAGAAATCACATCTTATTTTTGCTAACCCTAAATAAAATTTAATTTTCTTCCAGTGATGAAGGTAAGCAAACCATAGTAATACTAAGCAGTACAGAAATTAGAAATTAGTATAGTGACCAGAAATTTTCATATTATTTTACAGGTAGAGGTGCATATCCCAAAATAACATTTAGCTCATTGCTAATTTGAATTTAGTTCTCAGACCAACCAACAGATCTTATACCTTAAGATGTTAAAGCTCATATTACTATGTCAGATTTTTAATATGATGATTTGCTATAGTTCAACATAATTGGTTTCATTTCTGATCCTATATATTTTGTTTCATTCCTTCAAAACATTCTGAGCAGGAGCCCATAGGCTCAGCCAGTCTGCCAAAGGAGTTCTCTGCATAAAAAAGGTTTAATGTTAAGATCCCTTATTGTAAAGGATTAAACAAGTGACCATAAAACTGCTTAAGAATTGCCTGGCAGGGGGCGCCTGGGTGGCGCAACCGTCAGGCGTCTGCCTTTGGCTCAGGGCGTGATCCCGGCCTTATGGGATCGAGCCCCACATCAGGCTCTTCTGCTAGGAGCCTGCTTCTTCCTCTCCCACTCCCCCTGCTTGTGTTCCCTCTCTCGCTGGCTGTCTCTGTCAAATAAATAAAATCTTAAAAAAAAAAAAAAAAAAAAAAAAAGAATTGCCTGGCAGGGGTGCCTGAGTGGCTCAGTCAGTTAAGCTTCTGACTCTTAATTTCAGCTCAGGTCATGATCTCAGGGTTGTGAGATCAAGCCCCTGTTGGGGGGCTCTGTGCTGGGCATGGAGCCTGCTTAAATTTCTCTCTCCCTCTAAACCTCCCCAAATGTCTGGCGTATATATAACCACCAAATGAACACCAGCAATAATGGCACTGATAAAGATGAAAAAGATGGTGTCAACTTTACATCTATGTCTAGATTTTATGGATACACTTTGTTACCTAAATTAGCACATAAAGCAATCCTGTTTGGCACCCTCGTATTCAGCGGAAAAAGTCCTGGATTCCTAATCATCCCCCCAAATTTTTCAATAGGCCACCACCACTGCTTAAGATACTCATTCAAGTCCTCTCAATTCTTTTTCTTCCACTGTCTTTTCTTTCCACTAGCTTTTCTTTTGTTTTTTAAAGATTTTATCCATTTATGAGAGAGAGAGAGAGAGAAAGCATGTGTTGGGGGGGAGGGCCAGAGGGAGAGAGACAAGCAGAGTCCCTGGCGAGGGAGCAGCCTGACACAGGGCTTGATCCCCAGACCCCAAGATCATGACCCGAGCCGAAGGCAGACCCTTAACTGACTGAGCCACCCAGGCACCCCTCCACTAGGTTCTCTAAATGCCTCCTGCTTGCTGATATATACACTGCTTACTTCCATGCCTTCCCACCTGCCAAGATGGGGCACATTACTTTCTAAAGTAAAGGGAAATCTGGGAATTATCACAACTGGCTCAGAGGTTAAAAAACAAATCACTATTATCATACCATGAAGACAAGAAAAAGAACTAGATGAACCTAAAGAATATTACTTATTCCCTAACATAAATGTATAGCCTTATTGGTATTGGTAATATCACTAAATCTGTACATGTAACATGCCACTCTTTATAAAAGATCATTTTATTCTACATGACTTTAAAATTGTAACTTTTTTCCAGTGACATATCCTTCCTAACAGTAAACTTTATATAAACTGTTTAAGGAATACATGGCTTATTTGCCTTAAACCTAAGATTATTCAAGATCTCCTCTTAAATCAACTTGAGTATCTACTAAGTACATTCACTATTTGATGCCACAAGGAATACACTAAATGTCAAGGAAAGATGTCAGAGACCATAATACAGAAATGTGATGATGACAGTAAGAAACACAGGATGAAAGAGCTGAGATGGTTTCATGAAAAGACTGAGAATTCATGCTGAATTGGGAATGAAAAGGGTATTCTAAGTAAGCAAAACAGCAAAAACAAGCTTACAGACAGAAATGAGCATATGGTCATGGACAATGAGAAGACCAACATGGTTTTAAGATAAAGCTATTACATAGATACTACATAGATTTTATAAACCAGTTAGGAAAGGTTGGATGACAAAGATAACCTCACTTCGTAAGGCTCATTTGTGAGTCATCCACTGTTTATATAATTATTTCTTAAAAGTATGTGAAAAAAAGGGGAGGAAACTTTATCAATAAAATAGTTTCTTGATAGCACATAAATTTACTGAGCAAGATAGGTATGCTATCTAATGCAACAACTGGCAGTAAAGTCTATCTTTACAGACTCAAATTACAGGTGTTTATCTTGGATTATCAGAAAGATGTGGGAAATCATAGGTTCCTACCTTAGAGATCACTTTAATGAAAACTGGGGTAGCAGAATAGAAGAATTTCAGGAGGTAGGAGAGAGAACAATGAAACAAGCTTTAAATTGCTGTGGTTTTATTATATATGGTGCCTTAACAATGTATTTGCAGGACTATTTTAAGTAAAGAGAACAAGCACTCCTTAATTCAGAACATGCTTTAGAGATCCATACTCTGGTTAATGCAAGAAAGGCCCCATTTAACAATGGAAAGAACCGCACACTGCTTGCTTTGTTTAAGGATTAAAAGTGTCACACCCCATGTATTCTGGAACAGGAACTATACCATCAAGAAGACTAAAAATCCCTTTATATGTCTGTTCACCCAAGTGGAATGGAAGTTAAAGTATCTGGATTCATCACAAAGATATAACCACAATCACGACACATTACCGAAGGGTAAAACTGAAGGGAAATATACCACAATGAAAGCAATCAAGCATATATTCATGCCATACATACACTTTGTCTCTGATCTTCATAAACTCTGCAAGCATAATTATTTCCATCTTAAATAAATAAGGAAACAAAAGCCCAAAAAGGTTAAGTAATCTGCCCAAAGCCTCATAGAGAGGCACAGATGCAATCTAGGCCTCAACTCCAAAACACTGGCTTTTTTCACTATACCACACTGCCACATGTATAGTGAATTCTGAGAAAAATTTCCATTTCTTATTTCATAGGACATTAGAGCCAGTATAAGAAATTGTTTCATTTTTGCTAAGATACTTTTAAGTAGTCATAAGGAGCTTTCACCAGACATCTAAATTCCTTCCAGTCTATTCCACTGTGCCATATAAATATTACCATCTCTCATCAATTTATGAACTTTGGCATGTAAAGAGTTAGGAGTCATGTATGTATACAGGGCATGTAAAGTATTGCTACATAAGTCTGGAGAAGAGGGGAAAATATTTCTGGCTAAAATAGCCAGAAAAGCTTTATAAATGAGGCAGAATCGAAACTGGGTCTTGAAGAATGGGCAGAACTTTGAAAGGCAAGATGCTAAAGAACATCTTGTGTTCAGAGGACAGTGAGCAAATAAATCAGTTGGCCTGGCCAACAGATATGTATGTATTCATTCTTCAAGAGAAACAAAGCTTTAAAAAGGTAGTTGGTGCCAGCCATACTCTCAGTGTCTTAAATGGTGTTTTTGCAAGATGATTCTAAGCACGGATGTCATAAAGAATGAAAAGAAAAGACACAGATTCAACAGCGTCTCCAATGTACTCCAAGGCTCTTGTGGGTAAAAGGAATAGGGAATAGTTTCTGTTCTCAATGAACTTCCAGTTGAATGTGCATGGTGGTGGTGGTAATGAGTATGTGCAGAAGGCTGAGACATAGGATAGGTGCATTAACAAAATTACAATACAATGTGATTTACTATGCTAAATGTGTAAATGTTCTATGGAAACACAGGAAGGGAGTAACTCACTCTGCCTAAAGGGGCTACATAATGCTTCAAGGTGATATTTGAGCTAATTCTTAAGATGGTAAGAGTTAGCCAGGTATTAAAAGGGAGGAAGTCACCTAAAACAAAAATAAGGAAATGAAAGCATAGGATATCAGGGTGACTGGGTGGCTCAGTCAGTTAAGCATATGACTTTTGGTTTCAGCTCAGGGGATGATCTCAGGCATGATCTCAGGGAACAAGCTCCATTTGGTGCTCTGTGTTCGGCTGGAGTCTACTTGAGGATTCTCTCTCTCTCTCCATCTGTCCCTCCACCTGCATGCACACACTCTCAATCAATCAATCAATCAATCAATCAGTCAAATCTTTAAAAAGAAAGCATAGGATATATCCAGAGGACAATGTAGTGGAATGCAGAAGAGTATGATGAAGGTATGTTGAGGCTGAACTACATTAACAGACCTAAACCCCTTCACCAGGGTCTTGAAAGTTTACATTTTATCATATCGGTGATGAGCAGACTGGCAGGTTTTGCATGGAAATGAGGTGATTATAATTATGCCTTGGCCAATTCTGATACTACTCTATAAGTCAAACTGGAAGAGAAAAAGTAGAACCAGAGAAAGAATCTATATTATTTGATGAGTGAATTTGGAGGGAAAGAAGCAAAAAAAGCAAAAAGCAAAACAAAACAAAAGACTTAGGTTTCATGGTTGGTGGACTAGAAGGATGGTCTAATCAAAATCCAAAAACTGGGAAGAAAAGTAAAAGCCAGGGAAATATCAGTTTAGTTTTAGATATGTTAAGGTGCTAGCAATACCACGTATACACAAAATGGAAATGTCTATTGGCCAGCTAGGAAAGAGACCCTGAAATATGGAAAAGTGGTCAGGAATAAAGACACACATCTGGGAGTCATTTAAACAGAGGTGAAAGTGAGATAGTTAGTGGGTACACTTCAGAGAAGAATGGTTAAGTGCTGAGGCTTAAGCCATACTTACGTGACTGAAGGGAGTAAAGGTAAGGTAATATATGAGTGGGGGGAAGCAAAAGATAGAAAAATAGTATGGTATAATAGAATAGAATTTCAGGGGCGCCTGGGTGGCTCAGTCGTTAAGCGTCTGCCTTTGGCTCAGGGCGTGATCCCGGGGTCCTGGGATCGAGCCCCACATCAGGCTCCTCCGCAGGAAGCCTGCTTCTTCCTCTCCCACTCCCCGCTAGTGTTCCCTCTCTCACTGGCTGTCTCTCTCTTTCTGTCAAATAAATAAATAAATAAATAAATAAATAAAATCTTTAAAAAAAAATAGAATAGAATTTCAAGAAGTTAGGGGGTGGTGATCATCAGTTTCATCTTCACTAAATATATGTCAAGGATATGAGGACCAAGCAAAAAAGGCGTTAGGTTTAGTAGTTAAGAAATTACTGGTGACCTTTACAGGGCACCTGGGTGGCTCAGTCAGTTCAGCTTCCAACTGTTTTTTGTTTTTTTTTTTTAAAGATTTTATTTATTTATTCGACAGAGATAGAGACAGCCAGCGAGAGAGGGAACACAAGCAAGGGGAGTGGGAGAGAAAGAAGCAGGCTCATAGCAGAGGAGCCTGATGTGGGGCTCCATCCCATAACGCCAGGATCACGCCCTGAGCCGAAGGCAGACGCTTAACCGCTGTGCCACCCAGGTGCCCCTCAGCTTCCAACTCTTAATTTCCACTCAAGTCATGATCTCAGGGTCATGAGTCAAGCCCCACATTGGGCTCCATGCTCAGTGAGGAGGATGTTTGATAGTTTCTCTCTCCCTCTCCCTCTGCCCCCCACTTCCCTCCACCCCTGCCCCCGGCTCTCGCTCTAAAATAAAATCTTAAAGAAAAAAAAAAGAAATTATTGGTGACCTTTAGTATACTTTTAGTATAGCTGAGGACAAAGTCCAATTATAAGGAAAGCTAATAAAAAGAAAATAAGGACCTAAATATCATGAACAGGGGAATAGATTAAGTAAAAAAGAATAATATGTCAATCCAATGAATAATATATATATATATATTCTCTTTAATTGCTGACCTAAATATCATGAACAGGGGAATAGATTAAGTAAAAAAGAATAATACGTCAATCCAATGAATATTATATATATATATATATATATATATATATCATTTGGTTTCATGAACCAAATATCATGAACAGGGGAATAGATTAAGTAAAAAAGAATAATATGTCAATCCAATGAATATTATATATATATATTCTCTTTAATTGCTGAGTATCACAGAACTCAAAATAGTATTTAGGGGCGCCTGGGTGGCACAGCGGTTAAGCGTCTGCCTTCGGCTCAGGGCGTGATCCCGGCGTTCTGGGATCGAGCCCCACATCAGGCTCCTCCGCTATGAGCCTGCTTCTTCCTCTCCCACTCCCCCTGCTTGTGTTCCCTCTCTCGCTGGCTGTCTGTATCCTGTCAAATAAATAAATAAAATCTTTAAAAAAAAAAAAAAAAAAAAAGCAAATTGTAGGCCGATTTAAATTTTAGCAACAAAAACAAAACCATGAATTATATATAGTATATATAAAAGCATTAAACAAAGGAGATGGGAAGACTATAAATCCATTTATGATACTGCAACGGGGATGGAGAAAAGATATGGAACTGATGAGAGTGATCAAAGGGGCTTTTTCTCTAATGTTTCCACTTTTAACATACAGATAGGCAAATATAACTAATTGCTATGCTTTTTAATTCTACGTATTGGTCTGTAGTTGTCAAAATGGGATAGTGATGTGATTGAGGAAAAGATACCAAATGACAAAGAAAATGAGAAATTGCTTTAATGGAAATTAAGAGATGATTATATAAATCCAAAGATAATATGGCATGGTCCTATCAGAACAGTGTACATCCTCCAAAGGGATGTACACCTGTGTTTGATAACACTCACAGAATGAGGATCCTAATTCACTTTGCCACTGCAGGAGAGGGGCAGGGAAGAGATTATTCTCTCCTCTTTCCCTCCCATATGACTGTATCAGGACACTGGCTAAGTGCCGGGCCTACTCACTAGGTGCAAATAAGTGATACAAAACCACCTCAACAAATTCCTGAGTGTTTACTGTGGGATGCGGTATACATAAGTCAAGTTTCCAGAAGCAAAACTCAGCAGGCCCAGGCTTCAAACATAAGGTCCGTTCCTGCAGTTTGTTACAATATTCTTTGTACTCTCTATACATTTAATCCTAATTTTGAGAAACATAAGAGAAATCAAGAAAATAGTTGGTGATAGAATAATGATATAAAACGTTTGAGTTTATAAATGCTTATAATTTCAGGGCAATGATTTGTGATCCCAAATCATTCACGATACTAGAAAACCACCCCTCTTCGCACTACTCTCAAAATCTGTTTACCCACAGCAATTTAAAAGATTTGAATAATAAATTTACACAGGACAGTTGCTTACTGTTACTAAAATGAAAGGCAATCAAAATATATATCTATATATATTCTTTCCACCTACAAAAACTGCGATAAAATTTATCAAGATAAACAATCGCTAAACCAGTTTATTCACAAAGGACAAGGCAATTTGACTTCAGCTATTAATAAGTTGCCATTAATTTATAAACCCTGAAAGACTAAGTAGTATAAACTGAACGCACAATCCGTGTTACAATTAAACACAATCGTCACTAGAATTTAAGACCCATATGAGCATTTTTGTCTGTGTTCACTATATATACCAAAGACCTAGAATGGTACCAGGTAAATGTAGGCAGTCAATATTTACTACATAAATTCAATAAATACAAATACATATTAATTCACTATCAAATACCCAACTTTTTTTTTTTAAGATTTTTATTTATTTATTCGATAGAGATAAAGATAGCCAGCGAGAGAGGGAACACAAGCAGGGGGAGTGGGAGAGAAGAAGCAGGCTCCCAGCGGAAGAGCCTGATGTGGGGCTCGATCCCATAATGCCGGAATCACACCCTGAGCCGAAGGCAGATGCTTAACCGCTGTGCCACCCAGGCGCCCCCAAATACCCAACTTTTAACCTGGAAGCAACAGAACAATTCATGTGTTACACATATTTCCTTAATCTTCTCAAGAATAAAACCTGCATTTGAGAAATAAACATATGGGCAGGTTTCTGAGCTAAATTCTGTCCCTCAAAAACTGCCACCCAAAAACCAAGCTGGGGGGGAGCCAAATTCATGGCAAGAATTATGAACCCGAGTAGGTTGACACATTTTAATCTGTTACGCTTGTCAGTATTCCTCAAATGAATCAATCAAGTATCTTTGTGTTCAATTTGTATGCAGGGCCAGCCCACATTAAGATGACAGTAAATATGAAGGAGATCAGGGGGGAGGACAGTGCCACACTGGTTGATTATAGGAGAATCTTAAGTACCTTCTGTATGCCTAACACACGAATAGCATTTTACTGTTTTATAAAGTGCTTACATGTGTTCTCATTTGATACAAGCCTGTGAGGATATCCTCATTTTTTTTTTAAGATTTTATTTATTTGAGAGAGAGGGAGAGAAGGAGAGAGAGCACAGAGGGAGTGGGGGAGGGAGAAGCAAACTTCCCGCTGAGCCCAGAGCCTGACATGGGGCTTCATCCCAAGACTCCCAAGATCATGACCAGAACTGAAGGCAGATGCTTAACTGATTGAGCCACCCAGGCACCCCATATATTCTCATTTTATAAATGAGGATGGATAGCCTCAGAATTTAAGTCCAAAATCACATTTTGCCGCTTACTAGGGGTAAAATGAAAATCTCACAATTATGGTCTCTAAAGCCCAAACTTTTCTCACGAATCTGTACTTTTATCATGAAATAATCCCTTATTTCAGGTCCCATCCTTCTAGAAATGTGATCTGACTGGTCTTGGGCACAGCCAGGCATCCTTCCATATATATATATATATATATATATTTTAAGATTTACTTATTTAGGGGCACCTGGGTGGCACAGCTGGTTAAGTGTCTGCCTTCGGGCTAAGGTCATGATCCCAGGGTTGGGCTCCCTGTTCAGCAGGGGAGTCTGTTTCTCCCTCTCCCTCTGCTTGTGTGCTCTCTTACTCTTTCAAATAAATTTTAAAAACTTTTAAAAAAAATTTATTTATTTGAGAAAGCCGGTGTACATGGTGGGAGTGGGGGGAGGAGTGAGAGGCACCTGCGGAGGTGGGTGGGGAGGGACAGGAGAGGGAGAGAGAGAAAATCCCAAGCAGATTCCCAGCTGAGCAGGGAGCCTGGAGGGGCGGGGGGGGGGGGGGGCTCGATCTCAAAACCCTGAGATCATGACCTGCGCCGAAATCGAGTCAGATGCTTAACCGACTGAGCCATGCAGGTGCTCTCCCATGCATATTTTTAAAATGTTCTCCAGGTGATTCTAATGTGAAGCCAGGTTGCAAAGTACTGAGATAATAAAAGTCTTTGAATGTCATCTTAAGAATCTATGTTGAGGTATGTCAAAAAGGTACAAAAGATGAGGTTTAGCCAATATTATAGTCATCAGCTTTAGTAAACGCACTCAGAATTTCCAAGTTTCTGTTGAGAAGTTGTAAATGTCTCATGAGTACCCCTTGGCTTTTTACTTTTATGGAAATGTCCAAAGAACATACGAAAGCCAGGTCATCTTTTGGACATAAAAATCCTTCTAAAAGTCATCTATGTAAGACTGAAAGCAGCAGACACTCAAAGGAAAAAAAAATCTAATTACAACATATCCTGCAACAGAACAGGGTCTCATTTGATTGGAACTGGCAGTGGAATGAGGAGGTTTCCTCTGGGCATTAGTAGTCCTTTGCAATTTGCCAGTATGCTAAATTATAACGAAGGAAAAACCTAGTAACTTATCAGACCCCTAGACAACTGGGGAAAATGACAAAAAAATTCATGCATTTGTTCATCAAACAAATACTTACTGATGATCTACCGAGTATCAGGCTCTGTTCTAGGATTTAAGATAAATAATGAGGACGTTTCTGCCTTCTAGGAGCTTATAAATGAGTTGTTACATTAAAAAGGGGATAGTCAATACAACCTGACCTGAATGCTGACCTCAAACAAGGCTGGATTAATCACTGGGTCATTCCAACTGAATAAAGTAAGGAACATGATTTTCATCAACACTGATGTCTCAAAATTCTAAGCTCCAGAGAAAATGTCACTCTGGGAGGAGATGTACTCTTGGGTGATCTGTGTTCTGGGTGTGGCTGATCCAAACAGTTTTTAACTGGGTATAATCTCAGGGAGGCCTTTCATTTAACGTCTTAACAGTTAGACCTCTACTCAACAGGAAGAACTGTACCACCTGCTTAACAGGGTGACCAGTGGTCTGTTGACAACTGTCAGCAACCACAAACATTATGCATTAGCCTGTAGCATTGGCAATGCCAGGAATTTAAGACTTGGCTAGGGAGAAATGTAGATTGAGTATCCAAAAACTCATGGTAGAACCCATAACTAGAATCTGAACAGCAGAGGGCGGTGCAACCGACTTCACAACAAGAGTTTCACAGACAGGAGCCCCCCAAAAATGGGCCACTTGTCTTCAGTACAAGATAAACCTTTCTCAGTGAACTCAACGAATCATAAAATATGCTAACTGTTCAGTGTTGGACTCATGTGGCTGTTTTCCATAACCTCTACTCTGGTCTGACCGTTAAAACTCCCTTGTGGATACGCTCGACCTTACAGTTTGGGGGTGGGGTGGGATGGGGGAAAGGAGGAACGAAATCGGACTCTCAGGCTTTCCAAAAGAATGCTTACCCTTGGTTTTTGGAAAGAGTCTTAAAACTGTAGGGGATCACTCCCCTGAAAGATAGTCTGGTTGTTCTTGCCAGTGACATCGCGACAAACACGTTACAACGTAGTTTTGGGGGGAGGGGAGGAGTGTAAGAAACCGAAAAAGAAACTAATTCTGTGGATTAACCCAAGCCCCTTTCACTTCAAAAGGGCGTTGCAACAAAGCTAGACGCCACTCCCTAAGTTTCGCTTTAAGTCTAAGCACCCGAGCCATCCGCCCTGTCCTCCCCCAGCACGGACTCCAAACTTTCTGCCCCTCACACGGCCCCCCGGCCGTGGAACTCCTCCCGGCACGCCGGGCTCCGCTTACGGAGAGCCTCGAGGCCCGGCGCGGGCAGGGCCAGAGTCAGAGCGAGGATCCGCGGCTCGCCTTCTCCCCCCAAAGCTGACCGTACCTGTCCAGCATCTGCTGTAGTGCTTGGTCCGGCATCTTCCGTGAAGCCGGCGCACTCGGCCCTCCCCAGTGGACCTGGTCAGGGCCGGGCCCAGGGACAATAGCACTGAGAGGCGGCGGAGTAGGCCTCAGTCCGGCGGTAGCCGCGAACCCGCCACCCAGCCTCCTGAGTTGGCTCCGCGAGCCCGGAGGCGGCGGTGCGCGTCCTGCGGGCGTCCGGAGGAGGCGGTGGAGAGCGAGGAGGAGGAGTCTGGGGTGGGGAGGCGGCGATAGCGGCCCGGGTTCCTGCCCGTCGGCCCGGGGTTCCGGTCCATGGACCGCGGGAGCCGAGTTGCTGCCGGCGGAGGAGCTACCTCTGTGAGGTAAGAGTCACCGCCTCCGTGCGCGCCGGGGTCACGACGCAAGGCGGCCCAGAGCAGCCTGGGAGATGTAGTCCTCGGACCGTCCCCGCTAGAGGCTGCACAGCCCGCCCTGACCACCGCCGCCGCGCCCGCCGCCGCCCGGCCGGCGCCCTCCCGTTTCCTTCCTCCAGGGGGAAAAATGTCCTTCGGGCCGCTTTCCAGGAAGCAGCAGGATGTGCCGCTCCACTGTCAGTAGCAACAAGGTCAGCCCTTCCTGCCTGTTTCTTTTCTCAGCTCTTGCCCTCAGGTGGGACCGAGCCAGGTGAGGGAAGGGGGCTGAAGGGCCATTTCTCGTCAGGGTCCCCAGCCCGGGTCGTGGCGTCGGGGCGGGCCGTGGCGGGGGTGGGGGGTGGCAGAAGCGCCTTCAGAAGCCCTCGGGCTGGGGCCAGCCTCTGGCGCGTCTGAGCTCATTTTGGGGAGTTACACAACCCGCGCAAGGGGTCGGATGCACTGGTGCGGGAGGTTATTCCTAAGGGGTCGGGGGAGGGGGGGCTGCCTTGACCAGATGGTTCCCACCGGAGCTTCTCAGTGTGTGTTTTGGGGGAGTGGCGGGGGAGAAAAGATTATTCTCTCCCTCTCTAGGAGCCTTCTAAAATGTGCCTGGTCTTTCAAGGGCTCGCCGACAGTCTCCAAATGGAACATGTTCGTGAATAAACAGCTCTTGCTTACTCAGCTGTGGGTTGTCAGGGGTGTTTGTTTCTTTCTCTGTTGCTGGTCACTGTTAACCATTTCCAGTCGCGTTGACACCTCCAAGCAGGTGGATGTGTGTGGAGGAGGGGGGCGGAGGGGAATCAAAAGGGAAAAATCATCAGTCACTCGTTGGATTATTCTTTGACGCTCTAGGGACAGCTTTGGCGGGAGGCAAGAGCTGTTGGCTAAAACGAATGCGTCTTTTGGACGACCTGTGGCGTTCTCCAGTGCTGTGATTGGTAGGACGTCTGGTAGTTTCCCTAGATTATGCCGCATTTCTGCTGCAAGATGTTTGATTCTTCTTTAAAATTAAAATTAAAATGTGTCTTTATGCTCTTTTTTTAATGTGGAATTTTACAATCAGCTCTTAATTCTCTGTTTAAAGTTTGCTTCCTGAGTATATTTGAACTAGAGTGTACATTGCCAGAAAAAAAAAGAAAAGAAAATATGTGAACAGAAGTTTATTTGGACTCCAATTTCTGAAAGATGCTTTTATGAAAGGCTTTGGGAATTTACATGACTAATTATAATTAACGATTCACCTTTTTCTCATGAAATGTAAGACAGGCCCCCGCTAGTGGAGGGAAATAAGAATTTAGTTTACTCAGGGTGTTTGATATTTTAAATTCCTATTTATCGCTCCTCCTACTGGGTAAGCCTTCCCTTACTGTGTATTTATCTCTTAAGCACTTGTGCAAGGCAAGGAGATGGATATATACATCCTGCTCAAAAAATAGAATTTGATCCTAGCATATCGATTAAGTAGGCTAGTGCAAACTCGGTCTAGTTTTATGATTTACACTAAAAGGAGTTCTCACCGCATTTTATAATTTCCACTTGAACCCCAAATTGAAAAGTAATATGATAACAGTTCTGTTGATAGAGAAGCTGTGTGCAGATTAACCTTATTTTCTTTAAAAAAAAAAAAAGGATTTTATATTAGATTTTCATGAAAAGTCTGTTTCTGGACTGTGTCAAAAATCCTTTGAATAGAAAAAAAAAATGTATGTTATTCATTGTAAGAGTGATTAGCACCTGACCTAGTAATTGCACTCCTTGTTGTTTACCCAAGAAAAATAAAAACGTGTGTCTAGACAAAGCTTGTATACAAATGTTCATAGCAGCATTATTCCTAACAGTCAAAAAAGTGGAAACAACCCAAATATCCATCAATTAATGAAAGGATAAATCAGATGTGGTAGCCTACACAATAGAATATTATTAGGTGATAACAGGGAATGACGTTCTGAAAAATGCAGCAACATGGATAAGTCTTGAAAACATGCTAAGTAAGAGGAGCCAGTCACAAAACCACTTATTTATTGTATGATTCCATTTATATTAAATGTTAAGAGAAAAATTCATAGAAACAGAAAGTAGATTAGTGATTGCCTAGGGCTGGAGGGGTAAGAGAGAAAAGGGGAGAGATTGCTAATGAGTACAAGGTTTCTTTTTGGGGTGAAGAAAATGTTCCAGAATTAGAGTGGTAATAGTTATACAATGTTGTGCATTATATCTCAATTTAAAAAATAATATAAAATAAAATTAGATTCTAGTGGTTGCACAGCTCTTTAAATATACTGAAAAAATTGAATTGTACAGTTAGTATGAGTGAATTTTATGGTATGTAAATTATATCTCAATAAAGCTGTTAAAAAAGCAATTAGCTCCATATAAAATGTTCATAACGACATCCAAAGAGAAACAGATAACTCATAATTCTTTATTATCAAACTTTAATTTTTAAATATTTTTAATTAGTATGGGCAAAAATCATGATTGATAAAACTCATGAAATAAATTAATTCCTTGCATTTGAAATGGGTGACACATATAGCCTGAATTTTAATATATATATATTTTTAAAGATTTTATTTATTTATTTGACAGAGATAGAGACAGCCAGCGAGAGAGGGAACACAAGCAGGGGGAGTGGGAGAGGAAGAAGCAGGCTCATAGCAGAGGAGCCTGATGCGGGGCTCGATCCCATAACGCTGGGATCACGCCCTGAGCCGAAGGCAGACGCCCAACCGCTGTGCCACCCAGGCGCCCCTGAATTTTAATATTTTCTGTTGATTTTGTTGTCCTCAGCTCTTGCATTTAAAAATAAGACTCAGGGGGACCTGGGTGGCTCAGTTCGTTAAGCTACTGCCTTCGGCTCAGGTCATGATCCCAGGGTCCTGGGATTGAGCCCCCCCTCCCCCGCATTGGGCTCCCTGCTCAGGGAGCCCGTTTCTCCGTCTGCTGTGCCCCCTGCTTGTGCTTTCTTGCCCTGTCAAATAAATAAATAAAAATCTTTAAAAAAAATAATAAAAATAAGACTCAGGGTGCCTGGATGGCCCAGTCGGTTAAGGATTCAACTCTTGGTTCTGGCTCAGGTCGTGATCTCAGGGTCTTGAGATCAAATCCGGCATCAGGCTCTGCGCTCAGCATGGAGTCGGCTTGTGACTCTCTCTCCCTCTCCCCCTTCCCCCTGTGCACGTACTCTCTCTCAAATAAATAAAAATGAAAAAAAAAAAGACTCAGATAATTGGAATTATAATTTACTTTCCGATTTTGAAAGGAAAAAAGTCTTAATTACTTAGATCTTAGTCTCACCGAAGGGGGAAAAAGTTGAAATGTACTACATTTTACATAGGGTTAAAGGTTTGTGGTAAAAGATAGTCGGCCAAGAGAGTTATGGAATCCTAGAGAGTTATGAAATATATTAATAATTCTGTAATGGATTTAGAAATCCCTGAGTACAGAACTTCTCTAAATATGTCAGGAAATTTAAAATAGTATCTTACTTTAATGTTCTTCCATCACACTTGTTTTGAACTGTCTGCCAAAAGGGTCCCTGGAGGTATTCCATGGAGAAATAGTGTAAAATAAACAGGTGCCCTCCAAAGAGAATTGTCTTTTGGTAAATTTGTTGATAACTGCAGGCTGACACATTTCAGGCCACAGAAAGTTCTTCATTAATTCATTCTGCAGATGTTTACAGAGGACTTATGACATGCCTGGGTACTCCAGTAGCAAATTAAACTACTGTTTAAGAACATGCAAACTCCCTAACAATGGTTATATTAAAAAAATAAAACAGGTTATATTAAAAAAATAAAATAAATAAAATAAATCGACTGCGTGACTCAGTCGATTAGGCGTCCAGCTCTTGATTTCAGCTCAGGTCATGATCTCAGGTTTGTGGAATCGAGCCCCACATCAGGCTCCACGCTCAGTGGGGTGTCTGCTTGAAGATTCTCTCTCCCTCTGCCCCTCCCCCTGCTCATGGGCTCATGCACTCTAAAAGATAAATAAATCGTTAAAAAAATAAAACAAGGTACTTGCATATGAAATATTACATAACGCAGCATATGATGAAGTACCAAATGGATGGCATGGAAATACAAAGTGATTTAGAAGTTTAGAGGCATTTGTTAGGGGCTGGTGTATTGAAGAGAACTTTGTGAAACAAAGGAAATTTAGTTTCTACCTTGTAGCAGTAGGAAGAATTATAGGTGAATAGGTGAATTATAAGTGTATATAGGTGAGGAGGTAGAGAAGGATCTTGAGTCTGGATAAGGATGAAAAGATGTAGAGAGAAGAGTTAACCTCTTCTGTTACTAGAACTGTAGGTCTCTGTTGAGTAAGAGTGAAAAATACATTTGATTAGTTAAATAGGGAATAGTTCAAAAGGCCTTGAATCTATTAATTCTTTCAACAAATATTTATTGAACATTCAGTATTTATGTGACAGGCACTAAGCTAGGCACTGGGAATACCATAATGGGCAAAAACAAGCATATTACCTATCTTTGTATAGTTTATAGTGAGAGAGAGATTATCACATAAATATTTTTTAATTTGTAAATGTGGTACATAGTGTTATGAGAGATTATACCTATCTTTGTATAGTTTATAGTGAGAGAGAGATTATCACATAAATATTTTTTAATTTGTAAATGTGGTACATAGTGTTATGAGAGATTATAACTAGGGATTTGACCTAGGCAGTTCAGGAAAGTTTTTCTCAGGAAGTGTCCATTATGCTGAAGCCTAAAGAAGAGCAAGAGCTAACTAGACAACGGGAGGGGGGTGAGCATCCCAGACCAAAGAACAGCATGTGCGAATACCCTGTAAAGGAAAGCCCTGTAATGAATAGAGGAGACCGAAACAAAAGGGAAGTTGGGGCAAGATGAGACCAAAAAAGGTCAATCAAATGACAGGCAATGAAGAACTTTGTAGGCCAATTTAAGGAATTTTGCCCTTATTCTAGAATCCTCCTAAGAGGAGTAATTTAGACATAGGAAATCCACTCCATTCTCTAGGAAATGGGAAGTTAACTTGTGGTTCCTAAACCTGGTGTGAGTCAGAGACTCGCCCTGGAAATTCTGATGTGTGTGCCTTGTCATTATGCCCAATTAGCTGTTTAAAAAAAAAAAAAAACAAAAAAAAAAAACGAAAAAACAAGTTCCCTAAGTGATTATTAGACCAGTAGTATCTCTGCGAAAATACTGCAGTAGTCAAGAGCTTGGGTTTGAGTCTTGGTATTGCCACTCAGAAGCTCAGCAACTTTGGGCAGGTTATCGAATCTATTTAAGCCAGGTTTCTTCATCTCCAGGAAAAGAACTATAGAATATATCTCATTGGATTACTGGGAGGATTAAATGAGAAAATTCATTTAAATTGTCCAGTATAGTGCTGGGCACATGGTTAAGAGCTCCATTAGTGTTAGCTTTTAATTACTACTGAAAGTTCTTGAATAAAGGTGAGAGTGATTTAGGGGGATTAACTTTGAAGTGGTATGCAGGATGGATTAGAAAGAAAGACAAGTTAGATCCCGGTAACTTGGCCATGGTCTGTAACTATTTTCAAGTTTGCTTAAACACAGCTATTAGTGCTTGAAGATCCTTAGATAAAGTAAGTAGTTCCTAAGTAGATAAGGCCCCTGTCTCTAAAGGACTTTCAACGGGAGAGTTTGGTCTCCAGAGTACATTTTACTGGCTTAGAATCTATAGGATTACTCTGAATTGACTTTGCTTAATTCTGGACAGAAGCTTCACTGGCCTTACAGAGGACAGTCTAAGACCTGTCTATCTTTATTTGCTACTTAGAGAATAGAATCCTAACAACTTATATCCACTCTAATGCAGTAGATATTTACAAAGGGTAAATAATTTTACATAATATCATCATCCACTAACTGGCCTTCTCCTCATACATACGGTGGAAGACCCATTACTTTTCATTATCCTTGCTTAAATTCCTCTCTCTGGGTTATGTGTCCCTGGGATGTGCAATGGTATGTCAAAGGTAGGCAAAAATCAGAAGATAACATGTCACATATTCCCTCTTGTATCTTGTTCCCGGAGTATCAGTTTATTAGAAAACATACATATAAGGAATTTTTTTTCCTTTTCAAATAAACATGAATGTCATAGAGTAGCAGTTCTCAAAATGTGGCCTAGCAGACCCCTAGGGCTCCTTGAGAACCTGTCCAGGAGTATGTCAGGTCAAGATTATTTTCATAATAATACTAAAACATTATTTGCCCTTTTCACTGTATTGCCCTTTTCATGTAAATTGGCATTTACATTGATGGCACAAGCAACGATGGATGAAACTGCTTGTACCTTAGCACCATTAAAGACATTGGCGCTAAACTGTACTAATGTTATATACTTTTTACCATCATGCACATGCAGTAAAAGCAAAACAAAAGTTCACTTAAGAATGTTCTTAATTGGGGTGCCTGGGTGGCTCAGTTGGTTAAGTGTCCAACTCTTGATTTGGGCTTAGGTCATGATCTCAGGATTGTGAGATTGAGCCCCACGTTGGGCTCCCCTGCTTAAGATCTCTCTCTCTGCCCCTCTCCACCCCTTGAGCATTCTTGTGCTCTTTCTCTCTCACACACTCAAAAAAAGATTGTTCTTGAGTAAGCAGTAAAAAATATTCACTATTTTTCAATATTTCATTAAATCTTGACCCTTACATACACACATTTTTAATATTCTGTGTGGTGAAATGGGAAATGTGTACACATCTGCATCCAAATATGATGGTTGTCTCAGAGAAACACACAGACATGATTGAGGTGCAAACTGAACTGGCTGCTCACGGCACACTATTTTTACCTGAAAGATTGACAAAAAATTTAAATTTTTGTGCTGTGGGGGATACTGTTAAGAAAGTGAAAGGACATCCCATGGGGTGGGAAAAAATTTTTGGAATCGTGTATCTGAGAGGGGACTTGTATCTAGAATATATGAAGATTTATTACAACTCTATAGTAAGAAAGACAACCCAATTTAAAAATGGACAAAGGGTCTGAATAGACATTTCTCCAAAGATATACAAACGGCCACTAAGTATATGAAGAGATGATCACCAACATTAACTATCAAGGAGATACAAATAAAAGAAAGGACAAATGTTGGTAAGAATGTGAAGAAATTGGAGCTCTAGTATACTGCTGTTGGGGAGAGAAAATGGTGTGGCCACGTTGGAAAACATTCTGGTAGCTCCTCAGAAGGTAAAACATAAAGTTTCCAAATGACCCAGCAATTCTACCTCCAGGTCTATAGCCAAGAAAAGTGAAAACATGTCTACATAAAAGCTTGTACATGAATATTCATAGCAGCATTGTTCATAATAGACAAAAAGTAGAGCAACCCAATGCCCATCAATTGATAAATGGATAGATAAAATGTGGTGTGTCCATGCAATGGAATATTGTTCAATAATAAAAAGGAATGAAGTACTGATACATGCTACAACATGGATGAACCTTGAAAACATTACACTAAGTGAAATAATTCCAAAGAGCACATGTTCTAGGATTCCATTTCATGAAATGTTAAGAAGACGTAAGTCTGCAGAGATAGAAAATAGATTAGTAGTTGCCTAGAGCTGTGGCAGACAGGGCTTTGGGGGTGGTAACTACTAAGTTGTGCAGGAATTTCTTTTTGAGGTGATGAAATTGTTCTAAAGTTGATTGCAGTGAGGATTGCAACTCTGAGTACACTAAAAGCCATTGAATTGTAAACTTTCAGTGGATGAATTATATAGCGTTATATCTCCATAAAGCTGCTGTTTAAAGTAACTTCAGATAAGGCACCTGGCTGCCTCAGTTGGTAGAAAAAGTGACTCTTGATCTTGGGGTTGTGAGTTCAAGCCCCATGTTGAGTTGTAAAGATTACTTAAAAATAAAATCTTCTAAAAAATTATAAAATAACGCCAGAGAAAAACCTTGAAATCCATTATTAGTAGACTGTTTTAATAACGTATAGTTAAAAATTATATCATATAATATGATATAGCTGAGATATTTAAACAAATGAGATATTTCTATACAGGCCATAGGAAAAATTGCCAAAGATATAGTAGCCATCAGTTAGGATTTTATTTTATTTTATTTTTTTGTTCCAAAGAAATCAGCTAGCTAATTCAGACCCTTTAGGGGACATTTGTTAATGTCTGGAGACATTTTTGATTGTTACACCAGGGGATGCTACTGGCATCTGGTGGGTAGAGACCAGTAATGCTGCTAAACATATGCAATGCACAGAAGAGCCCCTCAGAACAAAGAATTATGTAGCTCAAAATGTCAGCAGTGCTAGGGCACCTGGCTGGCTCAGTCAGTGGAGCATGGTACTCTTGATCTCGGGGTTGTGAGTTTGAGCCCCACGTGGGGTGTAGAGCTTACTTAAAAAAAAGAAAATTAAAAAAAATGCCACTAGTGCTGAGGTTGAGAAATGCTGAACTAACGACAGAAGGGAAAATCATTGGGAAGATATGCGTTAGTTCACAAGATTGGAGGTAAGGCAGGAGATCCAGGCTAGGACAGTGAAGTAGCAGCCACCCCAGAGAATATTGATAGCAGGAACATTCCTCATCCTTAAATGGGTTCAGCCCTGGAATGAAGAAACTATAACTGTTTTTATTCTGCTCACAGTTCAAAATCTAAGGATGGAGCATCTAATCAATCTTTCTTGCCACTTGGCTAAGAGTGGGCAGTATACCTTAAATGAATGAAGGCAATTCCTCAAAAGGAAGTACATTCATTAGCAAATACTTATTGACCATATGCTTATGTTTCAGGTTTTATTTAGGTGCTGGGGATAGAGTAGAGCAACAGAGATGAAAAGACCCTTGTGGAGCTTATATTAATAAGATATTAATCAGGGAAAATCTTTAAGAAAATCTTTAAACCTTTAAAGAAGGTAAGATAGTTGCCAGACCCCAAAACCAATAAATACTACCTATATATTAAGTGAAAAAAGCAGGTAGTTGATAGTCTCTATAGTACTATCCCATTCACTTGTTTTATTTTATTTTAACTTTAGGATGTATATGTAAGGAGATTTCTAGAAGAATACATAGGAAATTGCTTTTTAAAAAATATTACCTCTGGATGGTAAGACTGAATATGGGGAGAGGAGCCTGCTTTTCATTTTATTACCTCATAACGTTTTCATTTTCACCATGAGCATATATTTTATAGTTAAATTTTTTTTGTTTGTTTAGTTAGATTAAAAAGTAACAGAAGAAATCCTTGGTGCAAGTGAAGGATGATTAAAAACTTTTAAAAAGTCACAATATTGTGGTGTTTTGCTTATTATGGAAAAAGCTGAAAGGAAGAAAAAACATCTGACTGGAAAGTGTGGCTCGTAATCATTTAACAAATATTTGTTGAACACCTAGCTGCCTTAAATCTTTTTTGGAAAAGGTGGAGTAAAAATAAACTAAATATCAAGCAGCAGTCATGTGTGAGGCACTCTGTGAAGTGCTATATCTGGGACAGGATTGAAATTTGGAAAAGGTCTGACAACTGCCCTCACTGGTGCTTGTTGGCATCTATTTGTTGAATACCAAATATGTGGCATATGCTGGACCCTTTACACACATTATTTCAAATCCTAACAACAACCTTACCAGATAGGTATCTATGTCTCCCGTTTTACAGATGAGAACATTGAAAATTGGGAAGATGAAGTCATAGCAAATAAGTGGCATAGCTGACTTCACATTGATGTATGAAGACATATCTGACTTCACTGGAGAACAGTGTATGAGTATGTGAGTAGCTAAATAACAAGTAAAAAAGAAAGCGATTTTTTACAAGAGCAATCACAGTACTACCCTTGATTAATTTTTGAAGAATTTTATTAGATAAGTATTCCACGAGCTCAGAGAAGGAAAAAGAGATTGCTGCATATTGGTGGTCTGGGCAGGTTTCCTAGTTGGAGGAGTGGTTTGAATTGGGTCTTGAAGGAGTATGTAGATATATGAAGAGAAAGAGTGTCAACTTTTACGGAATGCTTGCTTAAGGCTAGAAACTTCTCACCTAAACCCCATAGCCCCATTTGAGAGGTGAGAAAATGGAGACCTCTCCTTACCTCCATGCCCTGCCAGGGATAGGCAATTAACAGGCATTAATTTTTGGCAATCTGATAGGTGCAAAGTGAAATTCATTGTTAAAACCAAACACTTAGCTCTATTTTATAGCTTCTGTGTTTTAAGTCTTGGGTAAGATGAATTTATGATAGAAGAGAAAGTATATATAATAAACTAATAGACCAGGAATATGGTCTATTATACCCTTTTGGGAGGATAGATATTCAGCATACGTACTTTTCCTCTGTGTAGGGAGTTTTAGGCCTTTATGAGGGTGTTTTATCTAATTTAAATCTCTACAGCTGAAATCTCAACTTGGTAATTCTGAGGAAGATCATCCATTCAATCATTTATTCAACATTTCTTGAGCTCCAACTATGTACCAGACACTGTAGGAGATATTGGGGATACAAAGATATGAATCATACACTGTTACACTGTTCTTGTCATCAGGTTGTTTACAGTTTAATGGAAGAGACGTAGTCATGTTTATAATATATGGAGATGTGAACCAGTATTTTGTACATACTCTGAGAAACCTAGGAGTCCTCCTTGAGTCATTTTTCTCCCTTATCCTCCTACCCTTCGGTCAGTCACCCAAATGGTCCATTTATCTCCTAAATATTTCTCAAATATAGTTGTTTCCATTCTTCCTGCCTTCACCTCAGTCCAGTTGACTGTCATCTCTTACCTTGGACTACTTAACAGCCTTAAATTGGTCTCTCCACATTTTCTTTCACCCCCCCTTCAACTGATGTGACAGTTGGCCTTTGACAATTTGACAATCTTTCTTCCTTTGATTCTCCAGTAGAATGACCCCTTAAGAAGTGTAAACTAAAAAGAAAAGAAAAGGAAAGAAAAGAAATGTAGAACTGGTCATGTTACCTGCTTAAAATCCTTCTGTGGCCTGTTTAAATCCTTACCGTGGAGGTAAGGAGAGGTCTCCATTTTCTCACCTCTCAAATGGGGCTATGGGGTTTAGGTGAGAAGTTTCTAGCCTTAAGCAAGCATTCCGTAAAAGTTGACACTCTTTCTCTTCATATATCTACATACTCCTTCAAGACCCAATTCAAACCACTCCTCCACTGGTTAAGCACCAGTGAAAAGCATAAATTTAAATTTAGCAATTTTGGAGAAAAGGGGAATAATTAATAAATTGGACCTTCTAGAATCTAAGCTTCAAGAGGGCAGGGACAGGGACCAAGGGACCATACCGATTTTGTTCAATATTATATCCTCAATATCTAGCACAGAACCAGGCCAATGGCAGGTGTTCAGTAAATATTTATTGAAGTAAAAAAAAAAAAAAAAAGGACCCTTCTGGGGCACCTGGGTGGCTCAGTGGGTTAAACGTCCAACTCTTGGTTTCAGCTCAGGTCAGGATCCCAGGGTTGTGAAATGGAGCCCCATGTTGGGCTCTGCACTCAGTGTGGAGTCTGCTTAAGATTCTATCTCCATCTCCCTCCCCATCTTCCCCTTCCCCCACTCACAGTGGCGGGCATGCACTCTCTCTCTCTCAAAAAAAAGAAAAAAAAATGACACTTCTAAGGTTATAATGAACCCTGTAATGTTTGATTGGAATTGGATGTATCAATACAAACTCATGATTTAATAGATGTATGCATAAATATACTTTTTAGTTCTATCTTCTGAGAGAGCCTAAGGCAATGACACCCCCAAACTAGTGAATATACCAAGAGGTGTCTCAACCTAGGCTCTTTAGAGAAATTATCTCTTTGCTAATTCCAAACTGGGGCAGGAAAAGTACATGAGCTGGAACATCTGCAGTGCCATAAAGTAGGGATGTGCTAAAAAAAAAAAGACCTCGCAATCAACCTGAAGGGATTCCAATGGAACAGGGGACATTTTAGTGACAGAATAGTAATAGTAATAAATTACAACTCATGGAATAAAATATGAATCCATGAGTCATTACTGATAAAAATAAATGAATAAATAGGGGAGAAAGAAAAACTCTTCCTTAGAGTAGCATTACAGTTAATGTAGAAGAGTTGATGAAAAGAGCAGATCACTGTTTGCAAATACCACAGAAATAATTGATGCAGGTAAGAATCGTTAATGGATGCTAAAATTATTGGGTGAAAGTATGTTGAGAAACAGAATATTCACATAGAAAATATCTTCCCAAAGATGGGATGCTTGGATGGCTCAGTTGGTTAAACGTCCGACTCTTGATTTCAGCTCATGTCGTGATCTTATGGGTCCTGAGACTGAGCCCATTGTAGGGCTCTGAGCTCAGTGGGGAGTCTGCTTGAAGATTCTCTTCCTTTGTCCCTCCCCTGACTCATGCGCGCACTCTCTCTCTCTCTCTCTCGCTCGCTCTAAAATAAGTAAATCTTAAAAAAAAAAAAAAGGATCTTCTCAAAGATATTTAAGTCAAAAGTGAATAGTTTTACAGTGGAGAAATCTGGCAGACACTATCCTAACCAAGTGATCAACATTAATAGCACAGTGGGACAAATCCACATCATATGATGTTCCCTCTGAAATGATGCACTGAGAAGGACAACATCCCTTTTGTGGTAAAAATGTATAACCTGAATTTGATCATGAGGAGACATTAGATAAACCATAATTGAAGTACATTCTACCTAATAACTGGCCTGTACTTCTCAAAAGTGTCAAGGCAATGAAAGATAAACACTGAGGAACTATCCTATTTAAAGGAAACTAAGGGAAAAAAAAATAAAGGAAACTAAGGAGACATGACAATGAAAGCAATGTGTGATCCTAGATTGGATTCTTAGAAGGGACATTAGTGGAGCAATTGGTAAAATAAGGTCTGTAAGTTAGATAATAAGTGTAGAATCAATTGATTTTGGTGATTCTGTGGTCACTTAAGTTGTTAACATTTGGAGAATGTGGTTGAAAAGTATAAGGAAATTATTTTTTATAATTTTGCAATTGTGAAATTATCTCAAGATGAAAAGATTTTTAAAAAAGCAAAATAAAATCCTACTTCTAATGGCTTTATATTGCCCTTGCTTACTTACCAGTTTCCCAGCTGAACCCTAAGCTCCAGAATGTGGCTACTGGCTTTCTCCCTTAGTTCCTTGAGTACACTGTGCACCTTCTCTCCAGAGCCTGAAGGTAGCCAGAAGCTATTCTCTTTGCATGGAACATACTTCCTTTGAACTTTATTCTTTTGTTCTTTAAGACTCATTTTGCTTACTTTAGAAAACACCCTGACCTCCTAATCCAGATCCTGACATCATATGGTTTCATACATCTGGTACTTTTTCATAGCATTTTTATCCCAACTTCTGTGAAATTATTTATCATGATATTGACTAAGACCTCACTCACTGAAAATTAATGTTTGTAAGAGATGGAGGGATTGTGTCTTCTTGCCCAAAGTTATTTCCCCAAAGCCTTATACAGACTTTCAATG
Organism: Ursus americanus; assembly: GCF_024610735.1. Taxonomy (NCBI): domain Eukaryota; kingdom Metazoa; phylum Chordata; class Mammalia; order Carnivora; family Ursidae; genus Ursus; species Ursus americanus. The sequence continues at coordinate 33,985,612 of NC_142132.1, forward strand.
ACTGTTTGAGGAATTAATGCAAGTCATGCAGTGGAGCAACTTGGGTGAAATTGGACACAAGAGGCATTTTAGGTTTGAGGAGATGTAGGTGGGAACCAGAATTGGTGGCAGTGACAGAAGAGGATAGAGGAGTCTTATCACAGAAGGAGCCATATGACTTGATAGAAAAGAACCAAGAGTGAAAAATGGCTTAGGTTTAATCATCAGCTGCATAATGGTGCACAGTTGAAATGGTACTTGAGTCACTTTTCTAGCAGTATTTTTTTTTTAAAGATTTTATTTATTTATTTGACAGAGACAGCCAGCGAGAGAGGGAACACAAGCAGGGGGAGTGGGAGAGGAAGAAGCAGGCTCCTAGTGGAGGAACCTGATGTGGGGCTCAATCCCAGAATACCGGGATCACGCCCTGAGCCGAAGGCAGACGTTTAATGACTGCGCCACCCAGGCGCCTCTCTAGCAGTATTTTTTAAAAGTGTGTTCCTAAATATTTTAACATGAATGCTGTTTATTTTTAATAAAAATGCTGTGTGCTCAATAGTAAGATACTATATTACATAGTAAAACTTAGTGTTTTAGTGAAAATACTAATTAGCATGGTAATTAGTATATTTAACATACTAAACTTTACTAGAGTATTTTAATTAAAATACTATATACCCATGGTAAAATACTATGCACCATGATAAGCATTAAACAGTAAAACTGACTATACGAGAATACCTGAATATCCCTCTGTAGTGGATACTGTGATGCTTCAACCCAGATCCTCTCTTCATAGCTGAAGTGCTTATCCCATAGCTGATGGAAATACTAGCTCCCCATGGTGTGAATGTGAAGGTGTTTTTTTTGTTTGTTTGTTTGTTTTACTGGGCATTCCTTTAGGATGCAGGGAACTCCCTCACTTTAGGTTATGTTCCCGGGAACCCACAGTCAGTGACTGGCTGATTTAAGATGCAAAGGTTTAGCTTCCTTGCCTCGTTTGAGGCAAGTCTGAGGGCCATTTCAGCTCCAGAGCTCATCACAAGATCTGCTGAGTACTCAGTTGTAACCAGTTTGGGGGTCAATGTATCTCTCTGACTTTCCCTGCCTTCTTCATTTCATTGTAGATGTATTTGCCAATTGTGTCCTATCTGCAATAAAACATTTGCATGCAAAACTTGGTCTCAGAATCTGCCTCCAAGAAGCTCAACATATGACATGGTCTAATCTGCCTACCCCTTAAAGGTTGTGATCATTGGAACCTCTCTGTGTATCTGGATATTCCACCCCCACACACAATTTCTAAAAAAAGTCATAAGAAATATACAAAAAAAAAAAAAAATGCCCAAACTAAATGTACAGCTTGACGAATTTTCAAAACTTGGCAGTATTTTTTAAAAAAGATTTTATTTATTTGAGACGGGGGGGGGGGGAGTATGTGCACCAGCGGGAAAGGGGGGCAGAAGGAGAGGAAGAGGCAGACTCCCCGCTGAGCAGGGAGCCTGACCTTCGGCTGGATCCCAGGACCCTGAGATCATGATCTGAGCTGAAGGCAGACGCTTAACTGACTGAGCCACCCTGGTGCCCCTCTGCAGTATTTTAATGAAAGAAAGAACAAGGAAATGATTTTGGATAGTGTGAGAATCACTTATATTTACAACTTCCTCATGGTGGAAATTTTGAGAGAGAGGGGTGTATTGCCAAGAGAAGTTGGAAGTTTCTCAGATTTTAAGAGTAGTTATCTTTTGGTTGACTGCAGTGCAATCTGAAATGAGAGGAACATTCTAAGTCTATAATTCATTTAGGTGAAAAGGGGAAAATAATGAGTATGAGGAATCAGTGGAGATACTGTGAATCATTTCACTAGGAGGAGAGAGAAAAAGATGATCTTCCTGAAAGTCAAATAACTATAAATCAAAAATGTCAAAATATTGCTAAAATTTTGAGTAATGAACATTTTCCTATGAATCAAACTTAATACTATTTATAGCTCCACCTAAGCTCTTTATACTACTGTTGTGATTTTAAGGTAAAATTTCAAGAATCCATCCATGATTTTGTTCATCAGTGATATACATAGCTTTCATTAAGGGTATTCAGTTCACGTTCTGTCTGTACCACCACCACCCTCGTTTTTTCTGGCCTGGATGATACAATAGCTGCCCCCCTAATCAACTCTGCTTCTACTCTGACCCCAGCTACAGTCTATTCTCCACAGAGAGCCACAGTGGTCTTTTTAAAGCTTAAAGCAGACCATGTCACTGTTTTGCTTAAGATTCTCCAGGGGATTCCCATCGAACTTAGAAAAAAATTCAAAATCTTAACTTAGCCTAAAAGGCCCTACATGATCTGGCTCCTGCCTACCTTCCAGATCTCATCTTGTACCACTTTCCTCATTGTTTACTTGCTCTCTAGCTACAGTAGATTAGATGTTCTTCTAAAACGGGTCAGAAAACTAAGGCAGGGGCCAAATTTTGCCAGAGGCTTATTTTTATACCTTCAGAGGACTAAGAATGATTTTTACATTTCTAAAGGATTGTAAAACAACTACAACAACAAGAACAAAACCAGTTATATTCAGGAGAACTTATGTGACTTGCAAAGCCTGTAATATTGACTTCGTGGCTCTTTTACAGAAAAAGTGTGCCAACCTCTGCTCCAAGGCTTATTCCTCCTCCTTGCATGGATGGGTCCTTTTAATTCAGGAGGGAGCTTAATTCAGGTGTCATTGAGAATTTAAGCGATCATCTAATCTAAATACCCTACCAGATTCTCTCAGTCACATCACCCTTTTGTTCTTTGTAGCACTTATTTTTTTTTTTTAAGATTTTATTTATTTATTCGACAGATAGAGGCAGCCAGCGAGAGAGGGAACACAAGCAGGGGGAGTGGGAGAGGAAGAAGCAGGCTCATAGCGGAGGAGCCTGATGTGGGGCTCGATCCCAGAACGCCGGGATCATGCCCTGAGCCGAAGGCAGACGCTTAACCGCTGTGCCACCCAGGCGCCCCTGTAGCACTTATTTTTATCTGGTATTTTCTTATTTATTTTTATTTTTTCAACAACCATTCCTCCCTTCCCCCATGTAGAAGAACTTTTCTTTCTTGTTTACTACTTTTGAGTGTTCTTGATCTTGCATTTAGGTGGAAGAGAGCAATAGTGAATTTTGGGAGCCTACTGCGTAGTAGGTGCTCAATAAATATGTTGAATGAATGAATTTGCAGATTATTTCTGTAAATAAAATTTAGGGTTTGTGCTTTCTTTTTTTGTCTTCTCTTTTGTAGGGAGGACCTACAGTGCAAACAGCAATGAAGAGCCACTTTATAAAGGAGAGGCAGGAGCACCTGGCTGGCTCAGTTGGAAGAACATGTGACTCTTGGTCTTGGGGTCTTGAGTTTGAGCCCCACATTGGGTATAGAGATTACTTAAATAAATAAAATTAATTAATAAATACACTTTAAAAAATGAAAAGGAGAGGCATAATAATGTCTTTCCCTTAAGAGAACAGGTAAACTTCTCTTTTTCCTCCTCTCTGCTCTCCCCGGGAGAGACCATTTCTAGAAGAGTGGGATGTTTCAAAGGGATGTCTGAAGAACTTCTTTTTTTAAAAAATAAAAAAAAAAGAGGAAGGAAAACCTTTCTTCCTTTCATCTTTTTCTTCTGAGAGAGGAGTTTTTCAGAATAATAAGGCTAATTGAGGTTTCATTCTCTAAGAGACTCTCAGACTTTTCGGTAAAGATCGGTTTAACACTAAAGAAGATGGTTTAACACTAAGATGAGGCAGGCCTGGGCTCAAAAGAAAAGCCAAGAATGCTCTGAATAGGGCTTGTTTTCAGTGGTCAGGTATGGAGGAGAAAGACAAACAACCACAGGACCTAGATTTTTCTGGAGTTTATTTAAGATTGTCAGACCACATGTTTTCACTTTTGTTTGGAAAATATATGGTCACTAAAGTAAGAAGCAGTGGGAGGCAGAAGCCTGATTGTAAGGAAGAAAATGTGGGCACTGTTGTAAGTCCTCTGGGTTGTGCCTGGGTGTGGCAGGAGATAAGGGATAAGCGCTAGGCTTTAGAGCTTGAGTTTTGAAGTCAAAATAGACCTGAGCTTATTTATTCACAACTTACATCACCTTGGGCAAATTATTTAGCATTTTTTTAAAAAAGATTTCATTTATTCGTGAGAGAGAGAGAGAGAAGGAGAGAGAAAGAGAGCACAAGCGGGGAGCAGCAGGCGGAGGGAGAAGCAGGCTCCCCACTGAGCAAGGAGCCCGATGTGGGACTCGATCTTGTGACCCTGGGATCATGACCTGAGCCAAAGACAGATGCTTAACTGCTTAAAGGACTGAGCCACCCAGGTGTCCCTACTTAGGATTTCTAAGCCCTAGTTTCCTTATGTGAAAAATGAGAAGAATGATAACTTCTGTCTCTCGAGTTATTATGAGGATTAGCTGATAAGGCATATAAAATGCTTACCTAGATGCCTACGTAGACTAAATGATCAGTTAGTACGAATATCATCATCATCATCATCGTCATCACTAGATGATGAAGAAATTCTCTCAATCCACTGATTTTGAAACTAATAAAATCTATATCCTGTGGCACTTTAAGGGTATGTATGTCCTACTGTACCTGCTTCCATAGTAGGGAACACAGGTTATAGAAAGAGGTGGGATAAGAAATGTCTGGATAGGGGCTCCTGGGTGGCTCAGTCGTTAAGCATCTGCCTTTGGCTCAGGGCGTGATCCCGGGGTCCTGGGATTGAGCCCCACATCAGGCTCCTACACTGGGAGGCTGCTTCTTCCTCTCCCACTCCCCCTGCTTGTGTTCCCTCTCTCACTGGCTGTCTCTCTCTGTCAAATAAATAAATAAAAATCTTAAAAAAAAAAAGAAAAAAAAATGAAATGTCCAGATAGCAAGATCATTGTTGCTACAAGAAGCATGGGCTTAACGTAGGTCTTTTGACTCCTGGTGTTAAGTGGAAAAGAGACAAGGAAATATGTACTTGAGTGTAGACCTTCCAGATAAACACATCTGCCTGTCAGTATTAGCTTTAGATTTCATACATTGACCTTTGCTGCTTTATAGTTTATTAAAAATGCCCTCGTACACACTAATATAATTCTGATTTAGGTAGGGCAGCTGTTATTATAATCCCTATTTAATTCTAGAGGAAACAGAGACTGAGAAATTGAGAACGTGGGTTTTAGAATCATATTGCAGGGTTTAAATCCTGGCTTCTCCACTTACCAACAGTGTAATGTAGGGTAAGTTACTTGGACTTCTCAGAGCCTCAATATTTTTCATCTGCGAAATGGGGATAATGAAGGCACATAACTTATTAGGGTTGTGTGCAGTTATTCATCATGTAAACAAAGTACATGACAAAGCAAATAGTGTGTGCTTAATAAATATTTGTTTTTGTTATCTCCCAGGGCCAGGCAGCTAACAAGTGGTAATGCTGGTATCTAAACTTAGATAATTGGATTTCATATCCAATGTCCTTTCCACATACCACCTCCCATAATATTAATAATGTTGATTCCCTGCCACTGTGATGGTGTATGATCCATTAACATTAGGGCAGGTGGTCCAATGTGCTTTTCCAAAAGTGGTGGGAGATCCATCTAAAGTATCCCTCTTGGTACAGTTGACACATGTATCTGATTCTTAGTTTCCTCAATAAGAGAACAGCTATGGCCTCAGGACAGAGCTACACCAAAAAGCTGTGGATTTTGGTTCAGCCATTTGTAGCAAAGTGCTGAAGATACAGGTCTGCCACATGAGAAGACAGAGATCACCTGCATTAAACTGAACCAATGGGAAACTTATAGTGTCGTTGACAAAATGTGTTACCTAGTGAGTTGGAAGACCTGAATCCTAATCTTAGATCCACTACGTATTAACTATATCTTGAAACATCTTTGAACCTGGGTTTCCACATCTTTATTTTTAATTTTTCTAGCTGTATTTAGGTATAATTGACATCCACATCTTTAAAGTAGGGATCCCAATGGTTATCCTTGGGACTGTTACCTGTTCATACAGTCCCTTTGTGGAAATTAGGAAAAGGTGCCTCTTTTTCCAAGTAGATGCAGCTCTACATTAAGGTTCATGAGCTGGGTGAGCAGAACACGTACTAGATTTCATTCTCCACTAGCCTCAGAGGCTAGCCTTCTGGTGCATTGCACAATCTGGAGAAGTGAGTGTGAGGGCCCTACGTTGTCTATCCACTGTACAGGGCTGTTAACATCGAGTGAGATGATAAAGGTGAAAGAGTTTGGTAAAGTCTAATGTCTGTGAATGTTAGGCACTAACATTACACAAACACCATTTGGTTTCAAATACTAAGACCCACGGGCTACCTGGGTAGACATACTGACCGTTGCCCTTCCTTTTCTGATGATCCCTCTGATCATTAACTTGTACAGCACCTATAAATTACTGGCTGTTAAAGCAGATTATGGCAAAGAAAGCTTCTCTCCATCACTTTAAGGCCTGGACCAGTGTTGCTCTTGGGATCCTTGAGGACTAAAATCAGTTCTTTTGATGATTCATTCTCTTGAAGACATATTATTTTTAGAACACCTTGGAGTAGGATTGGGTCTTGCCCATGGGTGGAATTTGGAATCCCTTGGTTAGAGCTTATCTCTGGTTTTCAGGCAAAGGTCATTGTATAAAAGCTTTGTATCAATGGGAGAGAGAAAAGTTGCTGAGCCACAATTTTCCCTCTTTTCATACCTTTGAAGCCCAAACTGTGTCGTAGGCTGTATGGATCAAGTAGAACAAGAGGATCTGCTTGTATGAGTCTAACAAAAAGACAGCTTTAGAATTAGACAAACCTGAAATTAGGTCTTAGATCTGGCATTTACTAGTTTTGTAACTTGGACAGGTAAATCACCATTCTAAGTTTCCATTTTATCATCTGGAATTAGGGACAGTAACTATCTCATGAGTTTTTTACGTGGATTAAATGAACTAATATGTGGAAAGCACTTAGCATTTTATCTAGCACACATTATGTGTTCCATAAATGTTAGCTCTTATTACTAAGCTCACTGCAAAATACTCTGCCAGACTTTGCTGAGCTTTCCCCAGGAAGCTTAGAGTTCTAGTTGGGGAGTTAACATAATTATACCAGAGAAGATAAATAGAAATTGAAAGCAATAAATGCATGATACAGATAGATGCTATTGTTAGGAACTGGTGTTTGAAGGAGGCTCTGAAGAAAGGTGAAATTAGGATAAGTAGAAAGGAGGAGGAGGGCATTCCATATGGGATCAGTAACATTGGCAAGCTTCAGACCCTGAGTAGACCAACTTGCCTGGAGAAGTGGGGATAATACTATCTGGGAACATAGGTTAGGATTAGAAGGGGAGAGCGCTAAATACTTAGGGTAAGTGGTTGACCCTTGTTCTATAGATAATGATGAGTGACACGATGAACCTTGTGCATGGAAATGTCTAGCAGGTAGTTGGAAAGCTCTTAGGAAAATGCTCATAGCCATAGCTAAAACTTTGGGGATAGAAGTTGAAACTGTGGAAGTTGGTGGTACATCTTAGGCTAGCTCCCTGAGAGGTGCCTGTTGATTCCAATTTAGTGAGGGTGGCTTTTGAACAGCATTTAAAGTGAAATGGTGAAATTGTCAGGAGATTTGACGACAACTTAAAACATTAACTGGGTAGGGTTTGCTTCTCTGAAGTCTTCTGAAAGAACATGTGGCCTCTCAGAATAATTTTTTAATGGAAATTTAAAATCAAAATGAAATTAGTATGGGGAGAGAAAAATGACCCATTTAAGCTTAACTATATTTCTGAAATATTCTGCAATTTTTGCATTGTTCTGAGGGTTCTTTTGACTGAGTTACCATGATGAGAGTAGGAAAATGAATAAGATCTAGTAAAGGGAGGTATGCTGTATCAAATTGGCGAGTTTATTTATTTATTTTTAAAGATTTTATTTAAGAGAGTGAATGAGAGAGAGTACGAGCAGGGGCAGAGGGAGAGGGAGAAGCAGACTCCCATTTAGCAGGGAGCCCAACACAGGGCTCCATCCCAGGACTCAGGGATCATGACCTGAGCCAAAGGCAGATGCTTAGCCAACTGAGCCACCCAAGCACCCTGGGGCACTTTTTAAAGAGTGTATATTTAGTTTCTCTATAAGTTCACAAATTTTTATTTTAAAGATTTTATTTTTAAGTAATCTCTACAGCCAACATGGGGCTTGAACTTACAACTCTGAGATCAAGAGTCACATGCTTTACCTACTGAGCCAGCCAAGCACCCCAAGATCACAAATCTTTGATGTATAAAACTTTTTATATAAAATATCTGGGCCCCTGTGCATTATTTAGATCCTGGATGAATACAGATTCTTAAAATATATATGAATATTTTTAAATTGAGGTATAATTGACATAGAACATTTAATTAGTTTCAGGTGTACAACATGATCAATATTTGTATATATTGCAAAATGATCACCATAATAAGAGAACATCTATTACCACACAGTTACAATTTTTTTTTCTTGTGAAAAACTTTTAAAGTCTACTCTCTTAGCAACTTTGAAATATGCAATACAATATTACTAACTATAGTCACCATGTTGTACATTACAGCCCTAGGCCTTATTTTATAACTGGAAACTTGTACCTTTTGTCCACCTTCATGGATATTTGGTTTTAAAATAAAATTAATTACAACTGAAATATAGAAACATAGGAAACATAGATGAAGTGTGTTCATGTTTTTTTCTAATGGACTACACACATACACAGGTTGACATGTCATTTGAAATGGAATCTCCAGCTAATAAACATAGGCTGTAAGTATACAAACTTATCTGTAGTATTTCCTTACCACATGAAAGTATGATGAAGAATGACAAAAGTATTGAATATATTAGGGTGCTGAAAGACACTGAATTTTATTTATTATATATTTATTTAACTTTATATCAAAAGAATAGAGTTTTTCTACAGTAGGTTGTTATTGGAACAGTAACTATATTATTCTTTGTTATATACACTAATCATGGATTGTTTTCATATTAGAAGTTAATTTCTGCACGAGCTAGAAACTGCTGCAACCTTTTAAAAACAATTTGTTAATATGTATCTAAGGTCTTAAGGTTATGCCTTTCAACCAAGTAACTTTTTCTTTAGAAATGGCTTAAAGAAACATTCAGTTTGGAAAATGGTGAACATTTGTAAACAAATTAAATGTCCTGTGATAGGAGAAAGAGTAGATTAATTCCACGAAATTTTAGTATGGAATGTCTTCATTAAACATTAAATATAGCCTCATTAAACATAATGTCTTTGAAATACTTTTAATGGCAAGAGCATTTCTCTTCACCTAATGTTCAAGAAGTGCTCTCAGCTTTTATAATTTGTGGTAAAAACCTTGTTCTATTTGGTCAACAAACTTTCATCCAGCAAACTTTTATTTTATCTTTAAGTTTCAGGCCTGGGCCTGGGTTACAAAGATGAATAGAGTCCTGATCCTGGAGCTTTTCTAGGAAAGATAGGTGTATAAGCAGATAATTAAACTAAAGTATGAAGAATATTGTAATAGAGGTATGTTTGTATTATGGGGGGTTGTGAAGGAGGGAATGGACAATTCTGCTTCCATGGCCAGGGAAAGCTTCAAAGAGGTGACATTTGAACTAGATTCTATTGGGTCAGTAAGAGGAGGTTATCAAGAGGTAGAAAGATATTTCAGGCAGAAGTAATATGTGCAGAGGCATTATGGTAGAAGACCATGGCCCATCCAGGGACCTGTAATAGTTAGGTCTGGGAAGAAGAGTAGAAGAAGAGTTAAGTTTGTATTTTATCCTCTTGTCAGGGGAAAAATAATTTGAAAGTTTTAGGAAGGGGTATACCATAGTAAAACTGTATTTGAATGATTATTTGGGCTTTAGTGTAGAGGCCACATTTGAAGGGGTACTAGATGAGATATATTAGTGCATTACTGCCACAATCCAGGTGAAGTGTAAAACTGGCTGCAAATGAAGAGGAGGGGATGTCAGGCAGAAATTTAGGAGGCTGAATTAATGAATTTTAGTGACCAGTTTGACTTGTCCCTCAGTGAGAGAGAAGGGAAAAGACAAAACATGTCCAGATTCCTAACTTGGGTGACTACGTGGATGGTAGTCCCATTAAGTAGGATAAAGATAAGTAGACCAGAAATAAAGGCAGAAGCACATGTGGGAGAAGAGGTGCTGTAGGATCCTCAGAGAAGTTGTTAGTTAAATAGTGGTTTGGAGCTTAGCAAGAAGATTTGATCTGGAAACCTAGGTGGCAGTGAACTCAGTTTCCCAGTTCATGAATATAATATTGTTCAGGGAGAGTGGAGAATTAGGAGAACCCTGGGGAAAGGTCTGTTTAGTAGCCAGGAGACTGAAGAAACTTTAGAAGAACCAGGAAAGCAGTGTCTTCAAAGAAAATATAATAGTGTTGTGTTAGTTTGCTACTGCTGTGTAACAAATTACCCCAAGCTTAATGGCTTAAAACAACACTCATTTATGACTTAACAGTTTTAGGGATCAGAAGTCTGATGCAGTATGACTGGGTTCTCTGTTCAGATTGTCAAATCTGTTTTCAAGCTCATTCTTGTTGGCAGAATTGCAGTTACAGGACTAAGGTTCCTGTTGTCCTTGTAGCCTGGAATACTGGAGGGCCATCTTAGAATTCTGCTTACTACAAGTGTTTTATGAAGGATGAATGGCAAAGTAAAAAAATAATTGAGAAGTGTCAGTTGGTCATTGGTGACTTTAGTAAGATTGGTAATAAGAGTACTTTCAGCAGGATAGTAGGGGCAGAAACCACATGCAGTTAGATTTGGAAGTCAACTGGAAATGAACATAGAGCTAGGACCTAGAGGTTTCTTTCAAGCAACCTGTCTGGAATGGGAAGGAGAATGCTGGGAATAATTAACTAATGAACTAGGTTTTAAGGAAACTAGAAGGAATGAGCTCTAGACTATAGATGGAGTGATTAATTATGGACGTGTAGGGGAACTCAGCTTCCTCTGAGATAGAAGGGAAGGAAGTATGGTGGGGATTACAGGTAAGTTTGTAAGGGGAGACTTGCTGATAGGCAGCTGAGAAATTGAGGGCATTATTCTCTAATAGCCTCAGTTTTCCCTTCTAGGTTAGAGACAAGGTCAAGAAAAAAGTAGGTGAAGTTTTATAATTACTTCTTTATGGCTAGGAGGCCTTTCATTAAATTGTTGAATGAATGAATGAACTCAAAGCTAGTGGAGAGGTGAGAAACACGAACTCCAGGTGCTCTCCACATTGCCCACTAAACCACATTTGGTTCACCTGGTTCCCTTTTTGCTCCCTTTTCTCTTGTTACGTTCTCAAACTTAGTCTGATCTAGAATTGCTTAATAGATCCTCACTCAGAATATGTGGATTTCCTGCTTGTAAATTGCCTTAGGCTTTAACAATCTTAAAGGCTTTCTAGGTTACCTAGGGGATATCTAATTTACCATAGTTGGACGCAATTATTTTTACCTCCTTAGGCTGCGAGGTATTTGAAGTCAAGGGACTTTGGCTTTTTTCATCTTTGCATGTAGTGCCCATAGCACAGGCTTGGCATGTAGGGAACCCCCCCTCCATTTATTTTTCTAGCTTCATGACCTAGACTTAGGGCTCTTCTTTTTACTTGGCCAGATTGTGCTATTTTTTCTCTTTATCTTACAGAAGTCAGTCTTTGCAAATATATGTATGTAAGTTTTAGAAATTTAATGGAAATATAACAAAAATGCAGAAAAGTGCATAAATTGTAAGTGTCCAGTTTTCTGAAATTTCAAAGTAAATACACCTGTGTAACAGCATCCAGTTTAAGAAATAGAGCATATCACCAGAATCCCTGCAGTCCCCTTTTATAAATCCCCTGCCAATCATTATTTCTCTGCAGAGCTAACCACTATGGTGAATTCCAACCCATAAATTAGTTTTATTAGAACTTTATGTAAGTCAAATCATACAGTATGTCCTCTGCTTTTGTTAGGCTTCACTCAGCATTGTATTCATGCAGATTATCTATGTAGTTCTGTAGAGTAATAATCTCTTCTTTATCTTTGCCTTATGATATTCCTTGTATGAATCTATCACAAATTTACTTATCCATTTGTGGATGAATATTTGGATTGTTTCCAGGTGTGGGCTATTTCTGATTAATGCTGCTTTGAATATGTCTTTTGGTGAACATGTTTGGATTTCTGATGGGTATATATCTAGATGCAGAATTGGTGGGTCATAAGGTGTATGAATGTTGCCTTTTAAAAAATATTTATTTGAGAGAGAGAGCGCGTGTGCACACGCACATGTTCCCGCACATGCAGGAGCAGGGAGGGGGAGAGGGAGAGGGAGAGAGAGTATAAGCAAGAGCATACCATGGGGCTTAATCCCACCACCTCAAGAACACAACCTGAGCCTAGACCTGAGCCCAAACCAAGAGTCAGATGCTCAACTGACTGCACTACCCATGTGTGCCTGAATGTTTGCTTTAATAGATCCTGCTAAATAGTTTTGTAATGTGGTTGTATAATTATATTATTCTTCCACCACCGGTGTTTGAGAATGAGTTGTTCCCACATCTTTGCTAATATATGGTATTATCTGCCTTTTCCAATTTTAGCATTTTTGGTTTTATTTTGTATTTCTTTGATGATTAGTGAGGTGTTCATATGCTTTTTTTTTCATGTATTTTTGAGCATTTGAATATTTTTGGTTGAAGTCAGTTGCCTTTTTCTTTGGGATGTTTACTATTAATTTGTAAGGGTCCTTTTTATATTCTGATTACAAATCTTTTATTGAAAAATGTACATATTGCATATATTTCTCTCATTCTATGAGTTTTCACTCTTAAAGCTGTCCTTGGGTAAACAGATGTTCTTAATTTACTTTGTTTAGCTTATTAAATTTTTCCTTTATGGTTAATGGTTTTGTGACCTGTTGAAATTGTTGCCTATGCCAGTGTCATGAAAATATTCTCCTATGTTCTTTAAAGGCTTTATTGTTTACCTTTTACATTTAGACCTACAATCCATCTGGAATTGATTTTTGTGTATGTTGTGGCAAGGGTGAAAGTCTCTTTTTTGCCATGTGGATATTTAGTTGACTTCAATATACTTTATTGAAAAAAAATTCTTTCACTACTGTAGTGTTACTATTTTCATAAATCTGGTGACCATACATATTTGATCTGTTTCTGGACTTTTTATTTTGTTTCATGTGTCTATTTGCTTATCCTTGTGCCAATACCACACCCTAATTACTATAGCTTTATAATAGGTCTTGATATCTAGTAGTGTGAGTCCTCTAGGTTTATTATTTTTTGCCATCTAGATTGCCTTGGCATTTTTGGCCCTTTGCACATAAATGTAACTTTAATCCAACAAATATTTACTGAATGCCTACTTCTTATGTGCTAGGCACAGTGATAGATGTTGGGAATATAGCTATCAATATGACAGGCCTGGTCCTTTCCTTAGAGTTGGGGAAAACCATACACACAGAGTGAGGTGAGAAAACAGCCTAGGATAGAGCCCTGAGGAATTCAATATTTAAAGTCAGCAAAGAAGACTGAGAGCTAGTGAGAGAGAGCACCAGCATGCCAGAGGGCACATAACCCCAAATGTGGAAAAAACAAAACAAAACAAGACAGCATGAAGGCAGCAAAGGGAAGATATATCCAGAAAGTGTGGTCAGTTAGTCAGTGTTGCTGCAAGAGCAAGCAAGATCAAGACTGACAAAACATCCACTGGATTTAGCTCTGAGTGCTATTGTGAACTTAAGCAGTTTTGGGGGTGGGGGTGTCTTTATTAGATTGTAAACTCTTAGATGGGAACAAAGTTCCTTGTTCAATTAGTGCTGAGTATCTGTTATTTCATAATGATAATCAAATGATCTAGATAGTGCTCACCATCCTAAGGATCAAAACCAAAAATGGTTTTCTGTTTTATACCACTCCTTTCCATATCCATTCACGCAGCTGATGAAAAAGCAATTGCTCTTCTAAAGGGAGAATAATTTAATACTTACTCAAAATTTGGCTGTTTTAGATAATCAAAAACTATATTTCATCCATCCATTCATTCATTTATTCATTCAGCAAACATCTGTGGAGCAACCACCAATTACCCAGGAGTCATAAACCCTGTGCTAGAGATGTAAGTAGGGAAGGCAGGGAAGAAAGCCAGCAGGATGTACTTGACCCATGTATATCCCAGTGAGTTAACTCTGCAGAGTCTATTTTTACAGCTTTCCATGACTATTCAAAGGGATATATGGTTAAGCTCTGTGACCTGAAGACAAAATTTAGAAAGTTCTTCCTTTCTGGTTAAATAAAAAACAGGATTTCAGTAGAGGTCTTTATCCTTGTTGGGGGGGGGAGGGTCATCCTGTAATTTATAGTTTGCTTGGTATTTATACATCTTGGTATTTATGTTTAAGTCATTTTCTTGTGGGTTTGTTTGTTTGTTTTTTTACTTTTTTAAAAAAGATTTTATTTATTTGAGAGAGAGAGAGTAGGAGGTGTGGGAGGAACAGAGGGAGAAGCAGAAGCAGACTACCCATTGAGCAGGGCCCTAGCCCAGCTCTGGACTCCATCCCAGAACCCTGGGATAGTGACCTGAACCGAAGGCAGGCACTTAACCGACTGAGCCACCCAGGTGCCCTGAGTCATTTTCTTTTTAGATTTGAATGCTCATTTTAGCAAAGGAAGAGCAGAAATTACTTCATATAATAAGATTACATTAAGTATGGGCAGTGCAAATAATTACTGATTGCCGTTTATCATGGGTCGGTGCCAAAGTTTATTTATTTTTTTTTATTGTGTGAATTATTATTAGACCTGCACTTGGGGTCAGGTGGATAAATAAATGTCCAAGTAAACCACTTTCAAGCACACCTGAATAACAAGAATTTCTACCAATAAAATCTTGCCATATTAATTATAAATCATTTTAAAAATTATATTTTAAAAACAAATCTTTGTAAGGTTTTTATGAAGGAACTTTTTTTGTTTGGTATCTAATTGATGTACTTGAAAATGTAGAAGTTTGGTAGGTTAAGGAGGTCTTCAGGAATAAGATTAACCTTGAGTGATCCTGAGGGACTCTGGAATGCAAATAGTAAGTACAGCACATTGGCAGAAGTGAAGCTTTCTTTAGGAGAGCAGAGGAAGAGAAAAATGGGGAGTATAAAATAAGTTCACAGTAGGAATAAGAAGGCCATTTAGTTCTTTTAAAAAGAGTGTTTCACAGGTTGATTTACAATAATTTGTAAATTGTTTTGGTTTTTTTCCTTAGAAATAACTAGAAACAAAGACCACTAATGCTGCAAATTGGTAGTCTCTGGTAATTCTTTAAATTCTAATTGGCGAAGAAAGGAAATAGAGAATTAAGATAGTTTTAAATGATGCTTAACATTTTTAGTTCCAAGTTCAATCAGCATAGTCATCAACTGACATTTACTCTGAACCCCTTGGGTGAATAGCGTTGAACCAAATCCCACAAGAAGTAGTATCTTCTGCCTACGTGAGCAAACTGGTAGTTGAACTATTGCTCTCAGAAGCTATGGATAATAAGGGTTGACGCTAATATGTTGTGAGATTCTAGCCTTGGAGTCATGAGGTTAAGATAGGAAAAATATACACCAAAAATTTTTTTTTGAAAAATAGAAATTGTATTTACTTTTTGTGTTGAATAAAGAAGTCACTGTCCTATGCAATGAAACACTAAATGTCAAATTATTTTTAAATATTTCACCAAATATTATTTTAGCTTAAAAGAGTTGAATTTTTTTTGATTGATCATTGTATGAATAATGCAAAGTAAACTTTCATTTTGACAAGTAAAATAAGGAGGTGAGTTGATTCAGAGCATATCAAGTAGAATCTTAAGTGATTTGTGCCTTCATTGAAAACTCAAATACAAAGAAATCTTGGTGGATAAGATGTCAGAAATTTGTGACTGAAACCTATTTTTACCTGATCTCCACGGTTAATATCACATTTAATATTAAGGTATTTTTCATTCTATGATACTAAAAATGTTTCTTTGAAGGATGGTCAGATTTTAAGTATTTATCTTTTCCTTGTAGTCCTCCTCCTTTTCTAATCCCTCCCCACCCCAATCTCTTTTTGCTCCGGTAGGGTTCCTATTGCTGGCTACCCAGTCATTACCATTCTAATACCATTTAAGGTAGCTCTGCTGGGTTTATTTATTTTGAGTCCTTCAATCCAGTTTCTCTTTTAACCTGGCTTCCTAAATCAAGTAGACAAACCAGTTTATTTTTCTCCCTTTTCATTTCAACAATTCGTGATTCAGATTGGTAGGAAAATATAATGTAATCCGGGCACAACCGCTTCCCCTTGGAATCAGTATTTTCGAGGCTTCCTCCTTTCCTTGGCTGAACGTGCTTAAGTCAGGCAGAGTACCTAGTGAAGGACTTCAGCCCCCACAGTTCCCTGTGTGCGCATGCCCTCTCTTCTTACAGTTGTCAAAGTGCTTTTGCCAGAGCGGTCACATAATCAACCTGAAAGAAGAAAATAAATACTGTACACTTTTTAATTTTATCGATCCTTAAAAACTGGACACTCAAAGGTAACTGCTACTAAGAATTTGTTACTTGAGATTGGGTGATTGCATGTAAAGGAAGATCTATTGTGTGTGTGGTGGGGGGAGGGGAAGGAGGTATCTATTTCTCGGACTTTGCTGTAAATAAGAAAAAAGAAAAAAGAAAAAAAGAAACACATACAAAGAAACTATACAAGCAGTTACCGAGAGACATTGCATATTAACTTTGTAAATGTTATCTTAATCTATTGCTTTCCTTTTGTTTAAAAGGATCTTATTTATTAAAGATGGGTCTTGACCTTGACAGAGTGAATTTATGCAGAAAGTGAAATTTATATCTTTAAGGAGTGTTGAGAAGAGAAATGGGTGTTCCTGGTATGATAAAAAAATTTTTAAATTCAATAAATATTAATTATAGCCTTCACAAAAGATTGAGTCCAGCTTACTTTTTAGCTTTTTTTGCTATAGTATAGCATTAATTTTTCCATCAAGAGCATGTGGTTTAAACTGAAGGCATTAACAAAAAGCATCGATATAAACATCGGGAAAGCTGAGTGATATTAAAATTATAATCAAATGCATATTTCAGCCATGATGATATGGCTATTGTAAAGATAATTCTAGCCCACTGGAAGCAACTCAGATCCCAGATTATTATAATGGTTTACTGCAGCACTGCTTAAACCAAGTATGAAAATGTCTCTTTCTATGACCATTTCCTTTGGCAGCAATAGAACTTTGTGCTGTTGGAATCTAAGCTTTGCTTGCCTCTTTGTGTCATATTTTACAATACTGATCAAAGCCATTGTTTTAGACCAAGGGAACTGAGGAACATCAAATCAATCTTACGTAGGTTTTATTGGTAGTAGCTGGCAATTTGTGAGGTATGTTGGGCTGGGTTTTGAGTGCGGGGTAAAAGGGGAGGGAAGAGAAGAGAGTGAGGTGGCTATGAAGCATTTCCTTGAGCCTACTATTTTGTGTATGAAACTTTAAAATTAAAGATTAACCATTTTAAAGATAGTCTTTAATAAAATAGTACTACTTTAATCCCATTTCTTGATCTGACATATTTTGCATAGTAGTTAAGAGTGGTGGCATCTCCATTTTCCAATACATTTATTTTATAACAGTTGTCATGAGGATGTCCAAAGGCAGAGCTTCTGTGTGATTCTGAATGTCCTTTCACAAGTGTTCTGGGAAGGATGCTTCTCCAAGTATCTGAGTTAATTAAGTAACTGCATTAAATATATTAATAACTTTGTTGCAATTCTACTGAATCATCATCTAAAAATAATTGTTTGGTTATATGCTCCTTTAATATCTCAAAATATTTGTTTTTAGGGTCTCAGCACTGTAATATTCATATATTTAAAACAATTAACATGTTCTAAAGGACAAGCTAACTCAGTGATAACTATGTGTATGGAAATCTCCTGATTTTGAGTGATTACTATTTTCATCCTTGAATGAGAAAACAGGCTGTATGGCAGAGGTGAATATAGCCCTTCTATGAGAGATGGAAAATACCATACGCTCCTTATATGGCTAAATGAAGCAGTGATGGCAATGCTCTATAATTACAATGTATGAGAATTTGGGACTTTGTACTATGCTATTTTTAACACTTTTGCTAGCATATGGTAATTCAGGGTCTTCAAACCATAATCTCTCATTGCTAATACCAGTGATAAGAGAATGGATTCTAAATTTGCCGAAGTCTTGTGACCAAGGCAGCATCAGGAGGATTCAAAAATGAAAATCTGGCAACCCCAGAAGTATCTTGACTTTGTACTTAAATCTCAGGGGGATTTTTTTAAAGCTCCGCCCCCACCCCATCTCACAGTCAGTCTGTCTCTCTCTTTCGTTCTCTCTGACCTCAAATCCAACCAGAACATTTCTGCACGCTGCAGAGAAATTCTCAGGCTCCTGTTGAGACCTGAACCGCTGAGAAGCCAAGAAATTTCTTGTATGGCAGAATTGGAGACAAGAAGATTGGAGAATAAGCAGAAAAACCCTAATCCTTAGAGTGTAACAAGAAGCAAGCGTTTACAAACGTTTCAGTAGATTCTTACCTCTTTAAAAACGGTGTTTTTTTTTTTAAATGTCTCCTAACAAAATGGAGTAGCTGCAGCTACTGGGAGGCCAGAGAATGATTGTGCAGCTGAGTCCTCCTAACAAATGCCAAGGATTTCCTCCCTCGTGGTTCGCTGCTGCTAAATGAAACAATTATCAACGCAAGAAGGCAGTTTGCTAATCAAGAGGGATAAGACTGCTGTTTCTTTAAAGTGCCGAGCAGGGAAGGGGGAAGAAAGGGTCGTGTGCGGTGTCTTTTTAACCTTGCTGAAGGACGCAGCAGTATTTATTGACGTATGCAAATAACTGGGGGAGGGTGGTGCTTGGGAAAAAACAGGAACCAGAATCAGTTTCTCATTGCAGGGTGAACGTTCTGAGTTCCGGTGAAGGGAAAAGAGACGTGGCGAAATTGCTGTCTTTCTGTCTTATAAGCACATCTCTCACTAATACAGAAAAGGAACCAAGACATCAGAAAGGGTGAAGACGCTCTCACAGTATTTTTAGAGATCTTGCACGAACCGCCCCCCCCCCCCCATCCCCAGCCCGACCTGTTCTTCTAAATGGGAGATTATGGATTTGCATTGCAATTGGCTAGTAGCAGTGGCACTGGATTTTCGCAAGTAAAACACCCGCCCGCTTTAGCTAGGGGCATTAACGATCACATTGACAATAACGCGTCTCTCTTTTTTCCCGTTTCAGCTGCGCAAACCATGCAGGATGATTTACTGATGGACAAAAGCAAAACCCAGCCCCAGCCCCAGCAGCAGCGGCAGCAGCAGCAGCAGCCCCAGCCCGAACCCAGCGCAGCCGAAGCCCCGTCCACGCCCCTCTCCTCAGAGACCCCCAAGCCGGAGGACAGCAGCGCAGTGCCGGCCCTCAGCCCCGCCGCGGCCCCGCCGGCCCCCAACGGCCCCGACAAGATGCAGATGGAATCGCCGCTCCTGCCGGGCTTGAGTTTCCACCAGCCCCCTCAGCAGCCGCCGCCGCCGCAGGAGCCCGCGGCGCCGGGCGCGTCGCTGTCGCCGTCCTTCGGCAGCACCTGGTCCACGGGCACCACGAACGCGGTGGAGGACAGCTTCTTCCAGGGGATCACCCCAGTCAACGGGACCATGCTCTTCCAGAACTTCCCGCACCATGTCAACCCAGTCTTCGGAGGCACCTTCTCTCCGCAGATCGGCCTGGCGCAGACCCAGCACCACCAGCAGCCGCCACCGCCGGCGCCGCAGCCCGCGCAGCCCGCGCAGCCCCCGCAGGCGCAGCCCCCGCAGCAGCGCCGCTCGCCCGCCAGCCCCAGCCAGGCGCCCTACGCGCAAAGGAGTGCCGCCGCGGCGTACGGCCACCAGCCCATCATGACCAGCAAGCCGTCCTCGTCCTCGGCTGCAGTAGCCGCCGCGGCCGCAGCTGCCGCTTCGTCCGCCTCGTCCAGCTGGAACACGCACCAGAGTGTGAACGCCGCCTGGAGCGCGCCGTCCAACCCGTGGGGCGGCCTGCCGGCGGGCCGGGACCCTCGCCGGGCAGTCGGCGTGGGCGTAGGCGTGGGCGTCGGGGTGCCCTCTCCGCTCAACCCCATTTCGCCGCTCAAAAAGCCCTTCTCCAGCAATGTGATCGCGCCGCCCAAGTTCCCTCGTGCGGCCCCGCTCACCTCCAAGTCCTGGATGGAGGATAACGCTTTCCGGACGGATAATGGTAACAATCTGTTGCCATTTCAGGTAATGCTCCAGTGCACCTGCACACACCTTCCTTCTACCCCACTCCCTGTGCCCCTTCTTCCCTGCCATTTAATCGTCCACGGATTTTTGTTCTTTAGAAAGGGCAGCGATGTCCAACTCCCTTGTCCGCTTCCAAAGCCTCCATTTCACCGGGGCTGTTCCGGTACCGGGGACAAGATTGGGGGAACATTGTGACTGAGGAATCGTATTTAAGCACCCTGATAAGACAGAAAAGGGCCTTTTTCTTTTGGTATGTTTTTCCTTTAGCGTGTATGTGCCTGTTATTTTGACCCTCTTTGAGAAGTAAAGGTGCAAGCGTATGGCAAAGTGCTGGTTTGGTCCCAGGATGAGTAGGGTGAGATTCCTGTCATTTTAAGTAGCTACACATTTCAGGTTATGCAATCCTGGGTTCAGAGTGCCTCCTGAAAGCCATCCACTCCCAAACTAAGCTGGGCCTATTCTTAAAGAGGTTAACAGCCTTTGAGTGGTGCTATTTCAGACAGTTGCATATGCTCAATTAAACTAATGTGAACACATGTGTTTATGTCTCACTAAGGTGCTGGCATCATTAATAGCAATCAGCATATTGCCCCTGCTGGGAAAATTATGAGTGTGAGATTCCAATAAACTCCCAAACTCCTTAGGGAACTGGTTGGAAAAGTGGAAATTCTAGGGGTAACCCTTCCTATGTTACCTAGAAGAAGGACTTAGACATTGTTTTTTTCTAGAGCAAAGAGACAATAGGACACGACCTTCAGAGCCATATTGCAATGGAGTCTATTTGCTAGCTAGCACTGAAATATTTAAAGCTGCAGTGTCCTTCAGATGGGTTATTTAAGAAGACAGTACAGATCAATTACACCATTTGAAACTGGGCAAAGTGAAAGTCTTGCAACTTTAATGAAAAATGAGCCTTGTGTCTTGGTGTTAAATACCAGTGAAAAACCCAGGAAGTGCCCCAGACAAAAAGGTTGAATGGAGTGTCCTTATTCTGTTCTTGTTTTCTGATCCAGCCCACAGCCACATCGGTTGGCAGTGTCCTGAACATCTTGAGTTGGAAAGGGGTGGTGAGGGTGAGTGTTCACTGGGGACTTTTGTTCTCAGGCAAACATTTATCCTTCACTTACAGATTGATTGGGTACAAGCTTCTAGGCTCAGTTAAAAAAGAAGAGAAGAAAGGAAGGAGAGAGGAGGGCTTTGGATAGACCCAGTCAGCGTGGTCAAGGAAATGAAACAAATCTTTTGAGCATTGCTAAAAAATGGCAGAACCGAAATTTGACAGAGGTTTTTGAAAGCATCAGGTGCAATTGGAACCTTCATTTTGTTGTTCTTTACATTTCAGATGTGATGTTTGGGGTGGCTCCCATCCATGAAGAAGGAGAGAGGGTTATTGAGAAGCACATGATTCTCTAGGCTACAGCAAGGATTTTTAACCTTGACAGTTCAAGGGGGTCCATGAAACTTGTAAATTGTGTATATGAGAGTTTTTCATGAGAGAGGATCTTAACAAATTTTCACAGGGGTCCTTTAGGAATGGATGATTTTAATATTAAAGTGTATTTCTTTCCATTCTAGTTTGTCTTGATAAAATGAAGAGACACTGCAAGATGGGATTAGTTTGGTAGAGAAAAGGAGGAATCTGATTTCTGGAATTTCTCTATGTGCTTATTTTTGTGATGAGAACGTAGAACAGGGAGGCTGCATTTGGATGGAGAGCGCTTCTTTTTTCCAGCAGTTCCTCTTTTTATTCTGATGCTCCCTATCCAAGCCCAGGCTTAGAAGATAACGTAAAATCTGAGCGGGAGTTTTAGGGGTGAGAGCTGATGGTGTAGACATCAGTTACCTTTTTCTAGGCACTGAATCTGAATACAGCTAGCTTTTGATTAATTGTCTCTGGAAGTGAGGGCTGGGGAGAGATTAAATCCATAAAATTTCCCCCAAACTGATATTGACAAGTAGTGCATGGATTGCCAATTGTTTCTGAGCAATTTACCAGCGATGCTAATGAGAGCCAGACAGACTGGTTTGAGTTTGGTTTCTTGTCTTTTCGTCCCTGGTGGTGCTATTGAGTAGGCAAAGATGGCCAAGAGACTTGTAGGAGGAGAGATTTTATTAAAAATTGAGCTTTATATATTTGGCCTCAGGAAAAATTACATGGACTTTATGTCTCACTTCTTTGCCTTACTTAAAATGGAGCTTCAGGGTTTTGAAGCAATATTAGAACCAGATTAGAAGTAACCTGGTTGTGTTTTAGTTTGGGGTTAGAATATTATAAGACTTTGTGTTAAGTGTATCACATATGTTTAAAAAACAAAAACAAAACACCTTGAGTCTTGTGTTTAGAATTGTACATGTTCGTGTATTTATTTAAATCATTTTTCTATGAAAAGGAGGAAATATTTTAAGTAGTCCTGGAGACTATTTTACAGACTCTGAGCTAAAAGGATCTTGCAACAGTGACCTGCTCTACTGTGTCTTAATATGTATTTGTAAAATCCAT
Organism: Ursus americanus; assembly: GCF_024610735.1. Classification (NCBI taxonomy): domain Eukaryota; kingdom Metazoa; phylum Chordata; class Mammalia; order Carnivora; family Ursidae; genus Ursus; species Ursus americanus. The sequence continues at coordinate 34,008,463 of NC_142132.1, forward strand.
ATCCCCTCAGTGTTGTTTCACTTTCTTTTGCCATCCAACACAATAGATTTTTTTGGAGCTTTATTTCTGTGGTTTATATTGTAAAAGCAATAACTGTATTTGGATGTGCTTTTCCAAACCATACATTTCCTTACCCCCTTCTCTCAATTCTAACAAAGTCGATTGGTTTCGCTGAGTTGGGGTGGCTGCTTCCTTCAGGTTTACCACTTCATATCTGTAAACAAGGGAACTGAGGTCCTCAGAGGTAGAGTGACATAGCTCCAGTCCTAGGGGTTTGGCTAATTTTGTTGATGTGTGAGCATAACTTCCTTGTAGCACTCGTGGTGTCAGGTAGAATTCATTTTAAGTCAGGTTCTCTTTGGGCTCCATTCAAAGGGACTTAGTTATGGAACTATCAGGTAAGGTTCTCTGTCTGGCTGATGCCTCTTGGTGATGTATCTCCCACTAATGGGCTCAGGAACAGTGAGACAATCCACTGGGGGAATTATAAATATGCATCATTCTATATTTGTATAAGACCGAGAAGCCTAGGTATGTAAAAGGACCAAAGCAGAGATGTTTTCTATATGTAGTGAATTTGGGTTTAAATAGCATTTTTGTCCAGAGGAGTTTAGAAGGGACTTTTAAGAATATCTGTTCCACCACTCTATTCATTTTCTAGAGGAGGAAATTGAAATCCCAATATGTGAAATTCCTTGCCCAAGTTTAGGTGGGTAGTTTCTGTCAGAAGCAGGCTATGGAGGCAGATTGTCTAAGTTCAGATCTCAACTATGCCAGTTACTTGCTTTGTAATCTTGAGCAAATTATGTATACATGTTGACCCTCATCTGTAAAATGGGAATAATAATAATTCCTTGCTTCATATGAATTCAAGTGAGAAACTGCATATTAGCACAGTGCTTGGTCCATGGTAAAGTACCACATAAACGTTGGGCTACAATTATTGTTATTGTAATGGTGACCAGAGGTTCTGCATGATTTTGTAGTATGGATTACTGATTTTTCATACAGCGCACTCTGAATATCTGTAAGTTTATTTATAGTGTCATTTGGTCTTTTTTTTCTGTCTGAAGGTATCCTCTGGTTACTGTAACAATTTGGTGACCTGCAATTTACTTATGGGCCAGGCCCTGTGCTAAACACTTCAGTTATAATTCCTCATTGGAACTCCTTTGAGGCTTAGGACTATTATAACACTCATTATACTGATAGAGAAATTGAGTGTTAATACATTTACTTTATTTGCTTAAGATCACACAGCCGATAACTGGCAGGTTTGGGATATGAACCCAGGCAGTCTGCCTCTGGAGCTAAGTCTCCACTGTAATACCCTGAGTGTAATAACTCTAGGACATCAGTTAACATTGTAGTGTAGAAGCAGGAGACAAGGCTGAATCTGTACTTGACCTTATGATATACCCTGAAAATAGTGCTTTTTAAAAAATCTGTATTGTTGGAAATGGAGGAAGAAAAATACGGTGCTCATACGTTTACTATCACTTATTTGCAACAGTAGTCAATATATTCCCCTATTTTATTTATTTATTTATTTATTTACCTAATTTATGTATTTTTGAATATCGATTTTTGGAAAAAAAATTCAAATTATGTTTTGCTTTCTTTCTGCATCTCTGCCTTTATCCCTCTCCTCTTCCTTCACCTCAAATTTAAAGTGATTATACAGATTTCATATTTTCTGGCATAAGTCTAGTTAATTGTAATTTAGTGTTAATTTTGCTAGTGGGTTATCTATAACAGAGGAACAAATTCCTTACGTGAATTAATGGAAATATAGATTATTATTATTATTATATATTTTTAGAGAGAGCGTGGGAGAGGGAGGGGAAGGGGAGATGGAGAGGGAGACAGAGAATCTTTAAGCAGGGTTTATGTTCATCTTAGAGCCCAACGTGGGACTGGATGTCAGGATGCTGAACTCATGACCTGAACCAAAATCAAGAGTCAGACGCTTAACCCACTAAGCTACCCAGGCGCCCCAGGAATATAGATTATTTTAAAAAATAAATACACCTATTCATAATAAATTTTGAGGAAACAGTAATATTTTCAACCAGTCTATGCTCCTTTTTTTTTTTTTTTTGTAAACCATCTTTTTAGGAAGTAGTATAAATTGTCTAGTTTATGCTTACTTTTGACCAAGGATAGTATGACCTAGATTTAAAACTGGAGACTCTTCTGTAGTTGGTTTCTTAACTACTGCTCTAATGCAAAACCGCTTAAGGTCCACCCAACCCCACAAACTTTCAGAGCCTATTATGGCATGGTAACTGTGAATGCCAACAAAGCCACATTATCTATATTCTATTTAAGAGATGGGCTGGTTAGGAAATATTAGAAGGTTTTCTATGCTACTGGAAACGTTAATCTAATAATATAAACTGTATGCCTCAAAATTGCATTTTGAAAAGTAGTTAGCTTCAAACTTTTCATGACCTTGCAGTGAGTTGATACAAAAGTACACCCTCAGAAATGTAGTGTTTTTAGATATTCTGGACAACACAGTTTTCTACTTAAATAGCTTTCTCCATTGGTTGGTCTACTTTGCTGTTTTTCAAGGGCTACATAAGGTATAATGCTTGTCTATTTGGAACTTGTCATTGCTCAGGTGAGTTTTATAGTGTTTTGATTCACAAGTGTCAGAAGATTATGGTTTTGTTTTCTACAATATGAAAAGTTTGATTAAGTTGTGTGGATTTTACAGAGGAGAGAGATGGAAAGGAGCATAGAGTAGTGGACAGCCCATGAAGCTTGGAATGAGAAAGACACTGGTCAAAGCCACAGCTCTGTCACTGGTGATTGAGTCATGTCATTTATCAAATGATTCTTTTTCCCAGTCTGCAAAAATGGAGAGAGAGCACATGTCTTCGTTTGCTTTTGAGAGAATGCGTACAAAGTGTTCAGAAAATTAGGTACTCTTATGGCCCTTAGATGCCTACCTAACTACCTCTAATTATAGTCAGAGTTTAATAGAGGAAATATTATTGATAATCAGTAGTTCAGAGTTAAACACTAGTTGATGGCATCTGGAGATGGAGAGGGGCTGGAAAGATGTGTCCAGCAGGAATGGAAGAACAATGAAAGGCTCTTTGTATATTATGGTGACTACCTGACCTAGAAAGGCAGTTAACTACCTGCTTTTTGTAACTACCTGCTTCTGCTTATGGTTGACTCACCAATGCAAGTGTAAGCATTTTCCTTGTTCTGTGAGCATTTGATTTGTTATGGGAGAAATGCTTAAACTTTTAATTTCCAGACTGCTACCAATGCTGATTTTGGTAGTTCTGGAGCTAAAAAGGCTGTAATTTGAAGCTCCTTATCACCACTTTCTGGAAGATGATGCCTGGCTCTCTGTAAGGCCAGTGTGGTTGTCAGAGGTAGAATTCAGTATAGAGTCACAAGTTTGGATCTTGAAAATCGGGAAATATGGCCACCACTTCAGAGGGGCTTTCTTGGAGAGATTGCGGTGTTTGCAGTAGTATGCAGCCTAACAAGGAATTTTCCACAGCTGGTCCTTATTCCTTGTAAATGGCTTGTATGGGGGATCTGTTATGTTTTGGTTCTGTTACATTTAGTTTTCCTATCTTTTAGTGTTCTTTACAGTTGCTGGGCATGTAAATTTCTTAATGTGAAACCATTCTAATATTTGCATTTTGACTTAACTTGAAATAGAAAGGTACTACTAAATGAAAATAATACCCTAAATTAGTATCTTGGAATCAAGCCTACTTTTCTTTCCCCAGAAGCTTTATTATATAATCCTCAAAAATAATAAATATATGATATGAACCCTTGTTGGCATACGTCAGAGGAGAGAAACAGAAGTGGGCACCAAACAGCCTTTATATCATTTGAGATGATCATAGAATTAATACACATGAAGGGAAGGAAACATTGTGTACTAATTTTGTGTGGGTAAGACTGTTGTACAGCCAAATATCTTCATTTCTTAAGCATTCAGACTTATTTCAAAGTCAAGATCAAGTACAAGAGGAAAAAAAATAACTCCCTCTCTTTAGTAACTCAATGCAATTAATTAAATGGTCAGTGCTACCAAATGAACCAGTGTCTAGACGTTCACAAGCCTGACACTTAGTAGCTGCTCATTAAATGACTGAATAAACATTTAAACACAAGGTACTATAGTTTTGTTTTTTCTACAATATAGTATTTTTAACATTTTTGAGACAGATTTGACATTGTACCATTTCTGTACAAGATGTCTGTAGAATGTGGAAGCGTGAATGTATGTAACGTCATAAAGGACATCTTCAATTTGTAAAAATAGAAAATATTATCTGTGTTCCCAGATTTAATGGACATCCGATAGTTTCTGGGCTGTGACTCTGTTTGCAGGTTTGGTATGCCAAAAAGCAAGCAGAGTTCTTGTTTTGACATAACAGATTTTGGCAGCCAGTAGATGGGAACACTGGCTTGCATCTTACGAGTTAAATTTTCCTTTACCTACTCAATGTTAATCAACTCATTCTTGTGGAGTTAATTTATCCTGTCATGGTAATCTGTTTTGTTCCTGATGTCTCAAATCAAGTTATTAATACTAGAACTGATCAGAATGAGGGTCTGAATAATTCTGACAATAGCACTTAGAAATATTAAGAAGAGAATTCTTTGGTCTAAGTGTTTAGGTTGTAGTAGGCCCATTCAATCAGTCATTCATTTGAGGAAGGTACGATTGGAAAGCAGAGAGGTAAAGGGCAAAACACTTTCTATCTTAAATATATGGTGGGTTTGGGGAACTAATAAGGGACTGAAATACTTCAGAGGAAACATTTTCATGATCTGACAATTTAACCCCCTACTCCAAGTCCAGGAGACCTAGTTCTTAGGTTTCAGATACACAGCAATTAAAAAGGACAAGAAGTAAATGTGCCCAGCTCCTCTCTTTTGCAATCTGCTGTGGAAAATTTCCTTTCCTCTTTTGGATCAGAAAAATATAACTGAGATTTGCAGGGGATTAAAAATAGTGAAGATCAGTAATGTTTATGAGATTGTGGGGAAAGGCTGAGAGACGATTTTTGGATATGAATCTGTTTGAATCTGTTTTTATGTGTTTGCATTTGATTTTGTGGGGAGACTATTCAACTCTTTGCCACATTGTTGTTTAAAGCAATTGTAATCAATAGAATCCTGAGTTCAGATAAATAGTTAAGAAGGATAGCATATGCAGTATTTTTATTACTACAAATCTATTACAGAATTCTTTGATCAAAGGGGTAAGATTGACATTGTTGAGTTTCTTTTGACATATTCACTCACAGTCATAATCCATGTACTCCAGTTTTTGGGTGTTGTATTATTTTTGATGTTCTTGTCCAAATAGAGCTAAAAAAACCCCAAAAAACAAAAAACCCCACAGGGAACCCTGAATGCCAAGTGCTGGCCTCACCCTTTTCATGTAAATTATCTTATTTAATCCTTACATGTTCTTGTAAATTAGGGATTGTCATTTCTAATTTAGAAATATTGAGACTCAGAGAAGATTACCTGACTAGTGGATGACAGAGCAGGAATGGAAACTTAGGTCTTTTGACACCACGTCCAGTTCTGTTCTGCTATCCCTGCTTGCCTCTTGTCATGCACCATCTTTCAATATGCCTTTGATGTCACGTCTTTAGCCAGATCTTCCCTGATTCCCCTCATCCCACACTGTCTTTGTAACACTTGTCACTCTCTGAAATGAGCTGCTTTGTTTGGTTTTGTTTCTCCACACTAGAGTATAGCCTCCACAAGGGCAAGGACCTTTTCACTGCAGTGCCTGCAGGCGTTGTGATAGCCTGGGTTATTTTAGGCATATGGTAAATATTTGTTGAATGTGTTAATGATTTACATTTAAAAATGATTGATTAGGCCTTTATTGGTCATTTGCATGTAGCTAGCAATGTAAAAGTAATTTCATTTTATAGACATTTAACTGGCCTCTAGTTGAGATCAGGCAGTGAGGATTAAAGCTGAACCAAATCCTGTCAGACATCTCCCTGACAAACATGAATTAAAACATAGGGTAATAAGGTTTATAACAGTGTGAAATATACACAACAAAGAGAGTGTGTACTTGAATCAAAGGAGGGAATGATTACATTTTTGTGTATGTGTGTGTGTTTGTTGGTTGAGACATCTCCAGGTAAGTCTTTACAGTTTAAAATATTTTCAGTTTTTCTGATTTTGGAAGTAATACATGTTTACCATTTAAAACTGGAGGGAAAAATTTGCTTATAATCCTATTACCCAGAGATAAGTACTGTTGTTTTGGTGCACTTCTGTCAGTTATCTCTTTTTTATGTGAATGTATAATGTACTTTATATGGTTGAGATGATTCTGTGTAAACAATTTTATAGCCATATTTTTTAGCTTTTCATATCATTAAATTTATAAACACTTTTTATTACTGCATAATATTCCATTGTGGAAATCCATTGTAATTTAACAAATTGTTTTTATATTTGGAGGATTTAGGTTGTTTTCAGGTTTGTTTGTTTTTTTAAGATTTTATTTCTCTGAAAGAGAGAAAGATCGAGCACGAGCAGGAGCAGAGGCAGAGAGAGAGAAAGGGAGAAGCAGACTCTCTGTCAAGCAGGGAGCCCAATGTGGGGCTGGATCCCAGCCCCTGGGATCATGACCTGAACTGAAGGCAGACGCCCAACTAACTGAGCCACCCAGGCACCCCTGTTTTCAGTTTTTAACCATTTTTTTTTTAAGATTTAATTTATTTGAGAGAGCACACAAGGGCTTGCGCACACAAGCAGGAGGGGCAGAGGTAGAGTGAGAGAGAATATCAAGCAGGCTGAGCATTGAGCTGGACTTGGGGCTCGATCCCACAACCCTGAGATCACCACCTAAGCTGAAATCAAGAGCCAGATGCTTAACCGAACTGTGCCACCCAGGTACCTCCAGTTTTCAACTATTAAATACTGTCACAAAGATCTTTGGGCATTTTAAAGCTTTATTTAGAGCTGAATGGACAGGATTCCATAGGCAGACCAGGGGGGGAGTTGCAGGGGTAGGAATTGCAGCAAAAAGAAGATTAGCTTTAAGCAGAGAGAACAGCAGGTATACAGGTAAGAACAACAAGGTGTGTTGAGAGAGCAGATGATTCAGGGTGAGGCAACTGAGAAATGAGGCTGAAGAAGCAGAAAGGGGCCAGAGCACAAGGACATTCCAGCATTCTTTGCCTTCAGCTTTGTCCAATGGGGACATTGAAGGATTTTTAAACTGAGAAAGATAGCCATTTTAAGGCTTTTAAATTGGTGAGTGAAGTGATCACATCTTTGTTTCAGAAAGATTATTCTGGGATATAGATTGTCAGGGACAAACATAGGCAGGGAGGCCAGTTAATATGTAAGGACCTAAAGCTATTGAGAGGAAAAGACAGACTTGAGAAATAAATTAGGAGGCTGACTAGAAGGACTGATAATTGCTTGGATGTGGGGAAAAGGGGAGAAGGAGGAGTTTAGAATGACTCCTAGGCTTTGGTTTAGGCAGCTGGGGAAAATGATCTAGAGGTGAAAATGCTCAATAGTGGCAGATTAGAATTTTCATGACTCATAAGCCAGGTGGGTTTATAGTGGAGGAACTTCAGAAGGGAAGGCTATGTGTTGGGAATATTTGAACAAGTGATTTGACATCTCTTATCCTCCCATGCTTTTGTGTGACTCTCAATGTGTGGGAAGGAAAACCTTATTAAGATAGATTACTTTGTGGACTACTTATTAGAACACTAAATCTGAGAGAAGAAATAACTACCATTCTAAGTCAAGAGCTTTTTCTGATTCTAGCCTGATTTTATTTTATTTTTTTGTACCCTGAGAATTAGAGTGTATGCTAGCTGATTAGTCATCTTGTTTATGAGTTACAGCCTGGCATTGCAAAGAACTACAAGGAATTGCTAACCAATCAATCATATGGGAGGATCACAGGCAAGAAGAGAAATGAAACCTGGAATCTGTTATTTTTAAGTTGAATAAACTCACTTGAGAGGTAGTGGATATTATTAGCCAATTTGAAATACCATTGAGGTCTTAACAAAGTCGAGATTAGACCTTATGGAATTTAGTTGGCTACACTAAGATGTGCTTAGTTTTTTAGTGGGCATAAACATGGTAAAATCTTTAGAAGCTTAGGATCCATTGAGCCACAAGGGGATGTGCTTTGGGGAAGCTTGGAGGGTGGAGGGGAAAGGAAATGGGGCCAGGGTGTAGGAACCACCAGAATTGTATGTTGTTTATTCATTTGTAATTCTAGGGAAAAGGGTGGAATGTACCATTCATTAAATTTCCAAAGGGGCCCATAACTCAAAAATGGTTAAGAATCCTGGATTAAAAGCACTGCTGCATCACACCCAATAAACCTTTAAAATATTTGAAAAACTTAGATGTCTCATAAAATTTTTCTCCCTCTTCATATTTTCAGAGAAATTCTGCCTAACTCTAATTTGAAAGCTTTCTAAATAAAAAGGTCCCAACTCCTTTTTTATCAAGCTTTCTGTAGAGCATTCAAAAATACTTTTCATCATACAAGTAATTTTTGGCATTTGTTTCATTGGTTTACATATATTAAATTAAATCACATAATTACAGTGACACAGGCATTAAAAAGGCTTGGGGGCAAACCCACTACCTCTAGGTAAGCTTTCAGCTTATCTGATAGGACAGAAGTTTATGGGTTAATCCCCATAACAGGTGTTGAGTATACTATGGGTATTTTATATATGGAAGATGTAAGTCATGGGTTAACCTGGAAAGTCAATTAAGCAAAGTTTCAACTATAGTAGATGCTTATGTATTTTAATAAATAAATGGGCCAGCAAGTTTTAACTCAAGAAAGGGATGTTGTTTCATTTTGGTTTAGGAAGTACAGCTTAGAAATACTGACTTTCAGAAATTGCTAATACACAAATGATCTCTCCTCAGGGGAACATTTGCACTCTCCCATTCACTTCTTTATTGTTGCTATGACCTTAGAAGGCCTACTCCTATTACTGTAACTTAACGAAGAGAGAGTAGAACTTGGGGAGGGGGGTAGAAGTTGGGGGTTTGTGCTGTAGGGGCCGTTGGCCTAGATCTCTGTGATAGATCTACAACTCACTGAAGAGAAGTGCATTAGACCTTAGGGTTTCACATGGAGACAACGTTGGCTGCTGATCCAGGTTTTTGTCTGTTTGTTTGTTTAGCTTTGTAACCAGTTAGCTACTTAAAAGCTAGTGTGGAAACCTATCCATCATCTATTTCCTGATTTCTGTTGGTAAAGAGCATTTTAACAGCAGAGCATTTTGGAATACAGGTTAAGATGTGTGATATCAAGTCCTAGTAAGAACAATTGACCAAACGTTTGTCAGTTCTCAGTATTTTCCAGCATCATGTTTTGCATATACCTAGTTTAAAAGAGACCCTGTTTTGTTTGTTTTGGGGAAGGTAGTTGCTGTTTTTTAATTGGTAGTTTAAGTTAAAGCTTTACCAGGCTTTTCATTGCCATCGTGCTCTTTCAAAGGGCAAAAATTATCTGGAGAAAGAAAAAGACTTTATTATTTAAATCTTTGTAATGACAGCATCAAAATAGTCAAATCTGGTTAAAAATAGTTGGTCTTTAAGCTGCAAAAACACAATCTAAATACTTTGAACCATTTTATAATGCTGATGAAACATTATTTTGCAATGTTTGTCAGATTAAACTTTGTATTGATTTTAAGTAGAATAAAAACAGATGAATTGTGTTAATGCTTCAGGCTATTGAACAGTAAAACTTTGATGAATGGAAAATTTTAAACTCCCCCTTTCAAAGGCCTTATGAATTTAGCATTTTAGAAGATTTAAGACTGGGTAGGGAGATTGATTTTATCATATTTTGACCTTGAATTCCTCAACATTCCAAAGATATGAGCTCATCTGAAGGTAGCAGAATTTTTTAGTTAACATTTTAGAGCTTACTGCGTACTTTCTACTTATTTGCCAGTATAGATGATCCTAATTGACCTATCAACTGGTGTGATCTAGCACAAGAAATGTTATTCCTTTGTAGCTATTTTAAAGTTATTGAGCAGAATTAAAGTTGGTGAATCATGCAAGTATAACACATGATTTTCATTTTAAAATACAATGGGGATATTTGATATTCTAATTTAGGCCTAGATTCTGTTAAATGTGAAACACAGAGACTAAGGAAAATTATAGCTTAATATCAAAAATGTAAGGCCTGAGCGAGGAGGAAAGGAAGAAAAATCTTTTGATAGTGAATATATTGCTTCACACTGAGGGACAAATGGAGGGTTGAAGCAGACAAGGGAGTTGGAGTGACATATTCTTTCAGAGGGACATAAATAATAGAGAATGTATTGAATGCTGAGACGTCAGAGGACATTGAAAGACACGAAGAAGATTTCAATGAAGAGGACAAAGCTAGGTAAAAGGATGCTTCAGCTTTTGTTACAATAATTAAATATTCAAAAAGGCAGCCATTTTATACTGTCCAGGAAGTTAAGCAATTACTCATTTGATATTCTAGTTTTATGCAAGCAAGCCATAGGCAAGTACGCTGACACCAGGGATTTATATTAAGAAGTTTCTTCTAGGGAATATTATAAGCAAGTTCAAAACCCAATCTTTTAATCTCCTGTGGCATGATCATAATATTTATGATGCCTCTAAGACACTTCGTGTTTGTTCTAAACCATCAAAGACCATGTGTTCAGTATAATTTGCATTGTGTATATTATTAATGGTCTAGTCTGATGACTTCTTACAGTACTCAGTTATTGTAAAAAGACAACCTATGTAGAAAAGAAATGTTCTATAGATTTATGTTCCATAGAGATAGCTATATAAACCATAATGCTATGCAAAAGTCTTATATATTCTTTTGCATATTTTCTCTTTCTTTTAAATCCAGAGAAATTCACATGCATTATATATGGCAGTGTTGTTAACTGGAGTTTGATTTCAGTGTTTACAAGTTACATACTGTGTTCTTGGACTGGTGTAGGTATTGTGTATGACACAAATTATCTGAATCCTGTCCTTAGGAACTAACATACATGCAATAGAGTATTATGTGAAAGCAAGTAGCAGATGGTGCGATGTGTTAGTTGTCATGAACAGCCAAGGAGGGGCAAGAATTTGGCCTAGGATGGCTAAAAAAAAAAAAAAAAAAAAGTGATAGAGATGGTCCTTGTAGCTCTGCTTTGTAGGATAGATAGGATTTGGCTACAGAGAATGGGAATCCAAAATAAGGAAAGAAAAATGAGCAATAAGTGGGGTTATTGAGCAGAGCTTCCTGACTAGAGTGGGGGACTTTTAGATCTTACTGGGAGATAAGGATGGATTGAATTTTTTTAGGATTAAAAAAAAACCAATGCATTTTTATTTACTAGATTCTACTTGATTTAAAAAAGCATTTAAGATGTGTTTGTACATACTACACTGCAAGAGAACATAGATTAGAAGTAGGTGAGAAAGATGAGATAAAAGTAAATTAGGAGTAGGGATACAAAATGGAGTCCAGAATTAGACTAATACTGATGATGCTTATCATGACAGTGACAGTCTTCAGTATCTGGTTTAGGGATGTGGATTCTACTGCAGACAATGGGAACCCTGAAGGACTAAGATCACAGCAGTGGGACAATAAAAACATATGTTTAGAAAGACCAGGCAGGTGGATTGGAGAAATGTGTGTGCCTGCCACAGTACAGCTTGGGGTCAGGGAAGGTGGTGAGAAGGCATATCATGGATAGTTGTCTTGGGTTTAGCACATGGAAGGTAAAACTGTGAGAAACCTTTCAAAGGAAAATATGTCACAAGTGCTGATGGAGTAGAGGATATGAAGGAGAACAAGCTGTTATGCTTAAAACGTATCTACTTTTAGGCTTTTTTTTTTTTTTTTAATCTTTCTATTTCGTTACATGGTTTTGCCCCAGCTAAAACTTGGTGACACTGTGTTGCTCACAGCATTCTTCGTAGAGGTCCCTATCCATTAAAAGGTTTAGGAAGAAGAAAAGACGATGGTTTGTCTCCCTGCCCCCCTTTCTTTTTTTGGTACTTCCAGAGCACCAAACTGCTGCTTTCTGAATTTTATCATTTGAAGTTAAAGAAGTCAAAAGTGCTGTTGCTTATTCTCATTCTTAAACTATGGATAAGGGTATTTCCACTTCTTGAATATCTGTCGCCATATTAGGTTGAGTGTTACAGCACTGAGGGGCTATTCAAATGAGAATGAACAGCAGGCATGCAATTCAAAGTGGGAAAGTAGAACCAATACAAGGTCAGGCCCTGGGAGTGAATGAGAGCATCTTTTTATGTTATATATATATAGAACTGTATATAGTGTTCCTTATAAGAACTTCTGCTCTTCCTCCATAGACTTCATAAAAGGGTCATCTTATCTGTTCAGCAATTTATGTTGACTCACTGTGAGTAGAACCCAGCAGGTAGGCTGGAGAACAGAACAGTGTCTGTGCTTGTAATATTTTTTACATGAAAACATACCCATATATCTCTCTCTTATGTTTTTGTATGCACACACATATACATGCAGCCTTGTAGAGACTGAGTAGGGGACATCTTGAGTAGACCATGTAATCGTGAAGTAATACTAATGATTTAAAAGTCAGAATTTCTCTGATTTTTGGAATACTGTTTGTCATTGGTCGTTCTTACTCGTGTTCTGTTAATATGAACTTGATTTGAGCATTCGTTGATGGTAGAGAGACTTAGCATGCTTAAAATCAAAGTAAAGCAGCTAAAGTTGCAAAATTGGTTGTGGATCATCATATTGATAAATCAAGTAAATGTGTTACTGTTTAGATGGCACCACAATGGGTTTTGTCATTGGCGTATGGCTCTGAGTTGGGAAAGATTTTTATTTTCATATTCTATAGTTACATTGCCATAGGATTTGGAATGTATCTGATATCTTTGTTTATTTTTAAAATTTTTAAAGATTTTATTTATTTATTTATTTATTTAGAGAGTACAAGTCGGGGAAGGGGCAGAGGGAGAGGTGGAGAGTCCCAAGCAGACTCAGTGCTGCGCTTGGAACCCGACACGGGGCTCCATCTCACAACCCTGTGATCATGACCTAATCTGAAATCAAGAGTCAGATACTCAACTGAGCACCAGCTGCCCCTGATGTTTGTTTATTAAAAAAAAAAAAATCTTTGAATTTACTGATGTAGAGAACACTGAAAAAGTTGAAAGTAAATATTTAAAACAAGTTTGGGTGGGATGGATGACTATTTGGGGTAAGCAAAATATGTGTTACTTGAGATTAATATGTGTTCAATGATGAAAAGTTGAAAACTGAGTCATATATAGGGTTTTCTGTTTTGTGATTTGGGGATAAGTTTAAGTTTCATAAATATGGCCTACTTAAGTAGTTATAATTCTAGAGTTTAAATGTGGCCATTGATTGGAATCTAAATGGCAGGGTGTAATTCACTCTACTGGGGAGACTTGGTGGACTTCAGCTAACTTGCCACATTATAATCAGCTCTAGACTAGGGGGTATATCCTGGCTGTTGGGCTTTAAGATGGTGTTCCACTGAGTCCTGAGACTAAAAGAAAAGTAGTAGAGATGGCCACATTTGCTTTGTGTCTCCCCTAAAACCCTACCCACTTCTGTTCTGGTACCAAGAGTTGGGTACCAAATCATGAAAATAGTAAGAGTTCTATAATGTCTAAAAATTTAAATCATGATTCTAGCCTATTTATAAGACTCAGAAACCTCAGTGAAACTGATATGCCTGTTTCTAACTTAAATGTTACGGTCTTCTGCTCTGGCATAACAGGAACCTTAGGGCCCACGTGATTTGTTCTTTCGTTCTTCCAAAATAAGGTGTATTGCTACAAGTATGGATTTTCATTAAGTAATTTAAATCACTTAGGACAACTTATACATGCATTTGACCTTTGAACAATACAGGGGTTAGGGTCACCGACCCCCTGCACATCCAAAAACCCACATATAACTTTGGATTCCCTGAAAACTTAACTAATAGCCTCCTGTTGACTAGAAGCTTTACTGATTATACAAACAATTGATTAACACATGTTTTCCATGTGAAATGTTTTATATACTATATTCTTACAATAAAGTAAACTAGAGAAAAGAAAATGTTATTAAGAAAATCATAAGGGAGGGCGCCTGGGTGGCTCAGTTGGTTAGATGTCCAATTTTGGTTTCAGCTCAGGTCATCATCTCATGGTCGTGGGATCAAGCCCCACATTGGATTCTGCACTCAGTGGGGAGTTTGCTTGAAGATTCTCTCCCTCTGCCCCTCCCCTGACTCATTTTCTCTCTCTCAAATAAATAAATAAATAAATAAATTTTAAAAAAACCATAAGGAAAACATATTTCCAGTACCGTACTGTATTTATTGGAAAAAATTCACATATAAGTGGACCCACGCAGTTCAAACCTGTGCTGTTAAGGGTCAACTGTAATTACTTTTTTCTAACTGTTCTTGTTCATTATGCATCCTCAACACAACTTACTGCATTTACAAGGCATAGTCGTTAACTTTGGCAAAGCCCTGTGCAAAGACTACCGGGAAACCTGTTGATCATACGAAGCTGGTTTTCCTAAACATGCTGAACAAGCACTACCTTGACATTGGCTCAAGAGTGTCTTAGAAGAGGGGGAGGGGAGAATTAAGGTACTTAAATGAAGTTTTGGGGGCCAAGGTTAGTAATTGGGTGCTTTTAGGGCAGAAATTAATAAATGATATTTGGGCAGGGATTATTGGTTAAATTTGTAAACTGGTCTAGTTGGTGGGATAGTCAGTGGTCTTAACTTTGGAATATAAAAATTCAAGCTCAGTTTCTGTTAAGCTTGTCTGTAGCCCAATAGAAATAGACAGCAAGGCACATATGATAATTTTGAATTTTCTAATAGCACATTGACAAAGAAAAAAGAAATAGGTAAAATTAATTTTAATAATATATTGTGTTTAACCTGCTATATCCAGAACGTCATTTCAACATGTGATCAATATAAAAATTATTAATTAGGTATTTTACTTTATTTTTTTCATACTAAGTCTTTGAAATCCAGGGTGTATTTGATACTTATAATACATCTCAATTTGTTCTAGCAATATTTCAATTACTCAATAGCCACATGTAGGTAGTAGCTACTATATTGGACAGTGAAGATATTTTAGAACAAATGGGTCTGAATGAGCTGATATTAAAACAGTTTGATCTTAGATAGTGTATGTTCCATGTCATGATTTGGCAGTTTATCTATATTGGAAATCATAGTATAGTTTTATAATTTGTGGTTTCTGTTTCATTTTGCACTTTTATGCATAGATCTGTGGTCTTCCATTAGCATGCCATTATTAATAAAACATGTTAGATACAATATGTAATTTATAAGGAGAATAAAAGAGTTTTCTTGTATACTTGATAGACTACTAGATTAAGCCTTTGTTTCTAGTAGATAGAATGTTTCATCATATTTTCTAAAGCTGTTGAGTTTTTGAAACAACAAATATTGCCCAGAAATGGGCAAATAAATATAATGTACCGCCACTGTTTCTATTAATTTTATGTAGTGCTTTCTTTGCAGTTGAGAAAAACATTTTAAGTGTGTTCTCATTGTTTATCACTGAAGGTATCCCTAGTTTACTATCTTTGAGCTTTTATGCTTACATTTTAAATGAAATTGTTTTTATATAGGATAGATGAGTTGTCGACAAAATCATAAAATTTTTCAAGTGAAACGTGTCTTAAAAAGCACTGTATATCCACTGAAGCTTTGTTCATACCTACAGTTTTTCTAAGTGGCTACAGATTGCTCAATAATTTAGATATCACTCCTTAAAGTGTGTATGTGTGTATAATATTTTTGTTCCTTTCTTTGGTCTTCACAACTTCCCTATCTTCCATTATTTCAAGATAATCACTGCAGATTTTTCTTATGCCTTCTGTATAATCAGTTCCACTGAGTGTGTGTAGTTGAATGTAATTTATTTGCCACTTGCTTTTTTCACAGTTCCATAGTTTTAAGCCCGTAAATCATGCCTGACTTTTATGTTGGTTCATCATTATTTCATGAAAACAGAATTGAGGTTCATTCTGGACTTCCATACCATGCTATATAACCACCTTACCTTCCTGCACGATAGAGAAGATAGTATTCATTTGCTTATTTTAACATTTATTTGGTGTTTGCTTTATACTACATAGTGTACTAAGTGCTTTACAAATATTGTTGTCATAACATCCATATGAGGTAGGTATTATTGTTATCCACATTTTTATCGTTATTGTTATTCACATATGAGGAAACTGATTCACAGGGAGATTGAGTAACTTGTCCAAGTCTACTGAAATTTGAGTGCCTGTGCTGTGATTTACTATCTTTACTTTTACCTAACTACAGAGCAACAAAGCATTATAATTCTGGCTATCACTGGTCATCCCAGTGAAGAGACTGATTATCTCGTGTGTACAGTTGTGCAAATAGTGAGTTCTGTCTGCTTTTTCTTTTTTATATTTTCATAGCTTTTCTCTCCTTTTTCCTTCCTCAAATTTACTTTCCTTGAAATTCCTTTTTAATCTTTGCTTTTGGAATATTGTATATACTCCCCCCAAAGTAATAAATAAATCTTAAAAAGGCGGGGGTTGTGGCTGGGTGGCTCAGTCGGTTAAGCATTGGACTCTTGGTTTCGACTCAGGTCATGATCTCAGAGTCATGAGACCGAGCCCTGCATCAGGCTCAGCAGGGATCTGCTTGAGATTCTCTCTCTCCCTCTGCCCCTTCCCCCCATGTGCATATACACGTGCTCTCTCGCTCTCTCTCTCAAATAAATAAATAAATAAATCTTTAGAATGTTGTATATACCCTATAGTTTCATTGAATGAGGGTAATCATAACACTGCCAATCAGCTTGCTTGTTTTTTCCTCCAGAAGGCATAATATATTCCAGCGATGATAGAGTCTGTGCAAAGAGTAATGTGTGTGTATTTATACATAAACATGTATTTATGTTTATATATAAAAATTTTTTACATTGGAGGGTGTCCGGGTGGCTCATTTGGTTAAGCGTCTGCCTTCAGCTCAGGTAATGATCCCCGAGGTCCTGGGATCGAACCCTGTGTCAGGTTCCCTGCTTGCCGTGAGGCCGGCTTCTCCATCTCTTTCTGCCTTCCTCTCTCCCTGCTTGTGCTCTCTCTCTCTCTGTCAAATAAATAAATAAAATCTTTAAAAAAAATTTTTTTTACATTGGTATCTCACTTTTTAGGCAGTAAATGTTTCCACAACATTTTGGGATTAAAATTAATTTTGTAAATTGAATCAGTTTAAGAACCTCCAAATAGCTATACCTTAAAAGGAGATCCTACTTCAATTACTTTCCCCCTTTTTTTTTAAAGATTTATTTATTTGAGAGAGAGAGTACGTGGAGGAGAGGCAGAAGGAGAAGGGGAAAGAATCTTAAGCAGAATCTGAGCTGAGCACGAGGCCGCCACTGGGCTCCATCCCACGATCATGAGATCATGACCTGAGCTGAAATCAAAAGTCCAACACTTAACTGACTGAGCCACCCAGACGCCCCTTTAATTACTTTTCAGAAGCAAATTATTACTTCGTGTTTTTCACTGAATTATTTCCCTAAAATAGAGTTTGACAGATAAATTTAAGTAAAACATTAAGTTTTTTTCAGTTTTTAATAGGTCTGGAATTCAGCTTAATGAATAAGCAATATATAAGGAGGTACATTTCTCTTTCATACTCTATTCCCCTCCCCCCCACACCAGGATGAATGGAAAAATAAAGGTTAGGCAATAACAGAAACAAGAATTATTAACTGAAAATGATTCTCAACCTAGAGGCAGAAGAGCACAATGGTTTTATGGTTCTGAATTGCCTGGGTTTGACTCCTGTCTCACATACTTTCTGTGTGATATCTTTGTGCCTCAGTTTTCTCATTTGTAAAATGGGATGATAATAGTATTTACTTCCATAGACTTTTGTGAGGAGGAAATGAGATAAAACATGTAAAGTGCTTAAAACAGCACCAGGCACATAGCCAGTATTGATCAGTTCTGCTATTATTTAATTCCAAGAGTTTTTGATAGCCCTGTTGTTGGTTTAATAGGAGGAAGATTCTGAGATATGTCAGAGTGGGATAGGGCATGCTAAATAAGGCTCAAAAGAACACCTTAATGAGATTCATATGAGCAAGGGTGTGTGTGAAAATGCTTTATGTGGTGTAAAGTACTCTATAAATAAAAGGTAATAGGAAGAAATTAGATTATTTATAGCTTAGTATGCTGGAGAGTGAATGTTTGCAGATCTAGCTCAATAGATAATGGTAATATTCCCTTCTAGATCCCCTAAGTTGAATACCAGGAAAAAGATTTAAGGCCTCACATACACACAAAAGTCTTTAAAATAAAGTTGGGCTCTTTTGTGGTAGAATATTATTCTGAAATTGTGCTTATTTACATATAAGTTAACCTGATACTGTCCTGTAGAAAGGATTTGCTAAATTACATCCTTAATGTTAATGTATTCACAAAAAAGTGTTATCTGCTTGTCACCTACATCTAGCCTATATATCCTTTGGAGAATCACTTCTTGGGTCCTTCCAAATTTCTTGAGGAAGTTGGGCCCAGATGTCTGTGCAAGTCACTGTGCCTCTGGCCTTCCTTTTCTGGAAGCCTTTTTGATCTCTCCATCATTCTTGCTCCCATAATTCCAAGCACATAGCTCTGTCATTGCATTTACCTCATTATATAGTAATTATCTGTAAACTCGACAGCTGGCTTCTGTGGATGGAGACTATGCCTCACTTAACTTTTTAATCTTTAATGCCCGGCATATTAAAATTCCCAATAAATCTAAGTGGAATAAATGAAGAAAGAGTAAAACAGCCCTCAGCACCCACGGCAAAATTTTGTTAGCACTAACATTTGAAAGTAATAAAGCTGTTCTTCGGGGTACCTGAATGGCTCAGTTGGTTAAGCATCTGCCTTCGGCTCAGGTCATTACCTCTGGGTTCTGGGATTAACCCCTGCCTTGGGCTCCCTACTCAGTGAGGGGTCTGCTTCTCCCTCTCCCTCTGCTCCTCCCCCCACCCGTGTGTGCACGTGCTCTCTCTCTCTTCCCCCCCCCAAATAAATAAATCTTTAAAGCTGTTCTTTTTTTTCTAAGATTTTATTTTTTAAGTAATCTCCACCCAGTGTGGGGCTTGAACTCACAACCCCAAGATCAAGAGTCACATACTTTACCAACTGAGCCAGCCAGGCACCCCAAGAAAGCTTCTTCTAAAAAATATTCGGTGATGTGGACATTTTGGAAATTCTGACTGAATTTCCCTTAATCTAAATTATTGCATTTTACATTATGATCTCTGAAGTACCTTAAGATAGCATTACTAGAATTATACAGGCTTTATTTTAAAGTAAATTTTTTTAACCTTCCACATACCAAATATTTTAATAAATGTAGATGCTTTGCATTTTAGATGCTTTAATATGTTCATCTTTTTTTTATTGGAATGGTTGATATACTTCTTTTTTCTTCCCTCAAGATCCATTTATTTATCCTGTAGAGAGAGAGCGCACGTGCATGAGTGTGTGCAAGTCGGGGAGGGGCAGAGGGAGAGAATCCTAAAGCAGACTCCCCACTGAGCATGGAGCCCAATAGGGGCTGGATCCCATGACCCGTGAGATTGTGACCTGAGCTGAAACCAAGTGCTGAATGCTTAACCAACTGAGCCACCCACGTGCACCTTTAATATGTTCATCTTAAGTGTGGTAATAATTAAATTGAAGATTAGGATAAGGGTTTATAAGTGTTCTTTTCTTCCTGGAATGCTTACATAACAAATAATTTGTGTGTAGATAGCCTTCTTCAAGGGCACCTGATCTATATTAAAAACTAATTTAATATTTAGTTTCCTCATCTGTAAAATAGAGAGTGTAATACCTTATAGCACAGTTGTAAAGATTAAAGATGTAAAGATTAAATAAAGTAATCTAAGTAAAGTTCTCAGCACAGGTTCTGGCATGTATTAATCATTATATGGTAACTATGACAATAAATTTTACAAGTTATACACATCCATTTCTCTCTCCCCAGAGGCAGATTGATAGAGGCAGATTGATGTTTTTATAAACCTGCATTATCTTATATCAGAGATGGGCTGGGCATAAAGGGGGCTAGGGAGTAAGCCCTGCTCAAATTCAGAAGTCATAAAGCTTTAAAAATGGTTAAGACGGTTTGCGCTTTGACCAAACTATCCTATTATATTTGTTTTGTTACTTAATCTATTTTTATTACTGGTCTCATCTGGAATCAGAATTATAATAAACTTGAGATGTGGGCTTTTTGTTTGTTTTCCTTTCTCCTTCCATTAGAAGAGAAGGGTTCAAAAACTGAGAAAAACTGATGTGCTTCTCTTCTTCTGTTCCCAGTCCGTCAACTTGGAGTCAAATTTTTTGGTACTTACCAGGCACCCTGCTTAAAAATAAACACTTGTGTACATTGGTGACCTCTTCACTGGTGGCCAGGGAGTGACAGTGAAGAACTATAGCCCATAGCTCTTAATCTGTGTGTACACTGGGCATAGCATCACCTTAGTTTCTGAAAGGAGGAAGAACCTTAGCTGCTAGAGCTGCTATAACAGACACATGAAAAGATGCTCAACATCACTCATCATCAAGGAAATACAAATCAAAATCACGATGAGATAACACCTCACACCTGTCAGAATAGCTAAAATCAACAACACAAGAAACAACAGCTGTTGTTGAGGATGTGGAGGAAGGGAAACCCTCTCGCACTGTTGGTGAGAATGCAAACTGGTGCAGCCACTGTGGAAAACAGTATGGAGGTTCCTCCATACCGTTAAAAGTAGAACTTCCCTATAATCCAGCAATTGCACTACTAGGTATTTACCCAAAGGATACAAATATACAGATTTGAAGGGGTACATGCACTCCAATGTTTATAGCAGCATTATCAACAATAGGCAAACTATGAAAGAGCTCAAATATCCGTTGACTGATGAATAGATAAAGAAGATGTGTGTGTGTGTGTGTTTGTGTGTTGGAATATTACAATGGAATATTATTCAGCCATCAAAAAGAATGAAATCTTGCCATTTGCAACAACATGGATGGAGCCAGAGTATAATTATGCTAAGTGAAATAAGTCAGTCAGAGAAAGACAAATACCATATGATTTCACTCGTGTGGAATTTAAGACACAAAACAGATGAACATATGGGAGGAGAAAAAAAGAAGGAAACAAACCATAAGAGACTTTTTTTTTTGAGTAGGCTTTATGCCCAGTGTGGAGCCCAATGTGGGGCTTGAACTCATGACCCTGAGATCAAGACCTGAGCTGAGGTCAAGAGTTGGGTGCTTAACCAACTAAGCCACCTAGGCACCCCAAACCATAAGAGACTTTTTAACAATTGAGAACAAACTGAGAGTTGATGGAGGGAGGTGGGTGGGGGATGGGCTAGATGGATAATGGGTATTAAGGAGGGCACTTGTTATGATGAGCAGTAAGTGTTGTATGTAAGTGATGAACCACTGAATTCTACTCCTGAAACCAATATTGCACTGTATGTTAACTAACTTGAATTTTTTTTGACCAATAGTGAAGTTTATTGAGTGATAGAGTACAATGCTCCCGAAGAGGGAGGGGACCCAAGAGGGTTGCCCAACTCACTAGAACTTAAATAAAAAGCTGAAAAGAAAAAAAGAAAGGATACTTTGTAGCTAGATCATGTTGGCACAGTTTTGCTTTATTGCTTTCATTGTCATAGGGCAGTCTTTCTTTCCTCTTTCTTTCTTTCTTTCTTTCTTTCTTTCTTTCAGGGAAGAAGAGGGAAGGGGAGAGGGAGAGGGAGAGATAATCTTAAGCAGGCTCCATGCCCAGTGTGGAGCCCAATACAGGGCTTGATTTCATGACCCTGAGCTCATGAGCCAAAATTAAAGTAAGACACTTAAGCAACTGAGCCACCCAGGTGCCCCAGGACTATTTGCGTAAAAGTAGCTGTGTTTTGCTGCTCAGTTTTTAAATACAAGGATCATAGAGGGTAACAGGGGGCCACAGCAGAAGCGTTCACGTCGCGGCCCCTGTCAGATTCTGGTGAATCTGCGAATTCTGCTGTGTAACTCCTCATTTATCCATTCAAGCCAAACAACAATTGAAATGAACAGGGGCAGGGCTGACTTTGGTGTTTATGGATATAGGTGTCCTTTGTGGTCTAGTAATAGTTCTAGATAGAAGCTGGAGCATATCCTTTTTAAAATGTGCCTTGGTTACAAGTATGGGATAAGCTGGGTCTCTGAAGGACACAGCACATCACTCTAAGATTGGAATCTCTGGAATAAAAAAAAAAAAAACTCCTTAGAAACAATGGGAGAGAGAACATGCTGTTTGTGGGCAATATGGTTAATAACTGCTGGTAGGTCTCTGCAGGAGTATTAAAGACGTCCTTAGAAATGTAAATGACACATTGTGACAAGGGATGGCATTAGTTATTTGACTGGCAGTAGGTTTGCCTCTTGAGCTTTACTACTGTCTGATTTAGATTTTATTACCTGAGTCCTGTTGTGGCTCTTGAATGGAACAGCTACAGTCAAGACTTTGCCTTCCTTCAGTCATAGCTGAAGAAAGTTACTAGATCTTATGTCCTATACCTAAAATAGACAATTTGCAGGTAGTATCATAGTTCCTGTTAAAACATTAGAAAAACTTTAAAAAAATAATACCTTTCTTAAGATATAATTAACATACCATAAAGTTCATTCACCTTTTAAAATTTTATTTAAATGCTGTGGTTTTTAGTATATATACAAAATTGTGTGTCAATAATCACCATCTAATTCTAAAACATTTTTGTCACCCCAAAAAAGAAACACCTTAACCACCAGCAGTTAATTTCAGTTACCCTCTTGACTACCCCAGCCGAGGCAATAAGCAGTCTACTTTCTGTCTCTTTGGCTAATTTACCTATTGTGCGTATTTCATGTAATTGGAATTATACAACATGTGATCCTTTGTGACTGGCTTCTCATAGTGTTTTCAAAGCTTATCCATGTTATAGCACATATCAGTACTTCATTTTTTTAATTGCTGAATAATATTCCATTATGTGAATGTACACAATTTGTTTATCCATTTACCAGTTGATGGGCATTTGGGTAGTTTCCACTTTGGGGAAATTATGAATAAAGTTGTTATAAATATTTGTTTACCGGTTTTTGTATGGACGTATGTTTTTATTTATCTTGGGTAAATACTTAGGGTTGCTCGGTTATACGGTTTAGGGTATGTTTAACTTTTTAAGTAGCTCCCAAGTTGTTTTTCCAAAGTTACTGTACCATTTTGCATTCCCACCAGTAATTTATGAGAGTTCTAGTTGTTCTGTGTCCTCATCAACATTTGGAATTGTCAGGGATTTCTTTGTTTGCTTTTTAGTCATTCTAATAGGTATGCAGTTCTTCATCAGTTTTAAGTGAAAATCATGTCATATGAAACCATCTGAAGGATGATTAAAGTGTAAAAAAAGCATTTACTGAAAGCCTATGATGTGCTAGGCCCTCTGCTAGGTGATGGGAATACGAGTAAGACACATCTCTGCTCCCATAGAATTTGCAATTTATTGATGATGGTAGACATGTAAAAAGTTATAACAATATACTGAGTTAATGCTAATTATTTGGAGCAAAAATATTGGGGTGGGGAAGGAGAGTCACAACTATACTTAGAATTGGTCAGTTTTATGGAAGGATTTTGACATTTATGATCAGTAGAAAGATAACAATATGAAGGGCTACATGTATTTTTGCCTAATATTCTAAGGTAGGTTTTGGTTGCAAAGGTTAAGCCTCTCCCTGCATTATCATACCTAATAAACCAATGCCTAATAGGCTGCTTGGGTTGATATTCTGCTTGCTAACCACCTAGTGATTTGGGGCAACGCCAGTTAGTCCCATATGCCCAGTAATCAAGGAAGGGGGCAACTCTAATTTTTGTAGTTTCTTGAAGCCTGCTCTTTTGAGCGTTGTATTTATTTTTCTCCCTTTCTATATCCTTCCTAGGTCTGGCTTTCTGCCTTTTACCTAACACACTGCTAAACTACTCCTGCTCCTTTTTTAAGTGCATATTACTTAGCTCTGAAGTCTTTACCATAGTCAGAAATGGTAGCAATGGACATTTGTACTTTTTGTCCAGTTCACCTCTTTACCCTTCATCCAGCTAGA
The DNA here is from genome assembly GCF_024610735.1 of Ursus americanus. Lineage (NCBI taxonomy): Eukaryota > Metazoa > Chordata > Mammalia > Carnivora > Ursidae > Ursus > Ursus americanus. Next base: position 34,032,724 of record NC_142132.1, read on the forward strand.
TTTGGCCTTGATATATAAGTTATTTCAAGTGAATAAGGTGATTCCAAAAACCATGTTTCTTGGTGTCTGGTGAACTGGGCTTCTTACCTGGTCTGGGTGGCAAACCAGTGAGAAGAGCTGTGTAGGAAGATTGGGGATAGCCAGGAGCTGGAAGAGGCTAGGTGAAAATTGCCATTTGTCGTTCTCATCTGATTGTTGAATGAAACTATCATCTTGCTTTTTTTTTTTTTTAAACTCCTTAAGAACCTTAGTTTGGTTTGCTTTTAACAGCAAGAAAAAAAAATAATCTGATTAGAAAAAAAAAAAAGGTTAAAGTAACTGGAATTAGTCAACCTCAAGAAGGAAAAGATGAGGAAGTCGTAATTTCTTTGTATACCCTAATTGTACCCCAGGCTGTATTGAGGGTTCTTGAGAATTTTTTGTATGGAAGACTGGGTTGAACAATAATCTTAAAGAATATTAAAATTTGCAGCAGGTCCTGATCAGTTATTTCTCTTCTGAGAATAGAGAAGGGAGAAAGGTTTCAACTTTGTAAGGACTTTAGGTTAAATATAAGGAGCATTATCTGCTTGCTGTTGAGTGACAAGGAGAATCTACGATCATGTTTTCCAGAAGGCTACAAATGTAATAGTCTCATTTGGAATGGTTAAAATTGACCACAGACTGAAGAACTTGATACATACTGAAGATGGGATGAAAATCTTCATTTGAAAAGTTATTTTTTCCCCTTTCTGTCATGTGAGTGACAGGTTTTCCTTTATTTGGGAAAGGTTTTAATCTTAGGGCAAATGTATGTCAAGCTGCTCAGTACTATAGTAAAGTTCAATTTGATCTAGGAACCTCAGTTTTTGATAGATTCTGACAAATAATGACAATAATTGGTTTAGAACTATAAATTCCTAGACTTCTGTTTTGTGATACATAGAAATTTTATGTTACTACTCCTCTAATTGTTTGTTGCCCCCATCTAGTATTTGTTGTTACATGTCCTGTCTATTCTTTATGGTACTCTTAAGCAGATTCTGTGCTTGAAATCACTACATGTTGAACTTTCGGACTTATTGGCTCTTCGGTTTTTACTCAGGACTGATAAGTTGTATAGATTCTTATGTTTTGTTATTAGTAGAGTCTTTCATAGAAACTGGAGATCAGAAAACCATTATGCTAAAGTAGATCAAGCATGGAACAGATGCAGTTAAAGGGCCAGAACAGAAATTTTGAGAAAACTGGGGGATGGGAAAGAAATCTCAAAATCAGAAATTATTTTATAGAATGTATATGGAAGTAATTACTTGACTCTTTTAATATAGTTACTATGCATATATTTTGTAGGAGGGGTGTGTATATGGTTGGGTGGGGGAGAGGCAGGAACATACCTATTAAAAGGGACCGATCTCAGAAGCACAGTATTGGTCGAAGAAAGCAAATTGCAGAACAATATGCATACTTCTTGCTTAGGGGAATAAATAACATGAAACATTTTTCTATGGGTACATATATGTATGAATGTATTTTTAAACATCTGAAAGAATACATACCAAATGTGTGTAGTGGTCTGAAGAGTATAAGAAGGCAGGATTGGAGACTTTTGCTTTTTCTGTAATAGTCTTTTGTTTGTTTGTGTTCAGGAAGAATGGATTTATGTGTGAGTTATGTGATTAAATGTTCATTTAAAATAAGTAAAGCATATTAATTACCACTAACAGTGTTTATAGTGTAAATAGGAAGCTGAGATAGTTTCAAATAATGTAAACCCATTAGAATATAAGAGTGGTAGGGGTGCCTGGATGGCTCAGTCGGTTAAGTGTCCAACTCTTGATTTGGGCTCAGGTCGTGATCTTGGGGTCATGGGATTGAGCCCCGTGTTGGGCTCTGTGCTGCGTGTGGAGCCTGATTGAGATTTTCTCTTTCTGCCCCTCCCCCCCCCATAAAAAGAATTTAGAAAGTAAGAGCAGTAGAGTGGAAATTTAAAAATGGCTAGTTTTTGAGTTAATCTTCCCATATATGTTGAATGCATTTAACTTTGAAATGTTTTATCCATACTTATGTTGAAACCATATGATAAATGTAAAAACCTTCCTTCAGTAATTCCTCCTGTTTTTCTATATTGTTTCACAACCCCAATTATCCTTTCCTAGCCTTTTCAAACATCTACCCACCTTTTGATTTTTGATCCTGCCTGTGCCTCTGTTTTTGCTAGCCAAGTGCCCACTGTCTATGGGACACAAAGCAACTGATCAGTGTAGAAGTTCTGGAACATTACTGGCATAGACTTGAAAGTCACAGACCTGGGTTCACATCTTGCTTTCTGCCTAGCTTTGTGACTTTGAGCAGTTACATAACCTTTGTGAGCCTCAGTTTTCTTTTCTGTGAGATGGAGATAATGCTGACCCTATAGGGTTGTGGTGAGGGTTGAGATCATGGTAATAAAGCATTTAGCCCAGTTCCTACCACATAGTAAACACCATGATTAATTTTATCATTTGGTTCTGGAGCTGCTTTTTCTCAGCTGTTGTTGGGCCCTTACAGCCTTCTATCTTGTATCTCTAAGAGAGGATATGTCTGGGGATAAGCCAGAAAGAATAGGAAAGGGTCCTAGATTTCTCTTTCAAGAAAAAGGCAGGTGAATGGATTAGGGCTGGTGGAGGTGGGTCTGTGGCAATGCTAGAGGGTAGATAAGCTACTTCTTGAGTTTAACTGTCATTTGAATAAGAGTAAATGACTAAGGGCAAGTGAGGATTAATTAGGTTGCCTGTGTGCCAGGGTGGTGGTCAAAGAAGCCCCTCTCTGAATGTGTTAGGATTGGGTTGAGGGAATGTTTGTGAAAAGGATTTAAGGTAGAGGGAGTCAGAGGAAGTCAGGCAGTAGAGTGAGACTCCTTCTTAAGAGTACAGTTCGGATTTGAGTGGATTGGGGCCTTGGCTCTGTTGCTTACTGTCCTGTAATATTGGGCCAGTTATTAATCTCTCCAAGATTTAATTGCTTAATTTATAAAATAGAGTTGTGAGGGAATGCATTTAGCGTGCTTAGAATAGTGACAAGCACGTATTAAATACCTTATAAATTTACTAATATTAAGTCAAGCTGAGGGAAGAAAATAAGCAGGGCTAGTGAACTGTACAATGGGAGTGGACTCCCTCTATGTACAACCAACTGTTGTCATAGGTTATCTTCAAAGAAAGAGCCAATAATGGGATGCATTATTTATAGATGTTCTAATACTTCCTGATGTATTTGCTTGTTAAAAACAAATGAAAAAAGATGTGTTCCTTATTTTCCCTATATTGAGAACCAAAACTTACTTAAAAAAAGCTTAAAAGGTTAGTTGCCACTTCTAACTTTTGTTGTTGAATGATAAATTATGGTCTAGTTTTCTCTATGTATGATTTCTGCTTGAATTTCACTGCAAATTTTGTAGTGTTTCTGTCCTTTTTATTCTGTTTCTTGCAGTTGTTAATCTGGTTAATCAGTTGTTTTTTAGCAATGTTTACTACTTATGGAACAAAAAGGATGAATAGTATGCTGCAAATATAAATCAGTGAGTCATAGATGAATAAATTTTAATGAGAAAATAAGTCTCCGCATTGAAATTTGTTCAATTAAGAAGGCTGTGCAAATTTTGTCCTGCATTCCACCTGTCATCTTTTCATTTGTTCAGCACTAGTGAACCTCTGGGTTTTTAAATATATGTCCCAGTACTCTAAGGTGGCATCATAGAAGTTTCTTAGTGTTCTTGCTAATATTCCAGTAGCCACCACTGTACAGATGCCTTGTTGTACATTCTGTCATTTAGTACTGAAAATAACCATAGGAAAAATTATCATCATTTTATAGATGAAGATACCCAAGGTTTAGAAACTTGTTCAGAGTGACGTGCCAGCCACTGGCAGAGCCAGAATTTGAAAATCAGATGGCTGATTTCAGAGTGTGTACTTATAAATGCCAGACCACCAACTGCTTTCCTAACCCGCAATCAATGAGAGACTGCAAAGCTGACCCTTGGCAAAGTGGCCATGCTTGTTTCTTTCCTGCTGCTATCCTTGTAGTCCCTCCCTCACTTCACCATTCCATTTTACTGATCAGATACAGGTTTGAAGGCTTAACTTGAAGAATCATCCAGTCTAGTGGTTCTCAAATCTTGCCAGTCAAAAGAGTCACCTGGGACACTTATTTCTTTTAAAATTATGACTAAGTTGGTTTTAGCTGGAGCCCTGGAACCTGCATTTTAACCATTCTACATGTGATTTTGACAATTTGACAGGTTTGAGTACCACTTCAGATGCATGAGTCCCCACCCAAACGCCCCCTCCAATTTTCCTGACAGTCATTTAATAATCCAATATTGTCTTCTGACGGGGACTCACTACCATCTTGCCAAGAAGGTCATTTCATTGGTATTTAGATGCAATGCTGTGCTTCTATAGAACTTTTCATTTACTATCCTGTCTGGACCAGATCAGTTTCTTTGGGCTTGTGTCTGTACTCCATAGGTATTGGCTTTGAGGTTAGATCCAGGCTGGAATCTTCTCTGAACCTCACCTTTCTCATTTGTGAAATGAGTATATTGTTATCTACCTTGAAGAATTATATCAAGAACTAAATGAAAAAAATAAACTGTCCTGACTGGAAAGATTCTTGAATGCCTTCAAACAGCCATTTCTTTTAGTCCCTTCACCTTATCAGTCTTTTTTGAAACAGTCCCACACCTTCAGGGCTCTAGTTAGCAGTGTGGAAATTATATATATATATATATATATATATATATATATATATATATATATATGAAGGCTCCTAGACATCCATTCCAGGATTGTCAGTGCCAGAAATAGGTTGTCATTTTGACTTCTCATCTGTACACTTCCTTTTTTTTTTTCACCTGTGGCCTTTCCTCTGGACAAAGAATATGATACCTCTTATGGGGACACATAAGCCAACATTTCTGGAAATTCAGTTTTACTCCTTAAGTAATTGGAGTTTCCACTGATAACTTGAACCCAGTGCAAAACAAATGATCTGCAGGAAGACCTTAAAGGTAAAAGACCTTGAATTATATAGAGAACAAAATGGAGAACCAAAGAAAATATTTTATGTCTCTTTCTTATCCAACAGTAGACAGATAATTGATGACTGTTAAAAAGAAAAAAATGGGGAAGGGTGCCTGGATGGCTCAGTTGGTTAAGTGTCTAACACTTGATTTCAGCTCAGATCATGTTCTCAGGGTTGTGAGATTGAGCCCCATGTTGGGCTCCGAGCCCAGCGTGGAGTCTGCTTGGGATTCTTTCCCGCCTCCCTCCTGCTCTGTTCCTCCCCTACCACCCCCCACCCCATGCTTTCCCTCAAATAAATAAATAAAATCTTAAAAAAAAGAAAAAAGGAAAAAAAATGGGGTGGAGGTAGCAAGTGAGAGAGGGCAGTGGCAGTAAACTAAGAAATGTTGAATGCTTGCTCTTTGGCAAACACGATGTGAGTAAAATAAATACTTAAGTAATTTCAACCTAATCTTCACAGGTAAGTTCCCATTTTACCAATGAGAGTACAGAAGACCACTGAGAATAACTAAGACAAGCCTCATACCTGGTCAGATGGCAGGTCCAGATTGAGGAGACCTGGGATTTTTCAGAATGTGATTTTTAAAAAATTATAATACATACATGTTCTTTAAGAAATAAATGTCTTAGTTTCCATTGTACTGTACACATTCCCCTGTCAAAACACCTGTCATTCTCTTATTTTAATTGGTTATGTCTCTCTCCTTCTACTAGTTACTTGTACATAGGGACTAGGTTGCAACATTCATCTCTGAATCATCAGGGCCTAGTATAGGAGTTGACCCTTGACTTGTGCATTAAAGATTTGTAAAAATGGAATTTCTGTCTGTTTGAAAACATCTGCACCCTCCACCCCTACTCCTCATCTCTGAGTTTAAAGAAAAGTATAAGTTGTAAGGGTTATTAGAGATACTCTACCTCAGTCCTCTCATTTGTATAAAGGGAGGAATTTCAGGCACACACTGGAGAGACAGATCATGATGTACCCCAAAGCCCCCAATTGATAGTAGTTATTCTAGCATTCTTGCCTCCTGCTTCTCAGTTCAGGGCTCTTCTTAGAATCTGCATGTATACATTCTGCTTTCATTCATTCAGTACCCTCTGATTCTCCTTTATGCTCAGTGCTGAGGAAATGCCACTTTCCTTTCTGCCTCCCCGAATAAATATACAGCCGTGCTTTCCAGAAACCAGAAGAAAAATAGCTTCCCAAGAGTTAAGACTTAAGCTAGAAAATGATCACTGAAGTTGGATTTTTACCTGTTGTATCCCATTTTGCTCATCCAGACAGTTACTTATTATTGTTGTTCATTGGAGACGATAAGTGATCATTTGTAGGGCTGGGTAAACTGTTCAGGACCCTGAAAATAATCTCTCATTGCTATAGTTTGATTTGGTGTGGTTGTTGAAATGTGTGTTTTGCTTTTCTTTTTTAAAGATGTATTTGTTTATTTGAGAGAAGAGCCCACGCGGGCGTGTGGGGGGAGGGGGCATGGGAGGGGGAGAGGGAGAGTAAATCGTAAGCATACTCTGCTTTGAGCCCAGAGCCCCACACAGAGCTCGATCTCAAGACCCTTAGATCACAACCTGAGCTGAAATCAAGAGTCAGATACAACCGACGAAGCCACCCACGTGCCCCTGTTTGCTTTTCTTAATCAAAAGCAAACTTAATCTGTAACGTAATGTATTCTGTAAGGTTAAATTAAGCTGTGAGTTGTGCTTCCTTTTAGCTCAGACTCGTAAAAATAATTTGTACATGATGGTTTCCCATGGGCTTGAGTGAAATGTGGTGGAACGATGATTTTTCTTCACTTAGGTTGTGTTAGCTCTCTACTTTCAAAACGTTTTTGACTCTAGCATCATGTAAACACTATCTTGGGTTAAAGTTTTTTCATGTGAGTGCTTTTCAAAAGTTAATTTTAGTAGTACTTTGGACACATTTTAAGTTTTATAGAGTATATCTAATGTATGGAACTTACCAGTAATGAATATTAAAGATACCCAATAAAATTACATTGAAACTATAGTCACCTTTTGATTTTTCAGGAAAGTGATACTGTTTGTAGACTGAGAGTTCTTAATTATGGACTTCCTCTAGATAAAAAATTCTCTGTTCATTTGAATAGAATGTTTATTTGACAATGGAGCCGGAGGAGAAGGACTGAGGGCAGAGTCAACTGGCTTGACTCTTTCCTTTGAATTACTTTAAGTTCTTTAGAGAGAAAGTCTGAAGTAGTGGGACATATACATTAAAGAATATTGGAGAAAAGGATGCAATTAATTATAGAAACTTGTATTAAGCTTAATTTTGCCAAATCATTATTCTTAATGAAAAGAATGTGTGTTATTAGAACTATCTGGAACTTTGATTCATGTCATCAATCCATGGCAAGAAGCAAATGATATAGTATTAATTTTATGAAGTAATTTTATGTATTGTCATGTTCTGTGTTTTTTTGTTTTTTTGTTTTTTTTTTTTTAGGACCGGAGTAGGCCGTATGACACTTTTAACTTGCACTCGTTGGAGAACTCCTTAATGGATATGATAAGGACTGATCATGAGCCTCTGAAAGGTAAACACTACCCTCCCAGTGGCCCACCAATGAGTTTCGCTGATATAATGTGGAGGAATCATTTTGCAGGTTAGGAATATTCATATGTCCATTCCTTGCTTGGTGTTTTAAATAAAAATCAGCTTCTTAATAATTGTGATTTTTTTCTTTTTTTTTTTTCCCGTTTGTTTTTTTTTGCTTCTGTAAAGCATTGTGGAATGTATTTAAAGTTGATTTTTTTTTTTTAACCTGGGTTTAGCTACCTACAATAATCAAGGTTGATTGCTTTAATCATAATGTCTGGCAGAAGCATGTGTTGGGTAGCATGAGACCAGGAGTCAAGTTTTCTGGGCTTGGTGCGTTTGGAATCCTTAGCTGAACCTGCATTTAAGTCAAAGTACACTGCAAGGAAATGTGAGATTTAGTAAACCAATCTCCAAAGACTACTTCAGAAAACTGCATAGAAAAAGAGTTCCATTTTATTAAAATATAATCACTCTCCTCATATAGGAAGTATCACTACACAGACTTAAGAGCAGCCAGTGATTCTTTACATTCTCTAAGGCTAAAACAGAAAGAAAATGTCTTAAAGTGTGTAAATGTTTTGGGTTAAATGTAAGGCAGAAAGTCCCAAGGTCAGCAGTATTAGGACTTGCTATTTTTAGAGCCCATGTAAATTCAGGTTAGTGGTTGATGTTACATTCCTAAGTACAGATAGTTCTTTTTATGTGTTATGGGACTTTTTAGGGGCCCTGTGATATTTTAAAATACCGTAATGGAAATTTCCTGTGGAAATATCCACTTGGGTTTAGAGCCTAAATATCTGAAAACTGTGAAGAGTTGGCCACAAGAATGCCCATCTTGTTTGAATCCTTATGTTCCCTGGAGCTGTGAGGAATTGGATCCTCTCTGGTTCTCTCCAGGCTTTTATATAGGGTGTGACTGACTATGAACACCTGATAGTCATTTCCTCAAGCCACCTCAGAAATCCATTTCATCATTTTCTTGTCACACTCATGATTTTCTGTTGCTTTCCTCAATTTCCAGTGAAAATAAAGTAGTTAACAGGCTATCAAGAAAGTAAAGGATTTTGAGAAAAGCTGTATTTTAAGGCCTTCAGAATTAGAAAAAAAGATCTTTCATTTATTCATTGTTATATTTAGTCACCGTTACCACGTCTTTGCTCAGTTGAAAGATTAGGTACATGATAATTTAGAGAATATTTCACTTAGAAGTGAGAATGGTGTTAAAAAAAAAAAAAAACCAGTGATATTCACAGACTGTTTTGTGTTTTTAGTATCTTCTAAGGCTGCATTTGTCTTCCTTCTCTACCACAAACAGCTATAAGCCTCTCCTAATTATTCTAAAATATTCAGCCTTTGTCCTTTATGCATACCTGTTTTATCTTGATCTGTATTCTTTTCTTCTAGCAATAAAAGATTATGAAAGGATCTTATATTATAGTCTGTAAATAATTTTCCAGAATTTTGTGAATATTGTTTACACAGGAGCTATTGTGCCCTGTTCAGAGTAGCAGTGGCAAAGTGTAAAAGAGGGTACTTCACTATGGGGTAATGTAAACCCCTTATTCCATTTTTGGAGGCGCCTTTTTAAAGTGCGTGTCCAACTACCTCTGCATATATTTCTCTGCCACATTTGCAAATGTGAGGTTTCATCTGTAAAAGTCTTTTGCATTGTACTCACAATATGTCCTAATAAGTTGGGAGGCGTATAATATGTACTTTTTTGCAGCCTTAGTATGCTTGCAACTTCTCTGTTCATCATACCACCCACCTTGATTTCCTACTAATGGACTATTTCCCATGGTCAATTACATCACCATGTCATTGTCCTCTGGTTAGAGTGTTTGAGCTTCCTGCTTCCCTTTTCCAGCTGGGAGACTTTTAGATCTGGCCTATGGCACCATGTATTTGATTCTTATTACTTCTAATAACATAATTATGATGCTGGCATTTTAAAGGAAAAATTTTAAGTAATTTTTGACTTAAAAATGGAGAAAATTATAATAACAAAAATGTAACTGAAAAAATAAACGTGATAGTGTATCCTTATTTTTATATATCTTACGTGGTAAACGTTATCCATGTTTTTATCTGATCTTTATAATTTATTAATAGGCCTGAACTTTGGACTCTTAGATTGTTTCCAGCTTTTTCTCCATAATAGGTGATGCTGCCATGGATAAGTTCTTGCACATAGCTTTTCCTTAAGGTAAAGTCATAGAGAAGATCTCTGGGTCAAAAGATGCAGACATCTAGGTGAACAGAGCTTTAAGAGAAAGGTGGTAGGCTAGGGGACTTACCATGTGGCTTCCCTAGGAGTCTGTCCAAAAACACTTTCTTCTACTCCATCCTGTTTTTCCTCCTACCTTTAATATCTTCTCCCACTTGACGATGGGAGCACTTTTTTGAGCGTCTCAAAACTCAAGTTACAGAATCATAGGTTTTTGTATGCTTGTTTTGTTTTTCTTCCTGGAGTTTGATTTTCTTTAGGAAAAAAATACTTTCTTACTTAGTGTGGGAATTTCAGATAGTACATTAAAAAAACAAAAAGGAAAGTGAAAAAATAATCCGAGACTTACTACCTAGAGATAACAAAGATTATTATTTTTATTAACATTTTTCCAGGCATTTTGTATTCTCTTGGTAGGAGATTAAATTTCAACTTAGCCTTTCTGACTTTGCAGTCATTCAAACCTGGGTTTGAATCCTGGCTCTGTCTCTATGGCCGTTGATCTAGATAAATCAGTTAGCCTCTTCAAAGCCTTAGTTTCCTCATCATTGAAATAAAGCACCCACTTCATGGAGTGGCTGCAAAGGTCAGATAAAGTTCCTTGAGACTAGAAACTGCTCAGATGTTATCTTTTTTTTTTTTTTTTGGCTGACAGTGGTAGTGGTGTGCTATTGCCTGGCCTGGGTAATAAATTAAACCTTATATTCCTACAATATTTACTTTCCTTTTAGCTAGACTGTAGCTAAATGTTAAAAGCTTTCAGATGCAAGTTGTCAAAATTTTGTATTTGCCATAGATAAGTAGTGATTACTGAAGGATAAACATTTTGTCATTATAAAAAATCACCTGAAGGAGAAAGGAAAATAATCCTCTTAAGTTATGTTGGCTTTCCAAAATTGTGTATCTAAACAATGTAAAGAAAATATAATAGGATATCACATTCATGAAAAATAAAGTACTTCATGATGTATTTAAAGTGAACCCAATGAAATATGTTCACAGCAAAATTTCGTCTTAGAAATGTATGCAATGAGGGGTGCCTGGGTGGCTCAGTGTTAAGCGTCTGCCTTAGGCTCAGGGTGTGATCCCAGAGTCCTAGGATCGAGTCCCACATCAGGCTGATCTGCTGGGAGCCTGCTTCTTCCTCTCCCACGCTCCCTGCTTGTGTTCCCTCTCTCGCTGGCTGTCTCTCTCTCTCTGTCAAATAAATAAATAAAATCTTAAAAAAAAAAAAAAGAAATGTATGCAATGAGGGGTGCCTGGGTGGCTCAGTTGGTTAAGTGTCTGGCTCTTGGTTTCAACTCAGGTCATGATCTCACGGTCGTGGGATTGAGCCCCACACCTGGCTCTGAGCTCAGTGTGGAGGCTGCTTCAGATTCTCTCCCTCTTCCACTCACTCTCTCTCAAATAAATAAATAAAATCTAAAAAAAAAATGTATGCAATGAGAAATCCCTTTAACTGTTAGTGGGAGAAATGACAGAATAGGAAGTTCAGAAAGTAATGACATCTGTTTTAGTAAAGAATTTTATTTTTTTTTAAATATTTTATTTATTTATTAGAGGGAGAGAGAGAACGAGCAGGGGGAAGGAGCAGAGGGAGAGAGAAAGAGAAGCAGACTCCCTGCTGAGGAGGGAGCCTGATATGGGGCTGGATCCCAGGACCTGGAGATCATGACCTGAGCCAGAGGCAGTCGCTTAACCAACGGAGCCACCCAGGCACCCCTAGTAAAGAACTTTAATGGTTTTTCAGTCACATTTATACTTATACTCAGTAAAACTAAGGCAGTCTTGAAGATGTTTGTGGAAAATATCGAAGAGTCTCTACCTCCTCCCCCATGATAAAAATGTCAAGTAATATGGAGGAAAAGTTGAATTAAGCTTTCTTCACAGCACTTGAGGAAAGTGTTGTTTAGTAGTGTTGATCAGATCACAGCACCCTTATTTAAATAAAAATTAGACTAATTTATTTGGCTTCTTAAAGATATCAAACTACAGTTCTTGGTTATAACAGAATAACATATTAATAATTATCAATCGTCTTTTACCATATTATGTATGACTTTTCCTATTGTTTATTTGAGAGAATGCCTCCAAGAAGTGAGAAGGATGGTTTTGAGAAGGGTGATCAACTAATGAAAACTGTCCCTTATTTCTTTTCTAAGTGCAGAAATCCTTGGGTTGATAGAGATATGAGTGAGACCTAGGAGAGAGGAATTGTTCTCTGCATACTTTTCACGTGGGCTGAAGGGAAGGAAAGCCACAATTTTCCTTACAACTATGAAGATTAAAGGGATTTCTGGCATTGGGAGAGGTAGGATTAAAGATAGGGAAAAAGCGAGCACCTGGGTGGCTCAGTCGATTAAGTGTCTGCCTTCAGCTCAGGTCATGATCTCAGGGTCCTGGGTTCAAGCCCTGTATCGGGCTCCCTGCTCAGCGGGGAGTCCTCTTCTCCCTCTCCCTCTGCCCCTCCTCCCTACTCATGTTCTCTCTCTCTCTCTCTCAAATAAATAAATAAAATCTTTAAAAAAAATTGTTTGCTGTGAAGATAGGAAAGATTCCTCTCTGTACCCTTCTTATAGGTGTTCCCCAGCTTGCTACTAATGATGAAAGTTTACCTAGCCACTGGGGAACCCCTATGAAAATCCAGGGTCATTAGGTCTGATTAATCATAGCCTCCCTTAGGATTAACATTCAAAGAGTACAAAGTGATAAGAGGAGGGATAATAGGGAAATACCAAGCAGAGTGTTGGGCAGTGTAGGTGACATTGTAAAGCAAGGTCCATCCCCTGGTTGGGGTAGCACTTTATAGAAGATATCTTGGCAAAGAGTCCCCTTTCTGTCATCCATGTAGTCTCCCTCTTACAACAGAAGAGTAGACCTGGCTGACCACTTGGGGGTTGTACCTGATGAAACATTTCTATATATTTGAATTTTCTCTTTCCTCACTATTCGTGGAACTGAAATTTGAAAAATGAAAAGACCAGGTGTCAGTTGAGAACTGATATTGAAGGGTTTGCTTTTCAAATGTATACTGAATCTGGGAAAAAATAACTATCTTCTGATAATAGTGCTTTAAAACATTTAAACTGACAGAAACTTGGAAGAAATAAGTGCCACCCTTTTGGTGTTATGGAAGCATTTTTCTTTATTCATCATAATTTAAATTTAGTATTGTATAGCCTTTCACAAAATTGGCCCCTTTTGTGATATGTCGAGGTTCCCTTGTTTCAGAAAAAGTGCATCTTCATTACATTTAGTTTGTTCCAGAAAAATATGCTGTCTCCTTACTTATATTGTTGCTTGAGTTCTATTTTTGTGCTACCTACCTTTGGCCCATAGCAGTTTGTCTTGTATAAAAGTTAGCAGAGTCTACAAATTGTTTGGGGCACAGGTTCTGAGTTAGCAAAAAGTGATTGTTCTGTTTCTATACAAGAGGGGGCAGTAAATACAAGTTGAGTGATTTTTTTTTTAAATAAGAATCTCCCATTAATTTACTCAGTGGTCCTTTCTATATAGCAGTGTAATCACCTGAGAGTTTTACTTATTTATTTTTTAAAGATTTATTTGTTCATTTTAGAGAGAGCACAAGCAGGGGGAGGGACAAAGGGAGAGGGAGAGAGAATCTTCAAGCAAACCTCCTGCTGAGCACGGAGCCGGACACACCTGCCATCCCGGGACCCTGAGATCATGACTGGAGCCAAAATCAAGAGTTAGGTGCTTAACCCACTGAGCCACCCAAGCACCACTATCTGAGAGTTTTAAAAGAATGATTTAACTATTTTAGAGTAGAGCCTGTAATGAGGAAACATAGGAACAAAGAAATTGATAGCATGCCAAAAATTATCCATTACTGGTATGAAAAGAAACTAGAATTTGACCTCAGGTCTAAGCTCATAGCTTTTGCTTCTTTGTTCTTTGGAACATATTTAGAATACTTTAGTGCCAAAATTTTATCATTTTTCCTTAAAAGGACTTTAAAACACCATTTTATTGTATTCTTACATAATATGTTATTTATCTTGTGGATACTTTTTCTGAAGGAATGTATCTTCAATTTTATAGAGAAAATTGGTGGAAAGTACAACCCAGCAGAATATGCATTTTTCTTATAACCTTTTCTAGAATACAGCACTTACATTCTATTATGTGAAGGTCTCTGAAGGGCTTGACTTTTTAGAGCAAATAGGAATGATTAGAGGAAGATATAGCGGTTGTTCCCTATCTCATAACATATTGCAGAAGTGAAGAGGTGACTTTCGTAATTAATTATGAATTCATAAAAATTCCAGTTTTTATTTTGGACATGTAATAATATGGGTTGGTTGGACTCTGAAACTTTGGATAACAGTAGAGGTCATTTTTTATAACTAGCCTTTTAAATATGAATGTGACTTGAGCTTATGAGATTGTGATTTTCACAGTCCGGATAAACATATGTAACCCTATTCTCTAACCTCTCCCTCCAACCCCTCACCTCCATTTATCAGGCCCTGTACAGTGGGGAAAATAGGACAGTCTCAGATTTCCACAGCATCATTTAACTCTGTAAAACCAAGTATGCCTTTCAGTTTTTGAAACCTTATATTTTACACTATACTTAAAAGATAGCTGGCTGACAAGAACAATTTAAAAATAGCAGACCATAGACAGGTGACAAAATGTCACGCTGGCAGCACCAGACTGCATTAACAAAAATCACCAGATGTCACACACTTGATTCTATTTTCACAGCTGATTAAACAGCAGTATTTGTTGGACAAAAGGAAGAAAAAAGAAATGGCCTCATCTGAATTTAGAATCAGTTTTTCTTTTGCTGTTATATATTTTCTCCTTCAAAATCTCATAACAATAAAATTTAAGATGCAAAATATATTAAGAAAAAAACATATAATTCTACTTTTAGAAAAGAATCTTTACAGATAAACACTCCTTAAACTGGAAGACTATAAACCAAAGTGTTAATAGAGCTAGTATTTAATTGGTGATCTTATTGTTTGCATTTTTTTGTATCATCCAATTTTTCTCCTATGAAAATATATTGCATTTTGTAATCTAAACAATTTTTGAAGAGGTAAAGAAAGTAGCTTAAAGAAACCATAAGTGGTTTAATAGAAAGAATTTGCATTTAGTTGGGAAACAGATTGTATTTAAATAATTGGTTCTGATGGGTCTGGCGTGACACAGTTTCTTATAAAATCTTTTGTGGATGATGTTGATCAAGAGATCCACTGACGTTAGAGAGACCAACAGAATCAGGAAGGATACCAGGAAAGGCAAAAAGTTTTCTGCTTTTCAGCGAATTCTGATGCCTTCATCTACAAAACATTGCCTAAGGCTCTTTTTTTTTTTTTTTTTTTTCTGCATCTTTAGAAAGATTGAATTGGAAGTCATCAGTGTGGGCTAGGGGATGATAATCGGAAAACTACTGAGCTTCCTTTCAGTCATCTTTTCAAGCTGTAAAGTCCTAAGACCTCCTGGAAAGAGCCCAAAAAGGACCCAGCTTCTGGACGAATGCAGAGAGGGCTACCCTTTAAATGTGGGAACAGCAGTGGTTCCAGAAACATATAAAAACTGTTATTTGATGTAGCCAATTTAAAATCCCATAATTCTTTAACATAAATGATTGTAGCATGGGAAATAAAAGAAGTTTAACGAGGATGAACTAAATTTGGGCTTGCTTGGTTTTTGTTTTTGTTTTAGAGGGGGCGGGAGGGACAGAGGAAGAGGGAGAGAGAGAATTCCAAGCAAGCTCCATGCTGAGCACAGAACCAGATGCGGGACTTGATCTCAGGACCCTGTGATCATGACCCTGACATCATGACCTGAGTTGAAATCAAGAGTTGGATGCCCAACCCACTGAGCCATGCAGGTGCCCCAAGCCTTGCTTAGTTTTCTTGATAACGCTTTATGATTTTAGGGAACACCCTGGCTTTTTAGGAACCACACCCACGTCTGAATATTCCTTGGTCAGAGATTGAAGAGACCATCTCTATATGCCATTTCCTTGGGTTCTCCTGGGCAGTGATTTTGATCTCTTGTTGGGTTTTTAGGCATACTTTCCAGTGACTGTCTATTTACTGTTAAATTTGGGTATCTTAGAATATAATGAGTAAATCACATCTAGTTCTTATGGATGTTAGTATTTGGTGGTAATGAATATAAATAAGGTCTTGATTATCTGAAAATAATAGAATATTGATATAGCTAACTAAAACCAGAATGTAAATTCTCCCTACTGATCCGCAAGACTTATTCTCATGACAAATTTTCCTATTATAGGTTCTGATCAAGGTGGTGGTAGGAGGTAGCACTCATTGCATATGGAGTAGACTATAATTTTTAGAAACTCTAAAATGACTTAGGAGCTGGAAGAACATAAGACACCAGAGTAATTACATATATAGATACTGTTAAATGTGTCTTTAAACAATGGGTAGTTTCTGAAACTCCTCACAATTAACTTCTAGTAAATATGAAAAGATCTATGAAATCAACAAAAAATAAAACAAGCAATTCTATTATTTAAAAAATGGTTCTTTACTAATATGATTTTTCTCTAGAAAACATTAAAATACATTCTAAAAATGATATTACTGTAATATAAATGCTAGCAAAATAGTTTCCATAAAATTAGAGATAGATGTATGTAACATCTTCCTCCTAATAAGTTTAAAATAATGAAAGCTAAAAATAATTTTTACTGAAAGTCCTATAATGCTTCACAGTAAAATTAGAATAATCTCCTTAGAATCCATCAATTGTTGAAGAGCTTGGTCTAGAAAATTTAAATACATTTTTTTTTCCACATAAGACTCTCTGTTCCATTATTCTTTTAATATATCCACCTCCTTTTCCCAAATAATTCATGAAACACATACCAGCTGTCTACATCTTACACTCTCTTAACCCTGGAGGCTATTTGTTAAAACATCTGATTCAGACTTACCATGTTATAGACCAGAGATTGGCAAACTTTAGTCTGTAAAGGTCCAGAGAGGAAATATTTTAAGCCTGTGGTTCATATGGTCTCTGTCACTATTATTCTTTGTTTTTTAGTTTTTATTTTTACAACCCTTCAACAATGTAAAAATGATTCTTAGCTCAGAGGTGTACCAAAATAGGCAGCCAGTCAGTGTGGGCAAATGTTTGAAATCCGTTACTATAAGGATGAAGGTCTGGAGATAAGCATTATGCCCAAGGTCATATAACTAGTTAGAGGTAAGGAAAGCTTAAGAACCCTAGATTTTTAGGCCGGTCGTTGTTCCCCACTATACCTGTTGTATAAATTTTACCATCTTTCTTCTTGCTGCCATTCTGATAATTATGTTGCATTTTTGAGCCACTGTGAAACATTTATCTTCTATTCCCTCTATATAAGCTTCAAGTTTATATACTTCTCTGAATTCATTTTTTGCGGCTTGAATTTGAAGGGCAGTATGAATGATTGTTTAAATAAAATGCTTAATCCAGTTGGCATGTTTAAATCGGAATGCGAGAAATGCTTTAAAATTTCAGTGTATTGTAATGGAAGCTTCTTTTTCATTTTGTTTTATTTATTTGTTGTTATTGAGATTTTGGCTTTGTTTTTAAGATTTTTTTCATTCGTATGTTTTATGACTTGATTTAAAAACTGTCGTAACTGCTATGGCCTTGTTATAGATTATGGCATTGTTATAGATTAATCTGTTTTAGCTTTTTGTAATGTTTATCTTTTACAGTGTATTTGAAATTATATTAAGCATTCTTTTCTTTGTGCTTAAAATAAAATTATTTTATTTTTTAGGACGCATGGGAATAAATTTCCATCATCCAGGAACAGATAATATTATGGCACTTAACAGTAAGTCTTCATATGAAATATTCTATAAAATTAGCAGTAAAGGTTACAGCATATAATTTCCACTTTCTTAATTGTTCATTACATTTCAGCCTCCCACTTAGTGCAGGATAGACCATTATTCTCTCCCTGTGGTTCTTGAAGTGTGGTCCCTGGACCAGCAGCATCAGCATTACTTGGGAACTTAGTAAAAATGCAAAATCTCAGGCCCCATAACAGACCTGCTGCATCAGAAACTTTAAGGATGGGGTTGAGAAATCTGGGTATTAACAAATTCTATAGGAGATTCTAATGCAGGCCGAAAGTTGAGAACTGCTACTCTATGCCAGGGGTTCACAAACTACAGCCCTTTGAGCCAAATCTGGCCCATTGTCTGGTTTTATAGTTTTGTTGAAACACAGCCACGCCCATTCATTTAGGGATTATTTCTAGCCATTTTTGTGCCACAGTGGCATAGCCCAAAAAGTCTGAACTATTTACTGTCTGGCCCTTAAAAGAGAAGTTTGCGGACCCCTGCTGCATACCATTGGGGTGGGGGAAGGAAGGAGGAAAGGAAGAAAGGAGGCAGGTGAAGGGAGAGAGGAGGAGTAGGGTAGAGAATGTGAATGGATAGATCGATTTATTTATTCATAACTCAGGCTTTTCTCATTTTGGTGGATAGCCAGCAGGTGCTTCAAACTGGACATCAGGGGTCTCCCATTAGTGGAATTTGTGTGGGATAGGTGGCCAGCAGCTTTGCAGGTTAGAAATGGTTTTGTCAGTATAATTGTTGGGTTGAGTTCTGGAGCATCAAAACCTAATTAACCAAAAAGTCATTGTATTAGTTAATACTGGAAGAAATGTCTGGCTGGCATCAGTTCTTCTTCCTAGTGTCTGTGGACTGAATAGCTTTGCAAAACAGTCTCTAAATAGAAATTGTCAGTTGTCAGAAGGAACATAAAAGCCATTGAATCTCTCAGGACTTAGGTTTTTTTTCCTCTGTTAAATGAGTGATATCAAATTGTTCCCTGTTATCCTCCGAGATATACAAGCTGACTGTGGATGCACATAGGAGACATACTGGTAAATCTAGAGCTGTGTACAATATTACCCCTTTCCTTCCTACCATTGGAGTTCCTTAGGGGAGATTTTACCTACGTTATCTCTAAAATACGTATTCTACATTTCTTTTGGTTCTGACATGTAGCCTACCTCGCAGCGGCCACTGCTGAGAACCACGGGCAGTACTCGATGACACAGGTCCTAATCCACTGCATGCGCATTTTTTTCTAAATAGCGAGTATCCCCTCTTTTGGAGTGTCTTGGAAACTGTAAAAATTTCAGACTATCCACCTCTATTTTCTAATTTCTAAAAGAAAGGTCACTTTACCTTTAGATTATGGTACCTCTATTTTTTTTTTTCCTTAGAAGCAGGTGCATTGGGATGAGGATTAATAAACATGCTTAACTTGCTGAACCTCAGCAATTTTGTGAAACTTTGTGGAAACACCTGAGTGAGGTGATGGATCTAGAGTTGAATGTAAATGGAAAAAACAGTATGGTAGAATGTCTGCCTGAAGGAATGAGTGTGTATTTTAGAAAAGACCGGATTTGCTGTGGTGTGAGTCCTCTTCCGCAAGAAGGAGAGGATATAATTTACCATTGTTTTGTGTATAAAATGAAGCTAAAAGACACTTTTCTTTTTAAAAGGGTTTGATTCTCTTTGATTTGATTCTCTTTAATTATCTGCTTTTAAATAAGATTTTGTTTATGTTCTTTCCAGTTTGTGCATGATGCTTAAATCCCCCTTTGAGCCTCTAAGTTTCCTTATCTGTAAGAGAAGGGGACTGAATTAGGTCATCTTTAATGATTGTTTTGAGAATGAAGATTCCGTGAGTCTGTAATATTTTTTTATTTTCTTATTTTTACTTTCTATTTTTACTATTTTTTTTTTAAGTAAGCTCTATGCCTACCCAACCTGGGGCTTGAACTCAAGACCCTGAGATCAAGAGTCACATGCCCTACCGACTGAGCCTCATGTAATGTTTTCTTAAAGTACCAAAAGGGGCATTTTGCCAATATCTATATCAAATGTTGATGAGTTACAGATATTTGCTACATTATGGCAGATATGAGAGTATATCTATCTTCAAATGACTCTGAGTACTGCCCTGTAGGCTCCTCAAAGTAAACCATAAAAACAACCAGAATTTGACATTTGCATTACTGTCAGTTCTCTTTCAAAGTTGACTCCAACTTGAAATGATGAGAATAAACAAAATATCCTCCTTGGTAGATAACTTGTGAGACCTACAGATTTTGACAGACTTGCTGTGATAAAGCTTTGCTTCCCTTTTGTGCGGTTGAGCCTACTCAACCAGTGCCTTATATATGTGACACATGGACAAGCACATCTATGTATTGTCTTTCCTTTTATATCTACCATTTGTCGGCCCAACAGTTATTGTCTTGTGACTTGTCTGTCCTTCCTTCCCCTCAGCCTTCATATAGACATAATTGAAATCACTGAAACTTTTTTGGTGCTTACTGAAAGGGACTGGGTTGAATTGTATTTTCAGACAAGAAGGGACTGGCTAAGAAAATTAAAGAGAACTGAATCAAGTTTAAATTTTTAAAAAAGAAATTCCTTCTTTGTTACCCTTTTTTGCTTAATTTTTTCCCTTTTTTTTTTTTTTGCTTTACAAAATCCATGCTTCCTAATTCTGCACATAATGCTGCCATTCATTGTGTCTTCAAAAAACGTCCATCCTTATTTTATTTCCTTGGCCTTACCAAACCGCAGTCTCTTCTGAAGACACCATATTCTAACCTCTCCTGACTTGAGGGGAATGACAAAGGTCTATGGTGAGCATTCTTACTTCTCAGTACTGCTTCCCAGCTGTGAACGGGCCAGTTTCCCATGTTTTGGTGTTCTTCAGGCATGTCTTCCAGTTACACTTTCCTCTGAGGATCACTGCCGCTGAAGTCATCTACAAGACAGAAAGTGGGAGTGGAGGATAGGATACTAACTTTAGAAAATAGTAACTCTATAGACATGTAGGGTATGGAAGAACTAGCAAGATTTGTGTGAAACCAAAGAATCTACTGATTTTTCCTGTTCAAGACTATGAATCTAGTAAGAATTAGCAAGCCAGCCTTCGGGGAGGAAACCAAGAGACATATCTAAATTTTAGCTTTCCCCCAAATTATTAGGTCCTCAAGCATTATAGAGTATGGAAGGGAAGATTGGGGGAGGAAATTCTGATCCATCAGTAAGACCTGCCACTTGTCTGGTATTTCCAAAATAAAATTAGTTTTGAAGCAGTAAGTCCCTTCCATTTAAACTGATAATATATTTTTTCTTAACTTTGTAAAAATTCTGTCCTTTCGTCTCTTCACATTTACAGCAAAAACACTAGAAATTTGCATAATGTATTTTTATTTTTCCTGCTGGAGGAGGAAGAAGGGTACTGAGAATGCATCCAGCTATATATGTAGTAGTTCTATCAGCCAGATTTTTTCTAACACCAGCAGTAGCTTTTGGTTTTGGTTTTGTTTTGTTAAACTCTTAGGTATAGAGTTGAGCTTAGCAGTTGTGGGCTTGTGTAGCATTGATACCTGACTTTGATGATTTTTCCCCTGTTATGATGATCCTCTGAAAAGAATATTAGTTACCTCCATGATTAGTCAAGTGAACCAAATTTATGGTCAAATTAATGTTCAAAGCCAGAATGCCTGGTCTGATAATTTACTCTAAGAGATAATCACTGCCAGGTGTATCCACTTTATGTTTCTTGACCAGTCAGCTCTTCTTTTTCCACGTAGAGATTAGGCTTGGAAAACCAGTTGAATATCAGAAAGTTGCTGATGAGTATGAAATTGGAAGTGTTGCTGAAGGGGTAGGATCATTCAGCTTCAAGAAGGCATCCTCCAAGCAGGCTGGAAGGCGTGTAAAACCTGAGGATGAAGCAGTAAATTAGCAAAGCCATGAAAAGCATTGTCTAGAGCCAGGCTGTTCTCCTTCCGTGCCTTACGAGCCATATGACCTTAGTGCCACATTCTTAACTCCTCTGCCTCTGGTTTCTTCCCTGGAAAAATGGAGATAGTGACCACTGAAGTAGGCGTATATAAATCTTATGAAGCTTAGCATAGTGTCTGACTAGGAAATAATGCTCTGGTGAGCTGCTGTTGTGATTGCTTGCATCAGCTTTATTGCTGCCTTTTAAAGATTTTTTTTTTTCCTTGCATGTGACTTCCCAAACACGAGTCTATATTATATTGGTTGTTTTTAAATAGATGTTTTCCTGAGGTGGTTTAACGCAGCACACCTACAAGTTGCTCATAAACTACAATGACTGTACCAGGGAACAATGCCACTTCTTTTTTAATGAATCTTTTTTTCTGTATGAAATGCCTTCTGCCTCTATCCCCTGACTTTGGGACATGCACCTTTGGGGCCTTAGAGTTGCTCCATCTCTAGTGAAGTTTAGCACCTTTAGAGATGCCATACTGTAATGTTTGTAATGTAAAATGGTATAGTCATTTTGGACAACATTTTGGCAGTTTCTTAAAAAGTTAAACATACACACACACAAAGTTAAACATACATCTACCATATGATGCAGCAGTTAGTTCTACTCCTAGGACTGTACTTTAGAGTAAAAATGAAAATGTATCTCCATGTAAAGATTTTATGCACATGTTCAAAGCAGCATTATTCATGATTGCCAAAATTACAAATAATCCAAATGTTTCTCAACTGGAGAATGGGTAAACAAATTGTGGTACATTGATACAATGGAATACTTTCAGCAGTAAAAGGAAGTAAACTATTGATACATGTAACAACACGAATGACTCAATTATGCTGAGTTGAAAAGCTGGACAGAGTATGTACTAGATGATTCCGTTAATATAAAATTCTAGAAAATGTAAACTGATATAGAGTGGTAAAAATATGACAGCTTCAAGGATATTTTGAAGTAATATTGTCTCCCTTTCTTCAGATGACAGATGTAAGGGCTTAGATCTTGGAGGAGTCATGCGATCAGGATGGCAACTAGCTGAACAAGTCTCTGAATCTCCTAAGTCTCTCCTTGTTTAAGAACCTGTAAGAGGACAGTTAGGATACTCTAGCTCATTGTTTTGTGAGATTTAGAGAAGATTAGGTACATGTACAAATAAGGTATCACTACTGCTACATTTGGAAAGTAAGGGGCATAGTCTCATTCAGAGAAGATATGCCAGAGAATGATTTTTTTTTTAGACAACAGTTTTGTAATGTAACAGTGTTTCAATTTTATTTAAATTAAAAGTTTTCTTGGCATTTATTTTCTGATATCTTTCGGTTTGTAACTAGAGTCTATTCTAAGTTACAAGAGGTGAAGACTTAAACTTTTAATATCTTAAAAAAGCCACAAAGACATTCACCTGCTTGAGAAACTGAGGTCAGTGATTGTTAAACAACTTATACATAGCCGATGCACTAGGAAACTTGGAGCTTTAGTTTATGCTGTCTTCCACTTTTTTCCTCTTGAAAATATTTTGGAAGATTTTGCTTATATTTCTGTTTGAACTGTGGGCTGCTAGAGCATTTGTTGAATCAAAAGAGGAAACATGAAAGGGTTTTTTTCTGAACTTTCAAGTTGGGCAGAGACTCCTGTGTGGTTGCAGGGCTTCCTCTTCCTCCACCCTTTCTTTCTGTGCTGGGAGTGAGCTCCTTGGGGAAAGGCTCAGCTGAGAGGAAGTGGCAGAGAGGGAGCTGAACACATGATGCTTTTATGCCAAAACGGGAAGAGAGCCAGGTTTGCTAGAATTCCAAATGGAATTTTCCAAAATTTGAAGAGTGCATTGTGTTTCTGCTCACCATGAGTGGATATAAGTAAATAATTTTTTAGCAGAGTAATGAGATAGTGAAGGAATTATTTTGAGATTCTCATATTAAAGACGTCATCTCTGAGTATTTTGAACATTTAGAGACAAGATCTGCTGTTGCTTCCGTATGAACAGATTTAGGAGTAAAATTAGTATACAGCTGTGGTATGAATATATTGTAAAAGATGGCTAATTTAAAAATGAAAAACAGTAATTATAGAGATATGTGATGTTCTATAACTTTTAAGTACTCAAGCTTCAAACTATATTAAGTGGATGCTGTATGTGAATGTGGTAGGGAACCCAAGGGCATTGCTGTTTTGTTCTGTTTTGACCTTCTCATTTACAGATGTGGAAGCTGAGGTTCCAGAGACTGTGTGAATTGGGTAGGGTGACAAGGGAGGCAGGAGTAGAACCTTTTGCCTCCAGGTTGAGGATGATAACCTTTGCTTTAAATACTTAATTGTTAAGAATGGTTGTATTATTTTTATACTAGTTTAGCACAAACACACAAATTCATTGTCTTAGGGAAAATTGTTTTGCTAATAATGTTCCTTGTCACCTTGTTTATGCTCTGAATGCTTAATAAAGCCTCTTTTCCTGAAAAATAGAGCAATAAACCTGGTCTACATAGTCGGACATTGAACATTGTAAATAAGTGTAGTCTGAAATATTCTTGACTTATTAATTGGATTTTGGAAGAAGTTCCTTACGTGTGTGACTATGTCCAAAGTGCTAGTAATTAGGTGCTTCCAATCCAATAATAAAAGATACAGGAAACTGAAAAGTTACCTACTTTTCCCTCCCCTCCCTGTTTGCTTTCTCCTCTTGTGTAGGCTGTAGAACCTGGACTTCCCATTTATGGCACTCACCACACTTATAATTAACTATTTAATGTTGGTCTTTAATATGTATGTTTCAAGAGAGCTGAGACTAGCTTTTATTCACAGGTCTTCACTGGCTTCAAGTGCAGTGCCAAACCTATTCAGTAGGTACTCAATATTGGAGACCAAAAGACATGGAAAAATAGCTCAGAGAAACTGTGAAAAGCACAGTGTAACAGCCTGAGAGAATATCCAGGCTACCTTAGTTCCTTTATAAAGATTTGTTTTAACTCTTCTTTTGGAAAATGGTAATGATATATATGGATCTAGCAATGAACAGTTTATGAAGTGCTTTCTTAGACCTCTGTGCTTTTGTAATGCATATAATGGGTTGACAGGACATGGTCAAAATCCACTTTCCTGAACACCAGTTTTACCCAAGATTCTTCTCTTATCCAAACAAAACATGGGTTATGTGATAGAGTAATATATGAAATTGATATGCAGTTTTTAAGAGAAAGCTGACTATTTCAAAGAGGATCCTAAGATTTTTTTTTTAAGATTTTTATTTATTTATTTATTTATTTGACAGAGATAGACAGCCAGCGAGAGAGGGAACACAAGCAGGGGGAGTGGGAGAGGAAGAAGCAGGCTGCCAGCAGAGCAGGGAGCCTGATGCGGGGCTCGATCCCAGAACGCCAGGATCACGCCCTGAGCCAAAGGCAGACACCTAACGACTGCGCTACCCAGGCGCCCCGAGGATCCTAAGATTTTAATAAGTTTTAAGAATGCTCTGTGATCTGTTTCCCTCTGCTTTGGGGGCACTTTGATAGAAAAGTTGAGAATCATGGCCATTCATTTCATTTATTGCAGCCTTATTTAAAACATAGCAGTATCTTCATTTTCTGAAAAAGGTAAAGGAACTTGCTGGTGTCCTACAGCCAACGAATAGTCATCTATGGCTTATACATAAAGATTATTCTGCCAGCCAGCCCCTTAATCTAGTGTGACTTCTACTCTTGGATTTTCCCAAAAAGATACTTACGTTTCATTTAGCTTCTTTTGTAACATTAGTTAAATAATACTTTATTGATTGTGGAGAATTAGTGCATTTCCAAAAGTGACCAGTTTTACTTTCTAGAACATAGTCTCCCTTGTCAGTGGCAGGAATTTTAACCACCCTTCCACTCAGGCCTTTAGTATGTGCAGACAGGGAGTCTGAGACTTGAACAAAAACTTGGTATACAGGTGATCCCTAGGTAAAGTTAAGTAGGTGAAACTCTGCCTTTTCTGTTATCCTCTGCATACTTATACCTTTGTTATCTAACTAAAGGGGTTTTCCCCCCTAAAATAAGTGGTAATAATGAAGTTTTGGGTGGCCGAACAGATCTGAAAGTAAATCCTAGATCTATCACTTATTTTCTCTGTGACCTTAGACAAGTTACCTGTGTTTTTTTATTTTAAATGGAGTTATTAACCCCTTCTTTACAAACAGTAAGGACAAGTGTGCAATGCTTCTGTTACCAGACCTGGCAAGAAATACACACCTAACAAATGCTAGGCTCTGCTTCTTCCCTCTTTTCCCCCTCGTCCCCCTTTTTCCCTTTTTGAGTTAGCAGTAATTCTTTTTCTTTTTAAATTAGTTTCAGAGGTAGAATTTAGTGATTCATCAGTTGCATAAAACACCCAGTGCTCATTACATCAAGTACCCTCCTTAATGCCCATCACCCAGTTATCCCATTCCCCCACTCACATCCCCTCCAGCAGCCCTCTGTTTGTTTCCTAGAGTTAAGAGTCTCTTACGGTTTTCCTCCCTCTCAATTTTCATCTTATTTTATTTTTCCCTTCCCCTATGTTCATCTGTTTTACTACTGGGTATTTATCTAAAGGATACAAACATAGTGATATTTGAAGGGGCACATGCACCCTGATGTTTATAGCAGCAATGTCCACAATAGCCAAAATTTGGAGAGAGCCCAGATATCCATCAACAAATGAATGGATAAAGAAGATGTGTGATATATATGTATGTATGTATATACATACATACATAGATTTATATACACAATGGAATATTACTCAGCCATCAAAAAGAGTGAAATCTTACCATTTGCAGTGACATGGATAGAACTAGAGGGTATAATGCTATAAGCAAAATAAGTCAGAGAAAGATACCATATGATTTCACTCATATGGAATTTAAGAGTTAACAGTAATTCTTAATCCCAGCTGTATGGTCAAAATGGGAATAAAAATAGAAAATTCCTGTGACACTGTACCAGAGACTGTAATTTAATTTATTTGAACTGTAATTTAATTTATTTGAAACTTGGCTGTGAGTGGTGGGCAAGGGGTGGATGGAAAAGAACAATTAGAAATTACCTCTTGGGAGATCCAGTGCCACTCCTCCTTGCCAACGTCTGTCTTTATCTGAGCATGAAGGAATCAAGTAGCATAAGGACTATGCTATGCATTCCCTTCTATTCTTCCTTCCCTCTCAAAGCATGCTCTGCCTTTATCATTCCCTGAGGTTTTCCCAAGTCCAGGTCAGAAAAGGAAGCTGTTTTGGGGCGGTCAGGGCAAGGGTGAGGCTAATGAGCAGCATTCCATGTTGCTGGAGCTCTTCCCAAATTCTCAAGTCATTTCTTTTCCATAATTTTCTTCCATGAAGGAACCCTCCTTCTCACATGATAAGAGCCTTGTTGACAGGGAGGACAAAGGAATGGTGACCAAGGGGCTGGGCCTTTGGTTCTTTTTAGACTCCTGAGCACACTAGCACCCATTTATTCATACTTTCTTCTCTCTGTATAATTCCCTACATTATTTTGGAGTTCAAAAATGTAGGATTAGCAAGTATTGTTTGTCCTGAACAGTCTAGAAATTGAGTTGTTATATAAAGTTTGAAGAGACCTCATCAGATTTTGACATAGTGGTTCAGAGAAGATGGTTTCTTGAGAACATATGCCAGATATTTGGGTGCATACTTCTATAGTAGGCCTGACCTGATCTGGACAGGTTGATCTGTGTAAAATACAAAATACTCTGGCATGTGATTAGAATTCTCAGGACTTTTCTTGATTTCTTCCCTTTTTTGGTGGGGGGGACAGTTATTCTATGATTTAATAACATTCTACTGAAAGTAAGGTGGTAGTTACTCTCAGTGGAATGCTATTAGGCTACAGATGTGAAGGTGCATAGACATCACCTGATGTGAGTAGCTGTGGATGCCCACCCTCTACAAGTAGGGAGAGCAGTATAATGCAGAGATTCTTTAGGTTTACTTCCAGAGAGATCTTGTTAGACATACAGATTTTGATTGATTTTTTTTTCTGCTTTCATGAGGAATTTAGGAAATGGGCTTAGAAGTTCTAAAGTGATTACTTTGATAACATATCACATATTGAGATTCTTTAAGTAACCTATATGGTAAATGTACTTTGGAAACTAACTTAATACTGAGTATGTGTGGATACAGCAAGATGATATAGAGAAGCCTTGAACTTATATTTTGAATGAGATGGGAAAAATAATAGTGCGTGGAAGTGGACTAATGGGGTTAAGGGTTTCTTAGGGTCAGAGAAGAATAGATGTTAAGACATGGATATCCAGATTCTTATGCTGACCAGATAAGTGTTTATATTATATTGATAGTATGGGAAGAGTGGGTTGAATTGGTGCGACTGGAATATATGGGTTTGATGTGTAGAATAATAGGTATGAGGATCTGAAAGGTGGTTAGGGGTCAGATGGTGAAGGGCCTTGGATGTTCCCATGAGAAGCTTGGGAAAGACAAGTGTTGTCTTACTGGAAAATTAGGTTTATCCAAAGGAGAATGTTCAGGATGATATGGGTTAAGGAAAACCATTTCTTATGAAGAGTAGCTAACTATATTTTCTTTATAGAAAAGAGAAAACCAAAAAGAGATTAAGCAATGACCTTCAAATAAAAGTGGGATTAGGCTGGGGTCTGTGGTTAAGGATAGTAGAGAGGCACATGTTAGAAAGAACTTTCTACCTCGTAAGAATGGTCCTACCATAGAGTATAGCTCTTTAGTTTTCTAATCATGTTCTCTGGAACCCCAGCATCCAAGGAGGTACTTTAAAAGCCACTGTGGGGGAAGGATACATGACAGGTTGGGCTCTGGGTCCTTGTAATGCTTTGGGGAACAGTTATTTCACATCTGTTGGGGTTCAGCTTTTGAAGGAGAGAGAGTTCTGCTTTAAAAAAAAAATGACTGGAAGAGGCTGAAGTGTGAGTCTCCTTAGTCTTTTATCTTAACTCTTGATTTTAAGGTATTCTAGCTGAACCAGGTAGAACACCTTTGTGTTGGTTAAAGAAGGAATTCCTGTTTTGTTTGTGAGATTGATTAAAATCTATAGGTTTCCTATAAGATTTTGTAAGCAGTGAAGCAGAATATTGCAAAAGTTCAGTTGTTTAGGATGCAGGATACAATTTCATATGTTATTAATGACAATTAGATTTTTCTGACCAATCCACAAAAATGTCTATTAAAAATACTGATTTTAATTCATAAAATAGCAGTGTAGTGATTAATAGAAAACATTAGTGCTATGGTAGTAAAAATGAAATAAAACAAAAAAAATTGGAGTGAAAAGTTCCTTTTTATTAAACTTGGATTATGCTGCTAAAAGCAAACACTTAAAGGATGATGAAGTTGTAGAAATTCTAAAGGGAATTTTTAAGTACTTTCACGGACTTTATAGGTTTGAAATACTGGCTCTTCAGTCTTGCTAAGTTAAGAGTAAGGGCTTTTCAAATGTCCATGGACTGATGTATTTCTTTACTAGGGCTGTCGTAACAAAATAGCATAGGCTGGATGGTTTAAACAACAGAAATTTATTTTCTCACAGTCTGGAGGCTGGAAGTCCAAGATTAAGGTGCTGGCAGGGTTGGCTTCTCTTGAGGGCTCTCTCCTTGACTGGCGGATGGCTGTCTTCTTGCTGTGACCTTCCATGGCCTTTTCTGTGTTCTGAGCATTCTTGGTATCTCCTTTTCTTATAAGGACACCAGTTGTATTGGATTAGAGCTCTACCCTTATGACTTCATTTAACCTTAATTACCTCTTTAAAGACCCTGTCTTCAACTAAATCACACTGGGGATGCTTCAGCCTATGTGTTTTGGGGGCACACATTTTAGCCTATAACAACTGATGAGTAGATAAATTGTGGTATTTCCATACTATGGAATATTAGTAATGAGAAACAAAACATGCACATATGTAACAACATGGATAAATCTCAAAAACATTAAAGGAAGTCAAACACATTGATTCTATTAATATGAAGTTGTGGAAGGGGCAAACAAAACTATAGTACAGAAAGCAGATTAAGGGGCACCTGGGTGGCAGGGTTGATTAAGTGACCGACTCTTGGTTCTGGCTCAGGACGTGATCTTGAGTTTGTGAGATGGAGCCCCACGTTGGCTCTGTGCTCAGTGTAGAGTCTGCTTGAGATTCTCTCTCCCTCTAAAATAAAATAAATAAATCTTTTCTTAAAAAAGCAGATTAAGTAGGAAGATCAATTGTTCTGTATGATGTAACACAGTGGTGACATGACTATATATGATTACCAAAATTGGTCAAACTGTACATTTACAGGGGATGAGTTTTATTGAATGTAAATAATACCTCAACTTAAAGAAAGAATAAATGCCTTAGAACCAGTGTGGACCTGGATTCAGTCCCAGTTCTGTGTAGCTGAACAACCTGGAGCCAGTCATCCTTTCTGGCCCTCAGTTTACCCATCTGAAAATGTATATTATGATAGCTGTTTGTGTTACTTTTTAGGCTTGCAAATTGAATAGAAAGATTTTTCTGAGAAAAATGGATGAGTCAAAGTGAGAAGGGTAGGAAGAAGAGATTTTAAAACATCCAAATACTTTATGTGAATATAACAGTGGAAAATGTATCCCGTCCTTTCAAGCATAATTTTTACCTAAGTTCATATTGTTTGTGGAAAAATTGATCACTTTTCAATTATAATTTGCTAGATTTGGGACTCATTGGGCTAAAAGTGTCTTCCCTGCCATTATAAAGACAAAGAGGAGGAGCATTTATGGGACAAACTCCATCACTCCTGCTCTTTGGGAATTATCTAATTAGGGAAAGAAGGGGGTATTTTTGTACAAATTTTAAGATCTTACCCCATCTTAGGTGGAATTTTTTAAAAGATCCCTCCCTCCTTCCCTTTCTTTCAGAGAGAGAGAGCACAAGCAGAGGGAGGGGTGGAGGGAGAGGGAGAGAGCATCTCAAGTGGACTCTGTGCTGAGTGCAGAGCCCAACTCAGGGCTTGATCTCACGACCCTGAGATCTGACCTGAGCTGAAACCAAGAGTCAGACGCTTAACTGACTGAGTCACTCAGGCGCCCCTTGGGTGGGATTTTTTTATTTTTTGTATGACTTAGATGGAAGCTGAAAGGGACCATTAGATGTTTCAATAGAATTTAATTTTGTATACTGAAATGATATTCAAAACATAAGTTTACAAGGGTTTTTTTGTTTTTTGTTTTTTTAAGAGAGAGAGAGGTGAGGGGAAGGGCAGAGGGAGAGATAATCTTAAGCAGGCTCCACATCCCGTGTGGAGCCCAATGTGGGACTTGATCCTACAACCCTAAGATCATGACCTGAGCTGAAATCAAGAGTCAGACACTTAATTGACTGTGCCAGCCAGGTGCCCCAAGTTTACAAGGGGTTTTTAAGAAACTGATTTTATTACAAGGAAAGTAATTAACAATTTGTTCCTAGAGTTGACTTCTAACCGTCTTGACAGATATTTCCAGGCCAGTTAGTAAAATGTTGTACTAAGGTCTTTATATCTTGTTCATTTGTTTTACATCAGTACAGGATCCCAGGGACTCTGCTTAAGTTCCTGAAATGGTGCATGCTACTTTGATACACAATAGAATAGAGATCTTTCTCTGCCCTGCTTCCCTTTCCCTCTCTCTCCTCTCTCTCTCTCCCTCTCTCTCTCTCTCTCTCTCTCTCTCATTTTTGAGCCTCTGTGGTGGAATCTGTTTATGTTGTTACTCTGCTTAGAGAAACTTCAGCATATTTGGGTGAATCCATGTGGCTGAAGAATTAGTTTAGATTTTAAAATCAGATCATAACACGCTCTTGGGGAATCATATGGATGAATGCAGCCATTTAAGACTCAGTGCAGGCCAAGTCATAAAGAGTAACAGATGATCCATTTTATTTTGTTGCCTCATATGCCTAATAAACCATAACATTTACATGAAAGTATCATTCACAACGTACTAGTCACTGATCACATAAGCTTATTTTTAGAATAACTCTGGCATATCCCATTGTAAAATACATGTACCTTTTCATATTTATTGTGATGGATGAAAAATCTTTAATGTTTTCAATTTTAAATTATGCAGATTTAAGATTTAAAGACTATAAAAATGTTAGCATTATGGATTTTCTACATTAGTCTTATAACCTTTTATCTTAGTGAAACAATCTAAAATGTTTGTGTTTTGTTTTTTATTGAACTATAACATACGTACCAAATAATGCACAAATTATAAATATATAAGTTAATGTATTATTACAAGTTGAACACACCCATATAACCAGTACCTAGATCAAGACCAAAACATTAGCAACACCCCAGAACTCCCGCTTAGTCTGCCTTCTGGTTAATACCCCTAGCCAAGGGTAACCATTACCATGACTTCTAAAAATTAAATGTAACTTTTTATGAGTTCTAAAAGTAATACATATGAAATGGTAAAAAGAATTTTATCTGTAATGATGATGATGGTTGACAAATAACAAAGTTATTGGAGAAACTATTTAAGACTTTGAAAGTATATCATACCGTCTTACATCTGGTATAAAACTGTACTAGCATAAGACGTATTATGCAGATGGTATTAGTCATATTTACTCCCCCTTTTTTAATGTGGGATCGTTTTGTGTCAATCCATGTAAGTTTATGTGTCTGATATTCTTGTTTAAAAGTCATATTTGTTCTCAAGGGAAAGCACTATTTTTGTGCTCCCAAATTTCTCTCCGTGATGTTCATTTCATTACCTTTCCCTTAGGGAAGAGGTTGACTCTAATTAGTCTATTTGCAAGTGGCCTTCATATGAGCAAATTTTTAATCACCAACAGAGGTGGCATATATTCCAAAGGCCATCAAGGCATGTGTTACTCCTTCCCTAGATTACACACTCAGCTAACAAACCTGTATTTGTTGAATACCAGCTTGGTACAGAGCATTCTACCAAGTGCATGAGAGGATATTAAAAGGAATACAAGATATTGACCTTGCCCTCTAGGAATTTAATAGTACAGTGAGGTGGTTGCAAGTGTGAACTCTGGAGCTGGAGTGCTTAGATTCATATTCCAAGTCCTCCACTTCCTTGCTGTAAGATTTTAGGCAAGTTACTTAATTCTGTGTCCCATTTTCTTCATCTATAAGAAGAGGCTAATAAGAATTCTTATGTCATAAAGTTATCAGTTGTATTAAATGGCATTAATACATGTAAAGCATTTGAACTATTCTGGTACATAGCAAGTACTCATTAAGTGGTAGCTGCTATAATAATAACCACCATAGGGATCATAGATAAAATACTGAAATTAGAACCAGGGTAGCACATAATTAAATTCCACAATGAATGATGAAAGCACACTGAAGCATCTCACATCACCACTTTAAATTGGCTACCTATCCCATATGTTGTCTTGCCCCCATATCCGTCACCAGGCCAATGTGAGCCAGTTTACTGTTTGTGATTAGAAATGGAAAAAGAAAAAAAAAATCCATAAAAATCATGAATTATTTAAGGAAGCTTTGACTAAAACTCCCAAGTATGTCTTTTGCAAGTCTTACCCACTCCCCAACTCAGGATGCTCCACCTCACCCCAGGACTGGATCTATTCACTTCATGTTCTCTATTACCTGAAAATTTGGCAGTTGAAGACTCGAGTGAACAGCATTCTCATTTATCTTTTAGGGGTGTTAAGGTCTGATGAGTCATTTGTACCTTAGTATTGTAATCAGATTCTTTTTCATTGAGCATCTGGCCAGAAATCAGATATAATGAAAGAATGGGAATTTGTTGTTTGGGAGAGAAATGAGTAATTTTGAAATACAGAATGTTTTATTTCCTCTCTAAATAAAGGTTTGCAGTGGGGGGTGTTGGGCAGTATGACATCATTGGGCATGGGAATGGGGGAAGGGACAAAGAAATAATGGTATGATATCAAAACATACTTAATCTCTCTCTTTTTTAAAGGATTTTATTTATTTATTTGAGAGAGAGAGCGCACGAGAGACAGAGAGGGGAGAAAGCTCAAGCAGGGGTAGGGGCAGAGGGAGAGAATCCAAGCAAACCCAGTGCTGAGAGTAGAGCCCAACATGGGGCTCGACCCCACAACCCCAAGATTATGACGTGAGCTGAAATCAAGAATTGAATGCTCAGCTGACTGAGCCACCCAAATGCCCCCATACTTAATCTCTTTTTAAGTGTTGTCTATTAGTATTAACTCACCCATGTTATTATAAATGAAGTAGGCTTTTTGGGGGCCAAACTAGGAAACTAACTACCATTTATTATACATTCTGTGGGGAGATGAATTCCATGTTCTACATAATGAAAAGTATTAAAGTTCCTTAATTTTTTTTTTTTTGGTAATATGTTCCTTTTGTAACTGATGTAAGCGGTACTGCTATGTAAATTCAGAAGAGATTGTGTTTTTTAATTTTTAAATTTTTTAAAGATTTTATTTATTTGACACAGAGAAAGAACACAGCAGGGGGAGTGGCAGGCAGAGGGAGAGGGAGACGCAGGCTCTCAGCTGAGCAGGGAGCCCAATGTGGGGCTCGATCCTATTACCCTGGGATCATGACCTGAGCTGAAGGCAGACGCTTAACTGACTGAGCCACCCAGGTGCCCCAAGATTGTGTGTTTTTAAGTTGAGAGTTATAGTGGTGGAAGGAGTTAGGGAGAAAGTAGGGCTTGAACTGGAAAATCCTTTTTACTATTTATGTCATGGGAAAGTGAAGAGGCCAAATGTGTGTAGGTGAGGGTATGATGTCTGAAGAAAAGAGGGAACTGGCAGAAGATGAGATTGGCCACCTGGTATTTCAACTTTCTAGCTGAAAAAGTCTGAATTCTTTTTCTAGGAGAGAAATAGTTTTCTTACTACCTTATACTGTATATGTCACCACAAATTATCTTTGTTTTTTGTTTTGATTTGTGTTAAGCTAATATTATAACATGTCATGCCTTAAAAAATGAATTAAAGTTCTCATTTATTTGATAGACCTCGAGTTTTCAAATTTGAAAAACTTTCTACTTTGAAAGTTATTTTAGATGACAGGATCTCCTAGCAATTTATGTATGATACCAGTCTAGCTCTATTAAATGTTGTAATAATGTGTTCTGTGGGCCTTGAGTTTTGAAAGGGAAGAAAATCTTCAAAGCATTCTCTTTTTCAACCTGACCTGGATGTACCTAGTACCTTAATCCCTTTCTACTTTTTCAATTCACATCTCAGGTGAAAAGATGTTGTTTTCTCCCTATCTGTGCTACTGCATGGAAAGTAAATGGGGAGATCATGAGAAGCTTCACTGAAATTTTCACACAAACATATTCTGTAAAACCAGAGTTAATTGTGTGTAGAATTTCTATGTGGTTTTCAGGGGACTCTATTTATAAGGTGTGTGTGTGTGTGTGTGTGTGTGTGTGTGTGTAGGTGTGTGTGTGTGCGTGTGTGTGAGGAAATTTAGAATGACCACCACATGCTACAGTTTTTAACTTAGAATGAATGAATTTTCTTTAAAGTGATGTCTGATGGTAATTTATAGCACAAATGAAGATTTATAAATCAGAAAAAAATTTTTTGAAGAACTCTATTTATCTATATCTGATATAGATAATGGACCACAGTATAAATCCTTATAAAACTGTGTAACTTAAGCACCCATTGTATCTTTTCCAGTGGCTGCCATATCCAGGTGAATTTCTCTTTGTGAGTGTGTTTTAACTTGTGCTTCATAAAGGTTTTTTTTTTTTAATATAATATCTCTGCCGTCAGGTTGAACAGTATCTCCAGATTAATTAATACTGAAAATACTTAGAAAAGGTTTATATGAATATTTTTTTACTTCTAAATTCACCATTTTGATACAGATACCCATGGTTTTCTTCTGTGTTTACATGCAGCCAGGAGCTATGGGCGGAGACGAGGTAAATTTTTTTTTAATGAGATCTTTTGCTTGCCAAATTGTGAGTAAATATGAGTGTGTGCGTGTTTATACCCGTGTGTGTGTAAAACAATAATTATTGTATGGTATGATGTTCTAGCTTATTTTAGCAAAATAATTCTCATCACTTCGTTATAGTTATTTTTTGTTGTTAGTTGGTAGTTTGTTCTTTTAATCCTAATGTAGACATAGCCAAGACTATTTCTACCTGGAAATTTTTGTTACATGGTTTATTATGAATAATCTTGAGAGAATAAAGGCCAAGCATACATATGTTTTTGTCCTTTATTTGCAGTGTTCTTTTCATACTACTTAGAAGGCAAAAGTTAGGTTTTAGAGGGCAATTCTTGGTTTTAGTAGGTTGACTGGTGAATTCTTCTGTGTTATATCCAGAGGCAGATTTACCTTGAAGATAAAGAAGCCTAAGTTTCAGGGACCCTCACTTTCAAGGGGATCCCCTCCAAGTTCTTAACCTTATCTTTGTGTTCTTTTTCTTGAAGTGGATCCCCAACTTATATAGGCTCTAAGCCCCATAAAACTTGCATCCTCTCCTGATCACACCCAAACAAAATAATGTTGCTTTTATTTGTGTAATGCTGTTACCTTTCTAAAGCATTTCCATATCTGTAATTCATTCAAATAGCTTTATGAAGTAAGTAAGCTAAGCCTAACGTAGTGTTTCAACGGAGTATGAGACTTAGGGTCAAAGACCTAGGTTGTCATCACTGCCTTATTACTTCTGTCTGGTATCATCATCTGTAAATTATGAGGTAATAAAACCAATCTTGTCCAACTTTGAGCGTTAGTGAAGTTATAGTGTAAAAAACGGGAGAGGAAAACCTATTCATGTACACTAAAAGCATTCCACAAATGTAAGTTGCTTTGAAAGGACTCACTTTCATTTCTTTTTTTTTAAGATTCTATTTTTATTTATATTTATTTGAGAGAGAGTGGGGGAAGGGGGAGAGGGGAAAGGAGAGAGGGATAAGCAGACGCTGTGCTGAGCGCAGAGCCTGACGTGGGGCTCGATCTGACAATCCTGTGACCATGACCTGAGCCAAAACCAAGGGTTGGACACTTAACCAACTGAGCCACCCAGGTGCCCCAAATTCATAGTATTTTATTATTTATTCCACAGTAAATATTTGTTGAGGGGATGAAAATTGGCAGAACCTAATATGTATTCGAGTTACTACTCAAAACGTCTTTCATAGTGGAATCATATAGTCAGTTTTGTTTTCAAATCATGGTGAAGAAAAACATTTGTGTAGTTTATTATTTTTTAGCTATGGAAATAAATGCCATTTAATATTTTTAACCTTATTGTTTTTAAATTGAAAGTATAGACAATAATATTACTGGAAACCATTTTGTACTATACATATAATTTTTCATGTTGCTAGAAAATTGATCGCTCTTGGGAAGGAGTAAGGAAAGGACAATTTTACACAGAAAATAGACATCGTCTGGAAGGTAGATAGCAGGGACTAGCCTCTCCCCTTCTTACACACTGATTAGTTACCACATCTTGTTGAAATTTTTTCCCTAGTGTCTTGGGCCTCATCCTTCCCTTTTCATTTCTATTGTTTTTCACTTCTGTTGTTTCTTTCTTTCTGAAACACCACTTAGACCATGTTGTCCTCCTCCCCATCATCTGGCTCTCCCTGTTTTACCAGCCTCATCATCTTCATTTTCCCCATCTCACCTTCCCCTACTAGTCTCTGTACTTTTCCCACAGTCTGGCTGTTGAATGTACTGTCCTCCCTTCCTTTCATTTACTTATCTAAGGCCTATCCTTAGTTCATGCATTTAAGCCAAATTTAAGCTTTATCTCTCCCATGAAGCCTTGCCCAGTGGC
The DNA here is from genome assembly GCF_024610735.1 of Ursus americanus. NCBI lineage: Eukaryota > Metazoa > Chordata > Mammalia > Carnivora > Ursidae > Ursus > Ursus americanus. Next base: position 34,070,193 of record NC_142132.1, read on the forward strand.
CTTGCAGGCAGTGTTTTCCTCTGCTTCTACTGCCTTACTTTTCTCTTGTTTTTTCTGTATGCTCTGATTCTTCAACTGGAGATAAGTTCTTTGAAGACAGCTGTATCTTGTGCCTAACACTGTGACCTACATACAATTAGCACTTATTAAATGTTTATTGATGAGGATTGTTTTTGAAGTAACATCCTACATCTATGCAGACCAGAGTTTGGCATCATATTTTTAAAAATTATTTTATTTTTACAAATCATAGTATATTAAGTACCAGACATCAAGAATATTAAGATCACCTATAATTTCTGAGTGCCTGAAAAAATTACTCTTCCTGTTTCGATGTTACCTTCCCCATATCTATTTGTAAAGCTTGACTTAATTGTTTTCACAAACATGGTCATCTTTGCATCAAGTGTTAAGCTAAACACGGCCTAGAATGACTTGGTCCCTGCTGTCTGTAAGTCTGCAGTTCGATAATTGTAGATGAAGAAGATAATAATGAGAGGGTGTGTGTGTGTGAGAGAGAGAGAGAGGGAGAGAGAGAGACAGACAGCGAGAACATTAAAAGACGGAAGGCTGACTTTTTGTAATGAGAAAAGAACAAATAGAAAAATTTTCTTCCATTTTATTTAGTCTTCTATTCCCAAAGCTGAAAAAGAAGTCATCTTCCTTAAATGTGGTGACATAGCATGTGAAATGGGGCAGGAATACCTCATACCTACTCTCATTTCCTAAAGCATACTGATCTGGGCCACTGCTACATAGTATAAATTTGGTGAGCTGGCAGATTTCCTCATGCTCATTTATTTGTGTAATCAGGGATTATATTATTGCTCGACTTCTTTCCTCCAAACAGAGCTTAGACTTTCCCAAAAAAGCATGAAACATCAGCTTGGCTGGAATTTAAATAAAAAATTAAAAAACTGAACTTGCTGATGTATGTTACATTATTATTAAGAATTACCTGTAACTCATATTCTATACATTACATATACATGTTGGTAAATATTTTAGGAATAGAAAGCAAAGGAACTTACCCATGACAGTTTTGAGATCTGTCAGTAAGTATTAGGCCAGTGGAATCTTTCACCTCTCCTGATAAACCTGGCAAAGCTTCCTGGAACAGGTAGAATTTCAGGAACTATTTGGATAATGGAAGAGGAGTGGGAAGGAGGCCTCTCCAGGTGTATGATTCAACTTAAAAGAAAACTTCAAGGTGAGATTGGCATGACCAGATACTTGGAGCGTATGTCCCTGAGTATATGCATTGGGGGCCAGCTGGAGAGGAGAAATTTGCAATGAAATGGTCTGTGTTGCCCTGATGAATAGTTTTTGAAACAAAAGGGAAGACTCCTAGACAGAGATATATCAGGCTTTCGAAAGAGGGTTTCATGATCAAGTGACAAAAACAGGAGAGAACCTGGACATCAGCTGAAGGCTTAGCTGGGGGTACAAGTATTGAAGGGTAGACCTTGGCAAACCAAGCACTTTTAGTAGTGTAGTTGAAACCATAGTAGGGAAGCAGAATTAGATGTGTAAGAATAGAACTTGAAAATGAGTGATTGTATATAAAGTTTTTAAATATCCAAGTATATTTCCTATTATACCCACTTTTATTTTAAAGATGTGTTCCTTTAGAGAAATGTTAATTTCTCTTCCCGTATTCCCTTATGGAATAGAAATGACTCCAAATAATTTTAACATTTTCTTTCTGGAGTATTTTGACTTTCACAAGCTTTGATATGTGCCTTCCTGTATAACTGCAGACCCTGTTAGAAACTAGTCTAAAAGGTAGTGTCATACAAGAACTTCGCCTACATATTTCACACCTGATTAAAATATATGTTTTATTTTTCATTTCATATGAGCTCTTAAGGTCTCTTGGAGACTTCTATTCATAAGTAGGCATATTTAGCTGTGCCAGTGCTCTTGATGTTTAACGGAATTGCTTAAAAAGCAGCAAGGAAAATATAAAAGATCTTTTTAAACAATGTAAATAAGCAAATACAAAGAATGATCGGTTACTTTACTATTGGAGTTACTGTTGAATTGGAGTTACACTTGTAAAATATACTTCTGTGTATATTTAATCCATAAAAGTCTGTTGACATGATATGAGGTATTAAGCTTAGTTAATAACAAAGGTTCAAAAAATCCAATGAAACAAACTTCTGTGCCAAATTGAAGTTGGGTCTTTGTGCCAAAAGCCTTCCCAAGGGAGGGGAGATCACCCATATCAGTGAGACCATGGTACAAACATGCCATTCTGCTAATTCAAACCCAGTTACATGAGCTTTCTTCTCTCAAGGAATGGTTGGTCCCTCGGTGAAACATGGACAGCTGAAGAAATTTCCAACTGTTCATGGTTATAATATCTGAAATGTTACTCCTTATAGTAATATGGAAATTTGAGCACAGAAAATGGTAGGGGAATAAAATAACAGTTTTTCCTTTTTGCAGGAAGTTGGTCTGGGAGTGTCTTAAACAATGATGGAGGAGTTCTAGGCTGTCCTCCCTGATTTCATTCATTAAGAGTTTGTGTGCTTACTATCAGATCAGATGCTGTGCCAGACTCTAGATGTGTTCTGTCTCCCTATAGAGTGTTTATTCTAGTAGGAGAGAGACAATAAGTGAAACATTTCCATACTCAATAATTGTGAAAAGTAGTAGGCAAGAAAAATGTGAGGTTCCCTCTAACCTGGGATGGTTTTCTCTGAAAAGATATTATTTAAACTGAAACCCAAAGGATGGCAAGACAAGTATCTTTAAAGAAAAATTTTTATTGTGGAAATTTTCAAACATACACAAAAATAGAATAGTTTATTGAACTATCTACCCATCAGTTAGCTTCATTTTTGCCAATCTTGTTTCATATGTTCCCTCTTTTTCCCCCCTTAGAATGTCTTAAAGGAAATTCCAGACATTATAAGACAGCTATTTTAAGGGGCTTGAGGCAAAATACTGATAGATGCGACAACATTGATAAACTTTGAAAACATTATACTAAGTGAAAGAAGGCAATTACAAAAGATTGCGTATTATATTATTCCACTTTTATGAAATGTCCTTTCTGTTGACACAGAAAATAGACTAGTGTTTGCCTAGGCCTGAGAGAGTTCAAGGAAAATGGGGAGTGGCTGCTAATGGGTTAAATGGATGAATTGTATGATAGGTGAATTATATCTTCATAAAGCTTTTATTTAAAAAGTGGGGGGGGGGTAGGTGAGGCCTGAAAGGGCTTTGTGTATTTGAGGAAGTAGAGACCAGAATGACTGAGCTTGATAGGAGAAAGAGGAGGGTATATTAAGATGAAGCTGGAGGAAGGAAGGAAATATGATCTTGCTGTGCTTTAGCTCCCGGTAAGGATTTTGAGTGTGGTCCAAGTACAAGAGGAAATCTATGAATGTTTTAAAGCAGGGTCAAATGATCAGATATATGTTTTTAAAAGAACACTGTGGCTCCTACTGTTTAAAGGGAAGTGAGAAGAGAAGTGGGTTGTCTAGTTCAGAAAGAAGGTAGTAGTAATCCAGGCAAGAGATGATGGTGTTTTAAAATAGAGTGATGGCAATAGAATTGGAAAGAAATGAACAAATGGAAAATATCTTCTAGAGGGTAGAATGAACCTTTGTTAATGGCATTAAACTGAAGGATTGAATGTGGGAAGTAAATAAGGAAGACTCAAAAATGATGTTCAGCTTCTAGCTTGAGCAATTGGGTGAATTGCGATGCCACGTATTGAAATGGGACTGGGAGAGAATATGTTCAAGGTGGATGTCAAGAGTTCATTTAAAAACACATTAAGTTTGTGATGCCTAAGAGATACCTACATAATAATGCCAAGTAAGATGCACTTTAATATTTGTATATTAAAGTTTTATGAAAGATTTTTGTGTAATAAGAGGAATTCTGCTCCCAGAGACTTGAAAACCATTCATCTAGTTCAAATCTCTCATTACGTAAATGAGACTCAGATGTGTGAAATGTTTTGTCCAAGGTTACAGAGTAAAGCTGGAACCTGACTGTCAGGCAATTTTTTTTTCCTTAGGGGAGTCATGCCTCATAATCCATTTAAAAAAAAAAAAAAAGCAAAACTCCTGAAGTGACTAATTTCTGAGCTACTTACAAAAACTAAGATGAAAATGGTCAGGCTTGGAATGGAATTACTGGGCTAGAAGTATGCTGGAGCTGCTGGATTGACCACAGAGGCTTTGGTGGGAGCTTAGAGGTGAGGCCTGGGCTGCTTTGGCAACCCATCATGGCCAGTGGCTTTTGTTTCCCCATCATAAGCTGCAGGAAAGGGAGCCTCCTAAGTAAGCAAGAGTTTTGGACAAGCCTTCCTGCTTAACTAGTGCTTTGTGGGTTTCTTATTTTGTACTTTTCCTACAAGGCTCCTACCTCTTCCAGAGCATTCAACATAGTTTTAAGTTACCTCTACATTCAGAGATTATTTGTTCAATTACATTCTGGTTATTAATTGAAAATAAATATCATAAACCAGACCATTGGTGGAAGGGAAAGCCAAATGGCCAAATGGCAGCTGTTGGGAAGTATTCTCCTTCTCTTGAAATACTCAATAAGAATATTATACAAGGAAGTATCAGATTCTAAAGCAGACTAATATGCTAGGTACATAAGAATATAATTTTGGGGAAGTAACATGGCTTACTTAAAACGTTTTGGTCTTGGGTGATGTTGTTATTAAAGAAAAGTAGTGTGTCAGAGAGATGCTAGCTTGTAAAGTAGGGCCTCTCATGGGACACAATTTGGGTGTAGCCTCTTAAAGTTTCAGTTTCTAGTAACACATATGTGAGAACTAAAACTTTACCAGTCTTCCCAGGGATGGTTTGTCTTGGGGGGAATGGATTTATGCCAACCAAATGAATGCACGAATACTAACCTCATGAGGAACCCTGGACAAACCAGAATACCAATGTTTTAACTTACAGAGATGAATGTAACAGAAGACAATTTTAGTGGCTGATTTGTCTACTAGTTTAGGAGTCACAGTGGTACCTCTTCCCAGTAGCAAGGTACTAAAGTAATTAATAGAACAGTCCTTCAGGAGCTTATAATTAGAGCATGGGGAAATAGATGGTTTTCAGGCTATGGAAACATCAAACGAACCATTCTCTCCACAGAGGAGTAGTCTTACCCGTATGATAAAACCCTCCTAACTTCTTTTGGTCTACAATTCTGTCTTTTAAATGCTTCCTACAGACTAACTTTTTGTCCATCAGCACTTAGGCAGTCATATTACAGTACGGTTGACTAGATTATAGATTTTACATTCTGTTCTGAGGATATACTTTCTTTAACTTGACTGAACTTGGATGTTTCCCAACACTCCATACACCTCACACAATATCACTTTCAGTGGATGCCTGCTCTACAGACAGTTAACCTCCATTTTAGTTGCTTTTAAACTTGAGCATAGGGATCACTGGGGAACTTTGTTAAAAGTGCAGACTTTCAAATTTGAACGCCATGCATTCAGATTAAGTAGATCTGGGGATTGGACTCTGAGACCTATAGTCTTCGTTCTTATCCACAGAGAAATGTCATATATGTTTGGATTGTTCACAGTTTCATTTCCAAGGGCAACTTTATCACTAAAGTCCATGGTACTCTAAATATTAATAATCAGAGGTTTGGTTTTAAAACCTTGGCAAGTTTCTTAAGTACCCATAAACAATTTTTAAAACAGTCCCAATTTTTACATTTAACTCTTGCTTTTCTTTTCTTTGCCAAAATATTCTGGGAAGCTGTGGTTATGTCGGCCATGCACAAAGGCAGTTCTCTTTGTTCCGAAATGTCTTGAATATCTACTACTTCTCCTTCTTCACAGCTCTTGTTCAAAATTTCCTTGTTTCTCATTTGGACGGTCCCAGATTTCTTCAGACTCTCACCCCATCCCCTCTTTCCCTGGGTACAAATTGCTGGTGAAGGTCATGGTAGCTTTTGTAGGGTGTGGGGTGGAGGGAATCACATGGTCATAGGCATCTCAGAAAAGTCATTCTGACAGGATGGAAGATGAATTAGATAGGAGTATCAGTCTCCAGGAAGTGAGTGAAGTTTTTTTTTTTTAAACTAGTATTAGAAGGAAATATTAAACTTGGGAAATGGGGAAATTTCTTATTGCTTTTGTAGTATAGAGTATGGAATATGTTTGAGCAAATAGAAGCAATAGAAAAGGCCTCAATTTCCTAGGATGTGGTTCCATCTCTTGCCATTCTCACACGTGGGTGCCAGCATATACTTGCAGCCGCATGTCTTTGCATGTACTGTTATCCTTTTCTGGATGCTGCCTCACTTTTAATATTTATTGAATACCTTTTATGTGCCCTCATTAGGACATGAAGATACAGTGGTGAACAAGATTAAATTGGTCCCTGTCCTAATAGAGCTTACAATTTAATGGGGCTGGGGAATGAGATACCAAATTAAAACCCACATGATAGTATAATGGTAATTGGGAAAAGTGTTAGGAGACGTGCTATGAGTGGATAGAAACGGGAACCTAACCTGATCTAGAAGTTCAGGAAAGTTCCACTTGAGGAAATGACTTTTCAACTGAGACCTGAAGGATTAGTGGGAATTAACTAGAAAACTGGGGAGTTGGGAAGAGACTATTTATTTGGGGGAAGGGGGTAACACCTTGTCCTTAGTGCCAAGGCAAGGAGGAATTAGGAAATTCAGAGGAGGTCTGAATGATAGGAGGTTAGTGAACCAGACAGAAGGAGAAAGGCAGCAACTATGATGTAGGAGATGGCAGAGGGCTTAGAGTTTACCGTGATGTTTTTGTACTTGATCCAGAAACAGTGGGACGTTATCGAGGGGTTTTAAGAATGAAGGTGAGGAGTGTGGCTATGTGGTCAGATTAATATTTGAAAATGATGACTTGGGCTGTTGTGTGGAGAAAGCATTGTGGGGTTCAAGATAGAAACCAGTAGACTAAATAGGCTGTCATATAGACTTGTTGGAACCCATTAGTTCAGGGCAGAGATGATGACGATTGGGACCCTAGGGTGTTAGGACCGAAGATGGGAGAAGTGAATGGATTGAAGAGTTACTTCATAGCTCGAATTGATAGGAGTTAGAGATTAGATGTGGAGTAAGAAAGAAAGGGAGATGTCAAGGAGGACTCCTAGATTTTTGGATTGAATTGGGTGTGGATAATAGTCATTTCTGTTGAGATTGCAGGGAATGCTAGAGGACCTGGTTTGGAGGGAAAAGTCTAAGCTGTTTTGAAAGTTCTTTCTCTGTGGATTCTTGTTCTTTATCTTAGAAACTCCCAGCCCCACAAGATTCTGCTCAAGGTTGCCTTCCTATGAAATCACTCTAAAGGTCTCTGCCCGCCCCATCTCCCATAGGGCAGTAAATTGAGCTCTTGGTACGGTCTTCACTTAGTACTTATTTCTCTTTTTTATACTTATGCACTTGCCTATCTCTTACCAGACTTGATTTCTTTGTCAAGAACTTTCAAATAACTCATATTAGTTTGGTGATTCTAGAATATGGATAAATATTTCTTCAAGTGTTTTCCCCTGAGTTATATATGTTAACATTTCCTTTATCTTAAATCCAGGTAATGCTGGATCAATTTATTTTACTGCATGACTTTTCCCAGCCTTTTATATTCTAATGTGGATTGCGAATGTCTGGGAAGGGCATAAGGTGTGCAGTATTTTCCAGTATTATTTTGTTGTCTCCCCACTCCCTGCCCCCAACAGCCTTTGTTTTCTGAGCATCTCACGTTGCTAGTGTTGAGGGTAAGAGGTGGGGATAGGTGTTTTCGGCGGGCAATGCTGATTTGGGTGTGTGCCTGTCACAGAGCAAGCATAGAACTCACTGAGTGTGGCCTCCGTGAAAAGCAAACCTGACAGTTGTGTGAGTACTTCTCTGGGTGTCTTTGGAAAGGTCATTTTGCCTATAGTTGCTGCAAATCTATTTCTTTTACCCCCAGTGATCAAAACAGACATCAAGGGATGAGAATTTACTGCCTATTGTTTGTTCCCCCCAGGCTAAGAAGCTAGGTGGCATGAGGTGACAAATTTTATTCTGTTTCTTTGTAGCTAATCTGGGAAGAGCTGAACAAAAAATTCTTAGGTCCTTTTATTTATTAACTCCCAACATCAAAATAGGGCCTTTCTTGTACCACCTGGGTTGTTCATAAAATAAATAGTTATATTAATAGCCATTTTTTTTGTAAAAGAAATAAATGTTCAGTATTTTTATAAGGCTATTTATATTCTGTTTGAGAGTTGGCTATAGTGACGCAGAAACTAGGTTTCAGGGAAAGATAGACAGGATAGACTAAATGCGGAAGACACTGTTCTTTTTTTGAAGAGTATATGAATTTATTTTAGAGGGGAATTCTTCTTTTTTCAAAAGTTAGGATGTTCAAGACAGTTCATTTTTAGAGTGTAACCTAATGGAAAGTTTTACCAGGAACTCACTGACTCAAACAGGAAATATATTTGTTTTTAAACTTAGATTTTATTTTGTAATGCCGGATGGAATTATTATGTTACGTTTATTAACAGACTCTAACTGCTGGCATCTTTCTTACAGTCTTGTGGAATGGGTAGATGCCTTTGCTGTATAAACTCTATTTGGCTATAGAAATTAACAATGTAAATAACTTTTTGAGGGATATAAAATACTGCCTAGATTAGTAGGGTAAAAATGTCGTAACCACATCTACATACTCCCACATCTTAATTTATGTCTTTTCATTTACTTGTTTCACCTGGTATTACTGCAAATGTTTATTCCCAAATTGGATTAGTTCAGAGTGGCAGGGAAAACTTGATCATCTTTAGCCCTGCTATCAGAGAGGCTATCAGCCTTTGTCATCAGTTTAATATTCCTTCCGTGGTTAGGGCCAGCCAGCCTGAACCTTTGAGCAAATAAAAATCTGTGAATAAAGATTACTTTTCCATTTATTTTAAGAAATGTCTGGGGAAAGGAAAAATAGCTGCTGAATACTTTTAGTAGCAGTGATAGGGACTCTATGAGTAAAAGGTGGTGATTTTTAGCAGTGAAAACAGCTGTAATTTTTGATGCTTTCTCCTATTAGTCCAGGTATTTCTGTGCTATGCATACCTTTACACAAAAATGATGGTATTGTCTAGGCTCTGCAATCTACAGTTGCTTGTCCTATTGTAAAAATCACAGTTCAGGATACATTTTTTTGGATGATTCACTCTACGCTTTGGCTCCTAAAAAAGCATTTGTTGTCCAAGAAAATAATTTTAACTGTAGAAACTTCCACATTTGTTTCAGGTCGGTCTTCTCTCTTTCCCTTTGAAGATGCCTTCCTGGACGACAGTCATGGCGATCAATCCTTGTCATCTGGCTTAAGTTCTCCCACTCGCTGTCAAAACGGAGAACGAGTAGAACGTTACTCTAGGAAGGTGTTTGTTGGAGGCCTTCCTCCTGATATTGATGAAGGTATGATGCATTCATTAATGACTTTATAAAGGCCAGGTTTGTTCTTTGTGTGATTTGACCCTGCCTCTCCTCTCCAAGCACCTTTGGGACATTCCTATTTTAGTGTTTGGAGGAGGAAAATATTCCATAGATGGGGAAGTAATAGATGGTGCATTTCAGGTCTGCTCTTCAGATGTGTTCATACAGGGCAGTCTCCCAACAACTTCCTGTTTCCCAGTCATTAATTTGGGGGTAAGCTGTAAAATAATAATGAAAGTTAATATTTATGAAATTCTTTATAAGCCCATAATTATGCTAAGAGCTTCACATTACATTATCTCATTTAATCCTTACAGCTATCCCTTAAGACATATCCTACCAACTCCATTTTATAGATGAGGAAACTGAGGATCAGAGCGAGACAGTTTGTCCCAGGTTATGTGGCTAATGGTGCAGCTGACATTCAAAATTAGTCTTATTCCAGTGCTTTTGCCCATGTTCATCACACTATCCCATCTCATATTTTAATATAGATATCTATTAGTGAAAAGCCCCCCTTGCCTTTAAAAGAATAAAGACTAATTAGAATTTTTCTTAATAATGTTCTTAAGATACTATCAATCCAAAAGTGAGTTTTCACTAATGCCCGAAGCCAATGAGCACATAGTAGGTTGTCAATAAATATTTGTTGAACAGATGAATGAAATAAAATTGCGACAGTTAAAGGAGAAAAACAACTCTAGTCCTAGTTAGTAGGCTTTGGATCTGCTGTAAAAATATTGTTAAAACAATTGCTTCATCAACATTGTTCTAGTTGTGACATTTCTCTAATTTATCATGATTTTCTTTTTCATGATGAGAAAGGAATAGTGTAAAAATATTTTTATTTAAGACTTATTGCTTTAAAGTTGTACAGAGCTGGAGACTCATTTTCCTCCAAACTATTCTCATACTAGTGTTAATCTCCTCTATCAATTGGATTTTTTTTTTACGACATAGTTTAGATCATGGCTAAGAGAGTAGCAACTTAAATCTGAGTTGGACTAAGTTATAACCTTCTGCTTTGAGTCAGGAGTCAGAAGGAAAAGGTAAATTTATTGAGCCTATAACTTTGGAAACATTTTCTTTATAGGATGTGTAGTAGGTAAGTATGAGGGAAAGAGATCATTGGTTTATTAACTTTTATCATCAAATAGAATTACCTACTTATTGCCCCTATTTCTTACCAAAAAAATTGTATCCATTTGTAAAATAATCTTATAGATAATAATCTTAGATTACTAATAATCATAACCTAATATTAATGATCTTAGATATTTTAGAGATTATCTTACATAAGTGAAAGCACACTTTAAACATTTTGTGTACTTCTGCCTTTTTTCTCAGAACAGAGAACATTTCTATTTTTAGAATTTTTTTTTTCTTGACAGAGAGGTCACCTTGGTTATGTCAGATTTTTTCCTTCCAAATTCTTTATATCAAATTTGTTGGCAGTGAAGAGCAGTGAATTATAGTTAGAAACACATTCTGCATGGTTGAAAGTGAATAACCAAACGTACCCAGCAAACAATTGTATTTCACTTAGTAGGTCTGACTTCTGTAAAAATGCTTTAGAAATAGTTCTCAAAATATTTTTTAAATAAAAAGATACGCTTTATGCTATTCCGCTTGCAATATTTTTTTTTCTCTTGCTGAGATTACTTCTTTACTTTGTAGATGAGATCACTGCCAGCTTTCGCAGGTTTGGACCTCTCGTTGTAGACTGGCCTCACAAAGCTGAAAGCAAGTCCTATTTTCCTCCTAAAGGTAATGCACTTAAAATGTCTCCACTGCCTGCCTGTTGGAGAGCTAGCATGACAGTTCAATAAAAGACAGCCTTTTAATTCTAGAAATAGCAATTCGCTTTTTTCCCCTAAGAAAATATTTTAATGTTGATCATCTTTTTGTGTCTTACTGTTTTCATTTGGAGACTATTCCCCGAGGAGCACACTGATTATTTCAGGGCATCTATTGTACTGACAGTGAGATCCTGTGAGTCTGTTGTAAATGAGCCTTGTGCTAAATTTTCATTATTTGAGAGAAAAAAATCTAGGGGTTTGAAGAATGTCAGTGATGGGAGAGGAAAAGATCATTTAGAGTCAAATTTTATTTGTGTTCTGTAGTCCTGTGATTTTATAGATCTTATAAACCCCAAACTTGGAAAACCTGGTGGCTAAAAAGTGACATTGTATGAAATTACCTTTATTCATGTCTGTATTTTAAGTGACTTAGCTTGTTGAGGGGTGGAGGCAAACTAGCAAAGAACTCCTCACGTGACCTCATCCCTTATGTTTGGGGTGTAGGCTTTTTGGTCATTACAAAGACATGAAAATATATTATTTTGTTCATAGTTTGTCATTTCTGCAGAATTCAGGGAACTTTTCTAGTGATGTTAACTCTGGGTGAGTTCCTAGAATTATATAGAAGAGTGTTTTGGGTTAAAAAGGAAGTTTTCTTCATGTGTTGTGTTCTGTAGATATGTTTCAAGGATGTCTTTCATCTCTAAAGAATTGGTTTTTTTTATATGTATTATTACATAACATTAGTCACCACAAGACGATGGAGCCAAAATACTGACCCTTCCTGTGCTTTCTTACAGGAATGAAATTATAGCTTAACTTGGGAAAGGCAGGTGGCTTCCTTTTATGTCTGGTTTATTAGGTTTCTTTGCCACCTGTATTTCTCCCCACTCCCTCTACAACCTATGAAAAGAAGTTACTCACTAAATAGAGGCTGTTTGTTTACTTTTAACATTTCCTTTTTAATTTTCTCCAAGAATTTTTAAAGTTAAAAAATAAGTTTTGTATTAATCAGAAAAGATAAAAATCACCATGTTGATTATTCCACTGAAGGAACGTGTTTACCACTTCGTACTACATGTTTGACACTCTGTAAAGCCACATGTTTATAACGTGTTTCTAAGAGTGCTAATAATTCCTTGAATCAGAGTAGGGTTATTTCAGTGAGCGAGTGAGTTCACCACCCTGTGCTGTAGGTAATATGCTCTGGAAAGTCACATGTATAAAAAGATACTCCTAAGAGTACGAGTTGCACATGAGCATCAAGACATGTTATCTCAGTGAAACAATGTCTTCAGTACACTGTGGTGCATGTAGCACACTCTGTAAAATACATGTATAAAAGATATTTCTAAGGGTTCTGGTTAAAAAAAATCATACTGAGAAGGTTATAAAAACAACTCTGGGATAAAAGGTGTCAGGTGATCATCATAAAAAAATGAAGATAAACATATATAGTTGTGTCCAAAGAAAATTATCCCAAACCTATATCAGACATAACCACTGTAAACATTTTATTAAGTTTCCTTCTGATGTCTCTTTATGAATATGAACATTTATATGAAATTTTGCATTTTGCATAAGTGGGATCACACTGTACATGCTGTTCAGTAACCTGCATTTCCCCCTCCACAATGTAAACATCTTTCTGTAAGAGACCCACATAATTTCAATGACCTTATTTTATTTAATCTGTCCTTTTGATGGACACGTAAGTTGCTTCCAGCTTTTTCTTCTTATGGATCATGCTTCAGTGAATATCCTTGTGCCTTCATCTTTTTGCTCTTTATCATTACCTCTTAGGGTGAATTTCCAGAAGTGAGGTACATATTTATACAGATAGCAAAGCTGCCCTTAAGAAAGGTCATATACATTTATGTTCCCACCAATAGTATCTGATTTGTAAAGCAGTTTTATTAAGTCTGAAGAAATGACTGTTTTTCAATCTTTGCCAATCTGAGGGTTAAAATAACATCCTCTTCCCCCCCCCCCCCTTTTTTTGCATTCTTTTCTCTTTACTGGCCTTTAAATGTATTTTACTTTCTTAGATTGACTTCTCATCTTTCTCTGGACTTCATATTGGAGTAAGGCACAAGAAGAGATCCAGTTCTCTTTTTCCAAGTAGATGCCAGTCATCTCAGTAGTCATTTATTGACTAATAAATTTTTTCTCATCAATTTGAATCATTAGAAATAAGTGTAAGAAAAAAAAGAAAAGTGTTGATTGGAAGGTTATCACTTCTGTTTCTCAGTGGAGTGCACAAGTTTCTCTGGAACTACTCTGTCCAGTGTGATAGCTACTAGCCACGTGTAGCTAATGAGCACTTGAAAGGTAACTAATTTGAATTGAGATATGCTGTAAGGGTAAAATAGACACTGGATTTTGAAGACTTAGTTTTAGAAAAAAGTAAAATATCTCATCAGTAATTTTGTATTCATGTTAGAATGATAATTTTTTGATATATTGGATTAAATAAAATATATTAAAATGAACTTCACCTGTTTCTTTTTGCCTTTACAATGTAGATATTAGAAAATTTTTGTGTGGGTTTTTTTTTTTTTTTGGTGTTTTTTGTTAGTGAAAATTTTAAGTTACATATGTGACTCATCTTTCTATTGGAAAGCACTTCTCTAGAACAGGAATCCGCAAACTACCTGTTTTTATATGGCCTATAAGCTAAGGATGGTTTTTATATTTTTAAAGGTTGTAAAAATACACATGCAGGAAGAATATGTAGCAGAGACTATATGTGGCCCTCAAATTCCTTTGCAGAAAGTTCGTTGTCCCCTGCTTTAAAATAGTCTTTGGATCTACTCAGTAGCTTCTGAGACACCCAGTGACAAAGGAGGCAGTTTATTTTAGAGGAAGTCTATATATTTGCTAGACCTAGCTAATTCTTAAGTTTGCTTTTCAATTAAGTCAAATGCTTCCCTGCGATCTTTACCCTACTGATCAATTGTGTCCTATAAAGTAAAATAGAATAAATTAGCATTGTGACATCTGTCTCTTGGTACTTAGAAGACTACTAGTTTCTCTTTAAGTCTTCTCTTTTCAAAGATAAATATTTTCACTTCTCTCAGTCATAACTTATGTCTAATGGTTTGTGTATCACCATTTTTTTGGTCTGCCTCTTCTGTATATATGTCACGTTTACAATATCCTACTTAAATTTGTTGCTTAGAGTTGGAGAGAAAACATTTGTGTTGGTATGAGCAGTACAAATGTTAGTTTGTAAAACTAAAAACTCCATGGTTTTTGGTGCCATTCCTATATACCAGCATAATAATATAGAGCTGTAGAACATTATTATATCTGGTGCCTTTATTTTGCACCTGAGGTTAAGTGTTGAGATGGGCCAGTGACAGCAAGGCCAAGAGGAGAATCTAGATGTCCCAGTTCTGGTCCACAGGCTTGGATCCTTGCAGAAGAGATAGCCTTCCCTGTGATTAGGGGTTAGGAAGAGAAATAATTATTATACTGTTGGTTCCTTTTGTGTTTTGGCTTTCAGCTAAAGTCTGAAGGTTGACCTGTTTTGGGAGGACCTAAAGAGATTCGGGGTTACTCCAAGATTGAAGTAACTTTGAGAATCCATGCCCATTGCTTTGAATGTTGGGGACATCTAAGGAGTTCACCCCAACTGTTCTTAATAATGCCCCCCTTGTGCTATTTTTACTTTTCCTTAAATTCCTTAGGTTTTAATTCGGGTCCATGCCTTCTTGCTAATGCCCTTCATGCTGAGTGTACCTTTCTTTAGGTTACCTTAGGTTGGCCATTAGGTACAGTTTGTTTGGCTGTCCTTTATGGTTTATATGTAAGTAGAAAGGAACCATCCACTATTGAGCCCTTTGGCCTGTTTCTCAGAAAGTATATGCCTAATGAAATACACATTCATTCATCTGGCAGGTTTACCTCTACAGATATAGGGTAAGGCTTGTAAAAACCATGACCATTTCAATGGACTATGGAGAGTTTAAAATCCATGTAGAGAAACAGTGACCAGGCACTTCAGTTGTCCCTTCAAGTGCTGTTGGGCCAACACAATGGGAGGTAATGAAGTCTGGGGCTCTCTCCCGCACAAAGACCACTGAGGTATTTGATCAGCCATTTGAGGTTATGCAAAGTCCTGTGGATCAGTTTGTCTGTAGGCCACAAGCAGGTAATTGCTGCTTGTTCTCCAGAGCAACACTGAGAACATGAAAAGTGGAGGAAGGCATAGAAGTCAGAATGTGTCCTTATAGTCCTGTGGGGAAAATAAGAAATTAGTCAACTAGTCAAAAGATAAACACAATTACAAACTGTGATAGTTCTGTAAAGGGTAAGTAGAGAGTGCAGTGACTCTAAAAAGGGGGCATCAATTTAGAGGAGGAATATGGAGAAAGCTTCTCTGAGAAGATGACAGTTAGGCAGACCTGAAAATTGAGGAGTTAGCTAGATAGTTAGTGAAGCAGGTTCTGAGTGGAGGAGTACCATATGGGAACGACTGAGTATGAAAGGGTGTTAGTGCCTTTGAATAAATGAAGTGTGGTTGGAATGTTAGGAGAAAATGATGCAAAAGAATGAGCCTTGAAACAGTAGGATTTATTTTTCTTCCTTAAGTTGATTTCATCCCCCAGAGAGAGTGGACGTGGAGGCATTTGTGTGGTGTTTTTGTCTTTGGGGTGAAGGAAGAATGGAGTTGGTCTAATAGAAATATCAGTTTAAAATACTTTCAAATAGCTATTGATAAAATTGAAGCAAAGTCTTGTTTTGTGTTTTCTGCATTTAGTTCTTGATATGAAAAGAAATCCAACTCTAGCCAAGCTATTGAGGAAAAGTTTTCAAGATTGTGTTTGCATACTTTTTAGTTCTGGAATAGCAGAGTTGAAATTGTGAGGTCTGTAAAGAGAGGTTCTTCCAAGTCTTAGGGCATGAACCCAATCCCACACTTATATGGAATAGTGTCAATGTCACTTACGTTTATAATAGCTTGGGTGCAGGTAATTTAAAGATAGTTCTTGAAAGGGGATGGCGAGAGAACAGAATAAATGCAAACAGAGGGGTTAGGTCCTGATGCAAGTGATTATGCAGCATTGGGAATATCAATCCATCAAATGTTTGTTGCTTGTCAATCTGTGAAGGAGTCCATATTTGGCCTTATGGGGGATCTAGAGAAGATACCATTCTTGTTTTTGAGAAGGTTGCAGTTTCCTGGAGGAGACATGGAAACAACAGATGTGAAATACTAAGTAATGGTAAAGAGCATGGATTCTGGGACTAGACTTGCTAGGCTCCTCCATCTATTGTATGACCTTAAGCTTGCTGTTTAACCTTTCTGTGCCTTAGTTTCATCATCTGCAAAAGAGGGATCATGATAGTACCTACTTCAGAAGGTCACGATGAGGATTAAAATGAGTACATAAGTTCATGTGGGGTGATTAAAGCAGTCCCTGCATACAGTAGATATTATGAATGATACTGTTATTTTTATTAAAATACAGATCAACTTATGCTTAATGACAAATGAGCAAAAAATATTCTACGCAGCCAGAAGAGGAACAGATTGCTGCAGGCTATGCAAGACCTTGATCTTCAAAGCTAGGCAGGAAAAGAATAGGCAGAAATTGCAGGGGTCTGGAATTATGATAATTAGGATGGCTAACCTTTACTGAGGGCTTGCCATCAGCCAGGCATTGGGTTACTGTTTTCTAAATCATATTTAATCTTCCCAACTGCACAAGGTAGATACCCTTAGTATTTCCGTTTTATATAGAAGAAGAAACAGATTTAGAAGAGGGCAGTTTGGGGCGCCTGGGTGGCTCAGTTGTTAAGCGTCTTGCCTTCAGCTCAGGGCATGATCCTGGAGTCCTGGGATCAAGCCCCACATCAGGCTCCTCTGCTGGGAGCCTGCTTCTTCCTCTCCCATTCCCCCTGCCTGTGTTCCCTCTCTCGCTGGCTGTCTCTGTCAAATAAATAAATAAAATCTAAAAAAAAAAAAAAAAAAGAAGAAGAAGAGGAGGGCAGTTTGTCCGTGGTCATGTGTTAAATGCTAGAGCTGGGATTTGAGCCTAAATAGGCTGGCCTCAGAGCCCAAGGCTCTTAAATATTGCATTCTACTATTCTCATTTAGGAATAAGGATGGCCCAGAGATAGGCAGCAGGCTTAATTCAGGCAAGATTATGTGGTAGCCCGACTGCCAAGCCTAGGGTTTAGGCCGAGTTATCAGTGATCAAGAATAAAGGCTCTGGAGCAAGCTGTCTGGGTTGGATTCCTGTTCCACTACTTACCATATCTGTATCCCTGGGCTGGTTATTTTCCTAAATCTCTATTTTTTTTTTAATCTACAAAATGGAAATAATAATAGTGTCTAATTCTGGTTTGTTATGAGGATTAAATGTATATAGAATTGTTATGAGGAAAATGTATATAGAATACTTTCATAGTACCTAGATATCATTGAAGCCTTTTTTTTTTTTAAAGCAAGGGAGAGGTGGTTGAGTTTTTTTGTTTGATTTTGGTGTTTTAGCCAGCATCAGAAAAACTAGGAATTTTCTGTAATCCAGTTTATAAGCAGTAATAAGGACCGCAAAGACCTAAGATATTAGCGTTGAGATGTTACCAGAACAGTGGCAGTAAGAGACCAGTGGTTCTGAATGAGAGTAGGTCGTGATAGTGGTAAACTTTGATGGTAGGGTTGTACTTAAATTACTTCCACTGAATGGGAGAGTCGTGATTTTGCTGAATGTAGGGCAGTTAATTGAGAGAAAACCAGTTTGATGATGTGACAATTTGATTAAAGACATATAGAGTTCGGTGTGTCTTCACATGTGATCTGAGAGGAAATTACTAATAGGCAATGAGATTGTGGTGAGGTAGTTTGGGAAAAGAGACTGGGGCTAGAGACACACATCTCTTGAGAGTCATCTTTACAGAGAAGAGGGAGAAGAAAATGATAAATAATAAGTAAATGTTGTTAGGAACTAAAAGAAAATAAAAAACATGTCAGTAGAGATGTGGGTGAGTGAAGGACTGGGAGTATATTTGTGGCCTCAGAGGCTAAGGAAAGAAGCTTCAAGAAAGTACATCAGCACCATCAGATATTGTAGAGTCACTGAGAAGATCTCCAGGGAGGGGCATCTGGCTGGCTCAGCCAGTGGAGTGTGTGACTTCATCAACAACAGTGTGTGAGTTCAAGCCCCACGTTTGGTGTGGAGATTACTCAAGAAAAACATTTTTTTAATTAAAAAATAAGTAAAATGTTTAAAAAAAAAGACTGCTATGGAATAGAAATGAGTGTGGCCCTCTTGTCAACTACATGATCATAGGAATTTCTATTGTTATCTTAATTCTAGGTGTTAGTGTTGTAATGAAGTAGGAAAACCAGAACAAAGAAATCTAGTTTGCACTGAACGAGTGTTATAAATAAGAATAATCCTGCCTCCCCAGCAGAACCAACCATCATCATTTTTTGTTTCTTTCCAGTCTCTATTCATATATATCCTTTTTTGTGGGGGGTGTAATTATAGCAGAAATAGTTTTCTATCCTTCTTCTCTGCCACGTTACTACATAATTTTCATATTTTTCAAGAGTCTTCCAACCTGTTGTTACACTTTAATTACTTGCTTGCTGGTTATTTAGGCTATTATAAATAATATTCCTTCCTGTTAATATATACTTGTATGTGGTTTTTTCTTTCATAGGATTCTCTTTAGGATAAATTGGCAGAAGCTTAACTAGAGTTAAAAGAAATGAAAATCTTAATGACTCCAGATTTGATGTCACATGGCTTCCCAAAGCAATTTTCTTTATGAAGTTTATGCTAATTTAGACATCTGCAGCACCATTTTTGCTTTGTTCCAAGTTAGATAGATGGTACGTTGCAGTGTAGACTTACCTTTTGCCTGTGGGCTTGGAATGTAATGGACCCCGGCAGAAGCCAGAAACCACATTGGTATGAATCTTCTACTTGAAGCATTTAAACCTTTCCACTTGGGTCACATCTGTTGAATCTTGGTGTTCTTTGACTTCATCTCCTATCATTCTCTCCTTTACCCATTCTGGCCACACTGACTTCCTTGCTATTCCTGGAGGTCCACTCAGGCCCTTCAGGGCTTTTGTACTTCCTTTTGTCTGAAACCAACTTTTCCCAGATTTCTGAATGGACTGCTCATCTCTTCCCTTAGGCAGATCTCTACTCAAATGTCACCTTAACAGAGGGATCTTTCCTGATTTCCTTATCTAAAATAGCAGTCCCTCCATCCTCTTGCTCTTTGTCCCTCTTACCCTCATTTTATTTCTTTTTTAGTCTCATTTTATTTTTCTTCAAAGTGCTTATCATGACCTGAAAAACTGACATTTCTCTCTGTTTTCTGGATCGGAATGTAAGTTTTATGAGAGTAGGGTGTTTTTATGTTTTGTTCACTCCTCTGTGCTCAGTACCAGTGGCTGGCCCTCAGATATTTGTTAAATGAATGAATTTTATCTTTGCAAATGATGTGTTCACTACTTGCTCAGAGAGTAGAAGTCTATCATATTTTAAAGCTGGGAAGTTCCATAAAGATCGGCTCATTTTACTATAATCATTATTTTAAACTGAGATTCGAAGAGGTAAAGTGTCTTTTTCTAAAGAACACATAGCTTTTATCAGACCGTCTTGGAACTGGCTGACCAAGAGATTATACTATTTTTTTTTAAAGATTTTATTTATTTATTTGACAGAGATAGAGACAGCCGGTGAGAGAGGGAACACAAACAGGGGGAGTGGGAGAGGAAGAAGCAGGCTCATAGCGGAGGAGCCTGATGTGGGGCTCGATCCCAGATCGCCGGGATCACGCCCTGAGCCGAAGGCAGACGCTCAACCACTGTGCCACCCAGGCGCCCCAAGAGATTATACTATTTTATCTGGTGAATTATAAAAAAAGTCGTTTTTATTTGTTTGACTGGTGTGTATCATTTGTGGGAAAGGAATATTGGTTTAAACTATAAAATCTGATAAATTATGCTGTTACTTACAAGACTGGATTTTATATAAAAATTTGCAACTTAAGTTGTGTGACCTGTGGAACGCTTTCACAGCTTTTTAAAAATGAAAGTGGTCCTTGGCTTTTTCCTGAATGCTTCTGTTCTCTCCGTCACGCTCACATAACGGGGCTATTTCCAAGAGCTGGTTTAGGCTCAGGCTGTGGGTCTGAGCTGTCCTTTAGCTATAGCTATGAGCATGGGATTACATCCCATGTAGTGTAACCGTGGGGGTCTGCCTCTTGGGTGATGCCACACCATTTCCGGACATGAGTGCTCTGCTTTGTAATTGAGTTCTTTGAGTACAAGGATCAGAGGTTCTCTTGTACTACCTCAAATTGGGGATGTGGTTATAAGCGACAAGGAGAGCCCCAAAGTAGGAGCTGTGGTAGAACCAGATATCATGGAGGTATCTTGCTAGGGGGTGGCAGGCTGCAGGGATTCAAACAGTGGGAGCTATGAATTCTCCATTTTTATATTTCACCATTATCGTGACTCAGCTCTTCTCTGCATGTGTGCTCATCTCTGACTGTGCTTCCAGTGGGAAAATTGTTTTCATATTTCTACTTGAATTCCAGAAAGAGGGAATCTGATTGGCCCAGTTCATTTTTTAGCACCTAGCTGTGACATAGGCCGTCCTAAAGACAGTGGCCTAGAACCCTTGACTGCTTAGTAAAGAAACAGCTTAGTTCTGCTTCCTTGAATGTGGGGCTGTGAATGTGACTAGTAGGAGGATAAGGCGGGCATGACAAGCTTTTATGATGATAGGTATGTTTATCATAACCTCCCTCCTGGAAGACTAGCCTATGTCCAAAGTTGCTATCACTAGAGCTACAAAAAAATCTCTGTCCACCCTGAGCCTTCTACCCCTCGTTCTGTACTAAGCAGCTGCTCTTGATACTGCCAATAGTCCCACGTCTTGTGGTGGGGCGGGGGCCAGGGAAAAGAACTGGCATCTCCTGGGCAGTCACTACAACTGCAGTACCACTGTTGGCAGAGGCTTCTGGGACAAAGGTAAGGAGAGCAGCCAGCTGCAGATGTTGGGCAGGAGATTGACCACATGGGTCTGAAACCATGTTCAGAAGTTGGCGATGCAGGCCGCAGAGTGGAGGAGGCTGCCTCAGCCCACATGGGCAGCCAGTTTCAGTTCCGGCAAGTCCAGGGGCACAGGATTCAGATGCACAGCTGGGTGAACAGGAGTGGTAACAGGCATGCAGATTTATGCAAGAATAACTCGTGCCTTTCCATCTGGTGATTCCCAGCCACCTCGAGTAAAATGTGCAGTTGTGAGTGGCTGTTCTGGTGATCATGTATTCCTTCTGCGCTGGCCAGGCTGGCTTGACTACTGGTTCTCGGAACCAGGGTCATGCAGTTGTGGGAGGGTATACAATAGCAGCGTAGTTTATGAACCTGGCTCGAGCCAGGCCACATGGGTTTCAGATTAACTTTGAGGCAGCCTGCAACAGAGATACTGTTTGAAGAACAGGAAAGAAGACTGTAGTTTAAATGGACAAAAGTAGGTCATTGTGAAGTTGCATAGGCTGGATTCATGGCATCTATTTCTTTTTCCTTCAGTTTATCTAAATCTGGCTTTGGAAAGGAAGGTTTTCAAACTTCACATTTTTTTCCCTTGTAGTATAACTTGAATGGAAATAAGTCTGTTGTTTTAGGCCCAGATTCCAAGTTTTTCTGCTCTCTGAGTTACATAAACTGATCCAAGTTGGGAAACTAAAGGGTTTTAGCCTGTACTTAACCTTTTGCAGTTTGCAAGCTTTTGAGTAATACTTTGCCCTTTTTTAAAAAGCAGGCCCTGCCTTATAAAACTCATACTCTTTAGTGAATTCTGTATTTTAATTGATCAAAGTTTTCATCCTCCAGAAGGATTTTCTTATAAAAATATGGAAACTGTACTGCAGGGTGGCAGGAGTGGGCTTTTTGTTTTGTTTTGTCCTTTTTCGACCTATTACTGCTTTTCAAAGCTTAGGACAACCTCAGTTTAAGCTGTTTTATTAAACATCTATCTCTTCTGCATTGTACCAAAGGTGAACTGAAAGAGTGAGTCTTTGATTTCCGAGCATTTATGGTTTGAGGGGCGGTATAGAAAGGAGTAGGCAGAGGAATGTACAGGCGACAAGACGGAGCCTGAGCGGCCGCATACATAACAGACACCCTGTAGTCTGTCATAGCAGTACCTGTCATGCTATGTCCACACAGAAGTGCTAGGAACGGGGGAGATGCTTGTTTATACTAGTATAGAGAGGTCAGAACCACCCCTGAGGAGAACGTTCTTTGGAAGAGAGTAGCTCTCAGGAAGTGAAATGGAAGGTGCAAATTTGACAGGCCGAGGCAGGGTGAATGTTTTCGCAGAGGGTGTAGATTGGGACAGGACTTGCTGACAGGAATTGGATGAGCAAGTGAGACCCGGAGAGGATATGTCAGTTGAAAAGGTTTGGAATGGGAAACTGAGAGTATCTGGTGAACAATTTTGAAAGCTGAGAACAAAGACTTGGGTTGTCTTTTAAAATAGAATGGAGAGCTTTAATCATGGCTTTAGTCTTGCGCAGGGGAAGTGGTGGCACAGAGAAAACCTGTTGTCAGCAGCGTCAGGAACTCATCAGAGGAGTATTAAAGTGCAAGAAGGAGGAGAAATTAGATTGTCCAAATTCAAACACTGTGCAAGCAGGTTTGGACCAAAGCTTCATCTGTAGAGAAGTGTCTGTTAGGTTAAAAGTTGTCTGGTGCTAAATGAGGAGAGTGACAAGCAGTGGGGCAAGAGCTGGGTATTTATGGACTCAGACATGGGCAGCAGTTACTAACTGGGTGACACTGAGCAAATTATTTAATCTCTGACCCTCAGTTTACTCATCTGAGTTAATACTACTCATTGGGTTACTAAATGGATTTGGAAACAGGGCACATTCATACCAACACAGTACTTAGGCTTAATAGATGTTAAGTAATATTAGTGTCGTCCCCCCCCACCCATGAAAATGTAATGCTCAGTAATAGTAAAACTGCCCAGCGAGTTTGACCAGTTTCCTCCCACACCCCCAGTCTGGTGTCAGTTTTCATGGTCAGGTGCTTGTTAGAACTGACTGTGACTAGAAATGACAGACTGGCTGACTTCACAAGGACCTCTTTATGTAGGAAATGTGAGGTTACATAAACAGAGCAGGTTTTAAGCCCAAATGCCCCAGGTCACTGCCCTGGACTGCAGGACTTTACTAAGAACACGGAAAGTAGATTGCCAATTTTTAGCTCTGAGGTGGTTCTGCCCATCAGACTTGTTTTCTTGTCCATTCCCACTTTCCTCTGCCCCTGTCTGTCAAGCCAGAAGTCCACAAAGAAACAGTTACTAGTGCAATAAAAACACAAAACAGGCTAGACCAAAATGTTTGAGCCTCAGCCTTACGTAGGAAATATAGTCAAAGAAATATGTTTAGTTCTGAATCCACAGGAAACGTTCAGGAATCCATGGATTTGGGCAGTATCTGCAGAGCCATCTCTATGTCTTATCTTAGGCTAATTCCTTCGCTTGGAATGTCCTCCATTTTTTTCACCTATGTCATGCCATTGAGCTCTGCTACCACCTACAGAAAGACTTCCCTGATTTCTCTATCCGTGTCTTCCTCACTGAAAGATCTGTCTTCTTTCTATGAAGTCCAACTTTTACAAACACTTCAAAAAAATACTTCTTGGGATCCTTACTGTGTTGTTCCTAGATTACAGGTCTTTATGTACTTATTCTTCATGACTTTCTTGAACTAGCTTAAAAATTCCTTAAGAACAAAGTCTTTCTTATGTTGGTATTCCTCTGCAGTGCCTAGAGCACATAGTAAGTGTTCAGTAAGTTTTGGAAGTCGCATGTTTTCATCCAAGAGGGAAAATGAATAGGGAATCCAGTTCAGAGACCTACAGTGTTCTCCAGGCAGCAGGCAGGGAATTGATGAGGTGTTCCAGCTCTTCCTGCCCACTGCCCCTAATCCTATACTCTTAACTAATGAACTCTAGTCTCTGTTTTCCAAATGAGCCAAACCTTTGACCTTCTATGCCTTGGCCTGCACTCTTTTCTGAACTTGGAATGCCCTTACTTCCTGGAAGACTAATTTTCATCCAGCTCATATATGGCCTTTGTTCTCTGGCTTTCCCAGAGTTTGGGCACCTCTGCTCCATTAGTATCTCACCTGTGTTCTGTAGGACACACCCCTAACACAACACTTTTCATGGTATCCCTTAGTCATTTATTTGTAGGTTGGATTTTTCTAGGACTTGGCTTCTTCATCTTTGTAGCTTCATTGCCTAGCTTCATACCTTGTCCCTCATAAGTATTTTTGGTTCTATTGAATTGAATCTAAAGACAAAGACTCCTGAGGCAAACCAAGTAAGTCTTCTGACCTGAGAGCCAAGGTTAGTGAGAATGTTTAGAACAGCCTTCTGTGCCAAAATGTGTCTGAATTCAGGCAGCTCTGGCTGGGGGGGGGGGGGGCGCCCTTCAGGTCTGTCTAGGAAGGTCAGAGGAAATCAGGGAGCCTGGATTCTGTGCAAGGAGAGATCTCTCTCTGTGTATCCAGACCATGGATTTTTTTCCTTCTGCGGCTGATCTCACTTAATCAGAAACTGGCTATCCCTTAATCAACTACTGTTTTATGAATGTAGTAGTGGTTTGGGGCACAGCCCTACAAGCCGAAATTGTTTTCCCGTTGTAGTTGATACTTGAAACATATAAATCACCAAGAGCATTAGTTGATTTTAAGAACTGTTGGGTCCTTAAAAATACCAAACAGCTCTTGAGAGAATGGGAGAATACATTACTCTCTTCCCCAAAAAGACCTTGTGGTTTTTATTTTTTTTTCCTCACAAATTTTTATTTTCAGAAATTAAAAACCTACAGAAATACAAATCAAAGTCATGATGAGATACCACCTCACACCTGTCAGAATGTCTAAAATTAACAACACAGGAAACAACAGATGTTGGCGAGGATGCAGAGAAAGGAGAACCCTCTTACACTGTTGGTAGGAATGCAAGCTGATACAGACACTCTGAGAAACAGCATGGAGGTTCTTCAAAAAGTTAAAAATAGAACTACCCTATGACCCAGCAATTGCACTGTTAGGTATTAACCCAAAGGATACAAAAATACAGATTTGAAGGGGTACATGCACCCCGATGTTTATAGCAGCATTATCAACAATAGCCAAACTATGGAAAGAGCCCAAATGTCCATCGACTGATTAATGGATAAAGATGTGGCAGATATACACAATGGAATATTACTCAGCCATCAAAAAGAATGAACTCTTGCCATTTGCGGCAACATGGGTGGAGCTAGAGGATATTACGCTAAGCAAAATAAGTCAGTCAGACAAAGGCAAATGCCACATGATTTCACTCATATGTGGAATTTAAGAAACAAAGCAGATGAACATATTGGAAGGAAAAAAAAAAGAGAGAGGGAAGCAAACCATAAAAGACACTTAAATGATAGAGAACAAACTGAGGGTTGATGGAGGGGAGGAGGGTGAGGGGATGGGCATAATGGGTGATGGGCATTAAGGAGCACACTTGTTGTGATGAGCACTGGGTGTTATATGTAAGTGATGGATCACTAAATTCTACTCCTGAAACCAATATTACATGTACTACATGTTGACGAGTATTTAAACAAAAATTTGAACAAACAAAAAATTCAAACCTAAAAAAAAGCTGTAAGAATAAATGCAACAAACACCTGTTTAACCTTTTTCTAGATTTACCAGTTGTCAGCATTTTGCCATATTTGTTTTTTCTTTTTTTTCTCTGTGTGTGTGTTTGTGTGTGTGATTATCATTTGAGAGTAAGTTGTAGACATCAAGACCCCTCACTCCTAAGTGCTTCTGAATGTCTCCTATGAACAAGAAATATCCGGATTGTTCCAGTAATGTCCTTTAGAGCTGTTTTTTTTTTTTTTTTAATATCCAAGATCCAAACATATAGCCTTAACATCCAGATGTAGTCTTACATTTAGTTTTCAGATCTCTCTATGGTCATATCTCATATCTGTCCTTTAATTTAGACAGTTTCCTAGGCTTTTTATCTTTTGTATCATTGACAGGTCCATGTCAGATGTTTTATAGAATATTGCTTAATTTGGAATTATCTGATATTTTCCTCATAATGAGATTCAAGTAAAAAACCGTTAGCAGGAATAGTATGTAGATGAGATGCCACATTAAGAAGGACGTAGTGCAGAAGGCACATTAAGTCAGTTTGCCCCTTTGTTGGTGATGTTAAGTTTGATCATTTGGTTAAGGTATTGTCTGCCAGGTTCCTCCATTTGAAAAGTGCCTCTCTCTCCCTTTGCAAATGCTGATTAATCTGTGAAGTGATACTTTAAGAGTATGTTAAATATCTGGTATCCCCTTCCCAAATTTACCAGATGGTTTTAGAATCCATTGATGATTCTTGCTTAAGTCAATTATTACTGTAATGATGATATTCATTTTTTTAAAATCTTAATTTAGTGAGATATATGCTTTTTCACGCCCTCAAGTACCTTTATCCTAAATACATAATTTATGGGGCACCTAGGTGGTTCAGTCGGTTGAGCGTCTGACTCTTGGTTTAGGCTTAGGTCATGATCTTTCGGTCATGGGATTGAGCCCCATGTCTGTTTCAGATTCTCTGTCACTTTCCCTCCTGCTCACTCTCTCTCTCAAATAAATAAATAAATAAATAAATAAATAAATAAATAAATAAATAAATAAATAAAGTCTTTAAAATAAATAAATACATAACTACATAACTTAGAAATACATTGAAAGCCAATAAGCATCTTTACTAAATATGACAATTCGATTGACCTAAATAAAACTAAATCCAAACTTCTCCTGATGATTTTGAAATTCATCATTTCAATTCTTCTTAATATAGTACTGTGTGCTTTAGAGCAAATATATCTGCATAGGCCTTAAATTGTAGCATTAAAGCACAGGTGACCACTCTCTGCTACTTAAAACACTGGGAAATGATCACTGTCACAAAAGTAACCATAAATAATAAACAGGCCAATCCTCATTTGCTAATGATAATGAAATTTTTGCCTCATCATTTTTAGGCAAGACAGTATAAGTGAATGGATAAAGAATGAGGGCTCTGTAAACTGACCTGGTTTTTAATCTGAGGTGTCCCTTAAACCCTTGGAGTTTCGGTGTGCTCATCTGTAGAATAAGAATAACAACTGTATTTACCTCATAGAATTACTGTGAGGACGAAAAGAGCTTGCAGATGTAAAGTGTTTATCATCAGCAAAGTGGTACACTGTAAGCACTTTGTAACTGGTGTTTGTGGTGGTGAAGTTGGTGGTGATGGTTGTTTGTACTAGGGATCAAGTATGAAAAAATTCTAACATCAAAAATTATGTATTTAAGAGCTCAGGAAGCGTTGTTTTTATAGGTAGCCAAGAACATTTTGGAGATTGTTGTACTTAATGTGTTCTCTGGTATTAAGAAAAAAAAATCTATTAATTAAATTTACCCTGTAAAAACCTGGCCAAATAAAAATGGAATTATCCCAATTAAGTCCCCTAAGCCCATACCTTCCTGTTCCTCTTTACCCCAGAGAAGTGTGGTCAGTCCAGGCTTGTCTAAAAGTCCCTCACTGTTTTCCCCTTCCTCTCCCAACCTATTTGGCACCAGTGGGAAAGCAAACAGTTTCCTGTCATCCATTCTGCCCAACCCAGAGTCATGATGGTGATAGTGTTAAGAGTTCCTGTTACTTCCCCCAGAGCCCATAGTTCCACCCACAGACTGGCTCTGAGTTGAGGGCCTCCCACAGCTCACCACATCTCTGAAACCCCCTCACCCTCCTCAGGTATGTGGGAAACAAAGTACCATTTCTGAAACTTGAGTTTTATGATCCTGTTGTTTCTTACTGGCTTAGATGGCAAGGGAGAACCTTATAAATTTTTTGTCAAGCTTTTTTATATACCTTTCAAACTAATAGAAGAACCTGCCATCATAGTGACAGTTTGAGGAGATCTATTTGTAAGTATAATAGGCTTTTATTTGTTTTTTTTTTTAAGATTTATTTACTTATTTGAGAGAGAGAGAAAGCCCATGCACATGTAGGGGGAGGGGTAGAGTCTTAAGCAGACTCCCCGCTAAGCATGGAGCCCAACACCGGGCTCGATGCCACCACCCTGAGATCATACCCTTAGCTGAAATCAAGAGTCAGATATTCAACTGACTGAACCACCCAGGTACCCCAATAACAGGCTTTTTTTTTAAAGAATGTATTAGAATCAGCAAATAATATCACATGGGATAATTCTCTCTCCTGGTGGAAATGGCTAATTATGTATGGAAGCAAAATATTCAGTCACTTTATTATTTGTTTACAGTAATACTCAGCCTATTATTCAAATAACTTTAAGGTTTATCTTTAGTATCTAGATTACTGCCCTTTATTCACCAAACACTTGAAAATGCACAGTAGAAAGTGTACATCATTAATTTGAACTCCAAATTTTATGAGACTGTATGCAAAACTCAATTTTACATATCACACAAATAACTGAAAATGCAGAAAGAAAAATTGACACTTGCACAATACCTAGTTTACAAAGTACCTTTACATATGTTCATTTCAAAACCTACAGCTCTGTAAGTTAATCAGGACAAATACTTTCTTTTTTCATTTTACAGAGAAAAAAGCCAAGACTCAGAAACTTTAAGTTAATATTCAAATTCATGGTTCCACCACTTGTTAGGTTACCTTGAGCAAGTTGCTTAATCATTCTGTGCAATTTCTTTAACTGTGAAACAACTAAAAGTAATCCCTACTTCACAGGGTGTGTGTGATGATGAATGAATGCACTTAGAATGGTGCCTTGTACATAGTAGATAGATGCTCACTAAATGTTAGCTATTATTACACACAGCTAGTAAATGTGAGAACTTGAATCTAATTCTAGACCTCTGACTCCTAGTTCAGAACTCTTTTTATAGTACCATGTGGAATTTGCCTTTTAGTAAATAATTGGTTTAATTTTCATTTCACATTGACCTTGTTATTCTAGAAGGAATCTTTTTCTACTTTGTTTACTTTGGTCTTAAATTTCCGAAGGTCAAAAGGGAGACATGTTTGAAGGATTCTTCCTTCCTGATTTGTTTTTAAGTACTCTGATTTCTGTTGTCATCTGGGTTTAGTTGACCTTGAGGTGTCAGAAGGTGTTTTTAGTAGGTGAAGGTACAATAAAGTTGTGTTCATTAGTGATTTTGGGTGTCTCTGGTGAATTTTGTTTTGGTTGGAAGGCCTGAGGTACAAAGTAGGGTTGAAGGAAATTGTTGAACTGGAGTCAACACCCCTTATCTATAACGCTAGGAGAATATTGTCATTACTGTGAGTGGCAGCTTGCTGATCAGGGAGTAGAGATGATTTATTATAAAAGATTATTTGTTGTAAAAGAGTTATCCTGAAAAAATTGGTAAAGTATTATGAGCCATTCTTGGGAAAGGAGAAGAAGTTGTTTGTAGATATTTTTTTTTTAAAGATTTTATTTATTTATTCAACAGAGATAGAGACAGCCAGCGAGAGAGGGAACACAAGCAGGGGGAGTGGGAGAGGAAGAAGCAGACTCACAGCGGAGGAGCCTGATGTGGGGCTCAATCCCATAACGCTGGGATCACGCCCTGAGCCGAAGGCAGACGCTTAACCGCTGTGCCACCCAGGCGCCCCTGTAGATATTTTTCTTGATAATAGTATTTGTAGCAAGCTTTTACTTCTGACTCCCCATTGTTTTTACTCTGTCTACTGCTAATGTTAACATTCATGGCTGTGAGAGAGGCCTGATTGAAGATCTCCAGGCTTTTGTGGTAGCTACTCAGCTGCTATGGGGAGATGCTCTCCCTCTCTTCTGATGCACAAGTTGAGCTCAGTGCAGGAATCGATGTGGAAGATTCCAGAGTGTGGGCAGCAATGTGCCAGAAAAATGTATTCAGCTTGGTGACCTTCTGATGGCAAGGAGCTGGAGAAAGCCCCAGCTCAGTGAGCATGCCTCATTCCCAGGCCTTTTTTTTTTTTTTTTTTTAAAGTAGGCTCCATGGCCAGCTTGAAGCCCATCACGGGGCCTGAACTCATGACCCTAAGATCAAGACTCAAGCCAAAATCAAGAGTTGGACGCTCAGCTGACTGAGCCACCCAGATGCCCCTCCCCAGGCCTTTTTGATGGGCCTGTGCGTAATGTACACAGATGGGGTCCTCTCCAAGAACAAGATATCCAGAGTGCCTCTTAGGACCTTTGTGGGCCATCTGTACCAGGGTTTAACGTGGTGAGACAGGAAGTTTGAGAGGACATGCTGAGACCTCCTCTTTGTGATTGGCATTTTTTAACTCACTCATCTTTAATATTCACTTTGGCAAGTGGAATTAATGTTCTCACATTAAATGAAAACACTGAATTTTTAATAGATTCCTTGGGGCTTGGTGATTGTTTGATACTGTTTCCAGTAGAGAAGGGATATGAAGAAATGATATTTTTTCTGGTTTTGCAGTTAGGTTTTATTTTTCTTGCCTAGCCACCTGCTGAATCTTCTGACCCATCTAGCCTAGGAGCAGAGCCCAGAAAACAGCTCTGGATCCCCCATGTCAGCAGCCTCCCTGTCGTATCTATATACCCACTCCTGTGGGCTTGGTGTTCCCCTGTGCATTGACGTCTTCCTGTTGAATTGGCCACTCTTGGTGTGTCAGGTAATGGTTGATCTTTTTCCTGCTGTGTGTTTGGATGTAGTGGTTAACCTTTCTTTGCTCTTATTTGCTTGGATGTTGTGTATAGTAGACAAGGAGTTGAGAAAAAGGATTTAAAAAAAAAGTACCCATTATTCATTATCTGTTGCTACTGTCATTATGTGCTGCCCAGGACTCCAAGAGCTTTGCTTCTAGGCCAGTTGATTAACATCTTTGTTTGATGTGTGGGAATCTTCTGAATATTGAGGTTCTTATTCTTCTCCACCATTTACACCTTTCTGGTATGCAGTGCACCAGGGTAGAACCATATTGGTGATGGGCTTTTTTTGAGGTCAGTAGCAGGACTGGGGTGACAGCTGAGAGACTGAGCAAAGCTAGAGGGGTTGCAGAGGGGTTGAATAGTTGACTAGTCAAACATAGACTAGCTCATGATGGGCCTTTGCGCAGCTGCCATACTTGAATGCCGGTTTGGCAGCAGATGCCAGAATTGGTCCCTTGAACATCTGTTGACCTGTTTGAAGTCTGCTGATTCTCTCAAGTCAGAGTCCTTGCTCCTCTGGGCAACCAAGGCACTTTTTGTCCCCATATATCTCCTTCAGTTTTGTAGCAAATAGTTAATTGTCTAAATGTTTGTTTCTTCTACTACGTAAGTCTCTTAACAGTAGGAGTGTACTCTCCTCCATCTCAGTTTTCTCATAATCCATAGATTGTGTCCCACTTGTAACAGTTGCTCAATAAATCTTACTGAATCTAAGTGAGCAAAGCTGGCTGTCTCTATGGAAATTCTGCAGCTGGTATCCATGTTTATCAGTTGTATACTCTTCCGTGAGATAGGGGAATATCCTTGGAGAAAGCAAGCAACATCATCAGAAGTAACATGTAAAAACATTAGACTGTTATTGGGCTTTTTTTTTTTTTTTTGGACAGCTTTTGTTGGGATATAATTCACATACCATACAGTTTACCTGTTTCAAGTGTAAAATTCAGTGGTTTTCAGTATGTCCATTGAGTTATGCCACTATCATCACCACAATCAATCTTAGAAAATACTCATCATCTTCAAAAGAAACCCTGTACCTATTCCCTCCAGTTCTTAACCCTAGGCAACCACTAATCTATTTTTTGTCTCCATAGATTTGCTTATTCTGGGTATTTTATATAAATGGAATCATACGATATTTGTGCCTGGTTTCTTCACTTAGCATAATATTTTCAAGGTGCATCCATGTTGTAGCATGTGTCAAACCTAAAGCTTGATGGAAGTTGGGGGGCAGATGATGCTAGTTTTTTGGCTAGTGGTTGTAGGTCAGGCCAGTGATGATTCTGCCTACTCTCTTGATGATCAGATCTACAGTCATACCATGGAGATATTGTGGGGTCAGTTCTAGACCACCCCAATA
This sequence comes from Ursus americanus, assembly GCF_024610735.1. NCBI lineage: Eukaryota > Metazoa > Chordata > Mammalia > Carnivora > Ursidae > Ursus > Ursus americanus. Next base: position 34,102,577 of record NC_142132.1, read on the forward strand.
AAGCAAATATTTCAACAAAGTGAATCAAATTTTTTAGTTTCCCAGTGCATATAAAAGTTGTGTTTACACAGTATTGTAGTCTATTAAGTGTGCAGTAGCATTATATCTAAAAAAACTCTACATACCTTAATTAAAAATTACTTTATTGCTAAAATATATCTAAGCTTTTGGTGAGTTGTAATCTTTTTGTTCGTGGAGAATCTTATCGTTTATGAGTGCTGACAGATCAGGGTATGGGGATTGTTAAAAGTTGGGATGGATGTGGAGATTTCTTAAAATAAGACAACAATTAACTTTGCCACATCGATTGACTTCTTTCACAAGTGATTTCTCTGTAGCATACAATGCTGTTTGATGGCATTTTACCTACGGTAGAACTTCTTTCAAAATTGGGGTCATTCCTTTCAGACTGCTCTGCTTTATCAGCTAAGTTTATGTAATATTCTAAATCTTTTGTTATCATTTCAACAATCTTCATATCATCTTCACTGGGAAGAGATTGCATCTCAAGAAACCACTTTCTTCGCTCATCCACGAGAAACAGCTCCTCATCTGTTAAAGTTTTATCATTAAAACTGGCTGAGATTACAGCCATTCAGTTACATCTTCACCTTACGTATGCTTATTCAAATTCTCTTGCTATTTCTACCACATCTGCAGTTACTTCCTCCACTTAAGTCTTGAACCCCTCAAAGCCATCCTTAAGTTGGAATCAACTTCTTCCAAACTCCTGTCATGGTGATATTTTGACCTCTTCCTGTGATCATAATTGTTCTTAATGACATCTAAAACAGTAGATCTTTTCCAAAAGGTTTTCAATTTACTTTGCGCAGATCCATCAGAGGAGTCTCTGGCAGCTATAGTCTTATGAAATGTATTTCTTAAATAGTAAGACTGGGAGGTGCCTGGCTATTTCAGTTGGAGGCGCATGTGACTCTTGATCTTGGGGTGTGAGATTGCTACTAAAATAAGTAAATAAACTCTAAAAAAAATAATAATAAAACTTGAAAGTTGAAATGACTCCTTGATCCATGGGCTGCAGAACAGACATTGTGTTAGCACGCATGAAGACAACATTCATTTCATTGTACATCTCCATCGGTGCTCTCGCGTGACCTAGTATGTTGTCAAAGAGCAGTAATATTTTGAAAGGTATCTATTTTTCTGAGCAGTATATCAACAGTGGGCCTAAAATATTCAATAAACTATCTTGTACACAGATGTGCTGTCATCCAGGCTTTATTGTTCCATTTATAGAGCACAGGCAAAGTAAATCTATCATAATTCTTAAGGGCTGCAGGATTTTCAGAACAGTCAGTGAGCTTTGGCTTCAGCATAAAGTCACCAGCTGTATTAACGCCTAATAAGAGAGTGAGCCTGTCCTTGGAAGCTTTGAAGGTTAGCATTGACTTCTCTTTAGCTGTAAAAGTCCTAGATGGCATCTTCTACCAATAGAAGGCTGTTTCATCTACGTTGGAAAAGCTGCTGTTTAGTGCAGGCACCTTCATTAATTACCTTAGCGAGAGCTTCTGGATAACCTGCTGCATCTTCTACATCAGCGCTTGCTGCTTTACCTTGCACTTTTATGTCATAGAAATGGCTGCTCTCTTTAAACTTCATGAATCAACCTCTGCTAGCTTCCAACTTTTCTTTTTTTTTTTTAATTTTTTTTATTATGTTATGTTAGTCACCATACAGTACATCCCTGGTTTTTGATGTAAAGTTCGATGATTCATTAGTTGCGTATAACACCCGGTGCACCATGCAATATGTGCCCTCCCCACCACCCATCACCAGTCTATCCCATTCCCCTACCCCCTTCCCCTCTGAAGCCCTCAGTTTGTTTCTCAGAGTCCATAGTCTGTCATGCTTCATTCCCCCTTCTGATTACCCCCCCTTTCTTTATCCCTTTCTTCTCTTACCGATCTTCCTAGTTCTTATGTTCCATAGATGAGAGAAACCATATGATAATTGTCTTTCTCTGCTTGAAATAAGCTTCCAACTTTTCTTCTTCAGCTTCCTCACCTCTCTCAGCCTTCACAGAATTGCGAGAGTTAAGGCCTTGCTCTGGATTAGGCTTTGGTTGAAGGGAATGTTGTGCCGGTTTGCTTTATCTAGACCACTAGAACTTTTTTCATATCAGCCATAAAGCTGTTTTGCTTTCTTATCATTCATGTGTTCACTGGAGCAGCACTTTTAATTTCCTTCAAGAACTTTTCTTTTGCATTTGCAACTTGACTAACTGGCCCAAGAGGCCTAGCCTTCAGCCTCTCTCAGCTTTCAACATGTCTTCTACGCTATGCTTAATCATTTCTAGCTGTTGATTTAAAGTGAGTGACGTGAGACTCTTCCTTTTACTTGAACACTTAGAGGCCATTGTAGGGTTATTAATTGGCCTATTTTCAATATTGTTGTGTCTCAGGAAATAGGCCCACAGAGAGGGAGAGAGACAGTGGAATGGCTGGTCAGTGGAGCAGTCAGAACAGACACAATATCTGTTAAGTTCGCTTTCCCATGTGGGACCGGTTCATGGCTCCCCAGAACAATCATGGTAGTAATCTCAAAGGTCCCCGATCACAGATCGCCATGACAAATATAATAATAATGGTGAAAAATTTTGAAATATTGTGAGAATTGCCAAAATGTGACACGGTGACACAAAGTAAGCAAATGCTGTTGAAAAAATGGCTCCAATAGATTTACTTGATGTAGGGTTGTCACAGGCTTTCAATTTGTAAAAAAAAATGCAGTATCTGCAAAACACAAAAAGTGAAGGACAATAAAATGAGGTATGCTTGTATTTCATGGAAATTCCATAGAGGAGTTCTGAACTTGCTCCCCTGAGTAATTACGAGAATTAAGCAAGATAATGTCCACAAGTACCTAACTCAATGCTTGGCATATGAAGGTCTCAGTGGCTATTACGTCCCTGTGTCCCATTTCAAGTTCTTGGATTTTAGTAAGAATTTGCCAAAGTGAAACAACATGTAAATTTTTATTTGGTACTTTGAGTTTAATGTACTGATTTCTCTCTCTATCCTTTTGTTTTTGTTCTCCCAAGGCTATGCCTTTCTGCTGTTCCAGGAGGAAAGCTCAGTGCAAGCGTTGATAGATGCCTGCCTAGAAGAAGATGGGAAGCTGTACCTGTGCGTGTCAAGCCCCACCATCAAGGACAAACCGGTAAGTGGTATGCAGCCCGCTGGTGCTTTTCTAGAGCACATATGCATTTGAAATAGCTGATCACCTCCTTTTTGTAATGGGAATGCTGGTAACTAGGATCGTCTTACCCGGGGTGACCTTGCTATGCAGTAGAGCTGGACTGTTGTGGATGAGGAACTAATAACAAATTACTCAGTATTTCATTTTATACCTTTGGGACTGCGTGTAAACAAATGTGTCCTTGTCTTTCACTTTACAGCTCTTTTAAGCTAATTCCTATTCAGTAACTCTGAATTGAAGTAAACAATGCACTTAGTGGTTTTGGCAACTGGTTTCTGTCATTATTTCAGATCAAGGACAGAATAATTTATTTTTTTTATAAAGATCATAATCGGCAATGTTTATGCTCCTATGAATGCAAGGCATTGTGCTGGATGGTACCCACAATCGACTAACTAGAGCCTTCTGGGCCAGGAGCTTACACTCTCAAATGGATAGCTTCGAAGGGCAGGAGAAGGCAAGGACAGAGAACATGAAACCAAAACCATAAATAAATGTACACTTATATGGAGTTTGTGTTAACAGTTTGTGGTTTCTGAGCCAAAGGGTGTGAGTAAGTCGTTGGGTAAGAGAAGAAGACTGTTTCTTTTCTCCTGACAGAAGGGTGATCAGTGGAGAAGGGGCAATACTGTATACAGAACAACAACAACAAAAGAAATTGGTTAACATGGTAGAAGTAGGATGGAGGAAAATTGGGAGGGGGTGAGTTTGTGTATCAAGACTTAGTGCTAGGAATGGGAAATAGGGTAAAAATAGTGATATAGACCAAGGGACCAATGCAGATATCTCTCATGGGGCCTGCAGCATGTCCTATCAGACTTACACCAGACATGTGGGGCTTGCTTGGCAGTTAGGTTTATTCTCAGAAATGCGCATGGGGGAAGAGTTGGGGTCAGAAGTAGAAGTCCTGACTCCAGCTCATTTAAATTATCTGCTTCACTCAGAATAAGTCACCTAATACTTGTAGAATCTTGGTTTCCTTATCTATAAAATGGCAGGGATATGGTTTCTCTCTGGGATGTTGAGCAGCTCAGGTAAGAGGAAAATGAATGCGAAAGCATTTGGAACTTGTACAAATATAACTGGATGATGCTATTAGTGCCAAATAATGCTGTAGTTAGGAGAGCAAGTTTAGAGCTTATCTACATGGTAAGGTCTGCTGAGAAGAATGGTGACAGCTAGAACAGGGTTTACAGTTGGTTGCAAAACAATGATGCTAGGACTTGTCCACCTATAAGGGGAAGACTGCAGCATGGAAAGTAGAAGGAGTTACTAAAGAATGGGGATATTGAGTCATAGAATGATGGATGCAGAAGAAGCAAGGATTTTAGCAAGTGTGACAGTGCCACTGTATTTTTCAAATTCTGGGGTCATTACCAAATTTTTATAGCAGACTTGGATAAGGTAGTTGTACAGGTCAGGAAAAAGAGTAGGGAACCTTTGTTAACTTTGATCTTAATTTAAATGGTGTGGAGAGGCTGTGCTTTGTGTCTAGAATGGGAGTATGCTGTGTTTCATCTGAGTAAATAATGAGAACGCTGAAGTAACGTCTCTAAATCTCTTTGGGATAGTGATTTGGGAAAGACTGATCCCAATTTGGCAGGGTCGGATATCTGAAAGGTAAATGGTCAACCTCCAGAGAGCCTCTGTCGCTGTAGGAGAGGATTTGAAATATATTTACACATAAAGAAGGCAGAGGGGTAGAGGCCCACATGGAGATAGTTGTGCCCAGAGTAGACTAAGAAGCTGCTGAATTGAGGGGAGGAGAATGGAGATGAGCAAATGGGCTTGTGTACCTTGGAAGGGTCACGTTACTGGCTTTGTGAGAGAAGGAGGATATTATGGCTTGTCAGGGCAAGCCTTCACCAGGACTGGACATCTCATGAAAAGGGAATGAGCAGTGGTGGTTGCAGATGGCTGTGGTATGTTGATTGTTTTCCCTCCAAATACATGTATTACCCTGGGCTTGAAGGACTTTTGAAAATAATTAGTGTAATTATCTGTTTTGGAAATGTTGATGGGAAAACTAACTTTCACTGTTTGTGTTTCTACAAATTTCTGCCTTATTGCAGTTTTCATTTTCTGAACTCAAGTGAAGCGGTCTTATTGGAGCTTGGTGAATTCTGAATGGTGGCTGCTGATCACGTATTTCTTTAACCCAGGCATACTCAGAATTTTCAGCATAAACAATTTGAATAAAACTTAGGATGGGAAACAGAAAAGTCCCCAAATACCTGTAATTCTAATGAACTGGATCCCATTTTGGGTTCCAGCTCTTTTGGTTCCATTTTTGAAAGCTTCTCTTTCTTGGCTTCAGCTCCACATCTATCACTCCCAACCTCATTTGGCCACACTTCCCCACCCAAGTTTCAGTACATTCCACCTCATTTTGGATGCTCCCACAGAAAGTGAGAGCTGGGTTGAACTATTGGGAGTACATGAGGACCTTGGCGATAACTCAAGGCAAAGTCAACCTTTGGAACTCATTTACCAAACCTTCTGAGCTATGGCTCTTTCTTGCTTTTTCTACTTCTTGGCTTGGCTACCTTTCAGGATCCTAGTGCCCTCGTTCTATTGTTTAGTTCTCTCTGATCCTCCCTGGATTTCTCCTTGGAAATACACAGTGTTCCAGAATGGTCTCACAGATTTTCTATCCTTTGACCTTCTCCCTTATCCCTTCCTCCCAATCAAACCCACATTCCTTTTGTGTGGATTAGGTTAATCAGATTGTTTTCCTAATACAGAGCCTGATAGCAAGGTCCCCTCTCACCTTTCTAAGATCGTATTTGTTTTTTAACTCAAACAAATCCCTAATCATTGGATTTCAGATAGTATTAGGGAGATATTTTTGGTCGGTGATTACATTTCATTTATGACCACGCAGCCTACCCTATGTATAGGTCTGATCCTGAAAGATGGCAGAGGACTGTATTTATAGCTTGTTCAATTGACTTCTTGGTCCCAAAGAAGGGTTAACAAATTGGCAAGGGCAGGAGTTATTGCAAAGCTTCTAGATGTGTGATTTTTTTTTCCTCCTCCAGCAAGAGAAGTTCCATTGTTCAGATGTTCTAGGCATCCCAAAGGATAGCTGTGTTCTTGTCCAGGCTTCCAGTGAAGTGGACAGACATTGTGACAGTGGTCTCTCTTGTCAAAGTGACTCCACTTTTTGAACGTATAAAAAGACTGAACCTGAAGGTTCAAAACAGCAAATTGATAGAGCAGGAAACTTGCCAGAGACTAACAGAGATAGGGGCTGAAAAACAGTAACCTTGAAGATCAGGTATGGAAGGAGATGTTTATGGTTCTTAACCTTCTAAAACACTTTGGCCAGAGATGTGAAATAATAGACACCTTGAAAAAAGTATCCTAGAAGTTTCCTGCTTCCTCCTCCTTATAATTTATAGCATAATCACAATTTATAAATATCCTGAAATATGACAGATTGATTTTGCTATGCAGTTGACTCTTGAACAATGGAGTGGGGTAGCGGTAATAGGGTCACTGACCCCCATGTAGTTGAAAAATCCACATATAACTTTTGACTCCCTAGAAACTTAACTACCAATATTGTACTATTGACCACAAGACTTAACGATAACATATACACTTGATTAAACATATTGTATGTTTTATGTACTGTATATCATATTCTTACAACAAAGTAAGCTAGAGAAAAGAGAATGTTACTAAGAAAATCATAAGGAAAAGAAAGTGTACCATCCTGCATTTATCGAAAAAAATCTGCATGTAAGTGGACTTGTGCATTTCAAATCTGTGTCGTTCAAGGGTCAACCGTATATTTAAAACTGAAGTTTGGTTATTTCTCAGGTAACATGGTCATCCACTCAAAATTTGAAAAACAAAAACTGAAAAAAATGTTGGGAGCAAGGAAGCTGGAAACCAGTTGGAGGCTGGTTCAGTTCTTTAATTTTTAATTCTGTCCAATCTGTCTGTAATTCTGGTCTTTCCTACTCCCGTTTATATATCAGCGGGATCTCTAGCACTTTTAGTCTCTCTTTAGGTACAAAGACAGTCCAGATCCTTTTGCCTGGGACTGAAGACCTTCCCAGTCTGACTTCAAGATTTTTTTCAATCTTTCTTTTTTCTGCTTTCCTTCTGAACCCTGTATTCCAGTCAACTGCAATATTTCTGTTCCTGTCTCAATTTCTAATTGCTACACTCATTTTAAGATCCCTCTCAAATGCCATCTCTCTCCTGAAGCCTTCTCTGATCACTACACCATCTATAGTGACTCACACCTACTATTATAGCTATCTCCAGCCCACATACAGCCATCTTTTCAAAATAATGTGCCTTCCTTCCTTTAAATCATGTTTGAGTGCCAGCTATGGGCAAGACATTAGAGCTGGTTACTATGAATTAGACATAAAATCCTGTGTTCAGAAAGTTAATAGTATAATGGGTAGATAAAACAAGTATATAAACACACAAACCTATAGAGCCTGGCACATAAAAGTTTTCCAAATATTTGTCAAATTAGGAAAAATAACAAATACAATGAAGATAAGATTTAGTGCTTTGGAGAGTTTATATATACCTGGAGTGATGAAAGAAAGCCTCTTGGATGAAGTGTCATTGGAACCAGGCCTTGAAAGTTGAAAAGGGTTTGGAGATTAGCCAGAGGAGAGGTGGAGCTGTGGAAGTGTGGGAAATGGACATTGCAGAGAAAGGCAACGGTATAAACACAGAAATGAGAAAGTGTGCAGAATGAGTGGAGAACATTTAGGTTGGTTAGATGGAGCACAAATGTATGAAAGGGAGCAGAGGGAAATTAAATTGGGAAAATAAGTAGGGGCTAAGTTACAGGGCTCCTTGACTGATGGCTTCAGCCCTTGGGTTTGTGGTTTATTTACTTAAACTCTTTCATTCTCCACCTACTACCTCCTAAGACAATAACTATAATTTTATCTTGGCTCGGTCAAATTGGATTTGTCATATCCCTCCTTGGAAATCTTCAGCATTTCTAATCTTCTTTATTTATTTATTTGTTCCTTTTGGTCTAAATTCGTGGTTTGGGCATCTTCTATCATAGGAATTTCTCCAAAGAAGGAATTTCTCCTCTAAAATGAGAGAAATGCCCTTTATTCATAATAAATCATTCTCCTCTCCCCAGTCTCTGAATTTGCATTTAGTCCAGAGTTTCTTAGTGTTTGAGTCTTTGGACCTATTTTTCTTTTCTAGGAAGGTCTAAAAGATGCTGCAGTTCTGATATACTAAAATAGTTTCTAGTGGACAAAATAGCTAATACCATCCCCTAAGGGACCATATTTAGTGTTTTTCAAACTGTATTCTGAAGAACACCTGTCCCATCAGACACTGATCTCTTGAGAGCATCCTTGACAAAAGATTTGCTCATAACAATAATAGGTGTCATTTGTTGAGAACTTCATGCATTTTCTATCCATTTCCTCCTTCTATTATAGGTTCCATAGCCAAGAACATTTGGGAAAAATTGATATATTAAGGTTCTGAGAAGTCTTCTAGTAAATAAATTTGTGTAGTATTTTTTAATCCAGCATTTGATATACCTGTTTGGGGATTATACTTGTGAAAATTTTGGTGGAATTAGTATTCCATGAAGCTCATTCAAAGAATAGGCTTCTTCCCAGGAAAAACTTAGGTAACTTGAACTTTTATGTGTACATTACTCTCAAGAGTTTTAGTGATTTGCATGCCAGTAACAACATCCTTGTCCTAGTACCATGGAGCTGAAAATACACATTTCTGTAGACATTGGACAAAATTGTCTGGCTGCAAGAGCACAATTGCTTGAGGCTATGAATCTGAAAGTTAAAATAGCTGAACATAATGCCAGTTCATTGCTAAATCATTTTCTTCAGCTTTTCTAACTGCTAATTTTGTTAGTAGGTTTAAGAAGAATCTATCAGTCATTTCTTAATTGGAAAGGAGCAGAATGAATTTAGAAAGAAGAGAGAAATTAATCATTCACAAATCAAAATGCATTTTGACTTGTTCAGGTAACTCTCAGGAATCATGGCTGGTGGCCAGTAGCCTGGAGGACAAGGAGTGTTGCAGGCACAGGACATCATTGCATTGGAAAGAGTATCTATATAGACTCTGGGTCAGGTAAACCTGAGTTTCAGTTCTGACTTGACTTCAGTCTTCTTAGCCTTAGTTTCCTTATCTCTAAAGTAGGGATAATGTTTACAGCATAACAGTTATGGTGAGTTTAAGTGTGACAGTGTGTTAAAATGCCTAGCACAGTGGTGTAGTGTATGTCTTCAAAAGTGCTAGTTTCTTCATTCTTTCAAAAGGAAATCATCTGTCATGCTTATGTTTTCTAAATGATGTTAAGAGTATCAGCAGCGATGATGAGCACTAGGTAATTCTGATCACTGAGTAGGTCACGGTGGGGGGAGGGGAGCATCAGAAATTTGCACTGATTAGGCCAAGCTTTGGGGCACCCACTGGTGATCAGACACACTGTATTTCCATATCCCTGGCAGGTGGCTTTCAGTGGAGTGAGGAGGGTGATCTGGGAGCTTTAGAAAGGCAGCAGCTGGACATCTTGTGGCATCAGCATCTGCCCTTCAAGAAAACTTTTGTTAATTCACCAGAACACCAAGGAGCACAGAGAGCTCACTCTGTTGGGCACTTTGCCAGGCAGTTGGGACCCCACTCAGATATATGGTCTCAGCCTTAGAGTACCCTAGAGCCCAGTGGAAGGAAATAGACATGTAAATGCTAAGTGAAGTAAGGAGTCAAAGGTGCTATGAGATAAGTTTTCTAGGGAGTGGCCATGGGTGGGGGCTCAAAGGCAGAGTGGTCACATGTACCTGAGGGAGTCAGGAAAGCCTTTAGAGAGAAGGTATTCCCTTGAATCTTCCAGTTAGAAGTATGGGTATTAATCATTGTATTTAATTGATAATTGCTTTACTAAGTCAAGCACAGAACAAGGGTATACATCACCCTTTTCAGGGCACAGTTTATGCGTGTTCTGTTTTTGTACTGGGTGCCCTTATGAAAAACAGTATGCAGAGTGCTATTTGAATTGTTCAAAAGTAGCTGAAGCGCTGAAAGCGCTGAAAGCCTGTGGTTTCCGTACGTCAGACAGGTTGTGCAGCTTGGTACAGATGGCAGGGGTTTCCTTTTTGTACCCAGACCATTTCCTGACCCTGATGGTGGACCTGGAGCATTCTGGGAGGACATGAGAGAATTTCCCAGGGTTACTTTTGGCTCCCTGTCCAGGAAGAATCCTGCCTATTTTTGATGAAGCTCTCTGGGGCCTGTAATCTATTTCTATCTAAGGAATGGGAGGAATAGTTTGAGTCTGAGAGTTAGTTTTTTGCTTAGAGACCCAGTGGAGTTCTGACTGGAGGCCCCAGAGCAGCCCAGGGTAGAAAACTCTTATCTAGAGCAATGAAACCAATGAGCTATTAAGCTGCTCTCTGGCCACTTCCCCCAGAAGATACAGGGAGGGTATCTCCTCCTCTCCAATAGGTAGAGAGAAGCACTTGAGAATAATAAGTAGCATCTAAACTCCTGGAAATTGGCTGACCTTTTTGTTAGGGTGCTGTATGGTAGAAATTATGTTGAGGGACGCCTGGGTGGCTCAGTCGGTTAAACATCCGCCTTCAGCTCAGGTCATAATCCCAGGGTCCTGGGATGGAGTCCCACATCCGATGGCTGCTTGCTCAGTAGGGAGCCTGCTTCTCTCACTGCCTGCACTCCCTCTGCTTGTGCTCTCTCTCTCTCTCTCTGACAAATAAATAAATAAAATCTTTTAAAAATTAATTAATTTAAAAAAAAAGAAATTAGGTTGAAATGAGATAGCAAATATGAATGTACATTGGGGAATCCAAACCACAATTATTGCTGTTGTGGTTGTTAGTTTTGGTGGTTAATAATAATAAAACAACCCATTATAGCATGGAAGAGATAAAGATGCCTCACAAACCACAAACTAGTTTATTTGTGATACTGTGGGGCACTCCAGTCATTCTGTGAGGTCTGTGATGCTTAAAATAGAATTGCTGACAGCTGGGGTGGGCCTGAGTTCATTACCAGTACAGCCGAGCTGTTGCAGCTGTAAGTCAGCGGACCTAGTTTAGCTGACTCATCCTGGCCGTCAGAAGAGCCGCGATGGTGCTGCTTGCTAGAGAGAGCAGTCCTGACAGTTCTGCAGTGTTGCTTTTGTGATTCATGTAGATTGAAAGGATTGTGTACGACTAGGGGAGAAAAAATGGAGACCTTCTCCTGAGTAGGAGTTTGAAGGGTATTGAGAAAACAAAGAGGAAATGGAAGGTAGGGAGACTAGGCCATGTGCTTTATGGGAAATTCATGGGAAAGAAAACAGCCAGGAAGGGGGTTTTGATCAGGTAGTTTCCTGAGCTGGCCACCAGATTGCACTGTTGACTCTGAACAGTTTGGTTGCTCTGTGGCGCTGTACTGAGATGACTAGATGAAAGGAAAGGCACTATGTAGAAGGATGTTTCTGTGTTGGATGTTTGTAACCTAAAGAGATGATCAGATAAGGATGAAATATAGGTGAAATGTTCAAAATGAGCTCAAGATACTATTATTTATTGGTAGGTAAATGTCCAAATTCTAAATAGTGGTCTAAACAGAGAATTCTAGAGCCATAGGGTGGCTTGGTCATGTGTGGAGACTTAAAGCCCTAAGGTTTATGTTAAAAAACTGTTCTTACTAAAGCTATGTGTTTTCTCTTATCCAGTTATTAAAGATACAATAAAAATGCATTTTGTATTGAATTTTTACTTAGAGGCTTTTGCAAATTTTCAACGAAATTTATTTTTTAGAAAATGATCTTATAGCTTCTGGTCAAAAAAAGTGACCCATACTCTATTTCTTAAACTTTTTCCCCTAGCACTTGGCCTGATCTTATACCTATTAATGATTTTTAGTTTTAAATAGGAAGCTTCAGTTTTTATACAGAACTGTAATTTAATACTTTATACTTTATTGATATCAAAGTAGTTGAACATCTCTTTTGTGCAGTTTAGTCAGAAAGCTTTCAATTCTTTGAACAGCTATAATTTATATTTACTATACTCTTAACCACTTAACGTTAATTTCTACAAGAACAACCCTTTTAGAGCAATATCAGGAAATAAGTGAGAAAAAGCTGTGATCGGAGTGAAGTTTCTACATTTTGTTTAGTTGGTTCAACCTTGTTATGCCATATATTTTTTTAAAGATTTTATTTATTTATTCAACAGAGATAGAGACAGCCAGCGAGAGAGGGAACACAAGCAGGGGGAGTGGGAGAGGAAGAAGCAGGCTCATAGTGGAGGAGCCTGATGTGGGGCTCGATCCCATAACGCCGGGATCATGCCCTGAGCCGAAGGCAGATGCTTAACCACTGTGCCACCCAGGTGCCCCTTGTTATGCCATATTTTGATACAAACTAAAAGTAAGATATAATAGGGCAGTATTATCCAAAGTATGGATATTAGTAGGTGTTATGAAAAAAAATTTGGAAATGCTGGATTAAACAACATTTGAACAGACTTCTTTCCTGTAGAACTTCTTAGAGCCTTTGATTAATATACACCAATAGGTACCATGAAACTCCAAGAAGGAAGAGATCTCCTGTAACTTTTCCTAAACACTGCTTGTCTGGCAGAACAACCCTACGGACCTGCTGTTCACAGAACACACATTAGGAAACCTTGAAAAGGAAAATGAGCGCTTTCTGTACTAACTGTTGATATGATTAATTCTTTTAGGTTTCTTGAAGGTTATTAGAGTCACTATATGGCATAAATTGATATATTAATAGCACCACCTTTACGTTTGGTTTTTGCCTTTATCCTTAAAAAGATTTGCCTTTGGAGATAAGCAATTATGCAAAGAAGATTATTAATTCAGATAATAATTCATATCACTAGTTCTTAAGAATTCAGAGGCAAATAATTCAGCCAAAGACTAGGTTTCATGATCCTCACCAGAACTTCCATAGGAACATACGCTTAAAAAAGAAACTAAGGAAAAACCATTTTTTGTTTTTTCTCTCATGAGTGCTTATGGAAGACAACATTCCATTGGGAGCTGTGGGGTAAGTAAACCTTTCTAGTCAGAGATCACAAGTCTGGGGCCCACAGGATAGATCTGGTTTGCACTTAGTTTGGTTTAGCTGTACAGTGGCTTTAACGTTTGAATTCTTTCTCAATATTTTAAAATCTTGAAGTTACACATAAAAATCTGAATTCTAGTTACTCTTGAAAAATGGAAAAATCTGACAACACATTCACAAATGGTAACTACTTGCTGGAGCTGACAAGTGTCTGCTTCCTTTAAAAGGAATGTTTTACTCCAGTGTGTCATTGCCTGCCTAACAACTGTTGTCCTGCTGGCTGGTAAATTTATGCTACCTGTCCATCCCTAAGGACTTTTGGTTTTACGTGACCCCTGCTATGAGGACATGGCGTGGCTGAAGGGCTATGGGCCATGCCTCTTTCTAGAGTGACCTTTTTAAGCAAATGTAGTCAGGTTTCTCCAGGAAGGAGTGTTGGAATCACTGTCAGGCTCATTTAAGAGAATTTTCACCATGTCTGATGAAGTCCCTAAACTTCCAACCCTCAGGATGTCAAGGCTCTTACTGCCCAGAGTATAGCCTATTTGACAACATACTGAAAGAGTTGTTTCACACATACACACAGTGATCCCTATATATGTAAAGGTTGTTTTGCTGGGGGAAGTTTATATTGAATTAGAACAGAGCTCTAATTTCATCCGTTCTCAAAAATAATTATTAAAGAAAGGAAGATAATAAAAAAGCAGTTCTTTTATTTGAATTCCACCCCTTCCTGCAGTATATTTGAGTCAGCTTAGAAAGCATGGTATTTAAAAAGTAGAAAAATATCCATATATATAAATGAGGACCAGAAAATATATTCAAGGAGTAAGTCAGAAAGATAAAATATGGATATCAGGCCCCGAGGGCTGAGAATAAACTTAGCAGATGGAGAACATGCCTTATGTGAGAATGGGCTTATATTTCAGAGAGAAACCAGAGTGTGAATGTAACTTCCCGGTGCAAACAGTACCACAATATTACTTTTTGCTTAGCGTGTAGAATGTGCTGATGTTGGCCTATGTTGACATTTCTCTGATTCTATAGTGGTGGGAGCTCTGAGGAGCTATTTTCTGGTGGCAGCTGGGAAATGCAGGTTCTGTGAATAGGGTTTAATCATTACAGTCTCTTGAGTCTTCTTCCTGTATTTTTACCTAATCTATAATACACGAATAGGCTTAGGGAATGGGTTGCGTGTGATGTAATGAAGCGAGGGTGGGCGGGAGAAGAGGCAGTAATGAAAGCTCTCAGCGGGAAGGTTTGAGATCTTTTGCAGAGTTCTTTTGAGCAGCAGTAACCTACAGCTATTATAGAAGGCTGCATTTTCTGTACTTCCATTGAAATGAAACTGGAACACCATGGATACTACAAGGGGGACTAGTTTTCATTTGTGAAACAAAGTGACCCGCAATTAAATTCAGTTATCCTTAAGTGATTGGAATTGCCTTACCAGGTCCTGAAGCTGCCTTAAATTATCGTGGATGAGACTGGAAGAAGAGAGGGCTCTGTGTAGAAAAAGATATGTCCTACTTTTTTGTTATTGGTGACATTAAAATCTTTGTTCTTACAGTATGAAGAAATTATGTTTTTAATTAAAAATTAGTAGTGGGCCCTCATGAAGGGATTTAGAAGTGGTGCTTTATGGTATTCATGAATCTGCCTTTGTGGTAAATGTCAAGGGAACAGTAATTTAGTCAAACAGACCAAATGTTTCAAGGAAAGAGCAAGGATTTTTTTTTTTTTTCACATGATAAAGGTGGAGCAGATGCCTAAATGTTAGCAGAATTGCAAACAGGTCTATGTTTTTAGGGTCTAGGGAAGAAATGGAGATTTTACCGCTTCTCACTAACTGGTGAAGGCAACAGTGTTATAAATGACAAAAAGTTATGTGGGGGGTGGTGAACTTTGTAGCAATCATAAGGAATATGTGGACTGGCCAGTTCTAGAGTTGATTTAAGGTGCTTTGAAACTGTAATTGACAGATTTACTACCTTTCAAATGAGAGTACTTCTAGATATAAGTCAAGTCACATAAAAAATCTTATGAGTTTTTTTTGCATTAAGTGATGACAGTTGGGCAATGGGGAAAATGAAGAATTGTGTTGATACTAAGGAAATGAAAATTCATCTGTTTTGTTTCCTGTCCTATTGGTGAGACTGGGAAAGGAGAAGCGTGTTCCCTAAAGATAGAGGCTGGTTTCTCTGCTTCTACACCTAGCTCATTTCCTAGAGCACCTGGCTGGCTGAGTGACTGGTCAATTCTCAGGCAGTACTGACGCTCCCCTTTTGGTATGGGAGGGGTTTTTTGTGGTTTTGTTTTAAGCTATTCTTTGATGATTGAGTTATGGATTGAAAGGAATATGTTTAAAGGTTACGATTCTGATGAAATACCTTATTTTTTGTAGGTAGGAAGTCAGAGTACCAGTGAAGAGATATTACCAAATAGAAAGAAGTATGTCCATAAAGATTTCTTTTTCTACTCTTTGAAAAGTAACTTCAGTTTCTAGGCTCACCTTTGTTTAACCAAACTTGTTTAGGAAAATCAGATAAATCAAAAATAGATAACACTATGTGCTTCAGTATTTGATATTGCTGGTAATTCCATGCTAACCTGATGAGTGTCGATCTGTGTTAAACCATATTTCTGAAAGATAAATGTTTCAATTTTAGGGGTTGATAAAAATTTTTAAAGCCAGACGTATAGATAATTTTTAGAAAATATTCCTAATGTTCCTGTTCCCTTTCTTCAAGTGAGCTCTTAAAAAGCTAATTGCTGAACTGTAACATGTTATAAACAGTCTTATCATGTGGTAAAGTGGATCTGATTCAAAACCCCAAGTCTGTCTCTAAAAAACTTCCTTTTTTCAAAACCACAGGTGGTTTCTGAAGGTTTCATGGTATATGGCTTTTAGAGTGTTGAGTAGAGTACCTGTAAGTAGATTCCCCAAGTTCTGTTGAAAGGCACCTAATGCAGATAACATAAATTAATAACTGGGATTCTGTTTGGGTTATGTATGTTGTAAAATGCACAAATCAGTGGGTTTGTCTTTAGTCACCTTATTCTCATTTGGGGTTGATGGAAATGAAGTAAGGACCAAGTAAACGACTTTTTTTCAGGTGCAAATTCGACCATGGAACCTAAGTGACAGTGACTTTGTAATGGATGGTTCTCAGCCTTTGGACCCCAGAAAAACTATCTTTGTTGGGGGAGTTCCACGACCCCTTCGAGCTGGTGAGTGGAAATAGTAACACCGCAACAAACAAAACCACCAACAACAAAATCCCCAATGTAGTTAGTCTTCAATATTTTCTAGATTTCTGCTCAGCTTTACACAGTCTCCAAAAAGAAGTTTCACTGAGCTAACTCTTTCAGGATTAAACATTTTCTCCCCAAATGCTTTATTTTCTTATGGTACAAAAGTCAATTTCATTTAACTGTTATTTTGAAAGGATGAATTCCATTTAGTGCTCTCAACCACACGTTTTAAAAATAATAACAATACATTTGGCAGTGTGCATTCTCGTGCTAGTCAGCATTGTTATGTGTGACAGAAAAAGAAGTCACCCCATCAGAAATCTGTCCAGCGCAGCTGTGTACCCCTCAGTGACAAGCCAAACCACTGCTAGGAATTGTGTCGCTGGGAATCAAACTGAACTCTTCCCAAGTGAAACAGATTCCTGTTATATGGCACTTTGAAAAATGACTAATGTATTTGAGCATCTTTATTACGACTTTTTAAAAGCTTCCCTGTTTTTTTTTCTTTTTTAAGTTCCTTTCCAATGATGAAATAATTGTGGGCTGAGATTGGGCAGAATCATAATTGACTGGGGCATTTGATGTGATGCTGAGCCGATGACTTCAATATTTAAATCCAAAGATAAATCTGATCAGTTGCGGTTCGGTGTTCTACCAGTAGAATACAATAGAATTATTTATAAGAACGAAGTTTTTAAAGTGCTTAAAATAATTGAGTTTATTTTCAAAAGTAAGATGAAAAATAAGGTTACTTTTGCCCTGTAGTTGCAAAAGTGCAATGTTCTCTCTGCTATTTGTAAGCAAGCAGACTTAGTTTTACCTTAAAAAGAAAAGAAAAAGCAGAGACCATTGAAATCAAGTAGTGAAAAAAAATTATAAAAGAATTATAAAAAAGAATTACAGCTATTTGTCTCTACTTTGATGACTTCTTAGTTCTGAATATTCATCCACATTTCTAATGTATTTATTCAAATCTCAACTTCAGTATACTCCTAAAAGATAACTGTAGGCCCATCTAAAGATATATTCATAATTCCGTTTTGAAAGGACTTTAAAACACATTAATTGTAATTATGAAGTTTGTAATTTTACAGTTTTTCAGAAAATCAAACATCGTTAGGTCTTGTTCTCACTGTAAGAAAACTGAGCCGAGAGGAAGAAAGCCAAGCAGCAGAGATGCCTCCCTTTTATCCTCTGTCAGAGAATAGAGTCTAGGAAGGCCTAACCCAAACGTGAACAGCATTATGAGATGAGGGCAAATGTAGTCCTTTGTTTCTAAACTGCTTGTGCTTTAAAAAAAAAAAAAAGTGTGGGTGGGGGCATGGAATATTCCTGTCTTTTTCTAACTGGTGGTATATTTGGGATGAGGGAGAAGAATCCCCTTTGATAGTCTTAATCGCATATGTATTCTAAAAGAATGAACATTCATTGCTAGCATTCTAGTTATTCTTTTTTTGCAGCGAACTACAAGCACAAAGTGGTTTTCGTATTCTAGTCCCTCTCCTTTTTTTCTAGATGGGGATCTGAAAAAAAGAATTCTGAAAGAAAAAGTCCCACAGTTATAAAAATAACAGAACTGGCTTTAACTTTTTATGTCTGTTTTTAAGTCGCAGACACAAAAGTTTACAAACTAAATTCCCTTTTTACTTATTATTATTCACCCTTTTTACTATTATTCACAAGATGCTGCAAGTCCTAGGATTAGACAAGAATTATATTTAGTTGTCTAGTCAGAAATGGGATTTTGCATTCCCTATCTAGAGAGTATACCTTTTATAAGTCTCGATGTTCTCTCTCTTTTTTTTAAAGCTAAGCTAAAGCTTTTTGTTTTAAAATGGTTTTGTTTTACATGTGTGTGGATAGTAATCTACATTCACTTGGTCTAGTGAAAATGTTCCCCCATCCACACTTCCTGTAAGTGTAGCTGGTTTCTAGATAGCTAAACAATCCATGTTGGCATCTTAGCATTTTACTCTATACAAGCCCTTCAGGTTGGAATCCATGTAATCTAAACAAAAAGAATTAACATCTGCAGCTTTTATCCATGTGCATAGAATTGGGTTTCTTTGCAACACACTGAGCTTTGTGGACTGGTGTGTGCCTTGGAATAGAAGACTGTTTTTTAAAGGAATTCATTTTGACTCTTCTAGGTAGTCTTGAATCGAATACAATGCGGTTCACTTGAACAATAAACATTTATTGAGCATCCCCGTGTTACTGGCCCAGAGCAAGTTCATGTCCATGCCAAACTGAATGAACATCCCACTGTCGTGTTAAACAGGTCATCATCTACAGAGTCAGAGATTTCAGAAGCAAAGAAGACAAGAAATGTATTAATAGAATGCTAACTCAGAAGTACTTGGATACTAAATTATATTCTTCAACACAGTGATTCTCAGATTTGGTTTTTAAATACTTCAGGGCATTTTTTATTACTTCTAGAGGGTATTGTGGTTATGGAATTCTGAAAAGTCTTTCAGATACTGTATATAGCGTGATCCTGGACTAGACATGGTTCAATAGTACTCAACAGGTGAGCTTTTTAGGTGTCCAGATTGATTTTCACCTCACTGTAGGCCAAAAACTGTCCTTTAACATGTTACAGTGACTAAAATGTTATCACTCAAGAATTATTCCTTTGAATCTTGGGAGGCTTTTTCTTTTTGATATCTTCCCATTGTAGACAGGGAGTATTATCACTAATAAATTATTCTACCAAACAGAAACACACAAACCCTTCTAAAGAAACAAGGCAACCTGTTTTAAGCAGTATTGCCCTGGCTGAATTTAAGTTGGTGCTTCCAGTCTTTTTGACAAGCCTTCCTTTTTAAAATTCAGGTTGGGGAAAAAAAATCATAGGCCTAAAAAAATTAACCAGAAAATGGGAAAATATCAATGGAAAATCTAGATGTTTACCCAAGGTTAGATTGCCTGATTATTGGTTGCTCTAGGTTAAATAATACACATTCCTGTTGTCTCTTGTCCATCCCTTCCATTGCTGGTCAGTGACAGTGGCAAGTCAAGGATGGTTCGCCTTGAGTCTCTCGGTGTTTCTCGGGTCTTGTTCTCCTTCCACTCCCCACCTCTTCCCACCACCATCCTAGGAAATACTCTAGGTAGACTCACCATGCCATCATGTGGCTAAAGTTTACATATTCTTCAGAGAGTCAGTACCAGAAAAGGGGTAGTCTGTCTGGTTCTCTACTTGCTACCACCTGCAGGTACAACAGCTTGTCGCCACTCTTTATTCAAGTAATGTAAACAGCATGTCTTCCTGAATCTCAATACAGAAATAGCCCTGTTGTATTTCCCTGGGGGATTAGGACCTCTCTAGAATGTATCTCTTTGCTCTGAGAGGAAATGAATGCCAGTCTTGGGGATTATAAAGAGGCCACCGGGAAAAGGTGGAGAATGAAGCGTCTGGTCCCTGTATGCTCCCCCAGGTTATAAACATGAGTGTTCTGACCCCAGCTTAGACTCTGACCCCAAGAGGCTTAGATATCTAATCTGAGGACTGCCTCAGTGATCAAGCTTTGGGTTCCATCCACTTCCAGCTTTAATCATGCTTGGAAAAGCCTCAGACTTCCTCTTTAATTAGGGACACGTGAGCTGTTCTACTTCATGACTTCCTTCTGACAGTTTATCAGCCAGGTCCTGCAGAACAGATCAGTTCTGAGAGATAGCTCATCTGAGTCCCTGGAGCCTACATTTGCTTGTCATCTTTGGATCTCCTGCCTTTCCTATTGCTCTGATAATTCTTTCCCGTCTGTTAGTCCCCTACTAATATTCTGTGATAGATCCTGAAATTTCCTTCTTTGCCTTTTTCCCCCCACTGACTATTATGAGGATGGCTTTTCTGGGAGGAACACAAAACAATAAAAAAAAACTTTTGAGGTAAATATTCAGTGACATACGGTGTACATTTAGAGAACATCCTGAATTTTTCTTAGAGCATTTATTTCAGACATTCTGGGGCGCCCAGGTGGCCCAGTTGGTTAAGTGACTGCCTTGGGCTCAGGTCATGATCCTGGAGTTCCAGGTTTGAGTCCTGCGTTGGTCTCCCTGCTCAGCCGGGAGTCTGCTTCTCCCTCTGACCCTCCCCCTCTCATGCTCTCTCTCTCTCTCATTCTCTCTCTCTCAAATAAATAAAATATTTAAAAAATAATATTTCAGATATTCTGTACAAACATTCTGGTAGTTCATAAGTATTAGTGATCACATCCTGATTTGTGACTTAGGAAATAGGAGGATCGTAACCATATCCTTTTGTTGTTGTTGTTCTATAAATGGTAGCAGGCAGAAATCATACCAGATTTCTCAGTAGTAGAAGTTTTCTCTTCACCAAGTCCCAAGTTCAGTATGAGTTGTCCCAGATAAACTCCAGATTTGGCACACTGACTTGATTAACTGGATTGCTTTTAGGGTTAAGGATTTTTTAATGCTAGTACATGCTTGTGTTCTCTCTCACCCTGAAAAGCTAACACTCACCCACAACTGATATCAAACTTTGCCATATCATTGGCAGGTTGAGTAACTTTAGCATAAAGCCAAAGTAAGTCTGGGACGAATTGGTGCTTATGGAGCAGAAACCAAGCCAAGTTAATATTAAGCAAAGATTTATGAGTAGACAGAAAAACACCCCCTGGGCAAAACTAAACATTTGAGCACCACTCTGTGCTGAGCCGTGTGTTTAGAGCTCTCATGTATGTTTAATCGTCATGATAACCTTATGAGATTGTAAGTGGTAGACTTTTCATTTTAGTGATAAGGAAGCAGAGTTCAAAGGGGGTGATTGGCCAAGGCCACAATAAGTAAAAATGCCAAGATTGAAACTCCGATTTCCAGACTTCAAGTATGGATATTCTTTGCACAGAAGGAAGCTTCTTTATCAAGCTGAGATCTGAGATGTTGTCTCAGTAACAGTATTAACAGTCAACTTGGTACCAATCTGATTTAATCAAGTTAAACACTTAATCTCTCTGGCTTAGTTTGTTGTTCATACCACTTGTTTGAAAATATTCTTAACTTCCCAATATTTGGTGCAGAATGGAAGTTTATGAGCACATTTCCTCTACTTAAGGTGTGTGAACTGCCTTGTGAACCAATTTGGCAATTGTGGAAAACCTAGACAGTCCAGCTTCTAGTTGAATTGTGCTTTCTTTCCGAAGTCCAGACCTCTTCGTCCTCCTGAGGTGCCTTATACTTTCCCGTCTGCTTTGTTCTTATTTCCAAAGGGAAGAAAATGTGGCTTCTAGATTCACAATTTGGAATCTGGAAAGATGAATGTGTTGATATTTCCCTTGGGAGTTCTCATTCCTGCTCTACCCCATTTGATTCTCATAGTGTCTCAAATTTAGACACTACCTATGGCTGCCTTTGAAATACAATTAAATGATAGGAACAGAATCCCAGTGTAGTACCCAGTGTAGTCATCATGATTTTCTCTCTGGTGAGCTAAAGTCCCTTTCAGATCTCTGTGAAGATTCAGAAGCAAATCCAAGGAACCATAATTGGGGTTTAGATTCAATTTCAGAGGCATAGTCCCCACAACCCAGAGGAATTTATAGATTTCTATATGCTACACAGAACTGCAGTAGTCTTGTTTCCCTCTCCAGCTGTGGCACAGGGAAGCTCATCACAAGAGCCAATATGTAGATTAGAGTCATAGTAGTGTTGCTGTTCCCATTCATGAGAAGACTTGAGTTGTCTTAGGAGCACAGAGCATCTCACCCAAAGTACAAAATGCCATTGGCTACCAGACCTGCTCGTTTCCACCCCTGTGGTGACCAGACAGATCCTGTGAACACTGTCTGGATAGGAAGGAAAAAATACAAAGTGGTCCAAAAACTCCTGACCTCCACATGGCCTCTGGCTATGCCTGCTGTCACTTCCAACTGTCTGAATTCCAGCCTCCACCTGTATGCCCTGCTCCTGGGAGCTGCACTGTCCCCATCTTCTACAGAGGATAGTTTAGAATGAGGATTCACTGTCAGAGGCTTAGTAAAGGTAGTTTGACTACGTTTTCTGAATAAGACACATCCTTGATCAAAGGCTCACATTTCATGAGGAGGGTTGAGACCACAAGATATACATAAGTCCATGAAGGTTTTAGTTTACTTCTGCCAGATCCTTACTGCCTTTCTTCTGTTTTTCTCTCCTTCTCCCAAGTAGTCAAAGTGGGTGGCCCTCCTCATGGCTCAGTTTCACCCACATCAGAGGAAGGGAATCTATGTGGGACTTTCCTGTATTAACTGGTGATATTCACTTTAAAGAATCCTTTAAAACCTGGTCTCTAAAACTAGTTGTACATTTTGACATCTGTAGGTGAAGTTTTATGTTCTATATACAAAAGTGTTTCAGATTAGAAATTTTTAGGACTTAAGGAAGGCTTATCCTGTGTTTCTGTTAGTCACCTATGTTGTGGATGAATTAAATTAGTCTCTCTCTCTTTTTTTTCAATGCTGTTTTTACCAAACATGGCTACTTTTCTCAATAATTAGAAACTCTGTTTAGTACTTAAATAACACCACTCTCGTGTTAGAGCCCAGCGTGAGGCTAGCCTGCAGGAAGTGTGCTTTTAGTGAAGATTTGCTGATTGAATAAAGGACCAAATATAAACAGCAGTTGTTTGACTATTACTTACTTTTCTTCAAGGGTGATCACAGTATTAGACCTTCTGTAGTTAAAACATGGATTAGGGTAGAAAGAGAGATGGGAAATCTTAATACTCTTTCCCAAAACAACTCTTTAGTCACCTTGGTTTCCTCTAGCTTCTCAACAAATTGCTCTTCACACGAGTGAGATTTCATTAGCTCAAATGTCTGCAGACTTTTTGGTGGCCAAGAAAATGACTGTATATAGGGTTGTAAGTGGAAATGATTTATTTATAATTTGCTTTCATAAAAGCATAAATGAGTGAGGGTTTGCTTCCTATCAGAAGTACTTAACTGCCAGCAACATCAGTCATGACCTAATCTTTGGCATGTGAAGATGATTTTCTAATAGCCAGATCCACGAAGTAATAGAGGGTTTGTGCTATGGAAGGCACCTTCTCTGACATCCAAGGATCCCTAAAATTCCTTTGGAGACCACTATGCTGTAGAAGAACCTGGGGTTTTAGTAACTTTGTGGTTAACTCTCCTCCTTAACTGGAGCTTCAAGCTTGCAGGTGATATACCTTCTTTCTAAATCAGATGCAATCCTGAGTCCTTTCTAGGTGTGGAAGACAAGTGCCATTCAGCCCCTTGCCAGCATTCTTCCCCTGGCTGTTCACCAGGCTGGTGGAGTGTTTACTCTCTTATTCCAGTCCATGAGAAGCTTGGTCTTTGGAAAATTGGTGTTTAATTTCCAGTTCCTGAGGTTGCTTATTTTAGTAAGTCCATTGACTAATAAGGGAAATTCATTAATGACTACATTTAATTATTTCTACCTTCAATGTGTTGGTCTCTGCTACTGGAATACTATTAGCCATGGGAGGAAGTCCTCAAGCCATCGGAAGTTGTTGGGCTGAAGTATGAGGACTCACTGAACTCTGATATTCAGGGTATGTGCGTGACTCTTATTGCATAATCTGAATGAATGTGATTCCTGGATCCTGCCCCAAGACTGCAATCAGAGTCCACTTGGGCTGTAATCAGCAATGTCCTTTGGTTGATATGACTCAGAAATTCTGATCATAATGGGATAATTGGGATAGCTTTCTGCTGTTCTATCTTCAGTAGTACCTATTGTAGGGCTCAGTTATTGCCAGCTTATTTTCTTACCTTCTGAACATTCCAGAATCTGTTGGTTGCAGATCATTCTTCTTCTTAAAAACAGGCGCTTAGGAAATAGTCACCAATATTAGGCCATCTGGTATGGAGAGAAATTTTGGAGAAGTTAAGTAGAAAGACATCCTTTCTGTCATAGCAACACAGCTTTTCTTACCGGCTCTGCAGCTTCCTGCTGCAGGAACCAGTACTATTTGGCTTTCCTTCTGTTTGTAGAAATCTGGTGGGGTTCTTACACCATTCAACCCTTCAACTCTTGTATCTGCTACAAAATTCCTCCTCTACCCCACTGGCTTGTGCTGCTTTCCTTCTCCCCAAATACTAATTCCCACGGAGATCTGTTGTGTGATGTGACGGTCTTTGCACACTGGCTGTGACCCAGGTCATCATCCACCTACCCTCTTCTCCTTTCTAAATACCATATGTAGGTGTTTGAGGGAAATGGGTTCTTTGGTCATTCCCCAGGGGTAGGGCTAAGTCTTCTGGACTTAAGTCATATGAGTAGCCTGAAAGAAATGGTCATACGTGGAGGAAGTGACATCCAGTATCAAGTAAACAATTACCTTCAGGCAGTTTGGATCCAGGTAAGTAACTGCTCCCTGTCTCTCCTTGACACCTTTATGGTGAGGGTAATTCTAGGATATCAGACCTTTGGAATGTTCCAATTTCCAAATGCCTTCTGTATAGGTGTTTTGTAAATATACCAATATAAAGGTCTATGTAGAAGAAATGTGGCAAAGAGTGCAGACCAGACCTCTGGATTTATAGCAGAGTACAGGATGGGTATGTTTTTACTGCCTTCATAGCAGCTTAGTGTTTCCTGGTACATTGTAAGTGCTCAATAAATGTTCATTGCTGCTATTATCATTACTAGTATTATTATTTAGAATTCAGTGTGAGAGGCTAGTGTGGAGATTTCTCAGTTGGGATAGAATATACTAAAAAATACATATTTTTCATTGTAGAGATTTATCTTAAGGTTATAAATATATTGCCTCTAGTTAAAATGAGCAGTTAATTCTTTCTATAGCTTAATCTTAATATAGCAGTGTGACTGTAGTAATTGCTTTTTGTCTTAGAGGTCAGTAAATAGGGCTATTTATAATTAACTTGTTAGGGCATTGTTTGAAATGCTTTGCCTACCCAGGGCCCACTCCAGTGGACTAAACAGTTAGAAATTAGAACAGGAAGATTGCTGATAGATCCTTTTATACTGTTGCTAAAGTTCCGATTATGTAAATTTGTGTGTGTACTGTGTAAATTCTAATTTTTTTTTCATTTTATTTTTAAATATGAGGAGCTCCCCTACTTGAGTTGTAAGACTGATGTGGACACTCTTCATGATACCTAACATGGGTTTTCCTTTTCTTAATTATACTGCATGATCTTTAAATAGTTCTTTCTTCCCCTGGGCAAAAGTACCTTCTAAACATTTATACCGAATTGTGTTTATTTTCTTGCAGTTGAATTGGCAATGATCATGGACCGTTTGTACGGTGGCGTCTGCTATGCTGGCATCGATACGGACCCAGAGCTGAAGTACCCCAAAGGTGCTGGCCGTGTGGCGTTCTCCAATCAGCAGAGTTACATTGCAGCCATCAGCGCTCGCTTTGTGCAGCTCCAACACAACGACATTGACAAACGGGTGAGCAACCACTCGGGGTATGATTGCTATGGGAAAGAAATGAAGTTTATTTTCTGGGCCCCCAAGGAGAAAAGCACCTCGTGATCATAAGTGAGCAGCTCTACCTTACATGCTATCAGTCCCGGAGTCCCTCTAGACCGCCTGAAAAAGAGAGTACCCACGGTATTTCAGGCGTTAATGAACCTTCTGCCTCACCCATCCCCAGGGTGATGTTACACTTATGAAAATAACCCTGCAGAATTTAGCATACCCAACTGGTGCTGTTTAAAAGATGATGCCAACAGCGTATTAACAAAGGTCGCAAGCTGGTGACCTGTTTGACCCATGTGGTGCTCTTAAAACAAGTAAGTTTGGACTCACATTTAATGTTAATGTTCAGGAGTATACATAAAATTTTGAAATTCTGATTTCTCTTAAAATTGCAAGATCGCACATGATAGCAATCATTGGAGCCAAATAACTGCTGTCTGTTTCAGTTCCCTCCAATTCCCTGTAGTCCTCCAGTTCCCTTTCGTCCCATTCTTTAAACACACACACACACACACACACACACACATGCATATACATTACCTGCCCTCTTCTGCTCCATGGTGTTGCCTGCCTGGCCACCAGAGGCATTCTGATTTGCTGCCTCTAATCTAAAGAGGGGACACATGACAGAGTTGTAGGGAATTGGTGCGCTCTATTGATTTTGTGGACAGACATAGGTCTAAATCCCTAAAATCCCAGCTCTGCCACTCTTTGGAAGTTTGGGGAAATAGAAGGTGGTAGGAGGAGATAATCTGAGACTATATTAATGGATTAATAGAGCAAGTAGGAGAATAGATCAGGTATTGAACACCTACCTCCCTTTGCAATTGTACAGTGGCTGTTAACACTTCCAGCAAAGGATATTCTTGGGGCATACATTGGACAGGAATAAATAAAGTAGGAAATATGTTCTTTTTTTTTTTTTTTTAAGATTTAGTTATTTGAGAGAGAGAGTGAGGGAGAGAGAGAGAGTCTTAAGCAGACTCCACACTGAGCGCACAGCCTGACACAGGGCTCAGTCTCAGGACCCTGAGATTGCGACCTGAGCCAAAACCAAGAGTCGGACGCTTACCGGCCAGGCACCCCAAATACGTTCTATTTTGAAGTTTCACCTATACTCTCTATGGTCGACTTTGACTAATTTTGTGTAGCGACTTAAGTTTCTTAGAAGGTGAAAGTTTCAGTTGGTGGTGAATTCTTAAATATTCAGCAAGTTATGTTTTTATTAAGACATATATCTGATCAAGTTTCAAAAGCCAGTGCCTAAAATAAACAGTTGCTACATTACCGGGCTCCTTATAAGTAAGTAGTGGTGGTTTGTTTGTTTTTTAATTAAAATAAACAAAATAATTCTTTTTTCAGAATTTTGAAACACTCTCTGAATTAGGGGAGACTCAGAGGTGTGATAAAGACTCAGCTCCATTCCTAGCTTTCAAGCACCCAGAGCATCGAGCTTCCCCTTTTGTAGCAGTAATCCCCCTACAGACTGTAAGCTCCACAGAGATAGGCACGGGGTCTGTCTCCTTCTCTGCTTCCTTCCCAGTGCTTACCCATTGCTTGATGTATACCGTAGAAGGTGCTCGATAAACCTTTGTTGAACTGACAAATGGTTATACTTAGAGGAGTTTCTTTACTGCTGCTGGTGCCAGTGGACTTTCTTGTCCCTGTGCTTTTGTGAGTCTGAAACACCAGATTTTAGACACCAAACATTTAGACTGCGATGGCACTCACCACTGGTGATCCCAGGTCATAAACTTAACCTGAAGAGCCTTAGATTCTCATCTTTGTGCTTTCTGAAGCCAGAAGTAGTGACTGGACAGGAGGTGGTACTAGGGAGATAGAGAAGGCTCCATTTCCCCATGCTTCTATCTTCCCTTTGCCCCCAGGCTAACAACCTCCTGGCCTATTCCTTAATGGAGGGAAGTACACTTGCCCCAGGGAATATGGCGATTTTTGAGCACCTTTTAAAATCACAGGAAATTCAGATGCTATTTGTTTTGTTGCCCACCCCTACTCCTTCCCCTGCTATACTCAGGTCCTCAGTATTTCTTCCCACAAGAGTTAGACCTAGGTAAAAAAGAGAAAGGTGGCTTTGCTTTTGTGAGCATGATCATAGGCCACACTTATGAAAATGTATTTGGAACATCAAACTTCTGAGGACTCGAGAAAGTCATTGACAATTTTCTGCCTACTGCATTTGGGTCAGCTGTCTGTCGTTCCACCTTGTAGAGTAGTCCTTGATAAACATGTAGAGTAGCAGCCAGGTGCAGTGGAAAGAATATGGAGTTTAGAGCTAGAATAGATTTCAGTGCTTTTAAATCTCTGCTGCGCGAGTCCACGGTGACCCCAAGTCAGTTAATGCCGGGAGCCTTGGGTCCTCATCTGTAACTCCCTCCCGGGGATGGTCTGAAGAGTAAATGCGATTTGAGGATTGAACAGCCAGAGCTATACGACCTTTGGATAGATGTTT
Source organism: Ursus americanus (assembly GCF_024610735.1). NCBI lineage: Eukaryota > Metazoa > Chordata > Mammalia > Carnivora > Ursidae > Ursus > Ursus americanus. The sequence continues at coordinate 34,131,043 of NC_142132.1, forward strand.
AGTAACTAGCACTTGATGGTTCACAGTATTTGTCTTGCTACAAATGCACTTAATACTGACGTCGTTAATATTATGTAGCTTGAATTTTATCAGTTGTTCGCTGAAGATGTAGTGAACAGACAGATGGTTAGTGAAAAGAGCACTGGTCACACGGCTGGGTCTACAACTGGTCCTGTTCCCTGTGGGCTTTGTGACTTTGGGTAGGCCACTTGCATGCTGAGCTTCCATGTGTAATGAAGGCAGGAGGAATAGCCCTGTGGGAAACCTGGAAGAGGAAGCAATATATACAACTACACATATGTAGATACATATGTATATAAGTAATTATATATTATATCTTATATATATATAAAGCAATAATGGTGTCTGGAAGGGACCTGTCCATTCTGCAATGCCCTGAGGTGAGAATCGTCTAAGGGAGAGAATTAGAAATCATTACAAGTGGCACAGTCCCTCCTCTCCTCTGCCTCCCAGCTCCATCTTCGTGCTCTTTGTTTTCCCTGCCCAATATGGAGACCACTTTCTTCATTACAAGAGATAAAAGCCAGCTTCCATCCTGAAATAGGTTCCTTTTTCACTGTTCTTCTGTGAACATTACATTCCCTTCCCGCAAATTGTTACTCTGTCCTCTTGTTTTCTTCTTAATTTGAATGTAGCCAGCAATACCTTATTTTTTTTGACTCTGGCATTTTTTTTGACTCTGGCATTTTGACTCTGGCATGTTAACTGCACCCTTCTTAGATGCTTTTTAAAATTCATCCCTAGTTTTAATTTTGTTTATCTTTCTCCTAAAGCTTAAGTTTGAGCTTTCCAGAGATCCCCAATTATATATAATCACATCAGTATTTCCTTAGGTAATGCTCTATTTCTTGGGCACTCTGTTCTTGATTGTCTACAGAGAATTTCTATTAGGCACAACCTTCTTTCCTGAATAACCCTCTAGGTTTTTAGCAATAGTCTCATAGCTAAGGTTTTGGAACTTGTCCTAAAAGTCAGGAGCAGATATCTTCCTGTACCCATAATCCCTTTCCCTTACTATTGCAAATTCCAAGATGCTACAGTCCTACTCTCCTTCCTTCTTATGTTAGCCTACAGTTGCCTTTAAACCAAGACCTTGACTGTTTTAAACAGCATCAACCTTTGTTACCCTTCTGGTCAAAGGAACTTCCTTTGTTGTCTGCATCATTATGAATGCAGATACAGTGCAATCAGATAGCAATTTATGGGGCACTTCCTTGCTTTTGCAGCCCCATATGGAGAGTAGAAGAGGGCCACCTGCAGAGCAGCAATGCCAGGAACCCGGAAGTTCTAGGACTCTTAGAGGTGTGTGCTCTCAGCTTGCACCTTTCCTAGGTAAACTGTGGGAGGTACATGAAGAAGAATTTGGTGTATTTCTTTTACCTCTTTTGTATGGAACCAGCTTTTCTCGAAAAACACATCTCTTTTGAGAATTTAAATGTTTATGTATTTATTATTGTTGTTGTTATTGCTGCTCCTTGGCTGAGTGTTTAGATGGAGTGGTCCATGTTCAGTTAGCCACCGTATAGTACACATCATTAGTTTTTGATGTAGTGTTCAGTAATTCATTAGTTGCAAATAATACCCAGTGCTCATCACCACGTGTGCCCTCCTTAATACCCATCACCCGGCAGAGTGGTCTACAGAGAAAATACAACCTTTATAGATTCGATTTCTTCTCATAGACTTAGAGACGTTTTGGTTTGCCTATGAATATAAAATAAAATATGTCAATATGCAACATCTGGGGGAAGTGTCAGTCCTATAGCTTCGGGACTTTCATATCTCTGCTGTCCTGTCACTCATCATTACTGCCATCTTCTTTAAGGAAGAGATGGCATCTTTATTTTTTGTTTTGGTAACAGCATTATTTAGATATAATTCACATACCATACAAATCACCAATTTAAGTGTACAGGTCAACAGTTTTTAGCATATTTACATAGTTGTGCAGCCATCACCACAGTAGAATTTAGAACATAGGAAGAGGTATTGTAATGTACGGCCTTCAAGCCTGCGGTAGGAGGACCAACGGAACAGTAACCCCAGGGGGGGACGGAGTGGGGGCACTGCACTTATCCTACTTAGTTATTAGAGGGAGGGGATCCTCCTTACTTAACCTGTACTCTTTGAAGTCACAGGAACAAGGTAGCCCAGGCTGCAGGGACAAGCTTCTGACGCTATAACTGTAATTAGAGTCCCCCAAGAATATGTGTGTTGCCGGAGTTGGCTGATAAAGCCACACCACAGACTTCTTGCGGTGGTCTGGCTAGCGATGGGAGGACTCACAGAGGTGGAAGGGGCTTCTGATGGTACTTCCTGACAGAGCTGCTAGGATCTTGATTCTGCCAATGTGCCCAGAGGTCTGAATGGGGTGCTTGGCACATGGGTGGTGCTCAGTAACTGTATAGAGTAGATCAGGCTGATGTGTGGGAGAACAAGGACCAGAAGCGAGCATGGAAGGCTCTCAAGTATCCTGGAGTAAGTCACTCTCATCTATCACCTGGATATCTAGAGGAGGCTCCTCACTGGTCTCCCCAGTTCAGCTTAGCCAATTCCAGTACATTCTTTACATAAAAACTTGAGTGACTTTTTAAAATCATAATGTCCTCCTTTAAACCTTTTGGTTATGTCCTACTGCCATTAGGATAAAGGTCAGAATCCTTCATTAATACTGCCTACATGACCCTTCATGCACTACACACTTCTTTTGCCTGAGCTCTCTCTTCCTCATCTTGAGCCAGTCACAACTGGCCTTTTTCTCTCTTTTTCAGGGTCGTTGTACATACTGTTTCTTCTGCCTGCCTAATACCTACTTTTCCTTTAGGTCTCAGCGTAATTATAATATTTTTAGGAATCCTGTCTTCAGCGGAGCTTACATGTCTGTTACAGATCATTGTCATAAAGCATCTACCATTCCTTTGTGGCCTTAAATACCTCTGTAATGAAATATTGCTTCATTTAATGTCCATCTACTCTGTTAGACTATACAATCCATGAGGGCAGTGACTGTCTTTCATGTTAGCTACTGTATACTTAATACTTGACACATAGTGGACACATTAATTATTTGTTTTTAGATGAATAAATGAGTGTCGACTGAGAGGTAGCTCAGATGGGAAGCCCTTAGATAGCAACCTTTGGCATAACCAGCTGCCCACCAAAGGGCACTTTGCACAGCTTTCCTTTTCTACTTCATTAAGAACACTCACTTGTGGGGGTACCTGGGTGGCTCAGTCGGTTAAGCGTCTGCCTTTGGCTCGGGTCATGATCCCAGGGTCCTGGGTTCAAGCCCTGCATGGGGCTCCCTGCTCAGCGTGGGGGGCCTGCTTCTCCCTCTCCCTCTGCCTGCTGCTCCCCTGCTTGTGCTGTCCCTCTCTCTGTCAAATAAATAGATAAAATCTAAAAAAGAAGAACACTCACTTGTGTGGGGCACCTGGGTGGCTCAATCGGTTAAGCTTCCAACTCCTGATTTTGGCTCAGGTCATGATCTCAGGGTCATGGGAATGAGCTCCACATCGGGTTCCATGCTCAGCGGGAGTCTGCTTGAGATCATCTCCCTCTGCCCCTCCCCCTGCTCCCTTGCTCGCACACACATGCATGCTCTTTCTTGCTCTCTCTCAAATAAGTAAATCTTTAAAAAAAAAACACTCATTTATGTAATAAATTTAGAATGTCAAAAAATGTTCTTTGACATTAAAGCTGGACTTACTAACTTTAGACATGACGTGGTCCAACCTCCTTTATTTTGCAACAAGTGAGACTCTAGGAGAGGTTTGGAGACTGTCAAGAAACCTGTCAATTCAGGGCAGAGCTGCCTTTGCTCATGGGACTCCCTCCCAGAACCTTGGGCTCACCCAGGGTCCAGTGTCTCTTCAACCCACTTCTTTCATGAAGTCCTTTTTCCACAGACCTTATATTTGGGATGTCTGAGTTAGATTACAGGTCCTTTGTGGGTTTTATATATGTTTCAGTAGTTCATATAACTTCCCAGGTGAACATATTCTACAGAGAGCAGAGCACATCTGGGGTTTGTTATCAAGCGTTTCTGATATGTCTGTAGGTCATTTTTAACATTAGCCAAATGAGCTGGAAAATTTTCTGTGTCTTTTTGCAGTTGCTTTGCTTTGGATTTTCACTTTTATGTTGTCTTCATATGAAACCTTTTACAAGTGAGTGCGAACCAGTGCAGCTCCACTGGATTATAGCATTTGATTGAAATGTTTGGCATTTTAAGTGCTATAATGACCCTTGTTATGAAACATAATTATTATAAATGACACAAGTGGTGGGGAAAATAAAAAAATTAAAAAATGTTTTAAATGATACCTACAACTTATGCTTGTTTTTACTTCCAAGGAAACATTATTAGCATCTTGAAATAAATACTTTAAAGGTTACATAAGGCATATGTTAATGGCAAATATTCACCAGTTATCAGCCAATTGGTAATTTGTCCCTGTGTTGACAATATTAAGGTTGTGTGATGCCCAGCACAGCAGTTCTTGGTGTCTTTCATGTAAGCTACTGAACACTTAATTCTTGACACGTAGTGGACACACATTAATTATTTGTGTTTAGATGAATAAATGAGTGAGTTGCCTCATTTATCTTCTGCCTTGGCACGCAGGAGACATGTGATATGTTCTCCTGGGTAACAGGTTCCCTAGAACACTAATAGGGTGTGGCATTTCTGGGGCATGGCCATCAGTATCTTAGAGGGGGTACACCCCATGCCCACCCGTGTCCTGGCTACACAGAGAGCTATGGTGATAGCGAAAAAGTGTTCTGTTCTGGCTTGGGAATTGTGAGATCTGAGTCAACACTCCTAGCTCTTCCCCCAGGAATGGTGTGACCTTGGACAATTTACCACCTTTTAGAGGCTTGATTTTATTGATGTTATTGATTTCATTTTCCAGTAGTCGTAAGAAGCCCAGTCTGTCTTACAGTTTGTGGTGCTGATAAACGATGACAGATGAAGGAGCGCTTTGGAAGGTGATTTGGCTGTGTAGATACTGATTTGTATTATTGCCGAGCCCGGTATTTAAATTGGGCAGTTGCCTAATCATGCATCCAAGGCCAATTTGTTGACTCTCTTTTTTTTTTCCTTTAAAGCACCTACTTAGTTCTGCTAAGGATCTTTAATATAGAGAATGAAATAGTTGAAGTTCACACACACACACACACACACACACACACACAATTAACACAGCTGCTAATCTGCCGACACGCGGGTTGGGTGTTAGTCAAGACACACACAGAGACTCCTAAGTCCCTTTTATAGATGTAAACACCTAAATGCATTTTCCATGTAAATGGCTGAAGAAAGAAAGAAGTCCTGTCCAGAAAGAAGTATTTTTACCAGTATCTTTTCTCTGATAATGAAAAGATTTTGAACCTGAAGTTGAATAGAAGGTTAGGATTAAATTTTGCTTATAATCCGTGAATAGTGTTTCTGTGAAAAACTGAAACAGTTTAAAGTATTTAAGTACACTAAGGGCAAAAGAGGGCACCTGTACTCATTCTGTCTGTTTTAATGGTATTTTTAGAAGTGATGCCAAATGAACACTTAGGACGTGAAAGCCCTGCTAAATTCCGTTTTCTTTATAACTCAAGGCTAGGTCACTCACATATGAAAGATTTTTGTAGTGTGAAAAATGAGATCATTAGAAAAAAGGTAATCTTTTTACATGGCCATTTTCTACCCTTTTGTCTACTCTGTGTGGTCCTAAGAAAATTCATAAAGATTGAATCAGTTAAATCTCCTTTAGTCTAACAAAAGCATATTTGATTGATATGAACAATTTCTTTATAAAAATCTGAGGGGTTCCCCCCACACACAGCTATTGTTTACCACAACTTGGTCATATTGTCTCCTAGCAATTTTTTAAAAGTTTTTTTTATTTATTTTGGAGAGAGAGCATGGGAGAGGGGCAGAAGGAGAGAGGGAGACTCTCAAGCAAACTCCAAGCTGAGCATGGAGCCCAATGGGGAGGCTCAATCGCATGACCCTGAGATCATGACCTGAGCTGAAATCAAGAGTCAGCCACTTAACCGACTGAGCCACCCAGGTGCCCCTTCCTAGAAATTTGTAAGTTAGATGTTTATAACTTGAAATGCATCATGCAGCAGACGTTGGTTAAAGTCTGCCAACTCAGCCAACAGAGACCTTTTTACTACTAGAAAGGATAATAGGCTGTAATCAGCCAATCTGGAGTTTGGTCCTCACTAAACCACTTACTGTATAACTTGACGGAAGAATACATAGGGGTGTGGGTGTCTGGGTGTGTGTATGTGTGTGTTAATGAAAGCAATTTTAGAAACTTAAAGCACTCTGTCAGTATACAGGGGTACTGAGAATACATTGATTTACATGAAACCATGACTAATATTTGAACTCTTCTGTAAGATACTCATTAGACAATCTAATTAGAATTTCACAAGATAAAAGGGGTTAAATATGTCAGGCAGGACAGGGGTACGTTGGTTGGTTATCTCAGTTTTTGAAACAGGAGAAGGAGCTCTCAGTAGGCAGGTCCGGCCTGCCTTGCAATCTGTCCCTAAAATTAGTTCCTCTAAACCACCATTTCCTAAATTGTTTTCTGTAAAACATGAGTCCCTTTTGATTTTAATATCTATTTTATTTTTTTTAAGTCTTTTTCTGAGTCAGATGAGTTTGGAAATGCTTTCTTGAAGAAAGTTAAATAGACAGGTTTATTCTAAGACTTCTTAGAATCTTTTATATACCAGTCTTCATTGTGAAGACCCAAGAAGGAAACAATATGCAGTTTTTCATAAATTTTTTGATCACGGAACTCTTCTGAAGTTTATCATCTCTTGGAAATAATGTTCTAGGAAAGCCAGTTGAGAAAATACTATGTTTTCAGCTGCTTCTTCATGCTCAAATTCAGAAGTTTAATATGTATGTAGTGGTGGTTTGGAGTTTTGTTGTTGTTTCAAATTTTTATTTAAATTGTAGGTAACATGTAGTGTAATATTGGTTTCAGGAGTAGAATTTAGTGATTCATCACTTACATACAACACCCGTTGCTCATCACAAGTGCCCTCCTTAATCCCCATCACCAGTTAAGCCCATCCCCTTCCTCCTCCCTTCCAGCAACTCTCGGTTTGTTCCCTATTGTTTAGAGTCTCTTACAGCTTGTTTCCCTCCCTCCTTTTTTTCTTTTCCCCCTTCCCATATGTTCCTCTGTTTTGTTTCTTAAATTTCGCATATGAGTCAAGTCATATGGTATTTGTCTTTCTCTGACTGACTTATTTCACTTTGTGTAATACCCTCTAGTTCCATCCACGTCACTACAAATGGCAAGATTTCATTTTTTTTTTAAGATTTTATGTATTTATTTGACAGAGAGAGACAGCGAGAGAGGGAACACAAGCAAGGGGAGTGTGAGAGGGAGAAGCAGGCTTCCTGCTGAGCAGGGAGCCCAATGTGGACCTCGATCCCAGGACCCTGGGATCTGACCTGAGCCGAAGGCAGACGCTTAATGGCTGAGCCATCCAGGCACCCCAAGATTTCATTCTTTTTCATGGCTGAATAATGTTCCATTGTGTGTATCTGCCATATCTTCTTTATCCATTCATCAGTGGACGGACATTTGGGCTCTTTCCATAGTCTGGCTATTGTTGATGGTGCTGCTATAAGCATTGTATGTTGATATAACACATTTTCTTTATCCATTAATTGATCTGTGGACACTTAGGTTGCTTCCACATCTTGACTATTGTGAATAATGCTGCAGGGAACGTGGGCCTGATTTCAATTCTTTTGACTAAATAGCCAGAAATGGGGTTGCTGGGCATATATTTTCTGTCTACAGAGATTTGGGGTGAGGCAGGGGAAGAACTACTGCTTGGCCAGAGCTGGTGGTGGGACGTTGAAGCTGTGTTTGATAATTCCCTGTAGTATTTATAGTCCTTTGTCTTTTGATTACTTGAGATTATCTAGTGTCTCTCTCTGACATAACAGTCTCTATCTATATTAGAAGGGAAATCAGTGGTTTTGAAATCAATATGCCTTTGACAAATAACGTTCCCTTGACTATTTTGTTTTAGCTGAACGTAGAGGACCAGAGAGACTGCCTTTCGGTTAGCTAATTTGGGGCTTTCTGATACTTTTATTTAAGGAACATTGTGATAGTGAAGCCATAGCGCATAATATTTGCTTTGAATAGCATACTTTAAAATAACCCATTTTTGATTTAATGAGATGTTATCCATTGCACCTTCCTTTGCAAGTACTTCAAGTACTTCACATATTTAATCTTTTTTTCTCTCTTACCTGGAAACATGTGGGGCCTGAATTTTAGCTACAGACTATCAAAGGCTTTATATTTTTAGCCTGCATGAAGATTAATACGACCCAGTAACCATACGAACAGAAATGCCGATGATACTACACGTTGTCCTCAGCCACAGCTGGAATATATATGATGACTCAATAGCAAAAGATGGGCAGGTCCTGATGGCTCGTTCTCGGACTAGTTCTGCCTCAGCCTTAGCCTGCGGCTCCGACAGCCCAGCCTTTATTCTGCCGCTGCCTTTGGCCCCTGCCGGATCTGGCTTGAAAACTTCCCAGCTGTAGCTAGAGCTATGTTTGATTTGACCCTTTGAGAGGAAGCAGCACCCAGAAGTGAGTTCATATGTCATCTGAACTAATCCTTCCTGGGCTTGTTTTGAAGCTCTGGGTATCTCAGAGCCTTTGACTAGAAATAGTTTTTAAATGGAGTTTGGGTCATCTAAAGAAAGCTATCCCTCTTCTCCAAAGAGCATGGAACCTTTTTGTCTTGTCTCTCCTTCCTAGTCTTGGACCTTGATCGCTCCTGTCCTGTTATCTCTTTTTATGTCTTCTCTCTTGGAATTGGGATAATTTTTAATTTGAAGACTCTTTAGAATGATTAAATGTTGTTCTTTCCTGCTTATATTTGAGCAATGAGGCTGCTTGTGAGAATACTAATGGGGAAAGTATCACCCCCATTTTTCTAAGTAGTTATCTCAGTAGGACATTCAAGTTCTTTAACCCCAGAAGTCCGATAGTATTAGTCAATTAGCAGTTTGTTGGTGAGTGCTGATTCTCACTTGGAAGAGCTGGTGCACAGCTCTCATGGGGTAGGAGAAACTGAGGCCTGAAGACCATGACATAGCCGGTGAATGGATAGAGCCAGGGCGCTCTGCACTTCTGCGTTCTGGGAGGGTGGTGATGCCTTGGCAGTTATGCATTTCACAGATCTTTAATGAATTTTCTTACCCTATGTTCTCCACGTGATACACTCTTCTGCTACTAGAACACATCCTCACCCCCAGACCCATTCCCAAGCAGCGCTGAACAAGACCAGACTAGGGGGTGAATCTATGGATTGCACGGGATACTGTCAGCTGGCCCTTCTTTGTTTCATGAAACAGAGCACTCACAGATCTCTCCGCACTCCAGAAACATATGGCAAAGGTGGCAACATAAGCACTCATAAGCACACTCAGAATTGTGGGAAAGGCACAAGGACGATTTTAAAACCTTCCTTCCCCTCACACTTGAGAATATGAAAAATAGTAAGTCCCATCCTTTGAAAGGTAAAAAGAAAATTCAAACCATTTATTTCTTTAAATCTACCCCAGATTGCTTCTAAAATTAATAACTGTGAATTTGCTATATCTGGAAGGTTGTGGATAACTTTGTTGCTAAGGAAAAGCCATTTTCACATCACTGCTTTAATTTCCTAGGCATCTGTCATCTGTTTTCTAAACAGCAGGATTCCAGCTCATGGTCTGTTGAAACACTAAAAATTTATGTCAATACAATCTTTGTATTGCCTGCTGGTAGAGGACCTGCGTTAGCAACTGTAAAGACACCATGTTCGGTGGGAATGTTAATGAGGTTACTGTGATTTTTAGGCATGGGTAGATGTACTCTGTGACACATGCCAGGGAGATTAGGAGCACATCATGTTTTAAAGCTTTAGTACACCAAATAAAATGGTTTTTCCAGGGAGTATGTTATTCCCGATGATAAAAAATGGCCTACCTGACTTCTGAGCAAGCCTTTTCATCTATCCCTATTAAATTATACCTCTTGGCCTCTTTCTCCAATTTGTCCGCTCTGACCCCATTATCTAAAATCTTTGCTTCTACTCAACTTCCAGCCCACTGTGAGCGTGCCTTACCTGCCTTGGGGTGGCTGGGTATCTGGCAGACTTAATTTGGTGGTTCCTGTCACCATGGGGCAGACTACAGCAGGGACCATTCTTTAGTTGTCCTTAATAGGACATTTAGAACATCACTCAAACTGAGCTTTTACCTTGACTAATGCCCCTCTTCTCTTTTCTACAACCTTTCAGGCCCAAGGAGAGGGAATTCTGGATCTGTGAATAGTTTATATTCTCCCCGCTGCCCCCAAGAGCTGTTTGGTCATTGCTTTATTTTATTGGGAGGTCATTTTGTTGACTGATATCAAAAAAACTGCGTAAAGAAATATTTTCTGTAGCTTATTAGATACAAAACAGTGTCAGCATTGAGAACAGTTCGTTCAGGTATGGCTTTCTCTTTGTTTATATCATTCTAAATATATTATTCCCTTTATCCAGCTTACAGCTGCTTATCCTCATTCAGCCCTTCTTATCCTTAATGGGTATCATGGTTCATCAAGAAGTTCCACGTATTTGTCAGCATCCTTGGGCGTGGCCATCTCCTTTAGGTGTGTTGTGTGACTCCAGTGTCCCTCTGTAGGAAGTTTTCATCTCCTGTACCTGCAGATCCCTTTAAAGCAGAAGGTCTATTTCATGATATGACTGGCTTTGCATAGCATTGTAATATTTGGACTTTAATAATGGAAGTGTCGATCAGTAATATGATCCCAATGGGTTGGTGTCTCCATGTGTTACAGTTTATTGGTAACAGAGAAACCCTCATTTTTATTTTAATAGCTACATGTCTGTGTATTGGGAAAAACAGAATCTGGATAGTCAAGTAAAACATCATGTAATAGTAGATAGCATTAAGGTACAGCAAAAATTACAAATGGTTTGGGAGTGCCTTTAAGAAACCCTCACAGGAGCCTGGGTGGCTCCGATGGTTAGACGTCTGACTCTTTTTTTTTTTTTTTTTTTTTAAGATTTTATTTATTTACTTGACAGAGAGACAGCCAGCGAGAGAGGGAACACAAGCAGGGGGAGTGGAGAGGAAGAAACAGGCTCCCAGCAGAGGAGGGAGCCCAATGCGGGGCTCGATCCCAGGACCCTGGGATCACGTCCTGAGCTGAAGGCAGATGCTTAACGACCGAGCCACCCAGGCGCCCCTAGACGTCTGACTCTTGATTTTGGCTCAGGTCATGATCGAGCCTCACGGCTGGCTCTGTGCTTGGCAGGGAGTCTGCTTGAAGATTTCTCTTCCTCTCCCTCTGTCCCTCCCCTCTCTCTCTTCTCTCTCTCTCTCTCAAATCTTTAAAAAAGTTAATAAAATAAAATGGTTAATTTTTTATGACTTTAACCTCAATTAAGAAAAATTGATTTCAGGGGCGCCTGGGTGGCTCAATCAGTTGAGTGTCTGCCTTCAGCTCAGGTCATGATCCCAGGGATTGAGCCCTGTGTCAGGCTGTCTGTTCAGCTGGAAGTCTACTTCTCCCTCTGTCCCTCCCCTTCCCCCTGCTCCTTCGCTCTCTCTCTCAAATAAATAAATAAAATCTTAAAAAAAATAATCGAAGCTCTTAAAAGAAACAGAGGAAAGAAAAATTCATATAACCACAATACCTTGTTTATACCTGAACAAAAGTAACCTTTTTAAAATATATATTACCAGACTGTCTCCTTTGTGCTAGACTTAAATCTCCTTACGTGCTCTTTTTATATTTGTATGTATTATAAATGGCTATTGTCTTTCTCCTCCAGCAGCTTTCTTTTGCTGAATGTGCATTCTGTTTGTTCAGACTCTGATCTAGGCTTATTGAGGCGCAGATCTGGTTTCTGGAGCACCCTGAGTATAGGGATCTGTGTGGTGGTAGAAGCAATGTGGTCTTCAGCTCATGGACTGGAGGTGGAAAAGCAGTTCCCTGAATGTCCTGTGTCTACCAGTAGTCCTCTAGCTTCAGGACAGAGGGGGTTCATTCCACCATTTGGACTCCTTCTTGGCTTTCAGATGCAAGGAGATCAGGCCAAGTTGATACACTCTCATAAGCCAATAGCTCCACTCCCCCAGGAGTCCACAGTCTCTGAAGACCACCTCTGGACCACCCGCTGTCCTGTCTTGCTCCAGGACTTTGTCATCAAATTGCTTGAAACTCAGGAGAGATGCTGACCAAGGAACTACTATAGACAGGAAATGCCAGAGGAGCAATATGGAGTAATAAGCTCAAAGGAGGAAGGAATAGACCCCTTGGGGACTGAAATAGTTAAGGAAGGCTAGGCCTGTCGTTCATATTTGACGAGGTTGCCATTCAATGGGTAAAGAGCAGTTCTCTTCAACAAATGGTGCTGGGGTAACTGGATATCCACATTCAAACTAATGAATGAATGAAGTTGGACACCTGCCTCACACTATATACAACATTAATTAAAAATCAACCTAAATACAGGAGCTAAAACCATGAAACTCTTAGAAGAAAACAGGTAAATCTTTATGACCTTGGATTTGGCAGTGGATTCTTAGACATGACACCAAAAGGAGGAGCAACAAAAGAAAAAATAGATAAATTGGACTTCATCAAAATTAAACTTTTGTGCATCAAAGGACCTTGTCAACAAAGTAAAACAATTTAGAAACTATTTGCAAATCATATGTCTGATGAAAGTGTCTAGTATCTAACATATGTAAAGAGCTCTCACAACTCAACAACAAAAAGACAATACAATTTAAAAATGGGCAGGGGATTGTTCACTTCAAGAATGGTAATAGCCATTTATAATACAGATAAGAAAAGAGCAATGAAGGAGATTCAAGTGTAGCACAGAGAGACCTTTTGGTGATTTTTTTAAAGGTTACTTATGTTTAGGGATAAAAATGATAATATAATAGAATATAGTTAGTTATGTGGGTTTTTCCCCCTCTAGTATTTTTAAGAGTTTAAATTAATTTTTTAATTGAGGTTAAAGTCATAAAAAATTAGCCATTTGAAGTGAACAATCCAGACCACTTAATACATTCATATTAAATAGACCTTTTTCCAGAGATCTACACCAGCAAGCACATGAAAAATGCTCAGTGTCATTAGTTAGTAAAGAAATGAAAATCAAGCCACAGTGAAATACCTCTTCACACCTACTAGGATGGTGAGTCACAGAATAGAAAACAAGTGTTAATGAGTAGAGAAACTGGAACCCTGTGACTTTGCTGGTGGGAGTGTAAAATGGTACAGCCTCTATGGAAAATGATTTGGCAGTCCCTCAAAGAGTTAAACACAGAATTGCTATATGCCCAGCAGTTCTTCTTCTAGGTATATCCTCAAAAGAATTGAAAACCGGTTTTCAAGCAAATATATGTATATACATGTTCATAGCACCATTCACAATAGCCAAAAGGTGGAAACCACCCAGTGTCCCTCAATGAGCAAATGGATAGACAGAATGTGTGTGTGTGTGTATCTGTCTGTCTGTCTCTCTCTCTCTCACACACACACACAGGAATATTATTCAGTCATAAAAAGGAATGAAATCCTGCTGCAAGATACAGCACGGATTGAACACTGTATGATGACGATAAGTGAAAGAAATCAGACACAGAAGGTCACCATACTATGTGATGCCGTTCCTATAGAGTAGCTAAATCCCTAGGGACAGAAGGTGGGCTGGCCGTTGACGGGGGTTGGGGAGGGATCACTGCTGAGTAGGTACCGGGTCTTGGGGGATGAAACTGTTTGGGGACCAGATAGAGGTGGTGGTTGTCGAGCGCTGTGAATGTATTAAATGGCACTGAATGGTCACTTTAAAATTGTTAATTTTATGTTAAAAAGAAAAGAAAGACCTGGCCTCATTGGGTACATAAAATTGAGTGGGCTGAGCATTGAAGGTGAGAAGAAAGTATAAGTAAAGGTGGGGGCCAGGTAGAGTGTGAGTTGAGACTTTTTTGAAGCCCATTTACTAACTTGTCAGGTTGAGGAGGGGGAAATTGGGGGAAGGGAACCAGAGCCCTTTTCCCCTGGGTAAAGAACCGATACAGGTCTTCTCAGGCGGGTCTTCCAAGCCAGAGTATCTGGCTGGCTGACAGTCCTGTGGACTGGAGTCGTGGCTAGAGACAGAACTCGGAGGAGGCCAGCAGAGGGGCCTTCCAAAGGGGAGGGGCACCAGGAAAGTAGAGTGTCTGATCCTAGGTAGGCCCCCTTGCGGGGGGGCTGTCCGCCCTGCTGCCCCTCTCCTGTACCCTGCCTCGTGCCCTGCTAGACCCTCCCGGCTGCACCCAGAGGCAGCTTGAATGGCCAGGCAGTTAGCCCCTGTCAGAAAGCCCTGGGTCCTCATCTCTATAGCCACAGTGGTCACTTTCCCCCAGAATGGCTCTGGAGGGCTGCGTGGGAAGGGGCCCTATCACAGACTTGCCACCTTCTTGCTAATTTCTAACATTCGAGATGAAAATATGAACGATGTCCCTTTTCTGAGGTTCTAGGAAGGGGACATGAGGAAAACTCTGGTAACTCTATTCTTCCTTGCTTTTGGTTTCCACATATACAGCATTGCTTCATTTCAGTTATGAAATGCCTCCTGAAGGGCTGTGAAGAAAATCTCTCCTCTAGTGAAGCTTCCAGTTATGGGGGGAGATTAAGGCAATAAAGTCCAAAAAATAAGAAAGTCTCAATGATTATAGTAGCTTAGCATTTCACTAGTCCCCTCGGCTTTCCCATTTAGTCCTCTGGACACGGCGCTTAGTTGATAGACTTTTGGAAGCCTTGTCACTGAAACACAGAGGCCCAGAGCCTCGCTGTGGTATCACATCTCGGCCCGTCTGGCCAGCCAGCGTGACTCATCCCCTTCCGCCTGGCTCGCACCACACTGTTCCCCAACTACATGCCCTACCTTTGCCTGCTGTGGCCTTTGTCCCAGCTGGTTCCTCTCCCTGCCCCGCACTCTCTCGCCCCGCATGGCCAGGTGCTGCCTGGCCTTCCGGATTCCACTCAGGGGCGTTTACACGCACTGCCTCTCTTAAGCCTCACCAGCGCCCTTGGAGGCGGACATTGTTGTACCCATTTTACAGATATGCAGATATGTGTGCACATCTGTGTATAAATTACACACACTTCACAGACACACGAGTGAAGGTTAAGAATTTGCCTGTGATCATACATCTGTGAATGGAGCGATTCCAAAGCCTTGGTTTGCACTTTGACTCTCGCCTTCGTCTGCCCGACGCCCATCCTTAAGCCGTACTGTAAACCCTCACAGGAAGAAGTGGGACGGAGCTTTGCTAAACATGTTTTCCTGTCTTTCCTCTTTGGGTGCAGGTGGAAGTGAAGCCATATGTGCTGGATGATCAGATGTGTGATGAGTGCCAGGGCACGCGCTGTGGTGGGAAGTTTGCCCCGTTCTTCTGTGCCAACGTCACCTGTCTGCAGTATTACTGCGAATACTGCTGGGCGAGCATACATTCCCGCGCCGGGCGGGAGTTCCACAAACCGCTGGTGAAGGAGGGAGGCGACCGCCCTCGGCACGTCCCGTTCCGCTGGAGCTGAGCCCAGGGCAGACCCAGCCACAAGTACTGGAGTAGATAACGAGGAGGGAAAAAGAGAGGGCACTGCCTCAGGGCTTACAGTGTTCTGGAAATCTGTGCATTCGTTCTCGATTTTTAAAGAAGAAATGGGTCTTTTTATTATTACTATTATTTACAGTCATATTACTGAACTCAGTGTCCAGTATAATGCAAAATTGCAGAGTGTATAACGGTACTGATTTGCACTTTGATTCACACCTTTGTCTGCTTGGTACCTTAATTTCTTACACCTGATTTGTCACTCGTAGACTGCCATTCTCATCAGCGGCCATCAGGTTGATGTCTGTGATTTTGTCTGTTTGTTGTTGTTGTGTTGTTGTTGTTGTTGTTCCGATTGTTTTTGAACTGGAGCATGCACTTATTTTCAGAAACTTAGAGAGTTGCCCCTAGGAGAAGACTTACCAAAGGTAATACTCGTGAGTAGGTGGCAGATGTAGCAAAAACTTCACAACAGTTCAGCAATCATTAGTTGGGGTCATTTAGAATAAGGGTAACCCTTAATGAAAACAGGCCTTTAGTTTTCTATTTGACATGTAAGGATACCTCATAAGCTGAATCTTTATTTTTCCTTCATGTTTGATTTTTGTTTTGCTGAGGATTTTGGTTAGATCTTTTAGTGTTATGTAAATTTATGCTGCAATAGCTTTTGCTGCTATTAAGATGGTATTATTAATACCATAATACTCTCTTCAGGCTAAGGTATCAATTTAAAGAAACCCAACAACACACGTTTGTGATTTAGGGATAGAATCAGCTGCCGAAAGGAGATCAGAATAGACTACAGAAAGCTTCAACGGAAGGTCACTATTTCTGACTGCATGTTTACTTAATCAGGTTGCTGCATGCAATAAATTTTATATCCAATGTCTAGTATAAAACCTTCCCACAATGCACAAATTAAGAATCTATATAAGCTATAAAATACGGATTTTTTTTAAAAGAGTTTTTTTCACTCAAAGAATTGGTAATTGACGGGAGGAAGGCATGCCTCAATAAATGGAATGCTTCTGAAATTAGGAAGAGCCCATAACAGAATGACCTATATTACAACCAATATAAAACCTAGGTGTAGGATATTCTTAAAGCAAATTTGTGGATGGTAGATGAAGTACTTTGCGGTGCTCTGTTATATATTGTGCAATTTATTTTATATAGTAAAGTGATTATGTCTAACTGTGATCAAACTTAACTGTTTAAAGCCTCTGTGTCAGACATTAATGAACTTGACGGTTCATAACTGGTATATTATTAACTAACACATGAGCTCTTAGTTACACTCTCCTAGTGCTTGCACCATTTTACATAGCTTCAGACCTTGTCCAGAAAACCAAAGAGCTCATCTTAGCTTACAAACACTAGGAATATATACAGTATATAGAGATAAGTTGTCAGATTGACAAACTAGGCACATTTTAAGAAGGATGCGGGGCGGTGATGCTAAAGAAATGTCTGTCCAAAACAAGATGGCCTGGGCAGGGCTGGTTGTCCGAGTGAGAAGTTGAACTACTTAATTCCCTGGATTTATCCTGTAAAGCTTGAACAGAACTGAGACCTGCTAGAACCACCGTGGACATTTTTTTAGCATTCACTCCTGGGCTGCAGATAGTAATCTATAGACACACACAGTGATTGTGAGACTATGTAAATCTTTTTTTTTTTTTAATCTTCTTCCTATGTTTTGGAATTCTGGGGACAATCTGACTGGATATGACACTGCAGAATAGATTTAAGTCGCTGTTTTATGTGCTGTGATGTCCTTGTCCTGTCTCTTAAGTTAAGACTGCTTGGTTTGGTTTTGTTTTGTTTCTCCAGTGTTTAGTTGCAATTACCAGCTCTCAAACTATAGTTTGTTTTCAAAAAGGAAAAAACAAAATAGTTTTTTACTGGATTAAAAATGCTTATTAGAATTCTCCCCTTTTGAGGTTACCTCTGGGCTTTTTGGTAATAATTGCTTTTTTCCAGCCCAGCTGTGGTTTTCTGTTTGTTTGGTTTTTTTTTTTTTCTATGTTTGTGGTTTTTTTCATCTGTACAAGAAATTTTGTTATGCACTACTACTTTTTGTATTCTAGACAGTTTTCAAAAGTTGGCTGAAGATTTTTTTGTTTGTTTGTTTTTAAGGAAAAAGGCATGCTTTCTGACTGACATGATCTTTTGCAATACCTCAATTTTGAAATATAGGAAAGAAAATGATATTTTCTAAGTAAGTTTATTCAGAAAAATATATATTAATTTAATTCTGCAAGAAAAAATGATTTAACAGATGGGTAACTTTATTTTTTTCATGCTTATTTGTGTTTTTTGAAAATGAAGAAGTTAGAGCTTTATAACTATAATATTAAAGATCATATCTAACCTACAGAAATCTACCTAATTATGTGAAAGAAGCAAAACTTTTTGAAGAAGCACCCCTCTTTCATGTACTAAAACAACACTGAGATTTAAAAAAAAAAAAATAAAGCTGGAAGCTTTTACAGCGGGAAGCTGATGTGGAGGTGAAAACCATTGTCACGAAGAATAGGTTACAAAGAATAAACTCCCTTTGGTGCTGAAGGTTGTGGATAGATGGTGGAAACTACTTTCCCTTCATTTGTATATTTATAATCAAGCGTTGATTGTGCACGACTGACCAGGATTGTGAAAGAGTTCTTCTGTTTGTATTTTTTTAAAGAGAACTTTTTTAGTTTATTAAATTATAACATGTTCCCTTTTGTTTTGTAAATAAATGTGCCCCCAAGTTGTTAATGTTATATTAAAAGAGAGGGTCCTTCAAAAAAAAATTATTTTTTAAAACACAAGAGGTGTTCTGACCTGCAACTTGACTGGGAAGCCCCTGGGTATCACAGGTCCTGTTGTGGCCTTTCCTTGATGTGACACTTGAACTAGTCGATTTTTTGAAGGCTATAACCTAACCTCGACTATTTGTTGTTATGTGCAATACTGTTTGTACTGTTTGTATAAAAAATAGAAAAAAAAAGAAAAGAAAAAAGGCATAAATCTTTATTGCAGATTTATTTTCATTGCAAACTTTAGACATTGTGATTCACTGAAATCATTTTTCTACTGTCAAATATGTACCTTTTCTTCATGCTGGTATTTTTTCAATAGTAATGTAGCCTTTGTACTGAGACAAATTTTCATTGTTATTTTTAGAAAGATTTTTTGCTAAGAAAAAAATTAAACATATTTACATATTTTTCATTTTATTTCGTATTTTCTTTAAGGAGTGCTTTCTCAATCATTAATAGAGTTGTTTCTGGGAGGGACTTTCATATCTGGTCAATGTCATAATATTATTTTGTATTTTTACTTGGAATAAATTAATTTTATGATGCTAATTCTTTAAAAGTTTATTTTTTTCATTTTCAGTTATTTTTGAAGCTAAAACCTTTGTAATATTGTTACTAAAGTGTCTAGTTTTTTGAAATGCAAAGCTTTATGTATTAACTTGCTGATGTGGTTTACAATAGTGTGACAACGATGAACATGGTTGGTTATGTAAAGTGATTGGAAAATGTAATGGATAATTGGGTAATAAAATGACAGAATGAGCAGAACATGTGAGATTTTGACAAGCCTTTTCCTTTATTACAGTGGTTTAGTGTAAGACTAGGGATGTCACAGTACAGTTCTCTAGGGATGTCACAGTGGATTTATACAACACCAGGTGCAGCCAGATCTGGGGCCCTGATAATGGAGTCACCCCCACCGAAATACCACCAGGTTGAAAACCCGGCTAGGTCAACAGAATGATTCATTGTTTTTCCCCTCTAACTCTTCATTATGTCCTGTGTGCGTGTGTGTGCGTACGTGTGTGTGTGAGAGAGAGAGAGAGAGAGAATCTGCCACCAACTGCTGTCCATGTGTGAGACGGTGCCTTTCGCCCAGGCCAAATCTTCCCCATGCATTTACAGTGGTGACGTCGGAGAGCAGAGGGGCGCTGCCGGGTGACACCGGCTTCTCTGTAGTTAGACTTGGATCTCGGTGTCTCTCCTGACTTCCCTCCCGTCCGGCGTGGGTCGCGTGCTGAGGACGCACACTCGGACGTCACCACTGTATATGGACAGTCTCCGACTTCATCTTCCTCCACCACCACCCCCTCCCCTGTTATGGTGCCCCTTGTTTGTCCCTCTTTGTGGCAACATCTGGCCACTCCAAGCATGATCTGTCCACCCTCCTGCTTCTTTTCCAACACCCACCTCACCTTGAAGCTGTGCTGTTAGGGCAGCGTGTCCCTGTAATGGCACCTAAAACGAAAACAAAGTACCTACGACTGCAAAACTGGTGTTGCGTAAACAGAACATTCGATGACTTGCTCTAGATAGATGGTGTGTTTCTACTAGTCCTTGATGGCCCCCTTCCAGCTCCGTTGCCATGGAGGTGAGGTTATCAATAACTTGGAGAAACGTGTGTCCAGAGTTGGCTCCTGGGTATGCTCTATGTATTCAGTTTTGTAAATAATATATAGATTAGATCAAGTCGTGATGTAAAATTTTAACTCAAATTGGGTACTACTGGCTGGAATTTTACATTAACTACAAATAAGTGATTAGGAACAGAAGAAAAGAAATTGGAAAATTCTTGCTTAGTGGTATAAAGATTATGCTTAGATTTCTGCCTATTTCTTGTGTTTTATAGCTTGTTAGTGAGGCATGGGCTAATGCAGAGTGTACTGCATTTATGCAATTAGCAAGTAACTGCTAGTTTTCATTTTATCTATTATATTAGCAACAAAATGGCATTTAACTGGGTAAAGCTCCTACCTAAATATTTGAGTATTGTGACATCTCTACTTGCAGGTTTGAGTGAAAGATTAGTCACAGATTAGTGAAAAAAAAAGTATCTTTTTGTTAAAACTGGCTTATTTGTATGGATTGTTGCTTTTTCACCAGTTTGTATGGTATGTCGGCTAACATTTTCTGTTTGTTTTTTTTTTAAATAATAACCAAACTTCTCTATCTCAGCTGCAATAGTGTTCCATTTTACCACAGAGTATTTTATAATTAATGCTGTTGACTTTATACCCCAAAATGGGTCAAGAAGTGGATATGTGATTTGGGGATGTTTAAATTTGTATGGTAGTAAATGGCAACAAGTAGAAAACTCGGGTGCTAATACAGGATAACTTCTGCTCTCTTTCTTTTCTGGATATAGTTCTGTTGGGGTATAAAGTATTAGGTATTTGTATTTTTGCTGTCAAAATAATGGACATAACTTTTAGAGTGTTCACAGCTAGGATCTCTGTATTTGTTTTTCAACTAACAACTAATTTTAAATGTATTGTATCTTTTATTACCTGTTCTCTTAGATTGTTTTGCTAGTAACCCTTACTCGGCTTCTGCCTTTGGGGCTTGGACTAATATTGCTTGTATGGAACTGCAGTACTGTGACTACACATGGAGCTCAATGCAGCTATTGCTTACAACTGCTTAAACTTTGTAGTTTGGACTTCATTTTTTTCTGTAATAACAACTTATTAAATATAGTTGTATGAAGTACTGACACTTGTCATCCTTTGCATTTGCTAAGGAATAGCTTGGAGTATGTGGATTGCATCTGGGAATATTTGCGCATTCAAATTCGCTTGCCTTTGGGGGGGGGACAAACGACTGCAGGTTAAGTACAGCAAAATTCACCTTTTCTCTGACACAACACTTTTTTTTTTTTTTTTAACACGAGTATAGGGGCCCCTGGGTGGCTCAGTCGGTTAAGTGTCTGCCTTTGGCTCAGGTCATGACCTCAGGGTCCTGGGATCCAGCCCTACATGGGGCTCCCTGCTCAGCGGGGAGCCTGCTTCTCCCTCTCCTCTCTCACTATCTCTGCCTCTCGCTCTCAAATACATAAATAAAATCTTTAAAAAGACAAAACAAGTATAAAGCACAAGTGTACTCGAAAAAGGAAGGTATTTGTTGACACCATGCACGTGTATTCAATACAAGGTTTTTAAAGGGCCAGTTAGGTTTTTATGCCAGCACTTGAAACCAATTTTCAAAATCAAAACCAAGAAAGTCCATGAAAACGTTAAGTACGCCCCTTTCGTTTGACTTTTTACCCTAGACTCTCTCTGATCATTTCAGAAAATGGGTAAAATCCCGTATTGACTTTGGACGCTCTAGAAGCTCTGTAATAGGCACTAAGTTTAATCCTTTTAGAAAATGGATCACAGGTCGCTGCACAAAGAAATCCCCTGGAGAGCTTTTACAAACTGCAGGTGCGGGAGGCCCACCCCCCGAGACTGGTTTCGCTGGTTTGGGGTAGGGTCTGGCGCCGGTGTTTTTAAGCTCCCCCAGCTGTCCGCCAAGTCCCAGGGCCGTGCGTGGGCGCCCGGGGTGGCCGGGACCCGCGGCCGCGCAGCGCTCGGGCCCTCGGGGAGCCCAGCCGCGGCTCGGGGCCCTCCCGCCGCCCCACCGTGACCGGGGCGGACAGAGCCGCGCGCAGTGCTCGGCTCCGGGAAGGGGTGGGGGCCGCTGGGGGGCGTCCGCAGGCTCCCTCGGTCCCCGCTCGGGCCGCGGCCTAGGGGCGCCCGGTTGCGCACACGCTCTGTCGTCGCGGGCTCCCGCAGGCCTTCCCCCACCTAGAGCTTCCGCACCGCACCCGCTCCTGCAGCCGGCCCCCAGATCCGGGGCCCACGGCCGCCCCTCCCCCGAGGAGGCCCCGTTTGCCCCTCGCCCAGCCCGGCAGGTAAGCTGACCCCGCGAGTGCGCCGCGCTCCTTGCGGCCGGGGGTGCGGGTGGGGGGGCTCGGGTTGCCGGGCTCCGCGTGCGCGGCCGGCAGGGTGCCCCGGAGCCTGGCGCCGACGCGGGAGGCCGGAGTCGGAGCCCAGCCGTCCGGCGGCACTTCACATTTGG
The DNA here is from genome assembly GCF_024610735.1 of Ursus americanus. Taxonomy (NCBI): domain Eukaryota; kingdom Metazoa; phylum Chordata; class Mammalia; order Carnivora; family Ursidae; genus Ursus; species Ursus americanus. The sequence goes on from NC_142132.1 coordinate 34,153,602, forward strand.
ATCCCTCCCGCAGCTCCCTCCAAGATGGGCGGAGGAATATTAAGTTTCAGGTCCCTTTTACTTTTGATTTTCTAAAAATATATCCTCCTACACTAAGCCACAAATGGAACCCTACTTTCAGAATGCTGGGCTGACTTAGGCCCCACATTTATCCCCTGGCAAAAAAAACCGTTCTGCTGCCCCAGCTCCTGGCGTGGAGGGGAAGTGGGGCAGTGGAGGGGAAGTGGGGCAGTGAATGGCGCCTTTGTGAGCAGGGGCCCCTTCCTTCCAGGGGCGGGCGTCGGGAGCTCCTTTTTTTGCGGGTGCTCCTGGCTAGACGGGAGCCCCGCCGAGCACATGTGCGGACAGAGCGGACTGCCCCCCAGGCTGGGGCACTCCTCACCCGCAAACGCGGAGGAGCACTCCGCTTGAAAATTGGACTTGGGTGGCTTCTCCCCAGACCCTTGTCACAGACGTGGGTCCCTGGGGCCGTCCCCAAATCCTGAACGGCTGTGCTACCTAGGTTAATGTTCGGGGAAATGGGGCGACGGGAGTCCGGGTGATGGGTCCTACTGCTCTTCCCAGGGCGGTTGACACGAAAATCCTTGCCTCGACCGTTTTGGGTCGTGATTAAGCGCCTTCGAATGAGCTGACAACAGACAGATTACGAGAGAGGAGATGGAGTTTCCTCTTACGCACGTGGGTGACAGTAGCCAATGCAGGAGGCGACTCACCGTGCGAACGCGGGTGGGCTTTGGAACCCAGCGTAATGCGAGAACGCGAGGGGGAGAACAGGGCTTCAGACGGTGTCTTTAGGAAAGACGGTGGGTTTCCGGGAGGAGAAATGAGAAAGTCGGTGATGAGGTGGGTGTGTGCAGGTGCGTCTTCCTCCCGGCCCGTGAAGACCTCCCCGGAGATCCCTGCCTGTGGCTTCGCTCTCGGGACTCGCCGCCAGGAGCCACACGAGGGAGGCTCGGCAAAGCTGCCTTTGGGCCTCCGGAATCGCAGAGGCCTTCCGTTTAAAATCCTCTTCAACTCTGGGGGCCCGAGGGGGTCCCCGCGGATATACGGCTGGAATGCAGCTGTCACCGGCAACCTCCATCTGGGTCGGTGTATAGTGTTGGGGACCGAGTGAGATTCTGAGTTTGCACCTCGTTGGGGTCCCGGGAAAGGGGCGGCGGCCGTGCCCGTGAGCGCGCTCACCGCGGCGTTTCCTTCTGGCCCCGCAAGGGGCAGCCCAGGTCGTGTCATTTTCTTCCTTGTTGTTACTGGTCAGATCTTTGGCTAAGATGGTTTGCGCTGTAATGTCACTTATATGTGGAATCTAAAAAACGGAGCAAAACCCAGACTCAGAACTGATTGGTGGTTACCAGACAGAAGAGGGGAAGGGGGGGCACAAAAACGGGTGAAGGGGAATAAAAGTACAAACTTGCAGCTGTGAAATAAGTCGTGAGGAAGCCATGGACAGCATGGGGAATATGGTCGGTAATAATGTCTTGACTTCTTGGGTGACAGCAGGTAAGGAGACTCACTGTGGTGACCATGTCACAACACAGACAAACGTTGAATCACTGTTGCACACCTGAAACTAATAGAGTATGTCACACCTCTAATGAAGAAGATGGTTTGAGCTGAACTGTTCAGTGAATTGGAAACATTCCAGCTTGTCACCGTCAGTGCAGGCCTAGACCAATGAGATTTTGTGAAGGGAAAGACTCTCTGGCTCTGGTTCCTATGAGGACCTGTCTGGGTGCTTGGGCTCCCCTTTCAAAGACAGAGCCCTCTTGCTCAATTTCATTACTCCTCATTAAAACCAAAACGCCAGGGGGGCGCCTGGGAGTGGGTTAAGCATCTGACTCTTGGTTTCGGCTCAGGTCCTGAGATCGAGGCCCCGTGTCAGGCTCCGTGCTCAGCAGGGAGCCTGCTTAAGACTCTTTCCCTCTCCCTCCGCCTTCCCCCCACCATCTGTAAAATGAATAGATCTTTTAAAAAACAAAACACAATTCCAATCCATACCCACAAAAATGAATAAAAATGAAAATACCAAACATTAGAGAGGCTCTAGATAAATCCCAGTGGAATGGGAGGGGGTGCAGCCATTCTAGAAAGGGGTTTTACAAGAGCTAAATGTGTATATATCGTATGACTCGTGTTTTTCATTCATATGCCCAACAGAAATATGTAGCCTGTTCCCCCAAAGACATGTAGAGAAGTGATCGTAACGCTGCTCGCGTAGCCCGGAACTGGGAGCTCTCCCCCGGCCCCGCCACATTAGGATGGACACTAATGGAGTACGTACTGAAAGGGGCGTGAAGGGGTGCAGGTGACTTTCTTGACCTGCGTTGAATACTCGGGTGTGTTCAGTTTTGAGAATTCCCCGAGCTATACGCGGTAATCAGTGCCCTTTTCTGTTCGATGCAATGTTTTTAGAAAATGGCTCCATTTCTCCAGGTAAAAGCTGATGCGTGGACAACATGGAATTCTTTGCAGGCAACCTCCCTATAATCCATTTTTCATACTCCTGAAGAACTAGATGTGATTTCCATTGGTCATTGCTACCAGTTTCCCCTCTGGACTGGCCTACTTTCCCAATCCCCCAAACCCCAATTTCCCTGCTCCCAATTTCCCCCCTTCCCATCTCCAGCCTCTTTTCTGCCCTTCCTTAAGTCTACCAACATCTGGGAGGGGTTGATTTTGTTTTAATTAGTCAATTTATGGGGAGAGATAGAGAAGTATATGAAAAAAAACACCCATCCATTAATCTTTGCACTTCATGGTTGAGTATGAAACATTGAAAGCCAGTTACTTTCACAGGGCATGTGCCTGCTGGCTTCACAAGTCTCGTTTAATAACATCCAACATCTGTTGGCTCTACTACCAAATAGTCTGATTTTTTTTTCACCTAAAAACTTAATTTTGAAATACCTGTAGCTTCAGATACTGTTGTAAGAAATGGCAGGGATCCCATGTATTCTTCACCCAGTTTCCCCCTAACATTTTGCAAAACGATATTAAATATCACAACCAGAATCTTGACATTGATACAAAGAACACTTCCATCACCATGAAGAATAACACTCAGGTTTCACCTACTTTTCTACCATTCCCACTCCCCTTCATCCCTGGTGATGACTAACCTGGTTCTCTAGCTATAGGACTTTCTCATTTCAAGAATGGTATATAAATGGAAACCTACAATATATAACCTGATGGGCTTTTTTCTGTCCGCATAATTCTCCACAGACTCGTCCTGGTTGTTGTATCAATAGTTGGTTCCTTTTGACGGCCAACTAATGTTCCATGGTGTGAATGTACCCTAACTCGCTTAACCATTTACTTGTTGAAGAACATCTGGATGGTGTCTAGCTTGGAGCAATTACAAATGAAGCTGTTACGAACGTTCGTGTACAGGTTTTTGTGTGAACCTGTTTTCAGTTTCTCTGGGATAACCCAGGAGTACGGTTGCAAGGTAACATGGTAGTTTCATGTTTAGTTGTTTGTTTGTTTGTTTGTTTGTTTTAATTTTTTTTAAAGAAAGGATCTTTCATATCTTTTTTCTTTTTTTAAAGATTTTATTTATTTGAGAGTGAGAGAGAGCATGCAGGGGGAGAGTGAGAAGAGAAGCAGGCTCCCCACTGAGCAGGGAGCCCCATGCAGGGCTCGATCCCAGGACCCTGAGATCATGACCCGAGATGAAGGCAGACGCTTCACCAACTGAGCCACCATTAGGCACCCCTCATGTTTAGTTTTTAAGGAAACTACCAAATTGTTTTCTAGAGTGGGTGTGCCTTTTTACGTATCGACCAAAATGTATAGTGATCCAGTTAGTCTATACCTTCTCCAGCATTTGGTTTTGTCACTACTTTTTAGTTCAGCCATTTTGTTTGGTGTGCAGTAATAGCCCATTGTCGTTTTAATTGGCATTTTCCCTAACAGCTAATAACGTTGAACATCTCCTCATGGGCACATGCACATACGTCATCTCCGTATCCTCTCCAGTGTCTTTTGCCCGTTTTCTAATTAGACTTTTTTTTTATCACATGCCTATTTTTTTTTAAAGACTTATTTATTTTAGAGAGAGAAGTGCGTGTATGTGCACACACGTGTGCGAGCGGGGGAGGGGCGGGGGGAGAGAAGCCATCCCAAGCCGACTCTGCGCTGAGCACGGAGCCCAGCGTGGGGCTCCATCTCACAGCCCTGAGATCATGACCTGAGCCGCAGGCAGGCACTCCACCGACTGAGCCACCCGCTCCTACATCTACTTTTTAGATTTATACCTAAGCTTTTCATTTTGGGGATGCTAACGCTGGTATATCCAAAAATGATGAACTTTTTAGCCCTATATCCCACAACCTTGCTATAATCACTTCCAGTAGCGTTTTTTGTGTGTTGATTCTTTGGGATTGTCTACAGACAACCCTATGTCATCTGCGAATGAAGACAGTTTGTCTTCCTTCCTAATCCATAGGTCTTTTATGTCCCTTTCTTATCGTAGTAGCTAGACTTCCAGTATAATACCGAATAGGAATGAGTGGTGAGAGCAGAGCTACCCTTGCCTCGTTTCCAGTTTCAAGGGGAAAACATCTAGTATGATGTTAGCTGTAGCTGTTTGGTCGTTGTTCTTTATCAAGTTGAAGTTCCCCTCTATTCCTAGTTTGCTAGTTTTTATAGTGAATGGGTGTTGTGTTTTGTCAAATGCTTTTTCTACATTTTTGGTCATACAATTTTTCTTCTTTAGCCTGTTGACGTAAGGGATTATATTGATTTTTGAATGCTGAATCAGCCTCCTATGGCTCCAATATATCCCACGTGGTCATAGTGTATAATCTATGTATACATTGTTGGGTTCAATTTGCCAATATTTTGAGGATTTTTGCATCTGTGTTCATGAGAGATATTGATCTGTAGTTTTCCTTTCTTGTAATAACTTTTTTGTTTTTATTTTTTTATTTTAATTTTTTTAAAGATTTTATTTATTTGAGAGAGAGAGAGACAAGGGGGGTGTGGGGGAGGAGCAGAGAGAGAGGGACAAGCAGACTCTGTGCTGAGCTCCATGAGGGGCTCTATCTTGGGGCTTGATCTCATGACCCTGAGATCATGACCTAAGCCAAAATCAAGAGTTGGTTGCTTAACTTACTGAGCCACCCAGGTGCTCCTCCTTTCTTGTAATATCTTTATCTGGTCTGTTAGGAGCATAATACTCTGCTTATAGAATTGGTTGAGATGTGTTCATTCTGCTTTTATTTTCTAAAAGACATTTGTAGAGAATCAGTATTATTTTTTCCTTCAGTGTTTGGTAGAATTCATCAGTGAAACTATCTGGGTCTGGTGCTTTCTGTTTTGGAAAGTTATTAAGGATTGATTCAATTTCTTTATATATGTGCCTATTCAGAGTATCTGTTTCTCCTTGTGTGAGTTTTGGTGGACTATACTTTTCAAAGAATTGATCTGTTTCGTGTAAGTTATCAAATCTGTGGGAATAGAGTTGTTTACAATCCTTTATTCTTTTAATGTCCATGGGCTCAGTAGTAGTGGCCTCTACTGCCTCTCCTTCAGTTCTAATATTAGTAATGTTTTCTTTTTTTTTCTAGCTAGACAAGGGTTTATCAATTGTATTGATCTTTTCAAAGAACCAACATTCTTGGTTTCATTGAATTTTTTTCCCCCTCTATCACTTTCCTGTTTTCAGTGTCACTGATTTTTTTACTTGAATTTTTATTTTTCTGCATTAGGTTTATCTTTCTTTCTTTCTTTCTTTCTTTCTTTCTTTCTTCTTTTTAATATTACTCTTCTTTCTATAGTTTACTGAAGTGGAAGCTTAGATTTTGATTTGAAATCTTTCTTCATTTGTAATGTGCACATTCAATGCTAGAAATTTCCCCTCTATGTGCTTCTTTCATTGCATCCCACAAACTGATGTTTTATTTTCATTTAATTAAAAATATTATTTTAATTTTTTTTTTTGAGATTTCTCCTTTGACCCATGTTATTTAAAAATGTGTTATTCAGGGGCGCCTTTCTGGCTCAGTCAAGTAGAGCATGTGACCCTTGATCTCCGGGTCATGAATTTGAGTCCCATATTGGGTGTAGAAATTACATAAGTAAATAAATAAACAACCAACCAAACAAACAAACATCTGAGAGCACCTGGGTGGCTCAGTCAGTTGAGCATCTGACTCTTGATTTTGGCTCAGGTCATGATCTCGGGCTTGTGGGATCAGGCCCCACATCAGGGTCCGTGCTGGGTGTGGAGCCTGCTTGGGATTCTTTCTCCCTCTTCCTCTGCCCCTCCCCTCCCTCTCAATCAATGTGTTGTCAATCTCCAAATATTTTGGGATTTTCCAGCATTTTTATGCTAATTTCCAGTTTAATCTCACTGTAGTCTGAGAGCACACTTTGAATGATTTTTTTCTTTTGCGTTTATTGAGGAGTGTGTTATGGCCCAGAACGCAGCCTGTCTTGGTTAGTGTTCCATGGCAGTTTGAGAAATATGTATATTCTGCTTTTGGGTATTGTTCTGTTCTATATCCTTTCTTTCTTTTTTTTTTTAAGATTTTATTTTTAAGTAATCTCTACACCCAACATGGGAAACTCTGCGATCAAGAATCACACGCTCTACTGACCGACCCAGCCAGGTGCCCCACCTCTATGTCCTTTCTGACTCTTTGCCTGCTGGATCTGTCGATTACCAGTCGAGCTCTATTGATGCCTGCAAGTATGAGAGTGGATTTGTCTATTTTTCCGTGCAGTTCCACCAGTTTTTGCCTCACATATTTGGGTGCTCTGTTGTTAGGCACATACATCTTAAGAACTGTTAATTCTTCTTGGAGAATGATCCTTTTATCATTATGTAATGCCCCTTTTTGTCCCTGATAATTTTCTTCGTTGTGAAGTCTGCTTTGTCTAAAATTAGTACAACTACTGCAGCTTTTGTTGTTGTTGTTGACAGCAGTGATTCTGGTGAGTGGCTTTGGAGTAGAGAAGTTTCATTTTTTTTAAGATTTTATTTATTCGTTTGACAGAGAGCACAAGTGGTGGGGAGAGGCAAAGGGAGAGGGAGAAGCAGACTCCCTGCTGAGCAGGGAGCCCGACATGGGACTCGATCCCAAGACCCTGAGATCATGACCTGAGCTGAAGGCAGACGCTTAACCATCTGAGCCACCCAGGCACCCTAGAAGTTTCATTCTGTATCTTTGAAAAAAAATTTTACAATCCTGTCAGTTGAAAGATGCTTCCTAATCTCCAACCCTGCCAAGACCCCACATCCCCAGGTCTTATACCATCTAAACCAGAGCGTGAACTCCAAATTTGGTCCTTATTCAGCCCAGGAGTCCTATCTCCCAGCCTCCTCCTCCCTTAGACCCAGGAGTCCAGCCTTCCCACCCCTGTATCCAGACTCCAGCCCCACCCCTCACTACCCTGCAGCTTTCTTTTGATTTATGTTAGCATGGGATAGCTTCATCTCTTTTTTTTTTCTTTTAAAGATTGATTTATTTACTTTAGAGAGAGAGTGCAAGTGAGGGGAGAGGCAGAGGGAGAGACTCTTCAAGCAGACTCCCCCTTGAGCATGGAACCCCAATGTGGGGCTCAATCTCATGGCCCATGAGATCATGACCTGAGCTGAAACCAAGAATTGGACGCTCGACAGACTGAGCCACCCAGGCGCCCCTTCATCTCTACTTTAAAAATGTTTTAATTTTTAATTCTTAAAAAAAACCCACATAACACAAAATTTACCATCTTAACCATTTCTAAGTATACAGTTCAACAGTGTTAAGTATGTTGTTGTGCGATGGATCTCTATAGAACGTTTTTAATCCTGCAAAACTGAAACTCTATGCCCGTTAAGCAACAGCTCCCCACTTCCTCCTCCTCAAGCCCTGGCAACTATCATTCTTTCTGTTTCTAAGAATTTGCTTACTCCAACTACTCTAGCTACTTCATTTAAAAAGACAAATACACTTTGTGATTCCATTTATGACTAGCTTATTTCATTTAGCATAATATCCTCAAGGTTCATTCATGTTATAACATATGTCAGAATTTCCTTCCTTTTTAAAGGTAATATTTCATTGTTGGTCTGAACCACATTTTGTTTCTCCATTGATACACTTTGGTTGCTCCTACCTCTTGGGTATTGTGAATAATGCTGCTATGAAAATAGGTGTGGCAAATATCTCTTCAAGATCCTGCTTTCAATTGTATTGGATACTCAGAAGTAGAACTGCTTGATCATATGGCAATTTTATTTCTAATTTCTGAGGGACCACCATACTGTTTTCCATAGTGGTGGTACCATTTTACTTCCTACCAGCAGTGCACAAGGGTTCCTATTTCTTCACATTCCTCTGAATCCTTGTTATTTATTTTTTAAGATTTATTAGAGTGAGCACAGCAGGGGGAGGGACAGAGAGGGAGAAGCACACTCCCAGCAGAGCAGAGAATCAGACATGGGGCTCAATCCTAGGACCCTGGGATCATGACCTGAGCTGAAGGCAGACATTTTGACTGAACCACCCCGGCACCCCTGTTTTTTTGGTAGTAGCCATCCTAGTTAGTATAAAGTGATTCCATCCCTTTACTTTTAATCTATGTCTTTATATTTAAGGTGGCTTTCTTGTAGATAATGTGTAGTTGGGTCTTATTTTTCAACTCAACTCTCTCAGTCTCTGCCTTGGTGTATTTAGGTCATTTACACTTTTTTTTAAAATTATGATATGTTAGTCACCATACAGTACATCATTAGTTTTTGATGTAGTGTTCCATGATTCATTGTTTGCGTATAACACCCAGTGTTCCATGTAATACGTGTCCTCCTTAATACTCATCACCAGGCTAGCCCATCCCCCCACCCCTCTCCCCTCTAAAACCCTCAGTTTGTTTCCTAGAGCCCATAGTCTCTCGTGGTTCATTTCCCCTTCTGTTTACCCCCCCTTCATTTTTCCCTTCCTTCTCCTACCTGTCTCCCTGCTATTCCTTATGTTCCACAAATGAATGAAACCATATGATAATTGTCTTTCTCTGCTTGTCTTATTTCACTTAGCATAATCTCCTCCAGTCCTTCCATGTTGATGCAAATGTTGGGTAATCATTCTTTCTGATGGCTGAGTAATATTCCATCGTATATATGGACCACATCTTCTTTATCCATTCATCTGTTGAAGGGCATCTCGGTTCCCTCCACAGTTTGGCTATTGTGGACAATGCTGCTATGAACGTTGGGGTGCATATGGCCTTGCTCTTCACTACGTCTGTATCTTTGGGTAAATACCCAGTAGTGTAATTGCTGGATCATAGGGTAGCTCTATTTTTAAATTTTTGAGGGACCTCCACACGGTTTTCCAATGTGGCTGTACCAACTTGTATTCCCACCAACATGTAAGAGGGTTCCCCTTTCTCCACATCCTCTCCAACATTTGTTGTTTCTTGCCTTGTCAATTTTTGCCATTCTAACTGGCGTAAGGTGGTATCTCAGTGTGGTTTTGATTTGAATTTCCCTGATGGCTAATGATGTTGAACATTTTTTCATGTGTCTGTTAGCCATTTGTATGTCATCATTGGAAAAGTGTTCATATCTTCTGCCCATTTTTTGATTTGATTATTTGTTTCTTGGGTATTGAATTTGAGAAGTTCTTTATAGATCTTGGATACCAGCCTTTTATCTGTAGTGTCATTTGCAAATATAATCTCCCATTCTATGGGTTGCCTCTTTGTTTTGTTGACTGTTTCGTTTGCTGTGCAGAAGCTTTTATCTTGATGAAGTCCCAAAAGTTCATTTTTGCTTTTGTTTCCCTTGCCTTTGGAGATGTGTCGTGAAAGAAGTTGCTGTGGCCAATGTTGAAGAGGTTACAGCCTATGTTCTTCTCTATGACTTTGATGGATTCCTGTCTCACATCGAGGTCTTCCATCCATTTGGAGTTTATCTTTGTGTATGGTGTGAGAGAGTGGTCAAGTTCCATTCTTCTGTATATAGCTGTCCAATTTTCCAGACACTATTTATTGAAGAGACTGTCTTTTTTCCACTGGATGTTTTTTCCTGCTTTGTCAAAGATTAGTTGACATAGAGTTGAGGGTCCATTTCTGGAGTCTGTATTCTGTTCCATTGGTCTATGTGTCTGTTTTTGTGCCAGTACCATGCTGTCTTGGTGATCACAGCTTTGTAGTATAACTTGAAATCAGGCAATGTGATGCCCCCAGCTTTGTTTTTCTTTTTAAACATTTCCTTGGTGATTCGGGGTATTTTCTGGTACACAAATTTTAGGATTGTTTGTTCCAGCAGTTGGAAAAATGTCATTGGTATTTCGATCGGGATGGCGTTGAAAGTGTAGATTGCTCTGGGTAACATAGACATTTTAACTATGTTTATTCTTCCAGTCCATGAGCATTGAATGTTTTTCCATCTTTTTGTGTCTTCTTCAATGTCTTTCATCAGTGTTCTATAGTTTCTAGAGTATAGATCCTTTACCTCTCTGGTTAAGTTTATTCTGAGATATCTTATGTTTTTTGGTGCTATTGTAAATGGAATTGATTCCCTAATTTCTTTCTTCAGTCTCATTGTTCGTGTATAGAAATGCAGCTGTTTTCTGAGCATTGATTTTTGTATCCTGCCACATTACTGAATTGTATGAGTTCCAGTAGTTTGCAGGTGGAGTCTTTTGGGTTTTCCATATAAGGTATCATGTCATCTGTGAAGAGAGAGAGTTTGTCTTCTTCTTTGCCAATTTGAATACCTTTTATTCTTTTTTGTTGTCTGATTGCTGTTGCAAGGACTTCTAGTACTATATTGAACAATAGTGGCGAGAGTGGGCATCCTTGTCATGTTCCTGATCTTAAGGGAAAGGCTCTCAGCTTTTCCCCATTGAGAATGATATTTGTTGTAGGCTTTTCATAGATGGTTTTTATGAAATTGAGGAATGTACCCTCTATCCCTACACTCTGAAGGGTTTTAACCAGGAAAGGATGCTGTATTTTGTCAAATGATTTTTCTGCATCAATTGAGAGGATCATATGGTTCTTGTCTCTCATCTTATTAATGTGTTCTATCCCACTGATCGATTTGTGAATGTTGAACCACCCTTGCATCCCAGGGATGAATCCCACTTGGTCGTGATGGATAATCCTTTTAATGTACTGTTGGATCCTATTAGCTAGGATCTCATTGAGAATTTTGGCATCCATATTCATCAGGGATATCGGTCTGTAATTCTCCTTTTTTTGGATGGAGTCTTTGCCTGGTTTGGGGATCAAGGTAATACTGGCCTCATAGAATGAGTTTGGTAGTTTTCCTTCTGTTTCTATTTTTTTGAAACAGCTTCAGGAGAATAGGTATTATTTCTTCTTTGAATGTTTGGTAGAATTCCCTGGGGAATCCATCAGGCCTAGACTCTTGTTTTTTGGGAGGTTTTTGATCACTGCTTCAATCTCTTCACAGTTAATTGCTCTATTTAGATAATAAATTTCTTCCTGTTTCAATCTTTTTTTTTTTTTAAAGATTTATTTATTTATTAGAGAGAGACAGCCAGTGAGAGAGGGAACACAAGCAGGGGGAGTGAGAGAGGAAGAAGCAGGCTCCTAGTGGAGGAGCCTGATGTGGGGCTTGATCCCAGAACGCCGGGATCACACCCTGAGCCGAAGGCAGACGCTTAACGACTGCGCCACCCAGGTGCTGTAGTTCCTGTATCAGTCTTGGTAGTTGATAGATTTCTGGGAAGGCATCCGTTTCTTCCAGGTTGCTTGATTTATTGGCATATACTTGTTGATAATAGTCTCTAATGATTGTTTCCATGTCCTTGGTGTTAGTTGTGATCTCTCCCCTTCCATTCATAATTTTATTAATTTGGGTCCTTTCTCTACTCTTTTGAATAAGTCTGGTCAGTGGCTTATCGATCTTATTAATTCTTTCAAAGAACCAGCTTCTAGTTTTGTTGATCTGCTCTACTGTATTTGTGGTTTCTAATTCATTGATCTCTGCTCTAATCTTAATCGTCTTTTCGTGCATGGCTTAGGCCTGTTCTTCTGTGCCATCTCCAGCTGTTTAAGGTGAGAGTATAAGGGCTGCATTTTAGATTTTTCTTTCTTTTAAGTGAGGCTTGGACGGCTATGTATTGCCCCCTTAGGACTGCCTTTGCAGTGTCCCATAGGTTTTGGACTGATGTGTTTTCATTCTCATTGGTCTCCATAAATTGCTTAAGTTCTTCTTTAATTTCCTGGTTTACACAATCATTCTTAAACAGGATGGTTTTTAGTTTCCAAGTGTTTGAGTTTCTTCCAAATTTTTCCTTGTGATTGAGTTCCAGTTTCAAAGCATTGTGGTCTGAGAACAGGCAGGGAATAATCTCAGTCTTTTGGTATCGGTTGAGACCTGTTTTGTGACCCAGTATATGGTCTATTCTGGAGAAAGTTCCATGTGCATTAGATAAGATTGAGTATTCTGTTGTTCTAGGGTGTAGTTTTCTGTATATATCTATGAGGTCCATCTGGTCCAGTATGTCATTCAAAGCTCTTGTTTCTTTGTTGATTTTCTGCTTAGATAATGTCTATTGCTGAGAGTGGAGTATTGAGGTCCCCTACTATTAACGTATTATTATCTATATGTCTCTATTCTGATTAAGAGTTGGCTTATGTATCTGGCTGCTTCCCTGTTGGGGGCATAGAAATTTATAATTATTAAAGGCTGTATCCAACAAGAGGATCTAAGAATAATACAGTGTCCTTCTCTAACTACAGTCTTTAGCTTAAAATCTAATTTGTCTGATATGAGAATTGCTACTCCAGCTTTCTTTTGAGGTCCGTTGGCATGAAAAATGGTTCTCCATCCCTTCACTTTTGATACGTCTTGATGTATCTTTAGGTTCAAAATGAGTCTCTTGTAGACAGCAAATGGATGGGTCATGTCTTTTTATCCATTCTGCAACCCTGTGGCATTTTATGGGAGCATTTAGGCCATTCACATTAAGAGTGATTACTGAGAGAGATGATTTTAATGTTGTCATGTTGCCTGTGAAGTCCTTGTTTCTATAGGTTGTCTCTGTAAATTTCTGTTCTGTATCACTCTTGGGGTCTTTTTATTTTATAGAACCCCCCCCCTTAATATTTCTTGTAGGGCTGGCTTGGTGGTCACATATTCTTTCAGTTTCTGCCAGTCTTGGAAGCTCCTTGTCTTCCCATCCATTCTGAATGACAGCCTTGCTGGATAAAGGATCCTTGGCTGCATGTTCTTCTCACTTAGTGCTCTGAATATGTCTTGCCAGCCTTTTCTGGCTTGCCAAGTCTCTGTGGATAGGTCTGACGTTATTCTGATGTTCCTCCCTCTGTACGTGAGGAATCTCTTCCCCCTCGCAGCTTTCAAGATTGTTTCCTTGGATCTAAGATTTGCGAATTGTACTATTATATGTCGTGGTATTGGTCTGTTCTCATTGATCTTGGGAGGGGTCCTCTCTGCCTCCTGGACATGAATGCTTGTTTCCTTTGCCAGATTAGGGAAGTTCTCAGCTACAATTTGTTCAAATATCTCTTCTAGATCTCTCTCTTTCTCCATCCCCTCAGGGATGCAGATGATTCTGACATTGGAATGTTTCATTGAGTCAGTAATCTCCTGTAGCCTTTTTTCTTGAAAATGGAGCTTCTTTTCCCATGTTTCTTCTCTTTCCTTCTTTTCTATCATCTTATCCTCTAACTCACTAATTCATTCTTCTGCCTCATTTACCCTGGCAGTCAGAGCATCCAGTTTAGACTGCATGTGATTCATAGAATTCTTAATTTCTGCCAGATTCATTCTCATTTCAGCCCTTAGAGATTCTATATTTTCGTTAATATTTTTCTCAAGCCTATACATCACCTTGACCATTGTTACTCTGAACTCCATTTCTGACAATTTGGTTATATCCATACCCATCAGTTCTGTGGCAGAGGCTTCAGTTTCTGTTTCTTTCCTTTGGGGGTTCCTCCTCCTTGTCATTCTGATGAGGAGAGGTTGTGGGAATGTACAGAGCCCAAATTATTGACCAGGACCCAAGCAAGATGCATTTGTTTTATAGGGACCTTAGGGATGTGGGCTTCTTGTTCTTCCAGCCTGCCTTACGGGGGAGGGGCCTGCCTTGCTGATACTCAGGCAACCCTGTTTGGTCAGAGTTGCCCTGTCCTGGGCAGGGGGAGGAGGCACAGTGAGAACGGGTTTTTCAGGGCTTTTTGTTCTCTGGCAGCTTTCCGTTCTCTTCTGAGAGTCAGAGCAGCAGTGACTGTATCCAAACCTCTGTCTCAGAACAGAGAGATCACAGTCTGCTCTTCACTGAGCTCTCCAGGCCACATTGACTGTCGGTGCTGCTAAAAACCCACAGCATCCTGGGTTGTGCGCCCCACAGTCACTCTCCCAGTCCTCGCTCCCAGGGCTGGCACGTTTCTGCCCTTTGTGTTTCTAGAACCACCAGCCGCCCCGAGTTCCCACACTCCGGTTTCAGTCTGGTTTCCCCGCGGCTACTGATCTGCAGTCCGCGAGTCTGGCCTGCTCCCCAGTGCAGGAGGCTACTGCTTCCCGGTGCCTGAGCGCGGCGGCTCCCTTCTCCCTTCCGTTTATCTTCCTATATCTGTGCGAGGACTCTCGGCTCCCCACTTCGTACCTCTATACCCAGCGCCGGAGATGTTCGTTTGTAGAGATCCAGATGTATCTTCCTACGTCTCAGGCTGATTTCGTGGGTGTTCAGGATGGTCTGGTAGATATCCAGCTCGATTCAGGGGACCAGATGAAAAAGGGGCCCCCTACTCCTCCACCATCTTTCCCCAGGTCATTTACACTTGAAATGATTACTGATGTCATTGGATTAAAATCTACCATATTGTAGCTGTTTTTTTACCCATTGTTCTCATTTTTTGTTTCTTCTAAAGACTCCCAAACTTTTTCTGCCTTCTCTGGATTCTTTTGAGCAAATTTTAAGATTCTCTCATAGAATGTCAATTTTCCTTATTTTACAAAATTTTTACTGGTGGCCCTAGGGTTGGCAGTTTACATTGGCACTACTCTAAGTCCACTTTTACATAACACTATACTGTGCTTCATGGGTAGTGCGGATACCTCATAAGAGAGCATTTCCAATTCCTTCCTCTTGTTCTTTATAACATGGTTGTCATTCATGTCACTTATGTATAATCACCAAGTACATTGCTGCTGTTTTTTATTACTAAATTGTAATTCCAGTATAGTTAACATACAGTGTGTTATGTGAATTTCAGGTGTACAATGTAGTGATTCAACAATTCCATACGTCACCAGTGCTCACCATGACAAGTGTTCTCCTTAATCCCTGTCACCCATTTCACCCCCCCAACCATCAGTTTGTTCTCTATAGTTAAAAGACTCTCTATAGAGTTTGTTGGTTTGTCTCTCTCGTTTTTGTCCCCCCTTTAGTTATTTCTTAAATTCCACCCATGAGTGAAATCATATGGTATTTGTCTTTCTCTGACTTATTTCACTTAGCATTATAGTCTTTAGCTCCATCCACATCATTGCAAATGGCAAGATTTCATTCTTTTTATGACTGAGTAGTATTCCATTGTGTATACATACAACATCTTCTTTATCCATTACTATTGATGGACACTTGGGCTACTCACCAGTAGTTTGACTAGTGTAAATAATGCTGCAATAAACATAGGGGAGCATACATCCCTTTGAGTTAGTTTTTGTATTATTATTATTTTGAACAGTTTTCTGTTAGATCAATTATGCACAAAAAAAGTTAAAGGTGTTATTTTACCTTCATTTATTCCTTTTCATTTTCCCTTCACGTGGATCAGAGTTTCTGACTTGTACCATGTATTTTCTTTCTTCCTGAAGAATTTCTTTCAACACTCCATGCAAGGCAGGTCTACTGGTGACAAATTCCCTCAGTTTGTGTCTGAGAAAGTCTTTATTTCTCCATTTTTAAAGGATAATTTTGCTTGACACAGAACTGTAGGTTGGTGGTGTTTTTACTTTCACCACTTTAAAGATTTCATTCCACTCTTTGTTTGCATGATTTGTGAAGAAAAGTCTGATAAATTTTTATCATTGTTCCTTTATAGCTAAGGAGTTTTCCTCCTCCAGCTTCTTTCAAAATTTTTTGTCTTTGGCTTTCTTTTTTTTTTTTTAAGATTTTATTTATTTATTTGACAGAGATAGAGACAGCCAGCGAGAGAGGGAACACAAGCAGGGGGAGTGAGAGAGGAAGAAGCAGGCTCATAGCAGAGGATCCTGATGTGGGGCTCGATCCCAGAACGCCGGGATCACGCCCTGAGCTGAAGGCAGACGCTCAACCACTGTGCCACCCAGGCGCCCCTGTCTCTGGCTTTCTGCAGTTTAAATATAATATGCCTAGGTGTCGATTTGGGTATTTATTCTGCTTGCTGTTCTGAGCTTCCTGACATTAATTTTAAAATCCTCTCAGTCATTATTACTTAAAATATTTCTTTTGCTTTCTGTTTCGATAGTCCATTACACATATGGTACACCTTTTGTAATTGTCCTTTGGTTCTTGGGTATTTTTCATTCTTTTTTCCCCTCTCTTTGCATTTCAGTTAAGTTTCTATTGACATATCTTCAAGTTCACTTGCCTCAGTGACAAGTCTGCTGATGAGGCCAAAGATATTTTCATTTCTGGTACAGTGCTTTGATTTTTAGCATTTACTTTTAATTCTGTCTCAGGTTTCAGTCTCTTGGTTATTATTCATCTATTCTTGCATGTTGTTTGCATGTTCCATTAAAGCCCATGGCATGTTAATCATAGTTATTTTTAATTTCTGTTAATTCCAAAATCATTGCCATAGGAGTCTGGTAGTATTGCTTGCTTTGTCACTTCATATCATATCTTTCTTGCCTTAGCATGTTTTGTAATTTTTTGTTGAAAGTTGGGCATGAATGGTCAATGGGCCTTTAGTGTGAAACTTTATCTGAGTGTATGGGAGTTTCAGTTGCTCTGCATCTTTAACAGTTTATAAAATTTTTGAACTATTCTCCTAGGTGACATGCCACTACACTATTGGAAAAGATGTTGTGCATCTTTTCATGTGCTTATTTGCTTTCCAGACATGTTCTTTGATGATGTGTCTATTCAAATCTTTTTAAACTGGGTTGTTTGGGGGGGGGGAGGTGCCTGGCTGGCTCAGTCAGCAGAGCATGCAACTCTTGATCTTGGGGTTGTTTGAGCCCTGTGTTGGACATAGAGATTACTTAAACAACAACAAACGAGTTGCTCACTTGCTGAGTTTGGGGATTTCATTATATATTCTTGATATATTCAAGATAGAAGTCTTTTATCAGATGTGATTTGGAAATATTTTCTTCCTAGCTCTTCATTCTTTCTAAAGTATCTTTCAAATAGTGTAAATTCTTATTGTTTAAAAAACTATGATGTATAATTTTTTCTCTATGACTGTTTTTGGTATCCTAAGAAATCTTTTGCCCAATGCAAACACAGAAATTGTTTCCTCCTAGAAGTTAGTTTTATCATGTATGTCCATGATTAATTCTGAATTAAACTTTGCATGAGGTATAAGGTATGTCTGGAGTTGTTGGGTTTTATTTAAGCATAGGAATACCCATGTTTAGAAAAGAGTATCCTTCCTCTATTGTCTTGCCTTAGCACATTTGTAGAAAATCAATTGACTAAAGTGTGAGTATATTTGTGGGCAATCAATTCTGTTCCATTGATCTATCTTTAATGCCAATACTACACTCTTGATTACTACCAGTTTATAATTTTAAAATCTAACTGGGTGAGTCTTCCAACTGTTGCTTTTCATAGTTGTTTTTTTATTACTCTGGTTCTTTTGCCTTTCCATATAAATTTTAGAATCTGTTTATTGACTTCTACAAAATATCCTGCTGGAATTTTGATTGGAATTGCTTTGCGTCTACAGATCAGTCTGGAGAGAAGAACTGAAATCTTAACAATATTGAGTTTTCAATCCATTACATTTTTTAAGGTCTTCTTGATTTCTTTCATCAGCATTTTGTAGTTTTCAGATTTTAAAAAAACAGATTTTGTAATAGTTATACCTATTTCATGGGATTTGGTGCTACTATATAAAGTTTAAAATTTTCAAATTCCAATATTTTATTGCTAGTATATAGACATACAACTTTTTGTATATTGACCTTGTATCCTGTGAACTTGCTAAACTCCTTTACTTCTAAGTAGGTGGGTTTTTTTGTTTTTGTTTTTTTTTGGGGGGTTTTTTTTTGTAGATTCTCTGGAATTTAATACAATCTATACTATCATTTTAAGTATAAAGTTTTACTTTCTAATCTGTATGCCTTCCTTTTATGGCCTTACTGCACTGGGTAGGACCTCAAGTATATCTTTGATCTATCTTTATGCCAATACTACACTCTCTTGGAGGAAGTAGACACAACATATGATTTCTTGAAATTTGCCAGGACTTGCATTATGGTTCAGAGATGGTCAGTTTGGCAAATATTCCCAAGACTGTATTCTGGAGTTGTTGGGTATCTCTCTCTCTCTCTCTCGAATCAATTAACTCACGTTCGTTAATTATATTACAATTATCTATATCCTGTTGCATTTTTTTTTTCCTGGTCTGCTTGTTCTGCTGAAGGAGGTGTGTTAAAATCTCTGTGACCTTGTCCATTTCCTTTTCAGTTTTGTTTATTTCTGCATCATGGATCTTGAGGTGTGTATCAAGTTGGAGTTATAACAGGTTAACTGAATCTCATCATGAGATAATTCTTTTATTACAAATAGTACCATTTTGCCTTGAAGGGTAGTTTTTCTGAAATTAATGTAACTGTACCAGTTGTTGACCTTGGTAACCTCCCTCTTCACTGGTCTTTGAGCTTCTCTCATTGTGTTTGGCACAGAGTAGAAAATGACAAATAAATGATGTGCAGATGACTGCCATTTAATTTTCTATTTTTCAAATGCGAGATAACTATATAGGTGATTTGTATTTCCCCAGTGTTTCATTTCTGCCTAATCCATGTTTTCCTACACATTGATTTTTCACTGCTGTATTTCATTATATAAACCCCCATCTTATTCAGTTTCATGCCTTCAAATATTATCTTCCAAATTTGTTTCTAGTCTTGATCTTTCTTTTGAGCTCTAGATTCCTATAACCTACTATAACCTAGACTCTACTCACATCATTTCTACCTTTGATATATAACAAATCTCAAATTTAATGACCAAAAGACAATTCTTGATTTCCTAACCCTTCTTCTCTCCCAGATTTCCTCCGTTTTTAGTCTTCTGTATCTTCCCATTACACCACTGCTGTGCAAGAACCAAACCAAGATGGAAATACATTTAGATTTGTGTTGAGGTACAGGCAGGAGGACTGATTTGACTGGGGTAAATATGGTGGGATATGATTTAGAGGAAATCAGAGGCAGGGGCCTGTAGACTGTGATAAGGAGTTCACATCCAGTGTGAGTGTTAGAGGAAGCTACTGGAGGATCTGGCAAGCAGGGAAGACCAGCTAGAAAACAGTAGTTCAAGAGAGTTAAGATGATGGAAATTATAGGAGTAGTAATGGAGAAAGATGAACAGATTTGGAATTTATCTTAGAGCTAGAGATGGTACAACTTGCTGCTGGACTAGATGCAGGGATGTGCAAGAAATAGATGTAGGTCAAAGGTGACTTCCTGTCTCTTGTCCCATAATCTCCCTTTCCTTCTGGACTTCCTGTTTAGTGTATATTAGATGCTTTCATCCCATCTCCCAGGATTTTTGCCTGCTCTTTCATAGTTTCTATTAATTTATCTCCATATCCCATTGTAGGTGATTTTGTAAGATCAATCTCCCAGTTCAAAGTCTCTCCTGTTGTGTCAAATCTGCCTTGATAACTATCAAATTTTCAATTATAGTACTCATTTATGGATCTTTCATGAAATTTGCCTTTTTTATATTTAATTATCTTAATCATATTACTTTACAGTTGTTGAGATTCTTCTATTTGCAGTTAAGAACTAATTCTGTTTGCAGCTCCTGACTTTTCTTCCTGGTAGTTCACTCCCTCCTATAGAATGTCTGTGTAAGCTTAATCTTAGAATCTTTCCCCCTATGGTAGTCCAATGGGACCCTAATCTGAAACTGTCCCTAAATGGCAATTTTATATTTGCTTCTGCTGGGGTCCCAGAATTGTTATTTTCTTGATTTGTGGTTTCTACAGTATACACTTAGCATAAACCCAGACCTTAAGCTTACCTGTGGTACAAGTCTAGGACTCTGATTTCTCACAGACTGTGTTTCTGGGCTGATGGACAATTTGTGGGAGTCCCATTTGAATACATGAGCTCTATGATGCTTTATAAAGGGAATTAAGTTATAGTTCCATTTTCTGCTAAAACCTGAACCCAAGTCTCTTGTCCCTACACAGGTTATAAGATCTCAGCCCCTACATTCTTCAACGGAACTTCACTGGTTTGAGGGAATCTACCACACACTGGCAGGAATTCTTAAAGTAGGAGGCAATTTTTGTCATTTTAGAAATGACGACTGACACTGATTTGTGTGCCTAGCAAACATTTCTATTAAGTGGCAAAACTCTATGTTTTTGCTTTATAGATTCACAATGAGTATCTGGCACTTGGTAACAGATGTTTCTGCAATCAATTTCACTTTAGATTCCACCAATGCCAGTATATATTCTGAGAAACTGAGATCTACCTTTAATCAAGAGGTATAAGATTGTATTGGGATTAAGTATTTCTAACAGATGTGCAATGCCACACTAGCTGCTCTTCTATAACTTCTATTAATTACTTAGTTACCCCACTTTTGCCTCTATTTTGTATAGTTCATAAAGTGTTATTAAAAGTATTTACTTTTGAATAAGCTTATATAACCACCCAGAAGGAATAAGGCTATACTGCACTGGTTCAATTGGTCCCAACATCAGAGACTTACCCATGTTACCATTATAATAAGCTCTTGCTGAAAGACTAGAATAGTTTTTTGGGAAATGTTTGTGGATATATACATGTAACAAAATTATACCCAGAACCTCAAATTTTAGTATTTCTTTAGTGCTAATAATGTAAGATTTTCCTGTAAATATTACTGATGACAGATTATTTTTAACTTTTTGAAATTTTCCATAATAAACACAAAACAAGGGAACTAGTACAATGGACCCATTACTCATCTTAAAATATTAACATTCTTATGCTTATTTTGTTTCCCACATGCACACTTTTTTTAAAAAGTTAGTTAACTACCCTATCCTTATCACATCCACAAAATTAATATCATGTACCAGTCAGTTCAGTTTTCCCTATGTATCCAACAGTCCTAAGCTAGACTACTGTGACTTTAAATGGGTCAATTAACTGAGAACACTTAGTTCTTACCTGTTTAATTTGGAAAGCTGCAATGTGTGATTTTAATTTTATACAATTCAAAAGAGGGTTTTTGTTTGTGTTTGGTTTTTTTTTAAATATTTTATTTATTTATTTGACATGACAGAGACAGCCAGCGAGAGAGGGAACAGAAGCAGGGGAATTGGGAGAGGAAGAAGTAGGCTCCCAGCGGAGCAGCCTGACGTGGGGCTTGATCCCAGAACGCTGAGATCACGCCCTGAGCCAAAGGCAGACGCTTAACGACTGCGCCACGCAGGCGCCCCTGTTTTTGTTTTTTAAATGTTACAGTCACACTAAGTCTTCCTCTGACCTCCAACCCATCTTTTTCCATTGAGGGGCAATCACTTTGGTGTCTATGCGTGCTACTAGAAATATTTTACGCTCTCAAAACTTAAACTATCTAAATATCTGACCTTTCAAATTGGAAAAAGACCTTTAACTTTTATGGTGTGAATTCTTTTGCTCCTTCCTATTTCTTTAATTATACATTGTTGCCTACATATTCTTAGAAAACATGGGTTATTATGAGCTATGTTAAAATAGGCGGCTTATGTAAATGGCAAATATTTAACTCAGGTATACTGGTTCAGCTACCCAGTGCTATTACGATGGATGTTCTAGATAAGAATTTCCTTTTGTCTTCTATAATCTGAATATAAATACTAAACAGTGAAGAAATAACCATTTAGTAAGAAAAAAACATGAGCTTTTTTAGAACCTTGATAACTGAACTAATAATTTTGCTTTTTCTAGTGGTATTTCCTACAAATAACACACAGTTGCATATATTTTACAGTTTCAATCTTGTTTTTTTATTCTCTGTGGAATGCTAGGTTTAATGTTACAGTATGGTTGTCAAAGCTACTGAAATGTGACAAATGTCCATGTCTAAATGCTGCAGAACAGTATAACTTTAATGATTTTAAACAAAAAAGTTGTTTTACAGCTGAGGTCTGATGGTTTTTAAACCGATGCCTATATGTATGGCCAGCCACAAACCTTGGGGATGTTTATTACCTGTACACGTATATACAAATATATCCCATACATATCTATGCACATAGGCATGTATTAATTTATGTGTGAAATTTATAAAATTATATACATACACATACATGCATATCTATATACATATACCCACCCTCACCATTGAGCTCACTTTTCTAACACTAATCAGCTTCATGCCCAATTATTATTGCTGCCCAGTATAACTACATGATTTTAGTGCCAATACCAAGCACCTTGTAGGATGCAGGATAGGTATGTCTGTGCATATAGATATGTGTATTTATGTATGTTTGTGTATATAAAGGAATTATTTCTCCCTTTTATGCTTCGGTCATGCATTACTACAATAAACAGTCTTTTCACCATAGGTTTTGGAATTCTAAACAGTGTAAAATCTACTTCTGGAAAACTGTATATGTTCATAGTTACAAAAAATATATTATATATATATGAATCATATATATATATGATTGAAACCTATTGAGTACATATGTTCTCTGAATCTGGCTATATCCTAGCCATTAGATAAATTAAAAAAACACCCTATTAATAGGATGTTATGATAGCCTTAAATAGACCATTACCTGTATTTAGAATAGTTGATATATTTTAAAAGTTGACAAAATGATGTTAAAGATTTGAAAAACACTATGCATCTGCATTAAATATATAAAGGTTTCCACCAAGGGCCAGGTTCAATTCATTGTCTAAGATTTTCATGTTCTAAGAGTGACCAATATCATAGTCATTATTCTTAAAATTATGGCTCATTAAGGCTTTTATACAAAAAAAGCCCTATTTTTAATCATTTATAAAAACAAGTTCTATTTAAAAGAAAAAATGTACATGAACATTAAAGTACTCATGGATATTATCCTGTACAAAGTGACTATGTAAAGATAGGAGGCTCGTTCCCAGTAAGAACACCTCATGGTAGCACATGTAAACCTGGTTTGGTTCCTCTGCTCTGCAGCTATTCAGCATGTAAAATTTAAACCATTTCACATTAACACTTAAATTTAATACAGTGCAAATATTTGAGAATAACTTGTTCCCCCCAGTGAAACAAGAACCAGCGTTATGCTGAATATTCTTCAGATCTATTTACACATTGAGCTAAAAGTTCACCATAAACTTTGAAATTTGCTGAATATCAGCAGAAATATAACTGAACTAGCAGCAATTGCATTTACAATATTTGATGGTTACTTGAGAGAATGCATAAAATTTTCCAGGCTGTATTCTGAATCATATTGCTCTTGATCCCAAAGATCACTCAGGTTTTCAAGAATTGATTTCATACTTGCTTTTCCGGAAGTAGAGGTGTCAGCTTTTTCTGCTTTGCCATCCTTAAGAAAAATTGGCAGAAAGATAAAATGAAAGATGATGAACTTCAGAAATAACATTGCACTCATTCAACAGAGTTAAACACTTCAAGTGATGTGCAGGTTTGTGATCTCATAAGATAACCTATTTTCCCACAGTCCTAACAGTTTTATCATTTTAAGCTTTTTATTTAGGAAGAATTATAAGTACAAAGAACTCATACTCATTGTTAATTGTATATATATTAGATGAATAAATTATCAGCTTTTCTCCCAAACCATTTGAGAGTTAAGTTGTAGATATTATGCCTTTTTATCCCTAGACAGGAATCATCCTATATTCTTAAGAACAAGGATGTTCTCTTACATAATCAACATATAATGATCAAATTAAGGAAACTTAATACTGCTATACAGTCCATATTAAAATTTTGCCAATTATCACAAAAAAGTCCTTTATGGCAATAGCTTTTGCTTCCTTGGAACATCGCACAGTTCTGCTTGCTAAAAGTCACCCATAGGAATATTCTTTCAGACAGAATAAAAGCTATTTGAAAATAGCAATCCAGGTTTCTTTGAGCCTTCTTTTTTGTAGATTACATGTATCTTATTCAACCTTACTTACATGACATGACTGAACAACCTTCCTCTACCTGGGCCATCTCTTGAGTATTTACTTATTAATTACCGTTTAAAATGCAGCACCCAGCACCAGACATAATATTCTAAATGTGGGTTTAACACAGAGTACAATGGAACTACTTTCTCTCATATTTGGACATTACAATTCTTAGAGCTAGTTTAATTATGTAAGGTCATTTCTCACCATAATTTATACTGAGTGTGCAGTGGATTTTCTGAACCTATGCAGGACTTTAAATCCAACACTATTGGTTTTACATTATTATACCCATATTTCTAAGCTGTTGCATCTTTTGATTATGGACTGTTATCTAATGTATTAGCTCCATCATCCAAAATAACAATAATGGCTATTTATTGAGACTCTATATTAAGTACCTTTTCTAAGTGCTTACATATACTATTTAATTTTATCTTCACAACCATGTAGTGATACCAGCATTTTTATCCTCCTAAGGGCACAGAAGTTTCTGAGCAGACAAGTTAATTTGCCACAGGTTACGAGTTAATAGGCAGGGCAAGAAACACAGACCCGGTCTAGCTGACTTCAGTGATAGCTGTCATTTAGCAGGAAAGGGCTAAGAAACCTTGAGGCAAGACACTAAAGACAGCAATCAGAAAGTCAAAACAAGAGTTTTATCTGGACATCAAAAATTCCCTCAAAGGGTTGCCTAGTTAAAGTGAATGCCTTTTGCTGCTTTCTTTAATACTTTCACCAAGCAGTCCCAGGAAGTCTGTGAACACATTAAAGATACAGCAAATTGTGTAAGTTCTTTACCTTATCAAGAGTAAACAGATCAAGAAGTTGATCTGTCCCCATACTCTGCAGACTAGAATTCTCTTGGCTAATAACAGTATTTGCTATGTTCATCTTGAATTTCTGCAAACCCATTATTTTCTCTTCCAACGTTCCTCTCGTTATCAATCGGTACACGTTAACCACACGTTTCTGAATGACAAAAAGAAGTTAAACAACTGTAGTACAAAGAAACTGATAAGCTTTGAGGTTCACCAAGGCAGGGGGCTTCCATACTTGAACCAAGTACTTAACTACTATCTAGTTAGGATTGGATTTTCCTTCTCTGGCTTCATGAACTTCAAATTTTATTTTGCAGAGAATTAAGTATTAGGAAGGGACAGTGTCCAAGGTTTCCTTAGCCCAAGTACCTTATTTAATGCATGAAGAAGTGGTGCCACAGATTGGATGACTTCCTAAGGTTACAACACTTAGCATCAGAAAAGGAACTTAAACCATGACTTCCTGGCTTTTTTGGGTGAGTATTTTTCCCAGGGTACAAGATAACACCTGTGAGTGATGACTTTTTACCTGCCCAATGCGATGGGCCCGGTCCATGGCTTGTAGATCACGCATAGGATT
Organism: Ursus americanus; assembly: GCF_024610735.1. Classification (NCBI taxonomy): domain Eukaryota; kingdom Metazoa; phylum Chordata; class Mammalia; order Carnivora; family Ursidae; genus Ursus; species Ursus americanus. Next base: position 34,179,286 of record NC_142132.1, read on the forward strand.
CCAGTCGTGTTCCACAAATACTACTGTGTCAGCGCCTGTTAAGTTAAGCCCCAGGCCGCCAACATGAGTTGTAAGTAAAAGAACATCTATGGATGGATCATTATTAAACCTAAAAGTATAGATATTAGAAAATAAAATTAGTACATTTCTAAGGTTTCTGTAATAAACTTGACTGTTTAAAGAGCACAAATGAGAACACTACTTTAAAAATCTATGATATGTGGGAGGTGCCTAGGTGGCTCAGTGGGTTAAGTGTCCAACTCTTGGTTTTGGCTCAGGTCATGATCTCAAGCCCCACACTGAGCTCCACGCTCAGGAGGAGTCTGCTTGAGATTCTCGTCTCTTTCCCTCTGCCCCTCCTCCCACTTGCATGCTTGCTTGCTCTCTCAAATAATCTTAAAAAAAAAAATGTGATATGGGGGTGCCTGGCTGGTTCAGTCAGTAGAGCATATGACTCTTGATCTCAGGGTTGTAAGTTCAAGCCCCACACTGGGCACAGAGCTTACTTTAAAAAAAAATATGTGGACATTTCTGTGACCACTTGAGATGAAACGATCTTCTTTTAATGTACATATATATTCAGTAATATAAAGAATGTATTCTAGAAATTTCACAAAAAACAAGTCAACTGGGTTGTATTTTAGGATGCCAGATAAAAACTAACTTGAAAAAAATGTAATTAAACACTAATTAAGACAAAACCCAACTATGAACCTTTAACATGTAGAGACAGAAGATTTGGGCGAAAGGGTAGATCAGTCAGGAAAACTAGAGGATGAGGGGGTTGCTACTATTGTGCTAATCCTAGAAGATACGGATAAAAGTTCTGACATCTAATAACTTCTAGGAAAAAGAAAAACTAACATTATTACCAAACTACCATTTATTCCATTCTCACTATGAATCTAAGGATGTGCTTTTGTACTTTATGTGCATTACGTTGTTACGATAGCTCCATAAGGATATCATCATTGTCCTTATAGATATTATCATTTTTGATAAATAGGCCCAACAGAACAATGTCTAGAGTCAGGAGTCAAACCTGGGTTTGTCTGCCTCCAAAGCCCCTTTGTGGGTCTCTAATACTACTATGCCTAACAATCTCTTAGAGATGCTTGTAAAACAAACAAACACCTCACTCTTAAAGTCAGCAGGTCTGGGACAAAACCTAGGAATTTCCATTTAAAAACCCAACCCCTGAGGTTTCTAAAGTAGAGAATGCAGACCACACTTTAACACTGCACTCACCAATTCTGCTTCCTACCTGGGCCGGCTTCCAACTTGTTCTCAGCAGAGACACAGAGATGTTAGAGATCAAGTAGCTAAGCCACTTGTTTGCTTCCTCCTACCCTAACCCCCAAAAAAGGTAAGGGAGAAAGTCGTTGTCTCTATCTTTTGTTGATGCCTTTAATTTCTTCCATGCCCTTCAGAGCGCTTTCCTAGTATTGTCATGCTTTTTCTCTAACTAGAACTATTCAATTGTATTTCTGGAGTTCTGTATTTTAAAATGGGTTTAGTTGTGTTTTGTTATTGTATAATTCAACCCATGTGTAGATATTAAGTCAAAGAAAGTTTCATAAGGCAAACGTCTATTTAAGTAATAACTGACTATAGCTTGCTTTCTAAGACTTTTAGAAGCCACTTACCGTGAAACAATGGAATGCCTCTGACCAGGAGGTATGCTGCCATCTAATCTCAGGTAAGTGACAGAGGGTAAGTGAGGTTTGAGAAGATCATGTTCCACTATATCAAGCATGCTTTTAAGCTGACAGAAGATCAGTATCCTGTGCTGGGCCACAACGGACTCTGTGCCACTCTCTGAAGTGCTGCCATTTCCCAAACCACAGTCCAACAGCAACTTTAAGAAAGAATCAACTGTTACACAGGTATTCAATAAAGTAGGCAACCCATTTCGCTGTGACAAATACTTCTCCTGTGGTAAGGAAAGGTTAAGCTTATCTGTCACCTGGGAAGCAGATCAGCACTCTGGGCTGTAACCTGTTAACCTGCACCCTCTGGAACTAGTTTTTGCGGTGTTCAGGCTTAGAATTTCCTGAACACCTCTTCAGGAGGTTCTCGAATAGGCCCTTCTCCCCTTTCCTGAGTTACCCAAGGCTCACTAGAGTCTCAATAAATGTTTATTAAAAATGAAGATCTCCATGGGGCGCCTGGATGGCTCAGTCAGTTGAGTGCCTTTGGCTCAGGTCATGATCCCAGGGTCTTGGGATCAAGTCCCACATCGGGCTCCCTGCTCAGCGGGGAGTCTGCTTCTCCCTCTGCCTGCCACTCCCCTTGCTTGTGCTCTCACTCACTCTCTCTGATAAATAAAATCTGAAAGAGAGGAAATGAAAATCTCTGGCAAGATGGTTCATGAAAAGTTATAAAAGAACAGACTGGGGATGCCTGGCTGGCTCAGTCAGTAGAGCATGTGACTCTTGATCTCCGGGTCCTGAGTTCAAGCCCCACATTGGCTGTGGAGCCTACTTAATTAAAAAAAAAGAAAAGAAAGAACAGTATGAAGAAAACATAATGGAGCAGCTCAATCTGGCAGAAATCAAAATTACAAAAAAGAGAACCAAAAGCATCTAGTGAGATCTCCTGGATTCCTGAGCTTACTACTATAGCTAGCGACCAGTATCTTTAACAGGAAGAACTATGCTGCTGTAGATCTTTTGTAGTTCCAGCTACATCATGGTTTAGTGCCTGGCACACAACAGGTACAATAAATGAACAAGTGAACAAAATCCAAGAGAATCATGTAGATATCTTTTTGGGAAACTAAAGTACCCAGTATTAATCTTCATTCCTAGGACCATAAGATAGTGAATTCTGTCCAAAATGTAAGATCTTAATGCAAGAGGCTTTCTCTTTTCTACTCCTGAAAGTTACTTAGAAAACCAAAAGCTCAGATGGGCAAGATAACCAAAAGGCCACCCAGGTAAACTCCAAATTCAATGTAAAACTCTTAGAGTATTGTGCAGAAAAAAGCTAACATAACAGACCTGAAATGCTTTTCTTAGAAAGTCCAACTTGCAAGGTCTGTCCTTAGCTAAAACAGATCTTGCAACTTGCGTTTTGAGTCTTTCCATTGTTTCCTACCTGATAAGGGTAGCCTACTATGCTTGAACTGTTGTGCAAACAATATGATTATACTGAGACTGGCTTGCTTTCTGGGAGTCTAGAATTTTGGAATCTACATGATCAGACCCAATAAAAACTTTGGGCACTGAGTCTCTAATGAGCCCACCTGGTAGGTTGTCATATTTGATGCTGGGGGAAGAACAGATGTTCTTTCTCTTCTACCTTAGTAGCCCTTAAATTATAAATTTTAATTATAAATTTTAATTAGATTGCCCTAATCTTTCCCCCCTCCTTGATATAGAGTACACATAGGGTATACTACCAAGGAACTCCTCCAGGTAGACTAAAGAAATCTGATAAATGTAATTATCTCTATCCCTTACCCCTAAATCTGCAATCAGATTCCTATCTTTGTTCTTAAAAATCTGGGGTGTTTTAGGAGAGTATAACTGGGTGGTACTACGTATAAAGACTGTGATATCAGTGGAACATTCTACATGGCTTCTTTATATAAAAGGAATTCTAGAGAGTGAGAAGTTATCAGAATGTGTGTCACGCACATTCAATTATCTTAATCCCTTAGGCAACAATATCAAACCTTCCAGATAACGAGTCATATTAAGAACATCCACCTAAAACTTCTCCCAAGTCCACACTTACCATACAATCTTCCTAATATCTTCTTCCAGTGTAGCTATCCTACTGGATGTATATGAACTCATCTGACATAAATATTCTTGTCTGGCAGAACTGGCTTTCTCATTTTCCCAATAATGTCTTATAACCTGAGTTTGCCCTGAGAGACTGATGAACTCCAAGTATTCTGGCAAAATCTAGTTTGCAGCCTTGAAAAATTGATTACTAGAGTCTAGAAAATGGTTACCAAGACCACCTGATATGGGTGTCTGAGAGGCCAGCTGCCTCCCTAGAGAGTAATTTTATCTTGCCCTCATATACGATGGTTTCCAGATTCTTTTGATCTTCCACTTAGAGTTCTCAGAACTATAAATGATACTCAAAATCTGGTGTGACAGATATAAAAAGACAGTGAAACTACGATGCTCTCATTTTGGCCATTACATTATTATTAATCCCGCCCAAGATCATATGAGCTTTATTTACCAGTAACTAAGTCATACAACAAGTTTATAGTGAACCTGCCATCAAATCAAACTCAACTTTACACTACATGAAATGTTTGCCAAGTCTGACAGAATCTGTACCTTAGTTTAAAACTGACTTTGCTTAATTAAATTTTACCTACAGTTTCAGTTCACCAATCCAGTATTCTGAGATTTTAAAATTCTGGCAATATTAGATAATTCTGGCACTATTACTTGCTGATAAACATGTTTATATTTCTAGTGCCAGATTTTTTAAAAAGCAAATAAGACTTCTCCCCTAATTCAGAGAACAGACATATTTTAGATGAAAGCAAGCTAGTTCTTTCTCCCCTAAGACAGAACCTTTGACTGAATGGCTGAAAAGACCTGGGAAAATGGAAAAGACGGGTTCTAGAAAAGTACTCCATAAGTATGGCCGGAAACAATCTGGGCCTAAGCTGCAGAGTTCCTAAGCATTTTAATTCCAGACACTTCAGAATAACAAGAAGCATTCTAAAATGAGACATCAGTTTAAGTACTAACTGCAGGGGGAAAAAAATAATGTGCAAAAGGATAAACTAAAGCATATAATTAAAGTGGATGAAATTAAACATTTTTTGGAAATCTAATTAGCTGATTCCTTGACTAAGTTTATCTTACGGCTTTATCTAATGTATCCACTATGTGGGCACCTAGATGGCTCAATCAGTTAAGCGTCTGCCTTCGGCTCAGGTCATGATCCCAGGGTTCTGGGATCGAGTTCCACATTGGGGGCAGTCTGCTTCTCCCTCTCTTTTCCCTCCTCCCCACTAGTGCTCTCTCTCTAATAAATGAATAAAATCTTAAAAAAAAATCAGCTATGTTAAGAAAATTGTGAACATTTTATATACAAAATTTGGTCAAATAAAACTATTCTATATATAAACAATCTAAAGGCAGTAAGTCATTCTTCCATTTTATGGTAAAAATCCATTCTTTTACATTTAGTGATATAAGGATACATGCCTAGATTTCATATGTCATTATGTAACATTTTCTATATTAACCCACATGAAATCTAAAATCTTCTTTCATTAGTTCATTCTCAATGAAATTTAGGCCAGAATAACTACAGAGAGCAAACACAATTACTAAAGTCCAGATTTTATAGTAAGCTCTTAATTTTTAAGACGAGTTAGAACTAAATGTATTTGCTCAACATTTTGGTGCTTGAAATTGGTTCTTTTAAAAAGTTTAACCTTTTGAAATCTTAGAATTTTCAAAACATTGTTTCTGAAAGCTATATACCAAGAGAGCAAAATGGCAGAGTAGGCAGCTCCGAATAAACCTCAGAGGACCATACTGACACACATTACAATCAAACCATTCAAATAGAGTCCTGAAAACAGCAAGAGAAAAGTGAATTCATCATGTAAAAGGAATCCTCAATAAGGTCAACATTGGATTTCTCATCAGAAACCAGGGAAGACATTATTGAAAAAAGTGAAAGGATAATCTATACTAATGGGAGAAAATATTTGCAAAATCATGTATCTGGTAAAGGCTTAATATCTAGAATATAAAAGAACTTTTAAAACTCAACCAAAGGACAGACCATCCAATTTAAAAATGATCCAAGAACTTAGAAGGCATTTTCAAAAATGAGATAGCACTTTATACCTACTAGGATGGCTACAATATTTATTAAAAAAAAAAAAAAGTTGGCTAGGATGTGGAGAAACTGAAACCAATGGCATATTGCTGACGGAAATGTAAATCGTACAACCACTGTGGAGAAGTCTGACAGTCCCTGAAAAAGTTAAACATAGAATTTCTATAAGATCCAGCAATTCCACTCCTAGGTTTACATCCAAAAGAACTGAAAAGAGGGGCTGTTTAAACAGATACTTATTAGCCTATGTTCACTGCAGTATTACAACAGCCAAAAGGTAGAAACAACCCAAGTGTCCCTCAACACATGGCTAGATAAACAAAATGTGGTATATACATAATAATAATGGAATATTATTCGGCCATAAAAATGAAGTACTGATACATGCTACAAACACAAATGAACCTTGAAAACCAAGAGAAATAAGCTAGTCACAAAAGCACAAATATTGGATGATTCCACTTACGTGATCTATTTAGAACTTACAATATCAAGTAGACTAGAGGGTACCAGGGTTTGGAGGAAAGGAGAATAGGAAGTTGTTACTGCTTAAGGTGTACAGTTTCTGTTTAGGTGATGGAAAAATTTTGGAAATAGTGGTGATAGCTGCCCAACATTGTGAATGTAATTAATGACACAGAATTGTACACTTACACATTGTTAAAATGGCATATCTTATACTATATATATTTACCACAGTTTTTTAAAAAGCTATACCAAAAATGGAAAAAACCAAATTAAAAAATAAATGGTAAACACATCAGTAATCTTTTGGAAAAGCAAATTTACCCAGTGTTACAGATCAAGAACGTATAACACACATCTAACACTCATGAGACCTACATACCTGTTTCAAAGCTGAGAGTTTAGGGGCATGCTGAATATCATGAAGAGAAGAATTCTGAACTGCCAGTTTTTCAGTAGTACTCTTGAACTCTGGATGTTGAGGTGTTAAGACTAATGCTGGATGGTTGCACAGTTTACGTAAGTACTGTAATGCCTTCAAGGGGGAAAAGAAGTATATACAAGTCCATACATGCCACAAATGTCCATGTCTCAGTATCTTTTCTTATCCTACTCCATCCACAGAATGCCATTTTTCCTCTTCTTGCTACTACTCATTCTTCAAGAACCAGTTCAAATATCTCATCTGGGATGCCTTCATCTGTGCTTCTTGTGCAGTATATGAGAGTATTTATAGCTTGTATAAACTGTACAGTTTATGTCTCCATCACTAGACAATGAGCTTCTCATGGCATTAAGACCTCTTTCCCATTCAAAGTGCCTGATAATGCTTACAGATGCTTCTGGAATAAGGCAACATTTCCTAAAGATTTCCTAAGGTTTTTTCAAACTTCAGTGGGTATAAAAATTGCTCAAGGACCTTATAAATCTGCAAATCTCTCCCCTACACAGTATTCTAATTCAGCAAGTCAGGGAGAGGGGAAGGTGGAACAAGGTAGTTATTTCAAGTGGTTGTGTTTAAGAATCAGAACCCTATACGGTCCTTCTTTAATTAAGCTACATTCTTTCTCTTGCCTTTTACTTGGCTTATGATTTGGGTCTTGAGATTTGTATTAGAAAGCTCCACTGACAAGGCTCAAGAGACTCCGGGACACTATGATAGAAACTGTGGTAGAGGGGCACCTGGGTGGCACAGCGGTTAAGCGTCTGCCTTCGGCTCAGGGCGTGATCCCAGTGTTACGGGATCGAGCCCCACGTCGGGCTCCTCTGCTATAAGCCTGCTTCTTCCTCTCCCACTCCCCCTGCTTGTGTTCCCTCTCTCACTGGCTGTCTCTATCTCTGTCGAATAAATAAATAAAATCTTTAAAAAAAAAAAAAAAACTGTGGTAGAGTGGGGTGCCTGGGTGGTGCAGGTTAAGCGTCTGCCTTCAGCTCAGGGCGTGATCCCAGCGTTCTGGGATTGAGCCCCACATCAGGCTCCTCTGCTAGGAGCCTGCTTCTTCCTCTCCCACTCCCCCTGCTTGTGTTCCCTCTCTCGCTGGCTGTCTCTGTCAAATAAATAAAATCTTAAAAAAAAAATATGTGGTAGAGGTATGAGCCTTCACAACTACCTTTCCCCTCCTCTTCTATCTTTAAAAATGTTACAGTATTTAATTTACTGGTGAAAAAGGGGTTTGGGAAGATTTTCTATGGTGGAATATTTCAAAAGGGACAGAAAGACCAAGTTGACACGTTCTCTTTTTCATTTGCTATTCCCTTGAGCACATGAGGCATACATGTCTCAAGACGTCTGTACTGTTGGTATCCTTACCTGGAATCACTCCCCCCCCCCCACATATCTGCATGCCTCAATCCTCCAGATCTCTGCTCATATGTCGTCATCTCAACGAAGCCATTCCTGATCCTGTGGCTTTTATGAAAAACAACTCCTATACTGTGTAACCCCATACTCTGCTTTATTTTCTCTTATATAATACATATTTTACTTTTTTACTTTTTCAATGTTACAAAGGAAGCAGTTTGTTTTTTCCACTGCTTTAATTAAACCCTGACCTTACAGAAATTACTGCCTTATAGCAGGCATTCCAATATTTTTTTAATGTAAAAGCAAAAGATTCTCTAAAACTCTTCATGTAATATACAAAAATATACTGCATTTTGTATAATTTTAATATTAATTATAAATATGAAAATATATTACTTTTATTTTCAACAATGTATATGCGATATTGAAAAAATTTAAATAAACCCATACACTTCAGTATTCCATGTAAAAATTGCTGCACTGAAGAACATGATTCTTCAAGAATTAAAAAGAAGACTATAATCTATACCTGGAATACATGGCCTGTAGCTTTAAGCTTTGGTTTTTCAGTTTCTTCAGAAAGTGCAGCTGAAGAAACTGTTTCATCAACATCACACTTGGCGCGAGACTTAGCAAAATCCTCATAGAGCTGAACCTGTAAAATTGCCCCCCCCAAAGCAGTAAGTATATTTTCAATTATTCAAAGCATAGCTAGCAAATGCCAATAAGAGCAGTAATTTAAACCAACCCTCATTAAAGAAAGTATGATACCTATGCTTTCCTTCTGATCACAAATTATCCACTGCATCTTGGTAAATTCCTTTAAAATTACATTTAGAACAAGTATAACACATTAAGCTTGGCTGCTAAAATATTAAAAACTAGTCAAACAGTCCTAGGCTCAATTTTTCTACTCTGTTGAGGAAGATAAATACATTACCAATAAAAGAGAACCTGAACTTTTACAAGTGAGAAAATCTTCTCTAAGTGAAGTTATGTGGTACCCTATAAGTACATTCCAAAGACCAACTTTTAAAAGAATACTATTGCTGGGGTGCCTGGCTGGCTCAGTTAGTTGAGCATGTGACTCTTGATCTCAGGACTATGAGTTCGAGCCTCAGGTAGGGTGCAGAGATTACTTCTGAAATAAAACTAAAAAAAAAAGGTAAAAAGAATACTATTGCTACCTAAAAGGAGAACTCATGAACGTTGAAGCATTTCCTTGGGGTCTGGGTTCCTGCCTTGTACATGCTAAAACACTATGAAAGGGAAGAAAATCTAGAGTGCTAAAAAACAGAAGTCAGTATAAAAACCCATAAATGCAAAATAAAGCCAAATGTCACTTCCCTCCCAGCTTCTCTCCTCCAGGCTACTTAAATGTGTTTTATACCACCATCATACCATGGATTTTTTTTTTAAAGTAATCTCTGTACTCAACGTGGGGTTCAAACTCACAACCCCGCGATCAAGAGTTGCATGCTCTACCGAATGAGCCAGCCAGGTGCCCCTACCATGGATTTTTTTCATATGGCACCTCTTCTCTATTGTACTTCAAAAAGTCTTCATCTCATTGTTCCTAAAATATTCCTTTCCAGAAATCCTAATCCAGTTTTTACAAATGAGGAATGGAGACCCAGAGAGATGAGGTAGATAATATAAAGGATCACAGAGACCTCAGCATCTAGATTAGTGTCCTGCTAAGCTCTAAACTCAAGTTGTACAGATAAGAGAAGAAAGAGTAAGTTTCTGGGTGTGTCTGTGTATCTTTTACTCATTTTACCATACTAAATCAACTCATAATACTGAAATGGATGGATTCAAACTAACCTAGAACCTAAAGTTAAAACAGAAAATTCTGATTTTGGCCATGTCTTACTAAGACAAGGGATAGTTTCCCCTCACAAAATACTACACAGGGAAAGGCATACAGTAAGTTCCTTTGGAAAAAAATAAATAAAATAAATTCCTTTGATAATGGTCTCTGTACAAAATCAGAACTGTACAAAAGCCTTAAAAAATACTGGCAATACAACGGTACTTTTAAAGGGATGCAGTCCCACTTCCCAGGTTTGAAACTCAGCCCTGATATTTATTAGCTGTGTAACCTTGAGCAAGTTACTTAAATTTTCTGAGCTTCCCTTTCCTTATTTGCAAAAATGGGGATTGACAATACCTATAATGTCATTGTGAAGATACGACATTACAGGCAGATTTTTGCCCTTATAAACACTGGCTCATTTTTTAATCAGTTTAACCTTGCAATTTTTTGGATTAATTCAACATGTAAGAAAGCAACTATGATACTGGTTTTTATTTTAATGCCATAACCAAAAATGCATATATTCAAATGTATATCCACATGTCCAAATGGGTTCATGCAGATCCTATCTCTACCTGTTTGGAACAGAATATTCCTAAAGTCTATGAAAGTAGAAGCTAGATTTCAGTGATAAAGCCGAAGTCTAATCCCCTTTATTCAATAGTTGTATGGCTTTTTCAAAGCATTCTAATAAACATACCACCAACAACCACAATCACCAGATTTCTAACCTGAAGAGGACTAAGAGTACAGTAGTAGTCTTGAATAATTTTGGGTGGAAGATCCTGCAAAACATCTTCTTTCATTCTTCTCAAAAGAAAAGGCAGGACTTGGCGGTGCAGTGCATCCATTGCAAGAACACCTGTTAACAGTAAAAGAAAATGGCTTCAAAAAAGTTAGGAATAAGTTATAGTCACTTGCATGGTATAGAATTATATATTTTTCATACCTGCTTCTTGTTCTCGACTAGAGCTTCGAGCATCCCTACTTGCTAATATAGGTTTACCATATCGAGCAGCAAACTGGCGTTCAGTCCCCAAAAATCCTGGCATGAGGAAATCGAATAATGACCACAGCTCCAAAACGTTATTCTGAATATAAGAAAGGAACATCAGTTATCTTTTGTACTGGGATTATTTCCTTACACTTGAAAAATGGATATTAATGAAAGTCCATTATGATGACATACATCAGGGGTAATCAACCACATATATATATATGTGTATGTGTATGTATATATATATACACACACACACACACACACACACACACACATATTTTACATATATTGTGTAAGTCTGTATTTTAATGTGTAAAATTCACATCAGTATCCTTGGAGAAAATATTCTATCCTATTGGGTGGAATTTTCAAGTCTCTTCTACCAGAATAAGCCTTGGTCCATAGTGTTTAAATCCTACTGGTAGCATCTATCAAGTAATAAACAGAGGAGCAGAAAGATGAGTATGTTTCTGAATCTTGTATCTTCGACACTAAAATTAACAGCAAGATTTAAAGAACTTGGCCAACATCACTATTTCTTAAGGAAAACCTAGAAGAGTTTCGTTATAGGTCAAGTCTATCCATTATTCAAGGGTCATGACGAACAGGCATAGGTTCTTTCCAATTCTATGGCCGAAGTTTCATTTTAAAAAAAGGAAGAAAGAAAAAAAAAAGAAATCAGCACTTTTTCATTTTAGATGCATTCCCAGTATGTGTGGATCCTAAGGTACCATCCCACCCCCTTATCTCGTTCCAGAAACCCTCTTCATCCTGCTGAGGCTCTGGTTCACCATGGTAGGCTGCCCTCCCATATGGACACTTCTAATCCCACTTAGGCTCTGCCTCCTAACTCTGGGCTACCATGGGTCTTCAGTGCAGAAACCCTCATAGCTTCAGAGCTAAAATGTTCAGGTGGGGAAGGAAGAAAGAAAGAGGGCCTTTAAGCAAACAAAAAAACCAAACTTGTTATGAAAGTAATATTGTGAACAAAAAGCGTTCACTTAATGAACAAAACCCTAACACAATAATCACTCCATCACCAAAAATAAATTTAAAAGAAAAGTAACAAAGATGTAAATAAAGAACTGTCAATGTTTTTTAGAATCAGAGGGAGTCTTAGATGTCACTTGGTGTTCACCCTTCTACTCTCTGGAGAATGATGAAGGGTATCTTCCCATTAGAGTTGGCTATCCAAGCTAGGTGTGAACATTTGCAACCAATTCCTCCAGAAGATAAAAGAATCTCTCAGAAGTATCAGATTTCTATAAAGTTACCCATGTCTGTCGTCTTCCAAAACAAGCTTCTATAATCTCTTCCAATTCCCTCCTAACCCCAGGTATCCATACCTCTACTATATGATGATTCCCTCTGAATCAGCTCTAGCTTTTCAATGTTAAATCAGATTGTAGTGTAAATCCACAGAAGGAGAATGGCCAGTGTGGAATGAAGTCTGATTAGTCTCCCATACTTTGGACACAAGACTTCTATTTACATAGCCTAAAATCACATTTTATTATTTTAATCCCAGTATAGTTAACATACATACAGTGTTATATTAGTTTCAGGTGTACAATAGAGTGATTCAACAATTCCATACATCACCCAGTGCTCTTCACATTGCTTTTTTTTTTTTTTAAGATTTATTTATTTTAGGGGCGCCTGGGTGGCTCAGTCAGTTAAGCGTCTGCCTTCAGCTCAGGTCATAATCTTGGGGTCCTGGGATCGAGCCCAACATTGGGCTCCCAGCTCAGTGGGGTGTCTGCTTCTCCCTCTTCCTCTGCCCCTCCCCCTGCTTGTGCTCTCTCTCAAATAAATAAAATCTTAAAAAAAGAGATTTATTTATTTGAGAGAGAGAGAGAGAGAGAGAGAGAGAGCACAAGCATGGTGGGGAGGGGCAGAGGGAGAGAGAATCTCAAGTGGGCTCCACCCTGAGCGCGGGCTCAATTTCATGACCCTGAGATCATGACCCGAGCTGAAACCAGGAATCGGTCACTTACCCAACTGCACCACCCAGGTATCCCTTCATATTGCTTTTAAAACCCAGTTTGCTCAGGTACTGTTACATACCAAATGAACAATTATAAAACACAATTACTGGAAATTATCATTCCTATAGACAAAAAAAAAAAAGAAAGAAAGAAAGAAAGAAAGAAAGAAAGAAAGAAAGAAAGAAAGAAAGAAAAGTAAAGAAAAATACTTCTTTACCAAATGTCCAGCCTTCCTTCCACATGGCAAATAAATAGAGAGAGAACAGTAAATAATTACCTGGATTGGTGTTCCGGAAAGAATAATCCTATAATTAGCAGTCAGTTGTTTTACTGCTTTTGACAATTTTGTTTTTCCATTTTTGATGACATGGCCTTCATCAAGAATACAGTAGTTAAATTTAATATTCCTAAGGGAGAATAAGCAAAAAAATTTAGCATCTTTTAGTATATGGCAAGAACTATCTGAAGAGTCTTTCAGGCAGGAAAATACTAACTAACTCTCCTTCAAATCTGACACTAAGTTTTTCTAAAGAAAAAAATTTTAATTCTTACCTAAAGAAATCTATGTCATTTCTCACAACATCATATGAAGCCACTATCAGATTGTGCCTTTTTACTTGATGCTGTAACCTGTATTTAAAAAGAAATAAGATTAGGAAGCAAGGAACCTGCAAAGTTTGTAATATAATTTCAAAGGGGATGAGACTGCTACCATCTTACAAGGTGTTTTCAATGTGCCTACTAAGTCCAACATTCCTTTCTGCTTACTCTACATCCATGACCCTGCCACTTGAAGACCATTCTTCTTTTGACTTGGCCTTGTTAGCCTAATTCAGTCTGACTAGAAAAGAGATGCGCACCTGATTCACACTGTGGTGGGGGGACACTTTAACTTTATTTGCTAACACCTCTTCCTTAAAGGCCCTATTCCTTCTAAACTTCATGTTGTCCTGGGGGTGAGGGGAAGTCACATGTGCCCTAATCACCGAACAGATGCACTGAATCAGGGTGAGCTATTCACGATATTTTATCCCCAGACCACAAAGACTAGTTTGGGAGCATGACCCAAACAAGGCCAGTCAGTCATTTCTAGTATTGATATAATCATGATGGGAGAGGGAAGATCTCTATTTACTACAGCTGCCAAGTTAGGAGAATGTGGGTCTAAGACTGTCTGTGGTCTTTTTTTTTTTTTAATTTTAATTTTATTTTTATTTATTATTTATAATAATAATAATAATATTTTTTATTATGTTAGTCACCATACAGTACATCCCTGGTTTTTTATGTAAAGTTCCATGATTCATTAGTTGCATATAACACCCAGTGCACCATGCAATACATGCCCTCCTTACTACCCATCACCAGCCTATCCCATTCCCCCACCCCCCTCCCCTCTGAGGCCCTCAGTTTGTTTCCCAGAGTCCATAATCTCTCATGCTTCATTCCCCCTTCTGATTACCCCCCCTTTCTTTATCCCTTTCTTCTCCTACCGATCTTCCTACTTCTTATGTTCCATAAATGAGTGAAACCATATGATAATTGTCTTTCTCTGCTTGACTTATTTCACTTAGCATTATCTCCATATATAATCATGATGGGAGAGGGAAGATCTCTATTTACAACAGCTGCCAAGTTAGGAGAATGTGGAGCTAAGAGTGTCTATGGTCATCTTTTTTTTTTTTTTTTTAATTTTTAAAGTATACTCCCATGGAGCCCAACACGGGGCTTGAACTCACAACCTGAAGATCAAGACCTGAGCTGAGATCAAGAGTCAGATGCTCAACCTACTGAGCCACCCAGGTGCCCCTATCTATGGTCATCTTATCCACCAACTGCCCAGACCAATAAAACAAGCTATATATGGGGAGGAAGAGCAAATGAGAGCAATCTAGATGTACCTGAAGCAAGAATTCACCCTTGAAATTCTCAATTTAGTGAATTAATGAGTTTCCTGTTTGCTTCAGCTAGTTTGAGTTTCTGTACTTTTAAATGAATAAATTCTGACAGACACTACAGTAAAGTCTTTTAAAAATGCAAGCTGTTGACTTGCCTGTGTTCAAATCCTCACTCTGCCCATTTAATTAGCTTTATGACCTCAGACCCAGGCCCCATGTCTTAGATTTTTATTTGCAAACTGGGAACAAAAATAATAACCATACCTCATATGGTGATTGTGCAAATACATAATACACAATTTTACATAAATGTGAAACTACTAAGAATAATGCCTGGCTAATAAATGCTCAACATATGTTAGCTATTACAGATACAGAGGAGCAGCAAATCTATGAACTAATCAGCAACCTATGACTCTCCATGCTTTAAAAGATGACCTGAAACCAATGAAATTCTGCTCTTCAAAATTTGTATTTAGGAACATAAAGGATGTACTAGTGAAAGAGAGAAAGAGTAAAGCTAATAGAACTCTAGCAATGCTATGGTATCAGGGCAGCCAGAGGAGCTACTGTGAAGCAAAAGCATTTCGGAGATGAGGGAGCTCTAAGAGATAGATATGCTATGATCACAAGGCTCCCAAGAAGGGCACAGAGAATGGCTTGATTCCTAGGTCAGATACTTAGAAAACCCAACTGACTGTTAACAATGGCTGAAGTCCTTAAACTTTGATGAGTCTTACTGATTATATCTTTATAATGTATATTCATCTTTCTTATTAAATAAGTTAAAGTTTCTGACAACCAAAAAAAACTAGAATTCATTTTTAATAAATTTTATCCTAAAGTTCTTAAAACAAAAGATTAAACATTTTTTGTTGTATAGTTCTTACCTTATTCTTTCAGTAGGAGGTCCAGTATAGTGCAATGGATTGAGATATTCTTTGGAGCAAAATTTACCTACTTCATCCACCCAGTGACCTGTTAATGTTGGCGGACAAACAACCAAGGAAGGAAGTGGCATACATTCTGCCAATTTTGATCTTGCATATTCTTGGGCCCTTTACAACAATAAAACACAATGAATTAATAGCTCGTTTGCATTTTATAGCATCTGAAAACTCTTTTTAAAAAATAATAGTTTAAATTACCTATGACAATGATCTCCTGCTAGAATGCAGATGGACTGTAAAGTTTTTCCTAAACCCATGTCATCACACAGAATTCCATGAAGCTTATACTTATTAAGAAATGCCAACCAGTTCACACCATCCTGAAAGGTTGGGAGAAAGAGGAAAATTATAAATGTGAACAGATCATAAAAAATTTTTTCTTGTAAAACATGTATGCACAGACCAAAAATCTTTATTTTTATAGACAAAAGAGAAACAAATGGGTACAAGACACTCAACACAAGCTTTCATTAAGTCAATTTTAAAAACTCTTCAAGGTACATTCAAAGGAATAATCACTATTTATAAGATAAGCATAAAACTTTACCTGCTGATATTTTCTGAGTTCAGCATTGATTGGTACGGGTATTTTGTAATTTTCTAATTTTTTCCCATCTAATAATTGCTCCAAAAAGTGTCGCTCCTTGGCTTTCAATTGGATTAGTTCTTCTGACATATTTGGAGGGTCTGGAATGCCTGCCTGAAGCGATTTTTTTAAAGGGTATTAAAACTATTTACCACAGTTAATTTTTTCATACTCAGATTATGAATAATTTCAAATCTTATCAAAATGCAAATATGGAGAATAATTCAAAAACTGTAATAAATTAAAATAAGTAATAGTAATAAGTAATATATTTTTAAAAGATTTTGAGAGGAAGAATGCGTGAGTGAGCACACCAGCAGGGAGGCAGGAGCAGAGGAAGTATGCTCCAATAATAAATAATTTTAGAGACTGGACAATAGAGTTTAAATTTGACAGGTATTAAAAGTGCTATGGGGGGGGGGCACCTGGGTGGCTCAGTCATTAAGCATCTGCCTGTGGCTCAGGGCGTGATCCCAGCGTTCTGGGATCGAGCCCCGCATCAGGCTCCTCTGCTAGGAGCCTGCTTCTTCCTCTCCCACTCCCCCTGCTTGTGTTCTTCCTCTCTCACTGGCTGTCTCTCTCTAATAAATAAATAAGATCTTTAAAAAAATAAAAATAAAAGTACTAAAGGACTACTAAATAAACACATTTGAGGTATTTTAAAGAACACTGTTGCAACTTTTTTCCCTACACCAGGCATTACTTGATAAAGAGGCAGACACAAGCCGTAAACTATTTTAAATACAATGCCGTTATTGACGCTTCTCAATTTTAGTGTTATGATGCCCCAGGGTACTGATTCTCAAAATGTACTCTGCAGACCCCTCAGAATCCCTAAGACTTTTTCAAAGATCACTGAGGTCAAAACTATTTCATATTGGGGCGCCTGGGTGGCACAGCGGTTGAGCGTCTGCCTTCAGCTCAGGGCGTGATCCTGGCGTTGTGGGATCGAGCCCCACATCAGGCTCCTCCGCTATGAGCCTGCTTCTTCCTCTCCCACTCCCCCTGCTTGTGTTCCCTCTCTCGCTGGCTGTCTCTATCTCTGTCGAATAAATAAAAAATCTTTAAAAAAAAAAAAACTATTTCATATTAAATAAAGGAAAGACACTGCTTTTTTCACTGTGTTGACATTTACACTGATGCTGCAAAGATAATGATGGGCAAAACTGCTTATGTCTCAGAAAGAACTGAGGCAACAGCATTAAATGTACCAGTAGTCACTGTGTTACAGCCATGCACCAGCATTTTTTTAAGCCAGTTTCACCTAAGAATGCCCTTAAAGCAGTAAAAATGATTTTATTAGACTTCAACCCTTGAATGCACATCTTTTTAACATTCTGTGCAACAAAATGTGAAATTCACATAAAGCACTTTTCCTGCTTATCAAAATACAATATGCTAAGGAAAACCACTTGTGAGACTGTTTAAATTGTGATCTGAATGAGCCATTTTTCATAGAACAACATTTTACTTGGATGGACGGACAAACTATAGTTATTTTGACTTGGCGACATGGCCAACATTTTCTCAAAATAAATCTGTCACTTCAAGGAAAACAACTGACATAACTTGTTGTCAGTCGTAAAATTCAATCTTCCAAAAGAAATAGCATTGTGAGCTTGAACATAACTATAAGCTTCCCAATACTTGAAAAGAATTTCTGTTGGTGATACTATGAATCTGATTTTTTGCTTTTTTTTTTTTTTTTAAAGATTTTATTTATTTATGTGACAGAGAGACAGCCAGCAAGAGAGGGAACACAGCAGGGGAGTGGGAGAGGAAGAAGCAGACTCCTAGCTGAGGAGCCCGATGTGGGACTCGATCCCGGAACGCCAGGATCATGCCCTGAGCCGAAGGCAGAAGCTTAATGACTGTGCTACCCAGGTGCCCCCTGATTTTTTGCTATTTTATGACACAATACACCATAAAAGATTTAGATTACCCAGTGAACCAATATTTTCCAAATGACCAAGACTTATGTTAAAAAACATGTGTGGATAAAAGATAAACCAATAAATTTTAATGCAGAGAGATTTTACATTCATCGATTGGATTTTAGATTCCACACTGCATATAAATTTAATAAGCTTTTGAGTTTTGGTATGCTCCTTTTGAGTTTTGGTATGCTATCAGATAAAAGAATATCTACAATTATTTGAAAAGGTTGTCAAAATACTGCTTACTTTTCCAACTACCTACCTCTGAGGCTTGACTTTCTTCATATACCTCAACCCAAGAAACATTTTACAACAGAGTGAACGCCCAAGCAAATACAAGAATCAAGTTATCTAGGGTACTAAACAAACAAACAAAAAAATATGCAGCCAAGAATACTATATCCAGCTAGGCTATCATTGAAAATAGAAGGAGAGATAAAAAGCTTCCTGACAAACAAAAACTAAAAGAATCTGTGATCACCAAACCAGCCCTGCAAGAAATATTGAAAGGGGTTCTCGGGTTCTCTAAGCAAAGAGTGACCATAAAAGTACCATAGACCAGAAAGGAACAGAAACAATATACAGTAACAGTCACCTTACAGGCAATACAATGGCACTAAATTCATATCTTTCAATAGTTATCCTGAATATAAATGGGCTAAATGCCCCAATCAAAAGACACAGGGTATCAGATTGGTTTAAAAAACAAGATCCATTGCTATGCTGTCTGCAGGAGACTCATTTTAGACCCAAAGACACCTCCGGATTTAAAGTAGGGGGTGGAAAACCATTTACCATGCTAATGGACATCAAAAGAAAGCTGGGGTGGCAATCCTTATATAAGATAAATCAGATTTTAAACCAAAGACTATATATATAATAAGAGATGAGGAAGGACATTATATCATACTTAAAGGGTCTATCCAACAAGAAGATCTAACATGGGGTCAGCCAATTATATAAGCTAATTAATAACAAAATTAAAAAAAAAACATACAATAATACAATAACAGTAAGGGACTTTAACACCCCCCTTGCTGAAATGGACAGATCATCTAAGCAAAAGATCAACAAGGAAATAAGGGTTTTAAATGATGCACTGGACCAGAAGGACTTCACAGATATATTCAGAACATTCCATCCCAAAGCAACAGAATACACATTCTTCTCTAGCGCACATGGAACATTCTTGAGAATAGATCACATCCTGGGTCACAAATCAGGTCTCAACCAGTACCAAAAGACTAGGATCATTCCCTGAATATTTCTGGACCACAATGCTTTGAAATTTGAACTTAATCACAAGAGAAAAGTTGGGGAGAACTCAAATACATGGAGGTGAAAGAGCATCCTACAAAAGAATGAATGGGTCAACCAGAAAATTAAAGAAGAATTTAAAAAATTCATGGAAACAAAATGAAAACACAACTGTTCAAAATCTTTGGGAGGCAACAAAGGTGGTCCTGAGAAGAAAGTATATAGCAATACAAGCCTTTCTCAAGAAATAAGAAAGCTCTCAAATACACAACCTAACCTTACACCTAAAGGAGATGGAGAAAGAACAGCAAATACACCCTAAACCCAGCAGGAAAAGAGAAATAATAAAGATCAGAGCAGAAATCAATGAAATAGAAACCAAAAAGAACAGAACAGATCAATGAAACTAGCAGGAGCTGGTTTTTTGAAAGAATTAGTAAGATTGATAAACCCCCAGCCAGACTTACCAAAAAGAAAAGAGAAAGGACCCAAATAAATATAATCATGAATGAAAGAAGAGAGATCACAACCAACACCAAAGAAATACAAACAACTATAAGAACATATTATAAGCAACTATATGCCAACAAATCAGACAATCTGGAAGAAGTGGATGCATTCCTAGAGACGTATAAACTACCAAAACTGAACCAGAAAGAAATAGAAAACCTGAACAAACCTACAACCAGCAAGGAAATTGAAGCAGTAATCAAAAATCTCCCACCAAACAAGAGCCCAGGGCCAGGTAGCTTCCCAGGGGAATTTTACCAAACATTAAAGAAGAATTAATATCTACTCTTCTGAAACTGTTCCAAAAAATAGAAATGGAAGGAAAACTTCCAAACTCATTTTATGAGGCCAGCATTATCTTGATCCCCAAACCAAACAAAGACTCCAACGAAAAAGGAGAATTACAGACCAATATCCCTGATGAACATGAATGCAGAAATTCTCACCAAAATACTAGCTAATAGGATCCAGCAGTACATTAAAAGGATTATTCACCACGACCAAGTGGGATTTATTCTTGGGCTGCAAGGTGGGTTCAAAATCTGCAAATTGATCAATGTGATACACTACATTAATAAAAGAAAGAACAAGACCATATGATCCTCTCAATTGATGCAGAAAAAGCATTTGACAAAGTATTGCATCCTTTCTTGATTAAAACTCTTCACAGTGTAGGGATAGAGGGTACATACCTCAATATCATAAAAGCCATCTATGAAAAACCCACAGCGAATATCATTCTCAATTGGGGAAAAACTGAGAGCTTTTTTCCTACAGTAAGGAACATGGCAGGGATGTCCAATATCACTGCTGCTGTTCCACACAGTACTATTAGTCCTAGCCTCAGCAATCAGACAACAAAAAGAAATAAAAGGCATCCAGACTGGCAAAGAAGTTAAACTCTCACTCTTTGCAGGTGATATGCTATTTTATGTGGAAAACCCAAAAGACTCCACCCCAAAACTACTAGAACTCATACAGGAATTCAGTAAGTGGCAGGATATAAAATCAATGTACAGAAATCAGTTGCATTTCTATACACCACCACCAAGACAGAAGAAAGAGAAATTAAGGAGTTGGTCCCATTTACAATTGTACCCCAAACCATGATACCTAGAAATAAATCTAGCCAAAGAGGCAAAGAATCCGTACTCAGAAAACTACAGGATATTCATGAAAGGAATTGAGGAAAACACAAAGAAATGGAAAAACGTTCCATGCTCATAGATTCGAAGAACAAATATTGTGAAAATGTCTATGCTACCTAGAGCAATCTACACATTTAATGCAATCCCTATCAAAACACCATCAACTTTTTTCACAGAAATGGAACAAAGAATCCTAAAATTTGTATGGAAACAGAAAAGACCCCGAATAGCCAAAGGAATGTTGGAAAAGAAAACCAAAGCTGGAGGCATCATAATTCCAGACTTCAAACTCTATTACAAAGCTGTAATCATCAAGACAGTATGGTACTGATACAAAGACAGACACATAGATCAACGGAACAGAATAGAGAGTCCAGAAATGGACCCTCAACTCTATGGTCAACTAATCTTCGACAAAGCAGGAGAGAATATCCAATGGAAAAAAGATAACTGGGGAAAACTGGACAGCCACATGCGGAAGAATGAAAATGGACCATTTCCTTACACCATACACAAAAATAGACTCAAAATGGATGAAAGACCTCAATGTGAGACAGGAATTCATCAAAATCCTAGAGGAGAACTCAGACAGCAATCTCTTCGACCTCAGCTGCAGCACCTTCTTCCTAGACACATCGCCAAAGGCAAGGGAAGCAAAGGCAAAAATGAACTACTGGGACTTCATCAAGATAAAAAGGTTCTGTGCAGCAAAGGAAACAGTCAACAAAACCAGAAGACAGCCAACAGAATGGGAGAAGATATTTGCAAGACATCAGATAAAGGGCTAGTATCCAAAATCTATGAAGAACTTATCAAACTCAACACCCAAGAAACAAATAATCCAATCAAGGAATGAGCAGAAGACATGGACAGACATTTCTGCAAAGAAGACATCCAAATGGCCAACAAACACATGAAAAAGTGTTCAACATCACTCAGCATCAGAGAAATACAAATCAAAATCACAATGAGACACTATCTCACACCAGTCAGAATGGCTAAAATTAAGACGGAAACAAGAGATGTTGGTGAGGATGTGGAGAAAGGGGTACCCTCTTACACTGTTGGTGGGAATGCAAGCTGGTATAACCACTCTGGAAAAGAGTATGGAGGTTCCTCAAAAAGTTGAAAACAGAGCTACCCTACAACCCAGCAATTGCACTATACTGGGTATTTACCCCAAAGATACAAATGTAGTAATCTGAAGGGGCACACGACCCCAATGTTTATAGCAGCAGTGTCCACAATAGCCAAACCATGGAAAGAGTATAGATGTCTAACGACAGATGAATGGATAAAGAAAGTATGGTGTATGTATATATACAATGAAATATTTTGCAACCATCAAAAAAAAAAAAAAGAAATCTTGCCATCTGCAACTATGTGGATGGAACTAGAGGGTATTATACTAAGTGAAAATAAGTCAATTAGAGAAAGATAATTATCATATGATCTCACTAATATGTGGAATTTGAGAAACACGGCAGAGGATCATAGGGGAAGAGAGGAAAAAATCAAACAAGATGAAACCAGAGAAGGAGACAAACCATAAGAGACTCTTAATCTCAAGAAACAAACTGAGGGTTTCTGGAGTGGAGGGGGGTGGGAGGGATGGGGTGGCTGGGTGATGGACACTGGGGAGGGTGTGTGCTATGGTGAGCGCTGCAAATACTGTGTAAGACTGATGAATCACAGACCTGTAACCTTGAAACAATACATTATATGTTAATTAAAAAAAAAATCATGCTATCTACTA
Source organism: Ursus americanus (assembly GCF_024610735.1). Taxonomy (NCBI): domain Eukaryota; kingdom Metazoa; phylum Chordata; class Mammalia; order Carnivora; family Ursidae; genus Ursus; species Ursus americanus. The sequence continues at coordinate 34,202,239 of NC_142132.1, forward strand.
TTGGGCCAGGCATAAAAGAGATATGCAAACATGTCAAACAATATCACTCTTCTCACGAATGTATTTTCAATTTAGAAAAAAAGTTATTTTCCATTTAAAAATGTTACTGATGGTAACATCTGATGGGTTTATTAAATGAATTAATAAATCTTTTTTTACATTTCTCAGTTTTAATTTCCATTATAGAAAATATGATAAAAGGTCTTTGGGGTCTTTAGTTTTTAAGAATGTAATGAGATCCTCAGACCAAAAAGTTTGAAAACTACTGCCCTGTGGTGTCTCTAAAGTTAAGAAATGTCAAATTCGGTAGGGGCGGTGGTGGTAGAGAAAGAAATGTAAAATTCTGGAAACAGAATTTTAATTAAAGTCAATTAAAATACATATTCCATATAACATGAGAAATAGTATTGGAGGAATGAGATGTGTACACTGAGTCTTAAAAATAACTACCCGTTATATTTTCAAAAGGTTTTGGAATTAACAACTGTATCTAGTAAGATAGAAACTAACACTTTAGCACATCTAATAGCATAATGATAATCATCAAAATGGGCCCTTTCTGCACAATGCTTTACAAAGAAATAACAAAATTTTCAAACATCTGTCTTCATGGAATTTTTAGTAGGTGACAACCAGCTATAAGGCCATATAACGAGGTCCATTTCCTACCAACGAAACCCTAAGCCCAAGAGTCATAAATTTTACTCAGTGCCAGGAACCTTTCCTATGAATATCTTCCTCATTCCAATTCCTATAAAATCAGTAACAGTTACTAATAGTGCAGGGAATTAGAGCTTTTGTCAAAATCAAGGTTGATATTCCCTGAATCCTCCTCACTGTATATTTCAGAAAAGTACATGTTCTTTCTGTGAAGATGTAACAGAGGAAATCAAGACAGAGTGGAACAGGAATATACTTGCATGATATTGTTTCTACTGCTACATCTTCAAACTCAGTAATTTTTCTTTTGTAGTATCTAATCTGCTATTAATTCCATCCAGTGTTTTTACTTATAATTGTATTTTTTCATCTCAAGAAGTTCAATTTGTTCTTTTATCTTCCATTTTGCTCATTACATTCATGCTTTTCTCTACTTTCTTGAACATATGGGGTATATTTTACTGTCCTTGCCTACTATTTCTATTATCTGGGTCATTTCAGGGTCTGTTTCTATTGACTGACTTTTTTGATGTTATTGGATATATTTTCATACCTGGTCATTTTTTGATGGGTGCTAAACATCATTTACGTGGTTGGGTGCTGGATTTTTTGGTTTTACTATTTTAGAGTTATTTTCTAGGATGCAGTTGAAGTTATTTGAAATCTTTTTAATCCCCCCTTTAAGGCTTATTTTAAAGCTTCCTTAAGGTAGGTCCAAATAAACATTTTGCTAAGGGCTAATTGATCCCACTACACAGGCAATAGACTTCTAAGGACTATAATTAATGCTCTAAATGGTGGAAGGTCTTCTGATTCAGTTTGGTGGAAACACAAACTATTCCTGGCCCTTTGTGAGCTCCACCTATGCCTTTAATCATCCTTTTCTTCTAGTCTCAAATATAAATATGCCCAGATACTCAGCCCTGGTGTGACTTCTGAAGTTTCTTCTCCATGCCGCTAGTACTTCTTGGGTACTCTGCCTTGCAAATTCTAGCCATTTTGTCCTATCTACACTCTGAACTCTTGACCATTCAACTTGGTGAGACTGTGAGGCTCTGTTTAGGTTTCACTTCCCTATCCTATGGCCTGGAAACTCACTCCAGGCAGCAAGCTAGGACAATTCATTTGTTTCTCTTCTCTCATGAATCACTATCCTATGTTGCTTGTTGTTTAATATCTGAAAACCACTACCTGATTCATTTTGTTTCGTCTTCTAGTTAAGATGGGAAGATATATCTGGTTGTTCTTTTTTCTTTTGAAGATCTTATTTTTAAGTAACTGTACACCCAATGTAGGACTTGAACTTACAACCCTGAGATCAAGAGTTGCATGCTCTACCAACTGAGCCCGTCAGGTGCCCTGGTCCCTGTGTTTCTATCATGGCCAAAAGTAAAATACAGAGCACATTCTTGTATTTTTGACATTAAAGAGAATTTTACCAATCTTTTCTCAATCTGTAAAGGTCAAAGTCTCTTTACTTTGACAATCTGTTTATCAAATATTGTCAGTCTCCCCTTAAAAAAAAAAAAAAAGATTCTAGCAACTGGCCAGCTCAGTTGGAGGAACATGTGACTCCTGATCTTGGGGTTTTAAGTTCAAGCCCCACACTGGGCATTGAGATTACTTAAAAATAAAATCTAAAAAAGACTTTATCACCTCATAGTGGATTGGGCTCTGTTTTGGGGTACTTCCATTCTAATCCATAAATAGCTACTAAACTGATTTTCCTAACAGCTTTCAGTTGTTAGTTTCCCTAAAACACTGTTTTTAGCATCTACTCTTTTCCTCAAAGAATACATGATGGTTTCCTATCACTTACTGATTCCAAAGCAGAAAAGAGCCAAAGAGAACAAATTCAGTTTACAAATAAGATGATGCAAGGACCAAGAATTTAAAAATACTAATAAGACCCAGGAAGCAGAGGATGGAAACTATTCTGGAAATGACTTGTGTCTTTCAATACAGTAGTCTAGTATTTTTTTTTTAAGATTTATTTATTCATTTGAGAGAGAGAGAGAGAACACAAGTGGGGTAAAGGGCAGAGGGAGAAGCAGACTCCCTGCTGAGCAGGGAGCCTGATGAGTGGCTCGATCCCGGGACTCTGGGATCATGACCTGAGCCAAAGGCAGACACTTAACCCACTGAGCCACCCAGGCACCCATAATCTAGTATTTCTTTTTTTTGTCATGGTAGTTATTTTATTACTTTTTATTGTGGAATAAACCATGTAGAGAAATATATAAATAAATGCACAGTTTTATAAAACAACTTTATAACCATTACCAGATCAAAAAAAAAAAAAATAGCTCTGCCACAATCCTAGAAGATCCCATATGCTCCTTCTCAGTGACAACCCACTCTCCTTTCCCCTAGAGGTAATCACTTCACTGACTTTCACGGCAACCTCTTTCTTACTTTTCTTTATGCCTTGATCACCTAAGTTTGCATCCCATGTACTTTTTTTTTTTTAAGATTTTATTTATTTATTTGACAGAGAGAGAGACAGCCAGCGAGAGAGGGAACACAAGCAGGGGGAGTGGGAGAGGAAGAAGCAGGCTCCCAGTGGAGAAGCCTGATGTGGGACTCAATCCCAGAATGCCAGGATCACGCCCTGAGCCGAAGGCAGACGTTTAATGACTAAGCCACCCAGGCGCCCCTGCATCCCATGTACTTTTAACTATTTTTGAACTTCATAAAAAATAAATCTTATGTTAAAAATTAATATTGCTGTGTTTCTACTTTGTTCATTTTTTGTAGTATCATCATCACCATTATCATCCAGTTAACATATTTACTCCACCAATGATGAATATTTGAGTGGTCTTAGACTACTACGAATAATGCTATGATAAATATTCTTGAAGATATGTCTTGGTACATGTGTATGAATTTCTGTAGGCTATATATCTAGGATGAATTTGCTGAGTTATTGTGATGGGAATCTTCAACTTCAGCAGGCATAGCTGAACTGTTTTTTATAGAAGCTATCCAACTTATGCTCATAGTTTGCGGTAGGAATCTAAAATGGTACGGTTACTTTGGAAAACAGTTTGGCAATTTCTCAAAAAGTTCAACATCATATGACCCAGTAATTCCATTTCTAGATATCTGCTCAAAAGAAATAAAAACATATATCCACACAAAGACTTGTAAGTGCATGTTCATCATAGCATTACTTGTGATAGTCAAAAGGTGGTAATAATCCAAAAGTCCATCAACTGGTGAGTGGATAAACAAAATGTGGTACATTCACACAATGGAATACTATTTGGCCAAAAAAGAGAAGTACTGATACTAAAACATGGATCAACTGTGTATTTACTTATTTCCTGAATTATAAAAATCCCATCGAAATATTTTAAGCAGTTTGGTGGCAGGGTCCTGGTCCTTCCCTTGCTTCAAGCCACTTTTATTTCCTGTACTGGCCACATATTTTATTTCTGGCCCATGAATATACTCCAAAATTCTCCAACCAACCTTCTAGTCTGCTTTCTCCACACTCCCACAGACACTTCATTTGCTTTTTACACTTTCTTTTACCATCTCTCACATTTACCTTTCATGTAAACATTGGCACAGATTCTTTACCTAGATGTTACCAGGGATACTTAGGAACAGTAATTCTGTTTCTAGAATAGCATCAATAAATGATCATTCTTTTAGGAATGATAGTTTTACTTAAAACCCTATGTTAAAAACATATATATATATATATATATATATATATATATATATCTCCATCCATTAAAGTATAAGATTCCTAGTGCTTGGAAAAATAAACATATTCACGATTTTTTTTTAACCTGACATTGTTTTAAAAGAATTACAATTATTACAGATGAAGTTATAGAAAACATTAAGTCTGTAAACCAAGTATTTCAACTTACCTCAAGTGGCATGAGTCTAATTAGTGTTGCAAAGCACTGTGTAGCCATGAATCTTACGCTGTCTGTCTGATCACTCATTCTTCCCAACACAGGCACAACTAAAAGGACAATATATGGAACAATACCAACATCCAGTTGTTCCATTACACCTGAGTAAGTTATTAAGGAAATTTCCAAACTGTTCTGAGGTAAATGTTTTCACAAACTGATATATCAAGATTTTAACTTCTAAAATGGTTCTCCATTTTCTCATCTATATCATGAGGGAATAGACTGTCCCTTGAGATCTATGATTCAATTATAACAGCATTTGTAAACTGTTCCTCCTTTGTAAATACTATGTAACTTTCTCTTAAGACTATAAAATTGGGTTTTTCACCTAAAAGAGGCTGGAGGAAGTTTTAATCAGGTTTTTCTCACAGAGAAATTCTTACAAGTTGCTAGAATTCCAGTACCAAAATAAAATGAGTTACACTGCAAGCAAGGGAGAATTCAATGTCACTCAAAGGTTAATTCCAAATATCCAACCAGGATCTGGACAATCATCAACTGGACACAGCCGGGCCCAGTAAGTTCAGTCCTCCTGCAATCCTCAGCATTTCTGAACCAGAGTTTCTACTGATTTGATCTCCATCCATATTTCTTACTCTTAGAAATATCTTTCAGATACTTCAAGTTAAAGAATGTCAATGGATGCTGTACCCATAGCAAAAAGCTTGCCTGTATATTTCTAGTTATTTAGTACAGTTAGTCATTTTCCACCCACATAATGAACTTTGAAAGTACAGTATGTTTATAAAATACAAACTACATAGTGTCTGATTAGTACTAATACAACACTGATTATAAACCAATAGATCAGTTACCAGAAATACATTTCATAAAGTACCTAAAATTATTTTTGCCTATTAAAAAAGATCTCTTAAAATTAGAGTTCTTCAAACTCTCCATGTAAAAATTTTCAAAATAAAATGTAAATACATTTTAATGTATTTATAATGTAATATAAAGATACTTCAAAATAAGATATAACAAAGTAGTTTTCTTTTTGGAATAAGACAGGTTATGTATGAATATTTAAATGAATTAATGAATTTTATTTTAGTCATCCTTAAATAAAATGAACATAATTTCTAAAGTTTGTAAAAATAAAAAAGGATACATGCAAGTGCTTCAATTGCACCCTCTTGTTTGATATTGTCATCAATTGCTCCCAGCCATGGAAGAACCTTCTCCAAAAAAATATTCATTGTTTCCATGGTAGCTATTTTGCTCATGACGCCTACACAACGAGCAGCCATGTGCCTCACTGCAGTGCTGGGATACTGAAGGCACGTATAAAGATGAGGCAAATGCTGTACCAACTAAAAGAAAAAGTTTAAGACAATCAGAATATTCATTAGGGGATCTACTGTTTAAAATAGAACTATTATAGCCCATACTCAGAGGATCTTGATATTCTAAATAACTAAATCCAAGAATATCTCCAATTACCCCAACCATTATTGCCAAACATCCTCAATAAAAAATTAATCTAAATCCAACCTAAGGTACTGAAACTCTTTTTAAAATTAAAGGTGCATAACTTCTCCTCTGTTCCTTTTCTCTTAAGGCATCAGGGTGCACATCAAAAGGTACCTGTAAGATTCTCCTGAGGTTGGAGAAATGACACACCACCAGTCCCCTCCCAATTTGGTAGCTCTGGCTTAGGTTTAGGTACATATGTTTTGTTTTGTTTTGTTTTTCAAGTAAGCTCTACACCCAATGTGGGGCTTGAACTCATGACCCCAAGATCAAGAGTCACATGCTCTTCTAACTGAGCCAGCCTGGTACCCCTAGATATATACTTTCTATTCACTGGGTTGAGTGATCCTGATCTTGCTCTAGGCACCATCCTTTGGTAGCTATTTCCCACTTTCACTTCCTGGCTTACCATAGGCATTATGATCACAAGAACATGATATATCTCATTAATAAATGCCTACTGCATGGAGTACCAGGATAAATCTTAACGAGAGTCCGGTCCATGCTGACCTTACAGCTCAGATGAATGTTAAGCTGATCACAGAAGGGTGAGAGCACACAGATGGATTCTGCCCTTCTCTAATGATAAATCAGCGAAATTTAACAAGTAAAAAGATGTAACTTCATTACTATATATAAACAGAAAAGGGTTGCTCTTCTTTTTCTTCTAGATTCACCCTTTTCTGTTAGATATGAATAGGGAATTGGAGCTAGCACACATAACAGCACTATAAATTGCAGAGTTATATGGAAAGAATACTGCTTCCTTCTATGGAAAAACCAGATATTAAACTCTCTAGTCTATTTTTCTCCTCCCTCGGTCACAATTTTTTTTAAAAGAAATATTTATTTTAATAGTCAAAAAACACAAACCAGTGTTCTTTCTTTGCCACTGACTAGCTTCATCTCAGGCAGGTAACTTCCTCTACCTTTACACTTATCTTAGGAAGAAGTGTTATTACCTGTGCTCTTCCTTTCTTGGAGCTGTATTACTAAATATGACATAAATTAACAGGGCTGTAACTTTCTTTCCGTTTACACCTGGCTTCTGTGTCATTAGAGCCCTGTCCCCACTGCTCCATATTCAAAACTCTCAAAGTGAGTTTTCTAACATTCATGCACCCAACTCTGCCACAAAGCCCACAAGAAATGTGCTGTCAATAAAGGACTCTAGTTATACCACATAAAAGAAAATGCAATTACTAGGGATGACACCAAAGTTATACATTTTAAGCCTTAAGACTTTTTAATAAAATCACTTGTTTTATTAGAAGAAAACTACACTTGCATTAGTTAGTTACCAAGGGATGAAGCTCAGAATCCATTGAGGCTGCTGCTGTTTCAAAAACTTGCAGAGAATTCACCAATTCTTGGGCAGGACCATCTCCCTTTTCCAAGAGGGACTTTCCATCTATTAAAATATATTGATTTAAGTGTGTATCACCTTGCAAATAATTTTTCAAAGTCCAACTCAGAAAAATATGTACACACCAAAATTATTTATGTCAATTGTATTCCTCAGTGGACCAACCATAGCGTCCCAGAGGTGTGGCAACTTCACTGCCATTTCACTACCAAAATGCTTCACTATAGTCGTCAAAGCAAATTCAGCTCCTCTTCGCTGTACCAGGTAAGGCTTCTGGGCCTAAAATGAAATGTTAGTTAATAAGAGAGTTAAAAAAAAAAAAAGTATAATGGATTTGAAATTTTATTGACAGAATTTAAAAGTCACCATTTAAGAATTCATGGTGTTACCATTAACCAACTATAAACATATTTATCACTATAAATGTCTTTTAATAATTAAATTTACATGGGCATAAAACCCCAAATTAGATTCTTCCATCCAAAGTAAAATACTTCTTTGGAGCTGAAAAGTAAGGAAAAGAAGAATATGCAGTTTCTAGAGGTAGTTCTAAGTGATGGTTTTTTCCCCTCTCCCTGCCCCAAAGAAACTTACCAGCCAGGGAGAAGATAAGGAGATAAAACAATCTGTCCTTATATTTATATTCACTTAAAGGATACAATAAAAGCATCTGTTTAATCTAATCACAAGATTAATAACCTCTTGTCAATAATTTCATTGTAATACAAAAAAACTGTCCCTCCAGAAAGATGCATAGATTTTTACAATTATTTTTTAAGGAAGAACTATGTAAAACATAGATATAAATTCCAAAATCACAGTAAAGTTTTTATTAAAATTATTATGGGAAGAATAGGATCAGAGAAAAAAATTCATTCATAGCATATTTTAAAAGAAATACAGGTAAGAAAGTGATTTTTATTTAAAAGAAACTTAAAATATTCATATTTTACAGAAATATATTAGACACATGTCTTTTAGCATTGATAATTTATTGCTGAACTCAGGTAAGTTTCTATGTCATGCTAACCAAAAGAGCTTCCTAGAGCATCATTCCACCGTTAATACTATGACTATAAACATTTCAAAAAACACTTTTTAATTGTCCTTAAAGAAGACTGTACTGTAGACAAGTAGACCACTGAAACAGAAAAGAAAGCCCAAATAGATACTCACATATATGAAGCATGACATATAACAGAGATGCCATTTTAAGTCAGGGAGGAAAGGATTCAACAGTGGATAACTAACTGTTCATATGGAAAAATAAATTTAGATCCCTACCTCATACCACACATTTAATAAATTCCAGGCTGACTAAAAGCCAAGCAGGTGATAATTATTTAACACCTATAAACTAGTACCAACAGAAATTTGAAGAAGTTTGCAGTTTTTCTGCATCATGTTGGGGGGTAACTACAGAAGATTAACTCCAGTTCTATCACTTAAAAATATAAAAATATAATAATGGAGGCTCATATGACAATTTAGCTCTCAATCTAGAAGGTATTTGTTTAAAATTCAGAGTAGTCAGAAAAACCCAAAACAACTATTTACCTCATCAAGTTCAACAAGGATATTTCCACTACTTCCTGCAGGAAGATCTGCTATTTGAGCTTTTACTGCTTTGGGGGTAGGACCTCGCCTACTTGTGATAGCAAAAGCAGCTTTCTGATGCCTGTAGAGTGTAATTATACCTCTGTGTTTGGTGACCGTATGGTGCATACCATCTTTTTCGGAGTTGGATCCTAAAAGGAAAAAAGTTAAATAACTTTTTAAGAATAATATAGGTGCGCCCAAATACTTCCTGCTCCAAAAGAGATATGACATATTTTTAAAACTATGTTTTTCAGTCTCAATTTTTATAAGCCAATGACATTTTCTTTAGCCAATGAAATGGTAACAAAATAGTCAATCATTTACAACATTAAATATTTTGATATTTGCATAGGACCATACTTATTATAAAATTGTAGAATCATGTTAACAAGAACTATAACATGCAAGAATGATTTTGACTGAAGTTAAAGTGTATTAATTTTAAAAAAATGAATGCTTCTAGGCATAAAAAAAAAACAATAAAAAACACTGCAAGCACGTTCTAAAAGAAATGTCCACAGTCACCATAAATTCAGAATTATCGACCACTGTAAAATATTACTGGCTCAAATAACACTAGGGGTTGGCGGTAGGGAAGGGAGGGAGATATATGATACATGATATGATATGATATGATATATTACAGTTTTAAGATGAGGATATTCAAAATGTCACTTTCCTCCTTTGTTCACGTTTTTTTAAGACCTACACTGCACCAAAGTTGTAAATCTATTACAATTTGAATAATTCGCTTTTCCAAAATCTTATAAACAAACAAAAAATTAAACATATAGGACTAAGGCATGTAAAGAAACATCAGTCCTTGATACTAGCCTGCAGAGAGCAATTCTTATTTTCCAGATGAAATCAGAATGGCTATGCATTATTTGCTGAAGGTAATTAGAGTTCACTTATAAGACATGCACTAAATTAGAGAAACCAGAGTTTTATAGGAAGAATTTTTATTCAACATTTGATACATTAAGTTTTCTAGCCCCATAAACAGTAAAACCTTGTAATGATGGTCTGGAAAGAGAGGGCAAGGGTTAACAACGGTTTCATAGATTTCAGTCATCTTATATGAAATATCAGGTCTTTCAGGTCCCTTATGAATAGTCTGAGTTTAGACAGTTGTTATTTGATTACCAATATGCAAAATGGGAAAAAGCTCACACACAAACTGGATCTATGCTTAAATGATACCTACAGTAAATGAAAACAAATTTAAATGGTTAATTCTCTACCCCAAATGTAGGTTTAGATATGTACCTTTAGAATTGTCCTGGCCACTTTGTGTTGGTACTGGACATGTGACACAAGGAGTCAGATATGGGTCCACACAAAGTGAACTACAGAGGTTTTTAATAATTTTTGAATTGGGGCAGGGCGTCCTTGTTGTGCACTGCTGAAGCAGCTTTGCTATGCACTGAGCTGCATAGTTTTGCACTAGTGTATTCTCTTCTTTTTTAATTGTCTCCATTAAAGGCTTTATGATAGGATTTAATTTCTCTGGAAGCTGCTGCAAACTCACAACTGCACATGCAGCAAAAGTATGCACTCTCAACTGCAGCACTTGCCACTCCTGGTTGGTCTCTGTAACTGTCATGTGGACCTGCTGTCGTTTACTATCTAACTGCTGTAACACTTGAGGATTTAAATCGAAAGATGATGTGACTTCATTAAAAACAGTAGTGACCTATTAAAAAAGAGAAATAAAAAATCATTAAGGACATCAATCCCAAGTAGTCTGTAAACTAAAGGGCAACAGCAAGCTTTGTTTCAATTTTGAGTTTCACAATATCTAGTATTATTTTAGTATTCAGTACACGAAATAAACGTCTAAAATCTCCCAACTTTGAACTTTCATCATTAGCACTGTATTCTTTAAGACAGTCTTCATGCAACACCATCACAATACCACTGACTACATTGCCTGTTATGTCACATACCCGAAACTAACACTGGTGTGTCAACTACACACACACACACACAGTCTTCTAAGATGAACAAAATTACCTATCCTTTAAACATATCCAGTAAGCTTAAGAGAAAATTACACGGAATGCCGACACAGTAGTTTGGTGAAATGAGAAACCTATCAGCAAATATAAACTAACTTAATTAAGGAATACCAAATCTCACAAACTTCCTTTCAGGGAAAATATTCTCAATTTAAAAGCTTTTCGGACAGCCATTGTTAAGTGGCTAAGTGTTGCTAACTGGATTATTTTCATTCTTTCTTTAACCTCCCTTCTCGTAAAAATGCCCGGAAGTGGGGGGGGGGCATAAAAAAGGGAAAGAAACTGTGCAATAGTCATGAATATTTTACTTACCAAGAGCTGCCTAAAGCTGTAACCCTATGACATCAGACTATTTTACAAGCCACATTAAATGACTGCTCAATACATCTTTAACAATTTTGAGATATAATTCCCATATAATACATCCATTTAAAGTATATAATTCAATGATTTTTATTCTATTCACAGAGTTGTACAACCATCACAATTTTAGAACATTTCCATCATCCCCAATATAAAATTCGTACCAATTAGCAATCATTCCTCATTTCTTTCCAGCTGTATGCAACCACTTACATATTTTCTATCTTTATAGATTTGCCTATTCTGGACATTTCATATGAATGTACTAATACATGTAATCTCTTGTGACTGGTTTCTTTCATTTAGCATAATGCTTTCAAGGTTCATCAGTGCTGTAGTAATGAATATGGTTCTTTTTTTTTAATAGTTTTTTCTTAAGATGTTATTTACTTATTTGTCAGATAGAGAGCGGGACAGAAAGAGGACAAGCAGGCAGGCACAGGGAGAAGAAGGCTCCCTGCTGAGCAAGGAGCCTGATGTGGGACTTGATCCCAGGACCCTGGAATCATAACCTGAGGTGAAGACAGATGCTTAACCAACTGAGCCACCCAGGCATCCTGAATGTGGTACTTTTTTTCCTTTTCTTGCCAAATAATATCCCACACTATATGGCTATATACCACACTGTATTCATCCATTCATTAGTTGAAGAACACTTCCACCCTTTAGCTACTATATTGAATAATGATTCTATGAAGATTTATGTACAAGTTTTTGTTCCTGTGAGCATGTTTTTTTAATTACCATCTAAAGATTGTGTGACGGCTTCTTGTTTGACAGGTAACTGTAATCATATAGAGGCTGTATAAATAGATTCACTCTGATGAATATTAGAGAAGCCTGTAACGCTGAAGAACTTTTTTTTTTTAAATGGAGAACCTAATTTTTCAGCCTTACAAATAATTCTATTATGGACAAGACTGATAATACTGGCCTACTATTATGAAAAAACAAAACAGGCACACAATTAAGATCTCCTTTTATCATTATAAAATATGAAACTCTTTAAATTGAGTTATATCTGCTTGACCTTGTCCATTTACTCACCACAAAGAAACACATTCACATACCAGCTTATACTTTCCATTTCGAGTTCTGCATAAGATTTATCGGAAACGGGATTTCACTGCTAAAAGTCTGAGAACACTGTCCTAAATATACTATGCTTCTGTGAATTTTCAATTATTCTAAGCTAAGGAAAAGTTTTCCAATCACCCCAAATTCATTAATTCATTCACTCACTCAACAAGTATCTGTTGATGAATACTAAAAGATGAGTAAGACCCAATGGCTTCATACACTCAAAAAATGTAGAGACTAATATGGGAGAAAGATACATAAGTAAACAAGACAATGTAACATATAATCTAGGTAAGTGCAAGTTACCGTGGGACACAATGGGTTGCTTAATTCTTCTCAGAGGATAAGATTAGTGGAGGCTTGCCAGACTAGGTTAACACTTGTGATTTTTATTTTTAATTTTCTTAAAGATTTTATTTGAGAGAGAGAGTGGGAAAGAGAGGTATGCACAAGCAGGGAAAGGGGGCAGAGGGAGAGGGAAAGTAGCTCAAGCAAACTCTGTGCCCAGCACGGAACTGGGCGTGGGGCTCCATCTCACGACTCTAATATCACGCACAACCTGAGCTGAAAGCAAGAGTTGGATGCTTAACCAACTGAGCCACCCGGGTGTCCCTTGTGATGGGTTCTTAAAGAATGGGTTAAGTCTGGAGTTGTGAGACATCTTGGCAAATAGAGTGAGGTGGTGAGTGGAAAATAAGTCACTGTCCAGGGAACTGAGAACAGATGATCATGGCTTGAGTATAGGGTACAGATGGAGGAATGTTAAAAGATGAACCTGGGATAAACACAGAGGGTTGAGGGCAGGGAATTCCTGACAAAAAAACAGGAGCTCAGACTCAGAAGTGAGAATGAGGCACAGGAAGTGAGTGACCATGGTACACTTCTGCAAGAAAAAAGCCAACTACGCTGAAGGGGAGGAAGTTTGAGAAATAATGAAAAGAAAAAGAGATGAGGAATTTAGAGAAGGTGTGAAAAGAAAGAAAGAAAAAAACTATAATTAAGGAAAACAAAAATAATGTTTTTGGGCAGGGGAGGGATGCCTTTAGAGCGGAACTAAAGGACTTCACAAGTCTGGCACAACATGTGAGATGAAATGGACCAGAGACTGCCTAGAGCTTTAGAGATGAGTCAGCACCTAGTCATAAAGTACTAAGGCCCCTGACCAGGTTGTGGCAATGAAAACAGAGAAAAGATAAACATATGAGGTTTTCTGAAAGGAAATGGTAGCAAGATTTACAACTGTAAAAGGCAAATTGAAAAAGGCAATTTATTGTTAAAGAAAATTCCAGTTTTGGTTGTGTTAAGCTAAAGTGACAGTGAGCTATCTAACTAAAAATCCCTAATAGAAGAACTTAAAGAGATCAAGAGAAGATAGCATAGCACAAGGATAAGAACTAAATTGTGAGAATGGTGACAAAGAAAGATCTTAGGGAAATGCTTTTATTGGCAGGTAAGAGAAAAATAGGGAGTCAATGGAAAGATTAATAAAGTACTGACTCTTAGCCAAGACTAAGACCAATCTTTTAAAATCGCTTTTCCTGGGGAAATAAATAAATAAATAAAATTAAATTGCCCTTCCTGGGTAGGGAGGTGGTGAAATAGGTGATGGGGACTAAGGAGTGCACTTGTCATGATGAACACCGGGTGATGTACAGAATTGATGAATCACTATATTGTAAATCTGAAACTAATATAACACGATATGTTAACTGCAATTAAAATAAAAACTTTTTTAAGTGAGCCAAGACTAGTATTTTTATTTGCCAGTACTTTTAGGTCAGATATAATTTACAAAGAATGATCTGCACATAATTTAAGGAGAACAAAAGTGTAAAATTTGTTGATACACCCATGTAACTACCAGTCCCATCAAAATACAGAACATTTTCATTCCCCAGAAACTTCTGCCCCTTTTTAGTCAATGCCTCCCCCCACCTGCTTAAGAACTAACCAGTTTTCCAATTTCTATCTCTATGGGTTAATTTTGCCTTTGTAGAACATCATATAAATGGAATCTCACAGTATTTACTCTTGTATGCGGGTATAAAATAAAAACTTTAAATTAAATAGCCTTTCCCTCAATACTTTCTTCCTGATATTCTGATGTGCTCGGTCAAGACCATTGGACTAATTAAGTTGATGAAACAGAACAGTTTCACTGAAGAGTAAGAGTAAGAGGTTTGAATAAGAAAAGCTTGAAGAAGGGGTCATTTGATAGCTTTACTTTTATTTAAAGATTTCATTTATTTATTTTAATGAGACAGAGAGCTCCTGTGCACGAATAGGGGGAGGGGCAGAGGGAGAGGGAGAAGCAGACTCCGTGCTGAGCAGAGAGTCCAAAGTCGGGCTGGATCCCACAACCCTGAGATCATGACCTTAGCTGAAATCAAGAGTTGGACACTTAACCGACTGAGAAACCCAGGTGCCCCTGATAGCTTTAAAAAGAAAACGTTTCCATACAAAAGCAAAAATACAAAACAAAAAAACAAAAAACAAACAAAAAGCCACACACAAAAACCACCAAAAACCAAGTGGGACTATATCAAAACGAAAAAGCAGAGGTGCCTGGGTGGTTCAGTCAGTTAAATGTCTGCCTTTGGCCCAGGTCATGATCCTGGGGTCCTGGGATGGAGCCGATGGAGCCTCCGCAGCCTCAGCAGGGAGTCTGCTTCTCCCTCTCCCCCCACTCATGCACCTGTGCACGCTTTCTTGCTCTGTCTCAAATAAATAAATAAAATCTTTAAAAGGGGCGGGGGGAGGCGTGCCAGGGTGGCTCAGTCAGTTAATTGTCTGCCTTCGGCTTGAGTCATGATCCTGGAGTCCTGGGATTGAGCCCCATGTCGGGCTCCCTGCGTATCAGAAAGTCTGCTTCACCCCCTCCCTCTACCCCTCCCTCTGCTCCCTCTTTCTCTCTCTCTCTCAAATAAATAAATAAAATCTTTAAAAAATAAATTAAAAAAAAACTAAAAAGCTTCTGCACAGGAAGAAAACCACCAACAAAATGAAAAGGCAACCTACTGAATGGGAAAAGATATTTGCAAATCATATATTTGATAAGGAATTAATATGTAAAATATATAAAGAACTCATGTAACTCAATAACAAAACAAAAACAATCTGATTTTAAAATGGGCCGATGGGGACACCTGGGTGGCTGAGTCAGTTAAGCATCTGCCTTCGGCTCAGGTCATGAACCCAGAATCCTGGGATCAAGTTCCACATGGGCTCCCTACTCAGTGGGGAGCCTGCTTCTCTCTCTGCCTGCCGCTCCCCATCCTTCTACTCTCTCTCTCTCTCTGACAAATAATCTTAAAAAGGGGGGGGGCAGATGATCTGAATAGATATTTTTCCAGAGAAGACATACAGATGGCCAATAGGTACATGAAAAGATGCTCAATACCACACGCATCATTATCAGGGAAATGCAAATAAAACCACGATGAGATAACATTTCACACCTACTGGAATGGCTTATCAAGAAGACAAGAAATAACAAGTGTTGGCAAGGATGTGGAAAAAGGGAACCCTTGTGCACTGTTAGTGGGAATGTAAATTGGTGCAGCTACTATGGAAAACAGTATGGAGGTTCCTCAAAAAATTAAAAATAGTACTACCATATTATCCAGCAGAGCCACTTCCAGATATTTATCTGAAGCAAATGAAAACACTAACTTGAAAAGATATATGCACCCTTCTGTTCACTACAGCATCATTCACAATAGCAAGATACAGAAACAATCTAAGTGTTCATGGATGGATGAATGGATAAAGAAGATGCAGTATATATCCACAATGGAATACTACTTAGCCATAAAAGAGAATGAAATTTTCCATCTGTGACAACATGGATAGGCCTTAAGGGCATTCTGCTAAGTGAAATACATCAGAGAAAGACAAATACCTTATGATTTCACTTACATGTGCAATCTAAAAAACACATGAACAAACAAAGGTAATAGATACAAAAAGTAGACTGGTAGCTGCCCAGAGGGGAGGGAGGTTTGGAGGAGGACGGCAAAATGGGTGAAGGAGATCAAGAGGTACAAACTTCTAGTTATAAAATAAATAAGTTACGGAAACGTAATGTACAGCATGATGGCCATACTCAATAATATTACACTGCATATTTGCAAGTTGCTAAGACAGTAAACCTTAAAAGTTTTCATCGTAAGAAAAATAAAATAAAAAAATAAAATTCCCTCAGTGTGTAGGGAAGACAGACTGAAATTTGAGATTTCACTGCAAGGCAAAAAAAAAAAAAAAAGAAGAAGAAGAAGAAGAAGAAGAAGAAGAAGAAGAAGAAGAAGAAGGGGAAGAGGGGAAATGGATAAATTATAGAACAGCAACAATCTGAAAACAACTTTATCAACAACTCAAAAAAAAGCAATTTTAACTTTTTCTCACAGGTAAGAACAAAAAAATTTCAACTATTTAATTTTCTAATTAGAAAAGGGGTAAGAAATGAAGACTACTCTTTCACAGGAACCAACACAAGTGAAGTGACTGAGCTTCTGATCCTGTAACTCAAAAAAGGAAGAACTCATTCACACCTAAATTCAAGAACCTACTAAGTACAAAGCTACAGTCATCAAGATATTGGTGATGGCATCAGAGACAAATAGATTGACTAGAGTACAGATATAGATCTACACTTACACTTCAACAAATGTTTGACAAAGGTGCCAAAGCAACCTAATGGGGAATGGAAAATCTTTTCAATAAATGATGCTAGAAAAAATGGTTATCTTTATGAAAAACAATTCAATTTGTACTTTGCACTATAAACATTAATTCAATATGGATGACAACTCTAAATACAAAAGCTAAAACCGCAAAGCTTTAGAAGAAAAATGTAGGTGAATACCTTCACAACTTGGAGAAAAGGTACTTTAGGTCAAAGAACACAATAACCATAAAAGAAAACAACTGATAAATTAGACTTCATCAAAATTAAAAATATCTGCTTATCTAAAGACAATTAAGAAAATGAAAAGGCAAGCCACATACTGGGAGAAAATATTCAGAAAGCATCTATCTTACAAAGGACTGGTATTCTAAGATACATTAAAAAAAAAATTCCCAGGAGCGCTTGGGTGGCTCAGTTGGTTAAGCGTCCAACTCTTGGTTTTGGCTCAGGTCATAATCTCAGGGTTGTGAGATCAAGCCCAGTGTTGGGCTCCATGCTCAGCATGGAGTCTGTTCAGATTCTCTCTCCCTCTCCCTCTGCCCTTCCTGGCTCACGTTCTCTCTCTCTCTCTCTCAAATAAATAAATCTTTAAAAAAAAAAATTCCTATAACTCAATAATAAAAAGACAACCTAATTAAAAATTACAAAAAATCTGAACAGACATTTCAGAAAGGAAGATCTACAAATGGTAAGACATAAAAGTGTCTGAACATATTAATCATCAAGGAAACACAAAGTAAAACCACACCAAATGCTGGTGATGATGCCGAATAACTAGAACTCACACATATTGTCAGTTAGAAGGTAAAATGGTTTAGCCACTTTGGGAAATGGTCTGCAGTTTTTTATAAAACTAAATAAACACCTTCCCTATGACCCAGCAATTCTACTCATACATATTTATCCAAGAGAAATAAAAATATAGGCCTACAAAAAGACTTGTATAAGTATGTTTATAGCAGCTCTGTTCATAATAGCCAAAAACTTGGAACAGCTCAAATGTTCATCAATAGAAGAGCTTATCTGTGGTGTATTTATACAATGGAATAAAACTAATCAATAAAAAACAATGAGTCATTGATACACATAACAACATGGATGCATTTTAAAAATACCATGCTGAAAAAAAACCTTATACCAAACAGCACAGAGTGTATGATTCCAATTATATGAAATTTAAGAATTGGCAAAAGTAATCTATGGTGGAGGAAAAATCAGAACAATGGTTACTTGTGGGCAGGGATAGGCAGGGATTGACTGCAAAGTGGTGATGATATATCTATAACTTGATGGGTTTGAGTTTCATAGGTATATACATCTGTTAAAATTCATCAAATAGTTTAAGATTTGTATACTTTATAGTAAATAAATTTTACCTCACAATAGAGCAAAAAACAAATACTGAATTTTAGTTAAAGATATATACATCCTGAAGTGTACTGATATCTGCAACTTACTTAGAAATGCATCAAAAAAATAAGATGGACTGATGGCTGGATAAGTAGATAGCTGCATATATACGTGATAAAGGAAATTTAGTAAAATGTTAACTATGCAATCTAGGTGGTGAGTATATGAATACTCACTGTATAATTCTCTTCTTACCTTTTCTTTATGTTTGAATATTTTCATTGTAAGTTGAGAGAGGGGATGAGAAACACTCAGGAACTTATATAGAAGCAGTTTTTTCTATACTCTGACAGTTTCACTTTTTTTTTTTTTAAGGTTTTTATTTATTTGAGAGAGAGAGCCCTTGCACAGGCAGAGGGTGGGACAGAGGGAGAGGGAAAGAATCTCAAGCAGATCACACGCTGAGTGCAGAGCCTCATACAGGGGTGACCTCAGGACCCCGAGATCATGACCTGAGCCGAAACCAAGAGTCAGACCCTTAACCAACTGAGCCACTTAGGTGCCCCTCTACTCTGCCAGTTTTAAGCAAAACTGAGAAAGGACCAAAAAATGGAACAGCTTTCTCTGATAAAGGTACACTGGTTTGTTAGAATCTGAGATTTAAAGAAAATTCCTTCCCCATTCTCTAAGTTCAAAAAAAGTCAATACAATGACTTTTCTATAGGGTATGGGTGGCAGGCTATCAGGCCATGGACAGATTCAACAAATTAGTGTTATTGTGGTAAACATCACATGACAAATTTCTAATCTTTATTTCATGCTCAGTCTAAAATTAAAAAAGTCACTTCTTGGGGCTCCTGGGTGGCTCAGTCAGTTAAGCATCTGCCTTCGGCTCAGGTCATGATCCCAGAGTCCTGGGATCGAGCACCGAGTCAGGCTCCCTGCTCCAGGGGGAGTCTGCTTCTCCCTCTGCCTGCTGCTCCCCCTGCTTGTACACACGCACTCTCTCTCTGTCTAATAAATAAAATCTTAAAAAAAAAAAAAAAAAACCCTTAAAAAAAAAAAAAGAAAGTCACTTCTTTACTCACCAGGTCATTAGCTTGATCTATTGTAAAAACACTGTTGTTTACTCTATTACCAAGTTCAATATGTGCATCAGCTAATGATGAAATAAGCTGTTTACACTCATTCTGCATTCGCGTGAATGGAACGGCAATTTCATCATAATACAAATGTTCTGAAAGGATATCAAGTAAACGTGGCTGCACAGCTAGGGTAACAGCTTTACATTCCTAAAATATAACAGACAAAAAATACTCAGGGCAAATATATAAACATAATTCTAGAGATACATACATCTTCACTTGCAAACTATAAAGTTCTAAATTCCTATTCATTTTGAATCTATGTTCTGTTACCTCCCAGAACAACATCGTTAGTTGCACAGAGAAAAGGTATCGCACCCAAACTACTCTAAAATTTTAATATAAATGACTTCAGAACATGCACATGGAACTATTACAATTCGATTAAATTTTGCACCTAATTACTCTTACTTCACTCAGAATTTATACTAAGTTTACATACATATAGCACAGACTTAAAAATATGTAACTGTAAAAAGAAATCAGTCAGAAAAGAACACTTAGCATGCACTAAAAATGTTATTTGAAAACTCATTATTTTATTAGACTTCTTAACAGTTGAACCCATAGCTTCACATGCCATACTGTAGAAATGGATATATAATTTAAAAGCTACTTACCTGCCCCCAAATTTAACTAACCCTTCCCACTCTCTCTGGTTGTTGCCTGCCCCAACCAGAGGGGGAATGGCCTCAGTGGTGAGCCATGAGGGGTTCTGTGGGATCTGGGTGATCAGCCTGGGCTTCACAGAGTAAGTCCAGAGAAGCTCTGTGAGGGTCCAGAAACCGAACTGTCAACACTTGCTGCTGAGTCTGAGAGGCACAAAAACACAGCATCACTGCCTCTCCAGCACACCGAGTCCTGCCTAAAAACAGATGAGCCTTGCTTCTTTCCAGAGGCAAAGCTGGGGTCTCAGTTGCAACAGAGCATCGCTCAATTACTTTTAGACATAGCTTATAGCTTTGACAAACTGCTAAGAGGCAGTAACAAGAAACTCTCACAGCAAGTGCAGACAGTTAAATTTCCAGAATTCCAGTTAATGGAATAAACAAAGCCAGCAGGAAGTTTCTCTGATTTACAGCAGTCAGTCTTACACAATATCACACATCTTATTGGAAGTTAAAGGTTAAAGGGGCTGCAAGGAATGGCTTATTTGAAAACATGAAGATTTTCATTTAAATGTGGAGGTTTTATTCTTCCTGTGACCCAAAATTCTGCCCTTGCTACTACTCATACAAATGGATCTCTATTACTCAAAGCCTCTTATCTTTTGTAGTTTTCAGGAACATCTCAGATATAAAGGAACGAATGACCAACAGTGTCTGGACTGCTTCCATACATACACGTGTTTTTAGGAGGGGCATTTCTTAACAGACTGTAGTATCAAGAGCAAACATTAAGCACGGTCATAGCTCGTAGTCTCAGGTACCAGACTAGGGGTCATAAGAAAAAAGTCTAAGGTTAAAAGCAAATGGAAGAGAAATAATGTTTCACATTATATAATTTTGAATACTTTTCTGTAACTGTTGGGTTTTTAAACAGGGAAATTTTTTTTCTGTTTGTAAAATATAATGAAAATAATCCTAACAGCTAACGGAAATTGGTTTACTTATTTTGTCTTCATTACTTTCTGGGCAAAATCTTACCTTTTGCAAAGCAGCCCATTCACAGATTACCAAAGCAACGCTAATTCTCTGTAAGGCAGATTTGGAGTTCAAATGGAAGAGTAGTAACTGGCCAAGGGATTCAGCTGGTTTAATTTCCTGGGTTACCACATTTACACCTGGATCACAAATACAGCAACAAAGCGCTCCTAACAATCTACAAATGAGAAAAAAGAAGTTACTACAGAAATTAAAGTTTCCCTTCTTGAAGCTACAACTTTTCCCAACAGACATAACTCCTATTTTAACTTCATAAGAAGACAGACATCTTATTTAAAACTTCAAGAAAGTGAAAAATATTTTTCTTACACCTTTTCTTACTCTGTAACTAGTATGCTGGAGGAAGTACTGACAAACACATTAGAAGAATATTTTGGTTAAAAAGCTTCTGAATTTTTGCATACTCACTTGGCTGCCATGATTCTGGCCCGCATAACCACAAAATCCCTAGTGGAGGGGTCTTCCATGATGGTGTCTGCACCTGCAATGTATTCCTGAAGGACTTCTTTCGTTTGGCTTTGGCCTTGGCGTACCTTACCACCTGTTTTTTCCTAGAGGGAAAGAGGGGAAAAAAACAAGTAAAAATTAATCATTAAAATTTAATAGGCAATTCTCCTTTATACACAAAAATACTCTGATTTGTTCTCCCAGTAAAATACATTCTTCTCACAAAATTTAAATGGATAAAAATTATTATGCATTTGTAAAGGTCCTCATAAAGTAATAATTTCTCCATACAGTAAATTAATTAAATCACAATTAAAGCAATACAAATTTCTTGCATGGTTACTGTATTAATAATTAGAGCTGAACATACAAATACATTTTGTCCCTCTACACTTACCTTGGCTCTAGCTTTTACTTCTAGCAACATATTTAAATCAATAGGTAAATGAGAAGGCTGCATCATTAAGCAAAGCCAAGCACCCATCCATGGACAAGCAGCTGCTACCACATATTGAACTGAAGCTTTGCTCAACAGTTCCATCCAAACCTACACAGTGAAAGAGAAACATGAAAAGTGAAATTTTCGCAGTGAGAGCTAATAAAACCTAATACTCATTTTTAGAGATACTGAATTGGGAAAAAAAAAAAAAAGTAGGAAATAGCACAGATGAATTTTAAAAGTCAATATAAAGGCTTATTTTTAAATATTGCTTGATAGGTTTGTGTACTAAAAAATAGAAAAAGTTTTAAAGAGAGGAACAGAAAGAATTTCCTTCAATATTCTGTGAAAATCACTTAAAATGTGAGATATTCATAACAATAAAAGTTGTCAAAATTTCAGTTATTGAAATCTTTTGCATATATCATAAGCTTGATACTAATGCAGCCCTATATTCAACACACACACTTCAGGGGCACCCGGGTGGCTCAGCTGGCTAAGCGTCTGCCTTCGGCTCAGGTCATGATCTCGGGGTCCTGGGATTGAGCCCCACATCGGGCTCCCTGCTCAGCGGGGAATCTGCTTCTCTCTCTCCTTCTGCCCCTCCCACCCCACTCGTGCTCTAATTAATAAATAAAACCTTAAAAAAAAAAAAACCACATGCACACACACTTCAAGATATAATAGCTCCTGACAGATATCTTCTGCTAAAGTTAGAGGTAGTAATATCCTAGCATAAATTAAGAACAGTTTAAGTCTTGATTCATAATCTTACTCAATAAGGTACCATTCTTGATGCCTAACATTAAACGTAACTAAAAACAAATAGAAATAATACCACTTCAGCTGCCTCAGAGGCAATAATTCAAGACTGAATTACAACAGTACCATTTCCCTTCATAAACATTATTAAATATATCAAATGGCTCTTCTTTAAAGATTCTAACACATATGACCAATCTTGCTAAAGGAAGAAAGTATAAATCTAAACCGCAACAATCAGACTTTATATATTACCAATGAATCCCAAAAGATACTTTGCAGAATCAATAACCATAGGAATAAACAGCAAAATAAGTGATAGAGAAAAACAGTCTTTTATTCATTTTATTTTCTGTATTGAGGCTATCAGAAAGGCTTTAAACACTTGCCTAGTAGACTTAACTATTATACTCCATAAGAAGCCTATTTCTTTTTCTCATAGATCTCTACACTTTTCAAATGTCTTGATTTCCAATTTCTTAAAATCTTTGACCAACAATTATGTACAGCAATTATGAAAAATTTTAAAAATCTACGATGTTACCAAGGAAAAGAGTACAGATATATTCAATGTGTACCTTGTGAATGAGATCCAGAATTTCCTGGCTGCTTTCTAAAACACAAAACTGAAAAATGTGTCGCAGCATATCAGGCAGGATAGGTATAAGCCAAGATGAAGAGTTCTGAAAACAAAAACAGCATCAAATCTATAACACAAAATTCTTACGTGTTAGCTTTTTTGAAGAGCTACAAGTCAAATAATACAAGTGTTACCATGAAAAGATGGTATGGCTTTATCAAAAAGGTTCGACTGGGTGATAAATTTTAACAAGATTTTGGAGCAACAGTATCATATTTGTTATTCCAATGGTTTAGAGAAATTAAATATCATAAGAACTAGTATTATTAAAATGCAGATTCTCTAGTAGTATTGCATAAAGTCTGCTTAGTAGAAAATACAAGATAAAGCTGGGAAAACAGCTGAAGGCCAAATTCACTTCACCTGAACAACTGTGCAAGCATCTCCTTTTCCACGTGGTTGCAAAAAGTAATAGGGCTTTAGTTCACCATTAGTATTATCTTTTAAAAAAATCATAAGGTATAATCTGGCCCATCCAGGGCCAATCTGTCTCTTGCAGATCTGAAAGTTGGATCACTTATTTTCACTAATTTTGCACCTGTCTTCCAGGAGTCAATGATTTAGGCAGGAAATCTAATGCTGTTGCTTTGTATTTATAGGTTTATTTAATTAGATTGGTGGGGAAAACACGGTACAGTGAAGACTGCATTATTATTTTTCAGTCCTTTAGAGATTATCCTCCTTCGAATTCCTCTCTCCAGAACTTTTTAAAAAAGTAGTTAACAGACTTTTAGTATGCTACTAACTAGGACTCTACTTATCAAAAATAGCCCCCCTAATCTTAGGGAATATCTACAAAGTATTGATGACCATTTAGCATTAGTCTAGCACAGTGTAACTAAAATAAAGAAAAACTCCTACCACAGTCTGTTTACTTCACCAAGTTTAAGTTAACAATAATCAGGAACACTATTACTCAAGTTATAAGTGAATTCAAGCATTACAAGGGCTTTTGAAAAAAAATTTTGGTCTGTGTTAAATAACAGAGTAATTATTGGCACTTCATGTTAGTACTAAACATAGTCCCCAATATTTTTGTAGTGAGTATCAGACGGCGGGGGGGGGGGGGGGATTTGTGGGAATTACTGAGGAAAATGACTAATGGTTATGGAGTGTGACACTGACGGGGTACTTTCTCCCCAGTTGCTTTATTAAGATTGATGTTCCTTGCTGTGTTCTGCCTTTCTGGAATGCAGAGTAAAGAGAATTGATAACAAATGGAAATAGGACTACCAGACCGTTCACTGTACCAGACAATCAAGGTGAAACTTCTAGCCATCTATACTCCCTCACACTCTACCCTCCAGCCAATTTCCTTTCACTTCCTCTTTAGTGCCATTATGCTCTCTCTTGCTTCCAGAGCTTCACATGCTGTTCCTAACCTGCTTAAAGTCTACTCATCCTTCAGCTTAATCTTCACTTTTAGCAGGCAGGGTACCTTCCCTGACCTTCCTAATTTCCCTAGCTAGGATCCAACAGCATCGTCTACTTCCCCTACCAAATACTTACCTCATTATGTTATTAGAGCTTGTCTAGTTGTCTGTGTTTCTCCTTTCTTGTTTAGTTTCCTGTTTTAAGCTCTACAGAAGGGCAGAGACCTTGTCTCTTACTGATCAGTATCTAAAGAATTGCAAGCACAGAGTAGGCACTAAAATATTTGTTGAATAAATTCATATTTCTTATAGGAAATGGTCCCATGTCACAGAGAGTAGTTAGTAATATGTGAAATTTCTCACAGTTGTAGTTGGTAATAAATCCCTAATTTGCAAAATTGACAGGGTAAGCTCTTATCAGTACCCTTTTGCTACACCCCTTCTTTTATCTTCCACAAAATGGTTAGATGTGGAAAAAAGCAGCAGTCTGAGCATCACTCCCATGAACACCTAATTCCTGCCTGTAGGCAAATTCATCATCGCTTCTTATCTCCATATCGAATGATTTTGGGTTGCAGGGGAGGAGATTTGGAAAGAAGCTACAACAAAGTGATGAATCACACCCAGTTCTTTCATTAATTTGGTCTGAAATCCCATTTTGGCCCAGTGCCAAAAGACACACACACACACACACACACACACACACACGAACCAAACTCTATTTTCATAATTTATAATGCCCTGTTCTAGTCATTTGTCCAATCAATACTAACTGAAAGTCAGCTAAATATTTAACCTTTGCTCTTGCCTTTTAATACCTTTGTAAAATCTGGCCAATACCTAATGATGCTAATGTTCTCTAATGCCAATCTTAGTTAAATGTAATTTTTTTGGTCTTTCTTTCCCTCTCTACATATGAATATGAAAATTTTTACATCCTAGATCCTTAGATTCCAACTCAATCTCATATTTATCTTTATGCTAAATATAAGTTTCATGCTAAAGCTTGCCTTTCAAACAACTCAATGCTGCATGTAACTGAAATTTTGGAATGACCCATAAAGGGGCTGTGATGCAAGTGGAATGGAAAAGTTGACCCAGTCAGCAGAACAAAAGAGTATTGTCCAACATATTCTTCTAGATTGAGGAGTCAAGTTCTACCTGTAACACTTACTGGTAACCATGCTAGTTACTCTAGATAGTCCAGTAATGTAGTTCACTGATAGACATACAGACTCATAGATATATTCTTATATGTATAAACACAGTCACAGGCTAAAGAGACAATACAGAAAGGAAAATCAAATGGTAAATTCCTTCACTTTGATTGCCAAACTGCCAGTTTAACAAAAAAAGTTACGCCTTGATTTTATGTCCTTACCAAATGAAACTAGTTTGGTTTTGCTTAAAAGTTCTCATTTCATGCTCCCTAAGAAGCCAGGCTTGCCAATACTTTCACATGTTAACATCACAGATGCTATGGTATATCACAGAGAGTCTAATGGTAATAAGATTTCATAAATAACTGTATTAACTGTCATTTTATTTAAGGATATTTTAGAAATGTACATGCCTGCATACATACTCATGATGGGATAAATTTTAAGATTAAGGACATTTTTGTTATAAAATCTTCTGGTTTCATAAAGCAAAACAAAACAAAAAAATTACTGAAGATAATCAGAATACTTTCAAGGAAATAAAGGCATCAGACTTTAAGGGTTATTGATGCACTGAGCTACAGCCAGATTTAGCCCCAACATTGTAGTTATTGAGAGGAAAGGGTTGAGAAGTTAGAAAATGAAACCAGAATAGAACTACTAGTAATTTAAAGATGAGTTCATTTTTTTCACTTTGTACTTAAGATGACTTCATACACAAAAATGAGAAAGTAATTCAATAGACGCTTAATCCATTTCGTCTCCATGTAAAATTTAAAACGGAAAGTCAACCAGAATTGGACCTGAATCTGAGCCAAATCACTTACTATGAGTTGTGTAGGTGCACGAACTTGGGGAAGTTTAATTTTTGGTCATCAGTTCCCTCTTCTGCAACACAGGAATGGTGGTAGCCACCCATGTTACATGTTTACCAGGGTTCACAGCATAAAGTAAGCCCTCAATAATAACTTGGATTATTACTATAATTAAATATCATTCTTACACCTCAGTATATAAATGAGAGTTCCAAACTGTTAGGAAAGAATTCCCATAAATGGAAGTGTTAATTATTGTTCTTACTATCTGTACTATTATTTGTATAGCATTAACATTTTAAAGAATTTCATGTACATTATCTTACTTAGCCCATATAATTCTGAGAAAGACTGGGTGGAGATTATCGCCAGAAGGGTTAAGTAAACTTGACCAAGGTCATAAATTTAACATATTAGGTTAGAGCCCAGATTCTTTATTAGTTAAGCGATCTTTTCATTACACCACTAAAGAAACAACAGTGACAGAAAGCAGATCAGAAAAAGTAAGACAAGTTAAAGTGAGAACAGATTTTTATCACCTAGGCCTATCATCTCTCATCCAAATTCTCTGGGGCCAAATGTGTTTTGAAATTCAGAATTTTTCTAATTTTAGAATAATGAGGTTGTACATGCTGCATGCTACATAATATCCCCAACAGGGTCTGAGGTAGCACCCAAATAAAGCATGTTAATATTCTGAAGCAAAATTTGTGAATGGGCACATTTAGTAGGATAAAGACTTATGAACAGTCTCTCTTCAGAATGAGCAAGTTTTTCCAATAATGAGTAGCTTTATAAGTTTATCCACCTTACAAAAAACTCTTTGGATTTCAAAACTGCAAATAAGAGATTGTAAACTTATATTACAAGACAGTTTTCAGGTAGCAATGAAGCAATCAATAGTAACCATCAGGGAGCGGTGCCTAGATGGCTCAGTCAGTCAAGACATGCTGTCAGCTCAGGTCATGATCTTAAGGTCCTGGGATTGAGCCCCACGTCGGGCTCCCTGCTCAGCGGGGAGTCTGCTTCTCACTCTGCCCCTGCTCCCATTCATGTGCATGCTCTAATAGATGTATAAATATCTTTTAAAATTTTTTTAAAAACATGAGTAACCATCAGGAAATGCTGTAGTGAAGAATACAATAACAGAACCATCAGACATGGTTTATTCTGATACTGTCTCAGAAAGCAAATAATGTTGCTGAGATCATAAGAGTAATAATAACCATTAAGTGTTCGCTTATTAATGACTTTAGATAAAGAAAAAATCACAGTGAGTTGTAGAAGTTGGAATTGTTTTGTGGCACCTGTTCCCTGAAGTAAAGGAAAGACAGAGGAAGAAAGGGAGATAATATTTTGGAAGGACAGTGGTTATATGTAGGGGAGGGAATTGTAGGGGGCAGGTGATGAGCCACGTGCCATATACTCTCAACAAAGGAATCAAAAGGCATCCAAATAGGTAAAGAAGAAGTAAAGCTTTTACTATTTGCAGATAACATGGTATTATATGGAGATAACTCTAAGGACTCCACCAAAAGCCTACTAGAACTGACAAATGAATTCAGTAAGGTCAAAGGATACAAAATCAATATACAGAAATCTGCAGCATTTCTATACAGCAATAGTGAAGCAACAGAAAGAGAAATTAAGAAAACAATCCCATTTACAATTGCACCAAAAATAATAAAATACCTAAGAATACAATTAATCAAGGAAGTGAAAGACCTGTACCCTGAAAAATGAAAACATTGATGAAAGAAACTGAAGATAACACAAACAAACAGAAAGACATCCACACTCACGGACTGGAAGTACAAATATTGTTAAAATGTCCATACCATCCAAAGCAGTGTACAGATTTAATGCAACCCCTATCAAAAATACCGAAGCATTTTTCACAGACCTATGACAAAGATTCCTAAAATTTGTATAGAACCACAAAAGACCCTGAACAGCCAAAGTTATTTTGAAAAAGAAGAACAAAACTGGAGGTATCACATTTCCAGATTTCAAGTTATACTACAAAGCTATAGTAATCAAAATAGTATGGTAGTGGCACACAAAACACAGATCAATGAAATAAAATAGAGAGCCAGAAATAAACCCATGACTATATGGTCAATAAATTTTAATAAAGGAGGTAACAATATGCACTGGGAAAAAGAGTCTCTTCAACAAATAATGTTGGGAAAACTAGACCACTACATGCAAAAGAAAGAAACTGGACCACCTTCTAACACCATACACAAAAATTAAAACTCAAAATGGATTAAGGACTTAAATGTGAACCTGAAACCATAAAAATCCTAGAAGAGAGCACAGGCAGTAATTTCCCTGACACTGGCTGTAGGAACATTTTTTAGATAAGTCTCCTCAGGCAAGGAAACAAAAGCAAAAATAAACTATTGGGACTACAAAATAAAGAGCTTCTGCAGAGCAAAGGAAACAATCAAGAAAACTAAAAGGCAATCTACTGAATGGGAGGAGATATTTGCAAATGACATATTCAATAAAGGGTTAGTATCCAAAATATCTAAAGAACTTAGAAACTCAATGCCAAAAAACCCCAAATAACCCAACTAAACAATGCACAGAAGACATGAACAGACATTTCTCCAAAGAAGACATACAGATGGGCCAACACACACATGAAAAGATGCTCAACATTACTCATCACCAGGGAAATGCAAATCAAAACTACAATGAAATATCACCTCATACCTGTCAGAATGGCTAAAATCAACAACACAAGAAACAACAGCTGTTGGTGAGGATATGGAGAAAAAGGAATCCCTGTGCACCATCGGTGGGAATGCAAACTGGTGCAGCCACTGTGGAAAACAGTATATAGAGTTTTCTCAAAAAGTTAAATATAGAACTACCAAATGACCCAGTAATTGCTGTACTGGGTATTTACCCAAAGAATATGAAAACATTAATTCAAAAAGACACATGCATCTCTAAGTTTATTCAGCAATATTTACAGCAGTCAAAATATGGAAGCAGCCCAGTGTCCATCAATAAATGGATAAAGGAAATGTGAAAACGTGGAAACGTGGGGTGCATACATACGTGCACACACACACACACACACACACACATTACTCAGCCATAAAAAAGAATGAAATCTTGCCATTTGCAACAACGTGGATGGATCTAGAGATAGAATGCTAAGTGAAATAAGTCAGAGAAAGACAAATACTATATGATTTCACTCTTGTGGAATTTAAGAAAGAAAACAAATGAACAACAACAAAAACGACAGACTCGACCATAGAGAACAAACTGATGGTTACCAGATGGGAGATGGATAAAACAGGTGAAGCAGACTGAGTACACTTATCTTGATGAGCACCGAGTAATGTACAGAACTGTTGAGACACTATATTGTATACCTAAAAATGATATAATACTGTATGCTAACTATACTGGATTTTTTTAAAAAATTCATCAAATAGAACACTGTTAGAGTAAACAAAAAAATTCTCATCAAATAAATATAACATGGTTACAGTTGGGATACAGAGGTGGACTTGACAATTTTTCTTGACTCCAGGTTATATACCAGGAAATAGCAGGGGAAAGGATTGATAAGAGCCAAATAACAGAAGACCAAGAGACAGGCATTTAATTCTAATGTACCAGGCAATAACAAATTACTAACCAGTTTGCAAGTAACTGAGGCTATAGTCCCCCAAATTATCCTTAACTCAAATTCTCCCCTTTTACAAATATTACTGTGTAGATACTAAACATGCAAAACCTGATTCCAAACTATAAGGAGCAAACTACTAAGGAAAGCAGGATACTATTTTTTATAAACATAGAGAAGGAAGAACGTGGGTAAACTAGAAAACAGGTGAAGTTCTAAGGGGATTACAACTTACAGTTAATATTTTGGTTACAAAATCTTGAAGCAAATAAAACAGAATTATAACTGGATGGTGGATATATAAATCTTGTTTTATAATTCCTTGCTCTTTTGTGTATTTTTAAAAGTTCCCAAAATTAAAAAATGGGAATAGGTGGTGGTCTTGAGGAAAGCTGGTTTTTTTTTTAAAGATTTTATTTATTTATTTGAGAGAGAGAACAACTGGAGGGGAGAGGCAGAGCGAGAGGTAGAAGCAGGCTCTCCACTGAGCAGACAGCCCGATGCAGGACTCAATCCCAGGACCCTGAGATCATGACCTGAGCTTAAGGCAGACGCTTAACCAACTGAGCCACCCAGAAACCCCGAGAAAAGTTTCCTAAAAGGGTTTGGCTTCGGGACACCTGGGTGGCTCAGTCAGTTAAGCAAGGCTCAGGGCAGTGACAAAGCACAAAATATTCTATATGCATCCACATTAAGTTTCGCTGACAGTGTGACTTTCAGTAAAGAGACAATCTGAAGGTAGAAGCTAGACAGAAACTGGAAATTTCATTAGTGATACCACTGAAAATTTTTCAAGAAGAAAAAAAGAACTTAGAAGGCATAGATAACACAAAAGGATATTGAAAACACAATAAACATTAAAACTCAAAAAATAAAGGATCATGCACATACCAGAATAACGAAGAAAAATACAAAAGCGGGATAAGTTTAAATGTCTAAAGGGAGTAGACTGGAAAAGCTCTTTTATTCCAAAACATATTCCGTATGCTTGCCTAATTTAAAATTGACCTATTACTCAGAAAAATGGTATATGTTTGTAAAAGTACATACTGAAGATATTAGATATTAAATAGGGACAAGATTAGTTTTTTAACCCTATCACCCAAATCCTCCTGGTCTTTCAGGACTTAGTCTAGCCCTCAATGCCGCTTTCTGACACCTATCATATTCTGCTCTTCCATTATTTAACTCTTTGCAGGGGTTATTAAACTTATCATGGAAGAGTCTTGTCATGATTACACTGTAAACTTTTGCAAGGCAAGAATAAGAACAATGTTGGATTTTTAAAAAATTTCTCAGAACACCCTGCAGAGAATTTTACACAAATTTATTTAACAAATATTGGAGACTTATGCATAAGTAAGTGGTGGCTGACATGCTACAAATTTTGGTATATGACCAAGAGTTATCATCATCAATTCTTTATATATGTAAGGCCAAAGTTTTCATTTACAAGCTAGTAAAGGCAAATTCAAAAGACAAAAATAATAAGTCCTGGATAAGAAAAGCAACACCACCAAACACAGAGATGTTTTCAAAACCATGTAATTTTAATAGCCAGTATCAACACTCATTTAGGGGCTAAAAAATATGGAAGAGGATTTGGAACAATCGTGGGATCTTATCTAAACTGTGAAAAATTTTGAAATATAAGAGGAAACACCACACTATAAGACCAACAAGAATGAGAAGTCTCAGTTGACAGATGAGAGGAAAAAAGTAGGAAAGAGCAATTGAAAAAGAACAGTTTAATCACCAACAGCAGTGGCTCTTGTATATCACAACATTCTCACACTATACTGTAATAAACACCATATAAATACTAATAACCAACAAATAATATTGGTGGGCTGATTCATCGAAAAATATTACCTTATGTTCAATATAGTTTAAGATAATTATCAGGTGTGTCAATCATTTTAATGTTAACTATTTTGGGCTAGAAAATATGTTTATTTTAAAAATTCATTTATATATAATGCTTTTTCCCCAATACTATACATAACTAAAATAAGTAACTTTAGTAAATAAGTTACTAAATAATTAAAAACCACAAAAATAAGTTAAAAAGAGCCTGCAGGTGATTTAATTACCTTATAAAGATCAGAAAGGCTTAAAAGAACAATGCGGGACTCATATACAAAACACGCAAAGAGGGGCACCTGGCTGGTTCAGTCGGAAGAGCATGCAACTCCTGATCTTAGGGTCATGAGTTCAAACCCCATGTTGAGTACAGAGATTAAATAAATAAAACTTAAAAAAAAAAATACACAAAAAAATCTTAAAATTCAAGAGTAATAAAACAACTCAATTTTTAAAAAAAGAAAAGACCTGAATAGACACTTCACTGAAGAAGAGAGATGGATGGCAAATAAGCATGTGAAAAGGTGCTCAACGTCATATATCATTGGGGAACTACAAATTTAAACAATAAGATACCACTACACGCTTATTAGAAAGGCTAAAATCTATAACACTGACAAAATCCAAAGCTGGTGAAGATGTGGAGCACTAAGAACTCTCATTCACTGCTGATGGAAATGCAAAATGGTATGGCAATTCTGGAAGACACTTTCTTACAAAATTAGAAGACACTTTCTTACAAAATTAAACCTATTCCTTGTGCTCTTTGGTGTTTACCTAAGTGCACTGAAAACTTGTGCCCATACAAAAACCTGCACATGAATGTTTAAAACTTTATTCATGGACGCCTGGGTGACTTAATTGGTTAAGTGTCTGACTTCAGCTCATGTCACGATCTCCAGGTCCTGCGATCAAGCCCTGCCATCAGGCTCCCCACTCAGAGAGGAGTCTGCTTCTCACCCTCTCCCTCTGCCCCTTCCCCCGCTTGTGCATGCACACTTTCTCTCCCTCTCATATAAATAAAATCTTAAAAAAAAACTTTATTCATAATTGCCCAAAATAGGAAGTAACCAAGATATCCTTCAATAGGTGAGTAAATGAAATGTGGTACATCCATACAGTGAAATATCATTCAGTGATATAAAGAAATGAGCTATCAGACCACAGAAAGACATGAAGAAACCTTAATTTCACATGGCTAAATGAAACAAGCCAATCTCAAAAGGCTATACAGTATATGATTCTAACTATTTGACATTCTGGAAAAGGCAAAACTATGGAGATCAAAAAAGGAGAAGTGATTGTTAAGAATTTGGAAGGAGGAAAAGAGGGATCCATAGATGGAGCGTAGGAATTTTTTTAGGGCAATTAAACTATTTTGTATGATACTGTAATGGTGGATACATATCCCTGGGCATTTGTCAAAACCCATAAAATCTACAATACAAAGAGTGAATCCTAATATAAACTATGGACTTTAGTGATAATTGATCTATACTGGGGCACTGAGATGGCTCAGTTGGTTAAGTATCCTATCTTGATTTCAGCTCAGGTCATGATCTCAGGGTTGTGAGATCAAGCCCCACATCAGGCTCCACACCCCGTGTGGAGCCTGCTTAAGATTCTCTCCCTCTCTGCGCACCACCCCCCCAAAAAATTTTTTTAATGGATCGATACTATTTCATCAAGTATAACAAATGTACTACACTAATGCAAGATGTTAACTATGGGGAAAACTTGTGCATATGGTGTGTGTGTGTGTGTGTGTGTGTGTGTGTAGGGGCATATAAGAACTATGTACTTTTTGCTCAATTTTTTGGTAAACTTAAAACTGCTCTTTAAAGTCTATTAGAAAAATAATAAAGAACAACATGAAGTGAAGAAATCTGCCAACTTCAAGAGGGCTAACGAAAGTAAATTTAAGAATACTTCCATCAAAACATTTAGACAGGGGCGCCTGGGTGGCATAGCGGTTAAGCGTCTGCCTTCGGCTCAGGGAGTGATCCCAGCGTTATGGGATCGAGCCTCGCATCAGGCTCCTTCGCTATGAGCCTGCTTCTTCCTCTCCCACTCCCCCTGCTTGTGTTCCCTCTCTCGCTGGCTGTCTCTATCTCTGTCAAATAAATAAAATCTTAAAAAAAAAACCAAACATTTAGACAAAACCACAAAACAGAAATGAAGTGAAAATTCAGAACAACTCATGCCATTTTTGTCATGCCTGATCAACTGAGAAACATAAAACAAACCTAACAGTTTTTTCTCAGAAGATTCTGATTAGATAAAATTAAAAAAAAATAAGGCAAAACAAAAGTTAACACATACTGAGTCAAAGAAGTACAACACAATACCATGTTGCAGATTAAAGCAAGTCTACGTGGAATATCCCCCCCTTTCTTAATATTCCTAATTTATACAGAAATGCATGATTAGTGAACACAGTTCTATACTATAACCTATGGTCTAAAAATTAAATAACCAAC
This sequence comes from Ursus americanus, assembly GCF_024610735.1. Lineage (NCBI taxonomy): Eukaryota > Metazoa > Chordata > Mammalia > Carnivora > Ursidae > Ursus > Ursus americanus. Next base: position 34,237,216 of record NC_142132.1, read on the forward strand.
CAACCAACCACTGCTTTGTAAAGATGACTGGCTCAAACTGTTGTACCCACAAATAATAGCATGTCAGAATGGATTCTTTATGTTATCTCCCCAAATTCTAGTATTTTGTTTGACCTATACTTATTTTTAAAATAGAATGTGAAGCCTTTTATAGGCACGGCAAAGACCCCTCAAGTCAGCACAGACTCCATTCACACAGTGCTATCATCTGAATGATCTTTCTAGGCACTCCCATGTATGACTCCTGAAGTACACTATCCTTGGAAATACCATGGTCTTAAGATTAAGTAATTCTTGGGTGCCTGGGTGGCTCAGTGGTTAAGTGCCTGCCTTCAGCTCAGGTCATGATCCCAGGATCCTGGGATCGAGTCCCACATTGGGCTTTCTGCACAGCGGGGAGTCTGCTCTTCCCTCTCCCTCTGATCCCACCCCCTGCTTGTGCATGTGAGCCCTTTCTTTTTCTCAAGTAAAAAAATAAAATCTTTAAGGAAAAAAAAAAAGATTAAGTAATTCTTAAGAGGAGGCAAGTACCTAGCAATTTCATCATCAGTCTTTAGGAGTCATACTGTAGCTACAAATGTAGCCTCCTAACCTCGCATGAGCTCTGCCAACCATCCAGCTGTCAAGCACACAAAGCAAGCAAAAACTGAATAACAGGTCTCTGACAGACTATTCAATCCTCTACTCAACAAATATTTGTTGAAGGCTCTTACGTGTTAAGCACTATTCCAAGAACTGGGAATATGACCTAGAACAAAATATTAAAATATTTCTGCCCTCATGGTGATTATATTCTTATGTGTCTACATTGGTCACCATACAACTTCTATTACGCCCAGAATTCTCCTGATCTTTGAATATGTAGCATGGATAACCTGATGGTCAGATTTATTTTATAAAATTATTTTATATAATTTCAAGATCACTATACATAGTTATTAGTTCTTACCTGGTCCTGTGTTGATAATAACGTAAACAGAGTTTCCAATGCTGCTCTTCGAACTGATGATATAGTATGATGCAAAAAAGGCCAGACACGTGGAACTAAAACTGTGAGTGACTGCTGAATACTAATAAAGAAAAGAGATTAATCTTACTCATTCTCATTTGAAACTCTCTTGATATATTATCTAAATACATCCTTGTGGACCTAGTATCTTTCTTGATGAATAAATTCTAAAAACACAATACAGTTTTCATATGAACATTCATTTAACATCCTTTTTCAGAACTGTTATTATAGCACCAGAATAGCCAGAGCAAATGTAGTCAGAAAAAAACATTAAGTTCTATGGCACTAATGCCATGAATTACCTTTTTCAAATAAGAACTCTCTAATATAACTGCCCTTATTTTCAAACTGTTCTTACACAGCAAAATGGGACACGTATCTTAACTGATAATCAGGCTACACAAAATCAAGATAACTGTTGTTTCTTCTTTCCCATGGCTAACCCCAATGGGTAATCCTTAGATGCACATAATTTATATTCCCCTTTGGGGTCACCTCTGCTGCATATCAAATGAACAAGAGGTGGTATGGTACTAACTTTGAAATTTGTTATCCTGATGTAGCATTACTAAGTTAAGAAAACTCATTTATCTTTCTTCTCACAGATTAGAATTTAAGTGGAAAAACAAGCAAAGCCACATCTATGCTAACAACATGGACCACAAAATTCCTGTCACAACCATGAGTCATTTATAAAAATTACCTTGGATTAGGAAATGATTTATAAATAGCATTTGAAATATGTAATTCTGTAGAAAAAGGCATGAATAAAAAAGAATATGGAGGGTGTAACTATCTGTTCTTTTGTAGTTTCCCTCAGGGGGCCTATCTTTTAACACTATTTTCATTACTTGCAGGTTTATATGAACATCACTTCTTACATTTACTTACACATTTAGTAAATTTACTTATAAAATTCTAACTTACACACATGCACACAAAGACCTAAAACAGAGCTGATCTATGTAAAAGCATTGTAACAAGGTCTTGTTAATAGTGTAACTGTTCATGCTCCCAAATGACATGCTGCATTGCTTACATAGGCTGGAAAGTATCTGCCAAATATAATATATGAAGCAAATTTTCTAATAAGACAACTTTGAAAAAAATTAAAAACTGTATTATTTTACATTGAATTAACAGAATTTTCATTACTACCTTCATTTTCTTACATCATCTAACTTTCCTGACATTATCTACTCAATGACTTTTTTTTTAAAGTCCTAATTCCTTTATTTAGGGCAGCTGTTAACAAAGGCTCATGGTCCAAACCTACTCCACCTCGTTTTTTTAAATAAAATTTCACTGGAACACGGCCATGTCCATTCCTTTATGTACTGTCTATGGCTGCTTTCGCACTACAACGGCATAGTTGAGTGGTTTTAACGATGATATGGCCCACAAAACCAAAACTACCACCATCTGGGCTTTCACAGAAAAAGTTTGCCAACCTCTGATTTAGGGTAATTAAAAACTCTTGCATTTTGCAGCTTGAAAAGGGCTTTCACATAGATGAACTCATTTAGTCCCTACAGCTTTCACTACTAATTGAAAGTACCTGAAAATGAGGAAATCCCGTGCATGCACTACTACCTTTTCTCTTTGTTTGCTTTTACAGGCACTTATTTTGCTACTCCAACTTGTAGGCTGTCTCACTGGCCTAAATTTAACACTTTGAAACATTCTGTACATATTTTTAATGCATCTATGATTTTCATTGGAAATAGAATCACAGAGCCAGAAATCATTTATCATCATACTGAGTATTCACTAAACATCCTCAACTAGCCTAAGAATGAACAGTACTTAATTTTCTCATCTGTGGTATTTAAAGCTGCATTATGAATTTTTCTTCGGTATCTCCAAAGATACTATTAATAGAAACAGTATTATTCAGTGGCAGTCTAAAAGGTAGGGAAAACATTAATTAGCTGAACTTTATTTCACTTATCAGGGCAGGAAAACAAGTGACACTTAAAATTTTTGGTTTGCGTTTTGGCTTCACTCAATCTCTACCTTTGGACATTACATTATTATGTATTCCCTTCCTGCTGAGTAATTAGTGAAGTCAAGAGCAAGAGCTGGAAAGAACATTACAAGAAAAAGTTCACAGAGGAGCAAATTTTGGAAAATGTAATGCTGATATTCAATGATAATTCTATTAGCTAAATGTCTCTAAACAAAGCTGAAATTCTATATTCTGGGGCTAGAGATGAAGATAATATGCAATGATTCTATTTCTGAAGTTAACTATCATAGGATGAATAAGATGAAAAATTATACAACCAAAGTAGCCCAAGGGTAAAGAATACGACCTTTTTAAGTTCCTGCCCCAAATGTGCTGGTGGTCAGAGATTAAAGAAGAAAAGGCTGCTTGAAAACAGTAGTCTCTGGCATCCCCAACTTACAGTGCTGTTCTTAAAGATGCTAGACTACTGTATTTTTAGGTTTCATTATCTGGAAATGTATGTAAACACTTCTTACTTTACTCCACTAACTACAAATAATTACCTGCATTGTTGGACCTGAGGATAAGTTAGTAAGGATGAAAGAAGAGTCATAATGCTATTTGTTGAAGCTGTAAGATCATCTAGTTCCAGAAGAGCATCCCATAATGTATTTATAATGAAGGGTACCTATAAGATCAGTTATTAAGAAAACAGTTATTTATTTTACACAAAATATGCACAAGCCATACCAGATTGTAGCCACTACTGATTCAAAAATATATACAATCTCCACGTCCTTGGACAGTACCAGTTTTGAGCAAAATTGAAGAGACATTATTTGCCTTTAGTAATTCTCTACCCCTCTTTAAATGCCACTCAACTCTACTTTGGGACTTTCGTTTCTAACCAGGCTCATAATGGGAGGGAGAATTCAGGAATTAAGACAGCCAATACTCCACTTTATGCCAATACTCTATTTTATGTAAAAAAACAAACTCTGAAAACAATATAGTATACACACACAAGACATGACCAGCTGCGTAAACTAACATTAACATATTTAAAACAATACTAATCGTCATAAAAACACAAATTTAGTTTTTGAGATTTTAAGTAAATACTGCTTGCTGTACTTCCAAATATACATGTTCTGGTTTTGATAATACAAAACAAAGTCATATCTTAAAAGAGGCCATTCAAAAAATGAGATCAGATTAAATAAACCTAAAGTCAAAACCAAAATCAAAACAAAAAATCCCATACGTCTAAAAACCAGGAGTGAAATAAAGAAGAAATGGTTGCTTTCTTCCCCAAGAAGTTCCCTATGAATATTCTGTATATGAAAGGGAAGTAGATTAGTAGACAAAATTCACTCCTCCACAGATAATATATAATTGAAATTGCACACAACAGAGCCCTATCTGTCATAAGAAAAATGGAGGATGGGGTGCCTGGCTGGCTTAGTTGGGTAGAGCATGCAACTCTCAATCTCAGGGCTGTAAGTTTGAGCCCCACGTTGGGTGTAGAGATTACTTAAAAATAAAATCTTAAAAAAAATAAAATAAAAAAGGAGGATGAAGGAGAAAAAAGTACTTAATGTTTTTCCTAATACTTTAAACCCTGAATGTAAACAAGCTCTATAGAAGAAAATGCAAAAATATCAAATTTACCTTCTGTGTCTGAAGATACACAAGGCTTTCTACCACAGGTACTAATGATGCTGCAGCAACAGCTCTGACATCATCATCCAGGTCCTGAAGTCCTTCAATTATTCTAGTTAAAACTTTAGGCAATAAAGTATTAATTACGTCCTGTAAAACAGTACATCAAAATAGATTAATTTTCTGTAATTTAATTATTGTGCTTAAACATTTTTTATTAAATTTACCATATGAAAGCATAAATCCTAATCATTTTTTAAAGTTAATTTAAGTAATCTCTACACCCAGTGTGGGGCTCGAACTCACAATCCTGAGATCACAAGTCACACACTCTTCTGAGCCAGCCAGATGCCCCATAAATCCCAATCTTTATTAAAAAGGAATCACATAGGGGAGACTGGTTGGCTCAGTCAGTTAAGCATCTGCCTTTGGCTCAGGTCATGATCTCAGGGTCCCGGGATTGAGCCCTGCATCAGGATCCCTGCTCAGCAGGGAGTCTGCTTCTCCTTCTGTCTTTCCCCACCACTCGTGCTTGCTTGCTTTTCTTCAAAAAAGAAAAAAAAAAAAAAGGAATCATATAAACAAAAAAGAAAAATAACAATAACAGAAGCCTATATGTAACTAATCCCATTTGAAAAAGACTACAACAGTATCAAGTACCTTATTATTCAGTGGGGCTTAAAACATCAAAACATGTTTTCAAGGTAAGACTGTGCACTCCCTATGTGAACACACACACACACACACACACACACATCCACTGGTGCTGGAACCTCAACTTCTATTTCTTATTCTACACCAATGACAACCAAAAGGGGTATGCGAGAAAAAGGCAGGAAAAGCCATCCCTTCCTGCTTCTCCTAACTCCAATCTAATCTTCTTTCAATTTCCCCAAAAGAGCTAGCCCACAGGGCTATTCCTAGGATCACACACTAGCAATCTCCCTGGGAATTGGTCTTGCTATGAAACAGAAACAGGTTTTCAAACCTAACAAACCATCTTTTGATTTGTACTTAAACTCTTATTAGCTCTATCTAGCTCTATGACATTACCTCAAGAAGGCAAATCTTGAAATACTGGCTTATCTGTAATACTAAGAATCTAGAGCCATTTCATATGATTAATGAAAATAAACTAAGAGAGGAAAAAAACTATCCCATACATGCTTCAAAAACTGAAGTGTTTACCTGACGAACTGCCAAAGCATACTTTATTCCCAGCAGACCACCATGCCTAACTTCCCATTGTTCTTGTGTAAGTAACTTAAGCAGCACATCCACAGTCTTATGAACTCCTGTTTCATTCATGTGTTTTAACACCACACCTAATGTCTGAGCACAAGTTTCACGAACTGGTGCCACAACCTACGAATGAGAAAGGAAGAAAACTCATATTTACAGAAAATCTATTCTGTTGAATTTGAAATTTGATTGGGCAAAGCCTCCTTTAGGTGATACTTACTTCATCAGAAACAAAGTCTCCAAATCTGTCTAATGCAAAAACACAAAGGAGTCTAATAACTAAGTCTTCCAACCACTCTTGATGCTGCTGAATCATCTGTTAAAACAATCATTTTTTAATTAACAAATCAAGATCATACTTCATATTAGGGATTGAGGAAACATTAGGTCCAAAATCAAAACTAAAATATTGGGACAGACTATTTTAGCTATAGGAACAATAAACAAAATATAGCATACTCCCAATTACTACCTTTACTATTAACCACATCATGTCTGTTGATTAATTAGGTTCAAATATACTATACCAAAATCTTTAAAATTCAAGAATTCTATTATGTTACTTGCACTCCAAGAGAAATTAAGAAACTACTCAAAGTTGCTCTGATTTCAATCATATCTGTCACGTATCTATTATCTATCCTATTGCCAGTGTCTCATGCTACACCAATCATATTGCTTAATGACCTCCAAACTATCTTCTTATTCCTCTATTTTCTAATCCATTATATCCTGCTCAAATACTCTTGCTTCTACATATTCCTCCACTCAGTGTTTCTGAATATATCTTTCCCATGAACTCAATCTTTCTCTGTTTATAAACAGACTTCTTTCTAAACTTTCTACTTTTTCCCTCATATTCACCTTTCCATATTTCTTATTATTTATCTATTATACCTATGTCATGGCCCAAACTCTAACTTCCCTGTCTTGGGGAAAAAAAGCCAATTACTGAAATTTGGTAGTAACTGGTCCTTCATTACATTTACCTCTTCTAAAGTGCTATCTCCCATTTTACCACCACTTTTTCCATGAGCTTTAAGGATTTCCCTAAGTCCAGTGCCTGCACCATGTCGAACCTAAAAACAACAAGAAGCAAATGTCAGAGGCTAAATGCTTAAGAAAATGAGTTTAACTTTTCTTCAATATGAAAAAGGGATATTAAATTTTTAAGAAATCAGAAGAAACTAAAGTGACACTTCAAAAGAATATATTTTTCTTCTGCTATCCAAGAAAAATTACATATATTAATTTCACAATTTGGTTATGTCAAATTTTTCTAAAATGAAGCTAAGAAAACAATTACTCTAAAATCCTTCTGAGATATTAATCTATTTGGCTATCACTTCCCTACCCTTTATCTGCATTCAGCATTATCCTCAGCCAGAGAAGAAAGAATGCTGTTTTAAGTCCAACATCAATATTTTAGAAACATACACATTAAAACTAAGTTCCAAAGCTACCAGGGTAAATGTGAAAGGAAAATTATTCAACTCTCATGACTAATGCTTCACTGTCACCCCATGGCCTTCTGAAGCGTCATATGGAAGGGAGGAAATGGGCCACTGACACTGCACCCACTTATTCAAGACCCAATTTAAGACTTGAATAACTTTAAACAGAAGTATATCAAGGAGCAGAAACACTACAAGGTATTCCAAAGCAGTGCTTTTTAAATTACCCAGAAACCAACCAAGGTAGGAAAGAATGCTTTGAGACCACCAACCCTCAACTTCAACCAGAGGAACTTCACTTTCATCTCTTTTACATATTGGGATCTGATCAAGATTTTCTTTGAAGAAATATTTCTGAGACTAAAAAGCTGGTTTGGAAACTACTGCTCCTAACCAAAACTGTCCACTTAAAAAGGAAGTTTTTACTATTTGGGAGAGATATACAAGTCCTTATACTATAGCAAAAAAATGAAAAGAAAGGAACAGCTCACTAAAGAAATATTACCAAAATGCATATGAAAGGTAAAAATCAGTCTCAAGTTTTCTACTTAGAAGGTGATTGATATGAAGTGCCAGGTCAGTGTTTCTGAGAGGTACACAGGGAAGAATAGGGACCCTAACAAAACAGACTGTGCTTGACATGACTCCCTTCATTAGTAAAAGGAAAAAAAAAAAAAAAAAAAAGAGGTAAAGCTGAGAAAAGTGGAATGAAGAAATCTTACCTCCCAGGAGGGATTAAAAAGGTCATTGCAAAGTTCTTCGCAAAAGCTTTCTAAAGGCCATTCGTTTGTCTGAATAAGAAAAACAGAATTACTACTAATTCAAAAGGTCTGTTTTATGCTAACAATTTAAGTAATTTAATAAAGTGCAGATCAAGTAATAATAGGCTTTAAAATTTTAAATAATTAAAATTTTTACTAATGAAGTAAAGATACTTAAAATTTCTCAATGGATTATTAAATATTATCTACTGACACATTAGTATGAAAAAATTATAAACAATTTCAAAAGACACCTTAGGGCATTTCAATAATACCTCTTCAATTAAGGAAGAACTGTCTGGAATATTATCAATTAAGACTTTGGAATCATTTGCAGACTGATTAATAACAACATTTGTTATTTTTCGTCTCTTTTCTTCTGGTTCCCCATCAGTGCTATCATTGCTGAAAAATAAAAGGCACCATTTAAAAAAGTGAATAAGGAATAATGTGAACCACAATAAATGTAAGAGAATCCATCATTTGAACAAACGTTTTGCCATATGCTACTTATACGGTTTGCTTAAAATTTCATGTATCAAGTAAGATTAACCACTTAAAACATTTTGAGTAAAATATATTCTCCTACCCTCACTGATGAATGTAAAATAGGTCCATGGATTCTTGCTTTCAAACTGAATCTCAAATCTAACAAGTCTTTTTTACTTACTCTCAACAACCTGCTCTTCTCCTTTTTATTTTAAACTGTCTTGGTCTAACAACCTAAATCTGGCCCAGCATAACTTTACTAGGCTTTTGGACCCTGGAGGAAACTAATATATTGAGTAACATACTATAATCCTACTAGCTCTTGAAAAACATAGAGATAATTGACCAATGAAAAATGTGTCCAGAAAATCTGAGGAATGTTATTTTAGGACTAAAACAAAAATATTAAGGCTAGCCTAATAGTAAAACATTACAAAAGAGAAGGCAAATAAAACTATTCAGTATTAAAAGAAAGGACAATTATCACAGTTAAGGTATATACAGCATTATTCTCTAGAAATATCCCTCCATCTTAATGATTTATTTGGCCAACCATTTCTTCTAAAGGTGATGAAAGAAATCTGACCCTCCTTAATATCATTCTTAATTATTATTCCCCTAATTCACTCCCAATTATTCCTCCCCTAATTCTCTCCAATCTAACCACACTGGTTGGTCACCGTACTGTCCTTGAATTTGTTAGGCATGTTTCTCCATCCAGGCATTTGCCCTGTTGTTTCCTCTACTTGGAATGTCTTTTCCAAATATTCATAGGACTAGCATCCTCACTTCTTTCTGATCTTTAATGAAAAGTCACTTCTGTGAATCCCTCCCTGACCATCCTATCTAAAATTTCAAACTCCCCACAAAACATTTCACGTGTTCCTTGTTTTATCTTTGTCTTTCCTAACCCTTATCATTAACATGATATATAAATATATATACACTATATTTACTTATTTATCTTCTTTTTTAAAAAAATTTTATTTTGGGGGCACCTGGGTGGCTCATTCGGTTAAGCATCTGCCTTTAGCTCAGGTACCCCCCCATCGCGCTCCCTGCTCAGCGGGGAGCCTGCTTCTCCCTCTCACTCTGCCTCCCCTTCCCACCCCTCATGCTCTCTCTCTCTCTCAAATAAATAAATAAAATCTTTAAAAAAAAGAAAGATTCTATTTTTAAGTAATCTCTACACCTACCGTGGGACTTGAACTTACAACGCTGAGATGGAGAGTTGCATGCTCTACTGACTGACTCAGCCAGGTGCCCCTCTTCCTCACTTATTTTTCCCTCTAGAATATAAGCTCCATGAAGGCAGAATTCTTATCTTTTTTTTTATTCCACTGCATCCTGAGGGCCTAAAACAGTACCTAGCACTTAGAAGGTAGTCAGCAAATATTTGTGGAATGAATGAATCATAAACTGTGAAAAATACGGTTGATTATTTCAATATTCAAATATTTGGGTAAACATGCTTATATGACTAAAGCCAAAAGAAACTGATTAGATTACTACATATCATCCTAGTAAGTTGTTCGCTTAAAAAACCCTGTAGTTTAAGAAAGCCTAATAGAAATTTTCATAATAAAAAAACCCACCAAAAAAACAACCTAACAAGTAAAAATTTATACCAAGTAGATGTTCATTATTTATTCCACCTTTGTGCCTAGTCTTTAAATAAATGCCGTGGACACTTACTTTTTTAGCTTTATATGAATGGAAAAAAAACAAAAGGTTCTGTCGCCCGCAAAAAAAACTTTTAAGTTCTCATGCGTTTAATTTATCCTTTACTCAAATACTTCTAGACCACCACTAAAGATCCTAATTCAACACAGCAAAGTGTGGCATGAAAATCTGTATTTTAATACATCCCTCAAAGTGTTTCTGAAGAAGGTTGTTTTGAATAACTCTAAGAAATGCTGTTTCAAACCATACACAAAATACCACTTTTATTATTTCATTAAGAAAATGAGGACAGTGATTTTGTCCAGAGTTTTTCTTACAACAAGATTAGGTAAACAAACCTGCATTATTACCTACTAGACCCCAGGCTGGAAGGCAGAAGACGTAACACTGGGACAATTCTATACTCATTCTTAACTTGTGGCCCTTAGATCATCTCTCTGACCTCACTGTCTACCCTCACTTCTGTCTACTCATCCTAGACACATTGCCTTTCTGTTTCTTGAATAGTCTATGATTAAGGCATTTACACTTGTTCTCTCTACCTAGAATGCACTTCCCTTGGAAGATCTTCAGCCTCCATCCAAAGGTCGAAACTAGTACGGAAAAAATCTGCATATGTAAATTATTCCGGGAAGCCGTCCTGGTCCCTAGTAATAGTAAATAATCTCTGACAATTGAGCAAGACAATCCAAATGATATTCCACAGCCAAAGACAATGTCAGCAAATATTTTTAAAAATCAAGCAGACACAGATTTAAGCTACAAAGCAGCATTATTTTAAATGAATAAGCAAAAAAAGATTACTACCTCTTCTCATTAGTTTCCACTGCATCCCTGGATCTCTGTTTTGCAAATAACTTGGCCATTCTTTTAGCTTTGTTCTTTTGTCTATTGCTCATTCCTGCTCGAAATTCTGAGTCAATCAATTCAGCTGCCTGGAGAGTCTAAAAGAATAAAAGAATACTGTTTTAACTTCTGAAGTTAAAATAAATACCCATAGTCTTAGCCTCAGAAGAGGATTATGTCTATATATAAATTTCACTATATCCATATTGACCACATTTTGACAGTATCATGCTATTCTGTTGTATGGCTCTACCATAATTTCACTCTCTTCTTCCTTTTTCCCTATTCTTCCAATTCCCGAAAGATGCTTGTGTTTTAACTTTTATTGTCACAGATGTGGCACAAATATATGATCATAACCCACAAAATAACCACAGTAATAAAGGAGATGCAGTATATAGATACAGTTGAATATAAAATGAAATCTTTCCATTTGCAATAACATGGACGGATCTAGAGAGGTTAATGCTAAGCAAAATAAGTCAGAGAAAGACAAATACTGTATGATTTCACTCATATGTGGAATTTAAAGAACAAACAAACGAACAAAGAAAAAAAAAAAGAGACAAACCAAAAAACAGACTCTTAATCATAGAGAACAAACTGATGGTTACCAAAGGGGAGGGGGATGGAAGTATGGGTAAAATAGGTGAAGGAGATTAAAAGTACACTTATCTTGATCTTGATGAGCTCTGAGTAACGTACAGAACTGCTGAATCAATATACTGTACACCCAAAACTAATGTAACACTGTATGTTAACTATACCGGATTTAAAATAAAAACAAAACAAAAATAATAAATAACCATAATACCACCCAAAAGTTATAATAGAGAACATCAATAAAAGAAACTAATAATCGGGGCGCCTGGGTGGCACAGCGGTTAAGTGTCTGCCTTCGGCTCAGGGCGTGATCCCGGCGTTATGGGATCGAGTCCCACATCAGGCTCCTTCGCTATGAGCCTGCTTCTTCCTCTCCCACTCCCCCTGCTTGTGTTCCCTCTCTCGCTGGCTGTCTCTATCTCTGTCAAATAAATAAATAAAATCTTTTAAAAAAAAAAAAGAAACTAATAATCATCTGCTGAAAATACTAAAAATTACAGCCATAAGTGATCCAGCATTCTATAGTTAACTTAGCCCATATTGCTCCTCCCCTCTTAAGCAATCACTGTCTACTGTTTTTTGCTTTTATGTTTTTTGGGGTTTTTTAAAAGATTTACATATTTACTTAAGAGACAGAACGTGTGTGCGTGCATGCATGTGCACAGGAAGGAGCAGGAGAGGGAGAGAGAAACTCTGCAGACTGCTTGCTGAGCTCGGAGCCCAATTTCAGGCTCAATCTCACGATCCTGAGATCATGACTTGAGCAGAAACCAAGAATCAGACACTCAACTGACTGCGTCACCCGGGGCCCTGTCTACTATTTTTGCTGTCTTTTCCATTCATGACATCATAAAGGCTGTGAGGTAGAAATGCTTTGAACTCAAGCCTAAAAATCCTTTCTGCTCTCAAGTGATTTAAGATTCAACTGATATTCACACTTTGACAACCAATCAGGGTCACTCATATGGACTGGCATAAATACATGCAGTGATGAACCTAAGACAATAAGTAACATTAAGCAACTCCTACCACAGGTCCATGACATATAAGGCCAACCCAACTTGGATCCTGCAAACCTCAAACTGGCTGTTGCACATCCCATGTACAACTATTCTGTCTATAGCCCATTTTCTCTAATATACCTGGCCCATCTTTTTTCTTATATCATACACAATTACCACACTGTGATCACATTACTACATTTTTATCTTCCTTTATTCTATTTTCTTCTTTACTTTTTATTTACACCTTATGCTTCCCTTCGTACCCCATTTCTTTCTGTTCCTTCCTGATGTCATTATATCTCCTGCCTCTTTATACTCTTCCTTTTTTCCTCTGGAATTTGCCAATTATTTTCTTGTCTGCAAAAGTTTTTCATTAACACATACTCCCTTAACCCTAAATAATAGTTTGCAAATTCTGATACTTTAGAGAACAACTAGTATAAAGGCAAAGGAAAAGGCCAAAAGAAAGAGAACATAAGTGTTTCAAGACTACAAAGCAGGAATTCTTAACAAGGACCAGGAAGCCGTAAAAGATACCGCCGGGACAAGAGGAAAGAATACTAAATCCCTTGAATGGTAATATTTCACCTGCATGTGAATTTTTCTGAGCAGAGAGCCACAGTTTTTACTGGAGCTTAAATAGTTGGGACATTAAAAAAAAAAAAAAAAAAGGCAGTAGCAGCACATAGGCATCCAACAGGAATTGGTAGAGAAAACGGAGAAATACAGCCAATACAACAAAAGAGCATGAAGCTATCAAAAAAATATATAATCAATCTGTATATACTGATATATTCAGCTATATGAAATGGGAAAAGGTAAATATGGCTTAAAAGGACACAAATACTCGTGTATATATGTACAAGTAATTTATAAAGGGTTGCCTGTGGGGTATGGGGACATAGGCGTCCATCAATTATTGAAAACTTCTTTTACTTCATATTGTATACCTTTTTGTACTGTTTGAAAGTGTTCTTGTTATCATGTCGGTTATCTTCTCAAATAAAAGAGTAAGTCATAGCTCTAAAGATTTTTAGGAGCATCATACTAGCTAGCCCTTACTATCTTCCACTCTCTCAAGCATTTACTATTTTTTTCTCACTAAAGAACAGAAGGAAAAAGCAACTAAGATCCCTCAACAGCAGTGACTCCTAAAAGGTCTCCCACAGCTTTTATCCAACAGTCAATTCAGAATCTACAACATAGGTTGAACTACGGTCTCTTAAGAATCTGTTGTTAGAAATCCATTTAAGAAGACACTAATTATGGTGGCACAAGCGGCAATGAGCAGAATTAAGAACAGCATTTTTTAAATTGCAATTACATGGTAAAATGAGGCAAAACCTTCGTATTATTACTTGCAATCAAACAACCAAAGATTTTACCTACAGGTTGTTTGTTTACAAGGGCTGCTGAAGTCGGGGTATAATCCAAATCTTCATCATTGAAGAGTTCTTCAGTACTCATTCCAATGGCTTCTCCCATATTAAGACCAAGTTTCTTCTGTAATAGTTTCCGTTGGCGTGCTATCCTCTCCTTAGGATCCACTTCACCTTTAAACAGAAAAGAAATACATTTCCTCCAAATCAGGTAAGAAGTTTTCTAATAAATGAAGACCAAACTTGATTAAAAATTTTAGCTATTAAAATTACAATAAAACCATACTCACAATCTCTGTGAGTCATAACTATGATTAAAAAATAGTGTTCTACCTAACAAAACACTCTAGGACTTTTCATTGAGATTCCCCCATTGCCCTACTGTTAATGATCACATATATGTAAAATGAGATCCATTCCTATGGAAATAAACCAATTTTATTTATTTATTTTTTAAGTAGGCTCCACGCCCAGTGTGACTTTATTTCCTTTGTGTGAGTGAACTGAAATCATGCCTTCAATCAAAACAACCTAGGGTTTTCACTTCCCCAAAATGGGAACTCGAAGCTGAGGACCTACATGTCAACTCCATGGGTAGTTTATGCATTCTCATTCAGCAGGTCATAATCTGCATGTTCTTAATTTAATACACCACCTACGGGCCCCCCAACACAGCAAGGATGTGGAGAAACCGGAAACCTTGTGCACTGCTGGTGTGAATGTAAAATGGTATACCCACTATGGAAAACAGTATGGCAGTTCCTAAAAAAATTAAAAATAGAAATACAATGTGATCCAGTATTTCCTCTTCTGGGTATATAACCAAAGAATTAAAGGCAAAAATTCAAACAGATATTTGTATACCCATGTTCATAGCAGCATTATTTACAATAACCAAAAACCAGAAGCAACCCAAGTATCTACTGATGGATGAATAAACAAAATGTGGTATAAACACACATTGGAATATTATTCAGCCTTAAAAAAAGAAGGAAATTCTGACACATACTATGCCATAGATGAACGCTGAGGAGATTACAATAAGTGAAACAAGCCAATCACAAAAGGACAAATACTGTTATGACAAATACTGTTATAACAAGTACCTAGAGTAGTAGTCAAATTCAAAAAGACAGAAAGTAGAATGGTGGTTGCCAGGGGCTAGAGGGAGGGAGGAATGGGAATTGTTTAATGGGTACAGTAATCCCCATTCATCCATGGTTTCACGTGATATGGTCTCAGTTACCCACAGTCAACAGTAGTCCAGAGGCAGATGATTCTGCTTTCGACATATTGTCAGAAGGTCAACAGTAGCCTAACGCAACATCACAATGCCTATGTCATTCACCTTACTTCATCTCATCACCTAGCATTTTATTATCTCACATCACAAGAAGGGTCAGTACATTACAATAAGATATTTCGAGAGAGATTTACATAATTTTTATTAAAGTATATTGTTAAAATAGTTCTATTTTATTATTCATTATTATTGTCAATTTCTTACTGTCCCTAGCTTATAAACTTTATCATGGCTCTGTATGTACAGGAAAAAACAGTATATATATGGTTTGGTACTACTACCTACACTTTCAGGCTTGAAATATATCCTTTGTGGATAAAGTTTCAGTTTTGCAACATGAAAAGAGTCCTGCAGATTGGCTCACAACAATGTAAATGTACTTAATATTACCAAACTGTACACTTAAAAAATAGTTAAAATGTAAATTTTATGTTATATACACTCTACCACAATTAAAAAAACTGATACATCCAGTAATAAAAACTATTTAGGGAAACAAAAGAAGTATTGATATATATTACAGGGTGGATAAACCTTGGAAACACACCACTAAGAAGCCAACCACAAAAGATCACATATTAGATGTGGGAACTGTCCAGAATAGGCAGAGACAGAAAGATGCTTAGGGCCTGGAAGGGAACAGAAGAAGTAGGGCATAGGAGGTTCACAGCTAAAGGATATAGGGTTTCTTATTGAGATAAGGAAAATACTCTAAAATTGACTGCATATATCTGTGAATGTATTAAACACCAATGAACTGTACACTTTAAAAAAGGGTGAATTGTATGGTATGTGAATTATATCTCAATAAAGCTATTTTAAAAAAAAATTAAGACTGCTCTACCTGGAGGGAAAAACACTAGGCATCCAAAACTGAAAACTGCCAGATCACAACTCCATGACACATACACAGAACCCAAAATCAGTCCTCTCATTCCAGGGAAAGTCCTATAGGGGAAAATAACCTATACAACTGCAAAGGAAAATCAGACTAGCACCTATACTAATCATGTATGTGTCCCTCATTATGAGGAAACACACACAGATAGACAGATATGTAAAGAAAATCTAATTAGAGAATTTTAAATGAGCACTAATCAGCGTACTGAGACTTAAGAGCATTAAAATATGAGTTGCTCAAAATTGGGGTTCCCGAGGAGTTAAGATGGCGGAGGAGTAGGAGACACCGTTTTCAGCCGGTCCTCCGAGTCGAGCTGGATAGGTACCAGACCAGCCTAAACAACCACGGAACCAGCCTGAGACGCAGGAAGACGCATCTGGATCTCTACAAATGAACATCTCCAGCGCTGAGTATTGAGGTACAAGCGGGGAGCCATGAAACTGTGCACAGATATCGGAAGATAAACGGAAGGGGGAGGGAGCCGCCGCGTTTGGGCACCGGGAAGCGGTAGCCACTTGCACGGGAGAGCGGGCGGGCTCGTGGTCGGCACTCGCAAAACAGCAGACTGAGACCGTGAGCTGGGTGCGCGCGCCACCAGGCATCTCGCGGAACCCCGGAATCCCGGTGCGCTCACTGGATCCAGACTGACACCGGGAGATCCGGGAGCGCGCGCGGGGCGGCTGGCGGCATTAGAAACACAAAGGACAGAGACGCGCCGGCCCTGGAAGTGAGGGCTGGGACGCCGGGTGTGGGGCGCACATCCCGGGACGCTGCAGGGTTGAGCAGCACCAACAGTAACAGAGTTAAAGTGGCCAGAACATTAGTAGAGAACGGGCCGCAATCCCTCTGTTCTGTGACAGAGGCTGAAATTTGGCCGCTGCTGCTCTGACTCTCAGAAGAGGCACAGCAAACCGCCAGGGAAAGCCGCCAGAGAACAAAAGCCTGGAAATACCGGCTCAGGGAGTGCCCATCCCCATCCCCCCTCGCAGGGGACGCCGAGACTCTACCCAAACATGGCTGCCTGAGTATCGGCGCGGCAGGCCCCTCCCCCAGAACACAGAAGGCAGGCTGAAAAATCAAGAAGCCCACAACCCGGGCGCCTGGGTGGCGCAGTCATTGAGCGCCTGCCTTCGGCTTAGGGCGTGATCCCGGCGTTCCGGAAAGGAGTCCCTCATCGGGCTCCTCCGCTGGGAGCCTGCTTCTTCCTCTCCCACTCCCCTGCTTCTGTTCCCTCTCTCGCTGGTTGGCTGCCACATAAATAAATAAATAAAATCTTTAAAGAAGAAGCCCACATCCCTAAGATCCCTATAAAACAAGGGGCACGGCCTGGGACCCAGTCAATAATTTGGGCTCTGGAAACCCCGCAACCTCTCTTCATCAGAATGACAAGAAGGAGAAGCCCCCCCCCAGCAAAGAAAAGACAGTGAGTCTGTGGCCTCTGCCACAGAAATAATGGATATGGATGTAACCAAATTATCAGAAATGGAATTCAGAGTAACGATGGTCAAAATGATGAGTAGAATTGAAAAAACTATTAACGAAAAGGTTACTGAGAATATAGAATCCCTAAGGACAGAAATGAGAGCGAATCTGACAGAAATTAAAAATTCTATGAGCCAAATGCAGGCAAAACTAGAGGCTCTGACGGCCAGGGTCGCAGAAGCAGAGGAACGGGTTAGTGAATTGGAGGATGGGTTAATAGAGGAAAAAATGAAAATAGAAGATGGTCTTAAAAAAATCCACGCCCACGAATGTAGGTTACGGGAGATTACTGACTCAATGAAACGATCCAATGTTAGAATCATCGGCATCCCCGAGGGGGTGGAGAAAAACAGAGGTCTAGAAGAGATATTTGAACAAATTGTAGCTGAAAACTTCCCTAATCTAGCAAGGGAAACAAACATTCGTGTCCAAGAGGCAGAGAGGACCCCTCCCAAGCTCAACCATGACAAACCTACGCCACGTCACGTCATAGTGCATTTCGCAAATATTAGATGCAAGGATACAGTATTGAAAGCGGCCAGGGCAAAGAAATTTCTCACGTACCAAGGCAAAAGCATCAGAATTACGTCAGACCTGTCTACACAGACCTGGAATGAGAGAAAGGGTTGGGGGAGCATATTTAAAGCTCTTTCAGAGAAAAACATGCAGCCAAGGATCCTTTATCCAGCAAGGCTGTCATTCAGAATTGATGGAGAAATAAAGACATTTCAGAATCGCCAGTCACTAACCAATTTCGTAACCACGAAACCAACCCTACAGGAGATATTACGGGGGGTTCTATAAAAGTAAAAAGGCCCCAAGAGTGATACAGAACAGAAAGTCACAGCCAATACAAACAAAGACTTTACTGGCAACATGGCAACATTAAAATCATATCTCTCAGTAATCAGTCTTAATGTAAATGGTTTGAACCATCCCATAAAACGCCACAGGGTTGCAGATTGGATAAAAAGAAATGACCCATCCATTTGCTGTCTACAAGAGACTCATTTCAAACCCAAAGATGCATTCAGACTGAGAGTAAGGGGATGGAGTACCATCTTTCACGCAAATGGACCTCAAAAGAAAGCTGGGGTAGCAATTCTCATATCAGATAAATTGGATTTTAAACTACAGACTATAGTTAGAGATGCAGAAGGGCACTATATTATTCTTAAGGGAAGTATTCAACAAGTGGATATGACAATTATAAATATATATGCCCCCAACAGGGGAGTAGCAAGATACACAAGCCAACTCTTAACCAGAATAAAGAGACATATAAATAAAAATACATTAATAGTAGGGGACCTCAACACTCCACTATCAGAAATAGACAGAACACCCTGGCAAAAACTAAGCAAAGAATCAAAGGCTTTGAATGCCATACTCGACGAGTTGGACCTCATAGATATATATAGAACACTACACCCCAGAACCAAAGAATACTCATTCTATTCTAATGCCCATGGAACATTCTCAAGAATAGACCATGTTCTGGGACACAAAACAGGTCTCAACCGATACCAAAAGATTGAAATTATCCCCTGCATATTCTCAGACCACAACGCTCTGAAATTGGAACTCAACCACAAGGAAAAATTTGGAAGAAACTCAAACACTTGGAGACTAAGAACCATACTGCTCAGGAATGACTCGATAAACCAGGAAATCAAAAATCAAATTAAACAATTTATGGAGACCAATGAGAATGAAAATACAACAGTCCAAAACCTATGGGATACTGCAAAGGCAGTCCTAAGGGGGAAATACATAGCCAACCAAGCCTCACTCAAAAGAATAGAAAAATCTAAAATGCAGTTTTTATATTCTCACCTCAAGAAGCTGGAACAGCAACAGAGGGACAGGCCTAATCCACGCACGAGGAAGCAGTTGACCAAAATTAGAGCTGAAATCAATCAAGCAGAAACCAGAAGTACAGTAGAGCAGATCAACAGGACTAGAAGCTGGTTCTTTGAGAGAATCAATAAAATTGACAGACCCCTGGCAAGACTTATCCAAAAGAAAAGAGAAAGGACCCAGATTATTAAAATTATGAACGAAAAAGGAGAGGTCACGACGAGCACCATTGAAATTGGAAGGATTATTAGAAATTTTTATCAACAGCTATATGCCAATAAACTAAGCAATCTGGAAGAGATGGAATCCTTCCTGGAAACCTATAAACTACCAAGATTGAAACCGGAAGAAATTGATTCCTTAAACAGGCCAATTAATTATGAAGAAATTGAGTCAGTGATAAACAACCTTCCAAATAACAAAACTCCAGGCCCAGACGGTTTTCCTGGGGAATTCTACCAAACATTCAAAGAAGAAATAATACCTATTCTCCTAAAGCTATTTCAAAAAATAGAAACAGAAGGAAAGCTACCAAACTCATTCTATGAGGCCAATATTACCTTGATCCCCAAACCGGGCAAAGACCCCATCAAAAAGGAGAATTACAGACCGATTTCCCTAATGAATATGGACGCCAAAATCCTCAACAAGATACTTGCTAATAGAATCCAACAGTACATTAAAAGGATTATCCATCACGATCAAGTGGGATTCATACCTGGGATGCAAGCGTGGTTCAATATTCGCAAATCAATCAGCGTGATACATCATATCAACAAGAAAAGACTCAGGAACCATATGATCCTCTCAATTGATGCCGAAAAAGCATTTGACAAAATACAGCATCCTTTCCTGATTAAAACCCTTCAGACTGTAGGAATAGAAGGTACATTTCTCAATCTCATAAAAGCCATCTATGAAAAGCCTACTGCAAATATTATTCTCAATGGGGAAAAGCTGGAAGCCTTTCCCTTAAGATCAGGAACTCGACAAGGATGCCCACTCTCGCCACTATTATTCAACATAGTACTAGAAGTCCTTGCAACAGCAATCAGACGACAAAAAGGGATCAAAGGTATTCAAATTGGCAAAGAAGAAGTCAAAATGTCTCTCTTTGCAGATGACATGATACTCTATATGGAAAACCCAAAAGAAGCCACTCCCAAACTATTAGAAGTTATAGAGCAATTCAGTAACGTGGCAGGATACAAAATAAATGCTCAGAAATCAGTTGCATTTCTATACACGAATAACGAGACCGAAGAAAGAGAAATTAGGGAATCCATCCCATTTACAATAGCACCAAAAACCATACGTTACCTTGGAATTAACTTAACCAGAGACGTAAAGGACCTATATTCTAGAAACTATAAATCACTCTTAAAAGACATTGAGGAAGACATAAAAAGATGGAAAGATATTCCATGCTCATGGATCGGAAGAATTAACATAGTTAAAATGTCCATGCTACCCAGAGCAATCTACACTTTCAATGCTATCCCGATCAAAATACCGAGGACATTTTTCAAAGAACTGGAACAAACAGTCCTTAAATTTGTATGGAAACAGAAAAGGCCCCGAATCTCCAAGGAACTGTTGAAAAGGAAAAACAAAGCTGGGGGCATCACAATGCCAGATTTCGAGCTGTACTACAAAGCTGTGATCACAAAGACAGCATGGTACTGGCACAAAAACAGACACATAGACCAATGGAACAGAATAGAGAGCCCAGAAATGGACCCTCGGCTCTTTGGGCAACTAATATTTGATAAAGCAGGAAAGAACATCCGGTGGGAAAAAGACAGTCTCTTCAATAAATGGTGCTGGGAAAATTGGACAGCTACATGCAAGAGAATGAAACTTGACCACTATCTCACACCATACACAAAAATAAACTCCAAATGGATGAAAGACCTCGATGTGAGACAGGAATCCATCAAAATTCTAGAGGAGAACATAGGCAACAACCTCTACGACATCGGCCAAAGCAACCTTTTTCATGACACATCCCCAAAGGCAAGAGAAACAAAAGATAAAATGAATTTATGGGACTTCATCAAGATTAAAAGTTTCTGCACATCCAAGGAAACAGTCAGAAAAACTAAGAGGCAGCCCACGGAATGGGAGAATATATTTGCAAATGACACTACAGATAAAGGACTGGTATCCAAGATCTACAAAGAACTTCTCAAACTCAATACACGAGAAACAAATAAACAAATCAAAAAATGGGCAGAAGATATGAACAGACACTTTTCCAATGAAGACATACAAATGGCTAACAGACACATGAAAAAATGTTCAAAATCATTAGCCATCAAGGAAATTCAAATCAAAACCACACTGAGATACCACCTTACGCCAGTTAGAATGGCAAAAATAGACAAGGCAAGAAACAACAATTGTTGGAGAGGATGTGGAGAAAGGGGATCCCTCCTACATTGTTGGTGGGAATGCAAGTTGGTACAGCCACTCTGGAAAACAGTGTGGAGGTCCCTTAAAAAGTTAAAAATTGACCTACCCTATGATCCAGCCATTGCACTACTGGGTATTTACCCCAAAGATACAGACGTAGTGAAGAGAAGGGCCATATGCACCCCAATGTTCATAGCAGCAATGTCCACAATAGCTAAATTGTGGAAGGAGCCGAGATGCCCTTCAACAGATGACTGGATTAAGAAGTTGTGGTCCATATATACAATGGAATATTACTCAGCTATCAGAAAGAACGAGTTCTCAACATTTGCTACAACATGGACAGCACTGGAGTAGATAATGCTAAATGAAATAAGTCAAGCAGAGAAAGACAACTATCATATGATTTCTCTCATCTATGGAACATAAGAACTAGGATGATCGGTAGGGGAAGAAAGGGATAAAGAAAGGGGGGATAATCAGAAGGGGGAATGAAACATGAGAGACTATGGACTATGAGAAACAAACTGAGGACTTCAGAGGGGAGGGGGGTGGGGGAATGGGATAGACCGGTGATGGGTAGTAAGGAGGGCACGTATTGCATGGTGCACTGGGTGTTATACACAACTAATGAATCATCGAGCCTTACATCAGAAACCGGGGATGTACTGTATGGTGACTAACATAATATAATAAAAAATCATTTAAAAAAAAAAAAAAGAAACAATAAACAGATGGGACAAATACAAAAAAAAAAAAAAAGAAATACAAAGGGAGGGATACAAGACTAGCAACTCTCACTTTGGACGGCCAACTTCTTTCCCCATGTCAATGAAGAAGGGGCCGCTAGACAAATTTGTCATTTGCCCCATCAGAGTGAAGAAGATGAGTGACATATAAGTAAACAGAAAGGATGGGCTTTGAGATACTAAGATATTTAGAACCAGTTATTGTCTCTTTTTGATGAGTAGATACACAGAATGTCTTTAAGCAATTAGTAAAAATTTCACGAATAGATAAAAAAAAAAAAAAAACAAAATTGGGGTTCCCAATCCTGGTTATACATCAGTCACCCAAAGATTATTTTTTATTTTAAATACAAAGTCCTAGACTTCAAGCTGTATTACAATGTTATAATCATCAAGACAGTATGGTACTGGCACAGAAACAGACACATAGCTCAATGGAACAGAACAGAGAACCCAGAAATGGACTCTCAACTCTATGGTCAACTAATGTTCGACAAAGCAAGAAAGATACCCAATGGAAAAAAGACAGTCTCTTCAACAAATGGTGCTGGGGAAAACTGGAAAGCCACAGCAGAAGAATGAAAATGGACCATTTCCTTACACCATACACAAAAACAGACGCAAAATGGATGAAAGACCTCCATGTGAGACAGGAATTCATCAAAATCCTAGAGGAGAACACAGGCAGCAATCTCTTCAACCTCAGCTGCAGCCACTTCTTGCTAGACATCTCCAAAAGCAAAAGTAAAAATGCACTACTGGGACTTCGTCAGGATAAAAAGGTTCTGCACAGCAAAGGAAACAGTCAACAAAACTAAAATGCAACCTACAGAACGGGAGAAGACATTCACGAATGACATGTCAGGTAAAGGTCTAGTATCCAAGATCTATAAAGAACTTACCATACGCCAACACCCAAAAAAAACCAAAAAATCCAGTCAAGAAATGGGCAGAAGACATGAATAGACATTTCTCCAAACACATACAAACGGCCAACAGACATAAGAAAATATGCTCCACATCACTTAGCATCAGGGAAATACAAATCAAAACCATAACGAGATACTACCTCACAGCAGTCAGAATGCCTAAAATTAACAAGTCAGGAAACAAGAGATGTTGGTCAAGATGCAGAGAAAGGGGAACCCTCCTACACTGTTGGTGGGAATGAAAGCTGGTGCAGCCAGTCTGGAAAACAGTATGAAGGTTCCTCAAAAAGTTGAAAATAGAGCTACCCTACGACCCAGCAACTGCACTATACTGGGTATTTACCCCAAAGATACAAATGTAGTGATCCAAAGGGGCACCTGCACCCCACAGTTTATAGCAGCTATGTCCACAATAGCCAAACTATGGAAAGAGCCCAGATGTCCATCAACAGATGAATGGATAAAGAAGATGTGGTGTGCGTGTGTGTATATATAATGGAATATTATGCATATATATAATGGAATATTATGCAGCCATCAAAAATTGAAATCTTGCCATTTGCAACAACGTGATGGAACTAGAGGGCATTATACTAAGCAAAATAAGTCAATCAGAGAAAGATAATTATCATAGGATCTCACTGCTTGGTGGAATTTAAGAAGCAAGGCAGAGGATCATAGGGGAAGAGAGGGAAAAAATCAAACAAGACGAAACCAGAGAGGCAGACAAACCATAAGAGACTCTTAATCTCAGGAAACAAACTGAGGGTTGCTGGAGGGGAGGGGGGTGGGGGGATGGGGTGGCTGGGTGATGGATATTAGGGGAGGGTATGTGTTGTGGTGAGTACTGTGTATTATTTAAGACTGATGAATCACAGACCTGTACCCCCAAAACAAATAATACATTATATGTTAATAATAAAATAATATGGAAAGAGCCCAGATATCCATCAACAGATGGATGGATAAAGATGTGCTACGTCTGCAATGCAATACTACTCAGCCATCAAAGAGAATGAAATCTTGCCATTTGCAATGACATGGATGGAACTAGACGGTATTATGCTAAGTGATATAAGTCAGTCAGAGAAAGACAAATACCATATGATTTCACTCGTATGTGGAATTTAAGAAACAAAACAGATGAACACAGGGGAAGGAAAGGAAAAATAAGATAAAAACAGGGAGGGAGGCAAATCACAAGAGACTCTTAACTATAGGAAACAAACTGAGGGTTGCTGGAAGGGAGATGGGTGGGGGGATGGGTTAACTGGGTGATGGGCATTAAGGAGTGCACTTGATATAATGAGCACTGGGTGTTATATGTAACTGATGAATCACTAAATTCTACCCCTGAAACTAATAATACACTATATGTTAACTAAATTGAATTTAAATAAAAAATGAAAAAATTAAAATAAAGGGGCGCCTGGGTGGCACAGCGGTTAAGCGTCTGCCTTCAGCTCAGGGCATGATTCCAGCATTATGGGATCGAGCCCCACATCAGGCTCTTCCGCTATGAGCCTGCTTCTTCCTCTCCCACTCCCCCGCTTGTGTTCCCTCTCTTGCTAGCTGTCTCTATCTCTGTCAAATAAATAAATAAAATCTTTTAAAAAAGAAAAAGAAAAAATTAAAATAAAAACAAAATAAATACAATGTCCTAGAACTCTCCACAGATCTATTAAATCTGAATCTTGAGGCTAAGACCCAAAAATACACATATTTTTTTAAGTGACAATGGTTGGTGACACTGACTTTTACTCCTGGGTAAGGTCTAATGATCTCTGACAAGAGTACAATAGTAAAATTAGTAAACTTACTGTTTAGAGAGAACTTTTTCAAATCAGAAAGTTTTTTAAATGACTTCTACCCCCCTTATTAGAAAAACTATGTTTTTCTAGAACTTAACCAAATTCTCCTCTTAATTCTCTCCAAAAATAATTAAACTACAATTGATCCTTGTAAAACATGGGAATTAGGGACATCAACCCCCCCAAGCAGTTGAAAATCTGTGTATAACTTTGACCCCCCCTCAAAACTTTACCAGTAGCCTCCTGTTGATCAAAAGCTTTACCAATAACATAAACAGTCGATTAACATGTATTTGTACATGTACTGTATACAATATTCTTACAATAAACTAAGCTAGAGAAAACATTAAGAAAATCGTAAGGAAAACACATTTACAATACCATACTGTGTTTATCGAAAAAATTTGCATATAAGTAGACCTGCACATTTCAACGACCTATGTTGTTCTGAGGTTAACCAGAGATCTTTCAACAGAAACCATATTAAGCAAGAGTAAATGGGTATTTGACTTTAAAATGAAAAAGTGATCATTTCATTAACTTAACTAGATAGATATGCTTTGAGTAATGATTAATTTTATTAGCAACAAAAACTGTTCTGTTTTGGTTTTAGTCAAAGAGCAACTTACTTACAGAAATCCATTAAAAACATCAAGGTTTTTTCCACTCAAGGCATCAATCTTGAATGGCCAAAAGATTTTATATCCAGATGGATTCTGTAAGTTTAAAGACAATGGGACGATTTCCTATCCAAGATTTAATTTTTCATTTTTAGTGTTTGCTTTAGTGTTTCAGCACGATATCCAATTATTTAAATTTTTAAAACATATGATAAAAAGAAAACTGTCATAAAGCCTCTCAAATGTCCAGAATTATGAAAACAGGATCACAAACTGTACTAATCCTGGCTTTTAAAATCTATTCAACCAAGGCTCTTGGGGTATACTTTATAATTTCTCTATTACATAATAAAATACCTGCTGAAATACTAATATGTATCTATTAACAAGTATAGACATGGTACATATTCACTTAAAAGGAGGAAAATATTCATATGGTATAGTTTCAGACCAAATACTTTCAGTTATCTTCTCCACCCACAAAGCCTCCCCTTCCCCAACTGCAACTTCAGTCAATTTACATTTTGTAACATCTATTAAGATTCTGCATGACTGATATGTAGCATACCAAGTGATAAATTAGTCTGAACACAAACATTTCAGACTTTCTTCTACAGGACTACTACATACCTGATTTTTCATCTTGTACTTCAAATTCTGCACCAGCAGATCCCAAAAGTGATGCCCCATGCTGTAACAATCTACATATATCAAATCTGTCAAAATTCAATCGATCTGTAGTAGGTGAATCTTCCATAGCACTTTCTGAAGTAGATTCTAAATGAGGTTGAAAAATATTTAATTCGATCATAAAGCCAAAGTGTAGAATGAAAGAGAACAGCATTACTTGGGGTGGTTGTGTAACATTTTTAGAAAAGTAAAAGGCAGAGGAAGTAAAAAAAGCTATTGTGGATTTATTTATGATCAAGTCTTACTTATGAATAAACTATTTAGTTGGTGACTCCCCTTGTACAAACTATCAGAATATCAGTAAGTGTACTTATAGCTGCTTTTCACTGCAAAAGCACATTATTATATGAAGAAATGCATCCCATATTGAAATATGTATGTTAAATATCGTATGTATCAGGACGCCTCGGTGCGTCAGTTCCAGGGTCCTAGAATCGAGTCCCACATTGGGCTCCTTGCTCAATGGGGAGCCTGCTTCTCCCTCTGCCCGCTGCTCCACCTGCTTATAGGCACACACTCTCTCTCTCTCTCTCTGACAAATAAATAGAATCTTTTTTTGCGAAAACAACTATATTGTCTCCAGTTACTGTTTAACTGTTTGAAAATACTACCAAGGTAACAGCCTGAGTTCATCATAGTGCTAATATGGAAAACAAACATATTCAGAGGAATATATTCATATATAAGCTAATAAGCACCATTCATCCCTGTATCTATGGAATATCTATGACACAAAGCAACTCAGGTAACCCAGGTAACAGCCTGAGTTCACCATAGTGCTAATCTGGAAAACAAACATATTCAGAGAATATATTCATATATAAGCTAACAAGCATAATTCATCCCTCTAAGGAATATTTATGACACAAAGCAAATATTCATTCAATAGGACTCCTCATAATATGTGCAAATTATAATCTCCTGGTAAACTGCTAAAATTATATATCCATCTGAGGCCTAAAAGTAACGTAAAATGTTTTATATTCCTCCCCAAAAAAGGTTATGCCATTATAAATTTTTAAATATATTATAATCGTTCATTGACTTAATAGTTTGTTTAGCTAGTACTTGCACATAATTCATTTATTAAACGAAAGTATAATTATATTTTAAGTTTTCCAGTGATGACAAGCAATCTTACCATAAATTTTAGTGCTGGTGTAACCGTTTCGTAAAAAGAATCTGAGTTTTAATATGTCTGTATATACCAAAATAAGCAGGGAAAATAAGCTAAAAAAGAAAAAGCTCCTTTCTAAAACAAGTTACAACTCCTTCTGGTTATATATTTCACTTGATGAGAGAGGACAAATTAATAGTTCCTCAACATAAAAGGTGCCAGATAAGTAAAGCAAAAATTTTAGACAAGCTAAAATGTATGATAATAGTGATGTTATCAAAGTGACTTGAAAATGAAATCAGGTTGAATCACATCAAATTTTCACTTAAGGGATGCCTGGGTGGCTCAGTTGGTTAAGCGTCTGCCTTCCACTCAGGTCATGATCCCAGGGCTTTGGATTGAGCCCCATGTCAGGCTCCCTGCTCAGAGGGGAGCCTGCTTTTCCCTCTGCCTAATGCTCCCCTTACTTGTGCTCCCTCCCTTCCTCTCTCTTTCTCTCTCTGACAAATAAATGAGATAAAAAAAAATTTTTTTCCACTTAACTAAAATGTATATCTTAACAAATTTTTTGAAGCAAATGTTCATTTTTAAATATTGTTGCAGGCAATCAGAAAAATAATTTCCACTACAAGACATCTAAAGGACACATTAGAAACTAAAGATTCCCCCCTCCAAATATCCATACATAATTGTGCTTAAATTTAGAAAATAATTACACTATTCTCACAGCAACAAGAAAAAACACTGCTTCAAATATTTATGCTGCATTGATTTAGTTTCTTTTTCTTAGGATGTAAATTCTTGAGGGAAGCAATGTCTTTAAATCAAGCATACTGTACAGTTAATAATTTAAAAAAATATATATGAAAACATAGTTTATCTAGTAGTTTTTTAAAAGCATCACTGAAGAGGAGCCTGGGTGGCTCAGTCGGCTGTCTACCTTCAGCTTGGATCATGATCTCAGGTTCCTGGGATTGAGCCCCACATCAGGCTCCATGCTCAGCAGGGAGTCTGCTTCTCCCTCTCCCTCTGCCCCTCCCCACCCCTTGTGCGCTCTGTCTCTCAAAATCTTAAAAAAAAAAAATGGTGAAAATCACTTTATTCATTGTCACTTGCCCTGACAAAGCTGCACCTGAAAATTAAGTCTTTAAATTAAAAT
This sequence comes from Ursus americanus, assembly GCF_024610735.1. Lineage (NCBI taxonomy): Eukaryota > Metazoa > Chordata > Mammalia > Carnivora > Ursidae > Ursus > Ursus americanus. The sequence goes on from NC_142132.1 coordinate 34,266,335, forward strand.
CAAAATTATTAAAATATAAAATGTATAGTTAATTCTATAGGTAGATTTTTACTGCAAACTACTTTTATCACTCAACAGCACCTTGTTTGGTTCTTGGTATTGGATTCCACTCAGGTACATTTTTCACTATAGCTTCAACAGCTTGTCCTGCTGCAATCCGGGTATCCCAATTTGTACTCCTCAAATATATCAATACCTTAAAAAATTATAAGATAAAATAATTATACCAAAAATATTATTTGTTCAAAGTAACCAGAACAGAGAAATATAAATTTACTTGTTATTAATTTATAATTTAGCAGCCATCAGACTTTATATAAAAATTTATATAAAACACCTTGGAATTATTAATATCATTTACAAGATTCTATCATTCACAGGAAATATCACCATGCCTTAAAAAACAGGAAACTTTTAGTTAAAAAATAATTAAGTACATTTAAAAAATAACCTACCTTTTAATATAGTAAAAAGCAGAATGTATATTCATTTAGTCCTATTACTTAATACAACGGGTTAAGTTGTAAAAATTAGCAGAAAGACCAAATGAGTTCAGCAGGATTGGAAGATGTAAGATCAACAGACAAAAATCAACTGTTTTGCTAAATACTTTCAATAAACAATTTGAAAATAAAATTTTTAAAATCCCATTTATACTAGCACCAAAAAGTATAAAATACTTAAATGTAAACTTAAAGTACAAGACTCATATACTGAAAACTAAAGAAAAATTCAAAAATACCACTGAAAGAACTAAAATAAGATCTAAATAAACAGAAAGACACCTCACCTCATGTTTGTGGATCTAAAGATTTAATACTATTAAGAGAGTAATACTCCCTCAATTGATCTACTGATTCAACAAAATTCCTATCAAAATCCCAACTGACTTGTTTTGCAGAAATGGGCAAGTTGATCCTAAAATTTATATAGAAATGCAAGGGACCCAGAATCACCAAAACAATCTTGAAAACGAATAACAAAGTTGGTACACTCACACTTCTTGATTTCAAAACTTACTACACGTGAACAGTAATCAAGACACTGTGGTACTGGCAAAAGGATACATAAATCAATGGATTAGAATTGAGAGTCTAGAAATAAAACTGTCTATGGTCAACTGATTTTTTTGTTTTTTTACTCAGAAAATGTTAGTCACCATACAGTACATCCTTAGTTTTTGATGTAGTGTTCCACAATTCACTGTTTGCATATAACACCCAGTACACCATGCAATATGTGCCCTCCTTCATACCCATCACCGGCCTATCCCAGTCCCCTACCCCCCTTCACTCTGAAGCCCTCAGTTTGTTTCCCAGAGTCCACAGTCTCTCATGGTTCATTCCCCGTTCTGTTTACCCCCCCCTTCATTCTTCCCTTCCTTCTCCTACCGATCTTCCTGCTATTTCTTATATTTCATAAATGAGTGAAACCATATGATAATTGTCTTTCTCTGCTTGACAAATTTCACTTAGCATTATCTCCTCCAGTCCCGTCCATGTTGCTGCAGATGTTGGGTAATCATTCTTTATGATGGCTGAGTAATATTCCACTGTATATATGGACCATATCTTCTTTATCCATTCATCTGTTGATGGGCATCTTGGCTCCTTCCGCGATTTAGCTATTGTGGACAATGCTGCTATGAACATTGGGGTGCATATGGCCCTTCTCTTCACTATGTCTGTATCTTTGGGGTAAATACCCAGTAATGCAATTGCTGGGTCATAGGGTAGCTCTATTTTTAAATTTTTAAGGGACCTCCACACTGTTTTCCAAAGTGGCTATACCAACTTGCATTCCCACCAACAGTGTAAGAGGGATCCCCTTTCTCCACATCCTCTCCAACATTTGTTCTTTCCTAGGTTGTCAATTTTTGCCATTCTAACTGGCATAAGGTGGTATTTCAATGTGGTTTTGATTTGAATTTCCCTGATGGCTAATGATGTTGAACATTTCTTCATGTGTCTGTTAGCCATTTGTATGTCATCACTGGAAAAGTGTCTGTTCATATCTTCTGCCCATTTTATGATTTGTTTATTTGTTTCTCGCGTATTGAGTTTGAGAAGTTCTTTGTAGATCTTGGATACCAGTCTTTTATCTGTAGCATCATTTGCAAATATATTCTCCCATTCCGTGGGCTGCCTCTTAGTTTTTTTTACTGTTTCCTTGGCTGTGCAGAAGCTTTTTATCTTGATGAAGTGCCAAAAGTTCATTCTTTTCTTTTTTCTCTTGCCTTTGGAGATGTGTCATGAAAAAAGTTGCTGTGACCGATGTCAAAGAGGTTGCAGCCTATGTTCTCCTCTATGACTTTGATGGATTCCTGTCTCACATAGAGGTCTTTCATCCATTTGGAGTTTATCTTTGTGTATGGTGTGAGAGAGTGGTCAAGTTTCATTCTTTTGTATATAGCTGTCCAATTTTTCCAGCACCATTTATTGAAAAGACTGTGTTTTTTCCACTGGATGTTTTTTCCTGCTTTGTCAAAGATTAATTGAGTCTGTATTCTGTTCCATTGGTCTATGTGTCTGTTTTTGTGCCAGTACCATGCTGTCTTGGTGATCACAGCTTTGTAGTATAGCTTGAAATCCGGCAACGTGATGCCCCCAGCTTTGTTTTTCCTTTCAACAATTCCTTGGCAATTCAGGGCTTTTTCTGGTTCCACACAAATTTAAGGGCTGTTTGTTCCAGTTCTTTGAAAAATGTCACTGGTATTTTGATCGGGATGGCACTGAAAGTATAGATTGCTCTGGGTAGCACAGACATTTTAACTATGTTTATTCCTCCGATCCATGAGCATGGAATGCTTTTCCATCTTTTTTTGTCTTCTTCAATGTCTTTCATCAGTGTTCTGTAGTTTCTAGAGTATAGATCCTTTACCTCTCTGGTTAAGTTAATTCCGAGATAACGTATGATTTTTGGTGCAATTGTAAATGGAATCGGTTCCCTAATTTCTCTTTCTTCAGTCTCAGTGTTCGTGTATAGAAATGCAACTGATTTCTGAGCATTGATTTTTGTATCCCGCCACATTACTGAATTGTTCTATAACTTCTAGTAATTTGGGGGTGGAGTCTTTTGGGTTTTCCATATAGAGAATTATGTCATCCGCAAAGAGAGACAGTTTGACTTCTTCTTTGCCGATTTGGATACCTTTTATACCTTTTTGTTGTCTGATTGCTGTTGCAAGGACTTCTAGTACTATGTTGAATAATAATGGCGAGAGTGGGCATCCTTGTCGTGTTCCTGATCTTAAGGGAAAGGCTTCCAGCTTTTCCCCATTGAGAATGATATTTGTTGTAGGCTTTTCATAGATTGTTTTTATGAAATTGAGGAACGTACCCTCTATCCCTACACTCTGAAGGGTTTTAACAAGGAAAGGATGCTGTATTTTTTCAAATGCTTTTTCTGCATCAATTGAGAGGATCATATGGTTCTTGTCTCTCATCTTATTAATGTGTTCTATAACACTGATTGATTTGCGAATGTTGAACCACCCTTGCATCCCAGAGATGAATCCCACTTGGTCATGACGGATAATCCTTTTAATGTACTGTTGGATCCTATTAGCTAGGATCTTGTTGAGAATTTTGGCGTCCATATTCATCAGGGATATCGGTCTGTAATTCTTTTTTATGGGGTCTTTGCCTGGTTTGGGGATCAAGGTAATACTGGCCTCATAGAATGAGTTTGGTAGTTTGCCTTCTCTTTCTATTTTTTGAAACAGCTTCAGGAGAATAGGTATTATTTCTTCTTTGAATGCTTGGTAGAATTCCCCGGGGACTCCGTCAGGTCCTGGACTCTTGTTTTTGGGGAGGTTTCTGATCACTGCTTCAATCTCTTCATAATTAATCGGTCTGTTTAAATAATCAATTTATTCCTGTTTCAGTCTTGGTAGTTTATAGGTTTCCATGAAGGCATCCATTTCTTCCAGGTTGTTTAATTTATTGGCATAAAGCCGTTGATAAAAGTTTCTAATGATCCTTCCTATTTCCTTGGTGTTGGTCGTGATCTCTCCCCTTTCATTCATAATTTTATTAATTTGGGTCCTTTCTCTAATCTTTTGAATATGTCTGGCCAGTGGCTTATCGATCTTATTTATTCTTTCAAAAAACCAGCTTCTAGTTCTGTTGATCTGCTCTACTGTGCTCCTGGTTTCTAATTCATTGATCTCTGCTCTAATCTTGATCATCTGCCCTCTCGTACGTGGGTTAGGCCTGTTCTTCTGTTCCAGCTCCAGCTTCTTAAGGCGAGAATATAAAAGGTGCATTTTAGATTTTTCTATTCTTTTGACTGAGGCTTGGATAGCTCTGTATTCTCCCCTTAGGACTGACTGCCTTTGCAGCATCCCATAGGTTTTGGACCAATGTGTTTTCATTTTCGTTGGTCTCCAAAAATTGTTTGATCTCCTTAATTAGCTGGTTTACCCAATCATTCTTGAGCAGGATGGTTCTTAGTTTCCAAGTGTTTGAGTTTCTTCCAAATTTTTCCTTGTGATTGAGTTCCAGTTTCAAAGCATTGTGGTCTGAGAATATGCAGGGAATAATCTCAGTCTTTTGGTATCAGTTGAGACCTGTTTTGTGACCCAGTATATGGTCTATTCTGGAGAAAGTTTCATATGCATTTGAAAAGAATGAGTATTCTGTTGTTCTGGGGTAGAGTGCTCTGTATATATCTATGAGGTCCATCTGGTCCATTATGTCATTCAAAGCTCTTGTTTCTTTGTTGATTTTCTGCTTAGGTGATCTGTCTATTGCTGAGAGCGGAGTGTTGAGGTTCCCTACTATTAACGTATTATTATCTGTAATAATAATACTATAACGTATTATTATTAACATATGTCTCTTTATTCTGGTTAAGAGTTGGCTTGTGTATCTAGCTGCTCCCCTGTTGGGGGCATAGATATTTATAATTGTCATATCCACTTGTTGGATACATCCTTTAAGAATAATATAGTGTCCTTCTGTAACTCTAACTAGTCTTCAGTTTAAAATCTAACCTGTCTGATATGAGAATTGCTACCCCAGCTTTCTTTTGAAGTCCACTGACATAAAAAGTGGTTTTCCATCCCTTCACTTTCAGTCTGGATGTATCTTTAGGTTCAAAATGAGTCTCTTGTAGACAGCAAATGGATGGGTCATGTCTTTTTATCCAATCTGCAACCCTGTGGCACTTTATGGGAGCATTTAGGCCATTCACATTGAGAGTAATTATTGAGAGATATGATTTTAATGATGTCATGTTGCCTGTGAAGTCTTTGCTTCTATAGATTGTAAACTTCTGTTCTGTATCACTCTTGGGGTCTTTTTACTTTTATAGAACCCCCCTTAATATCTCACGTAGGGCTGGTTTAGTGGTTATGAATTCCTTCAGTTTCTGCCGATCTTGGAAGGTCCTTATCTCTCCATCAATTCTGAATGACAGCCTTGCTGAATAAAGGATCCTTGGCTGCATGTTCTTCTCACTTAGTGCTCTGAATATGCCTTGCCAACTTTTCCTGACTTGCCAGGTCTCTGTAGATAGGTCTGACGTTATTCTGATATTTTTCCCTCTGTACATAGGATTTTTTTCCCCGTGGCCGCTTTCAATACTGTATCCTTGGATCTAATATTTGCGAATTGCACTATGACGTGACGTGGTATAGGCCTGTTCTCATTGATCTTGGGAGGGGTCCTCTCTGCCTCTTGGACACGAATGCTTGTTTCCTTTGCCAGATTAGGGAAGTTCTCAGCTACAATTTGTTCAAATATCTCTTCTAGACCTCTCTCTTTCTCCACCCCCTCGGGGATGCCGATGATTCTGACACTGGAACGTTTCATTGAGTCAGTAATCTCCTGTAATCTACATTCTTGAGATTGGATTTTTTCGAGCCAAGTTTCCGTTTTAACTTTCTCTTCTACCATCCCATCTTCCAATTCAGTAACGCATTCTTCTGCCTCATTTACCCTGGCCGTCAGAGCATTCAGTTTAGACTGCATTTGATTCATAGCATTTTTAATTCCTGCCAGATTCACTCTCATTTCTGCCTTTAAAGATTCTATATTCTCCTTAACATTTTCGTTAATATTTTTTTCAAGCCTACACATCATCTTGACCATTGTTACTCTGAACTCCATTTCTGATAATTTGGTTATATCCATATTCATCAGTTCCGTGGCAGAGGCCACAGTCTCGGTCTCCTTTCTTTGCTGAGGGTTTCTCCTCCTCGTCATTCTAATGAGGAGAGGTTGTGGGGATGCACAGAGCCCAAATTATTGACCAGGACCCAGGCAGTGTGCACTTGTTTTATAGGGACCTTAGGGATGTGGGCTTCTTGATTTTTCAGCCTGCCTTCTGGGGGAGGGAGGGGCCTGCCACGCTGATACTCAGGCAACCCTATTTGGGTAGAGTTGCCCTGTCCCCTGCAAGGGGGGATGGGGATGGGCACAATGTGAACCGTTATTTCCAGGCTTTTGTTCTCTGGTGGCTTTCCCTGGCAGTTTTTTGTGCCTCTTCTGAGAGTCAGAGCAGCAGTGGCCGTATCCTAGCCTTTGTCTCAGAACAGAGAGATCGCAGTCCGCTCTCCACTGAGCTATCCTGGCCACTCTAACTCTGTTTCCGTCGGTGCTGCTAAAAACCCCACAGCATCCCGGGATGTGCGCCCCACAGCCACTCTCCCAGCCCTTGCTTCCAGGGCTGGCACGTCTCTGTCCTTTGTGCTTCTAACACTGCCAGCCGCCCCCGGTTCCCACGTGCGGTTCTGAGCTCTCTGTTTCAGTGTCGTTTGCGCGCGCTCTGGAGCGCCAGTTTTCCGTCTGGTTGCATGCACGCTCCCGAGCTCCTGGGTTCAGTCTAGTTCGAGTGTGCGCTCCAGAGCTCCGGTTTTCAGTCTGGTCACACGCGCGTTCCCGGGCTCACGGTCTCAGTCTGCTTTCTCGTAGGTACCAGTCCACGAGTCTGGCCCACTCCCCAGCGCAGGTGGCTACTGCTTCCCGGCGCCCGAGGACAGCAACTCCCTCCCTCTTCCGTTTATCTTCCGATATCTGTGCACAGATTCACGGCTCCCTGCTTTATACCTCAATACGCAGCGCTGGAGACGTTCATTTGTAGAGATCCAGATGTATCTTCCTGTGTCTCAGGCTGATTTCGTGGGTGTTCAGGATGGTCTGACAGACATCCACCTCGATTCAGGGGACCAGCTGAAGAAGGGGTCCCCTACTTCTCCACCATCTTTTTCCCCCCATCAACTGATTTTCAACAAGAGCGCCAAGACAATTCAATGGGGAAAAAATGGTTTTTTCCACAAATGGTGCCAGGGCAACAAAATAATGATTGTGAACCCCTACCTAATAACACACACACACATACACAGCCTCAAAACGAGCCATAAGTCTAAAAGTAAGATCTAAAGCTATACAATTCTTAGAAGAAAACACAGGGGTAAATCTTTGTGACCTTGGATCAGGCAAGATTTCTTAGATATGATCCCCAAAAGCACAAGGAATATGAAAATCAAAATTAATAACTGACTAAATCAAAATTAACAGCTTTTATACTTCAAAGGATACCATCAGGAAAGTGAAAAGACAACCACAGACTGGAAGAACATATCTGCAAATGAAATACCTCGTAAGGAGCTTGTATCCAAAATATATAGAGAACTCTTACAACTCAATATTAAAAGAACAAATATCCCACTTAAAAATGGGCAAAGGATCTAGAGGCGCCTGGGTGACTCAGTGGGTTAAGTGTCCATCCAACTCTTGATTTCAGTTCAGGTCATGATTTCAGGGTTGTGTGATCAAGCCCACACTGGGCTCCACATTGGGCATGGGGCCTACTGAAAATGCTCCTTTCCTCTCCCTCTGTCCCTCCCCCCCCCCAAAAAAAGAAGAAATGGGCAAAGGATCTGAAGAGACAGTGCTCCAAAACAGATACACCAAGGGTCAATAAACACATAAAAAGATGTTCAACATCACTAGTCACCAGAAAAATGCAAGTCAAAACTACACTGACATATCACTTCACACTCACTAGTATGGAAATAATCAAAGTCAGTTAATAACAAGCATTGGCAAGGATGTAAAAAAAAAAAAAAATCAGCTCTCTCATACACTACTGCTAGGGATGTAAAACAATGGAGCCAGTTTTGAAAATAGTCTGGCAGTTCCTCATAAAGTTAAACATAGTTAACTATATGATCCAGCAATTCTATCCACAGGTATAAACCCAAGAGAAATGACAACATACACCCCACACAAAAACTGGTACATGAATTTTCATAGCAGCATTACTCATCAAAGGCCAAAAAGTGGAACAACCCAAATGTCCATCAACGGATAAACAGATGTGGTATATCCACGTAATATACTCACATTCCAGCTATACAATGGAATATTATTTGGCAATAAAAAGGACTTAAGTAATGAAACAAGCTTCGATATGAAAGAACCTTAAAAATACTATTTTAAGTGAAGGAAACCAGTCACATTTATATAAAATTTTCAGAACAGGCAAATCTACAGGCAGAAAGTAGATTAAGCGTTGCCTAGGACTACGTATGGGAGGGACAGTGATGGAGAGTGACTGCTAATTGGCATGAGGTTTCTTTTTGGGGAAATAAAAATGTTTTAAAATTAGATTGTGGTGGGGCGCCTGGGTGGCACAGCGGTTGGGCGTCTGCCTTCGGCTCAGGGCGTGATCCCGGCGTTGTGGGATCGAGCCCCACATCAGGCTCCTCCGCTATGAGCCTGCTTCTTCCTCTCCCACTCCCCCTGCTTGTGCTCCCTCTCGCTGGCTGTCTCTATCTCTGTCAAATAAATAAATAAATAAAATCTTTAAAAAAAAAAATTAGATTGTGGTGATGATTGCACATATCTAAAATCACGAGGGGCACCTGGCTGGCAGAGTGGGTGGAGCATGCAACTCTTAGTCCTGGGATTATAAAGTTCAAGCCCTACACTGGGTATAGAGATTAGTTGAAAAAAAAAAAAAAATCTTAAAAAAAAAAAATCCTAAAAAAAATCTTTAAAAAAGTAAAATAAAACAACTGAATTGTACAATAAGCAGTTTAAAAAAAACAAAACCAAAAGGCAACAGGAAAACACTGAGGAGATAGAAAAGAGGATAAGAGGTGAGAAGGTACAAAAGACAAACTTTGCCTCTTTTGGAATTATTTGATGACAGCCAATATGCCAGGATCTACATTAAGATGACCAGAACTGAGAAGACTGGAAACCTCTTCTCAGTTCAGCACAAATTAGTTCTGCTCACTGTTTCCAGTTTCAGCTCATTCAGTCCCCCATCTTTTCCCCTGGTGTGAGAAGAAATGGGTATGCCTCTCTATGCCCCTACCTTACACATGAGTATAATAGTGTCTAATATGCATCCTTCTCCATTCTGAGAACATGGAGCCTGTGGATATCAAATCACTGTCTCTTCATCTACATATTGGGTTAGAAAGTCCTGATAATATCTAGGTGGTAAATATACTGGAAAAGACAGTTACTGTCAGCCCTCATGGTGGGAACCATATCGTACAGATTTGTATATTCACAAGTAAAACTCCTACTCATATGAATCAAGAAGGGACAAATGAGAATGAAAGGAGGCGGTAAGGCGTGCCTGGGTGGCTCAGTCAGTTAAGCATCTGCCTTTGGCTCAGGCTGTGATCCTGGGGTCCTGGCATCGAGCCCCACATCGGGCTCCCCGCCTGCTTGGTGAAGAGTCTGCTTCTCCCTCTTACCCCCTGCTCATATGCTCTCTCTCAAATAAGATAAAATCTTGAAAGGAAGGGAGGAAAGAAGGGAAGGGAGGAAGGAAAGGAGGGAGGGAAGGAAGGAGGGAAGGAAGGGAGAGAGAGGGAGGAAGGGAGAGAAAGGGAGAAAGGAAGGAAGGAAGGAGGGAAGGGGGGAGGGAGGGAAGGAAGAGAGGGATCTTGGGATTTCCATATTGCTCCCCAACCCTATCCTTTGTTCCTACCCTCCTTTCCACCCAAGCCCCCCAACACACAAAGCACTCCAGTTTTTACTTCGTATGCCAGAAAAAAAATTTTTTTTAAGATTTATTTATTTAGAGAAAGAGAAAAAGAGAACACATGCATGCAGGGGAAGAGGGAGGGTTGGGGGTAGGAGCAAAGGGAGAGAGTCTTCAAGCAGACTCCCCACTGAGGGCAGAACCCACACGGTGCTTAATCCCATGACCCACGAGACCACAACCTGAGCTGAAACCAAGAGTTGGACGTTCAACTGACTGAGCCACCCAGGTGCCCCTGCGTGCCAGAGAATTATTAAACACATGGAATGTGTTGCTTACCATCATCAGGCACACTTCTACAAGCTCAGAGTTCAGTAAAAATACAGCCATTGCTTAGGGAAAGAATAGGGGCTAATATTATGAAAACACTGATTCACCAAAGCAGAAAGCCTCCACTTTCAAAACAGGTGATAACTTAAAAGGTAATAACTAGCTTTTCATATATTTCAATCATTTCCCATGAGTACTCAATCCATTTGAAGACTGCCAACTATGATATAATTACTAGCCGTTAAGAACAAGTCAGACCACTAACAAACTAGATTAACAACTTAGTGCATTACCAAATTGGGTCAGATTCAAATTTGTGCCACAGGCAAAAGGTTGTATATTGTCAAATCCCTTAGACAATTAAACCTGATGTAAAAAAAACCCCGAAATATTTTAAATCTTGTGACAAAAAAGAAAGACCAAATTAAAAAAAATATCTGGAGAAATAGTAAGATATTTAATGGAATTTGAAGACCACAAACTGCCACTAAAATAAGACAATTTCTATTGTTATATTCCTATCCACAGACAAATTTCTATAATTGCGTTATACTAAAAGAAAAAAGTTCTTACTTTAGATAAAAGATTATTTAGTTCATGGGGATGAAGCTTTACCACTTCTCCAAGTTGCTGTGCAGCAGCTTTTCTTGTAACTGGAGTAGTGCCAGTATCCAGTAAGATAAAAAGACGGTCAAGCCTAAAATAACAAAAATATAATGATTATTTTGAAATGTGTTTCCTCATAGGTGTAAGTTTAAGTCAATAAATGTATTGAGCACTTATGAATGAAGACCTATTCTAGGGCTGCAGGAGAATCTCTACTCTCAAGGAACTTGCAACTGGGGGTAGGGTAAGTAGGAAGGCAAGTACACAAATAATTAGAATACAGGGTACAATAACACACGTGTCAGCAAAGAAATACAAAGTGCTCTGAAGAGTGGGAACAGAGGGAGCAAATACTATATCCCTAACTGTGTAATACTGAAAAGGCTTCATAAAATAAATGGTGTATGAGATGGACCTTAAAGGTCAACCATGAAAGTCTTGGTTCAAGAAAGCAATGGAACGGGAGCTCTATTTTAGGAAGATTAATCTGGCAGCAGTGTGAAGCAAGAAGTGTAATGGAAGAAAACTTTTAGAAAGTTTTAGACTAAAAGTGCAGACCTAAACTGCCATCACGGCGAGAAGTCTAGAAAGAAGTTGGGAGAGGGGTGCCTGGGTGGCTCAGTCAGTTAAGCAGCTGCCTTTGGCTCAGGTCATGATCTCGGGGTACTGGGATAGAGCCTGACATCAGGCTCCGTGTTCATCGGGGAGTCTGCTTCCCCCTCTGCCCCTCCCCCTGCTTGTGTTCTTTCTCCCTCAAATAAATAAATAAAATCTTTTTAAAAAAAATTTTTTTTTAATTAAAAAAATAAAAGAAGTTGGGAAAGAGGCTGCAGAGGATTAACACACATGGTGCAATAATGAAATGTCAAGAAAATTAAAGGACTCTCAGACTCTGAATGTTAGAAAATGAAGATGTCATTTTAAAAAATGGGAAGACCTGGTGGAGAAAATATTATGGGAAAAGATGACAAGTTTACTAGTGGTGGGGACAGGATAGCTAGGAGAGACCAAAAAGGATAGCTGGAATAGAGATGTGAAGTTCAGGAAGAGTTGAGACTAAAGTCATTTGTACAGAAGTGACAAATGTGGCAATAAATAAGATCTCTGAGGAAAATGTTTCCAAAGGCATATAGCATAATGGCAACAATTCTAGAGCCACGACACCACAGTTCAAATTGCAATTCTGCCATTTATCCAATGAATAAAGCTTGGAATAGTATCATAATGCCATAATAGGTAAGAAGTGGAACCCTGTGTTACTGTCATTTTGGAATACAAGAAAATCCTAAGGTTTTAGAAAGGCAAAGTCACAAGTAACTACCACCAACTAACCACGTATCATAATATAGGTCTAGCTTTCCTTTTTTTCTTTTTTAAGATTTTATTTAGTTATTTGACAGAGAGACAGCAACAGAGGGAACACAAGCAGGGGGAGTGGGAGAAGGAGAAGCAGGCGTCCCGCTGAGCAGAGAACCTGACGCAGGGCTCGATCCCAGGACCCTAGGATAATGACCCAAGCAGAAGGCAGTCTCTTAAGGACTGAGCCACCCACACGCCCCAGGTCTAGCTTTCCTATCACACTCCTAATCAGGCTCAAAAAAGCAAAGTAAATGAAGGTAATGAAAAGAAGGCAGCTTCATACTTCATATACGGAATAAATGGGTACTTAAAAAGATGGAGGATAGGGCGCCTGGGTGGCTCAGTCAATTGAGCATCCAACTCTTGGTTTCGGCTCAGGTCATGATCTCAGGGTGGTGAGATGGAGCCAGAGTCGGGTTCCACACTAAGTGGGGAGTGTGCTTCTCCTCTCCTCCTGCCCCTCCCCACCACTTGCACACGTGCACTCGCACGCTCTCTAAAATAAATAAATCTGTAAAAACATTTTTTAAAAAGATGGAAGATGACAAGGGGCAAAGTTATACTGACTGCCCAATCCTATACGAGAGGAGATTTAGTGAACACATTTTCAAATTTTATCTAATGAGGAATAGAAAGGTACCAATGAAGCTCATATTTTACTTCTGGGATTATTTTTCTACCACAAAGAGCTAAAAAAAATTACACAACAAAGCTCTAAAAGTCTTTTATAAGAAAAGATAAACCTTTAAGAGGCAGATGAAATGGGCAGGATTGTTCTTTTCTTTTTTCTGGTAGTATTTATCAAACTTCTAGTCACTAATAAGCACAAAATCATTGTAAGTAGTAAGAAACAGAACTAAAATAGATCTTTCTTGTTCAGGAACACTAACTGTACTATGAAAAGTTTTTAACTGCTTCAGAACAAAACACTAAGAGGTAAGGTTCAAATTTATAGTTAAGGGTATGTAGGAAGGACAAATTTCAAGAAAAATATGTGAGGTAATAAAAAAGCCAGTAGCATAAAGCAGAGTAATACAACACAGTTTCTGCTTCCAATATACTGAATGGCATACAGAGTGATTATAAAGAAATTAATTTTTATAAGACATGCAAAAATTAATTTACTTTATATATACACTATACATAGACACATCCCACCTGCTAACACAATATTTCTCCTTATTAATTCAAGGCTATCTAAATACTTGCCTTTACCCATTCATTCATCAGGTTTTGCTACAGGATTTGGTGAACAGTGACTCAGAGATTGTGGAAGAGAAGGGAGAAAAAAATTTTTTGACAGCTGGTGTTATTTGAAAGTTCTAAGACTAAGTCAGACACAAATCCCTTCCCCATAAAATGATTTCCCTCACCCATCACATATATAACTCTCAGAATGCCCCTTGAATTACTTTCATTTTTAAATAGAGTTGTGATGTTAAAGTTCATGAGAACCATCTCTGAACCTCCACAACAAACATCTGCACATTGCCATGACCATATGATTTTGTCCATGAAATTTGCAAAAAGAAATTTCAAACATCTGGGATGCCTTGGTGGCTCAGTCAGTTAAGTGTCTGTCTTCAGCTCAAGTCATGATCCGAGGGTCCTAGGATCGAGTCCCGCATCGGGCTCCTTGCTCAGTGGGGAGCCTGCTTCTCCCTCTGCCTGCCACTCCCCCTGCTTGTGGTATCTCTCGCTGACAAATAAATAAAACCTTCAAAAAATAAAATGTAAAAAAAGGCTTAAAAAAAAGAAATTTCAAACATCTATGAACAACTTTCTATAATTATCAAGACAAAAATTCATTTTAAATATACTATATTATTAGTTAGGGGTGTCTGGCTGGCTCAGTTGGTAGTGAGGCGACTCTTGATCTCATGGTCATGAGTTCAAGCCCCACAGTGGACATGGAGCTTACTTTAAAAATATATATATATATATTCCGGGGCACCTGGTTGGCTCAGTTGGTTAAGCATCTGCCTTCAGCTCAGGTCACGATCTCAGGATCCTGGGATGGAGCCCATGTCTGGCTCCCTACTCAGCAGGGAGTCTCCCTCTCCCTCTCCCTCTCCCCTCTGCTTGTAGTACTCTCTCTAAAATAAATAAAATCTTTAAAAAAAATTTTTTTCCAATTATATGGCAGCAAAATTACCAAAAATTAAATCAGTTTTATTACAAAGAATAGGTTAGTCTTAGGTTAAATTTATGCTACTATTAAGTGGATCTGCTGCATGTATTCTTCATAACAATATCAGGCTCTTGGGGCATCTGGGTGGTTGATTTTGGCTCAGGTCATGATCTCAGGTTGTGAGATCCAGCCCTGCGTCTGGCTCCATGCTGGGCGTGGAGCCTGCTTGGAATTCTCTCTCTCCCTCTCCCCCTCCTGATCTCTCTCCCTCTCCTGCTCTTTAAAAAAAAACAAAAAACAAAAAACAAAAAACAAAAAAAGCCCACCTCACACTATTGGACTCTCTTATATGTATACAGTTCACATAGGTTTAGGACTTTTCTATAGAAAACTGGGGCAAAATGAAAAACAAACTAGACTGGAAGTTAGGAGACTTTTAAAGGTCCTACTTCCGTCACATGTTGGAGGACTTAGGGAAGTTTACTTAACTTCACTTAACCTCTTACTTTGGAGGGTAAAACTAGATAATTTAGGCATATTTTAGTTTTGCATCATTGTGAGTTTTCTTCTTTTTTCACTTTTTTTTTCTTATGTAACATAACATTTGTCGTATCTTTGACTTATTTGATGCCAAGTTCCTTAGACTGCACCTCTGGAAAGATTTCAACTACTACATAATTTTTTTTTCTGTAACAGAGATTCTGCATTTTTTTAAAGATTTTATTTATTTGTTTGTGTGTGTGAGAGAGAGAGAGCACGCGCGCACCCACGCACAAGCAGGGGGAGCAGCAGGCAGAGGGAGAAGCAGGCTCCTCGTCAAGCAAGGAGCCTGACACAGAACTCAATCCCAATCATGACCTGAGGGGAAGGCAGATACTTAACCGACTGAGCCACCCAGGAGTCCCAGATTCTGCTCTTTTGAGCAAAAGCAAAACTGGCTGCAAAATAAACAGCATAAGGAAGTGACAATACTAACCTGTTTATAAATATGTGTGTAAAAGTTAAAAGAAAATGGACAGTTTCCAAAATTCTCCCCAATCATTTCCACTTACCTCAAGCCCCAATTACCATTCCTTATTCCTTAAAAAAGAATGGACTACTTACTTCACTGAGTAGATCTCTAGGCTTTGGAACACAAATTATCTCAAGTTCTCTCCTCACTACCTCTAAAGATTGCTCTTTACACTCACCCTCTCTATTTCAAATGGAAAGACTATCCTTACTCTTCTTCAAGGCTTAGATATTGTCCCACTGTTTCCCTGATATCATCACCTTCTATCCTCATTCAATTATCCTTTTTCTAATACCTCAAATCACTGCCTTATTAATCCATTCCCTTCTACCTTCAAATATGCAGAGCTCTGTCTCTAAAGAGGAATTAAACTACTTGACCTTCATCTTCTAGCACACTTTTTCTTTTTTACTGTCAAGCATCATGAATAAGTGTTTAAAATCACTTCTTTATTTCCTCACTATACACAATTTAATCCTTATCAGTCAAGTTTCTGTTCTCTTCAACTGAATGGCACACCTGATGGTCACCAATGAACTTGTAAACTCCAAATCCAATTTTTTTGGTTATGTCCAATTTTCTTGACTCTTCTACGAAATCTGATATCAGCAAGTACCCCATTTTTAAGATACTTTTCTTCCTAAGTTTTCACATTATATTACCCTGTTCTTCTCTGAATTCTCAATTCTTTCTCTGGAATCCCTAACTCTTAATGTGCACATTCTCCCATATCCAATCCTTGGCTCCTCATCTCAGGAAACTACATTATTTGTTTAAACTATAACACAGTACAAATCATCCCCAACTCTAGTCCATCTGGGAGCCAAACTTTCAACTGCCTGGGGCACATAACTCCAAAGTAACATGATCTTATTGCCAGATTTACTTCCTAAAGCATCTTTTGATCTAATTATTACCTTATTCTAAAGCTGTCAATGGCTCATCATTACCTATCAGATGGTAATCAAAAACAAAAAAGTACCTCCCAAACAAGGACCTTTTTGATTTTCACAATTTCTTCTGTACCATTCTCTCCACTTAGAATGTCTTTTCTTGGCTCAATTCTTCAGCTAAATCCCATCCATCAAGATTTAAAGTCCTTTACCCTCTTGAAACCATCTCAGACTGCTGTATCATAGAGATGAAGTCCTCTTCTGAAATCTACATGAATTCTCACCTTGAATAACCATTTTGGTATTTGTTAAGCTGTTTTGTTGCATCTCTTACACTAATTTGTCACATGATGCCTTATGTTCATGAGGCTTCCCCTCCTTCAATGATTCTGTTTGTCTGCCACAATACTTTGCATCATGTCTCAGCCATGTCTTTGCTCAGTATTCAAATAATTCTTTAGTTGCTATTTACTATAATTAAAATTATAAAGGAAAGTGCAAGTTTCTTGGGGCCAAGTTTAAGCATCATTTTTAAGCAAAGAAAGTGTGTGCTAAAAAAAAAAAAAGTGAGCTATATTAGAATTTTTTTGTTTCCTTTGAAAAACACCCTAATCTGTAATAGCTGTATTATGTAAAAACAAGTTATAAAAATAACAGAACTGGGGGACCTGGGTGGCTCAGTCAGTTAAGTGTCCATCTCAGGTCATGATCTCAGGGTCATGAGGCCAGGCCCTGCATCATGCTTCACACTCAGCAGGGAGTCTGCTTGCAATTCCCTCTCTCCCTCTGCCCCTCCCCCCCAACAAGCTCTCTCTAATAAATAAATAAATCTTAATAAAAACAAAAACAAAAACAACCAGAACTGATGCTTAAGGTAATGTTTCAGTAAGTGATAAGATCAGCTCAGCAGTATTTCAGCATTCTGAACATCAAGGCAGTTATACCTGTTTCCAAAGAGCAAGCTGAGAAAGAGACCATGAAGTAGGCACTGTATTCCTTCAAAAATCTCCACCCTTCCTAAACTTTCCTTTAGTCCCCTGCTACCCAGCTTCATTAGAACCACACTCCAGGCCAAAGACCTTGACTCCTCTCTAACCTAATGCTGATCCTGTCTCACAGCCACACAGTTCCTCATGCCTCTCCTTATGCAAAGCCTTTTGTCCCAATGCAGTGTCATGTAACCTCTGCTCCTCCAGCAGCCAACTGTCCTGGGGGTAGCAGATCAGTTCACTCTCTCACCTAATCCAGGCCTATTTATCCTCACCATCTTCCACCTTGGTGGTAGCCAAACTTGCCTCCCTGAATAGAGGAATGGGGATACAAGAATACTTCTTTGGTTTTTTGGAGTTCTCCCTTCCTCTATCCAGAACAGCAGAATAAACACCACACAAGGGGAAGAACAAAGGTATGAGCAGACCAGGATCTGACAAGAGGGCAGTCTGACCTGTTACCCCACGGTAGCCAGCTATGAGGCAAGCAGGGTAAGCATCAGGGCCAGGACACAACGGAAAAGGCTGGTACAGTGAACTGGTGGGGGAGGGGAAAGGGCATGAGACAGGGTCAGTATTGTGTTGGGAGGGCAGGTAGGGCCCTTGGTGAGGGAGGGGTGTGACAGAAGCTAGGTGGTCAGAAGAGAAAGGAAGTTAAAAGAAGGGCTAATTGAGGAAACACAGTACTTACCACAATACTTCTTTTGGCTAAAACTTCTCTTGCAGAACAGCTAGTAGGAAAAAAATGCCATTCTTCATTCTTTGAAGGATAGACAGATGGAGGAGAATGAGGTAATAGATGTCAAGCTGTATGAAAGGTACCAAAGACTGGAAGAATAATTTAAATAAAATATAAGGCAATTGACAATACCTACTGGTTAAGAATTTACTGGTAAGAAATCTGGCCCATTTTCAATTTGGATTTTAATTCAAACAGAATTTTATACAAGACATGATTCATGTTTTGTTTACCAACCTGTGACTTCAGGCAATTGCTCTAAATGACGAGAAAAACAAAAGAATATATGGAAGTTTGCAGAGATTATGCTGGCAGCTGCAATCTAACCCCTCATCTCTTCAGCTGTTTGCATTATGATAATTCGTGAAGTAAAGATATAAAAGGATACAGAAAGAAATTACAGGTATTTTGAGCTATGTCCTAAGTTACTATTTCATCATTAATAAACAAATATATGTTGCACTGCCACTCCTAAACCATTTGAAGAAAAAAAAAAAGAAGATACGGCATGCCTGGCTGGCTCAGAACATGCAACTCTTGATCTCAGCATCATGAGCTAAGCCCCATGTTGGGGGGCAGAGATTACCTTAAAAAAAAAAAGTATAAATATAACTTCTTCAGTCTATTTCCGACCTCAATATTCTCAGAATAAATTTAAACTTAATCTCTTTGAAAAATAGTATAAGGTCAACTAGCAGAATACCTCACAAGGAAAGCTTTGTAACCTTAACTATCAGTCAAGTTTGTCCATTTTGTTATGCATTTTTTTACATTTAACAAAAGTACAGTAAAATTTAAAACAGAAACTATTTGAACTTTTTTACTTGTCTGTGTGACTTAGGGAATAGGAAAAGAAAGTAAATGTCTAATACAAACACTGTATTAAGTCTCACATATTATCATTAAACAAGAAAGTTATGGTCAAAAGAAAAAATTTCCAAGAAATTCTCTAGACCAATGTTTTTAAATGTATACCTTCTAGTTCATATTGTGGGTAATTTGAAACCATGCTAATGTTATATTCTTTAAACAAGGAAGATCACTTTAGGACACCACACAGTACACTGAGATCAATATGAAGATGTGAAACCACAGCAAAGCCAGGTGCAAGGCCAGGTGCATGCTACAATAAACTGCATTCCCTCACTACCACACTAGAACATAATTCCTTACAATAGGGACTCTAGGGGCACCTGGATGGCTAAATCGGTTAAGTGTCTGCCTTCAGTTTAGGTCATGATCCCAGGACCCTGGTATCAAGCCCAGCATTGGATGCCCTGCTCAGCAGGAAGTCTGCTCCTCCCTCCCCCCACCATGCCTGTGCTCACACTTTCTGAAACAAATAAATAAAATCTTTTAAATTTTTTTTCTTAAACGGGGAATCTATTTTTGTTCTCTGCTGTTTCTCTAGTGCCTAGAACATAGAAAGCATTCTACAAATACTCATTAAATGAATGCTGAAATAGTACAACCAAACAGTTATTTCCTTTAGGACATTTTTTTCTAACCTCTACACTTGATCCACCCATCAAGCTACAGCCTTTTGCATGACTTTATCTTAAAAAGAAAACCTAGGTTCTTCAGAAGAAATATCTGTTATTTTAAAAGTTCACACAAAATTGTGCACTTTAAAATGGTTAAAATGATGAATTTTGTTATGTGTATTTTATCACAATTTAAAAACAACAAAATGCTTTATATAAGTACTCTGAGGAATAAACCAAAGAAACGGGGAGGAATTTACCATACAGACTGAAATATAAAAGCTATATACCTCTTCTACCTTTCCTAGCTTTTTTGTCCCTTTTTTAAAGTATGAAATATTTGACATATTATTATTTACAATAGTTCTGTCATTCCTATAATGGATTGAAATGAGCAGTAATGGCCTAACAAACACAAGAAACCTGTGCTGTCTTAGAGATCATCAAGATCATTTTAGCATTTTCCCTGTCAGTAGGAAGGATCCACTGGAACTTCCCCCACATTAAGAAACTTCCTTGTATTTGGTAGAACAGGACTACTGAAACAATGTTTCTCTGAAGTATCAGCAATACAGAGAGAATTAACAAAACTGAGCAAAGTTCTGATCAAATGTAGCAATTTGTTTCTTCCATAAGAGGGTGTGTTCCCCTTTCCAGAAACCTTTCTGAACTCTGCATTATTTTCAAATGCAAAAGTGTCACAGACCTGAGAAACCGTTTCTAATAATGCAGTCAAATCAAAACTACTGTCTAGACATTTTAGACATGATCTTTATAGCTTAGGTCACTAAGGAAAAATTCTCTAAGTTGTATTTTTTTTAATTTATATGATCAAGGGAAAAGTACGTTCCTATTAGCTAGTCAATGTACAATAGTCACCTCAGCCAATTATAGCAAAGGTATGAAAAACAACCTTAAAAAAAAACAACACAAAAACCTGTAAAAAGCCACGGTACTCAACGCTGTCACAAATTCACCATCTTCTGTAATAAACATATCTTAACAATGCTTCTAAGGCTGTCTTTACTGTTGATGGCCCAACCCCAACCAAGTGATAAATGATACTGGAGAAAGGCTCACAAAGCAAAAGAGCAGTATTCAAAGATTTAACAGTTATTACTTCAATAGTTTGCAAGCAACACTGAAAGCTGTAATATATATTAGTGTTTTTGCTGAGGTTGGGTTTGCGGGAGCAAGTGGCTAGTTGAATGAGCTTCGCTGACCTTCCAGCATTCACATCTTAACAGCAACATTGTTCTCTACTCCTACATTTGTATACTTGTCTCTTATTAAGGGTCTAAATGAGTCCACACATTTTCCAGTAATACTTCACTGCATTTTACTGAAAACTTCAAATGCTATAACTATATTTGGAATTTTAGAGAGTTTCAAAGTTTGTTTACAAGATTTAACTCTCCCACAAATCAAGAGTTGACCATGTATTTGATAATTTTGCCACATTCTTATAATTCAAAGTATGGTAAAACTAGACCTTTATAAAACTATATGCAAGGTCCGAAAAAATTGATCACACAGAGTGCAAAGTTGTATTATATCCAATTTGCATTATAAAAGGCCACACTATCACAGAATTCAATATGCTATACACTTTTAAAAAATAGTTCTGATAACATTATGTTTTTAAAATTCTAATCCTGGCAAATATCAAAGGTATAGTTAAAGTTTGTCTTCTTAGGGAAAAACTATAGCTGAACTATAAGGACTCACTGAAAAACACTGGAAATGTTCTACTACATACATAAACTAGGATAAAATCCTGACAGCTATTAAAACAAGAAACAAAGTCACTCGTTTGTTTAAAAAAAAAATGCGTAGGGGCGCCTGGGTGGCACAGCGGTTAAGCGTTCGGCTCAGGGCGTGATCCCGGCGTTGTGGGATCGAGCCCCACATCAGCTCTTCCGCTATGAGCCTGCTTCTTCCTCTCCCACTCCCCCTGCTTGTGTTCCCTCTCTCGCTGGCTGTCTCTATCTCTGTCGAATAAATAAATTTAAAAAAAAAATCTTTAAAAAAAGAAAGTGTGTAGAGCACCTACTAGGAGCCAAGCACTCTCCTGGAAAGAGAAAGATCAGACATGTTCCCTTATCTCCAGAGTGTATGTAAATCCAAGCAGGGAGAACAATTAAACAATTATAAAATATACAATGAGTGATGGAAGTACATATTGGCGCAAATAACTCAGATGAAGTAAAACCAGAGAAAGCTTCCCAAAGTGACGTATGAGCTTAGACTCCAAAACTAAGGTTGTACTAAAAACTAAGGTTAGCCAGATTTGGGGAGGGAGGTGGGAGGGCAAGAAAGAAATGTTCCAGACATAAAGAATAGGAGGTGAGAATACAGAATCAAAATGAAAGGGAGAGAGTTATGCAGGGAACCTGACACAAAGTGAAGCTAAAAAGGTGAAGCAGGAACTAGTTCACAAAGAACCTAGTAAGGTAAGTCTGTTAAGGAATTTGGACTTTATGCTAAGACAAAAGAAAACACCTAAAGGTTTTAAGGGAAAAATGACATTAAAATTTGCATATTAGCAAAATATGGCTGAAGTGAAGAATAAATTAGAGATGCCATGGGAGGCAGGAAGAGCAAATGGCTGCTTTTGCAGGTGTCCTGGATCAGAGATGATGGTGGTATGGAACAAGACTGTGGTAACTGGTATGGTAAGAAAGAAGACTGGCCGGAGAAAGATGAGAAAAAATAGACTAACAGGATTGGATTTGGTAACTGGCTGGATGGGGCGGGGGGGGGGGGGGGGGGGGGGAGGAGAGAGGGAAAAATCATTTATTATTCCCAGATTCCTGAACCTGGGAATTGAGGGAATGATGGTACAAACTAACCATTTCCCTTCTATTGGAAATATTTACAAGGTCCTAAAAATATTCCAGGGCAAAAGAATATTTTAGATTTGATTCTGGCAAATATGATTTGTATCTCTTGAGCTATCTTCAACCTATTCCACATAAAATATAAATATTCAATTGAGTCTGTATTCTACAAGCATACACCAACAAGAAAGTAAATTCCACTAGTAAAGAAACATGCTTAGTGCATGGAGAAGACCGGCTTGAAATTCAAGTTTGCTATTCAAAGTGAATCTTTCTAATTAAAAAAAACAAGAACTGACAGTATCCCCAAAACACAGAAGGTGCCTCAAAAATGTCTTTCTTGAACCATCATATTAGCAAAATATACACAGGAGTAGTTTTTAAATAAAACTATGACAGGCTTTTTAAAAAAATAATTTAACAGGATTTTGGCAAAGAATCTACATAAAAAAGAACCCTGCTCTTTGAAATCCAATGTCAAGAACAAAAGGCAGTGGCTTTCAAACCCCACTCATTCATTCAGAAATTTACATACCCTAAACTTCTGAAAACAGATTAGCATAGGGCAGCAGATTAGTTTCTCTTTAAACACTTTCATTTTGTCTCTATAAAACCATATCCAATACTGTGAAAACAATCTGCTCTAAGAGAAATTTCAAGAGCTGATCTTTTTTTTTTTAATTTTTTTTATTAAGTAAACTCTCCACCCAATGTGGGGCTTGAACTCACGACCCCTAGATCAAGAGCCGCATGCTCCACCAACTGAGCTTTCCAGGCACCCCAGGAGCTACTCATTCTCTTAAACATTGTATCACCTACTGAACAAATCTCATATTAAGTTGCAGTATCAATGTATTTATAACATATATATATATTTATATAGGAGGTAACAAATGAGAAGATACACCTTTCAATATTCACAAAAAGTTAAATTACCACTTTATTCTCTCAATTTTATATATCACAAAATAAGACTTTCCTCACACTGACTGAATTCAATTAACGTATGAAATAAAATTAGATGCTCCATACTACAGGTACCTAGCAACCCCCTTAAACCAACTCCCATAGACTTCTCCCACACACTATTTCATCAGTTATCTAGGGAGTCTGCGAGGGATGGGTTATCCTTTTGGCTTGCAAACAGACACAGCTTGAGCACCTACTGTGTCAAGTGTGTTCAATTAATTGTGAAAAATGAATGAAAACTATTTGTTTTCTGAACTCTCATTGCTTCCTTTAGTCTATGTGATAGAAAGACCCAGTTCTCATGAAAACTTACCTCATCAACGCTAGTGAACTTGGTGATTCCTGATTGCTATCAGTGGGACTATCCCCTCCCTACATTTCCAAAATCAAACCTCTAACAAAAAGTTCTCCCACCATTCTTACCATATTGGAGGAAAGGACTTTCCTCCCATAGCTACACGTCTTGTTGGCTTTTCTATAGTTTCCCTAGACGTTCCTGTTGATAGGCAACATTTTAAAACAATTTAAGATTTGTGATATCTTTCACGCCTTAGTTAAGAAAGACGGTGCTAATACAATAACTTGCCAAAGATTACAATGCTGACTGAATGTTTACTGCTAAACAAAAGAATTATACTCTAAGAAAAATGTCCTCAGGAAAGAACATATTCCTAAAGCCATAAATAATTTCTAAGACAATTAGAAGCTTACTTGAATAATAGTAATTCAAATCTCCCAGACCTCGACAGTTACTACCAAGTTTTCCCATGAAATGGAGGTTAGGAATCAGCCTCAGGAACGCTAAGAGAGGTAACAGGCTCTAGAACTGAAAGGGGGAAGAGAAACCAGAGAAGAGAAGCATGGTGAGGAAAGAGCAAAACTAGTTCTAACGTGGCACAGGGCACAAGAAAAAGACATTTCTGAACCGTTTCACGATGAGTAACTCGAGCCCAAACCCTCACAGACCCAGAAGCGAACTCCGAAGTCTTTGGAAGAAGGAGCCCGAGCCCGGTGACAATGGGAACCGCTCCTTTCTAGGAGTGAGGGCACCGAGAGGAGACCGTGACTAGCCTGGGCCACCTTCCCGTCCTCTCTTCAGGAGCGAGACCCACCTGGAGACCGCCATGGCCGGGCGCCGGCGGTTCGGGGCTCCCCGCGAGCTACGCGCCGCACCGCTGAGGCGCTAGTTTCCAGAGAGCAGAGCGGCGAAGGCCCAGGCCGCGGTCAGAGGGGAGCGGCCGGTGCGGCGCGGGGCGTCCCGCCGTGGGCCCTTGAGCATCTGCCCCGCCGCCTGCCCGAATTCGTCCCCGTCGCGGCCGGGGAGCAGGGGTCTGAGGCGGCGGCGGAGGCGGCAGTCCTCCGACCCGCACGACTTCAAACCGGGGGCCCCCAGCCCCGCTCTTTGCTGACGCAGGCGTCGGCACGCTGGACTGAGCGTCAGCGCGCCGGAAGTGACGTCAGCTCACCGCCAGGGCCTCCGCTGCGCAAGTGAGGCGAAGGCGTACGAGTAGTTTCTGTTCGGCTGCGTGCACCTGAAAGGAAATGTTTGTGTCTGTGTGTCGTTAACCAGGCAGGAAGGATAAATAAGGGTACCCTTTTTTCCTAGAGAAGGAGAATGGGCGATTTAGCCGAGGTTCTGGAATTTCAAAAACTTGGTTTCTAATTCCTTCCTGCCCTGATCCTCATCCAACCAGACTGTAGACAAAACAGGATCCTGAAGACCTTAGGTGCTCTACTCAAGGTGGCGATGCCAGAGGGAAAGCAAGAAAGATTTACAGTGGCACTTAGGACACGGCTCCAGTGTTTGCCATATTCGCCAGATGTTCTGCGTAGCTATCGTAGGGAAGGTCTTCTGCCAACCATTTTGCCAAACCGAGTTTGTTTTCTCAGTTGTTTATGTTGTAGATACCATGATTTTCTCAACCCCACGTAAAAATTCCCACTCCCCCCCCCCTTTTTTGGCTTATCTGGCTATCGGGTAACTTAATTCATTAGGCTTTTAAACATTTTTCTGTCACTTAGTGCAAGTCCTTACCACCTTAAACTTGATTTTTATGATAGTGGCTAAAGGATTCTTTCTCCAGCTTCTTTAGTCAAGTCCATCTTAGAGGCCACTAACAGATCAAAATCAAAAAACACTGCTTTTGGAGCGCCTGGGTGGCTCAGTCGGTTAAGAGACTGCCTTCCCCTCGGGCCATGATTCCAGGGACCTGGGATTGAGCCCCACGTGGGGCTCCATGCTCAGCAGAGAGCCTGCTTCTCCCTCTCCCTCTGCCGCTCCCCCTGCTTGTGCTCTCTCTCTGACAAATAAAGAAAAATTTTTAAGCAGACACACACACACAACCACTGCTTTTATCATGTCACTCTGCATATAAAATTTGTCCACTGGCTTCTCATTACCTGAAGAGTCTATGTCTCAACCCCTGAGTCGTCTTTTCATCTATAAAATGAAGCTAGTGAGAAGTCCTATGGAAGGTTATGGAAATACAATGAGGTCATGTATCTAGGAAAGCTTGCAAGAGCTTTGTAAACCATAAAGTAGTATGTAAATGTAAGGGAAAAGAAATGAACTTAATGCCTGCTATGTGGTAGGCATTTGGCATCATCTATAATTCCTAGGCTGACCCTGTAAAGTAAGTTTTAACCTTCAATTTACTTTTTTTGAGATTTTATTCTTAAGTAATCTCTACACCCAAGATGGGGCTCAAACTCACACCCCGAGATCAAGAATCACATACCCTACCAACTGAGCCAGCCAGGCACCCCATTAATCTTTAATTTAGAGGTGAGGAAACTAAGCTCAGTAATTTGCCCATGATCCAAGCTACTAATATTTACTGTTGTTCATTCATTCAACAAATATTTGGCACCTGCTCTGTGTCAGACACTTCACTAGGCACTGTTTGTACTGTTAGACAAAATCTAATTAAGCTGATGTTCAAGTATCTTCACATTTCACAGTCTTCTCACACCCACCTTCTCAATATATTTCCCACCACTGAAACTAAAAAGCAGGTACTACTTAACTGATCGCGTACTACATTCATTTATTCAGCCAAAATTAAGTACCTACCCCTTGCTGAACTCTACTAGAGATTGGAGCTTCAAAAGAAACCAAAACAGACAGGGTTGAACTTACATCCTAATGGAAGGAAAAAGAGTAAACAGATAAAGAAGAAAATGTCATGTTCATGTTCCATGTAAAGTAGAATGATGGGATAAATAGGGTGATTAGAGACTCTAGACTGGGTAATTAGGGAAAAACCAAGGAGGCACTTAACCTGAGGCCTGAATGACAGGAGGGAGCCAGCTGTGTGAAGATCTGGGTAGAGGATATACCTAGTGTAAAAGCCTAAGGGAAGTCTGCTGTGTGGGGAGACGATCTAGGAGATAGAAAGGAGCCATTGTAAGGAATTTGGATTTTACTCTAGATGCAGTAGAAAGTCATAGGAGAATTTTAACATGTGAATAAAATGATCTTATATACATATTAAAAATCTTACTCTTTAATATCCAAAGGTAAGTAGGTATATAGTTTGAAATGATATTTAGAAGAGGAAACGGCTAGTATCATAGGTTTGTAGGGGATAGTGTAATAATAAAATATATTGATGTCAGACTGTCTTGTTTTCAAATCCGTCCTCACCACACTTAATAGCTGTGTGTCCAGAAGAGTTGTACAACCTTTCTAAGCTTCAGTTCCTTCATCTGTGAAATGGGGATAATAATAGGACCTCCTACAGTGTTAGTATTAAATGACATAATGAATAAAATGCATTTAACCAAGTGACTTCCACAACAAGCCCGCAAAAATATTATTAACTACATTGATTTTTCTTTTTGTTAACTATGTGAACTTGAGTAAGTGACTTGACTTCTATGTCTCATCTGTTAAATGGCGATGGTCATCATACTGGTCCATGACACATATTTGAAATCCCTGCCAGGTGGTTTTCGAATTTAGAGTTTTTTTAGATTTAGATTTAGCTTTTATGTTTTGATTGGATTTAGTAATCCAATGCATATATCTTGTATTATGTCACACCCCAACAGCTTCTAGGGCAGCACCCTATAACCAAATACATTTATAGCCCTGCAGCAAAATGTATGAATAGCCAGCCATACTGAGAGGAATAAATCAAAGACTGTAAACCAGTCCAGGTCAGGTTTTGCTCCCAAATGAATTTTTTTAAATATGGTTTTTAGACCCTTTTCAGTTTCAGAATTGTAAATAATGGATTACAAACCTGTACTCTGTAAAGTTATGGTAAGGATTAAATGAGCAATACATGATACACTTAAAAATACTAAGTGCTAAATAAATATTAGCTGTTATTTTTTACCACCAGAAAAGTGGTTTAAAAAAATCAATGGCGGGCCTTCCCTGGGCCTGTGTCCGAGCGTCCCCCGCTGTGGGCCTGCTCAGACACTGAAGATCTAACTGTAGCCATGAGCAGCAATGAGGGTTTCAAGAGTGGGCGATCTGGCTATGAGGCTCAGGAATGCCCTACTAGTGGAGGCCATGGTCATGGAACGAGAAGCCGTGGCAGAGGTGGAAACCTCAGTAGAGGTTTCCAGTTTGGTTCCTTATCTCTTCCAGACACCTGTTATCACTGTGGTGAGTCTGGTTATCTTGCGGACGATTGTGATCTTTAAGAGGATGCCTGCTCTAACTGCAGTAGAGGTGGCCACATGACCAGAAGCCTGAGAGAGACAGAGAGAGAGAGCAGTGCTGCCACAACTGTGGCAAACCAGGCCATCTGGCTCATGACTGCGACCATGATGAGCAGAAGTGCTATTCTTTTTTTTTTTTTTTTAAGATTTTATTTATTTATTTGACAGAGACAGACAGCCAGCGAGAGAGGGAACACAAGCAGGGGGAGTGGGAGGGGAAGAAGCAAGCCCATAACGGAGGAGCCTGATGTGGGGCTCGATCCCATAACACCGGGATCACGCCCTGAGCCGAAGGCAGACGCTTAACCGCTGTGCCACCCAGGCGCCCCAGAAGTGCTATTCTTGTGGACAATTTGGACACATACAAAAAGACTACTCCAAACCGAAGCGCTATACATGTGGGAAACTGGTCACGTAGCCATCAACTGCAGCAGAACAAGTCAGCTGTTAGCACTGTGGCCAGTCAGGGCACCTTGCACAGGAATGCATGATTGAAGCCACAGCTTAATTATTTTCTTTTCTTGCCCCTCCTTTTTCTGACTGATGGTTGTATTATTTTCTCTGAATCCTCTTCACTGGCCAAAGGTTGGCAGAGTCTACTCCCAGGCCAGTGAGTTTTACTTGCCATGTTAAAGGAGAAAATGGGAAAAAATAAACTTTATGCATTTAACTACAAAAAATAAAAAGGGTATGCTTAGTTTGCTAGAGGTGTTATGTATGATGCTTTGTTAAAGAAACCCTTTCCGCCCCCTGGTGAATAGGGATTGATGAATGGGAAGAGTTGAGTCAGACCACTAAGCCTGTTCTGGGCTTCTTGGATATGTTCCCATGTAGGAAGTAAAACCAATTCTGGAAGTATCTATGAGTTTCCATAAATAACTTTAATTTTAGCATAATGATGGCCTTGGATTGTCTGACCTCAGTAGCTATTAAATAATATCAAGTAACATCCGTATCAGGCCCTACACAGAACATACAGCTGAGAGGGAGTAAACAAAATAAAAAGACAAATGTGTGTTAACGGCTGTGTGAGAAAAATCAAGAGAAAGGCCTAAACAGGAACAACTTCATCACAGCATTGAGGCTGGATATACATGAGGTGATGGCAAAGGTTTAGAACACATTTTTTTCAAAGACTAAATCTAAAACCCAGAGTAAACACTTATGCTCAGAGTGAGCATAATTTGGAGTTACTCGGGAATTGCAGAGAAATGCATTTTCGGAGAAATCAAGCTGTTATTTTTGTATACTATATCACTTAGACAACTGTGTTCCAGTTTTAAAAAGTCAGATGGAAAAAAGCAACAGAAATCCTAGAAAACAGGAATGTAATTTTAAACTACCCAATAAAGCTGGAGGAGGAAGGGGAGTTTGACTAAAGTTCTTCTTGTTTATTTCAAATTTTCCTTAATGTATATGGTGCAAAATGCCATAATCCCATTCTCCTCCCTACCTTCCCAGATATAGCTTACAAAGTTTGTGTATATACTTCTTGTCCATGTTTTTATCATTTTGCTACATATAATGTGTATCCATAAAGAACAAAAAGTATCATTTATAAGCTCATTTTTAATTAATTAATTAACATTATGTTTCCAAGATCTAGTCCATTATATGAAGATCCGTAATTTATTCACTTCTTTACTGACGGATACTTAGGTTTTTCCGATTTTGCATTATTATAAATGAAGCTGCAGTGAGCATACTTTTTTTTTAAGATTTTATTTTTAAGCAATCTCCACACCCACTGTGGGGCTTGACTTACAACCCCAAGATCAAGAGTTTGCACGCTCTACAGACTAGCCAGCCAAGTGTCCGTGCAATGAGTATGCTTGACATGAACTTTACATATATGTGCATAAACAAATATAAAATTATTACAAGTGTATTGAAAGAATACACCCCAAACTTATGATAAAATACAGGTTATCCTGGCTGGGAGTGGGGCAGGAGGAAATGGGATTTGATAGGGGTAATGAAAATGGAAGAGTTATGTGACCTTTTTTTCCTTAAAAAAAATTGTGGAACACAAATATAACAAGATATTAACATCTGTTAATTCTTAATTGTAGGAATATAATCTTTAAAATTGTTTTTGTTATTTTCTGTTTTTACATTTATTGTAAAATATTTCAAAAATATAAAAAAGTTGAAAAACTATGCAGTGAATGCCCATACACCTACGACCTAGATTCTACAATTAATATTTTACTATATTAGCTTTATAACATAACTATCTACTACTTATTTCCCTCTATTCATACCATCCAATTTTTTATACGTTTAAAACAAGTTGCAAACATCAATACACTTTATCCCTAAACACTCAACACTGATATCTTTAACTTAGGTTGACTCATTACTTACAGATTTGGCTTCTTTTTTAGGTAAAACTGACATGCAATAAAATACATAAATCTCAGGTATAACCTAAACCTTTACCAAAATAAAATATATAGAATATAGATATATAATATATAGAAATACATAACCCCTAGGAAGCTCCTTTTTATCCCTTCTTGGCTAACACAAGCCATCATTCATCCCCCAGAGGCATCTGTATTCTAATTTTTTTCCACCATTGATTAGTTTCATTTGCTCTAGAACTTCATATAGTTGCAATCATACAATATGGGCTCTTTTGTGTCCGGCTTCCTTTGATCAACACTATGGTTTTGAGATTCATTCACACTGTCGCATGCTGCAGCGGTTCGTTCCTTCTTACTGCTAAGTAATAAACAGATTTTTATTACAATTTGTTTATCCACTTACTTGTTGATGGATA
The DNA here is from genome assembly GCF_024610735.1 of Ursus americanus. Classification (NCBI taxonomy): domain Eukaryota; kingdom Metazoa; phylum Chordata; class Mammalia; order Carnivora; family Ursidae; genus Ursus; species Ursus americanus. The sequence goes on from NC_142132.1 coordinate 34,297,097, forward strand.
ATTAGGTTGTTTCCACTTTGGGGCTATTCCAATGATTAAAGTGCTATAAATATTCTTTTACCTGTCTTTTTGTGGTCATATGTTTTCATTTACATTGGGTAAATTCCTAGAAGAAGGATGGCTGGAGCACAGAGTATATAACTTTATAAGAAAACGTCAAACAGTTTTCTAAAGTGATTGTACCACTTTATGCTCCTACCAGCCATGTGTGAGAGGTCAAGCAATCAACTTTTTGCCTTGAGCATTGTATTAGGTACAAAAGAACTAAAAAAATTATCTTTGTCTAAAAAGCTTACATTATAATTTGCAAGATTAGGCAAATACTGATGAAACAAGGAAAATTTGAATATTGAACTATGCAAAGCTGATTTTACATGTAGAAAGAATTATGTAGTCGTAAGAAACCTAGGGCACCTGGGTGGCGCAGTCAGGAGAGCACACAACTCTTGATCGCGGGGTTGTGAGTTCAAGCTCCACACTAGGTGTAGAAATAAGACACAACTCTTGATCGCGGGGTTGTGAGTTCAAGCTCCACACTAGGTGTAGAAATAAGACACAACTCTTGATCACAGGGTTGTGAGTTCAAGCTCCACACTGGGTGTAGAAATGAAAGGAAGAAAGGAAGGAAAGAAAGAGAGAAAGAAGGAAGAAAGGGAAAAAAGAAAGAAGAAAGAAAGAAAGGGAGAAAGACCAAGAGGCTGGAGGCCTATTCACTGTAGTAATTTGTTGGGTCAGGTGCTGCAGCCAACTTTCCCTAGGAGAAGAAGGGAAGGAGGTGCTACATAGTTCCTTATGGTAATGTATTTCCTTCGTATTATTCACAGGGCAGGACTAAGAAGTTAATCACTGAAATTACCAAGAAATTCACCCCATTCTAAACTATTAGGTAGCATATGGTATGAATCCAAACAGGCCTGTTGGATCACTGATGCATTAAAAAGATTTTTTTTTTAAAGATTTTATTTATTTATCTGACAGAGAGAGAGACAGCCAGTGAGAGAGGGAACACAAGCAGGGGGAGCAGGAGAGGAAGAAGTAGGCTCCCAGCAGAGCAGGGAGCCTGATGTGGTGCTCGATCCCAGGACCCCAGGATCACACCCTGAGCCGAAGGCAGACGCCCAATGACTGAGCCACGCAGGCACCCCTAAAAAGATTTTTTTAAATCAATATTAAAATATTTATTTCATGTTTTCTTACACATCTCACATCATGATATTTTTTAAAATGTCTTCCCTTCAAAAACTGGGGATGTACTATATGGTGACTAATATAACAAAATAAAAATTATTTTAAAAAAATTTAAAAAATTATGTTAAAAAAAGATTCAAAATCTTATTTAAGATTCAAAATAAAGGAATTACATCTGTTGAAAAATAAAATAAAATAAAATGTCTTCCCTTAGACTACATCAAAATTTAAAACTCTTGTACATCAAAGGACACTATCAACAGCGTGAAAGACAACCTACAGAATGGGAGAAAATATTGCAAATCATATATTCATAAGAGGTTAATATTTAGGGGCGCCTCCCTGGCTCAGCTGGTGGAGCATGCAACTCTTGTTCTTAGGGTTGTGAGTTCGAACCCCATGTTGGGTGTAGAGATTATTTAAAAATAAAATCTTAAAAACATTTTTTTAAAAAAGAGGTTAATACCTAGAATATATAAAGAACTCCTGTAACTCAACAACAACAAAACAACCTGATTGAAAAATAGGCAAAGAACTTCAACAGACATAGTTGCTGAAGAGATACAAAGAAGAGATACAAATGGCCAATAAGCAGATGAAAAACATGCTCAGTATCACTAATCATTAGAGAAATGCCAATGAAAACCACAATGAGATACCACTTCACACCCATTAGGATGGTTATTATAAAAACACCACCAAGCAAGCAAGCAAACAAACAATAACAAGCATTGGCAAGGATTTGGAGAAATTGGAATATTTGTGCACTGTTGGCAGGAATGTAAAATAGTGTAGCCATTATGGGAAACAGTATGGAGGTTCCTCAAAAAGTTAAAACTAGGGATTCCTGGGTGGCTCAGTCAGTTAAGCGTCTGCCTTCGGCTCAGGTCATGATCTCAGGGTCCTGGGGTGGAGCCCCTCAGCATTAGGCTCCTTGCTCAGCAGGGAGTCTGCTTCTCCCTCTCCCTCTGCCCTTCCACCCCCGTGCTTGCTCTCTCTCTCTCTCTCCCTCTCTCCCTCTTGCTCTCTCATGTGTGCTCTCTCTCTCTATCTCAAATAAATAAAATCTTTATTTAAAAAAAGTTAAAAATAGGGGCGCCTGGGTAGCGCAGTCATTAAAGCGTCTGCCTTCGGCTCAGGGCGTGATCCCGGCGTACCGGGATCGAGTCCCACATCAGGCTCCTCCGTTATGAGCCTGCTTCTTCCTCTCCCACTCCCCCTGCTGTGTTCCCTCTCTCGCTGGCTGTCTCTCTGTCACATAAATAAATAAAATCTTTAAAAAAAATAAAAAATAAAAAATAAAAATAAAAAAAGTTAAAAATAAAATTACCATATGACCCACTAATTCCACTCTGGGTAAATACTCAAAAGAATTGAAAGCAGGAACTCAAACGGGTATTTGTACAGCCATATTCAGAGCAGCAATATTCAGAAGAGCCAAAAGGTGGAAGCCACTCAAAAGCCCGTTGAGAGGTTAATAGATAAACAAAATATGGTGAATACATACAGTGGAATATTACTCACCCTTAAATAGGAAGAAAATTCTGACAAACACTACAACATGCAATAACCTTGAAGACATGCTGAGTGAAATAAGCCAGTCATAAAAGGGTAAAAACTGCATGAATGCACTTCTATGAGGTGCCTAGACTAGTCAAATTCATAGAAATAGAATGTTGAATGATGTTACCAGGAGGTGGAGGAAGGAAGACACGAGGAGTTACTGTTTAATGGGTACATTTGGAAGATAAAAAATGTTCTGGAGCTGGATGGTGGTGATGGCTGCACAACAGTGTGAATGTGCTTATGCCACTGAACTGTACTCTCAAGAATGGTTAAAATGGCAATTTGGTGATACGTGTGTCTTACCACGGTTTATAAAAAGTAACTTGTGGGGAGCGCCTTGGTGGCTCAGTGGGTTGAGAGCTGGACTCTTGATTTCAACTCAGGTCATGATCTCAGGGTGGTGAGCTTGAGCCCGCGTTGGGCTCTGTGCTCAGCGTGAAGTCTGCGTGGTATTCTCTCTCTCCCTCTCCCTCTGCTTCTGCCCCCCTCCTCCGGATTGTGCTCACAAGCTCTCTCTCAAAATAAATAAGTAAAGTCTTAAAATAAAATGTAACTTGTGGTAAGACATACCTCTTTCTGACATGGCAAAGCACATCTGTGTGTCCCTTTTCTTTGGGGAACAATGTTTCCGACAGAAAGCTCGGTCTCTGGAATATCTCTCCTAGTGATTATGACTTTCCAGATAATGAACTTTTTCATTGTAATTAGGGCACAATGTCACAAGATGTCACTCTTTAGCCGAAAAACTCTTCCAATTCAGCTCTGTGGCTGATAACAGGAAGTCAAGACAGAGCAACAGACAAAAGCCTCTATCCTCATAGGTGCTTCACTCCTACAAATACAGTTTTCTGGGAAACAGAAGGTTTCCATCTTTGAAGTACATTAGTAAGCTACTCTTGTTTATGAAACTTACACAAATATTTGTTAACTTCATAGGTACTTTTCATTACAAATCAGATTGATGTAACAAAAACATAACTAACTTTGAAAGTGATAGTATAATACAAAGCTGAAATGTAAAGATTATGTTTTTAAAGATTTTATTTATCTATTTGAGAGAGATAGAGAGCAAGCATGAGTGGAGAGAGGGAGAGGCAGACACCCTGCTAAGCAGGGAGCCCGATGCAGGGCTCTATCCCAGGACCCTGAGATCATGACCTGAGCCAAAGGGAGACGCTTAACCGACTGAGCCACTCAGGCACCCTTGAAATGTAAAGATTATTGGTCACTGAGTCAGGTGGCATGTGGCTTTATCACTAAATGATGTGTGACATCTGTAAGTCATTTAATCTTCCTAATCTCACCGGAGAAGTAAAAATTTCCTTTCTTAGGTCAATATACACTGCTATATATTTAATATATGCTAACATATATTTAAATACATCCTTCTAATTCTGAAATATTTTGGTTTATATAGTACTAATCAAGTTATAACTGTTCAAATACAATGTCAAAAATGAGTCCAGTAACAGAAAATACAGTCTGCAACAAAACATTAGGAAATATAATGAGACTTCTTGACATCTTGGGTAATTATTTTAGGAAAGTACTCACGTGTATAAAACAATCCTAAAGTAGTGGGGTGCCTGGGTGGCTCGGTCTTTAAGCGTCTGCCTTCGGCCCAGGGCCTGATCCCAGGGTCCTGGGATCGAGTCCCACATCAGGCTTCTCCACTGGGAGCCTGCTTCTTCCTCTCCCACTCCCCCTGCTTGTGTTCCCTCTCTCACTGGCTGCCTCTCTCTCTCTGTCAAATAAATAAATAAAATCTTAAAAAAAAAAACAATTGTAAAGTAGTATAAAAACTCTTGAAGTGAAAGGAAAACATTTGTTACTGAGAACATTTTTTTAAAAGATGATGGAATATTTTAAGCTTTGCTTAAATATAAAATTCTCAAGATTCAAGAACACAGTAACTTAAAGATTACACCATTTGAATTGGCAATATTATCTTGTAACTTTAATCCAAACAAATTATTTTTTAACTTCTGATCTTTGCAAGCAGTTTGTAATTGATTTATAACACCTAAAATAATCCCAAACCCAAATACCCACCCCTGGGTGAACTGCAGGACACTATGGTATATTAATACACGAGGGCCTATTTCTGTTTGTAGTTAACAGTTACTAGGATTAAGATTACATGATTAGGATTAGGAAGACTACCAAAGTGCAGGCTGAGAACACAGAACTCAGAATGATATGAAGAGAGTGCAGTGCCTGGTTTAGAAAACAAAACAGTTGTTTTGTTTCTAACATGAAATTTTTGTTTAACTCTTAAAAACTTAGATCTTTCTGTTTAACTTCATGTTGGAATGATTAATACATAAACAGAAAGAAAAGAATGACCTGTTAAAATATGCGTGATTCACTTCTCTCCTACATTTGGGGTGTTTGTGTGTGTGTGTGTGTGTGTGTGTGTGTGTGTGTGTGTGTGTGGTGGTGGTGGTGGTGGTGGTGGTGGTGGTGGTGGTGGTGGTGGGAAATCTCCCAGGGTGAGAGAAGTCTGGGAGGGGCAGAGAGTGGGGAAGGCCCCTCCTGTCCCATTCATAACACGTTCATTCACTGGGAGCCAGCGAAAACGGACTAATCTCTCATGCAGTCATTCCTTCTACCCCAATAAGACTCCACCACCTCTCCTAGAACTCGGTAAGTTCAAAGTGCAGTAAAAATGCATGTTTCCCAAGAATGATCTGAAATGATTTTGTAGATAGTATACTGGAGGGTGAAAAAAGGAGGGGATGGAGGTGGCAATTTTCAGGAATCGCTTTGTTTTTGTCTTTGCACTGGGTTTCAAAAAGATATAAAAGGATTATTTGGACAGTAAGCGATTTTCTCAGAGGGTCTCTCTCAGGCTGCTGCTACCCCCTGGAAACCAGCGTATGGGAACCGTAGACGGCACGGGAAGGGGAATTCGTAGACGCCTTTGCAGCAGCAGTCTCTGCCTCTGTCCCCAGGTCCGAGGGATGCCGCTCTCCTGGCCCAGCCGCCACTGAAGCGCCCAGGCGTCCCGAAGACCCGACCTGAGCGCAGACCCGCGGACCATGAGTCCCCTGAGGCTGCGAGCGTCGCTCTCGCTGCTGCTCCTGCTGCTGCTGGGTGGCTGCCTCCTCGTGGCCGCCCGGAGAGACAAGGGCGCGGCAGGCAGCGCGGCAAAGCCGGCCTCGGGTCCCGCGGGCGGCTCGTCCGGGCGCTTCGTCAGCCCCGAACGGCACGCGTGCAGCTGGCAGCTCATGCTGCGCGCCCCAGGGCCCGCAGCGGGGAGCGAGCTGGCGCTGCGCTGCCAGGACCCGGCCGGGGCGCTCCAGCGGTGCGCCTACCTCGGGGAGCCGGAGCGCTGCGCCGCCTACGCCGCCCGCAGCGCGCACTACTGGAAGCAGGTGCTGGGCGGGCTGCGCAAGAAGCGGCGGCCGTGCCAGGACCCCGCTCCGCTCAAGGCTCGCCTGTGCGCAGGCAAGAAGGGCCACGGCGCCGAGCTGCGCCTGGTGCCCCAGGGGTCCTCACCCGTGCGCCCCACTGCGGCCGGCTTCCCCCGGTATCCCGAGCCCCCGGCCAGGAGCCGGGGGCGGCTCCGGGAGCCCGCTCCCGCCCCCGCCGGAGGGGCCCGACTTCCCGCGAGCAAGTCTCCCAGAGGGAAGCCCTCTGAGAAGACCAAAGCGGGCAAGAGGAAGGCGGCCTCGGACCCAGAAGAGGAGCGACCCCTAGGGACCGGGCCGGATCCCGACGGGTTGGACGAGAACGCGAAGCTCACGGAGACCTACTGTGCTGAGAAGTGGCACTCCCTTTGCAACTTCTTCGTCAATTTCTGGAACGGCTGAGGCTGCCCGCCGGGGAAGGAACGTGGGGGGGGGGGGAGGTACGCAGCCGGAGAGGAGACGTTAAGGGCATTTTAGGCCAAGAGATAAGGGATGGAGCGTGGGGGAGGAGTCCAGGTTCTAGAATGGGGCTGGGGGGTGGGAGGGCGTGGGCCTTGGGACGGGAGTGTAAGGGGTCTGGAGAATCTCTGAGACAGCAGAGAAGTTTTAATTTTTGAAAAGTCCGACCCTGATGAAGAGCAGAAGAAATAGTGGAAACAGAAGTAGGCATACCTTAAATGTACAAAAACTGTAGACTGGGAGAGAGGCGAGTACAGAGGAAGACTGGAAAAAAAAATAAGGGGGGAAAAAGTGACGAAAGCGATGTAAATCTCCTGTGGGAAGCAGGATACAATGTATATTGTTTAACACGTTTATATTAAAATGTAGTCACCAGGGGCGCCTGGGTAGCACAGCGGTTAATCGTCTGCCTTCGGCTCAGGGCGTGATCCCGGCATTAGGGGATCGAGTCCCACGTCAGGCTCTTCCGCTATGAGCCTGCTTCTTCCTCTCCCACTCCCCCTGCTTGTGCTCCGTCTCTCGCTGGCTGTCTCTCTCTGTCGAATAAATAAGTAAGATCTTTAAAAAATAAAATAAAATAAAATGTAGTCACCAGCAATTGGTAACCTGAGCCGGGTTGAATTGTTTAGTGACTTCTCACCCAATCAGATGACAAGATTCCCAACTTTTTTTTTTTCCTTTTGGAATTAGTATGAACTTGGGTACTGCTTGGTGTCATAGATGACCTCTGTTGGGATAGAAGCCATTCAGAGGTCAAAATTGCCTCCAATGAGAAGATTTTCAGGATGGTTGCCCTTGGATTCTTTTAAGAAGTGTTACTTTTAAACACAGGGATGCCTTATGTTCTGAAACTTTCCCATTAACATTTTCAATTCAGAGGTGGATTGTAGTGCTCCTGTAGGTTTCTAAAAATAATTCTCTTTATATTTGATCGTATTTTTTATAAATAGCTGAAATTAAGTATGTATCTCAGAGTCATTTGGACCACTATGGAAGTTATATCTCTGTTTCATGGAATTAATTGTTAACATATTTCATTTTAAGTAAGATGTAATGATAACTTTGCACATGTTAGGTGCTCAATCAAAACTGTATGAATTGATTCAAAGAACTGGCAGGGCAATGGAAATTCTGACCGCATATGATATAGTTCTTGAAGTAAGTTCCCAAACATTTCCTGAATTGTTAGGAAAAGAAAGGAGCCTGCATAAAGCAACAGTGACAAACTGGCAAACCCTGGGTTGTATCATTGCTCTGCTGGGCCTGCATGCGTTTCTCTCATGTTTCCTCTTCTTCTTCCCTCCCAATTTAGATTTGTTGCCAGCATTTAAAAATTAAATAATTTCATATAACATTTCAGATTTTTGAATTCTCTTGAAAAATTAGATCGACAAACATTGGGACCTCCCTTCCCATGTGGCGACAACTGGCCGACACTGAATATTGGCTGCCCCCTTTAGATTTGGCAGGTTTTCTAGAGTTCTCCGCTGCTCCTACAAATCTACGGTAAACTTCATCCATTTATATTACAGGCCTGAGCCCATAAGACATTTAAGCCACTGACAGATATAAGGCTTTTCCCTTTTTGCGGACCATCTATTCTTCTCACACCTTCCCCTTCAAAATAGTGGTAAATGCAACAATTTTACAGAGAGTAAACATCTCCTGAACTCTTTCCTCTTTGACCAGCCTCTAGGAAATGTTAACTATCTCTTACCTATTCTGTACATTCTTATATTCATACAACTGGCAAAATATTCAGATTGCACATCGTTCCGGGCCAGGTTTCTGAGGTCACATACTGAGTAACACTGACCATTAGTTAAAACTCATCTTGGCCAGCGAAAGGAAGTTTGGAGTAGCTACAGACCACTCCCTTAAGATAGGGACCAATGTACACTTTCTCTAAAAAGTTTGGCAAAATTTGGGTGTCATCAAAGAAGGGTATTGGAAATGAAACACTACCACCTAAAACCATAGCTAGAATGATACATACAAGACAAATGCCAATCCTTCTTGTGTGCCCTTTGATAGTCTGATGAACTCACCTCTATGAAAGAAGGGAAGGCCAAACTCTAGGCCCAAGTACACAGTGCAAATTGCTACTGCTTTTGCTCCTTTACTCTTTAAGAAGAACTAGATCAGGACTTCATCTCAAGAACAGAATACGGACTGATATTCTTTGCAGTGAAGGGGAAATGGACAGATCCCGCCATCAGCTTCTGGAGTGACTTTGACTAAGTCCCAATGTGTCCAATATGTACATTGAGGGGAGTTAGGCCAGGTTAAATCTGAGGTCCCTATGGCACATTACTAGCACTCCAGAATCCTATACATTGTTTTTGCATAGTGATAATAGCATGTGAAAATCCACAGCTACTCTGTGTACAGTACCATATGTTATACCCCAAGAAAGGTTATGGAGTTGGAATAGCTCCAGAGACAGATGACTGAAATAGCCAGGGAAATAGAGAAGGGTGTATCTGGAGCATCTAAAAAGATTTGGAAGGTTGGGCCAGAAGGACAAATCTGTAGGTGGGAGAAGACAGGATCTAAACGTCTAAAATAATGTGGAGGATGGACAGGGAAAACTTGGGTATTCTCTACCCCACAACTCCCCCTGCCAAGTGCCATCCAAAGGGGGAGGGGGCACCTGGTTGGCTCAGTTGGTGGAGTATGTGGCTCTTGATCTCAGGGTCTTGAGTTAGGGCCCCACGTGGGGTGTAGAGTTTCCTTAAAAATAAAATCTTTTAAAAAATGTGAAGGGAAAGACACCCCCGAGTTTACTGTCCGAGCTGGGATCAGTGTGGGCATCAGAAGTATCAAGACATCTGTCACTCAGTCTATTGGAGACAGAGAAGTTATTAAAAGTGTTGAACCATCTTACTCTCTTGTACGTCCCAAATTATTTAGCACAGAGATAGCAGTGAAAAGTGGAATTACACCCATGTACTCTATTCCCAGTGTGCTTCTCTCTATTTTTATTTTTTTAAAGATTTCATTTATTTGAGAGAGAGAGTGTGTGAGCAGGGGGAGGGGCAGAGGGAGAAGCAGACTCCCTGCTGAGCAGGGAGCAGGACTTGGAGCTCCATCCCAGTACCCCAAGATTATGACCCAAGCCAAAGCCAGATGCTTAACCAACTGAGCCACCCAGGTGCCACTCTTTTCCTTCTTTCTCTTTTTCTTTCTTTCTTTCTTTCTTTCTTTCTTTCTTTCTTTCTTTCTTTCTTTCTTGCTTTTCTTTCTTTCTTTCTTTCTTTCTTTCTTTCTTTCTTTCTTTCAATGAGCTGGGGGGGGTGGGGAGAGGAGCAAAAGAAGAGGGACAAGCCGACTCCGTGCTGAGCCTGATGTGGGGCTCGATCCCATGACCCTGAGATCATGACCTGAGCTGAAATTAAGAGTCCAATGCTTAACTGCTTAACTGACTGTACCACCCAGGTGCCCCTCCCAGTTTGAAAAATCTTTTATTTCTTTATTATTATTACTATTATTATTAATCTTAAGTAGGCTCCACACCCAATGTGGGGCTTGAACTTGGGACCCCGAGATTAAGAGTCACATGCTCTACCAACTGAGCCAGCCAGGCACCCCACTTATTAAGGATTTTAACCAAAGACAGGATCAGCAACAGTACTATGGGAAGCTATATTGGAGCCTGAGGCAAAAGGAAAATCAGTGAAGAATGATAGTGTCTTTATTGAAAAATTTGATGTTTTGTGTATCAGGGATTGTTTTGCATTAATTTTGATTTTTTAAAAAATATTACATTAAAATATTATTTATCTTGGGACACCTGGGTGGCTCAGTCAGTTAAGTGGCTGTCTTCAGTTCGGGTCATGATCCCAGGGTCCTGGGATCAAGTCCCAGGTCAGGCTCCTTGCTCAGCCGGGAGCCTGCTTCTCCCTCTGCCTGCTGCTTCCCCTGCTTGTGCTCTCTCTCTCTCTCTCACTCCGACAAATGAATAAATAAAATCTTTAAAAAATATATTATTTATCTTGACTACTGAGTTTGTTGGTACTCCATTATATTTTGCACCCTAGGCAAAAAGCCTCACCAGTCCCACTTACCTCCTAGTCCTGGCCCTAGGAGGCAGCCCCCGTGATGTGGGCAAGCACTGCTGTTGGAGTCAGGGATGACTGGTTTGAATACTAGTTCTGCCACCTCTTACTCTGGGTTGCTTTGAGAAGATTGCTTCATCTCTTCACGTTTCTTTCTCTTCACTTGTTGAAGAAGGGTTACCTATTTCTAGGGTTACCATGAAGAATAAATTATGTGACATACTGGATACTGCCCAGCACCACGCGATACTTGGCATGTAACAGGTACCCAATAAATATTATGCCATCTTTTTTTTCCCTCATAGAATGATACATTTAGAAATGCCTTAATTAAACAATAAACAAATAATTGTTGATACTGTGTCAGATGCCCTGGACTTTGTTTGGGGCTGAGGAAGCAGGGTGGGGATACCCTGACAAAGTACTAGCCTTCAGCAAGCAGGGATTTAGGATTACACCGTGAAACCCTTAGAAATCAATGAGAACAACAACCAAAGAAATTAGACTTCTTCATGTAAGAGATTAGAAAGATGAAAGATGAATGTAGGTCTGGTTATCTGGGAAGCCCACCTAGAAGGTGTTAGCTTGAGGTAAACTTTGATGTCACAAAAAACAGGTGTGGGAAATGAGTGAAACCCTAAATTAAATGATGAAAAGAAATGATGTAAATCTAAAATTCTTGAGCCAACTCCCAGCTCTGCTTCTAGATCTAATTCTGGGCAAGTCCTAAAAATGTTTGTGTCTCAATATGGTGTAAGGAAAAAATGTATACTATGCTGCAGAAGTCTCCAGAAAACAAGAACACTCAGGTAACATTGGTGGGAGTATAAATTGGCATAACCTCAATGGAAGACAAGTTGGCAGTTTATTTTAGCAAAATTTAAAATATCCATACCCTTTAACCTGGGAGTTCTCTATTTTTATCCTTAAGACTTATCAGTACAAGGACACATAGAAAGACATACAAAGGTTTTTTTTTTAAGATTTTATTTATTTATTTGACAGAGAGAGAAATAGCCAATGAGAGAGGGAACACAAGCAGGGGGAGTGGGAGAGGAAGAAGTAGGCTCCCCGTGGAGGAGCCTGATGTGGGGCTTGATCTCAGGACTCCGGAATCACGCCCTGAGCCGAAGGCAGATGCTTAACGACTGAGCCACCCAGGCGCCCCCATAGAAAGTTATTAATAGCAACATTGTTTATGTTGGCAAAAAATTAGAAACAACTTCAATCAATGGGAAATTGATTAAGTAAATTGCAATTTGTTCATGTTAGATTGAACTATATTGTGTGAACCAAACTAAGGCCATCTTGGACAAATCCACCATGATGACTATGCTGTGACTTGAAACCTCCTTGAGCACAGGCCCCTTCCCACATTCTTTCCTTTTGTATAACCGTACCCTTAAGCACACCCTAGGGGCATAAGCTCCTTGATCTGCCCTGGAGATATGACTATGACACACACCTATTATTTAGCATCTGCGCCCCCCCCCCCAGTTCCCCCAACACTTACTCCCAGCCTCCAGGGCTAAAAAGAGTAGCTGTTAAGGGAGGTGGAGTGGAGGAGATCTACCAGTTTTGCAGAGCCCAAGACATGCTTCTGTCTGTAAGTTCCCTTAATAAGCCATTTCTTGTCAAGCTGGACTTCTTGGCCTTTTTCTTCCCTCTTACGGTCCTTCAGCCTTTGGAGCTCATTTTGCATATACTTCCCTTTCACGGAACACATATGAAACTACTATTTGACCATTTTAACCTCAAAAAGTGACAATTTTATATGGTTCAACTTATTACAATACTATGTGGCCACTTAAAAAACGAAAGATCTCTCCATAAACTGATATCCAACAGTATCAAATGTATACTGTTAAACAAAACAAATAACAAATATATGTGTGTGTGTGTGTGTGTGTATGTTATAATATTAAATATATATAAAATCAGGGAGGGGAAGGTGGGGAGAGTCAGATTACCAGTTAATGATTGTTAGTGAAAACTTCTTGACAGAATGCAAGGATCCCGTGTGACAACTACTTACTCCCAAGCTTGAAGTTCAGTTTTCATTTCTTCTTAACAAGGTGGGGTAGTTTTATCCTGAACATTTTGGTCCTCCATTTGGAACATACAGTTGCATATTACATTAAAACAATAAGTTCTTGGGGCGCCTGGGTGGCACAACGGTTAAGCGTCTGCCTTGGGCTCAGGGCGTGATCCCGGCGTTATGGGATCGAGCCCCACATCAGGCTCCTCCGCTGTGAGCCTGCTTCTTCCTCTCCCACTCCCCCTGCTTGTGTTCCCTCTCTCGCTGGCTGTCTCTATCTCTGTTGAATAAATAAAAAAATCTTAAAAAAAAATAAAATAAAATAATAAGTTCTTGGTCCTTGCAACCTAAACACTTATGACCTCAAACAACAAACAAAACAAAATCTATCTAAAAGAAATCAAAGTTAAATCCAAATCCTTCAAATAGAATAAATATTTATGTTATTTTATCAACTCTATGAGTTCTGTACTGTGGCAGACTGTATATATGAGTATATATGTATATATAATTACTTATATTTATCCTACCTCCTAGGATTCATACTCCTGTGTAATCCCTTCTCCTTGAGGATAGCCAGAACCTGTGGCTTGCTTCCAACCTCAATAGAATGCAAAAAAGGACATGAAATGTCACTTCCATAACTACATCACATAATATTGCAACTTCTTTCTTGCTCACAGACTCTATTGATTCTCTCTTTTGCTGAATTTGATGAAGTAAGCAACCCTATGGGAAAGCCCACATGGCAAGGAACTGAAAACAGACTCTAGCTGACATCTGGCAAGGAGCCGAAGCCCTCAGTCTGACATCTGCAGGAAACTAATCCCTTCTAACCACTCTGAATTTGGAAGCAGATCCTGCCCCAGCTGAGCCTCAGATGAGACTCCAGCCCAGGCTGATGCTTTGATTGCAGCCTCATGAAAGATTCCGAAGCAGAAGATCCAGCTGAGCTGTCTCTGGCCCATAGAGCATGAGATAATGAATGTGTGTTATTTAAGCTGCTAAGTCGGTGCTTGTTTGTTATGCAGCAATAGATAACTAAGATAAATACATAAAAATAACTTTGAAATTATTTTATTGTGCACATGTGCAAGTGTGCAAGTGTATCTGCAAGGTAAATTCTTTTTTTTTTTTTTAAGATTTTATTTGTTTATTCGACAGAGATAGAGACAGCCAGCGAGAGAGGGAACACAAGCAGGGGGAGTGGGAGAGGAAGAAGCAGGCTCATAGTGGAGGAGCCTGATGTGGGGCTCGATCCCATAACGCCGGGATCACGCCCTGAGCCGAAGGCAGACGCTTAACCGCTGTGCCACCCAGGCGCCCCTGCAAGGTAAATTCTTATACATGGCTTAAAGGACAGGAGGACATGTGCCCTTTTGGCTTCATTTTTTTTAAAGATTGACTGATTGATTTCGAAAGAGAAAGCATGTGAGCATGGGGAGGGGAAGAGCACGTCCCAAGAGGACTCCGCAAGGAGCGCGGAGTGCAGAGGTGGGCATGAGCTAGCGATCACCACCTGAGCCTAAACCAAGAGTTGGATGCTCAACCAACTGAGCCACCCAGGCGCCCCGCCCTTAGGATTTCAAAAGATGTTGACAGATTGTCTTCCATAACGTCGTACTAATGAAATTCTGAAAAAGACATTTTCATTGAAATTTTCTAAAATATAAATGTATAGGGGTGCCTGGCTGGCTCAGTCGGTGGAGCGTGCAACTCCTGATCTCAGGATATTGAGTTCAAGCCCCCCATTGGGCATGGAGCCTACTTAAAAAATAATAATTTTTTAAAAAGATTTTATTTATTTATTTGACCGAGAGAGTGACAGCCAGCGAGAGAGGGAACACAAGCAGGGGGAGTGCGAGAGGAAGAAGCAAGCTCCTAGCAAGGAGCCTGATGTGAGGCTCGATCCCAGAATGCCAGGATCACGCCCTGAGCCGAAGGCAGATGCTTAACGACCGTGCTACCCAGGCGCCCCCAAAAAATAATAATTTAAAAAATAAAATAAAGATGTATAAAGAGTAAAATGTGAAGATCTCTATTCAGCTTCTCTCTCTCTCCTCCCTTTCCTCTTCATGGCAAGTGACCGCTGACTGGTATAATATATCAATATATAAAACTAGGGTTTTGTTTTTCTCCTCTGGATGTGATAGATACTTAGACGACTGAGAAGTGGTCTGAGGTTCTTATCCTAGGATGTATGTAAAGTTTCAGACCTTGTTCAGTACCAGTGTGTATATATATTTACAAATATGCTGGTTTTTTTCTTAGATAAATGGAATCATGCTATATGTTGTATGCTACAATTTACTTATCACATAATATATTTTCAAGATGTTTCTAAATTAGCACATGTGAATATAATTATACCTCAGGCTTTCTCATTGGTACATAGCACAAAGTATGAATATAAAATAAGTATACTCCTACTTAATATTCCCCCCTTTTTTATTGGAGTACAGTTGCCACTAGCATTACATTAGGTTCAAGTGTACAACATAATGATTCAACAACTCTGTTATGCTGTGCTCACCACAAGGGGAGCTACCCTGTGTCACCATACAACACTATTACAATACCACTGACTACATTCCCTGTGCTGTACTTTTTATTCCTGTGACTTATTCATTCTGTAACTGGGAGCCTTGTCTCCCATGCTCCTTCACCCATTTTGTTCTCTGAATTTATGGGTCTGTTTCTGCTTTGTTCTTTTGTTTTGTTTTTTAGATTCTACATATAAATGAAATCATACAGTGTTTGTCTTTCTCTGACTTATTTCACTTAGCATAATACTCTCTAGGTCCATCCATGTTGTCATAAATGTCAAGATCTCATTCTTTTTATGGCCGAGTAATATTTCATTGTATATATACATCCCATCTTTTTTATCCACTTGGCGATAGATATCTTGGCTTCCATATCTTGGCTCTTGTAAATAATGCTGCAATACACATAGGGGTGAATATATCTTCTTAAATTAGTGTTCTTGTTTTCTTTGGGTAAATATCCAACAACAGAATTACTGGATTGTATAGTATTTCTATTTTTAATTTTTTGAAGAATCTCCATACGGTTTTCCACAGTAACCACTTCCCTCTTGATGAACAAAACAATCTCTTGGGGCATCTGGCTGGCTCAGTCAGTGCAGTGTATAACCCTTGATCTTCAGTTTGTGGGTTCGAGCCCCACCTTGGGTATAGAGATTATTAAAAAGAAAATCTTTTAAAAAAACTTGTTATTTAAATAAACAAACAAAAACTCAATCTCTTTAGCCGCATGGGAAATGATCACAAAGTTGAAATCCCCTGAGTACTTCCGTAAAGTTTCGTTCTACACTTAACACTTCTTTTTTTTTTTTTACCTCAGATTATTTATTTATTTTATTTTATTTTTTTTTTTTAATGATTTTTTATTATATTATGTTAGTCACCATACAGTACATCCCCGGTTTCCGATGTAAGGCTCGATGATTCATTAGTTGCGTATAACACCCAGTGCACCATGCAATACGTGCCCCCCTTACTACCCATCACCGGACTATCCCATTCCCCAACCCCCCTCCCCTCTGAAGTCCTCAGTTTGTTTCTCATAGTCCATAGTCTCTCATGTTTCATTCCCCCTTCTGATTACCCCCCTTTCTTTATCCCTTTCTTCCCCTACCGATCTTCCTAGTTCTTATGTTCCATAGATGAGAGAAATCATATGATAGTTGTCTATCTCTGCTTGACTTATTTCACTTAGCATTATCTCCTCCAGTGCCGTCCATGTTGCAGCAAATGTTGAGAAGTCATTCTTTCTGATAGCTGAGTAATATTCCATTGTATATATGGACCACATCTTCTTAATCCAGTCATCTGTTGAAGGGCATCTCGGCTCCTTCCACAATTTAGCTATTGTGGACATTGCTGCTATGAACATTGGGGTGCATATGGCCCTTCTCTTCACTACGTCTACTTAACACTTCTTTAAATGGTAATTGTCTTAGTTTGCTAGGGCTGCCGTACAGAGGACCACAAACTGCGCGGCTCAAACAGTAGAAATGTATCGTCTCAGAACTCTGGAGGCTGGAAGTCCAGATTAAGGTATTAGCAAGTTTGGTTCCTTCTGAAGACCACGAGGCATAATCTGTCCCATCTCTCTCTCCTAGCTTCTGGTCATTTTGTTGGTAATATTTGACATTCCTTTGCTTTTAGATTCCTGCCTTCTTCACATGGCATTTTCCCTGGAAGTGTCTGTCTCCAAATGTCCCCTTTTTATGAAGATACCAGACCTTACCAGATAAGGACACCAGATAAGGAGCCCATTTCCCTGTAATAGGACCTCATCTTAATTAATTGCATCTGCTATGATTCTATTTCCAAATACGGTCACATTCTGAGGCACTGGGGATCAGGACTTTAACTGAATTTTGTGGGGGACAAAATTCAACCCATTATATATAGTAACGAACCTCTCTGCTCTCCTCAATTGCCACAAAAAAAATCAGTCCTGGGGCGCCTGGGTGGCACAGCGGTTAAGCGTCTGCCTTCGGCTCAGGGTGTGATCCCGGCATTATGGGATCGAGCCCCACATCAGGCTCTTCCGCTATGAGACTACTTCTTCCTCTCCCACTCCCCCTGCTTGTGTTCCCTCTCTCGCTGGCTGTCTCTATCTCTGTCGAATAAATAAATAAAATCTTTAAAAAAAAAATCAGTCCTTTGTTATTATACACTAACATATTCCCTTTTCCTATGGATAGAGTTTTCCTTATTTTTTTTTTTTCCTCTCTCAATTTTATTTAATGAGAAGGAGGTATTTAGAGACTGGTCCAATTTGGCGGTAAGTCTGCCTGGCACTCATGGGAAATGCTAGGCACAATGTACTTAGCATGCTGTCGGTCTGCCCTGCTGTTTCCATCCAGAAAGCAAGTATGTACAGGAATATAATTGGGCCCATAAAATGCCAACTTTCGACCATATCTCATTGCCTGAGCAGACTGTCACCTGAAAAATCCGTCTTAATTTTCTGCATTCTGATGACTGAAAGAAAATTCTAGGGGTAAACTTCAACAGGACAAAGTTCAAGGCCAAAACAAGATTCCTTGAAACAAAGGCCAAGCTAGAAACAGCAGGCAGTCAGGCCACCTGAGAAAAAAGAAACAATGGAGAATCCATTTCCTTGGCTTTTCCAGTTTCTGGAGGCTGCCCACATGCCTTGGCTCATGGCTGCCTTCCATCTTCAAAGTCAGCAATCACCTCACTCTGACCTCTGCTTTCATTACCACATCTCCTGCTCTCTCACTGTCCAGCCTCCCTCTCTTACATAAAAGGACCCTTGTGACTGTGTTGGGCCTGCCCAAATAGGCCGGGAGAGTCTCCTCATCTCAAGGCCGGTTGATTAGCAACCTCAATTCTGTCTGCAACCTTAATTCCCGATAGTTATCGAACACAACTCACAAGTTCTGGGGATTAAGACATGGACATCTTTGGGGGCCATGATATTGCCTACCACAAGGGGCTAGGTGAATACCCAACAAAGCTAACTCCAACACAAAGAAAAAGGAGAAAGGCGACATTACAGGGGTGCCTGGCTGTCTCAGTTGGTAGAACGTACTACTTTTGACTTCGGGGGTTGTGAGTTTGAGCCTCCTGTCGGGGAGAACTTCTGAGTCCTATGCAGGGAGAGTGGTAGGAAAGAGGATTGGATAGGAAGAGCCTTGGCTCTTGCCGCTCTGAGGAGACCGGCTCTTGCCGCTCTGAGGAGACCGCAGCCAGGCCCATGCGGAGCCCCAGGACAGAAACTGGAGGAGTCCCACAGTGACAGAAATGGCCTGGGTCCAGCTCTCCTGCAGGCACAGCCATTGGCTGGGAGTGGCCTGGGAAGGACATGCTCCGGGTGTAGACACTGCGGTAGTTTCTGAAGGCGCTGCTGCTGGACACGGTCAGCTAACGACACGGCTCACGACGGCTCTCACACCAGTTTAATAAAAGAAACGATTCCCGTTTGATTGAGGTACATTTTCCGTCTTTTTTCTTCCACTACCACGAAAGGATATTAGGTGACAGAGACCAATATGCATGGGTTCAAGTCTTGGGGTTCCCGCTAACCAGCTGTGTGACCTTGGACAGTGTATTCATCTCTCTGAGCCTCAGTTTTCTCCCATGTAGAATTGGGAGGAAGATACTAGTAATTTCCCATAGGGTTGTTGAGGGGATTAAGTGAGCCGCACATGGAAAGCACAGCCCCTGGCACCTTGCAAACATGCAGTAAGTGCATCCCTAGCGCCCCCTTTCCTTCAGTGCGCCAGTGCCAGCCTCTACGGGGAACCTGCAGCCTTAAAGGGCACTGACACGAAAGGGTGACCAGCAACCCTCCACCTTAGCTAAGAACAGCGTGAAAAGAAATATGCGAGAAACGTGCAGCCGCAGAAGAGAGAAGTATCTGATGGGAACGCCCTCCAGCGCTCCCATCCCCGATGTGGGAGCAAGGGGGTATGTGAGACCTCCTTCGATGAGGATGACTTGAAAAGAGACAAGAATGTTTGTGGCCTTGGAGGCTTGGGGACTGCAGCTGACCTCCCAGCTCCACTCTCCTTACTCCGCAGGGCCCTCTGCTTACAGCTGCAGGGCTTTGATGCACTTAACCCAAGGGTGTCCCTCCTGTGACCTCTAGCTCACCACATTCAAACTCTTCCCTGTTTCAATTTTTAAAAGCAGGCTTAAAAGCAGAGCAAAGCCCTCCTCTCTCCTTTAAGGCATGAAGGCCATTTCAGCAATATTATTGGGTGGTCATCACATACAGACAACAGCAGTTAGAAAAGATCATAGAAAGGGCCGTTAATAATAGCAACGCAAGGTAAAAGTCCTAAGAACTAACTCGGGACTTTTGCAAGAGCCATATGAGGAAATCAGAAACACTTCCGAGGCCAGAAAAGAAAGACCTGTAAATATTTACATTTACATCACGTAAAATATTAACTCATGTAAAAATGATGACAAAACCACCAACAGGATTTTGGAACGTGAGGCCACTGATTGTAAAGTTCTCAAGGAAACCCAAAATTAATTTGGGGGCTGGAAGGATGCAGGACTGTATGCTTCAGAGAGACCGAAAGAGAAAGAAAAGGACGCCTTCATGAAGCACACAACTTGAAATGGCTAAATACGGAATCTCCCCAAGGATGTTGGCAGCACAGTGCAAAACAATGTAAATGACGAGAGGGGACTGTTTCTAGGTAACCACAGGGACTCTCCGGGAAAGGCCAGAAGCTTCCGACCAGCGCTTCTGTTGACAGTTGCCTCCTTTGAGCTGGGTGGTCATGTGACGGCGGCGGGGCTGAAGACCCTAAACCTTTGATCCATAAGTTCTTTTGTTCCCACGCACAATGATCACAATGAGAAGGATTCTTCTCCAAATCGAGACAGGGATAGGGCCCTTTTGCATTGATTTGAAGACGTGGGGAGAGGGGTGAAGGGAAGATGGCCAGTGTGGGATCCCCAGGAGGGGGAGAGGTCACAGTTTATGTTCAACCATGAATAAGCATTCCTTCACAGTGCCCCAGGATGAAATATTTACCAGCATTTACAGGACTTACTTACCCTTCTCTCTTCTCATCCCTTCCACCCCTAGCCCCAAGGCTCCGGAATGCTCTCAATTAAAAAAAAAAAAAAAAAAAAAGGCAAAGCAAAACAATATTGAACACAACAGCACGCACACGTGCACCCACACACTCAGGATGGGAGTATTTTGAAAACCTACCAGCAGCAGTGCCTAGAGGAAAGATATTTAGGACAGTCCTATCTATAATTCCTCCGCTCACACCAGCAGCCTCAACCTGTGGGTATGCAACCAGTTCCTTAGATGGGTTTGGATGTTCCCGCAAAGCCCTGTAAAGTCTGCAACATAAACCCTTGGGAAAATCTGGAGGGTGAAACCACTCTGAGTAACTGAATGGCTGGCAACTACAGTGTTATAAAAACTTCGGGTGAGTCACCAGAATGAAGGGGGACCTCAGTGCAAGCATGTGTGCGTACATGTGTGCCTAAAAGCAAGTAGGCCACCTGAGGAAGGCTGGGGGCCGAGTAAAGCCTGGAGAGCCAGGGTTCTTTGCAGCGGGATAATCCGCTGGGTTGGTAGGACGTAAGAGGGGAGGGGCAGGGAGGGGCCTGTAGCGGCATTTGGCTGCAGCCTTAATTAAGTCCCTAGCAGCCTCAAAGTTTGACAACTGCTTAGTGGTAAATTTGTTTAAAATAGCAGAAGATGGGGCACCTGGGGGGCTCAGTCGGTTAAGCATCTGCCTTCAGCTCAGGCCATAATCCCAGGGTCCTAGGATCAAGCCCCACAGCGGGGAGTCTGCTTCTCCCTCTCTGGCTCCCCCTGATTGTGCGCTCACTCTCTCTCTCTATCAAATAAATAAATAAATAAAATCTTTAAAAAATAAAATGAAATAAAATAAAATAGCAGAAGAGGTGGTCTCTTTTAATAGCCACGCAGTTCCATTTGCCATTAGAACCAGCACAACTATTGTTTAGAGTCTAAAGTATCTTCTTTGAATTTTGAAAATAATTTGGAAAACCATTTAGGCATGACCGGTGTGTTATTTTGCAGTTTTACAAAATTTAATATCGATGACACAAAATTTCCTTTGTTTATCATTTGTTTATCTCCATGTTTGCCATTAGTTCTGAATGGAAATTCATAGACTTCCATACTTGCTGACTATTGAAAGGGAGAGCTCAGATCGAAGGGTGGGAGGAGACTTGCTGCGGTCTGTGAGCTTGTGGGCTCATGCGGGTGGGGCGGGGGTGCCTGTTGCCAAGTCTGAACCCTGTACCTGGTCGGGCAACAACTGCTCCCTATTAACCTCCCAGGTATAACAGCTGGTGGGAATCAAAGGCACCTTATACTGTGTGGTGTTGCTAAGATAGACGGGGGTCCCAGCCCCAGTAAATTGTGCCGGGTCCTTCCCCGAGGACGCATAAGAAGAGATACATGAACTTGTTGAGTGTTTCCTCTCAGATAGCAGGAATGCAGTAAATTCTTGCTTATGATGATGGTATTATATATTTCCCAGTACCGCTGAGACACAATTTTCTTGCTTCTCCTCTGTCTTCAAATTCATAATTCCAGAAGTACTCATGAAAAAGTGCAGTATTCACAATACATACACCAGCTAAAAAATGTTTTCAAAGGTAAGTGATTCATATAATATTTTAATTTGTATATATGTGGGTCTGGACATAACATGCATAAAAGCTTGATAGCAGTGCTTTATATTGGCAATGAGAAATGGACATTGAATGCCAGAACCAGAGGTTGTGGGTTAGAGCCCCACACTGGATGTAGAGATTACTTAAAAGAAAAAAAAAATCTTTAAAAAAGGATAGAAGGAGCACCTGGGTGGCACAGTCCATTGAACGTCTGACTCTGGATTTCATCTCAGGTCATGATCTCCGGGTCGTGAGATTGAGCCCGAGTCAGGCTCCAGGCTCAGTGGAGCCTCCTTAAGATTCTCTCCCTCTCCCTCTGTCCCTTCCCTCCCCCCCCTCCTCTTGCACTCTCTCTTCTTCGCTCTCTCATTCTCTCTCTGATAAAATTTTGTAAAAAATAAATAAATAAATAAAAATTAAAAAGAAGAAGAGCATGTGACTCTTGATCTCTGGGTTGTGAGTTTGAGTCCCATGTTGGGTATAAAGATTACTAAAAAAAAAAAAGGTTTTTTTTTAATTCAAAAAAACTTAAAAAAATATTGTATGGTTCTAGATATTGTTTTAAGAAATGAAACATTGGGGATGCTGATGCCCCAATTGGTTAAGTGCCTGCCTTCGGCTCAGATCATGATCCCAGGGTCCTGGGAAGGAGCCCTGCATCAGGCTCCTTGCTCAGCGGGGAGCCTGCTTCTCCCTCTCATGCTCCCCCTGCTTGTGCTCGTATGCTCTCTCTCTGTCAAATAAATTTTTATAAAAAGAAAAATCTTTAAAAAGAAAGAAAGAAATGAAACATTGCAGTAAAAGTGATAGCAATTTATATGATGAAATTAAATTATTTAATATTTTCTGCAATGTCAATTTATCATATGCAATTCCAATACAATTCTTGAATATAATATGTAAAACTTAGGGTTCATTTCTGAATTAAAGAAATTTATTGACATATCCAGTTGCTACTGCCTCAGCAGAATGAAGTATCTCAAAATTGAATTGAATAAAAACCATCTAAGAACTATACCGACTCAAAAATTATTCTCTAATTCGGCATTTCTGGCAATAGACCACAAATTATGCTGTTATAATCCCAACAACATAATTAGCAATTTTGCTGATATGAAGACAAAAAATATGCAATAACTTGTGAATTATATTTTGCTATTACTCATCCTACATTCACTGCTCTATCAACAGAACACCCGACACGCACCCTAATCATTAAATCTCATTGTCTTAGGCATTTTGCCAACTTTCATTCATATAAAATCATAGTTTTCACATGTGCAATTTAAAAATTTTGTTATTTAAAGGTAGAGCGAAGAGAGGATAGAATATATTTTAAGCTTTTGTTATGATTATTTAATATCTAGATTATTTAATATTCAGACATATACGTGAACTTCCCTCCACTGGACCTCTCGCCCCAGGCCCTGCAATGTTGGAGGGAGACCTTAAAAAGGGAACTGTTACTTGGTGTGAGGACCATATTACACCCACTAGACAAATTACTGATCTTAAGACTTAATATCTTCATCTTTAAAATGGAGGTAATAAGGGTACCTTGGTGACTCAGTCGGTTAAGCATCTGACTCTTGATCTCAACTCAGGTCTTGATCTCGGGGTTGTGAGTTCAGGCCCCACATTGGGCTCCACGCTGGGCATGGAGCCTACCTGAAAAATAAATAAATAAATAAATTAATTAATTAATTAAATGGAGGTAACAAAAAAATAAATAAATAAAATGGAGGTAACATTGGGGCACCTGGCTGGCTCAGTCATTAGAGCATGAGACTTTTGGTCTTGGGGTGGTGAATTCAAGCTCCAAGTTGGGCATAGAGCTTACTTTAAAAAAAAAATGTTGGAGTGCCTGGGTGGCTAAGACGGTTAAGTGTCTACCTTCAGCTCAGGTCATGATCTCCGTGTCCTGGGATCCAGCCCTGTGTCTGGCTTTCAGCTCAGCAGGGAGTCTGCTTCTTCCTCTCCCTCTCTCTCTCTCTCAAATAAATAAATAACATTTCATTAAAAAAAATTAAAAATGTTAAGACAATGGAGGTAACATTAATGGCGCCAACTTTCTAAGACTCTCTGAGGATTAAGTGAGGTATATGCAAAGCACTTAATATACTGTCTGCCATATAGCAAGCACTCAACACGCATTCATTGTATCTAAGCCAGGAGAGAAAGGCAATAGGACTGCAGGAAAAGAATTCCGAGGTCCACACATGGGACAAGAGTGATAGGACTTTGGGGAAGTTCAAAAATGTTTTCAAATGTCAGTGTAAAAAGAGAAAACAGAATGGTTTAATTTGGGCTTAATCAGAATCGTTGTAAAGCAACAAGTAAATCATTAGGACCCAAAGGAGCAGTAAGAGAAAATGGAAAGACTGAGAGCCACCAGGGGGACACTTGGCTCTGGAGAAGAGGGTCTGTGAAAGGGAGTTTTATTGCATAAGCTCTGGGTGAGACCCTGGGGCAGAAAGGCCCACTGGTCTGCATATGAAACCCAAGATTTGTACCAGAAGCTTAGCAGCAAAGGATTTCTGTCAAAAGCTTGGTTTGTCTGTTGTTGTTGTTGTTGTTTTTATTTATTTACTTATTTTAGAATTTGTACTTATTTAAAATTTTTTTTATTTATTTTATTTGAGAGAGAGTGAGAGCAGGGAGAGGAGCAGAGAGAGAAGGACAAGCAGACTCCACCAGCTTTCTTTCCAGCTTTCCACAAGCAGACTTTCCAGCTGGAAATGGGACTCCATCGTCCAACCCTGAGATCCTGACCTGAGCAGAAATCAAGAATCTGATGCTCAACCAACCGAGCCACCCAACCGCTCCTTGTTTTTGTTTTTTTATTTTTAGTATTTTTTAACGATTGTATTTATTTGTCAGACAGTGCACAAGCAGGGGCAGCGGCAGGCAGAGAGAGAGGGAGAAGCAGGCTCTCTGCTGAGCAGCGTGCCCCATGCAGGGCTTGATCCCACCATCCTGGGATCATGACCTGAGCCAAGGGCAGACACCAACCCACTGAGCCACCCAGGCGTCCCTAGATTCTGGATTTTAAATTAAAAGTTTAAAAACTTAATTAAAAGGGTTTTTTTTTAATTGAGAAATTTTAAATGTGGCTTATATTTTAAGTGATATTATTTAATTAGGGTTAATTTTCTTAAGTGTGATAATTGTGGTTATGAAGGAGACTGTCCTTATTCCTAGTTGCTGCATGCAAATTATATCAGGGCAAAATGTCACGAGATCAGCATTTTACTTTCAAAAGATGCAGGAGAAAGAAATCTCTCCATGCAGATGGGTGATAAAGCTAATAAGGCAAAATGCTATCAAGTGGTGAATCTAGATGGATAGAGGAATGTTCATTTATATTATGGCACTCCACTGTCAGCTTTTCTGTAAGTTTGAATATTTCCTAAATAAAAAGTTTGAGGAAAAACTAACTGGAAACTGACCACGCCTTTACTTGGGAATATACTGAAGTTACAGAGAGGAGAAGAAAAGAGACAGGGCTTCTGCCTCAGTGCTCCCAGGTGCAAAGTGTGGGGGAGACAGCGGTTTTAAGAGCCTCTGCCCGGCCGCCGGCTCCCCTTCTCCCCTTCGGGGCGCTTGTGCCGGGACTTCCAGTAAAGAGAAGCCACCAACATTGCCCTGGCTTCCCGGGCCCCCAGTGACCTTAAAACGCTTTCCAAGTCATTTGAATTGCAGCGAGAATCTATGGTTGTGGGGGACGTGAGCACAGTGAGTAAACGGCGAGATTAAACCCAGAAAGACGCCAGCGGAAGAGCCGCGCGCCCACGTGGGACGAGGACACTGGCCCGGGGCCCGGGGCGCGCAGGGTTAACGGCAGGCCGAGGGGCCCGCGCCCCCCGCCCGCCCGCATTCCGCCGCTGAATGGAGGCGATGGCCTGACGCCGGTGGGGTGATGTCGCTGCTCTGCGTCCGACCTTCCCACTGGCCAGGCCCGCGCCCCTCCCGGGGCGACCCCGCGCGGCTCCGTCACGTTACCTCCGCCGCCATTCACGCGGCGCGGCGGGGGTACAAAGCGGGCCATTACGGAGTCTGCGGGCGTCGCAGACGGGGGCGATGCTGGGCCGGGAACGTGGAGACAATTACGCGGGGTCTGAGGGCCCCCGCCGGCCCGCCGCCTAATCTGACCCCTTCCGCGATGTTAAGGGGGCCTGTGTTTGCAGATCTGTGTCTTTGTCTGATTTTGGAAACAAAGTGTGGTTCAACTTCATGAGTGTGTGTGTGTGTGTGTGTGTGTGTGTGTGTGTGTGTGTGTGTATGTTCGCGCGCCCTTCCATTAAATCCATATGGACTCAGCAAAATGGACATTTTTACTGATTTGCCTTTGCCTCATTTTGTAAAGCGTATCATATCAACTTTTTTTTTTAAATAAAAGAGAAAAACCAAGTTTCAAGTCTACAGAAACCTAAATTCAAAAATATATTTTCACATGTAACGTTCCTGAACCAAGTCTAATCATTTAACCTTCTCTTGTGAAAAACCACATTTTTGGATCTTTTATTTGATAGCTTGAGCTGGCAGTATTTCCTCAATTTATGAAATATCTTAAAAATAAAATACTGTAAATACTTCATTTTTATTACATGATCCAATGACCATGAAAATTGGAGAAAGTGTGATTAAGTGGGCAATATACAATTACATTTATTATCTATGACCAGAGAAAGTAAATTGGCATGGTCACAATGAGTAAAATGGCATGTCCAAGTAGAAAATTAATTCTCACACACACACAGAAAATTAATTCACTCCTTCAACTAGAATTTGGAGAGCCCAGGATGTGCCCAGCTGTGGGGATTCACACTGGTCCTGCCTCAAGAATCTCCCAGCATTCCCAGGGACGAGTGTTGAGTAAAGTGACCAGTATTATGAAAGGCTAAGTAGCAGGTTCCGCAGGAGCCCACGGGAGGGCCACCGCACAGGGTCAGGGTCATGAATGTTTGTGATGATAGGAGAGGGAGAAAATCAGGGAAGTGTTCCTGGAGGAAGAGATAGGAGTTAAGCCAGTGGTTCCCTAACTCTGTGGACATTAGACTCACCTGGGGAACTTATAAAAATCCTGGTGGCTTATGTCACACCCCTATTAAATAAAAATGGGGGTGAGAATGTGATGTCAATTTTTTCCCCTTAAGTTCCCGGGTAATTCCAACATACAGCAAAGTTTGGGCAATTACTAGGGCAAAGGGAGGGAAGCTGATAGATTTAAGTTTTCTGCAGGAAAACATTTGCTGGAAGGCACTTAGTAAGAGCTAGTAATTGTTTTTGCTCCCTCCTCCTCCTTTGTACTGCCTTGTCTCTAAATAGCATTCAGGAAGAGGCACCTGGGTGGCACAGCGGTTAAGCAGACGGTTAAGCGTCTGCCTTCGACTCAGGGCGTGATCCCGGCGACCTTGGATCGAGCCCCACATCAGGTTCTTCTGCTATGAGCCTGCTTCTTCCTCTCCCACTCCCCCTGCTTGTGTTCCCTCTCTCGCTGGCTGTCTCTATCCCTGTCAAATAAATAAAATCTTTAAAAAAAAAAAAAAGCATTCAGGAAATGTTTACTGATTAGCAAAAGCTAATCAAAATCTAGATGTAGAAGAAAACCAGGTCTTGGGGCGCCTGGGTGGCTCAGTTGGTTGAGCGTCCCAACTCTTGGTTTCAGCTCAGGTCATGATCTCAGGGCTGTGGGATCGAGCCCCTCATCGGGCTCCGAGCTCACCGGGAAGTCCGCTTGAGACTCTCTCCCTCCCTCTCCTTCCGCCCCTCCCCCTACTCTCTCTCTCTCAAATAAATAAATCGATCTTTTAAAATAAACAAACAAAACAACAACAAAAACCCACGTCTTCCTAAAAAATGCCCTTTCATACTCGCTGCGGACTAATTCGGGTGTAAATCTTGCACTGGCAGGTCCTCACCTAAAGAGAAGGTACAATGCAGCATTTTGGCAACTGGAAAAAATGCACTTTTCTCTTGATTTTCCTGCCTCATCTTCAGCTGTGTGCTGTAATTGCCCATTCATAGACAACAGCTGATGAACTATTGTTCCTATCTTCAAATGGCTTCCCTTTTTCTATTAAAAAAAATCACAAAGCCTGCCAAAATGATGAGTACATTAGTCATGAAAGGTCAAGAACAGCCAGCCTAAGGAGCAGACCCCAGGAAAGAACAGTCCTTCTGGTCAGTTGAGGTCAGGTGTGCGGGTGGGAATCTAGGGCCACTTTCTATGCCTGCTGCTCTTGGGAGGAGAAGGATTTGCCCGCAGCTCTCTCTTAGCTCACATTCCCTGAGATTCTATTCTGCCTCGCAGGAAATGGCTGTTTGCAATTTATCTCTTGTTTTAAATGGTGGATCCAAGCCTACGGCACTTTAAAAGGGAGAGAGAAAAGAAAATGTCTTTTAATCCAGGCTGAGGCAGGCTGCATTTTCATTAGATCAGAGACCACAGAGTAGGAACTCCTTTTTTGGGAGGAGGGGGTGCTATTATCTGACATTCTAAGAGACCCACTGAAGGCCTCACTGGACAACTGGTGAATCAACATCACAGCCCTGAAGGAGAGCCCCAGGGACCCAACCTCACCCGGCTCTGATGAACTAGGCACCTTGGCAGCTCTCCGTGGGAAAGCGGGGAGGCAACTAAGGTGCTAATGCCCTTTCAGCAGTCCTCCCCTGGCCCAGCGGGTGCAACCGTGACCGGCGGGATTACCAAGGGCAATTCTGTGACCTAGATTCAAGCCACAAAGGCGCTCCTAAATCCAGGGTACACCGAGGGGCAGGGTCGGGAATGGGTCTGGGGGGAGAGGACTGTTCATCGTCCCATACCTGATGCCAGAAGGAGTCTGAGCCTCTGAAACCATCCAATCCGCAAAGCCCCGCTAGGGGAAGCTGACCTAAACTGAGTCACAAGCAAAGCCCACTGACGGAGAGGATGTTCAGTGGGAAAATAAGCGTGGATTTTGAAGCCGACTTCCCAAGGATAACTGGGAGCTGCTGCGGAGCTCTGAAAATAAATCAGGCTCTTCCAAATATCTTCCTTTGGGGCATGGTGGGGTAACCCCTCCTCACATTTATATGCGGCCTATAATTTGCCAAATATTTTCACAGACATTACCTCGTCTGAACCTCACAACCACCCTGTGAGGCATGATCTTTCCCTACATTTAACACTGTGAGAAACTGAGGCTCGGAGCCGGCGTCTTGAGGGAAAGAGCTGCCCCGAACCCGCGTCTGATTCTAACGTGCTCTTTCTAGTCCCTGGTTTTTCTTCAAATCTGGGCTGAGCATTGGCGCTATTTGAACCACTCAGGGAGCCTGGGAAACATACAGATCTCTGGACCCCACTCGGATCTGCCAAAAGTGACCCCTGTGGCAGCACCTGGGAAACGCTTTCGCCTGCAGACCGCCCGGGTGCTTCCGATAGGACACCGACATTGGTAACCACCACGCGATTCACCTGGACTGGACCCGGGAGGGTTTCATTTTGATTCCTGGTTCTTCTGTGAGCTCTGGGATCTGGCGATTCTTCGGCCGTGCCCTGACGAGGCTCGTGTGCGGCAGGAGAGATCGGACGTCGGCCTCCCGCCTCCGTCCCTGGTGCTCCGCTAGCGGTGCTGCCGGAAGCCCAGAATGTCCGTTGGCTCAGGCGGTGCGTGATCGCACGCGCACGTGCCGTCTTGGAAGAGCTGGTGAAACGCCCTGCTGCCCACTGAGGACGCAGTCCGTCCTGAGAAGGGGTGAGGGTCCCGGCGCGAGGACAGAAGGATGTAGGCATGGCTTGGGAGACCCAAGTTCTGGTGCTGCTCATACCAGCTGGGTGGCCTTGAGTAAGCG
This sequence comes from Ursus americanus, assembly GCF_024610735.1. NCBI lineage: Eukaryota > Metazoa > Chordata > Mammalia > Carnivora > Ursidae > Ursus > Ursus americanus. Next base: position 34,326,840 of record NC_142132.1, read on the forward strand.
GCACAACCTCTCTTGGCCTCACTACCCTCTTCTGAAATCCAAGGGGGTGCATCAGACACAAAGCCTTGCTTCTAACAAAATCTTGTGCTGGGCACCAATGCGTAACGCAGGTGAAGGCTGAATGGGGTAGGAGACTTGCAGGAGCTTGAAGTGACAGATTCCAGGAGTCCCCAGGACCGGGCAAGTCAGACACTACAGAGCATTTGTGAGGCTTCATTTCAGGTTTTCCCTCCTGCATCCTTCTTCCTCCCACATAATGGTTCAGAGATGGAAATGCAAACAGGGATATTCAAATAATACCCCCCCCCCCATCACACACATCTTAAAAAACAGATGTAACCTCTAAGAGTTTTTCCAACTCTATCAGAATCTCAGGCTTGAGCTAAATTACTTTCTAGCTGGATGAGAAACACAGTGAAAAGGAACGTGTCTGATTGCATCACACCGAGTATGGCTAGAAAATCCCCCTTTGCACAGAGGCGATAATACACCAACATGGAAATATCTTGGAGCTTTAGTGTAGACGGGGGAAAAAAAGCAAGGTGTCTTGTGTACTACTCTTTGGGTTAAAAAAAAAGAATAAAAGAAAGAAGAAACCAATATATATTTGATTATGCACATAATCTCTGGGGAAATACACAGGAAATGAATAATTCTGTCTGTTTCCATGAAGGGAACTGAGTGGCAGGGGATGGTGTGGGAGGGAGGCTTGCTTTTCACTCTACACTCTTATACCTTTTGAATTTTGCACTGTATGCATTTTATTTTTTAAAATTGCACTTTGGTCTCCCCCATCACTCCCTCCGACCCCTTGATCAGCAATCCCACTTCTGGGAATTGATCCCACAGATACACTCACACAGGCAACTGTGACCATGTAGCTGTTCTGAAGCTTTCTTTCTCTTTCTTTCTTTCTTTCTTTCTTTCTTTCTTTCTTTCTTTCTTTCTTTCTTTCTTTCTTTCTTTCGGACTATTTTAGAGACAGAGAGAGAGAAAGAGAGAGCAAGAGCACAGGGGTGAGACAGGAGGAGGGGTAGAGGGAGAGGGAGAGAGAATCTCAAGCAGACTCTCTGCTGAGCATGGAGCTGGATGCAGGGCTCCATCCCAGGACCCTGAGATCATGACCTGAACCAAAATCAAGAGTTGGAGGCTTAACCAACTGAGCCACCCAAGCACCCTCCCCATTCTTTTTTCTTGCTTGCTTGCTTTCTCTCTCTCTTTCTCTTCCTTTCTTTCTCTCTCTCCCCTTCCTTCCTTCCTTCCTTCCTTCCTTCCTTCCTTCCTTCCTTCCTTCCTTCCTTCCTTTTTGTAATGACAAATATTTGAAACATTGTCACTGTCTAGCAATACAAGACTGGTGATATGGATTGTGCCACATCCACAAAAGGGAATGTCATGCATTTGTAAAGAAGCTGCAGATGTTCTCTCTATACTAATGTGGAAAGATCCACAAGATAGTCATTGAGTGAAAACAGGAAAAAGCAGAAGAGTGTGTATAATATGAATTTTAAAAGGGGGTGAAAACATATTCATAGATATACATTCTTTTGTCTGTGTATGTCTTAAAATCTCTGGTAGGGTACACTAGAACCATAATAGCATTTCTCAAATGTGGGTGACTGGGGAATGAGGATAGGAGAGAGGCTTTATTGAATATCTTTTTGTCCTTTAATAATTTTGAGTCATGGTAAATATAATACCTATTCAAAATGAAATAATATGTCAAACAAGCGAATATATAAAAATTACACTTTGGCTTCCCCCTCCTTTACACTAAGCACTGCCATTAAGATTTTGTTTCAGGGCCAGAAACACAACACTGTGCAACACAACACAACACAACACAACACAACACAACACTACTTTAATGAAGCAGGACTTGGGCCTCCCTTCATCCTTTCAAATAGGCACTTGCTGAATACCCAAAGACGCATCTCTTCCCTCTGGCTTTCTAGTTCTGGAACTGTTCTAGATCAGCTTTTTAATCCTTCTTCCCCCACCCATCCCCCTTACTCAATTTTCGCCCGTCTTCTCTGATCACTGCTCTAGCCTCTACAGCTCTGACAGCAGCTCCCTGGGCTTGGCCAACCCCTGTCCCTGCTGCAAGCTCTTAACTGCCCCACATCTCACTTTTCTCATACAGTTGAAATCCCAGGTTTCTTCAAGGAGTAAGTAAATTCAGCCTTTCACACTCAATTGGTCTTGTCACACTCAAGGCCAGCTGAGCCTGTCCCCAGCCTTTGCTAAAAGCCCCCGCATACCCTGGTCAGCCATCGTGTGCTTATCCTCACCTGTTCCCTTCAGTTACCTCCAAACTTTGCTCAAACTAGTTCTTAGAGCCTACAGCCCCCCCCCCCACGACCCTCCACCCCTGCCCAAAGCCAGTGCTGGGTCTAAACAAGCTGCCATTCAGGCTGTAAATCAATGAGCTTCCAAGAGCATCATCACATTCATTTAATACAAATGTCCGCGGCATTGGGCGGGATGCTGGGCAGATAGTCACGAATAAGACTGAAGTGGTCCCTGTGTACATGGAGCCAGCAGCCCCATTGGAAAGGCATCAAATACTGCATCTCTCAACTCTGGCTGCACATTAGAACTTTCTGGGATGTATGTATTTATGTATGTATGTAATCCCTGCTCTCAACACAGGGCTCAAACTCACGGCTCTGAGATCAGGAGTCCCATGCTTTTCCGACTGAGCCAGCCAGGCGCCTCTGATATTTTGGGATTAAAACAACAACAACAACAACAACAACAAACCAATACTCTAAGTCCATCTTGACCAACTGAATCAGAATCTCTGGAGGCGAGGCCCAAACAGCAGTATTTTTAAAACTTTCCAGGTGATTTTACCCACAGGCAGCATGGGGAACCCCTCTCCAGTACAATATATTTACACAGCCTCCTACTTAATAATACAATCTAAATGACCCCTAGATGATAGTCCTTATTTGAATAATAAAATCTGAATTTATTTTCTGTAGACACAAGGCTAGGAACTAGGGTATGGCTCTGAAAACCCATGTCATACCACAAACAACAATTTAATCCTGAAAATAAAAGACAAGAAACCCAAATACATGCTTTAAAAAGATCTAATGGCAGGCATACAACATTCTGACATGTCACAGGGTGATCATGGCTTATCTGTGAGACAGGATGGACCCGCTCGGTGGTGAAGACGGGAGAAAAAGCAGCAAAGGGTAGGCTTGGCAGCAGCTCACAGTCTCCAGGCAGAGCTCTTGAGGCTGCTGCAGCTCTCAAGGACTTTATTGCTTTCCCACTACAGCTTTGCTCTTGTTAGTGTTGCTTTCCCAGAAAGCCGTGAACACTCCCCAAGATACATGTTAGCAATCATCTTTCAAACCTATGGCCCACTGATACACATCCGAAGGGTCTCAAGTCTGCTGTTGACTAGGCAAGAGTCAGTAACCTTATCTTAGCAGCAGCTGGGCCCTCACGGTCCCGAAAGCTTCCCTTCCAATTCCTTAAAGACTTAGGCTATCCTTAGCCCCCCACTAACTAAAAGGTATTTAACCAGTCACTTCTCACAGACACAAGTGCAGCTCTTTCTGCCCATGGGTCCTGTCCTCCTATAATATAATACAGGAACATTTTTGCACTGAAAACCTCCCAAGAATTCTTTCTCCACCATTTGCTCCTGGCCCACATCACATCATTTTGGCATCCGATTGTGGGGCCTGAGTCTTCTTAACTGGACTCTGAGGCTCGGTGCAAATATGGTGAGTACTCCTTCTCTTCTTTTACTTTCATTCCAGGGGCTTTACAAGGAATACGGTCTTACTGGAACACTTTCCTGTCAGTGGGGCTGGCTGCAATCCTCTAGCCTCTGGCTACTCTCCAGGGAGGAATAAAAACCTGCCTTTCGCCTGGAAGCTAGTACCCTGGCCTGAAAGGTAATGAGACCCGAAACTTGATGCCCCCTCTTTATCCCTATTCTTACACAAATTGTCTTTCTGGGGCACAGGCAGCCACCTAAGTCACGAGGACAGCTGCCAATCTTGACTCCCTGTAAGCTTTCCTCTTCATTGGTCTAATGTGATCGCCTCCACATCTCTGGGCTAGCCACTTCTGGCCAAGAGACCTCCACCCGACTGAATTAAAACCAACTGGGGACCATTTTCTAGGAAAGTAGGCTGAAAAGACCACATGTGTTGGAATGCTGCTTAGACCATGATGGATTTCTATCTTTACTGTTTTTCACCAATGACCCCTACTGACTACTTAACTTACAATATTGGGTAATTTCCAGTTTCCCCTTGTAGAGTTTTTCTAGTGTTCTCCATGAGTTACAACAGTGGGTTCTTCTTTGGTCATTCACCGGCACCCACTTATAGCCTAGGACGCAATGGGGACGTGGTGGAATGCTGGCATAGGGTAGGGCAGTGATCATAGCGGTTTTGTTCAAGGGATGCCACAGGTTGCTTTGATACCAGGAACCTCTGACATATCCTGCGTGGGATGCCACCTGGGAGTTGGGGTTGGGGTGGGATTTTCTTAGTAATGGACCTTCCCTACTTTTCTCGGAGCATGGGATCTTCTTCTTCAGTTACCAAAGGACTCTCCCTGGGGATGCCTTTTAACCCAATGGCAACAATCCGGATTGCAAGATTTAAGAAAGAAAAAACTGATCCTCTGTAATGCATCATGGCTTCAGTTCTCCTGATGAGACAAGAAAAAAATGGCCCATTAATGGGACACTAAACTTCAATACAATCTATCCTGCCCTTCTGTAGGAAACAGGGCAAATGGACTGCGGCACCCTGTGTATAGGCCTTCGTGGCCCTAAATCAGGACCGTGACCTAAGAGCCTCTTGCAGAATGTGTTTGGCTCTAACCAGGCTAAGAAGCCCGCTCCTGATACACTGGATGATGACCGTCTACGCAGGCCTCTTCCTCCCCCTAAAAACCCTGATCGCGAGAAGAATCACGGGCCAGCCCCAATGAAGGGGACGCTGACCCTCTCACTGCTCCTGCCCCTAGTGAACTGAGCTTACTGGAGGAACCACGGGCCTCTTCTCCAGATAAAGGGGACACTGATTCTGACACTTCTCCTCTTTACAAGCCCCCAGAGTCTTCTGCATGCAGCCTGGCAGGACACACTAGGAGCAGGACTCCTTGTCTTCCTGGGATACGCCCTCAGTGAGGATTTGATCCTGGAAGGGAGGTTGCTAAAGGAGAAATGGGTGCTGTCAGAGTCCGTGTCCTGTTCTCCATGGCAGACTTGGCTCAAATAAAAAGTTAGGACGATATTCCCGGAAACTCTTTTCAATTTGTTGAGGTTTTTCAACAAGTATCCATTATGTTTGATTTGACCTTTCCAGGTGTGTGTGTGTGTGTGTGTGTGTGTGTGTGTGTGTGTGTGTGTGTACTAACTCGTTGCAGCACCCTTGAGGAAAAGAGCTGGATCTGGGGGGGGGGCGGGGCTCAAGAGTTCGCCGAACTGGCCACGATCGGTGGGGAACGTTATCCAGTAGGGGGCAGTGCTGTCCCAATTACCGAATCACTGGCACTATCAGGAGGCTAGTCAGGGAAGAAATCCTATGATGGATCATTGGTCTGATGGAAGAAATGAAAAAAGGATTTATGAAACCTGTAAACTGACAAAATGTGGGAAGTCACTCAAAGAGCTGATGAAAGTCCTGCCCCATTTCAGGGTCCTGGCAGAGAGGCTATCTCTAAATATACAAACCTGGACCCTTCTACCCCTGAGGGAATAACCATTTTATTTGATTTATTTTAAAAATTTATTTACTTAAGTAACCTCTACAGCCAACGTGGAGCTCGAACTCACGACCCCGAGATCAAGAGGCCCACGCTCCTCCGACCGAGCCAGCCCAGGAGAACTATTTTCAACACGCATTCTATGAGTCAGTTGGCAACTGACATGGGCAGAGAGTTAGTTAAAATGGCTTTAGGCCCTCAAACGCCCACCCAATGCTTCCTGAAGTGGCTGCAGGAGTTTTTAATAATAGAGGCACGCTATTCAGCCGGGAAAAGGAGGGAAGGGCTTAGTTACAGGGTAAGGTACAGGCTGGAGTGTTGGCTGCCCCTACTGTGGACCCACCACACCAGACCAAGCAGGGGCAACGGCTGACTGCAGATGAGAAGGCAGGTAAGACCCCATGTTTCAGATGGAGCAGAAAACGTCCCGACAAAGGCTCTCCTCTGGGGTCACGTCCTACTTGTTGACAAGAAGGACCCTGGAAGAGAGACTGTCCTTGTCTCCAGAGAGAGAGGAGGTCAGGCACCACTTCCCGGCCTGAGAGCGGGAACCGGAGGATTGGCATGAGGGGCCCTGAGGCTGGTCCGCTCCCTTCGAGGGCAAAGTGACTGAGCCCCGCGGTACCCTGGATGGGGAAGGTAAGTTCATTATTTTCTCACTGATACAGGAACCACTTACTCCGCCTTGTTCAGCACTCCTGGTGCTACTTGTCTTTCTGACCATAAAACTGTTGACATAGAATGGGAGACTAGAATGTGCCATCACACAATGCCTTTAACTTGTAAATACAAAAGTCAGTTGGTTGCTCATGTTTTTCTGGTCCTTCCGGCTTGTCCCACTCCATTACTTGGAGGGACTTGATGTATGAACTAGGGAGCAGGTTTGCTCTTTACTAAAGGAAAGGACAGCCTGTTCTTTTTAGCACTTGGAGAACCAAAACCTGACCCTGATACCCCTTCTAATATCTGGAAGGGAGTAAATCCACTGGTCTGGGCTTGTGATGTCCCAGGATGGGCTTTTAAAGGACCCAACTACTATACCTCATAAACCCAATACCCTTTAAAACCTGCGGCAAAACCTGGGATACAACTGCGTTTTGATAAATTTCTTAAACATGGTATTTTAAGGCCTTCTTAATCTCCTTATAACACTCCAATTCTACCAGTAAAAAAGCCGAATGGAGAATGTCGCATGGTACAAGATTTAAGAGCTATAAATGAGGCCGTGGTGTCTGTTCATCCCATCGTGCCCAATCCGTACACTCTTCTCCCCAGGTGATGCTAACTGGTTTCCAGTACTTGATTTAGAAGACCCCTTCTTTAGCATCCGTCTAAGTGGGGAGATGCAGCCACTCTTTGCTGTTGAATGGACCTCACCTTCAAGTCCCCAGGCTGCTCAGTTAACCTGGACAGTCTTGCCCCAGGGATTTAGAGACAGTCCTCAGCTATTTGCGACTGCACTTAGTAAAGGCCTGATAGATCCTTGCTTCAAGGGACTATAATTCAGTATGTGGATGATATTTTAATCTGGAGTCCCACCAAGGAACTGTCTGACAGTAATTCTATAACCTTGATTTCTTGGCACCTCCCCTAACAAGGCACAAATATCCAAACAGAAAGTACAATACTTAGGATATGAGCTAATAACACCAGGTCACTGTACTCTATCTGCTGACAGAACAAAAAGCGGTACCGGATCTTGAGCCCCAACGACAAAGAAGCAGTTCCACACTTCTCTAGGCGGGGCAGGCTTCTGCCGCCCGGGGGTTCCTGGATTTGGGCTCTTAGCCAAGCCATGCTATGATTCGATGAAGGGCCCTGATGAAGAGCCTTTACTCTGGACTAAAGCCCAGCAGATGGCCTTCAAACATTAAGAGCTAACCAGCCCCAGCCTTGGCTCTACCAAATTTAGAAAAACCTTTCACTTTATATGTAGCCGAGAAACAGGGCCACGCTTTGGGAGTTCTAGAAATTAGGAAATGAAACAAGACCAGCCATTTCTCAAAGCCACTTGACAAGGTAGCACAAGGGTGGCCGGCTTGTCTTTGAGCAGTGGCTGCAACAGTCCTCCTGCTAGAGGAAGCCTCCGGAATTTTCTATGGGCAGTCCCTGACTGATGACTTCATGTCAGGTTGAAAGTGTTTTAGAAACTAAAGGCCACCAATGGATGAAGGCGGGTGGGCGTGGGGCTGACTGACTAAATCCCAGGCTGTGCTCTTGGACACACCTTACGTGGTCTTTAAGACCTGTCAGACTTTAAACCCAGCTGCCCCTATGCCTGGACCTGACCATCGTACTTCTAGAGAACATAACTGTCTAGAAGTTATTGATCTTGCTTACGCTAGCAGATCAGACTTAAAAGACTCTCCTTTTGATAATGCAGATGACAACTGGTTGACTGATGGCAGTGGTTTCATGGAAAAGGGGATAAGAAAAGCAGGGTGTGCTTTAGTCAGTCTAACGCAGATCTTGAGGCCGAAGGCCTCCCAGCAAATACGTCTGTCCAGAAAGCGGAGCTAATAGTACTCACCTTTACAACTGGCAGAAGGCCTTGGGGTTAATATCTATACTGACTCTAAATGTGCTTTCCTAGTCCTACACTCGAATGGGACAACTTGGAAAGAGAGAGGGTTATTAACAGGTCATGACTGTTCCATCAAATACGGACCTGCAACAATAGCCCTTTTAGAGGCTGTACACGACCCTGCAGAGGTGGCTGTGGTTCCCCTCGGGGACATCGAAGGACGTGTCTACGGAATCTAACAGAAATAACTTGGCGGACCAGGCCGCCAAGCAAGCCGCACAATGTCTGCAAATACTGAGGCTCATACCAGTCCTAATACCAATTAAAGATATGCCCCTGGTCTATTCACACCAAGAAATCCGAGTAGCTCAGGAACAGGGATTTAAAAAAAAAAAAAAAAAAAGCCCAAGACTGGTTTATAAATGATAGACGAAAAGTGTTTATATTCAGCATTGAGACTCAAAAAAATTGGACTATTCTTTTTACCAGTAGAGCTTCTCAGAGTGAGAACTGCCCAAAACAACCAATAGGGCTAAGTCCCTTTGAGTTATTATATGGGAAGCCTTTCCTCACTGTAGACCTACCAATAGACGAAGGCTGTAACGCTCTGTTAAATTACTCACTTGAGGGTTGGCTAATTCCTTAATCTCTACACGAATACACAGGCCATATCCTCCACACACCTGACTTAACAGTTACTAACAGCTTACCGCATGTAAACCCAGGAGACATGGTCTAATACAGCAGGGGATTCAACTCCAAAAGGTACTCCCACAGCCATAAAATTAGAAGAACAATCCTCACGGAGTCACATATCAAGCATTAAACCTGTATCTTCCTTGCAGGGGTCCGCGTGCCAGCTAACATGCCTTCTTATTCCTGTGAGCCTGTGGAAGGCCTCGAACTTCTCTTCCAATGACAATGAAGGTTGTACCTCTCTCATTCTCTTTCCCCCAACTTATACTGCTAATTCCTTCCTACAATGGGCACAGCGTTATGCTGAACTTCAAAATCAAACAGCTTGCTGGATACGTGGGCTTCTGCCTGTATCGAGTGCATCGAGGCCCTGGTGGTCTCCCCATGCAGGGCCCAGACTGGCATAGAACTCAGTCTTAGCTACGACCTATGGCCCATGATCACCTCAACAAAGTGAAATGGTCCTCTCTGGCCTATGGTCAGTACGACCTGGGATCTCCCAGGCCACCATCAGACCTTTTCATACTCTCCACCCACTCAGCAACCCGGAAATGCGTAAGGCAGTATTACAAAATAGAATGGCATTAGAGGTTTCAACTGCTGTACAGTCTGGAACTCCTCAAAGAGCTTCCCAGCCCTCCTTTTTAGATATTAAAAGAAACAGTAACAAATATCATCTACTGTGTGGTGTTGTATATAACAGATTGATGGCCAGAGGGGTTCCACCAATTTACACTCCCACCTGCAGTACCAGGGTACCCATTTTTAGCACCTTCACTCAGAATATTATTCTTTAAAAAAATTTGCCATTTGAGGGACGCCTGGGTGGCTTAGCTGGTTACGCATCTGCCTTCGGTTCTTGTTATGATCCTGGGGCCCTGGCATCGAGCCCCTTGTTGGGTTCCTTCTTAGTGGGGAGCCTGCTTCTCCCTCTGCCTGCCGCTCCCCTTGCTTGTGCTCTTTGTCAAATAAATAAATTAAATCTTTATAAAAAGAATATTTTACTTTTAATCTACTCGGGATTTATTTTTATTTAAAAAAATTTTTTTCTTTTTATTCATTTGGATTTTATTTTTTAAGTAATCTCTACACCCAACGTGGGGCTCGAATTCACAATCCCGAGATGGAGTTGCACACTCCACCAACTGAGCCAACCAGGTGCCCCAAGATTTTATTTTATTTATTTTCTTTGGGGGGGGGTAGAGGGAAGGGAGAGAATCTTTTTAAAAAAGGTTTTAAAAGATTTTATTTATTTATTTAATATTTAAAAAAGATTTATTTATTTGAGAGAGAGAATGAGTGGAAGAAGAGAGACTCTCAAGCAGAGTCTTCGCTGAGCGCAGAGCCTGCCACTGGGGCTCCATCCCGTGACCGTGAGATCGTGACTTGAGCCAAAATCAAGCCAGATGTTTAACCGACCGAGCCACCCAGGCACCCTGTAAGATTTTATATTTTTAAGTAATCTCTATATCCCATGTGGGGCTAGAACTCACAACCCAGAGGTTGAGTCACATGCTCTTCTGACTGAGCCAGCCAGGCGCCCCACTTGGAATTTATTTTAGAATATGATGTGAAATAAGCATTTAACCTAATTTAAATTTTCCCCTAATCACTTGTATTAGAACCATTATATAATTCATTCTTCTCCCATTGATTTGAAATACCATTTTTTATTGTTTCAATAATTTCCAGTCTCTTCTTGCAATAATAGCCCATATTTTAATTATTATAGACTTAGAATATCCTTTAGCCTAATATAATTTCCTATAGCCCTTTTTTAAAAAAAGATTTTATTTAGCCATTTGAGAGAGAGAGCGAGAGCAGGAGCAGGGGAACAGAGGGAGGGGGAGATGCAGCCCCCCCCGCCCCCCCCACCCCCCGCTAAGGAGGGAGTCCACTGTGGGGCTCCGTCCCAGGACCCTGGGATCATGACCTGAGCCGAAGGCAGGCGCTTAACCAACTAAGCCACCCTGGCGCCCCTTGACTGAACCACCCAGGCGCCCCTTTGAGACATTTTATTCTTTATGATGGAACACTATGCAGTCATTAAAAATAAGCTTTTCTCTTAAAGAGATATTTAAGAACGTGGGAAAATGCTTCAGATATAATATTGAAAGAAAAGATTGTTAAACAATAAGATCTGGCTTTGTTAAAACAAAAACAACCAATTACTTGCCGATATGCATAGAAAACAGATTGTAAATAAATATAACCGAAGTGTAGCAGTTAGCTATTTCTAAGAAATGGGATACTGGGTGATTTTTCACTTTGCTGCATTTTTTAGCTTTTTCCAAATTTTCTACAATGAATATGCTTTACTGTTACCATCAGAAAAATCGGTAATTAGTATTATGTAAATGGTGTTTTTTAGGCCAACCCTCAGGGCTTGTCTGGGCAGTTGGAAGAGTCAATCCCACCCCAGAGAAGAGATGATCTTTCTCTCCCTGGGGAGTCCGGACGGGTAGCTAGCCCTGAAAGGGGATGCATTTACCACTTCAGTTCAGTCCTTTTGATTGGGGGATGCTGCTATTAGATGTTAAATGCCAAATAACATCATCTGGAGTCTCCTGGTGACCCTTTGTGTTGCCAGCTGCGAGAGGGGAGCATGGTGTCACCTCCTACGTGCGCCCTCCCCGCACCCCACCCAGAAGGGCTGGGAAGGCACAAAGATGTGCCCTGTATCGGGGCGGTATGCAAATGCAGGCATGTCTCCGACCCTCTAATCCTATCAGGAATGCTTAGGGTGTTAATTTGACCATCTTTCACAGCTCATAAATCTACTTGGGGGCAAAGCCAAGCTGCCAGACGCCATCAAGCAAAACTCCTTCTGAGGCTGGCAGCTTCAGTAAAGCAGTGGGGATCATGCCTCAATAAAGTCCAATAAAGAGCTTTGTATGTGGGGAACTGGAAAGCAGCTTCTCACATTTGGATACAATAGAACAAAACGGTGGGAAATGTGAATGTCTGATTATCCGGACTGGTGGTCTCCTCTGGGCTCCGCCTGCCCACTGAGCCATGGATCCCCATTCATTCACGATTCTTTGCACGCAGATGGATCTATCTTGCTCCCAAACAATTGCCTCGAAAGACTCCTGTCGGATTAGTTTATTTAATCCCTGTCTATAAATACAAATTGACTATATTCCCTTCCACTGGAATCTGCTAGCCTTTTTATATTAAAATCTATTAAACTTCAGCCAGGTCATTTCTGCCTGGATTCATTCTCCCTTTATTCAGTGGTCAGAACAGAAAACGTTCTTTTCTTTCTGGGACAGAATACTCCCCCAGAGTTCCCACTCTTCCCTCCTGACAAATAGGGTTGAAACTGCCAACAGAAATCAGTTTCAACCTCGGGATTACAGCTTCATCCAGGATCCATCTGTTCTTCCAATTGGTCAGTTTAAAATTCCATTGATTAGGGATCCTAAGTAAAAACATCGTCCCTAGCATCTGTTTGAAGAGGCGAGGCACTGAAGGCATGTTGGACTGGTTCTCTGCCCAAATCTGCAAGCTGACTGACGTGGGGAGAAGTGCTGCTTCCAGGAGAGAAACACAGCAATCATGACCCATGATCTGAGACTGAAAGTACCAGAAAACTCAAGAGACTGACCCATCCTGCATCTCTGTGCGGTTCAGGCAGCAAATGGCATTCCCACAGAGTCTCGAGAAAAAGACTACAGCTTGCCAAGAGCACTTACAAGGTTGAGGAACACAGAAAAAAGGGAATCTGAAAAGATTTATCAGCCTTGCCCACGGGCAAGTTGAACTCTTGGCTCTAGTTCCCTGATCTGAAAGATAACCAGTGTGGGATTATCTGGCTCATGGTGTAAGGATTTAATACATAGTGTCTGGGATTCCTGCTATTATTGTTACCGGTGGTGAACTTTAAAAATAACAATGAGTATTCACAGTACATCCTTGCTGGCAGTGAGTTAGATAAACAACTGTCATTACGATTGTTACTACTGCTAATGCCACTATTAGCTGTTACTCTGTCCATATAACGGTTAAGTAGACTTTAGAAGAACTGAGTGAAGAACATATAAGCCCACTCACTCACTCACCAGGTATTTACTGAGTATCATCCATGTGCCAGGCACTGTTCTTGGCAGCGGGCGACATCACTGTAATCCATCCTTGTGAAGTTTATCTTTCAGTGAGGGGAGATGGGCAATAAATATAATCAATACACTACAATGAATTTAGAACCTGTTTAGTTTAACAGGAAAAACAGAGCAGATTAGGGAGGATTGGAGTAAGCTGGGAAGAGGGAGGAGACAATGAAATTTAAAACAAGGTGGCTGTGGAAGGCTTTCCCCGAGAAGGTGACATTTGAACAATAAGGAAGTGGGGGAGTAAGTCATGGGGATGATGGAGGGAGGCCTGGCTGCCTGCTCAGGCCTGAAGTGACCGGGGGTAGAGTGGGAGGTGGTGACACGGGGGTGGCACAGGCAGGTCATGCATGTCCAACTGTGCATTTGAAGGACTTCATCTTTTTAAGTGAAGTGGGGAGTCACTGCAGAATTCTGAGCAAGAGGCAGGACATAGTCTGACTTATGCTTCAACAGGATTATTCTGGTTCCTGAGTTGAAAGTAGATTAGAGTTTAATTAAAAAAAAAAAAAAGACTATGGGACCTGAGAGTGGGAGGCGGTGGTGGACAAGGGTGAATGTGGGCCATGAGGAAAAGAAGATAATGACTCCAAGGTTTCTATTTTGAACAACTGGAAGACTGGAGAGGCCATGAACCAGGAAGAGGAAGACTGAGGATACAGCAGGTCTGGGGAACTTCTCAGTTCAGTTTTGGTTACCCTTTTGCAGACTTAAGAGCTTAAAAGAACCCTTAGCTATTACCTAACTAATCTCATCTTAAAACAAAAATATATATATTTTGTTTTTAAAATTTTTTAAGTAATCTCTGCACCCAACGTGGGGCTCGAACTTAGAACCCTGAGATCAAGAACCTCATGCTCTACCAACTGAGCCAGCCAAGCGCCCCTAAACAAATTATTTTTTTAAATGAGTCCACATAGGGGCACCTGAATGGCTCAGCCGGTTAAGCGTCTGCCTTTGGCTCAGGTCATGATCTCAGGGTCTTGGGATGGAGCCCCATGTTGTGCTCCCTGCTCACTGGGGAGCCTGCTTCTCCCTCTCCCTCTGCCCCTACCCCCATGCACTTTCCCTCTCTCAAATAAAGAAAAAAAAAAAAAAACTTAAAAAAAAATACATGACAAGTACAATGAATACAGAATGGAAACTTAGCTTTCATTTCCATCTGTAGGTCTCCTGCCAGCCAGATCTCCTCCTCAGATTACTGTTACCATATATTTGCCATATATTCTCCCCCCCCCACGGCCCTCCGCCCCCAGAGACAGCCTATGAGCAAACAAGCCTATATGTTGATGTTTCCCCTCTATTTTTTTTTACAGCGGTAACTTATACACACTTCTGAATCTTGCCTCACTCCCCACTCCCTTCTCCAATAATCTGTCTTCATCAGTACACATAGGACTGGCTCATTCTTTTCGTGACTCCAGACTTTCTGGGGTATGAATGTGCTACAATGTATGTAACCAGTTCCCTATTGATAGACAGATGTGCTACTTATAACTTTGTCTTTCCAAATGAGGCTGTGATGTATTTTCTTATCACGGGTCCTTTCACTCAAAGGACCCATTTAAAATCTGGGCAAACATTACCGTTTTCCTTTTCAAGGCTGTTTCTCAACAATGCAAGAGAGGTACTCTCCTCCACCAGGTGTGACAGGCAGCTCTACTGCACCAGTGGGGTTGTACTGGTAGGTACGGATCAGCACACTTCCATACCCACTGGCAACAAGCTGCTGCCCCAAGCCCGAGCGCTCCACTCGGGTTTCTGAGACTCTAGTTCCCCCACCCCCTTCCGCAATCCACCAACTAAAGGATTGGCACCAGGCAGAGAAGGAGTCTTCAGAGTCTGTTCTGCCTGACCAGTGCTAGGGTGTTAAATATTTTGAATACAACTCTTTGATCTTTGCTAATAGAGGTGGAAAATAGTATCGCAGTGTAAGGTAAGTTGCATTGCTCCTCTTTAAATGCCATTTTAATTTCCTTTTCTGTATATTCATTTTCTTTTGGGTTGTTTTTTTTTTGTTTGTTTTTTGCTTCTTGATTTTCCAGGAGCTTTTTATGTTAAAGAGAATTCCTTGTCTGCTGTTTGTGTTGCAAATATTCGTCAGTCTGTCGTTTACCTTTTTGTTTGCAGACGTAACATTTTTCTGAGGTTGGATTTATCGATCCTTTCATTCGTAGCTTCTGGGTTTTGTGTTACATCAGAAAGATCTTCGCTCTGCCTAGATGAGTAAGATTGTTCTGCCTTTCTTCTTATAATTTTGTCTTTTCATTTTCTATCATTACACATTTGACCCACCTGAAATATTCTGATGTAAGGAATAAGGCTTGGGTCCAACTTTATTTTCCCCAGATGAACGCTCAGTTGTTGCAAGACCATTATGTTTCCCACAATTTCATAATATGTTACCTTTATCACCTACTGTGGATGTGAAACCACTTCTGGGCTCCCTCTTCCGTTGCACTGATGAGCTTCATGTGTCAGGATTACTGTTTTAGTAATAGTTTAAAAATATTTTTAGTACATGATATGGCTAGTAGTCCTTCAGTACTTTTTTCTTAGTTTAAAAAAAAAAGATTTTATTTATCTGGGGGGGGGGGAGCAGAGAGAGAAAGAAGGAAACAGATTCCACGCGGAGCCCGATGAGAGGCTCAGTCTCAGGACCCTGAAATCATGACCTGAGCCAAACTCAGGAATCAGACGCTCAACCCACTGAGCCACTCAGGCGCCCCTCAGGTAATTTTTAATGAGTCCTTATATATTCATTTTTCCATGGTAGCTTTAGAATCGGTTTGGTTTTCCATTCATCAAAAAGGCTGACATGTAGACAAAGACAAATACTGTATGATTTCACTTATACAGGGAATCTAAAAAAACAAGCGAATGAACAAACAAAAAGCAGAAACAGATCCATAAATAGAGGACAAACTGGTGGTTGCTGGAGGAGGTGGGGGGAATGGGCAAAATGGGTGAAGAAGGGGAGTGGGAGACATGGGCTCCAGCGACAGAACGAGTAGGTCACCAGGATAAAAGGTGCAGTACCGGGAACGTAGTCAATCATACAGTGTTGTATGGTGACGAATGGGAGCTACTCATGTGGTGAGCACAGCGTAAGCAGACTTGGGGAATCACTGTTGTACACCTGAAACTAATGTTAACATTCTGTGTCAACTGTATTTCCATTAAAAAAAAAAGGCTCAATATGTTATTAGGTCATGGCAAATTTATATATTAATGTAGGGAGAAACAGTATCTTTATCCTGTTGAATCTAAGAATAGCACGCATGGTATTATTCTATTTGTGCTGTCTTACTGTCTCTAGCATTCCGTATTTTTTAGGTATTACATGTATTTTATTATAAATGGGATCTTTCCATATCATCTTAACAACTGCTGCTTAGGCATAAATAGGAAGTCTGCTACTTTCTGCTTATTTTGTACCTACTCACTGAATTTTCTTACTGTAACAGTTTTTCAGTTTTCTTGCATTTTTCAGATATCAACTGTGAGTAAACAGTTTTACTGTCTCACCATTTTTAACGTTTTCCCTCTCTTGACCACCAGTATCAGCTAGGTCCTCTGGAACAGCACCATGTGGTGATAACGGGCAGCCCTCACGTGGTTCATGTTCCCCCCATATGCAGGAGGCTGGCTTTTGGCTTATATATAAAATTGCTCTGAATACATATTATTTATTATATGCAGTTTTTAATATAGTCTGAGTCCTTTGCCCTTTATATGTGTTGCAGATATTTTCTCCCACTTTGTGACTTGTCTTTACTTTCTTTACAGGGGCTATTAGATGAACAGATGTTCTTAGTTTTAATATGGTTAAATTTATCAGTCTTTTCTTTTAGGGCTAGCATTCTTTAAAGCTCTGTTAAAAGTTCTCTCGTCTCTCCAAAGCAGAAAGTCTTCCATAGTTTCTCCTAAACATTTAATATGCTTTGCTTTTCATATATAAGTACTACATGAAATACACTTACAATTTTTGTGTATGCACACCCAAATAGATTTTTTCATGTGGATAACCAGTTGTTCCATAGTAATTGTTGAAAAGGTCCTCCTTTCCACATTATCTGTATCTCTAGTGTACGTAGAAATTCCACATATACTCTGTTCAATTGGTTAAATGAGTTTATTCCTGCACCAATATTACACTTAGTTGCTAGAGCATTAATTCGATTCTTAACCTCTGCTCCCCCCCCCCCCCAGGAGTGTCTAGCCTATTCTTAGCCCTTTACAGGTATTTTCCACTTACCCAAGGTTCTTTTATGGGAAAAAATTGCAGGAGTTGTCTGTTATTTCCATTTCTGTGGGAGTGTTCACTTTTTTAACCCTTTTTTCACCTTTTCAATTCTATTTCCACTCTTTCAGTGATTATCCTTAAAAACTTACTATGCACACTTAACTCTGAAGTTCATCAACATTTTAAAGTTTCTCCCATCTTCCATATTATTGTCAAGTAGTACATTCCACCTTGTCTTTAAAACATCAAATCTATTTTTTACTTCTATTTTCATAGACAACACTTACTACAGTGTTTCATTTAAATAGATAAAATAGCCTTGATACACAATTCGAAAGTAATGAAAGGATATACAGCGAAGGGGCACCTGGGTGGCTCAGTCGATTAAGCATTTGCCTTCGGCTCAGGTCATACATGATCTCAGGGTCCTGGGATTGAGCCCTCTATCCGGCTCCCTGCTCAATGGAAAGCCTGCTTCTCCCTCTCTCTCTGCCCCTCCTCGCCTCGTGCTTGCTGTCTCTCTCAAATCAAATCTTAAAAAAAAAAAAGGGATATACAGTGAAAAGTCTTCAACGCCTCTGTCCCCCTGGCACCTCAGATGTCCTCCCAATAGTTTCATGTGTATCCTGGAGGTATTTTATGCATAAAGAAGCAAATGCACATAGTATTTTTCCCTTTTATAGAATAGTAGCAAATCATAGGTATTGGTCAACCTCTTTTTTTTTTCTTTTTGTATCTTTTTCATGTTATGTCTTGAAGATTATTCCCTACCAGTTAATAAAACATTTCTTCTGTTTTTACATGAGTATTTCTGTTTACCAATTTCTTCGTTCACCCTGTTTGCATCTAACTCTTTCCTTCTGGACTCAATTGCTTTCTTTCCTAAAGAACAATCTTATGTTCTTTCAGCAAAATCTGAAAATGTTTTTCTCACCCTCCCTTTTTATTTTTTAAAAGGTTTTATTATTTATTTAGAGAATACAAGCCAGGAGAATACAAGGCAGAAGGAGAGGGAGAAGCAGGCTCCCTGTTGAGCAAGGAGCCCAATGTGCAGCTCAATCCCAGGACCCTGGGATTATGACGGGAGCTGAAGGCAGTCGCTTAACTGACTTGAGCCACCCAGGCGTCCCCCATCCTCCCTTTTAAATACTAATTTATCTACATGTAGAATTGATAGCCAACATAAATTTCTTTTTTCTCAGCACTTAGTTATTTTACTGGCTCCTGGCCTATATTGCTGCCATCGGAAAGCCTGCTGTTAATTACTCCTTTGCAGGTGATGTCTTTTCTCTTTGGTTGCTTTTAGATTTTTCTCTTTTGCAATTCTACTACCTGTCTAGATGTAGACTTGTTTTCATTCACCCTCCTAGATATTTTTTTCAATTTCACGTCCTTAATAAATTGTGGAAAAATCTTCAAATGTCTTCCCTCCCTTCTGTAAGCTGGATCTTCTATACTCCCTATTAGCCCTCTTCTATTTCCCATTTCTTCCTCTGTTACAATGCAGGTATTTTCCTTATTTATCCTCTAGTTCACAAATTCCCTCCAGATATGCCCAATCTGTGGCTTAATCTGTCCACTGTGTTCTTAATTTCACTAATTATACTTTTTAGTTCCAAAAGACTTAGCTTGTCGTATCTATTTTGCCTTTTTCATGGTGTTTTTTCTAATGGTTTTTATGCTTTCTTCCCTTGCTCCAATTATCGTAACCATTTTTATTCCAGTTATTCTGTTTCAAGTTTGTGGAGGTGCTAATCCTCCAAGATTATGTCTGCTGACTTGTGCTCACAGTGCACAGTGTTTGATTTTTCATCATGAGTCCATTTGTTTTTTCTGTACTGGAGGAATGATGCGGCTTGGGCTATGGGTTCCCCAACCAGGTTGCCAGAAGGTCTATGTGCTTTTATCAGTAATTTTCAAACTGAGATTCTTGGGCATCTAAAGATTTATATACTTTACATTTTGAGCTTTTAAAAGATTTCATTTGAACACTGAAGGGATCAGTGGCTAATAATTCTTGCTGCTTTAAAATTCTATGTTCTATGTCTCCATGACAACTGAGAACACTCAACCACTAGTCCTAAAGCATTCTCAGTAATATTGGTTACTACAGAACTTAGTGGCACATACAGAACATCATTCAGTTCTCTCAACCCTATGAGACGAGTACTATAAAGGTTATGTAATTTAAGGCTGCACAGTTGGCGGGGGACAGGGTAAAATTCAAATCTAGATCTATCTGACCCTAGAGCCCAATCACTTAATCACTATTAATTTATTCACGCAACAAAAATTTACTGAGGAACTATTATGTGCCGGGATGTGCTAAGTGGGTTAAGTATGGGGTTAACAAAACAGATATTTTTCCTATTTCAAATGATCTGTGAGGGGCCAGTTTTTTCTTCCTCTTAACTTCCAATTTGTTGCAGACCAATATTTTTGTTAAATTAAAAACATTGTAGCAATGTCAAATTGCTATAAAAATTTCCTCTCAATTTTGTTCTCATCTCTCCACGTACCAAATGACGTGCAGACCAACCCCCTGCGGGAGCTTCTCTGTGATGCCGCTCCACTGGCAGACCACGTGGGGCTCTGGGGAGGACAGCTGTGGGTGGATGAGGAAGAAAAAAGATACTTTAAAAAAAATTATTTTTTTTCTGAAAGAGACTTCTGACAATGGTGGCTTCTCTGTGGGGAGCAAGAACCTTCTAAAAGGGTGTAATTGAAACCAGTACTATATGTTAACTAAAATTTAAATAAAAAATTGAAAAAAAAAGGGTATAATTAAGTATTTTAGGTCACAGTCTACCTAAGGAGTATGCATGAAAAGGAGGTGGCAGGGTGGGAGGTGTAGACTGAGTAGATAATGAAAAGGCCACATTATGGTCTAACTTTATAAAAATCTGACCATTTTCCTGGTGAAGACTGGCTACTATTACTTGCTTCCTCTGTCACTCTAGTTCTCTAACAGGGCAGGACAGTAAGTAAAAGGCCAGTCAGGAAAACTAATTACAGAAGCTTATGGAAATTTATGTACATGTTTTCTTTCCTCACCACCCAGCAGACAACTGGATCATAGCAGACACTGGGACGCTTAGGAACTAGCAAGCAAACACTTTAATATTATCCTAACTGAAGCAGTAAGATGAAGTCGCTGAAAAATCTTTCAAGCAAAATGACTCATGGCTTATCTGCACCATGATTTTCCTATCACGGAAAGCAGAGAATTGATCACATACACAAAAACACTTATACTGAAATCTAAAATAGAGACATCATTATACTTTAAGACGAATAAATACCACTAACTTTAGGATTTTAAAACCTATAAAGATTTTTTTTTTTTTTTTAGGAGTGCCTGGCTGGCTCAGTCGGTAGAGCATGCAACTCTTGATCTCGGGGTTATGAGTTCAAGCCCCACAATGGGTCAAGAGCTTACTTAAAAAAATGATAGAAAACAAAAAATACATTCCTCTTTAGAAGAAGACAGATTTCCCAGGAATAAGCTTTGAGGTTTGCCAAAACTTGTACTGGAGCAATTAAATGTCTGAAAGCATCTTATAGCTACTTCCATTTTAAAGCATCTAAGTTATGGTCACAACATTCAAAATTTCAAACTTTAAACTGCACTCTATCACTGTTAAACTCAGAACTACATTGTTTTCCTGCAATTGTGGTTTATTGTAATCTTAATCCATTTTCTCAAAGACCATTCAACACATTTATACTATTCCAGTAATTACCATGCTACCCAGAAAAACAAATGAACACTTTATTAAGAATTAAATGAAGGTATGGAATGTGATACAGTACAAGTAAGACACCCAAGATGGATATAATAGTACTACTCACACAAAAAGTTAAATCTCACTTCAAAAAAAAAACAAAATCACAAGACAAAAGAAAAAGCAATTCCATCATTATAAAGTAAGATATTTCATGCAAAAACTCCAAAAAAATCCTCCCAACCACCCCCCAACCACCCCCCCAATTGCCAACAAACAAAAGCTATCTGAAAATATTGCCATGCTAACATATTAACCACAATGTAATCATTCATAGGAAAACAACACAGTAATTAAGCAATGGATTAGATGACAACACAGGCTGCAGTATCATAAACTCAGAGACCTCGGACGACTACGTGATAAGCAGTTCCAGATTCACTTATGGGGGAGTGGTATGGGCTCAATGTTGAGAGATAAGGTGTGTAAATATAAACCCCATTAACTCATCCCATTATCTTCTAATTATAAAATCTGGAAGCTTCCAGTATCTGAAAAATTATATAAAATTTGGCATACTCCATTTGTGTTCTAAGAAATTACTTTAGGATCATAACTGCAATTATTAGAGAGCTGTATAAAAGCACTTCAAGGTCAGAAATTGACCTCTTAAATAATGATCACAATTTACATCATAGAAACAACTCCAGATATTCATTTACTCTGATTAACTCTTACTTAGGGCGAGAAACATGACTTGCTAGCACTTTGTGTACAACTTACTGCAAAGAGCCAGATAATTTATAGATGGAATAAAATATAAACCGAAAGTGAACTGGTACAGAGAGTGAAGGGGAACATTCTCACTTAAAAGAGACTTAAGTCAGTAAAAACCTGCCTTGCCTCCTGAGGCAGCTAGAGTCAACAGACTGCCAAGCTGTAACTCATGTCTCTGTGCCAAGAAGCTTTAGCCTGTTTCATGGAAAAGACAGTTTTCTACTAGAAAACAGGAATGGCATTTTATGGGACAGCATTCCCCTCCACAGCTGCCCAACAAGCCTGTCACCATGTAGTGCACACACAAAGCATATTTCCAAGCATCTGTGGATGTCATGATGAGGCTGCCCAGGACCAGGAGGCACCATGTCACAGCACCTGCCCATTCAGGTGACCTGGAGAGAACTGGGACACCTACATTTATTTCATGGTTCTGGGTTCAGCTTACCTATGGTGTACAGACTTGCTGTAACCATGAGGCCAAGGAAGAAGAAGAAGAAAATACTTAGGACAAAAAAATGACCCACTCCCATCTGCTTTTTTTTTTGCCCCTTTAGATTAAGGGTAATTAGAACAGATTAGAAAATTATTCAGGATTACCCTTCCAGGATTACCCTGAAACGTAACTTCCTATTCACACTCCACGAAAAGAATACCGTAATTGCTCAGTGGCAGGATTTAGCTTCTAAAACACAGAAGCACTTGCTCTAATTTTCACAAAATGAAATGAGAAAATTTTCCAATGTGAAACCCAGAGTTTGAAGCCAGTAAAGAAGTGTCTTTAATAATCAGGACGTTCATAGAGCTCTTTGGAATGTGTCTTATACATACAAAGTTATCACAAATTAAATCCCCAGAGCATTCATGAAATAAGTTCTTCAATGGGAAAGATTTCTAATGAGAGATAAATGCTTCCATCAGGAAATTAAGTCTGATAAACCAATCTTTCCCAATTGACCAAGTCTTCGCTAGTAGCTCAACATGGCCTGTGGAGTCAAATGTAAAGTTCACTCAATCACGATGATGCAAGATGAAGTACAGATGTGCAGTGCGTATGAAAAAAATGTGTAGACCGCTGCAGTTCTAAAACAGATTTATATTACAAAGCAATGTAAATAAATATTGGGCTAGTACAAAAGCTCTTATTTACAGTTTTACAAATGAAATCGTATTCAGTGTAAATGCTGTGTTTTAAAGAACACAGTACTGTATTAGTAAAATGAGTTCTGTTGAGGGGATTACAGTTTCTGTTAGAATCAATGCATAACATAGAAAAGATTCAAGTTAACTTGGTTTATAATTTAGTACAGACAAACCCAGTTTAACCTGGAATGGCATCTGTTAAAGTGCTGAAAAACAGGAAATATTTAGAAAACACTGTACATTATTAAAGCTTTATCAAGTCAGAATGTTAAACTTCTTTCACATTTTTATCCTTTTGCCTCAGGCTTGTGGACAAGATGGTATTTCTCAGCAAAGGAGTAAAACTTAAGAGGCCACCAGCTGCTTAGGTGATTTTAGGTTCAGTGGATTTCGCTTCCTAAAACAACTACTTATCCATCAACCATACCTTCAGGCCTCATGATCTGGTAAGTAATTAAATACTCAGGATAAGCCTGGAAGAGAAAGATTAAATATTGGTAAACACATTTTTTGTTTAGGTGATTTTACCATAAGGATTCCTAATCTTTAGAGAAGAGGTTCTAAATTAGAGTGTGAATCAGAATCATCCAAGGGTATTTTCTTAAAACATCCTTACCTTGATTCCAATCCCCCTTAGGTGCCAAATCAGTAGGTCTAGGATGAACACTAACCATGTGTTTCTTTTTAATAACTGAGGCCATCCTGCTACATATCCTCAGTTCAGAACACTGCTCTAGAGATGCTTCTGACTGGATCTGTGTCACTAAGAGCAAGAGGGACGGTACACTTCTTTGCCACACACGCGTTAACTACTAAATACAGGATTCTGATTAATTATATTTTACAGAAGCTAAAAAACAGAAAAAGGATCCACTATAATTGAAAAATCTGAATCAAGTCTGTAAGATAATATTCTATCAATGTTATTTTCCCAATGTTAATAATTTAAAAAGAGAATGTCCTTGTTTTTGGGACATACACCCTGAAACATTTAAGGTTACACAGCAAGCCTACAACTTCCTCTCCAGCAGTTGGGGGAAAAAAATCTGTATTCACACACACAAGGGAGAACAATAAAATGTTAACATTGGGAAAACCTGGGTGAAGTATATATGGGAATTCTCTATTATTTTTGTTATTTTTCCATAAACTTAAAATTATTTCCAAATAAAAGTTAAAAAAAACCACAACCCAGTTCTTAAGGCAATGTGCCTTGTCAATTTAAGAGATCAGTAAGAAGAGGTTAACGTAGGACTCTAAATAATTTCTGAAGATGAACAATAAAACTGAATTACCTGTTCTCCTCTGTAAATAACATACTCAGCTAAAGCTAGACCATTTACGCTGGGTCGACCAGTGACTGAGTGATGTCCTGGAGGAGAATGTGCCATTTTCATTGCACTGAACTGCAGGAAAGACTTTCCCAAGGTTACCCGGCAAAAGAGCAGCTGCCTGGAACATGAAAACAAAGAGATCTCCCTGACGACAAGGCAGTCCAGGGAAGGTTTATTTCTGTACACTGCATAAGCTTTTTAATGTATTTATACATAAACAGAGTTGTTTGTCATTTCATACCTGAAAGAACTTTCTAAGAATGTCTTCTACTACTCTCATTAATGAATTTGCCACTTTAATTCTTATTTTAACTATATAAACTAAAAATGTAACAACCTTATAGAGACGGAGGCTCTGCTATCTTGTTTGTACCCAGAGCGAAAGCACAAACCATAGCCCAAGTGGGAAGGAGGGGATTTAAGGGGCTCCCATGAAGTAGCCTGCAAAGCTGGACATTTATCCGACTAGGTCTAATTGATCCCACCTTCAAAATAGATTTGAAGTTCATTCTCTTAATTTTATTGCTACTGTTAAGTTCAAATCACCAAAATTTTTACGTGGACTGGGAACAATGGCCTCTGAACTTCTCTTCCTATTTCTCCTCTAATTCCCAGCTAAACTATTTTCCATCCAAGCAACCAGTTATTTAGAAAAAACAACCCAACACATAAAACATTAATCATATCACATCACTTTTCTGCTTAAAACTTTGTAGAGGCTACTCAGTGTACTTGGAAGAAAATCCAAATTCCTTACAATGACTCCAAATTCTCAAATCTTACTTTGTGTTCACCGTGCACCAGGAACATTAATTTTCTTTCTTCACACAGGCCAACTTTCTTAATCCTGTGGCCATCATACACACTGTTTCCTTTACCATAGAAAGTGGTATCTATTCTGCCACTCTTCAACTGGCTAACACTCATTTTTTTAGATTTCAGTTGAAATGTTAGTTCTTCAAATAGTCTTCCCTTACCAGAAGTTTAAGGAGATTACTCTCCCAATCCCCTCAGGCATTTGACTGACCTTCCTTATTTCCAATGAACCTTTTTTTTTTTTTTTTTTTAAATTACTTCATGGTTTCTGTTTTTCAGAGGAGAAAAGATTTTGGTGAACCAGTTGATTCTGTTCTCCAAAGAGAGGCTATCCATACTTTTTATTCTTAAATATGCCTGTTGGAAACCCTAGCATTTCTAGTAGATTTCTATTACACTCACAATCAGCCCTGTGATAATCCAAATACAAAAGTCTTAAGTTAATAAGCTTATCTGCAGACAACCAACCATTCTGTTCCAAAGACAGTTTACGAGAAGTACTAAAACACTGCTTATTAAAATCAAAACCATTTTAAGTAGGAGTTAAACAGGCTAAGTGCTCAGAACTTTTACCTCCAGATAATACAACAGCAGAGTTCAAGTTATAGAATCTCAAGAAATTATAAGCCTTTTAACCTGTTCAAGTAATTCATGATCTAAAACAGAAGTGGATGGGAGTTCATGCCCAGAAGGACTGACTTCAGGCACCTACACAAGTCTAAATTTAAGGGGAAAACAAGAGTAATATAAAAACAGACCTTGTTTTTCTCTAGGACTACAGCTCTTTACCCTGGCAACCTTTCAAAATCAGCTGGGAAGACTTAAAAAAATCCTAATGCCCAGATCAATTATAAGAGAATCTCTGAGAGTGGGACATCAGCATCAGTTTTTAAAGATCCCCAGGTGATTCCAATGTGTCACCAAGGCTGAGACCTACTGCTCTAAGGTCTTCTTCTGAATCAGTGATCAGAAACATCAGCATCACCTGGGAACGTGGTAGAAATTCAAGTTCTGTAATATTTAAGGGACACAATAAAATCTCTCATGTCCAAAGATATTTTCTACTCCATATTCTTTAAAACACTAGGTGTTCTAATGATTAAATGAGTTAAATCGGTCAAATGCTCAGAACTGTGCTTGTCCTATACAGATAATTTAATAAATACTAGCTATTATTACAACTAGTGAGAGGGCCAAAAGCAACCTGAAACATGCCTAGCTTGGATTCCTAAAGTTGTCCAAGATGATGCCCTTCTCCCCAAATTTCTCAAATATGAAACCAGTTCTTACCAAATTCTTACCAAAATAAATGAGAATTCAAGAAATAAGACAGAGGATCATAGGGGAAGAGAGGAAAAAAAGAAACAAGACGAAACCAGAGAGGGAGACAAACCAATAACAGACTCTTAATCATAGGAAACAAACAGGTTGCTGGAGGGGAGGGGATGGACACTGGGGAGGGTATGTGTTGTAATGAGCACTGGGTATTACATAAGACTGATGAATCACAGACCTGCACCCCTGAAACCAATAATACATTATGTTAATTAATTGAATTTAAATTTTAAAAAATGAGAATAAGTAATCTCTTACCTGTGGCAAACATAACAAGATCTATCTTTGTGAACTGGACACCCAGTACCTCCTCCAATTCCATAGACATACTGATTGCTTTTGGAAGAGTTTTCAGCAAAATAAATCCCAGCTCCAAACATGCCACCTATGTAGGCATGCCTTTCATCGAAGCCTTTATGGATAATTGCATTCACAAAGGGAGATCCTAAGATACAGGTAGATGGATAACACTTTAAAATTATCTTAGAAGAAAAATAAAATGAAATCCTCTTTGAAGTTAAATTCTTATACATACATGACCACCACAATAAAGGATATAAAAAATAAGGATAACAAGTTAACTGTCAGCTAGTTTATGCCTTTAGAATAAATAATTACTTTAAAAGAATTGCTAATATCAATTAATGTTTCTAACAAGGTCGTGGATGAGATGTCAAAAAAAAAAAAAAAAGACACACACAGATTCAACTAGAAAAAAGAGAAGATAACTTGAAATACCAAAGCTAAAGTTATCAAATTCGACCCCAAATCCATACAAATCCAGAACCAAGAGTCTCATAATTCACCTCATACAGCAAGGCTGAATGCAGTTAAGTCTTACACTGACATCCACATCTGCGTACATTTTCTAGGAATCAAATTGGCTAAAACTTTTTTTTTTTTTTAAAAGATTTTATTTATTTGACAGAGAGTGTGTGAGCACAAGCAGGGGGAGCTCCAGAGGGAGAGGGAGAAGCAGGGAGCCCGATGGGGAACTCAATCCCAGGACCCTGGGATCATGACCTGAGACAAACGCAGATGCTTATCCGACTGAGCCACCCAGGCGCCCCTTTATTTTACTTTTTTAAAAAGTTTATTTATTTGGGGCGCCTGGGTGGCGCAGTCCTTAAGCGTCTGCCTTCAGCTCAGGGCGTGATCCCGGCATTATGGGATTGAGCCCCACATCAGGCTCCTCTGCTATGAGCCTGCTTCTTCCTCTCCCACTCCCCCTGCTTGTGTTCCCTCTCTCGCTGGCTGTCTCTCTCTGTCAAAATAAATAAATAAAATCTTTAAAAAAAAAAGTTTATTTGTCAGAGAGAGAGAGAGAGAGCACAAGCATGGGGAGTGGCAGGCAGAGGGAAAAGCAGGCAGAGGGAAAATCAGGCTCCCTGCTGAGCAAGGAGCTCGATTTGGGACTCGATCCAATGACCCTGGGATCATGACCTGAGCCAAAGGCAGACACTTAACCCACGGAGCCACCCAAGCATCCCCAAAGTGGTCTTTTCATGTTCATTCGCTTCTTCTCCTTTTTAAAAAAAGATTTATTTGAGAGGGAGAGCAAGCGAGCAAGCACGAGCACACATGTGTGGGAGGGGCAGGGGGAGAGGGAGTGTTAAGCAGACTCTGCATGGAGCCCTACATGGGGCTCGATCTCACGACCCTGAAATCACGTGAGCCAAAACCCAGAGTTGGATGCTTAACGGACCGTGCCACCTGGGTGCCCCTGTTCACTCTTCTTTATACCTCTTCTCTCCCATCCTTTCGCTTCTCTTGCCTTTCATTCCATTACGCCAGATTCTATCTGCAAATGTGGTGTGTTCCTTCATTCTCTGCATACTGACTACTTTCTCCCCCGTCCTTGCATGTGTGCCAAGGAGAGCTTAGCCAAAGGGAAGGAGGTAGTCATGGGAACCAGGCCCGAGAGAAGGGTGAGTGGTGGGCATTGGGAAAAGCCAATATTAACAGTTAACTGATTCATCAAGATTAGCGTCCCTGTTCATAAAGGAATGGAAAAATACGCTGAATTCCACTTTACAGATATACTGAAGAACAGAATCACTTATTTGAATTAATTTGCAAAAACCATAACCATTTATATTATAAAACAGAGAAGTCATTCATTCTAATTATCAAGTCAGTACATTAATAAATATTTATTATACTCTGTGCCAAGGGATTTATCATGATTTTCAGAATGAGAAATACTATTTAGATATGCACCAATTCAGTCTGCTATAGCCATTCTTCCAGAGGATTGTGAAATTTAAATGCTGTGCTTTATGGAACTTTATAGGTCTCTAAAAAATTTTCTGCAATCAAGGCCAAATGAAAAAAACAGGTGGGAGGTACTATGTGATTGAAGACTTGATAAACACTGTATTACTATCTATATTCATCTTTGCTATAAATTTAAAAGACCAGGGGTGCCTGGGTAGCTCAGTAAGTTGGATGTCCGACCCTTGATCTCAGCTCCAAGACCAATCAACATCTGTTAGTTTGCAACATAAAAAAACCCAGGAAACTTCAAGAATAAATACTGGTGCTCTCAATACTACAGAAGTTCTCAGAAAATTCCCTAAGTTCAATGACAATGGTTTAAAAAAAAAAGATTTTATTTATTTTTTAAAGTAATCTCCACTTCTAAAATGGGGCTTGAACTCAGGAAACCAAGATTAAGGGTCGCATGCTCTATCGACTGAGCTAGCAAGGCACCCCTGACTGACAATGGCTCTTTTAACACAATTAAGTTAAATGTAGTTTTGACACTTAGACTCAAAGGCAGAATAGGATGTGTACAGTCTTCTGAGGTGATTTTCAGACCTTATTTTATTTTTATTTTTTTTTAAGATTTTATTTATTTATTTGACAGAGAGACAGCCAGCAAGAGAGGGAACACAAGCAGGGGGAGTGGGAGAGGAAGAAGCAGGCTCCCAGCGGAGGAGCCTGATGTGGGGCTCGATCCCAGAACGCCGGGATCACGCCCTGAGCCTAAGGCAGACGCCCAACGACTAAGCCCCCCAGGCGCCCCCATTTTTATTTTTTGAGAGAGAGCGAGCAAGCTTGTGTGAGGCGGGAGAGGGGGTGGAGGGAGAGGGAAAGAGAATCTTTTTTTTTTTTTAAAGATTTTATTTATTTGACAGAGAGACAGCCAGCGAGAGAGGGAGCACAAGCAGGGGGAGTGGGAGAGGAAGAAGCAGGCTCCCAGCGGAAGAGCCTGATGTGGGGCTCGATCCCAGAACGCCGGGATCACGCCCCGAGCCGAAGGCAGACGCTTAAGGACTGCGCCACCCAGGCGCCCCAAGGGAAAGAGAGAATCTTAAGCAGACTCCACATTCACTGCAGAGCCGAACTTGGGGCTCGATCTCCTGAGATCATGACCTGAGCCAAAATCAAGAGTCAGGCGCTTAACTGACTAAGCCACCCAGATGCCCCTCAGACCTTAATTTTAATTCAATCAACTAGTTAAAAGTAAAACACACCATTTCTCAGTGATCATAATATGCAATATCTGTATAAAGAGAAGGAAAATATGAATAGTCAACATTTCTATTTCTGTATTTTGTCCTTATGGCAATCCTATATAGAAACAATCCATTATAAAATATACAAATTCAAAAGAGGTTGGAAATACAAATATAAATGTAATAGTTACAGAAATAATGTTTATTTTTAAAAAGTGGCATGAGAAAGACTCATTATTTCACACGTGAGAAAAAAAATGTAGCAGGGGACGGCGGTAGGGTAGTGGAAGAAGAATCTTTTTTTTTTTTTTTTTAAAGTGAGGTTTGAACTCACAACCAGCAATGCTCTCCCAATTGAGCCAGCCAGGCACCTCAGGGAAGAGGAAACTTACCATGAAATAGCATTCTTTCATTTGCATGGTTGTGGTTTTCTTCAGAAACTTCTTTTCTCCTATGAGTATATCTTTCCCATAGTTTCTTATTACAAACTTTCTGAATCTATAAAAAAAGAAATCAGAAAAATAAAAATCTTTAGGTCATAATTACTTACCTACTTGTTCATCTTAACCAAAATGGGCCACATAGCCAGTAGAGAGGCAAAAGTTTTTTCTGAAATGTAAACTATGTTTTATTTTAGTCAACTAAAAATACTTGGTCTCAAACAAAGGGACGGAAATATAGCTAACATTTTGGAAATCAAAAACTTCAAAGTAAAAAAAGCTACATATAGCCTTACGTGAAGGTCAAGAATACTGTTCATTGACTAAAATACTTCTAATTTAGTATTATTACTAAAACATCTCCCCATCAGGTATGTTGAGTTCTGTATATAAGTATTAAAAAGAGAGTCTCTTTCACCTCTCCCTGCTTTATCTGGCTCAAAGTATCATCTTTTTAATTAATTAAATTTTTTAATTAAAAATATTTTAATTTTTTTAATTAAAAATATTGGAAATAGCCACACCAAATACCATTTTTAAAACCCTGTTTTTTATTAAAAATATTGGAAATAGCCACACCAAATACCATTTTTAAAACCCTACACAGACACAGAGACACACCCCTACTACTTCCTCTACTCTTCCCTATCCCTCCAATTTCTAAAATTTTTGTCCGGCATTTGGAGTACTTCTAGGATCAAAATTCACACTCCTAGAGCTGTTTCTTGGCTGTGTTTAAAGGTGTTACAGCCCTCTGCTGGTCCCAGAGCACATCTGGGAGGTGGTGGTTTTAGTCTTGGCTCAAAAAAACTCAAAATACTGCCACAGATGTAATCAAGGAACACAAATGACACAAAGAGATCTCATTTATGTTTAAAAAAAAAAAAAAAAAAGTAACACATATACAAGTTTTATTACTGAAAGACTCATTAAACGTTGTATTAAAATGTCTTTACAGAGGAAGAAAACAGCATATCTTTTCTCGACTTTTAGCTATTTTGAAAATCAAAAACATATTCTCTCTCCTGCCCTCACCCTTAACAAGTCTCTATACATTGTTACTGCTTGCAGATAATGCAGACCTCACTGAAATTTCCCTGTAATAGGCATAATTGTCTTATTAAAAATTATTATATATGTTCATGAATGGAAATCTCAAGATATTATTATCATACTATGATATAAACTAATAAAAAGGAGCTTCCAGAAGTAGGATTCCTCTACATGAATGTGTACTTGTTATAAGCCATCTAACAGAGCAATCTCGATAAACAGTCTTAGTATCCACTAAGTCTAAAATATGACGTCTGATGTTACACTCAGTTTACTATTTCGAAACAGTAATATCAAACAGATGAGAGATGTGATGCTGTTCAGTTTTGAGTTTAAAATTTAGGTATTATAAAGACACTTGCCACATTCTGATGATCTTATTTTAGAATTATTAAAATACATCAATGTAGTTAACAAAAATATTTATGCATCTCTTTTTTGCTTGCTGTAGTTCAAGAAAAACACAGAAAAGCTGGAAAAAGCCCTGAGAAGAGCACCTGAGAAAGTCCTGTCAAGAAAAAGATTGGACTCCCATGCAAATGACTGAAAACATTTTTTAAAGACTGTTTTTGGAAAAGATGAAGGTACAGAGGTAATACTACCAAAATTATAGAAAAGTGGTATGTATGGGGGCTCACAGAGACCTGGAGTAGCTGCGAGACAAATGAAAGGAGCGTGGTGTAAATATAAAGATGGAGGCCTTTCCTGAGCCACAAAAAAATTCAGCTTTGTTTTAACAAAGTACCTTAGTAGTAATTCATATATTTAACGTCCTAAACCTACAGGATTTATCATTATTCCAAGATAAAGCATATCCTCTAAACTTGAATATGTTCAACAGGGGCTGAATTATTCATTATGAAAACAGCACTAAAAAACCACGAAAAACCAAAAACAAAACAAAAAACCAGTACAGGGATTTTGTGAATCTTAACCTTCCAAGGATATAATGGTTCCCAAACTATCCCCTGAGGCTATGTCAAAGACAAAACTAGGCTAGAAAGATCATTATAGTCTTACAAAAGTTAATTATCATTACAGGCTTTGAAAAACTATGGTCTCAGAAAACTTTATTTTCACTAACTTCTTACCTTGAGAATATTGTATCTGTTGAAGATTCCACCTGCATGACCTCCATCTCTGTGCTCTCGGACTGTACTTTGCATCTGATGGGAAAACATGTCAAATACATGTGTATTAACTTTTTTTTTTGATGTGGGGAACATGGTTCTTGACTCCTATGATTCTATATACAAAATGAGATTTTAATATTTTTGCTGTTTAAGGAATATGAGTTCTATAAGTTCACAAGTACTATTTTCTAGAGATATTACCTAATTAGCTAGCCAACCTGAAAACTATTTACAGGTGAAAATTATATAATGCAAACTAAAGGAAGAAAAAAGAAACAGATGCACAAGTGAGTTAAACATACAAAGCTAATCACCTGACATGCTACAAAACAATCATTTATTTGTTCCCATTCATGTTGCCCTAGTAAAGCACAATTTGTACTTCATTGAGAGTTGGAGTTTCTTGAATTTTAGAACTCAGTCCTACTCAACTTTTTATCTCTGTGTTCCTCACACACGTTCTTCAAAGTGTAAGGCACTATTCAGAGATTTCAGGGGATCCAAGAGTTTTGTGAAAGAAAGCTAGAAGAAAAATTTCCTGGATAAGTAGCATCCACATATTCTGGGTTTTGTCTGAGATACTGGGCTTTGTAATTGCCATCATGAAGGGAGGGAATATTGGCAAGCCCCCCCCCCCCCAAATGACAGTAAACTCTTCTCCAACAGAATCATGGGTTAGTATTAATTGTAGTACTGAACCAAGTTACTGGAATTAAAGTTTATTGAGGGAGTGTACCTTAAATGCTAATTTTGAATGTTTTCCAGGTGGTAAAGAGTTAGGGACAATTAAAAAACCCTAGTACATTTTTAAGATCTGGAAACCTCTAGGAAGTTTAGCTACTGAACCAACATTCATTTAAGGTATATAAACATACCTCTTCCTCCACAGACTGAAACTCTTTATCATCAGGAGATAGATCTATGAGAATTGTTCCACTTCCAGAGGTGTTCAGAGTTAAGTATGGGTTAAGACCTAGCAAATGAAATTTAAAGGTAAAAAAATATATGCCAAAAAAAATCCCCCAATTAACATCAACCAGAAACAGCCGCTTGATTTATCTGATACCTACTACCAATTTTTAAAAACTTTTAATTTTGGACTAACTTAGATTTTCAGGAAGGCTGAGATCATACAGGGAGTTCCTGTGTACCTTTCAGTCAACTTCCTCATGTTACCATTAAGAACATTAATGCTGCCCCAATGTTACCATTTTATGTAGCCACAGTGCATCTGTTGCATTTACTAATAAGTAAATTACAGACTTTATGTGGATTTCACTAATTTTCCCCACTACTGTCTTTTTTCTGTTCTAGGATCCAAACCAGAACACCACACTGCATTTAGACTACTAATTTTGACCTGACAAGCTCTAAGGGTTCTCTGGGAATAGTTCAGAAAATATTTTTATTTTTTTATCTCTTATTCTTAAGGAGCCTGTCACACATTTTTTCTTCAGATTATTTCCTTCACTAACTATACAGCCCTTTCAGCAGTTAGTCTTTAATTTTTGTAAATATGAGGAAGAATTACGACAGGAACTTGTATAGCCTCAGGTAATTTTGAATCATCTCAGAATGGTAACTCCATAAAGTTTACTAACTACTGAATGCTTATTCTAACTCCTAACAGTTTTTAATTCAGCAATGAATATTGTTTTCTGAATGTCAATAGTCAAGATGACTATATATTTTATACCTTTACTCTCACAAAGTTTTTAAATGGAATCTTAAACAGAATTTTCTAATTTCTTTGGTATATTTTAACACAACCTCTCCTTCATTCCCTACAACAAGATGTCTGAAGCTCTGCTGTTTTCCCAAGTAGGGATCAAATCCATTTCTATTGGGTCAGCGCATGGCAGTTAGCCCCTGGAGAGTTAGAGCACTATGCTAGTTCTGAGTTCTGGTCTGAGTAACAAGACTACCAGCAACATGCTAAACTCTGATGAAGACTTATAGATATGGCTGAATTACAATAGCTCCAGGAAGTATGGAGACTTACAAAGGGGAATAGTTCAGAGAATAAAGACTTAACAGAATAAAGACTACGACACATGCTTGACTAAAGCATCTATGTACCATCCCAAGATGTTTTATCAGTGCTCAAAGATAAGGACAAGTAATCTATTGATTGATGCACTGAATGTTAGCTAGGGTTAAGCCAGCAAAATGAGAGACTCTCAGGAGACTACCACTGGTTCCACTTTGCAAATTAGGTATAACATAGGTAATAGAATCCTGGCTTCAAACGAAGAAAAGAAAGGTGGTAACTTTATGCAGGCAAGTGACCCTGATGTGCTGGAGCAGACACAGTCATTCTGTCACGACAACTCTCCTTCATGTAGGAATGAATGTCCCTTTGCACTTGCAGCTGGATGTATCAGAATGACTACAGAGCAGAAGTGGCACGGAGTTACCTACCTCTGATGTTTTTGATATTGTATACTAACATTCCAGGGAGCCAAGGGTGTTCCCTCCTTTTTCGCTTATACAATTTTGTCATCTATAAGACATATTCCAGGCTACCTCACATTTTAAACATTTTAGCCCTAGACTCTACCAGGCAGGTAAAGTGCATCTACCTTTAATTGATCCTATTCCAGAATTCCAGTTTGAGTATTCCTTAGCTTCAGTCACCTAATTTTTAGAGGTATTTTTTCTTTTTCAAGAGATGGACCCTATCCTGCCTATCACACATCCTTCCCTGAAAATGTCTTCATTTTCGCTAGTGTAGGTTTTTCTTCAACTCCAGTTGTATAGCCAGGACCTCAATGACAGGAAGTGTCTGACCCCAGGCAGGGTAAATCACACCCTCAGTTTAACAATGTGGTCTTGATACTTAGAACAATTCACCTTTTCATACCCAGGACTTG
Organism: Ursus americanus; assembly: GCF_024610735.1. Lineage (NCBI taxonomy): Eukaryota > Metazoa > Chordata > Mammalia > Carnivora > Ursidae > Ursus > Ursus americanus. The sequence goes on from NC_142132.1 coordinate 34,362,256, forward strand.
GTACACAGGAAATGTTAACATCTGTTGAACAAATGCAATCTGCATTTTTTTCAAGTACCAACATTCAGAAGAAATAAAGATATTATTCATTGCTGTTTTGCCAAATTTCCTCAGTTACAACACTGTTTCCCACTACTTCAAGTGTTTAGAATTCAGCCATTTACAACAAAAGAGAGATTTACAACATTATTTTATGGGTAGGCCTGCATGCCTAGGCATTGCCTATTATATTACCATAAGATAGGAGATATTCAAGTTTCTGATCTTTTAGAATTATAAAATTTTAGAGCTAGAGTAACTTCAGAGCGAAAGCAATTCCCAAACTTCTGAATGGTCCAGAAATTTTACTTAGGTTCATACAGTTACCAGCAGAAGCTCAGGAACTAAACAGTAGCAGCACTATGACTTGATACCAGGTTTCCCGAATCCTAATTATTGTTCTTCCTATTAAATGGACTCGCTCTCACAGACTTATAAATTATCATTTAGTAAGTTGAGGGTTGTCTTTATGCCAACTGTTAAACTGATGATAGCATTAATTTAAAATGAAATACCTTGTTGTCCAGAGATAAGTCTCTCAACTCCTTTAATTAGTTTGTGTCTATGTCCATAAGCATTGATTCCAATCTCCTTCAGCTCCTTGTGCCCCATCTCAACTAATACATCCAAAGTGATCTTACAAAAGAGGATGAAACTATTTAGAAGACTTACATTTGGTAGACATTCACATACTGATGCTCTTATAATGTATTAGGTTCATACATTTACTTCAGATTTTTGTGAACAGCTTAGAAATGAAAGCAAACTAGTTGTTAAACTGAACCTGAGAAGTTGCAGCTAATTAAATTTCAGGTACGAACTACCAAAAATGTCATCGTTTTCATTTAGTTTAAGAACCTGAGCCGACTTAAACTGCAAAACAAGAGTGCACTTTCAAATTAACCACATTCACATCTTCTATTTTGTCTTATCCACCATCACTCTACAACCAACCCATTTATACAATGTCTTCACTGCTTCCTCCAGACTCCGCTAACTGCCTTGGGGTTCTAACTACTCTTTTTCCCTCAAATATATTATTCCCACTTTATGAAACTGAAGACATTCAGAAATCCTGTTTTATTTATACATCTTCCATGAAGCTTTCCCTGAATAGTCCAGCTTGCGGTAACCTTTTTTTCCTTTGAATTTCTTTTTTTTTTAAAAGATTTTATTTATTTATTTGATAGAGAGAGAGACAGCCAGCGAGAGAGGGAACACAAGCAGGGGGAGTGGGAGAGGAAGAAGCAGGCTCATAGCGGAGGAGCCTGATGTGGGGCTCGATCCCATAACGCTGGGATCACGCCCTGAGCCGAAGGCAGACGCTTAACCGCTGTGCCACCCAGGCGCCCCTTCCTTTGAATTTCTAAAATCTATGCCCAAAACTTTTTTCTTTATATACTGTTAGAGCTCCATTAAGTAGATCAAAAATTCCTTAGGGGTACAAGTCTATACTGACCATATTTTCTGAACCAAAAAAATCAGTAAATATATTCTGACAGTGTAATTTAAACTAGGACTGTTCTAGAAAAGCCCAGATATATACTTAGCATACCTATATACCTTCCCATAGCAGCTAGTTAAGTGTCAGACTTAGAACAGGTAGTGACTGACACAACTAAAGTGAACAAACAGAGCTCAAAGATAACCTACTTTAAGGGCTAAATAAGCTAAGCTTTCCATTAGAGAAAGCTATTTTACTATTACTACATGAGAGTCCATTGTTGCATGTATTTTTAAATTTCTTCTTTGATGTCCTGTTGATCCCATTCATTGTTTAACAGCAAACTGTATAACCTCCATGTATTTATGGTCTTTCCAAACTTTTTCCTGTGGTTGACTTAAAGTTTCATAGCATTGTGGTCAGAAAATATGCATGGTATGATCTCAATCTTTTCTCTTTGTTGAGGCCTGATTTGTGACTTAATATGTGATCTATTCTGGAGAATGTCTCATGTGCACTTGAAAGGAATGTGTACTCTCATTTGTTTCCATGGTTTTTTTTTTTGTTTTTTTTTTAAATTTCATGAGAGTCCATCTTTATGTGCTAATAAACTAAACAGAAATTCCAAGATCAAGCCAAATTAGAAGAGTGACTGATTCCCAGTCTCTTAAAAAATCATTCTCTCCCTACAAACAGGTTGAATGGTTCAAGGCATTTCAAGTATGTCCTAATTTTTCCTTCAGGTCCCACAGAAAACCAAATCAAGCAAAACAATTCATCTACTCACCTGTTCTCTCTCAAATATATCCATCAGGTGCTCAAGTCCAAGATTCCTTACAAACTGAGTTATGCTAAAATCTACTGCTGGAACTGGAAAATAAAAAATCCAGAACAAACGAATAGAATAATGTATATCAACATTATAACAACAAAGTTTTGTGGTATTACTGTACATATGAAGAATGTAAAGATGAAGCAAAATACTAATTGGCATTTGGGATATAATACTGAATATCTGAACATAGCATCAAAAATTACAAAAAGAGAAAGTTACAAAATTTCAACATCACTAGAAGAAACAGCCAATGGGGCACTCTCAGGTTAAAAAAATTTCTTTTCATTATAAAAATTTTTATTTTTAACTATCTTTAAAGTAAGTTTCCATACTGAAACTAATTTGTCAATTTTATTTTCACTCAAAAAAAATTCCTTATTTTTGAGAATGTAAGTGACTTCACAAAAAAGTTTCTGCAAACAAGTTTCATTCACAATGTTGCATAAGGTGCGATGAATTTTGACAGGTAAAAGGTAAAGAGAACAGTTTTACAGACTGTGTGTCTTTTTCTTTCTCTTAAAAAAAATGATCTTCACAATTGGGTATTTTGACATGGAGTAAAGGTATTTCATAACTCTGTAATAATACACTGGAAGGGGTAAATAAAGGCATACCTACTCAACCACAAGACTTGTAACCTTTCAAAAAGCGTATTTACATCTAAAGAGTAGGTCAGCAGTGTAGGACTCATTAAGTCTCAACTCAGGAGAACTTTTCATTACGAATTCTACTAACATAAAGAAAACAATAAAAGACTAAAACTTAAAGGCTATGCTAATTAATCTGATATTAACAGTTGTATTTAAGGTTAAATAATGACTTGTTAGCATTCTAAATGACAAATATGTGGCTACATTACAAGATAGAAAGTTATTTTTGCAAAATGTCTCACCCTCCTTTTTCTCCAAACTAGAGGCACCCTCTGTTCCACTTGAACTAACTACTGAAGACAGTTCAGAAAAACTCCCAGATAAGTTGTCAAGACTGCTGGCTGCGGAAAGACTTGATGGGCTGGATGGACTTGAAGACAGAGCGTCTCCGGTAGCTCCGGGGCTTCTCACGCCGTTGAGCACTTGAGGTTTATAACACGAAGGCAGAGCAGAAGGGGGCATTGCCGCTGTCAGGAGAGCACTAACATCATCTGCCTGGTGTGTCAGAGAGAGATTAAATCTGTGATAAGCAAGTTTAAAAATTCTCCTATATTCAACAGAATGCGTTTAAAAATATGACTCGGCAGATTTGCACTAGAATTGCATATTATATAAAAACAACCATTTAAAAAAGTAAAACAAGTGATTATCATTAAACTGTTATTAAAATAAAACAATTCAGAACACGTTTTAAGACACAGAAAATTTAAAAAACCTGTTAAATGTGGCAAAGCATAAAAAATCTAACTTTGATACTATGATTTTCTGAAAAACACTAAAATGAGTTATAATAGTATCAATTTTATTTTATTTATTTATTTTTAAAGATTTTATTTGCTAGAGAGAGAGAGAGAGTGAGAGCGCGAGCGTGCGCGCATGAGCTGGGGGGAGGGGAAGAGGGAGGGAGAAGCAGACTCCCCACTGAGCAAGGCACCCGCTGCGGGGACTCAATTCCAGGACCCTGGGATCACGACCTGAGCTGAAGGCAGCTTAACCGACTGAGCCATCTAGGCACTCCTAAAGATTTTATTTTATTTTTTAAAGATTTTATTTATTTATTTGACAGAGATAGAGACAGCCAGCGAGAGAGGGAACACAAGCAGGGGGAGTGGGAGAGGAAGAAGCAGGCTCATAGCGGAAGAGCCTGATGTGGGGCTCGACCCCACAACGCCGGGATCATGCCCTGAGCCGAAGGCAGACGCCTAACCGCTGTGCCACCCAGGCACCCCTAAAGATTTTATTTTTAAGTAATCTCTACACCCCACGTGGAGCCCGAACTCACAAGCCCAAGATGAAGAGTAGCACGCTCTTCTGAGCCAGCCAGGTGCCCCTTAACGAGACATATTTTGCCCCCATTTACAGATGACGCGACTGACACTTAGAGATGAGGCAAGGCGAAAGAAGACTGTTAAATGGTAGAGCTGGAATTCTATGGCAGTTCTGTTTGATTCGAAAGCCCACGCCTGTCCTCTAGAGCATTTTGTTTCATGTCACTTATGTCTGGTTGACTAACAAATGGGTGGAATGAATTAGAAAAGTGCACTTCCAAGGTAGTTTGGAACTAGAAAGACAATTCCCTTAAGAAATATTGCAACTATGTTTGGGTTATCAGCCTGCTGAGAAAGATCTATTTAACCCCCAATGCAGATGAACTAAATCAGCTTCTCCGTGTAACTTGTTAACAGTGGAATCTCTCTCAGTAGAAAGCAATCTATAGAAAAGACTTCCCTTCCATCTCAACAAGAATTTCTTCTCCCTTTCCCCCCATTGCCGTGGTCAATTTCCTCAGTGGTCGAGACAAGACAGGCACCTGTGTCACACTGGCCAAAGCAGAGGTAGAGGCTACAGTGGAGATGCCTACATGAGTACCCCTGGGAGAGGAAGGAAAAAAACAAAACAAAACAAACAAAAACTTCATAGAAAACTGGAAGAACAAGCTTGTTTTATGAATGCTGTTGGTGAGGTAAGCAACAGGAACTTTGGGAAGAGGCAGTGTAGGAGGGAAGGGAACCCCTACTAGAAGCAGGCTTTGTGACTGCACCTTGAGGGCAATGTCCCTGGCTGGGAAATTTCATCAAGACCCGGACGTCCTATATGACTGCACAGTATGCACTGTTAACAGCCTTCACTGAGGGCCTGTGCCTGTTTTGTTTTGCAACTAATAACAGAAGCAGCTATGCCATGTACTTCTTTTTCCTATTTCCAAAAGCACCCGGGATAAAATAACTGATTGATAATCCTATTATTTACATATTGTATTTTAATGCCAAAGAAGTCCTACATTTAAATTGGGCTAAAAAATAGATTTTGCAACATTCACCATGAAGACATTTTCTATATACCAACTGAACTTCAAAAAGTCAGAAAAGCACTAAGATTTTTCAAAGATTCCATCACTTACTGAAACTAAATCTAAAGGCGTTTGTCCTTCCTGATTTTTAAGAGTAGGGTCAGCTCCATGGGCCAACAATAAAGCACAAAGCTGTGTTCGTCCCTTTTGGGCTGCTTCATGCAAAGGTGTGAAAGCCCATTTGTCCGTGGCATTGACACATGCATTATACTTTATTAGTAAAGCTGCTACATCTACATGCTGTAAAAGAAAATACTGTTACCGTCTGAAATATTATCACATTTTAGTTCCTAAAAAGAAACTAGCTATATACCTATTTTTCCATATTTTCAAACGTACTCTGGAAAGGAAAAGAAAAACTGTGTTTCTCCCCAACATCATAATTTATCAGTAGTTGATTAAAAACTACATTAGATGTTTTAATAATTTGAGAAATTAGAAAATATTTAAGAATTCTACACAGGACGGGAACTAAATAAATGAATACAACTTAAACAATTTCTCATTTTTTCAAGGATTGTAATTGCTGAACATCAATTTATAAACCAGCAAGCTTTCTCAGTTATTCCAACTACACTACTGAAGATGGTCAATACTGATGATAACATCTAGGGCTGCTGTAAACTCAGGAACAATGCATCTGAATCTCTACAGACTCCCAGGAGGCCTAGCGGGTTTCCGGGTTTCCGGCACCAACAAATAAACAAAGCCATCAACACCTCACTGAAAGTAAGAGGGGCCAAGGAAAGTAATACAATGAAAGACAGATGTGCTCACAGCTCACTTACAGCAGATTCGGAGCCGAGACCTGGACATTATTTAATCTCTTTAGTCCTCATATTTACTCTTCTATAGAATGAGAAAGTCAAACTAAATGCCCTTTTAACTGCAATACTGATTTCCACTTAGAAAATTTCATAGATTTTTAAAGGTAATATGAAAGAACTTACCCCATAAGATGCCGCATTATGTAAAGGAATAAGTCCTCCTTTGTCCTGGGCATTCACATCAGCTCCATGTTGTAACAAATACTCTGCAACTTCTAAATTATTATAACCAGCTAATTTAGAAAAGAAGTAAAATTACTTTCACTTGTTAATATAAAAAATAATTACATCTATATATCTGTATAAAAAGCACAGACATTCTTTAAAAAACAAAGAGATTTTATAGGAATCTGATATTCCCCACTGGAGTCTATTAAAAATTTATCTCATGGAAAAAACTGCCCACTGGTCTCAAGCTGGAAGCTTTCAGGGATGACACTCATTCATTTCAGACTCTCAAAGTTATAATGATTGATTTGCTTGTATCTTTTCTTTTAAAAATCTACCAGAGTCCTTGCCTTTATGGTTGTTATATGCAACTTCCTAAACTCAGGTACGTGGTGGTCTCAAGGGCTACAAGTAAAAGGCATTCAAGCATATAAAAGCCAAGTTAGGAACACAAGTGGCCGGCAGAGGAGACAGCACACTAGCATTGGTCTCAGGACCCCATTTTCCCAGAAGGACACAAAGACATGCTTTTTGTAGACGGAGATCTTAGGGATATACATCTCTGCAAGTCTGGCAGCAAAATCCAGTGTTGCTGAAGCCCTGAAATAAAATTTAGTATTTTATAAATATACCATAATATCTTAGCTGTCATCCTGGGAGCTGTCAGCTATCTTAGTACAGTCTTATGGTAAAGTATATTTTATTTGACACATAATCATAGACTGAGAGCAAATCTGGAACTTAACTTTGTCAACATAACACCAGCTATCACTTGAAACTTTAGAACAGTTCAAAATATTTTTCACATTTATTTTCTTGTAGTTTTTATTCTTTTGCTGAAGGATTTGAAGCCAAAAAATTTAGTAAGATCAAGGAGGGAAAAACAAAACCAAAGAACTACCATAAGCTAAGTATTACAAAGAACCAAAAAAAGTCCTTCTAGGTCTCAAGGTATAAAACTGCACAAGTGGGCAGAAATGTTTTGTATATACAACCTATTTACCATTTACAAAGACAACATAGATTTATTTTTATTTTTTTAAGAGATTTTTATTTGAGAGTGAGAGACAGCAGGAGAGAGAGCAAGCAAAGGGGAGGAGCAGAGACAGAGGGGGAGAGAGAAGCAGGCTCCATGCTGAGCACGGAGTCCAACATGGGGCTCGATTCCAGGACCCTGGGATCATGACCTGGGCTGAAGATAGACACTTAACCAACCGAGCCACCCAGGCACCCGATAACATGGGTTTAAATAGTAATTATGAAATGTTCCAGATATGCTACCATAAAGATACAGAAAAGCTAATATAAATAAATATACACAGCATAATTCAAGTATACACAGGTCACATCCTGTCTTGCATGGAAGAGAAACTCCTGATTGCCAGTGGAAGTATAAAAGCCTTTTCTCACCATATTAGCATGTGTGGTTATCACTTTCAAAATTCTCTAAAAAACATATAAAGTAATTCTTTTCCTTGGACAGTGGGGTCCTAACTTTCATGGGATGAAAATTTAAAAGTAAAAATCACATATAACCAAAATTATCTTTTAAATACTAGGAACACACTCAGTTATTCACACTATGAGACTAAGAGAGAAAAAAAAGAAGGGTAAACTATCTCCCATATTACACAAAGTGGCAAAACACATGCATTACTTTTTTCTCTATTTACTTTTTTCTTTTTAAACTGTATGTATTTAGATAAACTTGTATGAGTCAAATTATTCCTGCAGTGTAACCCCACTGAATATTAGCTGTAAGTTCAGTGATTTTAATGGCCCATTCCCGAGGATTTTCATTGCAGCTAAGGAAACTGAACCAAAACGTGCACCTGCACTAAAACAAACGTGCACTGTGTCAATTTCATGAATGAAACTTGTAAAAAATGTTATGTACTCAATTTTCTCCCAAATTCTTGTATTGGCTCTAACCATCAGTACCTTAGCATGTGACTGTATTAGGAGATAAGATCTTTAAAGAGGTAATCAAGTTAAAATGAGGATGTTAGGGAAGGCCCTAATCCCACCTGACTGGTGTCCTTATAAAAGATTAGGACATACAGTCAGAGAAACCAGGCATGTGCACATAACAGACAAAAGGCCAAGTGAGGACACAGTGAAAAGGTGGCCATCTGCAGGCGGAGAAGAGAGGCATCAGGGAAACCAATGTTGCCACTGCCTTGATTTCCGCAGCTGTGAGAAAAGAAATTTAAGTCACCCAGTCTGTGGTACCTTGTTACGGTAGGCCTAACTAATTAATATAACAACTCTGGCAATAGGTTTATGTAACTTCTGAAAGTCTTAAGATTTTTTTTCTGCTTGTGCTTAACAGCTGTCATAAGAAGAATGAAAAGCTTTAACTTCTCATGAGGAAGGCTGGCTCAAGAAGGCTGATTTTTCAAGTTTCTATAGCCAAAACTCACTCACCAAAGAGGATTTAAAACTATGGTGACTGGAATAGAGATTCCAAAGCACTATAGTGACTGGCAGAGTCTTTTCCCATTATTCTTACTCCAGGTAATGCACCAGCACTAAAGTGACCACGAAACACAGCTGGCCTATACACACACACTCAGGTGTAATGGTGGCACTAGGAGATATTTGAGCTGCATCTTTTCAGTTTACTTTCAGGAAATATTTTCCTTTGGTATAATGAACCTTAGACGTCACCAGCTTAAATCTGTGAAACTTCATTCACTTACCTGCTAAATGTAAGGGGGTTGAATGTCGGCCTTGGGTATCACGGCAATTTACATTATCAGGAGAAGACAACTTCTTTACTCTGGCTAAACAACCCTTCTTGGCAGCATCTAACAAAGCTGCATCTCCCCTAAGTAGATCTTGGATATCTGTATCTCCATCTTTAACAAGATCCAAAGGGGTATTTCCATCTCTGTTTTTCTTTGTAGGATCTGCACCATGCTGGGCATGTGAAAAACAGACAAAGAGGAATGGCTTAAGTTTGCCCTTAGTCTATGAGAAAATAGTCAATGGAACTACAGTAAAAAAACCTATTTTATACTGAGAGACTCTACCTTCAAGGTTGACATGTTTGTTATATTTAATTTAGTACACGGAAAATTATAATGAAAAGAATACAGAGGCAGTTAAATATTACTGGGTTTTTATAATGCAACTTATTATTATTATTCTTGTTTTTTAAAGTAGGTTCCATTCCCAGCGCAGGGCTCGAAATCATGACCCTGAGATCGAGTCGCATGTTCTACCGACTGAGCCAGCTAGGAGCCCCTATAATGCAATTTAGTTAAAATTTTAACTACATTCAAAATAAGGCAGAATTTCATAAACAACTTATTTTCATGTATGTTATTTTTAGTTTTCATAAACCCTGAAACAAAGTATAAATTTAACGTATTTTTTTTTAATTTAACATATTATTAAGTAAGTGCTATGCCCAAAGTGGGGCTTGAACTCACGACCCTCAGATCAAGAGTTGCATGAGCTACTAAGCCAGCAAGTGCCCTAACTTTTGTTTTTACTGTAAAATATGTACACGGCTACCTGTATTAAACCAGTACTATCAATCTTATTAGTGCCAAATAAATCTGCCTTATAAATTACATAATCCATCAAATATTTTGAGGTTAAAGTACTATATAGAAAATTAGGATAATAATCAGAAAACTGTTACTTGATGATAGCTGACTTTTTCATACAATAATAAATCTATGTGTGGTAAACATCCCCGTAGATTAAAATATTGTGTTCATGACATTTATTCTGAAATCTAGGTAGAGAATTAGATAGCTTTGCTTCATACCCCTTTACCAGTTTAAGTTTATATTGAAAGTTACAAGAAATATAAACACCTATGTAATAAACCATGTCTACAGTAAATACTTAAATATACCTGGAGCAGGAGTTTGCAAATTTCGTATTTTCCTTTTGCTGCAGCTTCATGTAAAGGTGTAAATTTCCATAAATCAGCTACATTAACTACTGCTCCATGCTTAACAAGAAGTTCTGCAACTTCATAATGTCCATAAGAACATGCATTGTGCAAAGGTACAAGGCCTCTGAAAAGAAAAATTACATAAGCAATGCAACACAAAGATATGTTTAATTAAGATAACTGCATATAGCTGATAAATTTCTTGAACTGCATAAAGGATCACACTGCTTATATTTTATAGAAACTCAATTTATTGAAAGCAGAAATGGAATTGTTTTCGGAGGGTGTGGGGAGGAAATTTTAAAAATACATATTTTTTTCTTTTTGGTGGGAGCAATAGTAAAGTGATAGCACGAAGCTCCCCAAGAGGGAGGGGACCTGAGAGGGTTGCCCTAAAAATATTTTAAATTGGAGAGAATATAACAAACACCTATACTCGATCTAGAATGGAGGGGTATTGTGTGTGTATATTTTAAAGATTTGATTTATTTATTTAGAGAGAGAGTGAACACAGGAGTGGGGGGGGGAGGCGGGGAGAGGGAGAGAGAAAATCTCAAGCAGACTCTGGGTGGAGCTTGATTCCCTGACCCCAAATCATGACCTGAGCTGAAACCAAGAGTCAGACACTTAACCGACTAAGCCACCCAGGCACCCCAAGAACTGTATATTTTTTTAAAAAAGTAATTTTAAGATAAACTGGAAGAATTCAAATATCTTCAATGCAAACTGAAAAATTTACTTAATATTAAAAATCAATCACACTAATCTCCTTAGTCATTGTAAGACTATAAGGCATTATGCAAATAAGTCTTTATATAAATGCTAATCATCATAAAATCTTAACTGAAATTAAGAAGCTACATTTAAACCAGTGTTAGGTAACAGACTTTCCTAAAAACAAATGACCTACCAACTATCATAAAATTACCAAAAAAATGTTTTTTCCAGATTTTCCTAAAAAGGTCAGGTAAAGGAAAAGAGGCCATGGCAATTGTCGGTACTTGCCCTTTATCTTTAGCGTGCACATCAGCTCCGTGTTGCAGCAGATACTCCACCACAGACACCCGATTGTAGCCAGCTGCAAAATGGAGCGGCGTTGACTGACGCCCTTCAATGTCTCTGCAGTTGACACTCTGAACAGTACACAGTTTCTGCAGGATGGAATACAGTATACACACGACGCTACAGTCTGATTTGTTTTCATTCATTTAGTAGAGATTTCAAACGTCTGATTTAATTTCTTGTCTCATTGAATCAGTATTCTCAGAAACTACTTATTCTTATTTCACCTTGTCATTTTTTGGGAATCCCTGTGGTCCTCTTATCTATGCCTGTATTATCTTTTGCTTAAGTTAGTGGGTAAATTTTATCATTATCACTACTACTATTTACATAAAGGTAATCTAAAGTACCAATTATCAGCATTCTAACTTCCATTTTGTGACACATGTAAGTAGAGGTATGCTGGATCCTGGGGTTTGTTAAGAATGCAGACTCTCAGACCCCCATCTGAGTCAGAATCTGCATTTTAACGAGATCCCTAGATGATCTGTAAGCACATTAAAGTTTAAAAAGTTCTGCTGTAGACCAGCAGTTCTCAAATTTTCATGTGCACTGGGTCCTGCCTCCAGATTTTCTAATTTAGTGTGTCTGGGGTGGGGCCTGAGAACTTGCATTTCTAACAAGTTCCTAGGTGATGCTCGTAGTCAAGGAACTACACTTACAATCCTTGGGAAAACTAAGAAAATAGTCAAATACTTATTTGTGTTCTTTGGTTTAGATGAGGAAGCCTGGCTGAGAAAAAGCTTTAAGAATAACACTTTTATTCATGCTTGTATGAAAAGTACAAATGTTTGGGGAAGAAAAGCAACATAAATAAAAAATCATGGTGCTCAAAAAAAGTTTAAGGACTATCAATAGTAGTAAAAAGTCCCCTATCCCTTAGGGATAACCTAAGCCTAATAAATCAATGGAGGTAGCTATCTGTGGGTTTAACTTCAAGGGGTTTAATTATTGGACTAGTAAAGCTTTTTTATACTTCCTAAACAAGAGGCTGTTTGATATACAGATTCAGGGTCCCGTCTGAGACAGTATTTCATGGCTTTGAAGTTGGGCTCTAGGAATGAATTTTTTTTTTTTTTTAAAGATTTTATTTATTTATTTGACAGAGAGAGAGAGAGACAGCCAGCGAGAGACGGAGCACAAGCAGGGGGAGTGGGAGAGGAAGAAGCAGGCTCACAGCGGAGGAGCCTGATGTGGGACTCGATCCCATAACGCCGGGATCACGCCCTGAGCTGAAGGCAGACGCTTAACCGTCTGTGCCACCCAGGCGCCCCAGGAATGAGTATTTTTAATACATGTGCCAAGTGCTGCTAGGTTGGGTACTTTTCACCAGCCACTTTACTTCCTACTTCTCAGTTTAGTTTTCTGTACTCTGAGACAAGTTTTCTAATACTTAGAAGTATCTAGCATGATGGATCACCACTAAACAAACTGAGCACATAATTTAGTGTTCATTGGGTAATATGCAGATGTTACTGTCCCAGTAATTCACACCAAACCCCCCGTCTACAGATAGATACTGGCTAGAAAGGTTGTGGAGATAAATTACTATCAAGTGAATTCTTTTCTTAACATTTTTTAAGGCAATCTCTACACCCAAGGTAGGGCTTGAACCCACAACCCTTAAGAGGCACACACCCCACCGAGCCAGCCAGGTGCCCCGCCATCAAGTGATTTTAAAAGCAGGGGTAAGTGAAGATGGCTCATTCACAGAGAACGAGGGAGAAAGGACAAGCTTCCTCAATCCATTACTGAGCATCATTTCGTTCCTCAAGTCCCAATTCCTGCCCCAGCTCTTTTATTTCTTCCTCGAGACGCCTAATGAAAACAAAGTCTAGCCTTCAATATTATATATAATGAATACAGCTCTATGCTCTTTAACACATGTACGTGCACGAACGTCTGAAATTTTTACCCCCCCAAACAAAAAAATCAGCTAGTTGCCCTTTAACTAATTGCCTTTCATTTTTAAATTAATTTTCCAGAAAAAAAAAATCAGCTCACTATTTTCAACTCAAGTAACTTGTTTTTCCACAAGTCAGCAGTATTTAGTAATAGAAACCAAATCTTCCTTCCAGTATCTTATTAACCTCCCACTTAAGGGAATGAGAATGTAAATATAAATTACGTCAAACAATAAGATTCCATTATAATGGTTTTTTTCTTTGAAAAATGAGATTATTTAAAAAATAAAATCTTAAGTTACTTGGAGATGATTGTACTATCTACATAAAAACGCAGTAGGAAAAGATCACATGGACTTTTAAATCAATTTCCCCAAATCTCTTTATTTAAAAGGACAGTGAATAAGTTTCCTCAGAGCTCAAGTTCAGCTGAGACCAATGTATTTCATTCTCAGAAAATCTAAAATTGACTTTGTGTGGTGGGTCTGTTCAGGATTGAGGACACCAAATAGAAATATCGTGAAATTGCTTCATGTAGCTACTCCTGTCACAAATCAATAAATTCAGATTTTTATAAAATTTATTACAAGTCATTGTTCCCTCAAATAGGACCAGCACTATTTTTGAAAAAGTCCAGGGGCAAGGTGGGGGGAGGGATGGCAGAATATAACAAAGCTTTTTTCTCCCTGCTAGCTTTGGGAATTAAAATAACACTACAATAAAATGGAAAAAAAACCCGAAACCCCATTGCATTACTGAAGAATTATTTCATTCATAAAACATGTTGAGTTAATTTTAATCTATATTAGTTGAATGGAAAAGTAGTCTTGCTCTTTCAAAACGTTAGGCTTCTGAGTTATGTACTGGGATATACAACTTCTATAGGTAACAGAAGTATCTGGTACAGGCACTAAGACATTACATATCACTCTACGGTAAAAAGTAAAGGAAAATCTGAGGAAGGGTTATTCTACGGAGGATAACCCCAGGAGTTGGGCCCTGTAAGAGCTGAAGTTGGCTAGATGAACTGAAGATTACTAGGAGACAGCAGCTCTGAAAAGTGGCAACACAGTGGTAGAGAGAGCAAAGAAATAAAAACAGAAGAAATACATCGACACAGTGACACACTGTTTAGTTCTTCATCCCTTTCCTGTTCTATGTGTCGTACGTAAACAATGGACAATTTGATATTATTCTTTTAAGGGGACAAATAGGTCATTAAATGAAACTTATTTCCATAAACATGCACTTTATTTAAATTTGTGATTGTGAAGTATTTACTGAGATGCACGTGAAACTAAAAAGTTTCTTCCACTGAACAATGATTCTTACTTGCGGAGAACTAGATTATCATTATTTACCTTTAAAAACAAGGCACATATAAATAACTAGGCTCTTCATTAAAATAGTAGAGATTCATTAAACACTGAAAGTAAAAACCCAAAGTTAACAAAAACATAAGACCATATCTTACTTTTACAGTTTCTACATCGCCAGCCTTTGCAGCTTCCAGCAACTGTCTGTCTGCCTCTGAATTACCCAATGGGATACCCTCTAAAAAGAGAAGGAAAGAGTGATTAAAACTCCCATGGAGAAGGCAGGACCAGGCTTTAAGAGAGGCATCTTATCTCAAAGTAAAGTTCTTTTACAGTTTGGTAGATTATATAGTAAATCTCCACAGCAGAGGAAAACCAGAAAGACTTTGTTAAAAATTTTTGTGAGACAAAAAAAGATTTTTGGGGGAAACACTTCATGTATATACATATAAATAAGCAAAATGTATGTAAATGTGAACAATAAATGAGATTTAAACAATAAAATGGAATATAAAACTGATGAAAGATGGCATGTTCTACAACCAAGGACACTGGATGGTGGAAAAGCTTTAAATCAGGAGACCAATGGCCAGAAACCTAACCATGGGTCTGCCCTTAACTAGCTATCAGAACTGGGGCAAGGGGCCTTAGATTTTTTCAGTTCTAAAAAGAGAAAAGAGAGACTAGGAGATAACTAAAGTCATGTTCAGGTCTGAAATTCTGCTTTATAGCTCATTTAAAATTTCACAAGAAAGGAAGAAAACATGTACCTTTATATCTTAGAACAAAATAAACTCCAATGGATTAAAGACTTAAGAATAAAAAAATTACACCTTAAAAATACCAGAAGAAAATATAAGTGAATATTTTTATACCTGGAGTAAAAAAGCATCTTAGAGTAGTACACTGAAGGCAAAACCAATATTGATTTGGAAAAATATGTCAGGCAATAACATAACATTAAACAAAGTTATAAGGCAAATAAAAAATGGAAAAAAATATTACAACATATTATCTTAAAAATGCAAATTAAAATAATGAGATCCTGGGTTTTTCTTTTTCATCCATTAGTGGGCAAAGAGGAAATGGGGGAGCTACACTGACAATATTTCTTTTCTTTTTTTTTTTTTTTTTTAAAGATTTTATTTATTTATTCATTCGACAGAGATAGAGACAGCCAGCGAGAGAGGGAACACAAGCAGGGGGAGTGGGAAAGGAAGAAGCAGGCTCTCAGCGGAGGAGCCTGATGTGGGGCTCGATCCCATAACGCCGGGATCACGCCCTGAGCCGAAGGCAGGCGCTCAACCGCTGTGCCACCCAGGCGCCCCGACACTGACAATATTTCTATACTCTGCGTTAAAAAAAAAGCATTACTTCTGAAGTTCACAGATACACATTCACCAAACGTTAAGAATCATAATACCTAGTGCTGACAAACAGGTCTTGTCACATGCTGTTAGTAGGAGTATAAAATGGTACTTAACAACCTTTCTAGAAGATGATTTAACAATTACAGGTTATCTGTAAGTTGACCTGGAAATTCTACTTTGACAATTTACTCTAAGAAATTAGCTTGAGGGGCACCTGGGTGGCTCAGTCAGTTAAGCATCTGCCTTCAGCTTAGGTCATGATTCCAGGGTCCTGGGATCAAGTCCTGCATCAGGCTCCCTGCTCAGCAGAGAGCCTGCTTCTCCCTGTCCCTCTGCTGCTCCCCCTGCTTGTGCTCTGTCAAATAAATAAAATCTTAAAAAAAAACAAAACAAAAAACTAGCTGGAAAGGTAAGAAATTGCACTTAACACAAAACTAGTAAGACTGTAATCCTCCATCACGAGGCAACTGAATAGGACTGGTGTTATAACCCCAAAACTGACACTGAAACAAATGTGTGGTATATGAGGAACTAAAGGGAATCCTGAAAGAGTCTTGTAGTTAGTTCAGTTTTGGCAGGTTCCAGGTTGTTTTGTCAACCTGCCTTCATCTATTCAGTGCTTTTCTCAAAAGGTGGTTTCCAGATCACAGGCATAAGGATCATCAAAAATGACTGTTAAAGATACAACAGGCTTGACTGGTTCTATTTCTTCTTATGTGAGCTTTCAGATGTCAAAGTCACTTTAAAATTTATTGGACCAGATTTCTAGGGTGAAATGTATAACTTATGCAAAATGTATAGATATTTGATCTAGATATTTAAAAATATAATGAACATGCATGTATTCAATAGTTAAATATGTTTTGGTAAGTCAAATAGTTGGTTACCTTATATAAAAATTCTACATGCCTTATATATAAAGGACCTTTGAAGAGGCAGGGCCAGTCTTTAGAGTATTATTTATCATTATGGATGCTCAATTGAGAAAGACCTACCTTTTTATGTTTTCCTGTCTTTAAACTATTACATCTTTAACACTATCTAGATAAAAACTTAAGAGCCAGCTATTAGAGAAATTAGGCAGATGCTTCTGGAACAAAATCTTAGTAAGATTTAATGACATTTCAAAAACTGAGTATAATGAATTAAGAAGTAACAGCCAAATATTCTACATTTTCTTTTTATTACCAACTTCTGCATAGTATGTGAAAAGAACTATTTTTATTTTTAAAGTTTTATTTAAGTAATCTCTACACCCAAAGTGGGGCTCAAACTCCCGACCCTGAAATCAAGAGCTGCATGCTCTTCCGACTCAGACAGCTAGGCACCCCTATGTGAAAAAATTTAAAGATTAATTTTTCAAAGTTGATTTCACGAAAGCACTTAATACCTTGAAGAAGTTGCTGCACGTTTTCATTTCCCATCTGTAAGGCAGTAAAGCCCTGAAGGGATATGATGTTCGGATCACACCCATAGCTCAAGAGTAGGCGGCAGGTTTGCAGATGACCACAGTGTGCAGCTCTGTGCAGAGAAGTCTGACCGAGATTATCCAGAGCATTAACCTTAACAGTGCAGAAAAAGCTAAAATTAGCCTGTAAATCAAAATTTAAAACCATCCAATCATGTATTTAACGCCTGCTACTAAAATTTAAAAATCCCAATTATTCTCTAATGAAACCTATTATCCAGTGCTAAAACAAGTGTTTTTGCTCAAATATAGAGCATATATTCACCAGTTTATTAAGGCTGATTTTAGAAAAGAACCCTTTTTGGATTAAGAGCAGGTGTTGAATAACAGTTGTGTTTGGCATTAAAGTATTAGTATATTTACTGCATTTAAAGGTAGACATTGCCTAAGAAAGTTTAATCCGTGTGTTTTTATGGAACTCTGAGGTTCTGAAATGTGGTGACTATCCCAAGATAGACAACAGTAACAAAGCCGGAGACTAAATTAGCATTAAAACATTTATTCTTACTGGCTTAGTTTACTTTTTTAATCATGTAAAATATAATCTGTATAGATAAATATATTATGTTCTATTCACACAACAGAATACTTTTAAGCAATAAAAAGGAACAAGTGATTGGTACGTGGATCAATCTCCAAAACAAACAGAGGAGAAAGCCTTACAGAAGAGTATGCATTGTACAATTCCACAGATGTGAAGGCCTAGAACAGGCAAATCTAATCTACACAGGAAATAAATGAAATGGTTGTTGCATCTAGGGGTGGAGATTGCCTTGGATGGGGCCTTGCCTCTGCCATGAAATAACATTCTATACCTTGATGAGTTTTGGTAGCACAGGTGTATACATTAGTCAAAATCTAGCAAATGTACATTTAAGATTTGTGCATCTCACTGCATGTAAGTTTTGCACCCCCAAAAAAACTGTAAATAAATACTGACCTCTAGATGATGCCTACATGGAAGTATTTAAGGAAAAGTGCATAGCAATTTGCAAATTACTTTGAAATGTGTAGTAGGTATATATACATTTATGGATAGATAACAGGAGAAACTGATGAATATGTAGTAAGACAATATAGTAAAATGCTAATTCCACCATCTAATCTCCACCTGCACTCTTCCCCACCAGGTAAGTAATTTTCCTAAACGTAAGTGAGAAATTAAGTTCCTCAGTAATTAACCCTGTGGCCACTACTGTGATCTGAGACATAGTCCAATTCATATTCATGGAATTGGAGAATATTTGAACAGGAATATAGTAAGACTTTCTCAATGAAACCAAAACTGGATTATAAATTGCTAGTCTCCAAGCTTAGGGGACTTGAAAATTGATTTAAAATGTTCAGGACAATTAATCCACTTATTCACATACCCAAACTCACTGAAATGTGAAATACACCCACTTGAAAACTTTATTTGGGTACCACTTTGTGTTAAGATGTGGGTGACAAACTGGTCCTGCTTTGCCTGGGACTTCCCCGCTTTTAGTACTGACAGTCCTGTGTTTCTGGAAATCCCTCAGTTCCTGGACAAACCTAGATGGTTGGCCCCACTAGTCAGGACTGTTTCACTGAGTTTCACAACCGAGATTTAATACGCATCCAGATATTCTAGTAATGCACCACATGTATGAAAAAAAGCAATCAATGAAAAGTTACAGAACAGATAGACGAGATATGCCAAGCAGTCAAGCAGAATAAACTTTATTTTATTCAATAATTTACAATAGGAAAGACTGAGATTATACATTATCAAGAATTCCACCAAAGAGAAATTAGGACACTGAGAGGAAACACAAACAAGAAGTTGTAGAAAGAATTCTAAATGGTTCCATGAGTGGGAACCCAAGGAAAGACATGTCAGAAAACTATTCTGCAAAGCACCTTTAGGGAAGAGCCCTGGGGTCACCCAAGGGCTAAGGGTCTCTACTCCTTTCTTTTCCCTTCATTCAGAGCAGCTCCATTGTTACATAATGAATTTCTACTAAAGATTTTGTTTGGAAAAGGCAAGGATCCGTGGCTAAAACCTGTCAAAACTGTTGAATTAGGGGACTGTTATCTCTTCCAATCTGGGATGCCATGTGTATCTTTTACTGAGTAGTATTTTTTAAAGTTCCTAGGTAAGAAATGATGATTTCTAGCCTGATGAAAACATAATTATTTCAAGAATAAAATGCTTTGTATACAAATGCCAACTAAAGAACACTGACTTGGGAACTGTTTTCCATCAAATTATTATTATTTTTTTTAAAGATTTTTTATTTATTTATGTAACAGAGAGACAGCCAGCGAGAGAGGGAACACAGCAGGGGAGTGGGAGAGGAAGAAGTAGGCTCCCAACGGAGGAGCCCGATGTGGGACTCGATCCTGGCACGCCGGGATCACGCCCTGAGCCGAAGGCAGACGCTTAACGAGTGCGCTACCCAGGCGCCCCTCCATCAAATTATTTAAATAATTTATTTCCTTCTGTTCCAAGTCCTTTGGTTTAGTCACAGAAATAACAGAGCAAGACTGTGGCTGGGGCAAACAACAAGAGTTATCATGGTAGCCAAGGAACAGAAGACAAGAGTGAGAGAAGACTGGAGATGACTGGTCATAATCAGTGTGTTTCTAGCTGAGGATATTATGAAGAGTATTCCGTTACAAAAAGCCCTTAAGGATAACTTGACCAGTGGGGTGTGACTAAAAGAAATGGAGAAGGAAGGATATATAGGAAGCATGTATTTTTGAGTAAATCCTTAGGCTTTCTAGCAAAAAATCAAATAAAGTATCTGCTAGACTATTTTTAAGTATAGATTAACAGGAAAAAAGTAATACTTATGAGAGAGTAAACAGTTTAGGAAGCCAGGAGTTTCATCTGCTAAACAGAAAATAACTCATTGGATTACCAAAGATTACCAAAGAGGAAGTATACCTTTGCTTCATGTTTCACCACGACTTCAACAACGTCATTATGAGCTTTCTCAGATGCCACGTGGAGAGGAGTCAAGAATCTTAAAAAGAAAAAGTCATCCAATCAATGTATTTTCAAAAAAAAAAAGTGCCAATAATTTTTAATTACTAAAAGTAGACTTACTCTTTAGTTTTTTCATTGATGTTTGCTCCTTTTCTTAGCAACAGTTCACATATTTGCTTTCTTTTGGGGTATGGAGATGCGGCAGCACAATGCTAGATAATTTAAATTGCAGCATTAATCAAGGCCTATGTGTAACTAATTTTTACTTAAGAACATTTGTGTTTACAATCAAGAACAACTAAGAAGTTATTTAACTTTTCTTTCTTTCTTTCTTTCTTTCTTTCTTTCTTTCTTTCTTTCTTTCTTTCTTTCTTTTTCTTTCTTTCCCTCCCTCCCTCCCTCCCTCCCTCCCTCCCTTCCTTCCTTCCTTCCTTCCTTCCTTAAGATTTTATTTATCCATTTGACAGAGAGAGACAGCCAGAGAGAGAGGGAACACAAGCAGGGAGTGGGAGAGGAAGAAGCAGACTCCCAGCATAGGAGCCTGATGTGGGGCTCGATCCCAGAACGCTGGGATCGCGCCCAGAGCCGAAGGCAGATGCTTAACAACTGAGCCATCCAGGCACCCCTCTTTGTTTTATTTTTGACCTGACTTTGCTACTCAAAGACTTTCTATTGGATAGAACGTATAACAATTACCAAATTCTGGCCGGGTCTGCAAATCTTATTTATCAGAAATGTTACTAAATATTCTGATCAAGTTTTATAGTTGCCCTGTATCTTTAAAAAAGCCACTGCTGATGTGATGAAAATTTAAATTAATGTCACCAACACTCCTTTCAAAGCTATTCCCACATAGCATGGTGTCTATGTTATTTTTAAAAGTTTAATTAATAAAACAGTCCAAAGGTTGGAGTTTCTTTACATCAAGTAATAAAAGACACTCATCAGCTCTGGAGGCTGCCTGGTAACAGCACAGATCAAACAGCTGACAAGATTAGTATTTACTTCTTTCTCAACCAGTTGCTCAAATAGAATAAGGAGCTTGGATTACCTGTTTGTCAAAATCAATGGGAGAAGATGATATACTCTAAGCTGGAGTCTATAGCATCTATATCTATGGTATATCAAAGAGCAAAGGAGACAGGAGGTAGGGATTTGCTAGTTATACACCTAGAATGTATCTCATGGTCATGTCCCAAATCTTTGCATCCCCAATATTGGGGATGATAGTCATTTACAACAGGTGTTCAATAAATGTCTGGATGCATGAATGACTAGGTCAATGTAAAAATATGAAGTTAAACTGAAGCTTGGGAATTCATGGAATAAAAGTTCTGGATAACTGTTAAGTTGTTCCATACGCCTAAATACGCAGTACATATGGAATTTGTTCTCTTATTTTAACCTGTTGTTAATTGTAAAGCTTATCTGATCTTCATGACTTTGCTTCAGATTCATTCTTTGTTGTGGTTGCTGTCACCAAAATCATTTCTTTGCCTTCAATAAAACCATTTCTAATTGGTAAACATAGCTACTTTGGTATGTTGTGAGTATCTTCCCAGGACATCTATCGGGATAGTACACAGAATGCAAATCATTTATTTCCAAGAATTCCTGATCAGGCCCATTTCAAAATCGCACTCCTACTCCTCTGACCCATCCTGGAAACCTGAAAGACACTGCCCCTGCACCAAAACTATCCACCAATACCTAACTCCTAGTATGTCTTGAGGTTAATAACAAAAATAAGTTGTTTAATAGCAGAATATTTAGGGAGAGATAATATGTAGTATTAGCTTTTCAGACCAGAAAATTTTCCTGTCAGTCTTTCTAAATTTCTCTGCACCATCTTGATAATGTTGTGATTTTAAATTTGCACTAGCCTTTCTTAATAGTCTGCAGCTTTGCAATTTTTTTACTTGGACATTTTTTACAACTTAAGTTAGAAGAAGGCTTAATATGTTTTATAGATATGTTTCTACATAACCTTCACATAGTTTACATCATAGCATAAGGAAGAAAATTAACCAATAACCAAGAAAATTAATTACCTATAAAACATTAGGTAAGTAAGACTATGAGTTAAATTTGCCCTGAAACACACTGGTTTATTTAGGGTCCTCTTCCCTCCCCCACAGCACATTCTGCAATTCATACAGCAAGACTGATTTTGTTCCTTTTAAATTGCTATTTGGAGAGCCTGGGTGGCTCAGTTAAGTGTTGCTTTCGGCTCAGGTCATGATCCCAGGGTCCTGAGATTGAGCCCCGCACTGGGCTCCCTGCTCAGTGGGGAGCCTTGCCTCTTCCCCCAGTCTGCCCCTCCCCCTGCTCACATGCCCTCTCTCATAAATAAATAAAAATCTTTTTTAAAAAATTGGTATTTCTAAGGTAGTCTCTGATTACACCATTGCCTTCCTATCTTCCATCACTTTATCCCTACTAGCTCTCATTCTTCTCTGACTGCTTTTCTATAGACTGCCCAATTTTCATCTCCTTTGTTACAGCTCCACGGAAGTGTTATTACCTCTATCAGCGAAGTAGCCTCTATTCACATAGACACTTTATTTACATAGTATAGAGGGGATACATAGAGACTTCAGATCTAAATTTGAAAAAAATTATAATACTGGAAGGAAAACCAAGTGGTTGTTATATGGATGACAGAATTATTTTCTTTTTCATTACTTTCAGATGGTTTAAAATTCTCAATTACAAGCATTTATAATTTTTATAATAAGGAAACAATATGTACTATTACAATAATAAAAAAGCTACATATAACATACGCCAGTATATGAATGAAATTTTTTTTCTGGAAGGATACTCAAATGAATAATAGTACTGCCTTTTGGGGGGGTGAGATTGTCTATTTTTCTGTACTGCTTGACATTTTTTCTTTATATATGTTCAGGCATTTTTAAAACACAGATTTTTAAAAACAAATCTATTACTAGAAGTAGGACATTATGATTAGTTCAACATGTTTTTGGTTATTGCATCTTAAAAACTTCAATCTGAAATATTACCAATGCTGTTTCATGTGTTTGAGGATGCTTAAAATTCACCATTTCCAGAGAGAGATGTTTTTTGATTCGTGTTACATCAGCTTCCCGTGCAGCCTGCAGCAATGAGTGGCCTTTAAACTCATCTAGATGAAGAGAAAAACATGTCAATTGATGGGACTTAGCTAGTAAAAGATACTTAGCATTTTTTTGAAAATTATTTTCAAAATAATCTGACCAAAATAGTCAAATAAAAGCTCTAAAGATATTCTCCAAATATAACCCCCCAAGAGACAGTGCTATACCAGTTTCCCTCAGTTATGATATAATTTATCCCTAAACATATACACAGATTTAGCTGATGGCCAACTCAGGGTCTATTTTGGTCTGTAGAAATCTGGAGTACTGCAATATATTACCAGACCAGAGAGTTCTAAGAATTTTCCAAAGCAGAGAACTTTTCTCAGTAAAGAAATAAAACAAAGCGTGATCAATCGTTCATACACTAACATCATGGTGGTAGCAGATGATTTTGCTCACACATCAGAGAACTAGTGGCTAGAAAACTGAATATTTCCAAGAACCACCTACTGATGAATAAATGAAAGAGTATTTTCTCAAGATTCCTCTTCTACTCATCAGATTTGTGAAACCACCCATTATCCTTTATTGTTTCAGAATAATACAAATTTAATACAAGTTTCCTATCAATGTACAACAATACTGTATCTGAACTAGGTGGTTATTTCTCACTACATTTACTTCAGTTACAGACAGAAAACCAAAGAACTGCCAGATACCAAAGAATATTAGATGGTTAAGATCTGGGGACCATGTTTACAAGACAGCGATCCTACGAATAACAAGGCAGACTAATAAGAAACTCACACCAAAGATGGGAACAAAACGCAAATTCATTCTTTTCAAAAACATACCATCTCATTTAACTTGACTTGAAAAAAAAATACAAATATATTTTCTTTTCATAGCATCTTAACAGTAGAATGAGTAGAAACCTCCAGATGACTAAATATGCTAGTATGAACAATAGATACCCACGGGTAAGGAAAATTTTCCATTATTTAAAAATTTCTAAAAACAAATGAGAAAGAACAAATTTTTAGTTTGTTGGTATTTTAATATCCTGGTTGAACATTCATCATTTTATACTCACATGATAATCTTTCTTTTAACTGCGGCGTGGGAGCCAAATCTATAGCACTTTTATTATGACAATTCACCAGTGTTGGATCTGCACCATAACTTAGGAGAAGAGAACACACTTCAACCCTGTTCTTTGAAGCTGCCTCATGAAGAGGAGTGAATTGCCACAAGTCCATTGCATTTACACAGGCACCATGCTGAGGGGTTGGAAGGGGGTGGGAGGGTAAAGCATATATTTAGTGTTCAATTTTTAAAGAGAATTTAGAATTATTAGTACTGTGTAATTTAACATCATGCAAGCTTAAACAGGCTATATCTTAAAAGTTCACTTTTTAAACCTATTATTTCGGAAATACATTTTTTCCCTATGGAAAACCAGTAGCTGGTTGCTAGGCTTATGTACAGGGGCCTTACTTAACTCTTTTATTGTTAAAAACAGTTAAGAATGAAGCTTTAGATTTAACTTGCACCTTTTCTAAGTTTCTCCCTTTTCTGAGGTACAATTTACATACAATAAACACAGTTCTTTTATATTGTACATATACATACATATATATAAATATATATATATACACACACACATAGATCTCCATGATACCATCATCCAATTCAAGATATAGGACACTTTCATTACCCCAGAATGTTCCCTCACGTTCCTTTTATAGATAATTCATGCCCCCATTCTGTTAGCACCACATTAGATTTATGTTCTTGAACTTCATGAGAATAGAATAACACAGTATGTACTTTTGTGTCTACCTTCCTTCACACACCATGTTTCTGAGATTCATCCATGTTGTTGTATCAATAGTTATTATTGAATAGTATTCCACTGTATTGATGGACCATAATTCACTTACCCATCATCCTGTTGATGGGCATTTGGACTATTTCTTTTTGACTATTTTGAATAAGGCGTTATGAACATCCATCTGTAAGTCTCTTTATGGACACATGCTATGTCCCTAGGCACGGAACTGCTGGATGGATGATACATTAGATACAGGTTTACTTTTATTAGAAACTGACAAATAGTCTTCTAAAGTAGCTGTATTATTATTTTTAAAGTGGCTGTAGTATTCTTACACTGCCTTCATCAGTATTTGAGTTCTAGTGTTCCTCCATCTTTGTTAATACTTGGTATTTGTTAGTCTTTTTAATTTCAGCCATTTCCAAGTATTGGAGAAGTCATTCTAGCTCAATCTCTCATCTCTCACAATTCCTTCCCATAGCATTCCTGCAGATGGCAAATGAGCTACTCACTCTTTTAGTACTTTCAGTACTAATTCTCAACTAACATGACTTTTCATAATTACTAGATAACTCATCTTATTAGAAGTTCTCTTCCACATTAAGTTAAATATGTATTTTAAACTTTGATCTACCAGTCTTCTTTGGAGCAAAAGAGATCAGTACTCTTGGCAATATCTGAAAGCAACTCTTACGTTTTTCTTTTTGAGTTTAAACACCTTCAGCTCCGTCACTCATCTTTCTTATCAGATGGTTTTAGATTTCCTTTCACCCTCATGGCCCTCAGCTAAATATGCTTCAGTTTAAAAGCTCCATTAAAGAAATTACTGAGTGCCTAGAATAACAACAGAGTCTCAATGTGTTCTGAGAAAAGTACTTTGCATCTGTTGTTACATTTGCTTTTGACACTATACTTCTACTACTGGCATAAAATCACCTTAGCTTCTTAAGCAACTACATCACGATTTATTTCTACAGTGTCCAGGTCATGAAAAGCAGTTAAGTGAATGTTTGCAGTTAAATGCCAGCTTCTGCTAGCCAACTGTTTAGCAAGGGTTGCCAACTGACTCAGTGTTGCCTACACCTCCTGCCTGTATTCCCTGTCTCTGTCTACTTGCCTAATCCAGACACTCCTGAGCCTGACTGCTCTGGTAACTGCACCCTCACCTCAGCTAACCTCTTCTATACATATGACCTCTAGTCAGCCTGCCATTCTTATTTACTGAACATCGGGTCTTAGGAAAACACCATTCAGTTGTCTGTAGGTCCCAATGCAATCTGTCTCATGTTTCGCCTTTATCCACGGTAACATTCCAAATGTTCTACTGAATTCAAGATTCAGTTTTACAATAAGAAAAGCATTACTGCTACAAATGTATAATGTTGTAGCTGCCTTATACATTTAAAAGGGTTTAGGGGCTACTCAGATTATCTAATCGTTGAAGTCATTTCTACGGGAAGATATTCCGTTGTAGCACATGCCAAAAAGCAAGCACGGAGGCACTGGAAACAAATATACTACCCATGACGGCTGCTGCTAGAAATGAGGAAAAGTATTAAGGGGCAGAATGGTGAAGAGTAAGAGAAGCCTCAAGAATGTGGTTAAATATATGTGTAGAAACTGGGGGACAAAAGGAAATAGGTGTGGGTAACATTCCTGTATCTACTCTGAAGGAGAGTATGTATCTTCTATTTTCATCCAACAGGGAGCAAAATAAGTTTGTTTTCAGTCCTGGGAGGGTGTTTGTTAAACAAGAGCCTCCCAACATATTGGAAGAAGCGCAGCTTACAAATGAGCCTTCTGCAACCCAAAGTATAACTGGGAAGATCTTGCAAATGTAACAACTGGTTTTAATAATATATATGAATCACTAAAAATTGCTTTCTGATATTTTCAAGAATTTTGAAACTTCACCGTTAGCCACAAATTACAGCATCACTTCAGGTGCTATTCACAAGATGACAGTGCTATTTTATATTTAAAATCTTAAAGTATCTCAAAAATCTCAAAGCAGTCAAATGTTTGACCTATCAATCATCTACATCTTATGATTATACATATTCCTTCTATATCTACCCATCCACCAAGCACTAAAAACACATAGTAAACAGGTATATAATGTATTTCAAATGATTTTATATAATTCTAAGAAGAACAGAAGGGAACTAACCTTGACCAGAAGCTCAGTTACTTCATAATGACCATAAGAACAGGCATTGTGTAAGGGCACCAGATCACTACAATAGGGGGGGAAGGTGAAAAGAAGCTTGTGTTAATACAGATTCCCTATAGGCCTAGTTTATTTAATTTTAATTAACTTAAATTTACACTTAGATTTAAATAGCAAACAGCTTTTGTGATCTTCTAATAGAAATGCACAGAATTTAACATCCATCTGAACACTTAAGTTCTAACAATTCTAACTTCCAAGTCTCTCCCACATCCACCTTTTTTTCCTCCAAGGCTACCACCACTGCCTTTATTATTTCTTCCTGTACTATTCAGCTTCCTATTTCAATTTCGCCTCCAAACTGTAGCCAGATTTTTCTAAAAGTAAATCTGATGTAGCTACTCTTTTTTTTTTAAGAGGGGGAGACAGAGACAGAGGGTGGGGGACAGAGAAAAAAATCTCAAGCAGGCTCCATGCCCAGTGTGGAGTTCCATGCAGGGCTTGATCCTACCACCCTGAGCTGAAATCAAGAGGTGGACACTTAACCGACTGAGCCACCCACGTGCCCCCTAATGTAGTTACTCCTTGTTTTAATGTCCTTCATTGGTTCTTCCTTGCATTTGAAAACTGGTTTCAACTGCTTAGCCTGGCATGCAATAGTCTGACTCTCTGGAGCCTTACCCTTCAATGATGGTATGCTCAACCACGTGCAGTTCCCTCCATGCCTCTGGGCATACTGTCCCCTTGGTGTAAACAGATTTCCCTCCCTCCTGGTTTACTTCTACAATCTTTTCCAAACTCAGAGCTCAAACACTGGCTCTTCTTTGAAACTTTTTTTCAGATTCTGTAGCGTAAATTACTTAATAAACTAAACCTAATTCCTTCATGATAGCAACGGAGAAAGAACTTCCTATATAGGAAGGTACAGTGGAACCTTAAAATCCTGACCTGTACCTTCAAGCTGCTCTTCCTTGGGCATCACTCACTAATTACCACAGACACTGCCATGATGGCCTCTGGTGAGTAATGGCCACTCACAGTCTGTAATTCTACCTGTCTGCTCTTTAAAGGCTTATGGCTTTCCTTACCATTTTTTTTTTTAAAAGATTTATTTATTTTAGAGAGAGAAAGTGCTCACTCAAGCAGGCTCCCCACTGAGTGTGGAGCTCAACGCAGGGCTTGATCTCACAACCCCAAGATCATGACCTGAGTGGAAATCAAGGGTCAGATACTCAACCGAATGAGCCACCCAGGCACCCCTCACCAGTTTTTATTGTAGGATTTCCTTCCTGACCACCAATTTCATTTCCAATTATCAACTGGCTGTCTCTACTTGAGTTTCCTTCATCATCTCACAAAACCAAGAGTTCTGGTTCCAAAATAATTCTTCCAAAATAATTTTCCCTCCTGGATTTTAATATGTGTATCATTGGGTATCAGTCGTTCAGTTTCAGAATTTGAAATGCAGTTCTATTTTTATTCCTTTCTCTCTCCTCACATCGACAGTCAATGAATCTTACCCATTCTTACACTATAATAGCTCTTGCACCTGTGTCTTCATTTCCCTTCCTCTACAACATTATTATGGATCCTCATTACGCCTGAACCCCTACAATGATTACTTTCACTGCTCTTTGACTCTGGTCTTTCTCTCCAAACTACCTGACACATTACTACCCAGAATGTGTCCCCTAAAACTCTTTTAGAACGAATCTTTCCCCTTGCTTAAGATCTTTCAACGGCTACTGTGGCTCACAGCGTGAATTCCTTAGACTAGAATACCAAGTCCTCTAAAACCTGGTTCTTACCTACTTCTCCAACCCTAACCTTCATTACTCCCCAGCCACACTGGTCTAGTCACTGTTTCTTAAATATGCTGTAGTATCTGCTTTAGCACATCCTTTCACATAAATTCTCTCACACAATGATGTTCCCTAAACTCTCTGCTTTCTTGAGCTGAGTCCAGCTCAAGTATCACCTCCCCCAAAGGATTTTCTGTCCAGTACAGCCATCACTGACAGTTCCCTCCTGGGAACTCCTACAGGACTATTTCTATTATCACCTCACACTTAGTAGAGAACTTATATTGTTAGGTATCTTTTCCTGCTTCTGGAAGTGTAGTGTAAGTCCTATGTGTGGTAGCTTTAAGGTTTTATAATTCCCTGTGTCCTCAGAGCAATCTGCATATTGTAAAAGCTCAATAATGTTATACTGTTTAGCAAGAAGATTTTTATAAGGTTACAGAGATAATTATAAAGACAGTAACATTTAAGAAATCCTCATTTTCCCCCAATGCTTACTTACCCTTTATCTTTAGCATGGACATCAGCTCCATGTTGCAGTAACAGCTGTACAATTTTTACTCTGTTGTATCCTGCTGCCAAATGCAATGGAGTTGACTGAAATATTAATCAGACAAATTAATGAAATTACAATAGCTTAAAAAATGTGTGTAAAAGTAAAAATCCAAATACAATACCAGAAATCCAGAAAAAAACTTTGTATCTTCATAGTTATCAATTTGGTTTTACAAAATCCAACATATTTACTGATGGCATTGTATAAAAGTTTTTAAGTTCATTATTGTAAATAGGAAGCAAACAACTATTTATTATCAATAAAATTTTACTAAGTTTAAGAATTAATCCAAATTACTGCTTAAAAGAAAGTATCAGCATTCTCATCAAATGTTTTAATTTTTACTAAGACAAATGCATTTTCATGTTACCGGGAGGATGAACACAACTTAGTTGCAAAAGGAAGTACCTTTCTGCCATCACTTGCATGGCAGTTGACATTTAATGGTGTCAGTAGAGCCATCATTTTTTCTTCATTGCCACTCCTAGCACACAAAAAAAACGTATTAGCAATTTGTATTCTTCATCAGATGCTATCTGGAGACATACATGTGATCAAACAAAAATTCATTCTTTTTTAAAGTTTCCTTATTATTTAAAAAAATTAATGATGAAGTTATTCACGATACATATTTATAACACCAGTACACACCTGGCACTTTCCAAAAGTTCATCTTTCTTATATTCACCTGTGAATTAGGGGGAAAAAATTTTTAAAAAGTTAATCACAAAAGTAATAACAGTTTAATGCATAACGATCCTCATGAACTATAAAGTAGATAAATTTAGAAATAAATTTCCAACAAATAGAAAATGATTAATTAACAGATTATTGTGCAGTTTAAAAATATTTATATGAAGAACATGGAATACATTTGTTATGAAAGTAAAAAAAAAAAAAATCCAATGTTATGTAATGAAGCTATTTGAAAACAATATGCACCAAAAAAGGAAAGCCAAGAAGAAAATATACCAAAATTTCAACAAAGTTTGTCTTAGGTGGTAGGTTACTGGTGGGCTTTTACTTTTCTTTTTACTCCTCAAATTTCCTAAAACCAATATGTTATTTGTGCAATGGACAAAATGCACTCACAACTTCATTCAAAAGTAACACAAAACAAAATCCAATATGCCATAATTATTGAGGTAACAAAAGACAATCTATGGCATTACAAACTAGACATAATTGTTAATATTTTTATGAATGCATAAGATTTTCCAACACTAAAATTACAGTGCTACTTTAAATATATACAAATAAAAACAGGATTAAATATAAACTCTTTATGCCTATAGCCTCCATATTTACAAATGAATACAAACAAAACTTTAAAATGAATACAACTTAAATTAACATAATTTAACATAACAGACAGTATTTACTGATTTGTTGAAATAAAATCCGAACTGCTATCCACAATACAAATATACACTGATTGCTAATGCAAGGATTCTTTGAGTCCTAAGATTTTTTAAAAAGAGAAAAGCAGGGAATATAGCATGGAATAGTGAAGGGAGAATTGAACACTGAAGTGATAGTTATAATAACAGCTTGCTTTTCTAGAACCTTTTTGGGGGACTGATCTAAATTTTCCCAGTAATACCAGAAGAAATATCACAAAGTCCAAGCACAAGAGTTCATAGCAGAACTCCTCTGACTCTTGAATATTAGATCCGACGTTGATTCTCATGGTGATCACACAGATAAGAATCCAGAAAATAGTATGGCAGAGAGCTTCTTAAGAGGAAACACTCTGATGAGGGAGAAACATGTGAAATGGATACTACTACTCAAAAAAGCTTGATAGTCTAAAATGAACCTAGAGACTAAGCCTTATACATGTTAATAGGTTCCAAAGACATGAACAGGTTATGAGAGAATAACTGACATTCTTCAAGGCACTGAAATTGGTATGCCCAGAATCCTCTGTTCAGAAAAGAGAACAGTTAGAGCTTTTTGAAAGGTTTTCATAAAAAAAAAAAAAAAAAAAGATTAAAATATATTTAAAAAATAGTACATAAAGGGGTTAAACATGTTATCTGGAAAAGTCAGGGACATTTATTTTATTTTTTTTAGATTTTAAAATATTTACTTCTTAAAACTGACAGCCTATATAGAACCTTATCATAAAACCATATACGTTACAAAAAATTTTTATCAGAACAACTACAATGCCTAGAAAAGTAGCATTTTAGGCAGTGCCAGCTTGGAAATATAAATTCTTTGATTTCAAAAGGAGATGTTTCATAAACCTATTCACTGGTCAATAAAAATTAATTTCTGAGATTTCAAATATTTTAAGCTTTCTTTTTTTTAAAGTTTTTATTTTAATCACCAGGTGCTTGCCACAACAGCGCACTCCTTAATCCCCATCATCTATTTCACCCATTCTTCCACCCACCTTCCCTGCTGGTAACCATCAGTTTGTTTTCTATAGTTAAGAAGTCTACTTCTTGGTTTCTCTTTTTTCCCTCTTTGCTTGTTTTTTTGTTTCTTAATTTCCTCACGAGAATGAAATCATATGGCATTTGTCTTACTCTAACTGACATTTCACTTAGCATTATACTCTCTAGCTCCATCCATGTTGTTGCAAATGGCAAGAATTCATTCTGTTTTATGGCTAATACTTCATTGTGTATATATACTATTTCTTTTTTATCCATTTATCTACGGATGGACACTTGGGCTGCTTCTGTATCTTGGCTATTGTTAATAATGCTGCTATAAATATCAGGGTGCATGTATCCCTTTGAATTAGTGTTTTTTTTTTTTTTTTAAAGATTTTATTTATTTATTTGACAGATAGAGACAGCCAGCGAGAGAGTGAACACAAGCAGGGGGAGTGGGAGAGGAAGAAGCAGGCTCCTAGTGGAGAAGCCTGATGCGGGACTCGATCCCAGAACGCCAGGATCACGCCCTGAGCTGAAGGCAGACGCTTAACGACTGTGCCACCCAAGCGCCCCGAATTAGTGTTTTTGTATTCTTTGGGTAAATATCCAGTAGTGCAGTTGCTGGATCTTCGGGTAGTTCTATTTTTAACTTTTTGAGGAACCGCCACTCTGTCTTCCATAGTGGCTGCACCAGTTTGCATTCCCACCAACAATGCATAAAGGTTCCTTTTTCTCTACACCCCCACCAACATATGTTGTTTCCTGTGTTGCTGATTTTAGCCTTTCTGACAGGTGTAAGGGGATAGCTCACTGTAGTTCTGATTTGCATTTCCCTCATGATAAGTGATGTTGAACATCTTTTTTTTTTTTTTGAGTGAGAGCTCGAGTGCACATGCGCCCAAGAGTGGCGTGGGGGAAGGGGCTGAGGGAAAAGTAGAGAGAGAATCCATGCTGGACATGCAGTCTGATCCAGGGTTCGATCTCACGACCCTGAGATCATGACGTGAGCCAAAATCAAGAATGGGAGGCTAACTGACTGAGTCACCCAGGTGCCCCAATGTTGAGCATCTTTTCACGTGTCTGTTGGCCATCTGCATATGTCTTTTTGGAGAAATGCCTATGCATGTCTTCTGTCCATTTTTAATTGGATTATTTGTTTTTTGGGTGTTGATTTTTCTAATTTCTTTATATATTTTGGATAGTAATCCTTTATTAGAGATGTCATTTACAAATATCTTCTCCCATTCTGTAGGGTGCCTTTTAGTTTTGTTGGCTGTTTCCTTCTCTGTGCAAAAGCTTTTTATTTTGATGTAGTCCCAATTGTTCATTTTTGCTTGGAAAAGGCAGGGACATTTAAAAAATATCCTGAATACATGATAGTAACACACAATTATCTATTACCCCTGACCGAAATAAGGCCGGAAGCACAAATTTAAACACCAATTAAAAAAAAAAATAGATGGGGCGCCTGGGTAGCTCAGTCATTAAGCGTCTGCCTTCGCTCAGGTCACGATCCCAACGTCCTGGGATTGAGCCCCACATCGGGCTCCCTGCTCAGAGAGGAGCCTGCTTCTCCCTCTCCAACTCCCCCCTGCTTGTGTTCCTTCTCTCACTGTCTCTCGCTGTCGAATAAATAAATAAAATCTTAAAAAAAAAAAAAAAAAGCTTTACTTTTCTTAGACAAGAATCAAATGCCAATTGTCCAGATGTAGAAAAGAGTAACAACTGAACTGAGAGTATTTTGAAAATCTAGTTGAAGTCGTTAACTGCAGGAAGCAGACTGTCTACCTAGCAAGCTCAATTTTTTATATTCTTCGTAGAATACCCGAAGTGAGTACACAGACTTACCAGTCAGCACTGCTTTGGCAGAAGGGTCTGCTAAATCTAATGCTGTCCTTCCGTCTGTATTTCGGATGGTTGGCTCAGCTCCATGCTGTAAGAGCACTGCAACATAGCAACACTACCTTTCAAAATGGTAACATGACAATTTGATTTTAGTAAATCATCTTCTCAAAAATTTTGGTCCAGAGGTGTTGGAGTTATTTAAAGACCTTTCATATCCTGATAGCATGCTAAATGTTATATCTTAAAGATTAAGATTATATAAAATATTGCATTATTTTATGTACAAGACACATTAAATAAATGTCCCCTAAGCTCAATGTCAGGTTTCCTTTGCTTTGTGACTAAGGACAGATAAGAGTATATAAGGAAATAAAAGGCTAGTTTGCTTGAAAGCATGTTCTTTCATTCCAAATGAACGACTGCCTATGTTAAAGACTGTCCTATCATAACAAAAACGGAATTTCTAAAGCTATAGATAGCCCAGGAATAGGGATCTGTGGAATTAAAAAAGAAAAAATGAACTCATACAGGTAAATTCTTTAAAAAAGAAAAAAATACTCTCTGTAGGATTAACAAACCCCATATCAAAACCGTTATATTACATCCCAGAGCACATTAAAAAAAAAAAAAAAGACTTGTGCTATATTCTGTATTGTTATTTGTTATATAAAGATATTCTAGCACACTCTGTAAGTAAGGTGCTGGGGAAAGACAGGCAAATAGATGCAGAAAGGGGAGCCTACCTCCTGTTCTTTGACAGGGTTATATTCATTCTACTCTACTACTTACTACCTGTAATAGTGCTGGCCAATAGAAATAAAATGTAAGCCACATATGTAATTCAAAATTTTCTAGTAGCCACACTAAAAATAATAAAAAGAAACAGGTTAAATTATTTTAAACACATTTTATTTAACCCACTATACCCAAAGTACTGTCATTTCAATATTTTATTTATATTGTGATCAATATAAAACTGAGATTTCTGCACTCCTTTTTTTCAAAGTAAATCTCTGAAATCTGGTATGTAAAAAGTACATCTCAATTCAAATGAGCCATATTACAAGTCCTCAGCTACCATACTGGACAGTAAAGACATAACTATATTTGGAAAACCCTACATTATTAAAGCTGATTATTTATACATCTGAGACTCAGGAACTAGAAAAGGACTATAAGCAGCAGGAGTAGCAACTTAGATAACACACAGGAAAGGAGAATTGGGCAGAGGTTACTAGATAATGTGTTTTGAGTCTTTATAAATGACCTCACTTGAACTAAGCTAGGGACCAGTATAGTGATCTGGGGCTTTGGGATAAGGGGAGAACAGTTAAGTCTAGCTTAAAGCACCTGGACTTTTCCTAGTGCACAGACCTGGTTTTCTATCTGTCCCAAGGATTTCCACCGTCCCTGTTTTGCATCAGGAAATAGAGCTAAGATAAGCAAAGTCCCAAATCCCTGACTGGTAGGCTCAGAAAAGTCAATACCAGATTAATGAAAACTCTCAAATAAGCAATTTTTTCAATGATAATTTTCTGTCAGTGATCAACCTGTCAGGTAAATCCTCTATCATTTGTTAAAGCAATCTAAATGACTGGTAATTTGTCCTTCAAATGTTTCTGTACTTATCCTGCCATTTCTATTCTACAATAATCCTACTTCATGCCCTCATCATTTCTCATCTGAATTATTCTACAGCTTCCTAGCTGGTCTCCCTGATGCCATCTATTCAACCTAGCCCCCTACCAGATCACTCTTTTGAAAATATACTCTCATCAGACTGTTTCCTTAAAAATCTTCAATGATTCCACACTACCTCCATAACAGTATCAAGCTCCCTAACCTGGAATTCAAAGCTCTTTATAAAGAAGTCTACCTACCTTTTTAATCCTTCTCCCACTACTTCCAGGAAAGACTCCAGGAAGAAGCAACCTGACTCCAACCAAGTCACTGTACTCAGTTCCCTCTAATACTTCCTGTTCACTTCCACCATGACTTTACCTGGTTCTTCATGTGTCTGATCTCCCAGGAGCATCTAAATTTCTAGAGAACAGGAATTTTGTATTCTCTTCTTTAAAGAACTTAAGCTTAATACCATATAAAAGCAGACACTCAGTAAATAATGATTAGATTAAATCACCAAGTGTTCTTTAGTATTTAAATTCAGCCTGGCAGAATTTGATCATACTAACAAATGAATTCAACTTAGACTCAGAATAGTTACAAACTGTTTCAGGAAAATTCTGGAAAGTAAATAGTCTTACCGATGCAAACATCAATCTTTCCTTTAATTGCAGCTTCATGGAGGGGGGTATAATTCCAATTATCACGAGCATTTGGGTCTGCACCATGTCGCAAAAGGAGACTGACTACTTCAGCATGACCAAAAGAACATGCGTTATGAAGAGGGATAAGCCCCCCATCATCACGTGCTTGGACATTTGCACCATTCTGAAGCAAATATTCGACTACATCTTTCCGCCCAAAACCTAGAAGAAAGCAAATTATCCACATTTAAGTGTGCCAAAGAAAATATATCAATTAGTATTGATAAGTACTAGCCATGCTAAAGTGTCAATAAGTATCGATAAGTATCAATAAAGTATCGATACATACTAGCCATTTAGCCATGCTAAAATGCCTCTGGATGAATAATAACAAAAGATTCAACAATTCAAAAAATAACGAAAAGATCTGGAATATATCAATAATCTTAATGAGAAAGCCAAGGGTCTCTCTAATGGTTTAGGTAATACAGCTGATCCTTGAACAACATGGGTTTGAACTGCATGGGTCTACTTATAAGGAGATTTTTTTTTAACAGTACTGTGAATGTATTTTCTCTTATTATTCTAAGAATACAGTATACAGTACATATACAAAATATGTATTACTCCACTGTTTATGTTATCAGTAAGGCTTCTATGGTCAACAGTAGGCTGTTAGTGGTTAAATTTTGGGGGAGTCAAAAGTTATATGCACATTTCTGATTGCACAGGGGGTCAACATCCCAACCCTCACATTGTTCAAGGGTCAACTGTACTACTAACTTCAGAGAATGGTTATGAAATACGTGACAGAAAGCCCAAAGTTCAAATGTTTTCCACTCTATAACAGCATTTCTAATTGCAAATATGGAGTTCTGCATATTTAGGAGCATACATTTTCAGACTTTTTAAGTGTGTAACTCTTGCTATATAAAATGGTTCCACTAAATTGGGGGACTATGAGATAGCAACAAATAAATCTACTTACAGTTTATATTTGTCTATGCAGTGAAGATAAAAGTGATCCCAGGCAAAGGTGTGACATCAGGTGTCTTCAAAGGAGCCCCTACTTTGTCACATGCACAACGCAAGCAACTTCTTTCTAGGTAGGAGGCCTCCTTTAGAAAACCATGTCCCACAGTTCTGCTGTAACTGCCCCCGTATCAAACAAAAAAAGCCCTACAACTCATTTATACTAGTTTACAGATTTAGTACCAATGAATTTCAATCTCTTACAATTCTCATTCTCACGTAACAGCACTTAAAACCTTTTTACGCTAAAAAAAAAAAAAAGAAAGAAAGAAAAGAAATGGAAAACAATTTCAGGGATATGTTAAAGCAGACGGGGAGGTATACGTGTGTGGTGGGAGAGAAAAAAGGCCCTTCTCACTCATCTGAAGTTTTACCCCAATATTCTTGAAACCACAAGGCTGAATACAGTTCTTCTAAGACCAGAGTGGGAGCTGAATGAGAAAGCAGCGATAGTATGTTTTTAAGGTGTATGCCTGGGGATGGCCCAGTTGCAGCCGATGGAAGAAGATGGCTGGAAAGATTAACGAGATCCTATGTTTTAATATTGCTAGGCTTCATGTCACAAAGATGAGTATCTTTGTATCTCTGATTCTCCTTATTCTCTAAGAGCTCACAATTTAAGACAGGGAGAAACAAAAAGAACCAAGAATTTCAATACAATATGACTGCCATAATAGAGGTATATAAAAAAATGCTACTAGAGTCCAAAGAAGGGAATACCCAAATTGGGGGAAAGCAGAGAACAGGAAGGACTACCTGAGGGGATTCCAACAATGACATCTGAGCTGAAGGCTTACAGAAAAATCAAGGGGTCATTAGGAGAATGGGGAGAAGAAAAGTGAGGGGAAGGACTGGAACAAGGGAAGAGCACTGCAGTCCAAGCAGAAGAGACAAAATGTACACAGCCATGGAAGCATGAAAGAGCAGATCATTCATAATAGGACACAGAATGCCAATTAGTAAGATGCCAGATGAGGACCCTTTTATATGTCATACTGAGGCAGCATCTGGATTTTGTTTTATGGAACAGTGAATAGTGTTTTTTAAAACTGTTTTCAGGCAGCAGATTTTAATGGAATCATTTTTTGTCCTTAAAAAAAAAATGTGAGATATATGGGGCGCCTGGGTGGCTCAGTTGTTAAGCGTCTGCCTTCGGCTCAGGGCGTGATCCCCGCATTATGGGATCGAGCCCCACATCAGGCTCCTCCGCTGGGAGCCTGCTTCTTCCTCTCCCACTCCCCCTGCCTGTGTTCCCTCTCTCGCTGTCTCTCTCTCTGTTAAATAAATAAATAAAATCTTAAAAAAAAAAAAAAGTGAGATATAATTGACATAAAATGTATTAGTTTCAGGCATACAATATAATTCAATAATTATATACACTGTCAAATGATCATCACAGTAAGTCTAGTCAACATCCACCACCACACATAATTACAAATTTTCTTGTGATGAGAACTTTTAAGATCTACTCTGTAAGCAACTTTCAAATATATAGTGATTAACTATACTCACCATACTGTACATTACATCAGCAGCACTTACTTATTTTTGTAACTGGAAGCTTGTATCTTTGTACCTCCTTTACCCATGCACCCACCCCTCATCCCCTACTTCTGGCAAGCACCGATCTGTTCCATCTATAAGTTTGGGTTTTATTATGTAAGATTCCACATGTAAGTGAAATCATACAGTATTTCTTTCTTTTACTTAGCATAATGTGCTCCAGGTCAATCCATGTCACAAATGGTAATATTTCACTCTGTGGTTAAATAATATTCCATTATATATATATACACATATACCACATTTCCTCCATCCATTCATCCATCAATTGACACTTAGGCTGCTTCAGGTCTTGACTATTTTAAGTAACACTGCAATGAACAGGGGGGTGTAAATATCTTTTTGAGCTAATAATTCCTAATGAAATCTTACAAAATTCCAAAATATGGCATGATCACTGCAAAAATACCCAATGCCTGGTACATACTGGCACCCATACGGTTGCAAATTAACTGAATTCAATGTAACAATACAATTCAGGTTGAATCCTCCTTCAAAAGCCCTCACAAAGACCCCAATTTCCAAAGGAAATTATCCTTGTATTGCTGAGGCATCTCTTAGAAATAGTATGAAAAATACTGCTACACATTTTAAGTGGTTACTGAAGGACAAGCAAATACCTAGTAGTGTTTAAAAACAACAACAAAAAACCTGTTCTGCATCTTTCTTTAAAAAAATCTAATATCCTAGAAATCAACTCCTATCAGTACCTATTTTATTTGTTGGAAGTATCATAATTTAACTATAGATCTTCCTCAACTTCTGATGGGGTTATATCCTGATAAACCCACTAAAATGAAAATACTCTTAAGTCAAAAATACACCTAACCCACTGAACATCAATCATAG
The DNA here is from genome assembly GCF_024610735.1 of Ursus americanus. NCBI lineage: Eukaryota > Metazoa > Chordata > Mammalia > Carnivora > Ursidae > Ursus > Ursus americanus. Next base: position 34,401,949 of record NC_142132.1, read on the forward strand.
TTAAGCCTAGCCCACCTTAAATGAGCTCAGAATACTTATATATTAGTCTACAATTGGGCTAAATCATCTAATACAAAGACTATTTTATAATAAAGTGTTGGGTATCTCCTGAAATTTATTGGATACTATACTGAAAAAGAGTAACATAATGGTTGTACAGAATGGCTTTAAGTGAACTGGTTGTTTACCCTCATGATTGCATGGCTGACTGGCAGCACCTCAATGCCCCTGCCCAACATCATGAGTATCGTATCGCATAGTGCCAGCCCAGGAAAAGATCAAAATTCAAAATCTGAAGTATGGATTCTATTGAATGCATTCCACTTTTGCACCACTGTAAAATCATACAATCTTAAACCATCATCAATCAGAGATCTGTAGTTCCTTTCTCATGGATAGCTGCTACAATTTTTTTGCTATTGTACACAATGTTGCCAGAAGTAGCTAAAAAGAGAAAATTGACAGCATCTGGTGACTTCTTTAATTTGGGGACAGAGAAGGAATGGGGGTGACTACCAGATCTCTGAGAAACAAAACAGGTTCCGTGGGTTAAGATGATTTGGTTTTGGAAATGCTTAGTGAGGTGCTTGTGGATCAAACACCAAGTAGAAAGTTCTGCAGATCTTGAACTCAGGAAATCAGTATGAGCGAGAGCTGTGACCATCAAGATGGCATTTGAAGCCATGCACGAAAATAAATGAGGCTGACTACAAAGCACTAGTTTTCTATCCGTTTTGTTGAAAGAAGTGTACTTTCTATCAAAATCCATCCCTTTTCATCTTGCACTTTAGTCCCTTCTTATCTTCTCAAGGTCTCTGTTCTCTCCCCACTCCCAACAACCTCTTCCTTTCTACTAGATCATTTTTGACAGTATGTAAACATGCTCTACATCTTCCATTTTATGGAAAATATTCTCCCCTAAACTCAAATTTCCATTTCTCTGCTCCCCTGCATAATCAAATCTCTATAGGCTGTCACCAATTCTATCCTATTCACACTTCTTCCAAATCAAATCTGGCTTCTGCTTCTTCAACTGCTTTCATCAAGGTCATTTAAAATCTCCATGTTGCCAAACCCAAGAGACATATGTCTGTGTTCATTTGACCAGACCCCTCAACAACATTTGGCAACTAAGTACTCCCTTCCTTGCTGAAACAGCCTGTCCAAAATTTCCATTTCATGGCATGCTCCTGGTTTTCCTCCTGTCTCATCCACTCATTTAACAAATGATCAGGGAATACCTACTATGTGACAGACACTTTTTTTGGTGCCTAGGACATGCTAGTGAACAAGAGACCAAATCCCTGCCTCTGAGGAACTTCTATTCTGTGGAGATGGGGGGAGACGAGCAATAAATGCAAAAAATAAATATGCTAGAAGGTAACAGGAAAAAGAGCAGAATAAGGAGTGATCAGGTGTGTGTATGGAGGTGGGTTATGAAGTTGAATAGGGAGGTCACCATAGGTGTTGTTGAGATGGCAACATTTGAAAGACAAGGAGTTAGCCTTACTGCCAACAGTACGGCCGGAGTGACTGGAGCTGAGTGAGAAAGCAGCAGCAAAGTAGGAGATAAGGTTAGAAGAAATGAGGGCCAGATATATAGGCTCAAGGACCACTCTAAGAATCTGGTGGCAATTGTTAGAATAATTAGTGGCAGATTCTGGATACTCTGAAGGTAGAGCCAGCATAGTTTCTCATGCATTGGATGTGGGGTGAAGGTAGGGATGAAAAGGTGAGAGTGAGAGAGGAATCATGGATGACATTAAAGATTTTGGACTGAGAGATAAAGGGGTGGAGCTGGCATCAACTTAGATGGGAAGGCTGCAGACAAAACACGTTTGTGGCAGAAGAGGAGTTCAAGTCTTGGACAGTCCTATCTACCTGAGGCCATCTTGCCTCCTCCACCCAATTTCTAAATGTCAGCATTCCTCCAGACTCAGGTCTCTACCCTTTTTTCCCTTCTTAGATTATCTCATCTACTCCTATGGCATTAAATACCATTTAGATACACAACTGCCAAATTTAAATCTCCAGTCCAGCTAGACTTTTCACCTGAATTCCGGATAGTTTACTGGACATATCTCCACCTGAATATTTCAAGCATCTCAAACTCAACATGTTCCCAAACTTCCCTTCATTTCCAATGACCCCTGATCTGACCCAACCACTACTGTCTCCAGCCTGAACTACTGCAATAGCCTAACTGGGCCTCTCCACTTCCGTCCCCAGTGACCTTTTAAAACCAATCATCAAGGGGTGCCTGGGTGGCTCAGTTGGTTAAGAATCTGACTTTTGATCTCAGCTCAGGTCTTGATCTTGGGGTCCTGAGTTCAGGCCCCAGGCTGGGCCCCATGCTGGGTATGGTGGAGCCTACATAAAAAACGAAACAAAACAAAACAGAAAAAACTCACCAAAAAACAATCATCGTTATTAAGTTATTTAAACCATGATATAATATGTACCAATATTATATTATCATTATATTGTCAATGATGTATTTCTTTAAAATAGTTCACTGGCTTCCCAGTAATGCTCACAGAATAAAATTCAATCACTCTACTGGCCTACTGCATGAACTGGCTCTTACCTACTTGCCTAACTTCATTTCATACCACTCTTCACTTTCCAAGCTATGATCCAGCTTTCTTTCAGTTTATCAATGTTACTTCAGGGACTTGGTACATGCTGCCCTTCTGCTTAGACTGCTCCTCCCTTGTGCTCTGCATTTCTCACTATTCACTGTAGTCATCCCTATTTATTCTTTCTACTTATTGTCTAATCCACTTCAATGTCGCCACCTTAAAGAGGCCATCCCTGACAACCCTACCTAAAGCAGTCCATTCTACCCACCAGTATTACTTCTTATCTTAACATTGTTTACTTGGTCTCTCCCTCTTCTCCACTAGAATGCAAGCTGCAGAAAAATGAGGATTTTTGTCTTTGTTGTTCACAGCAATATCCTCTGGCACTTTCTAAAATTGGAATTTACTATTTACTTACCTCCTTATGGACTATTAAGTTCCGTAAAAGGCAGGAACCAGTCTCTCTTAGTTTATCATTACCGTCCCAGTGGCCTTCATACTGTGTGGCGCACAGCAGTTTACTGGTATTTGCTGAGTTAATGTATCATAGTAAGAGAAAAGGAGATGAGAAGTAAAATTAAGAATGACATTGCAGAAGCCAAGAAGGAAAATTCTGAGGAAAAGGCCAAATGTCTTGCGACTATGCTCTGACTTGAGTCTTCCTTATCTCTGCCTGGGCGTCATTGATCTTACTGTTCTCTTCAAGTAAGTCATCCAGTCGCCCCAATTGATGGTTCTGCTACTGCAGCCATTCAGTACCCACATGGAGGAAATGCTTTTAGAAAAGAATTCTTAAACTAGAGAGTAAGAGAAAAGTAATCAGAATAAAGAAAAATTAGTAAAGTACCTCTTCTTTTAGAAAGTTACTCTATATGCCCAAGCACTTTTAGGAAGATCACTATTTTTTAGTGATAATCAACATATCTGACGTAATCAAAATGGTGACTCACAGGCTAACTTCTCAAAAAAGGTGAGGTGGGCACAGAAATAACTTTAGTTGAACATGTGGTTGTTGCAACAAACAGTGTCAATTAGGAAGGTATCTGTTCTAAAGGATCGGTAATCTAGCTAAAGACTGGTCAAGTAGTAGCCTTTTTTTTTTTTTTTAAAGATTTTATTTATTTATTTGAGAGAGAGAGAGAGACAGAGATAGCGAGAAAAAGAGAGAGAAGCAGGACCCAGGGATCATGACCTGAGCTGAAGGCAGATACTTAACTGACTTAGCCACCCAAGCAGCCAGTAGTAGCCTTTTGTTAAAGTATCATTTGGGAAGAGAAGGTTGCTTAAAACCAGAGTTAAAGAGACTCAATACTGACATGTATGAAAGAATACTAGACTGAATACTAAAACTAAAGTTTTAGCTGGGGACAAGATACAGGTGGAAATGGTCAAGTTATTATAGCTACATAGTTACCAACAGTCCGAGACACAGATGACTAATTCCATAACTTTCTATCAACATGATTCTCTAGCCATTAAGATCACTGAAACCTGTCTGGAGACTGACAGCAGAAACCAACACCTTTTTTTAATTTATTTTTTTTAATTATTTTTTTTTAAAAGATTTTATTTATTTGAGAGAGAGAATGAGCAGGGGGGAGGGGCAGAGGGAGAGGGAGTCGATGCAGGACCCGATACCAGGACCCTGGGATCATGACTTGAGCCAAAGGTGGATGCTTAACCAACTGAGCCACCCAGGTGCTTCTGAAATCAGCATGTTTTTAAAGTCGCATTGTAATGACTACAATATGTGAGTGGAGGTCATGTTGCTATCCCAAAAGACTAGATGAAGAGCAAGCTTTTGAAGGTCTGAAGCCACTTCCTGGCATGAAAAAAAAAATTATTTAGAGGAGGTCAGTAGGAGCTATTTCAAATTTTAAAATCTTTGATTTTTGGGAGTTTGGCAAAACCTTTAGATTTTTTTATAAAGATCTGAGAGAGAGAGAGAGAGAGAGAGAGAGAGCGTGCGCGAGAGCAAGAGAGAGCACAAGCAGGACAGAGAGAGAGGGAGAAGCAAACTCCCCACTTAGCAGGGAGCCCGACGCAGGACTTGATCCTAGGACCCTGAGACCATGACCTGAGCCGAAGGCAGACACTTAACCGACTGAGCCACCCAGGCACCCAAAACCTTTAGATTTAAGCTGCTTCTCAAACTCTGAGGGCTAATCCTTGATGAAATCCTCATTCTTATGGTCTCCAGAACAGTTCAGAGTCTTCCGGTAAGTACTCTTAAAAAAAAAAAAAAAAAAAGCTTTGCAGGGTATATTCTGATCATGTTCTCACTGGCCAGGTAAAACATGAGAAGGCATATCCTTAGAGTTAATGCCAATCTCCAAATCCTAAGGATGTCTTTACAAAGGTATCAGAAGCCTAAAATTAGTAGTCATGACTGCTCAGGATACACGGGAGTCTATTTTACAAATATGGAACAGGACTCATATTCGAATACTGCTCCACATTTGAAAATACTGATGAAATCATACATTGAGTTTGAATTCACTAAAAAGCACCGACAGGGAAACATAACAGGCGTATCTGGGAAGTAAATCTGCTGATCAATAAACTGTGTCACTAAATAGTAGGTATTATGTCCTGTTCATTTCTGTTCACTGGCCAAGGCCAGTAACTGGGATATAGGAGGACTTGATAAACATTTGTTTAGTACATTCTCTAATACTTTGTTGGAAGAGTAAGCAAATGACCCTCACAAGAGAATGTGCAGTTGATGATTTATGACCATTGAAGAGTCTACTCAATTTTTTTTGTCAAATTTCACTACTATCTTGGTGCCATCAGTTTCAGGACTATTGCCAACCATGACTATTATTAATAACATCTTATTTTGCTACTATGCTAAAACATGATTTAATTTGAATGGCTTCCAAAGAGCAGTGGAAGTCACAACAGAAAAACCAATGTAGACTCTTAGGAAGTTCCACCACCCCCCCTTTTTTTTACAGTCAAAATGTGGGATGGGCCATTGATAAAACCCATCCAATATGAAATGACAGTGATGTCCAGGCTCGTGTCACACAGCACTTTGTCAGAAGGAAAAGCTCAGAAACAGAAAATGTCAACACCATGAAACAGAGAAGGCTCTTGTGGTCTGAGAGTGGGAATGCATAATCAAGCAGCCTTCAGCTTTGACTTATACAGCCAGGACTCTCACCAGATTTTTTTGTGGGATGACATATTAAGCCTCTCATTTTCTATTAACTTTAGTTCACCAAGATTCAAAAAAGGTATTTTCCATATGCATTTCTTTAGAATGAGGAATACAAGGAATAAGGTTTTGCCCAGCTCAACCTGGGACAGATACACTACCTCTCCCGTCAGACTAGGAGAAACCTGGAAAAGAATGCCATAGCCTCTGGGTTGATCAAATCCTGACAATCTGAATGGGCGAGTATTGAAACAAATACCCCAAACTAGTTATTATTGAAGTCAATTTCTAAGTCCAACAAGATCTGAAGAAAGAGGTGTAGCTCAAGTCTTGGTAATATACTGAGAGTTCTGGTAAGTCAGGAAAGATTCTGAATTCTTAAACAGACTGGTCTTTATGCGATATTGGTTTTCTTTTTTTTCTTTTTTTCTTTTTTTTTTTTACTGATGCAGGATTTAATCATCTCCCACAACAAAAACAAATCCGGGAAACAATCTATAATTCTAGTCCTAGGTAAGGAATATGGGTCCATTTTGTGCATCTCCTGTAATTATTGCATTAGCCTATAGCCAAAAGTAGGAAATGCTATTGAGATGTTTTTGGAGGTCTTCAACAGCACCATTTTGGGAAAGGATATGAATGGCCAATTACAAAGGCTATTATATCTTTGGTAGCTGAGTTGTTAAAACATTCAATTGGGGTAAGCATTCCACTTTCTTATACCACTCCAGATTCTGACCTGTTGGTCCAACTGCCCACTCTTTCTACAACATCTCCGAAAGATGCCAATCCAACCACTGTTTGGACACTTCCAGCCTATTCCACAAACAGATTACTAAAGGCAGTCTGACTCCTTGTAACCTTTCACCTACTGGCCCTGGTTTTGACTGCCCAAGCCAAACAACTCATATCCAATACCCATTTTACTTTTCTACTTGTCTTCTACATATGTGAAGACAGTAGCATTGTCTAACCTTAGTCTTCTTTCATCTCTAAAGTAACTCTAGTTTTCTTATCTGTTGCTTTTATAATAAATTCCACATGCTCTAATTCCACTTCCCTCCTCTGAATAAAAAACAAAACCAGGGGGGCTTGGGTGGCTCAGGTGGTTGAGCAGCTAGACTCTTCATTTCAGCGCAGGGTCGTGGGATTGAGCCCTGTACTCAGTGGGGAGTCTGCTTGAGATTCTCTCTCCCTCTCCCTCTGCCCCTCCTCCCTGACAGCATGCTTTTCATCTCTCTCTCAATTTAATCTTTAAAACAAAAAAGACACTAACCCTCCCAAGACCCTCTTACATGCAATTCACACAACTGAATATAATAACTGAAATTCAGTCTGATTAATCCAATGTATATGTCTGAGTAGCATATAAATACAAGTGTTAACCTTGTTTAGCTAGAACTCTACAATGCAAGCTCTTTTCAACTTGTCATTCTCCAATAACATATAAATATGTACCTCATCTCTTTCCATCATCTCTGTACTTGAATTCCTTAAACCTAATAGATGTTTTACATATTTCTCTACTGAATGATACCTCTCTGCAGACCCCAAATACTGAAGCCACGGAATTCTATCACCACCCCCAACCCCATTCTAAGATTCTAGAGTATGCTATGTATTTCTTTCTTTGGCTAAGACAGACAACATGACTTTCTCCCAAAGTTTTTGTCTCTCTTCTTTACTTTTCAGAAATAAATTCAGAGAACCAATCTCCTTTACTGAAATCTGCTGTTTTCTAGGGGATTATACTGTCAAGAATTTCAGACGCTACTGCTTTTGGCAAAATTAGACTTGCAGCCTCCCTATCCATCAACTTGCCCCCACAAGTTTTGTGATGTATTACAAAAAAAAAAAAAATTTGTTCATATCGTGTGTGTGTGGTGGGGGATTGAAGAGGAAACAATTTCTCTCATAAGAAATGGCTTCTGAAGGGGCACCTGGATGGCTCAGTCCATTAAGTGTCCAACTCTTGATTATGGCTCAGGTCATGATCTCAGGGTCATGAGATCAAGCCCCACATCGGGGTCCAAGCTCAGCAGAGAGTCTGTTTGAGATTCTTTCTCTCTCTCTCCCTCTGCCCCCTCCCCACCCCCGTACCCTATGCTCTCTCACTCTAAAATAAATCAATCTTAAAAAAAAAATGTCTTCTTAAATCATATTTATCTTGAAGAAATGCAATCTAGTTTAACAGTAAAAAGCACCCAACAGAAAAAAGTTCCTATTTATACTGGTTATTTTTCATTAACAGAAGAACTTAACTCCTTGGGAGTTAACTGACTATTGGGAGCAGGACTATTCATTTAATTTAACTAACAATTTTAGATGAGAAGACAAACCAAATTTTTTCTAAACTGTTCTTCTACCATGATTCATTTCCTTAGCCTGCACAGATCTCATTCCAACTCCCTGGAAATCAAGAGAGAAAGACAAAAACGTGTCCCCTCCCCCCATAAAACCTCCAAACTTTAATTGGTTAAAATATATAAATAAATAAAAAGAATTTCACCCCATAGCTTACCGTACAATGTACAAACACCAGGAACTGCTTGGTCAAGCAGTTCCACAGTCCCCACATCTACACTGAGCTTCCAATGGCATGTTTATATGCACACCAACATGAGTGACAGCTCACTGTCCACAAGAAATTATAAAATGTATTTTCCACATAGAAGAGAAAATGCAGCTGGATGCATTTATTTAAAAATTAAAATAGCTTCTCTCATTAATTGACTGAATTTACAAAGCAAATTTTTAAAGTTTCTTATACGCCTGGGTTTAAATGCAAGGCTCTTAATACTGTGGTTTAATGTACACCATTAGCAACTTTTATTTTATTATTCTTTTACACCTTAAGTTCTTAGTTGTATAACCTGTACCAGATAATCTGGGTAAATAGTGAGACAGGTTGGTTCCTAAAGCAAATTTTCCGTTTCAGTCAGAGCCACCGGAAATCTATGTAAAAAAGTACTTTGAAATGTTGGGAAAGAACTGAGGATGGGATGGTGGAGGAACAAGGTCAATAAGAAGCTAATCCCACAACCTCTAAATATTACTATTTTCAGATATGAACTCATTAATACACCAAATTCTTGAAAGGTAGCAACTGAGATCTTGCTTGGCTATTTTTATCCCACAGATCAAGTGAACAGAATCTAAGTAACACTACCCTTTGGATTACTTATCAGTTGGTTATGACAATTTGCCAAATCGGTTAAGTGTTGACTACATGGCCAAACAGGATAATCCAAATTAGCTGAGAAAAGATAGCACTGATCACTAAAATTTTAGGGAAAATGGCAAACAGGTGAGATTTGACTTTAGTATTTTTCTCCTTTCCCTTTCTGCAGCCCACAGGCTGTTTCTATTTCTCCCACCAAACCTTCCTCTTAAAAAGGCTCCCCAAATAGGAACCCAACAAAGTTGGAACTGATAAAGAAAGCATACCTTCTAGTATTTAGATTTTAAAACAGGGACAAAGTTAAAGCAAACAAATCAAGTAAAAGCAATGTCTGTGAACATGGAAAATTTTCTTACACTCTTTCTCTGCTCATCATGCCTACTCCAAAAGAAGGGAACGTTTTAAAACGTATCCTTTTTTTCAAAAAATTATTTTAAACAATCACGTAATACAAAATAAAAAAACCAAGATTATCATGAGTACCTACTCCTATTTTCAATCATGCATAGCTCACCTGAGGATATAGTCATGATCTTTCCCCAAGTGAAAGGTATAAATGCTTTATGGAAATAAACTGAGTGTCTCATCCCTAGTTCCTTTAAATTCTTCAATTAAACTTAATACCTTTATATCATAAAGTCAACCTAGTAAATATGAAAGGAAAAGTAATTCAAACGATCTAAATCTCAGAATGGGGCGAGGTTCGTCCTAACTTCAATTCTAGATCCAGGCTGAAGTACCTCCACCATCTTTTCCTCTCATCCTACCACTTTCCACCCCAAGTTGTGTGTGTATGTGGCAGCCACGACCCGCCCGCACCCACCCTAAGTCAGATCTCACTCAGTTCACCCAAACTTGACTATTTCCAGTTCTAGCCTCTCCAGAAACTTGCTAATGACTGACCGTCCTGATAAACCCATTAACAATAACGTGTCAATGGCTAATTAAGCTACTCCTCCTAAATTACATCCTTGCATTTTACAAAGGCCTTTAAGACCTTAACCCAAAGGATTGATAAGACTTATAGTGGAACTTGCGAGAACGATAGACTTTGGAGATAACTGGCCTTTCAAATCACAAGGTCTCCTGAGTCCCCTACTCTTTTTAGCGTATGGGAAGGCTCTTAGAGCAGCAAGGCCGGAAGTTGGTACAGGTATTGTTGATACAAAACAAAGCAAAAAAAAAAAAAAAAAAAAAATCCCGTGAGTGGGGCACTCTCGCCCCCTAGCCCCAGGTCCTCGCCTCGGTCCCCAAACGAAGAGAGCGAGATGACCAGCACGGGAGTCCTCGGGGGGAAAAACCGGGGGGCAGAAGAGCACCGTGCTTGGTTTCAGGCCTGAGAGCCAGGGTGGCCAGGTGGGGTGTAGGGCAAAGCGAGGCGGCGTCGGTCCCGGTTACCTGCGGCGAAGTGGAGCGGGGTGGATTTCCTGCCTGCCGTGTCGCGGCTGTTCACCTTCTCGGGGGTCACTAGCCTCTTGACTCGCTCCACGTCCCCGTTGCGGCACGCCTCGAAAAGCTCGCGGGCGGCTGGCTCTACCGCCTCGGCCGCCGCGCCCGCGCAAGCCGCGCCCCCGCCGGCGCAGCGGCGGCCCGACATGATCCTGGCCGCCGCCGCGGCCAGCAGCAGCGCCAGCAACGGCAGCAGGAGCCCCGGCCCTGCGAGCAAGAGGGCGAGGCCCCCCGGAGGAGACGCGCTCAGGGCCCAGGCCGCTCGGCTCCCTGCTGTCACCGGGGTCGGCGCAGTCCCATGGCCGCGCCGCCGCGTGCCCCTCGCTCGGCCCCGCGACCCCCGGCTGCCCCTCGGCGGCGGAGGCAGCGCGACCCCGCCGTTCGAGCCCCGAAGCAACGCGGCGGCGGAAGCTGGCAAGGCCCCTCCTGCCAGCTCCGCTGAGCCCTGGGAGGGCACGTGACGTGGTGCGGCGCGTGCGCAGTGGTGGGAGACCGGCCAGGCAGGTTTCTGAGAGCGGGGCCTTGCGGAGGGGCTTGTGGGAAATGTGAAGCGAGAACCTTTGGCCGCGGGACGAGAAGGGGCTTCGTCCCACCGCCATCTTTGCAGTGGGTTTTGCTGAAGTCGAGTGGTTTTCGTTATTGTCTTTTTTTAAAGCATGGATTTCCTGAGCTGAATTTCTTTATTGTTATTACACTGAAAAGAACCCTTTAAAGTTTCCCCTCCGATCTTGCATATTATTTTGGGAATCTTGGCGTGGAAATTTTCCATTTTTCATCTTTCACAATCCCTTTCTCCTGGGGGATTTCTTTTCCGTTTTCCTAACTGCCTCTTCCCTTCCCTTGCAACTGCTATTCTGTTGCTTCTTGTGAGCCACATTTCGAGAACGAATGAGTTGCTTTCCACTTCATGGGAAATTTGGACGAGCTGCCCCAAGTTCATTTAAAATTAGGAAAGCAATGAAAGTTTGTTCCAATTCTAAATTAATAATTGAGAGGGATGGCTCTGATTCATTACTCTTCCCATAGTTGTTAGCTCAGAAGTTACTAATGGGCCCATAAAGATATCAGCATTGTACTGACTCGGTTGGGATGTGGATACACTGGGTATACACATCACCAACAAAGTTTAGTGATTTGCCATATATATATATATATACTATAGCATATGTACCATCAAAGGAAGGAAAGCACAGTTAATTGTCACGCTTAAGGTAGTGCTCTAGCTGTTATCGTTCCCTACTCCATGCCCTGGCCTCAGGAAACTGCTTGAAAGTAAGCTATGCTTACATGAAATGATACATGTTGACCTTTGGCATGCTGACAAGCATTTTCCCCCTTGTTGTCTTTAACTTCTTAACCTGTTTTTCAGGAAATTCAGTTTCTGTTTGGGAATGTTGACTCACTACGGTGCAAGAAGATAGAGGATGTACACTTTTAGGAAGGAACATTTTTATACATACATAAGTTTAACTATATATACATAATAATATATTTAGTAATTTAAATTATATTGCATATTAATAAAATGAATATCCATGAATGCATGTAAGAACTAGAGCACCAATACTATTGCATCTACCCTTTTCTTTCCCATTTCATCCACTTGGCAAATGTGTTCCCAATTTTATTATTCTGTGTATACTAATTTATCCTTATTAATCCTTTCCCATGTGTGTATCCCTCAACAACATATTGTTCAGTTTTACTTGTTTTGGAGCTTTATAAAAATGTCAGTCTTTGTGGTCTTTTTTCACTTAAGGAGATGTTTGTAAGTCTCATGAATTCATTTTCATTGCTTTATAGAATCGCCTTGTATGAATATACCACAAATTTACAATTTTACTGGCCACTTGGTTTGCTTCTAAGTTTTGGTATTATGATCATTTTGTTTTTTTATAAAGATTTTATTTGTTTGAGAGATAGAAATGCAACTGGTGTCTTCAACCAGTAAACACACTTCTCCATTGCTTAAAAGTGCTAATTGTGACTCTCAGTAAATGGTTTACAGAACTCACAAATGAGTGTTGACTCAGGATTTGAAAAGCACCACAGGAATGGACTACCTAGGAATAGAATTGCTGAGTCTTAGGGAAAATGAATGTTTACTTTTACAAGGTAATGCCAAATTATTTTTCAAAGAGATTGTTGATGATGTATATGCCCACCAGCAGTGTGTATTTTTAAAAAAATCTCTGTCCTTGTCAATTCTTGGTATTGTCAAATTAATTTTTCCAATAAATATAGTGGAGGTAAATGGTATTTGAAAAAGGTCTTAGTCTGCATTTTTATATATACCGAATGATCATTAGGAAAATGCAAATGGAAACCATGCTGTGATACTACTGCACATCCATTAGGATGACTACTATCAAAAGAACAGAAAATAGTAAGTGCTGATGAGGATGTGGAGAAATTGTGGAATTCTTGCGCAGTTTTGGTGGGACTACAAAATGGTGCGACTACCATGGGAAACAGTATGGCATTTCCTCCAGAAATTTAAAATCAGACTATCATATGATCCAGTAATCCCTCTTGCATATACACAGAAGAATTGAAAGCCTGATTTCTAAGAAATATTTGCACAGCTGTGTTCATAGCAGCATTATTCACAACATCCAGGTGGAAACAACTCAAATGTCCACAAGCAGATGAATGGATAAATGAAATGTGGTACACATATACAATAGAATATTATTCCACTTTTGGGGGCGCCTGGGTGGCTCAGTTGGTTAAGCTTCTGCCTTCTGCTTAGATCGTGATCCTTTTGTCTTGGGGTCCTGGGCTCTAGCCCCAGAGTCAGGCTCCCTGCTCAGTGGGGAGCCTGCTTCTTCCTCTTCCTCTGCCCCTCTCCCTCCACCTCTCTCTCTCTCTCTCAAATAAATAAATAAAATCTTAAAAAAAAAGAATATTATTCCACTTTTAAAAAAGGAAGGAATTCCTGTCATATGCTATGACATGGATGGAGCTTGAGGAAAATATGCTAAGTGAAATAAGCTGGTTACAAAAAGGACAAATACTGTATGATTCCACTTATATGAAGCGTATTAGTTTGTTAGGGCTGCCATAATAAAATACCACAGAATGGGTAAATACATTTCTATACCTTAGCAAAAAATAAGTAGAAAATATAATTTTAAAGTCTATTATGGACAATTTCAAACATACACAAAAATAAGGAGAATAGTATAATGAACTCCCTTATAACCATTACCCAGCTTCAACAATTGTCACTATTTTGCCATTCTTCTTTTATCTCTTCCCTTATTTGTAAAATAAACTATTTAAAATGATTTTTATTAACTTTTAAACAAGCAAAATATCATGTCACTTTACTAGTAAATATTTAGGTGTATGTTTCTAATAATTAAAGATCTTGTTTTTTTTTTACCATAATGAATATCATTTAAACATATTAACCTAACCAAATTAACATCAATACCTTAATATCATCTAATATCCAGTTCATATTTAAATGTCTACAAGTGCTTTGAAAATGTCTTTTTACAGTGGTTTGATAAGCCATACTTAAAAAAAACCCACTTATGATTGCAATAAAACTAGAATGTGCAAGACCTATATGAAGGAAACAATAAAATTTTATTGAAATTCATTAAAGAAGACCTAAATAAACAGATATGCCATGTTCAAGGATGGGAGGACTCAATATCCTGAACACAGCAATTCTTCCCAAATTGATCTATAAATTCAATGCAAGTCTCATCAAATTCCCAATGGGGTTTTGAAGGAATTCGGGACTCATTCCAAAATTTATATGGGAGACCAAATCTCAAAAAAAAATCAAGGAAGAGTTAGGTGTGAGATTTGCCCTACCTGATATAAAAACTTATTACCAAGTTATATTATGATAGTATTAGAGGATGTGTTAAGATGTATTGGAGGAGGAATATCGAAATGAATCAATGGAATGAAATACAATCCAGATATAGACTCATGAATATATGGAAGCTTGAAGTGGCCCACAACTCTTATCTGAAAGGAAGGAGTTCTAATAAATGGTGACAGGACAATGTGAATATAGTTACCACTACTGACTGTACACTTAAAAACAGTTAAGATGATATAAAGTGCAAATAAAGTTGAGTGTATTTTCACATGTTTATGGTCTATTTGTATTTCCTTTGCAGTAAATGCTTATTTATATCTTTAGCCTATTTTTCTGTTGGGTTGTTTGCCTTTTACTATTGACTTGTGGGCACTCTTTATATATTCTGGATACTAATCCTTTGTCAGTGTTGAAACTATCTTCTCCCAATTTATGGTTTGCTTGTTTACTTTCCCAATGAAAAGATGTCTCAGTTTTAATATAGTTGAATTATGAATATTTTCACCTACTTTGTGTTTCTGTGTGTGTTTAAGGAATTTTCCCTTATCCCAAGATGGAAAACATATTCTTTATTTTCTTCTAAAAGTGAAAATTTTCACTTTTTACACTTACATACTTAATCCTTCTGCCCTTGATTTTGGAGTATGGTATAAGATAGGTATTCAATATCTTTTTTTTTTTTCAGATAGATAGCAAATTGATTGTTCATGATATTTAGATTTAATGCTGTAATGGGTTAAGATTTGGGGGGATTTTGAGATGGGGTAAATGTATTTTGCACATGCAATGGATGTGGGTTTGGGGGAGCCAGAGGACAGACTATACTGAATTAAATGGTATCTCCTCTAAAATCATGTCCAATTTGACCTCAGTATGTGACCTTATTTGGAAAATAGGGTCTTTGCTAATATAATTAAGTTGAGGTCATATTGGATTAAGATGGACCCTAATACAACCACTGGAGTCCTTACAAGAAAGATAAGGACACACAGACACAGACTCATTGGGAAAATGCCATGGGAGGATTGCTGGCAATCACCAATAGCTAGAAGAAGCATGGGAGGATCTTCCATAGAGTGTTTCAGAGAAAGCATGGCCCTGCTGACACTCTGATAATCCAGAATTATGATTTCTGTTATTATAAGCCACCCAGTTTGTGGTACGCAGCTCTGGGAAATTAATACACCGAGCCACTGATGGTTGTGAAGAAATGCTTGTCAAACATAGGTATGTGTAGGACTGAAAGCTCACAGGATCATGGTAGATGGGGCAGGTGGATCAAATGAACAAGTGGTGAGGGAATGAAAAAGCATTACTAAGTGATCTTGGCTCAAGTGTGATATTGCAGGACCTTGGGAATGAGACAGCCACTGCAAAATGATTTAGTGAGGAAGCTTTGGTTTGGTATTTAACTTGCTACCTAATGGGAACTGATTATATGTCTATTTACTTTTCATTGTATATTCCTTTGAATTTCTCTAGATAAATAGCGATGGTATTTTGGCTTTTCAATTTCTATGGTATTTTCAGCTATTTTATGTTCAAGACAAAAATTTGGCATGCTTTGTTATTGCTAAAGCTGATAGAAATACATCCTCATCTTATTTTGTAAAAAAAAGAAAAAAAAAGAACGTTTCATATTTTTTCTTTTCCCCAAATATTTGTTGTTGAAAATTTGAAAAATAGAGGTCAGCAAAAGGGAAAAATATGTTAACAAAGGTTAAAGCCACGTTCTTGTATTAATGTTTGTGTCACAACTTGGGTTCTTTGGAAAGCTGACTCTGAGATGGAGATTAATGTGCAGGACATTTATTAGGGAGTGGTCCTGGGAAGGGAGGCAAAGGAAACAGGATTGGTAGAGGGAGAAAGTTGAACCGAGCTGCAGTCCCAATCAACCAACCTGATGATAAACTCTGGATCTGGGAATCAAAACTGTCCCAAGTTTGGGCAAGGGGAACAGATGCTTATACTCCTACACTGATCAGTCACTGGATATGAGCTACCCTTGGAAGGAGGTAGGATATTGGGCCAGTTTTCTTCAGGCAAAACAATCCCCCAAAGAAGGCTGAGAGCTCAGGGGTGTCTTCCTACAGCACTTCCAGGGGCTGAGGGGATAAATACTCCATTTCTGGAGAGGGGATCTGGGTGGCAAATGCAGCATCTACACATATAGCTACAGAAAATTGAGTTAATCGTATACCACAATTCATGGCTACTGTGGACTGAATGTTTGTGTCCCCACTTCATACATTGAAGCCCCAATCCCCAGTGTAATGGTTTTTGGATGTGGGACCATGAGGGTGGAATCTTTACAATGGGATTAGTGCCCTCAGAAGAAACACAAGAAAGATGATCTCTCTTTCCACCATGTGAAGATCCAGCAAGAAGGTGGCCATCTGTAAACCAAAAAGAGGGTTCTCATCGGACATGAGTCTGCTGGCCCCAGCATCCAGAACTGTGAGAAATATTTGTTTTTTATTTTGTATATTTATTTTTCTAAATTAATTTACAGACAGAAGTGTCCAATGACAAGTTCTATAATTTAAATATATATTTTGTCATAGGACACCTAATTACAGCTGGGATTTAGAGACCATCATATACCTGATTTAAAAAAAAAAAAGATAGGGGCGCCTGGGTGGCACAGCGGTTGAGCGTCTGCCTTCAGCTCAGGGCGTGATCCCAGCGTTGTGGGATCGAGCCCCACATCAGGCTCCTCCTCTATGAGCCTGCTTCTTCCTCTCCCACTCCCCCTGCTTGTGTTCCCTCTCTCGCTGGCTGTCTCTATCCTGTTGAATAAATAAATAAAATCTTAAAAAAAAAAAAGATAAACTCTCTTGTTCAGCAGTCTAAATTCCCAAATCATAATCAATAGCTCTACTGAAGGGGAAGCTCTGAAACTCTGTGGTTAGAACGTCTACTTTTAGCACTATAGGGTAACTTATGGCAGAAAAATGCACCCTTTAAGAATAACTAGAGAAGTTGGATTTTTAAAAAATCTTGGGTATGGGGACGCTGCTAAGGCAACTTAGAACTTGAGAGGTCAAGATTCTGAACAGGGGAAAACCATGGAGAGCTGAACTAACATTCTGCAGTCATGTTTTTCCATGGGGAATTTCACAAATATGGGCTCAAGGAATGTGGCTGGAAATGTATAAGAGTCTTGGGGGGAAGGGTTGCTGCTGGAAGGCAGAGAAACCATCAGAGCTTTTGGCAGTCCGGTGGATCTAAATAGACACAAACTGGAAGCTGGAGGGGCAGAAAACTGAGCCCCATTGAATAGGTTTATTCTAAGCCATTTTGCTGAATCCTGAAGCAACAAAGTGTAGGAGGCAGGAAGCTAGGGAGAAAGTTTCTGAAAAGCAGAGTGGAGTTTTTTGATCATCTCAGTCTACCAAAGAGTTAGGGATTAGAGTTCAAGACAGGTCATGAATAGGACTGTGGGGAACTGCCCACGCTGTTGGCTGGAGCTCTGCAGGCTACACTCTAGGGTGGGAATGACGAAGAGGTCAAAAAGCGTATACGGTAAAACTGCAGCCTAACCTTTAGTCATCAGTCCTGATTAGATTAAGGTGATTAGCCTTAACTCTACCCACCTAGCAGAGGAAATGATGAGCCCTCCCCGGAAATTCTGGCATGATGCAGAGCTTCTACAGTTTTTCAATACAATATCTGACTGTCAATCAAAAAATATCAGGCATACCAAGAAATAAGACAAAATGACCATGAACATGAGAGAAAAATCAGACAGGAGATTCAGAATTATAGATATCAGACAATTTTTAAAATATAACTATGATGAGGATATTCAAGAAAATAGAGAAAAAGGAGAAAATAGATTAAGAAAAAGAGAATTTCAGCAGAGACAAATGGGACATAGCGAACAGATCTGACATACACGTAATTGGAGTCCCAGCAGACTAAGAGCAAAAGGGAAAGCAAATGCTCCAAGATGGAAAAATAAAATGTAGAAAACAAATGAAGGGCAATGAAAAAGCTAAATATATGGGTAAATACAAATGGGTTTTGACTATATAAAATAGCAGTAACGTTCTTTGCAATTTAAAATATACAGAATTAATGTACAATAACAACACAAAAGGCAGGAGATGGTAAATGGAGTTAAAGTGTTCTAAAGTCCTAGCATTGTCAGGGAAGTAGTAAAAATAATAATTAATTTAAGGCTGTGTAGTGGGTTAAATTGTGTTCCTCCAAAAAGATACAGGGAAATTTGTAGCTTTAAATGCATATATTGGGGAAAGAGCCAAGAGGTCCTTCAATAGATGAATGGATAAAGAAGATGTGGTTCATATATACAATGGAGTATTACTCAGCCATCAGAAAGGATGAATATCCACCATTTGCATCAACATGGATGGAACTGGAGGGGATTATGCTAAGTGAAATAAGTCAAGCAGAGAAAGACAATTATTATATGGTTTCACTCATATGTGGAATATAAGGAATAGCACAGAGGACTAGAGGGGAAAAGAGGGAAAACGAATGCGAAGAAATTGGAGAGGGGGACAAACCATGAGAGACTCTGGACTCTGGGAAACAAACTGAGGGTTACAGAAGGGAAGGGGGTGGGAGGATGGGGTCACTGGGTGATGGATATTAAGGAGGGCACGTGATGTGATGAGCGCTGGGTGTTATACACAACCAATGAATCACTGAACACTACATCAAAAATTAATGATATACTATATATTGGCTAATTGAACATAATAAAAAATAAAATAAATGCATATATTGGAAAAGAAGAAAGACTGAAAATGAAGTATCTAAATATTCACCTTGAAAATTTAGAAAACCAACAGCAAAATACATCTATAAAGTAGGAAGAAGTAATTAAAAATATGAGCAGAAATTAATTAAATAGAAAACGAATGCACAATAGAGAAAACCAACAGAACCAAAAGTTGGGTCTTTGAAAAGACTAGTAAATTTGAGAGACCTCTGGCAAGATAAGTCAAGGAAAAAAGAGAGAGAAAGCACAAAATTCCAAAGCAGGAATAAAAAGAGGCCATTTCTACAGATTGTATAGACATTAAAAAAATAAGATGATATATACAACACAGATTGTATAGTCCCATATCTACCAAATAAGTTGATTCTGTAATTAAAAACTTTCCCATAAAGACGTTTTCAGGCCCAACGGCCTTATGGGTCAATTCTTATAAATATTTCAGGAAGAAATAACATGACTTTTATGCAATAGAAAAATATGAAGCACTTCCAACTCATTTTAAGACGCTAGCATAACCTCTGATACCAAAGCTTGAAAAGGACATTAAGAAATGAAATGAAAATCACAGGCCAATTTCTTACAAAAAGAGATATGCAGAAATCCTAAACAAAATATTAGCAAATTAAATCCATCGATGTATAAAGAGGATGACATATTATGACCAAATTGGCTTTTGTTGAGGTTGGTTTGACATTTGAAAATTAATCAGTGTAACTCACCATATTAATGGAAGAAAGAGGAAACTCATGATCACCTTAGTAAATGCAGAAAAAGCATTTGATCATGCAAAAACCATTGATGATAAAAACTCTTAGCAAATTTAGAGTAAAAGGAGTTTCTTTTTTTTTTTTTTTAAGGTTTTAAAAATTTATTTATTTGTCAGAGAGAGAGAGCACAAGCAGGGGGAGCGGCAGGCAGATGGAGAAACACACTCCCTGCTGAGCAAGGAGCTGGATAAGGGACTCAAGCCCAGGACCCTGGGATCACAACCTGAGCTGAAGGCAAACACTTAAGCGACTGAGCCACCCAGGCGTCCCTAGAAGAAATTTTGTTTTATCTGATAAGGAATATCTACAAAAAACCTGGAGAAAACATAATACTTAAGAGTAAGTTATTTAAAAACACCCCCTTGAGATGGGCAATGAGACAAGGTTACCTTTTTTTTAAAAAAATATTTTATTTATTTATTTTAGAGAGACAGAACAGGAGCAGCAGGGGGAGGGGCAGAGGGAGAAGCAGACTCCCCATTGAGCAGGGAACCTGATGCAGGGTTCTGTCCCAGGACCCCGAGATCATGACCTGGGCTGAAGACAGATGTTCAGCCGACTGAGCCACCCAGGTGCCCACAGGTTACCTTTTATCATCACTTCTACTCAACACCGTACTGGAGGTCCCAGACAGTGCAAAAAAAGCAAGAAAAGGAAGAAGGAAACACATTAATCTCACATGATATGATAGTGTATGTAGAAAATCCAAAAGAGTTCATGAACTATTAAAACTACATTTAAGCAAGGTTGTAGGATACGTAGATCAAAATGTAAAAATCAATTTGTATTTTTATCTACTAGCTATGAACAATAGCAAATAAAATTTAAAAAGATAAAATCTATAATTGCATCAAAACATCAAATACCTAGCAATAAATATAATAAAAGGTGGGCAAGACCACCACACCAAAAGACTACAAATAATTGTTGAGATAAATTAAAGATGACCAAATTAATAGAAGTCAGAGAAGCTGAAAGAGCATTCACAGGAAGTTGGAGCAATTGCAGGCCCCCCTGCTGTTACCACACCAACAAGGTGAGCCATGAAATAAGTGACAATGTGCACGAGCTATAACAGTGCCTGCTTTGGAACTCTAAACATAAAAATTATGACTGCTGCATTACCTCTGCCCTTCAAATCTCATGAAAAAAAAAAAAGTCTCCTGTGGTCCACTTTAACCAAAAACCATCAGGGAAAGGAATTCTGGGAGATGTAGTTTTACCTACCTAAATTGACACATTATAAAGCTACCACAGGTATCAATTTTTTCCAAGTTGATTTATTGATTTAATTCAATTCTAATAGCAATCCTAGCAGTTGTTTTCATTTCCCCATAGAAACTGATAAGTTGATTCTAAAATTTATCTGAAAATGCAAAGGACCAAGATAGTCAATACAATCTTGAAGAAGAAGAAACAAGGCTGGTGATGCAGAATACCAGTTGCCAAGACTCGTCCTGTTGTTGTAATAATGAAGACCCAGGGAAAGACAAATAGACCAATGAAAGAGAACAGAAATTCCAGAAAGAAACCCACATATATATAGTTACCTCATTTATGACAAAGATAAAACTGCAGTACAGTAGTGAAATCATGGTCTTTTTATTTATTTTTTAGAAGATTTATTATTATTATTATTTTTAAAGATTTTATTTATTTGAGAGAGAGGGAGAGCTACAGAGAGAGTGCACACACAGAGGGAGAGGCTGAAGGAGAGAAGCAGACTCCCCACTGAGCAGGGAGCCTGACACAGGGCTCGACCCCAGGCCCCTGGGATCATGACCTGAGCCGAAGGCAGATGCTCAACCACTGAGCCACCCAGGCACCCTTATTATTATTATTTTTAAGGTTTTTTATTTATTTAAGTAATCTCTACACCCCATGTGGGACTTGAACTCATGATCTTAAGATCAAGAGTTGCATACTCCTCCGACAGAGCCAGCCAGGTACTCCAAAACATTTTTTATTATTTTTAAGTAATCTCTACACCCAAATGGCACTTGAACTTATAACCCAGAGATCAAGAGTCACATGCTCTGCCGACTGAGCTAGCCAAGCTCCCCATGATGGTCTTTTTAATAAATGGTGTTGGTGTTAATAAAATAAAATGAGTTTTTGCCCTTGTCTCACACCTCACACAAAAAAACAATTGCAGATGTGTTAGATTTAAATATAGATGGTTAAATAATAAAGCTCTAGGAAGAAAGCATAGGGTAATATATTCATGACATTGAAATAACCAAAGGTTTTTTAAAGATTTTATTTATTTATTTATTTATTTATTTATTTATTTATTTATTTATTTATTTATTTAGAGAGTACATGAGTGGAGCCAGGAGTAGAGAGAGAGGGAGAAAGAGAATCTCAAGCAGATTCCATGCTGAGCGTGGAGCCCAATGTGGGGCTTGATCCCAAGACCCCAAGGTCATGACCTGAGTCGAAATCAAGAGTCAGATACTCAACCAACTGAGCCACCTAGGCGCCCCTGGAATAAGCAAAGTTTTAAAAAGAGGGCCCAGGGGCGCCTGGGTGGTGCAGTCGTTTAGCGTCTGCCTTTGGCTCAGGGCATGATCCCAGTGTTCTGGGATGGAGCCCCACATCAGGCTTCTCTGCTGGGAGCCTGCTTCTTCCTCTCCCACTCCTCCTGCTTGTGTCCCCTCTCTCACTGGCTGTCTCTCTCTGTCAAATACATAAATAAAATCTTTAAAAAAAAAAGGAAAAAAAAAGAAAAAATGCATTAAGACTTTAAAAAAAATAAAAAATAAAAAGAGGGCCCAAAGAATGTGCTAACATAAAGGGAAAAAATTAGTAAATTAAGTTTGTTAAGCAAAAATACCATTAAGAGAGTAAAAAGGTCAAGCCCCAGAGTGGGAAAAGATAGTTACAGTATATTTATGTCTGACCACTGACTTGAAAAGCCTCAGATATATAAAGAAGTCCTATAAATTAATTTAAAAAAAGGTATAGAAGATAATAAAAAATGACCAAAAGACAGGAACAATCTTAATAAGCATATAAACAATTTCATAGTCTTTAAGGAAATATAATTTAAAACCACAGTGAGATATCACCACCTATCCATCAGAAAGTCTACAATATAAAAGGACTGACAATACCAAATGCTGGGGAGGAAATAGAACAATGAAACTCATGTCTTGCTGGTGGGAGTGTAGATTGGTACAACCATTTCAGGAAACTGGCAGTATTTTCCAAAGCTGAACATATGAAAATCCCATGACCCAGCAATCCCACCTATTCTAGGTATATACCCACCCCAAGAAATACATACACACTTTGATCCAAAGTATATTTATGAACTTCATAGAAGCAGTATTCATAATAGTTCCAAACTGGAAATAACACAAGTGTCCATTAATAATAGAATGAATAAACAGTTGTGATATGCAGCAGTGAAAACAACATGATTGGTCTCACAAACACCATGGGAAGCAACAGAAGCAAGAAGATTCATATAAGCTTCAAAAAAAGACAGAAGTCTTCTATGGTATTAGAAGTCAGGATAATGGTCACCACTGATGGGGAGTGACCAGGAAGGAGCACAGATAGGCTTCTGAGTGGCTGGCAGTGTTCTAATTCTTGATCTAGGTGCTGATTACTTGAGGGTAATCAAACAAATAGCAAATGAATTTTTAAAACATATAATCTACAATTGCACAAAAACATTGAGATTCATCTCACTGTGTGAAAATTAAATTATATGCTTATGATTTGTGTGCTTTTCTTTAGTTATGTTATACTTCAATAAGAAGTTTACAGAAAAATTACCAACAACCAATCCTCCCTCAAACAAGGTGCTCAATTTTTTCTACTAATCAAATAACAAGTTGTTAAATATTAATAAATAAGAAAGCATTTGAGGGGAAGAAACAATCTCATTGATGACCAGAGGAAAAATTGTAGCACATGATAAATTCTACTCAATAGATTATATATATATATTTAAAGATTTAGTTATTTATTTGAGAGAGAGAGAGAGAGAGCACGTGCGCGAGCATGCACACAAGAGCAGGCATGTGGGGAGGGGCAGAGAGAGAGAGAGAATCTTCAGGCAGACTCTGGGTTGAGGGCGCGGGTTGGGGGTGGGATCAGGAGTAGCTCCACAAGGGGCTTGCTCCCGCAACCCATTAGATCATGACCTGAGCCAAAACCAAAAGTCAGATGCTTAACCAACTGAGTCACCCAGGCGCCCCTCAATAGATTATATTTTAACTTAAAAATACTTTCATCACCTGGAGAAAAAGATGCAAAACAAATGCCAACTACAAATAGCAATAGTCAATCTCTTTTCCCAAATATTGTACACAACTTTATAATCAACAAGTACTTTTTGATTTGAGAATATGAACAGTTACAAGAGATAATTTTTTATATATGTCTTTCAGTCTTTCTTCGGGGTGAAGCTCCTTATTTATATACATGTATTTCTAAAGATTTTATTTATCCATTTGACAGAGAGAGAGAGAGCACAAGCAGGGGGAGCAGCAGAGGGACAGGGAGAAGCAGGTTCCCCAGTGAGCAGGGAGCCTGATGCTGGACTTGATCCCAGGACGCTGGGATCATGACCGGAGCTGAAGGCAGATGCTTAACCAACTGAGCCATCCAACTGCCCTGAAACTCCTTATTTCTTTTTTTTTTTTCTTAAAGATTTTATTTATTTATTTGACAGAGAGAGAGAGACAGCCAGCGAGAGAGGGAACACAGGAAGGGGGAGTGGGAGAGGAAGAAGCAGGCTCCTAGTGCAGGAGCCCGATGTGGGGTTCGATCCCAGAACGCGGGATCACGCCCTGAGCTGAAGGCAGACGCTTAA
This sequence comes from Ursus americanus, assembly GCF_024610735.1. Lineage (NCBI taxonomy): Eukaryota > Metazoa > Chordata > Mammalia > Carnivora > Ursidae > Ursus > Ursus americanus. The sequence goes on from NC_142132.1 coordinate 34,426,513, forward strand.
CGACTGCGCCACCCAGGCGCCCCTGAAACTCCTTATTTCTTTAAGAAAATTTTCAGATGTTGTTTAAGGCAACAAACTTGAAGTGAATAGTAAGTAAGTCCTAGAGATCTAATGCACAGTATAGTGAATATAAGCAACTATATTGTTTTATTATCATCATCAAATTTGCTGAGACTAGAACTTAATTATTCCAATTACTAAAAAGAAATGATAAATATATAACATGATAAAGGTGCTAATTAATGCTACAAACATATTATATGAACGTAGCAAATTAACGTGTTGATTTCTTAAATTGACAGTTATAGGTCAAATATATTTCAACCAAAAAAAAAGAAAAAACAAGAAAAATTTTCAACTTGAAACACAGTTGTTCTTCTGTTTTAAAAAACACATTACATTTTTAAAAGACTTTATTTATTAATTAATTTATTTATTAATGTATTTATTTATCGAGTGTGCGAGCTGGGGGAGAGGCAGAGGGAGAGGAAGAGAGAGAATCTCAAGCAGTTCCTGGGGTGAGCTCAGAGCCCAACCTAGGGCTTAATCTCAAGACCCTGAGGTCATGACCTGAGCCAAAATCAAGAGTCAGATGCTTAACTGATGAGCCACCCAGGTGCCCGAAGGTTGAACACATTTTTAAACATTTATTGATTTTTTCCAAAGTGGGGGCTAAAAAATGGATCATGGATAGAAGGTTTGCATGAGTAAGTCTACTAAATGGTCGCACATATACCTACCTCTGTAAAAGGTACACTTTCAAACTTGTAAATTGCCACCAGCTGGCATAGCTCTTACAGTTCTTGGTAAAGACAGCCATCTAGTGGAAATAGTTCTACTGAGTTTTAAAGACTGGCAGAGGATGAATAGGAACCTTCAGCCCAACTACAAACCACAATGTTGGTTTAAGGCATAAAAAGAAGTAAAAAAATATCCAGTATTCACATGCTTTCTTATTTTATGTGCAGGTCTGGAAGTGAAGTGGGAGGCAGGTTGTGGGGTCGGGAGAGAAACCCATGCTTTGCCTTAATAGGTGCAGAAGACAGAATAAGTGCTTTGCAGCTGGTTGTGATGCAGGAACTTCAGTGAGCTAGTAGCCATCAACCCAGTTAGAGTTCTAGGATAAATATTCCTTTAAGTTGATGGTTTAAATAGCTAAAACAATGTGTCACTTACACTAAAGAGGAAGAGGGAGGAGGTGGAGGAGGAAGCAGGGGGAGGAGGAGGAGGAAGAGGAGGAGAGGAAGAAGGAGGAGAGGAAAAAGGAGGAGAGGAAGAAGAATACTAAATGAGAAAAAACAAACAAAAACAAAACAAAAAAGGACTGTACTATGCCAAAGGCTCCAATTCTGAGAAGGAATGGTGCAAAGCAGAATCTGAATTAGGGGTGAGAAACCTGAGTTAGATCTGCTTCCAGTGTGTACAATCTATATGACTCTACTTATTTTCTTACCAAAATTACAGTTTTCTTATTTATAAAAATAATATGATATAGTAACAACATGTATCTAGGAAGAGAGTGACTCTCTCCTTCCAGTCCCTGCCGGAAACCTTGGATGCTAGCTGTGAGTCAGTGGTATGCACAGGCACAGGGTAAAACTCTCTCTCATCATAACTTATTATCACTCTGTGTTTCTCTAACTTTAGATGTCCATGGGCCACTTAATGGATTTTTAGAGCACATATAAATCACCAATTTTAGGTTTAAAATCTATTAGCATTTAAGAAAGTAAAGCATGTTAAAATTAATAATAATATTCTCTGACAGGTTAGATCATGGATGACTTAAGCTGTAATTCAGGTTTTACGTGGCTGTTTTCTTACACTTTATTTTCTTCTAAATTAGAAAATGCTAAATCACAATTATAAGTCATTAGAAATGGGAACGAGTGTTTGCAGACTTTGTCAGATAATTTTGGATTTTTGGATTGAATATAGATCCAAAAGTGTGGGGAAATTTTTCTCTGAACAGCACATTTTGTTCTCAGTCGGATGCTAACGTGTCCAGTGTTTCAAACATTTGAATATCTAACAACATACTCCTTGATTGTATGTGGCTCTAAGAAATATTTCTTGATATCCTCTTGCAGCATCTGGTTGCAGTTTTAAAATATGCCCATTAATACACCATAGATTTCTTTCTTTGAAGAGTAAAGAGAATCAAGTATTGGCAGAGTGAAATTCTTGACTACTGAATTATTTTCACTACAATTTACTTTTCTTATGAAATCTCAGTATTTTAACCTCAGCATTATAAACATTGTGGTATGTGGAATACAAGAAACGGCGCAGAGGATCATAGGGGAAGGGAGGGAAAACTGAATGGGAAGAAATCAGAGAGGAAGATTAACCATGAGAAACTCAACTATAGGAAACAAACTGAGGGTTGCTGGAGGGGAGGGGGGTCAGGGGACGGGGTAAATGAGTGATGGGCATTAAGGAAGGCATGTGATGTGATGAGCACTGGGTGTTACATGCAACTGATGAATTACTGAACTCTACATCTGAAACTAATGATGTGCTATACATTGGCTAATTGAATTTAAACTAAAAAAATATCCATCATGGTATTTTTAACCTTAAAATAAGAGGTTCTGGTTAGTCAAGATACTAGGTATATTTTTGAAATGTGCAGATTAAGGAAGCCATTTGAAATCTTTAAAAATTTTTTAAAATTTAAATTCAATTTAATAAAGATATACTGTATTAGTTTTTTTATTTGCACAGCAGCACATCCCTTGCTCTAATATATAGCTGCTAGTCTATCACTACTAAGTCTACTATACGTTTTTCTTTTCACATCACAGACTCACAAAGTAATTGTTATCCATAGTCTCTTTCCCTGTAGCATGCATTTGCAGTGATAAACACATGAAGCCATCAAGTGCATCTCTGTTATATATATAATATATAATGTATACAATCATCTAATAAAATGTATATAATGTTAAGAGGTGATTCATAGTTCCAGTGGTTTTGAACAACTATAGAGTGAAATACCTTCTAGCATGGATACGTGATAGTAATGGCCTTCTACAACCGTACTGCAGATATTCAGAATTCAATTGTCTTATTTGATAAAGAAATTTTGCCAGTAGCTTATTATGCTTCTTTCTAAGAGAAAAACACCGATTTTACTGATCCTGGCTCTTACTACAAAATTCCTACCAATAGTATTATAATTTATACCTGCTTTTACTACAAGAAATGAAACTTTGAACAATGCCTCTGTAACGTTAGCCTCTTTTTCTGCCTTTAGTAACCAAAATTCCTCATTTCAAGACTGGGAAGCATTGGCTTACTACAGAGATCTAGGTGCTTTAATTGAAAATAACCGTAATGCTTCAATAGCATGAACTATTTGACAAAGTTCCATAACAGATACTGCTCTGGAGACTAAAAGCAAATGGATTGTTAGTTTTCAAAAATCTAATATTCAGATACCAATCATACTTGGTTGTGATTTTCTTTTGCAGTTCTTATACGTAATAATCATACTCAGAGACGTCTCTGAACCAACTCTAGTTCTGTATTCACCCTGTAGATTTGTAGTATAGTTTTTAAAGTTTTTATTTAAAGTCTAGTTAGTTAACATACAGTGTGATATTAGTTTCAGGTGTACAATGTAGTGATGCGATACTTCCATAAGTCACCCGGTGCTTATCACAAGTGCCTCCTTAACTACCATCGCCTATTTAACCCATCCTCCACCCACGTCCCTTCTGGTAACCATCAGTTTGTTCTCTGTAGTTAAGAGTTTGTTTCTTGGTTTGCCCCCCCCTTTTTCCACCTTTGCTCATTTGTTTTGTTTCTAAAATTCCACATATGAGAGAAATCATAATTATTTGTCTTTCTCTGACTTATTTCACTCAGCATAATACACTCTAGCTCCATCCATGTCATTGCAAATGACCAGGTTTCATTCTTTTTTTATGGCTGAGTAATATTCCATTCTTTATCCATTTATCAATTGATAGACACCTGGGCTGTTTCCATAGTTTGGCTACTGTAGATAATGCTGCTATAAACATCGGGTTGCATGTATCCCTTAAAATTAGTATTTTTGTATTCTTTGGGTAAATACCTAGTAGTGCAATTGCTGGCTCATAGGGTAGTTCTATTTTTAACTTTTTGAGGAATCTCCCTACTGTTTCCCACAGTGGCCCTACCCATTTACAAGGAATAGTTATTTTTAATAGCAAATGATTTCTCTTATTTTCAGTTGCTTTTTTTTTTTTTAAGATTTTATTTATTTATTTGTCAAAGAGAGAAAGAGAGGGAGGGAGAGTGCACAAGCAGGGGGAGCAACAGGCAGAGGGAAAAGCAGGCTCCCTGCTGAGCAAAGAGCCCACTCAGGACTTGATCCCACGACCCTGGGATCATGACCTGAGCTGAAGGCTGACACTTAACTGAGCCGCCCAAGCGTCCCTTTCAGTTGCTTTTATAAGATTATGGATTTTGATAGAAACTTCTATATTACTTAGGAATGAGTCTAAAAGATCGTTTACTCCATCTTTATTTTTAAAATGAATTCTCTTTTCACTACGGGCAAACTGTAAATGGGAAAAATATAAAACAGTAGCACTTTTTTGGGGTAACTTTTACTTTCCAAAAATTAATTTTTAAAAGCTTTTATTCCAAATCACTAAATTTTGGTTTGTTAATTTTGCACTAAAGCTATCTTTTAATGTAGTGGTAGTTTTTGTTTAAAAAAACCAGGTATTTTATTAAAACTGGTAAGTAGAATTCTTTCTAAATATCCTTTTATTATGATGCAGCCACATGTTTTTTTTAAAGTAACATTTAAAATCTTTACATTTCTGTTCTTAAATAAAGAAACAAATTTATTATGATCCATAGGCTCATTTCCCTAACTGGTTCAATTAACTAGCTACTCTAGAATCTTTGTTTGCTTATGACTGTGTCAGCAGTCTTATACCATGGCCATATATATATATATATATGATATATTTATACCATGGCCATATATATATATATCTTTCCTCATAACTCTTTGCAACTTATCTTTCAAAATAACGCTTCTTTTTTGCAACTATAAAGGGATTTTTTAGATTGGTCTCATTCTCAAAGACCAGCTTTTAGCTCCCCTCTTGAGGCAGAAACTAAAAAAGGGCTCATAGTCCTATAAAACATTTCTATGGTGGTTTTTTTTTTTCTTTTAAAAATCAGGACATGGTTTTCCAACTTTTAGAGAAAACTAGGATTAAAAATAAAAAGACTTCACTTCTGCTACTTTTCTTTGACTATTTGCTTTCCATGGACATTTCTTTAGGTAAAGTTGTCCTGTGTATGCTTCCTTGACTAGATGATTTAGTATTATAATGATGTCAATAATCCAAGACTTGGTATATAAATTCAATGTAATCCCAATAAAAATTCCAGGTGGATATTTTGAGGAATTTGATAAATGTTTGAAGTTATATGGGAGACTAAAGATCCAAAAGTAGCTAAGACAAGAATAAAAAAGGAGAGTAAAAAATGGACTCTACTTTTGAGATATAAAGACACATTAGAAACTATAATAATAACAACAGTGTAGTATTGGCACAAGAATAAACAGACCCAAAGAACATAACTGAGAGTCATAGACAGACCCACGTATACTGAGAATTTAATATGTAATGAAGGGGACACCATAAATCAATGGTGAAAAAATGGATTTTATTAGCAGTGGTGTTGGGAAAACTGGCTCAGTACATGAAGAAAAATAAAACTGGATTCCCACCTAAGCTCACATACAAAGTTGGAGTCTAGATGGCCGAAAGACTGGATAAGTTACAAAGCTAACAGAAACAAACTTAAGAGAATATTTTTTGTAACCCAGGGGCAAGGGAAGACTTAACAAAAGTCCAAAAGCACAGATCGTAAGACAAAGATATTACATCAAAATTAACAATTACCCCAAAGGATACTGTGGACAAAATTAATAGGTGACATACTGAGAATATATTTTGAAATTTTAAAACTGACAAGGAATTAATATTTAATATATCCAAAGAACTCCTATAAATCAACAAGAAAAAGACAATAATTCTAACAGAAAAATGTGCAAATTTGTTGAACACAAATTGCCTGATTTACAGTATAGGAAACTCCAACAAGCACATGAAGAAATGTATCAGTAATTGAGAAATGCAAGTTAAAACAGTGAGATAACAGTTTTCATTTATGAGAAAGCTACGTCATGCCAGGTGTGATGTTACAGGAACTCCCAGGTACTGCTGGTACTGTTAGACAGGTGTTAATCCAGCAGCACTTGATAAAATTAGAGGTTTATAGCGAGTATATTATACTATGCCTGTATACTAGTACATAGCATATATGTATATTGCCAGTATATAACAGTTCTATTCTTGGGTATATACGTCAAAGAAATGTCATACAGGTAAATGTGTGAACTCATATAAAAATGTTCATTTTAGCATTATTTGTGGTGGTAGGTGGTTGGATGCTTTCTTGAGTGTCCATTGCTGGCTGGGAAAGTGGTTAGGTAAAATATGACGGTTGCACACCATGGGAACAAGGCAAGAATTAGAAATGGCTAAGTAGACTTCAGATTTACACATGGCACTAGAGATGAACTTAAAAGCATAGTGCAGAGTGACAAAAATAAGAAATGAAAAGATACAGAATGATAGTATTTAAATAAATTAAAATTATCTTTCCACAAAACAATATCCTTTGCAAGGACACTTAATAAACAAAAAGATACCCATTCAACTCATTGGCATGGCTGCCTATCAGGGGACGAAGGAGCAAGCATGAAGAATGGGGATTAAAGGGAATAAATAACTTAAATAAGGGCGAGGCCTTGCACAGACCAATGATGGTAATGGACTGTGAAGTGGAGAGTATGATTAACTCAGCCCTGGAGCATGCACTGCAGCACCCTCCCACCTCTGCAGATAAAAAAAAACTGCATGCTTTCATCATGTATTTGCTTTGCACGTATATCTAATCTCTTCAGATAAAGTTGTTCCAAGCAAGTTTGGGCATACCTGACTTAGAAAGTCTCGCTTTTGAAAAGGAGCTGTGAAGGACTAATTCATAACAGTTTTATATTTTTCCCAAACTACAATAATAAGAGACAAAGAACTCCTCCAAGCCCTAAACCAAAAAATAAATAGGATAAGGACTAGAAGGAGATATATTATATGATACTATTTATATAAATTAAAATTACATGCACACACAAAACCGTATCCTTTGCAAAAACACCCTATAAACAAAGATACTCATTTAACGCATCACTATAGAGGAGTGGAAAGGACGCTCACATACGTCCCTATTGGCTCATAATAGTAAGCATGGAAGTTTGAAGATGAAGGCGGTTTGAAGGAAATTCACTAGATTCTACCCACTGAACTAGGTATTTCATATATACTCTCTCATTTAATCCTCACAACAGTTCTGTGAACTGGGTTATTAACTCTATTTTACAAATGAAGAAAACTGAAACCCAGAAAAGCTTATGTCACAGTAATTGAGGGGTAGAACTGGGACTCAGATCTTGATTAATTCATAGGAAAAGGTTTATAAAAATTATGAGTATGCTTGAATCAGTACTTGAAGACCTAGTCTTCACACCAGACAATCAAGCCTTAAATAATAGGATATTGGTGGAAGTTATTTATTGTTTCTGCAGCTTGATATATCATAAGATATCTTTCTAAGACCCCAAGGAAAAATCAAGCCCAGAATGAGAGTAACTTAACCTATAATCAGAAGCACTTATTCTTTTCAATTTTCCTAGCTATGTGGTATTTTTTCTGTGGCCTTTTAAAACATACTTGTTACTCTTTAACTGTGTTAAAAATAGAAAAAAACAGTGGTCTGGCATGTACATATCATGCTGCAATCAAAGAGATCTCACTCTCCAGCTAGTTACTCATTAAGTGGAGCATATGATAATCAGATACTTGACACTGGAATTGATTGAAGTTGAGGTTGCAGCTCTGGATTGCCTATTAAACTCATGTCATTGAATCTAGTAGGAAAGAGTTTATAATATTTCAATTTTATTATCTATCGTAATGTGATATCGGTATAATGTGAGTATGCAACTTTCTAAAATAAGTTTCCTGAGAAAAATTTTACATTTCTCTTTAGAAGTACTTTATTGAATCTTAAACAGTATTAGATTTATAAGGAAATAAATGACCTATTGAGTCAAGTCTAGTCATATCCAGTTTTTTAAAAATATTTTATTTATTTATTTGACAGAGAGAGACAGCCAGCGAGAGAGGGAACACAAGCAGGGGGAGTAGGAGAGGAAGAAGCAGTTTCCCAGCGGAGGAGCCTGATGCGGGGCTCGATCCCAGAATGCTGGGATCATGCCCTGAGCTGAAGGCAGACACTTAACGACTGAGCCACCCAGGCGCCCCCATAACCAGTTTTTAATATACTGACTTTAAAATCTCAATTATAGAGTACCCTAAAGTTTTTAGAATTTCTGTTGTTCAGGTAGAGGACAGGAAAAATGAGGCCAAAGGGAAGAGAAAAGGGAAAATGGGAAATGCAGTAGTTACTGATGACAAAAAATGTTAAATTGAGAAGGGAAAGAAAATAGGCCAAAAAGGAAAGTAAAATCAGAATGACTTGTCATTGGCATGGGGATAGAGGGAATATGAATTTGGCTCTTGCTTTGTTAAAAAATTTATTTTAAAATGAGGTGTCTTGGCGAATGTGTGGGTGCAAGTTGAAAAACAATCAGAAATTTGGCTTTTTGTTTTGGATGATATATTTCCAAGGCTACAGGCCCATCCTGGAAAAGCTTACTCGGTATGTTCTCTGCCAAACAAATCAGCTAATGATTGCAATAACGGAAATAGGCAGTGTCCACATTTGCAGAAGAATACTGTCTTCCTTTTACATCATGGACTGGCACCCTTTTAAAATTAGGATGCCAAAGTTACCCCTCCTTTCCCTTTGGCATGTTGGAGGCAGCTCATGGAGAGCGTCTTTGGACATGATTTCCAAATAGGGAGAGAGCAGGATAGCCCACTACCAATGAAGCGGAGGAAGAAGCAGGCTGGCTGCCAATTTTTGTCAGTGAGGTGGGCAGGAGGGAGGTGGGCATGTGCTGGCAATCAGTTTTGATAAGGCACAGATGCTATTGGTTGGCAATCTATGTTCTGATTTAAAAGACATATTTTTGATGATGGAGGTAATAGTAGTGCTGGGTGAGAGGGGTAGGAGTGGGACTGGGTAGGGATGATTAATATCTGACCAAATGAGTTCCTGGGTGGCTCTCTCCTTGCCTGTTAGGAGAAACTCTGCAAGGAACAATTGGTTGAAATTGGTGGACTCCTGCAGCACTTCATAAAGGGGGATTCAGTTCTTCATTTACTGATGCTTGTTATAGTACCCTACTTTACAACTTAATCCAAGATTTATCTTTAGTCTAATAGTTTGCTGATAACTCTTGAAACAGAAAATATTTTTATTCAAACATTCATTTGCACACCAGTCATGTAAACTGGCAGGTCAGGGGTTCAAAAGGTATTCACTGCATTCTTACTGTTCTAGTTACAATGTGGGAGATTAAAACAAAAGTACAATAAATTCTAGAGGGTATTTTTGTGAGTGGGAAATTTTGAGTCTAATAAGAGAGAGGAGCTATAACTCACATAGAGCAGTTTACAATACAAATAAGTGTATATATTTAAGTGGAGACTTGAGTCTAGTTTTTAATATTTTTAATGAATTTTATTTTTAATAAATTTTATTTTTAATAAAAACTAAAAATTCAATTAAAGAAGATCCTATTGTGGTCTTAGGTTTTTTGGAGGAGATTAGATTTTTTTAATAATAACTTTTTATTATGTTATGTTAGTCACCATACAGTATGTCCTTAGTTTTTTTTTTTTTTAAAGATTTTATTTATTTATTCGACAGAGATAGAGACAGCCAGCGAGAGAGGGAACACAAGCAGGGGAGTGGGAGAGGAAGAGGCAGGCTCATAGCAGAGGAGCCTGATGTGGGGCTCGATCTCAGAACGCCGGGATCACGCCCTGAACCGAAGGCAGACGCTTAACCGCTGTGCCACCCAGGCGCCCCTATCCTTAGTTTTTGATGTAATGTTCCATGATTCATTATTTGCGTATAACACCCAGTGCACCATGCAATATGTGCCCTCCTTAATACCCATCACCGGCCTATCCCAGGTCCCCACTCTCCTCCCCTCTGAAGCTCTCAGTTTGTTTCCCAGAGTTCATATGGAGCAGATTGGATTCTGACTTGCACTCAAGGGATACAGCAGGCTTTAGATAGGAGAGAAGATGTGTTCTGAATGGCCAGCACTTAACCTTTAGAAGAAAATTTATGATGTTTGTATACCAGATGTAATTCAAAATAAACAATTCTATAACTGTAAAGCACAAAACCTGCATGTATGATGAAATTAAAATGGTTTACTCCATATTTTCTGGTTGAAAAATTCTGGGTAAGTCCATTATAATCATCTCTCTCTCTCTCTGCTTTGCTAGTGTTTTAAATACCTACTTTGTCTATTGGGTCATCCAGCAACTAGGAATATCAAGATCAATTACTTAGATGTAATAAGAAATAAGAATTCAATAAGGAGGGGCGCCTGGGTGGCACAGCGGTTAAGCGTCTGCCTTCAGCTCAGGGCGTGATCCCGGCGTTATGGGATCGAGCCCCACATCAGGCTCTTCCGCTATGAGCCTGATTCTTCCTCTCCCACTCCCCGTGCTTGTGTTCCCTCTCTTGTTGGCTGTCGCTATCACTGTCGAATAAATAAATAAAATCTTTTAAAAAAAGAATTCAATAAGGAGAGTTTGTTCTTACTTGTTTATTTGAGCAGGAAGGCTTAGGTTAGGAGATAGTGGGAGGTAAATTCAATGAATTGGTGTGACTGGATTTTAGGATCTTAGAATACTAAGTAGATGAACATTCTCTGATAAATTATGAGAAGCCATTAAAGGTTTTATAGTGTGGTGGTAGATGTATGAAAACAGTGGCTTAGTTTATGATCCTTCAATATCAGTGGAAAGATCGGAAAAGACAGAGTGGAGGAGGCTGAGACCAGGTGATGAGTGAAGGAGATGTATATATATCACACAAACTTCTATACTTTTACACACACACACACACACACACACACACACACACACACACACACACACGTATACTTATCCTTCCTGTAATTTACTCCACTTCCAGGATTATGTCATCCACAAGTCAGTTAGTTGAGTTTGTTTCTCCCTTTCCTCTCTCCCTTCTTCCTTCCCTTTTCTTAACCAGAATGTTCTATGTAAAGGAAAAATACATTTGTTCTCACAAACACATTCATAAATAAAATAATTGAATCAGTTAGGATTTCGTTTGGTAGTTAATGAAGGAAAACCTAACAAACGATAGCTTAAGCCATAAGGACATTTATTGTTCACTTAAAAAGAACTTTGGAAGTAGGCAGTTCCAGGTTTAATCACTGGCTCAATGATGTCATCAAGGACCTATTGGCTTTCTACTTTTCCATTTTACTGTCCTCACTGAGTGACTTTTAGTCTTCATGCATGTCCCCTCATGGTTGCAAGATAACTGCTACAACTCTGAACATTTTATCCTCACACCCATATTCCGAGAAGGAAGAAGAGACAGGGACAAAAGATCAGCTACTTCTAAGACTCTTTTATTTGAGAAGGGAAATCTTTTTTTTTAATGATTTTTTATTATGTTATGTTAGTCACCATACGGTACATCCCCGGTTTCTGATGTAAAGTTCGATGATTCATTAGTTGTGTATAACACCCAGTGCACCATGCAATACGTGCCCTCCTTACTACCCATCACCGGTCTATCCCATTCCCCCACCCCCCTCCCCCCTGAAGCCCTCAGTTTGTTTCTCATAGTCCATAGTCTCTCATGCTTCATTCCCCCTTCTGATTACCCCCCTTTCTTTATCCCTTTCTTCCCCTACCGATCATCCTAGTTCTTATGTTCCATAGATGAGAGAAATCATATGATAGTTGTCTTTCTCTGCTTGACTTATTTCACTTAGCATTATCTCCTCCAGTGCCGTCCATGTTGCAGCAAATGTTGAGAACTCGTTCTTTCTGATAGCTGAGTAATATTCCATTGTATATATGGACCACAACTTCTTAATCCAGTCATCTGTTGAAGGGCATCTCGGCTCCTTCCACGATTTAGCTATTGTGGACAATGCTGCTATGAACATTGGGGGGCATATGGCCCTTCTCTTCACTATGTCTGTATCTTTGGGGTAAACACCCAGTAGTGCAATGGCTGGGTCATAGGGTAGCTCAATTTTTAACTTTTTAAGGGACCTCCACACTGTTTTCCAGAGTGGCTGTACCAACTTGCATTCCCACCAACAATGTAGGAGGGATCCCCTTTCTCCACATCCTCTCCAACAATTGTTGTTTCTTGCCTTGTCTATTTTTGCCATTCTAACTGGCGTAAGGTGGTATCTCAGTGTGGTTTTGATTTGAATTTCACTGATGGCTAATGATTTTGAACATTTTTTCATGTTAGCCATTTGTATGTCTTCATTGGAAAAGTGTCTGTTCATATCTTCTGCCCATTTTATGATTTGTTTATTTGTTTCTCGTGTATTGAGTTTGAGAAGTTCTTTGTAGATCTTGGATACCAGTCTTTTATCTGTAGCATCATTTGCAAATATATTCTCCCATTCCGTGGGCTGCCTCTTAGTTTTTTTGACTGTTTCCTTGGCTGTGCAGAAGCTTTTTATCTTGATGAAGTCCCATAAGTTCATTTTTTCTTTTGTTTCTCTTGCCTTTGGAGATGTGTCATGAAAAAGGTTGCTGTGGCTGATGTCAAAGAGGTTGCTGCCTATGTTCTCCTCTAGGATTTTGATGGATTCCTGTCTCACATCGAGGTCTTTCATCCATTTGGAGTTTATTTTTGTGTATGGTGTGAGAGAGTGGTCAAGTTTCATTCTTTTGCATGTAGCTGTCCAATTTTCCCAGCACCATTTATTGAAGAGACTGTCTTTTTTCCACCGGATGTTTTTTCCTGCTTTATCAAAGATTAGTTGCCCAAAGAGCCGAGGGTCCATTTCTGGGCTCTCTATTCTGTTCCATTGGTCTATGTGTCTGTTTTTGTGCCAGTACCATGCTGTCTTTGTGATCACAGCTTTGTAGTACAGCTCGAAATCCGGCATTGTGATGCCCCCAGCTTTGTTTTTCCTTTTCAATAGTTCCTTGGCGATTCGGGGCCTTTTCTGGTTCCATACAAATTTAAGGACTATTTGTTCCAGTTCTTTGAAAAATGTCCTTGGTATTTTGATCAGGATAGCATTGAAAGTGTAGATTGCTCTGGGTAGCATGGACATTTTAACTATGTTAATTCTTCCGATCCATGAGCATGGAATATTTTTCCATCTTTTTGTGTCTTCTTCAATGTCTTTCAAGAGTGATTTGTAGTTTCTAGAATATAGATCCTTTACATCTCTGGTTAAGTTAATTCCAAGGTAATGTATGGCTTTTGTGCTATTGTAAATGGGATGGATTCCCTAATTTCTCTTTCTTCAGTCTCATTATTCGTGTATAGAAATGCAACTGATTTCTGAGCATTGATTTTGTATCCTGCCATATTACTGAATTGCTCTATAACTTCTAATAGTTTGGGAGTGGATTCTTTTGGGTTTTCCATATAGAGTATCATGTCATCTGCGAAGAGAGACATTTTGACTTCTTCTTTGCCGATTTCGATACATTTTATCCCTTTTTAATGAGGTTTTTGGATTGAAAATTTTAGTGTAAGAAGTAGATCTTCTAAGCAGATCTACTCTCACCTTCCTAGGGAGGGAACTGTTCAAGCAGGTTCACAATTCATTCTTTAACATTAATTGACCCTGACCATTTGAGTAGGATTATTTGGTCAAATGAGCAAAGCAGTGTTGCAGGTAGAGGGAATAGCATATGTGAAGACCCAGAAACAACACAGAGTAATGGCTCATCTAAGGACCCAAAAGAAGTTCAGTGAGACTATTTGTCAAGTGTGAGTTATATGTACAGTACCCAGTGGAGAACAAGGAAACAAGTGCTGAAATATACCAGTGTCGGGGAACAGGAGTGTGATTGAGAAAGAAATTATAGAAGAAGTGGAGCTTGAGCTGAATTTTCATGTATTCATTAATGTAATTGTTGAAAAAAAAAAACAAAAAAACCCAAAACCCAAGACCATGTGCCAGGTGCTGGCAGAGTGCTGGTTATAAAAGTGATGAGCCAAGTAAATATTTGCTGGCATCTGTTCTCATGCGGTATATGATCTAGCTCTAGTGGGAAAACACACCAGAAATAATTGCATAAGTAAGTATATAATACAAACCGAAGTAAATTCTGTGAAGGCAAAGTATAAGATGGTATGATAGAGAGATCTAATTTAGATTGGCAGGGGGTGGGTAGTGGCGGTTGGGGAAAGCCTCTTGGATGGAATGACTTTTAAGCTGAGACCAGAAGGATAAATAAGGGTTAGACAGGCAAGGAGTCATGGGAAATGGTTTGGTAGAGAGCAAAGCACATGTGAACTCCCTGACAGGGGAAGAGTTTGATATGTTTGAGGGCTTGAAAGAAGAGCAGTATGTCTGGAGTAGAATGAGAAGTCAGAAAGGATACGAAATGAAGTAAAAAACATACATGAAGCCAGATATTGTAGAATCATGGTGAGGATTCTGGATTTTTATCCTAATTTTAATAGGAAGCCACTGAAGAGTTTTGATCAGATTTACATTTCAAGAGTATTTTCCTGGCCGTCATGTGATGAATGGATTGGAGAAGGGGAAGAGTAGGAGTGAGAAGTGTCAAAAGGCTCTGAAAATAGTCTAGAAGGGAAACGAAGATGGCTTGGATGGGGCCAAGTCCTCAGTAGAGGAGAATGGGTTTGAGATCTATTTTGGAGGTAGAATGAGCAAAAACTGGTAATGGATTAGATACAGAAAGTAAGGAAGAGGAAAATATCAATGAGGACTTCCAGGTTTTTGGTTTAAGCAACTGGTTTGATGGAGGTGTCATTTACTGACATGTGGACCAACAGGCTTGGATGGGGGAGGGTGTAGAAAGGGAAGATCTCCGCTTCGAACACATCAGCTGTGAAAAGCTTACAAGACGTCCAAGTGGAGATATCAAGAATGTAGTGGTGATATGGGTTTTGAGGTCAGGAGAGAAACCTGGTTTGGAGGTAAAAATCTGGAGGTTGGTAGCAAAGAACTGATGCTAGAATAAATGTGAATGGATGAGATCATCTAATATAGAATGAGAAGAGAAGACCCCAGAATAGAGGCCTGGAATACTCTTTAGACATTAGCAAGAGAAGGGAAGCTGGAAAATGACACCGAGAAAGAGCAAGCAGGAAGGTAAAGAAGAAAAAAAGCAGAGTGAAATTTCATGGCATCAGAAGAGAATGGTGTTTCAACGTGGAGGATGTGGTCAGTTGAGAGGTTTAATAGGATGAAAACTGACAATTGTCTATGGGATTTGGCAACCTGATTAAGAAATATTTTACTAGAGTGGGTGAGTGAAGGGGGTAGAAGGGGGGAGACTGAAAGTGAACGAGATATAAGGAAGTGGATCCAGTTGGTAGACATTGCTCTAAAATGCAGTTACTATCTTTAAGAGTAGGACAACAATGCTATTAGAGGAATTTAGTGGGGTTTCAGGGCAGTGCGGGGTATCTATCTGATTGGGATTTATGGTCATTAACTTAAAGCCAGATTGTCTGCACAGTTGTGTGATTTTCTCCAGCAACATCAGTTGCCTGGGTGCAGACACAGAGGTGGGGTGTTTCTGGCTGCAGTTTTGCCAGGTAAGATGTTTGCCTGTGAAGTTGGCAGATACGGTGAGACTTGCTGGGGAGGTGGGGTTTTGGGATAACATTTGGTTGGGAAGGGATGAGAATTCTAAGCCGAAGGAACAGGCATAGGTTTGAGAAGGGGCCATAAGAGATGGGGCTTGAATATTTTGAAAGGAGGTATAAAAACTGTTACCTTCTGGGGCGCCTGGATGGCACAGTGGTTGGGCGTCTGCCTTCGGCTCCGGGCGTGATCCCGGCGTTATGGGATCGAGCCCCACATCAGGCTCCTCCGCTATGAGCCTGCTTCTTCCTCTCCCACTCCCCCTGCTTGTGTTCCCTCTCTCACTGGCTGTCTCTATCTCTGTCGAATAAATAAAAAAAATAATAAAATCTTAAAAAAAAATTGTTACCTTCTCTTTGTAGACTTTCCATTCATGTTCTTTTCTCATTGGCTATTGTCCTTTCTATATTAATGATCTGAACTTCTTGTTGGTCTATAATTATTTTTTTATATACACTTTTATTCAGTTTCATTTACGGCCAGTAGAAATTAAGTTTTTTAAATTTTAGGTTGATTCATCTTTTCCAAACCTTCCCCACCCAACCTTCCTTTGGAGCTTATAAATTCCTTTTGCTCAGAGATTGGGTAAATTTTAATTTATATTTTCTTCTTTTAAGGTTTTAATTTTTTCACATACAATTTTAGAACAGTCTTTGTATATATTTTTTTAAAGATTTTATTTTTTCAAAGTAATCTCTACAGCCAATGTAGGGCTTGAATTCACAACCCCAAGGTCAAGAGTTGCACACTGTACTGATTGAGCTAGTCAGGTGACTCTAAAATAGTCTTTTTATAGTTAAGGTGTAAATGGGGGGCACCTGGGTGGCTCAGCTGTTAAGCATCTGCCTTCGGCTCAGGTCCATGATCCCAGGGTCCTGGGATCAAGCCCCACATCAGGCTCCCTGCTCGGTGGGAAGCCTGCTTCTTCCTCTCCCACTCCCCTTGCTTGTGTTCCCTCTCTCGCTCTGTCAAATAAATAAAAATAAAATCTTAAAAAAAAAGGTGTAAATGGACTTTTTGTACAAAAAGCTAAGCAATGGCAATTTTTAGACTAATTCTTTCCTACAATTATCATTTATTAAATTTATATTATGTAGATGTCTATGTGTATATATATACGTGTGTGTGTGTGTGTGTGTGTGTATGTTTCTAAGTTATCTGTCCTAACATGTTTTAGTGTTTAAACATCCTGATATTTTTCTGAGTGTCTCTACCTACATGTAAGTCCACATTTGCATTTACACACACACACACACACACACACACACACACAATATTAACCAATAAATTCATATTGTAGGGTTATGTATCAGTCAGGGTCCTGCCAGGAAATCACACTCAAGGGTGTTGCTAAGGGGAGTTTAATAAAGGGAGGATTTTCAGAGGGGTGGGGACAGGCTGGAACATCCAGGGACTAGGTATTGCAGGAAATCTTTTCTACCTGAGGCCCATGGGTCTGAAGAGGAATGGGGAGGAAGCTGTTACTAGAACCTGGTGGGAGTTGTAGCTTCTTGGGGGGCCATCTAACGGTTATTGTGGATAGAGGTAGAGCAACAGCACGGCAAACAGCAGCCCTAAAGTGGGAAATAAAAATTCCAAATTCCAATCTTGCTCCCCTGCTTCCTATCTCTTTCTGGTGACTCCCTTTGGCCAAATTCAACAAAAAGTGACTTTCTCACGTTTTTACTGTCATAGTGTTGTTTAGGATTAATTTCTACAGAATTTACACCTTACCACTGAATCTTCCTATTACAGGATCATAAAACATCTCTCTAGTTTTCTAAGTCCCATTCATGCGCTTCAATAAAGACTTGCAACTTTTTCCCACATTAAATCTGCTTATTTATTTATTTATTTAGAACGCGAGTATGGAGGGGGTGAGGGGGTGAAGGGGTGGGGGGGTGGGGGGTGGGACAGAGGGAGAAGGAGAGAAAAAGTACCAAGCCGGCTCTGTGCCCAGTGCAGAGCCTGATCCTGGGCTCGATCTCATGATCCATGAGATCATGACCGAGCCAAAATCAAGAGTCAGACACTTGACCGACTGAGCCACCCAGGTACCCCAAGTCTGCATATTTATTTTAAAGGTATTCTGGAATATTCTGTATTTTTGTTGTTATTAGCAAATATGAAAATGATTATTTTTACATGTTTCATAACAAACCATCTACTTACTGGAATTTCTTCCACTATTCTTCCATTAGATTTTTTTTTTTACAAATTTTGGTAGAAAACCAGTTCATGTACAAATAACGACATTTCTATCACTTCTTTTCCAATATTTATATCTCTTACTCAATTTACTTATTTAATTTTATTAGGTAGAAATGTCAGATTAATTAAAAAAACAATAAAAGTAGCAATAGTGGGCATTCTTGACTTTATGGGAAACCATCTAGGATTTTACCATTAATACCATTTTGGATATCAGCTTGAGAGACTTTAAAAAATCATTTTATGAAATATTTATGAATTCCCTTAGAATTAAAAATACAGAATTTCAAAATGTTAAAATTTAAAATTTCAGTGCACCTGAGTGGCTCGGTCAGTTAATCGCCTGCCTTCGGCTCAGGTCATGATCCCAGTGTCCTGGGATGGAGTCCCACATTGGGCTCCCTGCTCAGCGGGGAGTCTGCTTCTCCCTCTCCCTCTGCCCCCCATTCGTGTTCTCTCTGTCTCTTTTGTTCTATCTTAAATAGATAAATAAATATTTGAAATGTAAAATTTCAAATATAATTTAGCAATTAATAATTTTCTAATATTATATAATCTTTGCATTCATTGCTTAAATCTTACATTATTAAAATATTCTAAAACATACTGCTGTATTAAAATTTTTGATATTTTCTTTAGGATTTAAAAACCCAAACAAATTAGCAAAAAACCCCTAGCTTTATTGAGGTACAATTGATATACCCTAAATTGTACCTACTTAAAGTGTAAAATTTGATAAGTTTGGACATATGTACATAACTGTGAAACCATCATCACAATCAGGCCCAAATACTTCCTCATTCTCATTTGTAATCTTTCCCTCTCCCCTCCCTGCCCTTCTCCACAATCCACCCCACACCCTATCCCCAGGCAGTTACTGTTCTGCTTTCTGTCACCATAGATTAGTTTTCATTTTTTTAGAATTTTGTGTAAGTGAAATCATACCATATAAACTTTTTTTGGAGGGGGTTGGCTTTGAACATTAATGTACAAGTCTTTGTATGGTCATATGCTTTCATTTCTCTCGGGCAGTTTACTGCAACTTTTTTCAGTTCCAGCATTTTTTGAAATATTTTAAACATACAGTGAAGTTGAAAGATTTTTACAGTGACCTCCTTTCTACCCACTATAAAATTTTGTCATTAACATTTTATGTACTTGCTTTATGAGACAATATCAATGCAATCATCACTCTGTCCACCTCCTTCTGTCCAATTTTTTTGGATGCATTATAAAGTAAATTACAAACGCCAGTACAATTCAACCTAAATATTTCAGTAAACGAATCATTAGCCAGTATTCAGTATTTGTTTGCAGTTTTTTCTTGTGATACAAAGTTTACATGAAATGAAGGTACACAAAAATGTACCTTTGCTGAGTTTTGATGAATATAGGCATATGTGCCACCCAGAACCCATATAAACATAATTTCCAGCACCCCAGAAAGTTGTGCTACATCAGTACCTACACAGAACAGAAACTTTTGTACATTGTTGGTGAAGATCTAAGATAGTACAACCACTTTGGAAAAAGTTCTGGCACTACCTTATGAAAGGAAACATGCACTTCTTTATGATCCAGATATTTAATTCCTAGGCA
This sequence comes from Ursus americanus, assembly GCF_024610735.1. Lineage (NCBI taxonomy): Eukaryota > Metazoa > Chordata > Mammalia > Carnivora > Ursidae > Ursus > Ursus americanus. The sequence continues at coordinate 34,446,200 of NC_142132.1, forward strand.
TCTACCCAAGAGAAATGAAAGACTTGTGCAAGAATATTCATAGCTTTACTCATAATAACCCCAAGTTGGAAACAGCCCAGATGTCCATGCATAAGAGAACAGATGAACACACTGCAGTGTATTCACACAGTTGAATACTGCTCAGCAGTAAAAAGATACAGTAGTTCCTTCACATCCTCGCCAACACTTGGTACCGTCAGCCTTTTAAATTTAAGCTATTCTAATAGGTAAACAGTGGTATTTCCTTGTGGCTTTAATTGGCATTTCCATAATGACTATTGATGTTGAGCATTTTTTATGTGCTTATTTGCCATCCATATATCTTTGTTGGTGAAGTGTCTACAATTTTTGCCTATTTTTAAAAAGCGGGTTCTTTGTTTTCTTACTGTTGAATTTTGAGAGATCTTCATATATTCAGCATATAAATCTTTTCCCAGGTACATGCTTTGCAAGTATCTTCTCCCTGTCTATTGCTTATCTTTTTCATTTCTTAACAGTGTCTTTTGCAGAATAACCATTTTTAATTTTGATGAAGTCCAATTTATCATTTTTTTCTTTTATGGATTGTGCTTTTATTGTCATATTTAAGATATCGTTGCCCAACCCAAGGTCACAAATATAGCCTATATTTTCTTCTAAAAGTTTTATACTTTTAGGTCTTATATTTGGGTCTATGATCCATTTTGAGTTAATCTTTGTATATGGTGCAAGGTATGGATCAGATGCTGCTGTTTTTCTATATAGAGTTATTTAAGTTTTCCAGCCCCTTTGTTGGAAAGACTATTCTTTTTTTTTTTTAGATTTTATTTATTTATTTGACAGAGACAGTGAGAGAGGGAACACAAGCAAGGGGAGTGTGAGAGGGAGAAGTAGGCTTCCGCCGGGCAGGGAGCCCAATTTGGGGCTCGATTCCAGGACCCTGGGATCATGACCTGAGCTGAAGGCAGATGCTTAACGGCTGAGCCACCCAGGCACCCCAAAAAAGACTATTCTTTGAAAAATTTTTTTCACCCCTTTGCACTTGCCAAAAATTAGTTCTTAATGTATGCATTTTTTCTAAATTCTCTATTCTCTTCCATTGATCAGTTTATCTATCTTTAAGCCAATACCACACTATCTCTTTAATAGGTATTGAAATCAGTTTGTGTTAGTCCTCCAACTTTGTTCTTTTTCAGCATCGTTTCAGCTTTTAGGTTCTTTGCATTTCCATGTGAATTTTAGAATTAGCTTGTTCACTTCTTAAAAAAACTGCTGAAATTTTGATTGGTATTGTGTTGAATCTACAGACCAATTTGGGAAAAATCACCATCTTAACAATACTGAACTTTCAAACTTGGGAACATGGTATATCTATGTATTTAGTGCTTTAATTTTTTTCTCAATGTTTTGTAGATTTCAGAGTATAGGCACTCTACATCTTTTGTCAGATTTATCCCTAAAATATTTTTTAAAATTTTAAAAATTATTTATTTATTTGAGAGAGAGAGAGAGCACGAGCAGAGGGGGGGCAAAAGGAGAGGGAGAAGCAGACTCCCTGCTGAGCAAGGACCCGAAGACGACAACCCTGGGCCTGATCTCAGGACCCCGGATCATGACCTGAGCCAAAGGCAGATGCTTAACCGACTGAGCGACCCAGGTGCCCCCCTAAAATAATATTTTGTTGCTATTGTGAATGGTAGTATTTTAAAATTTAAAATTTTCATTGTTCATTGCAATATATAACTACAATTGATTTTTTTTTTTTTTTTTGGGTATTCACCTTGTATCCTGTAATGGTGCTAGACTCATTTATTAGTTTCTGGTAACTTTTTTGTAGATTCCGTCAGACTTTTACATAGACAAATAAGCTATCTGTGAGTAACAACAGTTTTACTTCTTCTTTAACAATCTGGATGCTTTTTTTTTTCTTTCTTATTGCACTGGCTAGAACCTCCAGTACAATGGTGACTAGAAGTGCTAAGAGTGTCTTGTCTTGTGTCTGATCTTAGGTGGCAAACATTTTGACCTTCACCACTGAGTTTGATATCAGCTGTACATTTTTCATAGATATTTTTTAATGTGTTGAGAAATTTCCCTTGTATTCCTAGTTCGCTGAGAATTGGATGTCAAATGCTTTCTGTATGTCTATTGAGATGATCACGTGGCTTTTACATTTTTAGTTTGTTAACATGGTGAATTACATTAATTGAATTCTAAATTAAGTTATTCTAAAAACACACTGCTAGGTTATAATTTCAATATTTTATTTAGAATTTTGAATCTATATATTAGATAATTGTATTTTTTACATTTTTTTTCAGGTTTAAGGATCAAAGTTATATCATCTGGTAAAATGAACTGGGCAACATTTCTTCTTTCTCTGTGTTCTTGAGCATATAAATGATGTATCCTTCTTTAAGATTTGCGAGAACCAATCTGTGAAACAACATGGGACTCTAACTTGGCATCTTTGAGGGGATATTTTTTTGACATATTAAAAAGCTTCCCCCTGTGGTTTACTATCCTACCAGATTTATCATCTTTAATCAAAGATTTTATAAGATATATCTATACATATTTCCAGAAAATTGTCTATTTAGTTGAGGTTTTAAAAATTTGTTTGTGTCCATTTCTCATTCCTTATGTTGCACATTTGCATTTTTTCTCCTTACCTTAAGCTTTCCAGAGTTGTTTATTGATCTTTAAAACGGAACCATTTCTTAAAATAATTAATACTTTGAATTGATTAATTTCTGCTGTGAGCTGCTACATTGCGTCTTTCCTCATATTTTCCTTTATTTCTTGGTGCTTTTTACAGCTCCTTGAATAAGGTGTATTTCAGTTATTTATTTGTTTGCTTAATATAAATACTTGCAGCTTCACATTCTCCTCTGAGTACTTTCCTCCACATGGCTCGATATGTAGTGTTCTATTTATTTCTTAGCGTCTGTAACTGCAATTTTATATTCCTTTGTGGCCCAAACTATTTAAGACAGTGTTTAATAATCCCAAATGACTTACCTTTTTGGTTTTCTTCTTTTTATTAATTGTATTGTGGTTAGGAAATGTAGCCTGTACAATCTTTTAGCTTTTGGAATGTGTGGAAGTTTTCTTGTTGACCAGGATGTGATACAATATAAAGTTTATGGGATACAAAGTGTGATACATATTATTAACTCAAGCTTTCAATTACGCATTTATACATTAATCATGTTTGCTTCTGTTACCTAGATCTACTAAGAAAGAGAGGTATGTTGAAGCCTCCTATTACAGTTGCAATTTTAGACTTTTCTCAGTATTTTCAGCAGCTTTGGCTTTATCTATTTTGATGCTATGTTATATGGTACACGATCATTCATGCCTGTATTCTTGGTTGAATTTTCCCTTTTATCCATCTAATATTACCCCTTTTCCTTTTTTAAAAATTATTTTTGCACTGGATTCTATTTCATCTAATACTAATGTAATGTGTGTGGAGGAAGCTTCTCAGCTGAGCTTCAGGTTTGTTTCAGACATTTTTAGATGAGTGTGACCAACCAGGGCTGTGTCTTCTGCCACGGTGTCTTCTGGCACGTGGACGGCATTCTTCCCTGATTTCCAACAATAATATAAGATGTTTCCTTTTGCATTTGTTTGATTTTCCAACAGGAATTGGTAAGGGGGTGGTGCTCTGATTCCCATCTTGGACTAGAAGTCCCTGCTTCCAGGGTTGACTTCTTTTTGTGTAGCTCATGCTCCACGTGGATCCTTAGGCATCCTTCTGAAATGCAAACATGGTCTGGTCTCTTGCCAAAGCATTTAATCATTCGATGTCCTTTTTTGTGTACAGCATACTACTCCTGGCCACTAAGCTCAATGACACTCTAGCCATCTGGAATACATAGTCCTTTCCTGATGCCTCCCACGTGCACAGCCTCCTCCCTGCTGGGGTGCCTTTTGACCTTTTCTCCACCTTGAAAAATGAAGTCTTAACTCCCATTCATCCTTAAATGTATCCCATCCTTAAATGTAACCCATTCAGCTTAAATGTATCTGTGAGATGAAACCCCCTCACTTCCCTCAGGCATAGTAAGTTTCTTCCTTTTCTGTGTTCTCATATTATTTAGTTTATGCCTCTGCAGGAGTGGTTAAGAGAGAGGGCTCAGGAGTTAGATTCTTCTTTTTTTTTTTTTTAAAGATTTTATTTATTTATTTGATAAAGATAGAGACAGCCAGCGAGAGAGGGAACACAAGCAGGGGGAGTGGGAGAGGAAGAGGCAGGCTCATAGCGAAGGAGCCTGATGTGGGGCTCGATCCCATAACGCCAGGATCACGCCCTGAGCCGAAGGCAGACGCTTAACCGCTGTGCCACCCAGGTGTCCCAGGAGTTAGATTCTTCTTAAACTAGTCATGTGACCTTTGGGGAGTTAGCCTTGTCAAAACCCTACCTCATACGGTTGTTCTAAGGATGAGATAAGAATGCATGTAAAGGGTCCTACAGTATCTTGCACATAGTGGACACATGGTAAATGTTAGCTTCACTTATTCTGAATTTTAATCTATCTGCTTATATGTTTATGTCCTCATTGTCCTGTGAATCCCTCAATGGTAAAGAGGCTCTGTCTTATCCTTGCATCCTCCATTGTCTGGCATTGCACCATAATAATCGTTGGTGAAATGAATGAGTACTCCCCTACTACTAGTACTTCCTTACTTCTGTGTGTGGGGAGGCAATTTTTCATCACATAAAACTCCCACTCTCCCCTAATTGCACCTCAGTGAATGTTCAAGTCTTGAATAAGCAAGAGTTGACATTTTTTTTAATTGCAGTATACTATAAGAGATCTGCAGTTTTTCCAGAATTCAGCAGTTTGAATTTAGATTTGCTGTCCTCAAAACAGCTGGAAATGTTTATTTTCCATTTTAAACATGTAATTTACAATAAAATGCACAATTAAATACTTGGAAAAAATGCAACATGGCTTATTTAGTTATTGGCATGAATAAATCCGGCGCTTCATAATAATATAGCAACAGAATAGGAAAGAGCTTTTTGATGAAAGGCAGTATTTTGATACAAACTGTAAATAATGCAGTTCTTCCTATACAAAGATAAACCACTGGGGATTTGGTTTGACTGATTTTTAAAACAGTGGTGATGGGTTTAGGATAAGCTGCCTATACTCTTCTATCCATATTAAGAAATAATGAAGATAATTATAATACTGTGTACCAAATGCTTACCATGTGCCAAGAGATTGAGCTAGTATTTTACATTTGTTAACCTTATCAAAACAGCCCAGCAAGGCACAGATTTTATTTCTGTTTAACAGATAAGGAAATTGAGGCTGAGCAGGTGTATTAATTTCCTGTGGCTGCTGCAACAAACTCCCACAAAATTGTGGCTTGAAACAACAGAGATTTATTCTCTTCCAGTTCTGGAGGCCAGAAGCCCACAATCAAGAAGTCAGTAGGGTTGTTGGTGCCTTTGGAGGCTTCAGGGGAGCATCCATTCCTCACCTCTTTCAGCTTCTGGTGGCCACTGTATTCTTTGGATTGTGGCCCCATCACTCCAATCCCCACCTCCACGTTCACATAGCTTTCTCCTCAGTGTGTGTGGTGTCTACACTCCCTGTCTCTTTTTTTATAAGGGCCCTTGAACGGCATTTAGGGCCGACCCCGACAATCAGGATAATCTCCGTTCAAGATCCTTAATTAATCATACCTGCAAAAACTTTGCATATAATAAGGGCACGTTCATGGGTTCCAGGATTAGGATGTGGACATGTCTTAGGAGCCATCATCAGCCCACCACAGTAGGGTTAAATAACTTGACCAAATCTGTAACTAGTAAGTGGCAGTTGTGTGAGCTGAACCCTGATCTCTTTGACTCCAGAATTTGTACTCTCCGCACTATTTCATGAAGGTAAGTGGTCTTGTCAGGAAACAGTAGTGGGCTGCCAGGCAGAAGCGTTCCAGAAGTGGGGATTTACCCCAGCAGGAGGGAAGGCAATGTAGTAATCTAACCTCTCTCAGGCTCAGTTTCTTTATTTAAAATGGTGCCAGGGCACCTGGGTGGCTCAGTCAGTCAAGCCTCTGACTCTTGATTTTGGCTCAGGTCGTGATCTCAGGGTTGTGGGATTGAGCTCTGCCTGGAGCTCCATGCTCAGCAGGGAGTCGCTGGAAATTCTCCCTCTCCCTCTGCCCCTCCCCCCAACTCACACAAGCACATTCTCTCTCTTAAATAAATAAATAAATCCTTAAAAATAAAATAAAATAAAATAAAATAAAATAAAATAAAATAAAATAAAATAATAAAATAAAATGGTGCCTCTCCAGAACGACCATGGTTGTAGTGCAGGTGACTGCAGCACAGGAAGAGAGCCAGGCCCTCTGCGGAGACCTTAGAGAAAGGGTCTCCACAAAGGAGCCCAGAGGCGGGAAGGCTGGGCAGGACCCTCAGTTTCGGCAGAGAGCAACATTAGCATCCTGGAGGACTGGGAGTCACAAGAGAAGCACCTGTGATTGTGCTGGAAATGATACTACAACACACACAATTTCTTCCGTGTTCCCATTTTTTTGTTTTCTATGGGGAACAGTTTTGGCCCTAGGGCCAGAAGGACTTCATAGGCCTGAAGAAAAATTCTGTCAGGAAAAAAGACACTATGACTGTCTCCCAAGGTCTGGTTTTGATTATGAATTAAGCCAATGACTGTGAAATGGAATTTTTTCTGCCTGAATTCAAGAAGGTTGCATGCATCCTAAATGATGTCTTATGTCTTACTTGTCATCTTGTTCTATCCAGCAGACTGATATCTTAAACACCTACAAATTGAGGTTCTTTTTAATGTTTTCAAGTAATCAATGTCGCAACTACCAGATAAACTGTTTAAAAAATCCACATCGTGAAGAAAATGAAAATATGTCAAATTATTTAAGCACTATGTAGACGGAAATATTCAGGGAAATAACACAACTTGAAAAGTCACTGCTGTCAACTTCAGATAATGTCAACTTTAAATAATGGAACATTAAAAAACAAGCCCAGAGAAAGGTACATCCACTGCATATAAAATAATAGTGCCACAAAAACATCCCCCTCCCCCTCCCTGACAGGAATAGAAAGGTCCCAGTTGAGTGGAAAGTCACCATACAGCACTGAGGGAGAAAAGCAAGGAGGAAATTTTTCTTCTTCCTCTTGCCATTTTGGATTAGTCATTCCTGTTCAGGATGATTTCAACAACCAAACCTAAAGACACTTGAGACAATTTGATACAAAGCTTTTACCATCTGAAGGCTTTATCAAAGAACATCTATAAAAACAAAGACTTGGGGACAATTATAAGCTTTTAGTATTTAAACCTTTGCATAATAGTTAAAACCTTTGGATAATTCATAGACATATTTTCCCCCTTAACGGTTTATTATGAAAGCTTTAAAACATACTGAGAAGTCAAAAGAATTGTATAGTGTCCATGCATGTACCCACCATTCTGATCAGGGGTCCGCGCACTACAGTCCTTGGGTAAATCCAGCTGCTTGCCTGTTTTTGTAAATAAAGTTTCACTGGAACACAGCGATGCCCATTAGTCTATGTATTGTTTCTGGCTGCTTTTGCACTACATCATCAGAGTTGAGTAGCTGCAAGGGAGATTGCAGAGCCTAAAGTCCTTACTATAGGACCCTGTATGGACAAAGTTTGCCAACCTTTGATTTAAATCATACCAAAGTTAACAGGCTGCTGTATGTGCACTGTCACGTATCAATCCATGATAAACTTACTGTTGACAAGAGAAAAGAGAATACCAAAATAGTCACTGGTGGTCAGATTCATTTATCAAGCAGTTAAGGATTAGTATTAAAAATTCCAAAGGAAAAAAAGTAATTTAAAAAGGAAAAAAAATCACTTAATTTTGCTATTTGGAAGTATCATTAGGCTTATTCTTAGCCCTTAGGTAGATATAAAGTTAGTTATGATGTTAGATGCAAAATTCAGATTAACTGAATTTCTGAATTGTACTTTTATTTCTGCTTGAATCATATTGAATTACTTAGGTTTTGACGAGTCCAAATCCAGTACTAGGAAGATTTCTCAAGGTAGTCTTTATGTTCTTAGAGACAAACTTCCTCAATACCATTGGGTAAAAGCTAATTTTTCACTCTTTAATAATAGAAATATATATTTTTGGTAGTTGTTAATGACATTGTGTGCAGTTAGGGTTGTTACCATTTGTGCATTTAAGTCTATAAGAATTATTTATTGAGTCTTTTCTAGGCCTTAGACAGAGTTAGAGTTCTAGGTACTTTGTGGGATGTGAAGGTGAATCAAAGAGTCTGTCCTCGATGAAAATACTAACTCAAAAAAGACATCTGCACCCCCATGCTCACAGAAGCCTTATTTACAATAGCCAAGACATGGAAAGAACCTTAAATGTCTATATATCTATATCTATATCTATATCTATATATATATAGATAGATAGATAGTAATTACTCAGCCATATTATTCAGTCATAAAAAACCAAGGAAATCCTATCATTTGCGACAACATGGATGGGCCCAGAAGGTATTATTCTAAGTGAAATAAGTCAGACAGAGAAAGACCAATACTGTATGATTCTCACTTTTATGTGGAATCTAAACCTCCCTGCCCCCAAACCAAAAAATACCAAAGTCATAGAAAAAGAGATCAACTTGTGGTTACTAGAGGCAGGGGGGTGAGTGGAGGGGTAATTGGAGGAAGGTGATAAAAAGGTACCAACTTCCAGTCATAAGATAAATAAGTACTAGGGATATCATGTACAACACGATGATTATAGTCAACTCAACTGGATGGTATATTGGAACGTAGTTAAGAGAGTAGATCCTAAGAATTCTTGTCATGTGGAGAAATTCTTTTTCTTTTCTCTTTACTGTATTTCTATGAGATGATGGATGTTAACTAAATCTATTGTGGTAATCATTTTACAATGTATGTGTGTCAAACCATTATGCAGCACACCTGAATCTTCCACGGTGATGTATGCCAATTATTTCTCAATAAAGCTGGGAATAAGAGATTGTGTCCTGAAAGCATATGGCCTAATATAGGAGATGGGATATGGGCACAACTACTGTAAGATGGAGCGGAGAGTGTTTGATGTTGTAAGAGTGCCATGAGGGCTGGGGGGAGAACAGAGGAGGGCAGGATTTAGCTGATGTTTCTCTTGGTAAGGTGGGATCCTGAAGGAAGGAGCATTTGATTTGGACCTTTACGAACTGATGACTTTTGGAAATGTGGAGAAGGAAATGAAGGGCACTCTTTGAAAAGCAAGGTTGAGAGACAGTATGAAAGCACCAAACTGAATTCAGCTTTGTGGTGGGATATACAAAGCTTATGAAATTTAAGCACTCTTGTGAACCCATACAGGATTTTCGTTATCATTGGCTCCTAATGATTTGCAATCAAGGGCCAACTTTTAGTAAAACAAACAATAATCTTATGAAATTGTGGTTTACTAGAGGGTAGTTACTAATCATTCTCTTTCTGTTAGCAAGTTAGTCAGTTAGGTTCTTGGCGATGATACAATTTAAACAATCATTTCCCATGTAATACATGGGCTTAAAAGAATTAATGCACTTTCCCAGTAAAGACATTTGTATGAATATATCTTAAGAATAAAAAATGTGGACAAATACTTCAATATGATGATAATCACCATAGTATTAGTTATGCAAAACATTGGAAAAATGTCCAATATAGAGTATTATGAAATGTTCAATATGGAGTAATTATTAAATAAATTATAGTACTGCAGCGAAATAATATCCAGGTCCTAAAAATTAGTTTTTTTCTTTTTTTTTTTAAGATTTTATTTATTTATCAGAGAGAGAGCAAGCACAGGCAGAAGGAGCAGCAGGCAGAGGGAGAAGTAGGCTCCCCACTGAACAGGGAGCCCCATGTGGTACTCGATCCCAGCACCTTGGGATCATGACCTGAGCCAAAGGCAGATGCTTAACCGACTGAGCCCAGGTGTCCCATAAAAATTAGTTTCTTAAAATGAATTTTTAATCATACGGGAAATGGCAACTGTCTAATATTTCAAGATAAAAATCATATACAAAAAAGGCAGTTCATAAAATGTTATATGCAACATCTACTCAATTTTGGATCAACTACTTATTTTTAGCAAAGGAATTTAAGCTGATGAGATGAGCCAGCATGATTTGGGGAATGGAAAACCTTTTCTTTGAAGTTTATTTATTCACTTATGGAATATCTATAGCCAATGTGGGGCTCGAATTCACAACCCCGAGATCAAGAGTTGCACATTCCTCCGACTGAGCCAGCCAGGTGCCCCGGAAACACCATTTTCTGTTAAGAATTTTGCCACCACAATGTATACTTTCTATTTAATAGGAATATTTATAAAAATATTGTTTTCCTAGGTTCTGATAATATGGCTTACTGAGATACCCCGTATTATCTTCTTCCTTCACTCTAAGCATAAATGCAGGATGAATTCTTGCAACAAAGAGTCTGAATGCAAAGGCTGAGCTCAAAATAAAGAAAGAGCATTCCCTGGTTGCCACGAACAATGAGGGAATGTGAAGCCAGATATGTAACTTCATGATCTGATGCCACAATGGCTCAGGAAAATATTGGTCTGGAAATAGACCAAAGGGACTAGTAATTGGGGATTTACTATTTATATCCATTTGAGCACAGAGGTGAGGTCTTGGACTCTTGTACAATGGGAAGGAAGTAGATCTGAGACATCTCCATGGAGCTAAAACATTTAAAGGGCTATAACCTTAGTGAAATGGGATTAGAAACCGTCTCCCCACCTAGGGAAGCAATTTGAAACATTTCCCTGTCCTTGAGAAATCAGAGACCCAGGCTTGTGACTTGTGTTGGTGGAATTAAAATTTATCTTTACTCCAGTAGTCCCAGAATCTTCAGTCCAAGAGAGAACATAAAAAGGTATCAACTCAGTAGAAGCAAATACCAAATCTCTCTGTAGCAACATTTCTGTAACAGGACACACGGGATTTCCATAGGCATCCATGTTCGAAATGTGCTCACAGTCCAAATCCGTAAGGAAGAAATACTCCAGGAGGGAAAGTCAACAGACCAAACAAATAAGAGAATTGGTAACCCACATAATTGAGATCAGCAAGTTGAAAGATACCATAAAAAGTATATTTAAGGGACGCCTGGGTGTCTCAGTTGGTTAAGCACCTGCCTTCGGCTCAGGTCATGATCCCAGGGTCCTGGGCTCCTTGCTGGGTGTGGAGCCTGCTTCTCCCTCTGCCTGCCACTTTTCCTGCTTGTGTTCTCTCTCTCTCTTTCTGACAAATAAATGAATAAAATATTTTAAAAAAAGAGCTACTTTGAAAAAAGCATGTTTAAAATGATAAAATACATAATAGAAGTAATAAAAACCATAATAAAAAAAGAATAGGACAGTATGAAAAAATAAAGAAATTTGGATTTATAAATGGTTCATGGGAGTTTAAATAGTTAAAAACTTTATAATCTTTAAAGGTAACAGCACAGATGATTTCCTGATGTTCAAAGACTACATTCTGGGTTGACCTTCTAGGAGTTGGGGTGGATTTGTGTTGCACCATCCATATTCTCTTTTTTTCCTTTCTTGTCTTTATGTAACCAAGTAGGTGGGAGGACCGGTCAAGACTGAGAATGAAATGTGCTGTTGTAAAAATAGGATAGTTGCTACTTTACCCTTGATCTCCTCAGCACTACTTTAAAATGAGTTGAACTGAATAGCCACAAAAGTGGTGTCATGCCTTCAAGTTACTTACTTAGTACAGCAGTCACTTCAATCAAAATAGTTCATGAACTGATCAGCAACTTTGCAGATAGAAAATCTGCGTTACCAAGTCCAGAGATGTGAACTGTGGGGTGAGGCCAAATCCAGCCTGCAGATGTGTTTTTATTTGGCCAGAGTATTAATAAAATATTTTTTGAATTAGTGTCTATAACTAGAAACTGGGAGATTTCACATAAATGCATGGATTTCTGCTTCACCTGAAAAGCTGGATTATTTGGCTTTGCCAAGAATGGGTACTTCTGGTTGGCAACAATAGGCTGTAACTACAGAGTGTTGGCTTCTTCTCCGGTTCTAATCAGACCCTTCTATTCCTAATTGAGTCTCCAGCACTGTGGACCAGCGTCAGTGCTATTTATTAATTTATTAATGAGTTGTACAGTTCAGATCACTTGCCTTTGTCCCGTCCACAGGGATACTTGGAGTCAGGACAAGTTACATTATTAGAAGCTGGGGTGAAGCTCCTGTTGGGCTCAGGGAAGCAGCACTGGTGTTGCAATTTGAAAGTCTGACACTCACTGTGTCCTCAAAGATTTAAATGCTTCATTCATTCATTCATTCATTCATTCATTCATTTATTCAAGATACAGTCACTGAACAACTAAGCTATTCCAGCCAGCATGGGGATCAAAAGAGGAATGGCCCACTTCAAGAAACTCAAAATTTAGTAGGGAAGATAGATCATGGGGGATAAAGATGGGAGAGGTTCATGGTTATCTCTATACTCTGGGTAGGATTGCCAGATCCAGCAAATAAATATATAGGATGCCTGTTATATTTGAATTTCAGATAATGATGTAATAGTTGGGACATACTTACAATACTAAAAATTATTTATTGTTTATCTGAAATTCAGATTTTATTGGGCATTCTTATTTTATTTGGCAACTCTAATTCTAGGGCACCTGGGCCTCTGTTGAGTCAAGGACTTGACTGGTAATCTGTTCATATTTACCCCCAGAAAGGGTAAGAGGTAGTAGACTTTTCCTCTTAGAAATTTCTGATCAAATCAAACTCCTGAGTTACGTTTGTCCTGCCTGATGAAATCTAAACATAGATGTTGGTCATCTTAAAATCTAACCACTACCCAGAAGATGATAGTCAATAGATGGAGATCTGTTAATCATCCTAAAGTATACAATTTTAGGGGACACAGCATGGGAACTAGCAGCAGAACATATGGGGCTTGCTTTTCCAACAAAGCACAAGTCTACCAACACTGGGTGAAATTGTTTTGAGTCAAAGGTAAGGGTATATAATCTATTCCAGAAGAGATGTGTAATTAAAGCTTGAATATGTTTACTCAATAGGTTCTAAGGACTGGCAATTTGCAAGGAGTATACTGGTGAGGTGATGGGTATCACGTCACATTTAAAGACTAATATTTATTTGTTTTTGAGAGATATTTCCTAACTTTACAAAATATCATAGTTACCCAATAATGGTAACAATCATAAAAATACCCACTTCTTGAATACTTACTATGCTTTAGGCATTATGGGAAGCATTTTATTTTATTTATTTATTTTTTTAATTTTTATTTATTTATTTATTTATTTTTAAATGATTTTTTATTATATTATGTTAGTCACCATACAGTACATACCCGGTTTCCGATGTAAGGCTCAATGATTCATTAGTTGTGTATAACACCCAGTGCACCATGCAATACGTGCCCTCCTTACTACCCATCACCGGTCTATCCCATTCCCCCACCCCCCTCCCCTCTGAAGTCCTCAGTTTGTTTCTCATAGTCCATAGTCTCTCATGTTTCATTCCCCCTTCTGATTATCCCCCCTTTCTTTATCCCTTTCTTCCCCTACCGATCATCCTAGTTCTTATGTTCCATAGATGAGAGAAATCATATGATAGTTGTCTTTCTCTGCTTGACTTATTTCACTTAGCATTATCTCCTCCAGTGCCGTCCATGTTGTAGCAAATGTTGAGAACTCGTTCTTTCTGATAGCTGAGTAATATTCCATTGTATATATGGACCACAACTTCTTAATCCAGTCATCTGTTGAAGGGCATCTCGGCTCCTTCCACAATTTAGCTATTGTGGACATTGCTGCTATGAACATTGGGGTGCATATGGCCCTTCTCTTCACTACGTCTGTATCTTTGGGGTAAATACCCAGTAGTGCAATGGCTGGATCATAGGGTAGCTCAATTTTTAACTTTTTAAGGGACCTCCACACTGTTTTCCAGAGTGGCTGTACCAACTTGCATTCCCACCAACAATGTAGGAGGGATCCCCTTTCTCCACATCCTCTCCAACAATTGTTGTTTCTTGCCTTGTCTATTTTTGCCATTCTAACTGGCGTAAGGTGGTATCTCAGTGTGGTTTTGATTTGAATTTCCTTGATGGCTAATGATTTTGAACATTTTTTCATGTGTCTGTTAGCCATTTGTATGTCTTCATTGGAAAAGTGTCTGTTCATATCTTCTGCCCATTTTTTGATTTGTTTATTTGTTTCTCGTGTATTGAGTTTGAGAAGTTCTTTGTAGATCTTCGATACCAGTCCTTTATCTGTAGTGTCATTTGCAAATATATTCTCCCATTCCGTGGGCTGCCTCTTAGTTTTTCTGACTGTTTCCTTGGATGTGCAGAAACTTTTAATCTTGATGAAGTCCCATAAATTCATTTTATCTTTTGTTTCTCTTGCCTTTGGGGATGTGTCATGAAAAAGGTTGCTTTGGCCGATGTCGTAGAGGTTGTTGCCTATGTTCTCCTCTAGAATTTTGATGGATTCCTGTCTCACATCGAGGTCTTTCATCCATTTGGAGTTTATTTTTGTGTATGGTGTGAGAGAGTGGTCAAGTTTCATTCTCTTGCATGTAGCTGTCCAATTTTCCCAGCACCATTTATTGAAGAGACTGTCTTTTTCCCACCGGATGTTCTTTCCTGCTTTATCAAATATTAGTTGCCCAAAGAGCCGAGGGTCCATTTCTGGGCTCTCTATTCTGTTCCATTGGTCTATGTGTCTGTTTTTGTGCCAGTACCATGCTGTCTTTGTGATCACAGCTTTGTAGTACAGCTTGAAATCCGGCATTGTGATGCCCCCAGCTTTGTTTTTCCTTTTCAACAGTTCCTTGGAGATTCGGGGCCTTTTCTGTTTCCATACAAATTTAAGGACTGTTTGTTCCAGTTCTTTGAAAAATGTCCTTGGTATTTTGATCGGGATAGCATTGAAAGTGTAGATTGCTCTGGGTAGCATGGACATTTTAACTATGTTAATTCTTCCGATCCATGAGCATGGAATATCTTTCCATCTTTTTATGTCTTCCTCAATGTCTTTTAAGAGTGATTCATAGTTTCTAGAATATAGGTCCTTTATGTCTCTGGTTAAGTTAATTCCAAGGTAACGTATGGTTTTTGGTGCTATTGTAAATGGGATGGATTCCCTAATTTCTCTTTCTTCGGTCTCGTTATTCGTGTATAGAAATGCAACTGATTTCTGAGCATTTATTTTGTATCCTGCCACGTTACTGAATTGCTCTATAACTTCTAATAGTTTGGGAGTGGCTTCTTTTGGGTTTTCCATATAGAGTATCATGTCATCTGCAAAGAGAGACATTTTGACTTCTTCTTTGCCAATTTGAATACCTTTGATCCCTTTTTGTCGTCTGATTGCTGTTGCAAGGACTTCTAGTACTATGTTGAATAATAGTGGCGAGAGTGGGCATCCTTGTCGAGTTCCTGATCTTAAGGGAAAGGCTTCCAGCTTTTCCCCATTGAGAATAATATTTGCAGTAGGCTTTTCATAGATGGCTTTTATGAGATTGAGAAATGTACCTTCTATTCCTACACTCTGAAGGGTTTTAATCAGGAAAGGATGCTGTATTTTGTCAAATGCTTTTTCGGCATCGATTGAGAGGATCATATGGTTCCTGAGTCTTTTCTTGTTGATATGATGTATCACGCTGATTGATTTGCGAATATTGAACCACGCTTGCATCCCAGGTATGAATCCCACTTGATCGTGATGGATAATCCTTTTAATGTACTGTTGGATTCTATTAGCAAGTATCTTGTTGAGGATTTTGGCGTCCATATTCATTAGGGAAATCGGTCTGTAATTCTCCTTTTTGAGGGGGTCTTTGCCTGGTTTGGGGATCAAGGTAATATTGGCCTCATAGAATGAGTTTGGTAGCTTTCCTTCTGTTTCTATTTTTTGAAATAGCTTTAGGAGAATAGGTATTATTTCTTCTTTGAATGTTTGGTAGAATTCCCCAGGAAAACCGTCCGGGCCTGGAGTTTTGTTATTTGGAAGGTTGTTTATCACTGACTCAATTTCTTCATAATTAATTGGCCTGTTTAAGGAATCAATTTCTTCCGGTTTCAATCTTGGTAGTTTATAGGTTTCCAGGAAGGATTCCATCTCTTCCAGATTGCTTAGTTTATTGGCATATAGCTGTTGATAAAAATTTCTAATAATCCTTCCAATTTCAATGGTGCTCGTCGTGACCTCTCCTTTTTCATTCATAATTTTAATAATCTGGGTCCTTTCTCTTTTCTTTTGGATAAGTCTTGCCAGTGGTCTGTCAATTTTATTGATTCTCTCAAAGAACCAGCTTCTAGTCCTGTTGATCTGCTCTACTGTACTTCTGGTTTCTGCTTGATTGATTTCAGCTCTAATTTTGGTCAACTGCTTCCTCGTGCGTGGATTAGGCCTGTCCCTCTGTTGCTGTTCCAGCTTCTTGAGGTGAGAATATAAAAACTGCATTTTAGATTTTTCTATTCTTTTGAGTGAGGCTTGGATGGCTATGTATTTCCCCCTTAGGACTGCCTTTGCAGTATCCCATAGGTTTTGGACTGTTGTATTTTCATTCTCATTGGTCTCCATAAATTGTTTAATTTGATTTTTGATTTCCTGGTTTATCGAGTCATTCCTGAGCAGGATGGTTCTTAGTCTCCAAGTGTTTGAGTTTCTTCCAAATTTTTCCTTGTGGTTGAGTTCCAATTTCAGAGCGTTGTGGTCTGAGAATATGCAGGGGATAATTTCAATCTTTTGGTATCGGTTGAGACCTGTTTTGTGTCCCAGAACATGGTCTATTCTTGAGAATGTTCCATGGGCATTAGAATAGAATGAGTATTCTTTGGTTCTGGGGTGTAGTGTTCTATATATATCTATGAGGTCCAACTCATCGAGTATGGCATTCAAAGCCTTTGATTCTTTGCTTAGTTTTTGCCAGGGTGTTCTGTCTATTTCTGATAGTGGAGTGTTGAGGTCCCCTACTATTAATGTATTTTTATTTATATGTCTCTTTATTCTGGTTAAGAGTTGGCTTGTGTATCTTGCTGCTCCCCTGTTGGGGGCATATATATTTATAATTGTCATATCCACTTGTTGAATACTTCCCTTAAGAATAATATAGTGCCCTTCTGCATCTCTAACTATAGTCTGTAGTTTAAAATCCAATTTATCTGATATGAGAATTGCTACCCCAGCTTTCTTTTGAGGTCCATTTGCGTGAAAGATGGTACTCCATCCCCTTACTCTCAGTCTGAATGCATCTTTGGGTTTGAAATGAGTCTCTTGTAGACAGCAAATGGATGGGTCATTTCTTTTTATCCAATCTGCAACCCTGTGGCGTTTATGGGATGGTTCAAACCATTTACATTAAGACTGATTACTGAGAGATATGATTTTAATGTTGCCATGTTGCCAGTAAAGTCTTTGTTTGTATTGGCTGTGACTTTCTGTTCTGTATCACTCTTGGGGCCTTTTTACTTTTATAGAACCCCCCGTAATATCTCCTGTAGGGTTGGTTTCGTGGTTACAAAATTGGTTAGTGACTGGCGATTCTGAAATGTCTTTATTTCTCCATCAATTCTGAATGACAGCCTTGCTGGATAAAGGATCCTTGGCTGCATGTTTTTCTCTGAAAGAGCTTTAAATATGCTCCCCCAACCCTTTCTCTCATTCCAGGTCTGCGTAGACAGGTCTGACGTAATTCTGATGCTTTTGCCTTGGTACGTGAGAAATTTCTTTGCCCTGGCCGCTTTCAATACTGTATCCTTGCATCTAATATTTGCGAAATGCACTATGACGTGACGTGGCGTAGGTTTGTCATGGTTGAGCTTGGGAGGGGTCCTCTCTGCCTCTTGGACACGAATGTTTGTTTCCCTTGCTAGATTAGGGAAGTTTTCAGCTACAATTTGTTCAAATATCTCTTCTAGACCTCTGTTTTTCTCCACCCCCTCGGGGATGCCGATGATTCTAACATTGGATTGTTTCATTGAGTCAGTAATCTCCCGTAACCTACATTCGTGGGCGTGGATTTTTTTAAGACCATCTTCTATTTTCATTTTTTCCTCTATTAACCCATCCTCCAATTCACTAACCCGTTCCTCTGCTTCTGCGACCCTGGCCGTCAGAGCCTCTAGTTTTGAATGCATTTGGCTCATAGAATTTTTAATTTCTGTCAGATTCGCTCTCATTTCTGTCCTTAGGGATTCTACATTCTCAGTAACCTTTTCGTTAATAGTTTTTTCAATTCTACTCATCATTTTGACCATCGTTACTCTGAATTCCATTTCTGATAATTTGGTTACATCCATATCCATTATTTCTGTGGCAGAGGCCACAGACTCACTGTCTTTTCTTTGCTGGGGGGGGCTTCTCCTTCTTGTCATTCTGATGAAGAGAGGTTGCGGGGTTTCCAGAGCCCAAATTATTGACTGGGTCCCAGGCCGTGCCCCTTGTTTTATAGGGATCTTAGGGATGTGGGCTTCTTCTTTAAAGATTTTATTTATTTATTTATGTGGCAGCCAACCAGCGAGAGAGGGAACAGAAGCAGGGGAGTGGGAGAGGAAGAAGCAGGCTCCCAGCGGAGGAGCCCGATGAGGGACTCCTTTCCGGAACGCCGGGATCACGCCCTAAGCCGAAGGCAGGCGCTCAATGACTGCGCCACCCAGGCACCCGGGTTGTGGGCTTCTTGATTTTTCAGCCTGCCTTCTGTGTTCTGGGGGAGGGGCCTGCCGCGCCGATACTCAGGCAGCCATGTTTGGGTAGAGTCTCGGCGTCCCCTGCGAGGGGGGATGGGGATGGGCACTCCCTGAGCCGGTATTTCCAGGCTTTTGTTCTCTGGCGGCTTTCCCTGGCGGTTTGCTGTGCCTCTTCTGAGAGTCAGAGCAGCAGCGGCCAAATTTCAGCCTCTGTCACAGAACAGAGGGATTGCGGCCCGTTCTCTACTAATGTTCTGGCCACTTTAACTCTGTTTCTGTTGGTGCTGCTCAACCCAGCAGCGTCCGGGATGTGCGCCCCACACCCGGCGTCCCAGCCCTCACTTCCAGGGCCGGCATGTCTCTGTCCTTTGTGTTTCTAACGCCGCCAGCCGCCAGCCGCCCCGCGCGCGCTCCCGGATCTCCCGGTCTCAGTCTGGATCCAGTGAGCGCACCGGGATTCCGGGGTTCCGCGAGATGCCTGGTGGCGCGCGCACCCGGCTCACGGTCTCAGTCTGCTGTTTTGTGGGTGCCGTCCACGAGCCTGCCCGCTCCCCCGTGCAAGTGGCTACCGCTTCCCGGCGCCCGAACACGGCGGCTCCCTCCCCCTTCCGTTTATCTTCCGATATCTGTGCACAGTTTCATGGCTCCCCGCTTCGTACCTCAATACTCAGCGCTGGAGATGTTCATTTGTAGAGATCCAGATGCGTCTTCCTGCGTCTCAGGCTGGTTCCGTGGTTGTCGAGAAAGAGAATCTTAAGCAGTTCTACACCCAGCATGGAGCCTGATGCACAGGGCTTGATCTCATGACCCCAAGTCATGACCTAAGAATTAGGGGCGCCTGGGTGGCACAGCGGTTAAAGCGTCTGCCTTCGGCTCAGGGCGTGACCCCGGCACTATGGGATCGAGCCCCACATCAGGCTCCCCCGCCACGAGCCCGCCCCCTCCTCTCCCACTCCCCCCGCCCGTGCTCCCTCCCCCACTGGCTGTCTCTATCTCTGTCAAACAAATAAATAAAAAATCCTTCTTGTGACAGCGTGCGATGATAAAAATCGTGGGAAGCATTTTATGTGCCTTATTCCATCTACTCCTTATAACCCTGCGAAGTGGGTTCCATTACTCCCAGCAGAAATGAGGAAATGGAGGCTTGAAGGGGCCAGTCCTCGGAATAGGAAGGTCCTTCCACAGTCACACTGTTGTAAGTAATAGGCTTGGTCTTGAGCCACACTGGAATGTCTTACTCTGCATTTTGGGTCTTCTCTACTTGACCGTATCAGTGATTCTGTCACATTAATGGGAGGACTCATCAGCAAAGTTCAAAGTGGAGTCCTTTAAAGGAGTTGAAAAGATTGGGTGTTTCTGATGTTGTTAATATTGGTGGATACCTTTGGGAGAAATTGCTTGTCTTTTCAGAAGAAATTGGATAAGAGTACAATGACTATAATAAATTTAAAGTCCTCAAAAGGTACAGTTTTTAGATTCCGATATCTAAAGACCTATACATTAACAAGGCTGTGTAACCTTTAATTCTTTAGCTTCTAGGATTTAAATAATTGAAACTTTGATTTTAAGAAAACAAACAAACAAAATGAACTACTCATTAAGACATTATGTTCTTTTGGTTAGATAATTTCTCAATGGAGCTTGCCCTCATTTTAAAGGCTCTTTTCTTGGGTGACACCCTAGAGAACCTGTATCCTCATGGGGAAGGAAGTGTTCTGCCAAGGAATCTCTTTTCCTTTTTCCCAGTGATGCCAGTTCGCTGCACTTTAGACCAGCCTGAAGCTTTGTTAGACTGAACTTAAAGGAATCTCTCAAGGGCAAGTGTATAAAGGAGTAACCCACTTGGAAAACTTCAGGTATAGTTAATCCTCCAAGAACTATCTCAATGTGAAAAATAAAACAAAATCAGACAAGCAAAAAAAAAGTGTGAGGATTTCTTTAAAATACTCATTGGTCATTAAATTTTTTTTCTACCTAATAAAACACACACACACACATGCACACACACACAAACACACACACAATTTATTCATATAGTCAACAGTGCCAGTCTGATAGATATGCATGATTTTTTAGTCACGACATGAGTTGCCATTATAACTTTAATACATATAAGTCTCTATTTATGGTTTCATTGTGATTTGGGGAAAGAACAACTGGAATTGGGAAGTGCGGACAGATCCGTGGTGTTGGGCAAAGGTCAGAAGTCTGGCTATAGGCCCAAAGTCCAGAGCTATTGAAGAGGCACAGAGTGCAAAGCTGGTCAAAGTCTAGGTCAGCTTCCATGGATGCAGATGATGAAATGTGAGTAGCACTGGTCAAGGTGCAAACAGATTAGAAGTGAGAAGTGTAAGTGGTGGGGGGAACCTATTCATGGGGAGACTGGAGTTTAAGGGCAAGAAATTTGGACTTCTGTGGAAATTGAGACATTGGGCTCTCTTCCATGGAGAGAAGTACCCTCTTCATGGCAAAATTCTAGCTCTTTGCTGGTGTGCTCTGTTGCTCATTTGCTTATCTGATCTGAGATCCCACATCTACTCCCTCTACTCTTTTCTAAATCCCAGGAGGGCTGCCTCCTGTAGACTGTCTTTTCCCAAGTTTCTTTGCCAACTGGCTTCTGTCTACATTTCACCTGCGGGGAGGCCAGGAGAGAGATTGGAGAAAAAAGAAAGGGAGAATCCAGGGTATTGCATTTCCCCTTTCTCTGTTTTAGGGGGAGTCTTGAGTTTCTAGTTTCTGCCCTGTTGCTTTGGCTTCTGGGTTTTGATAATATGGTGTAGCAACTTTCCACTGTTTTGAATCTCTGGGTTATCCCATTGTTCTTTATTCAGCCTCTCAGTTGTTCTAACATCTTTATAACGGGTTCCCTGTATTGACTTATCTCCATTAAACCGTCTGGCATGAGCTCCTTTTTCCTGAGAGCCCCGAATTATATGTGCTTAAATACTGAAAACACCTTCCTATTACTGAATTAAATCCATTGACTCCTGACTAGTAAATGAAGACAGTACTGGATTTCAGGAAGATTCCATATTATTGTTACTATTTTTTTTTTTACCTTAAATTTGATTTTCCTTCCTCTTACTGGCACATTTCGCACAGGGCTATTGTCTAGTGTCCCTGAGACAGTTCACCAATGGCACCTTAGACAAGATGCTGGACAATTAAACTACTTTTGGTAGTTGCCAAACCAGATGGTGTGTGCCAAATGATGATATATGCACAAAATGTTCTAAAACAGAATGACAATTTCGATGTAAATAAACCATTTGAGCATATGGCATCCACCCAGCTGTTTCTGGAGGTAAAACTGTGGAACCATTGGCTGAAATATAAACTTTAAAATTACTACAAGTTATCAGATAACTGGTAGATTAGCAACATAAGACATCTGTTAGGAAGTTCCAGGGGTGCCCATGGGAAAATTATGGGCTGTTATTTTCACTATAATTCTTGGCAATGTGGAAAATCAAAGACAAAGTATAGGGTCAGTAAATATAAAATAAATACAACCCATTGTGAAAAGGTACTTAGTACAGAGCTTAGGATGTAATAGACACTAAACCAACAAGTATGGAATGTTGGAGAAATGTGTTTTTTTAAGGGGTTAAATCTGAATAGACATATGCAAATCTGTGAACAAAATTTATTTTGACATTCAAAAAGCCTTTGACATAAAGAAAAGAGACGACATTTTACCCCTAGTCAAATTGGATAAGATTTTTTAAAAACTATGATATCCAATAACCAGAGAGAAAAATAGGCTGAGAGGGAAATCAGTACATTTCTGGAAGGTAATTAGGCAATATACGTCTTAAATTTTAAATGTGTTTGACTTATCATTTTCATTGCTAGAAATTTATTCTATGGAAATATTCATAGACATATGCTTTGATTTGTCATTATGGTTCATTAGTTTAATTTATGACTGAAAGAAAAAAAACCCACCTACTTCTCCATCAAAAGGGACTTGGTTAAGTAAAGTAAGACATATCTATACAATGGTATTGTAGGCAGTCATAAAATGATATGTAAGAATAACGGATATATGGGAGAAATGTCTATGATTTATTGATAAGTGAAAAGCAGGTTATAAAGTAGTTTGATTCCATTAAACAGTTATATATAAAAAGTTACCAATATGTTCATAGAGTCAGATTAGGCAACTTTTTTTTCTAAGTGCTTATCTCTATTTTCAAATGTCCCAGAATAACTATTTTGTAAACGGGTGAACATAAATAAGTATTATAACATGCCTTGAATTTTATTTTTAAAAACTCAGCAACTGATTTTTTGGAAACTGATAATTATGGAAGAGAGGACATGTTTTGTTTGGTAGTGAACTTCATTAGAGACTTAAAGCACCCAGAGTATTTCGTTACACTGTACTAGGAAACAAAGGGTATGCAAAAAAATGACTCGATTTTGGAATGAGGTTTAAACTTCATTAAATGTATTTTTCACTTAATTTCATAGAAAATTTGGAAAACTCATTACTCTCATAGACCATTGTTATTGGCATCTTCATGAAATGTCTTCTAGGCTTATTATTATTTTTTTTTAACAGCATGAAAGTTATAATGCAACTTTGTGTTGTGTCTCTTCACTTAATACAATAATAATACCATACAATTCACTTAATACAACCTTTCCCCATTGTCATTGGGACTATCACAGTAAAACAACTGCATAGTCTTCCACCATGGGGACACCTGCAGAGTATTAATTTAGTGTTGGGATTCTTTTATGGGCCAGTGCTAAAATGATGAGGCGGCTGAACACATTCCTCAGTGATCTGGGAGAGACCCTCACTTCCGTTTCCACTGACTGAAGGATGTATGAATAACAAGCTAGAGGTGACCTACTGAAGAGGCATCTGGCAAACTGTGTGCCTGGGCAGGAGCACGGTGAATGAGCATCAGAAGGGACATGAGACTCTGCTCATGATGTAGGTTCTGTGACTCAAGGAACTTTGTCATGATTGACATTCTGGAAGAAATGATGCTTATTTATTCCATCTGCCTGGACTGTCTTTTCTCCCTATTTGTGCTGTGAACTCATCCTTTAGCATCCAGATAACTGTCATAACATTCCTTTCCCTATGCATCTATGAATACACTCTCTTTCACTCATTGTTATGGCTGAATTGTGTCCTTATCACCTCACTTCATATGTTGAAGCCCTAACCCCTAGTACCTTATGTTACTGTATTTGGAAACAGGGCCTTGAAAGTGGTATTTAAGTTAAACTAGGTTCATTAATGTGAGCCCTAATTCAACATGACTGGGGTCCATATAAAAAGAAGACATTAGGACACAAGTAAGCACAGAGGGAAGACCATGTGAGGACACAGTAAGAAGGTGGTCATCTGCAAGCCCAGGAGAGAGTCCTCAGAAGAAACCAAACCTGTGGACACCTTGATCTTGAACTTCTAGCCTCCAGCATTGGACCAGAAGATCTGAGTTCAATTTCTGCATCTGTCACTGGTAGTTTTATGATGCTGGACAATTAATTTAAGCTTTGTGAACTTTTGTTCTCTTTATATAACACAGGGATGCTAGCATCTCTCTTGTCTACCCCTCAATATTGTTGTATCAAATGAGCAAATGTCTGTGAAAGAGCTTTAGAAACTAGGAAACCTAGGCCCAAGAAAGATGTTATTAATGAGGGCTTCCAGCCTGCAGGGGCGGGCATTGGTCATGGCCTTCTTGGGCCTGTAGGAGCAAGCAGGGAAGGGGCTGCTCTTGGCCAGGGGAGGATGTGGGCAGATTCTGGCAAAGGGCACTGGCAACAAAACTAGGTTTTCTACCATTTCTGACCACTCCTCTCAAGCATGACCTAATGGGGCTGGCAAAACTCCAGGGGAGGAGAGTAAGTGGTAAAGGAAAGAGAGCAATTTCTAGAAGAAGATCCAGTAAGGAGATAAGCGTTCTCCCAAACAGAAAGATAAAGACTGAGAGACTAGGAATAAATGAATAAGAAGTACTGAACCCAGCAATGCAATACAGAATCAAGTAGTAAATAGGTAAGGTTCAAGAGGGATTTAGATATTCATAGATGATAAAATTGAAATGAATTATTGAGCAGCTTCAGAAATATTTAGGGGAAACCTATACATTTAGGTTTACCTAAATGTTAGGGTAAATTTTTAGGGTAAACCACCATGAAGTCACTACCATAAAGGACTGCCTTTAAAATAACTTTTTTTTTTTTAACGTCTCATGAGACTAGGACTAGATAGTTTCTAAGTCTGACACCTATTTTCAAATTCTCTTCATTAAGGAATTGAGTGGTGAAGTGTTGAAAAATGTTATTATCTTTGCTAAATGGACTTCTCTGCAATGCTCGCTGTACCTGTAACTACTAGCACCATGTCTATCCTTTCTGCTGTGTGGAAGCTCTGGGGACAGGAATAGGTTAGTCTTATTCACAGCTACACCCCAGTGCCTGGCATAGCTTCCAGCATACAGTGGTGCTTAATCAGTATTTGAAACTGAATGTTGTTTTCTCAAGAGTGGCTGATGGGGTCCTTTTGTCCAGGGAAGCCTCCCCTTTAGGACCCTGACCTGAGCCAATGGAAGCATTCCAGAATTTCAGAGAGAGAGAGATGTCAGGCCTCTGTAGGGTTTGTCATGAACCACCCATACTACCCATTTGGGCCAGCCTGTCTCTGACTGCTCCATGCCTGACTCTCATTGTCCTACAGGTTTTTGCTTTCTTTTGCCCAGTTTGTGGTACTGGAGCCTCTGTTTTCTGCTTGTAAGCACAGGTAAATCTCTAAGCTGATGGCCTGTCTCCTTGGATTCCTTTCTGAGTCATTTGATTTCTCAGGCCTGGCCATTTGCAAATTTCTCCCTTGGGCAGCCCTATTGGTTTCAGTCCCAAGCCCAGGTTTTGGAATGCTGCCTTCCCTTTGGCCTTGAGGCACAGAGGGCTGGGGATGGACATTATCCTGAGGATCCACAGAGGCAGCAGGGCATCAACAACAGGAGAATGAGAGAACCCAGGTCAGTTCTGTCTCTCTGCCTGACGAAGGAGTTGCCTTGAGGACAGATCATGCTTACTTGATGAGGCAGTAGGGGTCTTATAGGAGAACTGACTCTTGTCCTGGGGTAAGGTCTGCCCTTCCTCCAGCACTGCCACAACGAAAACACAGCCTTCCCCATACAGTCACCAGCCCAATTTGCCTGGATCCCTGCAAGAGATTGTGTGGGTCTTTGGGCCATGATTGTCCTGGGGAGGCTGAGAGCAGAGCTTCTCAGTGTCCCTATCCACAGAGTCAAGAGGCTGGTGATTGTTGATTCCTATAGGGAGACCCACATGTGAAAGCTATACTAGGCTCCTGGCCAACACGCCCCACAAAAGTCTTTCCTGGCAAAGGAGGGAGGGGGCACAGATTTGGGCAGGGCCTCTCTGTGATCCAACTGACTCAAGGTAGCTGGGCCTGGCCCACTGCCTACAACTTGGCCTGAAGCAAAGCTGCCCTTTGCTTGGTTCCATGAAGGCCTGGCAGAGGGTCTATGGGATGAACAGGCATGGATGCCAGGTGGGAAAGAAGGCTGGCTACTGTCAGCATTTACTCATCCGTTCTCACACCAACGCTGCCTCCAGTAGTGCCCTAAGCAGCCTTGTCTTAGTCAGTTTGGGCTGCTGTAATGAACACCACAGACAGGGTAGCTTAAACAATAAACATTTACTTCTCACAGTTCTGGAGGCTGGGAGGTCCAAGTTCAAGGTGCTGGCAGATTTGGTTTCTGGAGAAGGCCTGCTTCCTGGTTTGCAGATGACCATCTTCTTGTTGTTTCTGCAAATGGGGAGCCAAAACCTCTCATATGTCTTCTTATGAAGGCACTAATCCCATTCATGAGGACTTTACTCTCATGAACTAATTACTTCTCAAAGTCCCCACCTTCTAATACCATTCACATTAGGGGTTAGGATTTCAACATAGGAATTTTGGGGGGACACAAATGTTCACTGTATAATAAGGCCTCACCTGAAGTCTGGGGCCCAGGTTGCTCATCTGGATTCCTGCAGCCCTAGGAAAACTTCTTGGCCCTGGGCTTCAAAAAGCCATAAAGCATAAACAGGATCCAAGGAAGGAGGCAAGGATCCGAGGAAGCACAAATCTTGCATGAGGAAAAAGGCAAAGTTGGATCTGATCAGAATGAAGGAAGATGGGAAATAAGCCTGGAAAGATGGCTGTTTAGGGCAAAGCTCTAAATAAAAACACCAGGATTTGCCTTCACTGTTGCTATAAACATCTGGTATTGTGTGGATGTATTTGCTCTGGCTGGAAGTTATCTGAAGGCCAAGCACAGGGGATCAAATCTGTGTGTTTCTGGAGGAGGTATTTCAAGGAGACTGGGCTCTCCACTTCTGTGTCAGGAACAACTACAAGCAGCAAGTGTCATATACATAATCTTATCTATTTGGAAAGCAAATAAGCAAAGAGCAGATAAAAACTCTGGCTAGAGTCACGGAATTACAGAAGAGATAAGAGTGTGAGGGTGAGGGAAAATAAGCTGCAGTTATCTGTGGTTTGTCCATTAGCTTGGGATGGCTCAACATGATGCCAATCGAAGGGGTATGGAGTGGCACAAGGACGGACGCCAGGACCACTGACCAACCATCAGCACCATCTTAAATATTGTCCTGAAAAACAGTGGCTGATAGCAGTCAATTATAGTGGCTTTGCCCAGATGGGTTCTGCTCACACAAGAAAAATTAAACTACTCCAGTCTGTAGGGATATTTTAATTATTTTTACACTTCTAGGTTTCATTTGATATCTTATTCAGAGATCTCTCTGGGGTTGACAGACTGGGCAGAAATCATGCAAAAACTCTGCTGAACATAAGAAAAATGGAAAAACTAGTCTAGACTTGGTTAGTAAGCTAAACCACATACCTGAAAGTTAATTAAAATGATTTAGCAGATCAGGTGAGATACTAGAAAGACAAGAAAGTGCCCAAAAGATAAGAAAGCCTTTCCAATTTCTGTGCTCACAATAATTTCCCAGGGTATTTTAAAAATGCAAATATATAAAAACAATAAATTGTCCTCTGTGAGGTTAGAAAAGACATTATAAGAAGGAGTAGCTTATGAATAGGAGATTTTCTATTAATCATCCATCTCCCCATTTCTTCCCTGAGAACTACAGAAGGAGCTGATTTTTCTTCCATATAATTGTTATTTGTTTTTATTTTTGCTTTGACTAAATGAAAAGTCATAGAATATGAAAACTAGATCATTGGATATCATTCATTCACTAAATGACTATTTACAGAGTGCTGACAATGTGCCTGTGCTAGGTATACAATGGGGGTTCAGATGGCCAAAAGTTTATATTCTAGTGGACAGTGTAGACTAAGAGCATGTAAAAAGAAAATAACTACAAATTATGTTAAATTATGACAGTTAAACAATGCGCTCAGCTAGAGTAGAATGCAGGAAAACTTACTTTGAGGAGGAGATCAGAAAGGGAGCTGAGGTGCAGCAGGATGAAGGGGCCTGCCCGGGTTACCATAAAGTCAGTGGTAGAACCATAACCCCTGTTTCCTAACTCTGGAGTTCTTTGGACTGTGCTGCCTGCTCTCGCATAGCATCTGCCTCTGTTCTTTGGCAATCTGTGTGGATACTGGATGATTTCTTGGCTGGCTTTCATGAGCAGGTAGGAGGCTGTGTAGTGGGGAGAGGCAAGGTTCACCGACTGGGGGTGTGCTACCTGTTGTTACAAGTCTCTGAAAGGCTCAGGGAGAAGGGACATGGCAAACTTTTAGAGGTCATCGCCCTGTCGAAGACCTATCATGTAATGTAATTCTTAGCAACAGAACATGTGAGTGGGTGTGTAGAGGGTGGGGTGGGGGCTTCCTGCCTTTTCTCCCATTTCCATGGTAACTGTCTTCTTGAGGTCTCCCTTCTGCTGCTTTAGGCAGGGCTGTTTGTTGGTCTTTGGATTAAGTATTAGATAAAATCACAGTGAATGAGGCCTTTAGCTCAAGGAAAGTACCATTATGAATAGAAAAGTTGGAGTGATAAAGAAAAATGTTATGGTCTAACATTTTATTAAAGAAGTACGGAAATTGTATTTTCTAACACAACAGGCTGGAGTGGTATTTCTCTAACTATGGGGGTTCCTACTGAATATAATGACTTTGCAAATGATAATTAAAAAAAAAATCCAGTGGCTGAGTAGAGCTCTTCTGGGGTTTCCAGCCCCAGGTGTATAGCAGACAAAAGTTCAAGGATGAAGCAGTGAGGCAAGAATACATTCATCAGCTCCAGTTACCACCCTAGGAAGCTGGTTGGTCTGCCCTGAACAGCAGAGAGCAGGTCACAGTGTCCCTTGCCAAGATTAAATCTCTAGCACTCTGTAAAAAAATTCTTACTTTCAGAGGACACAAGCACTATATATATATATAGTACCGTAATAGGAGAGTTTCCCCCTCGTGGCCCTGGGGACAAGCACACATGCTTATCTGAGGCCTTTGATTTCTTAATTCTCTCTGCCATCCTAATGGACACTTCCAGCTGGGCCTGACCACACTACAGTCTGTAAATCATTAGACCACCTAGAATCACTGTAAAGCCATAACGTGGCACATTATTTTGGACAATCTATTATTTTAGATGACTTTTTAAGTACTTGAACAACTACAGGCATGGCTGAAGTTCAAGAGAGATTTAAAAATAATTAGACACATCTTAAACATGATGCAGTATAAATACAAAGTAAAAAAACAAAACAAAACAAAACAAAACAAAAAACCCCCAAAACTCCAAACCCAAAACAACTTAGTATAAGCGGTGCCATTTTCTTAAGAAAGGTAATGGAAAAATCTGGGATGCAATTTTTCTATTTCTTATCAAAAGGGCAGATACCACTGGTCTTCTGGGCCATTGTGCGGCTTGGTCGTCTTGTGGATGCAGAAGTTGAGCTCCAGAGATAGCCTACGCAATGTCCAAGGTTAGCAACAGAGACTTACTTGGTGTCTGGGATGCTACAGTGTCATCTGAACAGAATAAACGGATGGTTGAGGCCCCAAAATGGGAAAAAGTATATTTGGTAGATTGGATAATTGGTCCCAGTTGGCTCTCTGTTAAAGAATTATACCTCCATATACTTTGCCATTGGCTTTGTTGACACTGTGGAAGGTAGAGTATATCTCCCACTCTTGATGTTGGTCTTGACCATGTGACTTGTTTTGGCCAATGCAATGTTAACAGACATGATATGACCAGAGTCTATAAATGTGCTTGCATGATTTGGCTTGACCACTTACGTCTTGTGATCTATTATGAGAAGAACATGTCCCACATAGCTCCTGGTCCCAGAGTGAGGAAATATGTACAGAAAATCTGAACCCAACCTGCAGCCTGTAGCCCAGCCCAGCCAAATTTTTGCCTGAAGCACAGCTGCCCTAGCTGAGCAAGAAAAATGAATACTTGTTAGAGAGAGAGAGAGCAGGAGAGAGAGAGAGAGAGGGAGAGAGTGTTATTCAGTGTTACTACTGTGATAACTGATTAACATATTAAACATCTGTGGATCAGGCTACAGATATCAACTGGGGCAACTGCAGTCCAGAATTTACTTATTTACCATATGTGAGTGAATACTAAACTGGCCCTTTTGGCAAGCATTGTGCTGGGCTTTGAGCATCAAATAGAAATAATACATTGCCATGCCTATAAGGGCAATGACAGTCCAGGAACATAATAGATAACATAACAAACCTAAATGATAGTACACAAGGGCAATAGTAAGGCCATGTACAGTGGGCTGTGGCCACACAACATACCTGGAGGGACTCAGAGAAAGTGACATAGAGGCTGTCATTTGGATCAGGTCTTCAAGTAGAACTTTCTCAGCAAAGGAGACAAAGGCACTGCAGGCAGAGGGTACAGTGCAGAGGTAGGGCCATTGGAAACCTGAGCCTGGCTAGCCACTGGGATGATGACATCTTTCAACCTGCTGGGCTAGCAGAATATTGAGAATTCCTGGGGAAACTAGGTAAACATTACATAGTAAGGGCAGAACTCTGGAGAGTACAAGGAGAAACCAACTTAATTATATTCCCCCCACCACTTACTTGGACCTGTTTGTAGAGCTAGTTCCCCTCTGCCCCCAGGTATGGTTAGGGCAGGTCCCCAGACTTTTCTAGTCACATGTAGATAATTAAAGGTTTTCTAGTTAGTTGTCACACACACGATGTCATTTCAAGTAATAAAAGTATCCAGTTATAGGTATTAGTTAAAACTCTGCATTTCATTTAAAGTTCTTTCTGGCAGCTCCAGACTGCTCCAGGCTTGGAAGCTTTAGTGGAGGGTAGCACCTGGTTGGCTTCCTCTTATAAGTAGATTTTTTCTATAGTATTTGAGGGCAATAAAGGGATAGAGAACAAAGAGTCAGATTGTCATTCAACATCCCTAAAGATGGCATGACAGCTTCACCATGCTTGCATGTGGTAGGCATCTGTTTCTGATCATAGCCACCCTGATCGGAGTCAGGCATACCCCAAGTCCTCACTGGGAGTATGATCTGTTGCTAACAATCCTTCAAAAGGATGCCAACCCAACAGATGTATTCCAAAGAGTCAGAATAGGAAGGGAATCAAGTTCAAAGATGGAAATGCTCTAAAAACTCTCTGCAGTCCCCATCCTCAAAGAGATGGGGTGGTGTGTGAGCGTGTGTGTGTGTGTGAATGTACAATTCTTCATTTGCCCTATGGCCCCTGCTGAGTTTAGTTTCTGAAGATAAGCATTAGAGTTAGTTGAGAAACACCTAATTCTTTATTGTTTTAAAATATTTATGAAGAATTCCAGGTAGTCTCCCCATTTTCAAGAATTATAGTCAAGGAGGGGAGGAATTAAGATGGAGTAGTAGGGGGAGCTTGCCTTGTCCCTTGAACACAGCTAGATCAAATCAAACTATTTTGAACAACTAGGAATATGATCTGAGGATTAAGAAAACAATCTATACAACTGAAGGGAGAGAATGTGGGAGATGTGAGGCTTATCTTAACAAACAAATCAAAGCATACCTAGTTAAAGGTCCAAACACTCCCTACTTAAAGCAAGGAGGACCTCTGTAGAGGACAGACCAGTGGGAATGAGCCCCCGAAATGCAACAGCAGAGTGCACACAGCATACACCAGACACACTGCCTGAAGCGCCAGGCCCTGAACAGTGTACAACCTCTTTTTAATATAGCGTTACTCTGAGGTGCAGGAAACATAACAGGCTTTTATAACACTCAAAAGATAGAAACTTAGCCAAAATGACAAGACTGAGGAATTCCCCCCGAAAGAAAGGTATGGAAGATATCACAGCCAGGGACTTGCTCAAAGCAGCTATAAGCAATATATCTGAACAAGAATTTAGATCAACAGTTATAAGACTACAAGTTGGACTTGAAAAAAGCATAGAAGACAACAGAGAAACCCTTGCTACAGAGATAAAAGACCTAAAAACTAGTCCGGCTGAAATAAAAAAAATGTTATAACTGAGATGCAAAACAGACTGGATATAATCACTATGAGAACTGAAGAAGCAGAGAAGAGGATACATGATATAGAAGATAAAATTAGGGAAAATAATGAAGCTGAGAAGAAGAGGGAAAGAAAACTACTAGATCATGAAGGTAGACTTAGGGAACTCAGTGATTCCATAAACTGAAATAATATCCTTATCACGGAGTCCCAGAAGAGGAAGAGCAGGAAAAAGGGGCAGATGGTTTATTTGAACAAATTATACCTGAGAACTTCCCTAACCTGGGGAAGGAAATAGGCATTCAAGTTCAAGAGGCACAGAGAAGTCCCCTCAAAATCAACAAAAAGAGGTCAACACCATAACATATTATAATGAAACTTCCAAAGTACAAAGATAAAGAGAGAAGGAGAGGAGGGAGAAAAAGGAGAGAGGGAGAAACAGCCCTTAACGTACAAGGGTATACACATAAGGCTGGCAGCAGACCTTTCCACAGATACCTGGAAGTCCAGAAAAGACTGGCATGATATATTCAATGTGCTAAATGGGAAAAATATGCAGCCAAGAATACTTTATCCAGCAAGGTTATCAGTCAGAATAGAAGGACAGATAAAGAGTTTCCCAAACAAAAATTAAAGGAATTCGTGAACACTACACCAGCCCTGTAAGAAATATGAAAGGGGACATGTTGAGTGGGAAAGAGAGACCAATATTAACAAAGACTAGGAAGGAACAAAGAAAATCTATAGGAACAGTGACTTTACAGGTAATAGAATGGCACTAAATTCATAGCTTTCTTTTTTTTTTAAACATTTTTTTTTTATTTGAGAGAGAGAGAGTACAAGCAGGCAGAGTAGCAGGCATAGAGTGAGGGAGAAGCAGGCTCCCTGCTGAGCAGAGAGCCAAACATGAGGCTCGATCCCAGGACCCTGGGATCACGACCTGAGCCAAGGGCAGAGGCTTAACCGACTGAGCCACCCAGTTGTCCCCATAGCTTTCAATAATTACTCTGAATGCAAATGGACTAAATGCTCCAATCAAAAGATACAGGGTATTAGAATGGATAAAAAAACAAAGACCCATTGATATATTGCCTAAAAGAGACTCATTTTAGACCCAAAGACACCTCCAGATTGAAAGCGAGGTGATGGAGAACCATTTATCGTGCTAATGAATGTCAAAAGAAAGTTGGAATAGCCACCCTTATATCAGACAAACTAGATCTTAAACCAAGGACTGTAATAAGAGATGAAGAAGGACACTATATCATAATAAAGGTGTCTATCCAATAAGAAGATTTAACAATTATAAATATTTATGCCCCTAAGTTGGGAGAAGCCAAGTATACAAATCAATTAATAACAAACTTAAAGAAACTCATTGATAATAATATAATACTAGTGGGGGACTTTAACACCTCACTTACAACAATGGACAGTCATCTAAGCAGAAGATCAACAAGGAAACAAGGGCTTTGAATGACACACTGGACCAGATGGACTTAAAGATATATTCAGAATATTTCATCCTAAAGCAGCAGAATACATGTTGTTTTTGAGTATACATGGAACATGTCCAGAATAGATTACTTCCTTGGTCACAACTCAGGACTCAACTGGTACAAAAAGACTGAGATCATACCATGCACATTTTCTGACCATAATGCTATGAAACTTGAAGTCCACCACAAGAAAAATTTGGAAGAACCACAAATACATGGAAGTTAAAGAACATCCTACTAAAGAATGAATGGATTAACCAGGAAATTAAAGAAGAATTTAAAAAAATGGAAGCAGATGAAAATGAAAAGAAGACAGTTCAAAATTTTGGGGATTCAGGAAAGGCAGTCCTAAGAGGGAAGTATATAGCAATACAGGCCTTCCTCAAGAATCAAGCAAAGTCTCAAATACACAACCTACCCTTAGACCTAAAGGAGCTGGAAAAAGAACAGCAAATAAAGCCTAAATCTAGCAGGAGAAGGGAAATAATATAGATTAGAGCAGAAATCAATGATATAGAAATTTAAAAAAAAGAGTAGACCAGATCGACGAAACTAGGAGCTGGTTCTTCTAAAGAACTGATGAGATTGATAACCCCTGAGTCAGACTTATCAAAAAGAAAAGAGAGAGGACCCAAATAAATAAAATCATGAATGAAAGAGGAGAGAGCACAACCAACACTAAAGAAATACAAACAATTATAAGAGAATATTATAAGCAATTATATGCCAACAAATTAGGCAATCTGGAAGAAATGGATAAATTCTTAGAAACATAGAAATTACCAAACCTGAAACAGGAAGAAATAGAAAATCTGGGTGCCTGGGTGGTTCAGTCAGTTGTGTCTCGACTCTTGATTTTTGGCTCAGGTCATGATCTCAGGGTCGTGAGATTGAGCCCTGCATCAGGCTCTGCGCTCAGCACAGAGTCTGCTTGAGATTCTCTCTGCCTCTGCCCCTCCCCCTGCTCAAGCACTATCTCTCTTTCTCTAAAATAAATATATAAAATCTTTTGAAAAAGTTAAAAAAAAAAAGAAATAGAAAATCTGAAGAGACCCATAACCAGTAAAGAAACTGAATCAGTAATAAAAAATCTCCCAACAAATAAAAGTCCATGGCCGGATGGCCTCCCAGAGGAATTTTACCAAACATTTAAGGAAGAATTCATACCTATTCTTCTGAAACTGTTCCAAAAAATAGAAATGTGAAGGAAAACTTCCAAACTCATTCTATGAGGCCAGCATTACCTTGATCCTAAAACTAGACAAACACCCCACTACAAAGGGGAATTACAGACCAACACCCCGATGAACATGGATGCAAAAATTCTCAACAAGATACTAGCTAATCAGATCCAACAGTACAGTAAAAGGATAATTCAGCATGACCAAGTGGGATTTATTCCTGTGTTGCAGGGTTGGTTCAACATCCACAAATCAATCAATGTGATATACCACATTAATAAAAAAAGGATAAGAATCATATGGTTTTCTCAATAGATACAGAAAAAGCATTTGACAAAATACAGCACCTTTCTTGCTAAAAACCCTCAAAAAAGTAGGGATAGAGGGAACATACCTCAACATCATAAAGTCCACATATGAAAGACCCACAGCTAATATCATCCTTAATGAGGAAAAACTGAAAGCTTTCCCCCTAAGGTCAAGAACATGACAGGGATGTTCACTCTCACCACTGTTCCACTGTTGTTCAACATAGTACTAGAAGCCGTAGCCTCCGCAATCAGACAACAAAAAGAAATAAAAGGCTTTGAGACTGGCAAAGAAGAAGTCAAACTTGCACTCTTTGTAGATGACGTGATACTCTATGTAGAAAACCTGAAAGACTCCACCAAAAAATTTCTAGAACTGATACAGGAATTCAGCAAAGTTGCAGGATATAAAATCAGCGCACGAAAGTCAGTTGCATTTGTATGTACCAACAATAAAGCAACAGAAAGAGAAATCAAGAAATTGATCCTGTTTACAATTGCACCAAAAACCTTAAGATATCTAGGAATAAACCCAGCCGAAGAGGTAAAAGATCTGTACTCTGAAAACTACAGAACACTTATGAAAGAAATTGAAGAAGACACAAAGAAATGGAAGAACAAATACTGTTAAAATGCCCATACCACCCAAAGCAATCTACACATTTAATTCAATCCCTATAAAAATACCATCAACATTTTTCACAGAGCTGGAACAAACAATCCTAAAATTTGTATGGAAGCAGAAAAGACTCCAAATAGCCAAAGGAATATTGAAAAAGAAAATCAAAGCTGGAGGCATCACAATTCCAGACTTCAAGCTATATTACAAAGCTGTAATCATCAAGACAGTATGGTACTGGCACAAAAACAGACACATAGATCAATGGAACAGAATAGAGAACCCAGAAATGGATCCTCAACTCTACGGTCAACTAATCTTTGACAAAACAAGAAAGAATATCCAATGGAAAAAAGACAGTCTCTTCAACAAATGGTGTTGGGAAAATTGGACAGCCACATGCAAAAGCATGAAACTAGACCACTTCCTTACACCATACACAAAAATAGACTCAAAATGGATGAAAGACCTCAGTGTGAGACAGGAATCCATCAAAATCCTAGAGGAGAATACAGGCAGCAATCTCTTCGACCTTGGCTGCAGTAACTTCTTGCTAGACAAGTCTCCAAAGACAAGGGAAATGAAAGCAAAAATGAACCATTGGGATTTCATCGGGATAAAAAGATTTTGCACAGCAAAGGAATATATGGAATGGGAGAAGAAATTCACAAATGACATATCAGATAAAGGGCTAGTATCCAAGATCTATAAAGAACTTATCAAACTCTACATCCAAAAACCAAAAAATCTAGTTAGAAAATGGGCAGAAGACACGAATATACATTTTCCCTACAGACGGCCAAGAGACACATGAAAAGATGCTCAACATCACTCATCATCAGGGAAATGCAAATCAAAAGTACAATGAGATATCACCTCACATCAGTCAGAATGGCTAAAATTAACAACACAGGAAACAACAGGTGTGGCAAGGATGTGGAGAAAGGGGAACGCTTTTCTACTGTTGGATGGGAATGCAAGCTGGTGCAGCCACTCTGGAAAACAGTATGGAGGTTCCTCAAAAAGTTAAAAATAGAGCTACCCTATGACCCAGCAACTGTATTATAAGGTATTTATCCAAAGGATACAAACATAGTGATTCAAAGGTGCACATGCACCCCAATATTTGTAGCAGCAATGTCCACAACAGCCACAATAAGAGCCCAGATGTCCATCAACAGAAGAATGGATAAAGAAGATGTGACATATATCACACACACACACACACACACACACACACACACACACACACACACACACAGAGGAATATTACTCAGGCATCAAAAAGAATGAAATCTTGCCATTTGCATCAATGTGGATGGAACTAGAGGGTATTATGCTAAGCAAAATAAGCCTGTCAGAGAGACAAATATGATGTGATATCACTCATATGTGGAATTTAAGAAACAAAA
Source organism: Ursus americanus (assembly GCF_024610735.1). Classification (NCBI taxonomy): domain Eukaryota; kingdom Metazoa; phylum Chordata; class Mammalia; order Carnivora; family Ursidae; genus Ursus; species Ursus americanus. Next base: position 34,483,449 of record NC_142132.1, read on the forward strand.
CAGATGAACATAGGGAAAGGGAAGGAAAAATAAAATAACAACAGAGAGGGAGACAAACTATAAGGGACTCAACTATAGGAAACAAACTGAGAGTTGTTGGAGGGGAGATGGGTCGGGGGATAGGGTAAATGGGTGACGGGCATTATATAGGGCACTTGATACAATGAGCACTGGGTGTTATATGCAACTGATGAATCACTAAATTCTACCCCTGAAACTAATAATACAGTATATGTTAACTAACTTGAATTTAAATAAAACAAAAAAAGAATTATACTCAAGCTTTATAGTCACATAATAGGTGCTCAGTAAATATTAATTAAATTAACTGCTTAACAGGAAGCTTGCTCAAAGGTGGGAAGATGATAATAGGTCTGATTCTCTTCGTCATTCTCTCAGCTCTCTGCTTGGTTAAGTCAACATCTGCTGATCCTTAGAGGTTGCCTGCAAATGTCAACTCCCCTCAGGAGCCTTCTGTAAATTGTCTCTCCAGAACGAAGTGCGGTCTCATAGCACTCAGACCTGCCACATCTACTCTGCCAACTACACTGTAGGAGAGTGATTTGTTTGTGTGTTTGCTGCCCCTGTTCTGGGTTCTTATGTTTCAATCATCTCCATTCCCACAGCGCCTAGCACAGCGCCTTCTCAGGGAGGGTCAGTAGATGGGTTTTGAGTAAATAAATCCTACCATCCTTATACCAAATACGAATTGTATGGAGCACTGGGTATTATATGCCAACAATGGATCATGGAACATTACACCAGGAGCTAATGATGTACTGTATGGTGACTAACATAACTTAATAAAAAAAAATACGAATTGTACGCACTGTTCTCCTCCAGCATATCTAGGTCTCTATTAGATACCACGATTCAAGTGCCAGCTTTGAAGAACTACCGTTTCCTTTCGTAGGTCAGTTAGAGCTCACAGTGGGCTACACCTCCCAGCATCTTGGCTGGTTGCCTGGCACTGCCCCCTGATGCGGCCACTCTTCGGAGGGCTGGGACAAAATGAAAGCCCTTGGAGGCTTTGGCGTCACCAGTTATCAGGTATAGAGAAGCTCTCTTGATTCTTAGTTCGAGAGCTCTGGGTTGAGAAGTGGACATGACCAAGTGAAGGAAGATTCTGCTGCAGAGAGGGAGGCCCACTCATGGGGTCTCCACATCCTCATCCAGAACTTGAACTACTGTTCTCTAGAGTAAGAACAGTCCTTGTGAAGAAGACCAGCTGTTGCTAGACTGTTCTGAGGCCTTTTAGAGAGCCTGAGTGTCTTCCATTTTTAGAGACTCTTCACTATTAAAAAACAGTGAAATGCCAAGTGTTTCCATGCTAAGAGGTGACTACTATAACCTGTAAAATTGCAATTTGATTGTGCTGGTACCAAGGATTTATTTTTAAAATAGGAGGTAGGTACTTCATAGTAGTTCATAATAGGTAAGTGCAGGGACTCTGGAACCCAGACAGCCTGAGTTCAAATCCTAACCCAACACTTAATTAGCCATGTGATCTTATGAGCTGTGTGATTTTGGGCATCGTATTTGGTCTTTCTGTACCTCAGTTTCTAATCTATAAAATGGGCATAGGGTTTTTGTGAGGATTAAAAAAAATTTTTTTTTTATTTGACAGAGAGAGAGTGAGAGAGATAGCACAAGCAGGAGGAGTGGCAGGGAGAGGGAGAGGGAGAGGGACAGGCAGGCGCCCCACTGAGCAGAGAGCCCTGGGATCATGACCTGAGCCAAAGGCAGACACTTAACCAACTGGGCCACCCAGGCAACCCAGGTTTTTGTGAGGAGTAAATGCAAGTCTTAGAAGGGGCCCTGGAGTTTTAAAACAGTATACACTACGTAAGTGTCTGTCGTTACTTTAATGTACTCCAAGCAGTGTCATCTGGTAAGAAGCAGCTAATTTAAAGTTTTACCTTGAATGTCACTTTCCTTCACCCTTGTCAGGGTATCTTGGTGACTGTGTATATAATTCTTTTGCAGATCATTTCAAAATTCAAAATTTGAGGCCATTTGTGAACTGAGATCTGGGCCACGTCATCTCTTAGCACCTCTTGTGAACTGGGATGCCTGCCCTGCTCCTGTGAGTGGTAGATCCTCCACTTAAAACCTGCCATCTGAGGGACAGGTCCCTACGTGCCCCCCAGGGGCACACTTCCAGCCTCAGGACTAGGGCTGTGGCTGGACATCCACGATGATAATTTAGTGACTGACCCCCAGCAGAAGACACAGACACATAGGTTGTTGGATTCAACCAATCCTTTGGCTGTCCACAAGGGTGTGGCTCTTTAATGATCAGAGGCTCTTCTCTCGGCGGCTGGACTTCAAAGTGATTGTGTTGCCAGCTGGCCTGGAGCAAGTTCTACATTGCTAATAGGCTCCTGGCGCAATGCAAAGAGCCGCTGTGCCGGTACTTGCAGTACCCACCGAAGCCTGTGCTGATCTCTGTCCCTAAATAGAGCGGCGACTGTCACCATCCAGCTTGAGGGTGGTGTGCACTCATCACCTGTACACTTAGAGGATTCAAATGTCACCTCACACCTTTGTGTTGTTGCCCCAGCAAGAGGCTGGTATGTAGGAAGAGTGGCACAACAGGGGTGTGGAAGTTGAGTAAGTGGGAGTTGGGTTACAGGCAGGGTGCCCTGACCTCCGAGGTCATTCTGAATGTCCTGTGACCATGAAACCTACCCTGAAGACAGCGCTCAAATGCTGGAGCCCGTGCCCTGCCTTTAGATGTCTGCTCTTTACTCTGTCAAATCTTGGCCAGGTTCCAGCGCTACCAATTACCTTTTGCCTAGCAGCGGTGGGGTGGCAGTCACAAAGCAGAGGTGTGGGGGTGGCTGCTCTGTGCCTCCGGGCCTGTGCGGCTGGGGAGTACTGCTGCACGATCCTCGCTACTCTCTCCCCGGCAGCAGCCAATCTGCACCTTGGAAGCTTAAAGGCATGAAGTGCAAGTGAGAGGAAGGCATCTGTTTTCAGCTAAACATTCCCAATTATTCCCAAGGCTGCGAGCAGCCTTCTTGCAAAATTCTGAGATGCTGATGTGCCCCATTAGCTGTTAGCCAGTCTGCCATTACCTTACCCCTAGGAGGCGTGGGCGCTTGGCGGGCTTTGGTGTAGGATGCCCATTGCTTGAGTTATTTCTAGGGTGATTATTTCCCTGGTTTCTCTTCTTCCTTTCTTCTGTGTAGTATAGGTATAGGCCAGTGGCCTGTTTGAGTGCTCTACCTTCCTAACGTGTTTTGCCTGGAGCAGGCAATGAGCGCTTACCTGCCGCCTGGTGAGGAGGGAAGGGTGGGCAGAGGGGTGAATGGGTTCAATTCCGTGGGCCTGCAGACCAGGTCCTTGGCCTTGAGGTTTTCAAGTTCTACCTGGGAAGGACAATATTTAAAACTTTGACTCTGAATATTGAGAAAGACCTTAGTTAAAAAAATTTCCTTTAGCATTTATATTTAGTATACAATTAGGAGAAATTCTCTAAGGAGATGGTTTCCAAATGATGTTTTTTTTTTTTTTTAAATCAGAGAAACATTTTTTTCCAAGTGAAATCTCATGCTACACCCCAGTATATAATACAGGAACAACAGCAGGAAATCCTCCGTGTTGATACCTAGAGGCAGCGCCACCTCCCCCCCGCTCCCCGCCCCCCGCCCCCAGCAAGCTTAGGAGCAGTCACGCAGATTTCCAACGTCCTCGGTGCTAAGGCTCCTCTCAGTTTGGTTTCACAGGCATCTGCCTCATGCCCAAAGCTCCCAATTTGATTTCTCAGAGTGGCAAGGGACCCAGCAGGCAACTGAGTGTCATCAGTGGGCCTTTCATGCAGGATATCTGGGGCCTGGGCATCTTATCCGGCATGATTCAGGGACAGAGATGGGTGTGTGGAGATTGGAGGTTCCTCTCCTCATTTGACTTGGTGTTGTTGGCCAGTGCTTGGCAAAGATTTGTAATTTGTTGCATCATTTGTCATTGGACGAATATGAATTGCACCCCTTCTTTATGCTGCCAACCTCCCTGATCTACCTCAAGGATTTTATGTTCCGCAGTGCTCAGAGGAAAGAAATAAGGAACTAGCAAGCAAACAAAAAGCACTATTTCTTTTACTGGCAAATGCTCTGAAGAATATAAAGTAGGTTGATGGGATGGGAGTAAGGGCTGGAGGGTAGTTCTGCAGACTGGAGATTTGAAGGCCTCAAAAAGGAGTGACACTTAGGCTGGGACCTGAGCAGTGAGGAATTATCCAGCCAGGAGAAAACCTGGGGGAAGAGTATCTATCTGCAGCATGTGCACAGCTCTTGAGGAGCGGCGTGCTTGGCTTGTCTGAAGAGCAGAAGGCTGGCTAATGTGTCAGAGACCTTAATGATTGGGGGGAACCAGATGTGGGAGCCTGACATGATAAACCAAGGCGGGGTGTTTGGGTTTGAAGATTAATGGGACTGCCGTGTAGGGTTTTCAGGCTTTCTCCCCCTCAAGCCTCACTCCCTTCTTCAAGTGTTTGGATTGCCATTTATATCCAGAAGATGAACAGATTTATCTTTACCTGTTAATAATGTCTCCTAATTAACAGCTAAAACCTACAAGTACCCCAAATTGGAAGAATAGAGGGGTCTCAAAGGAACCAGAAATGCTAGCATTCATGTAACAAATACTAACTTCTTTTAACAGAGGCGTGTTAACTGTAGTCATTATGTACATTACATCGCTAGGACTTATTTATCTTATAATTGGAAGTTCGTACCTTTTGCAGAATTTATACTTAACAGCTGTGTGACCTTAGGCAAGTAGTTAACCTTTCTGTTCTTAATTTTTCTCATTGTAAAAAGGGAATAATAATAGTATTTCCCTTATAACATTGTTTCGAGGATAAAATATCTGTAAAATGCTTAGAATACACAGTAAACATGATATGTGTTGTACAATAGGCACAAAGCAGACTCAGTCCCTGCCCAGCACCCGGCCTCCTGCTCCTTACTAAGTAAAAGAAGGCATGAAATTGCTGAGGGACCGACTACCGTTGGCCAAAGCATACGGAGGGTGGCAGGGAAAGGTGCAGGGGCTTCTTTGTTATACCAGAGGCCATCAGGGGCCCAACCCAGGGTCCATCCCGTAGAAAGCCCCTAGACTCTGCAGAGAATGTTCAAATATGAAGACAATTCCCTCAGCAGAACCACCCGATGGGGTGAGCACAGGCACCTGTTGGGTCCTCAATCCCTGCAGCCATCTAGCTGATAACCTTATCACTGAGTCCTAGTCCTGAATCCTGAGCCTTACCTTTTCTCAGCTCCAGTCCCTGCTCCTGGCTTCTGCTTGAACTGATATCTCAAACAAGTGGTATGCATCTCTTTTCCTGACTTGGGTATCCACTAGGCACGTCCTCGGAGGACAGAATCAAGCATGAACATTCAGTGAGCCATATTACCTTCCCAAATGAGGACAAGAATTACTTGTAGGTTCCTACCAAATTATAATTTTAAAAAATTAGTTCCTTGATTCATAGTATTAGAGCAGGAAAAGTCAGTGAGCTCACCCAGAGCAAAGCATCTTTCTAAACTATGACAGTTCTTTTTTTTCCTTAGAAGTTTATTTTTTTATTTTGTAAAGATTTTATTTATACATGAGAAAGAGATAGACTGTGTGTGTGCGTGTGTAGGGGTTCGGGGTGGGGGAGCAGAGACAGAGGGACAAGCAGACTCCATGCTGAGTTTGGAATCCCACTCGGGGCTCTATCTCATGACACGAAGATCACGACCTGAGCCGATACCAAGAGTTGCAGGCTTAACTGACTGAGCCACCCAGGTGCTCCTAAATGACGAGGGTTCTAAAGGTACTTCTCTTTTAAAAGCATTCTGGGAGGGCACATATTGCATGGAGCACTGGGTGTTACACGCAAACAATGAATCGTGGAACACTACATCAAAAACTAATGATATACTATATGGTGACTAACATAACATAATAAAAATAAATAAATAAAAGTATTCCATGCTCAGTATAGCTTTCCAGGGGATCTAGACACCTTGGTGCCAGGCCTTCATGGCATGACTCCTCTATGCTGCAGTGGCCTCATCTCTTCTCACTCCTCTCCATGTTTCCTACTATACCAAGCTGCTCCACGGTCTCCCGGCATGCCCGGGGCTGTCTTCCTGCCTTTCTTGCTAACCCTTACCCAGATTTATCTTCCTGGGATACCTACTCAACTCTTAGGACTCCCTCGGGCATCACTTCCTCTAGGAAGCCTTCCTTCCTCCCTCAACATTGGATCAGATACCTCCCTTGTGACTCCCTGGGCTGCCACACCCCCACACTGGAGCACAGGGGCTGTTTCCTTGTGCGCCTCTTTCATACACCTGGCCTCCTAGAGGGCAGGTCTCACCATTTCATTTCTGTAGTTTCCCAGGGCTTAATAAATGTTTTGTTTTGGTTTTTTTTTGGTGTTTTTTTTTTTTTTTTAGAGAGAGAAAGAGAGAGAGGGAGAGAGCATGAGCGTGAGCGAGGAGGGACAGAGGGAGAAGAGAGAGATTCTTAAGCAGGCTCCATGCTCAGTGCAGAGCTTGATGTGGGGCTTGATCTCATGATCCTGAGATCATGACCTGAGCCAAAACCATGAGTCAGATGCTCAACTGACTGAGCCACGAGGTGCCCATTAATAAATGGTTTTAAATGAATAAATGAATGAAATATAATTATTTCCTATAGTCTTATTGAAAATCTCTGTAGCCACATTCATATTTATCACTTCTTGTGTACCAATTTTGGGGTCAGGGGAAAAGTATAGTATTTATGCCTATAAAAGGTCTTGAAACACTGAGAAGCTTTCTTGTGGGACCTGTTTTTTTCTGTGATATATTTTCCTTATATCAGATAATTACTGATTTTCCTTTCTCTGACACACACTGGAAAAAGTATCATATGACTACAATTTTTTAGAATGTCTACTAGGGTATGTTTCCCTAGTTTTTGGGCTGGGGCTTGAATCAAAAGTAGTATCAGAAATCCCTTGTAACTAGGCAAATATAACATTTATAATTAATCTCAACCACATGTAACAGAAATCATCAACACAACACTGGCTTAAACAGAGAGATTTATTTCTCCCTCACGTAAAAGAAGTCTGGAACTTGGCTGGCATCTACTTTATAGCAGTGAGAACTGGGGTAAAAATTAATAATGTCTAAACTTTCCTGATACTTGTAAATTAAAAGTAATGTTATCAAAGGGTTTTTGTAAAGATCTAATGTGACAAACCCTGGCCTGGAACAAAGTAAATATTCAATAGATGTTAGGGAAAAAAATAATATCTATTATTTTATTATTACTGCTAGTTGTTTCCTCTATCAGCTCCTTTTTAGGTTTGCTGCTTTCTAGTACAGTTGATAAACTTCCAGAGATTTGGAGAATTTTCCAGACATAGCTGGAAGGCATCACTGTGCCACTATTTACTGTAAACATTTGTTTTAAGCCTTCTGAGATGAATCCTGACACAGCAATATTACATCCTCCTGTCCTCAAAGAGTCCTGTAGAGATGACACTTCTTGGGGAGAAATAAGAGTTATGGGAGTCTGAATGCGGCCCTACTGCCTTGGGGCCGTGCTCTCACAGCTTACATAAATAGCTACCATTGGTATCCAGGGTGGTGGGCTACGTGATTCTGGAAAAAGGCATCCCTCATTCCTTTTGATTGGAATTTAGTAATTAAAATAAGATGGCCCAGTGTACAAGAATTCATCTGGATAATGCTTTTAGACAAAGTATTCAAAGGTAAATTCACTTACTTTGTCTTATTCTGGGCTCTCCAAAAAGAAGGGCCTGAGATAAAGGACTTATATGCTATTTCTTTACTAGGGATCGTGAGCCCATGGAGCAGGATGGAGAGATGAAGAAAGTGAGGCAGGAAGACAGGGAGATGGAATGTTATGGGGTATAGGAGGGTGGGTTACTGAGTTGGTTGCTGCTAATTGTTTGATCCCAAGGGACCATCATGACTGTTCTCCAAAAGCCAAATAAATTCTGTATCCAAATAGTCCACTGGAGAGAAGAGGAAGAATGTATTCACTGACTCCTGCCTGCCCCACACTTCCATGTTGCACATACATGGTGGGGTTTCAGGCACACAGACCTCTGGGTCAAAGGGAAGCCCCAAAGCAAAAAGCAGGAAGTACGGAGTGCAGGTGAGGCATGTCTTCTGTGCGCGTGTGAGGTTGCTCAGAGGCTACCATTATGCTGGTCTGTGCAGTGGCTGGAACAAGAGACTAGGGAGGCTGACAGAATGTGGGAGGGCACTGGGAAGTATCTGACATTCATTCATTCCACAAAATGTTACCGCAGACCTGCTAGATTCCAGGTAAAGAGATAAGGGATGGTAGTTCGGTAGTAACCAAGACAACACAACTTTACCCTCAGGAAACTCGCTTGGATTTTTGCGAGCTTAAAAGGAGATAAGTACTTAACATAAGGTCTATTAAAGAACTGCCCAACTGTCGTCAGCTGCTGTTAGTTTTATTTTGTGACACTGCTGAAAATGGGTAATACATCTGGGCTAGTTCCCAGAGATCTCTGTTGGTGACCTGCTCACAAGCCAAGACACCAGATGATTCTGCCTTTTTTTTTTTTTAAGATTTTATTTATTTATTTGTGGGGGAGGGAGGGAGAACACAGAGGGAGAGCGAGAGGGAGAGGCAACTTCCTGCTGACCAGAGAGCCTGACACAGGACTCGATCCCAGGACCCTGGGACCATCACCTGAGCTGAAGGCAGATAGCCACATAGGTGCCCCCACTTTTTTTTTTTTTTAAAGAACTACTTATTTGAGAGACAGCGAGCATGTGAGCATGGGGGTGGAGGGAGAGGAAGAGAGAGAATCTAAAGCAGACTCCCCACTGACCCTGGAGCCCCATGAGGGGCTTGATTTCAGGACCGAGATCATGACCTGAGCCAAAATCAAGAGTTGGATGCCTCACCAACTGTGCTACCTAGGTGCCCCTGATTCCATCATTTTTTAAAAGAATAAAGTATATGTATTAATTATTATGCTGAAAAATTCTGACTGCTAATGAGCAATCTGTTGAGAGACACTGTGAGGCCATGGAAATACCTTGCTCCCCAGTAAGACTTTCCTTTTTATCTTTAACGTTTACTGAGGATTTGTACCCAAACCAGTCTACATCATGATGGTTAAAACTTTCCAACTCCACTACTCCTTGCTGTGCATTACTTTTACAACTTCATCTGATGGGGGGCGGGGGCCCAGAAATCCTCTAATAATAAAACAATGCTGGAAACTGCTGTGAAAACACAAGACCAGTGAAAAACATCCACTCTTTTCCAAGACTTCCAGGACTATAAATTTAGGAAGTACACAAAAAATTAAAAATGAGTCATGCAAAAGAAAATCATGCTTTTTGGCTTTAATCCTACTTTGAGTTCAGAACATTAACCATACTTTGCATGCGATGAATATGGTCTAAATACAACAGTTGATGAGTTACATATATATTTTAAATTCAACAGATTATGTATTTATGATTGGGAAGCAGCCTTAAACATTTCTAAGCAGCAGAAATGTACAAAAAATTTACAAGTGGAAATAATACTGGCAAAGGGCCCTGTGCTTTTAGCCCAGAGCTAAACCATAGATGTCTCAGGTTACTAAGAAAAAACACAAAACAACATTTTCCAAATTAAGAATTATGTGTTTTGGGGAGGGCAAGAGAGAGAATAACAGCTTATTCTTTGGCTTACAATACTCAACAGTTCGGAGTCATTACACTTAAAACCAGAGGGAGCGACTCCTAAGGTAGTCTGTGTTCTGAAGAGGAAAAGGAGCATGGAAACAAACCATGGCTGTTTCTTTACTCAAATCCTTCACAAGGCTCAGCTGAAGACATTCTCACCTACACATTATTAAAGTCATTTCTATTCACAAGGGTAGACATTTGGTAGTTACAAAGTTTTCGTTTAATAAATGACATAATTAATATTTTATTAATAAATCGTGTTTATTAACTGAAATTAATGATAACTGAAATTAATGATAACATCAGAGTCTTCATAGGGCGCCTGGGTGGCCCAGTGGGTTAAGTAAGCATCAGACTCTTGATCTCAGCTCAGGTCTTGATCTCAGGGTTGTGGGTTCAAGCCCTGTGTTGGGCTCCATGCTGGGCATAGAGCCTACTTAAAAAACAAAACACACAAAGAAAAAAACCTGTAAGAGTCTCTGTATCCTAAAGCACATATCCCACACCAAAGCAGGCACCTTTAGGAGGTCTGTGGGCAATCCACCAGTCTGCAACCCACTGGTCTACCAGCCCTGTAAGCAGGAAACATGGAGTATGTGGAGGTGACTGAAATTTGCCTGTAGTGCAGCTGACTGTAGTAACTTTTCTACCCTCATTTACAAGCACAAATGTGCTCTTTCCCCTGGTATTCTAATCTCATTAGAGGCTTTTTATTAATACATTGTTCCTCCGAATACATAGGGTGCACCGTATTGGGAAATTGCAGGAAGGGAGCAAGAAGCATGTACTCATTTTCCCTTGTTTTTCTAGAATCCAGGCTGGTCCAACATAAAACTGCAGGTGAATCCAACCATCCATGTCCACAGGGAGACCTCGCCCATGGACCACACACCACTGGACACTGTTAAGTCTTTTGTGGTGATTCCACTGTCTCCATCTTCCTGGCCCTGGCTGCAATTCTGGTCCAGGCAGCCAATACAGCCTCTGGGCCAAAGTTGTTACCACAGTGGTATGAACTCCCTCAAGAAGAGTGGTAACTCTTCAGGTCAGACACCCCCTGCTCAAGGTCAGAAGCTACTTCTAGAGGCTCAGTCCCCTCGGATCACAACTTTATCTTGGACTTTTCCAGAGATGTTTTCCCCTTGTTCACCTTTGATTTTCTTTACGACCTTGTCTGGATGTTGGCCTTCTTGGCTGTGACAGGAATATTCTTCTTCTTCTTCTTTTTTTTTTAAGATTTAATTTATTTATTTGACAGAGAGAGAGGCAGTGAGAGAGGGAACACATGCAGGGAGAGCGGGAGAGGGAGAAGTGGGCTTCCCGCCGAGCAGGGAGCCCAACGTGGGGCTCAATCCCAGAACACTCAGATCATGACCTGACCTGGAGGCAGACACTTAACGACTGAGCCACCCAGGCGCCCCGACAGGAATGTTCTTCTGATTTGGGTATTCACAGAGTCGCTTATGTGCTTCTGGTTTCTGTCGCTGGTGCTCAGCTTTAACCGATAGCACCAGGCCCATGCAGTGTCTCGGTGAAGCAGGCTGAATGGTGGTAGTTTACAGGGTAGTGGAGACATGGGTATCTTCTTCTGGTTTTAGGTGGTTGTTGCATTGTGTGTTCTCTTGTGGACGGAAAACTTTGTCCTCCTCCACTGTTCTTTCTTGTTCAGTCCCCTTCACTGAGGTTCTTAATAAAGCTGATGTGCTTGACTCACTCAAGCTTGCTGTTCCTCTCATTTCCACCAACACACGTTTGAATTTGAGAGTCACATATTCTTCCTCTGACTTCTCTGTGGAGTTCTACTCATTACCTTTTGTGTTCTGCATAGTCTGAAAAGAGTTGATGCAAAGAAAATTCTGACTTCTGGCTCAAGATTGCTCTTTTAGAAGTTTTATCCCACGTCCTGCCACCCAAAGGCACTCTCGAGTCCATCATTCTAAAATGATGTATATTCACTATTAGAAATGCAGTAAGTCAGATGTTTCGCCCTAGATAAATTAATTTTCAAATCCTTAGAGTGCTAAAATGAGTTCAAAAAGAACAGCTGGATGGGGTGCCTGGGTGGCTCAGTCGTTAAGCATCTGCTTTTGGCTCGGGAGGTAATCCCAGGGTCCTGGGATTGAGCTCTGCATCGGGCTCCCTGCTCCGCTGGGAGCCTGCTTCTTCCTCTCCTACTCCCCCTGCTTATGTTCCCTTTCTAGCTGGCTGTCTCTCTCTGTCAAATAAATAAATAAATAAATAAATAAATAAATAAATAAATAAAATCTAAAAAAAAAAAAAAAAAAAAGAACAGTTGGACAGGTGCAAAAGCCCTCAAAAGGGAGTTGAGCTGTAGAGAACTGGCTTCAAGTGATGTGGCCTCATTCCCCTAGAATACCTTACAGAGTGGCCTTCACATTTTCCCTGAATGATTGAACCTAGCTGGGATAAGGATGTAAATTTGAGTTTGAATTCACAGCTTCTGCTGACTTTGTAAAACCGGAGTTGCACCCCATTCTCTCTTCCTCTGTGTAGCCTAGACTTCACCCACCAAAGAACATGGTTTATGGAGCCATCCAGACGGGGGTTCAAATTCTGAGTTTTCATTTTCTACCAATGTGATCTTGGACAAGTCACATCACTTCTTTTAAATTTCCTGATTCATATATGGGGGTTGTTGTGAGTCTTATGAAAGGAGGTAAGTACTTAACATAAGGCCTATTAAAGTAAGTGCTCAATAATTACTGGCTATTATTATTAGTTTTGTTTTGTGCTAAAAATGCACACTACATCTGTTAATGTTTCTTTCCAAGGGATCTCCACCCTGTTTATAAGCCAGGGATGAATGGGTTGGTTATAATGAGTTAAGTTCAGCTTACACAATTGGAAAAACATCGAGTTAACCATGGTACAAGTTAATTTCTCTCCCACTTTAAAGGCAGACCATAGACTCTGCTCCACAAAATCCCCAGGATCTGGGTTCCTAGTCTATTGTGTCATCTCCATTTCCAAGAGCACCTCATGGTACAAGATGGTGGCTATAATTCCAGGCATCTGGTTTTCATTCCAGCCAACAGGAAGGAAATTGAGATGATAAAAGGGTGATGCCAGCTGATTCTTAAAGTGAGTTTCTGGAAGGTGCTACGTTAATTTATGTTTACATTTCATTGACCAAAAAGTTGTTTCATGGCTTCAAATAGCTGGAAGGGAAAATGTAGTATTTACTCTGGGTAGCCATGTGTCCAACTAAAATTGCCGTTACTACGGAAGAGGAGGAGAAGCTAAATGATAATTTGAAGCCAATTATCATTCTGTGGCACAGAGAGCCACTCTCAGGCAGCCAGAGTGGGAAGAATCTTCAGACTCTGATGGTACTTGATGGCACAGGAGAAAATAATTAATAAGTAAGTGGTTGGTGCTGATAAATTGGATTTGCCTTTGATCTTATCAAGAAAATATGATCTGGAAATGCTCTGTCCAAAGAGTTAGCCACTAGCTACACATGACTATCGAGCATTTGAAATGTGGCTGGTCCAACTGGAGATGTTTCTTAAGATATACACTGGATTTTGAAGACTTAGTATAAGAATGTAAAAAACCTCAATTTTTTTTACAGTGCCTACATGTTGAAATAATATTTTGCATGTACTGGATTAAATAAAGTATTATTGAAATTAATTTCACCAGCTTAGTTTTACTTCTTAAATTTAAAAGTATATATGTGGCTTGCACTATTTTTCCACTGTCCCAAATCTAAAAGAGCCTATCTCCTCAGGCAGGAGAGTCTATATAATACAGAGAGGGATCACATGATTAAATAAATGACTAAACAAAACGAGAATTTCTCTAACACGGGACTCAGAGAGCAAGATTCTGGTACCACACCTGGAACTGTTGTCCAAAGGAGGTGGTTCTGTGTTCCTTGCCCGTGACAGGCTTGTCCCCACAAGGGACAGATCTTAATGTCACCAGTCCCTAAGAGCAGCCAAGTGACCTCCACCTCATCTATGGCTCTAGTTCAGTGACCCACTCTACCATTCCATTTTCAGTTTACCCCTAGATTTTCTATGAGTATTTCCACACAGTGAGAAACTATTAAGCCTAGTGATCTGCTTGGATGAAATGACATTTCTGAACTTCAACTTAAAAGACTGGAATGCTAATGTTGAGAAAATGTATTTGTCGTCAGAGAGTTTGCATTTTTTCCCTCCTTCCTGTCAAAGATCCCGGGTTATCTAGGGCATTGGTTCTTCAAGTATGGTCTGTGGAACAGCAGCATCAGTATGACCTGGGAGCTTGTTAGAAATGGAAATTCTCTGGCCTCTCCCCAGACCTAATGAATCAGAAACTGGGGTGTGGCCCAGCACTCGGTGTTTTAACAAGCCTTCCAAATGATTACTGATGTTAGCTCAAGTTTCGAGAACCATTAGTTTAAAGTCATAGTTTTCTTAAAAAATAGATCATCTCCCTAAGATGTACCTAGGAGTGCTTTTTTTTCCCAAGGCTTATCCTGTTTAATGTAATATGTTGTGAAAGGGAAAGTATGCAGGAATTATTACCTTTTGGTTATAAATAAGTGTGATATCACATTTCTTGCTGGCTTCTCAGTGAGTACAATTTGGTAAGAAAAAGAGAGCTTTGAAAAATACCTGAAAAATATAAGGTATTGGAAGCTATTTTTGGGTATGAGTGCCCTTAGCATACCTCTTCTTCTTCTTCTTTTTAATTTTAAAGATTTTATTTATTTCTTTGACAGAGAGACAGAGCGAGCACAGCAGGGGGAGCAGCAGACAGAGGGAGGAGTAGGCTCCCCGCTGAGCAAGGAGCCCAATGTGGGGCTCAATATCAGGACCCTGGGATCATGACCTGAGCCGAAGGGAGATGCTTAACTAACTGAGCCACCCAGGCGCCCCTCTAAGTGACATTCTTTATTTTCTCAGACAGCTGTTCTCACTTCCCCACTTTTTATCATGTGAACAGTTTTATTCTGTAAAGTCTTTCCCCACTCTTAATCCCTTAATAAGTCTGTGCTTGGCTCTGCTGATATCCGAACCCAGTTCTTCCAAGGTACAGGGTCTACAATTCCACTCTTGAAATATGATGCAAGATGACAGTTGCAGCTAGCAGCAGTAGGGAGAATGTACGGCACCATCCATCGCTTGGGAACCTGCAAAGACGCCAGGCACACAGACGGTGGGCCAACCTCCGCTTGCTGAGCAGTGCCCCCTCAACTCCACTCCAGGGGACTGGCATTTGCCCCAGAGACTCTGAGTACTCCTGACTTTCTGGAACTGCTGATGGAGTTATACCTCAGACTCTGGCACTCCTGTCAGCAGATTATTCCTTTTGGGGTAGGGATTAGGTGGGGTAGGGGTGGGATATTACTGGATCTGAAAACTGATGCCTTGCCCTTTCCAGCTCTTGCACAGGCAGGCATCAACAATGTGGACGCAGTTTTATAGTTTCTAAGACACTTCCAGATTTCATCATTTATGAAGCAACTTCACCTCTCTGAGAGGGGAGCAAGGAGTTACCATCATCAGTTTTATAGATGAGATAACAGATCTGGAAGGGTGCCATCTCTTCTCACGTGCCTCAAACAAGAAAAGGCGAAGTTGAGCCTACAGCAAGGCTTTACGTCAACTTGACCTTTGGTTTACCAACTCCCCCTTGCTAAATGGGTAAAATCTCACACTAAAAAACCCCAAGGGGCATCTTAATGGCTTTGTTTGCTGGAGATTTGACACAATGAATGCATTTATGGAAAACGCACTTGTATTCAGATTACAAGTGGCCATCACATCCATTACTTTATGTAGTTTCTATGACGACCTTACACCTTATGTAGATGCTTTTGTTATTCTTGGTTTATTGCCGACAAAATACAGGCTGGAGTAGGATGGGTAGCTTGCTCTACTCACAACAGAACCAACCTCTGCCCACCACGTTCAACAAACTCCTCTCTGCTATAAATTCTTTTTTTTTTTTTAAAGATTTTATTTATTTATTCGACAGAGATAGAGACAGCCAGTGAGAGAGGGAACACAGGCAGGGGGAGTGGGAGAGGAAGAAGCAGGCTCATAGTGGAGGAGCCTGATGTGGGGCTTGATCCCATAACGCCGGGATCACGCCCTGAGCCAAAGGCAGACGCTTAACCGCTGTGCCACCCAGGCGCCCCTCTCTGCTATAAATTTTAAACTGAAAGGAAAGGAGATGAATGCAGTGAGGCAGGGTAGCTCAAACCATTTCTGTTTCATTTTTTAAATTTTTTAAAAGATTTTTATTTATTTGAGAGAGAGAGAAAGCACAAGTGGGGGAAGGGGCAGAGGAAGAGGGAGAAGCAGACTCCCTGGATGCGGGGCTAGATTCCAGAACCTTGGGATCATGACCTGAGCTGAAGGCAGATGCTTAACCAACTGAGCCACCCAGACACCCCAAAGTATTTCTGTTTTGGAAATAACAAATGCTTGGGAGTCTCCCACCTGCTTCCATGATCTCTGTGGAGCTCTAGGGGTGGGAGCAAACGCCCCGGGTGATGATTCTGATTGGCTGAAGCTGGGAAACGCTGCATCAGAGAGTACTACAATTTGTTTCCTTTAAACGCCTCGATTTTTTCATAGGAGGTGTTTCTTTCTGATGGGTATTTTGGTTGGTCTTTGGGAAGGAGGTCAGTGAGAGGACTTCACCACTGGATCTTTTACTTTCGTCTTTACGCACAATTTTCTATCCATCTGAGGTTTGGCTTCCCTGGATAGCAACCGCGACTGTAATTAAATTTCATCTGGTGAAACATTGACCTGGTTCAGATAATTTTAGGTTTAAGTTTCATCCTCTGAGGGATAGCTGTCTCTTCCATCTTGCAGATTCTGAGTAGCTACGAGTTACAACTCTTCTGAAAACAGACATCAGTTGTTAAATTGACTCTTAAATATTCCCTGTCAAGGATTTCCACTGTCGAATGACTCTGGGACTTTCAACCAGCATCAGCATCATCAGAGAGCTTGTTAGAAATGCAGAAACTCAGGGGCGCCTGGGTAGCGCAGTCGTTAAGCGTCTGCCTTCGGCTCAGGGTGTGATCCTAGCGTTCTGGGATCAAGCCCCACATCAGGCTCCTCCGCTAGGAGCCTGCTTCTTCCTCTCCCACTCCCCCTGCTTGTGTTCCCTCTCTCGCTGTCTGTCTCTGTCAAATAAATAAATAAATAAATAAATAAATAAATAAATAAATAAATAAAATCTTAAAAAAAAAAAAAAGAAAAGAAAGAAATGCAGAAGCTCAGATTCTGCCTCAGGTGTACTGAATCAGAATCTGCACTCAGCAAGATGTCCCAGAGATTCATTTGTACATTAACATTTGAGAAGCACTGGTTTAGG
Organism: Ursus americanus; assembly: GCF_024610735.1. Taxonomy (NCBI): domain Eukaryota; kingdom Metazoa; phylum Chordata; class Mammalia; order Carnivora; family Ursidae; genus Ursus; species Ursus americanus. The sequence goes on from NC_142132.1 coordinate 34,500,533, forward strand.
ACACCGTTTCTTTCAGTAATAGTTACAATGTAATAGGTATCCACTATCTCTCAGGGGAGGTACTTCACTTTTAAAATCTGGTTCTACAATGACCCTGAAGGGAAAGAATTATTATCCTCAATCTATGGAGGAGGAAACTGGTTCTGAGAGATTTAACCACTTGCCCAATTAGTAGGTAATGAATGAAGTGGAATTAAAGGAGGTCTACTCTTTTTTAGAACACTTGACTTAAACCTTTTTCTTCCTTCCCTTCCTTAAGCCTCTCCACTCAACTGAATTTTCCCCCTCGCAATCTCACATTTGTTGCAATTGATGGACCAATATTATATATTATTAGTAACTAAAATCCACAGTTTGCATTAGAGTCCATTCTTTGTGTTGTACAATCTATAGGTTTTGCCAAATGATAATGTAATTCACTGCCCTAAAAATTCCGTATTGCAATTATACTTCCCTCCCCCTCCTTTCCCAAACTCTGGCAACTGCTATCTTTTTATTCTCTTTATAGTTTAGTCTTTAATAATAAAAAAGTGATTCTTGAATATGGGAGAAAAGTAAATAACCAAAAGATGTTGGTTGGCATTTTGTCCATCTAATTCTTCATTGTGGGGCACCTGTGTGGCTCAGTCGGTTGAGTGTCTGCCTTCAGCTCAGGTCGTGATCCCAAGGTCCTGGGATCAAGTCCCACATCGGGCTCCCTGCTCAGTGGGGAGTCTGCTTCTCCCTGTCCCTCTGCCTGCCTCTCTCTCTTTCTCTCTCAGTCAAATAAATAAATTAAAAAAAAATCTTAAAAAAAATAATTCTTCATTGTGTCTCTCAAATCTAGAATAGTGATAATTGTGGGAATAACTAGGGGAAACCTCTTTACATTTTGATATAAATCCTTCCATATATGTGATTATATATGTATGTATGGTTACATATACACTTATATATACAGTCTCCTGTGTTTGAAAGGATAATTCATTTATGTGAAGATTTATTAATTGCTTATTATTCTCCAGACATCCTGCAAGGCACGTCATAGATCTTCGTTTAATCTTTATCACACAAAAAACTGAGAAATTACAGATAAGCTCAAGGTGGTTCTTAACTTGCTGTAGGGATTTATAATCTACTAGCAATAATATTTAGTAATGGGTATTTGTTGCTTGCAAAAAAGTTTTTTTCACATGAATGATCTTACCTTCAAAATAATCTTTTGGGTTATTATTGACTTTATTTTGCTGTGAGTTAAGTGACTTGTCTTAGAAGCAGATCTAGTTTTTTTCATGCCAGATCCTGCACCACCACACTGCTGATTCGCGCTGAGCTCATGGCAAACCAGACCTTTTCCCCTGTCTTGATGTTTGACCATGCCATCTTCATTCTAAACTTGTGCGCTTGCTGCAGTTCAGGAATACATTTTTCCCTCAATAGATAGTACAAATTATTTACTAAGCAGCTACAATTCTACTGGGAACTTTGTGTACATGGACAAATAAAAATATATTTGGTCTTTGCTCTTGTGGGGCCTAGAGTCTGTTCAGTTTATACCTGTGTGATTCACTAGGAGCAGGGGAGAAGATTTCTTGAGTTCCGTTTCACTGTTAAGCTAGCAGATACACTTTAGCATCATCTTCAAATTTAGGAACCACATTTTATGTTCTCAATGTCCTTGGCGAAGAGTTGTCAAGCCCTTTATTTTCTTTCTTGTTGGATTTTAAAAGGAGAGCTAAAGATGGAGCACTCTCTTTGGGTAAGGTTGTTCGGCCAAATATGTAGCTAACATTTCTTCATCTTGTACTTAATGATATCATAAAAGACTTATTAGATGACTTACAGAACCTAATTGTCATTCTGTATCAGTATTCCCTGATTTCTAATGATTAAGTGCAGGGACTCTGGAGCTTGGATGCCTTGGGTTCAAATCCCAGCACTACTACTTATTAGCTGTGTGATCTTGGGCATGTTACTTGATCTCTCTGTACTTAGTTTCCTATGTTTATAAGTACATTCATAAATTCAAAGTGTATTAATAAATTATAAATTGATAAATTTCAGTACATCTGAAAGTCTAAACACTATGAATGATTTTTCTGGCAAGACATAAATGAGCAAAATTGGTGTAAGAAGATACAGAAGCCAAAAATGAAAGAAGAAATGAAAAAAATTATTAAATTCTTCCTTTAAGGAAAAAGAAACCTACTGAAAGTGGTTTGCAACTGAATCTAGTCTTCAAGGAAGAGTTAATTTAATCTCTTTAATCAGTTAACCAAATTACTTCATACTCTAGAAAGGTCTGGAAAGTTCCTCAATTAATATCATGAAATAAGCATAATGTTAATACTAAAATCTGATAAATATAGCACCAAATGCTTCTGTAGTTCAACTTATGCATATATATGAAAAGATTCTAGATAAAACTTTAGCACACCCATTTGAAATATAAGAACAAAGTTGGGGACTCACAGTACCTGATTTCAGATTTACCACTTACCAAGGAAGTGTGATAATGGCAGAAGAAAATAGTCTTACAGAACAATGGAATAGAATAGAGACTTCAGAAATAGACCCAAACATATTTATGATCAAATGAATTTTGAAACAGGTGCAAAGGAAATTCAAAGGAGAAAGGAGAGCCTTTTAAACGAATGGGGCTGAAGCAACTGGAAGCCTATATGCAAAAGCAAAAACAAAAGAGTAACAACTATAACAACAATAAAACCTTGACCCTTACCTTACGTCTATAAAGATACTAAATTGAAATGCATTTTAGACATAAATGTAAGAGCTAAAACTATACAACCTCTAGAAGAAAGCCTGGAAAAACCGAGGGAAATCCTTGTAATCTTGGGTTAAGAAAGATTCCATAAATAGGACATAAAAAAATGAACCATAAAAGAAGAAATTGAAATTGAAATGAACTGAAAAATTAAAATGTGTTTTGTCACAAGAAAAAACCTCTGCCCTTTGAAAGACAACATTAAAGTAAATGAAAGGCAAGGCATACACTGGGAGAAAAAATATTTGCAACATAAATCTAATAATGAACTTGTATTCAGAATATACAAATAATTCTTAAAGTTCAATAAAAAGTCAAACAGCCCACTGACAACACCAAATGCTGGCAAAGATGTAGAGCAACTGGAACTCTCATACCTTTCTGTGGGGAATGCAAAGTAGCGCAGCAACTTTGGGAAAGAGTTTGGCAGTTTTAGAATGTTAAACATTTATTTGTCATATGACCCAGCAATCTTGCATGTACGCATTTACTCAGAATGGAAGCATTTGTTTACACAAAGGCACACTTAAAGTTTTTATAGCAGATATATTCATAGTCGTCAAAAACTGGAAACAAAAAATCTGGAAGTCCATCAACTGGTGAATGGTTAAACAAATTGTGGTACACTTATAGGATGGAATACTATTCCACAATAAAAAAAGGAACAAACTACTGATGTATGCAGCAACATGGATGAATTTCAAAAACATTATGTAGAGTAATAAAAACATTCACAAAAGCCTAATACTGAATGACTTTATTTATAACATAACATTCTGGAAAAGATGAGACTAGAAGGACAGAAATCAGACCAGTGGTTACCAGGGATTTGGGATGGGACAGTCTGACTGCAAAAGAGTTTAAAGAAATACTCTGGTGTGATGGAAATGTTATATCTTGATTGTGGTAGATGTTACATGACTGAATATATTTGTCAAATTCATCAAATTGTGTAGTTCAGGAGGATGAATTTGACTGTCTCTAAATTATACTTCAATAAACTGGACTCACAAAATATAGTAAGTCTAGTAATGGTGTTGAAAGAATAATAGACCCTAACTAAGTGTGTTTCAGGAATGCCAGAAAGGTTTGCCATTAGGAAATCCAACAATATAATTCCCTACAGCAACAAATTAAGGAAAAAATATGAAGTCATCAATAAATGCCAAGAAAGGTTCTGATACAATCAGTAGTCATTTCTAATTAAAACTTTAATTAAAACATTGAATGTACAAAAGAAACGCTTACAAAAATTTATCAGGAAACACTTAGAAGAATATTCGTAACAGAAAGCTGGAAACAACCCAAGTGTCCGTCAACAGGAGAATGAATTCATAACTTATGGTTTTACTCACATAATGTACTATTATATGGCATTCAAAAGAATGACTCACAGCTACACATAAGAATACGGATGAATCAGCAATAGAACAGGGAGGGAAAAATGTAGGTCCCCAACAGTTACAAAAGAGTAGCATGATAGGTGGGAGCTAAGATGGTGGCATAGAAGTAGGACCCCAGGCTAGCCTCATCCCTCCGATACAACTAGAGAACTATCAAATCATTCTGAATACCCAAGATCTGATGACTGACAGAACAAACTGCACAACTAGAGAGAGAGAAGAGACCACATCGAGCAAGGTAGGAAGTGTGGAGATGTGGTTTGGGGGAGAAACGGATCACGGGTGCTACGGAGAGAAGGGAGCCTTGGTCATGGAGAAAGGTGAGAGAAAGGGAGAAAGAGAGGGAGGAACACACAGGGAAATACACAAGGAGAACACTTCCTCAAAGCCATTGGCTGGGAAAAAGAGAGGGGGTGATTTTCGTGAGTCTTTGTAACCAGTGGGGCTGTGAGAGGTGGTGTTTGCAGTGATGCCTCTCTGGGGACAAAAGAGCCAGGTGGCACCATTGCCCTCCTCTGCCCTTCAGCAGTAACTACTTGCTGGGGTTGGCTCACCCCAACACTGGCTGCCTAGCGTGCTTGCTCCAAGTCCCATGCCCCTGCACTCTGGTATGACTGCCCTTCTTGGCCAAACCTGCATCTGTCCCAGGGCAGCGAAACCCCCCCCCCCCCCGCCCCCAGAAGACCGGCACAGGCCCCTGCCCACAACACGTCCCTAAAGTTTGGAGTTTTAAAAGTCAGCAGTCTTGGCTGGAATAGAGCCTGAAGCACACTGCCCTGTTCCTGGAGAGCAAACAACTAGAGACACACAGCGTGAAAACAGCAGTCTGAAAAACGCACAGGGGGGCAGATTATTTGCTCTTCCCTGAGAGCAGCAAGCATGGAATCCCCTTTCTGGGGACAAAGGAGCTGGCTAGAGCCATTTTCCTCCCTGGTCCCTCATCATAAACCAACTTCAGTAAACAACACAGCGTCGACGCTGCCTGCCTAACCTGCTTAAACCAGGCCCCCTGCGCTCTGCCAGTACTGCTCTTTTTGGGCAAGCATGCCTCAGTCCCAGCACAGTGGGATCCTTCCCCAGAAACCCAGCAGAAACCACTGCATGTACAACATCTCCCAACCAGAGAGTTCTGCAACACTTCAGTTCTAGTGGAAGTAGCAGCAGGTCTTATTTAACCAGCAGACCAGAACACACCTACTTAAAACTTGCCACACTCTGGCCAAGGTCCAAACACTACCCACTGCAGACAAGGAAAATCTCTGGAGATGACTGGCCTGAAGGATAGAGCAGCCAAAACATAGCAGCAGAGTGCATGCAGCACACACCAGAGATACTCCTTAAAGTGTCAGGCCTTGGACACTATATGACCTCTTCTTCATAAAGCCATTACTCCCAGGAGCAGGAAACATAACAGGCTTTTCCAACACACAGGAAGAGGCAGACACCTAGACAAAATGCCAAGATGGAGGAATTCATCCCAAATGAAATAATAAGAAAAGATAATGGCCAGAGATCTAATCAAAACAGATATAAGTAACACGTCTGAAGGAGAATTTAAAGCAACAACCATAAAGATACTCACAGGGCTCTAGAAAAGCATGGAAGACTTCAGAGAGGCCTTTACCACAGATATAAATGAGTTAAAAAACAGTCAGAAATGAAAAACACAATAACTGATTTTAAAATAGAATGGATGTCCACATCCTTGCCAATATTTGTTGTTTCCTGACTTGTTAATTTTAGCTATTCTGACTGGTATGAGGTGATATCACATTGTGGTTTTGATTTGTATTTCCCTGATGCCGAGTGATGTTGAGCATTTTTTCATGTGTCTGTTGGCTTTTGTATGTCTTCTTTAGAGAAATGTCTGTTCATGTCTTCTGCCCACTTCTTGACTGGATTTTTTGTTTTTCTGGGTGTTGAGTTTGGTAAGCTCTTTATAGATCTTGGATACTAGCCTTTATCTGACATGTCATTTGCAAATATCTTCTCCCATTCCATAGATTGCCTTTTAGTCTTGTTGACAAAAGCCTTTTATCTTGATGAAATCTCAAAAGTTCAGTTTTGCTTTTGTTTCCCCTCCCTTTGGAGATGTGTCTAGCAAGAAGTTGCTGCAGCCAATGTTGAAGAGGTTGCTGCCTGTGATCTCCTCTAGGATTTTGATGGTTTCCTATCTTGCATTAAGGTCTTTCATCCATTTTGAGTTTATCTTTGTGTATGGTGTAAGAAAATGATCCAGTTTCATTCCTCCACTTGTGGCTATCCAATTTATCGATGGATGAATGGATAAAAAAGATGAAAAAAGATGTGGTATGGGGCGCCTGGGTGGCTCAGCTGTTAAGCATCTGCCTTCGGCTCAGGTCATGATTCCAGGGTCCTGGGATCGAGCCCCACATCAGGCTCCCTGCTCAGCAGGAAGCCTACTTCTCCCTCTCACACTCCCCTTGCTTGTGTTCCCTCTCTCGCTGTCTCTCTCTGTCAAATAAATAAATAAAATCCTTAAAAGAAAAAAGAGTTGCTTTGTTTAAAAAAAAAGAAAAAGAAAACAGATGTGGTATATATATATATATACAATGAAATATTACTCAGCCATCAGAAAGAATGAAATCTTACCACTTACATCGACATGGATGGAACTGGGGGTTATCATGCTGAGCAAAATTAGTCAATCAGAGAAAGACAATTATCATACGGTTTTACTCATATGAGGAATATAAGAAACAGCACAGAAGATCATAGGGGAAGGGAGGGAAAAATGGAATGGAAAGAAATCAGAGGGAGACAAACCATGAGAGACTCTTAACTATGGGAAAGAAACTGAGGGTTGCTGGAGGGGAGTGGGGGGGATGGATAACTGGCTGACGGGCATTAAGGAGGGGACGTAATGTAATGAGCACTGGGTGTTATATGCAATCGATGAATTACTGAACTCTACATCTGAAACTAATGACGTTCTATATGCTAGCTAATTGAATTTAAATAAATAAGAAAAGAAAGAAACAGAGTGGATATAATGAACACAAGGATGGAAGAAGCAGTGGCGTGAACAGGTGATATAGAAGATAAAATAATGGAAAATAAACTGAATAAAAGAGAGAAGAATTATGCAACATGAGAATAGATGTAGAGAACTCAGTGACTCCATCAAACATAATAACATTCATATCATAGGAGTCCCAGAAGAAGAGACAGAAAAGGGGATAGAAAATTTATTTGAGGAAATAATAGCTGAAAACTTCCCTAAGCTGGGTAAGGAAACAGACGTCCAAATCCAGGAGCACTCTAGAGAACTGCCACCAAAATTAACAAAAGCAGGTTAACACCAAGACATATTGTAATTACATTTGCAAAATACAGTGATAAAGAAAAAAATCCTAGAAGCAGAAAGACAAAAGAAGTCCCTAACTTACAAGGGAAGACCCATAAGGCTAACTGCAGATCTCTCCACAGAAGGAGAGTGGCATGACATATTCGATGTGCTGAATGGGAAAAATCTACAGACAAGAATACTCTACCCAGCAAGGCTGTCATTCAGAATAGGAGAGAGAGTTTCCCAGACAAACAAAAACTAAAGGAGTTCATGACCACTAAACCAGCCCTGAAAGAAATATTAAAGGAGACTCTTTGAGTGGGAAGGAAAGACCAAAAGTGACAAAGGCAAGAAAAGAACAGAGAAAAGCTCCAGAAACAACCACAAAACAAGTAATAAAATGGCAGAAAATACGTATCTATCAATAATTACTCTGAATGTAAATGTAGTATATGCTCCAATCAAAAGACATAGGGTGTCAGAATGGATAAAAAAACAAGACCCATCTATATGCTGCCTACAAGAGACTTAATTTTAGACCTAAAGATACCTGCAAACTGAAATTGGGAGGATGCAGAAATATTTAGCACGAAAATGGACATCAAAAGAAAGCTGGAATAGTAATACTTACAGCAGACAAACTAGACTTCATTTTTTTTTTTAAAGATTTTATTTATTTATTTGATAGAGATAGGAACAGCCAGCGAGAGAGGGAACACAAGCAGGGGGAGTGGGAGAGGAAGAAGCAGGCTCATAGCGGAAGAGCCCGATGTGGGGCTCGATCCCAGAACGCCGGGATCACGCCCTGAGCCGAAGGCAGATGCTTAACCGCTGTGCCACCCAGGCGCCCCTAGACTTCATTTTTTTAAAAGATTTTATTTATTAGAGAGAGGGGCGTCTGGGTGGCACAGCGGTTAAGCGTCTGCCTTCAGCTCAGGGCGTGATCCCGGCGTTATGGGATCGAGCCCCACATCGGGCTCTTCCGCTATGAGCCTGCTTCTTCCTCTCCCACTCCCCTTGCTTGTGTTCCCTCTCTCGCTGGCTGTCTCTATCTCTGTCGAATAAATAAATAAAATCTTTAAAAAAAAGATTTTATTTATTAGAGAGAGAGAGAGAAAGAAAGAGCACAAGCCGGGGGAGTGGCAGGCAGAGGGAGACGCAGACTCCACGCTGAGCAGGGAGCACAACGCGGGGCTTGATCCCAGGACTCTGGGATTATGACCCGAGCCGAAGGCAGACACTTAACTGACTGAGCCACCCAGGCGCCCCCAAACTAGACTTCAAACAAAGCCTGTAATCATGAAATAAATGCTAGCAATTATGGAAATAAAATAAAATAAAATAAAATAAAATAAAATAAAATAAAATAAAATAAAATAAAACAAGGCCTGTAACAAGAAATGAAGAAGGGCATTATATCATAATAAAGGGAACTATCCAACCAGAAGATACAACAATTATAAATATTTAAGCTTCTAACATGGGAGCACCCAAATATATAAAGCAATTAATAACAAACAAAGGAACTCATTGATAATAATACAGTAATAGTAAGGGACTTTAACACCCCACTTATACCAATGGACAGATCATCCAAACAGAAAATCAACAAAAGGAAACAATGGCTTTGAATGCCACACTGGACCAGATGGACTTAACAGATACATTCAGAACATTTCATTTTAAAGCAGCAGAACACACATTTTTTTCAAGTGCACATATGACATTCTCCAGAATAAATCACATACTAGGTCACAAATCACACCTCAACAAGTACAAAAAGACTGAGATTATATGATGTATATTTTCTGACTACAACGCTATGAAACTTGAAGTCAGCCACAAGAAAAAATTTGAAAGACCAGAAATACATGGAGGTTAAACATCATGCTACTAAAGAATGAATGGGTCAATCAGGAAAATAAAGAAGAAATTAAAAAAAAAAACCCCATGGAAACAAATGAAAATGGAAACATGATGGTCCAAAACCTTTGGGATGCAGCAAAAGCAGTACTAAGAGGGAAGTATATAACAATACAGGCCTATCTCAAGAAGCAAGAAAAATCTCAGATAAACAACCTAAGCTTACACTTAAAGGAGCTAGAAACAGAACAACAGATGAAGCCTAAAGACAACAAAATAAGGGAAATAATAAAGATTAGAACAGAAATAAATGGTATAGAAACTAAAAAAAACAGTAGAACAGACCAATGAAACCAGGAGCTGGTTCTTTGAAAAAATCTGTAGGATTGCCAAACCTTAGCCAGACTTATCAAAAAGAAAAAAGAAAAGATACAAATAAATGAAATCACAAATGAGAGAGGAGAAACAACAACGCAAACAACAGAAGTACAAAAGAAGAAGTATAAAAGAATACTATGAAAAAAGACTTGTCAAAAATTGGACAACCTGGAAGAAATGGATAAATTCCTAGAAACATATAAACTACCAAAACTGAAACAGGAAGAAATAGAAAACTTGAACCAGACCAATAGCCAATAAATTGAATCAGTAATCAAAAAACTCCCAACAAACAAAAGTCAAGGGCCAGATGGCTTCACAGGTGAATTCTACCAAACACTTAAAGAAGAGTTAATGCCTATTCTTCTCAAACTATTCCAAAAAATAGAAAAGGAAGGAAAATTTCCAAAATCATTCTATGAGGCCAGCATTACCCTGACCCCAAAACCAGACAAAGGCTCCACTAAAAAAGAGAACTACAGGCCAATATCCCTGATGAACATGGATGCAAAAATTCTCAATAAAATGCTAGCAAATCTAATCCAACAGTCCATTAAAAGAATCATTCACCAAAATCAACTGGAATCTATTCCTGGGCTGTAAGGGTGGTTCACTATTTGCAAATCAATCAACTTGATACACTACATTAATAAAGGAAAGGATATGATCCTTTCAATAGATGCAGAAAAAGCATCTGAAAAAGTGCAACATCCATTCATGATAGAAACCCTCAACAAAGTAGGGTTCGAAGGAACATACCTCAACATAATAAAGGCCCTATATGAAAATCCCATAGCTAATATCATCCTCAATGTGGAAAAACTGAGAGCTTTTCCTCTATGGTCAGGAACAAGGTAGGGATGTCCACTCTCACTGCTGTTATTTAACATGGTACTGGAAGCCCTAGCCACAGCAATCAGACAACCCAAAGAAATAAAGGGCATCCAAATTGGCAAGGAAGAAGTCAAAGTTTCTACATATTCTATGTAGGAAAGCCCAAAAGATTCCAGCAAAAAAATTGTTAGAACTGATCAATGAATTCAGCAAAGTTATAGGACACAAAACCAACATACAGAGATCTGTTGTATTTCTATACACCAATAATGAAGCAACAGAAAGAGAAATCAAGGAATCAATCCCATTTACAATTACACCCAAAACCAGTAAGAAACCAAGGAATAAACCTAATCAAAAAGGTAAAAGATCTGTACTCTGAAAACTATAAAACACTGATGAAAGAAATTGAGGAAGACACAAAGAAATGGAAAGACTATCCATGCTCATGGATTGGAAGAACAAATATTATTAAAATGTCTGTACTATTTAAAGCAATGTACTATCAAAATACCTATCAAAATACCAACAAAATACTGCAATCCCTATCAAAATACCAACAGCATTTTCCCACAGAGCTAGAACAAATAATCCTAAAATGTGTATGGAACCACAAAAGACTCTGAATAGCCAAAGTAATCTTGAAAAAGAAAAGCAAAGCTGGAGGCATCACAGTTCTGGACTTCATGTTATATTACAAAACTGTAGTGGTCAAGAAACTATGGTACTGACACAAAAATAGACATATAGATCAATGGAACAGAATAGAAAACCCAGAAATGAACCCCCAACTATATGGTCAATTAATCTTTGACAAAGCAGGAAAGAATATCTAATGAAAAAAAGTCTCTTCAACAAATAGTGTTGGGAACACTGGACAGCAACACTCAAAAGAATGAAATTGAACCACTTTCTTATACCATACACAAAAGTAAATTCAAAATCGATTAAAGACCTAAATGTGAGACAGGAAACTATTAAAATCCTAGAAGAGAACACAGGCACTAACCTCTTTGACACTGGCCATAGCAACTTCTTACTAGATATGTCTCCAAGGAGTTATTTTGCAAAAGCAAAAATAAACTATTGGGACTTAATCAAAATAAAAAGATTCTGCACAGCGAAGGAAACTATCAACAAAACTAAAAGGAAACCCACAGAATGGGAGAAGATATTTGCAAATGATATATCTGACAAAGAGTTAGTATCCAAAATATATAAAGAACTTATAAAACTTAACAGCCCAAAAACAAATAATCCAGTTAAAAAATGGGCCGAAGACATGAATATACATTTTCCCTACAGTTGGCCAATAGACACAGGAAAAGATGCTCAGTATCACTCATCATCAGGGAAATACAAATCAAAACCATGATGAGATATCACCTCACATCAGTCAGAATGGCTAAAATTAACAACACAGAAAACAACAGGTGTTGGCAGGGATGTGGAGAAAGGGGAACCCTCTTACACTGTTGGTGGGAATGTAAACTGGTACAGCCATTCTGGAAAATAGTATGGAGGTTCCTCAAAAAGTTAAAAATAGAGCTACCCTATGATCCAGCAATTGTCCTACTAGGTATTTACCCAAAGGATACAAAAATACTGATTTGAAAGGACACATGCACCCCAGTGTTTAGAGCAGCATTATCAACAATAGGCAAATTATGGAAAGCCCAAATGTCCATCAAATGATGAATGGATAAAGAAGATGTTGTATATATACAATGGAATATTACTCAGCCATCAAAAAGAATGAAATCTTGCCATTTGTGATAATGTAGATAGAGCTAGAGAGTTGTATGCTAAGTGAAATAAATCGATCAGCGAAAGACAAATACCATATGATTTTACTCATATGGGGAGTTTTAGAAACGAACATGGGGGGAAAAAGAGAGGCAAACCAAGAAACAGACTCTTAGCTATAGAGGACAAACTGATGGTGACCAGACAGGAGGTGAGTGCAGGGGGCGGGGACGGGTTAAATAGGTGATAGGGATTAAGGAGTGCACTTGTGATGAGCACCGGGTGTTGTATGTGAGTGATGAATCACTAAATTCTACACCTGAAACTAATATTATAGTTAACTAACTGGAATTTAAATAAAAACTTGGAAAGGAAAAAAACAACTAGAACGACTTTTGTTTCTGGCCATCAAGGAATTACTCATCTAACTCAAATGGACCAAAAATGTTTTTAGGCATTGGCAACAGGTATCACAGAACTATGATCCTTCAGAGAAAGGAGACAAATGAGGCAACCCTACGTGTGCCCTGGTTTTCTGCCTGGAGGCACTTTCTGGATCATAGAGCAGGAGGACTCTTGAACAGAACATAGGGAACTCACTGAGTTGAGGAGATGGAAACTGAAATTCAGGGGTTCTAACACGGCTAGAAATTGTAGGACAGAGTTCTAAAGAGAAGGGAGCTAGACTTCCAGAAATCTACATGGTGGGTCTTTGAATTTTTGCTAAGAAGATTCAAATATGTGGAATGAAACCCTATGAGGTATGGGCAAAGAGTGATGGGAGAGCTGTGATCTGACAGGTCCCAGAGCTCAAACCGGACAGGGATCACTGAGTTCCCACAGGCCAGAGTGGAGAGTTTTGTTGATAGGGGCATTTAGTAGAGACTCCAGAATGGCCATGACTTAGTAATGGGGTTAAATTAACAACAAAGTCTACTATAAACCTGCTCTAATAAATTTGAAAAACAATCAAGTTGAACTGTAAGTAAATTATCTCTTTACCAAGCTTAACACTTTTTAAAGGAAGACAATGAAATCCAGTCACTTGACAACCTAAAATTATAATATCTAGCATCCAATAAAAAACTATTAGACATGCCAAGAAAAAGGAAAACAGGACCTATAACCAGGGGGGAAAAAGTCAGCCAATAGCAATAGACCAGAGATGATGGGGATAATGGAATCAGCAGACAAAGATGTTAAAACAGCTAATATGACTATATTCAAGTATTTAAAGGAAAATATGAAGACAGTGATGAGAGAAATTGAAGATACAAAAAAGAACCAAATGGAACTTCTAAAGATGAAAAATATGATATGTGAAATGAAAAATCACTAGGTGGGATTAACAGTGTGTTAAATACTGCAGAAACAAAGATAATCATATATTATAGGCTTTATAATATATGTAGAAGTAAAATGTATGATAACATTAGCCTAAAGATTGGGAGAGGGAAATAAAAAGATACTGCTGAAATATTCTTATATTCTTTGGCATGAAAATGAGCGTGAGCTTTATCCGCAAAATGGGGTTATTGTAATTCCTGCTCATAGGGCTCTTGTAAGGATTAAATGAGTAATATAGACATGAGTTAATGTATATGTGCTCCCTGCTCAAGACCTTCAAAGGCATGCTGTAATCCACAGTAGGAAGTTCAAGTTTCTCAATGCAGCTTTCAAGGATCCTTGGTGATCTTGAGCCACTTTCCTCTCTTAACTGAACTACTTAATACAAACACATACATTGCTCCACCTCTGTGCCTTTATTTCCTTTGGTCCTTCTGCCTTAAATATCCTCCTTCCCATCTTTGCCAAGTCCTACCCTTCCTTCATGACCTGACACTTCAGAAAGGCTCTTCCCATTGCCTAAGCTGAGGGAGCTATTTTCCCTCCATCCTCTCGGATCATTCTATCTGTATCACTCTTACAGCAACCCCTATTTTACACTTTTTAGTTTACTAATTTATGTACATATCTCATCTCCACGAGATTCTAAAGGGCAGGATCTGAACATATTTTATTTTGAACATCCAGTCATACCTGGCCCTTGGTCCCACTCAGAACAAGGATTAAACGTTTTATGAATGAATAGGTTAAAGAGAGTTTGTACTTGGTGTGGTGGTGTCTGACGTTTGGGTGTTCATGGGAATCGGCTTATGTATTTATTTCCAATGTTTAGGATTGTTTTTCTTTGTGTACTGCTAATCGACTAAGGAATGGGAGATTACTCTCCTGATCAAGGGTATTTGATCTGAAATTGGATCTGAATACCTCACAGGTCCCGTCTAACTTTAGGAAACTATGAGTCTATTGTCTGGAGAGATGTCAAGATGACAGCCCTGACTCATCTTTGTAGGTATTCAGGGAAAGGAGCCTACATGAATGTGGGTAGAACTAAATCACTGCAGCTGATAGATAATTTGTGCCACTCCGGAATTAACAATCTAGTGGACGTAATCCTTAGATCTTTCCTTACCCAACTTTCCAAAGTGAATTTGAGTTTCTGGATAATAGAATAACAGAATTTTAGCACTGGAAAGAAACTCTGTTGCCACTGAGGCCATCCTCCCACATAAAGCATGCTGCCTTTAGCATCTCTGACACGCCTTCCAGGCTTTGCCTGAGCACGTCCAAAGAGCAAACTCTCACTAGTTTTCTGGATAACCCAGCTGTTAGAAAGATTTCTCTTACAGTAAACCATAATGATAAAGTCACCATGGTACTATTTCAGCTTTAGAACAACAGAAATATCTGTTCTCTCTTCCATAGGTAAACTTAACAGATTTTTAAAAATTTATCTTGTGCATTCTCTGTCTTTCTGGGCCAAACTCCTTTAGCTCCTTAGGCAGATGTGGGGCAATCTTCTTGTCCTCTCTTAAATTTCCTCTTTGGCAATGACCCTCCTAAAATGTAGTGAGTGGAATACACTACTTTCATACTTAATTATAACTACCATTTACCACTCAGTCACGTAACTATAGCTGCTTTACTTATGTGTTTCATCTCATTTAACTGTCCTCTCAATGGTCCCATGTGGACAGTTCTTACAACTGTTATTTTATAGATAAGGAGTCTGTAGCTCAAATAATTTAAGCCATTAATGGATTTAGGATTAAGAGCGGTAGACAGCAGAGTTTCCAAAGCTCATAGTCCTCCAACACTATAATTATTTTTACTACTGAACAAGCTAGTTATAATAAACAGCAATCTAATTCCTTTCTTTCTGCTCTGCAGTTTTTAAGTCATATGTGACCCAGAAAGTCTGGTGGCTGATAGATAACTGGCAGTACCCTGGCCGGAGGGTCCAGCCTTGTGTTCTGGACTAATGCCAACAAATTCTGTCATTCCCCAGCACTGCCTGAGTTCCTTGTTGGTATGCTGTAAGCATTCTGGTGTTCATTTGTTAAATATTTTTACAAGGGCTTACTTGGAGTGAGGAACTGTTAGGAAATGGTGAAACTACAGGTAAGTGCTTTGGGGGAATCGACAGTGAATCAGACCTGGGTTGCCCTAATACTTAATTATAAAAAAGATGACACATGCTAGCCAGCAATAAATGAAGCAGAGGGCGGTGATATTATTATGGTGCCTCAAATTTCGGAGAAGGGAGGAACGATTTTCAAGAGTGTAGGGAATCTGGCTAACTTTTGTGGAGAAAGTTACATTTGAGCAAGTTTCTTATTACCTCTGCTTTAGATTCATATTCTAAAGATGATATTAAAATTTGTTCATAACTCATAGGGCTGTAATCAGGATCAACTAAAACAACTCAAGGGAGTGCTCAGCGTACCGCATACTGCCTGTCATTTAGTACGTTATCAATAAAATTAATTATTTTTATTTGAGAAACATTTTTAGATTGGAATCGACGCAGGGGTTTTGAAGTCATCCAGGCCTGGGTTCAAGTCCAACATGGTGTGACTGTGGGCACTTAATTTCTCTTGAGCCTCAGCTCCTTATCTATAAAATAGGGTGAATGATAGCCCTCCTTCATAGGTAGGTGGATTACATGAGCTGATGCTGGTAACACAGTGCCTGAAAAGGAGTAAGTTCTCAGAGACTGTTAGCTGTAATTACTTATTATTTTTTGAGCTGGGCCTTGGAGGATGGGTAGGATTTGGGTGAGAGCAAGAACATTCCAGAAAGAGTATACCAGGTGAAAGGTACATGGTGCTTGGTAAGGAAGTCACTTCGTCTGGGCCATAGACTGTGCATAAGGGGAAAAAGGGGGTTCAGTGATCAGAGCTGGGTGGTCTTGGAAGCCACAATGAGGAGTCTGGGGTCTACTCTCTAGACAATGAGGCCATGCAGTCACATATACTATGTTAAAAATCTTGCCGGACTTTTGTTGTTCCTTAGCTCCTCCTACTTCAGTGTCATCATCTCTGCAGCCAGTCTCAATTTATTCTACCAGGGCCCATCATCTGCCATCTTCAGGACTGCAGTTGCCTCTTACCTGGCCTCCTTGCCTGTACTCTAGCACCTCTTCCCATCTGTTCTCTACACAGTAGTTGTGAGAATTTTTTAAAAACACAAACTTGATCACCTACCTCATCTGCTTAAACCCCCTCAATGACTTTCCATGGCACTCAGGGTAAAAACCTAAAGCCCTTACCATACTTCAAACCCCTCTGTGTGATGTAGCCTCTCATTTGCCCTTTCTATCAGTCAGCATTCTGGCAGGAAAGCAGCATAAATCAAAATGGGTAATTTGAGGAGTATCTAACAAAGCGGCTATTTACATGGGTGTGGGGGGATTTGGAGAAACTAACAAGGGATAAACAAGAGATAGTACAGTCCTTTGGGGGCAATAAATCTGGGAAGTGCTCCCCACCTCCAAGTCTGAAGGACAAGCAGACGGAGCCACTGCAGAGCCAATGGAATAGGTCCATGGAGAGCACTGCCTGACAGAAATCACGGCTGTGGGTGGAGGGCTGAAGCCAACCAACCACAGCCATCTGTCAGGGTGGAAGCTGGAGGAATAAATACTTTGATTCATTTCTGCTAGTGCCTCTTGTTGACCAAACCCAACCAAAACTCAAGAGGACATGGAAGCCCATTGGTGCAGTCCATACAGGTGAGATTTCCCAGGCAAAAAGTAGGCTGCAAGAGTACGGCAAGTGCCTCTGGAGGGCCCTTATAATTTTTTAAAGTATCTTCTACCTTATATGCTGTATCCTTCTGTGTCCTCATGCCTGCCCCTTCACCTGGCCAATGCCTGTTCTTCCCTCTGCTCTCAGCCTGAGTATCAGTTGCCCAGGGAAGAATCTTCCCTTGACTTATCCCAGGTTAGGTCATCTCCCTTTACCACATGCTTTCATGGCCCCCTCCAGTTATCTTTTGATATATCTATTAAAATTGCATAATAATTAATTGTACAATTATATGATTAATAATAGTCTTTCTGTTAGACGGAGAACACAGGACCCAGCCTTTTTTCCTTATAGTATCTTCAGTTCTGAGTACAGTGAGCTCCATAGAAGCCCAATAAATATTTATTGAATAAGTAATACCCACATTGTTCAGTCTTCAAATTGTTCTTTGCACGCGACCCAACCTTGACTAGAATAGGTCTTGTTGACTTTAGGTGTGAACCTGACACATTAATGGGTTAATAAGAGTATAGAATATTTCAACAAATATCTTTGTAGTGTCTACAATGTTCTAGGCATTGATAAGTGCAAGGGATACAGAGATGGGTAACATTTGGTACCTGTCCTCTGGAGTTCACAGTCTACCAGGGGAACCAGTAATGTAAACAAATAAATAACAGTGTTACAAAAGCTATTCTAGCTGTCTAAACAAATTTGTCTCTGGAACACAGAACAGAGAACAAGGAATTCTCTTTCTATCTCTAGGGTTGGGGGAAGTTTAACATTGGACATCTGATCTGGACCCTGAAGGATGGCTAAGGTTTGGTCAGGTGAAGGGCTTCTGGGCAGAGGGAACAGCAAGAACAAACTGAGAATGTGGCACATTAAGACAGAGACTTATGTGACCTGTGTACTTTCCACAGGTAGGGGAGGACAAGAGACAGCAGAATTTTCCAGGAGGTTTAAAAGTCAGTGGTAACCCTATATAAGTAACATAGTGAAGGACAAAAGCAGGAGATGCTGGAAGACAAAGGAGGAAGGAGACGTTTGGAACCCCATGAAGAAAAGGGCAAGTTGGACAACAGCCAGCAGTAGCAAGAGAATCAAAGGATGACATATAGTTTTACAGATATTTAAAAAATTCCTGATGAGTTACTGCCTTAAAACACTCAAGTGTACATCTGTCCTGGTCCTGGTGGCTGACTTGTGATCTGAAAACAAATCTGCCTGACCCGGGACAATGTGTGCGTAATTTTACTGAGGCTCCTGAGTCTGGGACATTGGGTGGTTTGGTTGGCACTGCTCTGTGGTACTTTTGAAATAACTTTTCCCTGAGTGCCAACTTAGTGGCACACCATCTGCATTTAGTATTTTGGTCAGCACTCCTCTCTAGGCTGTTTCTGAAAGCATCTGAGAGACATCCTCTGAAAGACAATTCATATTCTTGCCATCTGCTAATTCATCAAATTCACATTGTTTCTGTGTTATCTTCTTATTCTGTGGAGGATTCTGAAGCCAGCAACCATTTTTCTTACTTAACACATCCAATTTACACAATGGGCATGTGGTGTTAGTGCGAGGGGGCAAGCGCTGGAGATACACAGATGAGCGAGATGTTGTCCTTACCCTCTAGAAGCTTAGAGTCTGCAGAGGAGACAAATGCAAAGCAGATTTTATGTTACCAAGAGACTAGATTTTAATTATCCCCACCACAAAAAAGAAATGACAATATGTAATGTTGTGTGATGTGGTAGCTTATTGTGGTAATAATATTGCAATATACAAATGTATCAAATCAAAACACTGTATACCTGAAACTTACACAACTGACACTTATATGTCAATTATATCTCAATATAAGTAAATTAAAAAAAAGAAAATTACTTACAAGCAAAAGAAAAAAGAAAAGAAAAACTTTGTCAGCTTTTTCAGATATTTTGCTATAGGGTTCAGAATTTCTTTCTTTCTTTTTTTTTTTTTTTAAAGATTTTATTTATTTATTTGAGTGTGAGAGAGAGCGTGAGCTGGGGGAGAGGCACTGGAGAAGGAGAAGTGGATTCCCCAATGAGCAGGGAGCCTGATGTGGGGCTTGATCCCAGGACCCTGGGATCATGACGTAAGCTGAAGGCAGACACTTATCCGACTGAGCCACCCAGGCACCCCTACGGTTCAAAATTTCTTATCTTTTAAAAGTCTCTAAGCAAATATTCCTCTTTAAAAAAAATAATTGTGAGATCTGGAAATTTTTTCCCTCTCAAAATAACCATCAGGGTTCTCATCAGATAATTCTTCCTTAGTCTTCTATAGACTTGTTTGTGATAGCCAACATTTGTCATCTTAGATGAACAAAACAAACTGAGAAATGTTATTACTCCACTATACTTTTTAGAAGAATGAAATCTATTTTCTCTTGGATTTTTACACAATAGGAGACTGTTAACATCTTAAGGATAATAATCATTATTTAAAAGATGAAACACTGTCAAAATAATGAAGATGATTTAGAGATCTCTTTCCATAGGATATTGCAGAACAAAAACAAAAACAAATGCAAACAATCAAACAGATTTTTATAAAAGAAGCTAGGAAGTGAAATGATGAAGATAATCCCAGGGTCTTAAAGAACACAGAGGAAGTTCTGTGAAGCAGGCTGGAGAGGAGGGCATGGAAGGTACTGCTGGGAAATGACATCTGAACTGAACCTCAACAGAGGAATAGACATTTGTCAAGCAAAGGATGGAAGGAGAGCACTCCAGGCAGAGGGACAGTGTAAGAGCACATACAGGGTTAAGAATGACAAATGGGGGCTGTGAATGTCAGCCGTTTATTTTGGTAGATTTAGATTATAGGCAGCCATTGTAGGATTTTGTGATCAGAGCTACATTTTAGATACCCTGTTGGATGTGAGAAAGATGTGTCTGGGGGCACCTGGGTGGCGCAGTCGTTGGGCGTCTGCCTTCAGCTCAGGGCATGATCCAGGCGTTGTGGGATCGAGCCCCACATCAGGCTCCTCTGCTATGAGCCTGCTTCTTCCTCTCTCACTCCCCCTGCTTGTGTTCCCTCTATCGCTGGCTGTCACTATCTCTGTCAAATAAATAAATAAAATCTTTAAAAAAAAAAAAAGGAAGATGTGTCTGAGTGACACAATACAGGGTGGGAAACGCAGGTCAGAAGACTAATTATGACAATCCAGGTGAGAGATGGTGAGTGGTCAAAGACTGGAGAAGACGGCATGGATTTTGAGACATACTGAGAAGGTAAAAGCGGACAGGACTTGGTGAATGATGAAATATGGGAGGGAGGAAGACAGAAGTATCCAACAGAGTACTCAAGTTCAGATCCTAGCTGAATGTCTCTGAACAAAACAGCTAGTTACTCAGATGAGGTGTTGGCACATGAGATTAGATCTTGGCATCAAAGCCTAAACCCATCATTTAATAGTTTCACATCCTGTTACAGTCATTCAGCCTTAGTGAGTCTCAGTTTCCATCAGTAAGATGGAATAATGAGAGCGGCTTCACAGGGTTTTACTGAGAATTAAATGAAATAAAAGATACGAGGCATTTATAAAGTGAAAGGACTAGTCACATGTAAATGTTATTGCTTAAATGCTGCCCCTGTGATCTTTACCAATCAAATCCTGCACGACCGACCGTTTGTAGTTTGCAAAATAAGAACCTCTTTCAATATTAACCATGAAGAAGACTAATTCCACAAATAGTGTCAAAACTTTGGATTTGGGGGTGAGGCAGAATAGAAGACAAGAGAAAATGATACTTAATTATTTTTGTCCTGTTTTAAGCAATAGTCTTCCGTTCTTTTTAATTTAATAGCACTTGATTTAAAAGAAGCATTATATTATAACAATATTGTAGCCAGTGATTGTCATAAAATATGGGAAAGGACTTAATAGTGCTGGATACATGGTTTGTTCTTATAATATTAACTTTATTTCCTCAATCCTTTCTTTGGAAAGAAAAAAAAATCCTCTTCTAATCACTAATGGAGTTCTAAAACTCTGTAACAGTAAAAGCTCAATGTATACAAAAAAGCAAGACTTAATGATTTTTTGTTCAATGTTATCACTTTCTACTGCAGGAGTGGGTTTTTTTTTTTTATAGGAAAAGTGATGGAATTTTGAAGTATTTTGTCTTCCTATTGGTGGTCTCGATAACTGCCAACTTTACCATGTTACTTAAAAGTTTAACAGTTGTTCATTTAAAAAAAATTTACCTTACTAATAGAGTAAACAAGGCTTGGAGAAACTGGGCTTTGAAATGTGTTTTTAAAGTTGTGGCTGACATTCTAGAGGATTTACTACATTTCAGACAAAATATTAAAGCTCCAGTGAGAACAGTTGACTCAGTAGGATCTGGGAAATCGTTTGCTCTTCCCAACTCCTCCTCCCTCCCCAGTTGGAACTTTTCACTACTTCTTAGGCATGTAGCAGCGAAACAAAAGTAAGTCCCGGACAGACACAAAGCCATAGCTGAGGCCAGATCTACTTTGACTCTACACGGGTAAGGGAGATGCTATAGCGTTCTAGTTTAAAAAAGGGTATAAAGAGTTCTGAACATCTACTGCAGCCAGCAGTTATTAAGAGTTATGTCCAGAGTGGGGGGTGGGGTGCTGTGATGTGTTTGTGGGTATGTGTTGGGGATGGCAAGAGGTGATGTTTTATTTTGTCACATAAGAAAGGAAGTATTGTGGTATCTTATAAATCGGGGATCTGTTCTCAGTTTGGATTCCTTCTGTCAAAGGTACTTTTGAACTGTAATAAACATGGTTCATAGCTGAATCCAGACACCAGATGACAGAGCAGAAAAATATCTGTCCCTAAACAAAATGAGCCTGGTGAATAAAGTGTGGTTAGACAGAGAGCTGCTGCATCTCATGGGCTTTTTGAGTTTGCAAGCAAAAAATTAGAATGCAATGTCACAATGATTCAAAATGCTAAGATTTTGCAAAATATGGGACTGAAACTGGTGGTTGCACACCCCAGCCCAGACAGAGCAATGAGAACATGTACAAAGCATCAGACCCACCCTGCACAGATGAACCCAATCAGCAATGACCATGAAGGGACTTCAGCTTTTTAGAAAGGAGGAACTAGAGATAGGGAAGAATAGAATTTAGGAGTATACATTGTATCGGTTCCCTCTTACTCAAGGGATTCAGTCCTTGCCCCAGTGCTTTCCAATAAGCCCCGAGTTGAAAAGAAAATTCTCCAAGTCACAAAAACGATGGTGCCCAGAGCAAGTTGAACCAGGCCAGTAGTTCCCTTGCAAAATTCCCTTTGTCGCTGCCTTATTTGTGCATGTTGCTGTGTTGTCAAAGCACTCAGTCCTCCATAGAGGCAAGAACTAAAAACAATTTCTAGTATACGTCCTTCCATTTTGCCCCCAAAATCCAGCTGCCCATTTATTGAATAATCAATTCTTCCTCTCCCATTATTAGATATGCCCACCTGTATCATATCTTAAATTCTCATATGTAAGTAGGTCTACTTATGGACTCTTTAATCTCACTGATCTGAAACTTTTTTTTCCATGTGCCAAATGATTATTTATTTTTTATTTTCTTATTGAAGTATAATTGACATACAACATTGTATTAGTTTCAGGTGTACAACATAATGATCTGATATTTGTATATATTGTAAAACGATCACAGTAAGTCCAGTTAACATCAATCACTATACATAGTTACAGGTATTTTTTTTTCTTCTGATGAGAACTTTCAAGATTTACTCTCAGAAACTTTCAAATATACAAGACTATTATTAACTATAGTTACTATATGTACATTACAACCCCATGACTTATTTTTTTACAGATTTTATTTGAGAGAGAGCAAGAGAGAAAGAGAACACAAGAAGGAGGAACAGCAGGCAGAGGGAGAAGCAGGCTCCCTGCCGAGCAGGGAACCAGATGTAGGGCTTCATCCCCAGACTCCGGGATCATGACCTGAGCGGAAGGTAGATGTTTAACTGACTGAGCCACCCAGGCGCCTGCCCCCGCCCCGTGACTTATTTTTATAACTGGAAGCTTGTACCTTTTTACCACCTTCACCTATTTCTCCCATCCCCCACTCCTCACTTTGGTAACTACCAATTTGTTCTTTGTATCTATGAGCTCTGTTTTCCCCCCCTTTCCCCCCTTTTTTTGATTCAACATATAAGCAAGATCATCCAGTATTTGTCTTTCTCTGTCTGACTTACTAACTTCTTTCACTTAACACAACACCCTCAAGGTCCATCCATGTTGTCACAAATGATACGATTTCGTTCTTGTTTTATGGCTTAATAGTATTGCATTGTGTGTGTGTATACAACAGTTTATCCATCTTTATTCATCTGCACTTTGGTTGTGCCCTTATCTTGGTTATTGTAAATACTGCTGCAATGAACATGGGGGTGCAGATATCTTCTCGGGGAAGCATTTTCATTTTCTTCATATAAATACTCAGAACCAGAATTGCTGGATTATATGGTAGTTCTACTTTTAATTTTTTGAGGAACTTCCACACTGTTTTCCATAGTGGCTGCACCAATTTACATTCCCATCAACAGTGCACAAGAGTTCCCTTTTTTTTCCCCATCCTCACCAGGTATGAGCTGGTATCTCATTGTGGTTTTGATTTGAATTTCCCTGATGATTACTGATAGGGAGCACCTTTTGGCTATTTGTCCTCTTTGCAAAAATGTCTATTCAGATCCTCAGCCCGTTTTTGAGTGTTTTTGTTGTTTCATTAAAAAAAATTTTTTTACAATGGAGTTGTATAAGTTTTATATGTATTTTGGATATTAACCCCATATATATATTTGCAAATATTTTCTCTCATTTGGTAGGTCGCCTTTTCATTGTGTTGGTTTCCTTTGCTGTTGCAGAAGCTTTTTAGTTTGGTGTAATCTCACTTGTTTGTTTTTGCTTTTGTTGCCTTTGCTTTTTGTATCAAATCCAAAAGCAAAAATCATTTCCAAGACTGATGTCAGGAGGCTTACTATGTTTCCTTTAGTTTTATGGTTTCAGGTCTTACATTCACGGCTTTAATCAATTTTGAATTAATTTCTGTACATGGTATAAGGTAGTGGTCCAGCTCACTCTTTTACATGTGCCTGTCCAGTTTTCCCAAAACCATTTATTGTAGACACCGTCCTTTCCTCACTATGTATTCTTGGATTCTTTGTCATAAATTAATTAACCATACATATAAGCGTTTATTTCTTGTCTCTTTATTCTGTTCTGTTGATCCATGTACCTGTTTTTATGCCAGTACCGCAAGGTTGTTGTTGTTTTTTTTTTAAAGATTTTATTTATTTATTTGACAGAGATAGAGACAGCCAGAGAGAGAGGGAACACAAGCAGGGGGAGTGGGAGAGGAAGAAGCAGGCTCATAGCGGAGGAGCCTGATGCTGGGCTCGATCCCACAACGCCGGGATCACGCCCTGAGCCGAAGGCAGACGCTTAACCGCTGTGCCACCCAGGCGCCCCTAGGTTTCGATTACTATATTGTAATGTAGTTTGAAATCAGGGAGTGTGATGCCTCCAGCTTTGTTCTTCTTTCTCTTTTTTTAAAGATTTTATTTATTTATTTGTCAGAGACAGAGAGCGAGCACAAGCAGGTGGAGTAGGAGGCAGAGGAAGAAGCAGGCTCCCTGCTGAGCCTGATGGGGGGGGGGGGAGGGGACTTGATCCCAATCAGGACCTGAGCCTAAGGCATAAGGCAGATACTTAACTGACTGAGCCACCCAGGCATCCTGTTCTTCTTTCTCAAGATTACTCTGGATATTTGTTGTTGTTTTTGTAGTTCAACACTAATTTTAGAATCATCCTATTTCTGTGAAAAATGCTATTGGAATTTTGATAGGGGTTGTATTGAATCTGTAGGTTGCTTGGGTAGTACGGACATTTTAACAAAACTAATTCTTCCAATCCATGAGCACAGAATATCTTTCCATTTTTTTGTGTCTTCTTCAATTTCTTTCATCAGTGTTTCACTGAACAGGTCTTTCATTCCTCTGGTTAAAGTTATTCTCAGGTATTTTATTCTTTTTGATGTAATTATAAATAGGATTGCTTTCTTAATTTCTCTTTCTGCTTGTTTGTTATTAGTGCATAGAAATGCAATGGATTTTTGCATATTGATTTTGTGCCCTGCAACTTTAAGAATCAATTTATTAGTTCTAGCAGTTTTTTGATCTTTAGGGCTGTCTACATATAATACCATGTCATCTGAAAATAATGACAGTTTTATTTCTTCCTTTTTGATTTGGGTACCCTTTATTTTGATCTGATTCTTTATTCACGCACCAGTACTAAATTTAAAAAACACTGTACATTTATAATAAATTTTTAGCTGATAGAGCTAGTATGTCCTCATTATTATTTTTTTTTTTCAAATATTCCTTTTCATTTTGGTGTTTCTTAGGTTGATGTTTCCTACTCAGTACATTTTGGCTAGTTCCTATCCACCCCCTGTACAACTATCCCCTCTCCCATCTTCCATAATATTCATATTTAAACCTTTTAAAATGCCCTTTAGTGGTGGCTTAAAGTTTTTTTCTCCATAGGTCCTTTCTAACAAGTTTTCCTTCGCCACAATCCTTCAATGAATATGGAGAACCTGAAGCAACCTGGAGATGTAACTATCTACACAAGAGCAATTTCTTCTTTATAGTCAGATTTCATTCTTTGCTTATTTCTTTGTTTTGCACTCAGATCTTTAATTTTTTTTTTAAGACAGTTCGGGGGATTTTCTTTTTATTGTAACAGTTAAGGTTCTCTTTCCTTTGGTCCTTCCTCCAATACCCTCCTCTCCCCCTCCCTGTGGCTAGAATCCTCACTTCTAGCCAGATTGTTCTCCCTGCAGTCACCCTACATGTCCCGGTCCTCTTTGGCTATCCCGGCCCTCAGAGGGCCCTCCTTTCTCCAAGTTCTGATGGACATAGCAAAAGTGTATAATGTTCATATGACCCCTTTTGCACTTAGCCAACCTGGTATGGTTACTGGTCTTTTTACCTCTATGTCCTTCTTCCCAACAGATTATTAGAGAGGCCAAGTGTATTATCTTTTATTTGTTCCCCTCTTCTTCTTCACCCCACCTGAGATACCACACAAGTCTGAGGTGGTGTTCTGCACTTTCTTTAACCATTTTTACCACTGTTTCTTTAATCACTGTTACTGTTGGCAACGACTGCACCTTCACCTGCACCCAGATTGTTCTCTCACGGGGATGTTTTAAAAGTGGGGTATGAGGTGAATCCAGTTTAGAGGTTTATTGAGTGTGGACTACTCTTTGGAGAGAGCCTGTTTTCCTTGACTTCTATTTTAAGGACTTCAGAGAGATGGCTTTCATGGCATCAGTCAGCACCAGGGGGCAGGAGAGAAAGCAGCATGAATGGAAACAACCACAAACTCAAAAGGACTGTGTGAGTAAATGGCCTAAGTATGTGAAAGCCTTCAACACAGTTCTTGGTACCTAGTAGGTAGGCTATATATGTCAGTTGAATCTGAAAGGTTTTTTTTTTTCTTTTTAAAGATTTTATTTGCTTATTTGTCAGAAAGAGAGAGAGAGCACAAGCAGAGGGAGCAGCAGGCAGAGCAGGCAGAGGGAGAAGCAGGCTCCCCCCTGAGCAAGGAGCCCCATGTGGGAATCCATCCCAGGACCCCAGGATCATGACCTGAGCCAAAGGCAGATGCTTAACCAACTGAGCCACCCAAGTGTCCCAAATCTGAAAGTTTTAAAATCCTTTAAGAATGATTTCTTACCAAAGAAAAGGAATGGCCTTAGGTGTCCATATCCAGGCCCCAGGGGGCCACCTCAACAGCCAGTAGGAAGCTGCAAAACTAACTTCGGGACAGGATCTTACTGTCTACACCCCTCATAATATCCAAGGCCTCCTATCAACTGATAGTAGTCACTGGCACACAGACAGCCACCTTCTGCGGTACCAGGCACTCTTCCTGGAAGAACCAGTCATGCAAATAAAAACTTGCTCTACTTTAAATCCCGTCACCTTCCTTCCAGAAGAAGGCACAGGGCCAGAGCATGAGTGTCAACAAATCATAACCCAAACCTATGCTGCCCGGAGGATCCGGAATGGATTTTATTTTCTGATGGAACTCGTTTGTTGAACAGGGCATCGGAAGGGGGGGATACACTGTGGTCTCTTTATATGAAATAATAGAGAGTAACCCTCTCGCACCTGGGTCAAGCACCCAACTGGCCGAGCTGAGGGCCCTCACCTGAGCTTTCGAGTTCAGTAAGAGCAAAGAGTCAACATGCATACTGACTCCAAATATGCCTTCCTGGTTTTATATGCTCATGGTATAATATCGAAAGAGACATTTTCTAACTGCTTCAGGTTCTCCTATCAAGTATAAATCACACGGCTTCTACAAGCTGTCCATCAACCCCCAGAAGCAGCAGTTATACATTGCAAGGGGCACCAAAAAGGAACGGATGAAGTACCCAAAGGGAACAGACTGGCCGATTCTGCAGCAAAATCAGCCGCCAGGTCAACTACCCATATGGTTGCCCCCCTAGTCTGGGAATGCACCATAACCCAGGAAAGAACCTGCTATTCAGTTGAGGAAAGACAATGGGCAATAGAACAGGGATATACTAGTCTTGAAGCACCTTCTGCCTGCCCTCTCCTCACAGTATGTGGAGAGTTCACTAAAACATCCTCTATCTCTTGCTGGATCCCTGGCTGTACTGGGTCTTGCATTGTGCTTTGGGCCTTGCCTACTAAATACCCTAACCCACTTCTTATCCTCCAGAATAAAGATCATCAAACTCCAAACGGTGGTGGTTCAGATGGAGCCTCACGTGGAAGTCAAACCAGACATCTACAGGGGACCCCCTGACAGATCAGGATGAGAGGAACCCTGACTGCTGCCCCATCCAACACTCCTGACCATCGGGAAGTAGCTATGATTGGTCGTTGCCCTTTTTCCCTAACAGCAGTTAGGGTTACCTCTTCAGAGGGGGGAACGATGAAGGATAGTTGGAAGGCAGGCAGGCAGGGATAAACGCCCCCCCCCCATCAGGAAACCACCCTTAAGAGAATTTTATACCACCCTGGAAGGAGTCCTCCACCCTTTCCCATATGATCGATAGGTGACAAATTTGACTGGATGACAGGTGCAGGGAGGGTTAATCAGATTAAAACAGCTGCCAACAAGCCCATAAAACCCCCAAGACTTAGAAACTCCAGTAACAACCCCTTTGGGTCCCCTCTCTTCTCAGGAGCTTTGTACCATCACTTTGCTATTGCTCAATAAACCTTGCTTTGTTGCCCACCAAAAATAAATAAATAAATAAATAAATAAATAAATAAATAAATAACAATAATAAAATGATTTCTTAATTACAGAAGAAGTCCCTGTTCGCTGTAGAAAAATTAAAAAGTAGGAAGCAGTAAAATGACAAAAAATTTTACTCATAATCTCACCATCCAAAAATAAGCTCTGTTAACATTTTAGTAGAACATATTCTGTTTTCTATGCATGAACATTTTTCCTCTAAAATGGGATCACAATAGTCTTATTATTTTATGTTTCTCCATAACTTGAATTGGTAATATCCACTTTTTTAGTTCAACATGTGATCATGAGTAGAGTCAAAAACTCTACCCAGTGTTCTAGTTTTGGCTCTGACCTAACCAGTCCCTGGCAAGCAGCTCAGCTTCTGAGTTTTGGATTCTTCATCTGTGAAAAAAATACTTTGAAGCCAGTGATACCTAAGGCACCTTCCACCCCTATCATTCTAATTGTTGATGGGTAATTAAAGGAAGACAATATGGTACAATGGTTGTTGCTCTAGCATCAGCCAGGTTCTAATCCCAGCTCTACTTAATGAGATTCAGAGCAAATTTCTTGACCTCTCCGTGCCTCAGTTTCCTTATTTCTAAAATGGGATTAATAATAGTACGAACCACCTAGGGCTGTTCTGAAAACAAGTAGGTAAGACACATACAACACTTAGAACAGTGTTTGGCACATAGTAAAGGCCCAATAAGCAGTAGCTATTTATCAGTATAATAGCTCAGGCCCTGGCCACCTGTAATAATGGAATAATAACTAAAACAGGGATAGGGTACTGATTTGAGAACTGCCAGGTGTTGAACACATGCACTGGACACTGTGCTAAGTTTTCTCATAAGCATAGTTTTATGAAATCCTCAGAACAATTTCAGTTTCTCCACTTTAACTGTGAGGAAGTTGAGGCTAGAATTTGCCTAGATTCATGTAGCTTGTAAGTGTCAAACCCAGAGACTATGTCACTTTCAGCTAGTTTTGGTTCAGCTGAGGGGCTAGAAGATCTACTACTAGTTGGATGTTTCCTTCCAAAAATCAAAATAGCATTAAGAACCTTCCCTGGTGATACTCAGCATGGGTGTCTTTCTCTTTAGTAACTCTATTTTAAGAATTCCAGTGTTTGACAGTAATTTAAAAGACTCAGGGATTTTTTTTTTTACATTTTACATTGTATATTTTGTATATTTTAATTGACTAGTGGATATCGAAGTTAATAGAGGAGAGCTAGGATGTGGGTTTTAGAAAAATAATTTATACTCAACTTAGAAGTTTAATTTTATGGTTGTAACTGATAGTCTAAAAACTCCCCAAACTAAACAAAGTAACAAAACCTCAGCAAAAGTAACTGGTTTGGGAGAGTCATGAAATTTACAGGGAGATATTTTAACATTTTGGTTTCCACCTCACTGCCAAAGGAAGTCAGAACTGAGTTGAGGGATTTGGATTGACCACTGGCTCTGTGGCAGCCACATGAGCAAAAAAGGCCACTGCATTTCTGGCTTTAGTTTTCTCTTCCAAGGAGAAAAACTGAAGAATAGATCGAAATACAAAGTGCCTTTTAATTAAATGCCACGTCACCGTTCTAAGGATCTAGCATGCTTTATTAACATTTGTTAGAGAATTTGGTAATTCCTAGCAGCCTTCATCCACTCTTTGATGCATTTTTTTGATTCGCCCTAATTAAAAAAATATGCAGCCAAACTCCGATTGCTTAGGCTAAGGCAAGGGAGAAGATGAGCAGAAGCACCAAGCAGTTAACAATATAAACATCTCGAATATGATATACATTTGGAAGGACCCACAACTTTCCGCGCTTAAGTTTAACTGCGTACAGAGGCCACAAGACGCGAAAGGCATCGCCTTCCCTGCAGCCCCACTGAGCTGGCGCCCAGCCCCGGCGAGGTTCGCTGCCCTCTCTCCTGGCCTGCACCCGCTGCTGCTTCGCGATGCGGCCTCCACGCCCCCCTCGCCCAGGGTTCGCGTTACGGAGCTCCCTCCAGCCGTTGGCCGAGTCCCCGAGCACTCCCCTGCGCACCACGGCGGTCACGTTCCCCCGGCGAGGGCTCGCGCTCCAGTCGGGCGCCGGTTGGTCGCACCGCGGGGCCAGCCGCCCGGTGATTGGTCCGAGGGACTTGTTCACGTGGTCCGGCGCAGATAAGCAGCCTCTCCCGCGCAGCACCCGCAATCGGCCGGAGCTCCAGCCGAACCGAAACAGCCGGGAGTTGGGTGCGAACTCGCGCAGACAACCGAGAGCCGGCTCTCACGGTCCGCCGCCGCCTCTCTGCCTAATGAGCTGCACTAGGTAGGTTCACCGCAGACTCCCCGCCCCAGAGCAGAGGGGAGCGCACAGCTGCAGGGAGGTTGGGCGCCGTGGTCCTTAGGGCATCACTGCAAATGGACACCCGCGGAGGACGGCTAGCTGACTGCAGAGTTGAATCTGGCCCCAGGGAAGTCTCAGATTGTGGAGATTTGCTCTGAGCTTCTTAGCCAAAGCTAATTTTGGTAATTAGCATCCCAAACCAGAAACTCTTAACGTGAGTCAGCTTTAGGTTTGATTCCCTCTTGGATTCCGACTGTTATCTCTTGATCCCGCACAAATGTCTCAAGAACTGGGGCAGCGTGTGGGAACAGCACCTTGACCTTGCTGGTTGGGTAGTTTAGCCTGGGGGAAAAACTGCAGTATGATGTTCTGCATTCTTTCGCCCTCCAGCACCTTTCTTATCACGGTTTGCCATAGTAAACTCAGCCGTGGAGTTTGAGCAAATGATGATTTTTTAACTCTTGGTCAGGACTTAAAACTCCAGGGGAATTGCCAGATCCTAAAACGGTCTTTCTGTAAGTGCAAAAAGTAAAAATACAAAACAAAAAAACCTTCCACAAAACTACTTTAAATAGCTTCTCCAGACATGACTAACTTAGCAGAAGACCTCTCTAAAAATCTTGCCTGTTAACTATTATTAGATTCACAAATATAGCTTTAGCTTTCATTTGTTCTAAGTTTGTAGGCCTCCCAGGAAAATCCCAGGACTAATAAAGTAAATTCTGTGAATGTTTTTATATTATTTATTTTGTGTGTTGATGGCCATTTATTTGCCTTTGTGCTTAGAGCTGCTGTGAAGCTCAAGCCAGATTGAGAAATGTCATGTACAGTATACACATACCTCCTATCTGTACAGATAGGATGTGGGAAAAATCCATAAACTTGGCGATATGTATGGAGGGTTAAAGGCCAGGAATATAACCGAATAAACACTTATGAATTTAATATTGCTGAGCATAGTTATGTTTAAATTTTTAAATAGCTTTACTCTCTTGCTAATTATAAATATTCATTGCCAAACATTAGAAAATACCAAAAAAGTACAAAGACAAAAATAGATCATCAGTGATCCTACTGCCCAGAGATAGGTAACTTTTTGGTGTATTTCCTATTAAGTATTTCATGAATTTGTATATATAATATATATTAAAAACAGTCCAATTTTCAGGTAATCAGCTTTTTCCACCTAAACGTGTATTTGTCATGAGTATCTTTCTATATGCAATACAGATTATATGAAGTTTTTCTGTAAGTGCATGAACTGCTGATCTGCATTTCAGTTGGTTATTTGTGAAAAATGAGGACGAACACGATAAAGTGCAAAGTTAATCCTCTGACTTCATTCTTTCCAGCCTTCTCACTCTCAAAACTGTTCCATGAGAATTTTATTGCTTTTTTTTTTTTCTTTTCAAGTGGATTACCTTTCCAGAGACGTGTAATCAATTCAACAGTAAAATCAGCAGAGCAGCCAGAGGAAGCACAGAGTCTGTAACCATGGTTCTGGAACCTGTCTGGTCATTAGAATCACTGGGGAGGCCCCTGTCCCCACCCCTCAGAGGTTCTGCTTCAGTGGCTCAAAGTCCCAGGAATTGGCATTAAAGGAAAGAAAAAGAAAACCAACTCTCTAAGCCATTGTGACTAGACAGGTTTGAGAGCCACTGGCTCAGAACAGAGGAAATGGTTCTTAGAGTTGTATTAGAGATGATCACATGCAGCCCTTTTATTTCTCAGATGGGGATACTGAGACTCCCAATGTTTTAAGCAGTTAACCCATGGCCTTGGAGTCTGTCAAAGACACAGCCAAACATAGGATGCAAATCTGATTGTCTAATATTGTTTTCTTTTACTACATCCCTGCTGCTTACTGTGCTGGTTATAGTGAAGTCAATACAAAAATAGTACATATATATTTGGAACCCGGGGAAGAGCATTCCAGATTCAGGTGATAACCCCTCTTCTTTTGTATTCCAGAATGATCCAGGTTTTAGATCCAAGGCCTTTGACAAGTTCAGTCATGCCAGTGGATGTGGCCATGAGGCTCTGCTTGGCTCAGTCGCCACCTCTGAAGAGCTTCCTGGGCCCTTATGATGACCTCCAACGAAGAAATTTTGTGAACAAATTAAAGCCTCTGAAACCGTGTCTCAATATAAAACAGGAAGCCAAATCACAGAATGAGTGGAAGCATTCACACGACCAAGCCAAGAAGCGGGTTGTGTTTGCTGACTCCAAGGGGCTCTCTCTCACCGCCATCCACGTCTTCTCGGACCTCCCAGAAGAACCAGCGTGGGATCTCCAGTTTGATCTCTTGGACCTTAACAATATCGCCTCCGGCTTAAAACTCCATGAGGAGAAAAACTTGATTTTAGATTTTCCCCAGCCTTCAACTGATTACTTAAGTTTTCGGAACCACTTTCAGAAGAATTTTGTCTGTCTGGAGAACTGCTCTTTGCAAGAGCGAACAGTGACTGGAACTGTGAAAGTGAAAAACATGAGCTTTGAGAAGAAGGTTCAGATTCGTATCACTTTTGATACCTGGAAAAGCTACACTGATGTGGACTGTGTCTACATGAAAAATGTGTATGGTGGCTCAGATAGTGACACCTTCTCATTTGCCATTGATTTACCCTCTGTCATTCCAACAGAGGAGAAAATTGAGTTCTGCATTTCTTACCATGCTAATGGACAGGTCTTCTGGGACAACAACGAGGGTCAGAATTACAGAATTGTCCATGTGCAATGGAAACCTGATGGAGTGCAGACACAGACGGCATCTCAGGACTGTGCATTCCACCAGGTGCCCCCCAAGACTGAGTCAGAGTCATCCATCTTTGGCAGTCCAAGGCTGGCCAGTGGGCTTTTCCCAGAATGGCCGAGCTGGGGGAGAATGGAGAACTTGGCCTCTTATCGATGATTAAGTAACCTAGTGACTGGTTTTGACCTGGCATATTTCCCATGTAATTCTAGGTCTGTATTGCTCAATATTAGGAAGTCTTTGCTACTTTCCTTCATTAGGTTTAGTTTTGAGCTTTTGAGACCTGGCTACAAAAAGATAGCTACTTGAGAATTTATTTTGGAGGTCTATACGATGATACTGCCCCATTTTGCTTTGGAAGATCAAGTAACATCCTGGAACCTTATTTTTGTAAAAAATAATAATAATAATAATAATACTGTTCCAATGCCCTTTCTCCTTCCCTCTCAATTCACTAGCTTTCACGTTGGGCAAGGAAAGGTTGAGAAGGGACAGTTGATGGTGATGGAAAGCTGTTTTAATGGTATGAGGAATGTCTGAAAAGTGCACACAATGGGCTGTGCAGCTCAAGTCAGAGTAGGGGCAGTCTGATACTTCGCTGTTGGTGAGAAAATGTAAGGTTACTTTGTGTTTTTAAGTTGGTTTTACAGTTCTCTCCTAAGGAAATAATTTGTGTGTGGGGGAGGGAAGATTACATTTTATATATTCTTGTGGAGAAAAACCAAACTTTAGAGGTGTTGGGTGGTATTGGGGAAAGGTGAATTCTAACTCTGGAGAATCATGATTTTAAATGAAGCCTTTCTTTTCAAACATGACTTATGAAAAAGTACTATTTGGGGAAAGTTTAAGCAAATCTGGCTTTGCAGTCCTCATGTTATAAGTGGTCTTATTTGTGATCAAGGCGTCATGCTCAGGGACTCAGTACAAAGATTGCTCTTTGCAAGTGCCTTGATTAAGCCAGAATATTGTGTTGTTCCCAAATATCTGAAGGGTCATCTGATAACTCACGAGTGTTTGACTTTATAAGAAGGTCCACTCTGCATACTGGCATCCCTCTTGCAATACTGTTGTATCTTTGACAGTGTTGCCAGTGTACACAACTCGCATCCTTCATATTGAAGGTGATTCATTTTTCTGCCACACTTTTTCGATGTGATGTTGGAAGTGAGGACTGACACTGATTCTCAATTCAAGAATCCAGTACATTGCACAGAGAAGCAGCAATCTATTTTGTGCCTATATTTGTCTTGTTTTAAGTCTTTCTACCAATTTCTTTGAAGTAAAAATATTTTTTTAAATAGATGTGAATTGTTTGGATGTATTGTAATATAATTGTTTTGGAGTGTGCATAAATCCATTCTATAAGATCTTAAGAACAGGAGTCCTTGAATGTTTGCTTCTATCATTGTGCACATCCACTGAGAGGTGTTCAGAGAATGCAGTTAATTTTAACACGTGTGATCTGCCATGCTGGAAAAGTACTATTGGAATAACTCTGCTATGACAGTGTCTGAAGTTTGGCTAGCACCCACAATTTTTCTACTCTAAATATTTCACTCTCCTATAGCTATCCTTTGTGAACTTCTCACTTTAAGAATAAAAGTGTTTGATATAAGACCCGAGTATGTTTTCTTTCTCAAAGCCACATAGTCAAATAAACGATCAACTGAGATTCTCCTGTTTTGTTTACGAACTGAGCAAAGATAGTTTGGACCAAGAATTGGATTCACCTGAGGGTATTTACATGGTTCCAGTCTCAATAGTGAGGACACTTCCTAATGCCTGACCACTCGGGCTAGGGTTCAGGAACAGTGACTTGAGCTGCTGTGACTGTCCCCCTGATTGTCCCCATTTGTACTTACTGCTCATCATGCATACTCTCTGCTGGGTCAGGGTCCTCTTGGGGGCCACTTCTCAGCTTTAAAATGGGGGAGGAGATGGTGTGGGAAGAGCTAGAGTGGGCTTCTACCTCTTCAACTCTAGCACCTTCCTGAAGGGGCAAAGACTGGAGCCACACAGAGGGCATAAGGAGGGGGCAATGGGCACCAGTCTTGGACTGAAAGAAGAGGGTCAGCTCCCTGAAGTGAGAGGCAGCAGGTCTATGAAACTTAGTTGTAGTTCCAGTTCTGGTGTAAAATTCCAGAAAGGGCTTCTACACAGGTTATCTTAAACTTAAGGTGAGACAAATGACCAACCTACTGGAAAGGCCCAATTATGAAGAAGAAAATTTTGTATCATAAAATCCTTTTTATCAGAGGTTGTTAAACTACAGGCCTGCAGGCTGTATCTGGCTACAGGCGTATTTTGTTTGACACACAGTGTCTACAACCAGGATCTTAGCCTGGATAGGAAGAATTTTAGTTCCAGTACCTAAAGAAGTACTTCATAGTACACCCAAAATTATACCCTGTACAACCTGATCAAGACGAGTGTGGCCTTGAAAATGTAAAAATTAAAATCTAGATTACTACCCCCCCAAAGTCCTCCAGGACAAATCATCTGAAAATGCTAGATAAAATATTTTTGAATTATACTATAATATAATAATAATTATAATAATTATAATTATAATATAATATTTTAAAAGCATTGCTGAGCTAGAAAGGAAGGAAGGATGGCCTTAAAGGCCTGCTCTGCCCCCTAAATAAAAATCAAAAGCAGGACCCCAGAGAAAAAATGTATACTGAAGCTGGCAGCTGTTGTGAAGTCACTTGTTAATCCCCTGGTGACCAACATTAGTCTTTAACATTTATGGCTGCTAAGGGGCCAGAAATGAAGGTTAGTGTCCATTAAGCCGGGAGGTGGTCACAGTGAATATCTAGCATAGCTAGGACTAAGAAAGGATACAACCTCATTAAGAAAATAATATAACCGTTCTTAAAAAGAAATTCAACTAGGAAAGATGCCTGTACCTCTGGGTAGAAGGAAAAAAAAATCCTCTTAAAATTCATAACCACAATCTGGCCCTCACATGGATTTGCAACCTGAATTCACATTCCTTGTATTCTGAAAAACCTCAAACCAAAAATTCATGAAAAATGATCCCTGGTGGCAGTACCCACAGGTGCTCAGCTTCTAGAAGCAAACACAAGTACTCTCTAAAAGTGTGCCTTTAACTTAAGCCGCAAAGAATTTTCATCAAACATGAATTCATAAACAAAGCAATAAAAAGACAAGTCTTTGACAAGATGCATGAAGAAAAAGAAAGCTAAAAAAAGAGAATTAAAAAATGTCATAATTACAGGTAATGCATAAATAAATATTAGGGCATTATGGACAACTTCATGTTAATAACTCTGAAAACTTGGATAAAGTGGAGAATTTCTAGACAAATGTGTTGTATCAAATGGTTTCAAGAAGAAACAGAAAACCTGTCTAGTCCTATAAACATTTAAGATAAGTAATTTAAAATTGGTGGCTTAAAATTTACTCACAAACAAAATACCGGGTCCAGATATTTTATAGGTGACTTGTATCAAACATTTAAGGACTGAATTTTTTTTTTTCAAAAGACTTATTTATTTGAGAGAAAAAGAGAGAGAGAGACAGTGGGGGAGGGGCAGAGGGTGAGGGCGAGGAGAGAGAACCTCAAGCAGATTCCCTGCTGAGCACAGAGCCAGAGATGGGGCTCAATCTCATGACTCTGAGATCATGACCTGAGCAGAAATCAAGAGTCAGATGTTCAACTGACTGAGTCACCCAGGTGCCCCTAGAATCAAATATATATATATTTAAAGATTTTATTATTAGAGAGAGGGAGCATACAAGTGGGGGGAGAGAGGCAGAGGGACAAGCACACTCTCTGTTGAGTGTGGAGTCCAACCTGGGGCTCAATCCCAGGACCCTAAGTTAATGACCTGAGCTAAAGTCAGATGCTTAACTGATTGAGCCACTCAGGTGCCCCAGGATCAAATATTTCTTTTCTTTCTTTCTTTCTTTTTTTTTTTTTTTTTAGATTTTTTATTTATTTATTTGACAGAGAGAGAGACAGCCAGCGAGAGAGGGAACACAAGCAGGGGGAGTGGGAGAGGAAGAAGCAGGCTCCCAGCGGAGCAGGGAGCCTGATGTTGGGCTTGATCCCAGGACCCTGGGATCACGCCCCGAGCTAAAGGCAAACGCTTAACGACTGAGCCACCCAGGCACCCCAGGATCAAATATTTCTAATATTATATAAAATACTCCAGAATATATAAAAAAGAGGGAACATTCCTCAACTTATTAACGAGTTAGCATGACCTTGATACTGAAACCTACTGGGGACAGTATAGGAAAGGACAGTTGTAAAACAATCTCACTTATTAATAGATACAAAAATTTACAAACAATAAATTATTAAAATGTATAAAAAATAATGTATTATGATCAAGTTGGGTTTATTCTAGGAATGAAAGATAATCTGACACATAAATAGATTAAGGGAATAAAAATATAGTCAGCCCAATAGATGTCAAAAAATGTTTATAAAATTTTACACCCTTAATGGAAAAAAAGCCCTGAAACTAGGAATAAAGGGAAATTTGGAAAAAGGTATCTACTAAAAATAAAAACAAAACCTAAAACATCATATTATGGTTAATGTCGAAACTCCTTTTAAGATAAGTTCCTCTATCACCACCTCTCTTAAACATTGTGCTGGAAATTTGAGTCAGTGAAGTAAAGCAATAAATAAATAAATATAAGATTGGTAGGACACAAAGACAATTATCATTATTTACAGATAATATGCTTACCTGCATAGAAAATCCAAAAGAATCTATTACTATTATTAGAATAAATATGAGAATTAACAAGGTTGTTGGATATAAATTGTGACAGTTAGCTTACAAAATGGCCCCAATGGTGCCGACCTTCTGAGACTCATGCCCTTGCATAGTTTCCTCCCATACTGTTCCAGAGTTGCTCTGTGTAAGCAACAGAATACAGCAGAAATTATGGCACGTACCTCCAAGATTAGGCTATAAAAGACACTGTGGCTTTCATTTTAGTTGCTTACTCTCTCTCTCTGATATGCTTGCACTAGCGGAAGTCAGTTACCTTGCTGTGAGCAGCCCTACTGGAGTTGCCCATGTGGTGAGGAACTGAAGTCTCTTAAGAACCTGGAAATGGATCCTCCAGTCCCAGTCAAGCTTTCAGATGACTGCACTCTTGGCTGATGTCTCGATTACAACCTAATGTGAAACTTTGAGCCAAAACTTTCCAGCTAAGTTGCTTCTGAATTTTTTTACTTAAAGAAACAATGAGATAATAAATGTTTGTGTTTTATTCTTAAAGATTTTATTTATTTGAGAGAGAGCAAGCACAAGCAGGGGGAGGGGCAGAGGGAGAGGAAGAAGCAGACTCCCTGCTGAGCAGAGAGCCCAAAGCAGGGCTTGACATGGGGCTCCACACAGGGCTTGATCCCAGGACCCTGGGATCATGACGTGAGCTGAAGGCAGATGCTTAACTGACTGAGCCACCCAGGCGCCCCTAAATGTTTGTGGTTTTAAGCCACTAAGTTTGGAGTACTGTGTTACTCAGCAATAGATGACTAATACATGGATCAATATCCAAAAGCGAACTGAATATCATCTATATATATGCAATAAACAGAAAAGGTAATTTTTGAAAGAAGAGAATATTTTACAATAGCAGTAATGATATAAAAAGTCTTTGAATAATGGAGCGCCTGGGTGGCACAGCGGTTAAGTGTCTGCCTTCGGCTCAGGGCGTGATCCCAGCGTTCTGGGTTCGAGCCCCACATCAGGCTCCTCTGCTATAAGCCTGCTTCTTCCTCTCCCACTCCCCCTGCTTGTGTTCCCTCTCTCGCTGGCTGTCTCTATCTCTGTTAAATAAATAAATAAAATCTTTAAAAAAAAAAGTCTTTGAATAAATACAACAAAAGTTTAACAAGATGTTTAAGGAGAAAATTTTAAGTATATATTGAAAGGCAATAAAGAAATTTACAAATAAAAAGCTATTCCATATTTGTGGTTAGGAACATTTAATATCATGAAGATATTTACTATTTTATGCAAAGCCAATCAAAACCAAGAATATCAATAGTTGTTTTTTTTTTCTTGAAGGAATTTGACAAATTGCTTCTAAAATGAGTGTGGAGGTAGAAAGAGCCTCAATAAGAGTCAAGAATGTCATAAAGATGGTGGGGGGAACTTGCTGTAGCAAATACCAAGATGTCTTATAAAATTACAGTGACTGTTACAACGGGCTATAAGTTCAGGGTTAGACAAATTTCCAATGGAACAAATTAGAGTGCCCAGAAATGAGCCCACATATAGATGAAGGCTTAGCTTGTGACAGAGCTGGGACTGGTACTAAGTAGGAAGAGAATGGACTTCACAATAACTGACAAAGGAACAAATGGTTTTCCACATGTAAAAGCATGAAACCAGGACCCTCCCTCATGCTTTGCTCCAAAAGCAGTTCCAGGGGCTTGAATAATTATAGGGAGAAAGGGAAAGCTTTTAAAACTTTTTGAAGGGGTGCCTGGGTGGCTCAGTTGTTAGACATCTGCCTTCGGCTCAGGGTGTGATCCTGGCGTTACGGGATTGAGCCCCAAATCAGGCTCCTCCGCTGGGAGCCTGCTTCTTCCTCTCCTACACCCCCTGCTTGTGTTCCCTCTCTCTGGCTGTCTCTCTCTCTGTCAAATAAATAAATAAAATCTTAAAAAAAAAAGAACTTTTTGAAGAAAATATAGAAGGCTTTTGGGACTTTGGTATTGGAAAGGATTTCTAAGATAAAGGAACACAAACCAAAAGGAGATAACTGATAAATTTAACATTAAAATTTAGAATTTTTTTAAAAATCAAAAGATGAAGAAAGTGAAAAGATTAGCTACAAACTGGGAGAAGATATAATTGACAAAGGATTAGTATCCAGAATATGTAAAGAACTTTGATACTTAAGAAAAAAAATCTAGAAAAACAGGCAAAAAGACTAGATATTTCATATAAGAGGAAACATGAATGGCAATAAACATATGAAAAGATTCTCCACTTCATTAATAAGCAGAGAAATGCAAATTAAAACTACAACGAGATACTATTTCATATCCATCTGAATGGTAAAAGTTAAAACATCTGTAAACAACAAGTGTTGGTGAGCTTGTAGACAGTGGGTGTCATACCTTCCTGGTGAGTATATAAACTGGTATGACCACTTGGGAGACAATTTAGCTTTGCAAGGTTGAAGATGCATAGCAATTCCACTTCT
Organism: Ursus americanus; assembly: GCF_024610735.1. Lineage (NCBI taxonomy): Eukaryota > Metazoa > Chordata > Mammalia > Carnivora > Ursidae > Ursus > Ursus americanus. Next base: position 34,541,529 of record NC_142132.1, read on the forward strand.
ATGTGTCCAGAGAAACTCCAGAGGGTGTATATCAGGAGATATATAAGTACATTTGTAACAGTGCTATTTGTTAAAGCAAAAACTGAAACCAACACCAATGTCCACTGACAGTAGATGGGATAGATAAATACTATTATTTCAAAAGAATACAAAGCATAGGTGAAAATGAATGGCAGCTAATCCTGCCAACACAAATGAATCTTACAAATATAAAGCTGGGCAAAAGCAGGTTACAGAAAATACATACAGTATGATTATTTTACATAAGGTTCAAAATTCCACACGTTTCTGAGTATATAGATGTTTTACAAATCTATCTATAACTGTATTAAGAGAAAACAAAGGAATAGTAAGTAGAATGTGGCATAGTGGTTACTTCTGGGGAGGAAGATGGAAAGAACTGGGGACAGGTTCAAAGAATATTTTATTTTATTTTATTTTATTTTATTTTTTTTTTAAAGATTTTATTTATTTATGTGAAAGAGAGACAGCCAGCGAGAGAGGGAACAGAGCAGACGAGTGAGAGAGGAAGAAGCAGGCTCCTAGCAGAGGAGCCCGATGTGGGACTCGATCCCAGAACGCCGGGATCACGCCCTGAGCCGAAAGCAGACGCTTTAACGACTGCGCTACCCAGGCGCCCCCTCAAAGAATATTTTAAAATAATGCTAACATTTTCTTCCTTAAGCAAAATTCTTGCATATACATTATATATATATCACATGTAAATGATATTTTATAATGTAAAATTTAAGACAGGGTTTATTGATACCTATAAGCACAGTAGAAACTTTCCCATTCACATCCTATGTAGAACTTTTATTTTCTTTTCAAATTTTTGGAGGGGAGGTTGGGATGATCTCTTCCCTATGTTACCCTTAAGAATAATAAATCGTTTTGGAACATCTGGGTTTCGAAACCATTGTACTGCCAGCTTTTAGGATGTGGTTTGAATTCATCACAATGGACCATTTTTATGTTTTTCCTAACCTTTCAAGGTGCCAGATTGCATCAAGTTGAGTAGAAGCTTCCTTTGTGTTCTCACTGCTGCTGAAATAAAAACAAAGTCTATCCTGGGGCGCCTGGATAGCTCAGTGGATTAGGCGTGTGACTCTTCATTTCAGCTCAGGTCATGATCTCAGGGTCGTGAGATTGAGCCCTCTGTCGGGCTCCGCACTGAACATGGAGCCTGCTTGAGATCCTCTTTCTCCCTCTGCTCCTCCCTCTTAAAAAACAAAACAGAAGCTATAGACTTAGGTATTTCTATTTAGGGCCAGCTATTCTCTAGCTTCTTGTTACTTACACCTGGTTTCTAGAAGACACCAAGGGCAATCCTATCTAACATGGCAACCACCCTCCATTAACATTCTAAATGAAGTAAAAGCCCCTTGCTGGCCCTAACACCTACAACTATACCATCCTGCCTTTCTGAATCTGAGCACAGTCTTTCAGCCCTTATTTATCTACACTAAGGGTGGGTCAAATGTGGGTAGAGAGAGGCACCCTCCCATCTTGGCATCAGTTCCAACTGCATTATATCATCATCTACTCACTGTGCTTGGAAACAATGATCAGGCCACACTTGTGCCTGAAACTTGCCATTATAGAAACAAAAGATACAGATGCTACATATCACAAAAAGATACAGTCATAAAGATAGCCAGTGGGGGCTCCTGGATATTTGCTGGTACAGGTTCACACACCCCTCTGCCCCACTCATGCTCTGTTAATGGATCCAGGTATTAACAGCTCATGACAGTCATGGGTCTACTGAGTCAGAGGAGCTGGTGAGTCATATGCTAATACCTAGTCCTCCAGCAAATATTTCGTCCCAGTCATTTATAATGCTGACCAGATTCACAGTAACTAAAAATGACCATACACACAGATTTAAATGTCCAGTAAGGTACACTGTTGGATGATGCAACTTGCAAAATTAATCTTTGGATATATCCTATTTAATAGTCTTTTTTTAAATGTTTTTTTATTGTATTATGTTAGTCACGATACAGTACATCCCTGGTTTTTGATGTAAAGTTCGATGATTCATTAGTTGCGTATAACACCCAGTGCACCATGCAATACATGCCCTCCTTACTACCCATCACCAGCATATCCCATTCCCCCACCCCCCTCCCCTCTGAAGCCCTCAGTTTGTTTCTCAGAGTTCATAGTCTCTCATGTTTCATTCCCCCTTCTGATTACCCCCCCTTTCTTTATCCCTTTCTTCCCCTACCGATCGATCTTCCTAGTTCTTATGTTCCATAGATGAGAGAAATCATACGATAATTGTCTTTCTCTGCTTGACCTATTTCACTTAGCATTATCTCCTCCAGTGCCGTCCATGTTGCAGCAAATGTTGAGAACTCATTCTTTCTGATAGCTGAGTAATATTCCATTGTATATATGGACCACAACTTCTTAATCCAGTCATCTGTTGAAGGGCATCTCGGTTCCTTCCACGATTTGGCTATTGTGGACATTGCTGCTATGAACATTGGGGTGCATATGGCCCTTCTCTTCACTACGTCTGTATCTTTGGGGTAAATACCCAGTAGTGCAATGGCTGGGTGACAGGGTAGCTCAATTTTTAACTTTTTAAGGGACCTCCACACTGTTTTCCAGAGTGGCTGTACCAACTTGCATTCCCACCAACAATGTAGGAGGGATCCCCTTTCTCCACATCCTCTCCAGCAATTGTTGTTTCTTGCCTTGTCTATTTTTGCCATTCTAACTGGCGTAAGGTGGTATCTTAGTGTGGTTTTGATTTGAATTTCCCCGATGGCTAATGATGTTGAACATTTTTTCATGTGTCTGTTAGCCATTTGTATGTCATCATCGGAAAAGTGTCTGTTCATATCTTCTGCCCATTTTATGATTTGTTTATTTGTTTCTCACGTATTGAGTTTGAGAAGTTCTTTGTAGATCTTGGATACCAGTCTTTATCTGTAGTATCATTTGCAAATATATTCTCCCATTCCGTGGGCTGCCTCTTAGTTTTTTCTGACTGTTTCCTTGGCTGTGCAGAAGCTTTTTATCTTGATGAAGTCCCACAAGTTCATTTTTTCTTTTGTTTCTCTTGCCTTTGGAGATGTGTCATGAAAAAGGTTGCTTTGGCCGATGTCATAGAGGTCACTGCCTATGTTCTCCTCTAGGATTTTGATGGATTCCTGTCTCACATCGAGGTCTTTCATCCATTTGGAGTTTATCTTTGTGTATGGTGTGAGAGAGTGGTCAAGTTTTATTCTTTTGCATGTAGCTGTCCAATTTTCCCAGCACCATTTATTGAAGAGACTGTCTTTTTTCCACTGGATGTTTTTTCCTGCTTTATCAAAGATTAGTTGCCCAAAGAGCCGAGGGTCCATTTCTGGGTTCTCTATTCTGGTCCATTGGTCTGTGTGTCTGTTTTTGTGCCAGTACCATGCTGTCTTTGTGATCACAGCTTTGTAGTACAGCTTGAAATCCGGCATTGTGATGCCTCCAGCTTTGTTTTTCCTTTTCAACAGTTCCTTGGAGATTCAGGGCCTTTTCTGGTTCCATACAAATTTAAGGACTATTTGTTCCAGTTCTTTGAAAAATGTCATCGGTATTTTGATCAGGATAGCATTGAAAGTGTAGATTGCTCTGGGTAGCATGGACATTTTAACTATGTTAATTCTTCCGATCCATGAGCATGGAATATTTTTCCATCTTTTTGTGTCTTCCTCAATGTCTTGCAAGAGTGATTTATAGTTTCTAGAATATAGATCCTTTACATCTCTGGTTAAGTTAATTCCAAGGTAACCTATGGTTTTTGGTGCTATTGTAAATGGGATGGATTCCCTAATTTCTCTTTCTTCAGTCTCATTATTCGTGTATGGAAATGCAACTGACTTCTGAGCATTGATTTTGTATCCCGCCACATTACTGAATTGCTCTATAACTTCTAATAGTTTGGGAGTGGATTCTTTTGGGTTTTCCATATAAAGTATCATGTCATCTGCGAAGAGACACTTTGATTTCTTCTTTGCCGATTTGGATACCTTTTATCCCTTTTTGTTGTCTGATTGCTGTTGCAAGGACTTCTAGTGCTATGTTGAATAATAGTGGCTAGAGTGGGCATCCTTGTCGTGCTCCTGATCTTAAGGGAAAGGCTTCCAGCTTTTCCCCATTGAGAATGATATTTGCTGTAGGCTTTTCATAGATGGTTTTTATGAGATTGAGGAATGTACCCTCTATCCCTACACTCTGAAGGGTTTTAATCAGGAAAGGATGCTATATTTTTTCAAATGCTTTTTCTGCATCTATTGAGAGAATCATATGATTTTTGAATTTTTCCTTCTGGATAAAATCTAAGACACTGATAGATTTGCGAATGTTGAACCACCCTTGCATCCCTGGGACGAATCCCACTTGGTCATGATGGATAATCCTTTTAATGTACTGTTGGATTCTATTAGCAAGGATCTTGTTGAGGATTTTGGCGTCCATATTCATTAGAGAAATCGGTCTGTAGTTCTCCTTTGTGAGGGGGTCTTTGCCTGGTTTGGGGATCAAGGTAATATTGGCCTCATAGAATGAGTTTGGTAGCTTTCCTTCTGTTTCTATTTTTTGAAATAGCTTTAGGAGAATAGGTATTATTTCTTCTTTGAATGTTTGGTAGAATTCCCCAGGAAAACCGTTCAGGCCTGGAGTTTTGTTTTTTGGAAGGTTGTTTATCACTGTTTCAATCTCTTCATAATTAATTGGCCTGTTTAAAAAATCAATTTCTTCCTGTTTCAATCTTGGTAGTTTATAGGTTTCCAGGAAGGATTCCATCTCTTCCAGATTGCTTAGTTTATTGGCATATAGCTGTTGATAAAAGTTTCTAATAATCCTTCCAATTTCATTGGTGTTGGTTGTGACCTCTCCTTTTTCATTCATAATTTTATTAATGTGGGTCCTTTCTCTATTCTTTTGGATAAGTCTTGCCAGTGGTCTGTCAATTTTATTAATTCTCTCAAGGAACCAGCTTCTAGTCCTGTTGATCTGCTCTACTGTACTCCTGGTTTCTAATTCATTGATTTCTGCTCTAATCTTGGTCAACTGCTTCCTCATTCGTGGATTAGGCCTGTCCCTCTGTTGTTGTTCCAGCTTCTTGAGGTGAGAATATAAATACTGCATTTTAGATTTTTCTATTCTTTTGAGTGAGGCTTGGATGGCTATGTATTTTCCCCTTAGGACTGCCTTTGCAGTATCCCATAGGTTTTGGACCGTTGTGTTTTCATTCTCGTTGGTCTCCATAAATTGTTTAAATTGATTTCTGATTTCCTAGTTTATCAAATCATTCCTGAGCAGGATGGTTCTTAGTCTCCCAAGTGTTTGAGTTTCTTCCAAATTTTTCCTTGTGGTTGAGTTCCAATTTCAAAGCGTTGTGGTTGAGAATATGCAGGGAATAATTTCAGTCTTTTGGTATCGGTTGAGACCTGTTTTGTGACCCAGAACATGGTCTATTCTTGAGAATGTTCCATGGGCATTAGAATAGAATGAGTATTCTTTGGGTCTGGGGTGTGGTGTTCTATATATATCTATGAGGTCCAACCTGTCGAGTATGGCATTCAGAGCTCTTGTTTCTTTGCTGATTTTTGCTTAGGTGATCTGTCTATTGCTGATAGTGGAGTGTTGAGGTCCCCTACTATTAGTGTATTTTTATCTATATGTCTCTTTATTGTGGTTAAGAGTTGGCTTGTGTATCTTGCTGCTCCCCTGTTGGGGGCATATATATTTATAATTGTCGTATCCACTTGTTGGATACATCCTTTAAGAATAATATAGTGCCCTTCTGTGTCTCTAACTATAGTCTTTAGTTTAAAATCCAATCTGTCTGATATGAGAATTGCTGCCCCAACTTTCTTTTGAGGTCCACTGGCGTGAAAGATGGTATTCCATCCCTTTACTTTCAGTCTGAATTTATCTTTAGGTTCAAAATGAGTCTCTTGTAGACAGCAAATGGATGGGCCATGTCTTTTTATCCAATCTGCAACCCTGTGGTATTTTATGGGAGCATTTAGGGCATTTACATTGAGACTGATTATTGAGAGAGATGATTTTAATGATGCCATGTTGCCAGTAAAGTCTTTGTTTCTATCGATTGTGACTTTTTGTTCTATATCACTCTTGGGGCTTTTTACTTTTATAGAACCCCCCTTCATATCTCCTGTAGGGCTGGTTTCGTGGTTACAAAATTGGTCAATGACTGGCAATTCTGGAAGGTCTTTATTTCTCCATCAATTCTGAATGACAGCCTTGCTGGATAAAAGATCCTTGGCTGCATGTTTTTCTCTGAAAGAGCTTTAAAAATGCCCCCCCCCCAACCCTTTCTCTCATTCCAGGTCTGTGTAGACAGGTCTGATGTAATTCTGATACCTTTGCCTTGGTACGTGAGAAATTTCTTTGCCCTGGCCGCTTTCAATACTGTATTCTTGGATCTAATATTTGTGAATGCACTATGACGTGACGTGGCGTAGGTCTGTCATGCTTGAGCCTGGGAGGGGTCCTCTCTGCCTCTTGGACACGAATGTTTGTTTCCTTTGTTAGATTAGGGAAGTTTTCAGCTACAATTTGTTCAAATATCTCTTCTAGACCTCTGTTTTTCTCCACCCCCTCAGGGATGCCGATGATTCTGACATTGGAATGTTTCATTGAGTCAGTAATCTCCCGTAACCTACATTCTTGAGAATGGATTTTTTTGAGTCCAGATTCTATTTTAGCTTTCTCTTCTACTAACCCATCCTCCAATTTGCTGATATGTTCTTCTGCCTCTTTCACCCTGGCCGTCAGAGCCTCTAGTTTTGACTGCATTTGGCTCATAGAATTTTTAATTTCTGCCAAATTTGCTCTCATTTCCACCCTTAGAGATTCTATATTCTCATTAACATTTTCATTAATACTTTTTTCACATCTACACATCATCTTGACCATTGTTACTCTGAATTCCATTTCTGATAATTTGGTTATACCCATATCCATTAGGTCTGTGGCAGAGGCCACAGACTCATTGTCTTTTCTTTGCTGGGGGGGGACTTCTCCTTCTCGTCATTCTGATGAGGAGAGGTTGCGGGGTTGTCCAGAGCCCAAATTATTGACCGGGACCCAGGCAGTGCACACTTGTTTTATAGGGATCTTAGGGATGTGGGCTTCTTGATTTTTCAGCCTGCCTTCTGGGGGAGGGGCCTGCCACACCGATACTCAGGCAACCCTGTTTGGGTAGAGTCTCTGTGTCCCCTGCGAGGGGGGATGGGGATGGGCACACTGTGAGCTGGTATTTCCAGGCTTTTGTTCTCTGGCGGCTTCCCCTGGCAGTTTGCTGTGCCTCTTCTGAGAGTCAGAGCAGCAGTGGTCGAATCTCAGCCTCTGTCTCAGAACAGAGGGATCGTGGACCGTTCTCCACTGATGTTCTGGCCACTTTAACTCTGTTTCTGTTGGTGCTGCTCAACCCTGCAGCGTCCTGGGATGTGTGCCCCACACCCGGCGTCCTAGCCCTCACTTCCCGGGCCGCGCATCTCTGTCCTTTGTGTTTCTAACACCGCCAGCCGCCAGCCGCCCCCGCGCGCTCCTGGTGTTCCTGGTCTCAGTCTGGGTAGCGCACCGGAGCTCCATTTCAGTCTTGTGGCGCGCGCGTTCCCCGGCTCACGGTCTCAGTCTCTCTCGCAGGTGCCGGTCCGCGAGTCCGCCCACTCCCCCGTGCCCCTACTTAATAGTCTATACACTACTTGTTCATATATCCATTTCTGGATTTATGATACACTCCCTTCCTTGTGGAAGCTGACACTCCAGCTCTGACTGTTTAGGTCACATAGAATCAAACCTAACATCTAGACAGAATCTTGATTTAGTTGCTATCAAAGTCCTTTGCTGGAAACTTTAAAAAATGGAACCAAGCCACCAAAGCAGCCCCCTGGTAGTAAACAATATATAATATATGTGTGCATTTAAACTATTTTCATGACAACTGTCATTGTCATAAAGTTGTTTTTGGATCTTAGAACTTTATGTTGGAAGTATTTACTTGAAATGCCATTTGATCTGTCATGCTTTTAAGGGTGCTGCAGGTGGACGCAGCCACTAGATGCCTGTGACTTGAGATATGATAGAAGGTAGATTCTCTTATTTCTCAAAGTGGAGACTGCCTTGAAATGTTCTTTTTGTCTTTCCAATTTCCAAAGTCTGGTCTCTCACCACAAACAGGTTTTGTTTTTACTTTTTTATATATATAAAATATATATATATATATATATATATATATATATATATATATAAAATATATTTATATATATACACATACATATATTGTATATCTAATATGTTAATGTTTAATATCAAATTTAATATTTAATATATATTTAAAATAGCATACTGAATAAAATAAAAATGCAAAATATATTAATATTAAATTTAATATCATATGTATTATATATATATATTAATGTCATTAAATTTTAGCTAAGGGACCTCAGACAGAGAAAACTGGGTATTGGGGAAGGGCAGAGTAGAAGATCATGCCACTCTTTTAGCTTGGGACATAGGAAAACAATGTCCCACCACCTGAAGCCCATACATCTATCTTCTTCTAGACTATGTTCATGGTAGCCCTGGATCCTTGCTCCCCAACTGAACCCACCTCCAGGGCCTGTGCCAGCCTCTGCTCTGAGTGTGTCCTCCTGAGGGTGGACTACACCCTTGGTCCTGAGAGGTAGCTATTTGGAGGACGGCATGGAAGAGTTCACCTGTCCCCTGCATAAGAGTGAGGGGGTACAGGATGAAGTCAGGGTGGTGGACAGAAGGGGACTGGCCAGGCTGGGGCCTCCCTTGGCTTTCTTGCCCTGCGCCCTGTGAACCTTGGAAGGCTTTAACTCTGCTTCCTCTTTCACATCTCAGCCATTTAGTTCCTTGAGGACTGTCAGCATCCTTCTGTTGATCTTTATTTTATTTTTTTAAAGATTTTATTTATTTATCCGACAGAGATAGAGACAGCCAGCAAGAGAGGGAACACAGGCAGGGGGAGTGGGAGAGGAAGAAGCAGGCTCATAGTGGAGGAGCCTGATGTGGGGCTCAATCCCATAACGCCGGGATCACGCCCTGAGCCGAAGGCAGACGCTTAACCGCTGTGCCACCCAGGCGCCCCTCTGTTGATCTTTATTGACTGCTCTTTTTGTGCATGCCTGCTGCAGAGAGAATTCTCAGCTGGTGTGCTCTGGGCCAGGGCAAAACCAGCCATGTCTTTCCCACCTGTGTTTGCTCCCACACCCTTCCTCACCCTGGTTCTTTGTCTAGCTGTCCTCTAATCTGTCTCTTAGAAGGTGGGTGGGGGCAGTGTGCTGTCAGTTACAGGGGGCCATAGAAGGGCAGTGGGTTGAGGCCAATCTCTGTAGAGTTTTACAGGTTTGCCAGGAGTGGGGAGCAGGGACCCTGTCTTGGGTGCTATTGCAGAGAAAGTGAAGAGTTTTGGTCTCTGAGTCCTTTGTAGACAAGCAATGTGACCTGGAGAAGCCAGCGGCTTCCAGAAGACTCCTGACCAGCTCACCAGCAGAGAAAATGGTGGCATTCCTGACTGTGCTGTCAGAGCTACTGTGTTAGGAATTTGATAGGCACTCGAAGGACCTCTGCTCCCAGGAGTTACCACCTTTGGTCCCAAGAAAATTAGCATCTTATAACTGTATATACACATTGTATTAAAATGTCCAAGGCACATTTTCTAGGTCTATAATGTAATGTGACACAAGTACAATCTGCCTAAATTGGAGTTGGAAGAAATTTTATCATCAGGAGGATAATGTAACTAATTCCATTGTTCTTTTTGCCTTCCCTTTGCTCTTTGGCTGATGGCCCCCTCATCCTTCATGTCAAAGCTTTAGTGTCACCTCCTCAGAGTGGTCTTCTCTGACTACCCAATCTCAAATAGGTAGTCCCAGATACTCTCCTTTATTCAGTATGTCATCAAATGTTGCCGAGTGCCTGTGAAGTGCCTGGATTCCTCAATCCATGTCCTCATGGAACTAAGATTTACTGAGCATTTGTTAATGTACCAGGTACCATGTTAAGAGTGTTACTTATATTTTCTTAGTTTTATAGTTTTCTCTGAAACAGGATGGTGAGTGAGACCTTTTCTGCTGTCTTGGAATGGCTGCCAAGGCCCAAAGGTAACACGACAGGTGCTAAGCACTCCATGTTTCTAAGAAAGCTCCCATAATTGAATTGGCAGAACCAGCCCTAGCACCTCACCCCTGCCCCCAGCCCACAGAGAAGGCTGAGCTGGAGAAGGGGGTAGGGTTTGCTCCTCAGAATCAACTGTGGGGGGGAGTAGAGCTCTTGGCGAGGGAAAGGGGTACATCCTCCCTCCTCTAAGCCAAGAACTGGAGGTGTGCTTTGGGAACAACTAATGTCATATTTCCTGACTGGACATCTGCTTGGGCAGCAGTACTATTGTCTGTACTCTGTCTATTTTTGTCCCAGGGGGAAAACTTTGAAGAGAGAAGGCAGAGCTAAAAGAAAGGATGGCAATGACTTGGCATGGCTGGGAGCTTGAAATTTCCATGGGTCCAAAGGACACTGAGGAAGGTACTAGCCCTACCCAAGATGACTTTCTGGATGAGGGGGTCTCCAGCAACAAGGATCTGTGAGGTGGGCTATAGGTGTCAAGGGCTAGAGGATGGGAAAAAAGAGCTCAAGGACCCCTCAGCAGCAAAGTCGTCTGGGAGGAAAGAGGGCTTTGGATCAGATATGAGATGAGAGTTTAAATTGGCCTAGACTAAATTTCAATAACTGAAAGTGACAGGAAGTAATGAAATCTGAGATATTTTAAGGGGAGCAAATAGGAAGGGAGGTAATTTGACATAGCAGTGTAGAGAACAGTGTTTGGAAAAAATTAAAACTATGTTATGTTTTTTCTCTATTGATTTGGAACTTCTGGATTTGGTGAACTGGTATATGTATTTAATTGTGTGTTCATTTATGGACCTTCTCTCCTAACTAGACTGTAAACTCTATGAAGGCCGGACCTGTCTAATTTATTGCTCTGTCCATAATACCTAGTACAGAGTCTAACAAAATAAATATTCATTGAAGTGAAAAGTAAAGATGGCATTTGCAGGCCCACGGGGGCAAGTTTAATTAATCTTGGCATTCCAGATGTTTTATTAGGCCTCTCAGTAGACGCTCTGGAATCACAGACGCTGATGGCCTCTTTCTTAGTGAGAGGACTGCTGGGAAGGGGTTGAGAACGTGTGTTACAGTCATACAGGCTTGGGTTCAAAACTCAGTATCCATACTCTCCACTTAGGATTGCAGTCATAGAACATCAGAGCTCGGGCAGTAGTACTTCCCTCATTTACAAAATGCCTCCATCGTATCGATAACTCAGGATTGTTGTGGAACTTAAATGAGATCATGCATGTAAGGCACGTAGCATAGTACCTGAAACAGAGTAAATGTTTACTAGATGGCCACTCTGATCATCATAGGGTTGCAAAAGTAAATGTTTTAAGAAAAATGTGGCGTGAACCATAGGCGATTTTTTTTTGAGTAGCAGGACCTGAGGTTTATAGTTTCAAGGCTAAGAACTTTGAGAGTGTGGATGTGGGGTCCCCATGATTCTGTGTATGGGGCTGGTGAGGAGGAGCTTACAGGACCCTTAAGGTGTGGGAGGCAGGAATCAGGTGAAGAAGATGACATATTGGAAAAGGCTTTGCAGCCATGAAGTAAGGAACAGTGTGAGGATTTATACACTTACAGCCAGAACACTGCAAGAGTTAATAATGGGCCAGTGGCGGGCTCAAGTCTTATTGTTTATTTATAGAAATGCCTTAGGGAGTTAGAGAAGGGGAGGGAAAGGGAAGAATGTGTTTCTGTGAAGGAGTGTGTGTGTGAAAGAGAGAGAGAGACACAGACAGACAGACTGACAGAGATGGCAGAGGGGGTTGGGGGTAGAAATTTCCAGGTTCCATTTTCCCCCGGACTTCCATTTAACACATACACCCTGCCTTCTCCCTTCTCCTCTTCACTCTCTTATCTCCCAGCTGTCTTAGTGCCATCTCCTCTGGCTGGGCCTGTCTGGACACCTTGTCTGACCTTGAACTATCACTCAGTCCTTCTGGGTGTTGCCTCAGCCAGGGAGAGCCGAGTCCTGGCAGAGGCCGCACTGAAAATACTTCACTATGAAAGCTGGGCTTGTTCTCTTCAAAGGGTGAAGCAGGCTAACAAGAAAGGATGAGACAGTTCCCCCGCCCCACCTCCACTCCCTCCAAGTCCTCTCTTGGAAACTACCCTTCCTTCTCCACGGATGACCTCTGTCCTTAATGAAATGAGAGAAACAGAACACCAAGACTTGTTTCCTTTTCAAATGAAAAGACTGACCATACTGAAGTGCATTTTAAATGCTCTCTGGCAAGTGTGGGTGGTTGGGGGAGGGGAGGAGGTTGACTTGTCCTTTCTTCGCTAGTTATCTGGGAACCTAGCCCACCCACACTTTCTCCATAAAACTGGAAAGGCAACGTATCATTGTGGGAGAGAGACTGACGTTTCTCCAAATAGAAACCTAGCTCTTCTCAGGGTCTTTTTCATTTATAAGGTCAGCTGTATTCTTTGAATGTTAGAATTAGAGGGATGGGATGGAAATTGGGCAAGAGGCACCAAAGAGGTTTCAGGTAAGACCTTTGCTCTACTCCAGGGCCTATGCCCAGGACAGTTGGAAAAGAAAAGGAAGGCTTAAAACTTTGGTAGCTGTAAGGAGCTGGATGGAAGGAGCAACCATGAAGGAGCAGAGTAGATGGCAATGGCTTCTTGAGAGAGACCCAGATGGGTGGATTTGGACAGACAGAGGAAAAGAGATGGTGTTCTGGAAGGGCACAAGACCAAGGGCAAAGGCAGGAAGTGGCAATGACTATAATGTGGTAGGAAAGCAAAGAGATAAATGTGCCTGGCTATAAGGCTGGGGGCTGCAGGAAGCTATAGTAATCAATGATGGGGATTGAAAAAGTAGACTTTCTTTTTTTTTTTTTTTCCTCTAGCTAATAGGGAGACAGATTGAAGTTTGTCTTTGCCTAGAAGCAATGCAATGCAATGCAATGAGAACCGGGGGTTAGAAAGTCTGACCAGAACGGCTCAGGGAGAGAGAGAGAAGAAGCAGAAATTCAGTGGGGGGGTGGGGGGTGGTGGAGGTTACTTCAGGTGAGGAGGGACAAAAACCTAGGCGGGGCTGGGCGGTGGGCCTGATTGGATGCTAGGGGAGCAAGGCAGCTCCAGCCCCTCTGAGTGAGCTGCTCCTGTGGCCTGAGTGCAGAATGAGAAGAGGTTCTTGGCTGGGCCAGCTTGGTCACAGTTGCCCAGTTAAGGAAAAATGGCTTTCATAAACATGAATGACTCACACCAAAGTGCTGGGGACACAGATGCTCTTGTGCCTCCTACTTAACCCAAGGAAAAGTACAACATCTGTGGCTATTGGTTTCTAGTTGTCTGGTTTGTAGTTGGCAGCGATGGCCAAGAATTGAAGGTCAGTGGGCATGCTTTTTATTTGGCTTAGTGAGTGAGCTTTTGGTTCTTCATGGGAAATCCAACGCTCAGAATTTCAATTGCAAACTCTCATTAGACAGAAGTCATGTACTTATCAACCTTTTTTTAAAAGCCTGTAACTGACTATGAAGACATCTGTACAGTCAAAATGGTTAATGAAGAACTTGTACTAAAGTTTATCTATTATTAGGAGGTATCTTCCTTAAGGATTTCCTAACTCAGAGCCTATTTACTATTCCTTTGCACACAATTCTAATTAAATCACCTTGTTTCCTGGCCCACAGAACAGTCAAGGGTTAGAAAGGGTTTGTGGGTGTCAAAAGAGATACATGTGTTTGTGTGTGTGTGTGTGCGTGTGTGTTTATGTGTGTGTGTGTGTGTGAGGGGGGTGACAGTGGTCATAGTCACACTGGCAACAATGAAATGAAGTGGTTAATAATAATAACAACATAAAACAGTTTAAAAAACTCAAGAAGCATAGCAGCCCAGGACTGAGCGTCCAAAAACCTGCATAATCCATGAGGGCATTTCCGCATGGTATAATCACTGAGTTTCACAGTGATAACTGTGAATTATTAAGAAAAGAGTAAGTTATATTCCATGTATTCTGTTTAAGGAGACTGGGAAGGACATAACACTTTTCAGAAAGATTTCCATTTTTATGAGGGGTAATAAATTCAAACGCCTCCAAGAGCCAGCGGGTAATGTAAATTAGTGAAATGGACCAGGTGTACACAGCTGAAGGCGTGGTTCATCCAAAGACATGGAAATCCAATAAAAAACAAACCACTGTTGGAGCCAACGAAAACGCATATGCCAGCTGGGTAAGTCAGGAGGCTGTCTGGGTGAGACGCCTGGTCGGAGCAGTTACATTACAGTTTTAGTGCTCACAGGTTTTTGGAAAGTCCTGAATGAGGAAGAATTTGCTTCCCAGATGCAGGTAAATGAGTTACTGGTTTATGTATACGTCAGATGCTTTTGTACTTTCCCCTAAAATCAGGTGGCATGTCTAATGACGGTGACAAAATTAAGTCGGCTTCTGGAGTAAGGTTGTCAGACTGTAACAGGCTGTAACTGCCTTTGGGAAGTTTTCCTTTACATAATTAATGAGATGTTTGTAAGTTTTAAGAAACATAAAACTGGCTGAATTCTGTATAAAACCCTTGAAAAACTGTAGAACATTCAGAAACAATGAGATCCAAAAGACCGAGACCAAAGTGAAACTTGATGATGAAGACAGGCCACTGGAGAAAAAAAATGATTGAAAACAAGAAAATCAAAATATTGCTGGATGATTCAATGAGAAATACAGGATATGAATAATCAACTCATAGGACGTGAGGTGGAAGAGCATGACATGGGAGGTTCGAACTGCAGCCCCATACACAGCCCTGGAGCAGCACACGCGCCACGGGGGGATTCAACACATTTCGGTTGAATAAATGCCTCATCTTGTCTGTGCAAAGATATCTTTTAGCCTCAAAAGAAGATAGATCCTTACACCTTTTGTCTTTTTAATGACCATTAGTGCATCACAGGGATGGACTTTTGATAGAATTTTCTTGTATTTCCCTAGAACTGTTCTGTCACTAACTACATGTAAGAATCAAGAATTCACTCATTTGGACTTACTGTATTGTATCTGAAAACAAAATGAATTGCTTTTATAATAAAGCAATATGTGAATAAATATATTAATATATGAATAAATAAAATATGCTCATATTTTCTTAACTACTAAAAGCTGCTAAAAAAAGTATGTTATGCTATATGTAATTATTTTGTTCCTCTTAAGTGGAAATTATTTTGTTTCTGTTTAAAAAAAATTGCCTATGGGTGAGAGTAATGACATTGTTCTTGCTTTCCTTATACCCCTTCCCTCAACCCCGAGGAATATGTGATTATAATATATTAGAAACCTAGAAATGTTAGCAGACAATGCAAGGAAGTAATTCCAAAGGTGAAAATGTACAGAAGTGTATTTCAATCTGTTTGCATGCTAGAATCACCCCAGGGGCTTTACAAATATAGATGCCTAGGCCTTTCTAACAGAGATTCTATTTTTATATTTTTAAAGCTTATTTATTTATTTAGAGAGAGAACATGAGTGGTAGGCAGAGGCGGGGGCTGGGGAGAGCAGAGGGAGAGGGAGAAGCAGACTCCCTGCTGAGCAGGGAGCCTGAGGTGGGGCTCCATTTCGGATCTCCAGGATCAAGACCTGAGCTGAAGGCAGACGCTTAACTGACTGAGCCACCCAGGTGCCCTCTAACAGAGCTTCTAAATCAGTTGGGTTGAAGCCCAGGCACCAGCATTTCTAAAGCTCTCCAAATGATTCTCATGGCCAGCCAATTCCCATGAGGATTGGGAGCTACTGGTCTACAGGAACCAGGGAAGGGTTGCAAAAGTTTTGTTAAGATGCCCCAAAGTGTAAGAAAGATCCAGAGTCTTAAGAGAACCATTATTTGCTTTCCCAGGAAGGTGGGGCCTAGAAAAGAGGCAGCTTTCTACTCCCAGTTTCTATTGCCTTTATTCTACTTCCCAGGAAGAACAAAAGCACAAGCATGCTGCATGTAATCACCAGAAGTGGCTGGAAAGTCCAAGTGGAGAATGGACGCAGCATGGGACAGAATTTATTTATAACCTGCAATGAAGGACAGGGGGACCCTGAAGTACTAGGCTGAACTCTGACATACTTCATTTCGCTTATTGAGGACCCAGGTAGTGACTTCAGCTGTAACTAATCTGGTATCATAACTGTGCACTGTAATTAATCTTATATCTTTTATTCTAAGTCACCTCTAAATCTTTTTGTAATGAGTAAGATTTGAATAAATTCAATGAAAAAAACTTGCATATAGTTTGTATTTGAGGATTTCTTCATGTTAGAGTAGATACAGCATCCAAACAAACTGGGGACTATGCTGTGGGGAGAAGCCAACCTGAGAGAGCTGCTGGAGAGCAGTGAAAGGGGAAGACCAAGGATTTGGGAAGAGAAAACTCGGATCTCTTAGCTTGATGAGGTGGCATTCACGGACCACAAACAGATGTTGCAGACCGACTGACTGATGAAACTGAGCAGGAGTTTGCCAACCATCTGACTAAACCATCTCAGCTTATAGGGGAGGAAAGTAAAAAGAGGGAGATTAAGAAACAGTGCAAGGCAAACATAGCCGAGTTCCTTACCCCAAGTCTATCTGTGGTGAAGCTGAAAAGCTACCCAGGTGCTTTCCCTTTGGCCATTCATACTTCAGTGAATATTATTTTCAACCAAAGACTCAGTTGCTTGTCTCTCAAGTCTGTTTGGTTAAATGAAAGAATGGAATCTTGCGGCGGGGGAGGGCGGTAAAGAAGGAGGGTAGGCCAATAGGAAGAAGTAATAGGTATACTACGATCTTTGTGTAGGCAAACTTTTGTGACTTGCCCAGAAGAGCTTCGGATATTCAGAAAACTTCAGGAGGGCAATGACCACCTACGGCATGTTCATGAGGCACTTAGCTTAGAACGTGGCCCACAATAATCAATTTCTGGCCAGAACTTGTCTAGCAGAGAAAAGTTGACCTGTTTTCCTTAATGCATGAGGCTAGAAAGCAGAAGACTGAGCAGAGGCATAATCATTTCTCTTTAGAGGTCTTAGGAAGACTAACAATCAGCATTGAAGAAATTCTTCCTCTAGTTTCCTAAAATTTCTGCCTTCTTATGAACAAACTAGCAAGTAAAACTCAAACGTCTCAAAGGGCAACTATAAACATGATCATTCCTTTGTCCACAGAAGCCCTTCCTTTTGAAATAAATTATTTCAATCCACATGATTGTGCTGGGCTCCTGGATATCTTTGCTTCAAATTATATTTGCTTTGGGCAAGCCAGAATTATAGGAGAACTGAATGTTTCTTAGCAGATTTTTTGCTGTGTTTGGAAAGTAAAAGAAACCTCTGCCAGTAGAGCTCACAACTATATTTATAATTTGTTTTCACTGTCACTGGTCCCAAAAGTTGGGCTACCTATTGGTTTTCAAGTGAGTTTATTTTCACAAAATCAATATGTATGTGATGCAGTCTGGTAAGGCCTTCTTCCAACATTCTGAAGTCTGACTTGCTTTTAGAAATCCTTGGCCCTAAGTCAAAGTTGGAGACAAAAAGACCAACTGAGATTTGGTAAACAAGCAAATGAACATGGAACTGGACCCTAAGGAGAAGAATTGCAGCTTTGATAAATGGCAACCTGATTTTGAAAAGAGATGCCTTTATTTAAACACCATCATAGCCAGGTGACCTGGGATGAAGGCTTTGCAATAGTTCCCCAAGCAGACCATACAAAGTAGGGCTCTGAATTGCAATGAATCCTTTCATTTACCCCTAAATTAATCCCTTATCAAAACAATGCTGGCCTCTGAAAGGTTTTCTTTTTTTTTTTTTTTAAGATTTTATTTATTTATTTGACAGAGAGAGAGACAGCCAGTGAGAGAGAGAACACAGGTGGGGGGGTGGAAGAGGAAGAGGCAGGCTCCCAGTGAAGGAGCCTGATGTGGGGCTCGATTCCAGGACTCTGGGATCACGCCCTGAGCCTTCGGCAGATGCTTAACGACTGAGCCTCCCAGGCGCCCCTGAAAGAAGGTTTTCATATTGAAAAGAGAATCTGCTTGTAAGAACTTGTTGAACCTATTATATAATTCTGAAGAATTTGCCCCTTTAGGTCAATGTTACTGGTGTTTGAATTAATCTCACAGTGCCTTAAACACAGAAGGATTCAACTTAGTTTTATACCTTTTTGATTTGGATTTTTTGAGAAGTCACAGTATTGTTGAAACATGTTCTACATTTTCAACTTAAATACATGATTTATCTTCTATGCTTCGGAGGTAACAGTACAACTTTGTACAAGTAACAGTCATTAGGATCATAAATAACTATTTGTGCTCATTGTGGCTCCAAAGTACAATCAAGATGAGTAAACCCAAAGTATGCAGGTTTGACGACCTCTTTGTTTGTCATTTATTAATCAAGGGGAGGGTGGTTTCTTCCTGCGGGCTGCAGCCCATTCTCCAACTTCTGTGGGGGAAGGGATGGGTGGTGATGACTGAGAGCTGCAGATGTTCATCACATATAACCGCTACTGAGTGCTGACTGTGTTTTAGGCACTGGAGGCCCTAGAGATTCACAAGTGAGCAGGACCACGTACAGTTCAGCAGAGACCCCAGCAATAAATCCACATGTACATGGTTAACTGATCTTTGACAAGGGAACCAAGAACACACAATGGAGAAAGGATAGTCACTTCAATAAATGGTGCTGGAAACACTGGATAGCCACGTGCAAAGGAATGAAATTGCACCCTTATCTTACACGGTACACAAAAATTAACTCTACATGGATTACGGACTTAAATGTAAGACCTGAAACCATAAGACTCCTAGAATAACATAGGAAAAATCTCCTTAACATTGGTTTTAGCAATTTTTTGGTTACGACACCAAAATACAGGTAGCAAAAGCAAAAATAAACACATGGGACTATATCGAACTAATAAGCTTCTGGATAGCAAAGGAAACAGTCAACAAAATGAAAAGGCAATCTATGGAATGGGATAAAATACCACTGCAAACCATTTATTTGAAAAGGGGTTAATATCCAAAATATATAAGGAATTTCTATAACTCAATAGCAAAAACAAACAAACAAAGAAACCTGCAAATAACCTGATTTTAAAATGGGTAGATATTTCTTTCCAAAGAAGACCTACAAACAGCCAAAGTGCTATGAAAAGATTTTAACATCATTAATCATCAGGGAAATGCAAATCAAAACACCAATGTGATACTGCCTCATACTTGTCAGGATGGCTGTCAACCAAAAGATAAGAAGTGAGTGTCGGCAAAGGTGCAGAGAAAAGGGAACCTTTGCACACTATTGGTGGGAATGTAAATTGGCATAGCCACTATGGAAAACAATATAGAGATTCCTCAAAAAATTAAAAATAGATCTATCATATGATTCAGCAATCCTACTTCTAGATATATAGCTAAAGGAAATGAAATCCTGTCTTGAATAGATTTTTGCATGCCCACCCATGTTTATTGCAGAATTATTCACAACAGCCAAAAAATAGAAACACTTGTCGATGGATGAACGGATAAAGGAATGTGGCATATATACACAATGGAATATTATTCAGCCATAAAAAAAGAACATCCTCCAGTCGTGACAATGTGGATGAACCCAGAGGATATCTTACTTTAAGAGTCCATAGAACCTTAAAAAGCTGATCTCATAGAACCAGAGAGAAGAATGGTGGTTTCCAGCGGCTGGGGGAGTGGGGAGGGCAAGAGAGATGGGGAGATATTGGTCAAAAGATACAAACTCACTTATAAGATGAGTAAGTTCTGGGGATCTAATGTACAGTATGGTGACTATAGTTAACAACACTGATTTTACCGTATACTTGAAATTTGCTAAGAGAATAGGTCTTAAGTATGTTTACCACACACAAAAACATGGTAACTCTGTAAGGCGACAGATGTGTTAATTAACTTGATTGTGGTATTTCACAATGTATACATACGTCAAATCATCATATTGCACATTCTAAAAAGAAAAAGGACTGTGTACAGTCCTTGCCCTCAAAAATCTCACAGAATCTAACCTTGATGGGACACACTTTCATGGTAATTGTTTTAATTATAAACTGGCATTAAGTGTCATGAGGGAAAAGCAACTGGAGAGTTCTGGTGGAAAACCTGATCTAATTTGGGAATTTTGGAAAGTTAATGACACTCATCAAGTGAAACCAGGTGACCAGGTAAAAGAGGCGAGTGATGGTGTTGGGATGCTCCAGGCAGAGGGAACAGCATGGATACAAGAATACACTTGGCTACATGGAAACTCCAACATGGTTACAGGAACAACCTTCTTATGCATGGAAGGCACCCAATTTACAACTCTCATCAAACTCTTACCTTATCATTTAAAGACCATTTTAAAAGTTGCCTCTCGTGAAGCTTTTTTCAAACCCTATCGTCAGACTGAATTAGTCCATGCTGGAGCTTCTCTTGTATGTGATATAACACTGTGAAGGCTCTGCTTTGAATCTGAGAGGCAGTACGCAGCTACGGAGTCAGGCTTTCTGAATTCAAATCCTGACTCAACTATTTATTTTGTGTGACCTTAGAAAAGTTATTTAACATCTCTGCATTTCAGTTTTCCATTTGAAAAATGGAGACAGTAATAGTACCTTGCGCACAGTTTGATGGGAGGATTGGGAGAGTTAAGACATGCAAAGTTCTTAATTCAGTGCCTGGCACATAGGGAAACCTCATCAATGAAACCTATTCTTATTTGTTAGTTCTGAGTATGTCTATTTCCTTATTAGCTTTGCCCAAGTGCTCAGAGCTGTCTAGAATATAATCAGGAACTCCACCCATTTCTCCTAACATATCTCTTAACATTCCACTGTTCATCCTGGAATTTCAGGCTGCCTTCAATCACAGTGCCTCTTGAACTTTATGTGCATTTGAGTAACTAAAGAATGTTGTTAAAATCAGATTCTGATTCAGTTGGGGGGGGGCGTGACCATCAGGTTTTTAATAAGTTCCTGGTGACGCCCATACAACTAGTCTATGGACCACACTTCGAGTAGTGGGGCTCTATACCAACCTCAGTGAGCTCTTTGGGGGAGAGACAGAGTCTACGGAAGAAGGGACTCAGTCTGCAATAGCCGCACCTGGCGACTGAACATCATTCTCTGCTTCCCTTAGTCTGGCCTGCTGCCCGACGTGCAGCAGTTACTCAGTGTGAGGGAATATCATCAGGCCACCACCAGCAGTTCTTGACGATAGCATCAGTCAGGGTTTGAGAGAGAGAGAGAGGGAGAGACAAGGAAAGAGGAAGAGAAAGTTATTATTTTGGGCCAGCAATCTGGAAATTCAGGTAAGAGTCCCTATAAAAGTCTTTTGAGTGTGAAATCTGTAGGGCAAGCCAGCAGGCTGGAAACTCAGGTAGGATTTCCTGAAGTAGAATTTCTTCTTTCCTGGGAAAGCTTAGTTTTTGCTTTTTAAGGCCTTCAATTGGTTAGATAAGGGCCACTTACATTTTAGAGAGTAATCTGCTTCACAAGTCAACTGATTGTAAATGTTAATCACATCCGCAAAAATACCATCACAGCAACATCTAATGTTTGGCCAAACAACTGGGCACCAGAGCCTAGCCAAGTGATACATAAAGTGAAACATCACAAAGGCCAAAAAGGATGGCCTGTCCCATGGCTTCAGATGTTCCCCACCATGTCAGAGTGTGAATGAGTCTCTGAAACCCTCCTGCCTTCCGGGACAAAAACTCATGGGCCTGACTCCTATCGTGGGGTTTAAAGGGTGACATTACAGTCGAGAGTTGCCTCTGTGCCTGTGATTTGTGCTCTGTTATATCCAAATTGAACCCGATGACCAACGTTTTGGCATTGGAGGCTAAGTTTCTTTGTGAAAAACAAGAAAGTTACTTTAATTCAAACACCACTTGCCTTGGAGCGCCAAGCTCCAGGTTAAGAAATCAGATCCTGTTTATGTGGGGGTCATACCACCAAGTCGTAAGCAGTGGGTGATTCCTTCCAGGGGGTCTTGGACTGCTGCTAAGACACTTGCTGTGGCTATGGCCCATTCTGGCCTCAGAGCAGCAGTGAATAAGTACTCTGCAGTCCTCAGGGAAATGCCCAGTAAGCAAATACCATACTGCGGGACAGTGAAAGCAGACATGTTCAAGACTTCACATTTATCTTTATACCGCTTTCTCAATGCACTTTTCAGTTGGTGCTTTCATTTTATTATCAGTATAATCATGCAGATAGGCATGATTTTTTCTCCTGACATGATGAAATGGTACCATCTCCTGGCCCAAATGCTCTAGGCTAGATGACAAAAAGGAAAACGCCCTGCTGTGGAATCTGGTGGACTTGAGTTGGGGTTCCTGTTCAACCCTGTATTAGCTGAGTGACCCTAGGTAAGTAACCTCAGCTCTGTGAGCCTCAGTTTCTATATCTGTAATAACTACCTTGAATGTCTGAAGTAAGGATTATATGTACTAATGTAATTCAGCGTCTGTCATCTAGCAGGTACTTAAAACGTGGTGATGACTTTTTGGTATTACTGTAGTAGCTATGCCTCGGGGGTGCTACCCATTCATAGCACCCTGCTCTGCTGCTGCTTCTATCTACAGCCCTTGGTGAGGTGCCTGGGTTTGTGCTATGTGGTCTACCACTCAGTCGCAGCTAACTGGGTGAAGGAAGGTTGCTTGACCCAGAATGGGCTCAGATTCCTCCAGGAATTTGGAACTGGAACATTGAGGAGCTGAGCCGCTGAGCTGTGAGGAACTGAGTTGAAAGGCCATGTAGTCTTGGGGACTGAGGCAAACAGGATGACTACTGTGCATGCTGAGGTAGTGGCAGAGGAAGCCCTTTAATGGAGAGAAAGGAGGAAGTGAGCACAGGAACAGGGTAGAAGAGATAGATCACACAGCCCTTGAAGATAGACCTACAGTCTTAGTATCTTCCTGGTTCCCATGAAGGCAGGTAGATTCTTTCCTGCCTCTGGATTCCATGGGATCTATATCCTCATAAATCCTCCTCTCTTCTCCTGAGCTGGCTTGAGTATCTTGTTCCTTGTCACAAGAAGATGAATGATGAGAACTAAATGGGTAAGAAATGGAGGTTCTGAGAGGTACGATGAGTAGGTGAGTCCAGACACCCAGTCCAGGGTTCATTCTACTGCTTTCTGCTGCCTTGTAATCCTCCTTATTCTAGCAAGGACTGCTATTACAGCCATGATTCCCTTGTCTTGCTGCTAACTGGGAGTCTGAGGTGGGCTGGGGAAGGAAGATGTGGCCTGTCACAGAAGATGTGGTGCTAACCTTGCCCTCACATCTTCCCTTGCTGACTTCTGCTTCTCCTCCATGTTCCATGCAGCTGCTTTCCCAGGCTCAGCTCAGAGTACTGAAAGTGCCTCTGGTGTCTTCCTCCTTGAGGTGGGCACCAGCTCTCAGTGCCCTCCCTGTCTCTATTTCTCTGAAGGGAAGAAATTATTGGGTTAGTGGAGCTGGATCCCAGGGGATCTGGTTCAACGACTCTTACTCAATGAAATAATCTGTCATGGAAGTCAGGTTTCTCTGACCTTTCAGTGCAGTCTGTGGACCAAAGCAGATAACCTGGGACCTGAATGTAAAGAAAATCTAGAGAAGTCCTAGGGTATCTCTCTAAAGTGTTCCGGAGATGGCTGCTCTGAACTTAAAACTCACTATGAGAATCACGGGGGCTGGAGTGTTGAGGGAGTATGGTAGTATCTCAGAGGTGCTTGACTGTCACATGGGCCAGAACGTTGAGCACCCCATGTGGACTGGCTAGAACTGTGCTTCCCAAGTTTGTGTATATTGAAGGCTGCCTACATCAAAATCACAGGGGTGCTTATTAACATACAAATCACTGAATCTCTTTCTAATTCAGGATGTCTAGGATGAGGCTTGGGAAGCTGTAATTTCAACAAGTACCAGACGGTTCTGATCATCAACCATGATGGAAACTACCCTCAGGTAGAAGGCCTTGTTGATGTCAGCCTAAGAGTCTTTGAAAAGGTCCTGCAGCATCTGTAGTCTAATCTCTCACCATCATAAATAGATGTTGTGGTTGAATTATGTTCCTCCCAAATTCATGTTCAAATTCAAGTTCCTCCCAAATTCATGTTCAAGTTCTAACCACCAGTACCTCAGAATGTGACCTCACTTGGAAACAGGATTGTTGTAGATGTAGTTAAGAGGAGGTCATAGCGGAGTAGGGCAGGCCCTCAATCCAATATGACTGGTGTCCTTACCAAGAGGTGAAATATGGACACAGACATATACAGAGGGAAGATGATATGAAGACATACAGGGAGAAAGCCATGTGAATTATGCTGTCATGAGCCAAAGAACATCTGGAGCTACCAAAAGCTGGAAGAGGCAGGGAAAGATCCCTTTTCTACTGGCTCAAGAGGGAGCATGGCCCTGACAACATGTTGGTTTCAGACTTGTAGCCCTCAGAACTGTGTAACAAGATTTTCATGTTTCTTAAGCCCCACCCCCCCAGTTTGTGGTACATTATTATGGTAGCTCTTGGAAATTAATACAGAATGCTTTTAAGTTTTTAGTTTTTAATATCAGTTACTCTCCCTTCCTCTGAGTTGCTCTGTCTGCTATCTCAGGTGTGAAAGAAAGATTCAATAAGGCTAGGGTGTAGCCTACGTGGCTAGGGTGGGGTGAGGTGTTTAGAAGGCAGAAAATCTTCATTCCTGTGAGGAATGTGACAGTGCCCCATGAAGTCAGAGAGAAGCCTTAATGTAGAGAAGGCAGGCTGCTTCTCCTATTTTATTCCCCCGATGAATCTGATCAGACATTTCAGCAGCCAAGCATCTATTCATGATTGCCAATTCTGTGAATGCGGAGTTTGTAACTATAAGTAGGAGAGGCGTGCTGACATTAGGACCCTACCCGCTGTGTGGGTTTAGGTAAGTTGTCCAATCCAGGAGTCCTCACATGTGACAGTGCATCAGAATCACCTGCAGTTGAAATTCACTGCTGGCCTTGCCCCTAGTTTCTGATTCAGTAGGTCAGGGATGGAGCCTTCGAGAACGCTCATTTCTAACAATTTCCCAGGTGATGTCAATGCTGCTGTTCCAGGGACCACACTGACAGCTGCTAACCTAGTTTCTCTAAGCCTCCATTTTCCCATCAGTAAAATGGGGTTCATGACGTTCCTAATTATAGAGTTCTTATGAAGACTAGGTGAGGTAATGGCTGTAAAGTGCTTAGCACGTTGCTATTTGCAGAGCTCAGGACATTTTAGTGGTCATCTGCTGTTACTAACACAAACTGAAGCCCTCTTCTGTGCTCAGCTTGCTAAGTCACTCCGAGATGTTTCAGAGGCAGGAAACAGTGAAAAGTAATTCTGGATGGGATGCAGAGAAACATCACCTCCTGTTGGAATTTTCAGAGAAGGAAACTATCCTCTTGAAACTAAGGGACACTTATAGCTATGCTGAGGTTGCCTCTTCCACCTGTGCCAGCAGTTGAGCCCTAGATGAGGTCTTTGGTAGAGGTGGGATTAGGAGAGGAGAAGGCCACTTCAGGCTCATCAAGCACAGAGCCCTGTGCTCAGGAGGTTGGGAGCATTACACCGCCCAGGCCTGCAGCTGGCAGCCTCTGCTATTCTATGCAGGGCACTGCCCATCCATTTGGAAAACACTCCATGGTCTGTGCCCTTTCCCACACTACCAGCTAAGCAGTGATTGTCTTGGTGTTCAAGCGTCAAGTGTTGGGGCCTTTCAGAAGCCACTGTATATGTTTGCCCTGCGTCTCCTCCAGTCTGGGCTGAGCACAGAGAAATGGACTGTTAATGGGTTGGCCTTCCTAACTCAATATGACATCCTGGCACTGGGTCTTCTCATTAGTTTGGTTCTTGGGATTCTAGCTTCAGAAGCAAGACAGTTTATGTCAATATAAATAATGCTTTGTCTCTGGGATTTTGGCCCCATCAGAGGACTGGGGGCTCTAGTTGGAAGCTGCTGGCTTGTTGCTAAGGCACTTGGAGCTTATCCAAGTTCACATTTCCTAGGGTGGTGGAGAATAGTTAATGATTATAAAGCTCTGAAAATGTATATGCTGGTTTCCTTCCAATACCATTTAAAAACACTTAATTACCAAAAGCAGGATACTTCTGATTTTGACTTTTGCAGTAGTCAAACTTTGAGGGTAAAATTGGAGTCTTGTTTTCATGTGTGTATTGGTGCAAACTTCCCCTTTCCATATAGTAGTGAGCTCTTCTTGAGTACCCACCATGTAAAAGTGGCAATGTGAGGAGCTTTAGGAAAAGGTAAGAGTCTTCCAGTTGAGTTGGAGAGGATATACCAGCTGAAGAGGTTGTGACATAAAGGTACAGAGAAAGGTGGCTGACATCGGAGTAGTATTTCTTTGAAGCTAAATTGTCTCACTGTCCCCCGCCCCCAAACCCTAGTTTGGCTGCACATGCTGATTCACCATGTAAGTTAATGGAAAAACTCATTTCTTTCCTTGTCTGCATATGTGTGGTCTTTTCCCATCCAGTACTTCCACCTGAACAGGTTTTAGCTAAACATGTATTTATTGTCTCTTTCATTAAAATGTTTAATTCTGGTAGGTAGGGATCTTCTCAGACTAGTCTGTCTTGGCAGCCAAACTGAAAAGGCCAAAATGAAATCATGAGGGCGATTATATAGCCTACTATTTACCAAATCCAAGCATACCAGGACTTAAGTACACACTTTGAAGCTAAACAATTGGTTCAGTATACATAAAAGCAGGGCCATTTTATAGTTCTATACTGTGAAGTCAACTCATAACTTACCACCCTCTTCCCTATTTTGTAAGATAATGCTAGCTAGAAATTGCTTTTTTAAAAACCAGGCTTAATAAAGCTAAACACGTTCTTTACCATGCAATCCAACAATTGTGCTCCTCGGAACTTACCCAAGTGAGTTGAAAACTTACGTCCACAAAAAAGCTGCACACAAATGTTTATAGCAGCTGCATTCATTAGACCCCCACATTAGAAGCAACCATGATGTCCTTCAATAAATGAATAAACTGTGACAAATCCATAAAATGGAAAATCACTCAGGATTAAAAAGAAATGAACTATGAAGGCATAAAAAGACATAAAAGGAAACTTAAATACATATTACTAGTGAAAGAAGCCATATGAAAATGCTATACAGTATATAATTTCAAATATATGACATTCTGGAAAAGGCAAAACAATAGAGACAGTAAAAGATCAGTGGCTGCCAGGAGTTATCAGGAAAGGAAGGAGGGGTGAAAAGGTAGAGCACAGGGGATTTTTAGGGTGGTGTAACTATTCTGTATAACACTGTAATAGTGGATATAAAACATGCTATTTTTCAAAACCCATAGAATTATCTATATAACACCCACTATTGTGAACTATGGACTTTAATCAGAAATTAATAATCATACACAATATTGTATGACCAGCTGTAACAGATGTGCCACACAGTGCATGATGTTAATAACAGGGGAAAGTGTGTATGTGGTGGGGGAGGGGAGGGAGCGTACAGGAACTCTGTACTTTCTTTCTTTTTTTTTTTTTAAAGATTTTATTTATTTATTTGACAGAGACAGAGATAGCCAGCGAGAGAGGGAACACAAGCAGGGGGAGTGGGAGAGGAAGAAGCAGGCTCTTAGCGGAGGAGCCTGATGTGGGGCTCGATCCCATAACGCTGGGATCACGCCCTGAGCCGAAGGCAGACGCTTAACTGCTGTGCCACCCAGGCACCCCAGGAACTCTGTACTTTCTATTCAACTTTTCTGTAAACCCAAAACTGCTCTATGAAATAGTCTCTTAATTTAAAAAAAAATCCACGGGGCGCCTGGGTGGCACAGCGGTTAAGCGTCTGCCTTCGGCTCAGGGCGTGATCCCAGCATTCTGGGATCGAGCCCCACATCAGGCTCCTCCGCTAGGAGCCTGCTTCTTCCTCTCCCACTCCCCCTGCTTGTGTTCCCTCTCTCGCCAGCTGTCTCTCTCTCTGTTGAATAAATAAATAAAATCTTTAAAAAAATAAAATAAAATAAAATAAAATAAAATAAAAAAATAAAAAAAAATCCAGCTAATCAAATTAATCAAATAATTTATTCACTTACTTATTTTTTCATTTTGACATTTATTGAGCACCTAGTATGTGTCGGTTACATTGGTCATCACATGGTGTGAGGCCATCTAGTGGTACTTGTTCAGAGAGGGAGTTCCAATCATATTATTTAAAGAAACTCAGTTCTTAAAAGGTTGAGATAGTATAACGGCAAGTGTCAGTACACCAAAGGGTGTTATGAAAGAGGTCCCTACTTTTGAGGATGAAATCAAAGACCATGAGTCTTTTTTATAATCCACACCCCAAAGGATAATAATAGCCAGACCTTAGGAACTTTTGCATGTGAAAGTGTAAATGGAAAAACCCTTTGCTAATGTTAGGTATTATTATTATTACAGTAATAATGGTATTCAGGAAGAAATTACGGAGTGGAACTCAGGCTTAAAAAACAATACATTCATTCATTTTTTTAAAACAAAAATAAGACAGCTTGAGCACCCTCTCCACCACTCCTCAGGCAGAAGAGAAATTCAACATCAGTCATTAGTGGGCTCCTTTCCTCCCCTCCATTGGATTGTATAAGATCCCTGGTTCCAGGAAATGTGGGAGGCTCTGGGCTGTAACTCCTGGTAGCTCCATTGTTGCATGGCCCCTTTGCTTCCCTGTGCTGGTGTCTGGTGCTATGATCTTCTGCCATCTGCCCAAGACTGCCTCTTGGAAGTCTTCCAACTGTCCTGGCCTTGCTCTCCCTTGCAAACCTTAAGACTTCCACTGACCACAGGCTTGGCCTTAGGGACCCTCCTCACAGCTCGAGGGCACTGTGTTCATTGTCCAGCCTCCAGAGGCATCTGGCTGTCATCCCCCATCCGAGGTCAAGCCTCTATGGGACACTACATGGGAGCAGGGTCCATGTCTCTATCTCTTAGATACTCCTCACCCCTCTGCCCAAAGTTTTCTCCCTCCAGGAACTCTACCTGCCTTTGCATCCTGAATCAGCCTTTTCTATATCTCAACAGGGCTAAGCTTTCAAAAACAAAGGCTGTTAAACTCTCCCTTGGTGCAAGAGAACCTCAGATTTCCCGGAGCACAGGGATGTGGCCAGGGGTTGTGGGGGTGATGCGAGGGGAGGACAACAGGGGAAAAAAGCTTTTTTTTCTTTCCTGAAGAGCTTCCATCATACACTTCCCAGTAAGGCTCTCCTGCCATGCTATAATTGCTAGTGGTAAGGAATTTATTTTAAAAACAAAACCACTCACTGAATTCTACTCCTGAAACCAATATTGTACTGTATGTTAACTAAAATTTAAATTAAAAAAATTAAAAACAAAACAAAGTAAAACCAAAAAACCCCCACTTTTCATGAGCCAAATATCAGGTCACGTCAGACCTCAGGCTTTGGGCCTTGGGCCTTCAGAAGATGCCTCACCACATCAGGCATCCATCAATAGTGAAGTCTCATCGACCTGGGGATAATTCCACAGTGAGCACAAAAAGTTCAAAAGCTTATGCAGTCAAAATTTCCCATGACTCTGCATTAGGGAAGTAACCCTTTGTAGAATTTTCACTAAGTCTGTCACAGAGCTCTTACTCTTCAGTATTTGGACATATAACTCATTCTTTGAACCAACACCAGATGAGTTAGAGTACATCTAGAGGTCAGAATGCATAAAAAATACTTACCTTTAAACACAACAATCACCTTAGTGTCATTTGATGCTCTTGCTAAGAGAGGCTTGAGGGGATCTACTCTTCTGTGGGACAGCGGATCTCCTACCTCACATTCACTCAGGGGTATGTGTTTATGGAGTACAATGACTAGTGTAGACTTCACTGTTTTGATTGTCCTCTTTTTTCTTCCCTCTCTCACCTCTCTCTCTCTCCATCTCTACTCTCCCAAGTGCATTTAGCTGGCTTGGGATGTGAAGGTAAACACTTGCTGGCTCTGTGCCAGGCCCTGGGCAGTCAAACAATCCTCACTCTTTCTGCTTCCTGGTCTCTCTAAATTTTCCACTGGTAATCTCTGTAGCCTGCCATCTTGGATTGTTCCTTGGTGGCTCTTGCTGTTTTTTGATCCCTAAACTTGACTATATACCTTTTACTCAATCTAGATTGGGTCTGGTGATCAGTTATGCCTTTGGATAACCTGACTTTGGCTCAGGCCCTGTTTGGAGCCAGACTGTTTCCAGGCTGGTAACGGTAGTTGGAAGGGTCCCACTCTGCAATAATGTAATAGGAGTTCTGTCTGTTCCAGTCTTCTGGGCCCATTCTCACCGGTCTTTTTAGAGGCTGAAACTTCCATATGCTTCCTGCAAGTTCCTGCCTCAGCTCTTCGCTGCTGAGTACAGTTTCTGCAGTCCTTTCTCAGTGATCTTCCTGGAGTCACAAGTAGGAAACCTACGGAGTGATGCTCATTGCCCCTTCTAAGCTGGGAGCAGTGGGGGAAAAAACAACAACAAGAAACCAACTTTGCATCAAGACAGAGTTAGAATATTGGCTCTGCCTCTGTGTGACCTAGCACAAATTCTTTAGCCTCTCTGAGCATCTCTTAAGCCCCACTGTAAGATGGAGTTGTATTCCGTACCCTGCTGCTATGGGACTGCATTACTTCGCTGAAGGTTACTGTGAGGAACAGAGTCATGCCAACGTGCATTACACACACAGATGGTTAACAACTGTTATCTCTTATTATTACCTCATTCACTGGGGGCAGGGATGGGCTAGGAGCTCTGTGGAACGGTTTCTCCTATTCAGAATTGTTGAAGCAATTTCTTCTCTTCCTTTGTATAGCTAATCCTGTTTTGCTTTAGACTGAGATAAAGCACACACCTTGGGCTCAGGGTCCCACACTGACACTCACTTGGTATGAGACTTGGGTGTCTTCGGTCTCTTTCAGCCACAGTTTTCTCACTTATAAAACGAAGGTAACACTAGCTATCCCGTAGGATTACTGGGAGAGGAAGGAAGGATATAAGGCAGTCGGCACGGTGCCTGGCTCAAATCTCTCATCTCACACTGGCACACATCTCTTTCCTCTCAGATTATAAAGACCTTGTAGGCAGGCCCACATCAGTCACTCCTGGCCTTGTGCTGGCATGAAGAGGCCCTCATCAGCTAGTGATAGAAAAACAAATAATTCTTTCCTTGGTTCTCAGGAGACCCGGTTTGAAGGCTGTACCATTAAGGTCCCATAGCAATTTAAAAGATAAACAACTTCAGAACAGGTTCCTACAGTATTAAGTAGGGCAACTTTCGGATCAGTCATGATGGAAAAAACAAAAATCTCAACTGTGTTACATAAAGGCAGGCTCACAGAACTTGATTCACATAGGAAAAAAATCTGGAAAACTGTACCAGGGATTTCAAACTGAAGGCAAACACATTTGTAATAAAAATATTACACATGATTTGTTAAAAACATTTTTTAAACAAAAGAGCTTTATTTTAAAGATTTACTTATTTTAGAGAAAGAGAGAGAGTACACAGGGGGAGGGAGGGGCAGAGAGAAAGGGAGAGGGAGTTTTAAGCAGACTCCTAGCTGAGCAGGGAGCCCAAAGCGGGGCTTGATCTCATGGCCCTGAGATCGTGACCTGAGCCAAAACCAAGAGTTGGACGCTTAAGCAACTGCGCCATCCAGGCGCCCCCAAACAAAAGTGTTTTAAATTAAAAAAAAAAAAATGTGATCATAGCATCCCTATAAATGTCACTCTGGGTCTCAGTTTCTCTTTTCCAATGTTTACGGCCTCACAGGATTAGATTAGATTCATGGGGCCTCACAGCTTTTGATAAGACATTTAGATTTTTTCCAAAATACAAGAAGAAGCTATTGGTATTTTAAGTAAGAGTAGGCCATGATCTGATTTACATTTTTTAAAGCCGACTTTTTCCTCACTTTTCCTGTTACCCTCTGGCCATTCTCCATCCTGCCTTTTGTGCTTTATCTCATGTCAACTTATCTTTCTACAGTATTTCCCCCCTGCTCCGTCCCACGGCAATCACTCCTTCTTCAGAGCTCATGGCACTTGCTGGGATCTTAATCACACTCTGCCCCATGACACGGCATGCTATTATTATCTTCTGCATGTTAATTAACTCAACAAGCATGTATTGAACAGCTGCTGGATGTCAGGCACTGTGGTAAGTCTTAGAGACACAGAGATGATTAGAACAGGTTCTCTGCTCCCAAGTAGCCTGGAGTTGGGGGTGGGGGTGGGGGGACAGCTATATAAATAAATCACTAGAGGCCTTGTGGTAAGCCCAGGGATAAGACAGCAGCGTTTTTATGAGATCCAAGATAAGGGGTCCCTAACCAATGGGGAGGGGAGATTGGCTGGGATGGAGGGGTGAGGTTAGGGGAGACTTCCTGGATGGGTGGAGGTTGGATCAGACTTTCCAAGGATGACTGGGAGTGAGGGGTGAAGGGGTGGGGTGCAAAGGGGTCAAGGTCAGTAAATGCATGGGGGCAGAAACAGAACGGTAAGATACTGCAAGCAGTTCATTCTTAATGACATTTAGTGGGAGGCTGAGAAGAACAGGAGATGAGGCTAGAAAAAACAGAAACAAAATACAACACAAAACAAACAACACAACACCCAGGATGCCTATCTTCTACTGGAAGGAATTCTTAGAGTTGAATTGGGAAAAAGGCCCAGAGAGGGACATAGGAAGCCGGAGGTGGTCTTCATTTCTTTCTTCACTGAAATACCACACTGGGGATACCACAGTGAGCAAAACGGACAAGGTCTCTGCTGTCACAGAGCCTGTGGAAGACTGGATGGTGGTCAGCTCAACAATACAGATGATAAATACTAGGTGCTGCGGGAGCCCTGAGGAAAGAGCTGTGACCCAGCCTCAGGGCCCCGGGAAGGCTTCCTTGAGGCAGTGTCCTCTGGTCAGTTGGGCTTCATGGGGTTGAAGGGGTAGGTTGTGAGACAGGTTATGTGCAGAAAGGGATTGCCATGGCCCACCTTTCCTCTGAACCCCCCAGCCTTCTAGGCTCAAGATACCAAGGCACAGGCCCAGATTGGAGCAAGGGATAAGTGGGCTGAAGGGAAAGTGGGCTGAAGAAACCTGCAGAGAAATCCTGGCTGTTCTGTGGTCTTGCAGCCGTCTCCTGGAACATGGGCCTGTTTTGCAAACACAGCAAGCTAGGCCAAATATGTGGGGTTTAGCCCTGGCTCGGCCAACCCAGCTCATTACGCAAATAGCAAGAGATTTTTTTTTTCCTTTTTCTTTCTAAACGAAATCTTCTCTGGGTGCATAATTTATACAACTCCAGCACAGTGAAGTTTGGCTTTCTTCCCAAGAAAGAAAAACATCTCCTCAGATTTTCCACACACCCTCCCTATCCTACTGGCCACATGCCAAGACTTCCCAGCAAGGTTGGGGCAGGGCTGCTGCTGCTCTGGAGAAGGGCAGGGATGTACCACCATTGCAAGGGCCACAGGGGCAGCACTTTCAGGGGGAGCTACAGTGGTGGTGCAGGTAAGTGTTCTATATAGCAGTGGGAGGGTGGGAAACAGGTGTGTGGTCAGGGGTGGGCAGGAAGCTGCGCAGACAGCAGCACCGCTGGGAACTACACTGGGACCAGCAGACCTAGGAATAGGACGGAATAGGACGTCTGTATTTACAAAGCACCTTTGCATCTTGTTTGGGTCTCCCAACGAGTACATGAGGAGAGTAGGGCACACATAATTACTATTCCCCTGTAACCGATGATTGCTAAAAGCATGGAACAGGAAACTTAAAATTAGCCTGACCCAAGTTAGAATTCCACCTCTGCCACTGCAAAACTTCTTGCAGTCTTGTCTATTAGGGATAATGCTGGCACTTTTCCCAAGGGGCTGTGCGAGGGTTAAATGAGATCCCATATGTGAGGAGCCCACTCCATGCCCGGTCCCTAGCAGATGCTCCCTTGTTTCCATATGAATGGCTGGAGAGATTTCCTGACTCATGTGGGCACTGTTGGACCTGGACCCAGGTGTTCTGACTCCCAGCACAGCCCTTTATGTAGCATCAGTCACGCGTGTGCCCACCAGGCCAGTCTGTCCCCGCATAGAGGCTGCACGCTCTGTGAGGCTGCCTGTACATCCCCGGCTCTGAGATCTTGGCTGATAGCTGTGTGGTCCTTAAGTCCAAATGTCTGCCATGCTCCGTGGGAGCAAGCGGCTCTAGAAACTGCATAGCTGGTGAAACTTAAGCTTCGGAACATGAACCCTAGCCCACAATCTGCCTGTTTCCTCTTATAGTCAAGGGCAAGGATCCAAATCCCCTGTCATTTATCATTGTCACTGCTGCTCAGAAAGGTCAGCGTGCATTCTTCTCGATTGCCTCCAGCCCCTTGGCTTGGAGGAGTGATTCCGACTTGGAGGCACCGAGCCTCGCACGCAGCAGGCACTTATGAATGTTTGCAGAGGAGTCGCCAGGCCATGCCCCCTATGTAGACTGGCTGGAGGTCCACACCATCACAGCCTACGTGAAAAGACCATTTCTTCGTCTGGGCTAACTCAGTGGCTTCTGTGTTATACACCCAGATTGTTTCCTCAGTGAATATGTCACAACTTTTATAACTATTCCCTCTTCTTGGCACCCTCTTCCTTCATGGCTGGTTCCTTCTCACTCAATTCTTAGCCTAAGCGTGGCTTCCTCAGGGCCCTTGTCTGACCATCCCAATGAAAGTGGTCCCCCTCCACCCCACCCAAGGCACTGTCTATCTCATCACTGTTCGTTATTTTTTTCATAGTACTCTTCACTGTTTGAAGTTATTTACTGATTGTCTTTGTGACTAGAACAGAAGGTCCATGAGAGCAGGACTTAGTCTGTCTTGGTCTTGTGGTAACCCAAGTGCTTGGCATATAGCAGGAGCTCAATAGTTACTTGTTTGTTTGCTTGTTTGTTTTTTAAAGATTTTATTTGAGAGAGAGAGAGACCACACAAGGGGGGGAGCAGAGGGAGAGGGAGAAGCAGATTCCCCATTGAGCAGGGAGCCCGACGCCGTGGGGCTTGATCCCAGGACCCCGAGATCATGACCTGAGCTGAAGGCAGACACTTAACCGACTGAGCCACCCAGGTGCCCCTCAATAGTTACTTGTTTAATGGGTAAATGAAGTAAGCTTAAGATCATGGGGTCCAATATCTTCATTTTGCAGAAGAGAAAACTGAGGCCCAGAAGGGTTAAGATGCCCAATGTCAATTTGCTTGCATCAGACACCCTGCCATGAGCTTTTCCTCCAGTAGCTCCTTCCTCAATTCTCAAAGGTCTTTGGAACTAACATATGTTAGACCATTAGTTCTGCCTTTCTATTTAGGAAGAAGGACTATTTCCTGTCTCTGAAGAGTTATAGCACCAAAAATATCTGATATGCACTCTCATGAGCTAAAGGACAGTTTGCTCACTTGGGCTGAAAATGGAAAGCCCACAGATGCACATAAATTAAGATAAATTAAATGAAGATAAATTAAAATGGGCTAACACATGGAAAAGGAATGATCATATAAAATGATGTCATCCTGTTGGGTGTCAGCTATCCAGGGAAACACCATAACTGGGTCATATCTATTGATGTCAGAGGAGAAATTTTCCCCTTTAGATTCTGAAGGAAGAAAATGAGGGCCCAGCAAGAGTCAGTGTGGAGTCGTGGGCTGGATATCCTCCTCATAGAATAATCTGAGGATGAAGCCCGAAGAGGCATGTGAAGAGTCCAGCAGAATACCTGCTCAGTCAGGGGTAGTTCTGTCACCATCCCCAAAGATGGATCATTCTAGCTGAGGACTCACTCACTTCCGTGTTTCACTGACTCCCACTGGTTTTCTCATATTTATCCCACGGGAGATGACAGGAGATGACTCATACTGAGTAGCAGAATGAACCAGCATGCTAGCTCTGGTAAAAGGTTATGTAGAGCGGTAAGGAGCTAATAATAATTGTTATAACAGCTACGGCCTCACTTATTTTACATGTTCCATGTCCCAGGCCATGTGCTGAGGGCTTAGATGTATTACCTCACTCAATTGTATAAGGCTGGAACTATTTTTGTCCTGCTTAACACATAGGGAAGCAACCACTCAATCCTATGAGGAAGAACTATTTTTATTCCTATTTTACAAATGACAAAATGAAATCTGGAGAGGTCAAGTGGCTTGTTCAAGGTTGCTCAGCTGGTAAAGGAACACAGCCAGAATTTCAGCTATGGCATACGGTCTGAATGCAAAGGTGGTATAAAGTAAAGGGCCAAAAGTGATAGAATGATCCAGGTGGCTGGAACTGATGGCTAAAGTAAATTAAGAGTGGGTAGGTTTTTGGTGGCTGGCAGTTGCCCACATTGTCTCTAGCTCTTTGCTTTTGATAACTGACTATAACAAATATGTACTAATAATTGACAGGGTGTATTGGTATAAATTAAAGGGAGTGGGCTTTAAGAGAAGACACTTGGGAAAGTACAAATTACTGTCAGGCCCATGATGATCCTATGAAGGGAAATTCCAAGCACTGAGCATTCTGTGCTCTCGGCACACTGCCTTGCATCTAAAAGACAAGGACTGCATTGTTTATCTTTCATTAAATGAAAAAAATGTATATAAAAGATCCTGGCTTAGACCATGCCCAGGGTCTGGTACAAAGTAGGCACTTCATTACAAAATACTCCTTTCTGTACCTTTATTTCCCTAATACCTCCCATTGTGTTTGGCATATAGATGCTAAACACATATTAGCTGTTTGTTATTTTTTGACTAGTAAGCACTTATTACTTAATAAAAGCTAATATTTATTGGGGCTCCATGCTAAGCATTTCCAGGCAGTATCACTTCTGCCCATTACAGTTAAAGGAATTCCCATTGTTAAATGGAGATGTTAACTGAAGAGAAAACAGACTTCCAGAGATTAAATACCTCCCCCAAGGACACTAAGCTATCAAGCAGGGAAGTGGCAGAGCCAGGGGTTTGAATAAATGAGTTCTCAGAATCTCTTCCCCAGGTTCCTATCCAACCAAGGAGGATGGTGTCTGTCACTCTCTAAGTCATCTGTGGGCCATGGCCTGAAGCTTGACACTTCTTAGAAATCTTATTTCTTCAAAAAAATTCATACCATCTTTGCTTTCTGACATGTCCATGGTTAATTCAATCAAAGAGAATGTTTTAAACCATTGACCAGTTTCACTACCTAACTCACCCTCTTCCCCAATCTTCACATTACCTGGTGCTTCAGAAAGATGCATCATAATTTGTTTTGTGACTTCTCATTCTCCTGGCAGACCACAGCATGCATCTGGGAGTATACATTCTCCAGGTTGAGCAGGAAGCTAAGGGAATCTGGTAAGCTTCTTGGGAGAAGTGTTGTGAACTAGAATTTAACTGACTGGCACAGGGAAAACGGGGACCTGGCCTTTACAGATCTTCTTCCGTCTGTCCTCAACTCCCTGCCCTTAAATTCTTTCTAGTAGAGCAGAGTGGAGACACAGACACAGACACAGAGTTGAGAAAATAGCAGATCCTCAGTGGCAAATAAATGAATGAATGACTGGACGGATGTGTGAGGTCTGGTCAGTGATGGGCATCAGCATCCCCTTGGAAAGGCCAATGGGTGAGAGAGACTAAGGAGGGGCTTTTATATTATAAAGGGGCTCCCTGGAGAAGGTGGTTACAGCCAAAGACAGCACAGCCTTAACACTTCCATGAGTCCTTTCTAGACCTTCTTAGGCTATTATTGATGCTGCTGTGATTCCTAAAAGTCAGTGGAAGCATCTTCTACTACTAGCAATAGGCACTCATAATCAACTGGGAAGATAACTGGGAGGCCCTAGAGATCTTCTAGTCATTCTTCCCATTTTACAGATAAGGAAACGAGACACAGAGAGGGAAAATGAATGACCCACGGTCACACGGTTT
This sequence comes from Ursus americanus, assembly GCF_024610735.1. Taxonomy (NCBI): domain Eukaryota; kingdom Metazoa; phylum Chordata; class Mammalia; order Carnivora; family Ursidae; genus Ursus; species Ursus americanus. The sequence goes on from NC_142132.1 coordinate 34,579,581, forward strand.
GATGGAACTGTTGTTTACCGCATATCTAACATATCCATTTCCTGCTCCTTGTTCCTTCAGAGCAGAACTCCAGTTTTGTTTGATATTGGGAAGCCATGGTGGCAGGGAAGACCCTACCTACTCCTCTCTGTTCCCAGAGAGCGAGTCTTGATTAATTTGAGTCAACCACAACAATTCTACCCTTTCTGCCCGTGTCTGGTCTGGGGATGAGCCCTGATACAACACTAACCAATATAACATGAAGGGAAACTTGTTGGTAGGGGCTTTTGGGAAAGTTTTCCTTCATCCTAAGGAGTCATGACAGTGAAGGCTACAATCTTAATCTCTATGGCTTTGGAGTTTGTTGGATGAGGACAGAAAGCTTGTAGTAATTGCAGCTAAGAAGAGTCATGCTGAAGACAAATGCCCAATACACTGTGGATGGTGTAAAGAGCCCAGGCCCATGATGACACTGCTGAGTCAATGGATTAGCCAGCCCTGAAACTCCTCTACCTCTGGACTTCTCGTCAACTGAGGTAACAAAATGTCCTTATTGTTTAAAATAATTGACTTGGGTTTTCCGTTATTTGTCTCCCAAAGCATCCACATGGCCAGGTAAGATCAGATTCCCAATGCAGTGTTTGGGTGGATTCTTGGAATGGCTGGAGTGATCCCTGTGGCTACCAGGAGGTAATAATAGGGGAGTAAAGAAGTGTTTGGGATTGTCAACGGAGTAGCAGCTGGATTGAGCTCCTACAGAAAACTGGGGGCTCCAAAGAAGATCTCACAGGAAGGTTTGAGATTTGGACTCGAACCCTGTAATCAGTAGGATTAAGGTTGGCTTCATAAAACAATAGTTTCCACCCCTAAGGTGGTATTCTGTCCATAATACTTGTGGCAATTTCATGAAGTCATTAAGGACTCAAACTCCTTCCACATCCCTGATCCATCATTCCTAGGGTATAGTTCTCATCTGTATGTCAAAGACGGATGTTAGAGATCTGCCATTACATCTAAATCCCAGACAGACAAATAGAGCAGGAAGAAAATTATTCTCCTCCTTTTAAAGGATGAAACAATTTTATCATTCTTTGTACTGCTCTTCCTCATCTCTTCTCCCTTCTTTTCTATTTCCAAATACCAACACAGAGGTTCAAAGTAGATTTTAGGCCCAACTATATTTCAGATTTAGTCTTCTGATATACAAATGCTCAAAAAATGTTTGTTTCTGATGATAATGGGAACATGTGACCCCCTTCGCAGCTTAGCTTTTAGGGCAGGGGTTAGCACGCCCAATGCCCTACAGGGTCAGGGAGGAAATAGGGAATGGATAAAGTACTTTGATATAAAGAAAATGAATGGTAACAACTGTCATAAACTGGAGAACACAACACCCTTGAAAGGAGACATTGTTATCCAGTTCCAGCAAATTGTTGTCAGGTAGGAATACAAGTTTCATGTTGCCAACCCTTTCATTATTCAATAGGGCTGGGAAAAAAAATCTGTATTTTCATCTTAAATCTGATTTAAAATTATTAGGTCAGGGGCGCCTGGGTGGCACAGTCGTTAAAGCGTCTGCCTTCGGCTCAGGGCGTGATCCTGGCGTACCGGGATCGAGTCCCACATCGGGCTCCTCCGCTATGAGCCTGCTTCTTCCTCTCCCACTCCCCCTGCTGTGTTCCCTCTCTCACTGGCTGTCTCTCTGTTAAATAAATAAATAAAAAATCTTAAAAAAAAATAAAATAAAATAAAAAAATAAAATTATTAGGTCAAATTGTGTCTTTGGGGTTTGAAAGCACCATGAGGTCAAATTTTGTAGATGAATAATTCAGCAGAAAATGGAATATAATGGGAACTCAATATTTGTTGAATGGATTTTCCAATTATTTACTTCCTCCTAGAAGACTAAACAGAATATCTAGTCAACTGGTTAAAGACAAAGGCATGTATGTGTTTGTCACGTATATGTTAATTGTTCCAGTGTTTTATTTCTCTCTCTCAAAACACAGTCTAATCATCTCTAAGGCAGAGACTGTCTCCATCACACCAGTCTCTTTCTCTTAAAGGAGAGTTCCCCAAAATTCCACATAACACTTCCGGTTATATCTCATTGGCTAGAACATGGTTACCTTGCTGGGAATGTAGAAAATTAAGTCTTTTAGCTAAGTGAAATTACTTGGTTAAAAATTGGAGTTCTTTTACTAATGAAGAAAGGGGAAAGGATATTGGGAAGTTACTAGCAGTCCCTTCCACTCAACCCTGAAGAGAAAACTAAGGGGCAATGCAGTTAACTGAATTCCATACTATATTAAATATTATTTATTACAGGATTACAAGATGTACTATATGTATTATAGAATGTCCAAGCTAGAAGTGGTCATAAAGACTTCTTGTCCAACTCACTCATTTTATAGGTAGGACATCTGAGGACCAGACTAGGGAAGGAATATACCCAGGGCCATATGATAAAAGAAGAAGTCCTGATACTGTCTTGTACCCAAGGTCTCCACCAATTCCTATTAATGTCCAAATCCCGGTATTCAGCCCTCATTGATTCCTCCTTGCCATAGAAAGGCACCCAGGCCTCTTCACCTTACCACCACGCTCGGAACTCCGTATAACCTCGCCATCTTTCCTAGTCAAGTCTCCTCTACTGTCTTTCTCAGTACCTCCAGCCCAGGATGGCTCACAGTTTTCATCATAGGGAAGAACAGTATTGGTTGGTAGAGGCTTTCAGAGGTGGTCTCCCAGGGATAATTTTGAGGGCTCAGTGAGAAAGATTACTGGGATTGATTAATGAGGTCACAGTGGTTGCTGCTCAAGAAATGCAGACTCTTAGGGAAAAGTTTGTTATGAGACCTACTTTCTTTTCCTTTAGGGGTGAGGAAAGAGCCTTCTTCATGGGTATGTTAATAAGGCATCTGGCACTCACAGGTAACAGCCGTGTTCCTACAAGCTGAGTGAGCCTCCTACCACATTGTAGCCATCTGGGAGGAGAGTTGGCAGTGGTGTGACTTCTCACATATCAAAGCTCAAGGCCATCCATCACCCCATGCATTCTGCAACAGGCCATCAGGGCAGGCCCATCTGATTCTGTCTTGCATCAGAAAGATAACGCTTGTCACCACTCCACAAAGTGAGCACGTAAAAATAGACAGGATTAGGTTGTGACCAGTGCCCTGGAGTTACCAAGGCAGTGAGGTTCTAGTGACAGTTCTGTCACAGGTCAGACACTAAATATACCTTCCCCACAGTGACAAGGAGTGTTGGGGAGCACACCAGCTGCATGATCCTTCCCAATCACAAGGGAGAAACCCCAGCCACTCTTCTCTCAGAGTCTATTCCTGAACCAGTCCCTGGCCCAGACTAAAAATAGATTCCCAGTGTTCTGGCCAGCTGTCCTATTTGTAGTCTCCAGATAGGACACCACGTGTCAAGCGTGTGAGCAGCCGTGGCAGAGCAAGTGGCAGAACTCCTGGGTATTCTTGTAAGAATTATTTGGGTCAGGGAGGGAACACATCTTCTACCTGTCTCATGGATGGCGGGAAAGCAAGGAAGCCCAAGGCTGGAGAGGAAGGGGGTGGGAGTGTTCCCTCTATTCCCTGAAAATCCACCGAAGGTGCCAGTCTGATTCACTCCTAAGCAAATCCATGGCTAATGACTTGTATTTGGTCAGATGTGCCCATTCTTTCCCTAACACTTCATTTCTTTGAATAGTGTACATCTATTAGCCAGCTCAGTTGAAGTTTTAATTATGCAAATACTACATTACACTTCTGTTGTAAAAACCTTCAAACAATATAGAAGTTGGTTGAGAAAAAAATGGAAATTTCCCTTTTCCCTTATCTCTTTCTAATTCTATCTCTGTCCCCAGAAGTAGCTGTGATCAGCAATTGTCTTCCATACTTTTTCTATGCACACACCACACATCACACCAAAAAACCTGCATGCGCACACACGCGCGCGCGCGCACACACACACACAGTATAGTATAGTATAAGAGGATACGAGTAATCACTCTAAGATTGTCTGGGTTCCGATAGCTATATGTCCCTGGGCAAACTACTTCGCTTCTCTGTGCCTTGGTTTCTTCCTCTGTAAAATAAGGATAATATTGGTCTCTACTTCAGAGGGTTGTTGTGAAGATTAAATGTTGGTACTTATAAAACAGTGACTAACGCAGAGTAAGGGCTTGAGTCTTGTTACATATGCAAATAAGGAGGTCATATTAGTTATCCATTGTTGCATAACAACTCACACCAAAATTTAGCGGCTTACGTAGCAAACATTTATTATCTGTGGGTCAGGAATGAAGGAGCAGCTTTGCTGGGTGGTTCTAACTCAGGGTCTCTCATATAGTTGGATGTTGGCAGGGGCTGCAACCATCTAAAGGCTTGACTGGATGTGTAGAACCTTATTCCAAGATGGCTCACTCATATGGCTGTCAGCAGGAGGCTTAATTTCTTGCCACATGGATACTGCCACAGGCTGCTTAAGTGTCCTTGTGACACAACAACTAACTTCCACCAGAGTGGAATCTAAGAGTGAGGAGGAATCACAGCATTTTTATGACTTCGCTCCGAAATTGCATACTACTACTTCTGCTTCATTCTATTTATTAGAAATGAATCACTACATATAGCCCACACCAAGGGAGAGGGATTGAAGGCCGTTGTAACAGAATTTATTACAACCACCACAAAGCTTATCCTAGACATGATACATGGTATCACGCTCTATATGTTGTCTTGCAATTTGCTTTTTATCATTTAACAAACGCTTTAGAGATTTTTCCCCATAAGCACATGCAGAATTACATCAATCTCTCTAATTTCCAAATGGTATTTCGTTGTAAAGATACAGCATACCTTTTTTTTTGGCCATTCTCAGTTTGGTGGGCATGTAGGTGTATTTTTCTTTCTTTGGAGAAAGCAAGAGCCTAAGTAAGGAAGGGGCACTTCTTAGAGATCCACAGTCCAAAGAAAAGTTAAGGGGTGCTTGGGTGGCTCAGTTGGTTAAGCCAACTCAATTTCAGCTCAGGTCATGATCTCGGGGTTGTGAGATAGAACCCGCCTTAGGCTTTAGGCTGGGCATGGAGCTTAAGATTCTCTCTCCCGCTGCGCCCCCCCCCCCAAAAAAAACAAGGAAAAGTTTATAAGTATCTAATTCCAAGGAGTTAGCAGTGGTAGGGGAGGAAAGAGACCTCTAGATTCCAAGCGACCAGACAGATTATAATCTCAGGACACGTATCAACAATTGTTCACATAAGAACACTAACATAACAACATTGTCACCACTGATTCCAGAGCAGCTGTTGCTGCCTCTGGCGCTAGTTCTACATTCCCTCCTAAGTGAGGCACGCCTGGAATCACAAGGTATGTCTTCAGCCTGATGTGCAGCTGGGATGGCCAAGTGTTCATAGCATTAGATATTAAACTCCAATGGGGTCTCCTCATACTGGTTTGAATCTTACTCATTGTGACAGATAATTTAAGTCAGCTATCTGCCATCCCTCCCTTCTCCCCACAATATTATGATTTTGTTTAGCTCTTCTGATTACCCTGGTTTTGTTTAGGATGGCAGTGGCCTAGTTTCAGAAGTTGAATCTGATCAGTCAAAGTCATTCACTGTAATTCCATTCACCAGATACTTACATTTCCTGCCTCCCTCACAGTGAGGGATGGTTCATGTAACCATTTTGGGCAATGGAATCTAAGTAAGCAATCAGTTGAGGAACTTCTTAGAAAGACTTCGCATTTTGAATGAAATCATCAGACATGGCTAGCAACGCTCTATACTCTCTTTTTGCCTTAAACATAGACATAATATCTGGAGCTGGAGCTGCCATTTTGAGACATGTGACAGACAAAATTGAAAAGCCACCATGCTGAAGATTTGGGGTAGAAAATAGGAAACACACAGAGAATTCGATAATATTGTTGAGCTGCTGAAACAACTAGACTGTCTATCCACAGACTTTTTGTTATGGAGAAAAATAACTCTACTTTTTAAAAAGGTACTCCTTGTTGGTTTTCTGTTACTTGCAGCTGAAAACATTCCTGATGCATTTCTTGCTTCTCTCTACACTGTAAGTACAGGGACTCTGTCTAATATGCTTCCATTGACTCACCAGTGCCTTTGGGAGACACCTCTTTCCTGATACCGAGACAATTCCCACATTTCTGGCTTAGCAGAAGGCAGGGGGTTCCCCAGACAGGCAGATGGGTTCATGATACCCAGGCGACTGCAGAAATGTCTCTCTGCTATATAATGTCATTCAGTTCCGTTTCATTACTGGCAAAAATAAGACACCAAATCACTCTATAAAAGCTGAGAAATAAAATTTCTTTTCATCTTTTTCTAATTAAATACTCTTGGGTAGGGTCAGAGTACACCAGTCTTATATTAAATTCTGCTCATCAGCAAACAGTGTTCTAGCAGGGGAGAGACCAGGGAAAGCCTCCCACTAGTGATAGCCCAATCAGGGAATGTTGGCTGGTACATTATCCAGGCGGAAGAGTACTATCTCCTAGAAAGTGAAGTGGTTCTTTAGTAAAGTGGAGAGGAAAGTATTTTAAGAGTCTCATAACTGTTGACATAAGAAGAGACTGAACTTCAGAAAAAGTCATCTTAAGTTTGTTGAATGTAATCTGACTCCTGTAGACAATTCTAGAACCAACTTCAGGCCATGTATGGGGGATAAAACAAGGGCTGAATTAGCCTATAATCATCAAGCTTTTGATAAATATAACTGGGACTTGTAGCATCTTAATTTTCTAGTGTGTTATAGTAGAAAGAAAGATTTTTGGAATTCACAAACCTAATCAGAATCCAGCTTCTAGCTCCTACTACTCTGACTCTGGGCCAGTTACTTTCCCTGAGCTTTGGTTTCCTCCCTTCATAGTACTCCCAACCTCAAAGGATTTTTATGAAGATTTAAATAAAATCATATGGGCAAAGAGCTGGCACATATCATTACTACTGCTACTTCCACTATTATCACTACCAGTATTACCACTAACTACCATCACCGTCACCATCACTACTATTTGCAATAGAAAAGACGAAGCAGGCTTTGCATCACTGTTCTGTTCTAGATGGAGGTACTCATTTTATTTTTTTTAAAGATTCTATTTATTTGAGAGACAGAGAAAAAAAAACACGAGTTGGGGGAGGGGCAGAGAGAGGGAGAAGCAGACTCCCCACGGAGTGCAGAGCCCTACGCTGGTGGGGGGAAGTCCACCCAGGGCCAGATGCAGGGCCCCATCCCAGGCTTGATCCTAAGACCCTGAGATCATGACCTGAGTCAAAGTCAAACACTCAACTGACTGAGCCACCCAGGCATCACTAGACAGAGGTATTTAAGATGAAGAAGACAAACCTACCTTTCAATGAATGAAGAGGGAAGACCATACAATCAAATTTCTCTACCCTGTTGAAACAAATCACCTTCCTTTGGGTTTTAGAAGGACCCTCTGGCAGGTGAATTGTCCTTGCTGTTTTTGGTCAGAGCCAGGAGAACTGCTGTCTGCATGCCCCCAGCCTGACTTTGAAGTAGTGCTTTGACAGCCTTTCAGGAAGCATGCCACCTGCTTCTGCTGCCTTTTTGTTTGCAGGGCTGTGAGTTTCCATTTCTGTCCTCCGGGAAGAATTTATGATTTCCTCCCTAGTAACCCCTCTCCTCTGAGCCCCTGATTGCAAAAGATAGCTCTCCTCACCCCCTTCAGACACCACAGGGCTATTATTTAAAGTCTGTTCTTCCCCAGCCAGAGGGAGCGTTCTCCACTGATGAATACAATGATGATAAAAACATTGCTTCTATTTTGTTAGAAATGCTATATCTTTCTTTAAAACAAAACAAAACAAAACAAAACCTTTTTCCTTTTGAAAACTGTAATGCACTTGCACTATGGAAAACACAGATAAGCAAAACAAGAAACATAAAACTGCCCATAATCAGAGTGCATCAGTATTCACAAACAACGTGCATGATTTCAGTCTTTTTCCTGTGCATATTTATATACTTTATTTTCAAATTGGAACCTAATCATACTCCATACTATAGTCTTCAGTATATTTTCATTAATCAGTGAGAAATCAACAGCTTTCCACATCTTTCAATACCTGTTTTTAGCATTGTTTGTTTCCATGGAATTCGATTATGTGGGTACCATCATTTACTATTTATTTTTTTTGGTTTATTATTTAACCAATTCCTTGTTGTTGGGCATTTAAGTTGTTTACAAATTTTCACTATTATTAACAATGCTATAGTTACCAACAGCCTTCTTACTCATTCATAATTTTCTCCCTGGGGTCTATGCCTAGCGGATGATTTGCTGGGAGGGTTATGCATATTTTAAAGGTTTTAAAAGTTCCTATTACTAAATGGTATTCCCCAAAAGGCTCTGTCAGTCTGCAGTGGGTGTGGCAGCACCTTAAACCAAGGTGCTTTCTCAGCAGATTCTCATACAGCCCTATATGATAGGACAGATGTGACTGTACACATTTTGGAAGCTGAGTGAACTCAAGTGCAAAGAGGTTACAAAAAAGTACCCCCAGGTAAATGAATGAAGTGAGTTGCCAGAGAGATCTGTGTTTGATAAAACAAATTCTGAAGGACAGTTACCAAAACAAAGTGACTATGGCAGCTGCTCTGGAGCTTTACTTTTTGAAAGTAATTAGATCTTGGGGACAATTGTCTATTAAGTGTTTGGCCATAAAACCATGTCATCAGCAGATAGAAGAGCGCTTACCTTTCTGTTTTCTGTCTTCAGAGCAGGCACTTGGAGAGTCAGGAGTTCAGCTCAATCCAAGATTCCAGAATGGTCAAGTGACTTGGCAAAGACCACTCAGTGAGTTAGTGGCCAAGTCAGGACTGGAAGCCAGGTGTCCCCACTCCTGGATGACTGCTTTTTGTGACAAACAATGTCCTCCGAGACAATTGGGCTGTCACCATTGACAATGTCCTTCAATCTTTTAGTTTTATAGACTAGAGCAAAGAGCTGGGGATCTTGTTGAAAAGGCAAATTCTGATGAACTCTGTCTGAGATAGGGCCTAAGGTTCTACATTTCAACCAAATTCCCAGCTGATGTCTAGGGTCCAGACCACTCTGAGTCACAAGCAGCTAGAGAATGGCTCAGATAAAGACAAAGCAATGATCTAGATAAAGACAGGCCTTATTGACAAATAGTGTAGCATTTAAATGTTGGTGACTGGAAAGGGAGTTGCTGGTATTTACGAGTCTTAAAATAAAGGTCTTGTCCTTTTCCATCAGAAACACTATGACAGAAGACCAGCTCAACAAGCCAAAGGCAGGCCTGGGGCTGTGGCGGCCAAGTGATGTTCAGACACACCCATCAAGAGCACAGTAAGTTCCTCTGTTGTGAGGAAGCTGGGGCAGCAAGACAGCCAGAATAAAAGCCACTGTGTTTAACATTCCAAAGGCGTTCCCAGTGTCTCCCAGAGTCCTCATTAACTACCTGGAGAATTACCAACTTCTCAAATTCTCGGATGGGGTGAGAGCCTCCTGCCCCTGTCTTTCACCAAACCTTATGACACCTGGATGACGGAAAAGTTGCACTTGATGAGGAGAGAAGAGGAAACAGCCTGGGCACAGAAACAGAACTTTGGCTTGTGAGATTTCAAAATCACAGGCATGGCTTACCCTCTCACAAGTAGAGGCAAAAGATGTCAGCGTTGTTGGCAGTCCTGGGCACGGAGCTTTGGGATTGCAATTATAACGGTTTTCACCGCAGGGGGAGTAGGCGAGGGAGGGCCTTTTGGTGCACAGAGGGGTGAGGGGCTGTGTCCAGCCTGGGCCAACCACGGGGCCAGGGAAGGAGCACTGTGAATGCTAGTTGTGTATTTTTTCTTCCACATAAACTGCTCACTTATTAGCACTGGTACTGCAACACAGCAGTTTCCAGTAAATACGCTGAGCCGCATGAAGTGGCAGAACAAGGTGAGGCTCAGATGCTTGAGCAGAGGATGCTTATTTCTTCTATTTGCTCTTGTCGTAGTCCCACTTGGCTGAGAAGCCCTGCATCGGGCTGACCTTCATACCGAGCATCCTCTGGGCCTGCTTGGCCACCCACTCCTCTTCAAAGGTGTGCGGGACAGGGCCGTACACACAGTGCTTCCCCCAGATCAGAACAGGAGCGGGACACCCCAGGAGAACATGGCGGCGCCCACAACCGTCTTGCACTTGTGCGTGCTCCTGTTCGTATCGGCAAAGCTCTCGCTGAACTTACCGCGGCACAATTCAACATTTTCATCAACGGAGAGGATACTCCCGGGGGCCTCCTCCTTTTCTTTCAAGGTCTTCCGGCTGGCAGAGAAAATCTTGACGTGGGCTGCATCAGGCAAGGGACAGTCGCGCCGGTCGACAGAACTCGGCAGAGCATAGTCGTCACCCTTCCCGACATTTCCATGTGCTCGCATACACACGGAGGTGGAAATAGCTCGCTTCTTGTCAGTGAGGCTAAATACTCCGGTCACCAACGTTCTTGCCGCTCTTGCGGGAGCAGCCAGCCGAGGCTGCCGCCTTCGCCCCCTGTGCGCAACCGCAACCGGAAGAGTGCTCTTTCTTTGGACTTGGAACCAGGAAGTGCTGGCGTTAAAACTAGAGTTAACAGGATCACGGGGAAGCATTTTAGAGGTTACAAAATCCTAGCATTTAAAAGTCATGTTCCCTGGAGTTCTCAAGATTCTATGTGATTCTATGATTCTATGTGAACATGTTTCAAAGACTACTGTTTTCTGTAAGGTATAATGGGATGTGGGGCTGGTCCTTCCCCACCCCCACCCCCATTCTAGCATCAATTTATATCTATTTTATACACTGGGATTCTGAATATTATTTATTTTTGTGAAGGGTTGTTTACTTAAAATTTGTTCTTTTTTAACTTCCTCACTTGACAGGAAAGGAAGGTGACTTTCTGATACTTAAAGCAAGTTCATGATGTAACACAATGGTCTTCACCTCCACCCCCACTCCCTCACTGTGGTGGTGCCATGTTACTGTAATCAAACAGGACCCAGAACACCTGGCTGAATTCTTTTCTGTCAGAGATGCCCATTTATTTTTCTCCAGTTCTCCAGTTCCCAAAATCCAAACTTGTGCCCAGATTTATAATATTTCATATACAGCATGGTCTGGAAATAGGACTGACCTAAGTTGTGGTGGACAGGGTTGTCCGTGTGGTGTGATACCTGCCCATCTAACTGGAGTTCCCACCATGGGTTGGGCCAGCAGTTTTCAAATGAACTCAGGTGTCAGTGCACCTGTGAAACAGCAGAAATTATTGACTTACTTAATTCCATCAAACAAATGAGAAACCAGTCTGCCAGCAGAAAAGCCAGCTGGTAAAGCACACAGAATAACTTTGTAATCACACGCACTTGCGTTAGTCATTAAGACCAGTCACACATGTTTTGGATCTCCTGGGCACATGGTGAGCTTGCACTTCTCCATTTTCTTTCACAGGCATTGCCATATAACATGGTTTGGCCAAAGAAATGTGAGTGGAAGCTTTTATTTATTTATTTATTTTAATTTTTTTTTAAAAGATTTTATTTATTTATTCAACAGAGATAGAGACAGCCAGCGAGAGAGGGAACACAAGCAGGGAGAGTGGGAGAGGAAGAAGCAGGCCCATAGCGGAGGAGCTTGATGTGGGGCTCGATCCCATAACGCCGGGATCACGCCCTGAGCCGAAGGCAGACGCTTAACCGCTGTGCCACCCAGGCGCCCCTGAGTGGAAGCTTTTAAAGTCAGTGCATGATGCTCCTCATTACCTTCCCTATAGTACAGTCTTCGTGGAGGTCTACGTTGAGACGGAGCCCTTGTTCACCAGAGTCACAGAATTGCTATGATAAGTAGAGCTCCTTTGCCAACATACATCAAACGTGGTATGAGCAAGAAGTACCTCTTTGTCTGTTTAAGCCATTAATGGTTTGGAGTTTTGTTACCATAGCAAAACCTAGCCAATTCTGACTGATACATTCATTAAAAATAAATTAACAAGCTGTTAAATGGAGCACTGCTGACTTCTTCCTAACTTGTCTGTTAATTCACGCGTTCATCTCCAACTTTAGAGAGCCGCTACCTTATAGCCACACTATTGGAAAATTCATATTAAAAAGATTTAGAACTGTATGGGGAAAATGATACTAAATGGATAATAACTACACGAGCTGAGGAAAGCTTATAAATTATCTTACATGCATTAAAATAGATCACAAAGACAGCACAACAATAATGACAAAATCATGATATATGATATTTAATGATATCAAATACCAAAATCAATAATATTTAATAGCTTAAATTAGTATCAATGGCATCTGAATCATTGATTTCCATTTATCATCCCTTATTCAAGAGGACTTCTTCAGGATTACTCTTCTTAACATGCTAAGAGATTTTTTTTCCTGAGTCTCTATTTCAGGCCTTCCTGATTTAAGGACAAAAAGTAGTTGCCATTCATCTCCCCTTGTCTTGCTATGGTACCAGATAACTCAAATAATTTGGGTTTTTGATACTGAAATTATTTTGTGCAATCCATATTTAATTTGGCCTCAAAATCTCTAGTAGGTATATACTCCTAAGCTCGGCTCATGCCAATGTCACATCAGTTTTTATGTGGCTTTCAAGTAATTTGGTACCAATTTTGGTTCCAACTTCACACAACTGTATGGCTCTAAATAACTTACTCAGCCTTTAAGTCCCAATTCCTAATTGCTGAAAGAGAGGGGATCTGATTGGCTCAGCTTGAGCCAGGTGTTTACTCTTGATGCAATCAGTTGTAGGCAGAAGAGGATCGTGTGGAAAATAGGGCTGCCTTTTCCTAGCTATAAGGTAGATGGAATTCCAAAGAGGAGAATGAAGGACATTAAGGGCCTCTTTAGCACAGAGAAATGAGTATACTTAGCAGGAAATGCTTGTGGTTACAACAATAAAAAATTTATAAAAGCAAAGTGCATATTCCAGAATTCCATGTGAGGGATTGGAAGATGTTATTGTTTCATCTCTTACTTGTTTATTTTGTTGACTACTAGCATTTGCTAGTGAAAAGCAACAGTGGGTGCCAAAAATGTAAGAAAAATTTACTGGAGAACTTTAAATAAAATTTTTATCCACCAATTTATTTTTGTATAAATTAGGAAAAGCTCTTAATTTTTTTTTTTATTTTAGTGGCCTAACACTTTGAGTTGGCTTGTAGGATATTATAGAAACATTGAGTCAGACAATAAAAGCAAGAGCATTATTTTCATAAGCCTCAAGTGGTCATAAGGGTAGGGACAAAGCAGAGGTTCTGATCCTTTTCTGTCCATAGAGTCATTAGGGGACCTTAAAAACAATGTAATATCCTCACACACACCCCAGAATGACAACCCAAGAAAACTGATGATACTAAGTTTGCGTGAAGATGTAGAATAACTGAAACTCTCATATAGTTCAGGTAAGAGGTATAAATTGGTAGTCACTTGAAGCAATTGTTTCACAGTGTTTATTAAAACTGAACATAGGTATACCCAAATGACCCAACAATTCCATTCCCAAGTATACACTCCAAAGAAATGCTCACATTTGGTCACTGAAAGATATAAGCAAGAATATACACTATTTATAATATCCTTAAACTGGAAACTACCCAAATGCCCATCAATAGTAGAATGGATCACAAATCGTGGTACTGTTCTGCAATGGGAATGGACAAACTATAACCACAGCAAACAATATGGATGAATCTTAAAAGCATAATTCTGATAAAAGGACATTCTGTGCATTTCCTTTACATAAAATACAAAAACAGGCAAAAGCAATCTATGTTTTGGAAATCAGGATAGCAATTATCTTTGGTGGGAGTTTTAGGTGCTGGAGATCTTCTGTTTCTTGGTCTGGACTCATGGGTGTTTGTGAGAATTCATTAACATCTACATTTATAATCTATTCACTTTTATGTAGACGTGATACACTTGGATAAAAAAATCTATTAAAAAATCAGTGATGCTCAGACTCCATTCTAGAATAATTCTGACTCTCTGAAGGTGGAGACTGAGTACAGCATTTTACAAAGCCCTCCGGGATATCTTCATTTATAGACGGGGTGTGAGCTACTTACTAGTCAGTAGATTGAACCCTGGCCTGAGAACTGAGAAACCTGGAGTTTGATTCTGGCCTTGGGTAAATCACTCTCCTGCTCTGGGTCTTGGTTACCAAGTGACTTAGCAGGTGACTGTAAGGTCCCTTCCAGACCTGTTGATCCTAAGCATTAGTACGACTCTGCTAATCCAATAGATTAGTTGACATGAGTGGGATATAATGGAAAATAGATCCGGTGTGGAGACACATGCCAGGATTGTGCTCCAGCTGTTTACTGGCCCAGCACAGTAGTGTGTCCGAGGGTGGGTGGTGTCCAGATGAAGGTGTACAGAGGATATGGGAACCTACTTTTGTCTCTTTCACAATTTTACCTGGAGGTGGAACGAAGTAGAATTTTTTTTAAAAAAATTTAATTCCAGTAGAGTTAACATACAGTGTTATATTAGTTTCAGGTGTACAATGCCAAGTGGAAACTGAATTCCCTTTTTTCAGTTTGATCTCATTATCTCTTTGGAATAGGCTGTGAATAGTCTGGGAAATACAGTTTCAAAAAATACCAACACTTGATGGAATCCTATGGGTCATTTGGCTTAGTTTGCAACCATTTAAAGATAAACTATTCCCCCCACCCAAAAACATAGGCCCCACCCCCGTTTTTCAAATTAAATTTTTGCAGAATCCAAAATTATACCCAAATAACAAAAATGAATGGGTTCCTTGGGAGTTAAGTGTTCATTTTTTTTAGTGAACAGTATTTCATTTTTTGAGGAACAACTTCTATGATCCAACTTTCTAATTTTATAATTGGGTGAATGGGATCCAAACAAGAGAAATGACTTGTCCTGAGTCACACATCAATTAGTGACGAGCCAGAGTGAGTCCTGTCTCCTGACGCGGTGATTCTTCTGCGCATTCAGCAAGTGTCCGCTGAGCATCTACAAGCACCAAGTACTGTGCCAGGCTTGTGGGGTCCGATGGTGGACAAGCCATGGTGAGCATGGGGTTGCCAGTCCTTCATCTGGCCCTTGTCACTGAGGTCTAAGCTGGTGTCTGTCACCTTCATCTCTGGTTATTCGCAGAGCAGGGTCTGGCTCTCCACAGTCACCCTTGGGATGGCACTGATGGCACAGGACTCTGAAAAGGCTCCCTGAGGCTGTTTTGGGGATGGTTCAAGATGGGCTTGGCTGCAGGTGTTAATGTGTGGGAGTGGTGCCACTCCAGGTTGCCCCTCACTGAAGGGTGTCGCATAGGCTGGGAATCGATGCCGAGAAATGGCTGTGCCATGGAACACTGGTCCTCAGCTGTCAGAGGAATGCCTAGACTTGGGACTCATTACTTTAGCTGGGCTACTGATCTCGGCTGAGGCCAGGACCCTCTCTGTGCTAGAAGCAGCTGTGGTTCGAGAACCTGCGTTACAAGTAAAGATTCATGAGAAATGAGGAACTATGATATGGGTCTGTTTTGCCAATCACCTCTCCCACCATAGCATTTTTTACACAGTACGTTACAAAGCCCCTGGTACTCCTAGCGGGCCTCCCAGGGACCCTGGAGCAGGGGTGGGAGGATACACGGAAGCTCTTGGTATCCATGGCTTAGTGGATCTTTGCCACTCTTCCCTCCAAACTGGTCATATTTCTCTAGTTTAAATATTGAGATTCTCTATACAATTTTATTCTAAAAAGGACTTCTGTGACTAAAAATGTTTGACAACCACTGCCCTATCCAAAAGCTTTCCTGATGACCAGTGAGAATCAGTCTATTATTATTATTATTATTATTATTATTATTTTATTTTCATGAATACAATCTCACAACCTTTCTAGATTGGGAGAGTCTGCCTTACATGAAAAATTAAGTTCTCCTGTGGCAGTTTAATTCTGTTCTAAACATCTCTATAATCTACAAAGTGGAGGGTGGGGACTAGCTGATGACTGGAGCGGCCATAGACATAGCCATAGTGTGTCTTCCCTGACGTCAGCCTGCCTTCCCACCCCTTACTGCTAGCCTGACGTGGCTCTCAGGCTCCTCCCTCTTCCTACCATATCTCGACTAACCAGTCACCTGCCTTATTGCTGTGGGGTGTTGCTGGGAGATGTCTTTGCTTATTTCTGGGAAACTATAACCACATCATTAGGTTGAAATACAAATATGGTCATGTTTCAATCTCTTTGTTTCCAGTTAGTTGTTTTAGCTCCTCTTCTCTTAGGAGCAAAAAGACTGATATCCGCTTTTGAAGCTTATCTCCTTCAGAATTAGCCAAAAATCACAAAGGGCTATCAATACTGTTTGCAAATCTAGATAGAGAGAGTACTGGAATGCTCTATCATTCCAACAGTGTCACTATTTTGGTTACGGCATTCCATCCCTCACTGTCTGCGGACATTTGTCCAGCGATGCAGAGAGCTGTGAGTGATCAGAGCAGGGCTGTGACCCAGGGTCATGGTTTTCAGCGCTCTCATGTGCTCAGTGGATGCTTCCAAAGCATGATATTGGTCAGGGTGATTAGGGTCCAAGGGACCCTGTGTCCTGTGTCCTCACCCTGTGCCACACCAATTGCCTTAACTTTGTATTAAACTCAGGACACCAGTCCAGGGCTTTTACCTTGGGGCAAGTTCCTTCTGAGCCATTAATGTCCTTTCCTGTGAGCTGGACCATAGTCAGGGCTAACTGCTTCTATCCTCCTGCTCTGGGAAGACAAGTGTGGTTGTGGTCCCTTCCCTTCCAGAAGGGCTCCTTCACAGATTGCTTCTCATCCTCTCCCGGCTCCCCTGTTCTAGGGCTCTGTGTACAGAGGTGCAGGGAGGGGGAAGCCTTGACCAGACCACAGGAAAGATTCCCTATTCCTCCCCTTTCCCAGACAAGGGGTCACTCAAGTGATTTTTCCC
The DNA here is from genome assembly GCF_024610735.1 of Ursus americanus. NCBI lineage: Eukaryota > Metazoa > Chordata > Mammalia > Carnivora > Ursidae > Ursus > Ursus americanus. The sequence goes on from NC_142132.1 coordinate 34,596,556, forward strand.
ATGGAGACAAAAGTCTGCTCCAAGGTGACTAACTGTCTCCACCTCTGGACACAGAAAAGGCTGGCATTGCGTAATTTCCCTCAGCAGTCACCCCTTTACAAATAATGCATTAACTCCAGCAGTGACTCAGTATGTCACACCCGGGGCATTCATATCCTAGTCCGGCAATCTGCTTTTTCTTAAACATGCTCAGAGCTTTGCTGTTTTTAGGCCTGTGCTCTACTTCTTCCTTCTCTCTCGTCCAGAAATGTTTTCTCCTCAATCTTTCTCTCTCTTTTTTTAAAAAGATTTTACTTATTTATTTGACAGAGAGAGCCAGAGCACAGGCAGGGGGCGCAGCAGAGGGAGAAGCAGGCTCCCCACTGAGCAGGGAGTCTGATAGGGGGCTTGATCCCAGGGTCTGAAGGCAGACACTTAACCCACTGAGCCACCCAGGCGCCCCCTCCGCAATCTCTATCCATAAATGCTGCCCATCCTTCAGACCCACTCAGAAATCCTGTCCAGAACCACTCAGCTCTTCCTGGGTACCTAAATTGAAGGCCACAAAACAACCAATTCTCCCTCTTCCTGCCTTTTGGTTCTGCCTTATTGACTACACTCCCTTGGCCTCCCTGGCTTTCAAGCCAGGTGGTATAGCAGGGTGGAGCTACTTGCTCTGAATCCTGGCTCACCATGTTTTTGCTATGTGGTCTTAGGAAATGTACTTAGCCTTTCTGAATCTTATCTGTAAAATGACGATGGTGATAGTTCTTGCTTAATGGAGTTATTGTGATAGCCATGGATAAATCATGCCTGGTACATAGAAAGTTATTCATTCGGTAAGTATTTATTGTGGGTCTGCTACGTGCTGGACCCTGAGAATGTCATGGTGGACAGGCCACATTTCTGCCTTCATGGAGCTTACGTTTTAGTGGGAAAGAAACACAGGAAACAAACAAATTAATAACAGCAAGAGCTGTCCTATATTAAGCCGTTTCTATATGCCAGTCATTGCTTTAGGTATTTTCATTAATTATTCTCTTTTGCCCTCACAAAAACACTCTGCACTCCATACAATTATTATCTACCAACAGACAGGAAATGGAAGCTCAGGGAGTTACCAATTTCCCCAAAATCATACAGCCTGAAAGTGGTGCAGCTAGGACTGGAACCCAGACAGTAAGACTTCAAAGCCTGTCCTTAAGTGTTAGGAAGAAAATAAAGCCAGGAGGGAGGAAAGAGAGTGAAGGTGTGTGTGTAGGGGGCAAGGGAGATGGGTAAGGACTCTTGAGAAAGTGACATTGAGCTGGGGAACATCAGGAGAGGTAGGCGGAAGGGCAAATACAGAAACTCTGAGGCAGGAACGAGCTAGTGTTACGCGCACGGGCAAGATGGGCAGCCTAGTCAGGCCCAGTGACGGAGGGGTACTGTGCAAGGTGAGCTGGAGGAGCTATTAATAGTGATGATTTTATCTGCTATCGGCTTCCAGCCTTATAATTACAATTCTTGTGTCTCCTGGTAGCCTGTGAGGCAGAGACAGTGTGTCTTGTTCATATTTGCATATGCCCCCAGGGCCCAGATCTATGCCTTATTAAATAATAGACATTTAATATTTTGTTGTTATTGAATTAGATTTTCAATCTAATTGGGAAAACATGGGCTCTGCCAAAAATGACAGCTGACTTTGCATCCTGAGCCAGCCACCTCCTAGCATCCATGGGCAGCTCACTCTCCCTCTGAATCTGTTTTCTCATTTGCCACATCCAGAGAGGTCACATTTCCTTTATGGAATTTTTTTCAGGATTAAGAGATAGAATGCAAATAAAGCAGCTGGTACATGGTAGATACTCAATAATTCCTACTTCTTAACCCTTCCCCTCCTCCTAATACTCTGTTCTTCTATCCTTAGAAGCATCTCCCAATCACCCCCTTAGAAAAAAATTTTTTTAATTCCTTAAATGCCTTAGAAAACTGGCCTATCCTATACCCCAGATGATGTCCATGGGCAAAATGGCTCCTTCATATTGTCTGAACTCTATGGAAGCTTGAGGCATAACCTTGGATCAACTTGTCCTGGTCAATCCTTGCTCCAAATGTTCCTTGTGGGGATCACCTTGAGAGTGAGCTAAGATTTCGGAACTGTGCACTGCCTCGAAGCTCACCCAAGCAGAATCTAACTCTCAGCCCACTGATGCCAGCCAATCGGGGGTCGCATGGGCATCTGTGGGACCAACCACGTAGTGGAGAGCCAGGTTGCAGCTGGGCCCTGGGCCACATGCGCAGTGCGAGTGCCTTCTCCTTGCCAGCTGGGCCTTGTAGGAGACCTCGTGGTCCCTCCTGTAGACAAATGATTCTTATCTTAGCTTGTGGTCAGTTCTTGGATGACACCCTCAAATGGGAGGCTACCCTTTTCATTGTTGGTCGCTTCCAGCCCCTCAAGGAACTGGAGCCTTTTCCTACTCTTGCCTGTGACCTAAGACCTAAAACTTGATTCCTTGTTCCTCCTTCTGCCTTAAACTTATTTTGTGGTGAATCATCTGAAGCCTATGACCATTCCAGAGCTAAATCTGACTCCCCTGCTAGGAGTTTCAGCGCATACGTAATATGTAAGAAAGCAATTTACAGGTGTGCTCCAAAGTCTCGGAGTCTGGTGCGGCCTGGCTACATGTGTTCCAGTGATTCCCTGGTCCGTTCTGCGAGTCTGCTCAGCCCCAGCTTTAGTCCATCTGCTGCTCCTTTCCAGCGGGACCTCAAGTCCAGCTCTTCTGCAGCCACTGGCTGCTATCGGTTCCTTCTCTTGGATTCCACATGCACTCAGAAACCTGTAATATTTCCTCCACCTGGGCTCCTACGCCAGGGGGAAGTTTTCTCAGTGTCCATCATCTCACTCAACTTCAAATGGTTATCTTTTTTGTAGGCAGGTAGGCACTTAGTCTCAGGCCTTCCTTTTCCTTCCCCTTCGCTCAGAGAAGAATTTATATTTACAAAACAACTCTAGGTACATTAGGATTATTGTTAGTCTCAACAAAAACAAAGAAGGTTCAAAATGTTGACTGAAACTGACGACTCATCATTGCCATGTAAACATGTGTATGTTCGTTTTCAATATATTGTTTCAAATATATTCAATTCGTTTGAATTGAATTAGTTTTTCATGAATATACCAGGTTATATTTCAGAAACCCAACTGAATGCTTAGTGTGTATGTCTCAGCTAAGATGCTTTCTGCCTCATCACTTACGAATACTTTGTAGGAGATCCTTTTTCACAGTCCTTTCAAGTGGAGCAGGTGCTGATGGGCTGGGGTAGAAAGAGGCAATAGTCATGATCATGGGAAGGCAGAAGCCCGGCTGCAATTTGATCGAAGCTGCAACCTTATCTATCATCCACCAGATTAACTGTAACAGAGCGAGTGGGCCTTCCTGCATTACAGCTGTGGGCACGCGGCTTTGGCAACTGTCACAATGACCAACACAGCTCAATATAGAATCCACGTGCTAAGTAGGCTCTGGAGGCAGAGGCTGTGGCCTGTTTAAGTTTGCGACGCCGGTGCCTGGGCCTGGTACATCGTTGGTACTCAATAAATAGTTGCTCAGTAAATGAATAAATCAAGATATGGACTAATATAAGCACTATAAGAATTTTAAAAGACAGATATTTTATCCTTTCTCAGGGCCTTGAAGGATGAGACACGAGATGGTTGTATAATACATTATTAGGTAGAGAAATCTAGAAAAACAACGTAGACTGAGAAACTACCAGCATACCTCTGAGAAGATGGACGTAGCTGTTCAGCTCGTCACACGAAGAGTCACACGTGGTGTCTCTTTGTTAAGCAAATGTAAGCGGACACACAGTGGCCTAGGAGAAAGCTGTAATGGAGATTCGTTTACGGCTTCTCCCTCTGAGTTGTAGCTCTCTGAAGAAGGTTGGGTCAATTTGCCTGCAAGGCCCTTCTGAGAAGGGGAGAATGGGAGCAGAGTTTGGAAGTGAGGAGAATCTGATGGGCATGGACCAGGTGGTCAGGACTTTGAACTGACTAGCAGACTATCACTCCAGAGAGGGACTTACCCTGAGGAAAAGGGGAGTCTGGCTTCGTGACTTCAGCTTTACCAGGCTTAATGATGGCTGTGGAAGTCACTAGAATAAAGCTCTGAGGGCATGGCTCAGCAGATAGCTGTGATTGTAAGAGCTGTAACTGGCAACCTGGATTAGAACCTGGAGCAGGGCATAACCACAGGGCAGACACCTATCCCAAGATGGCGCAGGGCAACCCTTAACTGCACGAGGCAACAAGAAGTAAACAGATTTTCTTTTCTCTTCCCTTCTCTTCTCTGCCCCTCCCTCCCACTTGTGCTCTCTCTCTTGCTCTCTCAAATAAATAAATAAAATCTTTTTTAAAAAGTAGGCGTATATTGGTTAGGATTCTCCAGAAAAACAGAACCAGCGGGAGATGTGTGTATCTGTATAAGGGTATTCATTATAAGGAATCAGAGGCTGAGAAGTCCTGAGATATGTGGTCAGCAAGCTAGAGAACCAGGTGAGTCGGTGGCAGAAGTTCCAGTCTGAAAGGCAGCAGGCTGAAGGCCCAAGAAGAGGTGATGTTGTAGTCGGGTCCAAAGGCTGGGGAAGACCAGTGTCACCGCTCAGGCTGGCAGGAATTCACTTTTACTCAGCCTTTTCATGCTACTCAGGTCTTCAGTGAGTTGGATGAATTTCCCCACCTCGGGTGGGGCAATCTACCTTCCTCAGTCTTTCAATTCAGATGGTAATCTCATCTAGAAACACCCTCACAGACACACCCAGAATAATGTTTCACCAAATTTCTGGGGCCCCTGTGGACCAGTCAAGTTGACACAGCAAAGTAACCGTCACAGGTGTTAGGTGCACAGGGGTCTGGGGTTGTAGCGAACACTGTCGCCTGCCTACCCATTCTCCTCAGCCTTCCTACTAGAGCTCCAGTTCTCTTCAGGATTATATTTCTGCTCCATACAGCCACCTGCTTTAGGGAAGCTGACCCCCCTCCAGCTTGAGAGGGATCGATCAGAAGGAAATGCCATGCCTTCTGCCAGAGATTGATTCAGGAGTGGCTATGTGACCTGCTTCCGGCCAGTCCTTGAAGGGAAGTTGCTTCTCATGAAGAAAGGTCTTTCTTCTTCCTCTTGCATGGATGAGGCCCACACGTGTTGCCTGGAACCACCATCTCATGGTGGGTCTGACAAGGAAGCTGTAACCGAGAGGGCCAGAATAGAGCCCTGGAGGAAAAGTCTCCAAAGCCTATTCACCTCGCTGAACATCTGTTTTGTGAAGTATCAGCTTCCTTACTGTTCATTTAAGTGTTGAGTCAGAATTTCTGTCACTTGCAGCTGTATCCTACCTGCTAGAAAAATGAAATAAGACTGGGGGCTTGGCTTAAACAAAGTATATGAGGTTTTCTTTATTCTGGGACTTCTCAGTGCAACGGCCTTTATTATGTGGGCGGGTGTCACAAATACCCAAGAGTAGCCTGTGATGGGCAGCATTCCCCAAACAAGCATGACCACGCGAACCTGTGTGTAGAAGGAGCCTGGGAGCCTGATGTTCTACAGAAACACTAGCAGGCGATGGGGAGACTTGTGGGACTTCAAGCAGGCAGATAACATCACGTGCTCAGGAAACCCCATCTTTCACTCTCCAACCACTCCGGGGATTATGTCTCCTGTGCTCATAAAATGTAAGGAAACTCAGAAGTAGCTCTTCAGAAAAAGGTTCAAGCCCTGACTTACTCTACTACTCGTCTCAGTCTCCTTCTGGTTCTCGAATTCTGTGGGACTCGTATGATTTGGTACATTCATCTCAGAGCTTTGAACAAAATTTCCCTTCTTTTTTTAGTCACTTGCCAACATCTGTGAATGAAGTTGGAGTTGGCGAGATATATACACACACACACATGCCTTGACCCACCTTTTTCTGGAGTTTGTTATTTTAAAAAGCCAGTTGAATGAATCCTTGCTCAGTGGGTCTCTATCATTCAAGTTTTACTCAGATTCTGACTACATATTTTATTTCTCTGTTGTGTTCTTTTTCCCCACCTGCTTCAGGGAAATGCTAGAATGTTGTCTGTTCGTGACAGGGTAGACATAATGGCATAAAATAGAAGCATCTACTGCATCGCAGGTGGGAAAAATTGCTTCTGTGGCTTTTTTTGATCTATGTTAAATTAAACATGGTTTTCAAACTGAAATCACTTTGGCCTCAAAAAACAGAAAGAAAAGAGGAAGAGGAAAACTACATGGCAGGGCTCTGCATAAAGTGACTGGACCCCATACGATATCGAAGAACCGTGTAACTTTTGGGGGGCCAGTTACCCTCAGTTTCCTTCTCCGTGCCATGGAGCACTGGTGGTGTTCTGCCAGGAATGCATGCTGGGAACTGCGGGATGTGGCAAACAGCAGAGTCCCCATGAGGATGAGGTGAACGTCGCTGGTGTTCCCTGTGAGGATGTGGTGAACGTCGCTGGTGTTCCCTGCCCTCACGGGGCGCTGCAGGCTGTCTGTGGGGAGTGGTGACTTTCGAACTGGGGGCCATGGAAAGAGATACTTGCTTGCTCTGTCACAGTCTCTCCTTTGTTAGAAGAAAGGCCCCGTCCCTACCCCAAAGCCCAAACCTGGAAGACCTCCCCTAGGAATTCCTCTTTCATTCTTGGAGGACCACGCTGCTCCGCCTGGGCCTCTCAGTGATCCACCCAACTCGGTGGGTTGCCCAACTCAGAAGTCCCTTACTTCTCTGTTGACTGAGACCGAATCAATATGGGAGTTGCTTTCAAAAGCCCAGCTAGGGTCAGGAAGACCAGACGAGTGGACTTTCATTACAGGGCAAGGATCGCGTGTTTCTTCTGACCAGGTCATTATCGGTTACAGGACGAAGAGGAAGCCCGATGGCCAATCAACACAGTGAAATTAAAAATTAACGTGCTCCTGTTTGCTCAACTATAATCTTTGAATCAGTCAATACCCAGAGGCTGTGCCAGTTGCCTGATTTGAGGGGGGCCACAGACTCTGCTCAGAGACCAGCCCCAGATAAAGAGTTAAAGCTGAGACCAGTTGGCAGGACGGGCATTTCCTGCTCAGGGAGGAGGTGGTGGGGTTTTGCTCAGGCCTAGGAAATACTAGTCTCTTCTGGTCTCCTGGGCAGCTTCTCTGCCAGCCTCTCTTAGCAGGCCCGACCTCTGCCCTGGCTTGCCTGGCAACCCCCCAGGGGCCCTCAGCCCTGAGGGTGCAGGAAGCAGAGTCCCAGAGGAGGACCACATAAGAGGGAGCTCCCAGCACAGAGGAAGAAGCAAGACTCACTGACCAAACCCAATATTTGTGCTGGAAGGGCCTTAGGAACAACAGCGCTGACACCTCATTTTATGGAAGAGGAAAAGAGGCCCAGAGAGGGTCAAGGCTTGCCTGAGGTCACACAGCAGGTTAATGTCAGGGCCGTGGCAAGAACCCAGTTTCTGATCCCTAGGCTTGGGGGTCTGTTGCTGTTCCGGGACACCCCTAGCTTCTTGGTGGGCCTGCCAGTTTCCTCTCTCCCCTCCCATCCCCAAAGCTGCACCCGAATGGCCCGGAGCATGGTCCGTGTTCCCAGAATAAAGTTTTTACCTCCGGAAATCCTGGTTGGGGGCTGGGGAGCTGCAAGAGCGGCCTGTTCTCCGAGGCTCAGGCTGGGCCGGGGGAACGCCTTTAATCACCTTCTAGGGTCAAGCCAGTGAGGTCTGGAAAGTGGTTGTGAGGGGGAACCACACAGCACCGACCTCATGTTTCCTTCAGTGCCAGCATGAATAGCCTTGGGGATGTGTGTGTGTGTTTGTGTGTGTGTAATTATACACACATGTGTGCAAACGTAAGTAGGTGTGGATTAAGTGTGTGTGTGTAGCTATTATAGTTAGATCCATATTGAGTTGAAGGAATGCCCAAAAAACAGTGTTAAAGATGCAAGTTGCTGAAAAACAAATTTAGTGATGATCCTGTTTTTAGATCTGAACGTCCCTGATGAGTGTTTATATATGTTTGTAACAGGTCAGAAAAAGATACAGGAGCATATATCCCAAACTGCTAACACTGATAATATCGAAGGATTCAGATTATTAAAGTATTATCTCTGCAATATCTGGCCTACTGTAATTATAAAAACCTCATAATTAGGGACGCCTGGGTGACTCAGTTGGTTAAGCATCTGCATTCAGCTCAGGTCATGATCCCGGGGTCCTGGGATCCGGTCCTGCGTGGGGTTCCCTGTTCAGTGGAGAGCCTGCTTCTCCCTCTCCCTCTGCTGCTCTCCCTGCTTGGGCTCTCTCTCTCTCTTAAATGAATAAATAAAATCTTTTAAAAAAATAAATAAAAATCTTGTAATTATAGAATCTTTTGAAAAAAGATTTATTTGAGAGAGAAGGAGAGAGCATGGGGGGAGGGGCAGAGTGAGAGGGACAAGCAGACTCCCTGCTGAGCAGGGAGCCTGAGGGTTGGGGGTCTGGATCCCAGGACCCCTGAGATCATGACCTGAGCCAAAGGCAGACGCTTAACCAGCTGAGCCACCCAGGTGCCCCATACAATGTTCAATAAAATAGAAAAGAGCGGCACCTGGGTGGTGCAGTTGGTTAAATGTCCTACTGTTGGTTTTGGTTCAGGTCATGATCTCAGGGTTGTGACATGGAGCCCCGAGTTGGGCTTCACACTCAGCGTGGAGTCTGCTTGGGATTCTCTCTCCCTCTCTCTCTCTGCCCCTCCTCCCTGCTCGCTCTCTCTCTCGCTAAAAATAATAAATAGATCTTTTTAAAAAATAAAAAGAGAGTGTGTAATTATGCATGCAAGTAAATACGTTAATGCGTGTACACATGTCCATATACGTCTACATGTTTACATGAGTGTGGGTGTACATGTGTATATGGGGGAGGAAGTCTCAGCTGACAGCTACTGCTTTCGGTACAAATTCCAGACTCGGGTCACATCCTTCAACGTCTGCACTTTGGAAAGAACCCTTAAGGATATGCACCTTACTTGAAACTTTTGACATATACCTTACCTGCGTTGCAGGTGTGGGCTGTTCCAGGGGTCCTTGCTTAACTGAATGGCGCTGAATAAATCACAAATGGGAGAGGCTGGAGGAGAGGCCGCAGCCTTGCAACTAAGACCACTGGCGGTTTAGAGGCTTCCCCGGGAAAATCCACGTCCTCTTGCACAGTGCTTGTGGGGCAGCTCCAGGGTGCAGTGCTGCGTGGCGCAGGAAATGGTTTCCCTGGGCGGACGGCTGCAGAGAGGAGAGGGAGCGCTCGGAAGGCTCAGCCGGGGTGGGTCCGCGGGACTTCCCAGGCAGCGGGATTTATTAGTTGAGTTGACTAGGGCTCAGTGAAGCAGTTAAAGCTGGTTTCCTGCTGACCTGGGCTTTCAGATTCCCATCTAGAGCTGCAAGAGTCCATTTTTACCAACTAGGGGAGAGAAAGACTTTTTCCTAACGTTGGGTGGGTTACTGTGTGTGTGTGTGTGTGCGTGTGTGTGCGCATACGTGTATGCTTGTGCGTGCGCATACGCTTAAGAAGAGGCAGCCCTGCCCCCTCGAGGACACATGCCAAGACTGACCTAGGGTGTCCTGGCTGTACTGGGCCGCAGACCTCTGACCACACACGGTCCCTTTGCAATAGAAGCCAGCCTTTCTAGGGAGCTGCCGTCCTTCCTGCTCTAAATGCCACTCCATCCCCGCTCCCCACAAGCTGGTTAGCAGCAGCTTGGGGAGTTTTGGGAGAAGGGGCTTCCTGTGCCATTGGACCTTCTCCTTTGGACAGGTTTCTGGGGATGAGGCCGCTGGAGCCAGGCTGGTGGGAGCAATAGGCAGCGGAGTTCTGGCATCTTCCTGATTGTCTGGGTCCAGCGAGTGATGGGGTCTGTCCTCCAAGAACTGGGGGCACAGCTGGGGGGAATCCCCCCCCCCCCCGGAAGTCAGAAAGTTGCAAGAGGAGGAGGGAAAGAGGAGAGAGAGAAAGAGAAGGTGGTTAGGGAGGAAGGAAAGAGGAAGAGGGGAGGAAAAAGGGAAGGAAGAGGGGAAATGAACAGTCCCTCAGAGGGATTTCCAAAAAATGGGGAGGGACCTTGCCAAGCCATTTCCTAACCAACATAGGGTGTCCGTGTGAGCCCTAACGCAGATGGGGAGCAGCTGTGTGTGTCCTCAAGCCTGTACAAAGGGAAATTTTGGTTTCCTGGTCTTGCATCTATTCTCTGTCCTTAATCCTGGAGCTCTGCCGTTCCGGCCTTCATTTGTGCTTCTCCAGTTTGCCCATCTTCTTAGTTCTGGATGCCTCTCTCCTCTCCAGCTTCCAAAACTTGGGCCTCTGTTTCTGGGGGTCTGGGGGTCTCCTAGTGATTCTCCTTGTTTCCAGTTCCATCTGCATACTTTGGCTGACCGCTGCCACACCGCTACCCAAGAGCCTGTGCCATATAATGAGATAGTAATGAGGCATTAACGGTAAATGAAGATAGGACGTCTGGTGACTACAAGTTGATGGACATAGGAGAAGAGAATGGAGGCCCCCATGGGGAGGTCCCAGAGAAGGAGTAGAGGCAGACAGAAGAGAAAGACCATGTTGCTTTTTTAAAAATAATTTTTTATTATGTTATGTTGGTCACCATACAGTACATCCTTAGTTTTTGATGTAGTGTTCCATGATTCATTGTTTGCATATGACACCCAGTGCTCCATGCAATACGTGCCCTCCTTAATACCCATCACTGGCCTATCCCCCACCCCTCTCCCCACTGAAGCCCTCAGTTTGTTTCCCAGAGTCCATAGTCTCTCATGGTTCATTCCCCCTTCTGTTTACCTCCCTTCATTCTTCCCTTCCTTCTCCTACTGATCCCCCTGCTATTTCTTATGTTCCATAAATGAGTGAAACCATATGATAATTGTCTTTCTCTGCTTGACTTATTTCACTTAGCATAATGTCCTCCAGTCCTGTCCATGTTGCTGTAAATGTTGGGTAATCATTCTTTCTGATGGCTGAGTAATATTCCATTGTATATATGGACCACATCTTCTTAATCCATTCATCAGTTGAAGGGCATCTTGGCTCCTTCCACAATTTAGCTATTGTGGACAATGCTGCTATGAACATTGGGGTGCATATGGCCCTTCTCTTCACTACGTCTGTATGTTTGGGGTAAATACCCAGTAGTGCAATTGCTGGGTCATAAGGTAGCTCTATTTTTAACTTTTTGAGGGACCTCCACGCTGTTTTCCAAAGTGGCTGTACCAACTTGCATTCCCACCAACAGTGTAAGAGGGATACCCTTTCTTCACATCCTCTCCAACATTTTTTGTTTCTTGCCTAGTCAATTTTTGCCATTCTAACTGGTGTAAGATGGTATCTTAGTGTGGTTTTGATTTGAATTTCCTTGATGGCTAATGATGTTGAACATTTTTTCATGTGTCTGTTAGCCATTTGTATGTCTTCATTGGAAAAGTGTCTGTCCATATCTTCTGCCCATTTTTTGATTTGATTATTTGTTTCTTGTGTATTGAGTTTGAGAAGTTCTTTGTAGATCTTGGATACCAGTCTTTTATCTGTAGCGTCATTTGCAAATATCTTCTCCCATTCCGTGTGCTGCCTCTTAGTTTTTTTGACTGTTTCCTTGGTTGTGCAGAAGCTTTTTATCTTGATGAAGTCCCACAAGTTCATTTTTTCTTTTGTTTCTCTTGCCTTTGGAGTTGTGTCATGAAAAAAGTTGTTGTGGCTGATGTCAAAGAGGTTACAGCCTATGTTCTCCTCTAGGATTTTGATGGATTCCTGTCTCACATCGAGGGAAAGACCATATTTCTGGACTATAGATAAGGCAGGTTCCTTTCTGTGTCACTAGGTCTCAGACCATAGCAGGTTATGGGCTTTCTGCAGAGACAAGGGCGCTTCGGTGGGAAACACGTGAAAGTAGGTGTCGCTGTATGGCCTCTGACTTGTTACTAGGGAAGGTGGTCAGTTTTGTGGGGGATGCCTGGGATATGTCCTTCTGGTCAGACTTCATTTGGTACTACTCCTTTGAGGCCTTTTGAGGATACTGCCTAGCCCAAGATTATTGGCTAAAGGCTGAGCGGGTCAGAGTAGCCACAAGCCCATTCAAATCAATTTAAGCAAAAAAGAGGATTGTATTGGCTTATGTAACTGGAAGGTCCAGAGCAGCGAGTAACGTTAGGAGCACTGGATTAAGGGGCTCATCAGGGTTGGTTTATCTTTCTCTACCTCTTTGTCTCCATAGGGCTTCATTCCCCTGATGGGCTCTCCCTATATAACTATCAAGAAAGCTGCTGGTACTCTTGCCAAAAGTGAATCCACTATGAGGAAACAGTTAGACAAACCCAAATTCAGGAGTGTTCTACAAACGTCGGCCTATATATATTTTCAAATGCCAATGTCATGAAAAACAAGGAAAGGCTGAGGAGTTCTTCAAACTAAATGAGACTACAGAGTCTCATTTTCATTCATGAAAACTAAATGCAATGTACCATCCTGGATCCTTGATAGGTCTTGGGTGGGAAAAAAGTTGTTATAAAGGAATTTACTGTATATTAGTTAATACTATTGATTCAATGTTAAATTTCCTTTATCATTGTATTATGATTATATAAAAGAATATTCTTGTTTTTAAGAGATAAATGTATTCAGGGATAAAGGATCATGATGTCTGTAACTTTCTCTCAAATAGTTCAGTAACAATTACAACAACAACAATAAAACTATAATACCATAGAATGGAATAGAATAGAACAGAAAAGAACATGTAGAGAAGGGAAAAAAGAAAAAGAATGATAAAGCAAATCCCCAAAGTGTTAATCTTGGTGAAGGGCATACTAAGTTCACTATATTATTCTTGCTATTTTTTCTGTAAGTTTAGATTTTTTTGAAAATATAAATCAGAGCAAATTTTTAAAAGGTGTTGATGGCAGACTTCTATCTCTCAAAGTCCATGTATCAGTCTCATGGAAGAGTCTAACCGGTTAGTCTGGATCAAATGCTCATTTCATTGAGATGAGAGTCAGACACTGTGATTGATAGTGTCACTGGGGAACTTACGAAGTGGGGAGAGATTCCTTAAAGGATCCAAAGGGAAAAAATATGGGAGACTGTGCTGGACACACAGAAATAAAAACCAACACATCCATCCCAACCCTCTCTCCAGCTCCTGGTCTCCCAGATCTTCTGCTTGTCTCCCAATGTCCACACACCGCCTGGCCCATCTTCCCAGATCATCCTTCCCTCCAAAATGGCACTGGAGGCAGGTACATCTCAACAAATAGCTCCACAGTTGGGACTTTTGGGGATGTCTCTCTCCTCTCATGATACCTCCTTGGATCTCATTCCTCTTGGTCCTACTTTCTCTTAGTTTGTGGATGAAGGAAATGGTGTGTATGTGAACATGTAACCGAGGGCTATCTGTGTGCTCAGACCCTCAGCTTATAGATTTGCATTTTGATTGTGCCTTAATCCAGTCAAGAGATGCCAATGACAGGAATTTTAAGCACAGAAGTAAGTCCAACGAGATAAGTACTTTTGGGCAAGTGGGCTCCTGGCTTCTTTTGCACCCCACCATGTTGGTAGCTTTATCCTTTATCTCAGGCCAGGGTTTTGACAGGGGGCTGACTGCTGTTCCTCTCGGTTCATGGAAGCCAGGGCAGCCAAAAGGAGCCAGGTCAACATCACTTCATTTCCCAAAGGCAATTTTGACAATTGATTTGTTCCCAAGCATAAAGCACGGTTAGCAAAAAGTCGCTGGATTCAATCAGTGTAGTCTTGGCATGGATGCCTCTGTGTTTAGCCTTTTTGAGAACAAAGAAAGATTTAGGGACCCATCTACGGAGGGTGAAACTAGTAAGAAGAAACAAAGAGAACGCATTCTTTCATCATATATTTATTCTCTCATTTATGAAAGGCTGAATAGCATAGTGGTAAAGGTAGGCCCCCATGAGCATTCTAAATGTTGTGCCATGTTCTGCTCAACTCCGGGGGGCTGGGCTGGGAGACTACTCCCAGGGACCATTTGTGGCAGCCCTAGGTTAGAGGCACTTGCACTGGGATTGCATGGCCTGGTTTCAAATCTGTCTCCACCACCTCCTAGATTCTTCATATCTCTGACTTAGTGACCTTCTATGTAAAGTGAGGATGCTCTCTTGCTCATAGTGTCATTAAATGAGGGAATAAGGATTAAATGAGGGAATTTGTCTTCAGTCCCCTGAACAGTTTAAATAGCATTGCAATGATGTGTTCCTAAAGGGTTGGTAGAATATTCTTGGGAAGTTGTCTGGATCTGGGGCTTTTCTCTCTCTCTCTCTCTCTCTCTCTCTCTCTCTCTCTCTCTCTCTCTGTGTGTGTGTGTGTGTGTGTGTGTGTGTGTTGTGTGTTCTTGGACATTTAAAAGGCAAATCCTAGACAGCGTATTATTTCACCAGTAAATACTATATGTGCCTGTAACAGAAAAGGACTAAAACAAAAACCAGGCGAGAACACCCATATCCAGAGCCATTCTCATAGCATAGGTAATAATTCCGAATATCCAGTTCACACGAACATTTCTCTGTCTTGATGACTTTTTTCTTCTCATATCCAACTGTGTTCATTAGGATGGGTCCCCTCCCATCCTGATGCAGGGTGCTTTTAGTGCTGCTTCCATCCCAGGGAACACCCTTCCTTGCTTTTCCTCCTGCTCCCTGGCAGACGGGGAGACTCTCCTATTCCTTACCCCATCCCCAGCTTCTGACGGTGTCTGGCACAAATACTCAATGAATAATGACAAATTCAGTTGAACATTTAAGAGGATGCTTCTGGTGCCATGGACATTGGTGATAATGGAAAATTCCCAATAACTCAGAAGTGGAATCATCATTCTTTTAAGAAAATCAACAATGCTACATTACACTCATTGGCAGGTGCCAGGATTTTGCCATTTCAAAGGGGAAAAGGAAAAAAAAAAAAGGGCATCCGAAGCTGCCCAGCTGGTGCTTACAGAAACACAGCTCCGCAATGTTCCTTTCTTCACCCAGGAGAGAATATTTTTTAAGCTACGATTCCAGAATTATACAGTTGCATGCAAAATGCCTCGGCTCCTGCTGATGAAGTCATTTCTGCAGAGGACTGGCTGCCTTCCAAAAGGAAGGAAGGGCTCCTGAGATGCTTCTGAAAAAGATGAAAGAATTTCCAAAATAGCAGCTTAATGTTGTACCACATATGGGATTTTCAAATTCACAGCTGGGTGGAAAACCATTTCCGGCTTCAAGCCATTTGACTTACTGTCTCCGTGGCTTCAAGCACCCAGAGCTTTACTTATCTCCCGGTTACCAGGGAGTTTTTCCTTCCTTTTTCCTCTCCCCAGTCCCTCCTTCCTGTTGAGTATTTCCAGTTGTGTGAAGCTAGCATTTGACTAAGTGTCCACATAAAACACAAGCTCCACGGAGATGGTACCACATCAGCGCTTTGTCCCTTTGATCCTGCTAACAGCTGTATCTTAATATGTATTGTTGAATAAATGAGCCTGCAATCGAAAGGTTGAATGCCAATCAAAAAGACATACAGAAGAGAATCACTTATCAATATAAAAGAGAATATTGATAGCAGTCTGAATCCTCAATTAAATGGGTTCCCCTGTGCCCATATTACACACGCCCCCTGTTCCTTTTACTACCGCAGAACTTAGTGGCTTTAAAACAACAACCGTTTTTATTATGCTCACAGATTGTTTGGGTCAGGAATTTAGACAGGGCACAAAGGGAATGGCTTGTCTCTGCTTTGTGACATCTGGGACCTCAGCTGAGAAGACTAGAAGGCTGGGGTGACCCCAAAGGGGGGGGCCACAGTCACCTGGGTGTTCCTTTACTCCCATGCCTGGTGCCTTGGCTGCTATGACTTGAAGACCAGGATTGCTGACCAAAGCGCCTACATGTGGCCTCTCCATGTGACTTGGGCTCCATCACAGCATGGCAGACTTGGGGCAGTTGGAATTCTTAAATGGCTAGGAGTATTCCAGTGAGCAAAAGTAGAAGATGCATAAGATGCATCACTCTTTATGACTCAGCCCCAGAAGTCAAACAGTGTTACTTCCTGCCCGGCTCCAATGGTTAAAGCAGTCACAAGGCTTTGTGACTGAGATCTCAGGGGAAATCTGCTCTGCCCCCTAATGGCAGCATGGCAAGTTTGCATTGTAGAAGAGAAAGCAGGAAAGCAGCCATCTTTGGAAAACACAATCTGTCATACTCCTAGTTTCACCGGCTGGTAGGTAGGTAACCAATTTCCAGGCACTGGGTGTTGCAGGAAGGACTGGCAGTCAAGGTAATCTCATGTTCATACTGAATCTTTGTTGGGATTCATTTTTTGCATTTCGAGAACAAGCCCCTCTCTTTATCTTCTGAATCATGATTGATTTTTGGCTTAGGAAATAATTTTTTTTAGATGCAAATAGACAAGACCAACATTTCCCACCTGTGTTAGTTATGAAGATATAAATAAGTGTTTGTTGGGAAAAAGGACTTCAAGTGTGGAAACAGCTTTATAAATGATTTTTCTCTTAGAAATTAATCTATATTGCGGAGAAAGGGGAACCCTATTACACTCTTGGTGGGAATTCAAACTGGTGCAGCCAGTCTAGAAAACAGTATGGAGGCTCCTCAAAAAATTAAAAACAGAGCTACCCTATGACCCAGCAATTGCACTACTAAGTATTTATCCAAAGGATAGAGACATAGTGATCTGAAGGGGCACATGCACCCCAATGTTTATAGCGACAATGTCCACAATAGCCAAACTACAGAAAGAGCCCAGATGTTCACTGACAGATGAATGGATAAAAGAAGAGGTGGTACACACACACACACACACACACACACACACACACACACACACTGGAATATTACTCAGCCATCAAAAAGAATGAAATCTTGCCACTTGCAATGATGTGGATGGAGCTAGAGGGTATTATGCTAAGTGAAATAAGTCAGTCAGAGAAAGACAAATACCATCTGATTTCACTTATATGTGGAATTTAAGAAACAAAATGGATGAATATAGGGGAAGGGAAGGAAAAATTAAAATAAGATGAAAACTGAGAGGGAGGCAAACCATAAAAAATGCTGAACTCTAGGAAACAAACTGAGGGTTGCATAAGGGGAGGTGGGGGGGGACGGGGTAACTGGGTGATGGCCATTAAGGAGGGCGCGTGATGTAACGAGCACTGGGTGTTATATGCAACTGATGAATCCCTGAACTCTACCTCTGAAACTAATAAAAAGAAAGAAATTAATCCACATTATTATCATAAAGACTGAGAAGTCTTGCAACAACAACAAAAACCTTTTAAATTTTATTTAATTTGGGCACCTATTAGGTGGTCAGCAAAACGTTAATTTCTATCTCCTGTGATCACTGACGGATTGAAGCTTTCTAGGCCTTGATTTCTTCATCTATAAGGTGGTAATTTGAATATCTCCTTTATAATAATGCCTGCATGTAAAAGATGTCCAATAAATGGCAACTATTATTTAATATTATTATTATCAAGCTTCCCTAGCCTCCTTTTGCAGGAAATCACCTGTCCCCTATTCTTTTTTCTGTCTTCACCATGAACAGAAAACTGCAGTTTCCACCTCTGTATCCTCCCCTCCCCCCACCTCCCTGCCAACTCTCCTCATGTGCCCCTTGACCCAGACATAAGAAACCTAGCCCATCCCTTCTACGGAACCACTTGCCTGGACTGAGGCAAGAGCTGCAAAATGCCACTCTTCTTAGAAAAAATTACCTTTGGGAAGTCTCACCAAGTAAGCAGCCATTGTGTAGAAGGCGTATTAGTGATAAGAAATTGTGGAGTGGAAGATACCGAATCCCACCTGCTTCACCATCCCCACCCCTCATCCCCTAGCCAGTGAAATACTTTTCTTTCCCCTTGCTTTTCAGGGCAGGCCCTGCCACAGCCCTAATATTCTATCACATCCTATCATATTCAGCCCCATTTAGGGGGCTTTGTTTTTCCCAGGAAACAAAAGCATGTCCATTCCCAAAACGATGTAGGCTTCAGTTTTGTGCCTTAACAATCAGGGAGACAGCCAAATGTGCCAGAAGCCAGTGGGGTGAGAGCAAGGTCAGTCAGGCACAGGAGGAGCTGAGCCTGGAGCTCAGACGGGGACGTGCGCATTTATGTTTGAGGGGTGGGACCAGTGGGGGAGGGGAAAGAGCAAGGAAATCTGTTCAGCTTTGCCTCTTCCTTGCTGTGTGACCTGGGGCAAGTCACTTTCCCTCTTGGGTCCCCAGTTTTCCTCGACTTAAAATAGTGCTGAGGTGGAACTCTGATACACAGATGGTGTCTTTACTCAATGTGAATTGAAGACTTGAACATAAGACCTGAAACCACAAAACTCCTAGAAGAAAACATAGGCAGTAAGCTCCTTGACATAGGCCTTGGTGAGGATTTTTAAAATCTGGCACCAAAAAACAAAAGGAACAAAAGCAAAAATAATCAAGTGGGACTACATCAAACTAAAAAGCTTCTGCACAGCAAAGGAAACCATCAATAAAATGAAAGACCACCTACTGAATGGGAGAAAATATTTGCAAATCATGTATCTGATAAGGGTTAATATCCAAAATATATAAAGAACTCATACAACTCAACAACAACAAAAAAACCTTACAATACAACTGACTAGCAAAAAAAAATCCAATTAAAAAATGGGCAGATCTAAACAGACATTTTTCCAAAGAAGACATACAAATGGCCAACAGATAAATGAAAAGATGCTCAACGTCATTAATCATCAAGGAAATACAAGTCAAAACCACAATGAGATATCACCTCACACCTGTCAGAATGGCAAGGATCAAAAAGACAAGAGATAGTAAGTGTTGGCGAAGATGTTGAAAAAAGGGAACCCTCCAGTACTATTGGTGGGAGTATAAATTGGTGTAGCCACTGTAAGTATGGAGATTCCTCAAAAAATCAAAATTTACTGTATAAGCCAGCAATTCCACTTCTGGGTATTTATCGGAGGGAAACAAAAACACTAATTTGAAAAGGTGTCTGGGCCATGTTTGTTGCAACCTTATTTACAATAGCCAAGATATGGAAACGATTTAAGTGCCCACTGATGGATGACTGGACAAAGAAATCATGGTGTATATGCACACAATGGAATATTATTCAGCCGTGAAAAAGAAGGAAATCTTGCCACTTGCGACAACATGGATGGACCTTGAGGGCATTATGCTAAGTGAAATAAGTCAGACAGAGAAAGACAAATGCCATATGATTTTACTTATATGTGGAATCAAATTTAAAAGCAAAAATAAGCTCATAGATACAGAAAACAGATCGGTGGTTGTAATAGGCAGGGGGCAGGGGTGGGAGAGGGCAGGTGTTTTGTATTTTTTTAGTTTAAATAAATTGAATAAAAATTTTTTAAAAAGATTGTTTTCCCACTGTACTATTTCAAAAGTAAAAGTGATTTTTTCTAACCAAAAACATTCGCAAACAAAAAGGTGCTGGGCAGTGTGGTGGTTTAGTAGAGAAATCACTAAAGTGGGAATTGGGAGATTGGAATCCTGTTCCCGTCTCGTGACCTTGGGTAAATTGCTTCCCTTGTTTGGGGCTCAACTTTCTCCATTTGTAAAATAAGAAAGTTGAATTGTAGTACATTGAAGGTCTAGTGGTCCCCAGGGGTGGCTGTCAGTTCAAGCCACCAACAAATCAACCCACAGCAGGGTGCTTCCATGCACCCGAAGTTTGAAGAGAATCCCCCTCCAGATCGCTGACAATTTAGAAAACCTAGAATGCCTGCTGGAGGTCCATTTCCTCCTAACCTGCTGAGACAGCCTTGCCTCATCAGCCTTGCCTCATCAGACTCACCGGCAGTCATGAGGAGTGAGTGTGAGAGTGTGTAGCAGAGATGTTGCATGATCTGGACAGACAACTGTTTACTATTGTGTTGTCATAACAGTTCAGAGGAATGATCAAAGGCCAACCTGCCTCGTCTTCAGAGTAACTCAGCTGAGGAGTGGGTGGACTGTTGATGATACCACCGACTGCTTCAAGTTAAACTTGTACACCATCTCTCAGGAAGAAAGTTTCAGACAAATAGGTTAGAATTCATGGATGGAGGAAGGACCAACAGGCATGGTGCTGAAATCCACTGAGCAAGCAAACAGGAATTTCCACAAAGCCTCAGTGACTCTGTGGTCTGTTGGTGAAAGGATTCCCTCATCAGAAGCTTGTGGTCGTGGCTGCTCTCTCTGTGGCCCCTGAGAGACCCTTACCCTGTCCCCACCGTGGGCCTTTGCGGATTTGGGCCAATGAGTGATGTGTACCAGTCAGCCCAGGCTGCGTGAGTCTGGAAGCTGTGAAAGCAGCCAGCATTTATTAAGTGCTTGATAAATGCCAGGCCCTGAACTAATTGTCTTACAATGTTGTTCTATTTAGTCCCCTGATGGTCTTCTGAGTTGGGTCTTATTATCCTTCCCATTTTATAGATGAGGAAACTGAAGTTCAGGTAGACCACATGCTTTTGCAGGATTTGAAGCCAGGTCTTCTGACTGCAGAGTCCATGACCTAAACTGCTATCGCCTTTGGCCTCAGATAGTTCCCTCCTCCTTGGAAATAGTGTGTGCCAAGCATGCACAAGGGGGCAATACCAAGCACACAATCTTCAGTTAGCCTCAACAGCCTGGTGAGATGAGCATTATTATCCCCACTTTACAGGTGACCCTGGTCTCAGAGATGTAACATCCACAAAGTCACACAGCAGGAAGCGGAGGAATTACATCTGGTCTGCCCAGCCTGAGTCCTTGTTCTTCATCCTTCTACTCTCCTGACTCTCCCCGAGCCATCTCGAGATCTACTCACTTAGAATTGTTGGCTCCCTTCTTGGGATTCTGTGGCTCTTCGAGCATTCTCTTCTACAGCACACACCACCTCATGGTGACTTTTATGGGACTAGGGCACATAGATCCCATCTCTCTACCAAGTGGAGAGCTTAGCAAGGGTGCTGGGGTCTTATTTCCTCTCTGTGTTTTCTGTGCCCCCATGCCAACAAAGCAGAGAAGGCAGTCCAGAGCTACATTATAGAGAACCTTAGCTGTAGAGTCCTGGGTGGAATTTTGGGGGCTAAGACTAGCCGGCAGGATCCTGGGATCTTATGGGCAAAGGCTGGTAAATTGAGACAAAGGTCTTTTTGTGAGGGATAGGGGATGGGGATTCCAATGCTTTGGAGATTAAATGCCTGGACAAAGATTTAGGGAAGAATTCAGAGACACTCATCATTCCCATGTTCTTGTTTGGACTGCTCTTTCAGAGATGCCAGAAAGACCATCCCATCACAGCCCCCCCCCCCCCCGCTGCCCTGTCCGCACAGTGTTTCATCAGTGCCCTGCTGTGGCTTGGTTACAGGCAATAGGCAGGGTGACTGGGAGACAGGGAGGGCAGCCTCCATCCCCACCACGTGCCTCAGTGCTGGGCCACACCACATGGAGGAGCCTAAATGTAAACTGTCTAGGGTCAGTAATGATGCAACCACAGGCTTTGTTGCAAGTTGACATGGCTGTCAGAGCTCCAAGAAACCCTGAAAAGAGGAAGAGTGGCCCAGAGGAGCCAAGGTGGAGCTTGGAGGGCCCAGCCAGGAATGTGTTTGCTGTGGTGCAAGTCATCCTCTCCTCCCCCTGGACTCTTCCCGCAGCTGTGCCCTGACGAGGCCAGATAGGATGGATGCCTTTTTCTACCCAGGGTTTTGGAAGGCCTGAGGTTCTTGCAGAGGCCTTGGGGTAACTGCATGGCCAGAGTCCTGAGTCCCTTGGGGCCAATGTCAAACAAAGCAGCTCCTCTCTATGATTTCTGTGCTTGATTCTCTGGACTCCCTCTTCTCTTCTCCTCACCACCTTTCTCTGCTCCTACCCTGAGCCCTGACCTATTTCAACTGATTCTAAAACTCTCCCGTAGCCGGGAAATCATCAGGCCTTGGGAAGGGAAGGAAGGTGTTGTGATGAGTCATTTCACTCCTCGGAGTGGAGGAGGGAGGGGAGACTGCCAAGGTGGTCGGGGCACCGCAGGACCATCTGCCTTTTCTTGCTTTCTGGCACACCCTGGATAGTGAAACTGAAATCCGATGTGTAAAAGTGGTCACTCTCCTGAGTGACTCCCAGAGCTCTGGGGCCTTATATGCCGTAAGATCACTCATTTCTTTTGCAATCTTGCATTCAAAGATCCTGACGGTATAGCTGTGTTCCTCCCTAGGTGGTCTCTGAGTTCTGACACAGCTTAGAAGATTTCTGGTTCTATGGCCTCGTCTTCCCATGTAGTCAGGCTATGATACTGTCCACAGTGAGGAGGCAAGCCAGAAGCAGGCCTTCAACAAATCAGTCTTTAGTACTACATAATGACTTCTTCATCATCCCCAGGCATTTGGACAAGGAACTCAGAAGGAACAGAATGCCTCCATTGGAAGACAGAGCTTCCTGATGTCTGAGATCTGGTCTCACGTTGGCTTTACACTCCAAAACCTGCCATCCTGGATAGAATTCTAGGTGGAAGACCTGGGAGTAGGATACTCTCCACTTCCAAATATAGGCTTATAAGCAGCAGAGGGGAGGGAAGAGGGTGCTCCTTTCCCAAGGCCCTCAGTGTGCTCTTGGTTGAATAGAAGGAACACCCGCTAGCATAGAGAATAGCTGGTGGTCTTTCCCCACTGGTGAATCCTTGACAATTAGGACTGACGAGAATGACTCTAGAAGGCTCCAGAGGAGATGCTTCAGAATTCCGAGTTGGAGTAGATGCTCCAGTCCTTGTTCATCCCACCCCCACAGAACAAAGCCCTTGTTTCCAGCTTTCAAGGGACTGTAACTACGTAGTAGCTGGATCTACATGGTGCGGCACCAGGATCCCACTTCCTTGGAGATTAAGGTTGATAACTTTCTGGGGTCAGGCTTTGCTCACAGGTAGTGACACATTGGAGGGTCAAACAGAAGCAGCTCTGTCCTGTTCACCAATGCTATGTGTCCCCAGCATCTTCCACTGTATGCCTCGTCCTGACTGGGGGAGAGTATGGCGGCCACGCAAACAGCAGCAAAGAGTCTGGTAAGAAAACACCAAGCACATTCCCAAACTATTAGAAGTTACAGAGCAATTCAGTAATGTGGCGGGATACAAAATCAATGCTCAGAAATCAGTTGCATTTCCATACACGAATAATGAGACTGAAGAAAGAGAAATTAGGGAATCCATCCCATTTACAATAGCACCAAAAACCATACATTACCTTGGAATTAACTTAACCAGAGATGTAAAGGACCTATATTCTAGAAACTATAAATCACTCTTGCAAGACATTGAGGAAGACACAAAAAGATGGAAAAATATTCCATGCTCATGGATCGGAAGAATTAACATAGTTAAAATGTCCATGCTACCCAGAGCAATCTACACCTTCAATGCTATCCCGATCAAAAGACATTTTTCAAAGAACTGGAACAAACAGTACTTAAATTTGTATGGAACCAGAAAAGGCCCCAAATCGCCAAGGAACTGTTGAAAAGGAAAAACAAAGCTGGGGGCATCACAATGCCGGATTTCGAGCTGTACTACAAAGCTGTGATCACAAAGACAGCATGGTACTGGCACAAAAACAGACACACAGACCAATGGAACAGAATAGAGAACCCAGAAATGGACCCTTGGCTCTTTGGGCAATTAATCTTTGATAAAGCAGGAAAAAACATCCAGTGGAAAAAAGACAGTCTCGTCAATAAATGGTGCTGGGAAAATTGGACAGCTACATGCAAAAGAATAAAACTTGACCACTCTCTCACACCATACACAAATATAAACTCCAAATGGATGAAAGACCTCGATGTGAGACAGGAATCCATCAAAATCCTAGAGGAGAACATAGGCAGCAACCTCTATGACATTGGCCAAAGCAATCTTTTTCATGACACATCTCCAAAGGCAAGAGAAACATAAGAAAAAATGAACTTATGGGACTTCATCAAGATAAAAAGCTTCTGCACAGCCAAGGAAACAGTCAAAAAAACTAAGAGGCAGCCCACGGAATGGGAGAATATATTTGCAAATGATACTACAGATAAAAGACTGGTATCTAAGATCTACAAAGAACTTCTCAAACTCAATACGTGAGAAACAAATAAACAAATCATAAAATGGGCAGAAGATATGAACAGACACTTTTTCAATGATGACATACAAATGGCTAACAGACACATGAAAAAATGTTCAACATCATTAGCCATCAGGGAAATTCAAATCAAAACCACACTAAGATACCACCTTACGCCAGTTAGAATGGCAAAAATTGACAAGGTAAGAAACAACAATTGCTGGAGAGGATGTGGAGAAAGGGGATCCCTCCTACATTGTTGGTGGGAATGCAAGTTGGTACAGCCACTCTGGAAAACAGTGTGGAGGTCCCTTAAAAAGTTAAAAATTGAGCTACCCTATGACCCAGCCATTGCACTACTGGGTATTTACCCCAAAGATACAGACGTAGTGAAGAGAAGGGCCAGATGCACCCCAATGTTCATAGCAGCACTGTCCACAATAGCCAAATCGTGGAAGGAACCGAGATGCCCTTCAACAGATGACTGGATTAAGAAGTTGTGGTCCATATATACAATGGAATATTACTCAGCTATCAGAAAGAATGAGTTCTCAACATTTGCTGCAACATGGACGGCACTGGAGGAGATAATGCTAAGTGAAATAAGTCAAGCAGAGAAAGACAATTATCATATGGTTTCTCTCATCTATGGAACATAAGAACTAGGAAGATCAGTAGGGGAAGAAAGGGATAAAGAAAGGGGGGGTAATCAGAAGGGGGAATGAAGCATGGGAGACTATGGACTATGAGAAACAAACTGAGGGCTTCAGAGGGGAGGGGGTGGGGGAATGGGATAGGCTGGTGATGGGTAGTAAGGAGGGCATGTATTGCATGGTGCACTGGGTGTTATACACAACTGATGAATCATCGAACTTTACATCGGAAACCGGAGATGTACTGTATGGTGACTAACATAATATAATAAAAAATCATTAAAATAAAAAAATGTA
This sequence comes from Ursus americanus, assembly GCF_024610735.1. Classification (NCBI taxonomy): domain Eukaryota; kingdom Metazoa; phylum Chordata; class Mammalia; order Carnivora; family Ursidae; genus Ursus; species Ursus americanus. The sequence goes on from NC_142132.1 coordinate 34,621,626, forward strand.
TATGTGAATTTTTGGGGTGCCTAGCTGGCTCAGTGGGAGAAGTGTGTGACTCCTGATCTCAGGGTCATGAGTTTGAGCCCCACGTTGGGTGTAGAGATTACTAAAAAATAAAATAAACTTAAAAAAAGAAAAAAGAAGAAAGAAAACACCAAGCAGCATTTCCAGACTGGCTACCAGCTAGGCCTCCTTTCTTCATAGACTCCTGCCTACTGCTGAGCCTTGGGACAAATGCTGCTATATCCTGGGACCTCCTGTCCTGACCCTCTGGGTGGACCTTAGGCTTTTCTGCTTGTGAATCTTTCAGCTTACCTGATGCTGGGTGGGTGATGTAAACATCCCCAGTGATTTTCAAAAGCTGCTCCCATTTGTCTTCACTGATATTCTCACTGGCCAGAGCCATTTTGGAGTCCATGAGTCATATCATATTCAGTTCACTCAAGAGAATGGCCTTGAAAAACTCTACATTTAAGGAGGCAAAGGCTACCTAGGAAATTTCCGGACTGCAGTGTTAACAAGGACGGCAATGCTCTGCAGCCAGAGCAGCCCAGCCCCTCCTGCCACCAACCAACCTTCCATCCATTTGCCACATGTGCATCTCTAGGGTGTTTGGGTGACCAGTGCTTCCAGTCATTCCCCATGGTCACCAGTGTCCCAGTCCAAGGTGAAGGGGGGCATGAGAAGAGCCATTACTGCACATTTGGGCCCTGCCAGCTCTCTAGAACTCAGGTTGGAATCCCAGGAAGGCCCATTTTCAGTAGTTGACCAGGGGACAGTCAAGTGGCAAGAACAAGACTTCCAGAAACCCACAGACCCAGCTTGAATCCCAGCACTACTGCTTACTAGCTGATGACCTAGTTCGGGCCTCAGGGTATGAGGGGTTTGCCTTCAGTGACTCAAGTTCTCTCTTCTCTCAAAAGCCCTAGGATTCTGTCCTGAGGAATGGGAAATGGCCTATTTTGTCTGAGTATACTGAGTGTTCCAAAGTAAACAAACCCTGGTTACTAATTACCTGACCTACATTCCATGTGATTGCAATGGTGTGGGACAGATCTCAAATTTCTGCGGAGGAATTGGAAAGGAGATAATAGGAAGCACCCAGAGGTGAGGCCTAAGGTTCTCACTGGGCAGAATCCTGAAGTTTTGGTTCATGCTATTCTCTAGCAAAACCTGTATTTTTGAAAAGCCCCTTAGTCTTTTTTTTTTTTAAAGATTTTATTTATTTATTTGACAGAGATAGAGACAGCCAGCGAGAGAGGGAACACAAGCAGGGGGAGTGGGAGAGGAAGAAGCAGGCTCCTAGCGGAGGAGCCTGATGTGGGGCTCGATCCCATAACGCCGGGATCACGCCCTGAGCCGAAGGCAGACGCTTAACCGCTGTGCCACCCAGGCGCCCCAGCCCCTTAGTCTTTAAACACAAATAGGCACTGTCCTATTTTCTCTTAGTTATAAAAAATAATGTGTTTATTATATATATTTTATTAGTGTATTATACATAATATTATGTGTATGTATATATATACATATACATACACACACACAATAGAACATTCTTGAAATTATAACTTAGAAAGTGAAAATCTGGAATCCTTTAGCTGCTTCCTCCCTGTGGCCCCCACTCCCTAAGATAACACAGTTAATAGTTTGGTGCATATACTTGTGCTGGGATTCAAGCTGGGTCTGTAGGTATTTTCTTTGTAGAAACAAACACAAATCTATTATTTTATGGAAATAAAATAAACATGCTGCTCTGAAGTTTGCTTTTCACACTTAACCACATACTTTGGACATCAGTCCCTGTTAGTACAAGAAGAGATCTTAATGCTTTGGGGACTTTAGAAAAAGGAGGAAACCATAAAGTATATAAAGCCTGTTTTCTTTCATTTTCAATATTATTTCTGCTGTATTTAGGAACAGCAGAATATCTAAAATTAGTTTTCAAATACTTCAGATATAGTTAAGTAAAGAAACAATCACAAGGAGGACACTTGGATCACTGCAGGAAATCAGTGAATAAATGAAAAAGAGCCACGTTACCATCCTGACCATTCCTTATTCTTATGCCCATTTTTGTCTTCAGCTGGACTGACTGAGCAATGGAAAGCTTTCTGTGGTAGCAGAACAATGGCCCCCAAGGACGTCCATGTCTTACTCCCGGGAACTTGTGAATATGTTGTTTTGGCTGGAGTGGGACTTTGCAGCTGTGACTACGTTAAGGATCTTGAGAAGGGGAGATTATCCTGGATCATCTCGGTGAGCTCAATGTAATCGCAGGGGTCTTTATAAATGAAAGGAGGCAGAAGGTCAGAGTGAGAGATTAGACAATGCTACGCTGCTGGCTTTGAGGATGAAGGAAGTGGTCAGAAGCCAAGGAATGCAGGCAGCCTCTAAAAGCTGGAAAAGGCAAGGAAACAAAGTCTCCCCTAGAGCCTCCAGAAGAAATGCAGCCCTTCTGACACCTTGATTTTAGCTTGGTAAGACCCATTTCACGCTTCTGATCTCCAGAACTGTAAGAAAACAAATCCGTGTTGTTTTAAGCCTCAAAACTTGTGGTAATGTGTTACAGCGTCCATAAGAAACGAATACACCTCCATTCATTTGTCTTGCATGCTGAGAAGCATGTGGTCTCCCTTGGATTCAAACACAAAACATTGCGTCTGAAATCATGACACACCCAGATGACCAGGAACTAACCAAGTACTCAGTATAACATGGCCCTCAGGTAAGCCAGAGTCATCTTGTGGAAATCATTTTCAGTTATCAAAATCAAAAAGAAAAATGACAAAGGAGAGCCCATTGGCCTCGAGAAGCATGTGCATAGAGCCTGGAGGTCTACAAACTCAAGGTTTAAAAAGCCACAAGAGAAGTAGGTAGACTTGATATTCTTGCCCCACTTAATGGTTGCATCATGAAGGCCCTGCAAAGTTACTTGCTCAAGGTCACAGAGCAGGTGAGGGCCCGAAGAGGGCTGAGATGGTCTCTTCCTCTCAGTTCTGTGATGGTTTCTCTTCTCTCTAAAGGGAGCACCAGGCTTAGGGTGCTACTGAGGGGTGACAGGAGGAGGAAGGGTGGGCCCGGATTTGCCCACCCCACCAGGCCCTCCCTTGCAACCTTACTGCTCCACCCGCCTTGGCTGGCGGCCTGTCAGACTCCCCGCTCAGGGACGTGGCTACCTGATGCTGGTTGCCTGTGGTTCCAGACGACTAGGAGTTAACCCAGGCAGCCTCCCCGGCTAGCCAGGACTTGGGTTTGGCTTGAATTTCCCAATGTTCTCTTGTGATGGATCAAAGAGGAGAGCTTGGCAGCTGTGTCCTCAGCTGTGACAAGCACAGACAACTTCCCAACATTTCCTTTGACCATTGGAACCTCAGAAATGACAGCAAAAGAGAAAAGTAGGTCATTTGGTATAAAGTGGGGGGATTTATTTCTAGGTTTCCAGATTTCCCTCTTGGACCTAGAAAGTGATTATAGGCCCTCAGAAGCTCGGAGGTCAAGGCTGATGGGCCCACACATAAACTAGGGCAGTTGTGTAATTCAGAGGCCATTTTCATCTCCCCCCTTTTAATAAATCACTCCGAATGCTGCTAAGCTGGGCTCCTGATGGGGCTGTTCAGACTCTCCAAGAAGGAGAGGAAGCAGGAAAAGCTGGAGACTGAAGCAGCATTGATCAGGCCCTTCCTGTTCAGGTACTTTATAGACATTCTTGCCAGGGTTAGGTTCCTGTGCCCACCACCCTGCTTCCCTCAGGGTTGTAGCAGGTGGAGTAAACACACATGGCTAAACGGAGATCAGACTATCTACTTGCTGCGTCATTTAGCTCCCAAGTGTGGCCCCTCTTGGGTTTGGAGAACGTGCTGAGATCTTGCCGGACTGCTAGCTGGCACCACACCCTGCTCTCCCCACTTCTTGGGCCCAGAGCTGGCTCACATTTTTCAGACTCCCTTGCAGTTAGGTGTGGCCACGTACGGCAGACATGAGGTGCGCCTCCAGACACCCCTTCCAGGAAGGGCCTGCTGCCCACGGGCAGGAAATGTAGTCAGTAGATGGTCTTCAGTTGTCAGCTCCTTCAGGGTTGGCTTGAGTTACAGAGAGCCACCTCACCCAGTGTCACACCTTTCCCAGGGCCCGCCTGACTGCCTGAGGCACGACAGAAAGGCCTGGCTATTTTGACCCAGACAGGACAATTCTGACAGACAATATTCGCTCCGGAGCTCCCCACCGGGTTGGCCATTGTGTTGTCAGATTGTGCTGTTATAGCCCAGCTTCTTCCTCTGCCCAGTTCTGCTTCTCCCCTTTTCCTTTCATAGGTACTGTTTTCCAACGACTTCTGTGTACCCCTGAACTTCAATGTCAGCACCTGCTTCTTGAGAATCCAGCCTGCGGCTCTGTGTCACTGAGTTCTCTCCAAAGCAGTGTGAGCAGGCACCATGGGTGCTATTTGTAGGCCCGGCCCATGAAAATCTTCTGGGCAATCTGCCATGCTTTCTCCTTCAGCCCACTGGATACGGACATCAGTGATGCCCTAGGGGATGGTGGAGCCACAAGATGGAAATGGCCTGGGCATGATGACGGGGACAGCTGCCCTGCTGACCTCAGTATCCTCCCAGAACTGCTGAGTGAGTTAGAGACTAACTTCTACTTCACAAAGCCATGAGTCTGGGTCACCTGTTACTCTAGCTGATCTTCGCTGACTTCTCTGTCCTCCGCTCTTACTTCTCCAGATACAAATGGAGGAGCTAGAGAATGGTGGGTCTCATGGGCATGGCCATTGGCTGAGGAGACTGGAAGCTCAGGTGCCCACTGTGGCTAGGCCAGAGATTCCCAGAACACTAGAGAGAAGAACAAGGCCCAGGGCAGCTTTTCTGTGTATAGATCCACACTCCAGTGAAACACGGCCCAGTGAGACCTGGCTCTCCTCAATCAAAAAGCAGCTGCCCTCCCCTGGGGGCAGCAGTCAGAGAGTGGAGAGAAAGCAAGTTCTCATTCTAACACTCCCTGAGCGAGCTGGAGAATCAAAGGCCTTTTGTGTGTGTATTTGTGTGTACGTGTGTGTCTCAGGGTTGGTATGCAGGAAAAGCAGCAGGATTTGCCCAACAATGGAATAATTCCACTGTTTCTGTAATTCATAGATAGCTGAGGAATAAGTGACAGATAGAGGCTCCGTCACAGAGGATAGGTGGAGGGGATAGAGATAGATAGGAGACAGATAATGGATAGATACAGTAGATAGATGATGGTAGGCAGGTAAGTAGGTAGATAGGTAGGAAATCAAGGTCTAGAGACATTGAGGTATGTCTTCATAGTCCCATAACTAGTATGGAATAGAGGAGGATTCAAAGCCAGGTCTAGTCTGACTCAGAGGTGGGACTTAAGACCTGGCTCCATATCCTTTCCTCTGCTGAGGATGGTAAATAGCATGTCTCGTTTGCCCCATACACAGGGTTTCACTTACCTGTAAAACGTTGGTTGCTTTTGTTTTCTTACCTTTAGGATTTATCTACTTGTAGCTTGCGTTTTATCATCTAGTAGTTTTTGTTTGGTTGGTTGAAGATGGGCATTTAAAAGGCTGCATTCTCCAAACTCTTGCATGCTCAAAAATGTTTATTGTGGGGCGCCTGGGTGGCTCAGTCAGTTAAGCATTTGACACTTGATCTCAGCTCAGGTCTTGATCTCAGGGCCATGAGTGCAAGCCCTGTGTTGGGCTCCATGCTGGGCATGAAGCCTACTTTAAAAAAAAATGTTTTTTGCTTTTTGTTCAAAGAACAACTTGGATGTCTACACAATTTCTTAGTAACACTCTTTCAGAACTTTTTAAAAATACTTTTTAAAAAATATTTTATTTATCTATTTGAGAGAGAGGGAGACAGGGAGGGCACAAGCAATGGGAGGGGCAGAGGGAGAGGGAGATGTGGACTCCCGGCTGAGTGGGGAGCCCGATGTGGGGCTCCATCTCAGGACCCTGGGATCATGACCTGAACAGAAGTCAGACACTTAACCGACTGAGGCACCCAGGTGCCCCTCAGAACTCTTGTTATGGCTTTCTGACAAGTCTGCATGCTGTTTGGAAGGATTATGGCATATTTGAAGGAGAAGCATAAGTGCCAAGGTTGATTAAATTGGGTTGAACAATGGAAAGCCTCCAATCTGCTGCTGTGTTTTGACCTCCTGTTGTGGGCAACAGAGAGCCACTGAAGGTTTCTGAACAATGTGGTGGTGGTAGCTTGGGTGTAGACGGATTTGGGAAGAAAGAGGCCACAGAAAGACCAGATTGGAGCTCGCAGTTGAGTAGGTGGTCAAGGCCTGGACCAGTAAACATGCACTGAGCCAGAACTGACAGGGCTTGGCAACTGCTTGAACGAGGGAGCCCTGAGGAGCCCAGGGAGGGGGTGTCGTTTTTAGAACCAGAGAAAGAAGGTGGAGGAGGAAGAGAGATGAAAGACAATGGGAGGGTGAGAGGAGAAGGGGAGGATCTGAGATCTAAGAGGCCACATTTTGGAGGAGCTGTCAGGACCCCGAGGGGAGCAGTTGGGCCACAGCTGAGATTTGGAAGCAGAGTTCAGAGGAGAGTTAGGGTGAGGGAGAGAGCAGAACAGGAAGGAGCCCCCAGGTGCGATGACTATGTCCAGTACAGTTTCTTTCTCCTTAGCCATGTTTCTGGAGGGCGCTGTGAGAACAGCCTCTGACATCTGTCCTGTCAACACTGTTTTCTTCCAGATGGTGATGGCGACAGTGACGGACTTGCAGCCTCTGCTGAGCAGGACAAACGTGGGCTCCGCGGCACACCCCACTACCTGCAACTGCTTCTCCTTTCTAGTGTGGTGTGGTTCCCCCTTTTCCTGATTAACATTTGCTAGAAGTTTATTAATTGTATCAACCTCTTCAAGGGACCTGCTTTTGGGTTAATGCCTCGATGATACTGTTTTTATGGTTTTAAATTTAGTTATTGATGCTTTTATCTCTTTTTCTTTGTTCCCCGCCCTCTCACCAAAATTTTAATTTATTTGTTGAATTAATGAATTTATCTTTTGTCGATAAAAATATTTAGGTTGTAAGTTTCCCCACAAATACTCTTCGCCTGTATTCCCGGTGATCAGACATACGGTGTCTCACTATCATGGTTTCCTAAGGCATTATTATAGACAAAATATCTTCCTCGATCCAGAGGAAGTTATTATTCTGTATTATATTTAAAAATTCCAAGAATATTTGTCTTTTTTTTGGAAGACAAAAGGGAGGCAAATAAAGAAATCATCTAAGGTTACACAGCCAGTAAGTGTCAGGTTTAGGATGAGAGCATAGATTGACTGACTCCTGGGCCAATCAATGAGAAAATATTTTGTCTACACCTAGCAGTACAGTTTAAGCTTAGGAGTTTCTGGAAAGCCTCACTAGTTTGGGGAAGCATTTGAAATGGGAAATCATGATGTTTAGAGTCACACAGACATGAGTTCAAATTCTGCCTTGGTTCCTGTGTGGGCCTTGGGCAAAAGTTTAGACTTCTCGGAGTTTTAATTTTCTTATCAATTTTATACTGTTGTTGTAAAGATTAAATGAAATGTGAAATGGTGTACATAAAATGGCTCATACACCATAGATGTTCAATAAATATGGATCTTTTTCTGTAGATGCTTAGAGTATTGGGTACCTGGTTTAAAATATTCAGAGTTTTTTCTTTATTACGAAGAAATTAAAAACACACAAGCAAAAAGACAAAAGTAAAATCATGCATAATCCCAGTGATAACTACTATTAACAAAGTGCAATATAGTCTTTCAGAACATACACACACATATATACATTTATGTACACACACAGTCACACACAGTCACACACACACACATTCACAAATATACATACATACATAACCAAAATTTGGTTTATACCACAGAACTATTTTGCAACCATTTTGTTTCCCTTTCACAGTTAATGTACGATGACTACCACTGCTTACTGATTTTGTTTCGTTTGGTGAATGAGCCACTTGGTAATTGGAGGCAGGCAAGCTCAGGTTCCGTGTAGTTTGGAGTGGAAAGGTAGGCTCAGGCTGATGGGAACATGGTGGTAGGTGGGGGTTAAGAAGGTGTTTCCTCAAGGCTGACACACTGGAGTCTTGACAGCCAGGGTGCAAACTGGTTTGTGTGAGTCAGGACAATAGGCTACAATTAACAACGAACTACTTACCCAAGCAGGGCTAAGTAGTTCTCTGGTTCATTCCACGGACTGCATGACTGCTTCACCTGCCCAGTCAAGTCAACAAGTCAGATAGGATTTTATCTGAGTTTACTGACCCAACACTGTGCTAGGTGCTAGGTGGGGACACAGGAAATAACTTCTGTTCTCAAGCTGCTGATATGCATATAGTGAATTACACACCAGTTTGAAAACACGAAGCACCACCTGAGAAATGAAGACAGTAGGATGGTGTGAAAAAGAGTGCGATTTGCCCCCCAGCTACCTTTTTTGTTTGGGGGTAGTAATGGTTCAGGGCAAGGTTTGGCAGGGGAGAGAGAGTTCTAGACTGGGAGGCTCTGGAGGGCAGGAGACGTGAGCTGATTTGGGGTAGAGCTGAGGGAGGAGTTGGTTGGTGGGAGAGGAGCAGGAAGAGGACCATTAGAGAAGCATTAGGCTGAGCAGGGATGGGACTGAGTAGGCGTGTTCAATAAAGGAGCTATCCTCTTGGAAGTTGTGTTGGGGAGAATGCAAAGTAGAAGTGGAACCCATGTTAGGCTCGGGATTTGGAAGATGGTCAGGTCAGCACTAGATATATCTTAGACACTTGATAGCAAGGCATGTGAGAAGAACGCAATTTTATAAAGATTAACTGAGGAGCCTTAGGATAAATGGGGAAGAGTGAGTCTACAGTCAGGGAGGCCAGTTAGCTATCAAAGGTTGAGTGTCTAAACCAAGGAGGAGGCTGTATGAACAGAGTAGAAAGAGGGGTCAAACAAGAGAAACATCATAAAGGTAAAGATTGCTGATAGGAGGCTGAAGAGGAGGAAAAGTTAAAATGAGACCACCATTTACAAGTCAAGTCAATCAGGAGAGTAAGACTGCCAGTGACAGAGACGAGTCAGGAAGGCGTATTGAGAGGTGGCCTATATGCAAGTGGAAACACAGCACAAGACTGAGCTCCTTGAGAAATCCTACTGAAATAATTCTAGATTTTTTCCTATTGTGATTTGCATGTGTGTATGGGTGGGTGTGGGTATGTGTACATATGGAAAAAGCCAGGTTGTGTTGCTGGAAAACCCAGCAGCTAAACTCAATGGGATTAATGCTCCTATTGTCTGTCCACCCGTGGGTTCAGTTGCAATACCTAAATGGCATGAAAACGTTGAGTTGTATAATTGCTATGAAAATCCTTGCTATAATACACATTTTAATGCTTCATAAGTATTCAGAATCACATCTGCTTCTTATGTTTGTAAAGAATAAACAAGTGGTGTATAGCGTTAACCTTCAGCCTCTAGCTGACATAATAGTCACTCAATAAAAAAGTGTTAAATTAATAGGGCACCTGAGTGGCTCAGTCGGGTAAAGTGTCTGATATTGATCTCAGCTCAGGTCTTGATCTTGGGGTCGTGAGTTCAAGCCCTGTGTTGGCCTCCACGCTGAGTAGGGAGCCTACTTAAAAAAAAAAAAGTATTAACAAATTAATAAGCCTCGATGCAAATAATCTACAGGAAACAATATATGTCAAAGTTTCACAAATTGGATGGGGTAAGAAGAACCAAGGGGCATGTTTGTATAGGCTGAGTTGAAATGGAAGAGGCCATTGACTACAATAGAATTTTATAAATTTTGGGAACATATCTACAAAAATCTTAAAATATAAATGTCCAAAATTGAAAGCAAGGGAAATTATCAGTTATAGGAAATGAGGAAGAAATGAAAAGCTGAAAACAGTAAGCAGGATTAGGTGACTCATGGGGGTGATGAGACCTGTAAGGGATTTCAGTGCACATGGGTTCAGCAGACATGCCTCAGGCCTATTCAAGGTGCGCAGTCAAAACTGATCCAACTTCATAAAGCCTAGAGTTTAAAAGGGTTGCTATGGGGAGACCTGAGCGGCTCAGTCAGCTAAGTGTCTGCCTTCTGCTCAGGCCCTGACCCAGGGTCTTGGGATCAAGTCCCACATCAGGCTACTTGCTCAGCAGGGAGTCTGCTTCTCCCTCTGCCTGTCACTCCCCCTGCTTGTGCTCTCTCTCTCTCTCTCTCTCTGTCAGAATAAATAAATAAAATCTTTTAAAAAAAGGTTGCTATGTCTATGAAAAGGGGATAGAAAAATTCTACTCATAAACCCACTACAGGTAAGGGGGTCCACATTTTCACAAGTGGAAAAGGAAACCTAGTCCAAGAAGTTAATAGAAAAATTTGTGTGGGAAACCTGGAGGGCCTTGGCTGAGAACAACGTGGAACTACTCTGCTAGGGCACTCGCACGATTCAGGACCTGAAAGTAAACAGAAAATGCAAAAATACAAAATCACAAATCACACAAGGATACAAATCACTATGAGATCCAGTACATGAAGAAATACAAGAATTAGGGGCAGCTGGCTGGTCTGGTTGATGGAGCATGCAACTCTTGGTCTGGGGGTTGTGGGTTTGAGGCCCACGTTGGGTATAGAGATTACTTAAAAATTAAATCTTTATAGGGTGACTGGGTGGCTCAGTCAGTGACGCATCTGCCTTCAGCTCAGGTCGTGATCGCGGGGTCTTGGGATCGAGTCCTGCATTAGGCTCACTGCTCAGTGGGGAGCCTGCTTCTTCCTCTGCCTCTCTCTCTCTTTCTGTCTGTCATGAATATATAAACTAAATCTTATAAAAAATTAAATCTTTATTAACGAAGAGAGAAATATAAGAATTAGTACTTCAAGAACTGAAGAGTAGAACCATTTAAAAGAGAGTATCAAACAAGTATGCTGAAAATTATTTAAAAAATTAAACCATATGAAGGAAAGAACAGTATGAAAAAAGGACAGGGGAGCTTGAAAAGGAACCAAAAGAATCTCTAGAAATAAAAAAATAGAGCCATTGAAAATTTTAAAAAAAATCAGTGTGTTGGTTAAACAACAGATTAGGCACTCAGAGAGATGGAATGGTTGAGTGAGATGTTCCACTATATGTCTAACAGGAGAGGTCAGAGAGAACAGGGAAGAAGCGTAATTCAAAGAGGAAATGGCTGACACATTTTCTAGAATTGAATGATACAAATCTATAGATTCAAGAGACATAATGAATTCTAAGTGGGATAAAAAATATACAATATATATCGTCTTTGATGTCCAGTAGTGTCATGAGAAAATATTAAAAGTAGAGAAAAAGATTATCTACCAAGGAGTGGTAATTAGGCTGACAGCTAACTTCATACGAACAATGAAACCTGAAGATAGTGGATTAATATATTCAAAGACCTTAGACAAAAATAACCACCAACATAAAAATGTGTGCTTAATAAAGCTATCTTTCATGAACAAAAGTGAAAGTCATTTTCAGATGAATGAAAAAAGAATTTACTACCAACAAACATTAAAGGAGCTTCTAGTAATTGTAATTTAGGAGGAAGAAAACTGATCCCAGAGGTAAATGTGAGGAACAATAGATGAGGGAATGGTGTGCAAGGAAATTATAAATATGTGGTTAAATCTAAACAAACATCAACTATATCATGTTTTATTGTATGGACTACATTAAAATTTAAAAAATCATATTATGAAAGTTAGGCCTCATACTAGAAGATCTCTGCAATGCATGAACTATAATAATAATAATAATAATAACAGTCATAATACTAAACATATGATTATGGCTCAGGCATAAATATAAGTACTTATTTACACACATATATACGTTAAATAGGTTTAAAAGTAAGTACATATTTTTGTGTATATATTAACTAGATATATACAATATACTTATAAGCTTATTTAACTTCATATTACATATATTTAAGATATACATATATACATAAGTATATGCAGACACACACACTTACGTATGCTTATACACAGGCTTATTTAACAAGTCTATGAGCTATGTATTATTATTTTCTTTATTTTACAGAGGTGAACTGAGAGTAAACTGAGGTGAAGAGATGTTATTTGTCGAAAGTCACATAGTCACTGGCAGATTAACAAAGGATCAGAATTGAGAATAAAGAAATAACTCCTGAAAACCAACGAGGGAAAAGATAGAAAAAAAAAAAAATAGGCCAGCATATTGAACTAGCCATTCGCAGAAGAAATATGAACGGCCTGTAAACGTACAAAGATGTGCTCAGCAATGGTGGAAATGTAAGAAACACACTGGTAAGCTAAAATCAAGTGTTAAGGAGAATGTGGAGAAATGACAACTCTCAGAATGTGGTGGAAATTAATACTGGTACCACCACTCTGGAGAGTGATCGGACAATAGCATCTGTGTTTTGGCCCGTGATTCTGGCCATTCCACATCGGGGCTTATGATCTAGGGAGACTGCGCAGGTCCGCTCAGTCTGGGAGAGGGCACTCTTCGTGGCCCGGTTCACCCTGGTGAAAACACCTAAATGTTAGTCTGTGAAGGAGAGATCTACAAACTGTGGTGTTTATACATTTAGTAGGGTTCCGTTCTGCAACTAAAACGGGTGAATTATATCTAAACATAGAATCGTGGATAAACCTGGAAAAGACAATATTGACTGTAGACAGTTGGATTCAGATAGTAGAGTATATTAGGTATGCGACTGTGGCAATGCTGTCTAGTGTTTATAGGCGGGCACGTGGGTGAGAGGGATATAAGACAGTGCTGGAAGGGTTCACGGCCGCCGCAGCTTAATGGAGAAAGGAAAGAATGTATTGGGATTGGAGAAGGGCACAAAAAGGGGCTGTTCATAGCAGCATTGTCCACAATAGCTAAATTGTGGAAGGAGCCAAGATGCCCTTCAACAGATGACTGGATTAAGAAGATGTGGTCCATATATACAGCGGAATATTACTCAGCCATCAGAAAGAACGATTACACAACATTTGCAGCAACATGGACAGGACTGGAGATTATGCCAAGTGAAATAAGTCAAGCAGAGAAAGACAATTATCATATGGTTTCACTCATTTATGGAACATAAGAAATAGGAAGATCGGTAGGAGAAGGAAGGGAAGAATGAAGGGGGGTAAACAGAAGGGGGAATGAACCACAAGAGACTATGGACTCTGGAAAACAAACTGAGGGCTTCAGAGGGGAGGGGGGGTGGGGGACTGGGATAGGCCAGTGATGGGCATTAAGGAGGGCACGTATTGCATGGAGCACCGGGTGTTATACGCAAACAATGAATCATGGAACACTACATCAAAAACTAAGGATGTACTTTACGATGACTAACATAATAAAAAATTATTATTAAAAACAAAGGGGCTTCAACTCCACCTGTAATTTTTTATTTTTAAATAAAGTTGGGCAAATGTTAACATTTGTTGGATCTGAGTGTGGGGACATGGTTTTACTATATTAATTTCTGAAATTTTTCTCTGTATTTGAAATGTTTCATTAAAAATAAACTCCCCATTTATGAGTTTTAAAATTATGCCATTTACACATCTGTAAAATAGTATTAGAAACCCTTGCCCAGAGGATGTGGAGAAAGGGGAACCCTCTTACACTGTTGGTGGGAATGCAAGCTGGTGCGGCCACTCTGGAAAACAGTATGGAGGTTCCTCGAAAAGATGAAAATAGAGCTACCCTAATGACCCAGTGATTGCACTAGTGTGTATTTACCCCAAAGATACAGATGTAGTGATCTGAAGGGGCATCTGCACCCCAATGTTTATAGCAGCAATGTCCACAATAGCCAAACTATGGAAAGAACTCAGAAGTCCACTGACAGATGAATAAAGAAGAGGTGAGATACACACACACACACACACACACACACACACACACACACACACACACACAAACTGGAATACTACTCGGCCATCAAAAAAATGAAATCTTGCCATTTGCAATGACGTGGATAGAACTAGAGGTATTATTAATGCTAAGCAAAATAAGTCAATCACAGAAAGCCAATTATATAATCTCACTCATGTGGAATTTAAGAAACAAAGCAGAGGATCATAGGGGAAGGGAGGGAAAAATAAAACAAGACAAAATCAGAGAGGCAGACAAACTGTAAGAGACTCTTAATCAACTGAGGGTTGCTGGAGGGGAGAGAGGTGGGGGAATGGGATGATGGACGTTAAAGAGGGCACGTAATGTAATGAGCACTGGGTATTAATATAAGACCGATGAATCACTGACCTCCACCTCTGAAACTAATAAAACACTATAGGTTAATTAATGAATTTAAATAAAAAAATAAAATACAGAAATTGATGCAAAAAAAAAAAAAAAACCGTTGCCTAGTGAGACATCTACAAGGATAAATTCTAAAGCACTGTTTCTGGAATAAGAAATATTCTCAAAAAAAAAAAAAAAAGAAATATTCTCCTAACACAATTTTAATGCCTCAGAAGCACTTTGTGTTCTTTAATCTGTGGTTGTCCCAGTGTCTGATAGTCAAAACCCCCCAGAAGCCTTCAGAAGCCGTGGTTTTAAGGTCAACACGTAAGCACCATGCTCCCTCTTGCATCCCATCATATTGTTTAACATATGCCACGTGCGGTGAGTGCTTTACACACATCGACTCATTTAATCCTCCTACAAGCCTACTTACTAGATAGGTTTGTTATTTCCACTTACTAATTATTTTCACGTAGTAATTGAGGCCGGGGGAGAATAAGTAATTGGCCCAAAAAAAACACAGTTAGTGAATAGCAAACCCAAACCCAGGCAGTCTGGCTCCAAAGTGTGGTTCGTAACCACCACACAGGACCAAAGGCTGTGTGGCCATCTGGGTGAACTGATCGCGTATTTGCCACTGTGAAAACCCACCCTGGTCTTTCTTCCTCCCACCCAGCTCCCTATCTTCCATGAATCAGTCAGCTCTCTTGTCCCATGAATTACTCATGACATTGTCCCCTACATTCTCATAATCTCTTCTCTCTTTTCCTTAAGCATAGGGGATGTGGGCAAGGTGAAGAAGCCCAAACTAATGGTTTTGGGGAGGAATACTTAAGATCTGAAGTTGGCCAATGAAATGTCTTACTTGGTTCCTTTCTAGGTGGCCTCCGTGGCGTTTTAACGTTCATTTGACAGAATGGTCTGTGACCGTCCAGACACTGGATAGACGTTATTTCATACTGAAAATAATGTGAAAGAAGTTGGTTTTATTTGGTGTCAATATCAACACATATCTCTTGAAGCTCTACGTATTAGCAAATTCCCAAGCACTAGTTTAAGAGACAGTGTGATGAAGAGAACAGTTTGCTTTTATAAGATATTTTAAACTTATGGTTTTAATTAATTGCCTAATATTAAAAAATTGAGCTGAAGCCTGATTGATTTATAACTTTAATATTTGAAAAATTTTATCCAGAAACGAAGAACTTAATACAATACGATTTGTACAAAAAAGACAGACTGTTAAAAACTTTTGATCATACAGACAAAAATATGATTAAGCAGATTTAAAAAGGACAGGACGTTTTGTAAATACTGATAAATACTGCACAATGCTTTAATTTACTGTGGCAGATAGAAAAATCAAGAATTCTTTAACAGATTATATTTTAAAAAGCAACTACATGAATTTTCTAGCTATTTAAATTAACAAGATAGAACAGCAGTGGTTTCTCTTTTTTTTTTGGAAAATGAGGTATTATTACACTGTAGACCAAAAACAACATAAATAAATAAAGGCAACGTGTAATTAAGTGATAAATACCAATTTCAACTTAATAACAATGGACAACAATAATTTTCTAGTTGCTTATGGACTTTGTCATTTAAAAATTTGGCTTGCTTGTGTACTTATTTAAAAGTGACAGAGCTATCGATATACAAGCACATCATTAAACATGCAGACCAAGCCAACACAATTTTTCCATCTCTACCAAATAAAAACTCTGTTTACATTTTATTTAAAACACTTAAGTCTGATTTCTTATACGTGATTCTTTTGTGCTTATTAGTAAGTAGTAACCTACATTAAACATCTTACATTCTAGTTCAAGCAGTGTAACAGAGAAGCAGTTTTATTTGCATATGGATAAAAAACAAGAGCAAACAAAACCAAACCAACATGCCTTTAACTTTCTTAGGCTTTTCCAAGATTTTTAAGAAGAATCCTTTACATAGTATACCCAGTGGAAAAGCAGAGTCACTTCCGTCGCAAAGAGAACAGTAAACTAAGTAACTCTATTCCTCAAACATTTGAGAATTGGCTCTAGAACTACAGGAGAACGAGTTGATTCGTTCCTCCACCCTAAAAGAATTCTGCTGGTTGGGTGTAGGAAGCATAGCAATAAGAAAACAGTGTAACTAAGAAAAAACTGGGGGATGGTATTATTTGCCTGTGAACCATATGCTGGTACTAAATGCTGGCTTCATTATTATTGCAAATGTATCTTCAGAGTTTCCTGAAGGAAAGCTATCAAAGTATAATAGAGAAGTCTTGATTCGGAAATATTTGTAACATGCCAATAAAACTGCTTCATTTGCTGTAAATAAAAAGAAAACCATTTACAGTCTGACTTAAAATGTAGTTTCTTTTTACATGCTACTTGTTTAGAAACGCCTAAAAGGGTAACTTTTGAATTTACTACATTCAGAATCCAGTGAAATACAATCATTTTGGCCAAAATGTTGAACTTTATTTTTACACCAAGCTACATCATTTTGACATAGATGTTATTATTGTATTCACTTTTGTCAAATATCTTATCCTAGCCTTTCCCCAAAATTAGTGTTTCAGTACAACTGGTGATCAAAAAATATTAGAAATAAGCCTTGTACATCAGTCAAAGTATATATAAAAACAGTTCTTTTCTTTTGTGCTTGTAATTGACTTAATTTATCAACAATTAGATCTGATTTCCCCTCTAATGTCCTGACCCTTAAGAAGAAATGATCATTATACAAATATTACAGAATACTCAAAGTAACTAGTTTACCGCCCATGTGCATGCAGACTAACATTACTTAAAAGAACAGAACCTCGAATCCAATTAGTCTGAAAATAGTTAACACTCTTGTACAATCATCTTTGTTGATTTGTAAAAGCTGTATACACATCTAAAACCCTGAATTTACTTTGTAAAAATAAATCTTTTAGCAATAAATGGCACTATCAAAATCCCATTATTCTCAGGCTATTATGTAGTTATTTACATGCTTTTCAGCAACAGTTGAAAAGAATCTTATAGGACCAAAGCCAGTATATCAAAAAAACCCTGTAAACTGCATTTATACTGTTGTTGTTTACCTCTATATGAAAATATGGCTACATGCCTTACATGAATGCGAATGTAGCTGTGTGTGTTGCTAGTGTGAGCCAGCAGCACACAATCTGCCACCGGGCTCCACCGGGCTCCACTACGCGGTCAACGCACTCTTCACTGTGCTTTGCTTTCCCAGTGGAACACCTGTGAGAAACTACTTATGGAGAATGGTAAAGTGCTATAAAAAAGAGGGGCTGGACCCACACCTGTCTCTGCCATCTGGTGTTTTCCCCACTCAAGCAATTTCTGTGTTTTTAGAAAATCATGCCTCCCCCACTGAATGTATTTCATATTTGATTTTTTAAAAAATCAGTATTTTAAAGTTGGTGAGCTTTGTCAGGTGTTGTGAGACAGAGACATGAAAAGGTTAAAGGCACAATAAGAGGGAAGTGAATGCTACATATAAATATATTTCAAGTCTTCTAGGTTACTCAAGTCCAAAACCTTCTGAATTTGAAATTCCAATGATCAATTTCTGTTTTAGGTCCTTTTTGCTCTTGTAGGGGGGAAGGCAAAGTTGATTGAAGCAGGTGTGGGCCACAGGCAACCTAGGGAAAAAATTTGTTTTTAGAGATGCTAAGTCTCAGAATACATACAGGATACGTGCTAAGCTATGGTCAAACATGGCCAATTCGAATCTAGTTCTCTATGCTAAGAGGCGACCCATTAATTCCTTCACTGAGCAGATACTTACAGAGCACCTACTATGTACTGGCACCGTTGTTCTAGACCCAGGGGCTGGGTTTACAGACCAGACAATGTCCCTGCGCTCTTGTGAAATTTGCATCCTAGAGGCATTACTCTTGGAGGCAGATCTGAATTTGAATGCTGGCTCCCCGACTTTTTGGCCATGGGATCTTGTTCGAGTGGCTTCATGTCTCCACATCTCAGTGTCCTTTTCACCACAACAGGGTAAACTATCCAAGTTGGTTGTTTGAAAGATTTAAAGAGCTATGTGCATAAAACACCTGGCAGAATAGTGGGTAATACAACTGTTACTATTATTTCAGTCTTGATTGTCCAAAAATAATAAAAAGAACATTCCTGGATACTTAACGCCCACTCTTTCAGTGCCGCTGCCCTCAGGCACATGCGGCATCCATCCTCGGAATCTTCTGGACCAGCGCCGGTCCTCTCCCTGATGACACTGTTTATCTTCGTTCTAGATTGCTACCCTTTCTTAGGCCCTTCCTGCAGACTTTATGAACTTCGGCAGCGTCAGAACAGCCATCAGAGAAGTCAGTGAAAAAAAAATAGAGAATGTGCCAGAAAAAAAGGAGAACATTTTCAAAGAAGTTTGTAGGTTAGAAACTAAACTTTGCCAGCTCTCCGTATGAAAAGACTTAAAACTGTTATAATCAGTTTGCATTTATTGAGTGCTTGGTCTATGACAAGCACCGTGCTAATATGCAGTGTTTAATTTAAGCCTCAAAGCAACCTAAAAAGTGGTTTTTGTTATCCTCATTTTACTGATGAGGGAAACTAAACATGGAAACATACAGGCTAAGTAATCTGTTCGACACTATAGAGCTGGTAAAGTTGTAGACCTGATAATCAAACCCAGATCAGTCTGACCCCACACCAATACTGTTACCATGTAAAAATTCAACATTCTCATTTAACAAAAATCTAGTGGCTCTATAATGGTGATGTACAGATCTTTGATGGACAACTATATTTAATCTATGTGAATGTCCTACTGCAAATCCTAGAGCTGTGGAAGATTCATGCCTAAACCACATGTGCTTACAAAACAATCCCTGAAATAACAATAGGAAAAGTTCAGATGTAATACCACTTTTGTATTAAATTACATTACTCATATGACCTTATTTATTTATTTTCTTATTTTCTTATTGTTAAAGTAGGCTCCATGCTGGGTGTGGAGCCCAATGTGAGGCTTAAACTCACAACACTGAGATCAAGGTCGGAGCCAAAATCAAGAGTTGAGCGTTTGACCCTAACTGAGCCACTCAGCCCCCCTCAGGTTACTCTTTCTACATTGACAATATTGTTGTTAGTCAATATTCTGGAACATCAATTTCTGTTAAGTAAATAAGCCTATAACCTTAAAAAAAGCTTCTTTTGAAATTTTTTTCATTTTAGGTTTTACTTGTAAATCTTATTTAGACATTTCTTAATTATATACATACATGTATAAATATTTGTTTTGTAGTTTAATATAATGTTGATGTTGATGGAACTATTCATTCAGGAAACATTTATTGAGCACCTAATACATACTGTGGCTATTTGAAGAATACAAAGATGTATAAGGCATGGCCTCTGCCTTGAGGGGCTAAATGACTAAGATAAAGGTGCGAGACGCTAAGTGACAAAGGATTTCTATTAAATATTTGAGGAGCGCATCGAAGGAACTACGATTTTTGGCTTCACAGAGAAAGTTGATGAGAAAGTGGGTCTTTAAGGAGGGGTAGAACTTTCTTGAGCAGATAGACAGCAAGTGAATGTTAGACACAAAATGTGTCTAAGGAAGAGCAAAATCACCTGCTGACTAAAGCATGACAAGAAAGGAAAACTGATCTGTAATCTTGGGGAGAAGACTGCAGAGCTTTAGTGGATAGGCTCTAGAGTCTAGAACTTACACTGAAGGAGAGCAGTAAAGGTATTACGGCCCAAGGACATACCATGAACAAAGCAGTGTTAAGGAAAATGAATTTAATAGGATAAAATAATTAAAAAGGGAAGAATCTGAGCAAGTAGACCAGGAAGAAGGCCATTTCAGTAAGCTAGGAATGAGGCAAAAAGCAACTCCACCAGGGTGATGGCCGTGGGAAAGGAAAGGACGGGGTCCAGTTCTAACATGAAAGAAAGAGCTGACAAAGCTCAGGGAATATATTGGGTGGGAGAAAAGAATGATTCTAATAAAAACAGTGTCTACTCATATCAGCTTTAGAAATTATAAGGTGTTTGGGAAAACAAGTAGATTAGCATCAACCCGTCAATACTATTAGAAAACAAAGCCATCATTACAACCTTCATATGCAAAACGCACTAGATATAAAAAAAATGACTACTATTAGAGGACTTCGTGAACGAACTGTAATACAAGCGAAAAAACTCACCTTAATATTTTTAATAAAAAACACCTTGAAATAAAAATGAACATAATACAATGTACCACTAAAAGCCAGATAGATTCTAAAAGAGACTACAAAGCAGCCGACTTAGCAAAGTAAAACGTTGATAGAAAGGAGTTATTAGTATTGGTAAGTCTTAAAAATGAACAGAGAACTTTAATGCATGCTCTCTCGAGGCTGTATTTACTCCCAAGATTTTTTTTCTACAAAAATGACTTCTGACTGAAAGAATCCTCTAATTCCAAACATATTATTATTAGCAAAACTTACAGATTAAAAATAAAATTACAATCTGGAAATTTACCAGTTAGTAGAAGTTTCATTCTTTGAGATTTTAAAGTTCAAGTCGGCCATTCCACCTACAGGTACTCTGTCACTTCCTGTAGTAAAATGTAGCAACTTCTTTTGCAGATCAAGAGGAAATCCAAGCACAACATCCCAAAAATATCTAGAGAACACCAAAGGAAATTTATATAAAATGTCTTGTCAAAAATTCTGCAGATCAGAATAAAGTAACATAAAGTAAGCTCTAAGGAAAAAACTTCTCTTAAACATACATAATAGCCCTTAATGTGAAGTTAAGGAATGACAAGCTTCTATATATGAATTAGATTTTTGACTAACATTATTATGAAACCACCATTTTTTTTAAAGTAGGCTCCATGCCCAGCATGGAGTCCAACTCCGGGCTTGAGCTCAAAACCCTGAGATCAAGACCTGAGGTGAAACCCCAACTGAGCCACCCAGGCACCCCCAAAGTAACATCTTTATAGAATTATAAAAGTAGTCCAACAGTAGATAGTACAAAAGCCATTTTTCGCCTATGTAATTTACAAGTCTCATTTTTTTTTCAGCACAGCACTAGTAAAATGCTATTTATAAGTATAGCATCCCCGAATTCTAGAACCAAAGTCATTTTTTAAAAAAGTAAAATCTTGGGGCACCTGGGTGGCTCAGTAGGGTAAGTATCCAACTCCTGATTTTGGCTCAGGTCATAATCACAGGGTCATGAGATTGAGCCCCATGCTGGGCTCTGCGCTGGGTGTGGAGCCCACTTAAAGTTCTCTCTCTCCTTCTCTCTGCCCCTGCCCCACCACAGCTCACGCACTCTCTCTCTAAAAAAAGATCTGAAAAAAAAAATCTTTATACTTTTGTTGAAACTTATTTATGTCACTTTCTCTCAGGGGATTGCTAAGTGATTTCATATTTAATATTCTCACATTACTTTCTAAAGATAAAATAAGGCAGGGTGGGACTCTACAATATTTCAGCTAACTTACTTGATTTAAAGATTGTAAATTGTACAAATAAGTCACATTCTCTTCCGCTCCCTCCCCGGCAACCTCACTGTCAGAAATAGACTGAGCTAACCTTATAGTTAAGTCTGTTTTCGCGTAGCCATCGTACTGAGTACTTCTCTGCAGAGCGTGCATGTCCAGCTCGGGACTTCCGCAGACCAGAATCTCAACCTCTTCTGGACGAAGCAACTGCCAATAATTATTTTCCAAAAATGATAATAAAAAGTGATTATTAAAGTAATTATTAGTAATTAAAGTAATTATTAAAAAATGAAATTGGAATTATCTTCACTGAATCAAATTACAAAACACATGACTTCTTTATAGTAAATCAGGCCATTTTTATTAAGGATAACTCTCCATTTTTAGTTTTCTACTGAGGTTAAGATATTTTTGCTTCTGAAAGTTTATAAATCTTGTCAAACTATTAGGCTGTCCCTTTTGCAAATAGTAATTAGCAATTTGTGGGAAAAACAAGCAGGTGACTAAGCGTGAATTCAAATGACAACTCTTCCCCTGAAGCCTGCTTGAAACTCTCTTAGCCATTCCAGCCTCCTTCCGATATCCACGCGCCTCCCAGGTGCACGGCAGAGTTGGGTACTTGGTTATAGTCTGCCTCGTGTAGTTCCCTGGTTTTTTCACCTACGTAAGTTGTGTCTCACCTAAAGAGATTAAAACTTAAGAACAGAGACCATGCTGTGCCATTCAATTCTTATTTTCCCTCCCTCCACTCCCACAACTAGCAGTGCGTCACACACAAAACCCAGTTAGAGCTCAATAAGGTGCTCCCTTTTCAAAGGTGCTTTTAACAACAAATATGAGATAGAAGTTACCTTAAAACCAGCTCTCTCCTATAATAATAACTCAAATGGAAGACCTTACTCCACATGCTATAATAAAACCGAGGGGAGATACAGGTGGCACGCCGGAGCGCACCCTGCGTAGCTGGGGCGGAGAGCAGGGCTTCGTGAGAAGACTCCTGCCGACTTTCATCTGACACGGTGCTCTAAATGGCAGCTAACGCATCTTCACATGGCTAAGGCATGTCAAACCAACCAGAGTTCATCATGCCTCTGAGGACAAACTACTTCCTATGGAAAAAGGTAACTTAGAGTTGCAGCAGGAAGCAATTATGAATACGTTCCCTAATCAGAAGAAGTTGTGGCTTCGGCCCTGGAGCTGACATGTTAACTCTGTTCTCTGTGCTTTGTCCCTCAGTATTAAGATCTTGGGCCTATAGGCTCTCTTCATCTGCTCTTAAGGAAAATTCTTAAAGCCCCAAACGACATAGTATAAGACAGAGCCCAAGGAAAGAAAAATGGAGATGACTGGTCTTTTCTCCCATTAGAAAATAAAGGCCAAAATGAGAAAACTATTTTTATTTCTAGTCTACATTTAAAAAGTAAAAAATATTTTCTATTTTAGAAGCTTATCTATTTAAGGACTTATTTGTCAATATTATAGTATTACAAAATCTAATTAAAAGCTAATTTAGTTTTAGGGGCGCCTGGGTGGCGCAGTCGTTAAGCGTCTGCCTTCGGCTCAGGGCGTGATCCCAGAACGCTGGGATCAAGCCCCACATCAGGTTCCTCCGCTATGAGCCTGCTTCTTCCTCTCCCACTCCCCCTGCTTGTGTTCCCTCTCTCACTGGCTGTCTCTGTTAAATAAATAAATAAAATATTTAAAAATAAATAAATAAATAAAAATAAAAGCTAATTTAGTTTTAAACTCACCATCAGAGCATTTGAAGCACACACACTATGAAACCCATAATAAAATGCAGCAAACTGCTTATAGATGGATTTGTTGAGAAGAAAGTCAATATAAAGCTGTACATATTCTGGAAAGCAATTTTACATCCGTTAAATAGTAAAAGTAAATGGAAAATGTTCATGCATTTCAATTAAGAAATGGTGTCTACTTACCTTTCCTATTTTGATTGGTAACTGGAATTTTATCACCACCTGGCTTTAAATTGTAGGACTTAATTATTCCAAATTCTTCTTGAAAAACCTGTTGGGAGATTCCAACACATTTATTGGTATGGTTAATATAATAATAGGCTTCAATGAACAGATTTGTGAAAATTTAAGAACAGGTTCCGTCCCTCCCCTTTTCAACATACAAACTACAGGGACTTAACCCTCTCTGTTGAGCACAGATGAATACCTTACTGCTGTTCATCAACTTGTGTGGCCACTTAGACAATATTCAGGTCTTGGAGCTTTGTGGATTACTGACTTCCATCTCCCAATTGCTATTAGGGGAGAGGAAATGAGACCACTTTGGTCTGATCCATTAGTTTCTGCTCCTAACTTCTTGTATTGAAGCTACACGAGAGACTTATTTTTAGAAGCTGAAAAGCTCTGAGAAAGTGGCTGAGTCAAGGGAATATGGCAGGTGCCTAGCAGAGTGCCTGCCCCCTTGGGGAATTTCTCTGGGCACTTTCCTTGACTAGTCATCTATCCGTGCCTGCTGCGCTGTCCTGCTTTATCAAGGTAAGACCCTTTATGATAAAGGATGCTGTGTGTTGATTAATCCTTGTTCATCTTTTCTAATGATAGGTATTGAGTAACAAATGGCATTTTTCATATATGGAATACATGGTTAAAGAAAGCTACTTGCCCTTAACAGTACCTGGAATGTTGAATAGAAATCTTCTTCAACATTGCCTTCATAGGAGAGGAGTTCACTTAACCCATGGGCCAACTCCTGTAAAAAGAAATGTTACCTGTGTTTTTAAACAAATAATATTACCTAAAACAGTTAAGCAAATCTACCATAGTGAACTCACATGTGAGACAGAGTAGATACACTCTTTCAGATTTTGAACCAAAGATAATATTTGAGATATATTTTTCCAGGGCATAGAATGCTTGTTAATGATTTCTACCACGTGAAAGGTTTGGAAAAACTCATTGGGGAAAGTCATGTAAAACATCCAGTTCAAATGACAGAGGCTTAACTCTGGAATCTGTTCTCATGCAGAGAGTGAAGAGCACAGTCTCCATCATAATTCACTGCTATCTGCAACATTACTTTTTATGAATTCATAGTATTTCTCAATGTATATTCTTTAAAAACCTGCATGAGAGACTGTGGACTCTGGGAAACAAACTGAGGGCATCAGAGGGGAGAGGGGTGGGGGATTGGGATAGGCTGGTGATGGGTAGTAAGGAGGGCACGTATTGCATGGAGCACTGGGTGTTATACGCAAATAATGAATCATGGAACATTGCATCAAAAACTGGGGATGTACTGTATGGTGACTAATATAACAAAATAAAAATTATTTAAAAACATTTAAAAAAATAAAAATATCATTACTTAAAAAAAAACCTGCGCTCTTAGGATTCATTTTTAAGCATAAAAACACACAGTTCATACATGTTAAGTGGTTTCTACATTTCAGTTACAGTGCCCTTCTCCTCAAAAAGTTGGGAACAGCAGAAGTAGTATTTTCCTATAACTTGTGTTATCCATGAACAAAGATTTACAAACAGAAAAACTGACCCAGTATTTAAAAATATTTTTCAGGTTTTATGAAAAAAATTAAAGTTTTAATTTATTTTAAATTATTAGAGGAAAAGGTAAACA
The DNA here is from genome assembly GCF_024610735.1 of Ursus americanus. Classification (NCBI taxonomy): domain Eukaryota; kingdom Metazoa; phylum Chordata; class Mammalia; order Carnivora; family Ursidae; genus Ursus; species Ursus americanus. Next base: position 34,646,974 of record NC_142132.1, read on the forward strand.
ACAGTATAGAATGATCTTACATACTTAAATACATAATAAATTTTCCATTCTCTTAAAAATCAGAAATTTTTATACAAATCTAGGCTGGCATAGATTTGGTATGACTGTCATCATTTGCTTCAATTATTAATAAAAATTATGAATGCTGAAAATTATAATTGGGAGTGTGCAATTTTTAAGAACGCCACAGATTACCAGGTGAACCCAGGGGAAAAGACTTACCATCATCTTTCAGAGATGAAACTTTTAATGACAAAATACAAAGTCAGTAGGTTATGAAGTTATGTATTCAGGTCTGTTTTATTGGGGACTACAGACCCTTTATTTCCAGACTTTGTATTTTCAAACCCCTATTTCTGAGGAGAATTTTTTTGTTTGTTTACCTATACGGTCAGTCTTAGATTCTTAACTATAATATGCTATTTCTAAAATTACCAGAATAAACTTTTTATGATTTTTGTAAACCTAAAATTAGATAAAGAGTGTGTGAATATACTGAATACTGTTTTTACACACCATTTGAATACCCTACCTGGTCTTATTTAATACAACATATTTGGGAGTGAGTTAAGCAGAAGAAATATCATAGTTGCTGATTCAAGGATATGCTTGGGTCTCCTCTGTTCTCATCTAAAACCCTCAAGTGTAATTTTCACAAAGCTATGAAGGTTGGGAAGATTTCTTATTGTTGCCACAGGACAATCCTGGTGGTTTGTCGAAGGAATGTAGGAATCTTGATTCATTATTAAAGGGCCAACATAAGAATATGAAATTAGCACAGTGAAATCTTCAGCTCCATAATATAAAACTATATTTCAGTGTAGTCATTCATAAAATATCATTAACTAAAAAAGAGCTGGCTCTAAATGAGCCAAATTTGAACAGTTTCAATGATAAAATGAGGCAATTTATTGGCAAAAACCAGTAATGAAATTAGAAAATTGGTAAAAAAAACTTGACTGAAATTTAATATGTGCAATTAAAAAAATTACAAAAGTCTAAAATGAGATCGTGGTAACTCAGAGATTAGTCTATTTCCAACATTTTACAGGTAAGAAAATTAAGTGAATAATCCAGAGTCATAGCTCATATATTGCAGATATAAGACTATAGAAGGGAGAACCTTTTTTTTTTTAAGATTTTAATTTATTTATTTGAGATAGAGAGAGAGTGAGAGCATGAGCCAGGGGACAGTGGGAGAGGGAGAAGCAGGCTCCCTACTGAGCAGGGAGCCTGACTGTGGGGAGATCCCAGGATCCTGGGATCGTGATCTGAGCTGAAGGCAGATGCTTAACGGACAGAGCCACCCAGGCGCCCCGAACTTTCAGTTTCTTAATCAGAGCCTGCTCTATTAACTTGTGCACTCCCATATCATACTATTTTTCTAACTGTTAAGTCATTTTTGTTTTGTTTTTTTGTTTTTGAGAAAGAGAGTGTGCATGCTCGGGGGCGGGGGAGGTGCAGAGGCAGAGGGAGAGAGAGAATCTTAAGCGGGTTCCACACCCAGGGCAGAACCACCCAGGTGCCCCACTATTAAGTCTTATAAGAATTTATAAGACTTATGGATATTTGCTCTTAATTGAAAATATCATAAACCAACTTCGAAAAATTTGTCCGATATCAACCCCCAGGGAGTATGAAGAGTAGTTTTCTAACCAAACATGTTCTGGAGAGATATCTCAACTTCCACAGGAAGGCACCAATCCTACACAAACTCATCGGATCATTAAAACACAGGGATATTTAGATAGGAATACTTAGCAACAGAAATTCTCCACATCTCGGCTATTTGCTAAAGATATTACCGAGAATTTTCTGCTGACCAACAGTTATTAAAACTCAGCTGTAAAAAATAATATTATCGGGGATTGTCAGAAGGATATGTATAGCATCCACTCCTCTACTAAATTTTAATCTTTGATTAAATTTGATGATGAGAAATCTAATTTCTGAACAGAAGAATGTTATAAGAGATGGTACCATGAAATTCATTTGTTGTGTTTATTTTAGAGATGTTTTTGCAGACACCGTTACTGATATTGCACAGTATCATCTTAATAAGAATTCACAGAAGTAATCAAGTACTAAGGGCTTTATTATCTCGTATCATTGCCCCGTATAGAAGTTTTGATTGATCACATAAGGAAATGAGAGCTCAGAAAAGTTAAACAACTTGGCCAAGTTCACAGAGCTAGTAAGTGGCAGAGCCGGGATTCTAATCTCTGTCTCTTTCACTTCAAAGCCTGTTCTGCTATGCTGTAAGAGCTGAGGAGTGCAGCAAAGTGGGTGATATCTATGAGGAAGGAGAAAGCTAGAGGAAAAAGGAGATGGGTTGCATAGGTAAAGAGAAACTATATTTAAAAATGAGGTGCATTAGGAGAAAGACTTCAGGTGGAAGAGAGATGATTTAGCATTAAGGAATAAGATACCAATAACTTTATACTTACAGGCATAATTTGACACAAGTCGTCAGTGGTCACACTGCAGATGCCTACTGGTATATTTTGATCACTAGGAATGATGGGAGGGCTCAATAATTTCTTGTAACAGCAGGGGGGGAAACGAATATCCAAGGTAATGCTGTTATAAACAGCTAGTCCCATAAGCTATGCATACTGAATGTTAAGCATTAACATAAAATCCGTGACAACGAATGAGTTTTGAATTATGCATCAGTCTATTTCTTGCATACTTCTTCCAGATCTAACACTGACTTTAATTAATCCCACATACTTCCTTTTCTTTATTTTCCTTTTATTTTACATAATATAATTCCTTGATTACCAAAAGTCATGTGAAAAGGGGGGGGTCGGTTGATAGTATTTGATGATTCCCCAAGAAAAATTTATCTAAGATCACAACAGACAGCAATTTCGGACATTTCATAAATTATTTGACTACAAGAAAATATTTTCTAAATTTATTCTAAATTTAAACGCTGTTGGTGATTTTATAAGTAGCAGCAGCAGCAATTTATTCAGAACTCAGTGCAGAACACACTACTAATTTTGGTGATCATTTTAACTATTTTAAAACTAAATACAGACCATGTAAAGAGAGCTGAACTGAAGAAACCTATGGACACAGACACACATACACACAGATGTACACACGCGCTATTGACAGTCTAACAAGGCAATTACTCTCCTACAGAAATACTTGAAAGGCCTTTATTGTTACTCGGAGTGTACACAAAGTGTTGAGGTTAAAAGCGACAGATGTTATATATATAAACTCTGCCCAATTGTATTTTATTTATTTATTACTTAAATGGCAGAATGTAACTTATCCATTTGTTGAAAGAAGGATTTTAAATGTCCTATTTCAGCTGTCAAATAAAGATTATTATATCAAGTTATTAAGGAAGTCATTAATTTTATAGGCTGAAAAGGAAATCTAAACATATGGCCTGGATAAATTACTGAAAATAATTTTTAAAAATTGGAAGACAATGAGTATTTCAATTAGCAAAGTCAGAATGAAAGTTAATAATTTAAGGAATAGATGTATTATTTTATAGATAACTGTATCAACAGAGACTGAGCAGTGTATTCAAGGGACAGAGACTGAAAATGATTCCATACTTGTGATAATAGCAACACTGACAGTGACCATAATACTATGATGGTTACCATTTATGATCTTCTATCACAGTGACAAGTTCTAAGCATTTTTCATTAAAAATTAAAAAAATTATAACCCTAAAGGCAGGTTTTTAGCAGATGAGGAAGCAGGCCCATAAGATTTGCCACAGGGCAGTTTCATATGTAGACCACAGTGTTTCATTTCATACCAAGTCAACCCGTGCTGGTTGAAGCAAGGATAAGATAAGGATGGGGGAATTCCGCTGGACCACTGAGGCATCAGGTGGTGCAAACAGAACAGATTGTGAAAACCCTGTTATTTAATTTAATTAATTAACTTGAAATGTGCAGCATATGTAAATATGCTTAATGAGCTTGGTCTTTTGGGTAATGATTGAATAGAAACTAATGCCTACTGCAAAAGAAGCCATTTAGTAAACTTATGATTTTATGTATAACACCATTCTAAAAATGTGATTTAAGCTAAGATCTAATACTGCATTATAAATATGAGAAAGTCAAAATATCATCCAAATCTAAGCTGCGATAAGAATGTAAAGTATGACAAACATATATATCAGGGAATTCAAATAGCTCGTAGTATAGTGAGAAGTATTGGTGACTCAGGCCTTCGATGAAACTGTAACATTCAACAAATGATTACTGTAGATAACACTATAAAAACAGACGTCTAAGAATTGATGAGCACTCCATATTGTGGAACTTGGTGCTTTGGACCTTCGGACATGACGACATATACAAAATTTCAAATTAGGTTTACCATCTTAATGGGCAGTTTTCTCCCTGCTAACTTTTCTTCCATTCACTTTCTCAATTTTAATATACGTTCCTCAGGATTTATTCCAACAAATGCAACTGAACATTCCAAGCCTTCTCTAAGATCACTCCTGATTCCTTTGCTGAAGGTGTCCTCTTACTCCCAGGGTGTCCTCTGCTTCAGTCAAGGGGCCTGGACACTCCTCTGTAACAAGCCCAGGACAATGCAGCCTGGTTTCTAGCCATTCTCCCAGTCTGTCCTGTTCTCTCCAGCCCTGTGCCAATCAAATAGAATGGCTCCATTTTTAAACCTCTACCTTCTCTGGGAAGAATACACCAACTCTTTTCCTTCTCAGAACTCCTTAGCACTCAATGTCAAAGATGAGTCTCTGAGAACTGATGACCTTGAATTGGGGGTCATCTGCCTAACTAGATAGTAAACTTTTTTTTTTTAAGATTTTATTATTTATGTGACAGAGAGACAGCCAGCGAGAGAGGGAACACAGCAGGGGGAGTGGGAGAGGAAGAAGCAGGCTCCCAGCGGAGGAGCCCGATGTGGGACTCGATCCCGGCACGCCAGGATCACGCCCTGAGCCAAAGGCAGACGCTTTAACAACTGCACTACCCAGGCGCCCCTAGATGGTCAACTTCTTAAAGCTGGATATTTTCCCTTCTTTTAACCTTGGTATCTCCAGTGCTTGCTCATTTATTTACTCTTCCTTTCTTCCATAGACAATCATATTTCTTAGAATTAAAAAAGTAAATGTGGTAGCAGTCTTTTCCAATCTCCTCCCCAATGCAGGAATGTCCTCTCCACTCCACCTAATAGGGATCAGAGGATGGCACAGGGATTTATATAATTTAAAAAAACACTACACAATAATGCCATATACTTTAAATATTCCCATTCCATTCAGTTTTTAATTTTTATGGAAGTTTCCAGATTTAAGGGCATATTAAAGACCTAGATTTAATTTCCACAATTACAATTTATTAAACTAAGTGAAATAAGCACAAAGTAAAAGAACAGAAAAAAGAGTTCATTAGGAATGGAAAAGATACTTTAATTTTAAAAATGTCTTAATTTTCTGATAATTCAGATAATATATGAAATAGGAAATAACGATTTTTATTTTGAGATCATATTTTCAGAGAAAAATATAAAAAAATCATAATCCCTTTTAATTAATTAAGTCTGGTGACATTTTATAGCTGTGATACTGCAAATAATTGAAAATCTATTAGTAAATTTGACAAGAATGTTAAATCTGAATAAAAGGCTTAATGTGAACAGCTTCCAAAAGTCAGCTAAAATTTAATATCTCTAGTGTACTAGCACCTCCTAGTGGAAAGTTTAAAGGATACAATTCCAACCAATCGGAATTCAGAATAGTTATCACATTTAAAACTGCTAAACCAATGGCAGTGTGAATCCTTGTGATATGTAAACATGCCTGAAAAAAAGAAACATATTTTCATTAACATGACTGATTAAAAAAATCAAAGTACTAAAAATGTACATAATATCTCATCTATTAGAAGCAAAACATTTCAGCAATAGTTGTTACAAATCATCTTTCATGTTAAAATATATAAAACATGCACAATGATGGGTAAGAGCATTTTACTGTTTATTGGCATCCTGAACCAAGGGTATACATGGGCTAAAAAGAAAACTAAATCGGCTGATTTTCTTTTACAGAAACGATAGTTTTTAAGTTATGATCAAAATTAATTCTGAGGGTTTCCTGGAGATTTTAATTTATTCATATCATCTCCATTACCCATTGCCAGAAAGAGGTTATATATACATATATACAAAATAGAGTAAGAAAAACATTTAAAACTCTCTTTGAAGAAAAATCTTTTACAGACACTAAGGATTATATAGGTGTTTCCTCTAAGATAAAATTTAAATTTCAAAGCTTACTTTTGTCTTAAAAATTAATGAATTCTTATTTATCAAAATGGCTCAAAATCTAATGAAAGAAGCTTCAAGTATTAGTGTAGAGCAAGCTATAGTCTTGTTTTTAAATTCTGAATATTCTTTATTTCAATGACAAATTTCATGGATTTGGTTTATTCAGGAAAGATGGGGATGTTGCCTTGCAAATATATACTTTCAGTCTTTTTTGTGTAGGATTCCCAGTAAGATAATGAACATTTCATTCATTAGTTTGCTCACTTTTAAAAATGTAAATAACAATCCTTAAATTATTCAACATTTATGGTTGACAAAAAAATCTATGAAGTTATAGGGTAGGTTAAAAATAAGAGTGTCTACTTAATCTAACAATTATGAAGAAACACTGTTCATAAAAATTGAATACTCACCATAATCCGGATGAAAAATTTGGCGAATCAGAAGAAGGAACCACTCTTTAGTCAAGCCACCCATGTCCAAACCAGCTTCCCCTACAAATGTAACTTTCAGCTTCTTTTTTAAGTCTGCTCTTTTCCGGGTCAACTATTTGAAAAAATTATATGGTAGAGAAGAACAAAAGCCAGTAAAAAGGAAATTAACTTTTTCAATTCTGGGAAATGCATTAGGCAATCTTTTCTTTATTTAAAATGTCACAAAACTCCCTCCATCCCATTTATCCAATAATTTGTCAGTTACTGTGTGAATTAAGCATTATTATGTTTGTTGTAGAGATCAAGAGAAAGAATTAGAGGGTCAAGTACCTTGCCCAAAGTTACTGTCTCCTGGTATCATATTGCCTCCAAGATTTTAATTTAGCAGGTTATATCATAAAATATTTAATTTCCTTTTCTTTAACTTTCCTTCCTGATTTTAAAAATCACATAACAAAATTAGCCCTTATCTTAAAATAGCCACATGAAGACCTGGCTGAAGCACTGAACATTCATGAAGCTCCATACAACCGAAGTATGTTTGGGCCTGAGTACACTCAGTATCTCCTGGAGGTCAGACCTCTAATTTTAAAGATGAGTCATCTCAGGCCTGGAGAAGTTAAAATGCCTTGTTACACACCTAGCAAGTCACAAAGGTGGGTCCGGAATCTTAGTTACATATTCAGAAACACAGACTGCTCACTTAAGTGTTCTACATAAAATCCTTTTCTGGGGAGCTAACAACAAACCATTAATAAACATAAATAACGAACATAAGGCTCAATTGTGAATACATAACTGATTTTAACGATGGTACCAGAGTATAAGGAAGCACACTTACTGGCATACAAAAATGAAAAACAGATTACTAAGACTTTAGTTATACACCATATTGTAGAATTTATTGAAAGCTTTAATCAATTAGTACCATTTTGGAATAAATGATCTATACCTCATCAAGCGAATCACTAACCAGATGTGTCCGTCTTACTTTCATATTTAGAAATAACATGTTCATATCAGGTCTCTGTCTTCGAGATACTTTATCCACCAAACTTTGCTATTTAAAAAAGAAAGCAAACATTTTTACTTTTACTGAAACTATAATTTCATTTAAAACATTTAAGCACTGTAGTAAAAAATCATTTATATCCTTCTCTATGCCATCTCGCATATAAATATTTTCATAAACTCAATTACACAATTTATTATTATATTATTATATATTTTATATATATATATATCTTTTCATTTTGAAGCAATGGTAACCAAAGGGGGTCCAAAATGGAGGACCAAAAATAATTCACCTTTTATAGTAAAGAATGTTGCATTACAGTTTCCATCTCATCTCTTAAATAGCAAGGCTTTTTAATAAACATAACGTGGGAACATTTGAAACGAGGTATATACTACTGATGACAAAGTGGCTTAAGCTTTTTAAATACTGAATTTACTGGAAAAGCACAGTCTACTTTTAGAAAGTAATTTGTCAACATTTATCAGAAACATTAACAATGTTCATACCCTTTGTCCCAAAATTCCACTTCTGGGAATTCTAAACACAAAAAATATACAGTGAGATGTTCATCACAGCACTACCTATAAAAGCAAAACTTTAGAAATACATAATATACGTATCTACCTAATGGAATATAATACAACTATTAAAAGGGATGGTTATAATTATGTAAATAACATGGAAAATATTTAAGAAAGGTACAAGTGAAAAAAGCAGGGAACAAAAGTACGTATACAAAATTGTTTTAACTCTATTGCCTTTTAAAGATAATATAGAGAAGAAATGTCAAAAGAAAATTTACTAAAATATTAACAGTTTGGGTATGTCATGTTTGGGTAATGGAAATGTCTGGGTAATGGAAATGTGCGTAATTTAAAAAATCTATGGTTTTTCAAAATATAAGTAATGAGTATGTAAAAAACGCATTAAAAATACCTATTAGAAATATAAGTATCATAAGAAGTCTACATGCTTGGACAATTTGTTTCAATTTACATAATTTAATTGAGTTAAATAATTTTTATCAGACTACTTCATCTTCTTTGGAAGCAAAGAAAAATTATTATAGACTAGAGATGACAATTCAGACATTTTAAATAATGCAGTGAAGTGCTTTAGTAGATAAAATTTTACTACTACAAATCTATATAAGGTTATGCCCATGATTTTGTAGATTACTATAATAAAACACTCATTCAGAGCACTTCATTTCTCTAATTCCTAATTCTGAAGGCTTTTAATAATTTCTTTTTTCTTCTCTGGGTCCTCCCTTTGATGCTCAAACAGATCTATATTCCTGGGGTAGTATCCTATGTCATGGACCTATTGTCCTACCCTTTCCTATGTTGTGTTCACTGTCTAGCTCCCAGAAAGCCACCACACTGGAAACATCCAGCAAACAAATTTATACTAAGATGCTAATGGTAGATAAGGCTTAGTGGCTACTCCTTCCATCAGGAATACTTAATAGAAAATGCTTTGAATGAAACAAATAATCTCTAAAAGGTAGAAATTAGACCCAGTCTGATGAGGAGGTTATTTTTAGGTTGGGGAATCTCTTTTGCAACTTCGGATACCATATAAGCTCTTGTTTACAGTAACTACGGGTGAGGCTGTCTGTCCTTGTGTCAAAATTAACGTTGGGAAGCACCCATAAGAACAGATAATGCCACTTAACTCTTCAATCTCTACTCATTTGTGTCCACGCTGGGTGGAAGACAGCCTGTGATAGAGTCTACAGCTGCTACTCTCCTTTTAATTTAAATTTCCATAAAAGAAGATATTCGATGTTTAAGTAGGAGTGACATGGCAGAAAACTGCTCAGAGGAACTGAGATAAACTCTTCAGATTTTTTTTTTTTTTTTACAAATATAAAAAAGTCATAGCCCAAAGTAAAAAAGTACTAAAAAGGCACATGAGATTGCATAAATGCCTCTAATAGAAACTTCCAAAATGACTAGCTATATAGACTAATCTTTGAGCCAATATCTACCCGAGATTAAGTAATAATTCTGATGCCAAATATACCTGTTTAAATTTACTTTTCAGGGGGGTAGAGTGGCTTTGGAACTCCCTGGGTACACACAGGCAATAACGTGTCTTCTAATATTCTCATAGTCAGTGTAAGCTGACTCTGGGATGTCACCAGTCACTCAAATTTTTGTCCTACTCTGTGACAGAAAAAAATACTCACCTTCTGGGAACTGAATTACTGAAGAATGAATACTTCTTATTTTTTAAAGCATTTTTAAGTATTATAATTTATACTTCAGGAATGTTTTCATATTCTTGGACAAGACATGGAAATAATTTTTTTATTTTGAGGATCTCTTTAAGACTACTGCCAACCTTCCCTCTCATGTTTAAAGTAGTGAGTGTGCAGATGCTCAAAATATATGAGCACTGAAATGTATAGTCTAGTGCTCTAATAAAAGAAAAACTGCTCACTCAGTCCGTGTCTCTTAGATAAGGTAACTTCACTGTGCTGTGCCAAGACACAAGCGCTGGAGGCTGGGGCGGTAAGGACAGGCCCAGAGGTAAACTTCATCCTGCTGCGTGGTCTGCCTACAGCCAGTGTGACTGCTACCCCAGTTTCTATGGGTCTCCATGCCTTTTGGTTTCCTAAAAATCCATAAAACATCTTTCACCTCTTTTGGACATATTTCTCAGTTTCTCAAGGTTGTACATCTCCTAATTTTTTGGCTGTTTCTGATTTTCATAAAACCTAGAACACGCTGCAGTGGTTTGAGTGGTGTGCCCTTAAGGACCCTCTTTGCCCTCCCTGTAGTCTTCCCCAGTGCTCTGCCGGCTACCGTGGAGCTGGAATATGGTATCCACAGAATGATGTCCAACAAGTTCCCCATACTTTGGTCTGTGAGAGGTATTTCATCTTCCTGCTGAATTTAGAATATAATGAGAACTTGATGAGGGCTATCTCTTTCCTGTATCATGAACAGGTTTTAAGCACTTTTGGAAGGCGTTATAAAATGAATTTTACTTTTAACATTTCCTGATTATGCTAGAACAATTCACAAGACAGTTGATTTATTTATTAAATTATTTACTATATTGATTATAGTCAGCATAAATATGTTTTTGTAGCTGGCTTACCCTTGCGATGCTTATCATCTGTTGTTCTGAGTCTCTTTGAATAATGATTTTTTTTGCAGCTATAGAAATAACGAATGGGTACTGACAGAAGGAAAACCTGCTCAACAAGTGAAAACAGAAAAAGCAAAATGGTGTATTTTTAGCAAAATTATACTAAGGGAATATCTAAGGTACCCCTCCTAACAATATAAAACATTACTTTTGTATTGTGTTTAACCATTTACAAAGTGATTTTATGTGCATCATTTCTTTTAATCCCCACAGCCTTGTGAAGTCCACATCATTTCTAGACACGCTGTGTGTTCATTCTCTAGAGGAAGATACATCTAACATTCTGAAATGTACTAACAACTTACATGGTTTATACAAATGATTTCAGTTTATGTACAGTCACCTGTAGATCATTACCTGTGAAAATATGGCCACCACCAGACCCTAGAGGCAGAAGTGCTAATGAAGGAGGATTGGGACAGAAAGTTCATGTGCAGAAATTGTTATAAAAATACATTATGACATGGATATTTCTCATGTGCAAACTTCAGAAATGAGGAAATCTAGCAATAACTGCAGTAGTAAAAAGCAAAGTAATGAATTTAAGATCAATAAAATAAAAGTATGTTGCTACTGGTATTGTGTTAAATGGTGAAGTAGTATGAAATGGTATGTATTTGTAAAGACACAACATTATGATCAAAGGTCAGGAAAATAACTAACTTCCTCCCTTTAGAGCTGATCCTATGTTATATAAAAAAGCCACAAACTACCCAGAGAGAAACGCATTTAGAGAGAACTAGTAGGTGACAGTGACACTTCAGGAGCCAGACTCCCTCGGAAGTGGTTGCAATGAATCCATCAGTTACAGCTGGAATCCATCCAAATATAGTCGAGCACTGGGTGCAAGGAAGGCATAATGAGGAAAAAGGAGACTGCCCTAGTGTGAATCACAAATAAAACAGCTTTCTCCAGAACGCAGGTGTTAATAAAAGTTGTTCAGTACTAATGTGTAATAGTATTGAATCACTAAGTGCAACCTAAAAATCTGGAAATGAAAGAAGTACAATGACCTTAGTCTTGGTCTTATTATGTATTTTAAAATGGTGTGTCTCAACCCTTCCCTAATCATGCACATAGAAAAATGACAGTGTGTGTGTGACACACTGAAAGAAGCCGATGTGGCTGCTCATCGCCAGAGGTGACTTGCCCTTGGGCTCCAGGTCCCCCTCTAAGTCCAGGCTGGCTTCCCCCAAACTGAAAGGATCATAGGATCAAAAGTCCTCTGTAACTCCTTCTTGGTATACTGGTACCATGGCACAGAGTTAGAAGAGCTCTGTATTAAAAAATGTTCAAGTTTCAGTAACTCTTGGAGTTGTTTTGTGGTTTTGTCTACAACATTACAATTATATTAAAGTTAGAGAAAAAAGTGTCTTTGGAAAATAAATACTTTCTGAAGAAAATATCCATTGGACAGAACAAAGTCCTCAGAAACAATTCTTGTTTAGTTCTGAGTGTTCAGATGCAGACTGAGATATGTCCAGAAGGCCGGTCTATGGTTTTGGCCAATTCTGATAGAAAGGGTCCCTGGTAGATTGAACCAACTTACAAACTAATCTGGGGTTTGAGGTTACTTATATCCCTACCATATCTATTAAGTATCCTTTAGAACAGACACACTCTCTAAGCTATCACCTGGTCTGGGAATAAACTATGTTTGGGATAGTCATGCTGGTTTAATCCAAACTATGAGTGTGGATATAGGTGCAGTATATTAAAGAATGTGGTCAAGCATTTTGAAAACCTATGACACTATTGTAATAAATAATTTGTGGTGAAGCCCTTCCGCTGGAACTCCCATTCTTTGTAAATTGTGTATAAGGGACAATCACTTTTTCTACGGAATGAAGGAGGAAAGGAGTGAACTGTACGTGTGTATGTGTATGATCACTGTGTTAGAACAGACATTAGCAAACTAGAGCCCATGGGACAAATACGGCCTATCACCTGTGTACAGAAAGTTTTCTGGGACACGGACAAACCAGTTTGTTTACATACTGTCTAACGCTGTTTTTGTGTTACAGTGGTATACCAGAGTTCGTAAAGTGCAAAGAGCCAAAAATATTTACCATCTAGTACTTTACGGAGAAAGTTTGTGACCCCTGTACTGGATGATAGCATACAGAAGAAGAAGATAAAAGAAACTTGCATACTAAGAACTTTTCCCTTCTTAAAAAGATGTTGTTAATCAAACCAAAACCAAATTAACATGTACATAAAATCAAAATATAAAAAAAAGAAAATGCTTTAAGAAATATAATGATGTTTCAGGGCTGGATATCTAAACTATAAGTTTATGTATAAAGTTATGTGCATACTTAAATTTACTTATATAAATTTAACATCCAGTCATTATTTTGAATAGTATTTTGTTTAGGTAAGTAATCAAAATGAGTTTCTGATTGTACCTGTGAGAGTTTCCAAAGCTCTGCCAGGTGTGGTATTCTTCCATGAGATCAATGTGATCCAGTGTAGAATTATAGAAATCAGTATAAGGAATAAGGGGAGGATGAACCAAACTGTTTGCAGTATCTGTAAAGATAAATTCTAAAAATGATCTTTTCTAACATGTGCATGATTCATTCTAATAAGAACATTTTAATGTTCACCAGATAGCCTTTATCTAGAAATTCTATTTTAAGCAATTGTAGCTCCAAATTTAAAAAGTAGTTTTTTTTTTTTTTTTTTAACTGTGGTTCAGGGGATGCTTGGGTGGCTCAGTCGGATAAGTGTCTGCCTTCAGCTCAGGTCATGATCTCAGGGTATTCAGATTGAGCCCCACAACCCAGGCTCTCTGCTCAGCGGGGGAGTCTGCTTCTCCCTCTGCCCCTTCCCCTGCTCATGTGTGCTCTCTCTCTCTCTCAAATAAATAAATTAATTAATTAAATATTTTTAAAAAATTGTGGGTCAGATGCAGCCAATCATGTCTTGCTTTTATAAAACAACTTGTGCTAGGGATTGGAACAGTATAGCAAAGGGAGTACACAGGTTAGCACCTCCTCACACTACTTTCCCATGAGTGTGTTCTCTCCTAGGAGTTCTTGGGAATCAGCTCCTGCTTTCTTAGGGGTCTCTACTTAGCAGATGGCCAGAACACAGAATACTGCTTATACATTAAATGTGAAATCCATTATCAAAACAGGAAATAAATTACAATTCTTCACTTCAAAGGAAGGTTTTAAAATTTAAGAACGCCTCTACAGTACTTTGAGATCCTTATAGAAATGTCCTTAATATTTAACAAAAGAGAAGACAGAGTAATAAAACCTACTAAGTAAAGCCAACACTTTGGATGCTGATGGGATCCACCAGGAACACTTTGTTATAGGTGGAAATTCTTCAGGCTTTGCAGGAAACAGGCGCAAAGAAATAAACTGCAGCAATCTCTCTACCAATTGTTTGAACCTCTTCTGGGATAATCTGGTAAAGATTTTGAGATAATTCCAATCAAATTACATTTTCTATTTTGACAATATGTTAGATATCAAAGTGCATCCCGTACACATAAAATTTTAGAATATCCCCCCAAATTCTATTTCGTAAGTTGCCAAATATTTGAAAAGATGCAAAATCTTACCTGGAGTATTGTTTCTTAAATAAGAAATAAATACCAAAATTACCGTAACATTAGCATCAAGCATTTCATTTTTAAGGCTTTCAATATTCAGTCAATCCTTGTTATTTAGACTCAGTATTTGCAAATTTGCCTACTTGCTAAAATTTAATTATAACTCCAAGATCAATATCAGTGCAGCTTTCACTCATGGTCATTTGCAGATGTGCAGAATGGCAAAAAATGTGAGTTGCCAGATATGCATATTCCCAGCTGAGCTCAAACAAAGAAACACCCTGCCTTCTTGTTTTAGCTCTCATACTGTAAATGATACCCTTTACACAGTTTAGTTAGTGTCATGTTTTCCACATTTTCATGCTTTTTGTTAGTCATCCTGGTGTTTTAAAAGGGCTCCCAAAATGTAGTGCTAAAGTTCTGTCTAGTGTTTGTTCCCAAGTACGAGAGGAATGTGAGGTACCTTATGGAGAATAAACTTGTATTAGATGAAATTTGTTCAGACATTAGTCACAGTACTGCTGGTCGCAAGTTCAATGCTAATGAATCAACAACTTCAATTAAATGTCTTAACACACGATGCAGTAAAAACAAGACCATGGATTCATCGGTTGATGGGAATGCTATGACCAGCAGCTCATAGGAACCTAACCCTGTTATGTCCCGTAGGATCAATGACTTGGTATTTGTTAATTCGGTGTTAGCAGTGACTTTATAGAACATAAGTATCATGAATAATGAGAACCGACTGTATTTAAAATTAATTCTGAAAATATTTTGCCTCTAACATTTTATCAATCATAGAGAAGAGTCATTGTTTACGTGAGTATAGCTTTATGAAAAAACAGACAGTATTTTTAATAAATGGATATTGATGGCGAAGCTGTATTTTATGATGACGTTATTAGGTAAGGAAAAGGCACTATGTAAGTAATGGTGAGATTGACTGATATAAAGATAGGAAATAAAAAGACACAAATCGAAATAGTATCTGAGAAAATCCGGTCACCGTCTTTGAGATACATGAAAACCACTGGTAAACGTAGGCAGTGGATAGAAACGGCAACGACAGTTTGCACCAGCAAAATGGTTCCTTGCTTTAAAGACAAATTTTTAATTACCCTCTCTGTGGTACTAAAGTATATGTTTATAATTGGCTTTGAAGTACTGTTAATTAGAAGATCATTTCTAAAGACCTGAAAACATTTAACTATATTTTATTATAAAATCACTAATATCAAACTTGAAACTGTACGATTATAAGAGTTCTTATGAATATGATAGAATGATTTACTTTTTAAACCAGTGAACTAGGAAATGATGATCAGCTTCCACTAAGGTAGCTATCTGTCGTAGCAAGTGAGCATAGATGACATACGTAGATGTATTATTAAATTGAGGATTCTGAAAAAGATATTAAAGATAATTGTGTTAAAATTTTGTTAACATGTAAAAGGAAAGACACTAAGCTTAATGAGCTAAGTGGTAAACTAGGAAACTAAATTTGAGATTATGAAATATTGGGTGAAATCCTATAAAACAATAACCTATTTTTTAACTGCTTAATTAACAGAAACTTCAATTTTGGCTGTGGTATAGCAGAAAGAGCATGGGCTTTGAAATTAAGACAGATCTGGGTCTGAGGGCTGATTCTACAACTTAGGGATGTTCCTTAAACTTTGATTCTCAATTTCCTCATCTCTAAAATAGGAATGATAATATCTATCTTACTTGTTTTAAGTAGTTAAAAAAAAAATGTATGTAAGGCTCCTAGCTCCATGGCAATCACTATCATCCAATTAAACAAAAAACCTCGTTCTTTCTTGATTAAAAAAAAAAAAGAAGAATGCTAGAAAAGTGAAGTAAAAGCTGGTTGTGAAACTTTTGCCACTGTGAAATGAATTAGTTGCATGTCTCACAAAGAACAAAGAGAGAGTCACATACAGCTTCTGACAACTTTCAAATGTCAAAGGGACACTGAAGGAGTGCTTGAAGCCTCTAGTTACATCTCTACAACTTAAACTCATCACAATGTGCATTTCAGAAGTTCATGGAAAAAATGAGTATTATTGAAAAATAAACTGAAATTGTGGGAACTAAGAGAACACCATGGATTTTTCAAAACTGACTTACTGGCAAAGACAAATTCAAAATCAGAGTGTCTCCAGCTGATAGCCTCACCTAGTGGTGCTCATGAGAAGGTATCATGGGCAGAGCTTATTGCTGACTAACAGACTCACTCACAAAATCTGAACTTCAGTTGTCATTTCTCTGTTTTTACTATCTACATACATTTCCTCCCTTTCTTCTAGTTTTGCTTTTGTCCTTCCTACCTCTCTACTTTCCCTTCTCATATCTCTCAACTACCTCTTGTCCACTTGCTTCCTTTTCCCCCACTTTTACTTTTTTCCTTTCTCCCCCTTCTTTTATTCCTACTGTACATATTTTCTCTTATTGGACGTAATATTTAACTAAACACTGTATCTTATTTAACATAATTTTTTCTTACCTTTAAATGAGATAATAATATACACAAACACCTTTTGTAAATTGTAAAGACTAATACAAAAGCAGTATGCTAGCTATGTAATAACATACCTCTTTTTCAAAAATAATACAAACTCAAAATTGCTTTTCATTTGTCCGGACCTTATTTTTTTGTATCTACGAATCTGTATCTCTCCAGAGGACAAGGGTCATCACCTTTGCTATAGCAAACATAAGCAACCACCTTGATTTTTCCATTAGAATTCTAATGGAAGCATTTATTAAAAATACCTAGAGACATTAGAGACGTACTAGTTGGGAAATAAAGGAAAGTTCTGGAGCCCATTAAAGCTAGTTCTAAGAAAAGAGGTTGATTGGGGGAAGAAGAGGTGCTTCCATTCTGCTTGTTCCTGAATACCACAGCAGAAAGGCAAGAACTACATTAAAATTTATATCCCAAAGATAATTTAGCTTCCCATTGTTTATTTGTTATAACTTTAATGCTCTGGTTACACTATAATCTAAAAAATATCAATAATGTTGTACAAAATAATACTTAGTACTTGATATCATTTCCCTTAACACATGCATAGACTGGGATGTGAATTATACAACTTCAGTTCTTGCTTTCTTACCTGTAAAAGTATAAAATATGCTCTAAGATCATCTTTTGTTCGTGGACTGTAAAAGAAATAAGCATAATTGATTACAGATTAGTATTTAATCTTACAGCATCTAACAAAAAATGATTAGCACATGTTTTTGTGAGAACTGAGGTGGTAAAAGCCAAAAATGAGACTTAAGTTAATATGTATGATTATGGAGACAGTAACAGATTCATAATATGCTGGGAATATAGGTTCTTCTGTGCTTACTCTTGGCTGGTTCTGAAGACACCTAAAAGATGAATTAAGTAGGGGTGCCTGGGCCGCTCAGTTGGTTAAGCATCTGACTCTTGGTTTCAGCTCAGGTCACAGTCTCAGGGTTGTGAGATGGAGTCTTGTGTCAGGCTCTGCACTCAGCATGGGGTCTGCCTGAGAGTCTCTCTCTCTGCCCCTCCCCCCACTTGTGCTCTCACATGCTTTCTCTCTCTCAAATAAATAAAATCTTAAAAGAAAAAGGTGAATTAAATAGGCTATAACATTTTATGAGGTAAATATCATGACTGACTTGGGAAAGAGTTAAGAGCCTGATGAATAATCAACAATTTTAGAATACTTAGATTTTTGTTTTAATAAAGGATAGTTGATATATCTCACTTAAAAATACTGATGCACTGAAGTAAGAAAATATGTGGGATGCCTGGATGGCTCAGTCAGTTAAGCATCTGCCTTTGGCTCTGGTCATCATCTCAGGGTCCTGGGATCGAGTCTCACATCGGGCTCCCTGCTCAGTGGGGAGCCTGCTTCTCCCTTTCCCTCTGCCTGTTTTTCCCCCTGCTTGTGCTCTCTGTCAAAAAAAAAAAAAATTTCTTTCACAGAAAGAAAATATGCTCTGTTTATATATCTATTTCTGAAGTGATAGATATAGAAATGTCTGCAAATCAAGTCACACTGTAAATGCATTTAGTATGTTTCTAATTAAATTCAAAATTAAATTCATATTTGAATACCTCTGAGAAATAACTAATTTGTAATTTTTTTCCATGATAATCTGGATTTTCACATTATCAAATCTGACCAAGAGTTTCTGCTATTCCCAAAGCTGGTGAGTGTTTCTTTCTCACCCTCTCAGGGTCTATTGAATACACTCTCACAAATTCCCTGAAGTAACTTCTTAAATTAAAAATGGTTCATCTATATGATTACCAGATTCAATTCACGATCCTTGACTGGTCCTGGATTGAAAAACAAAACCCAGATATTAAAGAACACTTTTGAGACAACTGGGGAAATTTAAATGTGGACTGCATTTGAGAGAGTACTATTAGAAAAACATTAAATTTGTTTCATGTGATACAGTGTTATGGTTATGTAGGAAAAGGTTATTAAGAAATACATGCTGAAGTAATTAGAGGTTAAGTGTCCATTTACTAAAAAAAAAAACAATCACGTACACACTCACATGCACGAGAGAGAAAGCAAAAAAGCAAATGTGGCATAAAATTAACAACTGGTGAATCTAGGTGAAAGGTATATGAGTTTTCATTGTCTTTAACTTTTCTGTGGTTTGAAATTTTTCAAAATTAAATGCTGGGGAAAAAAAGGTTCACCTCCCAGTATCTCCTTGAATTTCCTTTAAGAAAATAAAATGACCAAATGATTACTTACTTTTCTTTTATAGTTACAAAATAAATCTGAAAACATAAATCACTGCCCCGAATGTACTAAACGACCCTTACATAATGTAAAGCTACATAGTCTGAAATATAAATATATAACATACATGTTAAAATTTGAAATATGTATACACATGTATATATAAAAATGTTTAGTCAGTAACATTTCTTTGTGGAAGAATTATCTTGACTGAATAATGATTTAAAGTGTTTAGGTTTAACGACAAGGATGCCCACTCTCGCCATTATCATTCAACATAGCACTAGAAGTCCTTACAACAGCAATCAGACAACAAAAAGGGATAAAAGGTATTCAGATCGGCAAAGAAGAAGTCAAACTGTCTCTCTTCGCAGATGACATGATACTCTATATGAAAAACCCAAAAGACTCCACCCCCAAATTATTAGAACTTATAGAACAATTCAGTAATGTGGCAGGATACAAAATCAATGCTCAGAAATCAGTTGCATTTCTATACACAACAATGAGACTGAAGAAAGAGAAATTAGGGAATCGATTCCAATTACAACAGCACCAAAACCATACGATATCTTGGAATTAACTTAACCAGAGAGGTAAAGGATCTATATTCTAGAAACTACAGATTACTCTTGAAAGACATTGAAGAAGACACAAAAAGATGGAAAAACATTCCATGCTCATGGATCGGAAGAATAAACATAGTTAAAATGTCTATGCTACCCAGAGCAATCTACACTTTCAATGCCATCCCGATCAAAATACCAATGACATTTTTCAAAGAGCTGAAACAAACAGCCCTTAAATTTGTGTGGAACCAGAGAAGCCCTGAATCGCCAAGGAACTGTTGAAAAGGAAAAACAAAGCTGGGGGCATCATGTTGCCTGATTTCAAGCTATACTACAAAGCTGTGATCACAAAGACAGCATGGTACTGGCACAAAAACAGACACACAGACCAACAGAGCAGAATAGAGAACCCAGAAATGGACCCTTGGCTCTTTGGGCAACTAATCATTGACAAAGCAGGAAGAAACATCCAGTAGAAAAAAGACAGTCTCTTCAATAAATGGTGCTGGGAAAATTGGACAGCTACATGTAAAAGAATGAAAGTTGATCACTCTCTCACACCATACACAAAAATAAACTCCAAATGGATGAAAGACCTCGATGTGAGACAGGAATCCACCAAAATTATAGAGGAGAACATAGGCAGCAACCTCTTTGACATCAGCCACAGCAACTTCTTTCATGACACATCTCCAAAGGCAAGAGAAACAAAAAAGAAAAAATGAACTTGTGGGATTTCATCAAGATAAAAAGCTTCTGCACAGCCAATGAAACAGTCAAAACTAAGAGGCAGCCCACAGAATGGGAGAAGATATTTGCAAATGACACTACAGATAAAAGACTGGTATCCAAGATCTACAAAGAACTTCTCAAACTCAATACACGAGAAACAAATAAACAAACCAAAAAATGGGCAGAAGATATGAACAGGGGCGCCTGGGTGGCATAGCGGTTAAGCGTCTGCCTTCGGCTCAGGGCGTGATCCTGGCGATCTGGGATCGAGCCCCACATCAGGCTCTTCTGCTATGAGCCTGCTTCTTCCTCTCCCACTCCCCCGGCCTGTGTTCCCTCTCTCGCTGGCTGTCTCTATCTCTGTCAAATAAATAAATAAAATCTTTAAAAAAGAAAAAAGAAGATATGAACAGACACTTTTCCAATGAAGACATACAAATGGCTAAAAGACACATGAAAAAATGCTCAAAATCAGCCATCAGGGAAATTCAAATCAAAACCACACTGAGATACCACCTTACGCCAGTTAGAATGGCAAAAATTGACAAGGCAAGAAACAAAAAATGTTGAAGAGGATGTGAAGAAAGGGGATCCCTCTTACACTGTTGGTGGGAATGCAAGTTGGTACAGCCACTTTGGAAAACAGCGTGGAGGTCCCTCAAAAAATAGAGCTACCCTATGACCCAGCCATTGCACTACTGGGTATTTACCCCAAAGATACAGACGTAGTGAAGAGAAGGGCCATATGCACCCCAATGTTCATAGCAGCATTGTGCACAATAGCTAAATTGTGGAAGGACCAAGATGCCCTTCAACAGATGAATGGATAAAGAAGATGTGGTCCATACATATAATAGAATATTACTCAGCCATCAGAAAGAATGATTACCCAACATTTACAGCAACATGGATGGGACTGGAGGAGATTATGCTAAGTTAAATAAGTCAAGCAGAGAAAGACAATTATCGTATGGTTTCACTCATTTATGGAACATAAGAAATAGCAGGGAGATCGGTGGGAGAAGGAAGGGAAGAATGAAGGGGGTGTAAACAGAAGGGGGAATGAACCACGAGAGACTATGGACTCTGGGAGACAAACTGAGGGCTTCAGAGGGGAGGGGTGTGGGGGATTGGGATAGGCCGGTGATGGGTATTAAGGAGGGCACGTATTGCATGGAGCACTGGGTGTTATACGCAAACAATGAATCATGGAACACTACATCAAAAACTAAGGATGTACTTTATGGTGACTAACATAACATAATAAAAAATTACAAAAAAACCCACATAACCCCCCCCAAAAAAAACCAAAAACAAAAGCAGTCAGATATTATAAAGGGGCATAGGTAATGGGAAGCCTTTATGATTATATCATAGAGAGATCAGAAACAAAATGGATTGGCTAATAAACTGAAGAAAATACAATTAAAAAAAAGTGTTTAGGTTTAAGTCAAATCTAAACTATTTCTGTCTATAATATTATACACAATTGTCAGACTATTTTCTGAACAGGACTACTGTTATGTTTTAGAAATTATATTTGAAAATATTTTATTTATTTTTTAAGATTTTATTTATGAGAGAGAGAGAGAGAGACAGAGAAAGTACAAGCAGGGGGAGAGGCAGAGGGAGAGGGAGAAGCAGACTGCCCACTGAGCGGGGAGACTGACATGGGGTTCTATCCCAGGACCTGGAGATCATGACCTGAGCCGAAAGCAGACACTTAATAATCTGAGCCACCCAGGTGCCCCTATCTGAAAATATTTTAAAACACTCAAGGCAGTTCATAAATATTAAAATTCCTGGTGATAGGCGAGCCCTACTTTTTCCATTTTATAACAATACCATGACAATTTCCAAATTCCTGTCCCATGCACTCGTATTTTAATGCAATTCACAGTTCCGGGCATTGAAGTTGTGGTTGAGATCACAGGCTCTTTGCCAGACTGCCTATGTTCTAATCCTGACTCAGGCACTTCTGTGTTAACTTGGGCAATTTCTGTAACTTTTCTGTAAATTAGTTTCTTCCACTGTGAAATGAAAAAAATCATATTATGTATTTCATAAAATTGCAGTGAAGACTCAATGAGAAATACATGGAAGATTGTTAGAAAGGTGCCTAGCCCATAATAAACAGTCAGTAAACTTTAGATCTTGTTGTTATTTAAAAAATCCAGAATAAAACAAGATTTTTGGGTAAAGACCACAAGCTCCTTTGATAGATAAAACACACTGAATTATTCTTTAATCTGTCTCAGGCACACTTCTGAGGGGCAGGGTTGGAAAGCATTGAGAGTGTGCTTATGAGAGGGGACTCAGGCCCGGGTGGCGTCAGGCCACTGGGCTTCCTCCTTCTCTCAGGAGCTCTCCCCACACTCTAAATCTCTCTCTTCATTTTCAGTGAAGCAGTATGGGTTTAACCAAAACCATACAATTCAAGGAAAATGTAAATTTATTATCTTAATGACAAATTAGGAAAAATACTGTTAAAAATCACATCAAACTATACAGTATGATTTAAATTGTTTCAAAAAGGTGACCAGGAAAAAGATGGCAAAATGTTAACATGTTTACTTTTTTTTTATAATACTAGCGATGCTTTTTCTAAATTTTCTGTAATAACCATGAATTTCTTTGAAAATCAGAGCAGTGTTATTAAAAAATATGGGCTACATTTAATATTTAATAATTTTTAAAAAGATTTATTTATTTATTTGAGAGAGAGAGAGAGACTGAGGGCACATGAATGGGGGGTGGGCAGAGGGAGAGAATCTCAAGCAGATCCTCACTGGGTGCGGAGCCCACTGTGGGGCTGGATCCCATGACTCATGAGATCATGACCTGAGCCGAAACCAAGAGTCAGACGTTCAATCAACTGAACCACCCAGGTGTCCCTTAACATTTAATAATTTTGATATTATTTTTAAATGGGGCTTAATATAAACATTGAATTATAATTTAATGGTATTCCTTTGGCTTTAGTAGAAGCTATTATTTAAGTTACATGCTACTTAAATAACATCAATTTAAATAATATGGACTTTTCACAGCATATTGTTGTGTTCTACATAGCCAGTGATATTTGAACATTATCAATTACATTATTCCATCATTCCTTATATAATGATTCAAGATTTAGTTACAGGAAAAAAATATTTCAATAGCCAAACTTACATTTCCTTATATTAGAAACAAGAAAAATTTTGCTCTAGCTACCAAGAAATCCAAAGCTAAATTTAATGTCCATATAATTTAATTCTAGGTTACTGATGTGACTACCCATCCCATTTTTATACCACACATATATCTGTACATAACAAATTTTACATATAATTTTAAAGGATTCACAGATCCTGTGAAGCCCGCATATAGACCCTCTTGAGAAGTCACAAATCTCAAGTTAAAAAACTTTGTCATAAGTGTTTTTGTGGTTTTTTGTGATAAATGGTTTACAATTTCTTTCTGATCTATGCTTTTAAAACAACTAAAATCTTTTTTGAGAATAAAATACATGCATATATATTGAGGATGTATGGGATGTAAAAATTAATTATCAATATTGATTAGCTAAATATTAGTTAAAATTACCCTTTCCATTCTCGTAATAGGCTGTTAATGATTCCCTTTAATACTGTCTTCTGAATGTCTTGAGGCTATAGGCAAAAGAAAATCATGAAATAATTAGGATTAGGTACTTAGGTGACTTTTATATGTTAATTACATTTACAGATCTGTTTCAATAGTTAAAATCAGACTTGATGACTGAGGACTGCCACTTACGGTCGTATGATTTTCACACCTGAGAGCGCTAGGGCACCAATGACGTAAGATTACAATGAGAATGCTCCCTGGGATGTGCCATGCACAGCAAACTGCACAAATGTATATGGTGGCCCTTTGATGACCAACATCAGTTTTATATAACTGAAAAAAATTTCACTTTCCCTGGATTGGCAGGATAAAATCACGAACACGAGTCCCAGAATAGTATGTTTAACAATATAAAATGACCACATATATTTAAATATATTTATTACTACCAGTAACAAGTTATAATTAGCAGGTAGATCCACAATTCATTAAGTGCCATGAAATTATGTTCAATAAAAAATAAGAATTTTTTTCATTACTGGATTTGGAAAAGGCATAAAATAACATTCCTATATAGTTTAATAATTCAAATACTAAAAAAAAAATCTTATTTCCATTTTAGACAGTTTTCCCCTTGTGTTGTAGATTTAATTTTTTTAGTGTCTATAAAACACTGACATCATTCCAAGTCAAATGGGGTCAGACAAATGTCCTAGGAGAGGAACATTTTGGGTCACAGTTTATGTATATGCTTAGTGTTAGTAAATAATGTCAAACAACTTTCCAAAGTGGTTGTACTAGTTTATACTTACCTTATCAGGGTATCAAAGTTCCAGTTGCTGCACAATATTGCCAATTCAGTACTAAAAAACTCTGTACTCATTTTGAACGGATGTGTAATGTTATTTATATTTCTCTCATGGCAATTATTATTATGTATCTTTTCAAGTATTTAATAGTAAAGTACTGAGATTAGAAATAAGACAAAAATGTCTTATTCAAAATTGTGCAAGAGGTCCTAGCCAGTGCAATAAGGCAAATACTTAGATCTATCCATCCATACATGCAAGATAAAAGGACGGAAGAGGTGAAAAATCTCATTTTTCACAAACGACAGGACTGTTTATACAGAAAATCCAAATAAATCTATTGATGCACTATTAGAATTAATGAGTGAATTTGGCATGATAAAGATAAATATATGAAAGTATTTCTATATACTAGTAATTAGAAAATGAAACTACAATAGTATCAAGAAAATCAAGTACTAGTAAAAATCAAGTACTACTAAATGTAACAAGACACGCGTAAGACATTTATCCAGAAAACTACAAAGCATCATCAAGAAAAACTAAAGAAGATCTAAGTAACTGGAAGGCTATACCATGCTCGTGAATTTAAAAAATGTCAACTCTTCACAAATTCATCTATAGCACTGTGGTTCTTAAAATGCGGTCCCTGGGAACCTGTCAGAAACACAAATGCTTGGGCTCTCCCCCAGACCTACTGAATCTGAAACTCTGTATTTAAGAAGCCCTTGCTGTGATTCTGATGCATAGTAAAATTTGAGAACCACTATAGATTCAGTGCAATGCCAATACAATCAAATAATTTATCTCCTTTTGCTGGCTAAGTGAAGCATGATTTTATTTCAGCAAGCCTTACTAAAGAAGGACTAGACATAAAAGTATTTTCTGCTTAATTATCATTTAATTAAAAAAATAAAAAATATCTAACTTTCCGAGAACAACTAAATTTACTCTACAATTATATAATTATGTTACAAGGTGATTATTACAATATTTGTGTGGCTGCTTTTGAAATACAAAAGAGATAAAGAATTATAGCGTTTGCATCTGTTCTTAAGTAATACTTACAGTATTAAGTAAGGCATCATATACAGCATTCACAAATTTAGCATTGATCCCAGAGTCTTCAATGGTATTAAAGGAGGCGGTGGCATCTTTCTGCAAATTCAATTAACGAATTAAGTGTATATAACATTAAGGACTGTTCTTAGTAATTTTGAACCGTAACTATTTCTTCATAATTTCTAATATTTTTTAGTGGGATGATGAAAAAGAACTTTCGGGCAAAGTTGCTAGAAATAAAAATGAATGTATAAGAACTATTTTAAACACTTTGTTTTTTATATTTATTTTTTTATTATCATGTTCAATCAGCCAGCATAATCACTTTGTTTCTTAAAACTGAAAGAGTGAAGTCAAACATCATCATTAGTACAAATGTAAACAATCCTTAAGATATCACTTAAGTAATATTTATTTGTGATATATACTTTCTGAAATTAATACATATATGTTTGTTTAAACAGCTGCTTAAAGTCAATATGAGGTAGAAAAAGAGCTAAGTTATTGTATCCTTTTTGGAAAATGGAAAACTAAAAGTGAAAAATGTGTTTTATGTGTTATTACCTTAAATGCAGCATTTAGTTCTGGGAAAGAATCAAATGTTGTTAGATAAAAATCATGTACTGCTTTCCAATCTCCTGATGACTTAACTTTTTCTATATCTTCCCTAAAATGAAAACAAACATTAACAGATAGAAATATTATTCAGATAAAATAGCATTATTTCTTTAAAAATAAGTGTCACCAAACATGTAATTTGAAATACTGAAGCTGAATACAATATGCTCCAGTTAATATAAGTATAGTTTATGAACTTATAATTCTTAAATGGATCATGATATTATTTTTTTAAATAAACTTTATTTTTTGGAACACTTTAAGATTTACAGGAAAATTGAGAAGATAATCAGGAGTTCCCATATATGAGGATGGTATGTTACACTGAATGAATCAATATTGACACACGATGATTAACCGAGGTCCATAACTTTATTGACATTTCCTTAGGTTTTATCTAATGTCCCTTTTTCTGTTTGGATCATGATATTAAATTCAGCTCTCCATTTACTTGCTTTTTAAAAAGGTCACTTTTTTTTTTTTTTTTTAAGATTTACTTTTTTGTCAGAGAGACGAGAGTGAGCACAAGTAAGGGGAGTGGCAGGGAGAGGGAGAAGCAGGCTTCAGACTGAGCAAGGAGCCAGATACGGGACTCAGTCCCAAGACCCTAGGATCATGACCTGAGCGGAAGACAAATACTTAACCGACTGAGCCACCCAGGTGTCCCTAAAAAGGTCATTCTTGACGTGCTCTTTACAATGAACACTTTTTTTCCTTCACAGCCAAACTTTTTTTTTTTTTAAGATTTTATTTATTTATTTATTTATTTGACAGAGATAGAGACAGACAGCGAGAGAAGGAACACAAGCAGGGGGAGTGGGAGAGGAAGAAGCAGGCTCCTAGCGGAGGAGCCTGATGTGGAACTCGATCCCAGAACGCTGGGATCACGCCCTGAGCTGAAGGCAGATGCTTAACAGCTGTGCCACCCAGGCGCCCCTACACAGCCAAACTTCTTGAGATTTTGTTTACATGCTCTGTCTCTACTTTCTCATTATCTTTTTTTTGTTTTATTTTTATTATTTTATTTTATTTTATTTTATTATTTTATTTTATTTTATTTTATTTGACAGAGACAGCCAGCGAGAGAGGGAACACAAGCATGGGGAGTGGGAGAGGAAGAAGCAGGCTCCTAGCAGAGGAGCCTGATGTGGGGCTTGATCCCAGAACACCGGGATCACACCCTGAGCCGAAGGCAGACGCCTAACGACTGTGCCACCCAGGCGCCCCTCTACTTTCTCATTATCACTTAGTTCTTCAAAGTATTCATTTGGATTATTTTCAGTAGTGACATAACTTTTATGGTTTATGTGTCACATAGATGAAATCGTATTTTTTTTAAAAGAAACACTTTATTATTATTATTATTTTAAGATTTATTTATTTTGACAGAGAGAGAGACAGTCAGCGAGAGAGGGAACACAAGCAGGGGGAGTGGGAGAGGAAGAAGCAGGCTCCCAGCGGAGGAGCCTGATGTGGGGCTCCATCCCAGGACTCTGGGATCACGCCCTGAGCCGAAGGCAGACGCTTAACGACTGCGCCACCCAGGCGCCCCGAAACACTTTATTATTTTATCACCATCTTTATCTCCTTTTGTCTGTTTTAACTCATACTCTCTTATTTAGTATTGTTTCTTTTGCTGCAACATTATCTACCCCTTACCTATTATTTATACATAAAACATATATATATATATGTTTTCACCTTCACCTTGAGACATCTAGTCTTTCAATGTCTTCACTCTTGACCAATACCTTATAAAGAGCCACAAGTTCAATCAATTCCTTACACAAAAATATGAAATTATGTAGAGTTCTGGCATGCAGATGACTATATGTCTTTTTTTTCTTTTCTTCTTTTTATAGTAATTTTTTATTATATTATGTTAGTCACCATACAGTACATCCCTAGTTTTTGATGCAAAGTTCCATGATTCATTACTTGCATATAACACCCAGTGCTACATATAACAGTGAGCTGAAACTTAACTGAAAGTCTTTCATAGTTTTCGGTTGGTTGGGAAGGACAGGTTCTGGAAGAACTGGGGCCTTCATTTCAGATGGTAATGTA
Source organism: Ursus americanus (assembly GCF_024610735.1). Classification (NCBI taxonomy): domain Eukaryota; kingdom Metazoa; phylum Chordata; class Mammalia; order Carnivora; family Ursidae; genus Ursus; species Ursus americanus. The sequence continues at coordinate 34,675,631 of NC_142132.1, forward strand.
TCTGTAGAAATACGCTGTTTTTGTCTAACATCAAGGCAAATTGGTGGTAGGTCTCTCACTGTGAGGTATAAAAAAGCATTCAATGTAATTCATAGTAAAAATTTTCCAAAAAAAACAAGTGAATTATTTGGTATTGCATTCACCTTGGGATCATATATCTATCATATATCTATCGCCCCAAGTCCCTTCCAACCCCAACTTCACCCACAACAGATATTAGGCCATATCTTAAATTAAAAGTTATCCACAGATATGATATAAAATTTCTTCCCTTTGTTCCTTTCCCGAAAGTTGTCTTCCAGGAAGTATTTCAGTGAGACTCAATGTTTTTAGTGTTTATTACCTTTTTGAATATATGCAAACAATTTATTTACATCCTCTGTAATTCTTTATTGTAGTTTTAGTTTTTTTAAAAAATCAATTTGCATGACATTTTTATATTTTTTTCTTTTTCCTTTTTTTTTTTTGCAAATATTTGCCAGTTCACTATTTGTCTTTTTGTTGCATTTCATAATGTTTTAATTGTAAAACAAAACAAATACAGAAGAATCTCACAAAAGGAATGTACGGTTTAATAAGTTATTATAAGATAAACACCTCTGAAACCATTAACCAGCTGAGGAACAGAGTCTTACCAAGTCCCTTCTTGCTCCAATTACCCAGATGTTAGACTTTGCCTATTTCAATTTTAATTTCTTTCAAATTTTTAGGTCTTTCTTCATTTCTTTTTAAATTTTAAACATTTCCTTCTTTTCATCTTCTAGTTCTCTTAAGGCATTATCTGGTATGTATGTTTGCTTTTGTGTTCCTTCTGTTTTATTTCTAAAATCAAAAAATTACTTTTAATTGTTTCCTTGTAATTCCGATTTTATCACTATATAATGTCCCTCTCTCCAGTAATTTCTTTTTTCTAAGTCTACCTTATCTGATATTAATGTAGTCACTATTATACATCTTTTCCCATCCTTTACTTTCAACCTTCCTCTATTGTTATATTTGAATTGAGCTTCTTGTAGACAGCATATAGTAGGTCATGTTTTTAATCTACCCTGACAATGTTTTATAATTGATGTATTTTAGACCATTTACATTTAATGAAATTATTGATCCCTTAGGGCTTAAGTTTGTCATTTTATTTTTTTTGTTTTCTATTTTTTAAGTTTTTCCTATCTTCTTGTGGGTTACTTGAACATTTTTTTAGAATTCCATTCTGATTCATCTGTAGTATTTCTGAAAGGATGCTCTAAATACTATATTATATACACATAACTTATCATAGTCTACTGGTGTTATAATTTTACCAGTTGGAGTGAAGTGTAGAAATTGTACTTTTTATATATCTTCACTGTTCTCTGGTTTATGATTATCTTATCCTATAGGTAAGGTGTTGTGTTTCTCTGGCTGCTTTTCAGAGGTTTAATTATCATATGTCTTGACATAGATTTCTTTGGGTTTATCCTGTTTGTGGTTTGCTCAGTTTCTTGAACCTGTAGGTTTATGTCTCTTGCCAAATATAGGAAGCTTTCAGTCATTTCTGAGTACATTTTCAGCATACCCTCTTTCTCCTGTCCTTCCAAGACACCAATGACAAGAAGGTAACCTCTTTTGTTACAGTCCCACAGGTCTCTGAGATAATTCGTTTTCTTTCTATTCTATTTTCTCTCTATTGCTCAGATTGGGTAATTTCTATTGTTCTATATTCCAGCTCATTTATTCCTGTCTCCTTCATTCTGCTGTTGAGCTCGTCTACTAAGCATTTTATTTTGGTCATTGTATTTTCTCAATTATTAATACTTCTAAACCAATAGAATAGGTGAATATTTTATATATTCTAAATACTACAATATGAAATGTACACATGTAGAATTTAATTCTACTCTTATGTAATCAGGATATATTTTTAACTAAGCAAACATAGCTATATCAATCATCACAGTAGGAACATAGCTATCAGGTCTTTCCTTCCTTATCCACTCTTCCAATCAAATATCTATCCTTGGATCTATCCCTAACTTCAATAAACTAAGATAAATTTCACCAGTGTTAGGGTACATTTTATAGTAAAATATCTTTCATATTAGAAGATACTACAGAGATGCCAATTTCTTATAATTAACAGAAATGATTTTCGAACTTTGCTGTATAGCAGAATCACATAGAGAGCTTGTTAAAACACAGATAACTAGACCTTTCCCCAAAGTTTGTGATCCAGTAGGTCTAGTGTGGAGCCCAAGAATTTGTATTTCTAACATGTTACCCGATGTTGATGCCTCCAGTCTGAGGGTGACACTGAGAAACACTGTTCAGTGGTATTAGGAAAGAACAATGGTGCTGACAGTACAAAACATTAAATTTAATTCATTCCTATAACTGATTTTTATACCCTTTATTAAATATGGAAATATCTAATTTCTAGTAATTTTAATTTAGGCACATATTGGACAGAGGTTCAATTCATTATCAAGTAAAATTAGATATCTCTACAAATGATTTTTTTTTTAAGACTTTATTTATTTGACAGAGAGAGAGACAGACAGCCAGCGAGAGAGGGAACACAAGCAGGGGGAGTGGGAGAGGAAGAAGAAGGCTTCCCAGTGGAGCAGGGAACCTGATGCGGGGCTCGATCCCAGGACCCTGGGATCACGCCCTGAGCCGAAGGCAGATGCTTAACAACTGAGCCACCCAGGCACCCCTCTACAAATGATTTCTTATTATGTTTGGAAATCTTTATTAATAAGAAAGAAATGACCATCTCGGCAGCAAAGAAACAGATGATAGTCTCCTCTCTCCAACACTAGTCTTATTACTATTGTCTTGAGGTTCCTCTACAGTTTCTCTTCCTCTTCACCAGGCTTACCCTTTCCTATCCCTTCCCACACACCTTTCCCAACCTGGCTATGAACACCCACTATTAGATACACACAGACTCATTCAAATATAAATTAACTTATTCACTCAGAGCATATATACACATTTTTATACCCACTCATTTTTACTAATACCATGCTGAGGTGGAAGAAGAGTGAAATTTTAGTTAGTAAGAGAACTGGATTTTGGCAAAGCCTGAGAGTGGGAAGATTCTTATATAAGAGAAATAGTAATGCTAAGGCCAAGAGGATTATAGGGTGAGATTAGAACCAGAGGCCCAGACAGGATTTATTTTTAGGTCACAAGGTAACTTGGACTAAAGAGTAATACAGAATGTTAACGTACTATGTAATTGGAACTTGAGTCAGAAAGGCAGATCATTAGCTCACATTAGTGAATGAAAGCCAAACTACAGGATGTGACATTCAGCTATTAAGAAAGGAAGAACAACAGCTCACAGCTGCTCTCATGTCCCTAAATATCAAGGCATTGTTTCCAGAGACAGGCTTTCAGTCTGTTCTCACAGATGGTTATTAAAATCTAATTCAAAAGAGAAAATCAATAAATGTGGTGATGAGAGATTAAATCTCAAACTGATATTATAAATAGAATGGGCAATTCTTCGTTCTATCACATGCAGGTTTTCCTGCAATATAGAATACCGTAAACACACTGAAAAAAGCCAAAATATATTTATCAGTGAAAACCTGTCATTTTGGTTTCATTCAGCCAATACTTGGGAACACTGTGTGCTAAATTGATAAGCAGTAATCATTTTCCCTTGCTTTTAATATAGTGCTGCCAATTTTAGTTGGTTGCTTAGAAACATTAAGTAAAACACTTGAAGCCAGTGCAAGAAGAATAAGGGTTCTGGTGGGGGCTGGAAGTATATTGAAAAAAAACGTGAAGATCATAATACAAGTATGTGTAACAGTGTAGGATTATCAGCCAAATTTTGCCAGCTCACTCACTGTTTTGGAGAAGCTATCATAAGTTGACTCCGGTTGGAAACTAGTAATATGTGGTTTTCCACAACTGTAGCCCAAAATTAAGACTGACATTTTAAATTGGCCACGTGATTAGGACACTGAAGGTTGTTCCTGGCCATCCAGCACAGATGGCAACGACAACATCAGAGGTAAGCAAGAGCCTCTATGGAGGTTGGTTGTTCAGCAGGAGGACCCTGGGCCTGTTCCTTGTCCCTCAATTGCTGGAAAGGAATCACTGTTTTAAAAGGTTTGCTGCTAGGGGCGCCTGGGTGGCACAGCGGTTAAGCGCCTGCCTTCGGCTCAGGGCGTGATCCCGGCGTTCTGGGATCGAGCCCCACATCAGGCTCCTCTGCTGGGAGCCTGCTTCTTCCTCTCCCACTCCCCCCGCTTGTGTTCCCTCTCTCGCTAGCTGTCTCTCTCTCTGTCAAATAAACAAATAAAATCTTTAAAAAAAAAAAAAAAAGGTTTGCTGCTGGTGACACACTGTTGCAAAATGCTATATTCTAAGCTTCATCCTGAATAATTTGTAATTAAGTAATAAATAAGTAACAACAACAACAACAACAAAAGCACTAGCCTTGGAAGAAGGGACTTGGTCCTATTGTTGGCTCCTGTTGTTGGCTCGGTTACCAACTTTCATAACCTTAGACATGTCACTGAAACTCCTTAGACCTCAATTTTGACATTAAAATAAAAGAGATGACCTAAGTCAGTTGTTCCCAAGGTTCCGAAGAACTTCAAGGGCCACCCCTTGGGACTCGCGCGGGTGGACGTGTTTACTCAGAGCAGCTCAGCTTTTCTCTGCTTAATATAATGACGCTCTAAGAAAAATTTCACTATTCAAAAAAGTGTTGTGCTATGAAAATAAAAAATAAAAATAGGTTTGAAAACCACTAGCTTAATAATTTCTAACTTCTATCTCCACAACTATTTAAGAACAAAATGTTTAAAGTTTAAAAAATTATCTGTTAGAGTGAACTACGTGAGGACATCTAATAGAGAAATTGAAGCAGCATGGAAACTTGACATGTATATGTCATCTAAACACCTGATTTTTGTTATGACTTCCCGTCCTACAACAGGGTATAAGAGAAAGTTCTAAAATAAGAGTCAAAAGGACTAGGTTCTTTTTAGGAATTTTAAAATCACGTGATGTGTTCATTTTAAAATAAGTCCATAAATTCTTTTCTATTCCTCCATGAAAAGATAGAGTCTAACTTTTCTCCCTTGGAATGTGGGTCAGCCTTAGAGGATCCTCACTAATGAAAAAATGTGACAGAGAGATGCTGTAGGACTAGATTACAAAAGGCAATACAACTTCTGCTTGGCTGTCTCTTTTTGGGGTGTTCGACCTTGGAATCCAGTCACCATGCTGCAAGGAAGCCAAGCAGTCCATGAAAAGGCCAGGTGCAGGTGCTCCAGCTAGAACCTATTTAAAGTCCAAGGCAATAGCCAGCATCAATCATCAGCATTGAGTGAACAAGCCTTCAAGGGATTCCAACATTGTAGAAACCAAAACAAACAAGAGCAACCCAGAAGAGTCAGAAGTCATGCAGGGAGGGAAAAAAATGTAAAAATCTATCACTAGCCTTTCACAGGAACCACCATCTTCCAGTAGTTTGCCAAAATCGTCAACTCATAGAGAAGGGGGACAGGCACCCACTATATGTTCTCTAGGCCTTTTAGAAAACATGGAGTTGTTCCTTTGGCCACATAGGTGTCAACCTACAAGAAAGGTGATACTGTTGCCATCAAGGGAATGGGCACTGTTCAAAAAGGAATGCCCCACATGTGCTACAATGACAAAAATGAAAGAGTCTACAGTGTTACCCAGCTTGCTGTTGGCATTGTTGTAAATAAGCAAGTTAAAGGCAAGATTTTTGCCAAAAGAATTAATGTATATATTGAGCATATTAAGCACTCAAAGAGCCGAGATAGCTTCTTGAAGATCATGAAGTAAAATGATCAGAGAAAGAAGGAAACTGAAGAGAAAGGTACTTGGGTCCAACTGAAGCACCAGCCTGCTCCACCCAGCAAAGCACATTTTCTAAGAACCAATGGAAAGGAGCCGGAGCTGCTGGAACCCATTCCCCATGAATTCATGCCATTATAAGTGTAAAACAAAACAACAATACCCCCAAAGCCCCTCAAGACTAAAATACATGCATACATACACACAGAAAAATAAAAACCTATTACTAATTTAATTAGAAGGATAAAAGACAGTACAACCAGGAAATAAGAGAGTTCTATAAAAAAAGAAATAGAGAGGGGAAAAAAGAATTCTTGTTCATTAAAAGCACATTAGCAGAAACAAAATACTTAGTAGAAGAGTTTTGAGGAAATGCCCTAAAATATATAGCAAAAGGATAAAGAAATGGAAAATAGAAATGAAAGAAGTAAGAAAACTAGGAGCTCAGAAAGTCTGGCTTCTGAATAATAGGGGATCCATAAAGAAAGGATAGAAGAAGAAGATGGAAGGAAATCATCAGTAAAAAGTTTCTAGAAAATTCCTTGGAATTCAAGGACATGAACTGCTAGATGAAAAGGGCCTGCCAAACATGTAGCAAAAGGGATGAAACTAGAACCACACCAAGCACAGCTCTGTGCAATTTCAGACACTGAGACAAAGAAATGGTTCTACAAGCTTCCAGAGAGACAGATACCTTTTACAAAGGACAGGAAGGTGAGAGACATACTCTGCACACACTAGAACAGACTGGCCTAAGAGTGAGTAATTTGGTGCCTGCCATCACCAAGATTCTGACTACCTTTGCACTCTTCTTTTTCAACTGAAGATAGAAGGAATAGGCGAGCCCAGCCCAGACTGTTCTCTGTACTTTGGATTGTCTTGCCAGTGGGGTGATGAAATCTCTGTTCTCCATTTGTTGCTGTGCTATCTGAATCAGCTGAGGGCACTCAGTTCACCTCACTGCTTTACCCTGGGGTACTCCTGACAGCTGGAGAGGTTGTATTTCTGCCAGACATCTAGTACATACATAGTCCAATAAATCACAGCTCTGTCGGATATGCCAATGGTTGTCCTTTGTTTCACAGGACTCACTCATGACCTTGCTCACTGACTTCCCCAGAAGGGATGCATATATTCTTGTGGAAGCTGAAGCCAGATCTGATTCAGAGACTCTGTTCAGACTATCATCTCTTCCTCACCTAATAGTGGCAATATTGTCCCTTACACATCCAAGGTTTGTGCTTGCTATTCTGTTTTTCAAAACTCAGCAGTGTGTGTGTGTGTGTGTGTGTGTGTGTATAATTACAGATACAATTTAATTGGTATATTGCTTATAGGAACATATAAAGACAACAAAACTATTTTTTTAAAAAATCAAGGGAACGGTAGTCACCTCTGGACAGAAACGCAGGGCAATGCAACTGGGTGGGTTCACAGGGGCTTGTAATGTTCTTTTTCTTAATTTTAGCACTAAGTTCATGTGCTTTCCTTTAATTATTACTAAAACCATATACTACTGTTGATTACATTCTTCTATATGTGTGATGCTTCAAATTTTTAAAAATTTGTGCAGTTACCCATGAAATAAGAGTAACAGACACTCCTGTCGACCACAATCCCTTCCCTACAACTTAGCTGCCCATAATATTATCACTCGCATTTACTGAATTTCATAAGGCATGGAGCTAAATGTTTTTTTTCATTTATCCTTACGACCTTATGAGGTAGCTTCTTTATTATGCTATTTTACAGATGGAAAAACCTCTCACAGAGAGGTTAAATAACTTTTCCAGGATCATAAGTTACAGAGCCAGGATTCAAACCCATCCAGATAAGTTACACACCCATGTCTTTTCAACTATCAAATAATGCCAAACCTTCTACCACATATAAAAACAAATAGCAAAACTGAACACTAAATTTACATGGAAGTAGGACCTGGTAAATTATGACAGGTCAAAACAAAACTCAACAAGGATCAAACAAAATCAATATGCTTGAAAATGAACGCTTTAAATCATAAAACTTTGGTGTAAAGGATATTTTACAACTCATAATGCCCTAATTCCTCATTCTATAAATGAGCAAATGAAGGCTCATGAGGCCTAAGTGTAATGTCTAAGGTCACAATGACACTCACTGTTAGTAATTCACTCAAATATTCAGTTCTTATTTAATATCATAATTTACAGCGTGTGGGTACCAGGCAGGTGATAAATGAGCTACAAACGGAAAGAGCCCTCACTACGTCAGTAGTGGCAGGCAACTGAAGCAGGGACACCAGAGGGGATTAGTCATAACAGGTGGTGTTGACATCGTTGTCGTCTATAGGGTGACTTTCCTGAACATTTGGCAAAAAATAAAATTGAAGGTGGGAGAGAGAAAGGAAGAAAGAGGGAAAAAAACCTCTGACTCACAGGACTTTAGCCACCAGAGCCAAATATATTGAATATATTCATTAGTTTTTGTTTTGGAGATGTACTTTTTACTAAGTTCAATGATGTTTATGTTTATAAAACTGCAACAAAAACACAGGTGAAATGTTCTTTTATGAGTCTAGTTATAAAAATATTCAAAAGTCCTTTTTCCAGAAGGTTACCTCTAGTGGAACAGACGCCTTACACCAGACATATCTTAGAGAATTTATTACAGAGATGTGTCTGACATTCCAACAGGGAAAACTGACCAGAAACCCAGAAAAACTGTCTCCCATATATTTCCTCATTCAGTAAACTATTTACTGAGTAAAGATTCTTTGTACCATAGAGGCTGGATCCTGGAGATACACTGACGAATTAAAAATTCAAGGAGAATGAAGATGCATTTACTCTCAGACCCAACAATCCCACTTCTAGGGATGTCTCAGAAACACAAAGAGACATATGTACAGATTCATTCACTGTGGCATTGTTTAGTAAAAAAATGGACATGACTCATTTCTTTTAATAGGATCTTATTAAATAAGTTATAGTACATTCTATACAGTGGAATATAATTATAAAAAAAGAATAAGGGAGCTCTTTATGTACTGATGTAGAACAGTATCCAGGATACGCTAACTAAAAATAAGGTGCTGGACAATGTATACGCAGTTAACTTTTCTTTAAGAAGAGGTGGGAAATGAGAATGTATATTTATATTTGCTTTCATTTGCATAAAGAAACACAGGAAAGAATATAATAAGACAGCAGGGAAGAATGTAAAGACGAGATGTCTGAAACATACTGTTTTTATAGTTTTGATTTTCTGAAACACAAAATGTGTTACCTACTCAAAAAATTGATTTCAATAAAAAATAAAAAGAATTGCCCTTTCCCTCTCCAAAACAGAGGCTTAAGAATTTACTACAGACTAGTAAAGAGACAGATAAGTAAACAAATAAATGCAGCAGGGTACTCTATGTTCTTGATAGAGTACTTCTCCCCTAGGCACAGTTAGGAAAAGTCAAGTCCAAGGTACTCACTCCGACCCAGGGAAGGATTTTGGAGATTTAGTCTAAAATCAGTTCGTGTTCCACAGAAACCTAGAGATGGGGTCATTTGAGGCTTTGGAGATACTTCTAGGGTAAGATTCCTAAAGCAGCTATTTCAAATCCTTTTCTCTCCCCAGATGGCAAGTCCTGGGCTGGGTTTCTTCTAACAGCTTGTTTCTCTGTCTGCCTCTGAAATTGCTCTTGGAGGAACTGTGAAAACTCTGTGGTACTTCACCTGTGTAGAGCTCACAGGACACCACCACACACAGATCCAATCACCATTTGTTTTTCCGGAGCTATTTCAGAGTGGAAAGGTCATGGGATGCCTTTCTCCAGAGTGAGGGAGAAAACTGCCCGGCTCACTATGTCCTATCAGGGATCTTCTAGAGTAAACTCATGAAATGCACTGAGCTGGGAGAGGAACAGTGTCCTTGAGGTAAACGTCAGAGATCCTGTCTACTCTTTTCTGAATTACCAAGAATGCAAAGACATTATAAAAGAGATGGGGAGAAACTGCTTCATTTCTTTCAAAGATGTTCTGCGCTGGTTAAAGATGTTTGAAGGAAGTCTGACAAGGGACATAATCACTTCAGAAGGAAGATACAAAAGAATAAGAGAGAACCTAAAGCTAATTCCCTTCCACCATTACTTAACATTTATATTGTTTCTCTGGAGCTGTATCATCCCGAACAGCTGTTGTAGTAGGTAAAACTCCTACACTTCTTTGATCTCCAAAAGGACAGCCAACTCGACAGGCAGACCTCGTCATGTGATCTACAGGGAGGAAAGGCACCCCTCGGCTGTTAGGTAAACCCACGCTGGGCTTTTGCAGCTTCTCTAATACCACTTGAAGATCAGATGGGGAGACAAGCTGTTAGAGAATACCCAGCATAGGTCCTGCTACCAGAGAAGAGGGAGGAAATTGTAATAACTGCCAAGAATGATGCATCTTTGAGGAAACAATCTTACTGGCAAGTAAAAGAGGCTTCCCAAAAGATCAAGGAATTATAAACATGCTTACATTGGGAAGACTTAGTCTAACTTCCCATTCAATAAAAGAATTCTTTCTGCAGCAGCCCTGACATATGAACTCCAAGTCACAACTGAATCCAGGTGGTATCCAGACAGAACAGCTAGAAGAAGTCAGCACCAGGAGTTCCAAGAAAGTAAAAGAAGTCTGCTAAGAGGTCGATTCCTCTAGAGTGGTGTATACACATATTCCAAGTGCAGGTTGGGGCTGAGTCCAGATTCCAGAAGACTGGCACAGATGAGAGGGAAACAGACAAGTAGTGGGGGCTCAAACAGATGGACCATATTCAGAGTCAATGCATTCACCCAAGGAGGAGGCAGGTAGGTTGTGGGCAAATACGTTGGTTCCAACATCAGGATTTTAGTATAGACAGAATAGAATACAGGAATCAGCACGGAAGCAAAGGCTACTGAATTTGAACAAACAGTCCAAACAAAGAAGGTTATAGCTATTCATGACTTTCTTTTTGACTATCATTCTCCACAGCAGACATTTCAATGTTCTTAAGATACTTAACACTGTTGTGGGCTGAGCTGTGTCGTCGAATGGATATGTTTGGGGATATTTTGAAGTCCTAAACCCTACCACCTGTGATTGTGACCTTATTTGGAAAAAGGGCCTTTGTAGATGCAAACAAATTAAGACGAAGTCATACTGGAATAGGGTGGGCCCTAATTCAATGACTGGTATCCTTACAAGAAGAGGGAAATTTGGACACAGAAAGGCATACAGGAAAGAATGCCATGTGAAGGCAGAGGCAAAGTTTGGAGAGGCATCTACAAGGCAAGGGACACCAAGGATTGCTGGTAATCACCCGAGGCTAGGACAGAGACATGGTACAGATTCTAAGAACCTTCAAAAAGAACCAGTTCCATCAATGCCTGGATTTCAAACCTCTAGCCTCCAGAACCAGGAGAGAATAAAATTTTGTTGTTTTAAGCTATCAAATTTGTGTTCTATGTTATAGCAGCAGGAGGAAATAAATACACCCTCCAAGGAGATTAGTGAATTCAAGGGGAGAAGAAGTGAGTTTCCTACTTCCATTTCCTCTTCCTACTTCCTCTCTTCCCTCTAATTCCATTGTGTGAGTAACAAGTGCTCTTTTAACCTTCCTGGAGCAGACATCTCAACCCCTGTGCTTTGCATTTTTCCCTGATCTTATCCTCATACCACTTCTCTATTCTACTCGTTCATTTTATTATTTTATATTCCTAATGCAACTTTAGTCTCTCCCTCTGTATTAGGTCCTTTCCCTTGACCACACTACTCCACTAGATCCTGCTTTTCTTTCGGTTCAAGCTAATCTTCAGTTCAAGCTAGGCAGTCTACATTGCCCCTATATCCTCGCCACTAATACGCCCCTTAACTTTCTACAGTTTGAATTCTCCTCATACCATCCTACTGAAACTGTTCTCTTAAAAGTCACCAATAAACACATTAAACAACAAATCCTTGGCTTTGTCTCAGTGCTTACTCATCCTGGCCTCACTTAGCAATGACATCGTAGACCAAATCCTCTTCTTTGAATTTTCTTTTCCCTTGATATCTTTTTTTTTTTTAAGATTTATTTATTTATTTTAGTGAAAGAGAGTGCGCATGTGTGAGTTGGGGGAGGGGCAGAGGGAGAGAATCTCAAGTAGACTCCCCACTGAGCATGGAGCCTGACACAGGGCTCCATGCAGGGCTTGATATCATGACCCAAGAGATCATGACCTGAGCCAAAAACCAAGAGTTGGATTCTTAACTGACTGAGCCACACAGGCGTCCCTCTTTTCCCTTGATTTCTAAGTCACAGCCCAACACGGTTCTTCTCCCTCTTTCATGACTCACTTTCTTTTCTTTTACCAACTCTCCTTTTAATGAAGGCATTATCCAAAACTACCCTTGGCTCTCTTCCTTTTTCTATGTCTGCCATTCATTAGCTATGTTAAGTTCATGCAAGTCACTTAAAACTTTCCGTGGCTTAAGTTTCATTACCTTTGAAATGGGAAAAGAATTCCAACTTCAGCTGCTGTAAAGACCGAATGAATTCATATATGCACAGTGCGTAGAACCGTGAGCGGCACATAGTAAGCACTATATGAAGCTGCTGTTGTGGCTGCCGCTGTTACTGCTTTGGCACATCCACTCTGACAGCTATTTCCTCTGTCCTGGGTTCTCTCTTGTTTGACTCTATGCAATAAACACAGTTGACCCTTTAACAATGTGGGGGTCAGGGGCGCCAACCTCTCATGCAGTTGAAAATCCATGTATAACTTTTGACTCCCCCAAAACTTCACTACTAATAGCCTACTACTGACTAGAAGCCTTCCTGATAACATAAACAGTTGGTTAACACATATTTTGTCTGTTATACATTATATTCTTAAAATAATAAGCTAGAGAAAATAAAATGTTAAGAAAGTCACAAGGAAAATGCATTCACTGTACTGTACTATATTTATTGAAAAATTCTGCATGTAAGTGGAACCTATGCAGTTCAAACCCGTGTCATTCAAGAGTCAACTGGTCAACTGTACTTGTAAGAACCTCTAATGGACAAGGTAACCTTTACTCCCTCACGGAACATGCAGTCTAAGACATTATAGTATTCGAATGATAATACACAAGACTGCATGACTGATAAGAGGTAATAACAAAAGAAAACCTAAATGGAAAGTCAAAGAAGGGAAGAACTGTATCTGGTTGGAGAGAATGAGCAAAGGTTTAATTAGGAAGTAGCTTTGAAGGACAGGATGTGTCAGGTGGAAAAGAGGGGAGAGTGCATCCCAGGCAGTGGGAACAAACTGGCAAAATCTTTGAGGTAAGGTATGAGGCGTCCAGAATAGCTGAAATGTAACTTATATGTAGGAGAAAAGTGGGAGATAACGTTGAAAAGCTGTCATATGTTGAACGTCCTTGAGTGTCAAGGTAAAAATTTTTTATTTAATTTTGGAAGCATTAGGGAGTATGAAGATGATGGAATCAGAGTTGTATGATTAATGTGATATGATTAATCAGGCAAGAGAAACAAGTCAATCAGGAATTTCCTCTATCTGTCAGAGGAACAAGGGTTTTGTTGTCACAAAATGTGGATTGAATTTTGGTTCTGACACTTAGCAGTGACCTCAGCCAAGTCACTTACCCTCTCTGAGCCTGTTTCCGTACTTATAAAATGGTGTGATAAACAGAAACTAAGATGGCCTCCATGAGTCTCAGCTTTCTGGTGTTCCATCAGGATTACATTACATTACATGACAAAAGGGACTGTGCAGATAGAAATAATTAATTGGTTGACCTTAAAAAGGGAGATTATCCAGGTAGGCAAAACCTAATGACATGAGACCTTTATAAGCAGAGAGTTTTCTCCCACTGGTTGCAAAAGACAAAGTCAGAAAGACTGGAAACATGAAGGGGGTTCAACACAAGGGCTCCTGCCACCAGCCTTAAAACAGGAAGCTACAATACTCCAAGAGGGTCTGTGAGCGGAGGTGGCAGTCTGTAAGTGGTCTCTTTAGGAGCCAAGAGCAGCCCTGGCTGATTGACAGCAGGGATACTGCCAGCAATCTGAAGATGCTTGGAGGAGGTTTCTTCCCCCAGAGTCCAGCCCAGCCAACACCTTGTGAGACCCTGAGTAGAAAACCCAGCCACACTCACCAAGACCTCCTACTTAAAGAGCCATCAGCTAATAAACGGGTGTTGCTTTTAAACCACTAGGTTTGTGGTAATTTGGTAAACAGCAATAGAAAACTAATAAAACAGGGATTCTAATATCTATTCTATTTTATGTGATTGTTGTGAGGCTCAAATAAAGTAATGTATACACAAATAACACACAAATATAATTTACAGTTGTTATCTAGTTAACATGTCTAAAATAGATATCATTTCTCTCAACTCCTCTCCCCATCAAATAGGCTCATTTTCTTTATTTCTTTAATGGTACCAAAATTACAGCTTTGCTTTGTTTTGTTGTGGGTTGGGGGACTGACGTAAAGTGTACTCGTGCTTCCTTGGAGTGAGAATGGGGTGACAGAATATGTGTGTGTGCACGCGTGCGCGCGCTGGCGTGCACTGGGATTATAAAATAAAGGAAGAAAGAAGTCATTAAAGGCAAAGGTTGATAAATGAAATAAGGTAAATACTAACCTGCAAAAGTGCAGAGTATAGGTATAGCACTAGCATGGAGTGTCAACCGAAAATCTGTGCAAGAATAATTTATGCCACACGCAGCTATGGACACAAGTAATTTACCAAAAACTATGTCCTTCAACATTTCTAGGTTTGTTTTGTGTTGTTTGGGTACAGGAACCATTTAAACCTTTGCAGATTTGTTTTGTTATAAGCCAGGGGAACTTAAAATTATGCAAGTAATGGATGTTTCCTGTGACAAAACAATACAGAGTTGTATAAAGAAATAAAGCATATTTATAATAAACACCCCATTCTACTTTCTTGAGGAAACCATTAAACTGATTGGTGGGCATCGTTCCATACCTCTTTATATGCTCAAAGAAGTATAAAATGCTTCCCTACTCTTAAAAATATTCTGGGGTCATATTCTATTTACTAAGTGTAACTTGTGTTTTTCATTTTACAGTGTACTGTGGGCACTTTCCTAGACATTTTATACACATACCATATTTTTCTTAATAGAGGCATAGTACTCCAAGCCACCCATTCATAAAAGTGCCAATTTTCACACTTCCTAGACAACATCACAGACATAAATCCTTTCATTCTCTGTAACTGCAGAGGAAAATGTTAGCTTCTTATTGTAATTTTGTACTTCCTTAAATACAAGTGAGATTGAGCATCCTTTCACATGTGTAGTTACTGCTCATATATCCTCTTTTGATTGGTCTGTTTAGATCCTCTGTCTTTTCTTCATTGGAATGTTCATTTAATTGACTTATTAATAGTCTTTATGATCAAGGGAATGTTTTTCACAGACTATGACATTTGTAGATGTTTATGCTTTCTGACTTTAAAAAATTCCTATGGATGTTTTAAATTTTCTTATATACTCAAACTTGTCAATTTTTTGTTTTATGGTTCTTGGCATTGTTATCACGCCAAGAGATTTTTTATATAAATAACGTCCTGTGTTTTCTTCTAGTACTTTTGCAGTTTAAAAAAAAGCTCAAGTTATTATTTTCAATAGGTTAACCAGTCATCCTACTTCCATTTTTTGAATAACTGAATACCACTTAGGTACTATATTTTTTACTGCTCTGTCTCTATTTGGCTGTCTTCGCAGCAGTACTGCAATTATAATAGCTTTATAATATACGTACTACAGAGGAATGGGCTCCCTCATTATTTTTGCTTGCATCTTCTTGGACACTGATACTTATAGATCACATGGAGCATCATCTTCTTAAGATACCCCCCCCCCAAAAAAAACCTGCTGAAAAATGTATTAAATGTAGAGAGTAAACTGGGTATACGAGACATCTTGATGTTTTTCCATCCCACGACCTTTTAGTCTTTTGATAAAGTCTTACAGTTTTCCTCATACAGGTTTAGCTCACTTTCTTTTAGGTTTATTTCTAAGTATTTCATTATTTTCCATCAAGTTCTTCTAATTGATTATTTCTCAAAGGAATTCTATTGAATTTTCATATATTTTTATGGTGTCAGCTGCTTAACCAAATTCTATTACTCATGAGCTTTGTATGTCATTCATACCTTACCCTAGGTAACAATCACCTAAAAATAACAATTTTGTTCCTTTCTGTAAATATTTATACAGCTTATTTCTATTTCATATTGTATTAATTGACTTCACCTACCAAAAAACTACTTTTTAATAGTTTGATAATATATTTTCAGCAGACTATATGTACTTTTAATAACAATTATTATTATTATTTTACCATTCTTGATGTTAGGGAAAACAAGATGTGTAGGTGAACTTCTGTTTTCAGCGGCTTCTTTCTTCTGGTTAACAGTTGAAATAAAACTGCTAAAAGTGGAAATTTGGCCTTTGGATCCTCTGTCCAAACCCTAAAAACAGAAAAGTTAATGTTGCAGCATAATTCCCACTAGCTATATTTAAACTATTTTATTGGAGAAATCATAAACACTTAAACAGAGATTTTAATTTGATGATAGATATACGATATACAGACAAATATGTAACACTGACTTACCTTTTCTAGGATCAAATTGTTTTAAATATAAAATGAAAATAGTTGTATCATGCCTACAAATTGATAAAGTTTGGAAATAGGGATATTAATACTATCTTCCTTATAGGGTTACTATAAGGTCTCACTGAGGTAAGCATATAAGGTAACTGGCACAACTCTTCGTACATTGTACATGCTCCATTCATGTTAATGGCTCTTTTACCTTTGTATTTAGATAACACTATTTTTTATGAGCATAACACCATTTTTATGAGCTCCACAAACATTATTTTCAATAGCTAATATGCATGTGATACCTCGCATGTTGATTCATTGAAGGTTTTCTTGTCTTTTGATGCAACTTTAACAGTTCAGGTGAAAAGATAAACCTTTTAGAGCTCATTGCTTTCTAAGCGCTGTGACTGACTATACTTTGGGTGTACCAGAATTAAAAAAGATAATGCTAACATAATAAAGGCCACAGGTGAAAAACCCACAGCTAATATCATCTCAGCTGGGGAAAAATTGAGAGCTTTTCCTCTATGGCCAGGAAAAGACAGGGATGCCCACTCTCACCGCTGTTATTCAACATAGTACTGGAAGTCCTAGCCACAGCAATCAGACAACAAAAAGAAATAAAAGGCATCCAAATCAGCAAGGAAGAAGTAAAACTTTTACTCTTTGCAGATGATGTGATACTAAACATAAAAAACCCAAAAGACTCCACCAAAAAACTGCTAGAACTGAAAAACGAATTCAGTAAAGTTGCAGCATACAAAATCAAAGTACAGAGATTTGTTGCATTTCCATACACCAATAATGAAACAGTAGAAAGAGAAATTAAGGAATCAAACCCATTTACAATTGCACCAAAAATAATAAGCTACCCAGGAATAAACCTAACCAAAGAGGTAAAAGCCTGTACTCTGAAAATTATAGAACACTAAGGAAAGAAACTGAAGATGACACAAAGAATTGGAAAGATATTTTATGCTCATGGACTGGAACAACAGATATTGTTAAAATATCTATACTACCCAAAGTAATCTAAATATTTAATGCAATCCCTATCAAAACACCAATAGCATTTTAAGAGCTAGAACAAACAATCCTAAAATGTGTATGGAAACACAAAAGACCTTGAATACCCAAAGCAATCTTGAAAAAGAAAAGCAAAACTGGAGGTATCACAATTCCAGACTTCAAGTTATGTTATAAACCTGTAATGATCAAGACAGTATTGTACTGGCACAAAAAAAGACACATAGATTTATGGAACAGAATCGAGAACCCAGAAATAGACCCACAACTATATGGTCAACTAACTTTAAACAAAGCAGGAAAGAATATCCAATGGAAAAAAAGACAGTCTCCTCAACAAATGGTGTTGGGAAAACTGGACACCCACAGGCAGAAGAATGAAACTGGACCATTTCCTTACGCCATACACAAAAATAGACTCAAAATGGAGGAAAGGCCTCAGTGTGAAACAGGAATCCATCAAAATCCTAGAGGAGAACACAGGCAGCAACCTCTTCGACCTCAGCTATAGCCACATCTTGCTAGACACATCTCCAAAGGCAAAAGCAAAAATGAACTACTGGGACTTCATCAGGATAAAAAGCTTTTGCACAGCAAAGGAAACAATCAATAAAACTAAAAGGCAACCTATGGAATAGGAGAAGACATTCGCAAATGACCTATCAGATAAAGGGCTAGTATCCAAGATCTATAAAGAACTTATCACACTCAACACCAAAAAAAAAACAAAAAATCCAGTCAAGAAATGGGCAGAAGACATGAACAGACATTTCTCCAAAGACATACAAATAGCCAATAGACACATGAAAAAATGCTCCACATCACCTGGCGTCAGGGAAATACAAATGAAAACCACAATGAGATAGCACCTCACACCAGTCAGAATGGCTAAAATTAACAAGACGGAAACAACAGATGTTGGTGAGGAAGTGGAGAAAGGGGTACCCTCTTACACTGTTGGTGGGAATGCAAACTGGTTGCAGCCACTCTGGAAAACGGTATGGAGATCCTCAAAAATTAAAAATAGAACTACCCTACAGCAATTGCTCTACTAGGTATTTATCCTAAGGATACAAACATAATGATTTGAAGGGGCACATGCAGCCCAAGGTTTATAGCAGCAATGTCCACAATAGCCAAAATACAGAAAGAGCCCAGATGTCCATCAACAGATGAATGGATAAAGAAGATGTGGTATGTATACCATGGAATATTACTCGGCCATCAAAAAGAATAAAATCTTGCCATTTGCAACGACATGGATGGAACCAGAGGGTACTATGTTAAGTGAAATAAGTCAGAGAAAGACAAATAGCATTTGATTTCACTCATATGTGGAATTTTAGAAGCAAAACAAATGAGCAAAGGGAAAAAAAGAGAGAGAGGGGCAAACCAAGAAACAGACTCTTAACTATAGAGAACAAACTGATGGTTACCAGAAGGGAGATGGGTGAGGGGTTAGGTTTGGGTTAAACAGGTACAGGGGGAAAAACACTAATATTGCTAAGCACTTAGGGATCCAGAGGTACATATAACAGTGCAATCTTCCTATAGCACAGAATCTATCCATTAACACACTTTCTACAAAATAATAACTGTAAAGTCCATAATATGTAATTCATCTGTATTTTATAATTATAAATAAAATACTACCAGGGCAATATGCAGTTATAGGGCTACCTCAGGGTTTGTTCTCGGCTCTAGCTCTTTCCAGCTTATAGATGCTTAATAGAATATAACTTCTTTCTTAATATTCACTCCCTTACTCTAAAAGTAATTTCTTTGCTTTCACAATTGTTTCCTTTTCCTCTCCTCCTTCCTAATCCACTGAACTGATTTCCATTTGCCTTTTCAGAATCAGCTCATATACCATGTAGCAAAAACGTTTACAATTACCAAGGACTGACTCTCCCACATTTCTTACTCTCTTAGAGATAAGTGGGACCATCTGATTCATTCTCATGGGGCCCTAAGTAGAAATGTTGCTTGCTTACTGACTAGATTTAGGCTCAGTGAAGACTGATCAATATTTCTGTTAGGATTAGGCTACATGATCCAGCTATTAGACATATTGCCTAGGTAAAACAAAGTAATCTTCAAATAGAAGTAGGAGATGAATCTGGTTTCAGAATCATAAACAGTATCATGTAGGGTCTTGTACAAAACCTACAATGTGATGAGTGGCTCAACAAATGACTATTCCTGTGTAACAGCATAGTAAAACAAGTCACTTATTGAGTAGTTGCTATAGGCGTGGTGCTATATTAAGCACCTTAATATACCATTCCTATGAGATATGTATTTATACCCCACTTTATGAATAAGGAAATTGAAGTACCAAGCCCAAGTTCACAGAGCTGGTAAGTGGGAATTTAAATTCTGAATGACCCTGAGTCTGTACCCTTAAACCATCATATATCCAAGTTTCTCAATATAGTAGCTATCACTTATTTAGGGTATATCCTGTGACAGTAGGTACATTACACATATCAGCTTGTTTCCACAACAACACTTTGTGGCTATTATCTTCTTGACTTTTACAGATATATGCTGAATGAAATTCGATAGCTTTAGGAGCAACTCAAGTAAGCAGAGGAAATTGACATAAGGAGAAAAACTACATGTACTTTAAGGAAATGAAGTCCTAGCAATCTAGGAAAGACTCAATATTTTATTTTCCTACTTCTTCCTCTACCCCTGCTCAATAAAAGAAGGTCCCAAAGAACATAGCTTCATTCACTTGTGGAATCTCTGAATAATATAAAGTAACAAGTAACTGATTCAATCAACAAATCCATTCAGCAGCTATCAATTCTAATCTCTAATAGATTTATAATATAGATTCCTGAAGAGAGAAAACTGGAGAAAGAGACAAGATAATGATATCCGGTATTTTTCTTGGTAAATTACATAATCTGCATAATCTTGGTAAATTATAGCAATACACTCAAATTCACAGAACTAGTATGTTCATTAGGAAAATAAAATAAAAATAAACTATACATTTGAAAAAGTAAATCATTCCTTATTATAAATATTAGGATACTTACATAAGAATTTTATTACCTACTAGGGCCAAGTTTGCTTACTTGCATGTTTTGTTCTTTAGAACATCTCAAATGCTAGTGCAAATAAATGCCAAATTTGATGCACTATGTATTTTGTTTATACATAGCAATTAATAAAAATAACCAATTTGTAAAATGAGATCAACGAATGGCCTCTCAGGAATGGAGCTATATTGACCGAGCTTTAAATATCTGCAATAATTTAATATACCAAGGGCGGTTTTTGTTTTTTCACTGATAACTGTCAAAGACAGTTAACTGTTATCTAAGACTGAGCAACAATACGATTTAGGGAGCAGAGTGGTTGAAACAGAGAATCAGAAAGGGAGAACAGTCCAGTGAGATGAGACTGGAAAGATAGGCAGAAACCGTATCATGAAGCCCTCAAGCTAAGGAGCAGAGATGCTGTGCTGGATGGAAGGAGAAAGGGAAAAATCACTGAGGACCTCTAAGCAGGGAGTGATATGATCATATCTGTTTCTTAGCAAAATTACTCGGTCAGCAGTGTAGAGAAGAGGCTAGAGGGAGTAAAACTAGAAGCTAAACCAGGCCTCAGAGGACCTTTATATGAGAGGAAATAAAGTCTAAACCAAGACGACAATAGGAATAGGGAATGAAGAGTCATGGAAGGCTGGGCCAAAACAATGGCAAAATTTAAGAGCTACTTCAGTTCCAAATGTGAAGCATAATGAGAATCATAGAACCCTTCCATAAATTACAAAATAAATAACATAAAATGCTTTATTTCAAAGTTGAGGAGAACATGCACATTTTGACACCTCACTATAAACAAGGGGGTATATGATTTAAGAGTATGTAAAATTCTAGCCTGGGTTAGAAATCATGAATTTGCTTTCTGAGTGACAACCGGAAAAGGAATCAATGCTCACTAGGCAAAAACGTGTTTCTCATGCCAAAATAATGGATTTTTTCCTAACTGACAGGGTTATCATTATGCCACTATTACGTAGCAATTGTTGTGCAAAACTAAATATAAGGCCAGAACTGTGGGAAATACAGGCATACCTCCTCCTATTGCTCTTTATAACATTTCGCAGATACGGCATTTTTACAAATTGAAGGTTTGTAGAAACCCTGAATCAAGAAGTCTATCAGCACCACTTTTACAAAGCATTTGCTTACTTTGTGTCTCTGTGTCACATTTTGATAATTCATGCAGTATTTCAAACGTTTTCATCATTATTATTATGGTGATCCATAAGCAATGATCTCTGATGCTACTATTATAATTGTTTTGGGGCACCATGAATCACACCCATTTAAGATGGCAAACTTAATTGATAAATGTGTGTGTTCTGAATGCTTCAGGGACTGGCTATTGTCCCATCTACTTCCTTCTCCATGGGCCTCCCATTCTCTGAGACACAACAATATTATTCAATTAGGCCAACTAATAACCCTACAATGGCCTCTAAGTATTCAAGTGAAAGCAAGAGTTGCATATCTCTCACTTTATTTCAAAAGCTAGAAGTGATTCAGCTTAAGGAAGAAGATACACTGATAGATGAAATAAACTGAAAACTAGGCCTCTTGCACCAAACAGCCAAGTTGTGAATACAAAGGAAAAGTTCTTGAAGGAAATTAAAAGTGCTACTCCAGTGAACACACAAATGATAAGAAAACAAAACAGCCTTACTGCTGATATAGAGAAAGTTTGAGTGGTCTGGATAGAGGATCAAACCAGCCGCAACATTTCCTTAAGCCAAAACCTAATCCAGAGCAAGACCTTAACTCTCTGCAATTCTATGAAGGCCGGGAGAAGTGAGGAAGCTGCAGAAAAGTCGGAAGCCAGCAGAAGTTGCTTCATGAGGTTTAAAGAAAGAAGCCAGGTCCATAACACAAAAGTGCAAGGGAGGCAGCAAATGCTGCTACAGAAGCTGTAGCGAGTTACCCAGAAGATTTAGCTAAGTTAACTCACGAAGGCGGCTGCACTAAACAACAGGTTTTTCAGTGTCATTTCAGGTGAAATAGCCTTCGACTGGAAGAAGAGTCATCTAAAACTTTCGTAGAAAGGAGAAGTAAATACTTGGTTTCAAAAGACAGGCTGATTTCCTTTCTAGGGGCTAACGTAGCTGGTGATTCTGAGTTGAGGCCAATGTTGTTGACCATTCCGAAAATTCTAGGGCCCTTAAAAATTATGCTAGATCTACTCTGTGTTCTATAAATGGAATAATAAAGCCTGGGTGACAGCACATCTGTTTACAACATGGTTTACTGAGTATTTTAAGCCCACTATGGAGACCTACTGCTCAGAAAAAAGATGCCTTTCAAAATATTACTGCTCAGTGACAATGCACCTGGTCACCCGGGAACTCTGATGGAGATGTACAATGAACTGAATGTTGTCTTCATGCCTGCTAACACAAAAACCATCATGCAGCTTATGGATCAAGGAGTCATTTTGATTTCTAAGTCATATTTAAAAAATACATTTCATGAGGCTGTAGCTGCCCTAGATAGGAATTCCTCCGATGGATCTGGGCAAAGTCAAATGAAAACTTCTGGAAAGGATTCACCATGCTAGATGCCATTAAGAACATCTGTGACTCATGCGAAGAGGTCAAAATAGCAATATTCACAGGAGTTTGGAAGAAGTGGATTCCAACCCTCATGGATGACTTTAAGGGGTTCAAGACTTCTGTGGAGGAAGTAACTGCTAATGTGGTGGAAACAGCAAGAGAACTAGAATTATAAGTGGAGCCTAGGATGTGCCTGGACTGCTGCAATCACATGGTGAAACTTTAACAGATGAGGCATTGCTGCTTATGGATGAGCCAAGCACGTGGTTTCTTGAGATGGAATCTAGTCCTGGAAGACTGTTGAAATGTCAAGGGTGGATGCAGATAAGAACATCAATTTAGCTGATAAAACAGAGGCAGGGTTTTAGATGATTGACTTAATTTGGAAAGAAGCTCTAAACTGCTATCAAACAACATCACATGCTGCAGAGAAATCATTTGTGAAAGGAAGAGTCAATTGATGCAGCCAACGTCATTGTTTTATTTTAATAAACTGCCATAGCCACCCCAACTTTCATCAGCCACCACCCCGATCAGTCAGCAGCCATCAACATCAAGGCCAGACCCTCTACCAGCAAAAAAATTATGACTCACTGAATGCTTCAATGGTGGTCAGCATTTTTTTTAGCAATAAAGTATTTTTAAATTAAGGTATGTACATTGTTTTTTAAATATTACGCTTTTATACACTTAATAAGCTACAGTAGAGTGTCAACATAATTTTATATGCAGTGGGAAATTTAAAAAAGTTTGATTTGACTCGCTTTATTGTGATATATGCTTTATGCCAGTGGTCTGGAATTAAACCTGCAGTATCTCTGAGGCACGTATGATATGAGCTGACAAAGCAGATAAAGTATCAATGGCCAAGGAGATATGAAATCCAAGAAAAGGTGATGTGTTAAAAATGAAGGGAAGATCAAGTTTCAAGGAAAGATATGGTCAGTTAAACAATGGAGAGTGATTAGGTCTAAAATGCACCTACTAGAGGGGCGCCTGGGTAGCTCAGCCATTAAGCGTCTGCCTTCGGCTCAGGTCATGATGCCAGGGTCCTGGGATTGAGCCTCACATCAGGCTCCCTGCTCCGCTGGGAGCCTGCTTCTCCCTCTGACACTCCCCTTGTGTTCCCTCTCTCGCTGTCTCTCTCTGTCAAATAAATAAATAAAATCTTTAAAAATAAAATAAAATAAAATGCACCTACTAGATGAACAACTGTGAAATCCTGGGGACACTGGAGACAACAGATTCAGGGGAATGGTGGTGGCAGAAACTATATGAACTGGACTTGTGAATGAGTGGAAAGTTAGGAAGTGGAGGCAATGAGCAGCAATTGCTCTGTCCAGAAGCTTTACAGAAGGGGAGAAAGGCCAGTGGCTGGAAGGGTACAAAGGTTTGAGGGAAGATACACTGAGCATGTTTCATGGCTGCCAAATCCAATGTTTGCCTCTGTGGTCCCAGAGCATTACTGCTATTCTCTGTGCAGGAATGGCCACAGATGGGAGCAGAGATAGGCACTCAACCAAAGGGTAGCCATCTGTAGCCTGAGTGGCTACACATTAGGTGGCCTGGCATAAAGGGCACTGATTCTTCCTAGTACATAATCAGAAGGAGATCTTTCCAGATTTTAGATGAAGGAATATGGAAAAGAGTGCCAGCCAAGAGTGAGAGAACAGCAGAGGCACAGAGAGTGGCCAGTCTCTGTTCCAGTTTGCTTTCTGGTTCTGATCTATGTGTATGTATCATTCCAATAAATCCCCCTTTTTCCTAAGGGAGGCATATATGGCCCGGCTTTCTGTTCCTTGCAATCAAAAAAACTTAAATGACATGGAAAAAATCCTTGGTCTACTAAGTCTCTTGTTTTAAGATGGCTATGTTCTTGATACTTTATACTTGAAATGACATGAAACAAATCATGGACAATTTCAGAGGCTGACAGTACTCTACAGATTAATAAAAGCAAACTCACAAAATGGCCGTTGTCCCACACTAGCTTGTACAAGAGAAATCTTACACATAATCTAATCTTTTTACAAGAAAAAACAGGGCAGCATGTTGTGCCATGGTAAACTAAAACTTAGAGAATCAACTCAAGAAGCTATTGGGTATTGACATCAAACATCAGACTAAATTAAAGGTTAGAGAACATTTCTTTATAAGTCTTCTAAGAACTGAATCTACAACAATTATTACATTTGGTTTCCTGAGGAGTTTTGGAAATGCAATCTAGGAGTCCTACAGAAGGAGAACACTAAGGATGAAGTCCTGGAATGTGGCCAGCCTACAAGCAGTGGGCTGGATGTGTTGAAGAATAGAGTAGCAGGATACCAAACCAGCTGTTACAGATTGAAGATAAGCACAAAGAGGGAACATGAAGGAAAAAAACACCAAGAATTCATTGAGGAAAAAAACTCAAAATATTTAAACCTGGCATAATAAATAATAGACCTAACTCTAGGCAGAAGCTACCACAGGTTCAATAAACAGCAAAAAAAAAAAAAAAAAAAAAAATGTATGAAGTAATTACATAATTAATCAAAGATCATATTTCACAAGTACCTAATATGGACCTCAACGATCTCTTTGACTATTTATAATCACAAATAATTTCAAAAAATATAAATAAATAGAGTATCTGCTCTGCTATTGTTAACATATAATATTGTCGGGGCGCCTGGGTAGCGCAGTCGTTAAGCGTCTGCCTTTGGCTCAGGGCGTGATTCCGGCGTTCCGGGATCGAGTCCCACATCAGGCTCCTCCTCTGGGAGCCTGCTTCTTCCTCTCCCGCTCCCCCTGCTTGTGTTCCCTCTCTCGCTGGCTGTCTCTCTGTCACATAAATAAATAAAAAAATCTTAAAAAAAAAAAATTAACATATAATATTGTCAACCTAAGTAATTACATAATTAATCAAAGATCATATTTCACAAGCACCTAATATGGACCTCAATGGTCTCTTTGACTATTAATAATCACAAATAATTTCAAAAAATATAAATAAATAGAGTATCTGCTCTGCTATTGTTAACATATAATATTGTCAACCTAATTTTAAATTTTTATACAAATTCCTGTTTTTAACCTTTACTGAGGAACAAACTACACCTGAGTTAAATTTCTGTTTTCTTTATCATATTTTTCATCAGGTGTTAATAAGAAGGATACTTGTGGTTTTCCATGATACCTTTTGTACTGAACACCAAGTTCTATCATATTCAAGATTCTGGTAAAATTTTCCTTGTTCAGCCTCTATTCCCCAAAAGCTGCTGTAGAAGATAAAACATTTCTGTTCACATTCTAAACCAATCACTGATAAAAGAATAATATGCTGGCTCTGTTCCATCATGAAACACCTTTTAAAGCCATAATATCTCACTACCTTAGGGTCTTTGAATTAAAATATTTTAAACTGAATTTCTATATCTACAAAATTCATCATTCATAACATATTTTAAACATATTTAACTAGTTTTGGTAACCAGCTGGGAAATGCTTGCATTTTAAACTACATCAAGTGAAAATTAATATTACATTCTAGCTATTTGGGTCAACTGGCAGAAGTTTTACTTACTGAAGGGACAAACAATACAAATGGACTCTGCATAGAGCTCTGTGAAGCGGTCAGCTCTGGATGCAAAGCTGTCACAGGGATCAGGACATGCTAAATTGTGTTCAGTATCTTCTATTTGAGAGGTACATAATGTATTTTATTTTATTTTTTTAAAGATTTTATTTATTTATTTGACAGAGAGAGAGACAGCCAGTGAGAGAGGGAACACAAGCAGGGGGACTGGGAGAGGAAGAAGCAGGCTCCCAGCAGAGCAGGGAGCCTGATGTGGGGCTTGATCCCAGGACCCTGGGATCACGCCCTGAGCCAAAGGCAGACACTTAACGACTAAGCCACCCAGGCGCCCCAACATAATGTGTTTTAGAAAATGCTCCATACAATAAATAATGATTGGGTATTCTAAAATGTTCAATATAACACTTGGTTAGTTGGAAAATACACTTTTGTAGAATAGCTGTCATCAATAATGCCAAATAAAAAGCAAACAAGGAAATTCAACATATGTTGTAGTAGCGGTTCTCAAACTTTCTAGTCTCGGAATCCCTTTACACTCTTAAAAATTATTGCATGTATTAATTCCTTTTAAGATAACAATAAACCCATGTATGGAAAATATATTTTCTCAAACAGCAACAAAAAATCTTAGTGAGAAGAGTGGCATTTACATTTTGCAAATCTATTTTTTAACATCTGGTTTCACAGAAGACAGCTGGATTCTTCTATCTGCTTCTGTGTTCAATTTGTTGCAATACTAAGTCAGGTACCCTTTAGAAAACTACACTCTACACTCAGGAGAATGAGTGGAAATAAGACAAGACAAATAATATCTTAGTATCATAAAAGTAGTTTCGACCTCATGGACGTCTATAAGGATGTAGAAGATAACACTCTGAGGACTGCTACAAGAGGAATAAACAATAATTAAAACTAAGAATGGATTTAAGAAATCTTGGGAGGACAAGAAGATATCACAGATCTGCACTAATATGGCCATTTGCTAAAGGGGGCTATGAAGGACTTGAAATGTGCTAATCCAAACAGATACCTAGTAAGTGTAAAATACACAATTTTCAAAGACGTAGTATGAAAAAGAAGTAAAGTAGTTCAGTTCAGCTCAATCAATTAATTTGATTAAATACTGAAATGGTAAATTTCTGGATATGTTGGGCTAAGTAAAATATATTATTATAAGTAACTTTACCTCTTTATTTTTATTTGTTTTGATGTGGCTATTAGAAAATTTTAAATTACATATGTGATTTGCATTATATTTCTCCTGGACAGAGCTGCTCTAGACAGATGAAAACATATTTTCCTAAACTAGATCCAATACAGCATACAATCTTAGGGAAAAGAACAGAATTTTTTTTTTTAAGATTTTATTTATTTATTTGACAGAGAGAGAGAGACAGCCAGCGAGAGAGGGAACACAAGCAGGGGGAGTGGGAGAGAAAGAAGCAGGCTCATAGCGGAAGAGCCTGATGTGGGGCTCGATCCCATAACGCCGGGATCATGCCCTGAGCCGAAGGCAGACGCTTAACTGCTGTGCCACCCAGGTGCCCCAAGAACAGAATTATTATTCTGATTCAGAATATCCCTACATCATTTTTGGAAGAAGGGATTTGCTGGATAGGTAGTGGATTTAAATATGGTTTAAAATACACTACAGACAAAGAATAAAAGATATCTGAATGAATAAAAACTGAGTTTCTTACTTTGGTAATTTCTGATAGATATCTGTATCTATATATCTATACATCTATACATAGCAATCTATATTTTGAGCCATACCTCACTGAAATATATTTTTCATATTCAAAGATAAATATTTCAGCAACAGGTTAAGTGCTCCTAATATAATGCATAATGCATGTATCATTCAGTATCAATGAGTCCAAAAACTACCTATAATGCATAGAAAAACCACTTTACAAAGAGTGAGTGGCTTCCTGTGGTATTAAACAAAGGCTACTGTGTCAAAAGACAGGTGAACAAATGTACATTTATATGTTTTAAGTTAAAATAAAAAACATTTAAAGATAGTCTGCTTTACCAACTTTTTATAGAAACTGACCTAAATTACCAGGTAGGGGCATATCAGAGGAGAGGCCTCAAATGTGTTTAGTCTACAAAGCAGACTATTTAAAGCCCTGTTACTGGGTAAAAATACTTTGTTTTTCTTTTTTGTATGTTTTTTCACAGTTCCCTATTAGGATGCTGGGTTATAAAATCAGAAGTGCTAACTTTGCTGGACAGCCTTACATTAAGATGTGAAAAGTTAGCTACTTCAAGGCGTGAACTTCCCTCCCAAACTAAATAGCATCAGTCCAAGTGGAATTGCTTTCCTGAAGTGATATAAACCACCTCTTTCAAAGGAGACTAGGAAATAAGGATATGGATTCTGAAACAAAATTCTGACACCAAAAAAGTCACAATGCAATTAATATTATAAATAACTGAAAATTAACCCTACTCAGTATAAAAGAAATGTTACTCCTGAAACAGAAAATTCAGTGTTCACTCATCAGGAAGGCAAGGTGGCATGGGAGATTTTATTCACTTATTTTACAACAGAGGAAAAGAAAAAAATTGCATCAATAGATTATTGTTATACAGTAAAATACTACTTTTAAAATGTATGATTTGATGCGATCACAATTCCTCAACCAATTTGCTATTCTTTAATAAAAACGTGTGCATAAAAACCTAGTTAATTTGAAATTAGAGCTTTCTTTAATGACTAGACTCACACTTCAGATAGACTTTTCAATAGTAAAATTTCAATAATTTCTATTTTTAAAAGGCATATTCGTCTACTACAATCATTCCCCAAAACTTGTTTTTTGACTGCTTACCAAAATGTCACTAAGTTACAAATATCAACTTAGGAACAACTAATTCTTCATATAAGGCTTAGCAGTCTAACATTTTTGCAATGCCAGAAGGAATCCTTCACGCATAGAGTAAACTCATACTAGAAACAAAACAGAACAAAACAAAACAAAAACAGGAGAAAAAAGCAGGGAAATCAAAGCTTCCCAGAGCTTTCTCAGCTCCACCCATTTCCTCACTTGTCTTCTGTTGATCTTTCTCTACTCTCTCTTCCTCAACTCAAACTAAAAATAAGCAAGCTAATTTCCAAACACTATGCCAAAATAACCTGCTACTCTGGCAACACTAGCTGTACCCCTTTTTGAAGCTCTTTCTTTTCCTCTTCAAAAAGAAATCCATATGAACCCTGGCATACACCAACCCTGAAGAGTTCAGAGAATGCATAATATCCTTTAATTCAGTGTGTGTGTTGTGTGTGTGTGTGCGTGTGTATACGCACGCGCCCGTGCTCACACACTTGTGCAGATGGGCACACGCACATGGTAGGAAAAGAGAAGGAAGATGGGGTGGTACAGGACTGGAGGTTTGATACAGAAGGTTATGAAGGAAAGTACCAAAGCCACAGGACAGAATTAGAAAGGGCGGGCTGGCTTACAAAAAGCTACCCAGCTACAGATGTTGGTTTGCAAATAACAACAACAACAATAATATCATCATCCAACATTTACTGAGTGCTCACTTTGTCAAAGCTCTTTCCTAAATGCTTTATGTGTATTATTTTTGTCTTCTCACTTACCCTATGAGGACGTTTCAGTATTACATAGGGCACTTTTCAAGGTTCCCTGGTTCACAACTTACAATGTGTTGGCTGTAATTTTTCTCCAATTGTTACATATAGTCAAATTACTTACGTCCTAATATGCTGAATTAGTTATGAATGAGAGAAGAAGTAGGCAACAACATAATGGCTGTGCAGTTAAAAAAAAAAAATTGACAAACAGATTTTACAACCCACTCAAAATTAGAGACACCCTGGATATATATTTATATAGCTTTCGCCCTCCTTTTTATGTCTTAAGACTCTCAGATTATTTTTCTTTAATGAGATTGCTTTATTTTACATAGAAAATTCATTCATTCATTCATACCATCATTAAAGCTGACACTATCAGATATCCTAGAACACATTTTCTCTTCCATAATAGTTCTATCTCTGGTTAACAAAATTTTGAACAAACTTGTCACTAGACCACAACCTCTTTTCAAAAAGAACAAATATTACTATAGGTGTAGGTTCTTCGAGCCACATTGCCCTGACCATAGATACAGTATGTGGAAAAGCATGGGTTTCTGAGTCAGAAAAGTCTCAATTTTAAACCAAGTTCTGCTACTTACTCACCATTTTACCCTTCAGCAAGGAACTGGTAACCTCTCTGACTCTGATTCCTTTTCTGTGAAATGAGAATACCTTCCTCACCATCATAGTGGTTGTTGGGATTGGTTTTGGTTGCAACCTGACTAAACAAGAGATACAGGGAAGATGCTTAGCAAAGAGTAGGTACTCAAATACTAGCTATGATTTATATTACTTATATATATTAAGCATACATATATGATGTATTTTTTATAATATCTGTGGTTTATTAAACTGCTTACAACACCTTTGGCACCATAGCCTTCCCTCTCACCCGTCTCACCTCTTGTTTAGAACATAATGGACAGGGGCGCCTGAATGGCGCAGTCGTTAAGCGTCTGCCTTCGGCTCAGGGCGTGATCCCGGCGTTCTGGGATCGAGCCCCACATCAGACTCCTCTGCTGGGAGCCTGCTTCTTCCTCTCCTACTCCCCCTGCTTGTGTTCCCTCTCTCGCTGGCTGTCTCTGTCAAATAAATAAATAAAATCTTAAAAAAAAAAAAAAAAGAAGAACATAATGGACAAAGGGCATAAGAGTCTCCATGTATAAGATTGTTCCAAACACCTAGATGGGCAGGGTTTATATGAGCTCACACACACGTATGTTTATTTGGAATGCTATTGCCTGGATTGCCTTTTGATATAAACATTTTTCTCTGAGATAACTTGTCTGGAAACTGCAGAATCCTTTTCTGTATCAATCTTCCTTCTTTTCCATTCTGTTGTCTAGTAAGGTTCCACGTCATGTGGGTTCTTCCATCCCTTCCAGTTATCACATGGCCACCAACTGAGTGGATGCACCTGTTTATCTCAGGTACCAACTTCAAAGCTCCTTCTTTGCACTCTTCCTCCTCCCCCTCCAGGCTAACTACCGCTAATCACTACCATGGATTTCATTATGTCGTTCCTCTATTTAAGCAACTCCAGTGGCTTCCCACTAACCACAGGAGGAAAAAAAAAATGCCCATACTTCTGTGCCTAGTGATCTGGCTCCAGCCCCCAGGCAATCTTACTTACCTCCCACAAGTTCCCAGCACGCTTCCACTGGGCTCACTGTATTACTCCCTAATGCTTTTCCTTTAGCCTTGTTCATGTTGTTTTCCACACTGGATTACTTATACCACTTTCTTTTGCCCATCCAAATCCTATCATCCTTCAATGGCCAGCTGGCTTAAATAATTACCTTTACTTCAAGGCCTTTCTTCACAGTTCTGCACACATTGATTTCCTTTCTCTGGTCTCCTATAGTGCAAATTGTTTCTATGGCTCATTGTGACTTACACACATTGCTTTGCTTTGTTATGTTTCCATGTGTTAGCCTTGCCTCCTCTGAGGCAGGAATTTTTTTTAAGCCATGTTTTGTGTTTTCTGTAGCATCTAGCCCAAAGCTAAACATAATAGATGTTTAATAACTGGTAGTTTCATTTTGGCTACTGGCTTCACCAAGCCCATTTATACACACCTGACACAATGTATATGAACTTCTCATTCTTGCTACTGACTTCCTATCAAATCCTCTCCACAAACTTTATGCTTTCCCTCAAAACCTTCCCCACGCCTTCCATCTACTTGACAAGTCTTCTAGCCTTCAGTGAGGGCAAACTTCCCTTTGAAATCCTAAACTGTTTTCCTCCATTTCCCTTCACCTCCCTGATTTCATTAAATCTAGCTCTGGCTTGAACCCATTTCATTCCTTGCTATCCTACCCTGTGGAGAACTCCTCCCTCTTCCTGTTCACCTGATTTAAATGTTGAAGTCGACAGTCAAACTCATCCTCACTTGTCACTATTATTTTTTTTTTAAGAATTTACTTATTTTGTTTGAGAGAGAGACAGCACGAGTGCTTGTGAGAGCCCGGGGAGAGAGAGGGAGACAGAGAATCTCAAGCTGACTCCACGCTGAGCGTAGAGCCCCATGCAGGGTTTGATCTCACAACCCTGAGATCATGACCTGAGCCGAAACCAAGAGTCAGACACTTAACCGACTGAGCCACCCAGGTGCCCCGCCACTATTATTTCTGCTCTTCCTCTGACCATTTTCTTCTTTCCTACTCACCATTTTTTTTTCTAACTTCTGTATTATATCAACAACTAATTTACAATATTCTCCTCCACTCCAATTCGTCAACCTCAGTAAATTCAATGTTCACACCACTACCCCTTTGTATCCATGTCCTGCTTCCAATTCCTCAGTCTCCTCAACTCTGTGGACTTGCATCACCTGTACACAGCAGCAAGGCCAAACCATGCGCCCTGATGGTTTTCTCGGGTCTCTGTCCTGAGCCTCTTGAGCATCTATAACTAGGACCACTTTAACCACCATTTCTCTCAGTTCCCCCACCACCCTTGGTCTCTGCTGTGCCTCACTGATTTAATACATATCTTTCACCAGTCCATTTCAAATGCTGCTCCACAAACTAAGTAGACTTGAACAAATGTAGTTAAAATACAGATTTCATGGAGCTCTTAATTTAGTACATAAAGTGCAAATTTTCAATCTTAGCTACACCTGAGAATTTAAAAGAAGTCTGAGCCCCATCTGCAGAAATTGATTTAACTGGTTTGCAATTAAAACTGAACAATGATGGCTCTAAACGTTCCCCAGGTGATTCTACTGTGCATCAAAGTTTGAAAACTGGTGCTCTGAGGTGAGATCTGGGAATCAGGATTTTAATCTTCTACCAGGGAAACTGTGGTCAGTCACGTTTGAGACCACTGTGGTAGGCACTTTCTGGCTAGAACGGACTTCCTTTACACTTAGGTGGTCTTAGGATCAATCACTTTAGGGCTGCTTTTTCCAGTATCCTCAATCCCACACCTGCACATTTCCTTATATTTCCAGGCTATAGTCCCAACTCTTCGAGCTTACTTAGGGTCATCATAACCTGGCCTTCTATTTATTCTAGGGAGCTGTCACTTTAAATTATTTCCAAACTCCCATAAAAATGTAATAGAATGATTTTTGGAAAAAGCCAATAATGTAGGGTTACATTGAGTCATAAACTCAGTCTACATAGAACTATTCACCTGGGGCAAAAAGAATCACTAAAGTGGCCCAAAGAAAAAGTTATTGATGGCAATCAGGTTCCAAGCAAACCTCCAGAAGCTTCATCTAATCCACGATGGAGGCTGAAAAACAACCAAACGGGCCACAAACTGTCTTTCCCTGTCCCTCCAAACCAAGGCCTTCCCCACCTGCTTGTGAACTCAGACATCATCCCAGCTCTCCTGCCCTCTGGAGGACCAAACACATATTTTATTCAATTTTCTTTAATTCAAGGTTTCAAAAAACTTATCGAACTCTATTCTTGTTTGGTAGTAAAAGTCCATAATATTTTATTCACACTTTTGAAATCCTATAAGCTATTAAAACTGAAAGGTTTTTATAACTCATATGGTGACAAAACATGTACCTGACCTGAACTCTGACAATCCAACCTGATCTGAACTGATATGAAGCTATTTATACTTAGGTCTGACTTTACCTCTCTTAGTGTGAACACACATACATTTCACTCAGAGCTACTGACTGACATGCTTGATTAAGAAGAACTGGCCAGTACCTCACTGTGGATATTATATATGACATATGTAACGAATTGCCTTTCTAAAATCTGAAAAACTCTGGATTCCAAAACTCTGAACGCCAACGGTTTCAGGAAACAATCTCTAGACCTGGTCCCCTAGTATATCAATTTCTCCCCAAATATGTTTTGCGGAGGGTGCTCACTTGAGGACCTAAACCCATTCATATAACTGTTTCTTAGAAGCATGTGCATTCGTTGTTTTAAACAACTGATTTAGGAATGAATTTTCAAAACACTGTCTTTTTGCAAGTTAAGAACGTCCTGGATAAACTCTGAAAGCCTAGGGTACCAACACAGGAACTGGGTCTGCAAGCAGTTGGGTGACAAATTCCTTCAAACCATTTCCCAAAGTGATCCCTAACTGCACACAACTCCAATTTACCATTCAATTGTAGCTATATTTTAATATGTATGTCATTTTATTACTGTCCACACTTTGCTGCACTGATTTAATGATCAGAGCTTGTTCTAACAATTTCCTGTTATCACAGTCCCTAGACATTTTTTAAAAACCTACAGAATCAAAACATTATTCCTAACACTTTAAAGAGTGAGCTATTTTAGTAACTTCTTAGTCATTTAAGAGGGAGGTTTTAAGAAATGAATTGCAAGTAGGAATAAAGAAAATGTATCATGTTCTCTAAACTTTTACTATTTTGTCAAGCACAAATGCATGACAAGTCATGGCCTTTAAATGTACCAAAGCAAACTTTCAAAAAGTATTTAAATGTTATGTCAAATAAAAATCTCAAAAATCAGAGATTAATTTGTGTGTGTGTGCTCCAAAGTAATCAGAGTCATAACCACCAGTAAAAACAGGGAAGGGGGGCTGTCCCATTACATCATCTGGCAATATGTAGTTGGAAGCCTTAGAGCGCTCTCCAAATAATCCTTAAGAAAATCCAGCTGGGAAATCATCCCTGTCAAGCTTAGATAACTTGAGTTTAAATAAAAGGTTAAAGAAGCCTCTCCACCTTACGTCACATGTCTGTACCATATGAAAAATAAAACCATCACCGAGGCATCTACCTCCCACTATCCTGACAGCAACGGAAAGGTCACAATTAAGTGGAACTCGCCGCACAGCCTGTTCAATCCCAGGGGGGAAGGGAAAGAAAATCGAAGAGAAGGGGTTAAATCTCCGCGCCCCAAAGGCAGGCAGGCACCTCCGTGGAAAACCCACTCCGCCCTGCCTGACACCTTGCCCTCACCCAACAGATGATAACGTCGACTCCAAGATGCTGGTCATTTCCTTAGAGAAAGTGGGCCCCCCAAACCAGACAATAACCGAGAATGGGCAGCGGACGCGGCCACCCTAACATTTCCCGACTGTGGAAGGTGCAGCTCGAGAAGTGTTCGCGGCTGTCCACGAGGCACACTCCACTGCAGCCCGGGGAAGGACGGCCTGGCCGCATCTCCGCTGGGGGCCCCGGGGGTCGCCGGGCGCCCCCTGCCTTCCCTCCCGCCGCCCGCCGTCGGGGCGCCCCGCTGCCCCCGCCCGGCACTTACCGCAGCAGCTCCGGCGCCCGCCGACACGATGGGCGGCAGCTTCTCGCGCTCAGGCTCCTTCCCTTTCCTCTCGTCCGGCGCTGCCGCTGCCACCTCCGGCGGCGCGGCGGGCGAGGGCACCCGATCCGCTTCACTCATGTCGGGCCGGGCGGCGGGAGCGCGAGGCGGCGGCGGCGGCGGCGGCCGGGCTGCTGCTGGGGCTGGCGCTGCTGCCGCCGCGGCCGCGAGAGGGCTCTGGGCCGCCGCTTCCAACCGCCGCCGCCGCGCCGCCCCCGCCGGCGCCCGCGCCCGCGCCCGCGCTCGGCCCCGCGCGCGAGCCCGGATGCTCCGCCCTGCCGTCGCCCCCGCACGCGCCCGGCCCGCGGCTGCTGCTCTCCGCGGCCCCCGCCCGCCTCTTGCCTCGGCCGCCCCCGCCCCGCCCCGGGCTCGAGGGTGGCGGGTCGGGATGCCAGCCGCTGCCAGCCTTGTCGCCCCCGAGGTCTGGGAGCGGAGGCGCCGCGGCCGACGCCTGGCGGCCATGTTTGGCGACTGTCGCCAGACGCGGCGAGGAGGGGTCTGCACGAGAGGGTCTGGACTGAGGGGATAAGACGAGGCCTGCCGAGGGTCGCGGCGGTAGTGAGAGCGCCCGAATGGCGCTGGATGGGGCGGGGCGGGCGCGGCAACATCCCCCGCACGGACGGCCCGGGCCTGGGGTGTCCAGACCCGTGGGACTGGGCTGGTGGCCTTTTCCCCCCAGCGCCCACAGAACCGTCTGCCTTGGGGTCACTGCTGTTCCTGCCATCCCTGCCCGCCCGCCTGCTCCAGGAGAGGCGGTTTCGAGCCTGCGCATCCTCAGGCGACAGCCTTTCCTTTCTTAGCCGACCGATTCTTTCCAGATGCCCTGAGAGCCCCCACCTACAAAGGAAAAACCTGGGGGTGGGGGGAAGTGAGACGTCTTGGGCGCCACCTTCTCCACCACAGGACTGGACGGCCAGGCCACACTTTCCATTCCTGTTCCTTTCGTCCCCCCCTTTTACTGCCAAATCCGCCTCTCCCTTCCCGTCCCCACGCGCCTACATCTCGCTCTCTCCCTTCATCTCTTTCCTGCCTCCTATCCTTGCTTTGTTCTTTCCTTTTATAAGTTACAGATGGACGGACTCAAACTCCGCTCCCGCTCAGACTCATATTCCTTAATGTCAGATTAATATGGGTAAGAACTTTCAAACTTTGGAGGAAAGCTTTAAATCATAATATTAACACCACCCCCACCCCCCACCCCTCCAAGCCACACAGACAATTTCCTTCCCTTTCTTGTCGCCCCCTCCTTTTCCTTTTCTCAGTCTACTGGAGCAGCGGAGACACCTGCAGATCTAAGAGAAGGGAGAGAGTAGGATTGCGCTGTATCGCCTATTAAAAATAGGGAATTTCTCGACGTCCAAGTCTTCAGATTTTTAGGCTTTGTCATTTTATTTGAGGTCGAGTGAATTTTCAGATCGAAGAGACCCAGGTCTAAATATAAGAACCAAAAATATATCTGAAACAAAGCCGAAAGTGATGTTTGGGTTATCTGTTGTTCTACATAATTCAGAATTATTAGCGCAACTAAATACTAAAGTGCACCGTGAGATGAGGTTGCATGTTTTTCAAACCCAGAATTTGTAGCAAGCAGCTCTGAAGCAACCAACGTAATGAATATAACAATTAGTGTTAATTTCTAAGTTATAAATTCTGACTTTCGTTTATAGAAAGGCTTTCTAGTTTTAATGCAGTTGCTGTTATCACCTATTTACATGTTAATTAGTAAAAGGTATGGAGTAAGTGCCATATAGTCAGGAAAAAGCAATTCTGTGCTAAATAGCCTTGGAGGGAAACGATGTATACAGACATTACTTTGAAGCAGTCTCCTTTCTATTTTTCTTGACTTCTTCAGGATTTTCTTTCCTTCTTAAATCTCGGAAATATCCTAAGGAGAAGAACCTACAATCACATCCTACTTTCAGCAGGTCAGCTTGCTGATCTTTTGATATGGCAACAACTCAAATGCTGTTTTAGAAAGGGAAGACTTTATTTTAACTACAGTTCAAAATGTTCTGTGCTGCCAGGCTAGGTTGGTAGAACAAATACTGGAGGAGAAGGGGGTGGGGAAGTATCCTCTTTCTTACTGTTTTCAACTAGATTTAGTCATTTGTGATAAAAATGCTTGGATGAGAAGCCACTTGAATTACATGCCTTATGCTTTCTCTTTTCATGTGTGAGACTAAATAAAAGTGTGTCTGTACATGTAGTCACATTCAATAGAACAAGATGCCTAAATATTGGCAAAACAAGGCAAGCCAGAAATTTTAATTTCTGCTACTACACCAGTATAGATAATCCATTTTTTTTCCCCAGATGGAATCTCTAAGTAGATAATCCATTTCTAAACAAGTCCACTGATTAATTTGCCTGTGAGTTACATACCAAAAATTATAATTCATTGATGTTTTCTTTTACTTCCTATTAAATACACTGCTCTCTTTAGGCACCACTCCATATCTCCTTCGTGCACATGAACTCCAGGGTGTGGGTTGGAGTTTGGATGGGGCTGCTGGAAAACCGCAGAGTGATGGCCCCTGGGGGAATTAGTGGGCTTGAGAGGCACATTTCCAGCTGCCACCAATACGCCTCTGGGGTTCAGGTGGGAGAGAGAGGGTTGTGGAGCAGGACATGCTGAGAGCCCTGGCTGGCCTGGACAAGGTGTGGAGAAGATGCTTTTCAGCTATGTAAGTGTCAACCAGAAGTGTAACAGTGATGGCATCCAAGTATAAACTCATTAGCCTTGAAAAAACTGGGAGTGAGGCAGGAGAAACATCTCACCTTCCTAAATTCAGATGGAAAGCCAAGTCATTAATTATACCTATGGGGGATAGGAGTTTGGGGGGTGGGGAGGTTACAGAACTGGTTATTTCCATGGAAGAAAAGGAAGGACCAAATTACAAGGTAATGGAAGCTCTAATTATAGAGAACATTCTATTATAATTACATAGAATAATACTAATCTAGTGAACAATAGCAAAGTAAGTTCTGGCAGGCCATTTAAGAGTGGTTTATAACATATACCTTAATTATAGCAGGTATAGCTGTGAAATAGTAAACTTGTTTTTTTAAAGAAAACATCCTTTTCATATTTCAACTGAACGTTGTCCTAAAGCAGTATTAAATTTGGTGAAAGAAACTGTTTTAGCCATGTTGACATTGTTAAAACATTCTTAGAACTCTTCCTTAATGACTGTGGCTTTTCAAAATTACTATTTTAAAAATAGCTTTTCTTTATTACATAAACAATACATTGTCATTACAGAAAACGATAGAAAATACAAATAAGCAAATTGAAGAATATAAACTCTGGATCACCCAACTTGAGATAATTGCCAAGACCTTGCTTGGTCTGTTTCTTTACAAAATCTATCTATCCACACACATACTGTTTCTTGATTTGTTTTTATAAAAACAGAACATACTGAAATACTTTTTTGAATCTGTGCAACTTACTCTTTAGAAAACCCCCAGGATGACTTTTTTAAAAAACTGCGCAATGTTACGTAGAGGCAAACCTGAAGAACAGAATGGGTGATCATCAAGCTTTGAATTCTGAATCAGGCCTCTCTTCAATCTGTTCTTTCTCTCTGGATTCCCATGGCCATTGACCTAGTCGGGGCCCTCAACGTCTCTAGCCCAAATTATTTCCCTCGCTTGCCACTTGGTCTCACCTTCAGTGTTTTACCTGCTCCAGTTCCTACAGGAATGACCTTTTCAAAATACCTAACTTCTCGTCAGTCCTTTGTTTAAAAAATACTTCAGTGATCTTTCAACGCAAAGCTTTGAAACCCCTCGTCTAGCATTTACCCGAATTCTTTACAAAGAAGGCCTTTTCTTCATTAGGATCAATTGTTTCTTTCTCTCCGCTCCAAGAGCATATTGTACACACTTACATTTATACACCTATTACCTTACATCTTAGGTTTTTATTCCCGCAGTAGGTCATGGCATAGAGAGGAAAGTACCCCCTAAACCCGTGAAGCGTGCCGTTAAGGAGGCACTTGATATGCTCGGAATAAACGAAGTAAGATGTTTTCTTAGTGTGGCTTGTAAGGGCTCTGGAGATCGCTTCCAAAGAGGAATTACAAACCTGCTCCTAGTGATGGGCTGCGCTCATTCAGACAATTTGGTCTGGTACTGCTTCTTCAAAGCATTGATCTTATGGGGCAGCGCTCTCCGTTAGAACTTCTTGCGATGGCGAAAGTGTTCTCTATCTGCACTGGCTATGCAATAGCGACCAGCCGCATGTGGCTACTGAGCACTTGAAATGTGGCTATTGTGACTGCGGAACTGAAGTGTTCATTTTAGTTAATTTATGTTTGAGTAGCCTAATGTAACTAGTGCAGAGGTCTGGAGTCACATCTCGACTTTTCAAAAGTCTTTTTGAAGTACCCCCAAATTAGTGGCATCTTTATTAAGGAGCTTTACTGTATCGTAACCTCTTCCTTTAGAACATATGCAAGCAAAAGTTCCCTAGATAATAAGGCCTGACCTAAAAGAGTTCTGATAACAAGCCTAAAAGCCTCAATAATTTCTTCCTTTTTTAAATTATTTTTTTTCTTATTCTGTTTTCACAGGAGTTTGCACTTTGTGGATGAAACGAACATCTTGTCTTAGCCCAGTGCAATGTAGAAGAAAATATGAATGGCAGTAAAATCAGGATGTCTGTATGTGTTTTTAAGTTGGTTTTGGATGGCTTCTTCAGATGTTTCCGAAGGAATATCGATGTATCAATACACACACGCACATACGTGCATGTATGCACCTAGATACCTCAATATAGGTAGATAAATAGTTTTAAATCTTAACCCCAATTTTATATTTGTTTTCTACTCATGTAAGATAAAAGCAACAATAAAATGATGGCACAACAAAAACATCCCATGCATGATGCACCCATTTGAAATTTTCATGAATCTAAGTTAAAAGAAACTATATGGGGGCACCCGGCTAGCTCAGTCGGAGGAGGGTGCAACTCTTGATCTTGGGGTCATGAGTTTGAGCCCCACATGGGGGGTAGAGATTATTTGAATAAATAAAACTTAAAAAAAAAAAAAGAAATATGTTCTAAGGTTGCTGAAGACATCAAAACAAGTCAAAATGGCAGACACTGCTATTCATTCTTCCCCTTTGTCTTGCTAACAGAAACCCTGATTCAGTGTGAGATGGCGCTATGCCCCGTTAAAGGTGGCTTCTTTTCTGGACTTCCTTGTAGCTATGTGCGGCCATGTGACAATTCTGGCCAATGAGGGGTAAGCTGAGTGTTTTAGGCAAACTTTTGCTATCTTTTCCCTGCCTGAAATTAGTGTACGATGTGTGGACGTGGTGCTACAATCTTGTAACCATGAAGATGCAAGTATGAGGATGAATGCCAAAACACTAAGGACAATATGGTGGAACGACACAAGACATCTGGAACATTCCTGAAATTGTGGAATTGATACATCTGTTTGAACTGCCAAATCTGAATTTCTTGTTTTGTGAAACAAATCCCTATCTTACTTAAATGAGTGTTAATTGATTTTTCTGTCCTTTGCAGCTGAACACATTCCTGTTAGGCACAGTGTGTGCAAGTGTATGGGCTCAGACATACACACACACAGAGGTTTGTGGGTTTTTTCTTAGTTGATGCCAAAGCTAGTAAATTGGTTAAATTTCTACTGGTTTAAACTTTTGTTTCAGTTATGAAAACACAATCCTAATCAAGTAAAATGTGTCATCTTAATTCTAAGAGTAGTAGTTTGGAAATTGCAATAACCTTTGTACAAGCATAAACATTTCCCATCAGAGTTAGAAAAGATGACTCTGTATTTCAACTCAAGGTATTAGAAAGAGTAAAATTAGGAGTTTTTAACATTGGCTTTTAGGTCTGGTTCTTCCAATTTTTAACTAATTATGTGGCTTTGGCAAAATCACTCTGTCTTTGAGTTAGTTTCTTTATCCTTGTATGGGTGTTGTGAGGCAAAACAAGAAAACATACAGAGTGCTTTGTGAATTGTGATGCATTTTAGAAAAAAGATTTTATTTATTTATTTGAGAGAAAAAGCATGAACAGGGGAGGAAGAGGGGTGAGGGAAAGGGGGAGGCAGATTCTCCCCTTAGCCCAGAGCATGATGTGGGGCTCAACACTGGGCTCAATTTGGGGCTTGGTCCCAGGACTCTGAGATATGACCTGAGGTGAAGTCAGACACCTAACCGACTGAGCCACCAAGGCACCCTGTGAATTGTGATGCATTTTAATAAATCTAATTTAATGCGTACTTACTGGGTACCGAGTCTGTGCTAAGAACTCTCTAAGGATTGGTTCATGTATTCTTCTCAGGAACCTTACTTGTAATATTGTTGTAAAGCCACCTGGGTGGCTCAGTTAATCGCCTGACTCTT
The DNA here is from genome assembly GCF_024610735.1 of Ursus americanus. NCBI lineage: Eukaryota > Metazoa > Chordata > Mammalia > Carnivora > Ursidae > Ursus > Ursus americanus. Next base: position 34,718,066 of record NC_142132.1, read on the forward strand.
GATTTGAGCTCAGGTCTTGATCTCAGGGTTGTGAGTTCAAGCCCCATGTTGGACTCCATGCTGGGTATGGAGGCCACTTAAAAAAAATAAAAAAATAAAATAAAAAAAGGTGAAACAGCAGATGGGTTTAGGAAATAGCAGAGGAATTGCAATTCAGGACATGCAAGCTGTGGGAAAACATAGGCAAGTCTGGAGATCAAAGGAGAGGAACTTTAGAGAGAAAATGAGGAAGTTGAAATGAGGAAGTTGGGAGAAGTGGCTTTGAATGAAGTCCATTGGAGGAAATGGACAGTTCAGGCTAATGATGGTTTCTCACTGGCTGAGCTTGTTGCTGGGCAAGGAGAAATTCTTCCTACCTCCTCATACATGAGTAGTAAAGTGGGATTCTTCCCAGTCTGTATCTGTGATTGACTAAGTGGCAGAGTGTGAGAGCCCCCCTTTTTGGCCTCCAGATTCCAACAAAAAAAAAGATTTTATTTATTTATTTGACAGAGAGAGAGAGAGAGAACACAAGCAGGGGGAGCAGCAGAAGGAGAGGGAGAAGCAGGCTCCCCACTGAGCAGGAAGCCCGATGCGGGGCTCAATCCCAGGACCCCAGGATCATGACCTGAGCCAAATGCAAGCACTTAACCGACTGAGCCACCCAGGGGCCGCACACTCCGTTTTAAATAAGTGTTTGCTTTATTTGAATTCACAGAACTCAACCCCCTCGTACACGTGGGGAAATTAAAGAATCATATCTAGTAAACTGCAAATTCATCTCTTTATACTCCGCAAAGTACAGAATAGTTGCTCAAAAAATGTTTATGGCAGGAATAGAGGTATATTTTATTCCTTTTGAAATCCCGAATTATTTACCATTTAGGATGTTATAAACTCAGATTTGGCCACAATGAAACACTGCGACTGAAGGCTTATCCAGCACCTCTCTGTTGCCTAACATCTTAAAGAGACATTTAGAGGTACTGAAATAGTCAACCGTTATTGAGGTGGCAATCCTAGTTAAGCATCTTTGGCTAATAATTTCTATTGCCTCTGGAGGTTTTTGAGGACAGATATAGAGAATCCCCAACCTTTCGCAACCCCCTGGCCCACAGGATCAACAAATACTATTGAATAGTTGAATGTTACGTGCTTCCCAGGGACTCTCTCTTTGTGGGCTCTGCAAATGTTACTATGTTACAATCACGTTTTGATTGGGAAATTGATAGAGGACATTTTGGAAAGATTTTTAGTAAATCCTGTGTTATTTAAACACATCAGGTATGAGAGTTCATTTTTAAAAGGCAGAAAAATAAGAAATTGAGGTTCCCAGTATCACTGTTTAGGTGGAGGCATTAGCACTCACAGGGTAAATCTCTAAAAACAAAGCAGGTGCATTAAACCTTCCTAAGTCAACTCTGTTCCTACCATATTTTTCTTCATGGGAAAATTTTTCTTCATGGGAAAAATATTTTTCTTCATAGGGAACTGAAGTGCTGAGTCACTTCATCAGCCACAGGGTAAAGGTATTCTGTGATATGAGATTGCCAACATGAGGATGCCTTCCAGAATTTCAAAGAGTTCCTGGCTATAGGACCTGTGCTAATGCATTCTGATGATCAAGGACCATAGTTTCTTTTATCTGACCCTTCTTTTCACCATGCAGGAACTTGGCTTAGTGACAAAATGCTAAATGGCACTAGAACATCTTCTTGAAAAAAAAAATGCTATCAACATAGAAGTAGTAATACGTTGGTAAAGAAGCTCGTGGTGAAAGTCGGAAGTTCCATAACTACCTTGATACTCATATGCTTTTATAATTATGTTGATTACAAACCTCTTTTGGAAACCCATTTCTAAGGACAAATCTGGATTTGTAGTGACGGCCCTAATATAATTTCCATTGTTGCTGATGAGACACCAGTCTTACAAATCCAGAAAAGCCAGGTTTAACGTCAATGTCCTCAGTTATCCACCACTATAGATATTGTGCCACCAAAAGTTTTAATTTTTTAAAAGATTTTATTTGTTGATTTTAGAGTAGGGAGAGAGAGAGAGAGAGAACTAATGCAAACAAGGGGAGGAGCAGAGGGAGAGGGACAAGCAGACTCCGAACTGAGCGCAGAGACTGACTCGGGGATTGATCTCACCATCCTGAGATCATGACCTGAGCCAAAATCAAAAGTTGGATGTTTAACCAACTGAGCCACCCAAGTGCCCCTTGAAAGTTTTAATTTCAGAAGACTTCCTTCCTGGACCACCCTTATCTGGTTGATAAAATCAATAATTCAATGACCAATTAACTGACACTATTGATCAGTTACTATCCAGCAGGTGACATATAAGAATTATGTTTAGAATATAAGAATTATGAAACTATCCCCAAGAAGCTTACAGTGTAGTGCAATGGTCTTCAAACTTTTGTATGCAGTAGACTGACTCTCTTGAAACATTAAAATTAAGACTCTCAGCCTTCCTCCAAGATTAGAGCTGTCAAGTTGCAAAATCATCAGGTGGGGGGATGAGGAAAGGATTGGTCTTCATGTTGTATTCTACAGGAATGTAACTTCTGGTATGTGAGCGTACCACTGGGGTGACCACAGAGCCTGGGAAGTACAGTGGGCATTGTAGTGTCTTCCCAATATCTGTTTCCCTTTCTTCTGGTAAACACACACTTCCTGTCTTTACCCAATGTGCTTTAGGAGACCATGTCTTTATGTCTGATTGAAAGAGTGGGCACATGGCTCAAAGTCAATCAGCACAATCCCTTCTCTTGACCACAGTATTTGGCTCAGGAACAGGCACATGACCCAATTCATGTTAACAAGAGGTGAAAAAGTGTTTTCTGGGAACTTTTAGGAGAGCATCCTTCCTTACGTAGAGAACTTGCAAGAACAGCCTCCTCTCTCTTTCAAGATGTAATAGAGGAAGCAATCTCTCTGGGAGCTAGGGACACCTTTCTTTCAGAATGAAGCTGACACTCTGGAGGGCAGAAAGGGAGGGGAAAAAAGGAACCAGTTGTTTAATGTGTCTAATGACAGTGATGAGCCACTCAACTCCTTTGACTCACTAACTCCTGCTTCTTTTGAGAAAAAGTTTGTTGTTTGGTGTGTGTGTGTGTGCATGTGTGTGTGCGCGTGTGTGTGTTACTTGCAATAAAGTAAGTCCTAGCTGTTGTGGTTTGAAGACCATAGGACTACTCTTTAAGCTTCCGGGGATAGTTTCATAATTCTTGTACCCTAAACACCCGCTGCAATATGTTGCCTGTTGTAGAGTAACAAGTCAATCACGTCAGTTAACTGGTGACTGAATTATTGATTTTATCAACCAGATAAAGGTGGTCTAGGAAGGCCTTCTAAAATTAAAACTAACTTTGAGGTGGGCCCTGGAATCCTCATGTTAAACAGGATGCTCCAGGTGATGTTGAAGTAGGTGACAAATGACCCAGTCTAATACCTTTAGGTAGATCTCATTTTCAGAGAGTAGAGGTGTTTGCCTCATAAAGAGTTTGGAAAACCCGTACGGAAAATATGTAGATTAGTATTTAAAAGTTTGACTAAATCAGATCTAATGAATTTTATTTTGAAGTTTGGAGTCATCTGTCTATAATACATCTGCCAAAGATAACTGCTCTTGAAACTTAAAATCATACACTTTCTGCTTTGCCATCATAAGAATTGATTCCATCGCTACCACAATGACGACAATTGTTATACCTCTTATATGGTGTAAGTGGAGAAAATGGGTTTTATGTAATCATCACTTAGTGAAAATTGAACTGTCACCTCAAATAGTCAACAGATCAGAAAACTTAAGTAAAACTAACACCTCCTTTACTCTTCAACTTCACAAAAGTAAAAAAACTGCTACATAAAATTGATATGCACCTTTATTGTCATCTTCCTCTTCCAGAAATTAGCTCATCAGATATATACTTTGCTGATAAAATATTGAAATGCTAAAATTTAATGAGTGGCAGATTAAAATAGCCAAAAGAAAATTGTATTGTTTATTAACCCATATGTTACAGAATTAGGCATAAAAACATTTCTGTAAATGACACCTCATTAATATCAATATTCTTACTACTTGGAGGTGCTCATTGTATCTGTAGTTAACCTTTTACTTTCCTAAAAAGATAATGTTTTCTGAAGAAACGACATGAAGAAAAATGGACCAAAACCATCTTAGAAAGTTTTCTATAAAATCGTAACATGTGCTGTTTAGTTTTCTTTAAGATTTATTTATTTATAGAGGGAGAGTGTGTGTCTGCGAGTGGGGGTGGGGGAAATGGCTGGGCAGAGAGAGAATCTCAGACTCCCCACTGAGCACAGAGCCCCACCCTGGGCTCCATCTCACAACCCTGAGATCATGACCTGAGCTGAAATCAAAAGTCAGAGGGATTAACCGACTGAGCCACCCAGGTGCCCTGCAACATGCACTTTTAAAAGACCTCCATTCAATTAAATAAGATAACCTTATATAATTCTAAAAACCTTACCTGTGGCTGGGGTGAAATCTTCCTGTCTGGCAGCAGAGGTCTCCAAATGACTGATGGCTTGAGGCGGAAATTCCATTGGTCAGTATGAGAGGCAGAATTTCTGAAATGATCCTCAAAGATGTCCTGCCCTAATATCCAGCTGCCGTGAATGGGATGAGATCTCTCTCATGATTGGGTTATGTGGCACAGCTGACCGTAAGGTAGGGCGATTATTCAGGTGGATCTCATCCAATCACACGGGTCCTGAAAAGTGGTGCGCTTGCTCTGGCTGGCAGCAGAAATCAGAAAGATTCAAAGCGTGAGAAGGACTTCATGCGCCATCATGGCTTTGACGACGGAGGAGGCCACAGAAGGAAGGTAAGTGGCCTTAAGGATCTGAGAGAGAGGCCTCAGTGACCACCAGCCAGGAAGCAGGGACCTCAGTCCTACAACTCAAGTAACGGATTCTACCAACAGCTTGAACGAGCTTCTAAGTGGTTCTTCCCAGAGCCTCCACACATGAGCCAGCTGGCCGACACTTCCACGTCAGCCTTGTGCGACCTTAAGCAGAGAACCCACCCAAGCCTGCCTGGACTTCTGACCTACAGAACTGTAAGATCATAAATGGGTGTTGTCTTGAGCACCCAAGTTTGTGGTAATTTTTTACACTGTAATAGAAAACTGATATAGTCAAGAAAAATGCAAGCAGAATATTTAAGGTAGGAGGGACCTCAGAATGCTTCTAGTTCACCGGTTTCTTAGATAAAGAGGGTCTCTAGACACAGGAAAGAGTGTGAAACCACAAGTGGTTTCCAACTTTAAAAAGCCTAGGTTAAGTTACACATTTATTATTAAATACGGCTACACGGATTAACTTGATCTTGGTAACCACCAAGTTTCTCAGTTTTCAGCCCTACTGGAACAGACATTATCCCCATTATGCCCAATATTAAGAACAGAACCTAGAACAAATAAATGATAAAAGATTTCGGCTAGAATTACATCAAGTCTGTATTATAACTACAATTATTCAACTGTTGCCAAATATGTTTTGAATTCATTAGATAATAATAAACTTGTTTGTATGTAGAAATGCAGTTAGATTGGCCAAATCATTCAAAATACAAGGTTGTTGGGTAGGGGACAGTAACAAAAAGGACATTAGTTATTAACTTGTTTAAAAAAAAAAACTATTATTTTTGTCCACACCCCACCCTTAAAGACACAGAGGAGTGAACTCGTTAGGCTAAATAAGCATGTAACTGTTAGCTAAATCGTGGCACCAGTTCTAAATGTTATGATAGAAAATTTTTGAATCAAACAATAATCTATCCAAGTTTAAAACTGGTAAGTGCTGCTGCTCAATCAGCTGTGTGAAAAGAAAGTGGAAATGGACCCCCAAAAAAGCAGGCTTTAAAAAAATAATAACAATTTTTAAAAATCAGGCATTAGCTTCACAGTTAATGGATCACAACGTCATTTCCATTTGGTTTCATGAAATAGAATTTATTGAGCACCAACTATGTGTAAGGTATTAATAGACACTCTTTGGACTGTGAGTCCAAAGGATGCAGAAACCTGCCTTGACCCCACAGGAGTAAGAGCCTGGGACGGAGGCAGAGGCACGTGCCTGCATAAATACAGCCCAAGGTGGAATGGGGGGGGTAGGAGGGGAGTTCCTGGGGGAAACAAAGAACTATGAGAGCTGAAAGGGTGGAGAGCTTCCCTTCCAGCCATAGGTTTCATGGAGGTGTCCTCTGGCACCGCGACAATGGTCACGGAGTGGAGTTTCCTCCAAAGTTTATTACATTTTACTGAATAGATGTCTCATTAGAAACTTGCCCTTTGAATGCTTGTCCTGGCAAGGGCCTGAAATGTGAACAGTAAGGAAAACCAGCTGTGGAATTGCTATCCCTCAGAAATAGATACACAGAAACTATTTGGACGGAAAGGCGCTCACTTTGTGCTCCCTCAGCACACTCCCCATAGATGTAATTCCCTTGTCCTGCAGAGTTTCCTTAAATGCAGTGATGCTTAACTTCACCCTGGGATGAATGTGGAGGATCAAGCATTTTAAAACATGAAAAGATGGGGCACCAATGTTTCAGATCCCTGTTTCATGTCTGAGAGGAATAAGGAGCATCTCTACTCCCATTTGTAGTGGCTGGTTTCTTCTCTCCAGGCCAGGGACTTCATCCCTAGACACCTTGGCACTCTGGCACTTAGCCTCTATTTCAAGTGTTCTTTTTATATTTGTGGAATGTTTGCTCAAGCCAAAGTGCAGAATTTATCAAAAGGCATCCCCCCCCAATGCAAAGAACATCTGAAAAAGAAGATATATATATTATCTTATATATATATATAATATATATATATATAATATATATATATATATATATTATATATATATATATATATTTCTTTTTTTAAAGGCTTTTCTTCTGGAACGACATCGGCGGTGTTCAGTAATCTTGAGTACATTGCCCTCTAGTGGTGACAAGAGGGTATAAGGTGCAGTCAACATTTCCTTTTTGGTAGTGTTAACATTTATTGAGCATCTATTGTATAGCCCTGAGATAGCCTCTGAGAATAGTGAGATGTTAAGAGCTGGTTCTTACTTACCCTTGTTGATTTCTTGGTTCAGCAGTGGAGGCATTAACCGCAGCACAGTGTAAAAAGGAACTACAGCAGAAATATGTACAAAGATCTATGAGCACGCAGAGGAGAAAATAATTAATTCTCCCTAAGTGTACCTGGAAAGGCTTTTGAAACATATTACACTTGAGCAGCACCTTGAAAAATGCATAGGAGTTTTCCAGCTGTGTGTGTGTGTGTGTGTGTGTGTGTGTTGCTTCATGATTGAAGGAGCAACCTGAGTAAAGGAAGCTAGTCCTTTATTAACTGTGAAAACACATAGTGTGTTCTGGTGATGGGTAGGTGCCTTCCGTGTGAGATTCAAACATGCTTCAGCCTGTCGTTATAGTCCTGCCTCCCCGTGTGTACCCACAAAACAATTCACAAACTTCCTGCCCATTTTATATTGGAAAGGTTGGGACAAACAAATTAAGTAGGCCTTCATATCATAGTCAAGATTTTGTTTTACCATGATTATATCTATTATGATTATAATAATATATATAACACAATTTATATAATATATAAATGATTGTGTTCTTAATAATAATCCAGACTACTTTATAACACATGCTCTGGTTCTCACCCTCCCCTTCTTGGATGTATAGTACTGACTCTGTTTTACCATCTCTTTTTAAAATTTCTATGTTCCTTAATTTGTGGGATTAAAACAGAGCTTGAAAAATACACTTATTTAACTATCAGACTCCAGTGGTTTGTGGATTTGCTGACTTACTCTGTGGGTAAATATCTTTTCCTTTGGCCGTGCAAAAAATGCAGTACCTTCCTGGCTTCTGGGCATCCAGTCGACAGCACTGCAGATTCCTGGGCCACCCCCAACTCGGCCACCACTGGGCCGCATGCCTTAGGCAATTTCTCCTGATGTGTCCCCCCCTCCTTTTTTTCAGATCTGTGGAATGGGGGAAGGGCAGAATAGGTATGAGCAAGGTAATTATGACCCAGGATTCCTTCCTCTGCAAAAGTAGCATCCTGGAGGGGAGCAAACATGGGTTCCAAAGGCAGACCGATCGGGATCAAATCCTATCCTGGCTCTGCCGCTTACTAGCTGCGTCATGTTGGCAAGTGTTTTGGTCTTTCTGAGCTCCAGTTTCCTCCTCTCTAAAATGGAGATATTAATATCTACCTCCAGGATTGCTGGAGGGATTAATAAGAATATGTGAAAAGTTTGTGGCACAGAGAAAATGATCAGTAAAGATGCACTGGCTTCCTAACTCCCTTTATTCATTGTAACAAGCATCAGCTGTTCCAAAGTTCTGCATAAATATGAGCACAATAGAACAACTTTTTTGTGTATTCCATTTTGTCAAAACTACCTAACATCTAAAAAGGGCCTTGTCATTTGAAGCTCCTCTCCTTTGCGTCCCTTCATTGACTCTTCAGCCAAGCCTGTAAAGCACGGCATTGTAACATCTCTTGCCCGTCGTTTACTGAGAGTCTACTCTGTGCCAGATAAAACGCTGGGATTAAAGCATCAGTCACTGCCCTCCGGAAGCCCTCCAGTCAGGTGCGAGGAGGCAGATGAGAAAACCAGCTACAACTCAGCTTAGTAAGTGCTGTGATGTGGGTAGGGGTGCTAAAGGAGCACGGAGGAAGGGCACCTAATTTAAGTTGGTCTTTGGAGTAAAGTGGGCACATAAAGTGAATCAGGAAGGATAAGCGTTTTTCTTGTTTCTCTTGTGGGAAATGAAAGGAAGTATGTATGGGGGTTGGGGGGATGAGGAGAGTAGGAAGGTGAGGTAGGGGGCAGGGAGTGGTGAAGATGGAGAGAGAGGACTTTTCCAGAAAGAGGAAGCACAGGTTATTGAGGCTAGCTAGAAGACAAAATCCATATTTGTGATCAAAGGAATCTTCTAGATCATGGTATTTTGGTCTTTTATTTATGTATCTGGTGGATGTGATGTTGTGAAAGGAATGGGTTTTTTAGCCCAGGTAACCAAAGCTTCTTAGAAAAACGGTTACCTGTACCTGAAATAACCCAGCCACAGGCTAGTTAATGCCAGATCAAAGTTATTAGTTAAACCACAGCGTCTCTAACCGTAATCGGAGTAACGATAACTATTCATGAAATCATGGTGTCAGTACTATTTCATATACACGAATATTCCTGTGATGTATTTTTCCTCAAAGAAACTCCTGCATTTTCTAGACTACAATAACTGCCTTAAAAAGAAGAAAAAGTTTCTCAACCAACAATATGATTTATTCACTCTTTGTCCATTCCATCCCTGTACCCCAGCTACTCACCAGATGTGGACATCTTGGATTCGCTCCTCATTTTGCGGAGCTAAAAAATCAGAATGCCAACAGTGAGGTAAAGGAGCCCACAGCCGTATGGTGAGCGGGCTTCCAAGCCGTGATGGTGAAGGAGATGTGCTTCGAGAGGCACAGCAGATATTTTTTTTTCCCTCCCTAACTTGGGCAGGGATGAATTCACTTCTCCAGCCTTGATTCCTGGCATGAACAACCCCAAATTAGCATTTTTAGAGCCCTTTTTCTGGGTGAACGTTTGGTGTGTAGAACTTTTCCTCCAAGGCTAATTTTAGATCTGAAAATGCATCAAATTATTTCAAATCCTGGCAAGTTTCAAAATATGAGTGGGTGACTTAGGAAGGATCTATTCTCGAAAAATAACAATGGTGTCAGCACAATCCAAGAGACTTGGAAAAGAATTTATACACACACACACACACACACACACACACACACACACACACTCCTTCACTTCCCAGAAATTGAAATTGATTTAACACATTGAGATTATGTTACTGAGTGTTTCTTCTAAATGCCAAGGAATAGATTGATATTAGAGACAAACATTTCTAACCCACAGAGAAGAGGGCAGAGAGTTTGGGCTTCACAAGTATTATAGCAGAATTACCATTGCAAATGCAACCCCTCCCCAGCATACCACCCCTCTGTCTTTTCTGGGGCTTCTCTTCATGGAACACCGAAAGCAATAAAGCAACTAAGGTAGAGGTTCAGGGTATATACCGTTCATCCTGTGTGGTTTCAGAATATACATTTGCAAGGGCAAAATGAAACACCCCAAATGAATAAGTAACTGCACATTTGCACATATAATTACTCATATTTGCTTGCAGTCCTTATTCCTTTTAATTTCTCCTCCTACTTCCCAAGTTTCAAGAAAGAAATACAAGAGGTATTTTTCTAGGTACAATATCCTCCCAGGTGGGCTGCCATTGTTTTTGGTAGCAGGCAAATAGGCTTGAAGTGATTGCTCTATTTCTGTATATTTCTATGGAGTCCAAACCAGTAAAAGAGCTCAAGGTAATCGTTCTGTGCACTTACACGAGGAAAGTTAACCTCCTGATATATACCAGTTTAACTTGGAGAATTTTTCTTTCAAAACAACAGGAGAAAGTCGATTATCTTTTAAAATTTGAGATTTCGTATCTCTTTTCTTTGGCCTTGATTCCTGATGTCTATGCAACAATAAAAATGAAAATGACCCATACTCCCATAGCAGAGAGATGGTGATTGCTAACAGGTGCACACATGGTGTGCACAGGCACGTGTGTGTAAAATATATGTCATGTGACTCCCTCCGGAGGGCCACGCTGAGGTGGTCACCAGGGGTGTGAGTTTCCAAGGCATTGAATGTCTGGGCCCTTGGCCGGGATGCTGGGGAGCACCACCGGGCATTCTACACTCCACAGCGCCTACGGCTTTGCAGTAGGATCAAAAAGAAGCAAATGGAAGTACACCGGAAGTAGTAAGAACAGCCTCTTTCTCCTCCAGTCCCTCCAATGTCCTGTGGGGATTCCGTGTAACACTGTGTTTGCTACAGCAGAAAAGATGCTTAGAGGGTCCATTTAAATGATCACAGAGCTGTGCACGGCAGAGGTCCTTGAGGGCCTGCAAAGAAGCCACACATCTGCTACCACAAGAGCCAGGCTTCAGTTTTCTGTCACCACAGAGGGCATCCTTGGTTAAGACAGCACCGGCGAAGTAGAGAGACTGCCACTTTTCTCTTGTTTCTGCCTCCCCCTGCCCTGCCCTTGGAAGATCCAGAAGCAGGAGAAGAGTGAAAGAGCAAGAAGGAATAAAAAGGGTGGACGCCAGCAGGTCCCTGAGCCACGAGTCAAGCTGAGTTGCGGGGGGGCGGGGGGCAAGGGAGAAGCTTTAGGTGTGTGTTTGGACTAGACTTTTTAATATTTGGAAGTGAGATTTGCTCTTACAACCCAAAGTTTCCAGAAACCTGTTGGTCAAGGACCAGGAAGGGAGAGCGGATAGAACCTGGCAGAAGGCAAGAAGCTGGAGGAGAACCATGTCCTGTTTATCCCTCATCAGGTTCAGGTGGTTGAAAAGAGTACAAAAACCCCTGTGAAGGAGGACAATTGTCTAATAATGTCGCAGTTCAGAGACGGTAAATCACCCGCCTGTGAAGGCTGCTTTTAGGCAACAGGCTTGAGCCACGGAAACTTGATCCAGGCTAAAGGGCCCACGGAGACCACCGAGCTGAATGCAAACAGGCGCATGAAGGGACCCACCTCGAAATTGCCATCGGCCCTGACTGACCAGTTACAACCAGGCACGGTTCCTACTATTACCAAAAGGGAAAATTCCATCCTCTCTCCTCTGTTCTGCCTTGGGTGAACCCTTTCACTGCCCCTGCCGCCGGCCCCCATGCCCTCCATCGGGACGCACCCACAGTGCCCAAGCTCACAGGCCCAGGGGCATCTCCTCGCATCCCCGTTGCCCACCGAACTAGCGGGAGTCGAGGTGGGCATTTTAAGAAGTGGTAGAATTTCAAAGAAAAGACAGGGGAGGGCACTGCAGGCCGACAGGGATGTGAAGTCTTGGGACCCTGGGCCAGCAGGTGCCGGCGGCAGGGGAACGTGTGCTGGGAAGAGGGCCGGTTAAGGCGGAGCCAGGCTGTGGAGATCTGGGAAGGGGAGTCCATTCCCACTCTCCCAGTAGGACTCTGAGCCACCAAGTGAGATGACGAAAGTCCTGAAGATCGCTTGGGTGGGGGTGTGGGAAGACGTCACAGAAATCAGACCGTCTCCGTAGCTGGGATGTGAGAGAATGAGGGTTAGAACGACGATGGTGGCAACAGAAACTGGCAGGGCACGATGACAAATTTGATAGAGGGAATAAAGGAGAGGCTTAAATAACAGGTTACCAAAGGAGAGAAGCTGTGTGAGGCTGTCCCTCCTCTATTGAGCAAAGTAGCTTGGAGGGCAGCCTGTCAGGGCCGCTATTAGGAGCCCCGGAGAGCCTGGGAAGGAAGATTGGTCTAATCTATGGAGCTTTTCTTCTGTTCTTTTCCTCGAATAGTGACGCAGTGTGAATGCTAATGCGTGCAGTTCAGGCAATTCGCAGCGGGATCGCCCAGGAAAGCCAGCTGGCTGCCAAGACACAGCCCAGGGGGACCTTCACCGTAGTGAATCGAACCCAGCCAAGGGTCTGGTTGAACCCGTAGGCGGACGAGTCTCCCCTCCTCCCCCCTCGGCCCGGGGTGCCGCAACCTGCCCCCGCTCAGCTCTGGGGTCAGGCGAGCGTGCACTCTGCAAAGATGACAGAAAGGGGGCTTTTGTTGCGCCTGAACTTCCGCCACCAGCAGGGACTGCAAACTCCGCAGCTCGGTCCTGGGGGAAGCAAAGAACAAAAAGCGGAGGGAGCGGAATGATTGACAACACAGACCCAAAGCCGAGGAGGGGAAGAGATAAGATCAGAGAGCCAGGAACAGAGGGATTTAAAAGGCAGGACGTGGCCGGGAACTAGAAAAGCTCGGTAAAGGGGGGAGCCCCCCGCCCCCCCCCCGCCCCGGGGGCCCTGGGAGAGGAGTGACAGTGTGGGTGGCCCTGCAGTCGCGAACAAAGGCCGGGCGGGGGCGGAGCTCGGAGCGCGGTCGTCGCTGCTGGGATTAGAGCAGATGGTTCCAGCAGGAAGTTAGTGTTCCGAACATTTTCTGGACGTGTCAGGGTGTGAGACTGAGGAGCTCACGGCGAGGCTCAGTTTCTGTACTGGCAGAAAATGGTTTCCGTCTGCACCGTGAGGGAAGCTCTGCTTTTCAGGAGGGACCTGTAGCAAGCAAAACCACAGAAATGAAAATACAAGCAAATGCCAATGTATTGATTTATAACGAGAAAGACGGCTGTGGACAGAGCAGAATGTTCATGTCAGCCGATCTGGAGATGATCTCCCTGCAGACAAGTGGCCAGGGAAGTCGAATTATGGCCAAAAGGTTGTAGGTGAGCCCACAACCAGAACAAGGGTAGTTTGCTACGTCATTCACAACCCGGATGCGGCTGACACAGAATGACGAGCCCTTGGGCAGTGCTTAGATGACGCTGGCAACTTTAGATGCTTTAAATTTCCCCGTTTTATCAGCTAGACCACTGTTTCTCAGGGTCTGATCTGAAAATACCTGCATCCAAGTTCACTGGGGAACTTAAATATTCAGATTCTCAGGTGTCATCGGAGACTTTTCAGAATCAAAATCTCAAGGGAAGGGCCCTGGAATATGCATTTTATATGCATTCTCCATAGGATGTGTAAAATCTAAACATAGTTTTAGGTTGATCATTTAGGTTGATCATTCACTTTCTTTCCAGTCTTTCTTCAAGTGAAGTCCACTTGGTTGATTGGGTTTGTCCAGTTAAACTCTTGTGTGATGTCTAGGAGTTCATCCCTCCTCCCCTCTGGGTTCTAATTCATTGAATAATCAATGTAAGAAGTCAAGTGGGGATCTAAGTGTTGGTTTTATTTAGCACTCTCCTGTCAGGCTTAGGTGGACAATGGGGCTGGGGCCTCCCAGGTCTCTATTAGAACTCTGATTTAGGGGTTTTTAGAAGCCTGAAATAGAGAATGGCAGGGAGGCCCTGACAAGGAGGCCTTTGTGCGTGGGGAGTGGGGACGGGGTCAGGTACATTTGGGCAGGTCCAGAGGAATCCAGAGATAAGAGGTAGGGCTATGCTGCAAAATGGTAACTCTGCCTGGTAGACATGTGTGAGCTAGTGAGTCCCTCTCTCTTCCCTACTGTCCCCAAGAAGGCAGGTGCTGACAGAAGTGTTCCCTTCTAGAATTACTTGGATGTTCTGTTTCCCTGAGCTACTCTCAGTTGCATTTCACTGGACTTCTCCATGAACTTTGACCTCACCTATCAAGCCCCCTTTCTGGCTTAGTTCTTCCTTCCAGCTCAGTTTCTCCCATTGTGTCCAGTGAGGACTTCTGCCTCTGGCCTGCCTTCAAGTAACCATACCCAGGTTCTGACCCCTCAGCCAAGTCTCGGGGCAGATCACTAGCAATGGGGGGCGGGGGTTGTGGAGGAAATCAGGCACAGGCTGGACCTTCTTCTCAGTCACCTCTTTTTATGCCTCCTCTGAAGCAGCTTTCCCAGTGGAAGAGAGTTGGAGGGTGATTCTCAAGTCAAGGGAAGAGACCCAGTAGTGCTTGCTTGCTAGATTCTTCACAAAGATGCCAGTGGTTTTGTCACAGTATCCATGGTGAGCCTAGAGGAAGACAGGACCTACATCAGCCTGAGAAAGTCAGGATGGTTTCCCAGAGGAGCTGTCTCTCCATAGTGGAATAGCATCAGAGCTCGTGGCGTTTTTGCGCAGGTTATGTGACAGCTCGTGGTAGGAGTTCGGTGGTTAGAGGGGAGAAGGATGCAGTGTGCCTGAAACAGAGACAGTTTAGGGAACTACAAGGACATAGATATAGCTAGATCAAGGGGACCGGAGGCATGCGACAGGCTGAAACGTGGGCAGGGGCCGCATTCTGGTAGTCTCTTCTGCCAAGCCCAAAGGTTTAAACTTTATCTTGCAGTCAGTGCTCTCCACAGTGGGCTCTGTCTGCTCGTTGGGGATGTACAAAGTGAGCTACTGGAGTGTGAAATGAAAATCTAGACCTACTTATGCTCATTAAAAATTTAACTTTATTGGGGTATCTTGTATTATATTTTTAATGTAAAATTAAAAAAAATAAATGTTTCTAAACTATAATGTATGGACTGATCGTGGCCCCTTCACTTGGTCCATCTGTCCAATGTGTCACATATGGAGCATGAAGTGTCAGGAGGACAGAGTGAGATGGGAACTCTCTAGTTCCAAGTCTATCACTTGGGCCTTCAGTTTTTGTTTCCTTTTACATATGCCACATATTTCAATTTATATTGCCTGCTTAAATAGACTGATAGATTATATTACATTTTGACCAAATGGACTTTACAAACTGGACAGATGCATGGCTTAAGATGGTCTTACAAAGAAACTATAGATTAATAAGAAGCTTTTTGCAAAATGGGCTGGGATAGAGACAGCTCCCAGCAAATGGCTTTTAACCATGTTAAAGATGATCAGTCTAACTCATGGTGATAAATGGAAATTAAAACTACACAGGGATATAATTTATCACCTATCAGATTTGCAAATATCCCAGTTTGACTCAATACTCAATTGGCGAGGCTGTGGGGAAACCAGCACTATCACATTGGGGGGGGGGATGCAAAATGGTACCACCCTTATGGAGAGGACTTGATACTATTTAGCAAAATTACATAAGCCTGAAATATCTTGTGAAGTCAAGTAGCAAGGAAGCCAGCAGATTACTGGGGTCATGTCAAAAGACCACAAGAGTTAAATTGAATAGGCTCGTATTGGTGAAAGATGGGAGAAATTAAGCTTTAACAAGAATAATAAGTGCAATGGATTGACATACATCAAATATGTTTAAATCCATGAGTTCAGAATGACACAAAAAACTTTGGTTACCTTTGGAGGATGATAGGAAAGCAACTATTATTTAAAAACTAGTGATAAAGGGACAGGATTAGCATTTATTCTTTTCCTATATAATTTCTATCCCTTGGGAAAAGAAATGGTTGAAGTTAAGAAGTATTAGCATTATAGAAGTATTCAATTTACTAAATGAAGAAGGCATAATAGAATTAGAATATAACCATGAAGAAAAGATTGCCTTTATACACATATTCCAGCTAATAAATGAGGAATGATAAGATTAGACTAATACCATATCCCTAATGAATTGATGGATTTATGCAATGATTGTCCAGGGCTGCTCGCATCCCCAAATATGCTTCCTGACAGAGTCACACACCACCCATGAAGTAGTTTAGCCAAATAAATTGAACTGAATTTGATAAAATCTCTACATATAATTACCAATTTGTGGGAAATACAGGGAACTGAGGAGTTTGTTAAATGACACTTGACACTCTACAGGACAAATGACTCTGCTTCTTTAACATATGAGTTGAGGGGGTGGGTAAAGAAGATGGAAAAGAGACTATAAATTAAAAGAAACTTTAGAGACATATAACCAATCCCAATGTATGAATTTTATTTGGACGCTTATTCAAATAAATAAACACACACAAAAAAGGAGTTTGAAGTAATTAGGAAAGTTTGAGTCTGGATTATATATTCATGATATCAAAGAGTTATTGTAACATTTTTAGGTATGGTAATGGAACTGTGGTTTTCTTTTTAGATACATACCCTGAAATAATTATAGATAAAGTGATATGATACCTGGGATTCATTTCAGAGTAATCCAGGGTTAGGAGAATGCTATGAGAAGTGGGTAGGAATATAGATGAAACAAGGTGTTGGCTGTGAGTTGATAATTGTTGAAGCTGAGTGAAGGGCAGATCAAGATTCATTATCCTATCCTCTCTACCTTTGTGTATGATTGAATTTTTCTATCATAAGAATAAAATAGATTTTTACAGATAAAACAGATTGAAGAGAATACAAATACTGCAAATACCAACAAAATAGCAGAACTGACATATTCCTCCTAGGATGAGCCTTTTATCAGTCATCTAATGAGATAAAAACAATGATAATCTAATTAGAGCTGACATGAAGCTGGGAAAAATCTTTTAAGTTACTGTGACTATTTGAAATATGTTTAAAGATGAATCCTGATCTAACTGCATATTGTGCCTTAGGATATTAACCACTACTCAAAGATCAAAGCCACTGTTTCACATAATTCACCTATTTTTTAAATCATTTGACTAAAGAAACAGCCAGAGTATATGAAAGAGTGGCTTTCAGACATTGGATGACAGGCAGTGAGGAAAAGTGATCCCTGAAAGAAGGGAAATGAATGAAGTGAGCCCAATAATTACCCCCAGTTTACTACTCACAGAGAGTTTCCAGGCCAAAGTGCAGGGAAGGCAATCCCAAAATGACACTGGCAGGTCCCTGTGTTCAGGACACAGGGTTGAGAATTTAGAGAGGTCAGAGTGGCTAGAATCTACCAGGCAAAGTTTTGAAGAGGAGGGGCGCCTGGGTGGCTCAGTCGTTAAGCATCTCCCTTCGACTCAGGTCATGATCTCAGGTCCTGGGATGGAGCCCTGCATCAGGCTCCCTGCTCGGCAGGGGGCCTGCTTCTCCCTCTCCCACTCCCGCCCCCACCTGTATTCCCTCTCTCGCTGTCTCTCTCTGTCAAATAAAATCTTAAAAAAAAAAAAAGGTATTGAAGAGGAGAAGCATCACAGAGCCAGGGGTCCTCTCACTATTTAGCTGAAAAACTGATTGGCATGTATGTATGGTGAACCTACACAGGGCCACCAGAAAGGAGTAGGGAAAACAATTTTTGGACATCCGAAAGAACTTGGAATAGTTCACCTTCCCAACAGCCAGAATAGAGAAATTTCTTAATAAATGGAGCATCACATAGAGCACTCAGAAGGGTACTACTATTTCAGTAGTGGAGCCCAAATAGCCTAGACGATGGTTTCTCAGTCTTGGCGCTATTGATATTTTGGGCCAGGTGGTTCTTAATTATGGAGGGCTGTCCTGTGTATCCTAGAATGTTTAGCAGCGTCCCTAGCCTCTACCTGCTAGATGCCAGTAACACATCTGCTCCTCTAGTTGTGACAACTGAAAGTGTCTCCATATATTGCCAGCGTGCCCTTCCCTTAGGGTTGGAATTGTCCCTGGTTGAGATCAGTTGCTGAGATGAAAAGTGGCTCTCGTTCTTCCTAACAGAGTTTAAAAGCAAGCTGCAAAAGGATTAAATTGTTTCTAAGGAGCTCTGCTGCATTCTAGAACAAGTTTAGAAATATTGAAAACACAATCTAACATGCCAAAATATAAATTTTACCATGTCTGGCATCCAATCAAAAAATTCCAGACATGCAAAGAAGCAGAAAAGATAAACCTCAATGAGGAGGAAAACAATTAGAAACAGATTCAGAAGTAGCACAGATGATAGAATTAAGAGAGAAGAATGTTAAAATAGTTATGATTAATATACTCCATATGTTCAAGCATGTACATGGAAGTATGAATAGTTTTAGGAGAGATCGAGATGATATAAAAAAAACCATAAAAAACTTCTGAAGATGAAGAATACAATGTCTAAGATGAAAAATACACTGAATGAGATTAATAGTAGATCGGATACTTCAGAAGAGAAAAATTAGTGAACTTGAATACAGCATGGCAATTATTCCATTAAAACACAACAGAATATCAGCTTTGGAACAATGTCAAGTGGCTTAATATGCCCGTAATTGGGGTTTCAAAAAGAGTGGAAGGGCTGGGGATAAAAGATTTTGAAGAAATAATGTCTGAAAAACTTTCAAATTTGATGAAAACTATATATCTCCAGATTCAAGAGTCTCAATGATCTATAAGCAGATGAAAAATGAATAGTACACCAAGACACATTCTAATCAAATTGATAAAAATAAGTGCTAAAGAGAAAAATCTTTTAAAGGAACTCGAGTAAAAACACAAATTAAATACAGAGGAACAAAGATAAGAATGACAACAGGCTTCTTGTTGGAAACATAGGAATAAGAAAACAACCAAAAAAAAAAAAAAAAGAAGAAGAAGAAGAAAAGAAAAGATAGCATAGCAACATCTTTTAAGTATTGAAAGAAAAACACCTCTGTGGATTTAGAATTCTATACCCAACAAAAATATCTTCCAAAAATGAAAGCAACACAAAGATTTTTTTCCAGGCATATAAAAGCTGGAGAAATTTCATGGCAGCAGACCAGTACTACAAGAAATCTCAAAGGTAGTCCTTAACGTAGAAGGAAAATGGAACCAAACAGAAATCTGGATCTACACAAAGGAATGAAGAGCGCCTGAAATGGGAAATATGGAAGACTCTTTGTTTCTTATTTTAAAATATCTTTTAAAAGTGCCAGGATATTTAAATGTAAACGGGTTTTTTTTCCCCTGAAATCAATAAATAACATTTTATTTCACCTTTATGTTATCCTTTGAACATCTTTGGTTTTATATTAGTGTAGTAGGCGTGTATAATATTTATCAATCAAATGAAAAGGTAATAATATTTCACTAATACGTATTATACACAGGAGTTGCATGCTCTTTTTTTTTCAGATAACAATGAATGATTAAAATCTTGGAGATGATCGCTGGGGCTTATAAAGACCAATTAGAGTGTTTCAAATGTTGATACAATATTATTTTATTATTTGATTTGGCTCTTAGAAAATTCACTAGGGTTAGCAATAGGGCAATTACTTGAGGCAATGAAGGACCTGAAATGAGAGGAAATGGCTGAACATGAGCTCTCAAAATTTGAGGTCATTCAGAGGACCTTAAACTAATTATACAATATGCGATTTCAGTGACTAAATTAAAACAAAAAGGCATATGTGTCATCCTGGACTGTGGTTTTGACCTGTTTTGGGGGAAAAAAAAGTGACAAGACTTTGAACCATTAAACTTTTTTAGTGCCTTGGAATTGAGCTAGCATTTGCCTTACATTTTATGGATTTGGAAACTGAGACCAACTGAGATGAAGTGACTTGCCTGAAATCACACAGCTGGCTAATTGGATCGTATCTGGCAGGCATTCGCCTTATGGACTGCCTATGTGAGGCTATCAATCCACACGAATTTCATAGCAGGGTCACTTCTAGCTGCGGCTTCCTCAGGGCCCCTTGTCTGCTGTGCAGAATTTTGGTCACTAGATGGCACCCCGGACAACAGCACCAGAAGATCCTGTGATTTCTCCAGTTCTGATTACCCATAAGGCAAGCTAAGTTGACTCTTTGTATCACAAAGAAATTTCCTAAAAAGTTACCTGGCTGAGACAGAATTAAATAAACATAATATTCTGGGATTGATAACAAACAGGGGGAAAAAATCCCTGTAAACGCCTTAGGAAGGATTGTTGGTTTTCTACTGTATTAGAATCCCTTCCCGAATAAATTAACAGTTTAACATTTTAATGTATTCACCGGAAGTCACATAGGAGCTCCCAATTTCTCCATTTAGCACAGTTACCGTTTTTACCTTGAACTAATTCGCTTACCACAGGTGAGTCATTCAGGTCAATTCTACCTCATAAACCTCTCATGGATCTCTACTTCCTCACTGTCTCCACCGCTGCTTCCCTGGTCCAAGTGTTACCACTCTTCTCTTGGACTCTTACAACATCCTCCTAATTTGACTTCCTGCTTTCGCTTCTAACTCATTTCAAACTTATTTTCTACAATGTTGTCTGAGGAGTCTTCTAAAAATATGAATCTAGTCATATTGTTCCCTTGCTAAAAATGCTTAGTGGGACTTTCTGGATTATTCACCACTGTTCTGGAAAACATGGAAAGTGATTCAGATAAATTAACAGCACTATAAATTTATCAACTAATATTATTTGGAATGAAGCTCTGAGTCCGAAGCATGGCGCTGCAACTCTTACCTCACAGGCAGAAGCATTCAACAATGGAGGAGGAGGAGGAAGGGGAAAAGGAGGAAGAGGAAGAGGAGAAGGAGAAGGAGGAGGAGAGAGAGAGAGAGAGACATTATTGTACAAGAGCTGCCTTCCAGGGTTACCAGACTTGTATACATTCCCCCTTCTCCTCAATGCAGAGCTACAGTTTTGGGTAATATCAGATGGCTGGGAGCACTTACATTTGGGTTATGAACTTGGTAGTGGCAAGGGACTGAATCTGAAAGAATGGTTTCTGGAAGGGAATGAAATATAGAGGGTTTCAAAGAATTCCGGAATAAGCTCCACTCCTCATGGGAAGCTAATCAAGCAAAAAGATCGAGAGACATTTCCTAAGGATTGCAAATTTATACCAAGTAAAAGTCACAAAAATCTAGAAAGTTATCTAGAAATGGCCTTCTAGGTTATAAACAAAGAGAACGATTTTGATGGTAGCTAGGGGTATAGTAAAAAGAGACAAGGAGAAACTACATACATTGTTTATGGACAAACGCTGGGACTCAAAACAAATTCTCCTTTGTTAGGGATAAGAAAGGTTAGAAGAACACGAAATAAAACCAAATGCTTCTCTAGCATGAAAGATGATAACCTAACACTCTACTGTTTGAAAAAGAGTTTACTTTTGATAAAGATTTACTTCAAGGAGTTAATTTTAGACATCATTTATATTATACTCTTAAAAGTGTGAAAACCGTGGACTACACAAAGCAAAAGATCAAAGATAAGAAGTTAAAACATTAAAATGGAAAAGGAGCTGATTGAATAATAAACAGAAAAGGCCTTGGAAGTGAAAATGTAAATATAAAATACAAAATAATCAGAATCAACACTAAAGAGTTAACACTACAGAAAGTCAAATTCATGCTGTAGACACTAGAGGGTCAATGTCAAAAGTCTTCTGGGATACGGAAGAAAAGTACTCAGAGAAGAACATGAAAAAAAAATGTCAGGTGTGGAGAGTAGAGAGATCTGAAAATACAAACAAGAAAAAAAAAAAAAAAGCTAGTGGAACAGAAACAAGTATTTCAAACATATATGACCTTAAGCTTGACTAGAGTTTGAAAGTGAAAGTGATTCATTCATAACAGTATAAGGGAAATGTTTATATAAAGTTACCACGACCTGTACAGATCCTAGTGACTCTTTTAACTGAAATTTTTACTAAGAAAATTGTAAATTCACATGCAGTTGTAATAAGTAAGGCAGAGAGAGCCTATACACCCTTAACCCAGCTTTCCCAATGGCAACAATGTGCAAAATTGTCGTATAATACCATAACGAGTGTATTGACGTTGATACAATCCACCAATCTTATTCAGATTCCTCCAGTTTTACTTGAACTCATTTGTATGTGTATGTGTTTTGCTCAATTTGTATGTGTGTGTATTTTGTACAATTTTATCACATGTGCAGATTTGTGTATCTATCACTACAGTAAATTTGCTGAACATTTCCCTCACCTCTAGTATCCCTTTTATTGCCCTATTATAACCACACCAACATCCTTCCCACCCCCACACCCTGCTAGTTCTATCTCTAACTCCTAGGAACCACGAATTCCTTCTCCATGTCTAAAATTTTTTCACAGGTGCCTGGGTGGCTCAGTTGGTTAAGCATCTGCCTTTGGCTCAGGTAATGATCCCAGGGTGCTGGGATTGAGCCCTGTGTCGGGCTCTCTGCTCAGTGGGGAGCCTGCTTCTCCCTCTCCCCCCCCTGCTCATGCTCTCTCTCTCTCTCGCTATCTCTCTCCCTCAAATAAATACATAAAATCTTTAAAAAAATAAAGTTTTTCCGAGAATGTTGTATAAATGGAATCATACAGTATGTAACCTCTTGGGAGTGGCTTTATTCACTCAGCATAATTCCTTAGAGATTTTTCCAAGTTGTTGTTGTGTATCAATAATTCCTTCCCATTTGTTACTGAGTAATATTCTCAGTAATACCACAGTTTGTTTAAATGTTCACCTGTTGAAGGCTGGTGACATTTAAAAAATTTAAATGTATAGAAAGAATTCAGTACTTTTCTAGACAAAACGACAAGTTTATGAAGAAAGGAGTAAAAAAGTTAGAATTACCTTAGATTCTTCCATGTGTTTCTATTGACTGGTGCTTTTTGTTTTGATATTTCAAACCACTAGTTAAAACTTTTATATGGGCTTAAATACTTGTGTTATTAAACATAGTGGCAGTTACTAGTAAAAATTAAAAAATAAAGCACGTGATATCTGTCTTTCAGATCACAAAAGAAGCAAAAATAAACCATAGGAAACATAAAAACATAGAAAACAAAGGAAATAGTAAGGAAGCATTTTATTATTTTTTTAAATAAAGCTGCAAGCGGCTTATTTAGCTTATTTTTATAAAAGATTTTACTTGTCAGAGAGAGAACACAAGCAGTGGGGGGCAGCAGGCAGGGGGAGAAGCAGGCTCTCTGCTGAGCAAGGATCCCAATGCGGGACTCAGTCCCAGAACCCTGGGATCATGACCTGAGCCAAAGGCAGATGCTTAACCAACTGAGCCACCCAGGCGCCCCATAAGGAACCATTCTAAGAAGAGAGTGACAGTGAGACCAAGCATGCTAATTATGACAGTAAGTGTAAGAGAGTTAAATTCTCTTGTTAAATAGTAAACACTTTCAGATTAATTAAAATATATATGTGCATTTATTAGAGGCAGTTCTAAAACAAAACTTTAAAAAGGAAGTTAAAAGAAACATGTGGATTTGATAACAATTCCTGTTTTCTTTGTAAGTAGGTCTAGCACCCATAACTCCTCATCCTAGTGTAAGAGCACCCCCAGTTAATGTGCTCGCCATCTCCCAACAAGGCTTGCTGAACAATTGCATTTCAGTAGAACCAACACTCCTTCCCATACCCCCCCCAACAAGGAGGGCTGTGAGGTGGAGGAGGAGTATTAGAACGTTCACTTTTAGGAGTGCCCGGTGTTTGTAAAGGTAGGGCGTACTTAACTAGTTCCTCTTTCCAAAGGCAAAAAAGAGAAACCCAAGATGGAATTATTTATAAGGTTTGAGATTTCTTTTTTTTGCATGAGAGGGAGACATATCTTGCTTTCCAGTTGAAAGTCCAGAAAGATATAGTGATTGCTGACCTGTCTTAGGTGATAAAAGAGCCAAACTGAGAGGGGAAAAGAGGCTTCTCCTGGGAGGCCTCCCCTTGAGATCCCGAGAATCCAGAATATACACCCACTTATTCCCGGAGCTGGGGGTCAAGACTGCAGGTGAGGCTGGGAGCTGCAGCTTGCTGGAGACTGCACAGCTTAGGTCAAAGAGGAACATGTATCAGAAGGGTGTCACAGGACGTGGGGTACCATCTGGGGGCCAGGGGAAAGTGCATTTGTATCTACAAGGGCTCACCTGTGCCTTGGGAAGGCTCTTGGGATTTAAGCTGTCACCAGTGAGCGCACACCAAGTCAATAGTTAACGAACTGGTTTAGCCAGGGTGACAAACAATGAAGAGTCATCTGCTTTGTCATCACTGATTGGTAGTTGATCACAAAAGAGAATCACATTTACAGCCCACGAATCAGAGGCCCTCCACTTTCTCTTACACAATTTTTTTACTTTTATCACTGAGGAAGAGCCACAGGAATGAGGAAGAGGGCATGAGAGCGTAACTCTCGTTTTGCGGACCTCCACTCCTCCTCCCTTCATTTTCATGGACTCTTTCTCACCAACCTACTGCAAGTACAACTCGAGCCTGCGCCTGGAGGAGGAGAGATTAATATTATGACTGGGGAACTTCATTAACCGAATGGACACTGAAAGTTACGAGATCAGACTGAAATATTACAAAGAGTCTACTGAGCTTAGCTGATAACAGTTATTTGTATAATAAAGCTGTTCCACGTTTATACCCTCAATAAGTCAACAAGCCTCAATCAAAATGGTTAAGAAAAAGAAAAGAGTGATTGTAATATTAATGTAGAATTCAAGAGAAAATGCAATAAATAGTAAGAAAAAATCCACTGAATACTTTTATTTTGATCATTTGTAATTTCCTTGGTGAAGATATAGTCATTGGTCTTTATGAACCAAATGACATTCAGTGAATGTTTATAATAAAAATTTGAATGAATACAAACAGAAATTTACAAAACCACTGTGGATCTAAGAGTCTTTAATATACGATGAAACAAGTAAAACTTGGTGAGGGAGTTTACTTGCCCAGCGTCGCACAGCAAGAGAACGGCAGAGTCAAGCCTTGAACCCAGATCTGTTGACCACTGGTCTGTGTTTTTTGAGTCTCAACAAGTGGATTTCCTTCCCTGGCATCTGCACTCTGTACACAGTGTCCTCCTGCCCCCAGCTCCTCATACCTATACAATGAAACATGTCCCCCTGTCCAAAGCCGGGCACTTAAGGGATGTTTTTATTAACTGCATATGCAGGATGAGTCTCAAAACTTGTGTGTGAGAGAAAAGGTTCTTGTACTATGTTTAGGGGTGTTATTGTTTCAATAGTTAGGATAACTATGGAAGCTTGGTATAATTTAATATTTGGCTTTCACAAATCAGTTTTCAGTTCTCAAAGCAAGAGCATATAAATAGCCAAACAGCAGACAAAGGTGATAAAGAGAATCTTACTGCGTGTGAAAGTGACTGGCGTGTGGCAACTGCGTTCTCCCTTCCTTTCTTCCCTCTAAATAATTAAGGTAATACATGAAACTAAAAAGGGAAAACTCTTTCATTTACTCGAATCTCCAAACGTTTGGAATAACACTGTAGTCTGGCAGTCTGCTCCAGACCACATGCTGATAGACGCACTGTCTCTTCAGCTGTGTTCAGAAAGAACTCTGAGTTTAACAAAAATGTTCATGTTTGAACAAAGTTTTCTCTTTGTAGCTCTCTTTACTTATATAGAATTAGCGATGAAAATCATATAAAAATTACGTAAGTTTCAGTAAAAGGAAGGAAGGGAGGAAGAAAAAAAGTAAAAAAAGAAATCTCATCATTTAGTGTATAAGATACTGGAAAATACCGGAAATGATCACCGAAAACTTCTAAATGGCATGAAGTGGAATGAAATGTTAATTGCACAATCCCGTTGTAATGTTACTGATAGTGAATAATCATAGATTCAATCTTAGTTAATTGCCATTTCTTTGAAATTTTATTTCCTGGGAAAGAACAAGGAAACAATTATGACCCTTGTACTTAAACAGAAAGTTAAGAATTCCCAGACCCAAGCTCTGTTTTGTAATTGTACCACTCACTCATACAACCTTATGAGTCTATGCTTCTCATTATTTTGCCAGAATGGGGGTGGAGTAGGACTGGATTTGCCTAGAGTAGAGAGGACTTAGTGCTACCATCTATAACAGGGTGTTAATGCCTGGTTCTTGTAAGTGCATTACTTAGTCTTAGTAACGAAGTTAATCTCATAGACCAGCAGGACATCCTTTTTACTCATAGGTCCAAAAACTCCCTGTCTGTAGACTTGGTTAAATTAAAAACTTTTCCAGTTGTACTTCTACCATATATATTGCTATATGCCAAGTAACTGAACTGCCAGTTTTCCACCACTCGGCCATGTGGCTGAGTGATGAAGCATTTTATGTCTATGGAATAATATTAACAATAAAATAAAAATAGATGGAGGTGCCTGGGTGGCTCAGTCAGTTAAGAGTCTGAGTCTTGATTTCTGCTCAGGTCATGATCTCAGGGTTGTGAGATTGAGCCCTGAGCTGGGCTCCATGCTGAGCATGGAGCCTGCTTAAAATTCTCTCCCTCCATCTTCCTCTTCCCCTCCCTCTCTACTACCCACCCTCTGCTTGCGCATGCTCTCTCTCCATCTCTTTCTCTAAAAAAAACAAAGGGAGATGACACTCAGTCTATTTTAAGCACAGGTAGATTATCAAGTCAAGTGACTGAAGAGAAAGCACCGAAACATATAAACTAGAATCCACAAGGGCTCACCTGTCTGTGTCTATCCATTTATCTATCAATTTATCTATCTATCTACCAATGGCTTGAATAAATTTGTAGCATATCTAGAAATTTATAAGAACAAAGCATTGAATCCCAGTTAAGTTTTCAATACCTATGATTCAAGATGCATGAATCGCATGCTGCCTTATAGGTAGTCATTGGATGAGAAGCTTAGTCCTGAAATATGATATGATTGGTTTTGATTCAAGAGGGCTAACTTTAGTAGCTTATTCCTAAAAATACCCTGTACTTTGGTTGTGTAAATCTGTCCCTGTTACCTTAGGGGGGGTAAGGGGGTGTGTGTGTGACTCAGGCATGTGGGAATAGGAAAGAACAGTGACATCCTAGAAATGAGAAGTTGAAATAAAATCCTTTGAGTCAACGGGGAAGATGCCATAATTGTGTGCATGCACATACATGCAAGTCTATATTTAGAGATATGATTCACAGTCAGGAAGAATAGAGCGTTTATATTCATACCTTATAAAATGCGCCCTTTCCCTGTTCTTCATAGATCAATATGAAAGAACAAATGCTTTTGTTTCTTGTGATGCTGTAAATTATGTATACATTATTGCTCACAGTCTCTAATAAGTAGTAGAATTCCAAGATTTTGTCCAAAGCATGTTTGAAAAGTAACACTGGATTTGCTAACTCAACACATCTTAATGCAATGATGACGTTTTACAGTGTTAATCCTGTCTACAGTGGGAGTTATTGATCTCATTGTTCCTAAGATAACTTGCCCACATCCCAAAGGTGGTAATTTCACAAGAACCTTTGTAGCCTGTGGTTATTCCGAGTCTATTTGGAATCACTAAGGAGTGAATTCAACCCAAGGAAGGCTGAAGAGGTCATAACCAGGACACCGAAATTGGTCAGGCCACAGCCACAAAGTGAAGCAGGTTTAGAACCAATGAAGGACTTCAGAACCCACCGTAGGACTAAAGGAAAATGTGGACTGAGCCTAAGCCTGAACTCAGAAAGACTGTGAACTCTGCTTTAGCCATGTTATTACCCAGGTTCTTTTGGCCAAGGACCAACCAACCAATGAGTGACGTGTACTTCCATGGAATACCTGAATCAGCACATATCTTAAGGTAGCCCTATAGTTGCCATCACACTGTTACTCCCCAATATGCATCATCATGGAATCTGTGGGGTTATTTGGTGAAGGAAAAAAAACATAAAGGCAAGAAACAAAAGGTAAGAATAAGGACACGTAATGGAGGTCTAAATAATGGAATCCTGAGGGATCAGAGCAGAGCTAGTTATTTCTCATGATTAGAAACATTACTAGCAAAAAAACATCTGTAGTCAAGTTTCCAAGTTTACAGGAGACATTAAATTGTTTGAGGGAGTGAAGTGTCAGCCAGCAAAGGTAATCATAGAGATCTCACAAGAAAATGAGCAGCTGAGTGTCCGTGAGGGCAAATGTAAAGCAGTGTGTGAGAAAATATAATGGGTCAAATTTTGCTTATGGGGATGGACTGTGAACTATCAGATATGCTCGGAGAAGCCCTAAAGTCACTCTGACCCAGTGAATAGCTTTACCATCGAGTCTGGCTGGATATCTTCAGTGAGACCACTGGAAGCAAACCAAAAGAATATAATCTTACCAGGGTTAAAAATTCTAGTTCAGCCATAGGAAACATATAGAATCACTAAGACTCAAAAATTCCCAGGAGAAGTGAAGCAATTCCAAAGAAAGGCAATTGGAATGACCAAGAAGGGAAATGTCTACAAGTGGACAGCTGGAAAACAAAGTATACTTCTATCAGCAAACATAGAGACCAAAAGTGCATGTCATCTTGGTCTGTGAAGCCCTAATGGGACCATGAATGGATAGTGATTTGTTTTTCCAGTTTCTGAGGTAACAGGTCAGGAGATTCGCTCAAAATACCAATTAGCAACAACAACAAGGATGACAAAAGATGACAATGATGATGTGATGACAGTGACAATGATGGCAGCAATAATTTCGTGCTCGATGAAGAGTTAATACTCAGTGAATGCCATGTTGAATGAAATGGATCACCTGTTTTTTTGTTATTGTCTAATGTCTGAGAAGCTAAGTTTCCAGGACCTCCTGTAGGGAAAAAGGAAGATTTCTCTGGGCCCATTTGGGTTACTTGATGTCATTGAGCCAAATTACCCAGTTTCAGCCGAAACAGTGTGGTAGGCAGCTATGTACAGCAGCCCAAGACATCCTACTCTTTTCATTTATGTAACAGTGTAGTATGTGGTTATCTTCATCTGGGACATTGGAGCCTCTCAGCCTGGTTATTGTAGTTTGGGGTTTCCAGGAAGCAGACCCTGAGATGGAGATGGAGATGGAGATGGAGATTGGCATGCAGATTTTTTAGGGCGTACTTTTGAAATCAATGCTTTTGAAAAAGAAGGAAAGGAAATAGGACTGGGCAGAGGGAGAAGTTGAGCTGTGAAGCAGTCTTAACAGATGCCTCCTCAGCCAACCAAGTGGGGAGTTATGAAGATGAAATGAAACTGCAGACAAGTCACAGGTGAGGCCTTTATCCCATCATGTTAATCAGTCACTAGATGTAGGATCCCTTGGGAGGGAGAGGTGATCTTGGTCTGGCAGTTTCATTCAACCAAGGTCCCTAAAGGGGGCTGATGGCTGAGGGTAGAGTCCCAGCTGCTGGGAGGAACTGGCGATCTTGGCAGCACATCCCAGCATCTCCCTGCCGCCACCCCCCCCCCCCCGCCAGCCAATCTTGGCCTGTAGTTTCCATTTCTGATTTACATAGTTGGACAACAGGATGCTGCTTAGACTCTGTTAGGTGAGATACCATGGCTTAGTTGCCAAGTACAAGACCAGCACTTGGGGAAACCAAGGAGCTGACAGATTGTCATCAGTGGTCCCAGCTTCCCTTCCTGGATTCTTTGCTCCTATTGTCAATGCCTCTTCCTCTCCCCGCTCCTCCCTTGCTGTTACTCTTCTGCTTACCTCCTCTCACCTCTACCCCACTCACCTTTCCAGTGGAAGTGAATTGAGAAATTCATTCACTGAAAACTGTCAATGACAGGGACTGGATTTGCATTTCAATGTAAAATAGAGTCTTTGGCCCCAAAGAGTAAAGCCCTCTGAAAATTTCAAGCTGTTTTGGTTGAGCAGAGGCATAGTTTGGGGAGAGGAGAACACCTTTCTGAACTATAGGAATGAAATGGTTTTGGTAATCATTGATCCTGGAAGTTAAGCATGGTCCTGAAGAGATCCCACAAAATCGGTGTGGATGTGGCCAGCAAGAGAGAGGAGAAAAATAAGCTTTCCGTGGAGGCGCTTGCTTGGTGCACGATTGACAACTACTGATAAAAGCAAGAGCCGGCTCCTCAGCGTGGGAACAGCTGCTGCCTAGCAACTCGGGCTAGAGAATCAAAGCAGGGGTTTTTCCACCCTGAACTAAGAATTCGTCCCTTGTCAGTTCTGATGAGTTTGTTAACGTAAACCCAAGTAGAGAACTGGAGAAGATAGACCTCTGTTGAAGATATGGTGGTGAAGAGCGTTTGCTCAGGACTAGACGTAGTTTCTCAGCCTTCCTCCTCCTCAGTGGTCTTCATTTGTTCTAGCTGCCAGCATTCCACTTTTTAGTAGTAAGAATCTCCAATAACCTGAAAGAGGACTTTATTTATTTTAAAGATTTTATATTTAAGTAATCTCTGTACCCAACATGGGGCTCCCACTTACAACCCCGAGATCAAGAGTCACCTGGTGTACCAACTGAGCCAGTCAGGCGTCCCTAAAAGAGGACTTTAAAAAGGATCTTAGAAGATTTTTTTTTTAAGGTGGGGCAACTTTCTCAAAGATTTTATGTGCTCTAATATGCTATAAAATCTGTCTTTACAGCTCCATCTGATCCTCTATTATTATTGGAGGGAGGACTTCTCACTTCCTTTGGTAGTCTGTGTCTAATTTATACCAACAAAAAGTTGATGTTGTATTTTGAAAAATCTCAAGTTACCAACATTTTACATATCAGTGGGTTGTTTCTGGGAAGAAGCATGTGGGAAATAAATGAGTTACTGAAAAGAAGTAGACTTGAAAAAAGAATTCAGTTGAATTCATTTATAATTCTGCTTTATATTGTTCCTCTTTATTTCCAAAGTAATTCTTCTATGTCACCATCAATATTTTCTTATACTCTACTAGAATGTAAATTCTATGAAAGTAGAGATTTTTGTTTGTTTTGTTCATAGATAGACTCCTGTGCCAAAAACAGGGCCTAACATAATTAGGGAATCTTTAAGTATTTGTAGAATAAAGTGAATATTTCTCATCACCATCTGGGGGTTCAGAAATTCTCAAGGCTGCTTTTTTTAGCTTCTCAGAATATCTTACTTTAGATTGCATCAAAATGGAATTATCTTTGCCCCAATCTCTCTTTTTGCTGGTAAGGACTTGGCCAGTAATCTTCTGTCTTAATATATTATAAGAGTTGACTAGGAGTAGTGATTACCAGAATTAGTCAGGAATCAACTAATAATTAGTTGGGGAAACTTGGGTAAATTAAATTTTCTAGGTCTCCATTGGTTCATATATAAAAGGTAGTTTAATAATGTCTTTATCTTGCAGGACTTTGGCTTGGATCTGATAGCATAACAAATAATTTAATGGTTAAAAGCAAGAACTCTGAATCTAGACTGAAATCCTAACTTCTCTAGTTTCTAACTATATGACCTTAAGAAAGACATTTAATCTTATTATACTTTAGTTTCTTCATATTTATTTATTTATTATTTTAAAAAGTTTTTTTCTTTCTTTTAGACGGGGGAAGGGCAGAAAGAGAGAGAGCGAGAGAGAGAATCTCAAGCAGACTCCCTGCTGAGCATGGAGCCCAACATGGGGCTCCATCTCATGACCATGAGATCATGACCTGATGACAGAAGCCAAAACCAAGAGTCAGGGGCTTAACTGACTGAGCCAACCAGGCACCCCTAGTTTCTTCATGTTTAAAATAGAGATATTTATAATACTCTTCTCTTATAATTATTGTACAGATAAAAATAGTTAAAATACACAAAACATTTAAAATAGTGCCTACCATAACAGAGTGCTCATAATAGCTGTTAGGTTATATTTTCAAAGGTAAATCACATTTGGAAAATTGTGTATTGCTGTAGCAATGCAAAGTAATTAGATTTCCATTTTAGCAGGCCATTGATGGCTCAAGCTAAAATTAATGACTAATGCTGAAATTTTAGGCTCTGTGATAAGTTAGGGGGGGAACAATTTGGCATCTCTCAAATTATACCTCGCGGTTGGCTGTGATTTCCGTTCATTTGAGGGCTGCCCAGGGGTGCCTATGTCTCAGGGCAGAAGCAGGAAATTTGCTCACAGTGATTTTGCCTTTCTGAATTCTGCCCTTATCTACCTGTGTGTTGTTGGACAAGCCAATGAACTTACTTGAGTCATAGTTTCTTCATTTGCAAAATGGGAATGATAAGAGCTTATTGCCTTTTTTTCAGAGGGTTAGTGAGGGACCCAATTAAGATATTTACTATTCAAATATGAAGTAGTATTATCCTTTTGTTTATTCTCCTTGACGTTTTGATAGACCATTAACTACCCTGTTCTAGACAGACAGTAGGCTGTTTGAGGCTGTGCAACTCTAGGTGCCTCCTCTTACGGACTCAAATATATTTTCTTTTTCTTCTCTCTCTCTCTCTTTTTTTTTTAAATTTTATTTATTTATTTGACAGAGAGAAAGACAGCCAGAGAGAGAGGGAACACAGCAGGAGGAGTAGGGGAGGAAGAAGCAGGCTCCCAGCGGAGGAGCCCGATGTGGGGCTTGATCCCAGGACTCTGGGATCACACCCTGAGCCGAAGGCAGACGCTTAACGACTGAGCCACCCAGGCGCCCCACAAATATATTTTCTTTTTCTATCTAGACTCCTCCATTATGCAAAGTTCAAACAGACCCTATTAGCTATCCAATAAGCTAAGGTCCAAATTCAAATGTACTGTATGAGCAGTGGTGGTAGAAGAGGGCTTTTGACTACTTATTCAGCCTTAGTGGCCAATCTCAGAGCAGCACAGTGTTTGCAATGGCCAAGTTGGTCTAATTGGCTTAGTTTTCCAAGTTTA
The DNA here is from genome assembly GCF_024610735.1 of Ursus americanus. Classification (NCBI taxonomy): domain Eukaryota; kingdom Metazoa; phylum Chordata; class Mammalia; order Carnivora; family Ursidae; genus Ursus; species Ursus americanus. The sequence continues at coordinate 34,750,948 of NC_142132.1, forward strand.
ATATGTTAAACTTCTTAATGGATTAAAGAACTTATATTCATGCTATGGGCCATAAAAATGAGTATTATAGAATTGGAAAACTGGATGTAGAATATGCAAGAGATTCGGAAAACATTTTCATTTTTGATTCAAATCCTGGCTAGCTCTTGCTCGTAGCTATAAAGGAATAACCAAGGTTGGGTTCTGCCTCCTGTGGTAAACAACCATAAAACTAGAAAATATATGTGAAGCAACTATTGTTAAACATTGGAAAACAGGCCTTGAAAAGGATGAGGTAAGCCTCACCTCCTCGCAGTTTTCTGCTTGGAGACGTGTTTCCAGTTATGGTACAGAACGCTGAGATCTAAGTCAGACTTAGATCTCACAGTCGTACCATTGAGCCGAGGAAACAGATTGGAGTTTGGGGTATCTGAAGCAGCTGGAATCTGCCAAGCCAGGCACCGGAGAGGAGAAGCTGTACAGAGTAGGCAGGAGGTTTTGGAAGGAGTTCTGCCTGAATTTCTGACGGAGGACTGCACTGTATATATGCAGCACAAGACTATACAAGGCTCACCAGAGAACAAACACTGCACGACGGACTGTAAAACAGACATGATAAAGGTTGAGCAGGACTGGGGGGTGTTGGAGATCCTACAAGAGTTGAGAGACAGCACTAACATCTTGTTACTACCTCAAGCATCCAGCATTGAGACCAGAAAGCCCATGTCTTAGAAGTAAGCACTGAGCTTTAGAGGAAAGCCTAGTTTCTCAACCTGATCTAAAAACAGACAAACAAAGAAACAAAAAAACACAAACCTAATGCCAATCCTCCACAACAAGCTAAGTCGAGGGGATATTCACAGATCCACTCCAATATAAGGAAAAGCCAACTTACACAAGTTCAAGGTGATCAGCCAGTAAGTGACCTGCCTACTAGGGCAAAAATAAACGCTCTTTTAAGAATGATAACAAAATCCAGAGTCTCTACAAAGTATCGTGAGTGATACCCAATACACAGTAAAAAATCACCAGATATGCAAGGAAACAGGAAAACATGGTCCATAGTTAAGGACAAAAGAGGTCAATGATTACCAACTCCAAGATGGCTCAGATGTGGGATTAACCAGGCAAAACTTCAGAGCAGCTATTATAAATATCTTGAGAGAGAAAGTGAAAAATATGGAAGAGGTAAAGAAGTTTATATCTTAATGAGTAAATAGCTAGGGGATTTCAGCAGAGAAAAGGATATATAAATATTCACATAGAAATTCTAGAATTGAAAAGTACATAACTTCTCTAATCTGCAGCACAGAAAGAAAAAAAATGTGAATAAAAAAGATCCTTAGGGACCTGTGGAACAAATGGTCTAATATACATGTAATAGAAATATCAGAAGAAAAATACATAAAGAGAGGCACAGAAAAAATATTTGAGTTAATAATGACCAGAAAGTCCCCAAATTTAATGACAATTACAGGCTTAAAAATCTAGGAAAGAAGCAAACTCCAAGAAGTAGAAATACAAGACAGATCACACTTAGACATATTGAACTGATGAAAATTGAAAGTAAAACATCTTGAAAGTAACCAGAGACAAAAAGCATATTACATAAAGGGAAATATAATAGAATGGCATATTTAAAGTGCTGGAGTTAAAACAAACAAAAAGAGGGGCGCCCAGGTGACTCAGTCGGTTAAGCATCTGATTCTTGATTTCGGCTCAGGTCGTGATCTCAGGGTCCTGAGAGTGATCCTCTCATCAGGCTCCGTGCTAAATGTGGTGCCTGCTTAAGATTCTCTCCCTCTCCCTCCACCCCTCCCCCCACTTGCACACGCTCTCTCTTTCTGAAAACAAAACAAAACAAACAAACAAAAAGAGACAAAGAAAATGCCTGTCAACCCACAATTCTATATCCAGTGAAAGTAGTTTGCAACAACAACAAAAAAGGATGAAATACATTTTCAGATAAATAAAAGCTTGGAGAATCCATCACCAGCAGACCTGCTCTGTGAGGATTCCTAAGGGATGTTTTTTAGGCTAACAGGAGATGATACAGAAGGAAACTCGGATCTGAAGGAGAAAAGAAGAGCCCCAGGAATAGTAATTAGGAGGATACATTTAAATGACAATATTAGTTTTCTTTTCATAATCCTTAGAAGTGAATGGACTATTTAAAGCAAAATTGATGTTGTGGTTTTTACAGCATTTGTAGAAGCAAAAGATATGGCAACAGTAACACAAAGAACAAGGGTGGGTGGTGAATGGAATTGTATTGGTGTAAGTTTATTACATTTGGGAAGAGCAAAATGGGAAGTGAAAAGTATCAGGTGTAAAGTAGGAAGGATGAAATCAGAAGTGCAAAGGTCAGATATGAAGTGTGAAGTTTGAAGGAGTACAGTAGGGAATCTAAACAGACTTTGTTAAGGATGCGTATTGTTGGCCTTGGAGCAACCACTAAACATTTAAAATAAAAGGAATATATCTGAGAAGCCAATGGAGAAAATACTAAAAATATTCAATTAGCCCAAATGAAGGCAGGAAACAAGCAACAGAGGGACAAAAAAACAGAAAGGGCCAATGAAAAACAAATAGCAAGAAGATATATAAAATCTAATCTTATGGATAATTTCATTAAATGTCAATGAACTAAGCTCCAGTCAAAAGACAGACATTTTCTTGTTGGATAAAAAAGCACAACCCAGTATGTGATAGCTACAAGAGACGCACTCTGAATATAAAGATACAAATAGAACAGAAATAAATATACCATGCAAACAGTAAGCATAAGAAACCTGGCATTGCTATATTAGTATCAGGTAAGTTAGACTTCAAGACAAGAAGAATTAGAAAAGATAAAGAGGGGTAATTTATCAGAAAGGCACAATAATTCTAAATGTGTATGCATCTAATAAAATAACTTCAAAATTCTTAAGGTAAAAATTGAAAAACCAAAGGTAAAAAACAAACAGACAAATCCACAATCACAGTTGGTGATTATAATATCCTCCCATTCAATAATAAAAAGAGTATAGATACAAAATCAATAAGGACATAAAAATCTTTTTTTTTTTAAAGATTTTATTTATTTATTTATTTGCCAGAGAGAGAGAGAGCACAAGCAGGAGGAGCAGCAGGCAGAGGGAGAAGCAGGCTCCCTGCTGAGCAAGGAGCTCGATTCAGGACTTGATCCCAAGACCCTGGGGTCATGACCTGAGCCCAAGGCAGATGCTTAACCAACTGAGTCACCCGGAACATAAAAATCTTAATGACACTATCAATCAAATATATTTAACTGACATTTGTCAAGAACTACAGCCCCAAACTGCAAAATACTCATTTCTCTCAAGTGCGTGTGTAACATTTACTAAAACAGCCTTCTGCTGAACCGTAAAGTAAATCTCAAGAAATTTAAAATAATTGAAATGATAGAGTATAGTCTCAGACAACAGTGAAATTAAAAATCAATCGCAATAAGCTATCTCGAAAACCCTCAAATATTTGGATATTGAAAGAGCACATTTATCAATAATCTATAGCTCAGGGAAAAAATCACAAGGGAAATGAGAAAATATTTTGAACTTCATGATAAGGAAAATTTAATTTATCAAAATTTTGGGACTCAGCCAAAGTAGTACTTGGAAGGAAATTTAGAGATTCACATACCATTTAGAAAAAGAAAAAAATAAAAATCAATGATCTAAATTTCCAAATTAAGAAACTAATAAAAGAAGAGCAAAATAAGTAGAAAGAAGGAAATAATAGAGATTAAAGCCAGAAACTGATTATGTAGACTGCAAACACTAGAGAAAATTGTCAGAGCTCATGTTGGTTTTTTGAAAAGCTCACATCCTGACCAAGACACAGATGAATCTAACATTTTTTATACTTATAAAACATATTTGGTTGACATTTTCCAGAAGATTTCACCAATATTATTCACTTAGAATCTTCGCTTAGGCTGATAACTAATAAAGAGAAAAAATTCACTCAATAAAATATATGTAACCAGATGAATCCTGGAGACGTCACTTTACTTTCATGCTGTCTCCAGAAATCATTTTAATCATTTAACTAATTTTTATTTTTAACAAAAATACATGCTCATGGTTTTAAAACCAAAGAATAGTAAACGATTTATAAAGGATTCCCATGTACCATGACCTACCCCCACACCCATAGTCCTGCTTCGCAAAGGCAAGTATGTACTTTTTTCCCCTCCTAGTGTTTACCTGCGTAATTTAAAATTAAGTATTTAACTCTATTTCTTAATAGATCAATTGTATACACTATACATTTTCTATTACGGTACAGCAGGATTTAACACACACAATTCACTCTGCCCCAAGATTTCTCTCCTCCTTCCAGTAGAAATGTATCACAGTTGTTATTGTTTTTTTTTAAGAATATTCAGTTTTTTTAGTGTTATGACTAAATAAATATCATTTACTGCTGAACCATAATCAGAGTATACCATGAGAGATGCTATAAGGGCAGGAGAATGGTTATGTTTCTCTCTTTCACGACTTTTTGTTAGCTCTGACATTAATAATTGTTCAATTCTTATCATGGGTTTCGTTTTCTCATCTATCTATTGCTAATGCTTCTGACTTGCCCCATCAGCCTCTCAAAACAATTTCCTACATTATAAAACATAGCAGATAGTCTCCTGTTGGTTTTTTAAAAAAGGAAATCTCCGCTGGAGCTTCTATTTATTTGCAACTCCTATTCTTTATTTTTTAATATTTTTTTAAAGACGCATTTGTATTTTAATTTATATTATTTTTTTACTTGCTTTATGACAACTCCTGCTCTTTATTTTTTTTTTTTTTAAAGATTTTATTTATTTATTCGACAGAGATAGAGACAGCCAGCGAGAGAGGGAACACAAGCAGGGGGAGTGGGAGAGGAAGAAGCAGGCTCATAGCGGAGGAGCCTGATGTGGGGCTCAATCCCGTAACGCCAGGATCACGCCCTAAGCCGAAGGCAGACGCTTAACCGCTGTGCCACCCAGGCGCCCCAACTCCTGCTCTTTAGAATGCTGCACTCCCTGCTGCCATTCTGGGGTTTCTCTTTCCCATCATCCAGAGAATTCCTCTCCCCTCTCTTGTGTGTTGGATCGTAGGAAATTAAAATCTCGTGTAATTACTCTTGCTTCATTTGCTTTGTGGTTTTGTTGGTGTGGACACTACAGAGGCTTCCTGAGAAAGAACAAATCATAAGTACCTTTGTTCGCATTGTACAAATCTGTAAATTTTTTTTTTAATTCCCCTTCATCTGCTTTTATTCTTTTTTTTTTTAATGATTTTTTATTATATTATGTTAGTCACCATACAGTACATCCCCGGTTTCCGATGTAAGGCTCAATGATTCATTAGTTCTGTATAACACCCAGTGCACCATGCAATACGTGCCCTCTTTACTACCCATCACCGGTCTATCCCATTCCCCCACCCCCCTCCCCTCTGAAGTCCTCAGTTTGTTTCTCATAGTCCATAGTCTCTCATGTTTCATTCCCCCTTCTGATTACCCCCCCTTTCTTTATCCCTTTCTTCCCCTACTGATCATCCTAGTTCTTATGTTCCATAGATGAAAGAAACCATATGATAGTTGTCTTTCTCTGCTTGACTTATTTCACTTAGCATTATCTCCTCCAGTGCTGTCCATGTTGTAGCAAATGTTGAGAACTCGTTCTTTCTGATAGCTGAGTAATATTCCATCGTATATATGGACCACAACTTCTTAATCCAGTCATCTGTTGAAGGGCATCTCGGCTCCTTCCACGATTTAGCTATTGTGGACATTGCTGCTATGAACATTGGGGCGCATATGGCCCTTCTCTTCACTACGTCTGTATCTTTGGGGTAAATACCCAGTAGTGCAATGGCTGGATCATAGGGTAGCTCAATTTTTAACTTTTTAAGGGACCTCCACACTGTTTTCCAGAGTGGCTGTACCAACTTGCATTCCCACCAACAATGTAGGAGGGATCCCCTTTCTCCACATCCTCTCCAACAATTGTTGTTTCTTGCCTTGTCTATTTTTGCCATTCTAACTGGCGTAAGGTGGTATCTCAGTGTGGTTTTGATTTGAATTTCCTTGATGGCTAATGATTTTGAACATTTTTTCATGTGTCTGTTAGCCATTTGTATGTCTTCATTGGAAAAGTGTCTGTTCATATCTTCTGCCCATTTTTTGATTTGTTTATTTGTTTCTCGTGTATTGAGTTTGAGAAGTTCTTTGTAGATCTTGGATACCAGTCCTTTATCTGTAGTGTCATTTGCAAATATATTCTCCCATTCCGTGGGCTGCCTCTTAGTTTTTCTGTTTCCTTGGCTGTGCAGAAACTTTTAATCTTGATGAAGTCCCATAAATTCATTTTATCTTTTGTTTCTCTTGCCTTTGGGGATGTGTCATGAAAAAGGTTGCTTTGGCCGATGTCGTAGAGGTTGCTGCCTATGTTCTCCTCTAGAATTTTGATGGATTCCTGTCTCACATCGAGGTCTTTCATCCATTTGGAGTTTATCTTTGTGTATGGTGTGAGATAGTGGTCAAGTTTCATTCTCTTGCATGTAGCTGTCCAATTTTCCCAGCACCATTTATTGAAGAGACTGTCTTTTTCCCACCGGATGTTTTTTCCTGCTTTATCAAATATTAGTTGCCCAAAGAGCCGAGGGTCCATTTCTGGGCTCTCTATTCTGTTCCATTGGTCTATGTGTCTGTTTTTGTGCCAGTACCATGCTGTCTTTGTGATCACAGCTTTGTAGTACAGCTCGAAATCCGGCATTGTGATGCCCCCAGCTTTGTTTTTCCTTTTCAACAGTTCCTTGGAGATTCGGGGCCTTTTCTGTTTCCATACAAATTTAAGGACTGTTTGTTCCAGTTCTTTGAAAAATGTCCTTGGTATTTTGATCGGGATAGCATTGAAAGTGTAGATTGCTCTGGGTAGCATGGACATTTTAACTATGTTAATTCTTCCGATCCATGAGCATGGAATATCTTTCCATCTTTTTATGTCTTCCTCAATGTCTTTCAAGAGTGATTTATAGTTTCTAGAATATAGGTCCTTTACGTCTCTGGTTAAGTTAATTCCAAGGTAACGTATGGTTTTTGGTGCTATTGTAAATGGGATGGATTCCCTAATTTCTCTTTCTTCGGTCTCGTTATTCGTGTATAGAAATGCAACTGATTTCTGAGCATTTATTTTGTATCCTGCCACGTTACTGAATTGCTCTATAACTTCTAATAGTTTGGGAGTGGATTCTTTTGGATTTTCCATATAGAGTATCATGTCATCTGCAAAGAGAGACATTTTGACTTCTTCTTTGCCAATTTGAATACCTTTGATCCCTTTTTGTCGTCTGATTGCTGTTGCAAGGACTTCTAGTACTATGTTGAATAATAGTGGCGAGAGTGGGCATCCTTGTCGAGTTCCTGATCTTAAGGGAAAGGCTTCCAGCTTTTCCCCATTGAGAATGATATTTGCAGTAGGCTTTTCATAGATGGCTTTTATGAGATTGAGAAATGTACCTTCTATTCCTACACTCTGAAGGGTTTTAATCAGGAAAGGATGCTGTATTTTGTCAAATGCTTTTTCGGCATCGATTGAGAGGATCATATGGTTCCTGAGTCTTTTCTTGTTGATATGATGAATCACGCTGATTGATTTGCGAATATTGAACTACGCTTGCATCCCAGGTATGAATCCCACTTGATCGTGTTGGATAATCCTTTTAATGTATTGTTGGATTCTATTAGCAAGTATCTTGTTGAGGATTTTGGCGTCCATATTCATTAGGGAAATCGGTCTGTAATTCTCCTTTTTGATGGGGTCTTTGCCCGGTTTGGGGATCAAGGTAATATTGGCCTCATAGAATGAGTTTGGTAGCTTTCCTTCTGTTTCTATTTTTTGAAATAGCTTTAGGAGAATAGGTATTATTTCTTCTTTGAATGTTTGGTAGAATTCCCCAGGAAAACCGTCCGGGCCTGGAGTTTTGTTATTTGGAACGTTGTTTATCACTGACTCAATTTCTTCATAATTAATTGGCCTGTTTAAGGAATCAATTTCTTCCGGTTTCAATCTTGGTAGTTTATAGGTTTCCAGGAAGGATTCCATCTCTTCCAGATTGCTTAGTTTATTGGCATATAGCTGTTGATAAAAATTTCTAATAATCCTTCCAATTTCAATGGTGTTCGTCGTGACCTCTCCTTTTTCATTCATAATTTTAATAATCTGGGTCCTTTCTCTTTTCTTTTGGATAAGTCTTGCCAGTGGTCTGTCAATTTTATTGATTCTCTCAAAGAACCAGCTTCTAGTCCTGTTGATCTGCTCTACTGTACTTCTGGTTTCTGCTTGATTGATTTCAGCTCTAATTTTGGTCAACTGCTTCCTCGTGCGTGGATTAGGCCTGTCCCTCTGTTGCTGTTCCAGCTTCTTGAGGTGAGAATATAAAAACTGCATTTTAGATTTTTCTATTCTTTTGAGTGAGGCTTGGATGGCTATGTATTTCCCCCTTAGGACTGCCTTTGCAGTATCCCATAGGTTTTGGACTGTTGTATTTTCATTCTCATTGGTCTCCATAAATTGTTTAATTTGATTTTTGATTTCCTGGTTTATCGAGTCATTCCTGAGCAGGATGGTTCTTAGTCTCCAAGTGTTTGAGTTTCTTCCAAATTTTTCCTTGTGGTTGAGTTCCAATTTCAGAGCGTTGTGGTCTGAGAATATGCAGGGGATAATTTCAATCTTTTGGTATCGGTTGAGACCTGTTTTGTGTCCCAGAACATGGTCTATTCTTGAGAATGTTCCATGGGCATTAGAATAGAATGAGTATTCTTTGGTTCTGGGGTGTAGTGTTCTATATATATCTATGAGGTCCAACTCGTCGAGTATGGCATTTAAAGCCTTTGATTCTTTGCTTAGTTTTTGCCAGGGTGTTCTGTCTATTTCTGATAGTGGAGTGTTGAGGTCCCCTACTATTAATGTATTTTTATCTATGTGTCTCTTTATTCTGGTTAAGAGTTGGCTTGTGTATCTTGCTGCTCCCCTGTTGGGGGCATATATATTTATAATTGTCATATCCACTTGTTGAATACTTCCCTTAAGAATAATATAGTGCCCTTCTGCATCTCTAACTATAGTCTGTAGTTTAAAATCCAATTTATCTGATATGAGAATTGCTACCCCAGCTTTCTTTTGAGGTCCATTTGCGTGAAAGATGGTACTCCATCCCCTTACTCTCAGTCTGAATGCATCTTTGGGTTTGAAATGAGTCTCTTGTAGACAGCAAATGGATGGGTCATTTCTTTTTATCCAATCTGCAACCCTGTGGCGCTTTATGGGATGGTTCAAACCATTTACATTAAGACTGATTACTGAGAGATATGATTTTAATGTTGCCATGTTGCCAGTAAAGTCTTTGTTTGTATTGGCTGTGACTTTCTGTTCTGTATCACTCTTGGGGCCTTTTTACTTTTATAGAACCCCCCGTAATATCTCCTGTAGGGCTGGTTTCGTGGTTACAAAATTGGTTAGTGACTGGCGATTCTGAAATGTCTTTATTTCTCCATCAATTCTGAATGACAGCCTTGCTGGATAAAGGATCCTTGGCTGCATGTTTTTCTCTGAAAGAGCTTTAAATATGCTCCCCCAACCCTTTCTCTCATTCCAGGTCTGTGTAGACAGGTCTGACGTAATTCTGATGCTTTTGCCTTGGTACGTGAGAAATTTCTTTGCCCTGGCCGCTTTCAATACTGTATCCTTGCATCTAATATTTGCGAATTGCACTATGACGTGACGTGGCGTAGGTTTGTCATGGTTGAGCTTGGGAGGGGTCCTCTCTGCCTCTTGGACACGAATGTTTGTTTCCCTTGCTAGATTAGGGAAGTTTTCAGCTACAATTTGTTCAAATATCTCTTCTAGACCTCTGTTTTTCTCCACCCCCTCGGGGATGCCGATGATTCTAACATTGGATCGTTTCATTGAGTCAGTAATCTCCCGTAACCTACATTCGTGGGCGTGGATTTTTTTAAGACCATCTTCTATTTTCATTTTTTCCTCTATTAACCCATCCTCCAATTCACTAACCCGTTCCTCTGCTTCTGCGACCCTGGCCGTCAGAGCCTCTAGTTTTGCCTGCATTTGGCTCATAGAATTTTTAATTTCTGTCAGATTCGCTCTCATTTCTGTCCTTAGGGATTCTATATTCTCAGTAACCTTTTCGTTAATAGTTTTTTCAATTCTACTCATCATTTTGACCATCGTTACTCTGAATTCCATTTCTGATAATTTGGTTACATCCATATCCATTATTTCTGTGGCAGAGGCCACAGTCTCACTGTCTTTTCTTTGCTGGGGGGGGGGCTTCTCCTTCTTGTCATTCTGATGAGGAGAAGTTGCGGGGTTTCCAGAGCCCAAATTATTGACTGGGTCCCAGGCCGTGCCCCTTGTTTTTTAGGGATCTTAGGGATGTGGGCTTCTTCTTTAAAGATTTTATTTATTTATTTATGTGGCAGCCAACCAGCGAGAGAGGGAACAGAAGCAGGGGAGTGGGAGAGGAAGAAGCAGGCTCCCAGCGGAGGAGCCCGATGAGGGACTCCTTTCCGGAACGCCGGGATCACGCCCTAAGCCGAAGACAGGTACTCAATGACTGCGCCACCCAGGCGCCCGGGTTGTGGGCTTCTTGATTTTTCAGCCTGCCTTCTGTGTTCTGGGGGAGGGGCCTGCCGCGCCGATACTCAGGCAACCCTGTTTGGGTAGAGTCTCGGCGTCCCCTGCGAGGGGGGATGGGGATGGGCACTCCCTGAGCCGGTATTTCCAGGCTTTTGTTCTCTGGCGGCTTTCCCTGGCGGTTTGCTGTGCCTCTTCTGAGAGTCAGAGCAGCAGCGGCCGAATTTCAGCCTCTGTCACAGAACAGAGGGATTGCGGCCCGTTCTCTACTAATGTTCTGGCCACTTTAACTCTGTTTCTGTTGGTGCTGCTCAACCCTGCAGCGTCCCGGGATGTGCGCCCCACACCCGGCGTCCCAGCCCTCACTTCCAGGGCCGGCGCGTCTCTGTCCTTTGTGTTTCTAATGCCGCCAGCCGCCAGCCGCCCCGCGCGCGCTCCGGAAGCTCCCGGTCTCAGTCTGGATCCGGTGAGCGCACCGGGATTCCGGGGTTCCGCGAGATGCCTGGTGGCGCGCGCACCCGGCTCACGGTCTCAGTCTGCTGTTCTGCGGGTGCCGTCCGTGAGCCCCGCCCGCTCTCCCGTGCAAGTGGCTACCGCTTCCCGGCGCCCGAACACGGCGGCTCCCTCCCCCTTCCGTTTATCTTCCGATATCTGTGCGCGGTTTCATGGCTCCCCGCTTCGTACCTCAATACTCAGCGCTGGAGATGTTCATTTGTAGAGATCCAGATGCGTCTTCCTGCGTCTCAGGCTGGTTCCGTGGTTGTTTAGGCTGGTCTGGTACCTATCCAGCTCGACTCGGAGGACCGGCTGAAAACGGTGTCTCCTACTCCTCCGCCATCTTAACTCCACAAATCTGTAAATTTTATCCCATCTTCTTGCTTTATTGCTTCGCAGGATATAGAATTTTAGGTTGGAAATCATTTTCGTTTGGACTTTTGGAGGCATTTTTCTTTTGTAGTCTAGTCTCCAGTGTTGCTGTCGAGAAGTCCCCAACCTTTCTAATTCTCATCCTGTCTATATTCTTAGAAAACATTTTTTTGAAAGCTCCGTTTTTTAGCAATATCTACTTAAAAAAAAACCCTCAGGTTTACTGAAGTATAATAGACATGCAATGAACTGTAAAAATTGAAAGTGTAGAAGCTGGTAAGTTATTACTTACGGATACTCATGACACTATCACTTCACTCAAGAACATATCCATCAGTTTGACTACATCAGATTGGAACATAAATAGTTTTCTCCTGCCCTTATAGCATCTCTCATTTCTGTCTCTCTTCGCTACCTCCCCTCCATGACTCCTCTCCAAAAAACCACTTATCTGCTCTCTGCCAGTATAGATTCCTTTCCAGTTTTTAGAATTTTATGTAAATGGATTTAAATAGTATGTATTCTTTTTTGCTTGGTTTCTCTCACTCAGCATAATTATTTAGAGTTACCCATATTCTCACGTGTATCAATATTTCACTCCTTTGTATTACTGGGGGGCTTTCTATTGTACACAGCTAATCTAGAATTCATATGGAAATGCAAATGAGCTGCAATAGTCAGGTTTTTCTCAGACAAGGAGTAAAGTTGGAGGACTTATACTACTCAATTTCAAGACTTATTTGCAAAGCCGTAGTGATCAAGAGAGCATGGTATTGGCATAAAGATAAACATTTTGATAAATGGAATAGAATCGAGATTCCAGAAACAGACCCACACATGTATTGATTTTCAATGAAGGTAGAAATAAGAATATTCTTTTCAACAAATGGTACTGGAATAATTGGGGTATTCATACAGACAAAAATGAACTCCCACTGTTACTTCATGCCACACACAAATATTTACCTTAAATGGATCATATATCTGAACATAAAGGCTAGAACTATGTTGCTTCTCACAGAAAACATAGGAGACTATCTTTCTGATTTTGTTATAGACAAAGATTTCTTACATAGGACATGAAAAGAATAAATTGTAAAATTTAAAAAAATGATATATTGGATTTCATCAAAAATTTAAAAATTTTCCCTTTGAAAGATTCCATTAAGAAAATAAGAAGGCAAGTCACAGACTTGGAGAAATCATTCATAATCTGCATATCTGGCAAAGGATTATATCCAGAATACAGAAAGAACTCTTATAGGTCAAGAATAAGAAAACAACTCAATAAAAATAAGCAAAAGATTTGGATACTTCCCAAAAGAAGATACACAAATAAGCCAACAGGCACGTGGGAACATACTCCAAATCTTCCATCAGGAGGGAAATGCAGACCACAGCTACAGAGAGAGCCTTTTACAAATGCACTAGCAGGACTATAATTAAGAAGACGGACAACAGCAAATGTTGGTGAGGAGCTGGAGCAACTGGAATTCTCATACGTAGTTGGTGGGAGTATAAAATGATGTAATCTCCTTGGGAAACACGTCAGCAGTTTCTCATAAAGTTATTCATACACTTACCAGCAATTCCTCTCCTGGGTATTCACCAAGAGAACTGAAAGCCTGTGTCCACACAGACTTGTATGCATTTGTTTTAGCTTTACTCAACATAGCCGAAAAGTGGAAAGAATTCAAATGTTTATCAAAAGGTGAATGGATAAACAAATTATGGTGTATCCATATCATGGAATCCTTTGCAGCAATAAAAAAGAACAAGTATCGTTCTCAATCTCAAAAACTTAGGCTAAAGAAGCCAAAAGGCGTATCCTGTATATTCCATCTATATGAAAGTCTAGAGGAGGCATCATTAATCTATATCGATGGAAAACAGAGTGTTTGCCTGGAAACAGGGAAGGGGGAGACGACTGCAAAGTGACATAAGGGAACTTTGGGGAATGGTGAAAATGTTCTGTTGTCTGTCTTGGCTAGAGTGAGGGTACATAAGCGTCTGCATTTATCACATCTCGTTGAAATGTGCCCTTAATATGGGAGCAGTCTATGTCATGTAAATTATTACCTTAATAAACGTAATGATTTAGAAATTGATATGGTCACTGTATTGTGGACTGCTGTCACATGGCACTTCTACTCTTGGATAATTTCTCAAGTTTACTCATGTGGCCCATAAATCCAGGCAAAGGTAAAGGAGTGGCAACATGACAAGAGATAAAGAAAAAAAAAATGAAAATTTGTGGTTTCTAAATGCTTGCTAGCCTAAGAACACAAAGATATATTTTATAATTTTTGAAGGGTAGGCAACGGCCATTCAGTGGTGACGGAGAAGTTCGTTTATTCAAGGGAATGTAAGAAAACTCATTCTGGAAATGGAAAAACTAGCGTCGTATCCTGCTATGTATCAGCACACAAACACCAGTAAGTACATGGATTGTCAATTTTCTGAAAATTAGGAGGCCTCTAAATGCACTCAGTACTCAAACTCTGCTAATTAGTGTTGGCTCTTTGATAGCTCACCAGGCTTGTCCTCCCCTGGGCCCTCAGTTCTTTGTGCTGGCAAAGAACTCAGAGACGAGTAGCAGAGGTTAACAGATTTCCTGTTTATAGGATGTGACACACAAGGGGATCTCACGCAGGCGTGTTTTAGAGGAGGCCTTTTAGAAATATAAGGGAGTGAGTCCTAATGGAGCAGATTCCGGGATGACGGGGGACAGTGAGGTGGGACCAGTTTTCATCACCCTCTGTCCCGTATCACCTGAAGCAAGCTTTTCTCCCCCCAAGCAGGTCTGCAGCTATTTTTCTCAGCCAACAAACAAGTTAAACAAACAATTTATGTTTTTTGGGGAAGACTCAATTATAGAGAAGTCTTGGATTTTTCTTTATTACCATTCAAAAGAATGCAGGGACTTACAAAGGAAAAGAATTATGAGACAAATCAACCAATTAAAATGTATGACTCTAATTATTTGGACCCTGATTAGAAAAAAACAAAATGTAAAAGCAAACGAAAAATTATGGGACAGTTAGAGCAATTGCGGAACTGATATTGGATGTTGAATAATATTAAGAAATCATTAAAAAAATGTAAGCGTGATGATGGAATTTGTTTTTGTTTTATTTTTTTAAAGATTTTTTAAAAAAGATTTTATTTATTTATTTGAGAGAGAGAGAGAGTAAGCTAGAGAGAGAGGGAACAAGCAGGGGGAGCGGCAGGCAGAGGGAGAAGCAGACTCCCCACTGAGCAGGGAGCCCGATGTGGGGCTCAATCCCAGGACCCTGAGATCATGACCTGGGCTGAAGGCAGACACTTAACCGACTGAGCCACCCAGGCGCCCCAGTTTTGTTTGTAAATACATACTGACATATTAACAGATGAAGTGATAAAATGTCACTATAACTGCTTTTGGAGCATGCTCCTAACCGAGGCCGCAAGGAGAGCCTCAGGAACCCCTACAGCTTCTTACTCTTTGGTTCGGGATTGCCTTGTGGCCTGCTCCCTCTTCCACCTGTCCATAATTTTCACAGCTTCCACCTTACTTGGCCTTCTCCCTGGTTCCCTCTTCCTCTGGTGCTGAATTCAGGTGGGTCTGGCTAAACTCTGGCACTTCCTTGGCGTGCTGTTTCCAGTGTGGACTCCTTTGTGTCTACACACACCAGGACCACAGTTAAGTGACCCCATGGCCCCCGGTCTTGCCAAGCCTCGTGGGTGTAACACTTTCAAAGGAGCTCCCAAAGACCCTGTCTGAGAATGTAGGAAAGAGTCTGATTTAATTATGCAGCTTTTACAGATCATCAGAATTGGAAAAGTGTGAAATTATGGGTACATTGTAATTCCACCAAAGAGCTGGATGAGCAATATTACTGATCCACGGAAAACAATCCTGAGAAATGCTAATTAAATTCACTTTCTAGTTACAGTTTGTATTTCATCAGAACGCTATAAATTGTCATTCTTTAAAGCACAGTTTAAGTATTATGATATTTTAAAGCTGCAGGTCACGTTCCTTTAATGTATTGTGAAATTAACTTAATGGGCAGCAAAATGCATTCTTAATAGACTAGATTGGAATAGAATAGAATAGAATGAAAATATTAAAGGGAATCATACATAGTGGGAGTGAATTTTTTTCGTAGACCTTTTTGTTTTGTGTGTGGGTGCGTGTGTGTGTGTATGTCCTGCGTCAACAATGTAAAAATCATTTTCTCACTGTGGGCATTGCTTAAAAAGTTTGAAAGCCTCTAGGTAATGAAATTTGTACATACAATATATAAATAATAGAAAAAAACTCAAGGAGAAAAATCAAGATCACTTAATGAAAATTTCTTTCCAACCAATTTCCAATAACTGGTCACCTGAATCAGATCACTAAAGCTAGACTGCGCCAGCCAGTCAGAGATCAGAAATAGCCCGACAGAAGGAAGAGGCTCCTCGGTGTCACCTGATCTGTTCTTTTTGTGTGGTTCTGATGAACTGATATGATTTGAAGTTTTGGGTTCATGAGCGAATGGCTAAGAAAGAATTCTTGAGACAGTTTTGGTGCAAAAAGGTGGTCTTGTTACAGCACAGGGACCAGACCCGTGGGCAGAAAGAGCCGCACTGGGATTGTGAGGTCTCATTATATATTTAGTTAGTAGGGGTTAGGGATAGCCTAAATCTCTAAGGAATTTGGAAGCAAGGCTTTCAGGACCTTGAGGGGCTAGCTGCTGTTAAGGTAAGGTTACTTTTAGTCTTTAATAAAACGTAATATTAAAGCACTAAGGCAGCCATGAGTTCTTTGAGGAAGGTCACACTCTTCATGTTTTAGGTATCTCCCAGTGGACTGCAAGTTGTAAGGAAAATTTTTAAAAGATTTATTTATTTATTGGGGGGAGGGGCAGATGGAGAGGGAGAGAGAGAGGCTCTCAAGTAGACTCCCCGCTGGGAGTGGAGACCCATGTAGGGCTCGATCTCACGACCCTGAGATCATGACCTGAGCTGAAACCAAGAGTCAGACGCTCAACCAACTGAGCCACCCAGGCACCCCAAGGAAATTTAATTTAAGCTACATTTCTCTTGCCTTTGGTTCCCTCATTAGTTCTGCTTACTGTGTTTTTCTATTGATTTTTGAGGGCCCTGTGCATTTTTGTTACTTGGTAGCTGCCGTTTCCAGCCTGGAATTTGGCTGTCTCTAGGCGGAGCTGCTGTGAGAGCGGAGCCGGAGGACCAGTACGGCCATGCAACTTTGCAGCGGGTGCCCCAAGAGCCCGAATGGAGAATTCCATTGCCCTCCCCTCCTCCCCCACCCAACAGTTTAGGTCATGGTATGAACAAGATAAAGTGACATTAGTCACTCAGTCACAGACGGACGCTGCAACACCAAGGTTCCTACAAGGCTGGCCCACATGCCAAGGCCATATTTGGCCCCAGACTGTGTGCCCTTTGAAATTCCAGCAGGCACACACCTACACATTATCAGCTGATGAAAGGTTCGTCTGTTCTTGCAGCCCCAGGATGGAGAAAACGATCTTCTCCCTGCCAAATCTATCTTTTATATAAAACTTCCAGTAAGAACTACAAGCTTTCAGAATGCTCACACACCTAGACATTTTTAATTCAAATACCCTAAAGGTTTGTGGTACTAACAGCCTCTCGGTGTTGTTTGAGAGCCCCCGCAAACTGGATTTGCATGTTTCCATCCCAGAAAGAGCAAGTCCTATTAAAATAAAGAGCACCACTGATAAAGGGGTGACTCCCCAGATGGAAAGGCATTTGGAGAGGGCGTAATTAAGGCCAGAGAATCGATCTCAGGATGACATGATCCTTTGGAAAATGAAACCTTCCCACTTTGACTGAGGGGGTCAGGAGGAAATAAGTCCTAAAGTCTTAGAAGGGGACCGGGTTGGGGAACACATTCAGATAGAAGTGATAAGAAATGTAAAATCTATTTATCAGATGTTTCATAATGTGGTCTAACTGGTGGCGTGTCCCTGGGCACGAAAGAAGCCAGGCCTACCATGTTGAAAGCAGACTGAAGGGGAGCTTGGCATGACTCTCTGAGCAGTCATCAGTGATTCACCTGGAGGCCAGCTGCGTCCCAGAGCAGAAAAGCAGAGGAGGCCGTCAGCGTGAGCACTGTGGGTTCCCAAGACCACAGATCTCCGCAGCTCCAGCTCAACGCTGATGCAAAGCAGGACCTTGCTAAGCTGTCTGTTCTCAGAGAACAGAGTCTGCTCAGGTTTATGTTCCTACCTCATTGCAAATTTCAGACGAGGTGTCAAGAGTGGTGTCTGGAACATTCCCTGGCAGGGAGGGTGCTTCCCCCCACCCCCAGCCTCCCAGACCTTGTTTTCACTTTCCTGCCTCTCCCTGCTCCTGTTTCCCAGGGGAGGAGCCTGGCGATGGAGTGAGACCGACCTATGTTCCAATCCAGCCCCCCTACTTGCTTGCGAGGTGGCAAATCGTTGAACTTCTCAAAGCCTCAGTCTTCTCAGCCATAAAATGGAAAGATAATATCTCTTTACCTTGTGGGGTTGTGTGAGGATTGAGGAAAGGTACGTCAAATGCTTTGCAAACATTCAGTACTCAAGGTTAGGGCTTCTCAACCTCAGCACTTTCGGTATTTTGGCCAGATAAGCGTCTGTCGTGGGGGGCTGTCGGTGCCTGTTAGGGCGCTTAGCAGCATACCTTGTCTCTACAGACTAGATGTCGGCAGGACTCTACCCCCTTGCTTGACGGTGACTTCCATCCTGCTCCCCTTTCTCTCTGTGTCTCTCCCTCTCCCCTTGTCTCGCCTTCCCTCCTTCACTCCCTGACCCTCTCAGTTCGGGGAAAGCGAACTGCCCCATTAGCAAGAGCCCCAGTGGCAAGGAACTAATGTCTCCAGCAAACAGCCAGCAAGAACTTGAGGCCAACCTGAGGCCAAGTGAGTGAACCTGGAAGAGGATCGACCATCAGTTGATCCTTGAGGTAACGGCAGCCCTGGGCGATGCCTGGATCCCAGCTTTGTGAGTCACCCTGAGTCCGAGGCACCCAGCTCAGCCATGCCCAGATCCCTGCACCCCACAGAAACTCTGAGATACTAAATGCTGTTCTTTGAAGCTGCTAAGCTTTGTGATAATCTGTTAGGCCATGATCGATAACTAAGACAAGGACCAACGATGTTTCAAGTAATATGTGGGGTGCTGCACTGGGAAGCAGGTGAGTGAGGAGTCTCTGCGCAGAAAGGATGCATAACTCAGAGGGAACCCCCCAGGGCAGATCTGAAGGTGTCTGTGGTTTTTCTTCTCTTTTCTCTTCCACAGTCACACCCATTGCGTTAGGTCCTTTCCATATGTATTGCCTGGTTGTCCTGAACACATTCAGTGCTCTCTCTCTCTGTATGGCCTTAGAATTAACGTTCTCTTTACCTCTTTGGAGGGCTGAGGTTTACCTTTTTAAAATTGTAGTAAGAGCTTAAGCAACTTTACATGGAAAGGGAGCAAAGAGAATGTTAAGCTAAATGTCCATTTTTCTAAATTCATCTCCCAATTTTATTCAATGTATATTCATACATTTTTCTTGGTTACCATCAGTGTTCTATTTTGTGTTCTCTGTTTCCTAAGTGTGTTTTTTAAAAATTTATTTATTTTTTAAAGATTTTATTTATTCTTTTGAGAGAGAGAGAGCCCGTGAGCATGGGTGGGGGAGGGGCTGAGTCTCCGAAACAGACTCACTGCTGAGCAGGGAGTCTGACCCGGGGCTCGATCCCAGAACCCTGGGATCAGGACCTGAGCCAAAGGCAGACACTTAACCAACTGAGCCCCTCCTAAATGTGTTTCATTGCAAAAGTAACAAATAGTTGATATAAAGAAATTAAAATAATACAAAAAGGCATAAAGAAGAAGTATGCCACTTACCAGAATTAACAACTGTTAACAATTTTATGTGTATTTTTCTAGATGTTTTCCATGGAACATTAACTATACCACATAAACACATATATTTTTATTTTTGAGATTCTTCGGTTTCAAGGGATAGGAACAAAAGCAAACTGGCTTAACCAAAAAGAAAGACCTAATTGACACAGATACCCCCAAATTTGGAAAGCCAAGAGTAGAACTGGCCTTCAGGATGATTGAAACCAGGACTAGAACATCATCAGGAATCACTCTTTTTGTCTTTCGTCTCTACGTCTTTCTGCAGGTTTGCTTCATCTTCCATGTTGGGTTCTCCGTGAGTCAGGCAATATGACCCCTAGCAGCTCCCAGCTCTGAGCCTGACAACTTCGTGACCGGAGACGAAAGGGACGTTGTTCTTCTGGCCTGAAAAATCCCAGAGCATGTTTCTACTTGGTTCGGTCTGTTGATTAGTCAGTCACTCTGAACAATAGACGACTGTCATGTTTTGGTTTAATTCAAGTAGGAGGGTGACACACGTATTGTTCTCCAGTCTATTTTAGTCAGTGAATTACATGTCATGCACTTCTTTCCATACCAATGTTTATTATGATTAGTTATCAAATAGGCTACATTCAATAGAACAGAAATATGAAACTGTTTGGTTTTCTCTCCAATCCTGTCTTTCCATCATATTGCATGAAATCTTCCTTTCTGACCCTTATGGATATCTTGGGTAGATCTCATAGCTTTCTGGCCACTTTTTTAAAAGGATTTTATTTATTTATTTGACAGAGAGAGAGAACACAAGCAGGTGGAGCAGCAGGCAGAGAGAGAAGCTGGCTCCCCGCTGAGCAAGGGGCCCGATGCAGGACTTGATCCCCGGACCCTGGGATCATGACCTGAGCTGCAGGCAGATGCTTAACCAACTGAGCCACCCAGGCATCACTCTGGACACTTTTTATTATTAAAATGTCTAGAGTAGTCTAAAACTAAATTTTATATCCAAGTTTTATTCACATCCAATTCATTTTTTTAAGATTTATTAATTTTTTTAGAGAGAGAGAGTGAGAGAGTGTGCATGAGTGGGGGAGGGGCAGAGGCAGAGAGAGAGAATCTTGAGCAGACTCCCTGCCGGGCATGGAGCCTGGCATGGGGCGCGATCTCACGACCCTGGATCATGACCTGAGCTGAAACCAAGAGTCTGGACTGTCCTACCCGGATGCCCTTCACACCCAGTTTAATGTTCATTGTCTTCCTCAAGCCCGCTAGTGCAGGGCCTCAGAGGCCTCAGTGAGAGGATTTGGAGTAGAGAAGGGTGGGGTCACCTTTCACTGTTTCTGCCCTCTTTTTTTCGTTGGGATGAGAAGGACAGAGAATCAGAGAGGCAAGGGTCTCTTATTTACAGGATTGTTACAGGCTCAATTGTGTCTCTCCTCAAAAATCATATGTTGAAGCCCTGGCCCCCAATACCTCAGAATAGGACTGAATTTGAGACAAGGCCCTGAAAAATGGTAATTACTTTATAATGAGGCCATTAGGGTGGGCCCTAATCTAGTCTCACTGGTGTCCTTATAAGAAGAGGAAATTTGGACATACAAAGAGACACCAGCAGCTCACGTGCACAGAGGGATGACTAGGCAGAGCCAGGGAGAGTGGCCTCATAGAAATCAACCCTTCAGGCACCTTGATCTTGGACTCCCAGCCTCTGGAGTTGTGAGAAAATCTATTTCTGTGGTATTTTGTTACGGCAGCCCAAGCAGGGGAATATGGTGATGATCGTTGGGGTATTCAGATGGTGCTCACTGTATTCTAAAGGCTGCCTTGTTCATGGGTCGCGTGTGTGGCTTCTTCGGGGAAATCTCGGAAAGTTCTCCTCAGGGTACAGTTCTTTGGTATGGAAACTATGCTGGAGTTTATCTTTCTCCAATTCCCTCTCAGCTCCCCCCCCAGAACAGTTCATGCTACGGTCTCATGTTCACAGAGGCGGGGGGATGGGCTCCTCTCTCCTGGTGACCAAGCCTCTTAGACAGGGTACCCCATAAGCTACATTCCAAAGATCATTTCACTCTCAGGAAGCCCCCGTGTCTTTGTCACAGCCAAGAATGGACAGCTTTGCGGCTGTGGCCTCTTTGCCCAGCTCTGTCTCCTTTTATTTCCTGCTCAGATAGACACAGAGGACAGATGAACTGTTCTCCTGAAGAAGCAGGTACGTAAGCAGGGAGTTAATGTGAGGACCCCTGTCTTGCCTGCATCTCTAATCTCCGCGTGTTTCCCTTACTTAATTCTTTTGAAGGATAGTCTCTTCATAAGGAAAGAAAGAGAAACCATAGCATTCCCCACAAGGCTGACATCTGAAGACCGAAAATTCTCCTTGAATTCGTTTCCCACAGTGGTCTGTGTATGTATGTATAGATTGGAGGCAATTACGTCCTGACAGCTGAGTAGCTGAGCCAATCTAGCTCTTTCTTATCTGTGCTGAAGAGGTATGTGACCTCCAATTACTTTAGGCTCCCTTCAGTATGTGGGTTGCTTATCACCCCAATCTCTAGCCAATTCTGGGACACCCTATTACATGCCGGTTTACTTAAAGTCTATGTTAATGACTTGCATGCATGAAAGCATCGTAATGTGTATAACTAGTTCTCTGCGGATGAACACTTGGGTAGGGTCCAGGTTCTTGCTATTGCTTCAGTGAATATACTGATTGTTTTTGTGAACATGTGAGTGTGTGTAGAGATATATTTCAGGGGCTAAATTCCTAGATTTAAAACTTCGGGATCAAAATAGGTTAGCACAATTTTTTTTCTGAACATTATACACTAAGATTTTACTTTTTACATTATCATAAAGTAAAATCGACATTTTTAATTTTAGTGTACAGTTCTATGAATTTTAAAGATTTGTGTAGCCACCGCTATAATCAGGATACAGAACAGTCCATCATGCCAAAAAACTTTCTCGTGGTGTCTCTTTATATTTACTGTCCTCCTCCCACCCATAACACCTGACAACCACTGACTTGCTCCGGCACAATTTTTAATGGTAACAACTTCTATTTGTTGACTTGGATTGACTGACAAGTAATGGTTACTCTGTCATAGACGGGTTCAAGGCATTAGTTGCTGGGTCAGCTAAGATCATGTTTCCCTGTAATTAAACCTAATGAGAAGATAAACTTAAAAAAATGTCTTTTCAAAAACATTTAAGTAGGATAGTTTTCAAAATATTCTAGGTCTTGATAAAGACAAGCCTTATCAGGGGCGCCTGGGTGGCACAGCGGTTAAGCGTCTGCCTTCGGCTCAGGGCGTGATCCCGGCGTTCTGGGATCGAGCCCCACATCAGGCTCTTCCGCTATGAGCCTGCTTCTTCCTCTCCCACTCCCCCTGCTTGTGTTCCCTCTCTCGCTGGCTGTCTCTATCTCTGTCGAATAAATAAATAAAATCTTTAAAAAAAAAAAAAGACAAGCCTTATCAGTTTAGAGTATTTTATCATTTTATTTAATTCCATGTGTTTTTAAAAATAATTATGAACCAAATCATATAATAGATTAATGTGTAAGCACAGTCTAAGTAAGGATCATAAAACACATTCTTAAATCTGTTCCCCAACTTAAGAGCTAGAATATTGTAGTGCCTTCAGTGCCCTGTGTTCTCATCTCTTATCGTATCTCATCTCTTATCCCTTCCTAGGCTTGAGTTTGCCTCTTCAAACCAAAATTCTTTGAATATTGTTTAACATTTATTTGAGAGGGGGATAGAATTGTTTCTCTTTATACTAAAAACTGACTTACTCTGTGGCAGACAGAATGAACCCCCCCCCCCATCCTAAACCCTGGGATCAGCAATGAGAGGAATTTCGTAGATGTGGTTAAGGACCTGAGATGGGGAGATTATCCTGGAGTATCTAGGGGTGGCCAATGTAATCACAATAGGTTTCCAGGAGAAGGCAACTGCACCGGTGTCAGGAAAGGAGACATGGTGATGAACACAGAGGTTGGGATGATGTGGAGAGGTCTGGAATGCAGGTGGCCTCTAGAAGCCAGAACAGGCATGTGAGATGATAAATTAGTGTGGTTTCAAGGCACTACGCTTGTGGTAATTTTGCTTCAATAGGAAAATAATAGGAAATCCATAGGAAAGTAATACACTCTTTATCTATGTTTTTAAAAAGATTAATTAAATGCTCTAAATAGAACATGACATTTAAACATTTTTATTTTAATACAATTTCAAGTTTTCACGGAAGTCAAAAGACTAGCATAAGAAACACCTGTATTTCCTTTACCCAGATTTGCCAAAGGTTAGTATTTTGCTCCGTTTGCTTATTATTTCTCTCATTCTTTCCCTCTCCATTAAAAATACATTTGAAAATACCTTACAGATACTATGATTTTCTATCCATCTATTCTTTACTGTATATTTCCTAAAAGTGGGCACTTCTCTTCCATCACCACACCGCAATGATCAAAATCATAAGCTGTTACTTTGGTGTAATACTACACCCTAAGATTCGTATCTATAACGTTCCAATGGTCCCAATGCTGTTTGGTGGTGATCATTTTCCCTGGTCCAGGATCCAATCCAGAAGCAGTGCGGCAGTTAGTTGTCATGTTTCTTTGGTCTCTCGAAATCCGGAAAGGTTCCTTCATCTTCCCCTGTCTTTCATGTTTTTGACAATTGGGAAGAGTACAGGCCAGTTATTTTATAGGAGATTTTTTTCCATTTTACTTTGTCTGAAGTTTCCTTGTGATTCAATGCGGGTCATGCATTTTTTGGACAGAAACCCCACAAACGAGGTATTGTGTCCTCCTCTGTGCATCACGTCAGGAAGCACACAGTCAGCTGGTCCCATTATTGACGATGTGAATCTGTCCAGTTACCGTGTCTCCCCCGTGTAATTAATAAGTAATCTGTAGCGGGATACTTTGAGTGAGATTGCTTTCTCAACCTCACGAGCCAGTGTTGGTTTTAGCCTTCCTTACTTCCATTTTTCAACTCCCTTCTTTAAACATTGAGCAATCTGGCTTCCCTGATCTAATATGATATTTTAACCTATTTGAAATGGCCTTTCATATCACTATTTTCCCATTACTTACAACTCAGTGTCATAAGTCATTCATAGTCCTGATGAATAGACATAATTCATATGCATTTAATCACAGATCCTCTTTAAATTATGTTTAAAGTTTGGGGTTTTTTTTTGGACTGTAGTGTCGCCTAGAAAATTTTCCACTTTTCTATAATGTTACTTTCACTTTTATTTTTTTATTTTTTTTGAGGGGGGAGGGACAACTTATTGGAATATAAAAGGTTTATATTGTGCATAAAAGGTTTACAATTTAGATAGTAAAATAAACCACTCTTTAGATTAAGAATTTCAGCTGACCCGGGGCGCCTGGGTAGCGCAGTCGTTAAGCGTCTGCCTTTGGCTCAGGGCGTGATTCCGGCGTTACCGGATCGAGTCCCACATCAGGCTCCTCCGCTGGGAGCCTGCTTCTTCCTCTCCCGCTCCCCCTGCTTGTGTTCCCTCTCTCGCTGGCTGTCTCTCTGTCACATAAATAAATAAAAAAAATCTTAAAAAAAAAAAAAAAAAAAAAGAATTTCAGCTGACCCATAGGCATTGTTACCTGGCATGTCCCAGGGTTGGTGGCATAGCTATGATTATTCAAGTCTCAGAGAATATCACAAAGGTAACCAAAACAAATGAACCTCTTGTGTGGTAAATGTTTCTCTTTCTTTCCACATGAGGGCACTTTGACTTCAGTGGCAAACCCGACCCAGACTTCTGATTGATTCTACCGATGTCTTAGTGACTGTTAGTGGTTGCTACTCAGGAAGCTGACTGGCTGCTCTTTAACCTAACTCAGGTTCAGGTTGGGTCAGCCTGGGGCAGAACCGAGTTTACTGAAGAATCATCTAAACTGATCAGTAGTTTTGCATTTTCTGGAGATGATCAATTTAAAATCAGAATCCACCATTTGGTAATTTAGCTTGACTTGGTCAATGACAGAAGGGTCATGGAAGAGAGTGGTCATGAGGAAATTAGATTGATGAAGAGTCTCCAACTATGGGAACAATAGATAGGATAAGAACATCCTGTGGAGGAGAGGATAGCCAAGGAGCAGTATCAATGCACTATGAACCCAAGAAACACCAGAAAATTTCTTAAAATTATCTGACATGCATTCCCAGAATGAGTGGAGTGGTTATACACGTGGGCTTGACACCAGACAGACTTTGATTGAGTCCTGGTTTATTGAATGACCCTGTTTATTGAACAACCTTCAATGATTTATTTATTGAATGACTGGCTAAATTGTTTAATCTTTTTTTTTTTAAAGATTTAGTTTCTTTCTCTATAAAATAGGGATGACAAAAGTGCTCATATTACAGGGTTGTCGTGAAGATTTATTAATATGTGTGCCAAGCTCAGTAAATGTCAACTGGCTATAACTTTACAGAGTCTATCCAATAAAGAGTATAATTTATCTATTCTTAGTTTTTTTAGTATCAAGAGAAAGTATCAAAAGTGATCACTCTTTAATTGGCAAGGTGGTCTTTAAAGCAATAGGATCATGACTTGTAACCATGTGGGTGGAGAGAAGGTGTGAACTCCCTAGTGGTGATGGTGGTACAGCTGAAGAAACTTTTGCACTCACTAGAGTACAGTGGACTTATAGTGGTGTTATGTATTGTGTGGACATATCCCAGAACACAGTGAGCCACACCCACCATGGCATAATTGTGTGCATATAAATCACAGGTCTTTTTTTGCGATAGTTGGTAGAACGATCATGCCTCCAATATATAATTACATAGGGAAATGATTAGGAAATGATATTAAAAGGGAAAAATCAGGGTCCTACTGGCTGACTCCCTTAATCACTAACAGTAATTAGGAGGCACATAAATTCAGGTCAGAGTGCCTTCCTCCCTCCAAATAAAGTGCAGCCCATGGGCACTGGGCCTGGAGAGCTGGTGTCTGTCCAGTGCTCTAAATCTGGGGACTGTTCTTGTTTTTGGCCATGACGGTCATGTTTACTCCCAGCTTAGTCCCTGAGCTTGGTCTCTGCCTCGTGTTCTCAACACTGACTTCCTAGTATCTGCAAGTGGCATTGGTCTCTGAAGCCCGATGCTGCATCGGGCTTTAGGTCTGGAATATCAGACCTGTTCAAAGGATATCTGGGATTTGTACCTTCCCCAGGAGACACCAAGGGAGGATGGTGTGGTGGGGGGAATTTCTGAATTGACAGGATCACCTCAGGCCATGTCCAAGATGCAAGATGGGTCCAGATCACCAGACAGAGGAATGGCCATACTCCAGGACTTGACTGGAATCTAGGACCCAGGAACTTAACTCAAGATGCCTCTCTCGGCTGCCTGCTACCTGGATTTTAACTTCCTAGCCAGATCAGTGAGTTAAAGCAGACCCAGCTCTAGCCCACATCTGAATAACAGACATTATCATCTATGCTTGGCAAGAACAGAAGCGTGAAATGTGAGTCAGCTGTTTTATTCCACTTCCTGGTGGAGAGAGACAGTTTCTCATCCCGTGTGAATCGAGTCATTCAGGAAGAAACTCTATTCCAGAGAATTATTCAGACAGTGATTGTGGCTGCTCCCAGTTAGACGCAGGCTGACTCAGGAGGCAGGGTCCTGACATGGCGGGAGGGGGGTGAGGGTGCGGCTATTGCACAGCTGTTTCTGGCCATCATGCCAGACTGGCCTCTTACTCGGTCTCCTCACACCTGTATTTCTCCCTGTAGCCAATTAACCTAATTATAATTACTGCCTATTTAAGAGTAGCCCAACCAGTTATTTTTGATGTTATATCCACCCCAACCCCAACACACATACTCTCTTTTGAGGAGGTGGATTCCGGCCAGTGGAGGGCATTTTCTTTGCCTGTACCCTGAGATGCTGCCAGTAAGGGAGGCTGGAGGCAAACTCAGAAGCAGAGCTGAATTGCTCACCATGATGGGGGTGGGAGTGGGGGAGCAGAAAAGAAAGTTCCAGGGGGGAACATACAGGAAGACAGAGATCACAAGACAGCAAGGTCCAGAACTGCTTCACAAGGACAGAGAAAAAAGGCAGATTGGAGATCAGATGCCTCCCGAGAGAATTTGGAGTATTCCACTGAGGTGTGTAACCACAGAAACCAAACTCCTTCCTTCATCTCCTGTACAGAATCTTTGTCAACATTGACATTGCTCAGTGTAGGAGGATTTTCTATTTATTTACTAGAAAGAAGAGCAATGCTGTGTCTAATATCAAGGTTAGCAGGAGGTCAAAAGAGAGCCCGCTTGTGGGGATAGCGACGTTTGAGTTACTTGTGTCGTTACAGTATTTTTTAATGCCTGTTTCCCTGCCTAATCTACAAGCGCCAAGAAGATAGGAATCGCATCTCCTCTGAATCATGTCTCCTCTTGGCATATCCCCAGTGCCTAGCACAACGTTGGCACATAACAGGTGTTCGAATATTTGCTGGATGAATGAATGCACAAATTAATGGCTCCACTTGATGGTTCCATACAACTTTTGGTCTCCAGCTGAAGTCTAGAAGACAATGCTTCTTTGTCCCTTTGCCCAAGCTCTGCAGGGCACATTGGAAGATGGATGATTTGGAGGATGGTGGGTCTCAGCAGCAGCTTTTGGGCAACGCTTTAGAAAGTCACTGTTAAGTCCTGATAAGGTGGTGCTGTTGGCCGACAGCATTGCTGAAACACGACGTGCGGGAAATAATACAAGCCATCAAGATACACACTTCATTTGAAGTGGAGGAGGCCAATCTGATTTCCATAAGTATTGAAGTCACAACACTGCTCTGGGATTTTGCATGCTGATTTATACAGGAAAAAAATAAAGCTTTGCTGGAAGAATTGCATAAGTTCTTTCCCTGTTTACCCTCTGGGAGCTTCCATTGTGAAGAGGAATTGAGCTCCCAGTTGTACCCAATCATGACACTTAGGAGAAAATATAAAGTAGATGTAGTTGCAATAACCTTCAATTTTTTCCTTGGGCTCAAATGAAACTGATTAAATTGAGAAGGAAACGTTCTAGACTGCAAAGTGTCACGAAAAGGGAATGGTATGTTGAGTCAGAGGATGTGGGCTGAAGGCCCAACTCAACCACTTCCAGCTATATGAGTTTGGAGAAGGGAGTTTGGATGCTTGGAGACTCAGTTTACTCATCAGTAAGATAGGAATATTACTATGATGTGTATATATGGCATTTTGACTGAAGAGTTTTGATGTGGCTGCTTTGGCTTAGCCATTTCCATGTGGCCTAAAAAATAACAAATCCTTTACACTTTACTTTTGTTTATTTTTTTTTAAGTTTTAAAGCAACATGTATGTGAGAATCTTCATCCCATTCCTGTGTCCCACTCCAAGCCTGGCCCAGCATGGAAGACGAGGAATCAAAGGTGAATTAAAAGACTATGACGTGTACTACATACAGAACTTGAAAACTGAGGGGGAAACATGATTTTTGGGGGTGGAGGAGAGAATTGTTATCTATTACAAAAAAACAAAAGCGGCAACTTCCATCTACCTGAGTAGTGGTGTAATTTGTATGAGGGAAGACGTTTTGTTTAGGAAAATATGTTGAAGCTGTCTTTGGGAATGGGCTTGGTCTGAAAGGAGGGAGAAAGCAGAGAAGAATAGACCGAGAGAGAGAGAAGTCTACATTGCTTTGCAAAATGAATTAAGGAAATTGTGGGGTTTCTCGGGAGCAGTCTCAGAGAGGGAAAGAAGTGTAAGGAGAGAAGGGAAGAGGCCCAAGGCAGTGGCGACCTAAGCCCTAAAGAGGAATTCCTTTTGACAGAGAAGGACGACCAGTCTCGGGATGCTCCCGATCTTCCTATTTTAATAACTGATTTAGATCTTGCTTGCATTCTCAAGAAAGCAGTAATAGAAAGTATAATTTCAGCTGGATAAAACCAGTAATACCCAAATGTGGGAAATTGAATAAAAATAAAGAGCAAGAAAAATGTTCCTAATTAGCAATATTTCTTCGTATTTGCAGTTTTGCTGCCGTGTGTCTAGGTATGGCTTCAGTTTTCTTTATCTTTAGCTGGGACTCAGCATGCTTTGTAATTTTGAGGACTTATGTCTTCAATTCTGAAAAATTCTCGGACTTTATTTTTTGGCATATTCCCTTTTTATCTCTGTTCTTTCTACTTTGTCCTTCTGGAACTCCTGTTTGGTAATGCCGAACTTTATATGAGATCTGTGTTTCTGGAGAACAGGTTGGTTAAGAACAGCCCACCCCCAATTCTTTTGTGTTCTGGAAATAGCTGACCTTGAAGGACCCTGCCCTTGTATCCTCTGACATGAGACCTGTCTCTGTTCTTCCCCATGGTTCCTCCGAGACTCTCCATGACTCTTATTTACCTGCCTCTTTAAAACCTCAGGTCCCCTTCCATCTCACTGAGACATTCCCAATCAATGAACACTCATTTATTCCAACATCCTGTTTAAAATCACCTCCCAAATTTTCCAGGTCACTCTGTTTTCGATATGTTAAATATATGTAAGGTTAATGTTCTTACTCACCTCTCCATACTTCTACTTCTATTTCATAATTTCCACCTCTTTATTTCTCTGTGCTGCATTGTTAGTAATTTGTTCAAATCTATCCACTAGTTCACTAATTCTTTATATAGTGCCTAATCTGATATTTAAATAGGTTTTCATTTCTAAGAGTTCTCTGCCTATTCTCTTCACATTCTATTGTGTTCTTTCATTATGATGTCTTTGTTTTAAACGTACTTCTATTTTAGTCTTATAGATGGCTCTACAGATGGTTCCCGACTTAAGATGGTTTGGTTTAATGGTTATTTGACTTTATGTTGGTGCAAAGCCATATGCATTCAGTAGAAACTGGACTTTGAATTTGGAATTTGGATCTTTTCCTGGGCCGGGGCTGCGCTGTATGATTCTTGTGAGGCTGGGTGGGGAAGGGGAACTCAGCTCCCAGTCAGTCTCTCAATCACGAGGGTAAACAACTGATACACTTAGAAACATTCTGCATCCATACAGCCATTTTGTTCATCACTTCCAGTATAGAATTCAATAAATTACATGAGATACCCAACACTTTATTATGAGATAAGCTTTGTGTTAGATGATTTTGCCTGACTGTAGGCTAATGTACGTGTTCTGAGTACTTTACGTAAAAAACCAGGGATGTACTGTATGGTGACTAACATAATATAATAAAAATATTATTATAATAAAGAAAATGAAATCAGTTAGTCACATCTGCCAATTCCCCCTCGTGGTAGATTATTTCCTTGTATAGTTTGTAGCGTCTTTACTGTGAAGTTATCTTTGTTTGGAGGGCTGATTCCTGTGTGCTCTGAACTGCACAGTAGTATCCCTACAGAGCTCGTTTGAGTTTGCTTATGCTTCAGTCCCAGTGGTCTCACAAATCCTAGACCAATTGTAATGTTAAGCCATGGTTTCCTGCGATGTAAGGGTAGTGAAAATTTGGACCTTGTATCCTTAGGCATGTGTATGAGCTTTGATTTCTCATGACGTATGTAAATTTTTTCTACCTAGGGTCCTGGGTACCTTCAAGACCTGGGGACACTTGCCCAGGCTAACTGGATTGGGGTTTTTCTAGCCTCACTTTCATGATAGCAAATTTCCAGCTTGTTTTGGTAGAGGCATGTTTCCAGTTCCTTCTTCATGTGAGCTTCCCACACACATAGGCTTTTAAAATTATTTCTTAATAAAAACAAAAACAAAAACAAAACAATACTCGGATCTGTGACTCTAAGGCTGAATTTGCCAATAGTCTTCCATGGATCTCGTTACACTTCCCACCTTTCTCCTGCTGCCATAATATGGAAATGAATCGTGCCCATAAACCTACATTTCCAACCTTGATTTCCATGATAAAGCCTTCTTCTCTTAACTGAGTTTTAAGAGATGCTGGCCCAATTGTAGTCGGTAGTGGCGAGAACAAACTGAAATTTTCTAATGTCGGGCAGTGGAGGAAGAATGTCCATGCGGGTAGGGAACTGGGGATCTTATACTTGAACTTCCAAGAGATTTCCCTTCACTTTGCTAGTTACTGTTGCTACCACCATGCTGACTTAGCAGGTGGCTGCTGTCCTCGGTGGATCTCTAAGTCGCACACTGTTCACCTAAAACAGAAGGAAAAAGAAGTCAGGGACATAAAATGGGGCGAGGAATGAGGGTTTTACAAGAATGCATACAAGGAAGTCCTCACACTCTTGCTATGGGAGGGAACTAAATTTGTCTCTAAGCTTTCCAACAGCTAATTCAAAGAGGGAAACAGACTTGGTTACACATTTCACAATGACTAAGAGATAAGAGCAAATAAGTCGATCAACCGAAGCTTGGGGTACCAAGAAATAAGGGGAGCTAATGTAAGGGGGGGAGTTGAAAAAAATATTTTTTTTTTAAGATTTTATTTATTTATTCGACAGAGACAGAGACAGCCAGCGAGAGAGGGAACACAAGCAGGGGGAGTGGGAGAGGAAGAAGCAGGCTCATAGCGGAGGAGCCCGATGTGGGGCTCGATCCCAGAACGCCGGGATCACGCCCTGAGCCGAAGGCAGACGCTTAACCGCTGTGCCGCCCAGGTGCCCCTGAAAAAATATTCTGATATATATCTTAGCTTGAGCTGCCATAACAAAATACCATAGACTGGGTGACATAAATAGCTTTTATTTCTCACTGTTCTGGAGGCTGAGAAGTCCAAGAGCAAGGTGCCAACAGATTCAGTTCTTGAGGAAGGATCTCTTCCTGACTTGCAGATGGCCACCTTCTCCCTATATCTTTACATGGTGGAGAGGGTAAACTCTGGTGTCTCTTCCTCTTCTTATAAAGGCACTAATCCCACCATGGGGGTTTCACTGTCATGATGTCATCTAAAGCTCATTATCTCCCAAAGATCCTACCTCCTAATGCCATCACACTGGGGGGTTGGTGCTTAAACGTATGAATTTGGGGGGTGGGGGACAAAAACATCACTTCATAATAATATGCTACTTGAAGTGGGGAATATGAGATCCCAAAATTTATGCTTGAGAAAGAATAAATACTATAATGCCTTTTAAGGAGAATGGGTCTTAACAGGTATTTTGTATGGTTGAGTAAAGTTTGTAAGTTTGGGGCCAGAGCTAAAGAGAGATTAAGAGC
Source organism: Ursus americanus (assembly GCF_024610735.1). Taxonomy (NCBI): domain Eukaryota; kingdom Metazoa; phylum Chordata; class Mammalia; order Carnivora; family Ursidae; genus Ursus; species Ursus americanus. The sequence goes on from NC_142132.1 coordinate 34,783,505, forward strand.
TACCTCTGTGGTCTTTCCCTGCCTTTCTCCCATATTTCACTTATCCTTCCCTCTAAATGAAAGTAGAGTTTGCAGTGGCACCAAGCATTTTTCAGCCTGTATGGAGAACCCACATATTTCTATCCAGGTCTGTTTTGACATTATATTTCTCCTGGCACAGGCCGTCTCCTGTGTTCCTCGCTAATTGTTTTATTATGGCCATGTTTGTTTTTCTCTTCTATTTTTTATTACCCTCTGATCTCTATTTCTGAGTCTCCCAACCCTTTCAGGTTCACATTACTCCTTCCTGTCATCCTGCACATGGGGCTGAATAAACAACTCTTTTCACGAGTAGGACAGTTTCACGAGACTCCCATAATCCAGCGCAGGCCTGCCAAGAGGCGGCAGATGTGACCCTGGGAATTCTAGCCCAAGGCAGATTTTCTCCAGTCACAGCCTGGACACTATCCTTTAGCCTGGACCCTATCCTTTAGCCTGGACACTATCCTTTAGCCTGGACCCTATCCTTTAGCCTGGACACTATCCTTTAGCCTGGACACTATCCTTTAGCCTGGACACTATCCTTTTCACTGTGCTTTTTTTTTTTTTTTAGATTAGAGATCCTTCAGGAGAGCTCTCTCCTAACTGGTCTCAATTCAAGATGGTATAAAGAACTCTAAGATCTGGGAATCATGAAATTTGGGTTACAAGGAGCTATGCTAGGTTGAGTAAGAAATTTGCTTTCCTTCTCCAATCTTCATTTTAATATCTGAAAAAAATATTTGAAATAGATTTAAACTTTCTGAAATGCTAACTTCCAAATAAACTTTAAGAGGTAACCTAATAGATAAAAAGGGACTTGCTATATCCAAGTGGAGGTTGTGGTTGTGATAATGGTGGGTGCTGTCCTCCTCCCTTCATTCCCCGATGATACCCCAGGGCACCCCTATAGAATTGCTCCAACTTTAAAGCGCAAAGTTGGGGAAACCACTGGCCTACATCAGAGAAAAGCAAAACTTCCGTAAAGGGCCTTGTAGTAAATCTTTCTGTCTTTGGGTATTCTTTCATCATTGTCGCAACCACACAACCCTGTCATTCCAGCATTAAAAAGCCATAGATGTTACTTAAACAAATGAGTGTGACTGGATTTGCCTCACAGGCCATAGTTTGCCAATCCTTGGTTTGCAAAATCCCTAGATGACTTTTGAGGTTGTTCCAAATATATGTATACACATCAACGAGTTCACTTGATCTTAGCCAAAAGGCCGAGAAGCGATGACACATCATCGAGTTCAACACAGATATACGCATTTTGATTTAACAAAGGAGGAAACAACATGCACTCCATTAGTCAGTTTTCAGAGGACTTGGGTAAGTCTTTGTCCCATCCTACTTGTGTCTCCATCGAGCCTGCTGCCAGTTTGATGAGCCTGGTACCATCTCCAGCGGAATTCCTTCCTGAGGCTGCCAGCAGAGGGCAAAAGCAGACTTTTTATTCATCTGTTTTATCTTAGCAAGTTCATGCTGGCCTGGAGCTGGGGCTACACTTTTGGATAATGTAGGCACTCAGAAATGACATAGAAATGGCACCCATGATAGAATCAGTAGACAAGACCATTTAAATACTTACAACTGTATTCCATCTGTTGAAAAAATTAAAGGAAATATTGAACATAAGTAGAGAAATGAAGCATATAAAAGATGCCCCGAATCAAGACTTTAGACGTGAAAATTATAATGGCTGAGATGAAGCATGCACTGGGCAGTAATAATGGCAGACTAGACATAGGCCAGTGGACCTGAGCACATAGCAATAGGCATCCCCCAAATGAAACGCTGAGAGAGACGGGCAAAATTGAGAAAATGAGTGAACTATTAGACAAAGTAAAGCAGCCAAATATTTGTGTAATTGTAATCTCTGAAGGGAGGAAGAGAGAAAAGTATCTGAAGAAGTAATGGCTGAAAACTTTCCACATTTGATGAAACAACAAACCCTTATATCCAGGAAGCTTGACAAACCCCAAGTACAAGAAACATGAAGAAAAAGGCAGTAAAAGACTTAGAGTCACATTGCTTAAAGCCAGTGATAAGGAAGAAGATCTTAAAAACAGTAAGAGAGAGAAAAAAGAGACACATATACAGAGGAACAAAGATAAGAATACCAATACATTTCTTGTTAAAAAATACATGAAATAAAACAACGGAGCAATATCTTCAAGTGCTTCAAGAAGAAAAGGTTTAAAAGTAGAGTTCTTTGTTCAGTGAAAATACCTTCCATGAAGGCAAAATAACAACTTTTCAAACACACAAAAGCTGAAAGAAGTCATCACTAACAGACCTGCACTAAAAGAAGAAGTTAAAAGTAGTTCTTTAGGCAGAAGGGAAATGATGTCAGCTTGAAATCTGGATATGCAAAAAAGGAATGAAAAACACTGGAAATAACTATATTAGTAAATGGAGAGACTTTTTATTATCATTTAAAATATTAAAGGAATAATCTGTTTAAAGCAAAGATAATAACAATGTAGTGTGGAGTTTATAACACATGAAGAAGTAAAATGTAAGACAATAATAGCACAAAGACTGAAAGAGGAGAAAGTATACTGTGGCAAAGGTCTTATACTATCCATGAGGTAGTATATTATCACTTAAAGAGAGACTTCATAAGTTAAATATTTATCTTATAAGTCCTAAAGCAACTACTAAAAACACAACAAAGAATTATAGCTAATAAGTTAAGAAAAGAGTTCTCAAATTATAGTTCTCAAATATGCAAATAATCTAAAAGGAAGATAGGAAAAGAAGAAAAAAATCCAAAAAACACAGAGGACAAATAGAACACAAACAACTAAGATGGTGGGTTTTAACTCATCTATAGTAATCATCACATTAAATGTAAATGGCCTTAATACCCCAATAAAAGTCAAAGATTATCAAATTGTATAAAAAAGGAAGACCTAACTATACGCTGTCTATGAGAAACCCACTTTAAATATAAACACCTGAATAGGTTAAAAATAAAATGATTTTAAAAAAGGTATTTAACTCTAGCATTAATAAAAAGAAACCCGAAGTGGTTATATTTGTATCCAGCAGAAAAGATTTTAGAGCAAAATATATTACCAGGGATAAAGAGTGTCCTCTCATAATGACAAAGAGGTCAATTTATCAAGGGGCATGATACGCTTATGAACCTGGTAACAGAACTTCAAAACCCATAAAGCAAAAGTTAATAAATTCTGACCAGTACAGTAAGCCAGTAACAGTACATAAAAGGCATCCAGATTGGAAAGAAAGAAGTAAAATTTTCTTCACAGAGGACATTATTGCTTCTGTACAAAATCCAATGAAATATACAAAAATGCTACTAGAATTAACGAGTTCAGCAAGATCGACATGCAAAAGCCAATTGTCTTTCTATATACTAGCAACAAACAATTGGAAATTGAAATGATAAAACAATACCACTTACAATAGCATAGAAACATTAAAGTGTCTGACAAAAGATATGCAAGACCTATAAAATGAAAAATGCAAAACATCTTGAGAGAAATTGAAGAAAATCTAAATAAATTGAGAGATATATTGTGAGTTTGGAAGACTTAATATTGATAAGGATTCAGTTTTCCCCAAATTGATCCAGAGATTCAGTAAAATTGAAATAAAAATCTCAGCAGTCTATTTTGGTGCAAATTGACAAGCTGTGCATGGATGGGTGAGTCAGCCTTGGGAAGGTGGGGAGAGTAGAAAGGGATAACAAAAGGGCATGAGGAAACATTTGGAGGGAGATGGAGAGATATATCTCTCTCTCTAATATATATATGTTATCCTGATTGTTGTGATGGTCTCACAGCATACAGATTTAAACATTTATCAAACTGTATATTTTAAACACGTATAGTTTGTTGTATGTCAATTATATCTCTCAATAGAACTTTTTTTAAAAAAGTTTTATTTATTTATTTATTTGAGAGAGAGTAAGCGCAAGCATGAGAGAGAACACAAGCGGGGTGAGGGGCAGAGGGAGAAGCTGGCTCTCCACTGAGCAGGGAGCCTAATGCGGGGTTTGATCCTGGGACTCTGGGATCATGACCTGAGCCAAAGGCAGACACTTAACCAACTGAGCCACCCAGGCGCCCCTCAATAAAACTTTTAAAAATGTCATAGTATCTGGAGAAGTACTAGACCTTTGTAAGTGTCAGGAGAAGAGTCATTGTGATCAATTCTTTTTATTGAATCTGTAAACTCTCAATTATGGGATTTGATTTAGACTGCAGTAATTTTCAACAGAGCACAGACCCTTGGGATGGAATGATGTAGTTAATCTCCATTGTCTGTATCTGCCCAGTGGCTCTTATTTCCTTTTTCTGTTAACAGCATCTCCTCCTCCTTTGGAGAATCCTTCTCTTTGTGGTTACCCATCCATGAGCTTGTGGTAATACTGCCCATCACATTTCCTTAGCCGTAGGGGTCATGTCAACCAAAGCTAGCCAGTTGTGGGGCCCTATCACTTTTCATGGCCAGTGGTCAGTGAGGTTGATACAAGACTCAAGCAACAAATACCCATCCCTAGGAGATTTAAATATAGACTTGAATATGGATAGAGAGAGATATAAAGGTATACCGAGGACAGATAAAAGAAGGCCTCCCTTGCTTCTCAGCTCAATAGCTTGATTTTACAATCCAAATTTTAACTGTGGGTAGTTGTATGGAGGAACCATGAGGACATTAAGAAAGAACTTATATATTCACTTATCTCATTGTATATACATTTTATTATATCCTTACTACGTGTCAGTTACTGGTCTAGGTGTTGGGAATACAAGCAGGGAGCAGCGTACTTGACAATGAATAAAGAAAGGAAAAGTCTAGGTGACATTGACTGAGATCTTCGATCTCGTCCTACCTGAGATCACATCCGTTTGCTTTTCCCAGTCACATAAAGTCATGAGATTTTTTCTTTTGCTAAAGACTGCTTGAATTTTGTTTCTGTTTCTTGCATGTGACAGACTATGACCAATATAGAAGGTGAAAAATTACCTTGGCAAGAGTGTATAAAGGGCACATGTAATTTGAAATGGTATGTTAAATATATGCCCTTTTTTGGTAACACAGAACACAGAAAGTGGTGCTAAGAAAAGATCTCAGCTAGTGGAGATACACATAGTAGAGAGTGAAAGCGTAATGTAACTCATTGTTTTTTATTTTTTTGTTTTCAGAAGTGGTATTAATAGTTACCATTTTTTAAGCATCTAGATCTGTCAAATGCTTTCATTATATCTCTTTCAACCCTCAAAACCATACTTCAAGGAAGGTAGTAATCATTTGTTAGGATCTTGACAGGGTCAAATAAATAGCACCTCTCTTCTTCACTTAAGTTCTAAATAACCTGAGAAATACGGGGGAAAAAAGAAGACAAACATCACTTTTCTTACTATAAAAGGCAAAGTCAGATGATTTTAGATTAGTGGGAGACAAAAATGCCTCCTTCACCGAACCCATCGAGTCACTGGGATGCTGGACCAATGCAGACCTCCCAAGACTGGGGCTGTCCAAAAAAGACTTACAGCAGAGAAGAGTTCACTGCCAAGAAGGAGAATGGGGAATCGGAGCCATCTTCCTTACCCAGTTTACTCAGATAGGTCACTTTGCCTCCCTGGGGACTGAGTGATTAAAGAGGTAGAGAAAGGTTGGAAACACATCCCTACCTGAGCTCCCTCAACAAGAGGAAAACTTTAAGATTGGGGAAGTGTTTCCTAAACATAGTTCAGTTTTACACATGAGGAAAATGAGACTCAGAAATGCTAAGTAGTTTGGTCAAAGGCACACATTTAATAAGTAGCAGGACCAGAAATCAAGGTCCGGTTGACCACCAAGTCTGTTTCTTTCCACTAACCTCTGACTGTGTTGTACTTTAAAAGTTTGTGTGCAATTCCACTGCTAGGAATTTAGCCATATGTCACCATAAGTGCACAAAGACTTCTCTAGGACATTTGCTGCAGGATTTTTTGGTGGAAAAAAGGAAAAGGATCTCAAATGTCCTTCAGGGGAATCATTAAATAAATTATGGCACATCCACAGAGTAGAATGCTTTTTGACAATTTTTGAAAAACAAGGACAATCATCTCTGTATTAAAAGGGGGGACAATTAAGATATATTTAAGTTAAAAAGCACATAACAGTGTGCATGGTGTGTTCCTCTTTGGGCAAATTTCAAAAGTATATATTAACCTATACATAAAATATTTCCATAGAAATATAAAAGAAACTTAATAATGGTCACCACTAGGTGGTGGAAGGAGGAGTGGTCAGGGCGCATTGGTTTCTACTTAAACCATTTTTTATAGAGATTTTTCTTTTTTTGAGATGTATTTCACATACCATAAACTTCACACATTTACAGTGTACAATCCAGTTGGTTTTAGTATATTCACAGGGTTGTGAAGCCATTACACTTATTTAATGTTAATTCCAGAATATTTTTATCATCCCTAATAGGGCAGACCATTAGGACTCACTCCTTACTCCCTCATATCCCCAACCCTAGCAACAACTGATCTAGTTTTTGTCTGTAAGAATTTTTATATTATAGATGTTTTATATAAATGGAATTATAAAATATGTGGGCTTTTGTATCTGGCTTCTTTCACTTAGTGTAATGTTTTCAAGGTTCGTCCATATTGTAGTATTATCAATATGTCATTCCTTTTTATAGGTGAATAATATTCCATTGTACGTGTATATACCACATTTTATTTATGCATTCACCAGTAGATATGTTTGAGTTTTTTCCATTCCTTATCTATTATAAATAATGCTGCTATGAATATTTGTGCACAAGTGTTTGTGTGGACATGTATTTCCAATTGTATTGGGCATCCCTGGGAATGGAATTGCTGGGTCATATGACAACTCCATGTTGAACTTTTTGAGGAACTGCCAAACTGTTTTCTGAAGCAGGTGGCCCATTTTATATTTTCCCTCATTTTTGGAGGATCATTTTGTTGGGTATAGAATTCTTGGTTGACAGTCTTTTTCAGCACTTTGAAAATGTCACGTGACTGCCTCTGACCTCCATGGTTTCTGAGGAGAAATCGGTTGTAAGTATTATTGCGGATCTCCCGTGTGGGGTGAGTCACTTCCCTCCTGCTGCTTTCAAGATTCCCTTTGTCTCTTGACAGTTTGATTATAGTGGGTCTAGATGTAGATCTCTGTGAGTGTATCCTACTTGTAATTTGTTTAGCTTCTTAGACGTGTGGATTAATATTTTTCTATTGAATTTAGGAAGTGTTTCTTTCAAATATGCTTTCATCCCCTTTCTTCCTTTTTTCTCCTTCTGGAACTTTATGAAACATATGGTGTTATGACTGATGCTGTCACACAGATCTCTGAGGCTGTTGGGTTTTTTCCTTTCTTTCATTCTTTTCTTTCTGTTCCTCAGACTGTACATCTGAATAATCCTATTTTCAAGTTTGTTGATCCTTTCTCCTAACAGCTCAAATTTGTTGTTAAGCCTCTCTAATGAATTTTTCATTTCAGTCATTGTACTTTTCAATGCCAGAGTATTTATGTTTCTTTTTAATAATTTCTATATCTTTAATTTGTGTTCTCTATTTTTATTGATATTTAGTAAGACATCCTTCTCATGCTTTCCTTTAGTTCCTTAAACATAATTTCATTTAATTTTTTGGACATATTTTAAATACCCGATTTAAATCCTTTGTCCAAAGGTTCCAACAGCTAGGCTTATTTAGCAACAGTTTATGTTGAATGCTTTTTTCCCCCTGCATATGGGCCAAACTTTCTTATTTCTTTGCATGTCTGATAAGTTTGCTGCTTAAAAATGGACATTTAAAATAATATAATATGGCAACACTTGAGATCATATCTTACCCTTCCCTAGGGTTTGTTGTTGTGGTTGTTTCCTTGTAGAGTAACTTTCCTAAAATAATCTTGAAAGGCTGTATTCTTTCTCATCTTTGGCCAATGATATCTCCCCTTGGTTAGCTAATGATTAATCCAAAATTTCTTTAAATGGCTGGAACCAATAAGTCTCCTAATTTTTGCCAGTGGGGTCTGTGTGTGTTTTGAAGAATACTTTTAATGCTCAGGGAAGTAATTTAGAACTCTGCCTTAGTCTTTACTTCCTGCTTACAAAGTGCCTCAAGATATGCTAGTGATAAAAGCTTAGGGTGGGGCCTTCTTAGGTTTTTCCCAGGCATATCCACAGCCCTGGCATATGTACAACTTTATACACGTGCATGGCTTTCTTGATTCCCAAGAATGTGTTAGAGGTTTTCAAAGCCCCAGTGGACATCTCATTCCACCACCTTTTCCTTTGAACTTTTTTGATCAGCTTCCTAACTCCAACTGCTATTATGCCTCAGGCAACTGTGTTGTTAAACAACTGTGACTGATTGTCTTCAGCAAACACTCTGAGGAAAAAAGCTGTTTGAAATGAGAGAGGTCTGAGTCATGTCAAATAAAGACAAGCCTTGCAACCGAACATTTCTAGGGAACTACCAGACAGGTCAAATAATGACAATTCTCTAAGAAAGGTGTTTTTGGGGAGCCAAACCCATTCTGCCTCTTCCAGGAGTTGCCAAGCTTCTGGTTTTTACTGTGTTTGAAGCAGCTCTTTCTCTTGAAGACTTCTAAGAGTTTCACAAAGGAGAATGGGACTTGGACAAATTAAAACATCACAAATCTTACTGTTCTTACTGAGATTCGGCCATTTATCTTGAAAGAACACTTTATGAATTGTTGCCAGTCTTTGGTTAATTTCTAGAGTTTTGAAAATGTTCACTGTTTCAAGTTTTGCCAGTGTTCTTGTTGCTTTTATGAAGGAGCAAATTTTTGAATGTTCTTTCTGCTACCATTTCTGCTGATGTTGTCTTCTGTAGTGTTTAAACTTTTAAAAAAATCCATAAACATGTATAGATTTTATTTATTTATTTATTTATTAGAGATTTTTATTTATTTATTTGTCAGAGAGAGAGAGAGGGAGAGCACAAGCAGGGGGAGCAGCAGGTGGAGGAGAAAGCAGGCTCCCGCTGAGCAGGGAGTCCAATGTGGGACTCAATCCCAGCACTCTGGGATCATGATCCGAGCCAAACGCAGATGCTTAACCAACTGACCCACCCAGGCATCCCAACATGTATAAATTTGAATATAAAAACAAATAATACATCAAATAAAGTAAATACAAACATAAAATAAATGTTGACAAAGTTCTAGAATCTTATAAATACTGTTTCTCTCTGTATATAAGTTGGGGGTAGAGAACAAACTCTAATGTCTGGAAGGGTGGTTGTTGATCCATGTGTCCCAAACATAGGGTTTCCAGCTAAAATATAGGATTCCCAGTTAGAATTGAATTTCAGATACAAGCAAATAACATTTTAGTGTAAGTATGACCCAAATATCAAATGGGATATAATTATACTAACATTTCATTAGTTATTTATCTGTAATTCATATACAACTGAGAATTCGGGGTTTTGTTTGTTTTTGCTAAATCTTGCATCCCTACTTACAAATAATGCAAGTTCTGGGACTGCAAGAAACAGGAAAGCCTTCCTGGCTCATGCTGGGGGAGAGTTCTCAGAGCGTGTTTCAGTTGTTAGCTAAAGCTATGATGGAGTTAAGAGACCCACTGATTGAACAGTGGCCTGTGAGCAGGTGACTTTCCAACTGTGTGGAAGGGGAGAAAAATTGTGACCTAGAGGGAAGGAGAGAGAGAGAGACAGAGCAAGAGCAAGAGAGAGAGAGAGAGAGAGAGGAAGAGAATTACCTGGGAAGCTTTCACTTTCTATTTTAAAATTTTCTGTGCTACTTGACTATCTTACAGGTAAGCATTCCTTTAAATTTTTTTTTTAATTAAACTTAGGGGTGCCTGGGTAGCTCAGTCCATTAAGCATCTTCCTTTGGCTCAGGTCATGATCCAGAATCCTGATATTGAGTGCCGGATGGAGCCCCGCATCGGGCTCCCTGCTGAGCAGAGAGCCTGCTTCTCCCTCTGCCCCTCACCCAGCTCATGCTCTCTCTCTCTCTCTCTCTCTCTCACTCACTCTCCCTCTCTCTCAAATAAATAAATAAAATCTTTAAAATTAAACTTAAAATTTTTTAAATCAAAGTTTTCGTTGAAGTATAACATATACAGAAAAGTGCACAAATTATTAGTATACATCTCAATAAAGTCTCATTAGTGAATTCTTGAGTTTATGTTCATTAAAACTATATTCGTGTTTTGATCAGATTTGAGATGGAGGATCTAGACTTTGAAAGCTTTTTTTCTTATACCTTTCCTAGAATCCTCACCTCCTCTTAGAGACCTAGTTGCCTCCCTAGCCCCCAGGATTTCACTCATCTTAAATCCGCATACTGAAGTGTTTGGGTTTTTTCCCCGGACTATTGTATGTCAACTCTCAAATGCTGGTTTGAATCGCGATCTGTCCTGATCTGGATGTGCCCTGTCTCCTCAATTTTACTGTGATTTCCTTGTTGTAGGAACTAAGTGTGTTTATCTTTACACCCCCACTCCCTAGCATTGTGCTCAACAGTTCACTGAGTTTTGAATGATGATGGTGATGACTGGCATTGATGCGTAATGTATAGAATTAGCTCCTTGGGCAGTCCTTGGATTGCCCAAGCGTGATTCTAGTGGAGTCAAACAGAGAATTCTTCCTGAGTTCCTTTTAGCCCTAGGATTGTTTTCTGTTTTAGTGGGACGTGAGGCAGAGCCACGGGTTCTCATAAAATACTTTCTACATTGTTGCCAATGCCAATCTCCCATCTTCCCCCAACCTCACAGGGGAAGATTGTTTGTGATGAGGTAATAGGCAATTTCCAAACCCTTGAGGCTTATTTAGAAAGCTTTGTATCCAGAGAACTAAAAGCTGCCGACCAGTTGAACGCGTGGATAATGAGGGTTCCAAATCTTGTTTGATTTTTTAAAAAATGTATTGTTGACTTTAAAACGTAACCAGAAAACCAATACAATGCAACCTTCAATGATTTCGGTAGGCTTTCTTACCACAGCATCCCCGTTCCTTTAGAAGATAAACAGTCCCAATAAAAATGCATTAAGAGGATTTTACCTTGAAACTTTAGAAATTTTGTCTTGAACTTTTAAGACGACAGTTCTTGTTAGTTTTATTTTCATATAAATTTACCCCAAGTTTTATTCTATTCTTATTCTCTGACCCCTCATTCATATGCATGTCAAGACTATAGGCATCGAGTTATCTCTATGCCCCTCAGGTCTTTTACATTTGTTTTGTTTTGTTTTGTTGTTTATGTGGGGCTTGAACTCACAACCCTGAGATCAAGACCTGAGCTGAGATCAAGCGTCCCAATGAGCCACCCAGGTGCCCTGGTATTTCTCATTTTTAATTGAAATCAGAGGTTTACCTCAACCCTGAATGTATAGAACATCTTCCTAGCTGAGAACTGGGGAAGAAGCTCAGGGACGCGCCATTTTCAGCACATTAGCGCAGACGTTATTTTGCCGTTGTTCATAATCCATTATACGCCCCCCGGACGAGTGCAATTTTCTTTCGCGGGGTTCCTTGTCTAGACACACCTGTCCAATCAGCTTTATGCCATGAATCAGGGAGGCCTTTACTTCTAGTGATAAGGAAGAAAATATTTCATAGAGTTGTGTTGTTGGCTAACCCCCGTAACTCCAGCTGAAATCAGAATGGCTTCTCCATAGAAAAATCCACGCCAGTTATATTTACTTGAATCTTTTCAAGAGCCACGTGCTTTCCATATATCCTTGCAGCCTCAGGAGTCAGGCCTCCTGGGTCCAAGTACATCTCTGGAACTTAGCAACTGCATGTCCGCGTGATGAGGTTTTTAAACCTCTTCTGTTTCCTCATCTGTAAGATGTGGATTATACAGAACGAATTTCATAGAGCTGTGGTGAGGGTCAACGGAATACTCAGAACACTCAGCACACGAAGCGGTCGAATCTCAGCAGATGGTAGCTGTTGTGTTCATTGTATTCGGCTCTTGTTCAAAGAAGATAAGTTCAGAGAAATTCCACGGTCACAGAGAACTATCGCCAGGTCTTTTAAACCTCTGTCCTTAGCAATACTCATATTCCTGTTAAGGCCCCACTGTTTTGCCAAGTAAATTGCAATTATGTCTTCCCACTCGTGTCCCACAAATAAGACCCTTCTGCATTTCTTGTAATCAAATATGGCAAAATCTTCCCAGCAGAGAGCTAGGAAGAAGGGTTGAAAGGGAACAAGACCAAAATAAACTAAACAGCCTTTGTCTTTTTTCCAAGTATTTCTGGCAACGCAAGACGAGTGTTAATACTAGTTAAACTGAATGCATTCAGAGAGATACAGGGAGCGCTTATCTTCACACCGAGTTGAAATTTTCAGCTCAGTAGGGCATATACGCATTAAACACTGTGACATTAGGGTGAGCTGCTGGTTCTCCCAACACGAGCCTTCCTGTTAAAAGAGGCTGAGGAGTTATTGTAAAAGCCTTTTTTTTTTTATTTTAAATCTGCATAAATTCCAGGCAAGATACACCCAGGGGGTGAACAGAAATACTCTGAGTCAGGGGGCAGAGAGCAAGTCTTTTTATGACCACGGAAGCTAAATGTACCAGTGAGTATCACTCACAATAACTAACAAGCACCCTGGAAAATTATCCCACAGGTTACCCAGACGACAAACACATAACAGGGCAGATGACATATGGCCCAGCAGGTGTGTGAAGTCTGTTACGCCCCAGGGCAATCATCCCAGATGAAGAAACCAATGGCAACCTGCAGCTCTTATATTCATGTTTCTCAGACAATAAACAGGATTGTCCATTTTGACTCTAATTGGATTAATCCATCCCTCATTTTGCACAAAACTACTTATTCAGGCGTGGCCAAGATGACATCTGAGGAATTTTCTCTTTGGCTACTTTTCCAGGGGATACTTCGCTCTTCACTTGCTATCCTACAAAATTTTGAGAAATCAAAGAGGTTGGGTGTGACCTGTGGAAGCCTCTGGATTTATTGTTAGAAGGCACATCAAAATACATAACAAATTCTGTTGTCCACAGTTGTGCAGTGAGCAACATACGCAGCGGTATATGATGACCCAGGATGATTTATCTGTTAGTTTGAGAGAACTAACTGAGGATGTGTAACTCAACCCCTTCCTCCTACTTTTTTGGGATCTGCCTTTCTGTAGAGAGATCCTCTATACTGTAAATTGTACAAGGGAGCCCTCCATCCCCCCGGAGTACTGCAGATTTCCAGTTCTACCTATGATCGATGAGGTAAGTTTAATTCTGAGATACAGTATCAGAAAGCCCTCTTTTGCCACAGAGCTAAATCCCATTCTCCAAACAGCTTGTTCTTTTTGGCCTTTATCTGTCTGATTCTCAAGTCTTTTCTCAATGGATTTGGAATGTGGGCGGAGAAACAGTAATATATACTGACCTTTAAAGCCCCGTCATCATTTATTGAGCAACTACCACACCAGGCTCTCTGATCGCATCGTCTCATTCCATCCTCACTAGGCCTGTGCATTTGGCATCGTTATCCCCATTTTACAGAAGAATTAAGGTCAGAGACATTCAATGAGTATCAGTAAGGGGTAGAGCTGGGATTTAAGCCCACAGCCCTCTGATTCCAAAGCTCACCCTCTTTCTACCCTGCTGGTTTCCAAAGAATTTTCAAGGGCAGCACATTTTTTTCTAAAAATGGAATATTTCAAGCCAAGTACAGGACAGAAAAGCGGGGGACGCGGTGGCTGTCCTGTGGGGGCGCTCAGAGACTCGTCTCAGTCTCCCACCCTCTGTTCCCCGTCGTACCCCCTGCCTTGTCCACGGGGGCTTTTCTGAGCAGTTGGCAGACGGCGGCCTCTCTGGATGGCTGAGGGATCTTTGCAAGGAGGTTGCTCAAGCTGGGGAGACGGCCAAGAAGTGGGAGATCGTTCTCAGGTGTCAGGCCCGGGGACGGCCACAGGGAGCTGCTGCTGAGCTCGAGCATTCCTGGGAACCAGACCCCTGCCCCGTGTGCTCTGCGCCTGGGGCCGCGCTGGTCCTGGCCTGCCAGGCTGTGAGGACAGATAGGTGAGGACAGCTCGGCTCTCTCGTTAAGCCGCCCCTCAGGCCAGGCTGGGCTAATCCTTCCCCAACGCGGGCTGTCCTGAAGGGCTGAGCAGGACCAGGGCGGACAGGGGAGGGCACAGATTCAGAATCTCCTCCCGGGCGCACCGCACGTGGGTGGGAAGGGGAGCAGAGCAAGAAGAACAGACGGTCACACGTGCAATTCTTGCTTTCTGTGCGAGTGGAAGGTCTAATGCACGAATCTTGCAAACCTGGAGAAGGATCTGGAGGTAGGGGAAGGTTCCCTACTGCTGCCCGGGCTGGAGTTAGTGAGTTTGGACGAATTGTCGGACATCGGTTGTGGGGATGGCATACGTGGGTGACCCTACGTGGGGGCAGAGCTGGCTTCAGTCACAAGATAGTTCTGTGAATATATTTCCCCTTCATTTCCTTTCAGAGAAGAAGAATTTCTGAGCCTTTCTAGTAACCAAGTCTTTGTTCAGTAACTAAGAAACATCACTTGCTAGCAGTCTCTGATAACTATTCTTAGGACTCAGCCCAGACGGGTTTTGCGTTTCTTAATTAAGCAGAGACTGCTTCCATTTCAGAAGGGCTTTGTGATTTTAATTTGCATTTTGATGGATTCTACATTTGCAAGCTCCGATGTTGTTTTTATTTAGGGACTAAGGCAGTCGCAGATCAGTGGGGCACTTGCCTGACCTTCTGTGGGCTTGGTCTGAACATGACCGAGGGCTCAGCTGCCCCCTTCAGGAATAGGGGGAAAAGTCAGGGGTTTTCTACAGTAATGGTCCTCAATGTGTAACGAATCTGTCCCTGAATTTGGGGGTTTAAAACAACCCTATTATTTTGCTCATGATTTTGTGAGTTCGATTTAGAAATGGAAGAGCAGTCCCTGCTGGGGTCTCTCCAGCGGTTGCTCTCCGACGTCAGCCAGAGCTGCCTCCACCGCAAGGCTCGAATGAGCTGGACGTCCAAGGCGGCTCACACACACGGCTGACGGCCGACGCTGGCCGCTGACGGGGACCTCAGCTGGGGCTGACCAGAGGCCCACCCGTACCTTCTCCGGCCTGGTGGTCCCAGCAGTCCGACTTCTCCACGGTGGCAGGAGCCGGCTCCCCAGGGCGAGCATCCTAAGAGAACCAGGCAGAAGCAGCGCAGCCTTCTCCGGCCTAGCCTTGGAAGGTCGGCTACCTCCCTTCCACCGCACCCTGTTGCTTATGACCGAGGCACTAAGATAGGCCCAGGGTCAGGCACAGGAACACAGACCCCCATGTCTTGATAGGAAGAGTGTCTAGAAATTTTCACATACTACCTACATTCTCTAGAATAACAGCTCTGAGAGAATCAGACTACTCCTCCCTTCCATTAATTTTCTAGTTAATTAAGTCCTGAATTTCTGCTTACTTTTCCTTTTGTCCTATATGACAGTTTATCCAGTTTTCCTTTGTTTACCTTTAAATTCTCAGTTCACGGAGAGTAAAAAATATATCTCTATTTATCTATTTATTCTTTCATGTGACAAATGTGTATTATGTGCTTAGCATCGTACTAGAAGCTGGAACTACAAATGGGTGCCACCGCCAAGGAACGGCCGATATGGCAAAGGGAGAAATAGAGCCCATGTGTTTTCAGTCATGTGCGTGCAACGTGCAATCATAATGACTATTCCAGGGGTGAGAACAATGTCGTGGGAATTGGAAGGCAGCAGTTATTTCTGAGATTGAGGGAAGAAGGAAGGAGAGGCAGGGTTTAAGGAGTCTCAGCGGGGCCAATCATCGTGGTTGTTTCAGGCCTAGACCTCACAGCCACCTGTAGAAAGAGATTCATTCTGGAATTTTTTACTTTCTGCTCTCTGCCTACAGGCCTACCTGGGAGGGATTGAATGTCAATAGACAATATTTGACAAGAAATGCAAGACTCCAAGTCTAACGAAGTTATAAAGTATTTCAAATATACAAAAATCTGGCTTTGCCATGTCTGGCTGCTCTTCACATTTAGTAAACTGCAAACAACTCCAGGTGGCCCGTGAAGTGTCTAAATGGGCATGTCTCTTTTCCTGCGCCCACTGAAGCCGTAAGTACTGCTGAGCCCCCGCCTGGAGCCAGGAACAAGCTAGCCCTAAGGGAAGAACTAGTGAACATGATACACTGTTGCGACCTGGCTTTTGGAACATGGCTCTCTTTTGGTCCAATGTGTCAGATCTGAACTTGCGTAACGTACTAGAATTGATTAATATTCAACTCAAAGCCAGGTGGGAGTATTCACTTCTGGAGGGAATTTGACTTGGTTTGAATAATGTTAAAAATTGCCCCATGCACGGTGAGAAGGACACCACTAGAACCATGTGGTGAGTCCTAGAATGCTCGTGTTCATGCTGGGACCTTGAGACTTTCCAGTCCCATGGGATTCAGTGTGACTTCTCTGCACGTGCAGCCTGTTGCCAGTTATGCTGACGTTGATGAGAGTGCAGAGAGCAGAAAGCTCCACAGCGCACCAGTCCCGATCTTTCTTCCAGGGGCCATGGAGGAAAAATCAACTGGCCATTAGTAGAACACCCATGAAGACAAGCCTTCTTCTTAAAAGCTAACTTAGACTTCAGGTCATAGAAAAATCTCAGTGGACAAAGAAACCCTCAATGTTATATTCCCCTTCATTCTTCTGATCAAAATAACGACTCCCCTCTCTTTTCATAAGAACTGTATCTTTATTTTTAGATGTGTATTTTATATCGTTTGCTGTGACTCGCCTTGTTTTCAAAATACGTATTCAAATCTTTTTTACTTGTGAGCGGAAAACCTCCCTTTGCTGTAGATTCTAAATGAATATCTGGAAGGGTGGAGCGGGCAGAGAAAACTGGAGTTCATTCATGTATAAAGAGAAAATCTAGGGGCGCCTGGGTGGTTCAGTCGTTGGCTCAGGTCATGATCCCAGAGTCCCGGGACTGAGCCCCAGGTCGGGCTCCCTGCTCAGCTGGGAGTCTGCTTGTCTCTCTCCCTCTGCCCTGCTCGTGCTTTCTCTCTCTCTCAGGCTCTCTGTCTCTCAAATAAATAAAATCTTAAAAAAAAAATAGAGAAAATCTAAAACCGATATTTCAAGAAGTGAGGTTTGGTAGCACCTGGCTACTGCGGGCGGCCAGCTCCTGCCCTTCTTCCCACGGGCAGCGCTTACACGTTCTGTGACGGCAAAAGGCATATTTCAAAATTTCGGAGTCTGAGGCCTTTGATCAAACTGTCACCTGTTGGACCTCAGGCCGCTGATCATCTGCCTGCAGAGACCGTAGGATTAGAGGTAATGGTAGGAAAAGTGGGGGTATTGGCATGGACTGCTTATCTCTTGCAGACTTCCAGAAAGGGAAGTCTCGGGGACAAATTTAGATGAAAAGAGGCTTGCCTGGATGCAGAAAGGGAAGAAAATAGAGTTACAAACCTGCCATCTAAATTGACTTAATGTCCCATAATTTAGGTATTTTCAAGGCTATAAATCCCAATTTCATCCAAAATTGATCTCCTCTTCCTCCCAAAAAAGATAGGAAAGAAAGAAATGTAGCACTAGAAGGTAAGACTGAAAAGACTGAGACAAAGCAAATGTGATTCTCCACACCTCCCCTTAATAGCTCTCGTCACGTCTTCACAAGAGGCACGATGTGGCTTGGACGTGCCCGGGAAGGTTGGGATTCCCATGGTGCCTCCCTTCCTCTGCCCTGCGCCCCCCTCACTCCCACCACAGGGCTACTGTATCAATTGCCTCAAAGTGGAGGCCATGCAACTTCAGGCTTGAGGTGGGAGCGCATAGAGAAGCATTGTGAGGAGACAGGGATGGGGGCACACAGAGACCTCATTCAGACAAGATCGTCGTTGGCCAGTACTGATCTTTGGAATCGGCCAGAAGTGAACTCCACACTTGGCTGACAGAAGTCCGGGACATTCAGCCCTAAGGTGGTCTTGAGGCTGTAGAATTTGTACCTGTGGTAGGCCGCTAAATCCAGCAGGCGTCAGGCGGGCAGCTTCTTCAATGGTTACCTCAGAGGTGGCCATAGAAGCCAAGGAGGCAAGGAGGCAGGGGAGGCCCTCTGGGAGAGCAGAACCAGGGATGGCTGGATTGGCTGGGTCATGGGAATTGTACTTGCTGTTTCTGTCCTGCAGGAAATAATATGTGGTAGGGACCAGTGGTAACAGTTTTTATTGGATTTATCTTGTTTTCTTCCTTGATGAGACTTTAGGTTATTTTTACTCATGGAGGGACTCTTTGTATTTTGTGGTAGGATGAGCATGTTTTGAATAATGTGTCAAACATGGGGTATGGAAGGATACTGGGATGACAAAAACGTGGACTGCGGAAGACAGTAGCTGGGTAGTGTCAGACCAGTGATCTTTCTCCTTTTCTTTCTTGCCAGCAGGGCCATTGTTTTGCTTGAAAGTGGCTCAGGCAAGGAGACTCGTCCTAATTTGAGGGACAACACTGTTGTTAATGCACTCCGCACTCCGTGTGGCAATCCCATTCCCTCTGCCCTCTGCCAATGGTTGGTTTTACTGATGGGTCTGAATTTAATTCTAGCTGATAAGGAGTAGCGGGTTTCTGAGGAAGGTTTTCTTTCAGATGGGGCGGGGTGGGGGGTGAGGAAGAGAGAGAGAGAGAAGACACAGCTTCTTTTGCTGCCGGAAGTTGTTATTTCTGGATGTAACTCCTGGAACGGCCCCAGTCTTCTTGGATCTACGGGGTCCTCTCCAGTGGACCGTCTGATACACAAAGAGCCCAGGTCCTTGCTGGTGTCACTGAGTCTATCTGACCCAGCTCCATATTTCTTGTGATGGAAGCTAATACATTTGTCTTATTTTTAAAAACAGCTGAATTAGGGCTTGTAGTTATTTGCATTCTAATTCCCATGGAGATAAAGAAGGAAAACTACAGGACTGAGGCAATTATATTTAGACTCTGTGTCTCAGGGCTGGTGAGGGAAGGTCTGACAGAAGAGGCCCGTGGAGAAATTACTGTTTCCTTGCTTGGTAAAAAAGTAGAAAAACGGGGTTGTCTTCCAGACATTATGATACAAATTGCAGTAAAGGTTGTTTGTCTTTAGAGTGACTGAATGCAGTTTCTGAAATAAACAATACGTGGTCTGATTCGGTTTTTGGAAGGGTCACTTCTGAGGAGATCGGTGCCATGTTTTTCTTTTAGAAGCTCTTTTCCAAACAAGGAGGGTCAGAGGCAGGTCATTTGTTGTTTTTTCCTCCTTCATAAGAGGGAAGCAGCTTGCATCCTCACGAGCTGAGCGGGGAAATAATCTCAATAAAACCTCCACCTTCTTAAGGGCAATGTCTCTCTGCTGCAAGGTTCCAGGCAGCTCACCGGAATTAGATCTGTCACCATCACAATCCATCCATCAACAGGCCGTAGAACAAACAGCTACCCCTGCAAGCATCCCCCCCCACTACTGATTGCCAGCCTACTTTAGGTAAGTCAATATCAGGTTTAAAACTCCAAGCCAGGGATACTACTCAGCAGAGAGAACAAGCTACAACCACTTTCAACAACGTGAATGTGTCTCGCAGGTGAGAAGCCGGACACGAAAGAGAACATACCGTGGGATCCCTTAAAGCACCAAAGCAGGCAAAACTCACTCTGATGTGGGAAGTCCGGACAGCGGCTGGCTACCCTGAAGCAGGGTTTTACTGCTGGCAGGGGGTAGGAGGGAGCCCTCTGGGTCACCGGAAATGCTTTGATGCCTGACTGGGCCCTTGGTTCCACGGGTGTGTATATTTTGTGAGAAGTCGTGATTGCTCAGTGCTTTGGGGTTTGTGTGTGTGTATAATTTAATAAAAAGTTTGCTAAAAAAATTACAAACTCACCCTTAGAGGATATGTACTGAACTCCATATGTTTAAATTAAGAAAAACATGAGGCGGCAGAAAATGAGAAGTTAGAGCTACTGCTTGATTTCTTTTGTTTTCATTTTATTCACCCTGAAGCCGTTCAAACACCTGTTCAGGTCAGGGCTGTTGTAATAGAATCAGAATTCCAATTAGCTTTATTTCAAAGGGGATTTGACTGAGTCACAAAATCTAAGGAAATGTGGAAACAGCAAGCCCGGGACAGAGCGGGGATGCAGATGGGTCTCAGGAATGACCAAAGCCAGGTTCTCAGAGAGCATGAGGACACTCTCCCTGGTCTCTGCGGCTCTGTCTGCATGTGGTCGCTTCCTTCTCTTTGCTTGCAGACTGGAAATTCCACGTGGCCAGAAAAAAAAAAAATCCAGCTCTGCTGTGTACTTTCCAACTTCAGTCACCAGAGGGAGACTGTCAGCATGGAGTCCCCAAATTCCCAAGCAAGGGCTTTAATAGCCCGCTTTGGATTGGGCGTCAACTCTTATACAAATGAACTGTGATTAGGTTTGGTGGGTCATGTAAAACACACACACACACACACACACACACACACACACACACACACACACACACACAGAAACACAGACAGCAGTTCCCATGAGAAACATGGGTGGGGTGAGTGGCAGTTTCTAGCTAAATAAGTATGGTGAGTGTTGGGCAGCCAGTCCTATAAATCTTCGCTAGAACTCTTGACCTTATTAGTTTCTACAGCAAAACGGCATTGCTATAAAGAATAACTAAGAATTAGGATTCATTATTCAACATTCAAATGTTTCATATTTGCAAATATTTCCCATTCTTTTTAGGAAATGTGTTGAGAAGGCAGGCGCAGGCTAGAGGTGGCTGTGATTTTCTTTTCTGTTGTTGTGCCAGAGAGACCCTTGTTCTTTGGGATTCCTAAGGTTGAGAGCCTCTCTCTCTTAGATGTCAGAGGTCAGGATAGAGCAGGCCTGAAGCCTGATTCCTGGGCACCATGAATAATGGCTAAGGATTCTTTAATAGCATTCCTGAGGCCTCGTCTATGCTCCAAGCATGCTGCAGGTGATCAGGGTATGAAAATTCAACACCCTCTTTTTTCTCTCGTTTTCTCAGTCTTACCAGAAGCTGTTTGAATCCTGTCGTCATCTCAACCCATTGACTCAAACTCTATTTAAGAAAAGGGTTTTTTGTTGTTGTTTTGTTTTTTCCAGAATTGGCTGGGAAATGTTTATCAAGCCTCTCTTCTACCCTTTGCCTGTTACCAGTAGCACATGTAGGGACATGATTGCCAGGATTGGGGGGGTCAGACAAACTTGGCTTTAAGTCTTGGCTCCCCACTTGCTAACCATACCACCTCGTGATGCATTCACTCTTTGTAAGCCTGTTTCCTAGCTTATAAAATAACAGTAATGCTAAAGCCTATGTCATCTCAGGTCATTGTGAGGATCAAATGAGGTTTTGTGAGGCTTTGCACACGCAGCTCTCTGCACTTGACCTGGTACAGAGAGGGAGGGCGCTCAGTCAATATTAGCTACCATGTGACCTTAATGTTGCTGTAACCCTGTGTCTCTCCGAAGGCCTTGGTGTTCCGCCTTTGGGTTTGCCTGTGGCCTGTGCCTGTTAGAGCGCGTGCCCCTTAGGGCAGAGGCTGAGACTTACCTATCTTTCTAATGGCCTCAGCAGTAGCTGCCGCTTCAAGAAACGTGCAATTATTATTTGCTGAATTGAATATGCGTGTGTGTTGGGCCCATAGTGACCTCTGGTTCATTCTCTCATATAGGAGCCCAGCAGCCCTGCAGAAGGACTTTGCAGGCAAATGCCCACAGAGTCCTCCAAGCTCTGCCACCTCAGGCCACATGGGTGTCTGCCCGTTGGAAGGCGGGAACCAGAAGCTTTCCTTTCTCGGGCTTGTCTAGTGGATGGCTGTGGTGGTGACAGTGGACATGGAAGTCGTGGCGATGTGGCACTGGGTCTCAAACTTGAGCGTGCATTAGAATCCCTAGAGGGGTTGGGAAAACACGGATTCCTGGGCCCCACCTGGGTAGGTCAGGGGCGGGTCTGAGACTCTAGTTCTAACAAGTGTCCAGGTGATGCTGATGTGGTTGGCCTGGGACCACACTTCGAGAACCACGAGGCGAATAGCGCCGTGGTTCTCAAGCCTGTCTCTATAGGAGAATCACCTGGGAGCCCCAGCAGAGAGGAATGAGAGCCTCTGGGCAGCTGGCCGGGCTGTTTGTCAGCCCTCAGCGGATCCTACTGTGCACCCAGAGTTCCGGGTGACATCAACCACGACGAAGGGAAAATGTAAGAGGCAGAGATCGGGGCCTCAAGAGAACCTTGCACCCGGGGAGCCTACCCCGAAACCCTCCCATGTCAGTCAGTCGTGATCGGTGCTCACTGCCCGGTAGCGGAAGAAGCCCCCGGGGCTCGGGGGGGCCCAGGTGTTGGAAGTAAGGACTTCAATTAAGCAGTTTCCAAACACGTGCTGGGCACGTGCGGCCGTGGAGGCTGCCGCCAGTGAGGACGCTTCAGCGTGATCGGGACGATCCCGTGCGGGCCCCGGGAGCGCGGAACGCGGTGAAGACAGAGCTCCGGCCCGGCCCTCCGGGCTGTGGGCTGACGCAGCCGGGCTCCGGCACCCAGACCCCCACTGTCCGCCTCACGTCCCTGGCAAGTCTGGGGTCCTGGCCGCGGTCCGAAAGCCTAGCCACTTTGCCACTGGTAAGTTTTCGTTTTGTTTTTTTTTTTTTTTCTTAAGTTTCCAAGTGGATTTCTTTGACGGAAACGTATGTCTAGTTGATTAATAACCACCTGCATTTATGGTGCACTGACGCACGTGGAGGTACTTCTCACGAATTATTTAACCCTTCTAAAGGCCTGTGAATTAGGTGCTCCTATTATTACGGCTTTGCAGGATATTGAATCACAAAGTGGCTAACATGTCCAAGGTCACGTGTTTAGCGAGCAGCAAAAGCAAGATTCGACGGCAGTTCTGGCTGCAGGGGCTTCCAGGACCCCAGCAGCGTGGGCCGCCGTGTGGTCTGGAGACCCTTCCGGGGCCGAACGCGATCCAAACGTGCCCCACAACACGAACAAGTTACTACGTTGCACTTTCATTCTCAGGAGTTTCCGGAGAAGAGGTGATGGGTGATGAGAACGTAGTTTTGTATTCCTGTTTTAAAGTCTTCTCGGTTTCAATTTCTCACGTAAGTGTTGATAGCTGTAACCTGTGGAAACAGGCTCCTTGAGTTCTGAGCACTTTAGAAGTGGTGTTGGGGGCCGCGGGAGCGGAAGTGTGAGAACTGGAGCTACTTGTGCGGTGAACGAGATCACCCGCATGAAGGGCCAACCTGGGGGACTTTGGGTAGCGTGCAGCCCCGCTCCATTTTACAGATGGGGAAACTGAGGCCCATATTTCATGCGGCTCGCCTAGGGGTCACACAAAGGGCAGTGCCAAACCAGCACAGGGCCAGCTTCTATACTTTTTGATTCTATGAAAAGACACGTGGAGGAATAGTAAATATTTTAAGAGTTTATTTGAATAAATCGATCTGAATCAAGCAGCCATCCAGTCTGGCAGACAGAAAGGAGCTCTGAGGAGCCAGCCCTCCAAAGTGAAAGACTTTCATAGGCAGAAAGGAGCAGGAACAAGGCGGTTATACCTGGCAAAAGAGCGGGTTGTTGACTGCAAGGCTACTTTCTTTCAGGGGATGCAGGAGTCAGGCAGCTTTCCTAACTTGGTGTTGATGAGGCGATTCGTAATGGACGCGTTTAAGATTCCATTTCTGGAAAACTGTAATTGACTTGCCTCGGCTCGGTGCCATGGGACCTAGCAGAAGAGACTGCAGTTTGGGCCTGTTGGCTTGTTTTTAACCATTTTCGCCGATGGGTTTGAGCTGGGAGACAGGTGTTCCTAGATCCCCGGCGGTGCTAGAACCCCCCCCCCCCCGCCCGCTTTCTGGGGCACTTCCTCGGGCGCCTGGGTGGCTCAGTCCACGGGTATCTGACTCGTGATCTCAGCTCAGGTCTTGATCTCGGGGTGCGCGTTCCGCCCTGCGGTGGGGCCCGCGGTATCTCCTGGCGCAGTAAGAAGGCTGCGCCCCTGGTGGTTTTGGAATCTGTAATGTTCATTGTGCTCGCACAAATGTCTCCTTTTAAGTAACAGTTCTTTTCTCAGAACATTTCAAATGGAATAAATATACATCAATCAGCGTGGAGTGGCAATCAGCTCCCTATTCATTCAGGCGGGTGACCCGGAGCCCTCCCCGCCCCCCCCCCAGTTCCGTGTAAAAGCAGTTGGGGGGCAGGGACACCATGTGGGAGGCCTCACCACTACCTGCTGTAACAGGCTTGCTTTCTCGGGAGAGCACAGATTCCTGAGATGGCTGGCATGAGGTTTCTCTTCGTTCCAAAGTGAAGGAGGCCAGCAAATTAAAACCAGAATGAAAGAACTTGGCCCTTAGGAGCTGGATGTGCTTGCGTCCTCGAAGGTTAATGAGCAGGCAGTTGGGCCCTCCTCTGCCCTGTTAACACCCCATTTTTGCATGCCCCACCCCTAAAGCTGGTACCACCCCCAAGGTCCATCTGCTTCCTCCCAACTTGCCCCCAAAGCAACACAACTCTTGCGGGCTGATGGCACCCCCTGGAGGCCAGTGTAGGGAATTGTGTGACCCGTCTTGGCAACCACACAGGCCTTAACCTCACCTAACAGGTTCTTCCCAGGTGTATTACACACACAAACTCTCTCTCTCTCTCTCTCTCTCTCTCTCTCTCTCTCTCTCTCTCTCTCTCTGGCTCTCTCTCTCTCTGGCTCTCTCTCTCTCTCTCTCTCTGTGGCTCTCTCTCTCTGTGGCTCTCTCACATATGTGTGTACCCAGAGCCGTGCACTCCCCTCTTTAAACTTAAATCATCTCAACGGTTAACCAGTTATTTCAGGGAGAAAAATAATTCCATCTCCCTTCTTCATTCCACTTATGTTGCCCAAATTTAACTCTAATCTCATCTGACAAGAATCACAGGAGTGTTAGTGAAATTACTGAGGGAAAGCAATCGTACTGGCTTGAGGTAAAATTGAGCGCAGACAAGAGATGATCCCACGGGGCCCGATCCGGGTGCCGCCGTGCAGGCTTCCAGGTGGCGGGAACAGCCATCCCGGTGCACAGGACGGAGGGATTCCCTTGCCGTGGGGCTTTCAGTGCGAAAACTGGGACAGTTCTGGGAAAACTGGGACTTTTGATCACCCTACTCCCAGGATTCTGTGGCAGCGCAGGGCTCTCTCCCTCCTGGGGGGCTCTCTCCTTCCTGCAGTCAGGAGAAGCAGAAGAGCTCTGAGAGGGCAGGAAAGAGAAAACCAGCAACTCCTACAAGTTATGGGCATTTGGGGGACACCCACGCTCTCAGGAAGGTGTGTGGTACCCTGAGTTCGTTTAGTGCTGGCCTAGTGCTGACTCTTTGAATCTTTCATAGTAAAATTCCTTAGACAACATAAAAGCAATCCAGAATTTTTGCCAGAGAAACATTAATTTTGTGTACTTGCTTATGACTCTAAACAGCATATGCATCTCATAAAGCTGAAAAGTAATGGCTACCTTTTTGTTGAGAAATAATTGACCCATAACATTAGTTTCAGGCACGCAACATAATTCAGTATTTGTATATACGTGAAGTGACCACAATAAGTCTGGTTAACACCATTTGCCGTGTGTAATTACACATTTTTTCCCCTTGTAATGAGATTTTTTTTTTTAAAGATTTTATTTATTTATTCGGCAGAGATAGAGACAGCCAGCGAGAGAGGGAACACAAGCAGGGGGAGAGGGAGAGGAAGAAGCAGGCTCATAGCAGAAGAGCCTGATGTGGGGCTCGATCCCAGATCGCCGGGATCACGCCCTGAGCCGAAGGCAGACGCTTAACCGCTGTGCCACCCAGGCGCCCCTGTAATGAGATATTTTAAGATTTACTCTTAGCAACTCTCGGATACATAATACGATATCGGTAACTATAGTCACTATGCTGTATATTACATCCCTGGGACTGATTTATTTTATAACTAGAAGTTTGTGCTTTTTGACTACCTTCACTCATTTCACTCAGCCCCCATTCCTGTCTCTGGCACCGTCAATCTGTTCTCCGTACCTATGAACTCGGGTTTATTTTTTAATTTAAGTTTTTTTATTTTATTTCAGATTTCATGTGTAAGAAAGATCATACAGTATTTCGCTTTCTATGACTTATTTCACGTAGCATAATGCTCTCAAGGTTGTTTGTCCCTTTGTTTGCAAAATGGCAAGATTTCCTTCTTAGGGCTGAGTAACATTCCAGTTTATGTGTGCTTGTGTGTACGTGTGTGTGTGTGTGTGTGTGTGTACATATATGTTTGTAGACACACGCACGTATATCACATTTTCTTTACCCATTCGTCTATTGATGGACACTTATGTTGCTTCCATGCCTTGGCTATTATAAATAATGCGGCAGTGACCATGGGGGTCAGGTATCTTTTTGAGTTAGTGTTTCTGTTTTCTTTAAATACCCGGCAATAGAATTGCTAGATCATATGGTAGCTCTATGTTTAATTTTTTGAGGAAACTCCATACTGTTTCTGTAGTGGCTGCACCAATTTACATTCCCACCAACAGTGCGTGAGGGTCCCTTTCCTCCGCACCCTCAACAGTTGTTATCTCTAGTCTTTGTGATCATATCCATTCTAACAGGTGCCGAGTGCCATCACCTTGTGGTTTTAATTTGCATTTCCCTGGTGATTAGTGATGTTGAGCGCTTTTTCAGGTACCTGTGGGTCCTCTGTATGTTTTTAGAAAAATGTCTATTCAGATCCTCTGCCCATTTATAAATAATTGACATGTAATATTAGTTTCAGGATTTAAATGGGATTATTTGTTTCCTTGTTATTGAGTTGTACGACCTCCATATATATTTTGGATATTAATGCCTTATCAGATATATGATTTGCAAATATTTTCTCCCATTCGGTGGGTTGTCTTTTCATTTTGTTGATAGTTTCCTTTGCTCTGCAAAGCCTTTTTGGTTTAATGTAGTCCGACTACTTTAGTTTTGCTTTTGTTTTCTTTGTTTTTTGTGTCAAATCCAAAAAAAGGCCATTGCATTTGACCAATGTCAAAGAGCTTACTGCCTATGTTTTCTTCTAGGAGCTTTATGATTTCAGGTCTTGCATTCAAGTCTTTAATCCGTTTAGAGTTAATTCTGGGGTACAGTATGAGATAATGGTCCAGTTTCATTGTCTTGCATGTGGCTGTCCAGTTTTCCCAACACCATTTATTGAAGAAATTGTCCATCCCCATTGTATATTCTTGAAATAATTGTATATTCTTCACACAAGAATATACAATTATAAATTATATATATGTATATATATATATAAATTATAAATCCCAATTGTATATTCAGTGGACTTTCTTTGTCAT
Source organism: Ursus americanus (assembly GCF_024610735.1). Lineage (NCBI taxonomy): Eukaryota > Metazoa > Chordata > Mammalia > Carnivora > Ursidae > Ursus > Ursus americanus. The sequence goes on from NC_142132.1 coordinate 34,810,874, forward strand.
TATTAATTGACCATATATGCGTGGATTTATTTCTGAGCTCTCTATACTGTTCCATTGACCTGTGTGTCCGTTTTTATGACAAAACCATCCTGTTTTGATTACTACAGCTTTGTAATATAGTTTGAAATCAGGCAGCATAATGCCTCCCGCTTTGGTTTTCCTTCTCAAGATTGCTTTGGTTATTTAGGGTCTTTTGTGGTACCATATAGATTTTAGAATTGTTTGTTCCAGTTCTGTGAAAAAATGCCATTGGAATTTTGATAGGGATTGCATTGGACTTATAGATGGCTTTGGGTTAATGGCTGACTCTTACTGAGCGCTTCCATGTACTCCTCAGAAATACACTGTCTTTTTATTATACCTAATTGGTAGATAAGAAAACTGAGTCTTAGGCAGATAACTTGCCTTCAGCAAATGGCAGAGAAACATTTGCACACAGGTCTCTCTGACCACCAAGCCTGTGTTTTTTTTTTTTTTAAAGATTTTATTTATTTATTCGACAGAGATAGAGACAGCCAGTGAGAGAGGGAACACAAGCAGGGGGAGTGGGAGAGGAAGAAGCAGACTCATAGCGGAGGAGCCTGATGTGGGGCTCGATCCCATAACGCCGGGATCACGCCCTGAGCTGAAGGCAGACGCTTAACCGCTGTGCCACCCGGGCACCCCAAGCCTGTGTTCTTAACCACACGTATTTTTATCAAAACAGCATATTGCTTGAAATGAATAAATATTGTCCCCTACTCCCATCCCAATAGTCTACAATTTCCATAGTCTACAATTCATTCCTTTACAGTGTCTTGCCTGTGGCTTAGAATTTTGCTCTCTCATCAGTGCGAATGTCCCCTATAAGCTGCCCAGTCTGCTGGGAGAGGTCACACTTGAGCCTGAGTCCTACCTTGAGCTGAGCGTTACGGAGACAAGCCACATGTGGTGGCTGGTGCTGATAGGGCAGGGGAGTGACATCTTGGAAAAGAACCCCAAGTGCCTTACGGGCAATGTTAGCTAAAGTACTTGGTGAAAGCTGTAGATTTTATCCTATCTGAATTCAATTTTTATTCCTTTATGTTTGCTATGTATTTCCTGACACAAATTCAAACAATACAGAACAGAAGGAAGCTAAAAGTGAAAATTTCTCTCTTGCTTTCTCCCCACCTCAAATCACACACCTCGTTTAATTTTTCTGTAAATATTCCCCTTCAAATAAACTTCATTCACATCCTTTTCTACTTCTAGGACTTACTCTTATGATCTTGCTTTTTTTTTTTATTTCTACTATTTCTTTCTTTCCCTTTCTCTTTCTTTCTTTTCTTTCTTTCTTTCATTATGTTAGTCACCATACAGTACATCCCTAGTTTTTGATGTAATGTTCCATGATTCATTAGTTGTGTATAACACGCAGTGCACCATGCAATACGTGCCCTCCTTACTACCCATCACCGGCCTATCCCATTCCCCCACCCCCTCCCCTCTGAAGCCCTCAGTTTGTTTCCCAGAGTCCATAGTCTCTCATGCTTCATTCCCCCTTCTGATTACCCCCGCCTTTCTTCTTCCCTTCCTTCTCCTACCGATCTTCCTACTTCTTGTGTTCAATAAATGAGTGAAACCATATGATAATTGTCCTTCTCTGCTTGACCTTGCTTTTTAAAGAATATTTAACTTTCACCCATATGGGAGGAGATCACATTAAGCTGCTGTTGTGGGGAAAGACAACAGATTTCTCTTCTATAAATAAAGATCACCGGCAAAAAATAATCAGAGATTAAGTTGGAAATTCGTTAAGCCATTAGCGTTTTATTTCCATTAGCTTCTAGAAATTAAATTAGCAAATTCCATTTTTTCTGTAGCTCTACATGGGGATCAAGCGTGCCTGCAATCTTTCATTGCGAATTCATTGAGCGTCTTTCTGGTCGGCCATAGCCAGACCGTGTCCTGCACTGAGCTCTCCAGGAGCCTGTGGGTGCAGGGAGGAAAAATCAGAAGCACAGAAGTCATGGGTTATATAAATCTGACCTGCAACACCCAAAACTATTAGGCCCAGGTGATCTGGGCAGACACACTCCTTCTTTCTCTTCCCTGCTTGCCCAAAAAGTGGATTCTCTAAGTTTTGGGGTACTCAGACCTGATCAATTTCTCTATGCTATGGCCCCCAAACTTTAGGAGTACCTCCATGAAGAACAGGGGAGAAACCAGTGTGTCTTGGAGATCGTGCATCTCCTTCGCCCTGCTGTGTGTGTGTTCTGCAGGAAAGCAAAAGCCAGTTCAAAAGAAACTGTAACCACAGAACCGTGTTGAGTGTGTATTTTTGCAGATCTCTTGCTAAGCTGTAATCTGTTACACTGCTGTAGCTCGTTCGGATTCTTCTAACTAGCTTAAACTATTTGGTGGTTAAGCCGTTGTGACCTTTCAATGACTGAGCACGCAACATGACAGCACGTTCCTCTTTGTCACATAGTGTGTTCTTTTTTAGCTCTTATTTTTTTTTTTTAAGATTTTATTTATTTATTTGACAGAGATAGAAACAGCTAGCGAGAGAGGGAACACAAGCAGGGGGAGTGGGAGAGGAAGAAGCAGGCTCATAGCGGAGGAGTCTGATGTAGGGCTCGATCCCATAACGCCGGGATCACGCCCTGAGCCGAAGGCAGACGCTTAACTGCTGTGCCACCCAGGCGCCCCTAGCTCTTATTTTTTGAATGGATCAACTTTGTTCTGATATCAAGGTTTCTCTTAAAACGACTCAGTCTTTGTTACTTGAAGTGTCCTCACTTGAGAACTCTGAGCGTGTCAAGGTTTTCTACACTTGTAACTTGGGGGACGTTGTGGGTTTTCAACTCCCTTGTGGGGAAGAGGCCAACCTCGGTTCAGGGCCCATCTCAGGGATGCAGAGAATTTCAGATTCCTCAGGACATGATCACTTTCACAGATAAGGACATGCAGCAGGAGGGAATGTGGAAGACAGCTGTCGTTGAATTACAATTTTCTTTTAAAAATATTTGTCTTTCATAAAAAATAGGCATGGAGCACTTATCATGTGTCAGGTACTGTTCTAAGCACAGGGGTGGGGGTACTGCGGTGAGAAAGGATGGACAGAGTCCTCGACCACATGTAGTTAGTTTACTTATCAGCAAGAAGAGACCGATAATAAACAAGTACGTATGTTATTTACATTGTTGTGGTTAGAAATGTAACATGCTTTTGTCACCAATTCAGATAATGCAGAGGAAATAAAGCAAGAAATGAGGTCTCCCTCCAATGCCTTTCTGACACATCACCACTATTGTAATTGACTGTGTATCCTTCCAGATTTTTTCCATGCTTAGGCAAACAACATACTCCTATATTTATTGTAGGTGAGGGATGTACATATGTACATAGTGCTTTAAATTTTTTCCTCCTTTTCAAGATATTACATGCAACTCTCCTCATTAGAACCTACTGCACCCTTTATAATGCCACGGTATGGAGTTACTAATCTGTTCCTTTCTTGGTGGGCATTTATATTGTTTCTATTTTCCTGCCACCACAAAAAATGCCGCAGCGAATATTCTTTTGTATTACATCTTTGCAGTGGTAATAGTATTCCTATATGCTAGGATCCTTCAGCCAGGATTTCTGTATCAAAGAGCATGCATATTAGATTGATTTTTCTGATGGCGAAGTCATTTGAAAGTCACATAGGAGAGAGAAAGGGAAGGATGGGTGAAGAGTCATAAAAACAGAATATCCAGAAAAGCATCTCTTAGTGAAGAATGCAAACCCAACAAGATGCCAGTGTAATTAACCACAGAATGTAATTGTCCAATCTTCCTGGCAGCCTCTCATGAATTCCTCATAAATTCCACAGTTGGACCAAGTTATCCGATCTGAGCATCATGAAATTATAGTTGATCCTTGCACAACACTAGGGTTAGGGGCACCAATCCCCTGCACGGTCAAAAATCCATATGTAACTTTTGATTCCCCCCCAAACTTAACTTCTAATAGCCTATTGTTGACTGGAAGCCTCACCGATCACATAAACAGTGGATGAACACACATTTTGCATGTTATGTGTATTGGGTGCTGTATTCTTATAATAATACCTAAGTCTTTCTCCATTTTTTGGATATTTCTAAGCTATGTGGTTTGTCTGCAAGTTTTTTTTTTTTTTTCAAATTGTTGCTAGTGTCCAAAAAAAGTTTCCTAGGACATTTATTGAAAAAAATCTGTGTTTAGTGCTATGCAACCCACGGTGTTCTGGAGTCCGCTGTGGTATCAGATGGGTCGTCTTTGCCCTCACTCAGACTGCATTTGATGCTTGACCACCGTGGGCTTGAACTGCATGGGTCCACTCTATATGCAGATTTTTTTTTACAGTACTGTAAATGTATTTTCCTTATGATTTTTCTTTTTGAAATTTTGAAATTTTAAGATATTTTAATATTATAACATATAATATGTGTTTAGCTATCATCCAATTTTATCAATTCTGATAAATCTTCCACATTTTCTTCGGAACATTTTCACAAAATGTCACTGGAATGATTGAAAACTATGCACCCCAACTATGCTTGCAAGAAGTAGCTATTACCTGAAATTTGTTTTTTTATCATAGTTCTACCGAATGCGTATTTCACCACATGCCTGTGTATTCCAAAGTGAAAGTCTGAAGCTTTACTTATGCAAAATAACACTACATACATTTTCATTTTTGTGAATGCTTCCCTGTAATGCTTTTTTTTTAATTTGAAAAATTTTAAATTTTTCACTATTGAAAAATAGTGAAAAAAATTGTATTGCTAACACACAATGCAATACTAGTTTCAGGGGTACGACATAGTGATTCAGCAAGTTTGCACATTATGCTCTGTCCACCACAAGTACAGTTAACATCTATCACCATACAGCAGTACCTCCTTACGGTTTCCTTAATAACATCTTTTCTCTAGCTCACTTTATTGTAAGAATATATAACATAGAAAATATGTCAGTCATCCATTTGTGCCATGGATAAGGCTTCTAGTCAACAGTAGAAGGGAACTGTTAGTAGTGAAGTTTTGGGGGAGTCGGAAGGTGTATGCAGATTTTTAACTCTGGGGGGCATTAGTCCCCTTGCCCCCTGTGCGGTTCAAGGGTCACTTTCTATGTGTTATGGAAGCCCAATAAACATTGTCAAATTCAAACCATCAGGCATGTATTGAATTCTAGCATATGTTACATTGACTTTATTTCATTCAGTCATTCAGTAAATATTCTTGGAGTGCCTCTATGTGTCAGGCACCGAGCTGGGCTCTGGAGACCCCGCAGTGAAGCCAACAGACAACATCAAACTCAACAGGCCAGCGTGGGAGACAGCTATTCATCTCACCCCACCAACATGAAGTCGCCATGTTACATAAGGTATCTGATGCCCACCAGAGCCTCCAAGGGAAGAGCCCAGTCACGGAAGTCGGGGAAGATTTCCCTGAAGAAGGGTCTCCCGAGTTGAGCTGGGAGGGCTGGTTCATTAGATAATGCTGGCTAAGCTGAGTGACGTGTTGTTTGGAGTTATTTAGGTACGGAGAGGGGAGGCATGAGCAAAACCTCAGTAATGGGGAGAAACTGCAAGACTAAGGGGCACAAGAAAGCCAGGTGTCTAGATGGAACTTGTAGACCATGACTGTGGTATTGCAATTTCTATATTTGGTCTTCATCCTTATTTTTGGCACAGAGCCCTTGAAACTCTTGAAATTTCCTAAATGATAGGAATGATCAAGGAGTCTTAATATTCACTACTCCTTTCAACCACATCTGAGTTTGTTAAGGTGACTCTTGGAAAGCACCTAAAGATGGGGGCCGGTTGCCAGGGCAACCAATCATGTGGTTAGAGGGTTAGAACTTGCAGTCCCACCCCCTCACCCCTACCACCCAACCCCCAGAGAAAGAGGCTGGTGTTGAGTTGATTACCAGTGGCCAATTAATCAGTCATGACTAATGAAGCCCTCATAAAACCCCAAAAGGGTGGGGTTCAGAGAGCATCCAAGTTGGTAAACAGGTAGCGATTTGGGGAGAGTAGCGTGCTTAGAGAGGGCATGGAAGCTCTGTGCTCTGTCCCCATACTCTGTCCTATGTATGTCTTCTATCTGGCTGTTCCTGAGTTAATTCTTTTTATAATAAATTTGTGATTTTGTAAGTAAAATGCTTCTCTGAGCTCTGTGGGTCACTCGAGCAAATCAATTGAACCCAAGGAGGGGGTTGTTGAAACCTCCAATCTCTGGCCAGTGCATCAGAAGCACTGGTGACAGCCTGGACTTGTGATTGGCATCTGAAGTGGGGTGCAGTCTTACAGGACTGAACCCTTAACCTGTGGGATCTTACACGATCTCCAGATAGAGATGTCACAGATGAGTTGAACTATAGGATAGCCAGCTGGTGTCACAGAATTTGTTGGTGTGGGGAACCCCCCTCTCACCTACACATGCACGTCGGAACTGGGCAAAGAATCATGAATGAACAAGCATGAGGCATGATGGGGTTGGGGAGGTAGGCAGAGCCCAGAACATGAAGGTCCCCAGAGGCCATGTTAAGGATTTTGATTTATTCCAAGAGCAATGGGAAGCCTTTAAAATACTTTCAGCAAAATAAGGGCAGGGGTAGAGCATGGGGAAACATAATCAGATTTGCAACTTGAAAATGGTGCTGTGAAAACAGAGAATGGGCATTAGGTAGGGGGTTGTTGGTGAGAACGCAGATGGGAAACCAGAAACAAGGCTTTTCCGGCCATCCAGTGGAGAATGTGACAGATTAGACTGTGGTAGTGGTAGACTAGATGCTGGCCACGTGAAGAGATCTTCAGGATGTAGACCTCCTGGGCTTGGTGGATTTGATGGAAGAGGATGTGTCCAGGATGACCGCCAGGTTTCATGTCTGGGGGACTGGATCGATGGTGGAGACATTCACTGAGTCTGGGAATAGTGGAAAAGGTGGTTTGGGGAGAGGAAGTTTTAGATTCTGCTTTGAGATTGGTTAGTTTGAGATGTCTTTGAAACAATCAAGAGGGGGAATGGGCTAGCCCAGTGATGGGTATTAAGGAGGGCACGTATTGCATGGAGCACTGGGTGTTATACGCAAACAATGAATCCTGGAACACTACATCAAAAACTAAGGATGTACTGTATGGGGACTAACATAACATAATAATAAAAACAAACAAACCAAAAACCAAAAAAAAAAAAAAGTTAAAAAAAAAAAGGAAACAGTCAAGAGGGCCTTCCAGGTAGGCTGCTGGGTATTTGGCTCAGGAGCTCAGAGGAGTGGTGGGCTTTGCAGAGATCAATCTGCAGGACCTCGGAGTAGATGTGGCCATTGAAGTGTGCGTCTGGGTGAGATCACCCAGGGAAGCTAGTTAGGCTGAGAAGAGAGCAGCCAGGCCCTCCCTGGAGGACTGTCCGTAATTAAAGACCCAGTAGAAGAGGGGGCATTGGTAGGCCTGGGAGTAAGCTCTTCCTCAAATACTGCAACCCAGACACCGCACTTGCCTCCAGCTTGCCTGCCCCTTTCCTGCTGGCCAGAGACGAGGAATGAGAATCAGGAGTTGGACGTGAAAGCCAGGAAGAGAGAAGTTGTCTCAAGAAGGAAGCCATGCTCACCACCGTTGAATTCCGCTACACGAGCAGATCATCTAGACACTGGAAAAAACGTTTGCCTTTCTCTGTGTGTCGAGGCCCCGTGTCCCGTGTGAGACGGGAGATGAATGCGTTCACGCTCGCCTCACCTTGGCTTTCTACTCTTCTGTAGATTCCCCGAGCGCCTTTGTCTTCACTCGGCCAGACCGAGCCGTCCTCACTGCCCCTCTCCCTCCTCCTGGAGCGGCCTCCACCCCGCCTCACACCTGCTTCACTCTCTCTCTCTTTTCGGGAGAAGGGCTCTTCATTTAATCATTTGTCATCAATGACCCTCCGCCCACTGCTGAGTTTGCTGGTCCTTGAATCGGCTCCATAGCTGAGAAGCCTGTGGCACGTGTAGGGTCTCCTTTGTGGAATAACGGATGGCGGGAAGATCCTGCTCTGTGGGAGCCAGCACCGAAGCCACAGTGGTTAAAGGCATAGGCTCTGGAATCTGACAGACGTGGGTTCAAATCCCAGCTCCGTCATCAGCTTTGTGATGTGAGGCAGATTAATTAACCTCTCTGAGCTGAGCCACAGTTTCCTCATCTGCAAAATGAGGACCATAACCGAACCTCGGAGAGTCATTATGAGGGTTCTGGGGGCACAGCACCGGGCCCACAGTCGGCACTTGAGAAACACGGGGCGCTGCTGTGACAATTTGTATTTGATTTTTTTGTTGTTGGGTTCTTTCAGCTTCTCCAGGAGGCACTTGGGTTCCAGACTGGCAGTCTGATGGGGAGGGAGGCACTGAGGTCTAAAGTAACCTGCCCCCTTCCTGCAGGAGACCCCCTTCCCTGTGCTCCCCAAACCCAGCCTGTAGGCGTCTCTAGCGTTGCTCCGAGCACACGCATGGTGATCGACTGACCTGCGTGTCTGTCCACCTCACTGGACGTTGAAATCTTTAAAGGACCTCATCCTAGCACAGAATCTAGCAGAGGGAATGACGGCTCATGACTATTAACCCTGAGCAGCCACGCAGACACACCCCGAGATTTGCACAGTCTGAAGCAAGAATACAGACAGAGGCCACACAGCGAGTGCCTAAAGATTTTAGTTAGCTGTAAAGGCTTACTGTGCCAGCCTCCGTTCTCACTCAGGACCCTGCAGACTGGTTCCCAGGGACAGAGGCATAGTTCCCCCAGGGCAGTCCTGCTGCCTGTGGGCTTGAGTGGTTTCAGGGACCCCTGGGGCAGAGGGGCCAGGAGCCGGGTATTGGCTCATCTGAACCGGGCCGGGAGGGGGGGCAGGGGGAGGGAGGAGACTAACTGGTTAGGATCCCCAGGGAGCCAGGGCCTCCCAGAATTATTTGACCCAAGCAGAGGCGAGGGAGAGGGTGCAGCTGTCTGCCTGGACAGTCACTTTGGGGGGTGATCTGAGGCATGTGACTTTAACCAAGCAGTGCACCCTTACATAGGTCTCAGGACAGCGACCAGGACCCTTCGCTTCCCCCTCCCAGGCACCATCCTGTGGCCCAACGGGCCCAATCAGGTGGCATGTTCCTCTCCCCTAATTCCCGTTCACTCAATTGATTATTGAACTTTCAACAGTTGCCTAAAAAACCGAAAAGGGAAAACACAACAACAACACAACCATGTTGCGGAGCTTGTGATATGCGGGGCCTGCTAGAAGGCAGGCACAGGCAAGCCCCCTCTTGCCCCAGTCTAGGGGTGCTGACAGTAGTGCAACTGTTTTTCCCTTAAGAACAGCATCTGCAGGGGCGCCTGGCTGGCTCAGTCGGGAGAGCATGCAACTCTTGATCTGGGGGTTGTGAGTTTGAGCGCCACCTTGGGTGTAGAGATTACTTAAAATCTTAAGAAAAAAGAAAAAAACCACCCCAGTATCTCTAAGTTCATAGTATAGGGGAGTCACCGCTATTGTTCCCCTGTGCTGAGGGCCGGGCCACAGCACCGAGCTGTGCAGACTAGACGGCTCGGGGCCCTTGCAGCCTGGCTGGGAAGACAGATGCCTCTCAGGTCCCTGGAGCTGAGCTGAGTGTTACAGGAAGGGAGGTACAGGGTAAAGTAGCCAGGGCAGGGACCAGAGAGGGGAAGCGTGCCCGAGGTCGCACAGCTAGTGAGCGCTGACTTTCTTGGTTCTCCTCCAGGGTCGCTGCTCATTTCCTTGTCAGCACCTCACTCAACCCCAGAGCTTTGGGGCTGCCTCCGATGGAAACCCCCAGCGGCAGCTCTGAGACACTCTGCAGTGAGCACGTTTGTAAGAATCAGAGGGAGATACTGTCCTTGGGCTGTTTCCATCTCACTGCCTGGTCAGTGCCAATGGGAAAACTTCCCAGAACACCCCGGCTTTTCACCCAACTGCTTCTACATGAAGAGTCGGGAAATGCAGGCAGTTTGGTGCCAGTAGGTTGTGCTGACCAGCCCAGACCAGCGGGCTCCAACTCCACGGTCAGGGAGCAGAGCCGTCTGCGTCACACGCTCGCGCAGGCCTGTCAATTCCATCCGGTCCCTGGGTGGGTCACTCTGTGCTCACGGTGCCCGAGTCAGCCACCTTGGACCCTGGTGGTACAGACAGGACCTTGCTTTCTCTTCCTTCAGTCGTGCCCTCTGCTCGCAGGGGACAGCTATGGGACGGTCTGGCCTGGGCTGGTGCCAGGGCCAGTCTCTCAGTCTGGGCTGAGCCTTGCACTGCAGGGCGGGGAGCAGATGGAGCTCTTTTCTCCTGCTGGTGCCGTCAAGAACTGAATCACGGCTGATGGGCTGTGTGTCATCTTGCCTCTGGACATGGTGACCATGGAGAGAGCCCGGTCTGTTCCATGGGCCACGAAGGGCACGAAGGGAAGGAAGGCCGAGGGCGGAGTCTGCTCATAGCTAGTGATCATCCGAGGTTTCCAGTGACCTGGTGGGCTCACGCTGCAGGAGTTAAGGAGGGAGGATTTACAGAGAGGTTTTCTGGCAAGTGAACTGGGCTGCGAACCCCATTCAAGTCAGAGAGGTGGAGGGCATTGTCCTCTCCACCCAGGTCTAGTGAGGGTGAGGTGTCAACAACACCCCAGGAAGGCTCCCTGTGTGTTCTTGTGACTGTGGGGACATGGTGTGTGGAGTAGACACAGGCAGAGGAACCGAAAGGCCAGAGGCTGTGTCTCTCTCGGTCCTAAGGCATCAGGACAGGCAAGAGAGAGAGAGAGTTACTGCCAGGCTGAGAAGAAACACAGACTCCTCTTTGGCAGTGGGGCGATGCTGCATGCCTATTTGGGACCCTCTGAGGGACCTGAGCTGGGAAGGCCGGCAAGGAGCCACTAATAAGGGATCCCGCCCAAGCTGAGTTCCTATGGAAGGAGAGAGCTGGCTAGAGTAGAAGGAGAGGGTCGCCATGACAGCCCACTATAATCAAGGCCTGGCCCCTGGCAAAGTGAGTGGTGGCTGAAATACCCGAGAGGGATCCTCCAAAGAACCCAGGAAGCCTGCCAGGAGAGGGAGCTCGAACTGTCAGGTCCAGATCGCCGGAGCCCGTTTACAGGCTGCTCTGCGGCCCGGGGTTTCCCACTCCCGGACTCAGGCACCCAAACCTGCGAGGGGAAGGAAGGAAGGAAGCTGGCCCTTGACTAGGCTCCAGTGAGGAGTCGGGAAGGTGTCATCTCGCAACGAGTATTGAAGTGTTGATGAATATACTTGTGGCTATTCTGATTTCTGAATTGAGACCGTGTCTTGTGATTTAAAGTGCACTGAGAAAGTCGTGGGGACTGCTGACCTTCTCATCCAGTGGGAGGGGACTGGGAGCAACACCGAGAAGTAGGTGTTTTAATGACATCTTGTGAGTTCTCGGTGAATGTCACATTTGCATCAGGGTCTCATCGACCTCTGAGGTAATCAGTGGGACCCAAGCTGGCATTGCTCTGTGTGCCCCCCCCACATGCCTGTGACAGGACAGGGCTGTGTAAGGCCTGGGGGGGGAGGGCATGCAGGACCAGCCCGGGGAGGGAGGATGGGGGGCTCCTGGAGAAGACGTCTGCGCAGGTGCCGGGTCTGGGCCTCGAGGGGCAAGTCTGGGTGCCCAGCAGGGAGCAGGCCCCATGGGAGCTCTAGTGACAGCCCTGGACTGGGCTGGTGGCAGAGGCTTTTTAGGGCCCGATCTCCCACTCCCTCCGAACAGGACTCTCCTCCCTGCTCCCTGCCCACTCTGGGTTTCCTAAGTGGGGAGGGAGCTCAGGTGTGGCTGCCGCTCTTTGGTTCACGGCTTCTTCCCACCCTCTGGGTCTGAGTTCTGCACCCCCATCTACAGCTGCACGCATGACCTGAAACCTTGGGTTACATTGAATTTAGTCCCGCTGGGGATGGGCTGGGGCTGAAATGTGTAGGGAAACCTTTTCTCCAGGGCTGCTTAAGTTCACCTCGAGGCACACTGACACTGGCCTGGGCTCCTTCGGTTTTTCTTACCTGCTCCAGGCTTTTAATCTGTTCCCACTTCTGTTCTAAGCCCTACACCCTTAACTATCTAGTCTCTGCAAAGTTTCCAGAGTGACAATTTTAAAATATAAAAAAAGATGTCAGTCCCCCGTTTAAAATCCTTCTGTTGTGCTCAGAGTAAAATGCAAGCTTCTAAATAGGACCTAAAAACATCTACAGGACCTCACGGCTGCCACCTTCTCCGGACCCCCCTCGCGTTGCTGTCCGCCTTGCCACTCCTCGTGGCCGCCGGCTTCCTGCAGGCGGCTGGCCTGCATGCAGCTCTCCAGGCGCGTTCCCGCCCTCAGGAATATGCTTCCCCCCCCCTTCGCCTGGCTCGCTCTAGCGTTTCTTTCAGGTCTTGGCTTAAGCATCATTTTCTCAGGTCTTGACCTCCCGTTCTTATAAGATTACTTAGCACTCTTTTCAGTATGCGTTTATTGTGTTTGTTCAACCGCTATCTCTTCCCCGTACTGGAAGCTTCGTTAGCGTTACGGGTGGCCATCTGTTTGGTTCACCACCTACCTCCCCGAGCCCAGCACCGTGGCTGCGCAAAATACAACGGGCGCTCCAAACGGTGTGTGCACCCAGGGACAACACGCATGCGCTGTCCGCTCAGGCGCACACGGCTAGCAGGTGTTCACCCGCTACGCGAGCCACGCTGGAGGGGCCCGGCGGGGCGGGGTGGGGGAGGCGGGGGGCTGGGCACCTTCTTCTCGCGATGCCTCCGCTCGCAGACCCAAAGAGCCGGCGCTTCTGAGCAGCCTCGCCCATGGACCAAGAAAGGCCTGTGTTGGACACCAAGTACGTTCTGGTGATTGTGAGTTATTTGGACTCCCTTTCACATCATTGAAATTGGGGTAAAATAGGTTTATTCTGCGGATTAAATGGGGGTGAGAGAGAGAGGGAGGACATCTGGAAGTGCCTGCCACGGGCCGACCCCGTGCTGGATCCTTCTGCGTGAGCGCGCTCGGCGGGAACGAGCTCTGTGAGCAAGGCTGGAGTTCGCGGACGGCCCTTGGGCTCCCGGCAAGTCAGGGAGAACCGGATGTGACCCTGGGTGAGAACCAACGGGGCTGCGCCTTCCCGCTTCCCCGGCATCGCTCCTTCCTCCACAAGCCTGCGGCCTGCGCTGTCACCCTTCTGCTTTACCACGACGGGGTGGAGACTCCGCCGGTTAAGGAACTGCCAGAAGTGACACAACAGAAGGACTTTGAATTTGAACCCCGGTTTACGGGCACCACATGGCTCTCTGTTATGAACTGAAGTGTCTTCCCAGATTTGTTATGTTGAAGCCCTAGCCCCCCAGAACCTCAGATCGTGACTGTGTTTGAGATAGGGCCTTAAGGAGGTGAGTAAATTGGATGAGGTCATAGGGGTGGGGCCCTAATCCAGTAAGACCAACGTCCTTCTATGCAGGGGAGTGACACCTGGACACTGTGGTCCGCGTTGCCTCTGCTTCCTGAAATCTGGATTCGTTCCCCGTGGTTTGATGGGTGCCAGTTAAGGCGCAGATGTGTCGTGTGAGGGTGAGGATACGCAAGGATGACTGTCAACAGCCCTCCCAGAGCTCAGGATCTACGTGGGAGGACAAACATCAATTCCTGCGCTTGCCCTGGAAGTGCTGAGTGTCCAGAAGAGACAGAGCCTGGACAAGCCTGCTTGCGTGGCTGGGATCTGAACTGGGCTTGGCGGGAGGAGCAGAGCTCTGGTCTGTAGGAGCTGGTGGTGATTGTGGCCTGTTTTTCTTTTCCGGACGTGATTCTCCACTTGACTGTGTGGAGACTGGCACCCCAAATTCCATGGCAGGGGTTTAGGTGTCCAGCGGGCTTCTGTGTGGCTTCCAGCAAAATACTGCCTGCAGATCCCCTGGCCACACACCAAGCAGAGGCTGGCCCCCAGCCTCTCCGGCCAGAGGACTCCCCCAGGCCTCTCCAGACTAGCGAAAAGATCAGGGCGGAGCCTGTGTTGACCCAACACTTCCAAGAACTGAGAAACTGTGACCCCTTTTCTCGGGTGAGGTTTGGCAGAAACTGACCAGCAGGTCACACACCTGTTTTCTCTTCTCCTTGGGGTCCCGCTTTCCCTGAGGCCTGCACCCCAGGTAGGGGAGGCCGTGTGAGTGAGTCCTGGCCAAGGACATGTGACCGAAGTAACGTGCGGTGCCTTTCCGAGCACCTCCCGTGCACAGTCCTCCGTGTTCCCATTCTGCAACAGCCTGGAAGGGGGTGAGGCTAAAAGCAGGAAGGTGTCGAGCCGTGCTCAGAGGAGGCTGCTTCCCACATCTCACTCGAAGGCCTGGGGTTTCTAACCACTAACACCCAACAGAGAACCAGAACTCACTAGAACACACAGGGGTGTTAATGAAACAAAACTATTCTCTAACTGGCTGAAGAAAGTCTGTCTTTCAATTCACTTGGGCCTTTCTTTGATACTCAGTTTCTTTCCAAGGGTTATTTGGATTCGATTACGCTAACAAAATAGGAGACTGTTCTAAAGTGTATGTGTGGGTGCAGACCTCAAGTATCCCTTGAGGGGCAGCCTACCATCTTCAAACTAAATAGCTCAAGAATCCTGAGAGTGTATCCATGATCTCAAATACTCATCAGCTTTTAATAAAATTTGCTACAGTAGAAATTGATAGAGGCTGCAATCTATGACTAATATTAAGGATGACAGACAACAATAAATTATGCAATCAAAAATTTAATAACAAAGATACTATTTTTAACATGGTCAAATATACTTGGCTAAGTCCAGATTTTAAAAAACAAAAGAATCTAGCCCAACAGTACAACCATACAGCTTTTATACAGAACATTCCATAGATCAACAGAAAATACATTTGAGCACAAAAATAAAAAATATTTAAAGAGAATCTCTAAGCAGCATTTTATTTCTGCAAAACAGACATATATCTTGTACTGATTAAATATCTACAAGTGCTTTTCCTTTACAAAAATACATATATTCTTAATAGACTAAGTCATTAACAATGACCTGGTAATCTTTCACTTCAATTTGAATGATTTATAAGCTAAATCTTACAACCACAAAAAGGTTTTTATTTGTATTAAGATGTTACCACTTTTGACAAAAAAAGCTTAAAATACTTTATATTTCAAAGGAAAATTAGCAACGTAACTGTACAACATATTCTAGGATGGTTATGTCACGTGAGGGCTACTCTATTAAAAACTGGTGCTTGCTGTTGTGTTGCCAGATGCAGGAAGCTGCGGACGGCTGGCGCTCTCCCACAAGCTCTTGTCGTGGGCCACACCTTCGTAAGGACACTTAGGCCCCCATCCCCATTCTAAAAAATACAGCAAAAGAAAACCGACCCCCCAAAATGTTAGGCTGATCCTATGACGTTTCTAATGTGTAGAACTTTTGCTCCAGTGGACTGAGGGGAAGTCTAGGGGTAGATGATCTCTTTACTATCTCTACATTGCCCAGACATACTTAATCTTCATTTGTTCTAAATTAGTTTCTTACTCCATGAAGCTCTGAAAGATGGAAGAAAACTAGACCTGGTATTTTAACACCTCTGTTTTACTTGATTCTCTGTTTAAAGATAATTAAAACTAAAAGGCATTTCTGAACAATGTCTCAGGATTGAATCCTAGAAAAGGGGGCACAATGAGTACACACATTTGAATGAGCATTTCAAATAAATTATATTTAAGTTTAATTTCATAACTTTCTGAAAAGGAAGTGCTCAGGCATTTTAATTCTATTTGCAAATTCTATTTGCAAAGGATAGTGAGTAAGCACACTGTTTGTGAAGACTACTTTACACAAGGAAGAGAATCATTTTAAATTGGGAGAATGCCTTTGCTTTAAGAAAAAGAAAACCATGAAAACCTTGTTATGTATATTTAAATACATCTTAATGAACTGCCAATCTGATGTTTTTCCATCAAAATACTACACGTAGAACTAGGTATATCAAGTAAATCCAGAATTGATTGGTTATTTTGTGCTTTCAAAGGGGTTTCTGAGTCTCTAGTATATTTAATATTTTTCAGGTTTTCATAGACCAGATCTGGCAGACATGTTACGTTCCTTACTGCAGGGATATGTATCTCAAAGTATTAAGAGCATTTTCATGTTTGTTTCTAATCCAAAACACTAAAGTTACGGCAAACTCATTCATTTTTGCAGTTCCTACAACCAACATCTTACTGGTCCTAAAGCTTAGCCTGCTGGAAGATTCCTTATGATAAACCAGAGTATGAAACAGAGTGCCTCCAAGGAGGTCTGTCCAGTGGTCTATCAGAGAGACCGCACCATGTGAGGCTTTACCTTCAAGGTGGCCCCAGCGTCCGTCCCAAGGAGAATGGGGGGGAGGGGGAATGCTTCACTTGATGCATATGCTCTCGATCTGGGCCCCTTCTGCCAAGTTTGGCTGCGTGGCTAAATTCTAATCACAATAATTACTGAGAAACAGGACAAAGAGTTACTTTAAAACAAAATAGTCCTTTATGAAAAATTTGCTTCTGAATAAAAAAAAAAAAACATTTACTTAGGTAAGTCCAATAGAATGTACTATTTTTCTATACACGTAAGCATGGTCAGCACTTCTACCAAAGTCTGCCTTTAGTAAAATTTCTTATGTTATTAAGAACCCAGGAACTAAATAAGCATAATTTTAGTTTATATGGCCTCCATGAAATGGATTAAAGAGCTTCTCAAATTAGAATTTAAAATCTCCATTTTAGTTTTCTTTTCAAAGGATGTATTACTCCCCCTTGCATCCAGGGGGAAGCCAATTGTGGTGTTTATCTCTTTCTCACCTTTGAGGATTTTCTAAAACCTATCGAGTGGTGCTGGAAAAACAGGGACATATTTGAAAGGACGTGTGCTCTGATTATTGCAAGAAAAACCTACATTTGATTGATCTCATCACAAAAATTCAGTTTAAAGCCTTTCTTTGGTGATATTTTAGCAGTTACTCAAGGTTATTGCGTTACTAACTATATAAAATTAATTTGCAACCTAGAAGATTCCAACCTCCAAACTGTTAAAACTGTCTCTCTTACCATGGTTATTAATGAACAGTAGAATGTCTTTGGTGATCTCTATTTCTTATGAAAATCTTTCAAAAAGAGATTACTCTTAACTTATGAGTGCCTAGTTAGATACAAAACCATTCATAAGAGACAGGTACAGATAACTCAAAATTTATGCAATAAATCTAAACAGAAATGCACTTTAGCAATGAGGCACTTTCTCTTAAATATTTCAATAAAGCTAAACAGTTGACAATATTATATAACCCACTTTTTTCCCCTTAAAGAGTCATTTAAATTTAGATTAAATTTGAGTGTATAATGTAGTTGAGCAAACTCATTACATTTATAAAATGTGGCATATTCGTATGGGACATATTTCCAATGAATAAAGAAATAATATACTTTAAGAAAAGTAAAAGACCTTACCCAAGGTACCTGTACCAGACTGAATGACCTTATATTTCCTCATCAATGAGACTTTATTTTCTTATACTTCTTAAAAGTGTTTTGTTAATCTAGAGAAAAAGCGATATTCTGATTTTTCTATTAACGGATGTGATCACTCCAGTTAACGTGGTATCTGTGGACCACAGTCCTTCTTTATAGCCCAGGTTCCTGACCCTCTTGCATCTCTGATCTCTAAGGCAGAGAAAACAGATGACAAAATCTTTTACGGAAGTAAAGTTCTTTCGGTTCTTTGCTTAAGAAACAACAGATTAAAAAAAATTAGTTTGATTCCCCAATTTTGCAGATTCAGATGCTTATTTCTACAGGTTATTTATATAAAGAGTTTTATTAGCACCCTAAACTTATAAAACTAACCACAAAAGTTGCCTGTATATTTATTTTTTCTGGATCTGGTTTCTTGGAAATTCCACAATCTGACTTAGGGGTTAATTAGTGTATTGCTAGACACGAAAGTAGTCCCATACTTAGAAAATCATAGTTGAATATACCAAAAGAGGTTGGTCGAAGAAGTCTATGGTTCTTAATAGTAACACTGTATTACTCAGGACCATCATAAAATGTGTACCTTTCCCTAACCGGTAACTGATGCCCTTCTTTATGTAAGGTTTTCTTTCACATGTTTTGGCACATATTCCATTGCATTTCAGTAAAAATGTTAACATTGAATAAAGGAATTTTATATAAAACTATTCTCAATCCCATAATTGCTTCCTATATATTCCCTTGGAAAAGAATGAAATTACATGAGATGAGGCAGCAACAGGCCAAATTTAAAGAGATCAGGTATGCAAAACTCATTTACGGCTGTAGTTTTGGCTGGGGACCCAGTAACATGCAGGTCTCATTTGTGGTTTTTAAAATGCACTCTCAGTTCATTTTGAGTTAATTAACTTCCATATGTAAAACACTATTTTAATCACTGACCTAGATGTGACAGATTCATCATTTTAAAATTTCTTAGGGATGTCGGGGAATTGGAATTCACAGCACAGCAAAATAATTTCTGTAGATGAGAGTAAATTCTGTTTTTGGTTGAGTGTAATGGTCTGTTCTAACCATTTTTAAAGAGTTAACAAAACTCTGCCTTTGAAATTCTGCTTGTGAGTCCTTCCAGGCACAAACACAATCCAACAAAATGAAATTCAGAAAGCATTGCCATAACCTTTTTCACAAAAGTCAAAACAGAAACAAAAGAAGACTTTAATACAGACACTCTAACTTGAAACAAAGACACATGGAAGAGATAATCATGAAGTTGCAGCCTTTTATGTTGTGAAATGCATCAAGATTTAGCTGTATTTTTGTATGTTTTTAGAGTTGTACAATGTTATTTCTAAGAAGCATTTTGAGATTCAGAAGGCATTAGTCCGTGATACATTCTACTGGAAAATGTAGCACACCTACACTGCATACAATATAAAAACTATGTGTGTAACACACAGATTGTGCTCATGTCAGATTTCTAGAACAGTTTTCCTAACTTCCAAGATTTTTCCCAAGTTTCAGAGGTTAACTTGTTTATTTTGAAGCAATTAATAAAACTTAATTTCCAAAGAAGTTTTTTGAAAACAACTGCAAGTTTAAAAGGTTTAAAATGAAGTTCATATAATTTAAGGTAACAAGACTTTCTTTGACTTGCAAACTAATCCCAAAATGAATGGAAGACTTAACAAAATTGCAAAATCAAGGACATTATCACAGCCATGACCTTAATGAATTTATGTCTAAAAGCAGAATCCCATTTCCCCCGGATTACTACAGGACCTAAAATGAAATATCCTCAAACCATTGATTTTGGTTATAGCATATTTACCTACTACACTGCATTTATTCTAGTTAATGCATATGGTTGGAAATGTGATAGGTAACTAACAGTTTTAATTGATAATTGCCTTGAGACTTCTGAAATCCATAAAATAGCTAATGTTATCTGCTCTAGAAATCCTAATATTTAAAATCATCATAACCCTCTGCATGCCACAATGACACACACCTAAGGCCAACTTAAAAAGAGAGACACTGTACTCGTTAAATGGGAGCCACGACATAAGGACGCATACATAAAATGGGCTACACAGTGACGTTTCGTGAAGCAGCACCTGCTTGTCATCAGGCCTATGAAAGACTGACCTTACTGACGCATTAATTTTGTTAGAGTAAATGTGACCAGCTGTCCACATCTCGAATGGTTGTGAACTGAACTTCAGGTCTCCACGAAATCACACACATTTTCAACTGGGAGGGCTACGACGCCCTCCTTGTGCATCTGGTAGACTACACAGCCGGAGGACTTACATGTCTACAGCTATAAAATGTGCTCTAATGATAAGAATAATTGGAATTCTTCCCCAAAGACTTGCACACTCAAGAGTGAACAATTTCGCACACAAAAAGCTTACTGAGAACAGGACAGTGGCTCAAAACCACTCTTCTAAATACTTTCCCATACAAAATAACTTTGATACATTAATTATTTCTTGTACAGTACTCTATTTAAACAAAAATTAATAAAATATTAAGTATGTGAAAACTGCAACACCACACAGATTGAGTCATAGTACTAGTGTAATCAAACATCAGAACAGTCTCGGAACAGGCAAGCGAGATAGGCGGGAGGCTGAATCACGGCTGCACGCCTGGCTGATTTCCACCCTGACTAGTACCGCACACTGAGACGGCACAGACACCTTATGCAGACGGTTCAGGAGCAGAATGGCACTTGGTTCACTCTTAATAGAAACAACATAAATGCAACTGACAATTTAGAGACAGACAATGGCCTTATTTGCATGCTGAAAATCTGGTTGTGTCCCTCTCGTCCACACACCGTTCACTGTGCGATCTGTTGATGAGTAAACAAAGTGCAGGATTCATCTCAGTGGGATCTAGGCCCCTTGGTCTAACCGAAATCAATTCTTGGTCGATACTGCAATACCATGGGGTAGGACTATAAAATAAAAACATGATGATGAATAAGACTGTGTTTATATGAAAACAATAAAGATTATATATAAAAGATTTTTAGAATGCAGGGTTATACTTTACAGTATTTCCTGGTACTAGGGATTATGATAAAGACTAGTTATCATTAACATTATTTTTAAATTGCCATTTTTTCAGAATCAGTCAAGTTTTCTGTTCTATGTAACAAAGGTCAAGTTCAAAGGCTCAGCGATATCACACTGATGTGGGTATATGAACCGAACCGTACTAATTGACACTTAGGGAGGGGCAGGGCCAGGGGAGGACCGAAGGCTCTGGACTCCGCGTAAAGGCGTTCATGCCGTCAATTGTTAACCTTGTGGGGCTGGATTCCATCCCGAGCTGCTGTCTGTGACAGCCCACTGAGTCACACGATAACAGACCTCTTGATAGGAATCCATGAAACTGGGGTAGTTTTCACAAATCACATTTTTTTTCAAAGTTAAGTTTGACACCTTTTTCTTTTTAACATTTAAACTTTAATGGTCCTTAAAAAAATGAAAAACGAGTAGCTGTTACGTGAACATTTAAGGTTGCTACCTCCTTTCAATGGTCAGTTGATAGTATATTCACGGTGGGCTCGTCTGTAACTGAAAGGTGCGGGTGGTCCTTGGTTGCTCTGACTCTGGAAAAGGTATGCTGCGTCACCACACAGGAGACGGAAGTGCTTCCTGCCCACAAGGGGCACGGGCCACACGGCCCTCTCTGTCTCTGTTTCTCCCCGCGGTTTGACCGTATCATTTAGAACCTAAACATCACAGAGTCAGAACGGTCTGGAGAACCAATGGTTTTCCTTTTCTGAAAGCTGCAGACTCCCTTTTAAATGCAATTTCGAGGAGCAACTTTTACGAAACCAAGAAAGTGCGGAGACTGTCACTGACGGTTCCCCTTCATCTCCATGTAGGTGAACATAAAACTCCAGGACAGAAAATCGTGTACTTTTTCATATCGGTGGGAGAGATGGACCGAGGTTCTATAATCCTAAAAATGACCATTTCTGTACTTATCATAGCTATGTTATACACTGAGAAGACTCGTCGTTGGAGTCTTTTCCTATTTAGCTCAGGATGGGACTGGAGGATGGGAATGAAAATTTCTAGGTCTTGCCCTTTCCAGCTGAGGACGTAAGGTGATGCCACCAGGAGTCCTGAGGGCTGGAGTAAAAGTCACAGTCTCTTAAGATTTCCATGGTCTAAATCTATTTTGGCTTAAATTCTGTTTGTTTTTATTTAAACTTTGTTCCTTCTGAACAAGAGTGTCTGGGAGTGGCACAGGAATCTGCATTTTATAAAAAAAACTCCCTGGGTTTTCTGAAGCTCCACCAGATGTGGTGCCTGCTGCCCAGACATCCTACCCTAACTTCGCTACTTCCCATTCTTCCTGGCCCAAGTGGCCGCTTGCCCTCCGTCACGACAATTTTCCCAGCTGTGCTCTCCATTCTGGACTGTTGAATCTGCATACTTGTGGCAAATATTTAAGTCATCTGTTCTAGAATCCCTTTCTAATATATAGAAGAATCCACCACCAAGTCTACTGGGATGAAGGTAGAAAGGGAAGTAAAATGGCTTGGTTGTCAGTGGTCGGGATCTTCTGGTTATGGCTGAAAACCAGTTGGTTTTGTTTTCTCCAAGCAACCATTTGTGTTTGTTTTATGATGACACATGAAGTTTAATTTTATTGAAATGTTTTAAAATGCTGGGAACTGTTAAGACATACTTTAAGTTCTAGTTGTATTTCAGTTTGCTTTCTGAAGTAAAATGGCGCTCTGCACGTACTATCATGAAATATGGCCCATCACGCCCCCCATAGCGTTCAGTGACTGTTCTGAATGGACCTACTTGTAGGCTTGCTCGTCCTCAGTCTCATCATGCACTAAAATAAAACACAGATACTTCCACAGTATATATTTCAATTGTGAAAACTTTAGAAAATAATGCTGACCTTCACTGATGGACTACTTTTCTAAAAAATCTTTATCATAAAAGTAATGTGATAGATTTGGAAAATAAAGAAAAGCACCAAGGAAAAAACAATATCATTTAAATACCACCATTCAAAGATAACTACCAGAATTATCTTAGTGTATATCCTTCTAGTCTTTTTGTCTATGTATGTATTTTTTTTCAAGACTGTAATCATGCTACACATATTGTTTGGAAAATAATTTTATCCATGTAAAATTTTAATTTCCATTAGAAAATTTCATGACTTATTTCTATACTATTTAATATCCTATGTGATATTTTTAAAAGATGAATATAATGCTTTTACAGAAAAGAATTATAAGTTATCAATAAATATCCTTTTGTCATATGTTTTAGTTTATTCCTTTTTTTTTTCAATTATAAATTAATCTTGACCCAATAATGAGGGCTGGTTCCTAGATGTGCAACTACTAGTTCAAACAGCATACACATTTTTAAAGGCTTTTTGATAAATACTGTCACACTGGGCTTCAAAAAAGTTATTCTATCTTTATATTTCCAAAAGAAATATGAGTGCTCATTCTTCAATGGCCTCATCAATAATGAGTACTATCCTTTCTTCTCTCCTAATATGGCAATTTAATAAGCATAAAATAGTATTTTATTTCTTCTAAAGAAATTAACCATTTTTGTATGCTGATAAGTCAGTTTTGTTTCCTTCTTTTGTGACTTCCCTAAGCATGTCTTTTGTTCATTTTGTTTTGTTTTTTTGTTCATTTTTCTAAGGAAAGGTGAACTCTTACAGATTTGTATGAATTTTTCATGGATTAAGGACATTAAATCTTTCTGTCCTATATGCAAATATTTCCTCAGTTATGGTATTTTTGCCATGTACTTTTCAATATTAACAGTCAACTTGGTTTGTCTTTGTTTCCTCTTATATGTAAAATGAGAAAGGCCATCCCCATTCTGAGACTATTCAACTATATTTCTTCCTGATCTTTGATGGTATCAATTTTAATATTTACCACTTTAAGCCATGAAAATCTGCTGGAATGTGAGGTATGGACTAAATCTTCATCCCTACCACCAAAAATTTATTGGAAACAAACCTATTAGATCACACCCTACCCCCCACATCTATACTCTGAGTTCACTGATTACCCCAGCCAACTACCAACCACTGTCCCTGGTCCTGCCTCACTGGTCTCCATGCAACCCTCAAGCAACCAGACATAACCACGTCTCCGGATCTTTCCACTGTGTTCCCTTCATCCGAAGCACCCTACCCCAGATACACACATGGCTAGTTCTCTCACTTCCTTTTGATCAAGAATCACCACCTTAAAGAAGTCTTCCCTTGGCTATCTTATCTAAAATAGTCTCTTTAATTTTTCTTTTAACACTACAAATTTTACTCATTTATTTTTCATCTGTTACCATCATTAGAGCATAAGCTCTATGAGGAAGAAGAATTTTGCTCCTTTTTACTTCTGTGTCCCCAGGGCCTACAAGAGTGCCCACTGCATAGTTAAGTGCTCAGTCAGTATTTGCTAAATGAATCACTTTTCTTCCACTAACTTGAAATACTCTCTTTACAGATTCATACATACTAGACAGTCTGTTCCTGAGCTATTTTTTTTATTCATATGTCTGTGTTTAAGTCTTCAGCTTTATTTTAATTACTTCAGCTTTAAGATACATTTCAGCATGTGGCAGTGCACGTGCCCCGTGATTACTCACTGAAAAATGTGACTGACCAGAAGCACTGGTTTGTACTTCTGATGAACTTCAGGGTGACTGATTCTGTTAAGTTAAACAAGAACCTGGTAAAAGTGTGCTCGGAACTACATCAAACTCCATAATTTAATTATGGGGAAAAAGGAGAACTCTGTAATATCTCATATACTATTTAAATTTCTTGTGTGTAAAGTGGTATTTTGGTTATTTATGAGGAAGTCTTTGATCTTAGAAAATATATGCTGAAATATTTAATGGTCAACTGTCACGATACTTGCAATTTACTTTCAAATGGTTTCATAAAGAAACAATAGAATTATAAAGAAATTAATAAGATAAGGAGAAGGGAAGGGAAGGAACGGGGGGGTCAGAAAATGTAGCAAAATGTTAATTGGTAAAAATCTAAGCAAAAGTAAAGGATATTCCTTTGTATTATTTTTTTTGTTTTTTGGAAAATTTTCAAAATAAGTTGGTAGGAAAAATTGGGACTTAATAGTGAATTTGATCAAATGCCTTTTCAGTACCTACTGATGGTTCTGATTTGACTTTGTGTGTTCGTGTGCACAAAATGTGTTTCTTAAAAAAAAAAAAACAAACCAAAATGTGTTTCTACTATTTAATATATATTACTTCTCTGCCCCAATACTAAGCCATTCTTGCATTTCTGATAAAAATACTATTTGGTCTTGGTTTATTGTTCTTTTAGTGTAAGATTTTAGTATATTATTTATTATCTTTGTATTCAAAATGAGATTGATACTCGTTTTCTAGTTGGAGGTGTCTATCATTTTTTGGTATCATGATTATGTTACTTTTGTAAAATGAATTTGGAAGAATTCCACCTTTTTCAATAATTTAAAACAATTTAGAATGGGAATAATCTGTTGCTTGAAAATTGGAGAGAGCATGACCACATTTAGGTATCCTTTGAGGAAGTAAGTCTTTAATTATTATTTTCTTTCATGACTTAGTGATTCAAATTTTCTTTCTTCATGGGTAAATTTTAGTCCACTGGTAGTTTGCTAGAAAACTGTCCATTTCATGGACTTTAAAAATTTTTTTAAATTTAAAAATTAAATAGTATAAAGCTATATACATAATGTGTTCTTGAAATAAAAAAGTGGTCACTTTTTCCCCTGAAAATCTCTAGCTGAATTTTGGCTAAATGTACATCTTATTATTATAAGTTCAATTCTGTGACGGGACTAAAATCCATAATGAAGTGTTGAAGAAAGAAGAGGGAATTTGTGAGGATTTTTAAAAATCTGATCTTACTCCAGTTGTTCTCTAATACTTTAGATCAGAGTTTATGAACATCTTTATTTCTAAGGAAACTGACACCAGTGCCAAGAGTGAAAGCAAAAAACCACGTATGTATGTTATAGTTAAGGGCAGAAGCATCACTACAATTTATCATCCCAATTAAACTGTACTTTTATTAGGTGACTGGAAAATGGATCTGAGGGAAGTTTTTCTCAGTGCATTTTAAAATTAGTCCACACTCATTTCTCCATTAAAAGAGGTAATAACCTGAGTAAAGCGCTCAGGGCAGGGCCGAGTCGGCAAGCTCGCGGTTCTGTCGGGCCCGTTGCTGTTACGGACCTTCACCTCATCTGGCATTTTATTTTCCACTTGTGGGTGACTGACCGATTAAAAAAAACACACGCAAAAACTTCTACAAAGAAGGGTCGAGCATGGAGCAGAGATCCAATATGCAGCAGATTTCTCAAGGGCTGAAACTAGTAATTATTAAATTCGGACTCATAAATAATGGCCTTAACATTTATAATTTCATTTTTAGTTCAGTGAAATTAGATAGATAAATGCAAGAGAACTAAAATAATGGGAAACTTTGGGGACACAAGTTGAAAAATGAAGTTCTGTAGCTCAAGTATTAGTTTTGCAGTTACAGGTCTCAGAAACTCGGGTTTGGGATGAAAGCAGTCACCATCTTGGCGGGCATCAGGAGGGGCATATGTACAGTCGTGAGTGCCTCTTACCTGATACAAAGGGCCATCCTGAGAGCAGACTTGCGAAGCTGAGCAGTTCAGACACCGAAACTGCGGAGGAGATGAACTCATCAGATAAGAGGCATCCACAACTGGATACATATTTAAAACTGATTATTTAAACTATTTTAACGTCAAACATGAGTCAACATGATAATTTTAAGTAAACACTTTCCAAACTATGGTAGTAGTTTTGTTTTTTTTTCTTTTTAAAGATTTTAATAACTTAGTGACTGGTAAAATGTAGCCTGAGACAACTTTAGTATCTAAGTATCAGTTTTGTTAATATTCTGCAAACATTTACCAAAATGGTGGCTATCCTTTCCATCTCCTCTTCAGATAATAATTCCTGGGAAAACCCTCACCTCTTCAGTCCAGGAGGGGTACCCTCTTCCAGTGCTTACTCTCGCTTAGCTCGCCCTTCTACTACCCACGAAAGTAACACTGTTTTAGGACCTCAGAGCTCTGAAAGGGGTGTGCGGCTTGTGCCCTCATGTAAGGGGTCTATTTTCTGTTTTAGGTTAGGTTCTTTATATTGCTCAGATTAGATTTTTAGTCTCCATGTCTATTTTAATAGTGTGAGAATACGAGCTCCTTGAGTCTTTATCTTATTCATATGTATAGTCTTAATAACTAAGGCCCAGAAATGGCACACACAGCAGCTTCTCAAAAAAATGTTTCATGAGTAAATCAATGAATGAACACATTTTAAACTATTGAGTAGATTCAGTTGTAAACCCACTAACTTTTAACAGTTTAACCATTCATATTAAAAAAAAGATCATTCCCAAATCTTGATTTTTCAATGTTGAGCTAAATACTTACTAAACATGAACATTATTTTAATTGTAACATGATTATAAACAATGAAATATGTACTTTAAAATTACATATATATGAATTCAACATTGCATGCCTCTTCAAAATGGGGAAAAATACATAAAAAATAGGTGTAAATTAACCAGCATAAATCTAACATCCTAGAGCAAGCAGCTTTTAAGAAAAGTATACTCTGGAAGAATACTAAGGGAAGGAATGCTTAAAACAAATGTATTGGTAGCCTTTTAATTAAAATTTTAGACATTTACCATTTCCCCAAAAGACTAGCTATTTTTTCCAGGAGTGAGTTCTTGACTTTCTGTACCGGACCCATCAACATGCTATAAGACATGCTGAGCACTGCTCTCCTTAGCAACCTTTCCTTTTCTCTCTGAAGACTCCCCAAGCTCTGGCCTATCAGACTTCGCAAGTCCTAAACGCCAGTCCCAAACAGCATTTAAGAGTGAAGAGTTAAGGTGAAAGAGGCTATTTCACTAAGTGATTATTCATCTCTTTGGTATCAGTCAAGAAGGATGTTTGCTTTTCCTAAAATTGCTTGATAATGCAGATAAAGCAAAGCGAGACAGATGTGGTGCAGTAACTTCAGGTAGGTCTGGGCAGGGAGTTGCTAGAAGAGACAAAACCAACCGGCATCACCCGGGAAGGAGGGGCTGTACTGAGAGTTAGTACTCAACCTACCCGAGAAAAGGTGAGCAGGAAGAATGTGAGCTCATGATGAAAGCTGAGGCCAAATGGAAAAATATTAACAGTAAGCTCCCAGGGATGAGAGGAAGTTAGGTGAGAATTACAATAATAACAAAATGTAACATACATAAGCCCTTCATAAACTCACTAACATTTACTATGTCAGGCATTCTGCTAGGTACTTTATAATATTTCATTCGTACTGAAAAATTTCAAGACAGGTATCTCACTCAAATTTTAAGGATAAAAAAAAAACAAAACAAAAAAACGAGTCAAAACCAGGAAGCAGAGGGGCGCCTGGGGGGGCTAGTTGGTTAAGCTTCTGCCTTCGGCTCAGATCATGATCCTGGGGTCCTGGGATCAGGCCCTGCATCTGGACTCCTGCTCAGAGGGGAGTCTCTTTCTCCCTCGGTCCCTCCCCTGGCTCATGCTCTTTCTCTCTCTCTCTTTCTCAACAAAGAAATCTTAAAAACAACAACAACAAAAAAACTAGGAAGCAGAACACAACTGGGAGGAAAGAGCTACAACACATATAACCAAAGATTTTAGAATCCAGAATACACAAAGAGCTCCTAGAAGTTAGTAAGAAAAAGACAAACATCGTAATGGAAAAAGAGCAGCAAGGCAATGGATAGGAAAAGAAACTTCACAGAAGAAATACAAAATTGATAATGTTTAGTGTTGGTGAAGATGTCAGAAAATGGGCGCACTCATACATTACTGGCAGAATTATATACCGCTAAAATCTTTTAAGGGGGTAATTTGTATCTATCAAAACATGCACACTTTGTTTTAAATCCACATCTGGAATCTAGCTAATGAATAAGCTTGCACACGTGCAAAAGGATA
Organism: Ursus americanus; assembly: GCF_024610735.1. Lineage (NCBI taxonomy): Eukaryota > Metazoa > Chordata > Mammalia > Carnivora > Ursidae > Ursus > Ursus americanus. The sequence goes on from NC_142132.1 coordinate 34,839,411, forward strand.
TATGTACTGGAATCTAGCATTGCTTGTGATGTTAAAAAACTTGAAAAAGTCTAAATTTCCACTAAAAGAGTGTGTTAATCAGATTATTCCACAAATGGAATACTCTCAGCCTGTTACAAAGAATTATGTCGAGTTTGTTGATTCTCCATATGACATACCAAATGAGGAAAAACAAGTTGCAGAACAGTACATATGATTCCTGAAAGTTAGGTTTCAAAAATGTGATGAACGCTGCATGGGCATTATAAAGAGGATCATGTATCATTGATGATTAGTCTAAATAACTAAGTCCCTTCCAGACTGAGATCTAATTCTGTAATTCTACACCCTGAATTTACAGATGTGGAAGCCACAGGGTAAGCCAATGGTTATGGATCACATTTCCTAAAATCCTGTCACTCAAAAGATGGTCCAAAGATTAGATGCACTGGCATCTCCTGGGAACTTGTTAGAAATGCAGACTCTTGGGCCCCACCCCAGACCTACTGAGTCAAATCTGTATTTTACCAAGATCCCCAGGTGATTTCTATTCACATTAAAATTTGAGAAGCACTGGTTTTAAGAAAAGGTACATTTTCTCCCATTAATCCAAAGATGAACACCAGTCTTGAGTATAACATCTTCAGGTAGCACTATTATTATGAACTGAAAAATCTCTAAGAGTTAGCTAACTGTAAAAATATTTGATTCCTACAGATAAAATCCAGAATGTGCAAGACTACAGAAAACAGGCTGAGCCTTCAGTGGAACTGCCCCAGGATAAAGAAGAGGAAAGAGGCAGAGATGCTGTGGGGCTCAGGAAGATGGGCTGCTGCTCTGGAGAAACAGAGGCCAAACAGACTTCTCCAAGATTCTTCCTAGGAGTGTAGGCGTCAGACAAGGTAAGGAGGTGATGGGAACACAGAGTGGCCTTGCCTGAGGCAGAAGACTCCGGGGGCAGAAGCAGCATCCTGCACGAAGAGGGAAGAGAGCCACGGGGTTGACTCAGAGACCTAGGAGAGCCTGGAACGGATGAGGAGAACACCCCCACCCTCATGGCCCCGAGAAGACTAAAAAAACTGCAAAGATGCCAATTTCAGCCATATCAACCTAAAAACTTATTCCAATGCCAATCACAATCCCATTCTCAAGTTCATCTGAAAAAAATAAGTAGGTAAAATTAGCCAACACCATTTTTAAAAGAATAATGAGCTTAGCCGTAACATCATAAAGCAACCTAAAAGGCCTATTTGCCTTATAAATTAGTCTGAACTTGATTCAAACCTATCCCAAAGAAAATGGACAACTGAGGGGCTTTTAATTAGGAATGGTATATGATCGGATTTTTATAAAAACTATACAAACTGGGTAGCATGGTGCAGGTGTAAGACATGTGCAGAAGAACAAAATAGAATGTCCAGGAACATGTGTATACATACCTGTGTATACACGTGTATAGATACATATGCACAGATAACGGTGACAACTCAAAACACTGAGATAAAGTATGGCTTATCAATAAATTACATTTTTGGCAAAAAAAAAATCTTAGAATAATTTAGAGTCTTAGCTTCATTGTAGGTATGTGTATGTAGGTAAACAAATCCCAGGTGGATCAAAATGTTTAATGTAAAAAAGTACTAGAAACAAGTAAAAAAACCACAAGGTGGTCATGAGTTTAGGAAACCAGCTGATCCCAGACCTACCACAGCCAGGCAGCAGTAACAGTAGTCAGAGTCATGTAAGCCTGTCACACATCCTGGCATCCTGCTGGCAACAGAGGGTGGAGATGGGGAGGGATGTGATTGCCACAAATACCCTGGAAGGGGCTTGATCAAGAAATGACTGTTTTATTGTTAATTTGTCCATTCACTCCCAACTGTCAGAATTCACCAATTACTATTCTAATTCATAATTAGTTGGAACATGAGCAAAAATTTAAAATTTAAGAGAAAACAAAGGAGAAATGGAGAGTCAAATAAATGAGATCATCTTTAGGATATATTTTGCATAACTATGATCTTATAAAAGGAACTTTTCATTCGATTTACTCTATGAACAAATACTTACTGAGGTTGTACCAGGCACTGCTCTGGTACTGGAGACTCAGCAGTGGACAAATAATCATCCCTGTCCTCAGACTACATTTGAGTTGGGGGATAAACAATAAACATAACTAAGTGGCACAGTATGCCAGATGGTATGAAAAAAATACTATAGAAAACAGTCAAACATAAAACGGATTGGGAGAGTGCCATACTAGGAGCAGGGGCGGGGTATTATAAGGAAAGTTGGAGGCCTCACTGAGAAGGTGATGTAGAAGCAAAATTCTTTGGGTGAAGAGGGTAAAGAAAATGATTCAGGTGGATACTCAGGGAGGCAGGAGAAAGCCCAGCGTGTTAGAGGAAACAGAAGCAAGTGGGGCCAGAATATGGTGAGCCAAAGGACAGCAAGAGTAAGACCACAGAGGTGTCTGGGAAAAGTCATGGGGGTCCATATCTACAGGTCCTTGGAAGAACTTTGGTTTTTATCTAAATGGTACGCGATGTCACTGGAAAGTTGACAGCAGAGAAGTGACATGTTCTTTTTTTTTTTTTTTTTTAAGGATTTTATTTATTTATTTGACAGAGAGAGAGGCAGCGAGAGAGGGAACACAAGCAGGGGGAGTGGGAGAGGGAGAAGCAGACTTCCCACTCAGCAGGGAGCCTGATGTGGGGCTTGATCCCAGAACGCTGGGATCATGACCTGAGCCGAAGGCAGATGCTTAATGACTAAGCCACTCAGGCGCCCCAAGGGACATGTTCTAACTTGTTTTCGGAGTATCCCTCTGGCTGCTGTGCTGGGCCAGGACAGTAGGGAGACCCTGGCTGGAGGCAGGAGAAGAAGCATAGAGCCCAGGGAGGAGATTTTTTCAGAACGTCTGGAGAATGGTGACAGCAGTGGGGCCCAGAGTGGCAGAGTGGAGGTGGTAAGACATAACTGGATTCTGATAGGAGAGGTCACAGAATTTGCTAAGGATAGACGAAAGAAGAAACTAATCAGGACCAGCTTCGGGGATTCTGGTCTGAGAAACTGGAAAAATGGAACTAAAAATTTTGGAACTACTGAGATTGTAAAGACTGAGGCTAGAAACAGGTTTGGAGGAGAATAAACGAAAAACAGGTTTGTCATGCTGAAAAAATAAAATTGACTAATATATTACTTACCATTGTACTAAATATAAAATGTAATTTTTCTATTTATTGGTTTAGTTTTTACATGAATGAAAAATCATAAGGTACTGAACCATTTTCCCAACCAATTTTTATTAAAATACGCCTTAAACAACATAGGAATTTAAACTATCAGATATGTGTAACCAGAAATATAATTGTAGTAAAGACTGATTTAACTGATGGTCAATTAACAACAATTTCTTCAAATTAGCTGTTTCATGCTTTGACTTAAAAATAACTGGCAGTGTGGGAAGGGACTGTGAGAAGAACAAGTGAGTAGATAGATGACTTTTTCCATCTCTTCAACCTTAAGGCAAACCTATTCATAGCGCTTGAAAATCATTAACAAATAATAAAATGCCCAATGACTTACCAAAGAAAGCTAAAATTATGATATTATATGTAATATCACAGTATCTAGGCCCCAGCTGTGCTGGGTAAGGGAGAACTGACCACCTCTGTAATCTGCATTTGGTCCCTGAAACATTTAGTTGGAAGGATTCAATGAAGGTGATGTATGTAGAACCATTTAAAAAAAAACTATAAAATGTCTTAGAAAGGCAGGTAGTAATTTACCAAACACGAAGATAATTAGATTTGTTTTTTTAAAAAATGAGGCTGAGAGAGGGCTAATGAGTTCTTCCAGGGCACAGGACTAGCTGGTGACTGGTACTAGACCATAATTTTTTCTTTCTGGTCATGAGAATTCAGCCTCACAAGGAAGCTTTACCCAAGTGGGATTCAGAAAAAAAAATTCTGACTTTAGATGTTAGGTGCTTCATTTATTGTTATATCATATCTAGACATTTCTGAAAAACACAGCCTATTTTCCTACCCATTGAATACAACACACAATAATGACTTTTTGAGGTTTTATAACAATTCCATAGATGTTTACATTCCACAGAAGTATGTTTTTGAACCACTGTAACATGGCAACCCTCATTACATTCAGATTCTGTATTACCTGTCTTTGAGTGAGATTACATTTCTTCATTCTGTATTTTTAATAGTTAATTTATATTTTCATAAGAAAATGTAATAAAACCTAGCTTATTAGAGAGATTAAATTATGCAGAGTTTAGAGGTATGACATACTGTACCATAAACACCACAGAATCTGGATGTCTGAGAGGACCTTGGAAGTCACCTAGTACAACTTTCAGTCTATCTCAGTTAATGTGTATTCATGTAAGCAGATTATAAAGAGAATTTCTGGTAGCATTACTACTACATTCCTCACTGATAATACATCAGCTTTATAATCCCTAGCTCCTTGGATTTCTCTACTATCAATGTTACACAGAACTCAGATAAGATATGCTTGAACTTTCTAATTAACCCTAAACAAAGGTATAGTTCAAAATACAGAATTCTCCTTTTGGGTGTTTTGAGTTTTTCTCAGGTTTTCTCCTTTTACATCATTTCTCTCATATTGCCTAGGGCCTAAGCCACAACAATCTAATTCTGACATCAGAAACCACTGCAAACTCACTTACCCTTTGATCCAATTTTACACTTTCACGTAAAGGAGGTACCTGAAAAAAAGATTACCTAGATTCTACCCTATTTGTACCCTATGCCACAACCAAAAATAATATCAACCATTAAACAACATACAAATCAGGGCAAAACTTAGTCTCCTCACTTGACTCCATATAGTTAGAAGTTCCCATATTTCATTGGGGTTTTAAAAAAAGTGCCATCTTTGTATTGAGGTAAGTAGAGTTCTGAACGTATTTAGATGGTGTTTTTAACTCACCTTAAATATAACAAAACCACATTTAACACAGATCTTGGTCTTGTACTTAGGACCAATTATCATGGAGTAGCTCGGATAAACAGTAAAATGAATCAGTTTCTTCTCTTTCCCAAGCTAGTTTTTGTTTGTTTCTAAGTAATACTGTTTATTATGAGTAGCACAATGGCATATAACTAAATATACACATAGGTAAATATAAAAGCAATTTACGTTTTCGCCTCTTAGTCGCCATCTTGTCATGTAGATGAATTCCATAGTGTGATCCTTCCCCATAATTTCACCATTGCACAGCACGTCCAACTTTAAAAAGAATAGTTACAGATCCATTAACGTAAGTAAAAAATTCATTAGTGTCTTACATTTTCCCCCCAAATTTCAAAAAAGATTCAAATAGTTATAAGAAAATGGAAATATTAACCATTATTTAAAAGAACACTGAATATTTTTATTAAAAGCACTGGTCCATCTCATAATAATTAACAATTCAGATATAAGCAACATGAAGCAGTGCTTGTCTTGTCCCACATACCTGTCACTCAAGTCTATATACATAATTTTGACATGCAGTGTAAGCTTTCTCAGTCCATGTCTCTGTGCAACCTTAAAGGTTTAGAGGGACTTCTGTGACTGTCTCTTACAGAATGGGAAGGAACTGTGGAGACCTCATAGCGCCTCTGGCTTATGAATTCACTTCTCAGAATGCTTTCACCTTCTCAAGATTTAGACTTGCTTTCCTCTCATTAGTTTGTATTCAAAGAGGGTAAAGGAACGAATGTGGATACAAGATTTATGGGGACTTCAAGGCATTTGAGAATTTCCGGTAATTGCCTGTAGCTAAGTCGAGAGAACAGTTAGGCCTGTATCTTCTAAGGCTCTCTGGCCTGTTTGGCTTGGTTGGTAACTTAAATAATACTTACAGGACCTTCTTCTCACCTTGCATCGAACTTCAAAAAAGGGATGTGCTTTCCAAAGCTCACTTTTGCTCTAGAGTTGCAGGAACCAAACAACCCCCCACAAATCCTTAAGAAGGCCCCAGGAACTGTGGCTATGGTTTACCAATTCAACAAAGTATAGTTAAACGTTTATCACAGGTCCCTATAAAGAAAACATTCCAGTTCTCTATGTATTAAAGGCAAACTGATAGAATTTAAAGTGTGGGAAGGGAAAAAAAATGGGTTTTAAGTAATTCTATGTCTGATTAGACTGAGACTAGAGAGTTTTGAACTTTTAAGTCTAAAATGAGTAGTGTTCCAATTGTATTAGACACATTTTTAGCTGAATTATATTGATATTTTGATTATGTTGACTTACATGGACCTCAAACGTTTTTTAGACATTTTATTTTTAAAAGGACAAAGTAGATAATTTTATTTTTTTAAATCTTGCCTGTAAAATAAATTCATAAGCAAAGAAGTAAAGAGATTTGGGAGGCAATCCCTGGTTAGGTACACTGCTTCTTCGTCATTTAAAAATGGAACTATCTTGCCCCAGTTAGCAATGCTGTTTCAAAAGCTTCAGTTGTTAGGTATTTCATGAAAACATCGCCGTATGTGTCAGGCAGGAAAATAAGGGGGGAACCAGTAAACGTTACTAAAAATCACAGGAACAGTCCTTTACATTGGGATAGATAAGGAGCTGTCAGTGGACAGAGTTTCCTGCCCTGCTGTCTGCTTCTACGGAGGGATCCATGACGTGCCAGCAGTGAGACTGGATGAGAGAAATAGTCCTCTCAGCTCTAACAACTTCCTGGAAACTAGAAAATAACTCAATGGGTCACACTTAAAAGGAAATAAAACTGCATGTGGTATTTTGTAAGAAGAGAATAAAGTACAAAACCAAATCATAAAAACAATTTCTTTTTCTATTTTCACTGTTGTATCTGTCATCTTTTACTTTTCCAAGTACATAGGGCTTTGATTAACTTTCACAATTTTTTCCCTAATGTAAAAGTTAGTTAATGTTTCTGGAAATGTTTTAATATTTGTAGGACCAAACCACAGAAAGAATTTTTAATCCATAGATTATTAGTTGTCTAAGAGTTTTTAAATAAATTTAGGATCAGAGGCTTCCTCAAAATACATACTTAATACCTGTCAGTGCCTATGTTCAAATCCTATTTTATTTCTGCTATGATAAACTGTCCACATTAATCTTAGTGTACATAATGAAGAACTAATGTTGCCTTTGGTGTCTTTGTTGTCTGTGTTTATATAGGAAACTAGTCTTAGTCTTTCATTTCTTCGGAAGCTGCTACTATCAGAACCCAAAGGGGAGGAAGAGAAATTAATACAAGTTGTTAAGACTGCCATTTGGGCAGGTGAGAAATGGTAGCCATGTCTCCTCATTACATTATATCTATATTCCTAGGATCATAAACATTCGCTAAACATTGAACACATTACAAGCTGTGCTGTGATCAAATTGAGGGCAATTTATCTCTCCGTAAGGAAACTGGTAAATTACATTTATGCAGATGCAATTATGTTGGTTTTACCTTCTGCTAAACAATATCACTTTTGCATATGACACAATTAAGGGAACATTATTTACAAAATCCTTTTACATAAAACGACAATGTTCTTACATTCTGAAAAAGAAGTCTATCAAGAATTGGTAAAAATGGATCTCAAAGTTCTCATTAAAAAAAAACATGTTGGCATTAAAAAAATCTAGTCAGCTGTATTATTTATTTTGGGAACATATAAGTTATTTAAGTATCTCTTCTAATTATAAACCACTAAATGCATTAGTAGCATGTTTTAGTCAGATGTTAAAATAAAAAATACAGATTAAATAGAATATTCTCGAAATTAAATTTTAACATGAAAATAACCTAAGTTTCCACAAAAATTAAATGCATTTTCAGTTAATTTTTACTTCTTTTGTTAGAATTTTATTTCAGATCAGAATTATCAAAATGATCAAGATTAGATTATTAACTTACCTCATAAGAACTTGGAAGTTTTAGTTTTAAACTTAAAAATTTTTTAATAGTTCCCACAGTTACACGCGTAGAACATCGAATGAATTTCTTCATTAAACCCTAAAGGAAATAAAGATTAGTAATTAAAATATTCTACCTTACTTTTAATGAAACCACAGGTGTCACTTCCACTATCATTTTAAGTATTTTCAAAGTATTTTCTGAAAACATTTCAAATTATAGCTCCTTAGTACTAGTGAGTAAAAATGTTCCTAATTCTTGGATACTTACATGATATTCTTCAAAAATGTATGAGGAAAATCCTGGGCAATCGACAATCTGCATACCTCTAGATAATTTGGTTAACAACACATTATGAGTTTAATCAAAAATAAAGGTCACAGAAAGCATATAAAATATTTTATTATATAATGTCACTTCTAAAAGTATTAGGGATATTTTAAAAAAGTCTCGTAACTTTATTTTTTTTTTTTTAAGATTTTATTTATTTATTTTGACAGAGAGAGACAGCCAGCGAGAGAGGGAACACAAGCAGGGGGAGCGGGAGAGGAAGAAGCAGGCTCCCAGCGGAGGAGCCCGATGTGGGGCTCGATCCTGGAACGCCAGGATCACGCCCTGAGCCGAAGGCAGTCGCCTAACGACTGCGCTACCCAGGCGTCCCCTAAAATATTTTTTAAAAGAGCAGTGATTTCTAATGGGGCTCTAAGGAGCCCTAGGGTTCAACAGAGGTCAATTAGGCCGCAAGATCCCCTACAACTAAAAGTCAGGTATCTGATGGCCTGTGGCAGTACTTTACTGGAAAAGCAATGTTCTATGTGTCTTGATTTTTCTCATTTTATTAGCAGTACTAATTTACCCTTTAAGCATGAGCATCACTAAAATATAAGAACCAATAGCAGCATTGTCCACAATAGCTAAATAGTGGAAGGAGCCGAGATGCCCTTCAACAGATGACTGGATTAAGAAGTTGTGGTCCATATATACAATGGAATATTACTCAGCCATCAGAAAGAACGATTACACAACATTTGCAGCAACATGGACGGCACTGGAGGAGATTGTGCTAAGTGAAGTAAGTTAAGCAGAGAAAGACAATTATCATATGATTTCTCTCATCTATGGAACATAAGAACTAGGAAGATCGGTAGGGGAAGAAAGGGATAAAAAAAGGGGGGGTTAATCAGAAGGGGGAATGAAGCATGAGAGACTATGGACTCTGGGAAACAAACTGAGGGCTTCAGAGGGGAGGGGGGTGGAGGAATGGGATAGGCTGGTGATGGGTAGTAAGGAGGGCACGTATTGCATGGTGCACTGGGTGTTATACGCAACTGATGAACCATCGAACTTTACATCAGAAACCAGGGATGAACTGTATGGTGACTAACATAATATAATAAAAAAACATAAAGAAAATATAAGAACCAATCCAGAATGAAGGCTCAAACTGAAAAAATCAAAATGAAGTTTGTAGACATGATAAACATGAGCCAATTTGTGAAACACAATTACATCTTCAAACCTTAAAAGTTATCAATAGTAAAACAAAGCCAGCAATCGAATCTTTTAAATATATAAAGTATTACTTCTACTTATATATACAGGATATTAGGTCAGCAAGCAGAATTGTTCTTAAATTCACTAAGTCAAAAGTAGAGCCATCCATGGGCGCCTGGGTGGCTCAGTTGGTCAAGTGTCCGATTCTTTACTTAGGCTCAGGTCATGATCTCAGGGTTGTGAGACTGATTCCCACCTTGGGCTCCACACTGGACATGGAATCTGCTTAAGATTCTTGCTCTCCCTCTCCCCCTCTGCCCCTCCCCACCAACACATGCATGTTCTGTCTCTAAAAAAAAAAAAAGAAAAAAGAAAAGAAAAAGAGAGTCATCCAGTTAGTATCTATTCTTAGTAAATGTGTTCCTAGCAAAATATATTTCCTAGCAAAGACCAACAGAAACAAATTTACAAATGATACTTGGTCACTATTTAGATGGTAAAGTATCCATAAAAGAAAATAGAAGTCAAAAGTTACATCTAAAGCAAAAGATACTCCAGCCATTTCAAACGGGAAGACTGATAGGCTAGACAGCATGGAAACAGAGGGATAAATATTCGCACAGATCTTCCCTGTTATCTATTCACATCATCTCAACTACCCAAGGTTTCCTGTCTGTTTTCTTGTTCCAAACAGCTTACAGAGAGTGCCTGGCACATCTTCTAGATCCCAGTGAAGTCAGAGTATAACGTGCGGGTACAGGAAGACCTTCTAAATGTATTCTCTTCTGCAGAGAAATCTCAGGTCTTAAAAAAAACCTATAGAAATGACCATGGCATCGCTACTCATAACTTTTCAGAAATTGTTAACAAGTACAGAGGTGTCAGAAGAGTTAAGGGAAGATTTTAAAAACTAGACAAAAGCTTGTTTCTGGAATTTATAATTCAATAAGGTTTGACATTAATCTCTAACAAAATTCTGGCCTGAATTATTTAATATTTGATTTGTAAGTACTTAGAAAATGACAATATGACAATTATGCATTTTCTCTCTATAGAAACATTCTACAATTATACAAGGTAACCCTGCTGTTTCCTAGCTAGGTACACCCTGGACTTGCTGCTATACAGGTCTCTGAAAAGTAATCAACATGTTTTAAGAGAAGCAATGAAAATTAATAGTGCTCAGCAGAGATGACGAAGATGGTGGGGAGGAGCTTAAAGAGATGACCCTAAGAGCAGTGCTGCTTTCCTTTCATAACACACACAGAAAATGGAAACATTTGGACTACAAACAAGGGGTTAAGGGGAGACTGCTGCCTGGGACAGTAGCTGTATAGCTCAGGCCTTGCCAGTTGCTCTGGGGGGATCAACATTTTAGGCTCCCCTGCATATCTGAAGAAATATTATATGGGAAAAGATTTGTTTTGCGTTTCCAGAATGTTACCTTTTAATGGCACAATGCCCTTGCCTTCTAACCTGTTCCTTCCAAGTCAGGCCAGGAGAGGAACAGTTCAAAAAAAGCTCTTTCTGCTTCTAAGGTGGTTACCCTAGAAGCATCTTTATCCCTTTGTTTTAGAAGAGTTAAGAAACTAGATCTGAAATCAGCTAGTGGTCAATATCATGGGTTACACAGTTTTCCAGCTGTAGGATACAATTCAACAAATTCTAGTTCTTATAATGATTATTTGAGGTTTTTGTTTTTATTTCTTCTAAAAGATTTTATTAAAGCAGGAGTGTGTGGGGGGGGGTGAAGGGGCAAAGGGAAGGGGAGAAGCAGGCTCCCCACTGAGCAGGGAGCCTGATGCGGGGCTTGATCCCAGGGCCCTGAGCTGAAGGCAGATGCTTAACTGACTGAGCCACTCAGGCACCCCTGTTGGTTTTTTTAAATCCACATCCCTAACAGTGTTTTTCCTTTCATCTTTGGAATGGTATGGCTAGTACCTTCACCAGCTAAAGCAACTGTCGAGCTTGACTTTGACTTTTATTTTAAATTGAAATATAATTCGAATACCATAAAAGTCACCATTGAAAGTGTATGATTCAGTAATATTTAATATGTTCATGAGTTTGTGCAGCCAATACCATTATCTAATTCCAGGGCATTTCATGACCCCACTAAGAAACTTACTCATTAGCGGTCACTACTTTGTCCTTCTCCCTAGACCTGACAAAAGCCAATCTGCTTTCTGTGTCTATGGACTGCCTAGTCTGGACATTTCATAGAAAAGGAATCATAACAATATGTTACCTTTGTGTCTGGCTTCTTTCACTTGGCATAGTGTTTTCAAGATTCACTCATGTTGTAGCATGTATCAGTATTTGATTCTAGCTTATAGTTTATTATACACTATCCTTATTTTTTTTTTAAAAAAAGCATCCTACTGGGTTTGAAGTGGTACGTCATGTGATTTTGATTTGCATAGTCCTAATGACTAATGATGTTTAGCATCTTCTCATGTGTTCATTGGCCATTTTTTATCTTCTTTTTTTAAAAAAGATTTTTATTTATTTATTAGGGAGAAAGAGCGAGCACAAGAGAGCAGAGGGAGAGGGAGAAGCAAACTCCCTGCTGAGCAGAGAGCCTGATGCAAGGCTCGATCCTAGGACCCTGGGATCATGACTTGAGCCAAAGGCAGATGCTTAACTGGGTGAGCCATCCAGGCACCCCAGCCATTTTTTATCTTCTTTGGAGAAATGTCTATTTAAATCTTTTGCCCACTTTAAAAAATGAGTTATCTTTTTGTTCATTTGTAAGAGCTCTTTATATAATCTAAATACTAAAGGTTTACCATATGTGTGATTTGCAAATACTTTCTCCCATTCTGTGTGTTGTCTTTTCACTTTCTTGTGAGTGTTCTTTGATGTACAAAAGTTTTTACTTTGATGAAATCTAATTTATCTTTTTTTTTTTTTGATGCTTGTGCTGATGGTATCATTTTTAAGAATCTACTTCCAAACCTAAGGTCTTGAAATTTTATCCCTATGTTTCTTCTAAGAGTATTATAGTTTTAGCTGTTACATTTAGCTATAGGTCCATTTTGAGTTAATTTTCATATATAGCATGAGGTAGGGATCCAACTTCATTTCTTGCATGTGGATATTCAATTGTTCCAGCACCATTTGTTGAAAAGACTATTTTTCCCCTTGAATTATCTTGGCCACCATGTCGAAAAGAAATTCATCATCAGTATAAGGGTTTATTTCTGACCCTCAATTCTTTTCACGGATCTATATGTCCACCCTTTTGCCAGTATCATACTGTCTTGATTACCGTAGCTCTGAAGCAAGTTTTGAAATTGTGACTGAGTCCTCCAACTTTGTTGTTCTTTTTCAAGATTGTTTTGACTATTTCAGGTCCCTTGGATTTCTATGACTTAGGATCAGCTTGTCAATTTCTGCAGGAATGGCAGTTAGAATTTTGGTTAGGGTTATCACTGAATCTGAAAATAATCTGTGTAAGCCTGCCATCTTCACAATATTAAGTCTTCTAATCCACAAACATGGATGTCTTCCCATTTATTTAGGCCACCTTCTCCTTTTTTTTTTTTTTTCTAAAGATTTTATTTATTTGAGAGAGAGAGAAAGAGTGAGCGAGCATAAGCAGGGGAAGGGGCAGAGGGAGGACAAGCAGAAAAGCAGACTCCCTGCTAAGCAGGGAGCCTGCCGTGGGGCTTGATCCCAGGAACCTGAGATCATGACCTGAGCCTTAATTTCCTTTAGTGTTTTGCAGTTTTCAGTATACAAATTTTATGCTTTCCTGGTTAAATATATTCCTAAGTATTTTACTCTTTTTTTAAATGCTATTAGTGCACAAAGGTTCCAATATCTCCATATCCTCACCAACACTTGCTGTTTTCTGTTCTGTTTTTGATAATAGCCATCCTCATGAGTGTGAGGTGATTATGTTATTGTGGTTTTGACTTGCATTTCTTTGACGATTAGTGATGTTGAGGATCTTTTCATGTGTCTGTTGGTCATCTGTCTTCTTTGGAAAAATGTCTATTTCAGGTCCTCTACCCATTTAAAAAAATTGGATTGTTTGATGTTGAGTTGTTTATATATTTTGGATATTAACTTAACCCTTATCAGATAGATCATTTGCAAATATCTTCTCTTATTCAGTAGGTTGCCTTTTTTGTTTTGTTGGTAGTTTCCTTTGCTGTGCCAAAGCTTTTTATTTTGGTGTAGTCCCGATAGTTTATTTTTGCTTTCATTTCCCTTGCTCAAGGAGACATATCCATAAATATGTTGCAAGGGTGATGTCCAAGAGATTACTGCTTATGTTTTCTTTTTAGGAGTTTTATGGTTTCACATCTCACATTTAAGTCTTTAATCTACTTTGAGTTTATTTTTGTGTATGATGTAATAAAATGGCCCAGTTTCATTCTTTTGCATGTAGCTGTCCAGTTTTCTCAGCACCATTTATTGAAAAGACTGTCTTTTCCTGAGTGTATATTCTAGCCCCTTTGTTGCAGGTTAACTGACCATATAATTAAGGGTTTATTTCTGGACTTTCCATTCTCTTCCATTGATCTACGTATCTGTTTTTGTGCCAATATCTCACTGTTTTGATTACCATAGCTTTGTAGTATATCCTGAAATCTGGGATTGTGGTGACTCCAGCTTTGCTATTCTAAAAATTGCTTTGGATATCCAAAATCTCCTGTGGCTTCATACAAATTTTAGGACGATTTGTTCCAATTCTGTGAAAAATGTTATTTGTTCTTTGAAAGGAATTACATTTAATCTATAGATTGCTTTGAGTAGTATGGACATTTCAGCAATATTAATTCTCCCAATTCATGAACATATCTTTACATTTGTGTCACCTTCAATTTCTTCTATAATTTCTTCTAGTTTTCAGAGTATAGGTCTTTCTCCTCTTTCAATTTCCTAGATAATTTATTATTTTTGGTATAACTATAAGTGGGATTCTTTTCTTAATTTCTCTTTCTGCTACTTTGTTATTGGTGTATAGAAATGTAACAGATCTCTTTATATTAATTTTATATCCTGCAACTTTACTGACTTCATGTATCAGTTCTATAGACTTCTGGTGGTCTTTAGGTTATTCTATATATAATATCATATCATCTGCAAATAATGAGATTATCTCCTTCCTTACCAATTTGGAGCTTTTATTTTTCTTGTCTGAGAATTTATTTCTTTTTCTTGTCTGCTCAGCTAGGACTTCCAGTACTATGCTGAATAAAAGTGGCAAGAATGGACATTCTTGTCTTGTTCTTGATCTGAGGAAAAGTTGTTTTCACCATTGAGTATGATGTTAGTTGTGGGTCTTTCATATATGGCCTTTTTAAATTTTAAAGTATATTCCCTCTAAATCTACTTTGTTGAGAATTTTTATCATAAACAGATGTTGTATTTTGTCAAATGGTTTTTCTAAATCTATTGAGAAAATCGTATGGTTTTTATCCTTCCTGTTAATACGATGTAACACACTGATTTGCCAATACTGACCCATCCCTTCATCCCTGAAATAAATCCCACTTGATCGTGGTAAATGATCCTTTTAATGTATCATTGAATTCAGCTTGCTAATATTTTATTGAGGAATTTTGCATCTATGTTCATCAGGGATGTTTGCTTATAGTTTTCTTTTTTTGTAGTGTCTTTTTCTGGTTTGGTGTCAGGGTAATGCTGGCTTTGTAGAATGAATTTCCTTTCACTTCTATTTTTTGTAATAGTTTGAGAAGAATAGGTATTAACTCTTCTTTAAATGCTTGGTAGAATTCACCTCTGAAGCATGTGATCCTAGATTTTAGTTTGTTGGGAGTTTTTGATTACTGATTCAATTTTGTTACTAGTAACCAGTCTGTTCAAATTTTCTATTTTTTCCTGATTCAGTTTTGGAAGATTGTGTGTTTCTAGAAATTTATTCATTTCTTCCAGGTTGTCCCAATTTGTTGGCATAGGATTTTTCATAGTATTCTCTTATAATTCTTTGTATTTCTGTGGTGTAACTGTTATTGCTCTTCTTTCATTTCTGATATTGAGGTTTTTTTTTCTTGATGAGTCAAGCTAAAAAGGTTTATCAATTTTCCTTATCTTTTCAAAGAACTAGCTGTTAGTTTCTTCTTTTTTTAAAAGATTTGAGAGAGAGAGAGAGAGAGAGAGAGCGCGCATGTGTGTGAGTGGGGAGGAGGGCCAAGGGTGGTAGCAGAGGGAGAGGGAGAGAAAATCTGAAGCAGACTCTGCACCGAGTGCAAAGCCCAATGCGGGGCTCAATCTCTCAATCCTGAGATCATGACCTGAACTGAAAACAAGAGCTGGATCCTCAAACAAATGTGTCACCCAGGTGCCCCCCAGCTCTTGTTTGCCAGCTGGTGGTTTCATTGATGTTTTCTATTTTTCTTTTCTTTCTTCTTTTTTAGTTTCTATTTCATTTATTTCCACTCTAATCTTGATTATTTTTTGCTAACTTCAGGCTTTGTTCTTTTTCTAGTTCCTTTAAGTATAAGGTTAGATTGTTTGAGATTTTTCTTGTTTCTTGAGGTAGTCCTGTATTGCTCTAAACTTCCCTCTTATTTTTTAATTTGGAGAGTGTGCAAGTAGAAGGGTGGGGGCCAGAGGGAGAGGGAGAAAGAATCTCAAGCAGGGTCCATGCCCAGTGCTGAGCCTGACACAGAGCTCCATCTCACAACCCTGAGATCATAACCTGAGCTGAAATCAAGAGTTAGATGCTTAACCAACTGAGCCACCCAGGCGCCCCTACACTTTTCTCTTAGAACAGCGTTTGCAGCATCCCAAATATTTTGGATGGTTGTATTTCCATTTTCATTCGTCTGCACGTATTTTTTTATTTCCTCTTTGATTTCTTCATTGACCCATTGGTTGTTTAGTAGCATGTTGTTTAGCCTCCATGTGTTTGTGGGGTTTTTTTCAGTATTTTTCTTGTAACTGGTTTCTAGTTTCATACCATTTTGATTGGGAAAGATGCTTGATAGGATTTCAGTCTTAAATTTATTGAGACTTGTTTTGTGGCCTAATATGTGGTCTATCCTAAAGAATGTTCCATGCGCACTTGAACAGAATGTGTATTCTGTTTGGGGATGGAATATTCTGTACATATTTGTTAAGCCGAGACTTAAATCTATTAAGTTCAGTATATATCTGGTCTAATGTGTTGTTCAAAGTCAGTTTCCTTGTTGATTTTCTGTGTGGATGATCTGTCAATGTTAAGTGTGGTGTTAAAGCGCCCAACTATTATTGTATTATTGTTCATTTCTCCCTTTATGTCTGTTAATATTTGCTTTCTGTATTTAGGTTCTCTTATGTTGGGTGCATAGATATTTACAATTGTTAAATACTTTTGTTGGCTAGATCCATTTATCATTATGTAGTGCCCTGGTTTCTTGCTACAGTCTTTGTTTTAAAGTCTATTTTGTCTGATATAAGTATTGCTACTCTGCCCTTTTCTTTTCCTTGCTTCCATTTGCATGGAAAATTTCTTTCTACCCCTTCACTTTCAGTCTGTATGTCGTTAGGTCTGAAGTGAGTCTCTTGTAGGCACCATATAGATGTTTTTTGTTTGTTTGTTTTAATCCAACAGTTACCCTAAGTCCTTTGATTGAAGCATTTAGTCCATTTACAGTTAAAGCAATCATTGATAGGTATGTACTTACTACCATTTTGTTAATTGTTTTCTGGTTGTTTTATATTTCTTCTCTGTTCCTTTCTTCTTTTCCCTTGTGGTTTGATGGCTTTCTTTAGTGCTCTTCTTGGATTCTTTTGATTTTTTTGTGTATCTATTATAGGTTTTTGATTTGTGGTTACCACTGGGCTCATATATAACATCCTATGTCTACAGCAGCAGTCGGTATTAACTTTATGACCTCTTAAGTTTAAACACATTCTGATAGCATTAAATTTTTACTCCCTTCTCCATGTTTTACGTATTTTACATCTTTTTGTGTATCCCCTTGACTAATTTCTGCAGATATAACTGATATTACTACTTTGTGTTTTAACCTCCATACTGGCTTTATAAGTGATCTATCTTTACCGTATGTTTACTTTTACTTGTGAAATTTTTTTCCTTTCATAATTTTTTTATTACTACTTATGGCCTTTACTTTCCACTTAAAGAGTTTCTATTATTTCTTATAAGGCTAGTTTAGTGGTGATGAACTCTTTTAACCTCTTTGGGAATCTCTTATCTCTCTCACTCATTTCTGAATGATAACTTGACTTATTCTTGGTTGTAGGCTTTACATTTTTTCCTTTCAGCAGCACTTCTGGTCTGCAAAATTTTTGCTGAAAAATCAGCTGATATTCTTAAGGGGGTGCCCTTATATGTAACTCAGTTTTTTCCGCTGCTTTTAAGATTCTCTCTTTGTCATTACTTTTTGCCATTTTAATTATTATGTGTATCAGTATGGATTTCCCTGGGTTTACCTTGTGAGGGGCTCTCTGTGATTCCTGGACCTGGATGTCTATTTCCTTCCAGATTAAGACAGTTTTCGGCTATTATTTCTTCAAATAAGTTTTCTGCCCCTTTCTCTCTTCTGCTTCTGGACTCTCTATAATGTGAATGTTTTTATGCTTGATGATTTTTTAAAATTCTCTTAATCTTAATTTTCATTTTTATTATTTTTTCTTTTTGTGATTCAGCTTCATTGCTTTCCATTACCCTGCCTTCCAGATTGCTAATCCATTCTTCATCCTCTAATCTGCTGTTGATTCCCTCCAGTGTATTCTTCATTTCAGTTACTGTACACTTCAGTTCTGACAAGTTGTTTTTTTATGTATCTCTTTGTTGAAAAGTTCTCAGTTCATCCACTCTTTTCTCAAATCTGGTGAGTATCTTTTTTTTTTTTTAAAGATTTTTATTTATTTGAGAGAGCATGCATGCAGGCACAAGCAGGGGGAGGGGCAGAGGAGACTCCCCACTGAGCAGGGAGCCCGACTTGGGGCTGGATCCCAGGACTCTGAGTCAAAGGCAGACACTTGACCAACTGAGCTGTCCAGGTGTCCCAAGTGTGGTTAGTATCTTTATGACCATTACTTTGAGCTCTTTATTAGGAATATTGCTTATCTCCATTTCATTTAGTTCTGTAATTTTATCTTGTGCTTTCATTTGGGACACATTCCTCTGTCTCATTTTGTCTAACTCTGTTTCTATGTATTAGGTAAGTCAGCTACATCTCCTGTTTCGAAACAAGTGGCCTTGTGTAGAAGAGGTCCCTCTAGCACAATACCTCCTGGTCACCAGAACAAGGTGCTCCAGGTGTGTCCCCTGTGTGGGCTGCATACACATTCCTGTTGTGGCTGAACTGTGATTGCTGTGGACATGCTGGTGAGTAAAGCTGGCCTTCAGCCCAGTTGGCCACAATGACCTGCTTCACCTGCTGGGTGAAGGTTTGTTCCCCATGCTGTTAAGAGGTCCGGCTGAAGCTGCCATGGCTTGCTCGTGGGTGGGGACCACACATGGCCTAGCTGTCTTTACTTAGCTACTGGGAAAGGTGTGGGTGCAGTGATGGGTAGGGCTTGCTTCCTGCATGGCCAACTGGGAGGCTTGGCTGCAGCTGCCATGGGCTCACTGGCGAGTGGGGCTGGTATTCAGCCTAGCTTCTACAATTAGCCTCTGCAACAGCTAAGGGCACGGCTTGCTCCCCGTGTAGCCAGCTAAAACGCCCAGCTGCAAGAGCTAAGGGTATGTGGGGTTAAATTTTCCCCTCCCCAGGGCACGAGTCACTTTGGAGTGGTGCCAGTCCTGGCTGGGACTGCCTACTGGGCAAGGCAGGGAAGGAGCCACTTTGGAGGGATGTCTGCAGAACTGAATGTGTTCGATGGGGCAAATCTGCAGGGGAACCCTGGGGTCAGGTATGTGGTGCTAGCAAGGTAGATGGAGAGTGTCAGAACTGACTTCTGCAAGCACCCAGCTATCTAGCCTGGGGAGGACAAGAAAAATGACAAACAGTTTTGTTCCTGGAGAAATCTGCAGATCCCTGCCCCACTGGTATAGGTTCTAAGATTAGTCAATAAATATCCTTCATGTATACCTCAAATGCTTTTCAAACTGTTGCTGCTATGCTGTATTTTAGGGCAAGTTAGTGTGTTGGCTCTCTGAGGGTGGGGACTTGGTTTCCTATCATCCGCTAGCTCTCCTGGGGTTAAGCCCCACTGATTTTCAAAGCCAGACATTATAGGGACTAATCTTCCCAGTGTGGGTCCCCAGGGCTGGGGGTGACTGGTATGGGGTCTGATTTCCTTGCTCCTCTGTGCTTGTGATATCCCTCCTGTTTGTGGTTAGTATGGTTCCCAACCATATCTTCACTCCTTTTACTCTTTTTGATGTAGCTGCCTTTCTATGACTAGCTGTGGAAGATCTGTTCTGCCAGTTTTAAGGTCATTTTTAAAATTAGTTGCAATAGATGCAGTTGCTGCTTTGGTGTATCTGTGGGACACTGTGAGCTCAGGATCCTATTTGTCCCTCAGCTCTGCTCTGTTCTTACACTTTCATTTAAGTGTTGACATATGGTTTCTTTTCATTCTCTTCACACATTTAAAATGGTTGGCTTGAAAGCTGTACCTAGTAAGTCCAATGTCTGGACTTCTTCAGGGACAGTTTTAATTGACTACTTCTTTTCCTGTATATGAGCTATACTTTAATTCTATTTGTCATAATTTTTTGTTGAAAACTTGACATTGAAAATAATACAATGTGGCAACAGTGGAAATCAGGTTCCCACTGCCTCATAGGCTTTGTTATTGTGGCTGTATCTTGCTGTTTCTCTTTGTTTAGTGACTTTCCTAAACTGAGAAGCCTGTATTCTTTATAATACGTGGCCACTGAAGTTTCCACCTACTGGTTGGCTAGTGACTGAACAGAGATTTCCTCATACACTCAGAACCAATAAATCTCCCAGTCTTTGCTAGGAGACCATGTGTTTTGGGGCACACCTCCAATACTCAACCAGGTTGTTGACAACTCTGCCTTAATCTTCACATCCTGCTTGTGCAGAGCCTCAAGGTCGGCCAGAGGTGAGAGCTCAAGGCCTGCTTAGGTCTTCCCTGAGCATGTACACAGTCCTGTGTATATGCCTGGACTCGCACATTCCCAGCAGATTTTCAAAGCTCGCAGAGGCTTTGATATATATAGACCTCTTATTCACCAGCTTTTCAAGAATTTTGGTTGTCTATTGTTTGCCCCAAATGTCATTTATACCTCAGACAGCCATAAAGTTCAAATATTTGTCTGTAGGGGCGCCTGGGTGGCACAGCAGTTAAGCGTCTGCCTTCAGCTCAGGGTGTGATCCCGGCGTTATGGGATCGAGACCCACATCAGGCTCCTCTGCTATGAGCCTGCTTCTTCCTCTCCCACTCCCTCTGCTTGTGTTCCCTTTCTCGCTGGCTGTCTCTATCTCTGTCGAATAAATAAAATCTTTAAAAACAAAAAAATAAAAAAACAAATATTTGTCTGTAATTGGTTCTGAAAAACGCTCTGCCCTTTCCAGCTCACCAATGTTTTTTCTATGGGCAAGCTCCACGTCAGGCATAATATAGACAGCCCTATAAGTGGGGTGTTCCAGGAACCACCATACAGGTCAAATAATGACAATTATTTGGCAATTAGGCTTTGAAAGAGTTCCACCTCTGTTCTGCCCTTTGGTGCCTGAAAGGCTACAGTGGGAAAGTTGGCTTTTCTTTTTCAAGGCTACTCCAGAGCTGGAGAGTGGGAGATTGGATTAAGGCAAGTTAAAATGCCACAAACCTCCCTGTTCATACCATTTTCTTGATCAAATGCTCCATGGGTTTCTGCAAGCCTTTGGGTTTTAAGATTTTATCTATTTGAAATAGAGAGACAGCAAGAGAGTGAGCACAAGCAGGGGGAGTGGGAGAGGGAGAAGCAGGCTCCCCACTGAGCAGGGAGCCCAATGCAGGGCTCCATCCCAGGACCCTGAGATCATGACCTGAGCCAAAGGCAGATGCCTAATGACTGAGCCACCCAGGTGCCCCAAGCCTTTGATTAATTATCAAATTCCTAAGAAAGTTGATTCTGAGAGTTTTTTTTTTTTTTTTTGGCAGTTTTTTCATTGCTTTTATGGAAGAGTGAATTTTTGAAGGTCCTTATGCTACTATTTTCAC
Source organism: Ursus americanus (assembly GCF_024610735.1). Taxonomy (NCBI): domain Eukaryota; kingdom Metazoa; phylum Chordata; class Mammalia; order Carnivora; family Ursidae; genus Ursus; species Ursus americanus. Next base: position 34,860,913 of record NC_142132.1, read on the forward strand.
TGCCTTCCTGCTCCTGACTTTGATTTTTGGAATCACAAAAGTAGCAAGTATACTGTAGAAAATGTACATGCAACTACACCACCACCTTTGAGACTCTCACCCTGCTGCCGAGAAGTGAGATGCCTGAGAAGGCTACGAAGAAACACAGACACGGTTTCTTTAACTTGAAGGGGTTTAAAATCTAGTTTCAAGGATAAGACATATCCCCAAAAGATAAGACAGTATCAGTATGAATGCTGATTTAATAAATAACCACCTGAGTTATAAATGCAAATCCTACAGAATTTCAGAGAAGGGATCCACAAGGGTCAACAAGCATCACAAGGAATAGAGGTCTCTGCTTGGGTCTGACAGAAGCATAGCAGGTGAGAAGAGGCAAGAACATGCCAAAAAAGGAAGCATTTCTGTTTTAGAGGGTTTTAAATATTCTTAATATAATCCTTTGTCTTGAGAGGAGGACTCACTTGATAGGTATAATAGGAGAGAAATTTATCAAGATAGGGGCTAGTGAAAGGCCCTGAATGCTAACGTAAGGAGATGAGACTTGATTCTGTGGGCCAGAAGGTGGCAAACTACGGCTACAGCCCTCAAGACAAAATTACCTATTTTGGTAAGTAATATTTTATTGGAGCACAAGCCAGTTCATTCACTATCGTCTAAGGCTGCTTTAGCACTATAATGAGTAAGCTGAGTAGTTGCAACAGAGACCATATTTCATCTCTCCTTTTATACCTTTGTTGGGAGTTCCATAGGGCCTAAAATATTTACCATCTGCCCCTGATATTGGCCAGGACTCTGGCCCATACCTTCAGGCTGTAGTCTCAGCCCTGGATAAGAAAAGAGAAATTAAGTGTACAGACAACACTTAAGAGACTGCTTTAGAAGATCTATACAAGGTGAGCAGCACTAGACTGAGGGCAAATTTTCAGGACTTATGGCTGGTTGAAGGAAAACATTAAAGGTCAAAGATGACTCCAAGGTTTTGAACTTGTATGATTGGTACAAAGATGGCAGTGATAACCAAGAGAGCAAGTTTGGAGTAAAGTTAGGTAAAAGTATAATGAATTTGTCTTTAAACATGTTAAGTTTCAGGTGTTAGTAAAACTTCCAACTGAGATATTTAAAAGTAGAGACTTAATTCTTCAACTGGGGAGAGATGGCAGGGTTGGAAATGGGGATTTAAAAGTTCTTTGCAGAGTTGAAGTCACAGAAAATAGACGTGACCTCCTAGGATAAATCCAGAGAAAGAATAATTGAGTGGAAGACAAGGTATTAGGAGATACTCACATATATCAAGCAGAAGCCAAGAAGACGTAGAGATAGTGTAGGAATGGCCAGAGAAAAAAGGTGGGAATCAGGGTAGCAAAGTTGTTTTAAGCTATGAAAGTTGTTTTATGAATAGAAGGCACAAGGATGAAGAAAAGTCTATAAAGGAAAGAGTGAATGGATAAAAGGTCAACTGGGATGGTGAACTGTCAACGATGTCAAGAGAGTATCAAGGCAAGGGGTCATTTTTGAGATGAATCTCTAAAATTCAATGCTTTATAACTTTCACACTAGGAATCTACAGGAAGTAGACTTCACATTTATTTATGAAAAGATATTCAGCTTTTCTACCGACTTCATTTTCAAGATACAATTAATAACTTACAAGACAGTGACAACTCATGTACCAGAGAGCTACAGGATGATCACCATCTCCATTAAGGAGGATCCCTCAGAAGGAGGGTTACTGACATGACTGGCAAGGAGAGAAATGTACGGTTTTTAAAAACCCTGAAAAAACAATTACAAAAAGAAAAGGGTGCTACACCAGAGCATAAAAACCAAGAGAAGCCTGGAAGGATAAATAGGTCCCATGGCCACTTCTCTAGACTGCTACAGTTCATTACATGCCTTGTCCAACCAATCCCTGTTAACTACACCAATTATAACTGTTTGCTTGTATGTGAAAAAGTTCCTTGAGTGAAGAATTTTTTTTATGACTTATCTCTTCACTGAATCACTATGCTCCTATATATTCTTTGTTGTCAGATGCTGGGAAAACTTACTTAATCTGAGTTGAAAAATTATTTGCTTTTAGTTTTCTAATAGGAAAATATCATTTAATGTATTAGTGAAAAAGTCAACGCATTCACAGGTTTATACAGTGGAAGTGAAAGAAAATAAGAGACACTGAATACAGGTATTTGCATAAAACATGGAGTGTAAAGAGAAAAACAATATTCTCAATCATTGACAAAAATCTATTTAAGAGTTAAAGTGAACATTTATAATGAAAAGGGAAGTTGCTTGCAATAAAAAAGCAGAAAACATTACTTAAATAACACCATTTAAAGACCAAAGAAAATAAATAAAAGTGAATAGGGTGTTTTAAACTCTCTAGTATATAGATCTTTCACAAAGAGGTTGAATTAACAGGTAGATACTGGGGGAAATGGGATTAGAAATGGAGATTCTACAGGAAATATCTGGGAGCCTTTAAGGACTTTCAAAGTTTACAGGCACTTTAGGACACCCAATTTTACTTCAAAACCAAGGATATTATTTATAAAATGTACTGGCCATGACATGGAAGGCTTTTTGAGTTGCAAATAAAAATAGAAAAATAAAGGAGAAAATGAAGAGAGGATGAAAGAAAGAGTTGGAGACACTGCCCATCATGTGATGTAATGATGTGAGTCTGAATTGGTAACCAGTTCATAAAAAGGCAGAAACAATGTATATGAACTCCCAACAAAGGTATAAAAGGAGGTGACAGAGAAATAGAAGAGTGATACTTGGAATTAGCCACTAGGTGGTGGCATTGGCCCAGGACTGTTCGGTTGTGGGGGCTGGAAATCCGGTGCCTGGAGTAAGCAACTGTTCGGTCCTTTGGAGCTATGGGGCTGGCAGAGAATGGCGTTCTACTTGATTATGTTAATAAAATTTTTGAAAGCAAACACTAGCCAAATTCATCAACAGATTATCAAAGATTTACTATAAAATGATAAAATGTAACTGTGCTTGTCCACTCACCTTTACTACATTGTCTCCCGATTGTCCATTATTTCGCAAACAATCTAGACATATAGCAATTTGTGGGTCACTTCTGTGATAGTCTTTATCATCTTGATTTTCATCACCTTCGTCATCTACTTTAGGTTTGTCAACTTTTGACGTATCATCTGTACATTTTAAACAAAACTAAGTTAGATGTAACCCAAAGTTGATTTTAAAGTTAAGCAACAGTATATTAATCAAGACAAAAAAATCATCAAAACAAAAATGTTTAAGAAATGCTTTTTAAACATTTTTGTTTTGATGATGAATAACTGAAAATTTTAATATCAATGTTCCAATCATCTCAACAATAGAAGTATTTTTAAAAAGCCATCAGTGACTTATTAACATAACCTAAAATTTCTAGGCTCACTGGGATATCCAAATGAAAGATTCAGAACTAGCTATATCTGGCCACAAAAATGATTGCAATTAATGATCAGACCACTTAGAAAGTAGATGGGATATAAAAATATTCCAAGTTCTATATATATCAAATTTGAACCAAGTATTCTTTTCAAAGTAAAAAATGTTGAGTTTTCAAAATTACAAATTATTAGATACTCATAAAATCAGCTATTGAAATGAGTAGAATGAATTAGCTTTTTAAAACATGTATGTAGCAATGTAACGTTAAAAATCCATTAAAGAAAGAAATCTGAATCGCATACTTCGTTATATTCAAATGTATTTAACCTATGAAACACCTGCAGCCTACATATAATACAACTTGTGTGCCGATTCATTTATTGACAGAGTCCCGTTCACTCTGTGTTTGATATGCATTGTGCTAGGCTTGGGGGAACATCGAAACTAGAGTGTTATCATCCTCACCCTCACAGCTGTCAGGGTACAGGAGGAGATACAGGCAAGTAAAGAAAACCGACAGATGGAGAAACACGATAAAGACTCTGATGGAAGAGGTAAAAATAGACTATGTGGGCACCTATAAGAGAGGTATCCAAACTTGGGGTGAAGCAGAGATTCAGGGAAGATTTCCAGATAAATATCTCTAAGCTGAAACTTGAAAGAACTAGCCAGCCAAGCATTACCGTACAGAAAATCCCGGGGGGGGGGGGGGAATCACATGTTAGCTCCTCTTTAATGCCTAATAAAAGCATTACAGTTGTATCATAAACGGCAGGTGGGTTCTCTTACCTCTGCATTCTTTCTTCTGTATATTTATGTGGAACCCACATAGGAGCTACCTTTTATGAATCAAACTCCCAGCACCAACAAAAGATTCACATACTCAAGATAAAACATACAATACTTTCAAAAGAGAGAAATATGGGTGAAGGGAGATACAAAGTAGACTGTAGTCCTTCATGAGTCTATCTATAGGATACACTGAGTCCTGGACTAAGCCTTCTATATACTTTATGATGACAGTCCCTTGGTTTCCTGTTCTCTTGAAAAGACAGTCAAAAATTGGAACATTTAGTCAACTTTATATTACCTATATTTTTATCATAGCACTACTGCCTAAACTGCAACTTACACTTGGGTAAAACAAGTCTTTAGTGAAGTAATTTTTTGGTCAGGCTTGGGCTTCTTTGCCCATTTTGTTGTTATAGATAAAAAATAATCCCTAACTACCTTATTCCAGTAATTGAAAACTATTCTCAAACCTCCCCTGCTATTGGAAGCCAGCCTTGAACAGTTAAGTTGAAGTAATAAAACTATAAACCTCAGTTTACAGATGAAAAGAGAAAGACAGGATTTCCTCACCTATCTTAATGATAGGTAACTGATAATCCTATGATCTTAAGGGAAAAACAAGGGTGGGAGACTGAGCTCACAATGAGCCTATAAAAACACACATACATTCTTAGAAGATTTCAATGGTATTTAGGCTATCCTGAAGTAAAACCCATATTAACTAACAGTGGGAAAAGCATACTATTCCTTTTAATTTCAGGTATGTTATGCTTTCCCTCCCCCCCCCCCCGTTGTGTGAATTATACACACTAAAAGCCTTTCCTCTGCCCAGTAATGTCTGCCACTTTGCTGAGATTATTATATATTTAAACTGATGGCAGAGTCTCCTGGGACCCAGAAGAGAAATGTGGACACTCAGTATAAGTGATGGAGACAATTCCCATAAGCACCTAGAAGTATTTTTCATATCTCAGGATATATAAATTTGTATCATCTGCGTTCCATCTATAAACATGTAATTCCAGATTATCGGAGCACAGACAGATGCCCTGATCTGGCACTCAGCCACATCTTGGTTCCTTCTCCAATAAAACAGAAAACCCCTCAGTGTTCAGTTGCAGACTATGGCTATTTCTTCAGTTTCCTTTAGCTCTCCAGGAAATATTGCTATAATCAGTAGTCAGTTTTATCTCCTTTTTCTCTTCCCAAAGTCCAATTTTCTCTACTTCCAATTGCCTTCATTGGTGTGACTCCAGATTTACACACATGTATATAAAATCTCATGGTACTGTACAAAAGGGTCATAATGTAAATGAAGGGCTACATGAATTTTGTACGGGAGAAATCTTGAGCTTGGTTCAAGATTTAGTTCACCAAAGCTACAAAAAGCCACTTGGAGAGATTGTATCAGCTACAGACATAAGAAAAAGTCACCTTGTCCATTTTCTTGAGGCTTATTTTTCTTCCAAAATTCAGATTCACGCTCAAGTTCCTCTAATTTAAAAGAAAAAAGAAGTATAAAAATAATAGAAACAATCATGAAATCTTTAATAGAAACGTTGACTTCACAGAACACAAAAATCTGCAAGAAGCCAAAAAGCAACTTACGTTCTCGTAGTCCAGGGACCAGCTTAAATATAATTTCCTCTAATGTATTATCCAACCTTCCAAAGGGGAAAAAAGAGAATATACTAACAATGAAGATATTAAAATCCACTATTTAAACAGAGATCTGTACTTACACGTATTACAAAATGCAGGACACAGACGATGTTAGCGCAGGCACCATACTAACTCCTCCGCACGCAGAGGATACCCATTTCTAGCCTTTCCCTCAGGGGCAGATCAGTTACAAAAATGGCCCAGTCCCCAGCTCTCTCTACATCTCTACTCTCTAAACAGGACTTCGAAATTCCTCCCTCAAAAAAAGGGTGGCATCTATTTCCTCACCTCCAGAATATACATGGGCTAGCCTTGAAACGTGCTTATCAGGCCAACAGAATGTGGCACAGGTGACACCGTGCTTAATTCTGAGCCAAAGCCTTGAGAGGCCTCCCATTAATTCTGTGCCCTCGCTCTTAAAATCCTGCCACCCTGAGAACGAGTCTGGAGGCTGGCACACCACGTACATGCCAGGCCACCCTGCTGAGGCCATCATTCATTCACTGCGGTCTCCTGAGTGAGCCCAGCCAACACCCAAGAATCACCTAGATCTGTGAACCACACAGAACTGTGAGGAATAATAAACGCTTTTATTACTGTTTTAAACATGAAATTTAGGGCTTGTTTGTTATGCAGCAAGAGTTGATAGATGTGCTCTCAAACTCTACCACTACTCTGGCTCTTTCCTGTAAAGGAAGTAATGTCAATTCCTTTCTTCTGAGCAATTTAGACCTTTTGGTCATTCTATCTTTCTAGATAAGAAATGTAAATATTTATCTCGACATTTTTCCTGTTTCCTTTTCCTGCCATGGAGGAGTGAAACACCTCCTTTCCGTGGCTGGTCCTTCAGTCTCCTCCTGCTCCCACAGCCCTCCTCTCTCCCCATTCCCCTCACCGGGCTCAGCAGCATTACTCTCCTAGAATACAAACACATACAACTTTCGCACATCTAAAAAGCCCAAAAATCTTTGCTGAACCAATTGTCTTTTCAAGCTGTTAGCAGTTTCTCAATCTTTTCTTCCAACTAAAGCATGATCAACATTATTTCTGCCACACACTCTGGGCTTTGCTTCTTTTACTCTACTGAAATCATCATGACTTCCACATTGAATAGGTTGAAATTCTTGTTTTAGAATTACTTTAAAAATTGCAGATGATTTTTAAAAGTAATTTTTCTCCTATATTGCTCTATAGCAGTTTGACAGTGTTGCCAACACTGCCCCTTGAAAATCCCCCTTCCTGATTCTCCTTTTTCCTGTCTGCTTTTCTTTGTCCCTAAGTATTTTTCTTTTTCCAACTGCCTCAAAATCTGAGTGTTCTCCACTGCTGTGCACTCTGCACTCTTTGACCTCTGCTACCAGCTGCCTGCCCTGATGATTGCGTCCACGTTTATGGCTTGAAAACGAACCTACAGACAAGATGACACGTGTACACACCAATGCATATACATTACACCTCTCTGCTGAGCTCACGGTCTGTATTTCTAGCCGAAGTTGAAGATCTCAAGCACCTCCTTTTGCTCATCACTGTCAAGACCGTCCCATCTACCCTTCAACAAAATACTGAATACCTCTCTCAGTGTCTTACTTTTTAAAAATTAAATTCAGAAATGATATCATCTCTCTCCCAAATAGACTCAAAATGCAAGAATTATCTGAGCCTTCTCCCACCTTCCTCTCAATTCACACATTCACTCACCCAGCCCCACTGACCACGCCTTCTCCATGTTTCTCCCACCTAGTCTTCCCACACCTTCCATGCTTCCACTCTGCCAACGGCCACCCTACTGACAGGACAGCACAGAGCTCCTTCCCTTCAAGCTGACATGCTCACCGTGAATCTTCCTTAAGCACTAATTTGATCATTACCTGCCTGCTCAAGAACTAATTTCGTCCCACCACCTGGCTTTGAGTGTTCACATAACTTGAGTCCAACCTAAAACTGTAACTGGTACTACTGTCTCTCTTCCCCAGGCAACTACCTTACTCAGTTACCCTAAGAATGCCTTGTCACTCCCAAGCTGTTTTTCTCCCTCGTGCTCTTCCTCCTGGCTCATATACTCTTCTCTTGCTCTCCAACCCAACCAATGTCACTTTATTCTTTAAGACTTAATTCAAATACTAACTCATTCATATTTTTCCCCCAGACTATTTAATAACAGTAGTACTTAAGAGAAGTATTTTTCTTAATTTTTTTTATCAGAGTAATACACATACAAATTTACAGATCAAACTTCCTCACAAAATTTATATTAAAATACAACATTTTCGGGGCGCCTGGGTGGCACAACGGTTAAGCGTCTGCCTTCGGCTCAGGGCGTGATCCTGGCATTATGGGATCAAGCCCCACATCAGGCTCTTCCGCTATGAGCCTGCTTCTTCCTCTCCCACTCCCCCTGCTTGTGTTCCCTTTCTCGCTGGCTGTCTCTATCTCTGTCAAATAAATAAATAAAATCTTAAAAAAAAATACAACATTTTCATGCCCCACCCTCCCCAAACCTACTTCTTACAACCCCAGAGGCAGCCACTTTCAAATCTAACCTGTTTCTTCTGGTAGCCATGCCTTTTCTGCTGTCTAAATTCTTTTGACTTCCTTTTATGGAAAATAAAGATTTGGTTCTCTGATATCATCTTGCCAGCCCTCTTTCTTCCCAACATATACTACTCTCATCTTCCTGATATATTTTTATTACCATTTTTTTGTTTAATAACCAATGTTTACATGGTTATAATTATATAAATATTTACAGTGTACTCTGATTATAGACATCCCCTCATTCAACTTTTTCCTTTCCTTTCCTTTCCTTTCATTTTCATGTACCTATTCCCAAATTCTTTAAAATAATTTGTTCTCTAAAAAGAATTTGTTCTCAAACAGATCAGGAACCAATGAGTTTCATTTCTGTTCCTCTGAGGCATCCCTCACCAAACTGATGTCCTCTGTCCTCCTATCCAGTTTAGGACTGATTTACTCCAAGGTCAGCCATCAAAACCACATCCTTGCATGAACCATCATTTCCCTTGTTTGTCCCCCTCTCACTTGCTCAAAATTATTTGGTACAACCACAACACTGGCTAAATCCAATTCTCCATCAACCTCCATCCATGGCTAGAAAAAACACAACCACACCCCTATGAATTCCTAACTACAACTCTGACGTGCCTTTAAATTTGTTAGGAATCCTACTATACTTCCCCAATTTATTCTCTCACATTCCTGGATAACACAATTTTTTTCTCTCCTCAAGCCATTACACCCCCTCTTTGAATCCTTACTCTTGGCTGATAAACATTTTTCTCTCGAAAAACTTCCACAGACTCTGACCACCATATGTGCCTACAGTACGTGCACCCACACACACCACCCTCCTGTCTGTTGCTACAAATGATCTGTCAGTGCTCCTAGATAAAGCCAGTCTCATTATTATAATAATATATATGTAATTCATATATCTTATAATATAATAAGCCCTCACTTATTCTATTGGATTCCATTTCCTCTCATCTACACAAGAACATTGTTTCACCAATCCCCCACTCCACTCTATTATTAACTTTCTGTTCTCTACTGGACCATTCCCTTCAAACATGCCATTTTTTTGGCCTGTATCAGAAGCAGTAGAAATCTTGACTGTATTTCCCCTAACAGCTACTATTCCATGTCTTTGCTTCCAATTTTGACAAAACTTTGAAAGAGTTGTCTATACTTAACTTACTGTATCTAATTATTCTTTCTCCCTTTCCCTCTTGAAACAATCCAATCAGGTTTTTGCTTTATGACTCTACTGGAAGTGCTCTTGTCAAGGCTGATGACCTCCATATGTTGTGAAATCCAACCATCGATTCTGTATTCACCTTACTTGACTCCAGGAACATCTGACACAGTTGATTACTCTCTCTCTCTTTTTTTTTTTTTTTGATACACATCCTTCACTTGGGTTTCCAAACCACACTCCTGGATTTTCCTTCTACTTCACTGACTGAGCCTTTTCAGCTTCCCTTGCTGATTCCTTCTCCTCACTCTGATCTCTCAATGTGGGAATGCTCCAAGGCTCACTCCTCGGTCCTCTATTCTTCTCTCTCTGTACTCCCTCAAGTGAACTCATCCTGTGTTTCAGTTTAAATACCTTCTATACGCTGAATACTACCAAATATTTATCTCCAGCCAGACCTCTTCCTTGAACCACAGACTTGTATATCTACCTGCCAACTTTGCCTCTTCTATGAAATGATTAACAGACTCAACATGTCCAAAGCCAAACTCCCAATCTACCCCTTCCACAAAGCTGCTCTATCCTTAGTCTTCCTTGTCTCAGTTGATGACAACTCCATCATTCCAGCTGCTCAGTCAGGACTCTCAGGTCAGGGTCTCCTCTTTCTCTACTCTACTATATCCAATCCGCTAGCAAGTCCTGCTGGATCTTCCTTCAAACTCTATCTAGGATATAACCATCTCTTGCGCCCTTTGTGGCTACCATCTCTTACCTGGATCGCTGCAATTACCTTTTAACTGCTCTCCCTGCTTCTACCTTTGCCCTGCGATGTACATTCTCAACATGGCCATCAAAATAATCCTTTTGAGTCAGGCCATGTCCATCCTCTAACCAAAACTTTGCAGTGGTTCCCCATTTCACTCAGAGTAAAAGATAACATTTTTACAGTGGTCTACATGACACCCACTATCTCTCTGCCCTCATCTCCCACTGTTCTCTCCCTTGGTCACTGGTTTCCTTGCTGATCCTCAAACAAGTTTCAGGTGTACTCCTGACTTAGTTCCTTTGCACTGGCTGTTCCCTTTATCTGGAACAGGCATGCTTTCCCGAGATTTATATATGGCTAACTCCCTCATGGCCATTAATTCTTTGCTCAAAGCTTACCTTGCCAATGAGGCCTACCCTCACCATTTCATTTAAAATCGCAATCTGTCCCTCCCTTCACACTCCTGATCCCCCTCACCAGCACCTTCTCCTTTTTCCCCTTTGTACTTTCTAATGTACCATGTAAGTTATTTATTATACAATTTGTTATCTATCTCTCCCCACAAAAATATTACTGATACAAAGACAAAAATCGTGATCTATTTTGCCCACTAAACACCTAGTATGATGCCTGAACATAGCAGGCATTTAGTAAATATCTGAATGAATGATTCCTCATAGCGTTTTCCATCCTCCTTCTACCATCTCTATCAGCGATGTCCAGTAGAAATATAATGTGAGTCAAATATGTAATTTTAAGTTTTCTAGTGGGCACGTTAACAAAAGTATTTTACATATTTTGTGTAAAATTCTAATGTTTTGTTTATGCATTAAAATATTTAACAATGCATTTGTTTAGTAATTTTAATTTACTTAACAGTAAGGTTCTATTTAATGTAAAGGTATTCCCGCTGTTTCAGGGTTTCATTTAAATTAAATAAGATTTAAGATTCTCTTCCTCAGGTGAAGAAGCCTTAATCCCCCTAATTTTTTGCTAACAAAATCTGTTTATGTTCTGGCAGTAATATGTCCAGCCTCAGGCATAAATCAGAATTTGCTAAGGCACCTCTAGACCCCACACCACCCTTTTACCTAGGGTTTGCATGTGCCCTAGTTCAGACCAATAAGAGAAAGCCTGCTGGGGGACCTGTTGGTGAAGATCTTCTGCCTGCCACCTCCCATCAGACTTCGTCTCCTGGATCTGCTCGACCATCACTTTCTAACTCCCATTCTTGCTCCCATCACTTCTCATCTTTTCCGCAAGGCTTTACTGAGAACCCACTGTATTCTAGGAGTTATCCCCAAGTGCCAAAAATACTGAGTTCTTGTTCTTATCATCTCCGTGAGTTTGTCTTTAAAAGTTATTCCTTTGTAGAATAATTTTAGTGGGATAGGAAGAAAAAAAAACTCTATAAAGGATATCATTAGATAAACTGACAAAACTGGAATATAGAGGATAGATTAAAATATTATACCAGTGTAATCACACTGTAGTTATGTAAGATAATATCTCTAGTTGTAGGAAATACACACTAAAGTAGTTAGGGGTAAGGGGCCATGAGGTATGTAACTTACTCTCAAATGGTTCAGAAAAAAACAGGGAACAGGTAGGCATGCACATGATAAAGCAAATGAGATAAAATGTTAACAATAAACTAATCTGAGTAAAGAGGATGCAAGCGTTTCTCATATTTTGGGAACTTTTTGTGAGTGTTAAATTATTTCTAAATAAAAAGTTAAAAAATGTGATATACTTTAGCCAAGGGATTACATTTGATTAAATGGTGATTGGATCCCTTCAGGTATCTAACAGTCAAAACCAAAAGTTAATTTTTCTTCCAACAAAGCACTTTAAAATGGAGTATGTAATAATTACTGTTTGGCATAGTTTTTAATAAAAGCATCAGGAAAAAATTTTAAGTGAAGAGTTTGCCCTGTTCTTCTCTGAGTGACTTCATTCAGGGTTTCCTGACCTCTGTACTGCTAACACTTGGGGCTGGCTCCCTGACGTGGGAGGAGGCTGTCCTGTGAATCACAGGACACTCAGTGGTGTCCAGCATCCCTAGCCCTTACTGGACACCAGCAGTACCCACTCAGACCTGACGATCAAACACGTCTCCAGATGTTGCTCAAAGTACACCGGGGGGACGGGGGTAGCAAAATCACCAGTGGTTGAGAAACACCGATCAGGACTACAGACCACAGTAGAACAGTGGTTCTCAAATGTTCGCTTATATCAGAAACACCTGGAAGGCTTGCTAACTAAGATGAGCCCCACTCCCGAGTTTCTGAATCAGCAGGTCTGAGGGGGGGTCGACAACTGTCATTTTTAACAAGACACTAATGGTTTGGGGACCACACTTTGAAAACCACTGGGCTTGACATTTACCTATAGATAAATTACTCCAATGACAGGCACTAAAATTTTTTAAAAAGTCTGAAATGTAGGACTTGCAAATCCCTATTTATAGAATGATGGCAAACATCACAGAGATTTTGAGGGTTATATAGGGGCTATCTAGAGAATATCTAGCTCTGTGTTTAGCCGTGTACTTCCCTAAGATCACACAGCTGATCTGTGGTGGAGCTACGGTAGGAAAAATAGGGTGCTGATGGGTTTAGTGGTAAGGACATCTGGCTTCAACACGTTGAAGCCCTAGGAAAAGCTGTGTCACTTCTCTAAGTTTCAGTTTCCTAATCTGGAAAAAAAGGGTTTAGATTAGGATCTTAAAGACTAATTCCAGCTTTAAAAATACAGAATATACTTAAGTGAATAGTAGTCATTTAAAAAAATTCTTTAAGTTTTACATAAACCTTTGTATACTTTTTTGAGATAACTAAAAAATTACTAGTACAAGGTCAGCCTCTCTCACTGTTAGGTCTGCCCTCTTTCCACTACCATGTTGCTCAATAAAAGTAGAGATGTGCAGACTATCAAAATACTGAAAATAACTACAACTAAAGGAGCTTTGAGATAAAGCTATAATTTTAAATTTGGAAATGTATTTCTTATTTAATGTTTAATACGTACAGACTTATTTTTAAATTCCTCTTAATAAAACGCCTTAAAATGAAACAAAATGCTTTAAAAAGAAAAGTAAACAAATTCATAAAACCTGTATTAACTGAGTCAAGGAGCTAACAAATATTATGCTGCATAATAAAACATATTAAGAGTTCATATAATTTAAGTTAGATGAACTATAAAGTACATTTACTTACCTCAACATTTCTAATGGATTTGTCTCATGCACTTGATTGCCACACCTTGGACAGTCATTGCTATCTTCAAAGTGCTGGACAATACAAGTTTTACAGACTAAGAAGAAAGAAGATGTTCGATTAAAATGCATCATTTGAACTTAAACTAAGTGTAATTAGAAATAGTCCTTAAGAATTGCCTATTATAGGCAGAATACTATTCTTTAACCAAACTTTATAAAACTTAAAATTCTAACACTGTAAAAAAACCCAAAAAACCAAAAAAACAACCAACCAAAAACACAAATGAAACAAAGCTTACGGTCAACTAAAAAGTATATACTACTCTGCTGATTGCTTTCTTAACTATATTGACAAACCAAATAATTTATTCATACTACTATGAAAAAGCTGGTATGTATTTATATAAAACAACAGTTCTTCTCATTTAAAGAAGGACAAAGAAAGGTATAAACTAATAAGTCTGCAGTGACTTCTTTTGAATGCAACATAAATAGTTCTTAATAAAACTTGAGAGCTTTCAACATGTTTGGATTACTTTCGCTTGACAGGGTGCTCCTGGGACAAACGGGGAGTTACAATGGAACTTCTGGCCTTTGCAGAGCATGGTGAGTCTGTGCTCACAAGTACCGCAATTCCACGGAGCCTGGAATATGGGGAGTGGCATCAAGTTGGTACAAAGGCATGAACGATAAAGTAGAAGAACGACTGAGAAGATGACAGGGATAAGTAAGATTTTAAATAAAGGTTCTAAACAAAGACAATAGAAATATGATTTGTGGGGGCGCCTGGGTGGCACAGCGGTTAAGCGTCTGCCTTCGGCTCAGGGCGTGATCCCGGTGTTACGGGATCGAGCCCCACATCAGGCTCCTCTGCTATGAGCCTGCTTCTTCCTCTCCCACTCCCCCTGCTTGTGTTCCCTCTCTCGCTGGCTGTCTCTATCTCTGTTGAATAAATAAATAAAATCTTAAAAAAAAAAAAAAAAGGAATTCTTTAAAAAAAAAAAAAGAAATATGATTTGTGGATTTGTGGCTACTAGCCCATATAGCCTACTCTTCCTCTAATAGTACGAATCTTTCTGGCTATGAATCTCTCTCACCTTTTCCTTAAGTTTTTATTAACTACTATGTCAACTGTCTTGCCCAAAAACCTTAAACATATTTAAAGCACCTGAACTATAAAAAAAAATTTTTTTTAAAGATTTTATTTATTTGACAGAGAGAGAGACAGCCAGCGAGAGAGGGAACACAAGCAGGGTGAGTGGGAGGAAGCAGCAGGCTCCCAGCAGAGCAGGGAGCCTGACACGGGGCTCGATCCCAGGACCCTGGGATCAGGCCCTGAGCCGAAAGCAGACGCTTTAACGACTGAGCACCCAGGCGTCCCTGAACTATAGACATTTTTTGATCTAATTCCCTATCCCAATAGCCCTGTCCTCTATTTTATTACTCTGTGTAATCTGAAATTTTCACCTGCTACAGATCACCTCCCCCAACTCCCTTTTTCAACTCCACTACAAACTACTTCTTTGCCCCCTCCTCATGCCTCACACAATCTAAAAGAAGAAGTTTAGCTAAACAACTGATCAAAAGTAAACACTAGGATTCTTCTGAGATTAGGTCTGAAAATTCAAGCATATCACATACACTGGTCAGAGCAACAATGGTCAAGGAAGAATTCTAGGTATCTAATTTTAAAGTCATTAGTATATATATACAGAATGGGATCTTGGTATTTCCTTCCACCTACTCATCGGCTCAACAGACAATGAAGGCCATGCACTGTACTAGGATGTAGAGGCAAACAAAACAAAGTCCATACCTTTATGGAACTTATATTCTATTTGGAAAGGCACACAAAGAATTTTAGTTAGTAACACATGATATTTACCAAAAAAAAAAAAAAAAAAAAAAGGTAGACAGAGTGTTAAGCACTGGCAGCTATTTTAGAGTGGCCAGGGGAGGACTTTCTAAGATGACAACATATGAACAGATTTTTTTTTGTTGTTGTTGGATAAGTACACCTGAATTCCATTTTCTCTACCTCTTTTTACCATGACATATAGCTTTAAGGACAATATCCCTTCACTAAAATTCTCCTCAAATTTGGATGAAAGACAGTATCAGAAAACCTTAAACATTAAAGGGCTTAAATAGCAATACTTGCTCTGTCTTCCAAAACTCTTGGCCCCAAAAATGTTCTAAATGTCTTTTAAAAAGTCAATATTTGGGAAGGGAGGACTTTCTTGGTAAGCTATACCGAAGTGGAGAACAGAGAAGCTAAATTCTTTTAAAAGATTGCTGGTATTTGCTCTTTTCCCAGGACACTAGATAAGTCTCTGAAATTTGGAAAAGAAGGCAAAAAGGACAGATTAAGAGGCAAGAATGAAGAGTATTACAAAGCCTGATCCTATCCTGAATCTCTGATCTGACCCTGGAGCTCTGATCCTTGTGGTTCAAAAGGTTTATCACACTCAAAGGGCTCAGGAATTCCTACCTGTCTACCAGCCTTGGCCCAAACAGAGGCAAGTGACATGCCCAGAGCAAGTCCTCATCCAGGTCAGCCAAAAGATTAAGGGTAGGAGCCTGTCTTCCCAGGGGCTAAGATACTAATCTGGGTTGGTAAAGGAAGAAATCTAAGGATCATCCATCCAGACATGCACACAGTTTCAAGAATAAGGCTGTGTTCACTGCTTAAGGTGAAGGCAGCACCAGTGCCCAAGGATGCTGATGGGGAATATTCATCGGTATCTAGATCTGAACTGTCCAATATGGCAGCCACTAGCCACATGTGGCTGAGCACTTGAAATGTTCCCAGTTCAAGTTGAGATGTGCTTTCAGCGTAAAATGTACATCAGATTTCAAAGACTCAGCATGAAAAAATAATCTCATCAATTTCATGTTAATCACATGTTAAAATATTTTAGACATACTGAATTAAATAAAATATATTAAAATTAATTTCATTTGTTTCTTGTTTTAAAATGTGGCTACCAGAAAATTTAAAGCTACACTCGTGGCTCACATTTTATTTCCACTGAATGAGTGGTGTTTTAGAGGGATGCAGAAAGCCCCATCAGGAGGTGAATTTATTTTTCACACCAACATCTGAGATACAGTACTTTATTCTACTTCTGAAATGAAGAAGAGGTTTCCATAGGCTAGGTTACCTCCCTACTCTGATGAATGGCTGTGCAGAGACTTGAATCCAGGTTTTCTGATATGAAATCACAAATTTTATGTCAAATTTTAAAGATTTTTTTAACTTTACAAAGGAAAAGAATGTTATGTAAAAATACCAGCTGTATCAGGCACCACCCTAAATGCTTCATTTATTTAATTGAACACTAATTAATAATTTAATCCTTGTTACAACCCTATTAGGTAATATTATTAGGCCTCTTACAGCTGAAGACACTGAGAAGAACTTTAGTAATTTGCCAAAAATCACTAAGTGGGAAAAGCCAGGGTTTAATCAAGAGCCCATTTTCTTAACTAACACATGCCTAGTGACACGTTTTCTTCTAATTTTATTTCTATAGGTCTATAATACATAGAAAAAGAATGTCTTGCCCCTTAATTTGGGAACCTTAAAAATGTCTATCCGTAGAATCAGATTTTTTTTTTTTAAAGATTTTATTTATTTATTTGGCAGAGATAGAGACAGCCAGCGAGAAAGGGAACACAAGCAGGGGGAGTGGGAGAGGAAGAAGCAGGCTCATAGCAGAAGAGCCTGATGTGGGGCTCAATCCCGTAACGCCAGGATCACGCCCTGAGCCGAAGGCAGACGCTTAACCACTGTGCCACCCAGGCGCCCCCAGAATTAGATCTTTTAAGCTAAATGTTTTGCACAAAATAGCCCTTTAAGCAACTTATTTATCCCTTAAAAAAAAAAAAACCTCTAGAAAATACATTTCCCACATGCTTTTAAAAGCTGTTACATAAAGCACAACCTAATATGAATTAAAACCTGAGAAAATCCAGGCCAGAATTTCAGTGAAACTGAAAAAAGTAAAAGGAGGATTTGCTTTCCCCTTAGATATACTTAAAAAACCCATCATTACAAAACTGACCTTTGCTTCTTAGTTTATAATTTTGTTTATACTAGCTAGAAAATGAATTTTTAAAATATCTTGAAGTTTTAATACCAAGCTTTCTAACTGCTCAATTGCTGTACTGGTTAATTCAATTGGTCCAAGAAAGATGTTGAAAAAGTACCCGCCTGTGTTTAAGACTGCGTATGGAGACCAACTGGAGTTTTCGCTCTCACCAGCTACTCTACAGACAGGTGCTGTAGCCACAAGAAATACCTGGGTCAGAAAGGGAGTCAGGCTCACCAAAGATATCCCTAGTTGGAAAAACACTTAAATAGCAACAAGTGCTAACATTTACTGAGTACTAACCGAATATCAGGCTCTGGGCTCAAGGCTTTGTATGGATTATAGAATGGACTTTTACCACCCCCTTTGGCAAATGAGAAATGCAGTACCGGAGAGCCTGAGCAGGCTGCCCACAGCTGGCCAGCTGTGTCGCAGAGACGATATCCACCCTCGGGTTGTGCAACTCCAGGCCTACAATCCACACCCCTATGCAACACATCTTAATGTCAATAACACTTGGTCCCTGGCATTAAGATTTCATATTTTTAACTGATGCTTACATTTAGCCCATCACAAACAGCATTAAACTTCTGCCTAAAGCTTACTAAGACCAAATCATTCCTTTGACCATTTCTTCTATTTGAGCTAGGTTGCTGTACAAATTAATACAGTAAGAGTCATTGTGTCATCTAAAGCAGTGGTTCTTTTTTTGGGGTATGTATATAAAATAGAATGTTAGTCATAAAAAAGAATGCAATCTTGCCCTTTACAACAACATGGATGGACCTACAGGATAAGTGAAATAAGTTAGAGAAAAACAAATACCATATGACTTCATTTATATGTGGAATCTAAAAAGAAAAAAAAGGAACAAACAAAACAGAAACAGATTCAGAGATAGAGAACAAACTGATAGTTGCCAGAGGGGAAGAGCCTGGGAGGGGGGGTGAATGAAATAGGTGAAGGGGATTAAGAGGTACAATCTTCCAGCTATAAAATAAATAAGACACGGGATGTAATGTATAGCATAAGGAATAGTCAATGTTACTGTAACAACTTTATATAGTGACAGATGGTAACTAGGCTTATTCTGGTGACCATTTCATAATATATATAAACATCGAATCACTATGTTGTATACCTAAAACTAATACAATATTGTATGTCAATTATTCTTCAGTAAAAATATATGTTTTTTAAAAAAGCAGTGGTTCTCAAATCACCACAATCACCAGTGCGATTTTTTTTTTTTTTTCAAAAAAACAGATTCGTGAACCACACCCGAAGGTCAGCACCAGGACCCTAACTTTGCAAAGCTCTCTCGCTGAGGCGGCCAAAAAAGAACTGGGAAATCCTGACCAAGGATTCAGTCAGAAGTCACTTTATTATTCACATTAGGAAATCACTGTCACAGGATAAAACCCAATCAAAAGAATATGGAATTAATGCGCTCTTTCCTTATAATGCAGATTCACATGAGAAGCCAAGTAGTACAGCAAGGTTGTTCTAGATAAAAATAATCTTGCAGCGGACTGCTTGGATCTGAATCCCAGTTCTCTCATTAGGCAAATTACTTACTCTTTGTTTCTATGTACAGGGGAGATAGCAAAGGTTCCTATCTCACAGGGTTCTTGTGAAGATTAAATGAGGTAATATAAGTAAAATGTGTAAATGAGTGTTGGAGAACTTGCAAATATTCAGATGTGAGCTATCACTGTGTAAGATCACTGGATGAGCATAAAGTGATGAGGAGGAGAACTGCAGTAACTGAACATTAGATGGCATTTGACTATGATTAGTTTCATGTGTCCATCTTAAATAACAGATGATCTTCCTAATGGAACTTGAAATGTCTATCATGCATTGGTATTAATCCTCTGCAGCCATGTCCACCCTAGAGATAGTCTTGCAATTTAAGTATGATATTTACGACACACTACTTCACCTAAATGGAAACTCCCAATCTCTTCATGTGTGGTATTTCTTTTTTCTGGGGTGGAGGGTCCAAGATTGACCAACATTTCTCCATTATACATTCCTTCCTTGACTTCTATGTTTAATATAATTCCAGCAAAGTCCCATTGGTCTAGGCCTCACCGTGCTCTGTCTCTTCCTGATCACCTTGCACATACCTGCTCTGAGGCAGGATCATCTGTTGATTTCATAGCTTAACTATTCAAGGACTATCTATCCTACTTTCTTATTCTCAAATTTTTTTTGGAGGGGGCGAGAAAGAGGGAGAGAGAAAAAGACGGAGGGGGGAGCAAGAGAGGGGAGAGAGAGACAGAGAGACAGGGAGAGGTGGAAGAGGGGGAGAGGGAGAGAGAGAATCTTAAGCAGGAACCGTGGAGCCCAGGGGGCGGGGCAGTGATCTCATGACCAAGAGATCATGACCTGAGCCAAAATCAAGAGTCAGATGCTTAACCGACTGAGCCACCCAGACGCCCTTATTTTCAAATTCTTGGTGGAGGGGGTTCTTCACAACAGGTACAAGGACCATTTGTTGTTGCTATCTTGGATGTGTGGTCCACCCACGTCTCTTACGTATCAGAGAGCTAGCTTCCCAGCTTTGATGACACAAAGTAATCTACACAAATTTCTCTTCATGAGCACGGATTCTGCTATCACTGATAATAAAATAATAGTATTCTTTTCTTTTGTGTCCTTGGTGTAGTCATTCATTAGTAATGCCCTGTTTATTGAAAATGATCAAACGCTGACTTCCTTTGTTAAAATCATCTGAATATGTTAGTTTTATCTGTTAACATAGAAGCATGCTTTTTCTTCTTTCCTTAAGCACATCACTACCTTTATATGCCAAGAAGGATAGCACTCACTTGATACAGTTTGCCTTTGAAACATTTATCTATTACCTGCTAACGGTCTGTAAGTAAACTGTGGTAATCTGCAAAGAGAGGAGGCATCAGTTTCCTGCTTTTGATACAGTCTTAATGTGTGAAACTGACATTTTTATAAAAGTTTTCCAAAATAGCTGTAATTTGCTTCCATGAGACAGTATCTTCTGGTTTTACTTACATAAGGAACTAACGAACATCTTTATTTCTCTTATGTTATATACATGGCACATTTCTTTCAAAGGCTTACATGAGTTGCAATTTCATGGAGAACGCTAAGGACAGCATTCCTTTCTATTGAGTAGAATGCTTTATTATTGTCTCTACAGGACAGAGGAACAGGCAGCAAAGCAGAGTTTTTTGAACAGGGTCAGGACAGAATCTTGGGATTTAAGCATGGTAGCGGGATCTTAGACCAAATAGTCCAGACCAAAAGGTGCAGAAAGTCTGGAACGTTTACCCCACTTCCACAGACAGGTTTAAGGAGTCAACTAGAGCTCCAGGGTCAAGGTAGAGTCTGGTAGCTCAGTCAGTGCAGGGCCGCCCTCATTCCCCTCCTTATCAACAGAAATTTCATGATCAATCAAAATAATCACTTCCTTACACACATGTTCTTGAATAGCTCTGCTGTTTTCTACTGCACCTCTTCTGTCTCTCTTTCAGCATATCTGGCTCATTCAAACTATTACACTCTGACTAAATCCAACTCTCTACATACTCTGCCTCTACGGGATTAGAGCAGAACACTGGGAGAAACACATGCACCATGCTGATTGGTCTCTCACCTTAAACTCTTGACCATGAACACCAGTGGGGGCCGCATCTGCCAGGCAGTCACACTCAACGCCCCAAGTCCATTATGCTCTTTGCTAATATTTCATACCTTCTCCTCTCCTCAAATCCCCAACATTTCCTCCCCATCCTCACTTTCCACTGATGACCTCACTTCCTTTTTACTGAAAGCAAAAGGAAAAAAAAGAAAAAAACCGGAACAAAGAATTCATACCACCACATCCATTAACTTCCTAGCATCTATACGTGGCGCTCTTGCCCATCCCCCAAACATCCACGTGCCTATCTAAAGCCAAGCTCTGCCTGTGCCTGGATCCCCTCCCAGTGACCCAAAAACATTGCTCCAGTGCTTCTCCCCTTTCTCCTACATTACTTTTTTACTGAGATTCCCAACAACATTCAAATATATTATTTTTCCATCTTAAAAACCAAAACCCAAAAAACTTCTATTGACCCTACTTCCCTTGTGAGCTATCACCTCATTTCAGAGGTACATACATTCACCCCCAACACTTCTCTTCCTAATTTTTTCAACCTTTACCTTCATTAAGGTTAAATACTTATATAATCATAGTACAATAATCAAAACCAGAAAATTAAGAAATTTCCATCCTCTCACACCTATCCAGACTTTCGCTCCTGACCACTCCACTGAAACTGCTCTGCAAGATTACGACCTGCACATAGCTAAGCCTAGAGGTCTAGTCTCGGTCCCATCCTATTCAACAGCTGATTTAGTTGACTCCTCCTCCTTGACATGATATGCAGTTTTCCTCCTAACTCATGCCTCGTCCTCTCCTTCTTAAAGCCACAGGGTCAGTCCTTCATCTTCTTCTCTATCTACACTCATTTCCTTGGTGCTTGCATTGTTAACAAACTATATGCTCTTAAACTCCAGACTCATATGTCCACCTCCCACCCAGGTATCTCTGTTTGGATGTCTCATAGCTAACATTCAATTTCCAAAAAATAATCACCTGATCTTCCACCCTCAGTTTTTCCTATATGATATGATGATATCTTTATCCTTCAAATTTCTGAGGCCAAAAATCTTGAAGGTATCCTTGATTCCTTTTTCTAAATGATAGCTCATTAGCAAATAAAACTCTACCTTCAAAACAAAACCAGAATCTGACCACTTTTACCACCACCACCACCACCACCACCACCACCACGACCACCACCATCACCACCACGTAGGTCTAAGTCATCACCACCTCCTGCTTGGCTTACTGCAATCATTCCTACAGGTCCACTTTCAGTAGTAGTCTGCATGATGCTTTTAAATATAAGTCAGATTATGTCATTCCTCTACTCAAAACCCTGCTGAAATGGGTCTTCAATTCTCTCAGAGTAAAAGCTAAAATCCTTAAAATGGCCCCACAAGAACTGTGCACTGTGCCTGTGGTCCACATCCACCCCATTACCTTTCCCAACTCCTTCGCTCACCGCCATCCAGCCGAACTGGCCTCCTGACCATTTTTAGCATGACAGGCACACACCTGCCTTAGAGCCTTTGCTCTTGCTCTTTCTCTACCTGAAATATTCTTCCCTCAGATATGTGATTAGCTAACTCCTTCACCTCTTTAAGTCTGTTCAAATGTCACTTAATGAGGTCTACCCTGAACAAAGGCTTATTTTAAATCGTAACATCTCACTGATTGCCCTATTCCCTTTACCCAGTTTGACTTTCCTTTTTTCTATAGCATTTAGCACCTTCCACTATACACTGTGATTTACCTATTGCCTACTCTGCTGCCTAATGTGTCCCAGGTGCCCAGTACAGCGCCTGGAGGAGCAGGTGCTCAGTAAATACTGATGGAATAAACGAGGACACAAGGGTTAGGAATTACAGAGGGAGGTAGGATTTTAGGGCCTATAGTGTCCTATTGTAGTCAAATCAGAAATCAGCCCACATTTTCAACTTAAGTAAGGGAAGAGATTCTGAGTTTAATAATTTTTTTGACAATTAAAAAAAAGTTACTTCAAAACACATTAAAATCTGTTTTAGTTTTCTAAAATACAATGATAATTTTCTGTTAATTAAGTAAAGAAATTCAGTGGTTGAGCATTCTGAGAGAACATAGCTTTGTCCACTGGTTTTTAAATTTTTGATACAATATAGTAGTCTGGTAAAAACCAGTATGTTATAAAACATCAGTAGTTATAAAAAAATCTTCAAAGTATCCAAACGGAATTTATCTTCTGCTTTTCTACATGTTTGAACTGTACTTATCCATAATGTTTACATTTGAACATTGTGCCAGACTTTTTTTTTTTTTTTAACAAATTCTATTTATATAGGCATAGAGAGAGAGAACACTAGCGGGGGTTGGGGGAGGAGAGAGAGGGAGAGAGAATCCTAAGCAGGCTCCACACTCAGTATGGAGCCCAACGAGCCCCTCAACCTCATGACCCTGAGGATCATGACCTGAGCCGAAATCAAGAGTTGCATGCTTAACCGACTGAGCCACCTGGGTGCCCCTGTGCTAGACCCTTAAACATACCTGTCCACTAACCGTGATTTCTAACTACATATTTTAGGTACATATTTTATCTCAATCCATCAGTGGTATCAATTCCAAATGATTATGATATAGATATAATTTATTCTCAGAAGTCGATATAAGACAATTTCATTTTTTAATTTGTTATCCCCTAGTTTTGTCTTTGAGTGTCCAGTATGATGCTTTGCTCAACTGTTTAAACATTCCTTACTATCTAACGCAGTTTCAAAAGCTAAAAGAATCATAAATTTATTATAATTTTTCTTTAGCATTATTGCTAATAATAGATGACACCTAGACTGTTTAAAACCTGCAATTATTCTTTCTTATTTAAAAAGAATCATCAAAATGAATGCTATATTCACTTTCATGAACAAATGACTAGTTTCTGCCAAAATATTGTTTGAAACATGTAACATCAGTATACGAATGACCTCATTTCTAATACAATCCTGAAACACTGTATTTGCAACCTATTGAGATTTTAAATGTAATTTCTAATTAGACCTTTGATTTTTATTCTAAAAACAAATCTTGGCCCTAAAAATGGAATTTTATAAAGAATACATTATTGGAAAGTTCAATTTATATCTTTCCTTCATTATAATGGCTATTTATTCAGAATTAATAAATTCAGATCATGACTGGGTACATAATGACAAGTATACTGTCATGCAAACATAGCTGGGAAGAGGCTTTATAATATATAAATATATGTTTATACATATATAAATATAAATATATATATGTTTACATTCATCTGTTTGAAGAAGTTTCAGAAAACAAGACCAAGCAGAAAGAAGAAAAAATAAAATTAGGAAAATGTCATAATTTATTATGAAGATATGCCAGAGTCCGATGTCCAGGATTCAGGACCCAGCTCCAGCATTTGTTAGCTTTGTTACTTAACCTTTCTGAGTCCTGTCTCTGTGGAAAACACTGGAGTAAAATCTGAAATACTCTTCTTTCGAACTTTCTCACAGCTTTCTCTTTCCTATTATTTTGGTCTCTGCTCAAATGGTAACTCCCAAGAAAGACCTTCCCCTGTTTTATTTTCTTCTCTAGCATTTGTTGTACATAACATCTGAAATGATACTGTTTACTTGCTTAGTGTCTGTCTCTCCTATTAGAACACAAGTTCCAGGAGGGCACAGACCAGGCCAGCTTATTTATTGCTGTGCTCCCACTGGCTAGAAGAATGACTGGCACCAAGGAGGTGCTAATAAACACCTGCTGAACGATTAAACAATACCACCCAACTAGAAGGGTTCTCGGGAAGAGTAAATAAGGTAATAAATGTGAAGCTCATGACCACGAATACAACAAACACTCAATAAATAACAGCCATTAGTTTAACCTTTTATTAGCATTTATTTTAATTATGGTATGATTTAATCACTGCCTGATTATAAACCGCCTGGTTGGACTTTGCTAGTATTATAAATGCATGGTCACGAGCTGTGCTTTTCAAACTCATGCACCCCAGAGTCACCTGAAGAGCTTCTTATTACATGGATTTCTGGCCTTCTCCCCAGAGGTTTTGTTTCAGCGGATCTACAGTAAGGCCCAAGAAGCCGCGCTTTTAACAAGCTCCCAGATGGTGGTGCTGCTGTGGGTGCTGCTAGGCTAGAGACCGCACTGCGCACAGCAAATGCAGGAGCCCAAGGTTTTTAAACCTTGAATATTTACACTTCAAGAGATCTCTGTACTTTAAAATACTTGTGTATTTATGATACTTGTTCCAAAACAATAAACAGTTGGTTATACTCAAATTTTATCTTCTGATTAAGCTGTTCCTTCACGTTTACTAATTATCACATAAGATCACCAAGTCCCTTAACTGTCACATCAACTATACTTATTTATCAATTAATCTGTCTTCTTTGCATAAGTTAAAAACTAAGTACAACAATGTTTTTCCAAAGAATTCGTTCTTAGTGAAGGGATTACTGCCACAATCTCTGAAAGGGCACAAAGAAGAAAGCTTTCCTTTCCTGTACCACAGATTTCTATGTCTATAACCTTTTTTTTTTCCTTGAGGAAAGAGTCATCAAATTCTTAAGGAGGCCTCTAACCACAAAAGAGTTAAGAACCAATGCACTGTATTCTTCACATTTTAGCTGCTGGAACAAACTCTTTTGTTTTTAGGTTAAGTGAAAAGTTTTTCATTTTAAGTCAACAACCTATACAACCACAAGCAAATATACTCTAAACAACCTCAAAAAGTTTCTGAGGATCCTGGTGCAAGAGAGAGAGAGAGAGCATCCTTTAATCTACAACTGCCAATCTCTGGTCCCCAATCCAGCATCTCTCCCTCTCTAAGACCTACACGGCTTCCACCTATATTGTAGAAGACAGTTTTTCAAAATACGTAATTCCTACTTGACATTGCCTACATGCTTTTCAAGCTACCTATTACCGCATATGAATCTTTAAAAGAAAATACAGTAAAATAATCAACAAATTGGTCATTTATTCATTTAATCATTTATTAAGCACTCAAGTACCAGGTACCAAGGATACACGTAACCCAAATATAACTGTGGTAACAGGTAGGCGGCATACTTTGGAGGAGATGAGTTTTAAAGGGTGGGTAACGGCCAGCTAGGCATACAGGCAAAGTGCATTATAAGCAGAACATGCCTGAACCACGTACGTACACGTGTGTGCAGTAGACGGTGAGGGAGGAAGAGGTGGGCATAGCTAAGTAGCTTTAATTTCTCCTGAGGGCCCTAGGATTTCTATAGGAAATTCTGGGTTGGTTGAAGAGTGAGTGAGGAAGACAGCAGCTGTTTTAAATGATCACACTTTGACACAGGTTAGAAGTGGGCTGCAGTGACTGCTGAGGAGTAATGAGGGACTGAATAGAACAGTAACAAGGGGGTGGAAGTGAAGGGACAGATTTGAGAGATATTAAAGAGAGAGACCAGACAGGACTCGGTCCCCATTTTGTTAGGGAGGATAAACAGAGTCAAGTGTGGAGCTTATTTCCTGCTGGGATAACTGAGTGTTGGCATCCCATTCATTCATTTTTAGACATGCTGAGCCCCAGGTGGCTTTAGGACATCCAAGTGCACGTCCAATAGGATTCTGAAACTCAGAAGAAAAGTTTATGCCAGAAATAAAGATTTGGGAGACATCAGCACATGCAGCTGAAGTCCCGGAGTAGATGAGCTCACATGGAAAAGAAAACAATCCAAATACACATGTAGAAATTTCTTTTTGGCCTATGAGAAGTTTTTCTGGATGGAGTTTAAGTTCCAAATTTGTCTTTTTTTACCAGTCTACCCCAGTGGCTAGCAGAGTGCCGGACAACTAATTATTTTAAGTAATTCAATAATTATTTGGGTGGACATGTTTATTTCCTTAGGTTTTTTGGTTTGGGTTAAAATTATCTCACAGACCTATAACCATGGTTAATGTGGATTTAATTCATCTAGCACGAAGTGACCATTTAAAGCTAAAACTCGTTTCTGTTTTAATTTCTTTTTTTTTTTTTAAGATTTATTTATTTATTCGATAGAGACAGAGACAGCCAGCGAGAGAGGGAACACAAGCAGGGGAAGTGGGAGAGGAAGCAGCAGGCTCATAGCGGAGGAGCCTGATGTGGGGCTCGATCCCATAACGCCAGGATCACGCCCTGAGCCGAAGGCAGACGCCCAACCGCTGTGCCACCCAGGTGCCCCTCTGTTTTAATTTCTACCTCATTTTAAAATTTTATCTTTTTATCAAGTGTCCTTGGCCTGCTGAAAAGAGGTGGTGTTAACAGGTGAGGTATGAGCCTACTTAAAGATGGGGCTTTTATAAGTGTTTTTTTGTTTTGGTTTTTGGTTTTTTTTGCAACTCCTTGCCAGGAGCCTAGGACACTGTCTGCCCTGCTATCTCTGCCTCTCCCATCCTTTTAACTGGCCCTTTCTCTTTCTTCCACACAGCTGCAGAGCTAACAACATCAAGGGCTACAGTAGTCCATCATCCTGCTGGTCCTGCTGGCCCTTCTTTCTATATTGATAGGGAAGCCAGGCAATGTTAGCTCCAGAATTTCTCAATGGGAGAATGAGAGAGCATCAACCTATCTGATTTGAGGAGGAGAGAGAAAGAGATGAAATGTATTTGCAGAATATTTTGAAAGAAGACTAAAGTAACTTCATTTACCCCTATTAAAGCAAGGAGAACCACTCATCATCCCTACCTCGCATCCCACAGCACCCCTACCTCAGCCAGGCCCAAGGGTACTCATGTCCTTGTCGGAGAAGGCCAAGGCCTATGGCTTTAGAAATTTTAAAAAGCACTCTAGTTTCTTCTCTTGCATGCCATTCTGCTGCACTATCCTGACCCACACCTGCTATTATATCACTCTGTTTATTAGTTTCATCACACTTATCAGCATCCACATTTATTTCATATATTTCTTAACTTGATTACTCTATCTCTCTTCATTTGACCAGGAAGTCCAGAAGGGCAAGACTCCATGTCTGGTTTTGCTCATCAATAATAAAGCTCCGTTTATATATTTCAAATTTGAAAAGTAAGACTAAAGTTTTTATATTTTATTATGAATATCATAATAAGAACTATGTTTTACCCATTCTTTACTTACAGTAAAGACTCACAAAATCATAGTATTTGTACAAAGTTATTTTAATAAGATATTATTTGCCTAAATCAAGATAAAAAATATTATGGTGTACTACAATGTCACTTAACATTTCTCTTTCCTCCTGTCGCTTTCTGCCATCTGACTTTTCTATTTCATACTATCTCAAATCACAGTATCATTATATCTGACACACATACATAAGAAAACTGGGTAAGACGAAAAACCCAACTAATGACTGAGGAACACTGCTTTGCGGTACTGTTTATTTTATCATTACAAATAAGAGGATACTTTGCAAATGGGATAGTTTTTGCCTACAAGCCCTAATATAAATACAAACAAAACAATCCCCAGAAATCCAAGCATCAGAAAGTGCATAAAGATAAGTACTACAGGATCCTCAGGTATCCACAGACACCAGGTTGAGTATCTGACTCCTTCATCATTTACTCTACTACTCTGTATTCCTGCTGATGATAAAGGTCACATTTATGATTCACCACTGTCTTTTAATTCCACTTCGGCCATGTACATTCTCTCTCAGTAAAGGGATTTGATGACATCCAAGGAGTTTTTCAGACTAGAATGACTTGTGCAGTTTAACTGTCACTTACCCCTTTAGACTTTAAACTGCTATTGCAAACATAAACATAGCCCTTGCTTATAACCTGACTTTCTATACTTCTGGAATCTCTTGTTTTCCTCCAAAAAAGTGGCATTTAAATTGAGATTTCATTATGCCCCAGAGAAAATTTTCT
This sequence comes from Ursus americanus, assembly GCF_024610735.1. Lineage (NCBI taxonomy): Eukaryota > Metazoa > Chordata > Mammalia > Carnivora > Ursidae > Ursus > Ursus americanus. The sequence goes on from NC_142132.1 coordinate 34,890,082, forward strand.
TTCAGAAAAACAGATATAAAATCTGTGTTAGAAAGGCAGAAATTGGGGAATTTGGGCTTTCTTCTCATTTTCCAGAGTTGATGGTTTTTGCTGGAGAAATACGAATATGAAAATAATGCACGAATGTTAGAAGGAACGTAACAAAACAGACTGTGGGCCATGTCCAGGTACCATGCTTGGTGTAGAGGGAAACATGGGAGTATAACAGAAAGTCCTTGCCCCAGAAGATATGAACAGACACTTTTCCAATGAGGACATACAAATGGCTAACAGACACATGAAAAAATGTTCAAAATCATTAGCCATCAGGGAAATTCAAATCAAAACCACATTGAGATACCACCTTACGCCAGTTAGAATGGCAAAAATTAACACGGCAAGAAACAACAAATGATGGAGAGGATGTGGAGAAAGGGGAACCCTCTTACACTGTTGGTGGGAATGCAAGTTGGTACAGCCACTCTGGAAAACAGTGTGGAGGTCCCTTAAAAAGTTAAAAATAGAGCTACCCTATGACCCAGCAATTGCACTACTGGGTATTTACCCCAAAGATACAGACGTAGTAAAGAGAAAGGCCATATGCACCCCAATGTTCATGGCAGCATTGTCCACAACAGCTAAATTGTGGAAGGAGCTGAGATGCCTTTCAACAGACGAATGGATAAAGAAGATGTGGTCCATATATACAATGGAATACTATTCAGCCATCAGAAAGAACGATTACCCAACATTTGCAGCAACATGGAAGGGACTGGAGGAGATTATGCTAAGTGAAATAAGTCAAGCAGAGAAAGACGATTATCATATGGTTTCACTCATTTATGGAACATAAGAAATAGCAGGGAGATCGGTGGGAGAAGGAAGGGAAGAATGAAGGGGGTGTAAACAGAAGGGGGAATGAACCATGAGAGACTATGGACTCTGGGAAACAAACTGAGGGCTTCAGAGGGGAGGGGGGGTGGGGGATTGGGATAGGCCGGTGATGGGTATTGGGAAGGGCATGTATTGCATGGAGCACTGGGTGTTATACGCAAACAATGAATCGTGGAACACTACATCAAAAACTAAGGATGTACTGTTTGGTGACTAACATAACATAATAAAAAATGAAAGAATGAAAGAATGAAAGAATGAAAGAATGAAAGAAAGAAAGAAAGAAAGAAAGAAAGAAAGAAAGAAAGAAAGAAAGAAAAGAAAGGAAGGAAGGAAGGAAGGAAGGAAGGAAGGAAGGAAGGAAGTCCTTGCGCTAGAGTAGCTACATCCACTGGCTCTTCCTCCAAAATACATCCGCAGTCCAGTCACTCTTCCCAGTCTCCAATCTTACATCTTGTTACTCTGGTTGAAGACTCTATAATCTTTTAGTTGACCTGCAGTGACTGCTGTTGCATAACCCTACCAAGGACATTCCTGCCCCAAGGCCTTATACTTGCTTTTCCCCATCTAGAATGCTCTTCCCATATATCCGGAGTTCAGTTCCTTCAGGTTTGTGTTCCAGTGCCATCATATCAAAGAGGTCAACCCTGATACTCTATGTGAAATAACCCCATCTCTCCTATCTACAACCCTTCATAACATTTATCACTATCTAACATGGCACATGTTTAGTATCACTTTCACCTATAGAATATTAAACTTCTCCAGAGTATAGATTTTTTACTATCTTGTTCACCACTGTATCCTTTCTGTCTGGAATGGATGGTGCCTGGGACACAGAAGGTATCCAATAAATATTTGTTCGATGATATTTAACTTAAATGTTCAAGTTAAATAATGACATGGGGCAACAGTAAATTAATATTTCAAGACAGTTCATAGTTAATTGCTAATTGAATAGCATAGGCCAGTAATACCCAAAGGTAATATATATCACCATCACTTGGAAAGGTTTTCCAAAATACACACGCATGGACCTCACCACCATCGATCCACCAAATCTTTTTCTGCTGATAGGCCAGGTGAGAAAGAAACTTGATAAGAGTTCCACAGATGTAATCATATTAGAACAGAGATTTTCAAACTTGATCGTGCTTCAGAATCACCTAGAGGGCTTACTGCACACGGAATGCTGGGCCCACTCCCAGAGTTTCTGATTCAGTAATTCTGGAGTGGGGCCTAACAATGTGCATTTCTAACAAGTTCCCAGGTGACGCAGAGGCTGCAGGCTTTTGGGCAAAGGGTACAAAATTTCAGTTAAACAGATGAGTAAGTCCTACAGATTTACTAACAGAATAGCCTATAGTTAATATTACTGTGTTGTGTGCTTAAAATTTGCTAAGAGGGTAGATTTTAAGTGTTCACATCACAAAAATAATAATAATAAATAACAGCATGGGAGAAAACTTCTGTGGGTAATGGACAGGTTTATGGCATAGATGTGGTGATAGTTTCGTGGGTGTATACTCATCCTTAAAATCATCAAGTTGTATCCACCGGATATGTATAGTTTTTTGTGTGTCAACCACACCTCAATAAAGTGGTCTAAAAAAGCCAATGGATTAAAGTGTGCATACCCAAACAAAACCTGTGAGCAGATCAATTCCTTCAACATAATTTTTTAAAATCAAAAACCTAAAATAGTTCACTTTTTAAAAAATTATAACCAATGACAACATGTTTATGATTTTCAGAACATTAAAATTAGTAATAGTCAACTATTACATAATAATACAAGAAAAATTTCATGCCACTGGTATCCCAATGACAAATTCAATCCTGAAAATAAATTCAAAGTTAGGATGATTCTTGGAATAGTCATCATTTTGAAAATGAAAATCGAGATATAAAAACAAAATGTGGTAGTTTTAAAAGAACCAAGCGTAACCCATAACTTCTGATGGGTAAAGGACATAAAATAATACTTACAGGTATGTAGGCACTCCGTCACTGTAGTTGGCTTGATCAGGTACCCTTTACAGATGTAGCAGGTGATATAAGGATTGAAATCTTTCACCAAGTGTTTCCTTTGGGTAGCCATTCGTGGTTAGCTAGGACTGGCTTTAGTAGTTCAGGCAAAGAGGGGTAGTAAGTGGATGAAGTCTGATCCCAGGAGCTGGTGTGGCGTTCCCAACTGGATGTCCTGAGGCATGAGAACTAACATCCAGATTTATCATGAGATCGCTGGTCATCACTCCTTTTGGTGGTTCTGCTTTCCCATATCTGTTTCCACAGTAATTTTAAAAAGAGAAAAAAAGTGTCAAATTCCTCTATATTAATAACATATTAGCAGCAACGGTTACATGCTCCAAATTGGGTGAACGGGTGAATACAACGTGTCTCTTACTGTCACATTAATTTGTAAACCTACTATGATTTAATTCAGGATAATGACAGATCCATCCAATCCTGGAGCCTTAACTATCACCTCTATACAAATGACAGCCAAAGCGATTAACTCCCAGTTTTGATATCTTTACCTCTTTAGTAATGCATTTCAGCTATTTGCTCCACTGCTCTATTAGGAGTTCTTGCCAATACAAGTTAAAAAATTCAAAACTGAGGGGCGCCTGGGTGGCACAGCGGTTAAGTGTCTGCCTTCGGCTCAGGGAGTGATCCCAGCGTTATGGGATCGAGCCCCACATCAGGCTCCTCCGCTATGAGCCTGCTTCTTCCTCTCCCACTCCCCCTGCTTGTGTTCCCTCTCTCGCTGGCTGTCTCTATCTCTGTCAAATAAATAAATAAAATCTTTTAAAAAAAATTCAAAATTGAAGTCACTGTCCTCTTTACCAATATGCTTCCTATTTCCATTGGGTACCCCACATCCAGTCAGTGAAATCAAGTTAATTTCCTTTTTCATTCCATCCATAGTCACCCTACTTGAATATTACCTCTCCACCTGCAGCCCATCTTACCTTCTACCAGCTTTTATTCTATCACATCTGGGTCCTCTTCTCAGAGACTGTCAGTGTCTCCTCTTTACAAACAGAAAGACATTTAAACTCCTTAGCTTTCCATGTAAAACCTTCCACAGGCTGACCTTAGCATACCCTTCAACACTTTTCTTTAGGCAAACTGAAAGGATCACTCTCACACAGTCCATTCTGCAGGGTCTATATATATATATAAAAAAAAAGCCCTCTGTCTAAATCCTACCTATATCCTTTGAAACCCTTCTCCAAAGTTATCCTCAGTGTATTGTCTTCTCAAGTTTAATCCTTCTCTTTTGTTACATTTTCCTTTTGATTTCTAGTTACATTCATTCTTTATGTCCTGTAATAGACTATGCAATCTTTGATAGAAACCAATCACATTCAGTAAATCTATAACCTGGGAAACTTACTTATCCTTTCTAAATCTCAGTTTTTTAAAACTGTAAAATTAAAAGTGCCAGCTCCCTAGAGTGGTGAGGATTAAATGAGACCATATACATAAAGCTAGCACACAGTAAAAGCTAAGTCATTTTTTTCCCAGAAATGTTTAGCATTGTTTGCTGGTACATGGGGTTGCTAAAGAAAAAATAAAGTGTAAAAGATTTCTTACAAATAAATGTGTTCTCTGAGAAAACACAGCATGAAAGAAGGTATTGATTTCCTAAATTAAGCCTATAAACAGGAACCTTTCTCCTATCTTAGCTGTTAACTCACGGGTATAAAGCGACCGGGGAGGCAAAAGGCATCATTTCATGGACACATCGACATTAAGAATATGCACGGAATAGGTTCTGCGTGGTATCATCCTACCCGCTCAGGAAAGTTGTGTCGAGGGTGTAACACAAAGGGAGCATAAATAACAGTCAAGGGCGTTTGGGGGGGTCTGGTCCTTAGCCCTGTACGACCTTCAGTAAGGCGTTTAACACCCGTGCCTGGGTCTCGGCTTCTCCTCTATACATCGGGACTAACGGCCCTGCCTTTTCCACAGGTTTGCCAGGAAGCTCCAGAGTTAAGAGAAAGTCTTCTGAAAGAGGAAATGCACGGTCCCGACCTCGGGTGGTATGAAGAGAATAAGCCACAGAGTCCTGTCACTAAGACAGTTAAAGGAAGCAAGTACTTGCTGTGACGGGGCGCCACGGAACTTTTCCGCGTCCTCAGGCAGGACCGGCGGCACGGCCCTGGGCGGTCCAAGCCCAAGTCCGCCCCGCCCGCCCGGCAGGTGCGCGGGCCCGGGCCCGGAGGACGCGCGGCTCGGGCCCGGCCCGGGCTACGCGGAGGAAGACGCGCCGCCTCTCCCGGGGCCGAGCGCCGGCAGCCCGCCGCCCTCTCCGCGCCCGAGGGCAGGACGCGGCTCCGAAGCCCCCAGACCCCCGCCGGCCTCCCCAGTCCCCGGCCCCGAGGGGCTCTCCCGGCTCCAGGCAAGGCCGGCCGCGGCAGGTGCGTGGAGGTGCCACTCCCGCTCCGGGCGCAAACTTGGGCGGGGAGCGCGGGGGCGGCCGGGGTCCCTCGGCCGCCTCTCAAGCCCTCCTGGTACCTACCCCGCGGCCGCCGCCGCCGCCACCGCCGCTCCTCGCCCGCCAGCGCGCCGGCCTCGGAGGGAAGGAAAGTGAAAGAGAAACAGCGCCCGCCGCGGCCTGGCCGGTCCCCGCGCCCCGTCCGCCCTCCCCCTGCAGGCGGGAGCGCGCTGGCTCCGCGGGGCCACTCGGCTCGGGCCCGATAGGGCGCGGCGGGCCTCGGGGCCCAGGGCCGGTGCCGCCTCCAAGGGCAACTCCACCCCCTTCCAACTGCCGGCGCCGCCGGCCGGCCACGCCCCCAGCCACGCCCCCGGCGCCACGCCCGCAGGCCACGCCCGCCTGCCCGCGCTCCTCGCAGGTGCTTTGGCCTCCCTGCCCGCCCCGCTGCCTCGGCTTTAGTGCGACACGTAGCCTTGGCCAAATTTAATCTCGGTTCTTCTCCTCACCACCACCCCTCCCGGTTGTTTTCATCATAACAATGTCTGGTACATTTTCCCTGGTGGGTTTAAAAGCAACGGTCAGTGTTGATAATGAGTCACCCTGCGAAACTGTCTACTCAGCTGCGTCTTCCCCAAGCTAGTCCCACCTGCGCGCAGCCGGGACGAAGACATTCCTCGATTTGCACCTTATGTAAAAATCACTAACGAACTTGCTACTGTGGGGTGGGGAGTTGACAACTGTAAGCAAGCAGGAGAGTGGTGGGGGTGGGGGTATTAGTAGAAAGGTAAAGAGTTATTACTATCTGCAAGGTTCAAAACAAACACCCCAGTTCTCTTTCTAGTGGCTTTGAGAACTACAAGAGACCATTCACTGGTAAGGATTTATTCAAAAGCATGCATTAAAGGATTCCTTAACGTCATTCAATCCTATTCTACTGCATTCCAAAAACTTACAAATTTCTACCACAACCACTATTTTGCTAAACATTAAATTAGACCTGGTTCTTTGCTTCTTAGAAGACTGCAATCAAGTAATCCTAGGGTGGCAGCCAAATCAATGTGGTCTCCACCAGTAAAACAAAAGTTAAAACAAACAACCCAACGGGAATCAGTAAAGGGTCCTTTCAATTTATGTATTAGAAGAAAAGGTGCTGTAATCACATCATCTTTGCTTCTGTAGAAGTGAGAGCGGTGGGGGCTGGGGAACTGACAGTATTGGGGTGGGGTGGGGGATTAATGCAAAGTATTTGTTTTATCTCCTACTGACAGGAGTCACGGTCCTTATTATCAGAGGGATAGATCTTGGAGGTGGTTCTAGTGGCAAACCCAACAACCATGGGCCCAGCAGCCATACAGGTGTTCCAAGATCTACATCAAATTTGAATACATCAAAAAAGTAGAGAAAGACAGCTTTTAAAAAATACCCAATTTATAATTAAACTTATGTAGAGGGGACATAACATTTAAAAAATACCATGGTTAATATCACAGCAAGAACAACACATTTTCTCAAACAGCTTTCAAGAATCACATTTTTATAGTCCTTATAAGAACCATTTTGCAAAAGCATACATGCCAATTTCTAAGCTAGGATCAACTTCAATAAGTCAAGCAAACACAATGAGCACAGAAAACACGTTTGGTTAAATGACTTTACAGGTGAAGGGTACTTTCAGATCTTTCATCTCGGAGACAAAACAGATCAATATGTGAAAAGTCACCCTGTTTCAAGAAATGGAAGACACTACTGTATATACTATTAAAAACTGGTATTTTCCTATTTTGCATCTGAACCTATTTTAAATAAATTTTTAAAGCATAACACTTAACAAAGGTTCAGGGGGGCTTAAATGTGATTGGTGATTGACAGTAAGTGGGGTTAATCAGCATTCCCTGAGGAAATGAACTTGAGGATGAATATTAGGAAGGCTTTCCTTAGCAATGGAAGGAGAGGTGATGAATATGCTAGAGCAGGACAGATAGGTGCAAAAGTGAGACTGACATGACCAAAACTGCAAATGGTGGCCTTGGGGGTGGGAGAGAGAATTACAACGTTTGTAATGAAATCTGTGCCTTGTGCCCCTGGAGGTAGTACAATTTGTAGTAAAATGTTTAGTGGTTTCTCCTTTTCCCTCTTCAGCAAACACCCCACCTGGGAATGCTTTCCAGTAACTCACCTCTTAGTCCTTTGGTTCTCATGGTGGGGCTGGAACAAACCACAGAAGCCTCAGTATGAGAGGGTGGCTCTGATAAATCTCAAGTACCACTGGGACCCTCCAATAAACAAAGGCCTGGAAGCAACTGGATATACAGGAGTGGGGGGGAAAGGCAGATAAAAGAATCATCGCTGGGATTGCCCTTATCACGAATCTACTTCAGACTTCTCATTTTACAAATGTAGAAACCAAGATCCTGAGAAGTGGCAAGTTCATAATCACAGACCTGCTTTTGATAAAGCCAAGACCAAAACAAAGGTACCAGTTCCATATCATTTGTACTTCTCAAGAGAACTTCGTAAGTCCAAGAATTTAAGGGAGGTTTGGTAAGAAACAAATTAAGTTGAAAGAAAATAAGGAGCAAAAGGAGAGAAGAATGGGTGAAGGGAGAGAGGGAAATAACTGCCTATACGGTATTTATTTAGGAGGGAACTGCCACTGGTGAGTTCCTACCAAAGAAGCATGATCCCAAAGCAATAACTTGTTTCATTTGATCATTGATTCAGACTCTTCCAGGGAACCAGAAATGGCTCTTGATAACCCTTGAAACTACTTGGAGCTATCTGTATGACTAACAAACATTTTCATTACTTTATATTTCATGTCTAGGTTTTTATTTCCGTTAAGGCTAGCTAATGGATGGATAATTCTATACTGAAAATTTCAGGTTCTTTCCTTGGCTAATAAATATATTATCAATGAACTGATACTTAATAGCATAATGTTTAAAAATAGGGTTAGAACTTTACATTTCCCCTGGGATATTAAATAAGATGGCTTTTTCATTATTGTAAATTCTTTTTATATACCTCAGTATGCTATTTTATCTTTTTACATAGAATATCTCGAACGTAAAACCATCCTCTGTAATCTAAAAGTCTTCCTACAGAGATTTTAGAAAATATTAAAATGTAAAGTGTCCCCCTGGGCCCAAATGTATTTATTTTATAGGCATGGATATTACAGCTCAAAAGTCTATGACTCCCTAAAATCAGTGATGGAGGAATGAGAAGGGAACAGAACTGAAGGACCTCCAATCACCCTCAGCCATGTCTCTTTTCCTTTTAACACACCCCTCCCCTGCAATCAATAATTCTTAAGGACTCTCTCTGCTAAACGTCTCTTGAATCCTTCCACTTAACCTACCCTGGTTGAGATTACTATCATCTCTACCCTCCATTACTTCAGTGAACTCTTAGCTATAGCTCTTCTCTGTCAAACCATTCCCTACAGCATAGCCAGAGGACTCTCTAACTACGAACTGATCGTGCTGCTCCCCAGCTTAAAGAACACCCAAACACTTAATAAGTCCATTCCAGATCCCCATCACTTCTGCAGCCTCTCCCTTGAACTCTACACTGTAGCCCTAATGAACATTTTTACCCTCTAGCTAGAGAGATGGATCTTCTTATTTTAAATGAGCAACCTGTCCCAATCCCTTCACCCCTCCCCACCCTTGCTAAATCTGGTCAACCCTTGTTTACCCCGCAGGTATCAGACGATATTAAAGGCTACCTTCCCAGACACCTTGATGCTGTTGAAGAGCTTCCTTGATATACACATACCATATACATACATAACAACTCAACTTATTCTCTCAAGCCCCACACAACACACTGTCATGAATTAACTGGTCAACCGCCTCCTGGTGTGTAAGCCCAGGAGACCCATTGCTTGATTGTGCTTCACTAGCAGAATGGATGGCAAAACGTAAGCATTCAAATAAATGCTGACTGAAAAGGTGAATATTTGCACGCACTCGAAGACACATTCTGGGTATTCTTTCTCTGGTTTCTTCTTGGAGAGATCTTTCCAAAGACATGTTAGGCATAATCCCTGCCATCTAGGACTACTAATTAAAATCACAACAGGGAATAGAGACTTATCCACAAGAAACAATTATGGAGCAATACACCAAATTTATTAATAAAGTGTTAAATGACAAAAACTTCAGCTGAAAGAAGGAGTGCTATTGGTGATCAAGAAATTAATCCTACATGCTTAAGACTCTGCCAGTAATAAGGATTGCAAGGCAAAATACTAAAAGCTATGGATATGAAAAATAAATGAGAAAGGCAGAAAAAAAGAGAAATTAAGTCAATATACTAAAACTGAGTACAGATAAATAGCGTTAGGCATAGGGACAAGATTAGTCTATGAAAGACTGTGCAACTAGCTAAATAAATATTTTAAAGTGCCTTAAATACATTATGCTAAAAAGACAGACTAACAAAACTTGGGTTTTTTTCCCCTCTTTTGAGAAGCAGAAAAAACTAGCTGTATTTTCTTTACTGCAATTTCAACAGTTGGCTGGAGCAAGTTCCATTTATACTGGAAGAACAGAGAATGTAACTAAAATAGGTACAGACTCTAAGGAAAAACTGCATTTACTCCAATCATCAGGGCTACAGGTACTTTAAAACATCATGACCAAACCAGATATTATTTTGGGAGGTCAGATTAAATCCTACAGGATCATCAATGGACAAATGACTGACATGCAGAAACTAAGACTATTTTATCAAATCTGAACGTAGAGTATTCTAAGTTAGGAGTGATTATAGGAAAGTTAGGGGGGAAAAGCCCTACCAAAAAAAGATATGGAAAATCAAATGGGGCAAATGCAATATAAAAATTTACTCACATAAACATTCAAATACCAGAGGAGAGTAGGTACATGATTTCAAAAAGTCCTCGTTTTACAGGTAGCTGAGGTTTAGAGGAAGGGACACTGGACCTAGCAAGAGAACCTGGTTTTTAGTCGGGGCAAGTCACTTAACTTCCTTTGGCTTCATTTTTTTTTCCTATGAAAACTGAAATTAATGTTATCTTAATCACTGGTCTTTTCTTTATATATTTGTATGTTATTATAATAAGCATATAGAAGATTAAATGAGATGATAAGTGAAAAATGTTTTTTAAATTATAAAGTTGTAAAGGACTACAAAATCTAAGGTATAAGTGGCAATCTTGTGGCCCACCAGCAAGTGAATAGGACCTGGTAATCCTGTACCGTCCAGCAGAGGTCCTGGATGCTGAGATAGTTTACAGGATGAATGAGACACTCCAGGCAAGGTAATAGATCGAGGACACAGCATAAAGTAAGGCATGTGATGGTCACAAAGTAGTCCTTCCTCCAAACTCAGTATTTATCACAGCCAATTTTTAAAAATAAGATGGGAAAACCTAAATATTTCACACTAAGCAATTCAAAGACACACAAAGAAAACGAATCCCCCCCCCAATGTGTAATAATTTGGGTTAGTTCAACATTGCAGAAGTGTGTGTTAAATCTTTATTTGCTCCCCTCAAATGAAGGGGTAGCAGAAACGTATGTTTTCCATTAAAATGCAAAATCTCCAGGCGGGGTCACAGTCAAGTTCTCATGAGCCATCTCTTGAGCTATGGGTTCCTAGCTCACCAGGATTAGTAGACTTCTTAGTCCAAAGGAAGGGAGAAAGAAAGGCCAGGGAAAGACAGGAGGCTTTAGTTATGACTTAACACTTTAGCAGGATATTAACTGTAACACTTTGCTGGCTAGGAGGTGGGGCAACCAGCAGCAGGAAGGAAAAGTGTAACTGAAAGAGGAGGAAAGCAAACCACGAAAGACAACCTTCTCTCTTGTACTTCACAATTCTGTCTTGGATCAAAGACAAAACAAAACAAAAAACTACTCTTGAAAACAAGAAGCAAATTAGTCTGTTCTTACTGTCTTCACTATTCAGACTAAATGACTAAGATACTGATAACTTTGTGTTCAGGTTTGCAGGAAAACTAAAAGAACACTGGCCTAAATTAAAGCAGGGCAACATTAGCTATAAGGTAGATACTCTTAATTCTTGGCCTTCAGGGTGATAACCCTACAGAAGTTTCAGAAGCTATGATAACCTGTCTGTGATAGTTCAAGAAGAAAGAAACAATATTTGTCTTCCATGGTTTCTTCATTTCTGTCTGTTGAAAGGGGTTATCCTAGCTGACTGGAAAAGCTCCTACCACTTACCAAAACCTCCTAATAGCTTCTTGATGAGAAGCTGAAAAAAGCACTAGCATCCAAGCATCTTAGACCACATGATGAAGGAGAATACAATTTGGTTCATAGAAAAGGGGTGAGCAGCATAAGCTCCATGAGGACAAGGTTTTTATCATTACTGCTGTGTCCCTTGAATCAATTCTAAAACATAACAGGACCTCATTAAATATTTGTTGGAAAAAATGAACAGATGAACAAGCAAATAAATGAAATTTAACTTTGCAATCAAGACTGCCGGCATTCAAATTCTGGGACAATCTCTCTCTCTTTTTTAAAGATTTTATTTATTTATTTGATAGAGAAAGAGAGCATGAGAGTCAGAGGGAGAGGTCAGGAGTGGGGGGGGGCAGAGGGAGAAGCAGACTCCCTGTGGAGCAGGGACCCCCCCCCCCCAGGACCCTGGGATCATGACCTGAGCCGAAGGCAGACGCTTAACCGAGGTGCCCCTGGCACAATCTTACTGGCTATATATGTCATAGGGCAAAGAACTATTCTGTGTCTCAGTTTCCTCATCGCTAAAGTGGATATAATAAAAGTACTTATTTCAGGAGTTTTTAAGGGGATTGTAGGAGATAATACCAGCAATGCACTTAGTACACAGTAAGCAATCAAATGCTGAATTAATTTTAAGAATTTCATATCTATACCCTTCCCCGCTATTTGGACAAAACAGCAATAAAACAAAAGACACAACGTAAGGTCTAATGACAGACAAGTACTTAGAACAAATGCCTTAGTACGATCTACTCGCTTTGAGGATGCTGTGGAGTCAACACTTAGTCACCCAACTTTCCTGCCAATTGCCCTTCCTTGCCCTGTAAGAATTTTAAAATAAGGTTACTCTCTCAGTGGCAAATGAGTAAAATATGAAAATCACAGCTTAAATTACTCAAGGTGAAATCAAGAAATAGGACGTACACAGAAGTCTAGAGAGTTTTATGAACACTCAAAATTCCGACTGAGTGACCTGGGTATAGTCTTAGGGAGGCAGAACTGAAATGGGACAGTTAGTAAACTAAGACATAATCAATTATATTTTACCCCATCTGGAGTAACTTTATGTAAGTAGAAAAAGAATAATGAGCAAAGGGCAAGATATGAGCTGTGCATAGGGAGCACTGTCTAGGACAGGGAGACACTGAATTTGGCAAACTTTGAACTAGTCACCAGAGAAGTATGCTCTGGTCCTACCCATCAGCGGTTCATGAGACCTGAATTATCATCCTTCACCTTTGACTCTGATTCCAATGCCCACAAAGTTACTTTCTGAGTACTCATTTGTGTTCCCTTTTACCAAAATGCTGGAAGCAAATACCTGACCTGCAAAATTGATATCTGTGATTATTCTACTGTAAATTTTAAGGTCTTTTTTTTTTACTATAACTGACTAATACCATGACACTGTATTGAATTCTTTAGAGAAAGATACTAAAATGCACCATTTTATTTTTTTTTAATTTTTTAAAAGATTTTATTTATTCATTTGACAGAGAGAGAGACAGCCAAGAAGAGAGGGAACACAAGCAGGGGGAGTGGGAGAGGAAGAAGCAGGCTCCAGCAGAGCAGGGAGCCCAATGCAGGGCTCGATCCCAGGACCCTGGGATCATGCTCTGAGCCGAATGCAGACACTTAATGACTGAGCCACCCAGGTGCCCCTAAAATGTACCATTTTAAGAGCTGAGGACATTAAGTAAAGTTGATCAGCTTACCTTGGGCCAAGTCAAGTGGTAAGTAAGTCAGGGATAAGGCTAGAATTTTCTTGTTTCTGTAAGGCACATTTCCTCCAATTAAAAAAAGTTATGGATAAGCTAGTTACAAAAGGATAACTATTGTATGATTCTACTCATGTGATGTATCCGGAGTAGTCAAATTCATAAAAAGCACAAAGGTGGTTTCCAGGGACTCGGGGGAGGGGGGGAGAGTTAGGTTAATAGGTACAGAGTTTCAGTTTGGGATGGTGACAAAGTTCTGAAGATAGATGGTGGAGATGATTATACAACAATATGAATGTATTTATAAGTGTAACTATACACTTAAACATGGTTAACATGGTAAAATGTATGTTATGTATATTTTGCCATGATAAAAAATGTTATGGGAAAAATCTTTCCTTCTTAAAAAGGAAAAGAAAATCACAGCAAACAGTTAAGACCGTTGGTAAAGCACTTCATAAGCCTCGGTGTACCCATTTATAACACTGCTTTAGACTTGGATACATAATCTCTAATAACCCTTAAAGTTCTTCAATTATATGGTTGTACAATTTGGAAGCATTACCTAAAGCAGGGGTTGGCAAATTTTATCTGTAATGGGTTAGACGATAAATATTTTAGGCTTTGTGGATCGTATGGTTTCTATTGTAACTGCACTCTGCCCATATAGGGTAAATCTGCCAAAAACAACACATAAACAAATGGATATAATTGTGTTCCAATAAAACTTTATTTAAGAAACAGGCAAACAGGCAGCAAACCAGATTTGGCCCTTGGGCTATTGTTTGCCAATTCCTGATCTAGAGCATATCTCTGTGAACATGTATAGATGATAGCAATTAAAAACTTTCCTGTGTCCCAGGGTTGAAAACTTCTGTAATTCCAATAAGCTCTTATCTTAGTGTAACACTTAACTTTATGATTTCTATTTCCCAGGCAATGAGTAGAATACAGTGGCTTAACTACCAAAAGGTGGTGGTATCATCACCACCATCACCATCATTACCATCATCATCATCATCAAATAGCTCAGAGAGTTAGAAACTATCTTTTGTTTTTTGTAAAGCGTTGCCATAATCTGATCTTTCTCCTATGTCACAATGGAGAAAGTCTACCAACAAAGAGAAAAGGAATATTAAATAGAAACATTCTCTCCTGTTTGCTGAAGAGCTGACTTAGTCTCTCACCTCTGACTTCAAGATACCATATAGTCCCAGTGGCATTTAAAGAGAGAGTATTTCCCCATGCTGCCTGGGATTCTAGAGTGCTGATCTAAGAGAAAGAACAGGGTTTCAAGGGGTAAGCTATCTGCTTATCAAGGGGTAAGCTATCTGCTTATATACTTGGAGAGCGCACTAGAAGCTGGCCTGACCTGGGGAAGTCATGCTGGAACGTGGGTCTGTGTCCCCTTCAGTCTCCCTGTGGCCAGCCTCAGCAGCCCGGATCCCTGTCTGAGAAGAGGCCGTGAAGGGCAGGGTGGTGAGGGTTCACCATCCTGTTTCCTTTGAAGAACAGCAGCTCCAACAAGAGAGGGCATATTTAAAATGAGGATGCTGGAGCTGTGGGAACCAGACCTGGCCTGACAGCCTGAGGAGCAGGAAGGATGCTTCTATTCCTATGATGCAACTCACAGGTCGTAATCACAGTCTTCCCTTCCAGCTTTCTGGATGATCGCTAGAGGCAAATCAAGAAGAATCTGAGAAAAGCGGAAAAGGGTTTTGAAGTACTTTTCACATAACTCATCATCACTGAGGTCCATTCGTTACTATCCTGCTGAATTACAAAAGAGGAGGCTTTAAGATTAGGTCATTTGAATACTGGCATTTTAATTTACTAATTTAAGAAAACTGAAGAAAAATCCAAAGAAGAGAGCAAATTGCACGTACTTGTGCTTTTAAAAGGTAAGTTTTGTCAAGAATTGTTGTTCTTGATTTGAACAACTTACAGTGGTACTTCACTTCCTAAAAATTTTAGAAGGATGATGCTTATCACAAATGCTGATGAGGAAGTTAATTGGAACTTGATAATTATCAATTAATAGATCACTGTTTCCTTTATAGTATTTCCTGAACAATTTATTCTTTAATCATCTTTTTACCAATGAAGTCTGAAGTTTTAAGTGGAGTGCTCATTTCTGCTGGAAAAGGAAAGCATTTCTGTAACTGGAAACTGAATTTATAAGCATAGGCATGAATGCTTCCATGAAGGCTTTATGTTATGTAAATTAAATCACTTTAGAAGTGTCCAACAACAAACCAGTTATTAATAAAACCAAATAAATAGAATTTAACTTCTAAAAGTTGACATGTGTGTTAGAATACCCATACTCAACAACCATGTGAATGTTTCACTCTTCCGTACTTGGCTCATTAACTTCATTATCCTACTATGCCACATTAAACACAAACCCTTAAGACACTAACATGCATGTTAAGTATTACATGTTAAATATTACGCTGCTGTATTCTAAATGCCTGTTATGGGTTGAACTTTGTTCCTCAAAAAGACATGTTAAAGTCCTAACCCATACCTGTGAATGTGACTTTATTCGGAAATAAAGTCTTTGAAGGTATAATGAAGTTACTTACAATAGGTCGTACTAGAGTAGCTGGGCTCTTAATCCAATAGGACTAGTGTCCTGATAAGAACAGGAGAAAGACAGGGAGAATACCATGTGCAACACAGACGCAGAGGGAAGACGGCCGTATGGTGACCCAGGCAGAGACTGGAGCGGCAGCACTAGCGCAGACCCTAGCTGAACTGGACAGCATCTTTCTAGTGGCACTGATTTGCAGAAAGCCCTGCTGGTAGAGAAGCAGCACAAACGGATAAATGGACCGGCCAAAAGGGTAAAAGATTATAGAGACAGTGGGCAGAAGAAAGGAGCTAAGAGAAAAGTCAGGATGATCACACTGGGGTCTGTGAGGACCAGGAAGAGAAGGAATCCAGAGAGGGGTTGACTGAACTACGCAGAAAGGGAGGGGTAGTGAATCCCCATTTATATTAATGTAATTTCCAAGTATATAAGCCAGAATATGCTTATTTTAAAATCAAGTTATATTGTGTTTAATTCTAGACATTCTTTTGGATTCATTCAAAGGAATCTGATTCAGGTTAACACTTATTACAATACCTGGCATAGAACTACTCTGTGCTACATAGAGCCAAACAGTCACAGAGTCACAGAACATACATACATACATAAACATATATGTATGTACACACATATGCGTAATATATATTAAAGACTGCACAGATGAAGACCTAGGGAGATGTGCTTCTTCAAACATTAACAGTCACACTCATTTTTAAATGATCATCTCTTTTATGTTTTATAAGGCACAAATACCACCCAGACAAATTAACAGCTATTGATGTCAGTACATGCACGGTATCGTACTTGGAGTGCTATCCCAGAACTATTACCATTTATAAGCTTTGACCCTTGAAACCATTTTTAAATTGCATATAAGAACACTCCATACCACATATGGAAACATCTTTAATATTCAGAGTCAAAATATAGACAAGTAGCACTTAGGAAGTAAAACTTAACTGTGATAAACAAAAATGTAAATGTTTTGTAATGTTATCCTCTGAGGATGCTGTTTCTTCACGCTATACAATTTTTTTCATACAACTTTCCACCATGAAGATAGGACTGAAGTACAGCTTGTTCGTATTTTTATAAAGACAAGCATAGAAAAATTTAAACTTCCTACTAGATGAATTAAACTTACTTCCAGCTAAAAATCTGATAACTAAAAGAAAGAACAACTTCAAGGAAAGGTATGCAACAGATTTCCTGTTTTTATAGAGAGCTGCCTTCCATTGTCTTGTTCACCCAAAGTGTACGTACAACAAACAGAATTAGCATGCATGAGTTACCGAAGTTAGGCACTGCAATTCTTGTAGGGATATTCAGAGTTATTTTCCATTTTGATTTATTCAGATTCAATTCTCTATCTTATCCCTGTCAGCACAGCAGCCTCTGGGTACACAATATAAAATATTAACAACAACAACAACAACAAAAAAAAGAGCAAATAAACTTCCAGTTACTTCTGGCTCAACAATTCACTTCCTCTAGCTGACCAGCATTGAGTTCTCTGTGGCCATTAAGGAACGCTGCTGATTACTCTTACCAAATCATTTCTGAATGACTATCAAGCATGATCATTTCTAAAATCCGTGAAATGGAGATGTAGTGGAAACAGAATGGCTTTGCACAACACATCACCCTGTACCCTTTCCCGTGCCTTCCTATAGAGGTTGGAAATTATGGTGACACCTCTAAAATTCTGTCTTCAACTCCATCCAGGCAAAAGGCAACTCCACAAAGCCTCCCCAAGCTTCAATCCGCGTATCCTGAATCAAAGTCAGCTTTCTAAGGCATAGCTGTCACTCTTTCTCTCCCTTGCTAATAATTAATGATGCAACAAGCCTTATCAAGTACCCAGAATGGTGCTAAACAATTGGTGTGATTATTATTTCTTTTGCTCCAACAGCAAGCCTGTGAAATAAATAAAAATCGCTGTCGTCATTTTACAAATGAGGCAACAGTGGCATGGAGTTTGTGGGACAACCAGGTTCACACAGCTCAGGGCCGACGGAGGCAAGAGTGGGACCTAGCAGAGCGGCTCCGGGACTGTCCAGGTGCGGCTCAACCACGTTCCAGACCACTTCGGGCTGTGGCAGCCTAACACCTCTGGGACTTGTCACCACCTTATCTGCACTCTTTCCAACCTGGAAACCTCTCCACCACAACTGGACCAAGCTGCCACTGACCCACGAAAACGCTGTGAATGCCAACCTCTATTTGCTTACGTTGTTCACCACTAAATGGAATGCTCTCTTCTTTCTCCTCCTTTTCACCATCCATTAAGGCCAACCGCAATGATACCTCTTTCCAAACTGTTCCTTCTTCCAACGCTTCCACCTCATTGGAGTCTCTCTTTTCTAGAACTGCTGGAGTTGCACCTGGTATTTAGCTGATGCGGCATTAGTATTCAGGCTTTGTGTTTCTGTAGTCTACCAGGAAAGACGGCAGGTAACCAGAGCGCAGAGACAGACAGGGCGCAGCACAGGTCTGTGAACCTAGGGATACTTAGTAATCGTTGGTGGAATTTATAATAACCTCTCTAGCAACACAGTAAGTAAAATTAATGTGGCTCACTGTCATAAAGTAACACTCTAAGAAATCATCTCAAGACTTTTTGGGTAAAATTAAAGGCCCATATAACTTCCAGGGTATTCTCAGCCTAACAACCAATTCCTCTAGCTAATCACGTCAACTAAGCAGGCATTTCTGCGTCTGGATACAGCAAATCAGTGTATGCATATGTGTGTGCATAAACAGCCAGGGACAGACATTCAAGCAATGCTCAAATACAGCACTGGAAATATAATGAGGGATCCAAGTTTGTTGGATCAAATTGATGTTTTGAAAAAGCTGGTACGATGGGAAATGAAAATAAAAGGCACTTCGTTGCCATTTTGCTTTTTGCTTTGGATCACTTAATAAGCACTTCCAGTACCTACGTGTTAAACTGGTTTGCGCACCGTGGAGGATGCTGCCTCGGTCCTGCTGAGTTCTCTTGTATGTGTGCGAAGCAGCTCACCTGTCTATTCTTCAACGTTAGAATGAGATATTCTTCTATATTTGAATGAGAGAATAGGTGAAACTTTTCTCCTACTACCATCACCAGAATTCACAGTTTCGAGAGGTTATAAAGATACACAGAGATCTGAGTCAGAATCTGAACCATTTCTGATTTCCAGTATTTTTTTTAAAGAGTAGCTCACAGGAGAGAGAGAAAGGGAAAGGCCAAACAGCAGAAAGCAGGTGTGGTCTAATTGGTACCAGGTGTCTAGCACTTGGGGCACTGAAACAGCCTTTCTGCTTTCCACAGGGCCTTGGCACCCAGCGATGAGCAAGGCCCTGGACACCCTCGTCGTGGCCCACACAGGCACGGTTCTTCTGGCCCCGAGCTTCTACAGCAACCACTGAACCTCTGAGGGACAACCATCTATCACCAGGCTAAGCCAATTATACAGTTTGATACTAGAAATCTTCAGGTTGTATCCCCTAACAGACAAAGCATAAAAGGTATTCACTTGTTTATGTACCTCCCTAGATTTCCAGGTTAGCTTTCAGACATCATATTTTCACAGTGTGGCCATATTACACACCCTCTGTAACCTATGTTACTCAGAGAGGGGGAATAAAAATCCCTTCTAACCCCACATAATTCAATCAACATGTTATTATGCGCCATGACCAAGAAAGAGAGCATGAGGGTTACAGCACTTTCTGTTAGAGACGGAGGCTTTAGGAGCAGGTAGATTCTTTGCAGTAATAGTAAGACAGCGTCCCTTAGCAGGAAGTGGGAGCTGGCCTTCTGAAAGGAATTGGGAGCTAACAGAGAGTGCTGATTGGGCCATGGGAACTTGTAAACCATTCATAAGTCAGAAATTGCCCAAGCTTTACTTCAGTCTAATACTATTATCAGCTATCTATTTAAATGCCGAAACAGCAGAAGATATAAATGGTACAGATTAAAACAAACACAAAAACAAACAGAAACAAAACATTCATTTTAGAAATCCTCTGGATTCTGTTAAATGGGTTGGTATGTGCCCATGGGTTCCACACTCACTTATTTCCCCAGTGCTGGTCAGTAGCACAAACAGTCCGTCACCCTAGCTGTCCTCTGATTTCTGATGCTCCCTCTACAACCTCCACAGAGGGAGTGCCTCAGATGTAAAGCTCTCTTCTTCTATAGGGAGGCTCCCATCCATTCTTAATAGGATGAAGTAAAGTCGGATGACGGATGGGTAAATGAAATTATGCCAGGGGAAAAGAAGATTACTGATAAAAATGTAAATAGCTTAGACAAGACGACTAACCAATACAAAATCCCATGGACATTTGGAGTTTTTATGAATGCAGTGGTCACAAACTGCGGATGACCGGAGCGCCAACAACTATCTGTCTAAAAATAACTTTAGGAGGAGTTAAGATGGCGGAGGAGTAGGAGACACCGTTTTCAGCCGGTCCTCCGAGTCGAGCTGGATAGGTACCAGACCAGCCTAAACAACCACGGAACCAGCCTGAGACGCAGGAAGACGCATCTGGATCTCTACAAATGAACATCTCCAGCGCTGAGTATTGAGGTACAAGCGGGGAGCCATGAAACTGTGCACAGATATCGGAAGATAAACGGAAGGGGGAGGGAGCCGCCGCGTTTGGGCGCCGGGAAGCGGTAGCCACTTGCACGGGAGAGCGGGCGGGGCTCACGGTCGGCACCCGCAAAACAGCAGACTGAGACCGTGAGCCGTGTGTGCGCGCGCCACCAGGCATCTCGCGGAACCCCGGAATCCCGGTGCGCTCACTGGATCCAGACTGAGACCGGGAGATCCGGGAGCGCGCGGGGGCGGCTGGCGGCTGGCGGCGTTAGAAACACAAAGGACAGAGATGCGCCGGCCCTGGAAGTGAGGGCTGGGACGCCGGGTGTGGGGCGCACATCCCGGGACGCTGCAGGGTTGAGCAGCACCAACAGAAACAGAGTTAAAGTGGCCAGAACATTAGTAGAGAACGGGCCGCAATCCCTCTGTTCTGTGACAGAGGCTGAAATTTGGCCGCTGCTGCTCTGACTCTCAGAAGAGGCACAGCAAACCGCCAGGGAAAGCCGCCAGAGAACAAAAGCCTGGAAATACCGGCTCAGGGAGTGCCCATCCCCATCCCCCCTCGCAGGGGACGCCGAGACTCTACCCAAACATGGCTGCCTGAGTATCGGCGCGGCAGGCCCCTCCCCCAGAACACAGAAGGCAGGCTGAAAAATCAAGAAGCCCACAACCCGAGGCGCCGGGGTGGCGCAGTCATTGAGCGCCTGCCTTCGGCTTAGGGCGTGATCCCGGCGTTCCGGAAAGGAGTCCCTCATCGGGCTCCTCCGCTGGGAGCCTGCTTCTTCCTCTCCCACTCCCCTGCTTCTGTTCCCTCTCTCGCTGGTTGGCTGCCACATAAATAAATAAATAAAATCTTTAAAGAAGAAGCCCACATCCCTAAGATCCCTATAAAACAAGGGGCACGGCCTGGGACCCAGTCAATAATTTGGGCTCTGGAAACCCCGCAACCTCTCTTCATCAGAATGACAAGAAGGAGAAGCCCCCCCCAGCAAAGAAAAGACAGTGAGTCTGTGGCCTCTGCCACAGAAATAATGGATATGGATGTAACCAAATTATCAGAAATGGAATTCAGAGTAACGATGGTCAAAATGATGAGTAGAATTGAAAAAACTATTAACGAAAAGGTTACTGAGAATATAGAATCCCTAAGGACAGAAATGAGAGCGAATCTGACAGAAATTAAAAATTCTATGAGCCAAATGCAGGCAAAACTAGAGGCTCTGACGGCCAGGGTCGCAGAAGCAGAGGAACGGGTTAGTGAATTGGAGGATGGGTTAATAGAGGAAAAATGAAAATAGAAGATGGTCTTAAAAAAATCCACGCCCACGAATGTAGGTTACGGGAGATTACTGACTCAATGAAACGATCCAATGTTAGAATCATCGGCATCCCCGAGGGGGTGGAGAAAAACAGAGGTCTAGAAGAGATATTTGAACAAATTGTAGCTGAAAACTTCCCTAATCTAGCAAGGGAAACAAACATTCGTGTCCAAGAGGCAGAGAGGACCCCTCCCAAGCTCAACCATGACAAACCTACGCCACGTCACGTCATAGTGCAATTCGCAAATATTAGATGCAAGGATACAGTATTGAAAGCGGCCAGGGCAAAGAAATTTCTCACGTACCAAGGCAAAAGCATCAGAATTACGTCAGACCTGTCTACACAGACCTGGAATGAGAGAAAGGGTTGGGGGAGCATATTTAAAGCTCTTTCAGAGAAAAACATGCAGCCAAGGATCCTTTATCCAGCAAGGCTGTCATTCAGAATTGATGGAGAAATAAAGACATTTCAGAATCGCCAGTCACTAACCAATTTCGTAACCACGAAACCAGCCCTACAGGAGATATTACGGGGGGTTCTATAAAAGTAAAAAGGCCCCAAGAGTGATACAGAACAGAAAGTCACAGCCAATACAAACAAAGACTTTACTGGCAACATGGCAACATTAAAATCATATCTCTCAGTAATCAGTCTTAATGTAAATGGTTTGAACCATCCCATAAAGTGCCACAGGGTTGCAGATTGGATAAAAAGAAATGACCCATCCATTTGTTGTCTACAAGAGACTCATTTCAAACCCAAAGATGCATTCAGACTGAGAGTAAGGGGATGGAGTACCATCTTTCACGCAAATGGACCTCAAAAGAAAGCTGGGGTAGCAATTCTCATATCAGATAAATTGGATTTTAAACTACAGACTATAGTTAGAGATGCAGAAGGGCACTATATTATTCTTAAGGGAAGTATTCAACAAGTGGATATGACAATTATAAATATATATGCCCCCAACAGGGGAGCAGCAAGATACACAAGCCAACTCTTAACCAGAATAAAGAGACATATAAATAAAAATACATTAATAGTAGGGGACCTCAACACTCCACTATCAGAAATAGACAGAACACCCTGGCAAAAACTAAGCAAAGAATCAAAGGCTTTGAATGCCATACTCGACGAGTTGGACCTCATAGATATATATAGAACACTACACCCCAGAACCAAAGAATACTCATTCTATTCTAATGCCCATGGAACATTCTCAAGAATAGACCATGTTCTGGGACACAAAACAGGTCTCAACCGATACCAAAAGATTGAAATTATCCCCTGCATATTCTCAGACCACAACGCTCTGAAATTGGAACTCAACCACAAGGAAAAATTTGGAAGAAACTCAAACACTTGGAGACTAAGAACCATACTGCTCAGGAATGACTCGATAAACCAGGAAATCAAAAATCAAATTAAACAATTTATGGAGACCAATGAGAATGAAAATACAACAGTCCAAAACCTATGGGATACTGCAAAGGCAGTCCTAAGGGGGAAATACATAGCCATCCAAGCCTCACTCAAAAGAATAGAAAAATCTAAAATGCAGTTTTTATATCCTCACCTCAAGAAGCTGGAACAGCAACAGAGGGACAGGCCTAATCCACGCACGAGGAAGCAGTTGACCAAAATTAGAGCTGAAATCAATCAAGCAGAAACCAGAAGTACAGTAGAGCAGATCAACAGGACTAGAAGCTGGTTCTTTGAGAGAATCAATAAAATTGACAGACCCCTGGCAAGACTTATCCAAAAGAACAGAGAAAGGACCCAGATTATTAAAATTATGAACGAAAAAGGAGAGGTCACGACGAGCACCATTGAAATTGGAAGGATTATTAGAAATTTTTATCAACAGCTATATGCCAATAAACTAAGCAATCTGGAAGAGATGGAATCCTTCCTGGAAACGTATAAACTACCAAGATTGAAACCGGAAGAAATTGATTCCTTAAACAGGCCAATTAATTATGAAGAAATTGAGTCAGTGATAAACAACCTTCCAAATAACAAAACTCCAGGCCCGGATGGTTTTCCTGGGGAATTCTACCAAACATTCAAAGAAGAAATAATACCTATTCTCCTAAAGCTATTTCAAAAAATAGAAACAGAAGGAAAGCTACCAAACTCATTTTATGAGGCCAATATTACCTTGATCCCCAAACCAGGCAAAGACCCCATCAAAAAGGAGAATTACAGACCGATTTCCCTAATGAATATGGACGCCAAAATCCTCAACAAGATACTTGCTAATAGAATCCAACAGTACATTAAAAGGATTATCCATCACAATCAAGTGGGATTCATACCTGGGATGCAAGCGTGGTTCAATATTCGCAAATCAATCAGCGTGATACATCATATCAACAAGAAAAGACTCAGGAACCATATGATCCTCTCAATCGATGCCGAAAAAGCATTTGACAAAATACAGCATCCTTTCCTGATTAAAACCCTTCAGAGTGTAGGAATAGAAGGTACATTTCTCAATCTCATAAAAGCCATCTATGAAAAGCCTACTGCAAATATTATTCTCAATGGGGAAAAGCTGGAAGCCTTTCCCTTAAGATCAGGAACACGACAAGGATGCCCACTCTCGCCACTATTATTCAACATAGTACTAGAAGTCCTTGCAACAGCAATCAGACGACAAAAAGGGATCAAAGGTATTCAAATTGGCAAAGAAGAAGTCAAAATGTCTCTCTTTGCAGATGACATGATACTCTATATGGAAAACCCAAAAGAAGCCACTCCCAAACTATTAGAAGTTATAGAGCAATTCAGTAATGTGGCGGGATACAAAATAAATGCTCAGAAATCAGTTGCATTTCTATACACGAATAACGAGACCGAAGAAAGAGAAATTAGGGAATCCATCCCATTTACAATAGCACCAAAAACCATACGTTACCTTGGAATTAACTTAACCAGAGACGTAAAGGACCTGTATTCTAGAAACTATAAATCACTCTTAAAAGACATTGAGGAAGACATAAAAAGATGGAAAGATATTCCATGCTCATGGATCGGAAGAATTAACATAGTTAAAATGTCCATGCTACCCAGAGCAATCTACACTTTCAATGCTATCCCGATCAAAATACCAAGGACATTTTTCAAAGAACTGGAACAAACAGTCCTTAAATTTGTATGGAAACAGAAAAGGCCCCGAATCTCCAAGGAACTGTTGAAAAACAAAGCTGGGGGCATCACAATGCCAGATTTCGAGCTGTACTACAAAGCTGTGATCACAAAGACAGCATGGTACTGGCACAAAAACAGACACATAGACCAATGGAACAGAATAGAGAGCCCAGAAATGGACCCTCGGCTCTTTGGGCAACTAATATTTGATAAAGCAGGAAAAAACATCCGGTGGGAAAAAGACAGTCTCTTCAATAAATGGTGCTGGGAAAATTGGACAGCTACATGCAAGAGAATGAAACTTGACCACTATCTCACACCATACACAAAAATAAACTCCAAATGGATGAAAGACCTCGATGTGAGACAGGAATCCATCAAAATTCTAGAGGAGAACATAGGCAACAACCTCTACGACATCGGCCAAAGCAACCTTTTTCATGACACATCCCCAAAGGCAAGAGAAACAAAAGATAAAATGAATTTATGGGACTTCATCAAGATTAAAAGTTTCTGCACAGCCAAGGAAACAGTCAGAAAAACTAAGAGGCAGCCCACGGAATGGGAGAATATATTTGCAAATGACACTACAGATAAAGGACTG
The DNA here is from genome assembly GCF_024610735.1 of Ursus americanus. Classification (NCBI taxonomy): domain Eukaryota; kingdom Metazoa; phylum Chordata; class Mammalia; order Carnivora; family Ursidae; genus Ursus; species Ursus americanus. The sequence continues at coordinate 34,915,624 of NC_142132.1, forward strand.
GTATCCAAGATCTACAAAGAACTTCTCAAACTCAATACACGAGAAACAAATAAACAAATCAAAAAATGGGCAGAAGATATGAACAGACACTTTTCCAATGAAGACATACAAATGGCTAACAGACACATGAAAAAATGTTCAAAATCATTAGCCATCAAGGAAATTCAAATCAAAACCACACTGAGATACCACCTTACGCCAGTTAGAATGGCAAAAATAGACAAGGCAAGAAACAACAATTGTTGGAGAGGATGTGGAGAAAGGGGATCCCTCCTACATTGTTGGTGGGAATGCAAGTTGGTACAGCCACTCTGGAAAACAGTGTGGAGGTCCCTTAAAAAGTTAAAAATTGACCTACCCTATGATCCAGCCATTGCACTACTGGGTATTTACCCCAAAGATACAGACGTAGTGAAGAGAAGGGCCATATGCACCCCAATGTTCATAGCAGCAATGTCCACAATAGCTAAATTGTGGAAGGAGCCGAGATGCCCTTCAACAGATGACTGGATTAAGAAGTTGTGGTCCATATATACAATGGAATATTACTCAGCTATCAGAAAGAACGAGTTCTCAACATTTGCTACAACATGGACAGCACTGGAGGAGATAATGCTAAGTGAAATAAGTCAAGCAGAGAAAGACAACTATCATATGATTTCTCTCATCTATGGAACATAAGAACTAGGATGATCGGTAGGGGAAGAAAGGGATAAAGAAAGGGGGGGTAATCAGAAGGGGGAATGAAACATGAGAGACTATGGACTATGAGAAACAAACTGAGGACTTCAGAGGGGAGGGGGGTAGGGGAATGGGATAGACCGGTGATGGGTAGTAAGGAGGGCACGTATTGCATGGTGCACTGGGTGTTATACACAACTAATGAATCATCGAGCCTTACATCGGAAACTGGGGATGTACTGTATGGTGACTAACATAATATAATAAAAAATCATTTAAAAAAATAAAAAATTAAAAAAAAAATAAAATAAAAATAACTTTAAAAGGGAAGAAGGAAATTATTTGACCAAAAGCCACTGAAATCTGCCAAAGACAGGAAACTCATAAGTTTTGTGGAGCAAAAAAAAGAAATGAATATTTCTTTTTTGAGGAGGAGAGCTCAAACTGCCTAACTTCCCTTGGTATCAGTAAAGCTGGGCCTGACTAACGGAGACATGGATAGAGACACATCCTCCTGGAGGTCGTCACAGTTTCCCCGGATCCCGGGTATCGGAGCTGAAGACAGTTCCCTGAAAGGTCAGGATTTCTAGGGAAATTCAAAAGTAAGCATGAATGAGGGGAATACAGTGTTCCACATCATCATGATTTCTGGGAATCACGTCGGTGGGGTATAGCTCTTCTCTTCCCTTGCCTACCAGAGCTCATACACTCTTCAAACGATCAGTCTCTTCCATGTTAATAAGGTTAATGTTCACACTAATAGAGGTAGAACGAGATGTATTTTAAGTCTTCCAGATCAGCCCACAGACGCTTACACCTCTGCTATGTCGCCTGCGGTCCACAGTCCGTCAGCATCGCCAGGGAGCTTGTTAGGAATGCAGAATCTGGGGCCCCAGGTGATCTGTATGCAATTAAAATTTCAGAAGCATTGTGAATGTACTAAAAATACTTCCTACTCTTGGGATTAGGTATTTCTCTCCCCAGATGCTAGGGATCAGTGCAGTTAGGCCAATGCTAGGACAATCTGAACAACAAAACAAATGACAGTAATGGATTATAACACATTGAATTTAAGGAAAGAATCCATGAATCCATATTTTTAATAAGGAAATAAACATATGGGTAAAGTGGAAGCCCCTCTTTACAATGAAATATATCATGGAATTTACAATTTATAAATGAAAGAGTCAGAAAATGACCATTTTGCAACCACCACTGTTGTAATGGATTCAGGCAAGAATCTCCAGAGATCCTAAAACCATTACATGAAAGTTTGTTGAGGAGTAGGATATTTCCATGGTTTTATAGTATCTCTCCACGGATTACTTCTGAATTACAAAGGGAAAAAAAGTATCTTCACAGTGGAGAAATCTGTTGGACATTACCCAGATCACATGTTCAAACCTGATGTCATTACTAATGAGACCACCTGAAATCATGCACCTGCTGAGGTGACATTAGGAGGACACGATATCACCTGCATAAGACTTCGGCCAAAAGTGCTTAACTTGACTCTACTTATGAGGAAATATAAAATAAGCCCACATCGACAGACATTTTATGAAACAAATGGCCTGTACTTTTCAAAAATGTTAATGTCATAAAAGACACAGAAAACTGAGAAGGGTTAAAAAGAAGCTCCATAACTAAATGTAATCTGTGATCTGGGACTGTTTCCTGGATTAAGACTTCTTTCCTGTTGTTATATGTATATTGTTCTCCATTGTTCATTGAGACAGGGGTGCACACTAGATATACTCTTGTATCAATGTTACTGTCCCGAATATGGTAACTGTATCTCCTTCTTAGGTGATACAAACTGAAGCACTTAGAGGTAAAAGGTCATATCTGCAACTTATTCTTAAATATTTAGTAGTTCTGTGAGAACTGTAATAATGTATGTATATAGAGATATAAAACAAATATGGCAAAATGTTAACAAATGGTAAATCTAAGTGAAAAGTATTTGGATGTTCATTGAACCATTGTAGCAGCTTTTCTGCAGATTTCAAATCTGTCAAAATAAAAAGTTAGAAATAGAAAAAAAAAGTGAAAGATAGAAAAACAATGCAACCGCAAACGGCCCCTATACCTCGACCTTCTGGTAGGAGAATACAGAATAGCATCATTAACTGCACCCTCTCCTCACCCAAAATGGTCTTGAAATTGAATATATCAAATGGCAGGCTGAAAAAAATCCCTGTTTAAAAGATTTTTAGGAAAAAGCAGCTTTTTGGGCTAAAATTCCATTCTTTGAAAATGCACCTCATAATTCTACAATGTGCCGTGGCCTGTCACTGTCACAGGAAACAGGTGAAGCAAAGACCCTGCTCTCATGGAGCTTACATCTGAATGAGGCGAGGGACTAAACTCTATGAGTAACTTGGGGAAGGGCATAGCCGGCAGAGGGCACACGTCAGATAGGAGACATGAAACCCATCATTTATAATATTTATAACAGAATTTTTAGAGGAAAAAAAATGTACCTTAAGTTTGGTTCATGACAGGTTATAAATGTACTTTGGATGCAATACCGTCACTTGGAATACTGCCGTCTGGGACTACAGGTATGTTTTTACTCACATACTGTTGGTGAGGGCTGATTCGGGGAGGGGTGGCAGATATGTGCTCTTTGTAATTTGGAAACTCAGAAAAAGAGGAAAATTAATTCAACAACATCCTTTCAAACAATTTGGGAGCAACTGTGCTCAAGAATGGATGATAGAGAATCAAGGAGATGAAGATTTTGCCCAATTTAGTGACTCTAGTGAGTTCTCTCATATTTGATGCTTTAAAAATGAGTGTATTTACAGATCTAATCTCACTGGACTAGAAGGATAAGGATACTAAACCTGTATTATCTAGACTTTGGTTTGCCCACAAAATTTTAAGGAGTTGTTTATATAGATAAAAATTACAAATTTAATACATTCAATTACATATATGTATATATATATTCAATCTAGACACACTGAATACATGCTCTGAATTTTACAAAAATCGTCATTTTTGGCATTATGTGAGAAAGAAGCTAAAACTTGGAACGCTTAGGAAACTTCTAACACTGTGCCCAGATAAAGGCAGTTTATTACATTTCTTAAACTCTTACACAGCACCGAATCAATACCCAAAGTACTCATTTTCAGAACAAGAAACAAAGGCAGTTAAAGGGGGAAGGAATTGCAGACAGAGGAGAGAGAAAAAGAACAGAGCAACAATGACTTGGGAGTGGGGCATCTTCTGCTATGTACACTAACTGCTTTTATCCTCTGAGTTCTCTCTCTTAGCATTTTGGGGGTTCTCAGGTTTATCATCTTCCAAGACTTTTGAGAACCAAAAGTTTGTCTGGATAGAAATGGTTCTACCATTTCCTATCAATTAATTTCCTATTTTGGTCATTTCCAAACAGGCTAATTAAACAACAACAACAACACTGCAGAGAATGGATGAGTTTGAGACAGAAGACAACAAGAGAACTGGAAGGATATGCTGTGTCTCCACGATTCTCACCGCTAAACCTCTAGCCACATTCAGCATTCGAAATCATCTGTCTATGATCAAGTTCTAAATGTGCTCCTGGTTTTATAACAGAGTGAAGGCAAGCATGTGGTCACTCCCCCCGCAATATTTCGCTGAGGGCCTACTGCATACCAGGAACTGTGACAGGTGCCTGAACACAATGGTCAATTAAGCAGATACCACCTGTCCTCATGGAGCTTCCATTCCGAAAGAATTAATATTAAACAAGTATCTATCATGTAATTATTAGTTAAGGTATCTAAGACAGTTGAAAGCAAACTTCTAACAAAAGGAGGAGGGGCTAATATAAGAAGTTTTTCATGAAAACCTTAGGATCACGTAACTTTAACAATCCACGTGACCTTAAAGGTCACAGATTAAATTTATGATCCAATGCTGGGATCCTGAGACATCCCTAACAAATAGTTCTCCTCCGTATCACAAGGCTTTTCAGAATGTTGTATGAGGAGTAAAGAGTGGACAGGATTGTATCCAAATTAAAATTATATTCATAATTCTAAAACATTTCTTTATAAAAGCAAGTAACTGTTAAAAAATACATTCTCTAAATGTCATCACTATCTCATTTGTAGTTCTGGTTACATAAAATGGAACAACTTTTACAATCTTCAATGTCATGCTCCGCAAACTCAATCAACTACAACAAATAGCAACTAGTTGTGCAATCACATGAAAACGTGTAAAAGTGTTACACTAGCTTACGCACATTTCGGAAACGTGGATCTTACTGCAATTGCTAGGTTCACAATTCAACTTAACCTATAAGAATCAGGTTTAAAATTTTTAACTACCATCACTTGCTTCTGTTCTTCACAGAATGCCTTTACTAAAAAAATAAATAAAAGACTTCTAAATATATTCTAGTTTTGAAATTACAATGAAAAGTAAACAAAAATGTTAGTGCAAGCAGAAAATAGTAAGAAAGGAAATTACCATTAACAGGTAGGTTGTTTGTCGGGATACAGTTTTCAAGAAGTTAAAAATGTGACTCTCATACAAATATAAATTGAGCACGTGTCAAATACTTATTTAAATCATTAATGAGAAAACCAGCAGGATGATACATCTGGTTCAGTGAGTATAGGAAAGACTGAAGTATAGATAGTCAATGAAAGAATACAATAAGCTTAAAAATACAGACTGCTAGTTTAGATATAAAACTGGTCCTATAGGTCAATAAAACTCTAAACCTTGGAGGTTATCTTCTCCCTCAGACACAAATAATTTGTAAGTTATTTATAATTAACATCTAACTTTATAAAATCTGGTTCTCAATCAATAGCAAGTTAAATAAACATACATTTCCCTAGAGAATTATGTGGTCCTTGGCTGGGTACTGACAAGGCTCCAGCATATCACTGCAGGGACACGCAATCATCCTTGTGCCTTATTCCCAAGTACTGGCTCATTTTTCTTAACACTTGAATATGCAATAAAACCTTGGCTATACAAACCCCTCGTGCATGGGTTAGTCTTGATAGCAGCATGCTCTGTAGACCTAATTTAGCTCTTAAAATGCTGAGTACCAAGGGGTACACTGGTGGCTGGTGGCTGAACATTCTCCCCGCCTCTCAACCAAGGCTGCAAAATCACTATCTCTTTGCCTGCTTTTTATCACGTTTGGTTTCTATACGATATCAGAAAATCTGCTGCCTACCCCGTGTTGCTTCTAGTCATTTTTACCAACACATTTCTTTGCTGTTTTTCTTCCTTTGACATTATCCCCTTGTATGAATAATAATCATGTCAACCTTTTAATCGAAAAATATCTAATTCCTTCCACACAAATATATCTAAAAGTTCTGAGCCAGCGTTTGACAATAAACACTGTATTACACAGCATCAATGGTTAATCCCTCTGCCCATCCACTCCTTACTCCGATGTTAAGAGGCACATTGTTTATTGTTTAAGTAAGATTAACAAACTCTATTAACTAAAAACCAATGAAGTAACAAGAAGGAACCTTCTTCTAAGGCTTCGAAGGGGTCAATATAGTAAAAACTTCTGGCTCTATATTACATTACTGTTATAGTATCCTTCATCTAGAACCTTAATAATTAATAATAATAATGGCTAGGACACAAAGTTCCAGATACTGTGCTAAGGGCTTTACAAATTTTATCCTATTGAATCCTCACAACAATCCTGTGAACTAGTTTGTATTATTAGTCTCACTCTTCAGATGAATAAACTAAATCACAGAGAATTAGTGAACTTTCCCCAAATCACAATGGTAGTGGGAATCAAGTCCACGTTATTTAGCTTGAGAGCCCATAGGCTTAATAACCACTAAGCTGCATCAAAGGAGAAGAAAGAAGAATTATAAAAACAGATACAACCATTATCATCATTATCACAGCAGCACTTATATGACACTTTTTACAGGCGGGCACTATTCTAAGCAACGAGAGTACAAAAACTTATGTATTTCTCAAAATAACCATACAGGGTAAGTAGAATGATTGTTCCCAATTTACAGAAGACGAAACTGAGGCAGAGAGGTTAAGTACTTACCCAAGGTCATTATGCTAATAAGTTGCAAGGCTGAAGGCCACACCTAGAGTGTCTGGCTCCCAATTCCAAGACCCTCCCTGAAGACACGCGGCTGCTTGTAACAATTTAAAAAGCCCAGTAGAAGTAACCGTCCTAACTCTTCAGAACCTCTGAGGTTGGAAATCACCACATGAAAGCACAGAACCACAACTAAACGTTCACTACTATAATCAAAAATCATCAAGAACAGATTAAAAGGTTTTCATTGAGCCTTGTTAAGAAGGCAAAAAAGTAACACACTTAAAATTTCAACCAAGATGAGTTTCTAAAAAAATGTTTTTCTGGAAAACTAACTCAATACAGAACAAATGAGGTGTTACAGTAGCTTTTTCAAATCCTTCTTTAGAAACTGTTTTTGTTCTCACAGCTTTGGGGTTTCTCAGAATTCCCTCAGGGGTTGTGGGTGGTTGAGGGAGGCGGGGAGAAGACGGGACCCTGCTTCCCCACTCCACCTTCAAGCGAGTGGCTCTGTTTATATTTTTTACATATTGGGTTTCCCCAAAAACTTTCATTCTGATGGGACCCAGGCTCCCATGAGAACTGGGTCTGAGTGGGCAGCCCTTTTCGACTTTATAAAGCCTTCCCCATCCCTCCCCGCAGCGTCCCAGAGGTCGTCCTTCAGGGCACTCCTCTTCTTGCTTCTTGCACCTGGCCTTACCTTACCGCTCTCCCCGCACCAAGAAGCAGGACCACGCGGACTCTACCAAACGCCTTCCACGCGGCAGGCTCTCGGTTCAATGTTTTTACATCAGCTCCTTCATGCGTGCTCTCAGCACTCCTAGGGATTAGGTTCTATTCCCGTCCCCACTTCACAGAGGAGGGAAAGACGCTTCATGTGCCCACCACCCAATGACCCGGGAGTGATGGCAGCAGGAGGAAAAACTAGACGGCCCACGCCCAAGGCCCCCGGCTCGTCACCAGTACCCACCCATGTTCAAAATATTGACTGAGACTTGTTCTTTAAAACGAAAAGCAAAACAAAAACCCCTTTCCTCCCGAGGCAGCACCTCAGCACGGACGCGGGCAACGCCCGGCTCTGAACACAGCACCTTGCACGCAGACCGCGACGCACGCCTGCCAGCTTCTGTGCTCTCTCAGGCGCGCAGGTGTGCTTGGCCCGCCGACTAGACTGTTTCCAAAAGGGGCACCGATCCCTGCTCTTTCTGCCTCGCTCCCCTCCCCTGTCCTCAGGGCTCCCCTCTGCAGGGGGCAGGCAGCTTTCTGTGACCACCTGTGGCTTCTACTCCGGCTCTGGGCCCGGGCTGCTCACGCACTGAGCGAGCTGGGAACGCAGGGAAGTCAGTGCCTCCAGGAAAGAGCCCTCAGCCAAGGACGGAGGGCCAAATCCCAGCTTCTCTGTCCTTTGGAGAGGGTAACTTTAAAGTGTGTGCACTGTTCTCCTGAGTTCCCCCAAGGGACTGAGCTCCAGGAACCCACAGAAGTAATTCTTTTGCAAATGCACCTTTGCCGGCTTCCTTCTCTTCCCTGTCCCACTTGCCCACTTCTTGGCTGATATTTCTGGGGGAGAAGCTCTCCTATGAGCCAGCTCCTCTTCAAATCCTTGTTTTAGGGTATGTTTCTGGGGAAACCAAATGGAGATTTCCTCTCCTTTATTACTCCGTTTCTCCATCCATCAAATAAGAGGCCTGGAGAGGGCATCTCCATGGCCTCTTCAGGCTCCAACAGCCTATGCTTTCAGTGAAATAAAGCGAATTTCAATCACGAACTAAAAGTGACAATGGAGGTTACTTCTTGCCGAAAGCCCCGCATCACATCCTGGAGCCGTCACTGCCCTGCACCTATGTTAATGTGGGAGAAGCTGAGAGGCCCTGCCCAGACCCTCTCTCTTGCCACACTTGCTGGGGCTGCTGTTGACTTCTACGGGGATGACCTCTGCTGCAGAGGCCCTCTTGGCTCAAGGTCATGCGCTTTGAGGGATGCTGGAGAGTAAAGGCCTGACCATCCCAATGCAAGTCAAGACAACTCTGAAGAGCCATTCTATCTCCAGGGGTGCCTGAGGGGCTGACCAAGGTCGTTGCTGGGCCTGGACCAAAATTCGACTTCCTCTTCCCCTTGCTTCCTTCCCACCCCCTAATAAACATCCTGAACGCTAAACTACACCTCAGAGTCGGCTTCCCAGGAAACCCAACCTGTGACAATCACATGTTAAATGGTGTTTTTTATGCCACGAAAGTCATAGACTCTTGAACTTGGCCTGTGGAAGCAGGGATGTTCTTGTTAATGCTATAAGGAAGTGGTAGGGACAAGGGATAAAAAAAGCTATTTTTTTTTAATAAAATGGGAATGAGGCAGATATAAGCCAGTCTTATATGAGATGCAGTTTCGGTTTCTGAACAGAAACAAGAAACATATAAAAGGTCAGCATAGTCAGTGAAACTGCAAGCTGAGGACTCAGAAGAGGCAGTCACAGTGGGTAATGAGAGAGAGAAGCAAAACAAGAATGGCCTTGCCAAGGAGAAGCAGACTAAACATACCCAACACACCCAGTCAAAAATCATGGGGGAGAAAGAATCCATCTAAAAGGGGCCCTCTATTTCGAGAGACTACATCTAGTCCCTAAGAGGTATGACAAAAGCAAGTGCCATCTGGGAATTCCGCTCGCCAGGTTCAGGGTTGGATCACTGCGACTGAAGAAGCCAGCGAGAGCCCCACAGCGTGACCCTAGGCAGGGCCTTTACTGAGAACTCTCGATGACACTGAAAGTCAGAGGGCTCTCCGACCACAGTCAGACCTGCCTCTGGGGAGGAAGCCCATAATGTCGTTCTGCCTATGCTGGTGCCCAGCTGGCGGCATCCCGTCACCTCCTTGGCTGGGCTGTGACCTCCTGGAGAGTAAGGAGTGCAAGGGGTGGGAAAGGAGGGTGACTAAAGTTTAAAACAAGGAAAGACATTAACAAGAAGGTGACATCTGAGCAAAGACCAAAACGAGATGAGGAGCTAGTCTTATGGTTATCTGAACGAAGAGCGGCTATGAACAGAGACATGGAAGGGCCACCAACAGGAATGACACTGATGCCCAAGGAGCAGCAAGGAGGCCAGGGTGACTGGGAACTGAGAAGGTGCTGAGGTCAGGGAGAATAGAGGCCAGATCACGCAGGGCCTTCTTGCCACTGGAAGGCCTTCTCCTTGGGGAAGATGGGAACCACAGAAACATAACTAGGGACAGTGATATGCTCTGACATTTCTACGGATAGATTTTTCTCTATAGCATTTCTTGCTCTCTGACAGAGTAGATGTGTTATATATTTATTGGCTGTCTCAATCCACTAGAATGTGAGCTCCACAAGGGCAGACAAGTTTTGTCTCTTTGATTCATTACTGTAGACTCACCCACCCATGGCCACACCCAGTGTCTGGCACTTAATAATCAATATTTATTGAATGAATGCATGGAACATCTTGAGAAGAACCTGCAGAATTCTTGTCTCTCTCTCTCTCTCTTTTTTAAAGATTTATTTATTTGAGAGAGAGAGAAGGAGAGAGAGGGAGAGAACACAAGCATGAGGAGGGGGGAGGGAGAGAGAGAATCTCAAGCAGATTTCCTGCTAAGTGTGGAGCCCGACGCGGGGCTCAATCCCACGTTCTTGAGATCAAGAGTCAGACACTTGACTGACTGAGCCACCCAGGTACCTCTGGAGAACTCTTTTCTTTCTTTATTTTTTTTAAAGATTTTATTTATTTATTTGACAGAGAGAGAGACAGCCAGCAAGAGAGGGAACACAAGCAGGGGGAGTGGGAGAGGAAGAAGCAGGCTCCCAGCGGAGGAGCCTGATGTGGGGCTCGATCCCAGACCGCCAGGATCACGCCCTGAGCCGAAGGCAGATGCTTAACGACTGTGCCACCCACGTACCCCAGGAGAACTCTTTTCTGAATGGCAAGATGAATCTAGACAAAAAGAATAATGTTTCTGCTTCCTTGGAAGGTATGTATTTAAATCAGTCCTCTAAGGCCAAATAACAAATAATTATTTATTAGCTCTTTTAGGCACCTAGGCAAGGCTCTAAGACCAAATATGTTTCTAATTTCTAAAAACTGGATTCCTAGATGCAGGAGAAGATGACAGAAGCACCAGCAGTTTGGGAGGGCTTACATTTAAGGAATTCATTCATTAAATACATATCGAACGGCAGTGTTTATGAGACGCTCAATGACGAGGTTTAAAATGAACAGGATTTCAGAGCTACTGGCTTTCTGGGAGCTACAGGCTGGCCATTCTCAAGGCAGGAGGGAAGAAGCAGAGGGGAGTATTTCCAACTTGTCAGGATGCAAAAATGCTGGAGATTCACTGGTTTAAGAAAATGTGTCCTTTTTATATATAGAAGTTTTCAACATATCAATAATTTATGACCCAGAAAGTTTTTTTTTAATCAGTTTGTGTGCCTTTTCATAATACTTATGCTTCTGGATCAATCTGCAGACTCCAAACATAACTAAAATGATTTGCACGCACAAAAAAGGTACAGGAAAACATCACTGAAATTTAGTGAACAAACTGAAAATAGGCTGATACTGGGAGGAAGAAGGAGGAGGGAATAAGGGTGGCAGAAAACTGGCCAGAAACTGCTGAAGAAGGAGTCCGTCCAGGGATCCACAGTTCAAGTTTGCCCTCTGGAAATAAGGTTCCTACATACTCCTTACAACTATTTGCCCTTTTATCACTAAATTTAGAAATTCTTTGTGAGTTTATACCAGTCACTTAACCTCACTGGGTCTCACTGTTTCATTGTTTAAGGGGGCTACCTTGCAAATCAGGAGCTAAATAATAGAATACCTCCTGCACTTAGCACAATGCCTGGACCTCAGACTGCAGGCCAGCAGTCATGGTGATGATAATACCACTCATGAGACTTCATTTCCTAAGATGCGGCCCCAACACATATGTCCCATCCCACGTGCTCCTCCAGCGGGAGGTGGGTCTATGATCCTTCCTCTTGAATCTGGGCAGGACTGTGACTAGGCAGACGTGATCCTATGTGACTCACAAGGCTAGGTCATAAAAGGTGACATAGCTTTCCTCTGGTTCTTTCTCTCTGGGGACGTGCGCTTTGAGAGCCCCCAGGAGCCAGTAACAAGTCTGGCTCCCTTGACACCTCTATGCCGGAGAGACCACACGGAGAGGTCTCACAGAGCGAAGCGCGTTCGAGGAGTCCAGGAGTCCCAGACCAGGCACCACATAAGCGAGCAAACCTTAAGATGATGCCAGCCCCCAGCCCTTGAGCCTTCCCTCCTGAGGCTGAGTGGAATGAAGAGAGGCCACACAGCTACCAGATTCTAAGTTCCCACACAAAGAAACCGTGAGAGTTACAGATGATCGTGGTTGTTTAAAATCATTAAGTTTTGGGGTGGCTTGTCACTCAGCATTAGAGGACCAGAATCCTGCCTATCAACTCCCTTGTCCGCTTCTAATACAGAAACCACGTCATGGGGTTTTTCTGTTTAAAAAGGATTCAAGTGGGGCTCCACGTCACACACAGGCTAAAAGGACCTGGAAGCCCCACAGCAGACTGTGGGACCTGAAGGCAGGGACTGCGTCTTGTCCTCCAGGGAATCCCAAAGCCTCTGCAGCCCCTCGGGTGGGAGCTGGCTTCAAGGGGCAAGACGAACCACGCAGCATGGAAAAAAGTGAACAAGATGAATGATGAAAACCATGCATCCAGTGAGTATAGACTCAGCTCCTTCTATGTGTCCTGGGGGTACTGTTGTCAAGCCACCCTCGTGGGACTTCCGCTGCACCCTCGCCCTCCGTAGGAACCTGCCACGCATTCTGACACACGCACGGTCCTGGGATGGACTCCACACCCCGTGGGCAACACCTGACCAGTGGGGGACACGAGCAAGCGCAGGAAAATAAATTACCCCTCCCTCACTCTGTCTCTGCACTGGACCATTCTAAGGCACAGTCTTGGACAGCCAGTCGCCTGTGAGATCACGTCCCAGCCGCCCACAGTGGTGATCAAGTTGCTGAATGAACCTTAAACTGGGTTTCCTTCTTTCCCTGTCAACTCTTCCCAGGCCCAAATCCTGTTCTTTGGGGTTACTCCTCAAAATAGATGAATTGTCCATAAACTGGTCCACAGTCTGATATTCAGAGGAACCCAGGCTAGGATAGCATTTAAATTTGACTTAGTAAAATACGACATATTCAATGATTTAGGAATATTAATAACCCTACAAGGCCAGCTATCTTCTAGGAATCTAGGTAGGGATAGAAATGATAAGAAAATAAAGATATACTGGGCTTTCCTTACATAATTCCACTTGAAATTTTCCTTAACATTTGGCTTTTTTTTCCTTTGGAGGGAAGAGGTATCTAGTTATTAGGAGGCATTTTTCTCAAATATGTGTGGTGGCATTTACTCTTTCAAATTCATGACCATACACTTCTAATGGGCTTTTAATGCTGCCATGTGATCCCGCTCCGTGTCCCTGCTCTGCTAAGTCACCCAAGGCACCCTCCTCATCCTCATTCTCCTCTGCCTCCTATTCCTCTGAGAAACGCACGCGCCAGAAGAGAAGCGCCATGCACTCCCGCCGCACCTACCCTCCCTGCAGCCCCTGCCTTCTCTCCGGGCACCACAGAGAACTCACCATTCTCCTATCGAAGCAGGTGCCCAGCCTGGGCCCTCAAACCATCCTCATTGGCTCCTCTCCCGGGCACTAAGCTTTTCGTGAGTATTGACACACTCATGAACCCATCGGTGGCATTTGTCGTAAGCAACCCCTCCCTCCACCTTGACATGCTTTCTTCACTTGCTTTCCAGGACACCAACCTCTCTTCGTTTGCCCCTTGCCTCCTTGGTTGGTCATTCTCGGTGTGCTTTGCTACTGCCTTTTTCCTCCCTGACCTCTTGGTGTTGAGTGCCAACTGTGCAGGGCTTTGTCCTCTTCTCTTCTCCGTCTCTATTCATCCTACTGGTGATATCATGCAGTCCCACGGCATTAAGTAGCATCTCTATGCTTTCAGTACCTCCAGACTCATATCCAACTGCTTACCCTGTGTTAGTTTGCTATGGCTCCGAAGCTAAGTACTATGAATTTAGTGACTTAAGAGAATACAAATTTATTATCTTATAGTTCTGTCAGGCAGGTATGGGTCTGACGAGGCTAAAATCAAGATGCTGGCGGGCTGTGTTTTTTTTTTTTTTTTCCTTAGGCTCTATGGGAAAATCCATTTCTTTCCCACCTCCAGCTTCTAGAGGCCACCTCTATATTTCTTGGCCAGGAGCCACCTTGCTCCATCTTCAAAACCAGCAACATTGCATCTCTCTGACCATTCTTCCAGAGTCACATCTCCCTCCTATAACCACAGAAAAGGTTTTCCACTTTTAAGGACTCATGTGATTAGGTTGGGCCGACCCAGATAATCCAGGAAACTCTCTCCCTCTTAAGACCCTTAACTTAATCACACTTGCAACGTCCCTCTTGCCACCTAAGGTGACATATTCATAAGTTCTGGGGGTTAGGATGTGGATATCTTTGGAGTCATTATTCTGCTACCAAACTATGCATCTTCAACAGGATGTCTAAAAGATAACCCATCCTTGCTATGTTCAGGCTGAACTCTAATTCTTCCCTTCACCCCAGATCTCCTCCACCCATAGCTTTCCACATCTCAGTTGATGGCACTTTCATCTTTCCTATTATTCAGGCCCCCGATTACAGAATCATCTTTGATTACTCTCTCTCTCATATCTCATATCTAAATTACAAAGGAATAGACTTTATCTTCAAAATCGATCTAGAACCTGACCATTTCTCATCATCTTCACTACTACTGGTCTAAGCCACCACCACCTTGTGTCAGGATTTCTGCTACTGCTTCCTAACTGGTTTCCTGGCTTCTTCCCTACAGTCTATCATCAGAGCAGCCAGCATGATCTTAATAATTAAGTCAAATCATATCACTTTTCTGATCAAAATGGTGCAATGACTCCCTGGCTCACTTGGAATTATAGCCAAAGCCCTTTACGATCTCCACCCTTCACTGCAGTTGCCTTTCTGACCTCATCTCCAACTACTCAACCCCTTGGTCTCTTCAGTCCAGCTATACTTGCCACTTGCTCCATCTCTACCACCCCCAAGCGGACCTCATGTTAGAACTTGGCTCTCATTGTTCTCTCTGCCTGGAAGATTCTTTTCCCAGTTATCAGCCTGGCTAACTTCCTTGTCCCCTGTATTAGTTTCTATTGCTGCTATGAGCAATTACTACAGATTCAGTGGCTTAAGACAACACCCATTTATTATCTCATAGTTCTGTAGGTCAGAAGTTCTGGTACAGCATGGCTCAGCTGGGTCCACTGCAGTCTCACAAGGCCAAAATCAGGGTGTCAGCAGGGCTGCACTACTTTATGAAGCTCTGAGGATAAATCCGCTTCCAGGCTTTTCCAGGTTCAGTTTCTTGCAGCTGTAGTGCTGAGGGCCCATTTCCTCACTGACTCTCAGCAGGAGGCTGCTTTTTGCTCCTGGAGGCTTCCTCCTTCCTCCTTCCGCTTTCCATGCCTCTACCCTCCCGCACTCTGGGTTGTGTCTCTCAGATTTCAACCTCAGCCACATCCCTCTGATTCTAATAATTACTCTACTTTCAAGGTCTCTCTGATTAGACTGGTTTAGCCAAGATAGTCCAGGATGATCTCCATATTTCAAGACCTCTAACTTTAACTAAAGGTCAAAAGTCCTTTTTGCCATGCAACTTAACCCATCTACAGAGTCTCGGAATTAGGGCATGACATCTTTGGGGGCCATTCTGCCCTCCACATCTCCTTTCCTGACTGTGGTATTTGTACTACAACCCAGATCTCCACTCCCCACCCACTTTTCATTCCCCTTTACCTGCTAAACTTTTTCTGTTTTTCATAGCTCTTATCACTTTATAACAAACTATATAACAAATATTTATTACGTTTTTTGATTACTGTCCGTCTTCCTTTGCTAGAAAATAAACTCCATTAGGTCAAGATCTTTGTTTTGTTCACTGATTATCCAAAGACTACCTGGTAGGCACTGAGTGACTATTTTTTGAATAAATAAATAAAATTATCCTATCCTAAAACATTCTCTAACCCCACTTCCACAAATTGTTTTTTAGTTTCAAAGGTTTTAATACACTAATTAGAACAAAGACTTCTTGATTGATGATGAGGAGTATGGGTAAATATCAAATAACTGCTCTCTTCATATTGCCTCGTAGCTGAGGTCAACACTATCCAATTAGCTTAGTTCTCACTAACCAGCTCAGTTCTCACAGCAATGCTTGCTGAAAAAAAAAAAAGTTGGTTATTTCTACAAAAAGAAGCATGCTTTATTTTTATGCCATTATCTGGGCACACAAGCAAAACAACTGAGTTGTTGAGGTCATCTGGTCTCAAGCTGTACAAAAAAATAAATGGACTAAAATAATCATAGATACCTTTTAAAAACCTCTACAAATGCCTATGGGTAGAAAAATGAACATTACTGGTTTGAGGAAGCACCATGGAAAGGACTAAGACTTGCTGGGGCTTAAAACTACAGATTGCTGTCAGTCAGTCTAGGACTAGAGAGATGACAAGTCTATAAAAAAAAAAAAAAGAATTTTGGAGCCAAAGACATTTTAAAAATCAAATCCAAACTTTACAGAGGAGGAAACTGAGGCTCAGAGAGGTAAGTGACTTTTGTGATCTCACACAGCTGGTCGGTGGTATGATACTTTGGATATATATTATTACAGAACAGAGTGAAAATTCAATTTCTATTATCTCTCTAGGCATTTAAACTGTTCATTTAATGAGCTGATTCTCCGCTTCAAAGGGCTGGATCCAGCACAGAGTCTCACAGACAGGGAGATTCCGCCTATCAGCGTTGTATTTGGCCCAACTAGGTCAAGATATCTCAGTTCAGGTGGAGTGCTGCAGACTGGGGACAGTCCCTAAGGGGCGTGGCCATAGACCTTGCAACCTCAGAGTGACTCCAGGAGGGCCCCTTTGGACACCCCTGCACTGAGGACAGGCTTATCATGCAATACATCAAGAAATCAAAGGGCTTCAGGGAGAAAATGTAATGATGTCTGACGAGATTATCTATATGTAAACAGAGAAAAACAACTGTTATCTAAGGATCTTGAGAAAACCTGTAAGTATTTACAGATATGGACTTGTTGCCAGCAGAGCAAGTGAAAAAAGAAGGAAAGTATATTTTAAGGGAAGGATAAATAAGACATATTTTGAATGGGGTTCTCACACAAACACAAAAGACAGCAGGAACGGATGCGAAATAGTTTCTAATTTACCAAATCACTACCTTCGGCTTTCTGAATACCTACAACAGGAATGCAAAAGAGCACAATAATTCGGATCTATATTTAAAACAAGAGACAAGAGCTTCTTTGGTATTTCTTTAGACAATCTTTCATTCACTTTGAACACTTGGCATTAAAAAAAAATCAAGAACTGGTTTATTACGGCAATGTACACAGTGACTTTTCAATGGGAAAGCATCAGTGTTATGCAGAAGAAGAAAATAAGTCTATTTTTGGAATCACCAATCAACTTTCTTCACCATGGTTACAGGCCATGTTTCATAACTTTACAGAATCACAGATGATTCAGAATGACCTTGGTAATAATTTAGACCAAATCTCATATTTTATCCATGGAGAAACTGAAGCTTAGAGAGGTGGGGAAAGTCATCTGACAACACAGCCCTTTAATGACACATCACAACAGAACTCAAGTGCCCCCCCCCATAAGGAAAAATGTGAAGCCATTACCCCAGGAAGAAGGTACCCCTTAATTTCTCTCTGGGTTTTATTCATTTGCAAACTATAAAAAATTGTTTTGGCAGTTAAAATCTCCATGTTTCTACATGATTTGAAAAACCTTTCAAACTACATTTTATACTCATAACTTCAACACAACTTGAAAATACAGATGTGTTCAACACTGATTCATATGTCTCTTAGGGTTTTAACCTGTTCCCTACTAGCCAAGGGGCCCACCTGAAAGAGAACAGATCAGCCTTGGGTATTGTACAAACCTCTATGAAGTCTTATTTAATATTGATTCATACTCTTTGGTCTCTAACTTTCCTCCATTTTTATGCAGAGATGTATGTGTACCCACATATATACACACATGTACATATATGTGTATATTTGGACAGATCTTATTAACTTGGATATTTGGTAGGGGTAGATCAATTAAAAATTAAAGCATTAGAATTTTTCATGTCATATACGACTAAGTGGAATTCATTTTTAAAATGACCTCCAATCCAGTAGGAACAGGTTCTCAACACTTCACAGAGAAAGCTTGTGTCAACGTATCCAGCATTTATTATATGTGTCTACCATACGCCAGGCTCTGGAATATCAAAAGACTGAGTTCCTGCCCTTGCTGAATTCACAGTCTAGGAGACCCGGGTACGAACAGGTGGCGTGGTTCAGTGCAGTAACGGTGGCTGGCTAATGGAACGATGGGGGCAGAATGGAGGAAGATGATCGACTATCACGGGAATGAAGAGAGAATATCCGGAAAAAGAAGAAAATTATCACTTGGGGTTTCTCAAAGGAGGAGAAAGATTTTTCTGGGCAAAGAAGATATAAGAAATGTTTCTGATGGAGGACCCAGCACTACAAAGGTCAAGACAAGAAGGGAAGTGGAATGGCTCAGTCAGGCACCTGGCCTGATGCCAGGCTCCACCCTTTTGCATCTGTAATTCTGCGGCCATATGCTAACTGGTCTCACTCTGCATCCATCAACCCGTCAGCCACACCTAATGGCCCTCACGCAGTCTCCTGTCCCCTTCTCCTAAGCCACTCGTTTGTGTCTCCAATATTTAACTCCCCCATCCTCAAGCTCAGCTGAGGAATGAATACAATGCCACCCAGAGAAGTGACAGGCGACGAGGGCAGAGAAAGGGGAGGGCCAGGCTGGAGGCTCTACGTGATACTCTGGAGATTTGGATTTTATCCTTAGACACGGGAGAACCATATATTTACCTCCGCAAGAGAGGACTCTGGCAGAAGAACTGGAAGGGGCAAGTCTGGAGAGAGCGAGGTCCAGGGAGGAACTGAAGGTGAATGAGACGTAATGAGGACCTGACTGAAGTCAGTAGTCGTGAAGTAGACAAGATGTTAAGGAAATAAATTCAAAGGCTTATTTTATGACTGAATGGTGGGGAGGTGGGGGAGAGAATTCCAATGTCTTAGCCACACAATTATATTTAACTTCACAGATTTTAAGGCTTTTTGTTCCCAAGAAATCGTAATCACATAATTTTAATATACATAAAATTGCATTATTTGCTTCTAGGATCATCCTTGTAATAATAATAAAATGATTAACATTTGGACTGGGCGAAGGCCTATGATTTTTGAGCAAACTGAATCACCAATCTGCCATTAGCACTGGAAGCTCCCGAGAGTAACAGTCCCTTCATCAGATGCTGCCACTGAATTTTTTAGGACAAGACCCAAAAGTGAATGCATAGAAAATACCCTAAATTTTTCTAAATAATTGGCAAAGGAAAAATATAAATACATACTAGAATTCTGGTTATGCAGAAACTTTGCAAGTACATATATTTATAGACAAACATATACATAGAAATAGTAAGAAGCCAATTTATAGACTTCTCTGGAGAAAACATAAAGCATCAAAGTTTATAACATACTTTTCCCATAAAGCTCTTACTGAAAAGATGTAGAAAATAGAAGGATCCCCTGAATGAAGAGACGCCAACTTTGTACTTGGTCATCACTTCGACTCTCACTCCGGTATCAGGTGACAATTTTAATGAAAAGGCCACTTTTTTTCTTCCTAGATATGTTCCCCGCTGATAGCCACTCCCACCTCATCTTTAGGAACCTAGCAATCCAAGAGGAACCTCTTCTCCATGAAACATTAAGCAAGTGTAGCCACAACAGAAAAGCCATAGAAGGTGCTTCCCCGATTGCTACAAAGTCCACCCATGAAGATCCTCACCTATGAGTCACAGCAAAAGTGGGCACAACTCCTAACAGTGCTTCTCAACCCTATTTGCACATTAGTGTCACTTGGCGGGTTAAAACACACACACACACACTTGCACACATGTATGTGTCATGTCAGGGCCCCACCCTAGGCCGGTTAAATTAGACTCACTAAGGATAGGTCCAAGAAGCACCCAGATGATTCTAATGAGCAACGAGGGCTGAGAACCACTGGCCAGAACCTTACTTCTCTAAGTGTGGTCTGCAGAGCAGCCCCATCCCCTGGGAGCTTATTAGAAATGCATAATCTCAGGTCCCACTTGAGATCAACTGAATTGGAATGTGCAGTGTAATGCCATCCACAATGATTTGTGGGCACGGTGAACTGTGACAAGCCCTGGCCTGGAAGGGTCTTGCATCAAGGGGGCAAGCTCTAAATAAGACGCACTGATGAGATGAACCAACCCCTCACCTTAAAGAGCATACTTCGGCCTAGCTGTATAAACGTGCTACATGTCCCTCAGACACCAGCCGGAACAGCTCCCTGCACTGGACGGAATGTGAGAGGTAAGTCCTGTCACTGTATGGAGCAGGGCGTTGTCTTGACGTGAAGTGACTACAAGTCAGTCACTGACACACCCAATTCACAAGTGGTTGGATCTAGGGAGGCAGGGAATGGGACTGGGGAAAGATTCAAAGGAAACCTTAACTCTCTGTAATTACTGATATTTTTATAAACCTAAAAGTTTGTCAGATTTTTTTTTTAAGAAATTTATTCCCAGAGTCTAAAATGTTTCTCTCCTCCATACAACAAGCACTTCTTTTAGATGTACGAATTCTCTATAGTCAAAGGTCTAATGCAACGAGACCTCCACCCTCGGGAAATTATATAATTTTTACATTCCTTCATCTCTTGCTTGCTAACTACCCTTCTAAGAATTCCCTCACAGAAAACTAGAAAGCCATGAAAGTTGCTGGTGATCCCAGGCGCAAAATGGAAATGCTGCTATTGGTGAACATCTGGTAGACCACAGCTGGGAGGCAGGGGCAAAACCCAAGGAGGTAAAAGAACTTGAGGGTAACCCCAGGATGCAGCTGATTTAGCTCCAAGAGGCAACACTGAAGGTAAAGAAATAACAAAATATTATTAAGTTCAAATTTACTTGAAGTTGGGCTCCAAAATTACTCCAGAGGAAATTCAAGATAAGGTCATCAATTTAAGTAGTTTCTACAAAACAAAAGGAGACAAATATTGGCTCCCTGTGTAGCCACTCTCATAATTCATGGTCATCCAAATGACCTCTCCCCCGTCTCCCTTTCTTTCCTCCTACTCTACTGACATAAAATAGACCGTATCAGTTCAGAACTGACAGAGAGCAAAGATCTGACCTGCAGCAGAACCAGAGAGACAGAGAAGCAGAGAGACAGAGAGACAGACACAGAGAGGAAGAGAGAGAGAAGAGGAAGAATACAAGAAACACTTAAGAAGCAGCAAAGGTGTTCAAAATATTGAGCCAGGAGTTAGCCCAAGCCATACATCAGAAGCTGATGAGATTCTTCTAAAAATTACTGATTCCTAGAGGCCCACCCAAAGCCAAATAAGTAAGAATCTTGGGATAGAGGCAGTCATTTGAATGTTCAAAAACCTCCCTCGAGTGATTCTGAAACAGAGGGCTGGAATCCCAGTTGTGAGGAAGGATTCTAATATCAAAACATCACCTCTTAACTTGTAATGTATATTTTTTTAAAGTTCTAGATATATGTAAATCATTCCCTAATCCACTTACTAGCACTGCCTTATTTTTTCTTACTAGTTTTGTCAAGCTAACTCATACAGATGACTTTAACATTCATATAATACTACCATGCTTAAAATGAAATACAGCAGCAGCCTGTCTTACTTCACGGTCACCCCCAAACCCACTTCCTAAAGGCACACTACGTTTAAAACTTCTACCTATCTCTTCTGATACTAAATTTCATATTCCTAAACTCACCTATAATTCATAAAATGAGCCTACAAAAATAGTAAGAAATAGATATTAGAAATTTAAAAATAAGATGGCCAAAAAAAAAAAATCAGTGGAAGGAGAAGATGAAGCAGAAATAAAAATGAAAAGATAGAAGAGAAGAAACACAATTAGAGGACCAGTCCGGCAGGCATTCCATCATATTAGTCTCATATTCTGGCATAGCAGAGAGTGTACACGGTCTACTTGTATTTAAGAGTAAGGTACTAAAAAGCTGACTGCAAGCTGTATACTCATGGAGTTGAGGGAAGAGGGTTGTTGGCTGGTGGGTTCACTTAAGAAGAATGGGTAGTAAGTCAGTTTTTACAGTGTGGGCCCTCAGTGTCAGTACCTATAGGTCTTTTCTCTAGTGCTGTTCCTTACAGGCAGAGAAGACCCCTTCAATACCCTGCCTGGGTTGGTAATTACCTCGCTCTCCTAGGACTGTGCAGAGGAAAGAGAGCACAGGGTCTCAGTGTTAAGTATGCAGACTTTCATTAAATTCCTCTGTTTTCACCGAGCATTTCACCTTTACCCCCCCCCTTTTTTTTTTGCCTGGTAGCTCTAAATCCAGAACTGCGAATTTACTTCACCTTCTCCGGAAAAGAATGTCGAGTGTCCAGCAAGGGCTTCATCTTGCTGTATGGGGTGGGGAAAGTGAACTGGGGGCTGGTGCCTTTCACAGACCTGCAATCACTGCCTTATTTTCAGCCCCACTCCAGAGCCTCTCATTGCAGAGCCTTTCTGGGATTCTGAGAGATAAACTGGCTGTTTCTTCCCAGGATCTACTCCCAACTTCCTCTCACAGCACATAAGTACCAACTTTCCCCGCTGCACTAAGCCCACTGCCACAGGTGTGTTTGCTTTTCGTCCTCCGAACATGTGTTCGTGCCTCCCACCTGCCATTGCCTCTTCTCACGTTCACACCATCGTTACAGGGGGGTTTTGGCAGGGACTGACAGGTGCAGCCCACCAAATTCTTTTTTTTTTTTTAATGTTTTTTTATTATATTATGTTAGTCACCATACAGTACATCCCCGGTTTCCGATGTAAAGTTCGATGATTCATTAGTTGCATATAACACCCAGTGCACCATGCAATACGTGCCCTCCTTACTACCCATCACCGGTCTATCCCATTCCCCCGCCCCCCCTCCCCTCTGAGGCCCTCAGTTTGTTTCTCATAGTCCATAGTCTCCCATGTTTCATTCCCCCTTCTGATTACCCCCCCTTTCTTTATCCCTTTCTTCCCCTACCGATCTTCCTAGTTCTTATGTTCCATAGATGAGAGAAACCATATGATAATTGTCTTTCTCTGCTTGACTTATTTCACTTAGCATTATCTCCTCCAGTGCCGTCCATGTTGCAGCAAATGTTGAGAACTCGTTCTTTCTGATAGCTGAGTAATATTCCATTGTATATATGGACCACAACTTCTTAATCCAGTCATCTGTTGAAGGGCATCTCGGCTCCTTCCACACTTTGGCTATTGTGTACAATGCTGCTATGAACATTGGGGTGCATATGGCCCTTCTCTTCACTACTTCTGTATCTTTGGGGTAAATACCCAGTAGTGCAATGGCTGGGCCATAGGGTAGCTCAATTTTTAACTTTTTAAGGGACCGCCACACTGTTTTCCAGAGTGGCTGTACCAACTTGCATTCCCACCAACAATGTAGGAGGGATCCCCTTTCTCCACATCCTCTCCAACAATTGTTGTTTCTTGCCTTGTCTATTTTTGCCATTCTAACTGGCGTAAGGTGGTATCTTAGTGTGGTTTTGATTTGAATTTCCCTGATGGCTAATGATTTTGAACATTTTTTCATGTGTCTGTTAGCCATTTGTATGTCTTCATTGGAAAAGTGTCTGTTCATATCTTCTGCCCATTTTATGATTTATTTGTTTCTCGTGTATTGAGTTTGAGAAGTTCTTTGTAGATCTTGGATACTAGTCTTTTATCTGTAGCATCATTTGCAAATATATTCTCCCATTCCGCGGGATGCTCTTAGTTTTTTTGATTGTTTCCTTGGCTGTGCAGAAGCTTTTTATCTTGATGAAGTCCCACAAGTTCATTTTATCTTTTGTTTCTCTTGCCTTTGGAGATGTGTCATGAAAAAGGTTGCTTTGGCCGATGTCGTAGAGGTTGCTGCCTATGTTCTCCTCTAGAATTTTGATGGATTCCTGCCTCACATCAAGGTCTTTCATCCATTTGGAGTTTATTTTTGTGTATGGTGTGAGAGAATGGTCAAGTTTCATTCTTTTGCATGTAGCTGTCCAATTTTCTCAGCACCATTTATTGAAGAGACTGTCTTTTTTCCACCGGATGTTTTTTCCTGCTTTATCAAAGATTAGTTGCCCAAAGAGCCGAGGGTCCATTTCTGGGTTCTCTATTCTGTTCCACTGGTCTATGTGTCTTTGTGCCAGTACCATGCTGTCTTTGTGATCACAGCTTTGTAGTACATCTCGGAATCCGGCATTGTGATGCCCCCAGCTTTGTTTTTCCTTTTCAACAGTTCCTTGGCAATTTGTGGCCTTTTCTGGTTCCATACAAATTTAAGGACTATTTGTTCCAGTTCTTTGGAAAATGTCCTCGGTATTTTGATCGGATAGCATTGAAAGTGTAGATTGTTCTGGGTAGCATGGACATTTTAACTATGTTAATTCTTCCAATCCATGAGCATGGAATATTTTTCCATCTTTTTGTGTCTTCCTCAATGTCTTTCAAGAGTGATTTATAGTTTCTAGAATATAGGTCCTTTACGTCTCTGGTTAAGTTAATTCCAAGGTAACGTATGGTTTTTGGTGCTATTGTAAATGGGATGGATTCCCTAATTTCTCTTTCTTCAGTCTCATTATTCGTGTATAGAAATGCAACTGATTTCTGAGCATTGATTTTGTATCCCGCCACATTACTGAATTGCTCTATAACTTCTAATAGTTTGGGAGTGGATTCTTTTGGGTTTTCCATATAGAGTACCATGTCATCTGCTAGAGAGACAGTTTGACTTCTTCTTTGCCGATTAGGATACCTTTTATCCCTTTTTGTTGTCTGATTGCTGTTGCAAGGACTTCTAGTACTATGTTGAATAATAGTGGCGAGAGTGGGCATCCTTGTCGTGTTCCTGATCTTAAGGGAAAGGATTCCAGCTTTTCCCCATTGAGAATAATATTTGCTGTAGGCTTTTCATAGATGCAGCCCACCAAATTCTAACCTGAAGTCCCCACAACCAAATCTTACAACCATAGAAACTGCCCCAAAAGATGAGCCTTTCTTTATCAATTTTAACTTTTTTTTAAAAGATTTTATTCATTTATTTGACAGAGAGAGAGACAGCCAGCAAGAGAGGGAACACAAGCACGGGGAGTGGGAGAGGAAGAAGCAGGCTCATAGCAGAGGAGCCTGATGTGGGGCTCGATCCCATAACGCCGGGATCACACCCTGAGCCGAAGGCAGACGCTTAACGACTGCGCCACCCAGGCGCCCCTCTTTATCAATTTTTAAAACAAGCCTAGCTTCTCTCTTTTCACAGATACACCAGATCAGCTAGGATACTTTTCTAATTATTCTAATGTTTATCATCATTTCCTTTTTTTAATCATAAAAAAAACCCTTATCCAAGAGAACCCTTTTGTGGATACCACAAAAGACTTATTTATTGACTCTTTAATTTAGCCTTAAAAGACAAAAGAATTTACAATACTAGATTACGATTAAACAAAGAAAATATAGGGGCGCCTGGGTGGCACAGCGGTTAAGCGTCTGCCTTCGGCTCAGGGCGTGATCCCGGCGTTCTGGGTTCGAGCCCCACATCAGGCTCCTCCGCTGGGAGCCTGCTTCTTCCTCTCCCACTCCCCCTGCTGTGTTCCCTCTCTCGCTGGCTGTCTCTCTCTCTGTCAAATAAAAAAATAAAAATCTTTAAAAAAAAAAAACAAAGAAAATATAGGTGTTTCATGCAATAAAGCTATTATCATTGACTCCTTCTTGCCACTTCAAATCTAGCCTAAGACGGTGGTGTGAACAGAGAGGTATTGGCCTCAATAATGGCCAGGTGTTTTCCAAGAAGACCTTTGATGACTGCACACCGTCATCATCAATACTGGAAGCTTAGCTGTTTTGCTTCTAAAGGCAGGCAAAGAGGGATGACCAGAAAGTTTAAAAAATAATTAAGCATGAAGACTTTTCTCACATCCAGATGATCCCAATTTTTCACTCCCATCCAAGGGACACAAATGTGAAGACTCTTAACCTGAAGATTTTGATCTTTAAGGCTGAAAACCCGGGACTTGTTCTAAACACTAAATTCGCAGTTACAGAAATAAAAAATAACTACAGAGTAAAATACTAATATTACATCTTTGATCTCATTCCACTCAAAAGGAACACATAGTTTGGACCTGTCCATACTTATAATTGCCATGAGTATAAATACTCATGACTTCCCTGAAAAGAAAACCAAGCATCTAATGAAAAAGATTCCTATGGGGAGAAAAAATTACATTGTTCTACTTCTCGAGCTGGTTGGTGGTTACATGGATGTTCGCTTTTTAATAATTCATTGAACTATACATTTTGCATTTCAAAAGTTATATATGTGTTATATTTGATAATAAAAATTACTTTTTTAACAGTTAAAAGAGAAGTGGATAAAAAGTCAGAAATTTCCTTTGTCATGAAACACAGTGCTATAATCTTACTTGTCTAAAATTATTATACATCCTGACATGGATAACGGGGGAAAAGTCATCATGATTTACCTTCAGTGCCTAAAACAAAGTCTCACCGAATTTCGATAGTCATCTTCCGATGAGGAAACGGAGGAATTTAATAGTTAATTAGTAAGGTTACTAGTAGTGATGGAATCAACACTAATTCCAAGTGCTATATGTCCACTTAAGGGCCCCTTAAACATTTTATGAAGAGAAAGAACTTTCCACTTTTCCAAATTTTGAATTCACAAACAGGTTATCAAAGCTGATGGTCTCTGCTCTGACGTCTGTGAGTTTCCTGAGATCACCAGGGAGGAAGCAGAGACCCACTAGGTATGGCTGCGAAACTGACTGATGAAGGACCACACTCAGTCATTTCACTTACGTTCAGTTGGTGTAAAAATGCACCTGTTGCCTCAGAAGTTACCTGAACTCAAATGCAAACAAGGAACCTATGAGTGGTCAATAGCCTTATGTTCAAAGGGAACAACACTGCTTTCCCACCCACGAGGTTTCCAATGGAGGGCTATTCCCGGTCCACTCCTGTCTTCTTGCCCTACACCACATTCTTCCCTATAGCAGTGGAACAATTTGTTTGGTTAGTCTGTGACAGCTGTTTCTCAGTTCTCAAATGGATGGAGTTTTTCTGTAGAAGAGATTAAGCGTAAGGGATTTGGCATCTTTCTCTTTTTCTCTGGCTGGGCAGCGAAAGGCAGAGGCCTGGGTATTTCTGCTCTTCAGCCTCAAACCTTCTATCCTGCGTGTTGTTCCAAAGTCTACATGAGGGTGGAGACGCACAAGGCCATTTTGAACTTCACACCAAGCTATGTCCTCGAATCTAGCCTTTATCAGTAATGAAGCTAATATTTTGTCTATCTGTTGATGCTTGCCTGTTTTTTAATTCATGGGGAAGAACTGCTTCTTTTCATGGGTCCTCCTCAAAGATGCCACCACCTGCCTTTGGGTTAGAAGACAGAGGACATGGACCTGATCCCACAGTTCTCCTCAATGGGTTTCTGTGTCCAAAAACACCAGTGTTCTAATAGTAGTAAGTGGGCAAGCCAAGTGGAAGTTTCTAAGACTTCGTTTCGTGGATACTTTAATTACTTCTGCTCTAGAGGAAAATATTAAACTGAGATTCAGAGATTCTGGCCCCTTCCAGAGCCAGCTCTGTCACACATGCTTGCGATATGGGGCAAGTTACGTTCTTTGTCGAAAGTCTTTAAAAGACTTTAGCTTCCCCATCTTTTAAATGAAGGAATAACTTCCCAACTTCCCTATTTTTTAAGGTACTTTCCAACTCTAAAGTGCAAAAAGGCTTTAATGTATTCCAGAATTTTAAAAAACAGACTTTGAGAGATATGTATATCCATACACACACACACACACACACACACACACACACACACACACACACCAAATGTACAAATGTAGATTATATAATATATAATAATATACACCCTGGCCTCATAGTTCCTGAAGATCAATGACCTTCTGCCTCATGGCTGTGACACCTCACCGTTCTCAAGCTCAGGGACATTCTGAGTTTACATGGTCGCGTATAACTGACCTCTCCATAATGATAAGCGACCCTAAAATTTCCCCGCGCCCGTTGCCACCAGCCCCTGCACATGCTCTCCTATGTCTCCCTTCCCGCCGCCCCTGCTGAAGCAGCCGCTACATGTCCCGCGCTCCTGTGTGCTGCCCACCGCCCAGCCCAGCAGCACTGTCTCACCTGCCCCTGCTCCACCCAGGGCCCAGACGGAGCCGGCAGTGCCAGTGGTCCTCACACCACCTCCACTTCCAACCTTCTGCACTGCTGGAGACGGTCAGGAAGATAGGGAAGATTCCTTCTACCACGTGTCGGGCCCGGCCACCTCTGGCTCCCTGTGGCACTCAGATGGGAAGCTACTCCAAACTCCTCCCCTTCCCCAACTTTGTCCCTCACCCCACTGGCCTCCTCCCTCATTGCTCTTGTTTCCCAACAGGAGGGAATGGACCCATTTCAGAGGCAGCCACCTGCCCTCCCTGCTCCCAATTTCTCTTTCTAAATCTGTGTCTTTTGCCTCCATGTTGCATCTGTTTTTCCATGAATAACTACCTGTGCCATGACCTGGGCGGTCAAATAATTCATTATTCAAAAAGCAACCTCTTTTAGAATAAAAGTAGGCATTATTTTTCCAGATATTTGTGATATTTGTCCAAATATTAGCCCATAAATAAACTGGGGTAGCAGGTGTGAACCAAGACTGTCCTGGGTCATCTGGACATCCGGTCACTCTCCCTTGTTCCCACCCCCCTACTTGCGGAGGGCCTGGTACAGCAGTTACCCTCCCACTACCTCTCCGGATCTTCAGGCCCTTCCTCTCCACAGACAGCCATAATACTCTCAGGCCTTCCTTATGCTTTTGTTTCTAGTCACTGGCCTCTCGGATTTTCACAGTGCGATCACGGTTTACACTCACTCTGTTTTCTTCCCATTCAGGTACCCCTCAGGCACCTGGCTGACTTGTTTCTGACTTGTCTCCGCTGCCCAACTGACCCCGTCCTCAAAGGCTGCTGACAGTGGTCTCCCTGACAAGTTTACTGATGTCTTCCCAGTCTTTGATCTCTGCTTCTCCACCCGATCAGCCTCCACCAATCCTCCTCTCTCACCTTTCCTTACCGGGCCTTTTCCTCCTTCTCCTGCTTCTTTCTTCTCAGCATCCTGACAGCCTCTTTCTGTCTCCCTCCAAGCCCACAAATATTGGTTTTTCCAGGCTCTGCCCCAGCCTTTTATTCTTTTCACCCACACTGTGAACCTTTCTCACAACTTATTCCCTTCATAAGGATGCCCCAAATTTCCTCTATTTGCAATGGCTCCCATCCATCTGGGTGGTCCACAGGCACACAAATGTGATCATATCCAAATCCAAACTCATAATCATTTCCATTAATGAGACAAACACTGACTGCACACTACCAGCAAGTGCCTTTGCTAGTGGTTGGTTCTTCCTGACTATTTCAATTCCTGCCATTGCTGTCCAAAGTCACTCAGCTTCCATCCTTGACTTCTCCCTCAACTCCCTCATCTAATTAGTCAACAATTCCTGTCTGGTTTACTTCTATGGTGTCACACCCAACCCACCTGTTCCCACCCTAATTTGTATTCTCTGTTCCTTCTCTTCTGGAGCGTATCTTAATAGCTTCCTAACCGGGACTACCCATGGCTCCTCTGACTCAGATTAATCTTCTTAAAGCACAGCGCTAATCACATCACCCCCACACCCAATACACACGCTTTAAAATACGTTTGATGGTGAGCCACTGACTACTACACAGGCTCCTTAGCCCAGCCTTCAAGATCATCACAGTACGGTCCTAACCCTGCCGTGCACTTCTGCCCCCCCTATACTGCCCCCAGGTCCCTCACCCTCCACCTTAACCACATTCCTCTCCACTCCTGGATACGCGCATATATCCTCTCATTCAAGTCTTAGTATAGGCTAGTTCCCACATCTCTGCCAGCTGAAGTCCTACTAATTGTTTAAGGCCTTGCTTAAGATGCCTTAATTAAGTCTTAGTTAAGCTTTTCCTTCTCTGAAATCACAAAGCATTTTCTTTTTTCTTTTTTAAGATTTTATTTATTTATTTATTTATTTATTTGAGAGAGAGAGAGAGAGAGACACAGCCAGCGAGAGAGGGAACACAAGAAGGGGGAGCGGGAGAGAAGCAGGCTCCCAGCGGAGCATGGAGCCTGATGTGGGGCTCAATCCCAGGACCCTGGGATCATGCCCTGAGCCGAAGGCAGATGCTTAACGACTGAGCCACCCAGGCGCCCCCACATAGCATTTTCTTTGTGCCTCTCACAGTCCTTCCATGTAATACAGCCTTTGGTTACCCGTCTTATGCTCCTTACATGACTCTCAAACCTCTTAAAGAAAGGGTACCAATGTCTGATTGATTAACGTGTAGACTCCTTATACTGCTTTATGTATAGTAAGCTGAATGAGAGGCTGAGATATTCAAGTTAACTTGGTATCCATCATACATCATATAAAAGAATGAAAGTATACTTAATATCACCAAAGTTAAATATTCCAAATTGTTAGGAAAGCCCAGAAATGAACCATTTCTGCCGTTAGTTCAAGAATATATGAATCAGGGGCGCCTGGGTAGCGCAGTCGTTAAAGCGCCTGCCTTCGGCTCAGGGCGTGATACCGGCGTGCCGGGATCGAGTCCCACATCGGGCTCCTCCGCTGGGAGCCTGCTTCTTCCTCTCTCACTCGCCTGCTGTGTTCCCTCTCTCGCTGGCTGTCTCTATATCACATAAATAAATAAAATCTTTAAAAAAAAAAAAAAAGAATATATGAATCATTTTACTTAGACTAACATTGCAGGAGAATTGTGCATTCTTTATCGATTCCTTAAACTACGGAGATGTACAGAGATAGATCAGATCTTAGAAATCATTTAATTCTTCCCCACCCCCCTTTCCCCAAACCCCTTGTCCTATCCCCACAACCAATGCTCTAGTTGAGAAAACCAAAGCTTTGAGAGATGAAGCTGTTCCCAGAGTCACATAAATCAGAAGTCATAACTGTAGCCATTACCATTTATTATGGGCCTAGTGTACACCAGTCACGACAAGTGTTATCCCAGCCCCACAACAATCCTTAAAGGGAGGTGCTACTACTTCCACCTTAGAGATGAGAGAATGCTCAAAAAAAGCGAAGTAACTTGCTACAGAGAGCCCTGATTGTTAGGGGCAGAGCTGAGCTCAGCCCCAATTCTATTTGGCTGTCAAGTCTGGGCTTTTCTAATTGGACACTGTGGCAGAGGCAAGACCTACCGGCTGTCTTGACTCCTGTCTCCTACTATGTCTCCAGTGAATAATTATGCCCACTAAGCAAGCACAGATACTTATAAGTTGTGAGCCATTTTGTTTGAAACTGGAGGCATGAAAACTAAGTAGTAGCTTCATTACTATGAATGTTCTAGGGTTAATTACTGTCAACATTCCGACTCTTGTCAGAAAACTTCTTCAACCTGGAAAATAGGTATGATTTCTTGTTTTTTCAATTCTTAAGTATATTCCTCAACTTAAAACACATTTGCCCAACCACACTTAACAAGCATTTGTTGAGCTCCTAGATGTCCAAGGTACAAGGGAGGGCACAAAGTTGAATAAGACATAGTTTTACTCTGAGAGCTCACAAGCAGGAGGCAGTCAGTCAATGGGCTAATGGTAGAGACCATGCCTCCCCCCCCTTATGGGAGCTCTGGCTAATTTAGGGACTTCCAACAAGATGTCAAGATGCCCAGTCCTAATCCCTGCTCTGTCTGCAGCCTTGGCGAGTCATCTCACTGTGTCTCAGTTTCCTCAGCAAAGGGGTTGGTACAAAGGAAAGAATTGTGCTAAGTAGTTTCAAGGTCACTTTTAGCTTTAAATTTCTGTTATTGCTGAGCTTACTCTTGAAATCAGATTATGCTTTTGAAAATGATCACAACTATTATCAGGGAAAGGGCACTGCTGGATGCCCGCTCTTCTCTAACTTTGGAAGTACTGAATTCTAAAAACATTGCTATGAGTAAAGCTGACCAATATCTTTCCAAAACTTATGATTTATAATAATAAAAAGTATACTAAAGTTTACCCTCTAGGGAGGCAGCATTCAGCACTACATTTGAAATCTTCTTCCATTATTTCATTGACTCATTATAGTGTTAATTCTTTACAATACATTGAAGAGGTTTAAAATATTAAGTAACTCCTTCTATCCACTCTTCTGTGGAGTTACTGACATTAACAACAACAATAAAGCAGAGGTAAGACCTCCTGCATTCACTTAGTTATATTCATACTTCATATTAAGTGCTACTTACTATGGACCTTCCCAAACTTTAGCTAAAGTTGAGGCTGGTGGGGAGGGAGGAATAGAGAACTACCAGTATTTCAAATATGAGCGAAAACACACAGTACTGTGGGAACTTGACTTTGTTGATTCCATTTCAATATCCTGTACTTCTTTTTCAATCAGCACAGGTAATATTTTTAATCACCCACGGTCTTCTACGGTAATGCACTTTCTTCTGACGAGGCTCTATATGCCTTATCTTTCCTCACACTCAGCATCTTAGGATGTGATGCTCAAACCCAGCTTGTGTTGTCAGTTAAATAGCACAGAGGAGGCAATGAATCAATCAAAAGAAAACTGGAAGAAAAAAACTGTACCATCTTAGTGCCTTACTCACAAAAGGCATTGACGAATTTCAACTGTCAAAGACAGCCCTACCAAGAAATCAGGAAAAAGAATTTATTCATTCAGGAGTCAACAAATACTGAGTGCCTAATACATGCCTGGTACTGTTCTAGGTGCTAGACTTACAGCAGTGAGTGAAACAGGCCAAAATCCCTGTCACCGTGGAGCTTACATTCTAGTACAAAGAGACAGGACTTAAAGACAAAATAAAATCATTTCAGATAGTGATTAAGTGCCATGGAGAAAATAAAATAGGACTGGGTGTGCTTCCTGGGGTAAGGGGTGAAAAGCTATTTAAGGTGATCAAGAGGGCCTGTGCTGAGTAGATGCCATTTGACCTGAGTCCTGAGTGATGAGAAAACCTTACTCTTAATCCTACAAATGTGGAGTCAGGTGGGAATGAGTCAAGTTAGTCTTTAAGGGTGGTCACAGTGGTTAAAAGTTCTGTATTAATGGCAAACTAAGTTCCTTTTTGAATTTGGCTTAAAACACGCACCCCCCCCCCAAAAGCCTAAATCTTTAAGACTCCTAATTAGGAGCCACTTGTTTTTCTTTTAAGATCCACTAACTTTTAAAGTTTGTGCTAATTACTTTAGCGGTCCTTAAACACAGGCAATTACTAGAAAGACTCCTTCAGAACCCAATACCTCACTTGACACCAACCAAACTCTGAATGAGCCAGGACCCAGCCTCGCAGCGCATCAGCGCTCCTACACCTACTCATTAATGCAGCCAGGTGGAATCCTGCAACCCTTCCAAGAATTGGAAACAAGCTTCGGGAAATCTGGGGTGCCTGACACCCCAAAGTTCCCCAAAATTGTGTAAGGGGGAAAAAAACAAGCCGCCGCTCTTTTGCATGAACACTCCCCCGCCCCTCCAGGCGTCATCGCTGCAGAAGGGCGGCCGTCCCTGGGTCAGAGGCACACGGCGAGTACGCGCGCGTGTGTACCCCGCATGAATCATCGGCGCCCGGTCCGCGGGCGATGATTCATTCACTGCCCTGGAGCTCACGGCCACACGTTCCGGGCGTACTATGACCGCCGCACACGCAGCTTCCTTAATATTAAACAAATGTTTCAAAGTACAAATGCCTGGAGCCAGAAACGTGGGGACCCAGGCCAGGCGAGAGGAAACGGCACGTTTCGGCCGCTGCCCAAGTGTTCCTGGGGCGGGAGGGGAGCGGCGGACACGTCCGCCCGCACCACCCCCCCCGGGCCTCCCGCCCGGCCCCTGAGCCCCCGGCCCCCGGCACGCGCGCCGGCGGCGCCCGCAGGGGGCGCGGAGGGCGCACAGGTGGGTCCCCGCCCGCCCTGCCTCCCGCCCCTCCCCGCCACTCGACGAAGGCCGACGCGCCCTCGCCAACGCGCCTCCCGCTCGCCCCTTCCCTCTCCGTGACATCTTATATAATAACCCGAGCTAATCAAAACGGAAGCGACGCGCGCTGCCGGGCCCGTCTCCCGGCCCGGGCTAGATGCTCGCGCCCAAAGCCCGCGGCCCCCGAACTAGGCGCCGGGGCGCGCGGCTCCGGGGCGGGGGAAGGGCCCGAGCGCCGCCCCGGCTCGTCCCTCTTCGCAGAAGGCGCTGCTCCTGCCGGTCCCCGTCAGGAAGCCGCGAGCGTCACAAACTGCGTCAGCTTCTTCAAACACATTTCATGGTCTCCCTCCAGCCCGGGAGCCGGCTGCTCCCGAGGCGGGGCCGCGGCCGGGGCTGGAAGGAGCCCCTCTGGGGAGGAGAAAGTTCCTCGGGGCCCTCCCCTCGCCCGCACCGCGCCCGGCCCCGCCGCGCCTCCAGCCCCTCTCTGCGCGACGCCCGCCCCGCCGCGCAGCCCGCCAGCCCGCCCCAATGTCAGCTTGGGCAACTTGTGACCCCCGGGCGCCGGGCGGCCCCCTCCCGCCCGCCAGGCTCGCCCGGCGCCGGGGGCCTCCCCCCTCCGCCCCCCGCCCCCGCCCCCCGGCCCAGCGGAAAGCGGCGACGCCAGAAACTTCCCTGGGCCGCGCCGGGCGGGGAAGCCGCCCGGGTCCCCGCGCATCGCCTTTACCTTGCTCTCGGGAGGCCACGATCCGGGCGGGCCGCGCGGGGCGCGTGGTGCGCGAGCGCGCGCGCGTGGGGCGGTAGGTGAGGGAGCCCGCGCCGGCGGGGGCGGGGCGGGGCAGCGGGGGTGCGAGCGGCGCGGGCGGGGGGCCGGCCCGGCGGGCGGGCGCGAGGAGAGCGGAGCCGGCGGCGGCGGCGGTGGCGGCGGGCGCGGGGCGAGCGCGCCGAGGGGGCGGAGGAGTTGCCGTGGGTTTGTTTACGCATTGCTGCCCGGCTCGGGGCACAGCCCGCACTCCCTGATTGGACACAAACTGGGGCACAGCCTCTCGCCGCCGCCCGCCAGGCCTCCTCAAGCAGCCGCCGCGCAGCTCCCGGAGCGCCCTGCCCGGCACGGCCCGCGGCAGCGCCCGGGCCTGGAGGGGACGAGCCGCGGCGGCCGCCGGGGACGGACATGGAGCCACTCGTTGGCCCAAGGCTCGCGATCGCCCACCTGTAGTGGCCCGACCTTGGCAAGGAGAAATTCGAAACTTCTGAGGCTGGAGACTTCGTATCATTCGGCCGTGGAAGGAGCACTTCCCTCCCCACCCCGCAACAGACGGAGGAAGCTTGCCCTTGAATGGATAGAAAGCCTCAGCTCAAATGTTCACTTTCCGCGATGGTCAAGCCGAATCTTGGTCTAGAAGCTATCCCTGGAGGCTCAGTTCTTCCCTGCCTCCAGCTTCTCGGCTTGTATCCTGTCCTCACGCAGCATTCTAAGTTGCCATCCCAGAAGTGACCTTGCCACAAGATGTCTAAGATCCCAGATGACTCCCCATGACCTCAAACCCTAATTTCTTAGTCTCAGAGCCTTCCACAGCTGGGCCTCCACCTGTCAGTCTCCTCCCCTCCACTGCCCAACCCTCACCCCAAAAACCCGTGCCTATAGACAACACCTTAGACGCCTCTGTTCTTCGGAGACTGATTTTGATCCTGCTCTGTGCTCTGCCAAAAACCCAGAAAACCCTGTAGGTCCCTCAGCTTGTCAAACCCTGGGAGGCTCAGTGTCTAGCATCTCCTACCATCTCTGTGCAGTCTCCCCGAACCCCATGCAGAATTCACCCCTTGTGGTTGGCATCAGTCTGGCTTGAGGGTCAGTCATGTGCCTCCTCTGTGCCCCCACTAGTCTGTGGATTCCTTAAGAACAAGAGCCTGATTTTAACGGGGCCCTGGGGATGGGAGAGATGAATGCTGTGAGAATAAAGTTGTCACTGAGTGTCTGCAGCTCTGTTTGTACTGGAAAAACTCAAGAGAGTGTCTATGAAGAGGGTCTCCTGATAGTCTACAAACCTCATCTTGCAAAAAAGCAAACACTTCCAAAAACTGAGCATGTCCTCCATTTCCCCTGTGGCTCTGTGTTCTTCCCCGCCACACCTAGCTATGTGCCATCCATACTCATAATGGGCACTTGATAACCCTTGGGGGAATAAAGCTGAGATGTTCCTTAAGCTAAGGCTCAAGGTGATTAAAGTGAATATGGTAAATCATGGAGGAATAGACACGAATGGTCATGAACCCAGTCATTTTACGGATAATTCCTAGGCTAAGAGTCCCTCAGCTCTGACAGTTAGTATGGATTTGTCCCTCTCCAATCAAACACTGAGGAAGTAGACCCAGACCCTTCCTGACTCTTGGGATGGCTGGATTTCTTTCTCTCTTTAGATTTGCTGCTTCTAGTCCCACTGGGAAAGCTGCCTTTGAACTCTGAGGGTAAATCCAAGTGAAAGTTTTCTTTCCCAGGCAATTCAATAGTGATGATTTAATGCAGTGAATTAGGTACAAAGGTATTGAAAGAACTGGAAGTGCAACCAGGGGAAAGTGAGGCAATCATGAGATTAGCAACTGCTGGGTGCATCTCCGCCCCTAGAGCTCAAGGGACAAAGGGAAGAGGCTGCCAGAACCTTGAAGATCTTGCCCAGTGGTTGTGGGAGCCATGAAGGAAGCTACAACTACCGGAGGTGCCTCCCAAACTGAAGAAATCCCCTGGTTTCTTCCTCCCACCCTCCAGGGCCACCCAGCGGTAGAAAGCAGAAGCCAGGGGACAGGACGACAGAGAGCAGTGGTCAGAGCCCCTACAGTACAGATCAGAGCAGGGGAAGGAGGTGGATCAGAGAGTACAGGGGCAAGCCACTGGCATTCCGGGCTTGGGTGAGGACCTGCTTACCTCGGGGACTCTTCCCCCGCACGGGATTCTGCAGGAGCTGAGCAAACTTTCCTTTCAAGCCCTGGCACTCCCTTCTTCCCTCTGTTCCCTTTTTGCCCCTTTGCTTCCATTTCTCCCTCTGTCCTCTTCTCTACCATAATTCCCTTATATTTCCCTTTTCTCTCTTATTCTCTAGCTCTCATTTTTCTCTTCGCATCCTAATATACTTTCTCCTAACTTCTTTTTTTCTCCCTGAAGTCTCTGCTCACCTCTGTTTGTCCTACTCCTTTCTGGGCAGGAGGCAGCCTTCTTCAGCATGCAGGAGAGGAGCAGATTCCTACGGTAGGCCATGGAATTCAGAACTATGGCATTGTCCTCTCCAGACACTGTGCTAGATAGTTCACATATGGTATCTCATTTCATCTTCACCTCACCTAACTGGGTACCGGTGAATATAACTTTGGTGGCTTCAACTATGGACCATCAGAGGGAAGGCTTTGCTGGTGCAGGTCAACAACATCTCTGCTCTTAGTGTCCACATCTGTGAGTGGCTCCCTGAACCCTTTCTTTTTCCTACTCTATGTCTTTTCCTTCCACTAGCTCAAATATTTGTCCCAAATCTCAATCCCCAACAGCCTAATAGATCTGCGCTCTAACTTGGCAATTCAGCTGGCTTTGGAAGGATGGGTAGAATTCAATAAACAGAGATGAAGGAAGGGCCTTCTTGGTGGAACAGTGAATAATATGGTCCAGTTTGACCAAACAAAAGGTACAGCTGGGATCTAAGACCAGATTTCAGATATCTGTCTTTAGATTTCAGTTCTGTAAGACAGACTACTCAGAAACACAGATTAACCTTAAGACTATTAAGTATGGGTCTAATTCATATAATTAGAATCATATTTTAAACCCAGAAAGAAGTCAAGACATTGTCTAGCCCAACATGTCCATTTTTAAGTGAATGACCTGAGCCCCAACAGGCTTAGGTAACTGCAGTATGACGGTAGCTAAACGTGGACATCAGAGTTTGACTACCTGTGCTCAAATGACTACTTTGACAAATGTTACGTTATATGACCTTGAACTTACCTGTGTTTAAGATTCCTCATCTATAAAATAGGAAAATGAGAGAATCTACCCCAGTGGGTTGTCGTGAGAATTAAATGTTTTTACAGGTAAAACACATAGCGCAGTGCCTGGCATGTAGTCTGTCTTCCATAAATAGAGGTGAATAGTATTAGGATTTCCCATGGCAATTCAGCTAGTAAATACCAGAGTCAGAACTAGTCCCCAGATCTTTTAAGCAGTAATTGAGTGTTCTCTCCATTCCTAGAAGCTGTGTTCTAGGGTGCTCGTTGAATACCATCTGAAAACATGCTGCTCCTCTGGTCTGTTGTTTAAAGAAGTTCTCCATTCTCCTCCCGGCTGCCATTCCTCTACATTTCCTGCCGCCTGCTCTAACAGCGGCCTCAGCAGTCCCACCGTACAATCGGGGCTGCACACGGTGGGGTTCTGGCAGAAGGAGGGGGCAGGACGAATTGGCAAGGGGCATCTATTTCACAGTCAGCAATCTAGTTAAAGTTCTGATATAGTCAAATTTGATGAACTTAAATTTCAAAGGACAAAAAAAATCACTGAATCAAAGGGGTTTGAATGATCTGCCATCCCGCAGCCTACAGTGTCAGACCTTCCAGCTTCGATTTTGATGGTTCCTTGGGGGAGCTCCCTGGGACAAAGAAAAAGCCTTCTTTTAACCGACTGTCCAAGACTTCAGTACACTGTGATGGAAGAGAATCTTCTTTGTCCCTCCACCTTTCCTTTCTGAGGCTCTGGCTCCACTTTTCAAAACTTCCCATGAGCTTCGCATAGTTCACTCTCTGGACTGTAAGCTTCTTGAAGCAATGAGCCCCATTTACTTCCCTTTTCATCTCTGGGACCTAGCTCAGGATCTGGGACCAACCTGGCACCCACAGGCTGCTGAACTGACCGGAGCAATGTCCCTCCCCCCCATCCTCCCACAGGGTCCCTCCTCCTCCAACTATGAATCTTTGTCTCCTCAGTTGACGTCCTTAGTGAGTTGTCAGCCTGTACCATTAATTCACCGGAAAGCATGACAACGGCTGAATGTGAAATAAATGTGCATTTTACAATACAAACCACATTCAAAGGGGGTTATTTTAATGGTGTAAATCCAGGCAGTATTTTAAGAGGGTCAGGAAGACATTTTTTTGGGGGGGCAGCTGGACTTTTCTAACACCTTCGCATCGCACCACACACACTGAAACTTACCTCCCCTATAAATAAAGGCTATTTGACTCTCATTGTTACACATTCTACCTCAGATTTCTTAGGCTAAATTGTACACGGCCCCCATTCTATATATGGCTGAATTAATTATCCTGCCTAAGTCACTTCTTAAAAGGCACAGTTTTCTTTAATCTTCAAAAAAGTTAGTCACTGTCCCATTTTTCTCTTTGACTTCAAAGCCAGACTAGTGACCTAATACCTTGATCGCTCACTGACCGGTGCGCCGCAGACCAATACATAGAAAGCACTTAGTAAATGGTAGTTATTTTATTATTGCTATTTATTATCAGTATTATCACTGAGAGGAGAAAAGCTCTTCTCTGCTTTCCTTCCAGATTTCTTTCAGAAGTTGAAGTTTAGCATCACTTTAGGAAGAGATGGGTAATTCATGGTAATCCAATTTTCCGGGTACCACTTGTTTCTGCTTCCCAAAGAGAGGCTGGAAGGATGGTTAGGAGTTAGTGCACTGCGGGGGTCCTATAATCAGCCCGGTCCTCTCCATCCCCACTGTGCCCTCCATAATCTTTTTGATAAAATGGGAGTCCTGTAGGCCATCTCTGGCCCAAGAAGAGTTCATAGTGACAGACCAAAGATTTGTTCCCTGATTGTGTTTACAATTCCTTCAGGGCTTTCTCCTGCATGGACCAGAACATTCTCTGTTGAGTTCTATTTGTTTTTCTGCCTTGGATGACGATTTAGAAAAGAGAATCTCCCCAGTGGCTTCCCAGCAAATAATTTGTTTGGTCTCAACTCTAGTACATTTCCTTCCCTTAGGGCTCCTTTTGCACCTTGATCGTCAAATGGTCTGATTTAACTGTCTTCTTCTCTTTGATGATAGTAAGAACAAGTCAAACCTCTCATTACTGGTTTTAATGTCCCTTTCCAGGTAGGTGTTCTGTGAAGTCATCTTTGGCCCACTCTATTTCTGCATTGTACTTGACATACCAGGCCTTCCCTGCTCCCTTGCTTTCCTCAAGTGTCTGTTTTCCCCTGAGCATCTGGTTGTTTATATTTGAACATCTGGGGTTTCTTTGATTCATAGCAAAAATTGACCTTGGCCTTCCAATAATGAGATTTTTAAAGATCCTAGAATCATAAAATGTTAAAGTTGGAAGGACTGTAGCAGATAACAGAGGCCAACCAATTCCTTTTATAGTGAGAAACCAAGACCCAAAGAAGCCAAATGTCAGATGCAAAGCTATGCAGCCTGTGGTGGGGGAAAGGTAGAACCAGGCCCAAGCCTCCTGCTTCATTCATTTCTTGTGAGTTAGATTGTGATGCCTGGAAATAATAATATGAGGAATTTACAAGCGTCTTCTTTCAACATGTTTACCTTTTCACATCAGTAGTTTTCCTACTACATTTCCCAGAGGCTCAGAGGAATAAGAATTCCACAATTGGAAAAAAAAAATAAATGCAACCATAGGAAGACATGACTTACAGACCTGGGACTGTGTCTCTTAATAATCGTCTTTCTTTTCTAGTGGTTCTTTGTACAGTGCGCACCGTACATTCTCGACAATGACGATGATGGGGGTTGATGATGACCAGGTCTCATATTTCATTTTCCTTTTTTTTCTTTTTTCTTTTTTGCCATTTTATCCTTTTTTTAAAAAATTTTTTATTATGTTATGTTAGTCACCATACAGTATATCCTTAGTTTTTGATGTAGTGTTCCATATTTCATTGTTCATGTATAACACCCAATTGCCAAGGCAAGAAACAACAATTGCTGGAGAGGATGTGGAGAAAGGGGCTCCCTCTTACACTGTCGCTGGGAATGCAAGTTGGTACAGCCGCTTTGGAAAACAGTGTGGAGGTCCCTCAAAAAGTTAAAAATTGAGCTACCCTATGACCCAGCCATTGCACTACTGGGTATTTACCCCAAAGATACAGATGTAGTGAAGAGAAGGGCCATATGCACCCCAATGTTCATGGCAGCATTGTCCACAATAGCTAAATTGTGGAAGGAGTCGAGATGCCCTTCAACAGATGAATGGATAAAGAAGATGTGGTCCATATATACAAAGGAATATTATTCAGCCATCAGGTCTCACATTTCTATGCTGTCAGTCCTTTTCTACTTTTTGTTCTCCATAGTTCCAGCTATTTCTGGGTTTCAAGCCTTCTGGAATCCTGGCTCATTTAGCCTAGAGTTCTTTAAGAGGGGGATGGGTGGTTTTCCATTGTGAGGGTGGTAACTTCAGATGGTTAGAGACCTACCCTCAAGTGCGCACATTTTGTAACTTATCTAAAGTTGAGGAGGTGTGTTCCTAAAATAATACCGCCTATTGCATAAACAAGGCATTCTGATAAACAGGGTAATCTGAAAAATACTAAATGAAACAGAATTAAATAGCTTGGGGTTAGTCGGTTTGTTTTTACTGGAATTCACAGTATCTTTAAAACAGTCATGTGAATCCTGAATTTCTAAGGGAGGGTGGTGAATTATGTAGAATTTCCCAAACATATTTGACCCTCAGATCATTTCTGGGACTGGTGCAACACGCAACAACCTTTAGGAAATGTTAAATATCCTTCGGGTCTCAGTTAGAGTCTACAGTATTCCATTTGTTCCCAAACTATGTTTCAAATGTTAAGATACCCTTCCCTAGGGTTTGTTTTCTTAGGTAGAATGACTTAGCCAGTGCTGCTGCTTCTCATTATTTACCATTTTAGGATCTAGATGCTGTTATTTCTCAGCCTGAATTTCTCCATACAGAGAAATCGTACGTTGTTTAACTCTGACCTCATATCTGGGTTACTCAATTCCCATAATTATTTCAACTGTCCTGTTCTTTTCTACACAGTTTTCAAGGTGCAGGGTCAAGAAGGTAATGATAATTATAGTAATGACAAGTAGCATTTCTGAGTGCACACAGTGGGCCAGATATTGTGCTAACAGCTTTACGTGTAACATCCCACTTAATTGTCAGCACAACCCTATGAGATGGATATTATTATTTTCATGTTACACATGAGGAAACTGAAGTGAGCTTAAGTAATTTTGCCCAAGAAGGTCCCAGGGAAAGAAGGGAAGCTGGGATCGAACTGGATTCTGTTCAGCTCTTAAGGATTCCAAGGCCCTGCCCTTGCAGTGTTAGCTCTACTTTTTAATGTAAGTGCTGCCTTCCCAACTGGAATCCTTCAAGGTCATGTGGTCCAGACCTCAATAGAATCTTCTGTGCTTGACACAGCACCTGGCATGCTGTAGCCAACACTTCTTTGAAGAGAAAGATGAAACAACTTGCCCAAGCCATTCAGCTCATAAATGGTGGACCCAAGATTTGAGCCATCTCCCATAACTTGTGCATCATGGATTTCCC
The DNA here is from genome assembly GCF_024610735.1 of Ursus americanus. Taxonomy (NCBI): domain Eukaryota; kingdom Metazoa; phylum Chordata; class Mammalia; order Carnivora; family Ursidae; genus Ursus; species Ursus americanus. The sequence goes on from NC_142132.1 coordinate 34,958,165, forward strand.
ACAAGGGCCATGTTCTCTGGACCAAGTAAGCTCTCTTGCTCCTTGGAGGTTGCACTCACTTGGCTTTTGATCATCCCAAACAAGGCACTTTGTGTCCCCCCTCTACCTCCCCCCCAACCACCTCACCTGCCACCACCAGCACGTTCATTCTTCACTCTTCCAAACAGACTGTGGTTCTGGACCTAGGGAAGGAAATCTACCCCAGATGGCTAATATCTCGGTAAGCAAGAAAGCACTTTTGTCATTGTTGTGTGCTAATTTTGTTTGAGGTGTTTGGACGATGTTCTCAACCCCAGCACTTCGCATTTGGAGGCCCTTCTAGATGGCGAAATCTGTCAGTGTAAAATGAAAAGGCATGCATGGCGGGGGGGGGGGAGCACCGCCCCCCGCCCCCCACGGCAGCCCCCCTGCACCGTTGGCTTCACGCGCAGTCCGCACTCCTAAGCGCCACCAACATCCCCACCGGCCGCGCAACAGCGGAGGGTTGGACACCGCCTGGCAAAGGGTTAGTGACAGTGTCTCTCCCTATGACCTTGCCGCAGGCCTGGCAGCTGCCCCATCATCTGGGCTGGTTGGAGCCTGTCTTCCTCACGTGCGGTTCTTCCAAGCTTCATCATGTCAGATTCGAAGGGCGCCGCTGAGAACCCGCACAAGAAGGCCAGGACGTCTCCATACCCTGGCTCTAAAGGGGAGCGAAGCCAGGTCCCCGACGAGAAAGTGAGCTGGCTGGTCCAGTGGCCAGATTACAAGCCTGTCGAGTACATTGCGGGTTCTGTCTTGGCCCAGCCCACGTGGGCAGACCCCCCGATGGGCAAAAGGAACTTCTCGCCTAAATTCAATGAGGAGGATGGGCATGTTGAAAGAAGGAGCCAGAATGGTTTGTATGAGGTCGAGAATGGCAGACCTAGAAATCCCGCGGGTAGAACAGGGCTGGTGGGCAGAGGGCTTTTAGGGCGGTGGGGTCCCAATCACGCTGCTGATCCCATCTTAACCAGGTGGAAAAAGGATAGCAAGGGAAAGAAAGTGATCCATCCTGTTTCTGAGAGAAACGTCCTGCAATTTGTAGCCATCAAAAGAAAGGACTGTGGAGAATGGGCCATCCCAGGGGGAATGGTGGAGCCAGGAGAGAAAATTAGTACCACATTGAAGAGAGAAGTTGGGGAGGAAGCCATGAATTCCTTACAGAAATCTAGAGCAGAAACACAGGATTTGGAGAAACAACTGCACAAACTATTCAGTCAGGAACACTCTGTGGTCTATAAAGGTTACGTGGATGATCCCCGAAACACAGATAATGCGTGGATGGAAACAGAGGCTGTGAACTACAGCGACGATACAGGTGAGATAATGGATCATCTTTCTCTGGAAGCTGGTGATGATGCCAAGAAAGTGAAATGGGTGGACATCAACGATCAACTCAAGCTTTATGCCAGCCATTCCCAATTTATTCAACTCGTGGCTGAGAAATGAGGTGCCCATTGGAGGGAGGGCATGTACTCCAACTGCCATGATTAGTGACTTGGAGTCTCATGAAGGCCCGAGCTTCAAATAGACGTGGGTGTATATGAAACAAACAGCCCAAACTCCCACTGAACAGGACAGGGAAGGAACTTCTTTTGGTGACTATTTACAAAACTGTTGGCACTATGAAGGCTTTGTGTCAGGGGATAATATTAGACAAATATAGGAGATCAGGATCACAAACTTCTCAATTTTCCAATTGAAAGCAGAGTATAGTCACCTGTTATATTCGTTGTGTACGTGGCTTTTAACCACATTGCGCAACTAATGCTCTTTGAAGAGTTGTAGGTGGTACAAAGGTAACTTCTTACCAACCGTAGCCTTCACTTTTCAGCTAGCTGGCATTTGTCATTCCTTTTTTTTTTTTAAAGATTTTATTTATTATTTATTTGACAGAGAGACAGCCAGTGAGAGAGGGAACACAGGCAGGGGGAGTGGGAGAGGAAGAAGCAGGCTCCTAGTGGAGGAGCCTGATGTGGGGCTCGATCCCAGAACGCTGGGATCACGCCCTAGCCGAAGGCAGATGCTTAAGGACTGCGCCAACCAGGCGCCCCCTCTTTTTTTTTTTTTTTTCTACTGATGCATTTGAGTGTGGTCTAATCTAATGTATAACCTGATTTTTTGGGATAACATTTGTTTTTCAAATTGAGTTTTATGTGGACTTGTATTCATTGCTTTCAAGAATGAAAGCTCTCTGGTTATTCTTGTTTTTAGGATCTTTAGTTTTACAGGAAAAGTTTCATCTCTATTTTATTCATAAGGATCAAGTACTTATGAATGAGCCAGAAAAACAAAATGCAGCCACAAAATGAGCTTAACATCCAGCCCTCTGGTTGTCAGAACTATTTCTGAACAGAATGGACTAAGCTCAGGATATGTGTTTCCTCTCCTCTCAGGAGATTCGATAACTGTGAATTCCTGTTGTGAAGAAATCTTTGTCAGGAGATGTATGTAATCCCGGCCTAATAAAAATACAGTTCATATCTGCCTTTTCTCAATTAAAAAATATATATGTATATAACTAGAGAAGGTTTTCATAGTCAGTTTGCAAACACAAAGATGCTTCTCTGGCAGTCAAGAATGAGGGATTCTGGTGGCATCAAATAGGCCAGAAATACATTTCTTTCCTCTCTTGTCACCGAAGACAAGCCAGTTAACTTTATTGGTACGCAATACAACATACGGAAAATAAACTCAAGCCGCTGCAATGCGCCTTTTACGGCTAGGGGGGAGAAGACTGTTGCAGGCATTGGCAACTTCGTAAGAAAGCACCTTAGTACCGGTAGCTAATGGTTCTCTCCCCTTACTGTGTACACACACTCTTCGAAGTGCATTATGTACAGTGACTTATTTATTCCTAAGAGACAACCTCTGAGGAGGGTACTCTTATGTCACATGTTGGGCTCCCTGGGGAGAAGTCTCTGAGGGGGAGGTTAGCATTGCAAGATGTTTCTTAGGGACAGGTTTTGGGATGAGCTCCTGGGGAAGGAGGAGAAGGAATCTGGGTAGAGTGGGACATTGAAGTTGAAGCCCAGAGAGGACATCTGCCAAACCCACATGGAGCTCAGGAGCTGGAAGGCCCTTCTAGCTGCCCTGAATTGGGAGTTCAGGCCTTTAAATCCCTTGTTGACCAGTCACTGGATGGAGGTTGCCCCTGGAAGGAGATGTGACCTTGGGAGAGACAATTTCCTCAGGCAAGGCAATCCCAACAGAGGCCTGACAGCCGAAGGCCATCTTCTGGTAACACTCCAAGCAGCTAGGAAGGGGAGTCTGGGGAAGTGGAGGACACGGGCATTACAGGGTCTACCACATATTCTTATCCCTGCTTTACAGATAACAACGGAGGCAGAGAGAAGTTATAGAACTTGAACCATGTTGTACAACCAGTCAGTGTCTGTGGGAATAGAGCACGGCCTGTGGGGTGCCATGGCTTACCTCCTTGACCACTGTACCATAGTCCCTCCTGCAGTTGCACTCCTATAGTCCCCAGGATCCCTGTGTAGTGTTCCTTTAAAAAAGAAAAGAGATTACTATTATATCTCTTCCTACATGCACATTTGGTCGAAGTTCCCTTTTCTAAACCTGAAGGACACGTGCATGGTCTCTATTATTTTCTCTTGAAAGATGTATTTACATGGGTGATGATGATTATAAAAAGGTTCACCCATGGATGCCCAGCATTGCTGATGCTCAGGAACAAATGTAACACACTGCTTTTCTTTGTGAATTCTACAACTGCTAGTTTTAGGATGGCGCCATTTGTCCTATATATTAGTCTCATTCCAGTAACTTTTCCAGATGAGATATGCTCCCTATTTGAATAATTGAGGCACCTGCTTGGCCAAGCATATTTTGAACGTTCCTCAACCTTCATTATTTTTTTTTTCAAAATGTAAGATCCTTAAAGAAAAGACACTTATGCTTACACACACACACACACACACACACGTACACACACACTAATTATTGCAAAACCCCTGAAATAACGAAGGTCTAATGTCTCAAATTTAATATAGCTAGAACAGAATTCTTGGTTTTTTCCCCCCACGAACTCTTAATTTTTTCTCCCAAGAAAACTTTCCTCCATCAATCTGCTCTGGTAACTGGCACCCAAATCTATGCAAGTTGCACAAGAAAACAAAGAATTATCCTAGATTCCTTGCTTTCGCTCATTTCCCACATCCAATCCATCTGCACAATTTTGCTCCACCGCCAACAAAATATATCCTAAATCATTCCCTGCTTTCTGCCTTCACTGAACACCCTCGTCAAGCCACCATCTCTCCTTCTCTAGACCTGTTGCCATCACAGTCCCCACAGGCCCTCCTCCTTCCACTCTCGTCCTCTCACAGGTCAATTTCTGCAAAAAAATGAAATGACATTTTAAAGAAGGTCAGTCATAGCGTGCTCCATCTCTCTTAAAACCACACAGTGGTTTCTTTTTGCACATGAACTAAAACACAAACTCCTTACCCAAGCCTACCTGTTCTGAATAGTCCCTACGTCTGGTCTGACCTGGTCACATTCCACCCTGGGGTAGTCTAGCCTTTCTCTTCCTGTCATATTTCCTATTTGCTTCTGCCTCAGAGCCTTTGCTTTGCTTTTCCCCACCTAAAATATTCCTTCTGTATCTTCACAAATAGGCCCCTTAGGTCTGTCAGATCTCATTCAAATAACACTTCTTCAGAAAGAGTTTTCCTGGCCACTTAGTCTAAAGTAGTCTACCCAATCTGTTTTCACTCTTCCACCTTGTTTTATTTTCTACATGGTGTTTAGCACCAGCTGAAATTATCTTATATATTTCTGTCTGCTTACAAGTGAGTGTAGGGATTTTTTCTGTCTTATTGACTGCTCTACCACCAGTATCTAGAATAATGTCTGGCATGTCCACAAATCCTTTGCTGCTAACAGTTTTCTATATACTCTCATCTTTTTTTTTAAGTATATAAATGTGATCACATTATTCTTCATCTAACTTTCTTATTTAAAAAACATTTTATCTTGAAATAATTTTGGAATTACAAAAAAGTTGCTGAAATAGTACATAGAGTTCTTGTATAATCCTTCACCCAGCTTCTACAAATGTTGAGAACTTATTTATACAATTATTGAAACCTGAAAATTAACATTCGATTTAATATTTTTTACTATTCACTAATCTATAGATCTTGTTCAAAATTTGCTAATCATCCCACTAATGTTCTTTTTCTGTTCTAGAATCCAAGGATTCCACATTTCATTTAATTGCCATGTCTCCTTTATTTCCTACAAATCTGGGAAAATTCCTCTTTTTGTCTCTCATGATCTTGACACTTTTCAAGGTGTTGGCCAGTTGTTTTGTTAGAATGTCCCACAATTTGGATTATTCTACCATTTTCTTATGAATAGGTCAAGGTTATACATCTTTGGCTCGAATACCACAGATGTCATGTTGTTTGGCTAAACTTTTATACTGAAAAAATTAAGGTTTATTTTTCAATGTGATCACTACCAGATACTAACTAGTATATGCTGTATTTTATTTACAATTTTTTTTTTAAGTGAGCTCCACACCCAGCGTGGGGCTTGAACTCATGACCCTGAGATCAAGAGTTGCATGCTCTACTGACTGAGCTAGCCAGGAACCCCAGTACATGCTATATTTTAAAATGTCACTGTGGAGTTTCCAACGACTTTGTATTATTTTTAACCAGCATTTTCATATTTTTATGCACACACACATATAATTGAATGTATGTATTCTTTTTTTTTTTTTTTTTGACAGCCAGCGAGAGAGGGAACACAAGCAGGGGGAGTGGGAGAGGAAGAAGCAGGCTCATAGCGGAGGAGCCTGATGTGGGGCTCGATCCCATAACGCCGGGATCACACCCTGAGCCGAAGGCAGACGCTCAACCGCTGTGCCACCCAGGCGCCCCTGAATGTATGTATTCTAACCCTCCCGCTCCTTCTCTGTAAGAGAAGGTGTCCAGAAAGCTCTGAATTTCATTCACTATACTCTTTATCCTCTTTCTTGAAGTTCATGAGATGACTCTTGAATGATGTGTTGTACCACTTAAGATCAGTTACCTCTTTCTACCAAAAAACTCCTGCAAACAATCCCAAAATGCTGTAGCTTAAAACAAAAAACATCTATTTTATAAGTTTGTAGCTGACAGGGCTGGATTTGATAGGGTGTTTTTTTTTTTCTGGTCATGACTGGGACTCATGTCTGGTAATTGGTTGGGTTTGGCTAATCTCAAATGACCTCAGGTAGGATGATTAAAGAGAATCTTCTCGGCACCACATGTCTTTTCATCTTCTATCAGGCTAACCCAGGTATGTGCTTAAGGCAATGGCAGAGGAGCAAAGGTCAAATGGAAACCTGGAAGGGTTCTTGAGTCCCAGGCTCAGAACTGGCTCTGAGCCATTTCCATGCAGTCTATTAGAAGAAGCAAGTCATAGGTCAACAGAGATTTGATGGGGGAAATGACTCTAACTCTTTAGTGAGAGGAAGTGGAAAGTCACGTGTCAAAGGGCATAGACACCGAGACATGTGAAAAATTGAGGCCATTTGAGCACTCAATGATCTTAGATCTATTGTGCTTTTTTTCCTCTATCAGTTTTATTGAGATATAATTCACATACCATATAGTTCACCCATTTAAAGTATACAATTCAATGGTTCTTACTATATTACGAGGCTGTACAAGCATTTTCGCAATTATTTTTAGAACATTTTCATCACCCTGTAAAGAAACCCTGTACCTTCTCCAAGATAGTTTCTCTGACTCCCATGCTTGAGTTAATCCTTTATTCCCCTGTGTGGTCTTGTATATATTGTTCTATTGCAGAACTCTATTACAATTTATTTTTATTGAAGCCCAACATTGTACTTCATTCATTTCTTATATTCCCATTATCTAGCACAGTGTCTGAGTGATAGTAGGTGCTCAATAATTTTCTACCAAAAAGAAGAGACACAAGGTTTTGCCACCTCAACCCACCAGTTTACCCATTTGTCATTTCTTGGGCCTCTGGCAGAAGTCCAGAAGTATTTGTTTGTACTGGTGCACCTGTCAGCCACTTTCTACACCTGGTAATGGTTGGGCAATTGTTCACTTTGGTGAATCATTCTGGTTGCTCTCCGCATGCTGCTGAGCACTTTGCTTTTCTTTCTATCAGGGTCATTATCAAATAAAATGACAAACTATCGACAGTGAAATTATGGGGAATTCCATAGTCATGGGGCGGGGAGGTTTGCTTCATCATCTGCTAAAAGTTTGGAACACACTGTCCCTGCGTACCTCCCATTTCCTTTCTGTCTAATAAGAGCAGGTACTTTCGTTCTGTGCCAGGGACTATGCATGCATCAGCATTAATGCTTTCTTATGAGGATCAAACAAAACATTTTAAGACAGTCTTTTACGAAGCCAAGACAGAACTATCTATGCCACTTCAAACCAGCAGCTTTGTATAAGCAGAGGCTGGGCTGTCTTTCTTTCTCAGCATCTACTATGGCTCATATGTATTTAATAAGATCCTGAATGAAATATAAAAGCTAAAAACATGCATCATGAAATACTTTAGAGTGAAATAGGGAGTCAAATACAAATAAAAGCCATTTTATTTCGCTCTGATGAGTTGTTTAATGCTAAGTTTACAGATGGCAGTGTACTTTCTAGGTGAGAAAATTTTTGTCTTTTGGGAGTTCTTGAAAGATTTTGATAGTATACACTTTAAAAATGGAAGATTGTCAAGACTTTCCTCCTGGTTGCATGTACTGTGAATGCTAAAATCACATTTCAATGTGGTAAATTTTGCACCCAGACTTGTCACTAACTGGCTGTAGGAACTTGGGTAAGTTGCTTCACTTCTCCAAATTTCCTCATAGCTTATAAATTCTCTAAGTGTTAAATTGACAGATATGTGCACTACTTATATATGTATGTTGTTGGAGAGACTACATGGACTTACACATTTGTAAATATTATACATTTATAAAAAGCAACTTTTCCAAAACAGTAATAAGGATCTTTCTATGGGAGAAACCTGAATCCTGTTGTGATTATAATTTCTTTTAAAGAATAGTTTAAGAAAATTGGTTTATTAGTTATCTATTTCTACTTAGGAATATTAGCTCAAATACATGGCTTAAGACAACACACATTGCTTATGTCACAGTGTCTATGGATCAGGAATCTGAGCACAGCTTAGCTGTTTTAGGATATTAAAAGGCCACAATCAAGGCATTGACTGGGCCTGCTATCTTACCTGAGGCCTGACTGGGGAAGGAGCTGCTTCCAAGTTCATGTAGCTGTTGGAAGTATTCAATTTGTTCCAGGTTGTTGCACTGAGGGACTTAGTATGTTGGTGGCCGTTAACCAGAGGCTGCCCTCAGTTACTTGTCACTTGACTCCCCTCTTGGCCCCAACAGGAGAGAGAGAGTTTCCTAGCAAAATGAGCAACAGTGTTACATAATGTTGTCACATACATGTATTCGAGTATATTCTATCACATTTGCTGTATTCCATTGGTGAGAAGCAAGTCACAGGTCCCATTGGTACTCAAGGGGAAGGGGTCACACAAAAAATGAGCACCAGGAAGTTGGGATCAAGGGGACCACTGTGGAGTCTATGTGCCACAACTGGAAAATTGCAAAATGTATATGAGCAGTAAAGTAGGGTGAAATTCTAGGAGAGACATCATCCCCAGACAAGCACACACGGAGACCTTGCAAAAAGGGAAACGCCCTGCTTCTCTCTCACTCTCCATTGCAGAAAATGCTGCCATCCAGCTCAGTCTTCAAACCTGGGAGATACGCTTGGCTCTTGGCTCTCTCTAGCCAGCCCACTCCCAACCCAGCCTACCGATAAGATACCAAATACGACCCTTCTGCCTATTTCCACTGTTTCCCCACCATTCAGTTACCAATGTCTTTCCCCTAAATACATTTTGACTGCACCTCTCAACTGACCTTCCGGATTCCACTCTTGCTCTTTCTTATGATCCACTCTTCATACAATAGCCAGAGTGCTTTTCTTAAAATGTAAATCAGATCATGCTATTTTCCTGCTTAAAATCGTTCATTAGCTTCCTACTGAACGTAAATAAAGTCCAAACTCCTTTATCTGATCTATAAGACCCTACGTAAACGGACTTCTGCCTGTTTCTCTAACCTCCTCTGTTCTATCATATTTCTCTTTCTACACAACTGCATTGTTAATTTGTTATAATGACATATTTTAGATCTCATAATCTTAAAATAAACGGGATTAGCATTACTGAATCTAACATAGAATACAATATCACCTGAACAGAATAAAGTAAGTTTTAATAAAGCTAAGCATTTGAGACTAAAAAAAATTTTTAATGAAAGAAACATGATTTAGAAATAATGGTTTTGTGGATGATCCATTGCATCATGTATCAGATAATTTGATCCAAAATGAAGTATCTTAAATTAGACGTACTTTTGAAATAATATAAAATTCCAACTTAAACTACTAACATACATTGAAACTAAAATAAGAGAACATGTTTATCCACAAAGTGGTAAGTTTTATTATTTTGGGAGGGGGTCAGGAAAAAATTATTATATATATGTGGTTTATTAGTTCAGCTTAATCAAAATTGGAGTTCTAAAATCATGTCCATAATAAATTCTAAAAGTAGAATTACACATTCATAGAAGTTAGTTTTCTTACATTTTCTTATCAGTTAAAGCCAGGAAAATTCACTTTCTAATTATGTGGGTCCAAATGATTCATTTATCATAGACTACCCAAGCCACCCAGGTGTGTTCACCCAGACAAATTAAATCTGAATTAAATCTGAATCCTGCAGCTCAGGGGCTGAATGAACTTGTTCAGTTTGTTCAAACTTTCTGGGCCTCAGTTTTCTCGTAAGCAAACAGGGATAATAATATCTACCACTCGAGTTATTTTAAGGATTAAATCAGGCAACTTATTTATTGGCACATTCATTGTAGGCAGTCTGTATATGTTGTCCTCTCTTTTTCATTCCTGCTTGGCTAATCAACCTGAGAGTACTGTAGATTGATCTCTTTCCTATTTCTATTCCCCTTATGTTAGAGCTAGGATGAGCTTGGGCAGAGGAATTAGAAAAGTACCATAAAGGCAGAATCATCGAGACTTGTCTTGCACAGAGGAAGAATAAGACGGAAGCCACACAGGAGTCTACGATTTCAATTGGATGTGATAAATTACATAGGCATGCTGAAGGAATTTGCATGTATTTGTGGATAGGTAAATCATGGACCATGACAGAACACTTTGGTAAATGATATTTTTTACTTATTGAATAATCAATGCCACCGTACCCCTCCCCTATGTTTCGAATGTAATGAATATTAACTTGAAATAGGAAATCCTTATGGTTGTTTAGGGTATTTTAGAAAAATTGTCAAGTATTGAAGGTATTGCAAATTCATTTACTTATATTTCTCACCAGAGGTAGTTGTTTTATCAGATGAGTATTATTTCATTATTATTTCATTTTCAGAGCAACAGGGCCTTTTGAATTTTTCAGATTACTTTTAGGAAAAAAGACATTGCAGTTACTTGCAGTTTAATGAAAAAAATTCTTTTATGGCTTCTCACTTTGGGATGCTGTTAGATTGTGTTGGCATGGTGTAGAACTTAAAAGTTCCACAAACTCTTGGTGGTTTTAACTTTGTCTTAGATTCTAAAATATCACTGTATAATTTTTAGCATGGAGAGGCACTGTTTCATTAACTTAGCCTGATTTGGTTAATAACCTACCAAAACAAACTCAATGAAAATTCTTTCACTTTCTTTTTTAACCCTGAAGCCAACAGCTTATTCCTTGGTTAACCATGGTGTGCAATGATAGAAGATATATATTGATCTCTGCCCACTTTCTGGCACAGAGCTCCTAAAACCCGTGTAATTTCCTAAGTGAAAAGAGTACTAGGAGTATCTTTTGTTCCAATGAAGTGACTCTGGGTGGGGTCCTGGGTGGGTCCTGGGTGGGGGCTGGTCACCAGAAAGACAAAGCCATCATTAGATACTTGGCATTTTCAACTTCACCCCCTCATCCTCCAGACAGGAGAGAAGGGCTGGAAATGGAGTTAATAATTGATCGTGCCTATGTGACAAAGCCTCCATAAGATCCCCATAGTACGGGATTCGGGGAGCTTCCAGGTGGGAAATACATATACACCAGGAGGGCGATGTACCTTAACTCCATGGGGAGAGAAGCTCTGGTGCTCAATTTGCTCCCAGAGTTTTCCTTTATGTATCTCTTCATCTGGCTGTTCATCTGTATCTTTTATCATATCCTTTAATAAACTGGTAAACGTAAGAGTTTTTCTTGAGTTCTGTGAGTCGCTCTAGCAAATTAACTGAACCCAAAGAGGGGTTGTTGGAATCTTCGATCTATAGCCAGTTGGTCAGAAACAAGGCGTTAACCTGGGCTTGTGGCTGGAGTGTGAAGTGGGGGATGGGAGCTGGGGTGGGGGTGGTAGATAGTGTCTGGTAGATAGTGTCAGGATTGAGTTAAATTGTAGGATGCCCACCTGGTATTGGAGAGACTTGGTTGGTGTGGGGGAAAACCATGTATTTGGTGACCAAAAGTGAATTGTTTTGTGTTAGTAATAAAGGAGAGTCACAAGGAGGAGACACACAGTAGGGAAGAGTGGTGTTTTTCCCTGCAACAGAGGTAGACTGAACTGAATTTTTCAGTGCATATGGACAGGCAAATTCTCTCTTTCCTTTGGGTTTGTCAACAGGTAGGGTGACCAGCTGTCCCAGTTTGCTCAGGACTGTTGTGGTTTTATCACTGAAAGTTCCATGTCCTTAGAAGGCCCTCAGCCTCGGGCAAACCGGGATAGTTGGTTGACCCACTATGAGCCAGGCTTTAGAGTTACAGTGTTGAACAAAACACACACTGTCCCCACCCTCCTGCAACTTAGAAATCTGCAGCTAGTCCATCCATATCACATGGAAATACAACCAAGACGAGTAAGCAGACAGGGGTAGACTGGGATTTGAGCATGGTGATTAGTATTTTTTTAAAATTTAATTTTCCAGTTGGTTACCACTGTTATGCAGGATCCTATTGATTTCTATATATTGGTTTCATATCCTGCCAGTATGCTTATATCTCTTAAACTTGTAATATATTTAGATGCTCTTGGATTTTCTGTATTACAGAATCATATTTTCTGTGAATGAAAATTTGTTTTCTTTTTTTTCTAATTCTTTCATATCTTATTTTCTTATTTTATTGCACTGACTAGGACTTCCAGAACGTTATTAATAGAGGCAGTGATAGAGGCATCCTTATCTTGTTCTTCATTTTAAAGGGAAAATTCTACATTTTATTATTAACTATGGTATTCGATGCATGTGGTTGTTTTTTGTTTTGTTTTGTTTTGGTTTTGGTTTTGTTTTGTTTTTGTTTTGAGAGAGAGAGTGTATACGTGAGAGGGGCTGGAGGGCAGAGCGAGAAAGAGAGAGAACTTAAGCAAGCTCCATCCCTAGCATGGAGCTCGAGACCGGTTGCTCAGTTTCAGAGTCATGACCTGAGCCGAAATCAAGAGTCAGTTGCTTAACTGATTGAGCCACCCAGGTGCCCTTTAGATGTGTTTTTAAGAAGATAATGATTATAAGGTTAAAGTTTCCTTCTGTTCCTATTTGCTAGAAGTATTTTTTTTTATTAGTTTCAGAGGTAGAATTCAGTGATTCATCATTGCATATAACACCCAGTGCTCATCACATCAAGCGCCCTCCCAATTATACCTTCCCCCCACCCATCTCCCCTCCAGCAATCCTCAGTTTGTTTCCTAGAGTTCAGTGTCATATGATCCTCTCAATAGATGCAGAAACAGCATTTGACAAAATATAGCATCCTTTTGTGATAAAAACTCTCTGCCATGTAGGGATAGAAGGAACATACCTCAATATCATAAATGATATATGAAAAAACCCACAGAAAATATCATCTTCAATGGGGAAAAACTGAGAACTTTTCCTCCCAGGTCAGGAACATGACAGGGATGTCCACTCTCACCACTGTTGTTCCACATAGTACTGGAAGTCCTAGCCTCAGCAATCAGATAAAAAGAAATAAAAGGCATCCAAATTGACAAAGAAGTCAAACTTTCACTCTTTGCAGATGACATGATATTCTATGTAGAAAATCCAAAATCCTCCACTCCAAAATTTCTAGAACTCATACAGAAATTCAGCAAAGTCTCAGTATATAAAATCAATCCATGGAAGTCAGTTGCATTTCTATACGCTGTCAATGAGGGAGAAGAAAGAGAAATCAAGGAATTGCTAAGAGCTTTATTAGAAATCACTGTTACATTTCATTGAGCATTTTCTCTGCATCTATTAAGACAATTAGAAACATTTTCCCTTTATTCTGTTGATAGGATGATTTACGTGGCAAATCCTATATATTCTTGAGATAACTCATGTTGTTGATGATACCATGTTTACAAGTGGTACGCAATTTGCTACTGTGTTATGTAGGGTTTTGCATTTTGGTAAGGTATAATATTAACCTAAATTATTGTTTCTCATACTGTCATTTTCCAGTAAGTTCTTGTGTATCAATTAGCTTTTGCTACATAAAAGAAAAAACAAAAACAAAAACCCCTTCAAAACTTAGTCGCTTAAAACACAAACATTTATTATTTTACATGATTCTATGTCAGCTCTGGGTGTGTGTGTGTGTTTTTTAAAGATTTTATTTATTCATTTGAGACAGAGACATACAGAGAGAGAGAGCATGAGCAGGGGGAGAGGCAGAAGGAGAGGAAGAAGGAGACTCCCCACTGAGCCGGGAGCCTGATACGGGACTCGATGTGGGGCTCGATGCGGGCTCAATCTCAGGACCCAGAGATCATGATCTAAGCTGAAGGCAGATGCTTAACCATCTGAGCCATGCAGGCACCCCTATGGGTGCTGTTTCTGATCAGAGGTCAATCAAGTGGCAGCTTGGTTGGGCCTGGATGATTTGAGATAGCAACAGACATGTCTGGTGCTTGGCAGGATGGTTGATTTAGGAAGCCTTGGTTGAGAAGGTTTGTCCCTGCTCTATATAGTCTTGAACCTTCTAAAAGCCTGGCTCAAATTGTAGCTTTTTCACATGCTAGTCTCAGGGTTTCCAAGAGCCGCGAGAAAAAATAAGCCCAAATATGCAAATACTTTTAAGACTCTCTGTCATATTTACTGTGTCCCATTGGCCAAAGCAAGTTACACGGCCATCTAAAGACACATGAGAGGATAACACAAAAAGGATGGAAATTATGGTGGCCTTTTTAACAAATAACTTACCACATCTTGAGTCGTCCCTAATTCTGAGGTAGCTCAGGAATTTCAAGGCCAAGGACCAAGAATTTCCTACAATCACTTTCCATCACCCATAGCCTGGAAAATAGACTAAATTAAGACCTCTCTCTCATTTTTTAAAAGATTGTATTAATTTATGTGACAGAGAGAGGGAGAGCGCACAAGCAGGGGGAGCGGCAGGCAGAGGGAGAGGGAGAAGCAGGCTACCTGCTGAGCAGGGAGCCCGATGAGGGGGTTGATCCCAGGTCCCTGGGATCATGACCTGAGCCGAAGGCAGATGCTTAACTGACTGAGTCACCCAGCTCCCCTAAACTAAGATCTCTTTAAGCAGCTACTGACATGGAGTGTGCCAGAGAAGTCACGTTAAAGATATGCAGGTATCAGCTAATAAAACAATAAATGTGCTGTAGTGTTTAGCATTTGTCCTTTCCTTTTTTCCTTCCTTCCTCCCTTTCAAGTGCTTATAGGGTACTTATTATATGCTAGGCATTATGCTGGTAATTGGGGTAGAATGAAACCCTGTAGTTAAGATTTCGGCAAACAAAGGCACAGAGAATTACCAGCCTACAATAAATTCTTGATGAAGGGCAGGGCTGACGTATAAAAGAGGGTGCAGCGTCTGTGTGAGGAGCAGCATGATTGGAAAGAATTTGAAAATCTTATTATTTTGGCATTATCTATAAAAATGTGCATATACACAATTGGTCATACAAGGTGTTAGTTGTATTTTTTGAAAAAAACAAAACATTGGGAATAATATTAATAGCATGGGTATAAATGATTATATACATTATGGCATATTCATATTATGGGATACCATGAATACCATGAAAAGAAAAACGGAATTATATGAATCAATGTGGTAAGACAGCCATATATTATTATTGGTAAAAATTCAGTTTTAAAATAATATGCATAACATATTATTTTGTTAAAAATCTGTATGTGAACAATAAAGTGTGTGTGTGTGTGTACGTGTGAAAACAGAAAAAACACCAAATTTGAAATGATAACTATCTCTGAGAAGTGAGATTAGTGAGAGGGTACAATGGGGACCTTTTTTACTTTATATATATTTTGTGTATCATTTTAATTTTTGAAAAAGAACAGAACATGTATTACTTTGATAATAAAAAAGTCTTGCTAGAAAAGCACTAGCAAGAGGATTAAGGATTGGCTGGGGCGAGGGGCAGTGGTAGGTCTTCTGAATGCTCACCTCAGAAATGCTGGGATAGCCAGGCAGTCCACGAAGACTCCCATTTGCATGGGGGACTCTATTCCTGGGGTAAATGGTGAAGGGACTTTGAAGGTGACAATCAGATTTTAGGATACCTGAGTCATATAGCTCAACAGAGAGGAGATAAAGAGCTTCCCAACGTCTGGAATCAGTATGCCTCCAGGAAGGTGAAGTATTTACTGTGAGGAGAAAAAAATATATATGTATGAGTGCTCAACGCATGGATGGTGAGACTCTGAAGTTGTGTCTGCCATCTCCATCCCTACTTTGCAGATTTTCACCAAATCCCTCTCCTGAGGGGAACAAGCAAAAGAGGCCATCCTAAGAGCTTAAAAATAACTCAAAGACTGGGTAAAAACACTGTCCCAGCTTCTAGAACTTCTTCAGTGATGGTGATGGGGCAGTAGAGCCCAGCACCAAAGAGACTGGAAGGCATGCCCACAGTGTTGGAGTGGAGTGGGTTTCTAGGCACGTGTTAGAAGAAGCAGTGCAGAATGACCACAGTGGAAGAACCCACCAGAAAGGCGTACCCTGGGAAATACAGGGTGTCAGATATGACCTTGAGGTGGGTGGATACAAATGCCCTTTCACTTATTACCCAAGCCTCATAGATCCCAAGACTGGCGTAGCTCAGGGAGACAAGAGCTACACAATGAGGGTGCTGGAGAACCTTAAGGCACAGCTGCCCTCAATACCCAATGCAGCTATGGTAATAGGAGTTCCTGCTGCCCTCCCAAAGCACTTTGTTGGTACCAGTTGGAGTTATTCATGTCAGCCTCTGTCTCCCCCACTAGACTGGACTCCTGGGGGCTCCGAAACCATGGTGTGTCTAGTATTTTATATTGTCTTTCATATTTGTGTGCCCAAAGCACTTATTTTATTGCGCACTCGACATGTTTATTGAATTGAATGATGAACCTGTGCTGACATTTTGTAATAAGAAGGGAAGCTACAAAATTAGACCACATGATAATAGCCACAGACTTACCCTCTCCCCCAGAAGGATTTATACAAATTATAGCAGTACTTTTTTTGTGTGTGTGTGAATTCTCCAACTTTTTATTTTTCAAGATTGGTTTGACTATTATTGGTTCCCTGAAGTTCCATATGAACTTTTGGACTCTGGGAAACAAACAGGGCTTCAGAGGGAAGGGGAGTAGGGGACTGGGATAGGCCAGTGATGGGTATTAAGGAGGGCACATATTACATGGTGCACTGGGTGTTATACGCATATATAGCAGTACTTTTTTGAACCAGGACCAGATATAGAAATAAAGAGTCTGAGACAATACAAATTATTTCTTTAAAAAGTTAGCATTTAAATCCACAAGGGAAGAAATATATTGTATTTTGTCCTGAGTGGTGGTCAGGAATAGCTATGGAAGTAGCTGTGTGTGAACTGTTACACAACAGTGACAGCATGATTGAATTCAGAATCTAGAGGGAGAGGAAAGTAAGAAAAAATCCATCAAGATGCTTAATTTTAAACGGGAAATAAAACTAAATTGCTACATTGAAATAAATACCTGTATTTCATTTAAAAAATAATACAAAGGCTTTAAAAATACCTTCTTGAGCAATGAATGTCACCAATTTTGCAAATTAGATGTTGGAGGAAAAATCATATGTTGTTCACTAGAGCAGTAAACGAAATCACTGGTGGTAAAAGGGTTTCATGGGAGAAGGGAAACATTCCACAAATGACAGAAACAGGAAAGCATATAACTTCTGTCAGATCAAATTCATATCAGAAATTAGGCAGAAATTCAAGGATCACATAGAATAGGGAATGCCATTTTAATATGAACCATCTCTGAGTGGCTAGGACTCTATGGAATAAGTCATTCAAGCTGCAAGATCAAGGAATATTGAACCAAGCACGAACTATTTGGGGAAATTGTTCTGTAAAGAGAAATCATGCCTGAAAAATGCCCCAGGAATCCTCCAGGGGTTTTATACATCTATTGAGAAGGAAACATGTGGATGTGGTCGATATTGACTATGATCAGCCTCACACCAGGGTCAGTCCTACTGTTGAAATCTCGTGAAAGTGAGGGCAATGTTTAGTCAAGGGCAGATAGTTGTCTTTGAGACAGAAAACATATAAAGCTAAACGGGTACTCCCGCTCTACATCTTTATGAATCACCTGGAAAGGCAAAACTTCCAAATTTGCAAATGGCACTAAGCTCCTCTGAGAAGTGAAATACAGGATGTTCTTCAATCATGCCGTGTGAACACCATAAACGTCACCGTAAACACAACCAGGAGCCTCGGTGTAGGCAAGGGTCGGATAAGACACACGGTTAAAAAATAATCCAGTTTATACTCTAAAGATGTACCCCCCTGTTAGTTATACTAGGAAATTATGATCAAAGAAAACCTACAGGTTGAGTTATCCTAGACCAGCAGTTCTCAAGCCTTTTGGTCCTAAGACCCCAAAATTAAAATTTATTGAGGATTCCAAAAAGCTGTTTACTAGTTTATTATTCAGTTCATTTTAAAATTACAATAAGCCCATTACATGTTAATATAAATGTTTTAATTAACTATATTTACCAAATTAGAAGATTAGTGAGAAGAATGGAGTTGTGTTTCTATTTTTGCAAATCTCTTTAATATGTGATTTTGGAGAAGAGAGTAGATAATTATTTGTTTCTGCATTTACGCTCTTGTAATACTCGTTTAACTGAAGTAGATGAAGAAAATCTGGCCTCACACAGATAAATAGTTGGAAAAGGAGTATATTTTCATAGCCTTTTTAAGATAATTGTGGATGTTGTTCTTTGATACTACACTAAAGCTCACCCAGTGGTAGTTTCGTAGAGGTTAGTTTCTTGCGGAATCTGAAACCATATTATCTTTTCATGTTCTGTTATACTAAAATCCGTTGATTTACTTTACACTTTGATTTTTTAAAATTTAAACCCATGCATAATTTGTGTAACATAGTGAATTATTCACTCAGAAATTATTGATTGGCTGAATTCTGTAGATCTTCCAAATGTTGTTGTTTCATTCTACAATATAAAACAGTGCTGTTGTTAATATCACCACGGATCGCGTCAAAATCTTTAGGCATTGAGAGAAGCTGTCCAGTTCACAGTGAGGGATACAGGTTTTCTGAAATTGTAATTTTTGTTTGAAAACGCAAATTTTATCATTGGCAACAAATACTGTCTCTTTTATTTCTCTGAAGTGATGGGCTCACTTCCTTTATTTCGGAGAAAATATCTGTCAAAACCTATGGCCGTTTTCTGTCAGGCATTCTTTCAAGTGACGTGTTCCATGAAGAAAGTGAGCCTAGCTCATAGCTCAATTGCATGAGTGTTTTTTTCCTCAAGACAACCTTTGTATTTGTAATGCAGAAGTTATTTAGGTAGTTCTCACTTGGTCACACAGGATATTAAAAACATACGTTCCCAAGGGTCAAAACTTAATAAAGTTAATAATTTTGACTACATCATGAAGGACTTTCTTAAGTGAAATTGCTTTTTTTTTTTTTTTTTTAATTGCCAGGGCGTGGTGGTGACTAATACAGCCAGCACTGGGGCTGAGGTGCCTGCAGTTTTACCCGCTGTCACTTTGCACTGTCAGCGTTCACCCAGCACAGGAACAAAGGCACACAATCTTTCAGTATCGTCATTCGTTTTTACCTTGCTGACCCTCTGAGAGGGCCTCAGGGACACCCGAGTTTGTGGACCACATTTGAGAACCACATTCTTAGAGGCTGAGCCCTGAAGACATCGTCTCACCTGAGGTAGCCAAGAAAATGCTGTTTCTTCAGCCTAGTAGTGGAAATTAGATACAAAGTATTTCATAAAAAATTAAATATCTGCTTCTCTAAAAACATGACTCTTCCGTAACTTAAATACCTTTCTTTGCACATAAGAAAGATTTCTTGGAGGTTAGTAACTATAAATATTCAGGGTTGGAGGAACCATCTATCGGAGAAGAAAGATTGAAATAATTAGGATCTTACTTTGGAAAGGGGTGGGGGGCTCATTTAAAGTTTAAAAGTGATTTAATTTGATGGGTATTTATCAAACACCTGTAGAGTTCTATGGGTCATAGAAAGAGGTATATATCCAGGTTCCAGCTCTTATAAGAACTAGAGTGTCATTGGCAAGGCAGAATATGCAACCTCAACAAGGGAAATGAGAATCGAGAACTGAATGGAGATAGAAGACGATAATATCAGAATCACTGCAAGGCAACACGTGATCCAAAGCTAAATGACTGGTACCAATGGCCCAAATCCTTCAGCCTTGGTGAGCTAGATTTCATTGGCCTACAGCCAAGAGCCTCCCCCTACCCCACTCCCCCAGTGCTGCCGTCGGGGAGATCTCAGTCCAGCAGGATAGAAGGAGCTCTTTCCTGATTGGTGTGGCAGGGAAATTTATGGAGCCTTTGTTTGTTGCCACAGTTTTCCTTGGTGTTCCTGGCCTCTAAGGTGTTTGTGGGGCTGTACTTAAGAAACTGCTTGAGGTGACCTTCTTTTCTGTGATTTAGGGAAGCCAGAACATTTAAATTGAGTGGATAAGGCAAAGTAGCATAGGTGGTGCTATGGATTGAATGGTTGTGACTTCCTCGAATTCGTGTGTGGACACCTAATCCCCAGCGTGACAGTGTTTGGAAGTGTGGTTTTGGGAAGGTAAGTAAGTCATGAGGGTGGAGTCCTCATGAGAGATTAATGCCCTTAATAAAATATATCCCAGAGAGATCCCTTGACAGAGCTTTGTTCTGCCATGTAAGAACACAGTGAAAAGATGGCGTCTACGAACTAGAAAGCAGGCTCTCACCAGACACCAAATCTGCTGGTGCCTTGATCTCGGACTTCCCAGCCTCCAGAATGCAAGAAGTGACAAGTTTACTTTTTAAGCCACCCAGGCTCTGGTATCTGGTACGGCAGCCCAAATGTACTAAGATAGGTGGGAAAGCAAGAAGGTAAAGCAGGTGAGAGGAAGTGATGGGATGGGGCTGAAGTTGACAAGGAAGACCCAGGAAGGTGGTAGAACTACCAGGGGGTTGGCTGTGGAGGCACCCTGGGAGGCTTCCTTTTTCTTTTAATGACTAACATTTATGTAGTTACCAGTACATGCCAGATTCTGTGTAGAGACAGCCCTAGCAACAAGGGCATAACTCCTGCCTTGAGGACCCTCTTGAGCTGTTTCTAAATTTTGCTATTTAACTTTCTCACTATGCATGTATTATTATGACTAGCTGGAAAACTCGCTTTTAGTACTCTACATCCTCCACAATGCCTATACCATGTTCCCCACCTGGATGGGAATCCCCGTATTGCTTTCTAGAATATCTTAGGTTCATACAGAGTTACAGATTGAGGAAAAGAATGTAAGATCACTCTAAGCAACACTGAAGTTCAACCAGGAAGGATCAGAGGAGATAGGGTTTAATGCTCCTAGTGCCAAATACAAAGGAGAAAATGAATAAAGGGGCACCTGGGTGGCTCAGTCAGTTAACTGTCTGCCTCAGGCTCAGGTCATGATCCTGGAGTCCTGGGCTCAAGCCCCACATTAGGCTCTGTGCTCAGTGGGGAGTCCACCTCTCCCTCTCTCTCAGCTCCTCCCCCTGCTCATGCTCTCTCTCCCTCAAATAAATAAATAAAATTTTTTAAAAAGAAAAGAAAGAAAATGAATAAAATTATAGACAGGTGCTTCCCCCAGCAGAAAGCTCTGAAAGGGTTTAAGTCGAGGCAGATCTTCAGGCTGTGGAACAGTAAGTGTGTCAAATCCTGATCACCACCAAGGATTTAGTGGAACACTTGCTTTATTTGTCCATGTGATGATAAAACATCTTACCCCAGGCTGCCCTGGATTTGCCACGGGCTGTGAACAGCATCACCCTAATGGGAAGAGAAGAAAGGGTATGAGGACACAAGGAGAGAGCAGGAGAATGAGAGAGTAGAAAAAACAACTAAGACCAAAGGGTGAAAGAGAGAGGTGGTTTTCCAGGGCATGGGCAAAACTCAAGCTGAACCTCCTCTTTTTGACCCCATCCTTGCAGCTCTCCACAGTTTGAATGTCTGCTGATCACCTCGTTGTGGAGCTGGAAGGCCTTCTCATCCTATCGGCTAACTCCATTCACTAACCCCATTAGGGGCTTGTTTGGCCCATGCCTGGTGGCACAACTTGGAGAACTAAGGGCCCTGTCCAAAAATCTAGGATTCATACCCATTCCTGAGCATGTTCGGCAATGGGCAGGCTGTAGGGCATGGTGTCACGTGGGCGTCTCTAGTATGATGGAAAGGAATTTTTCCCAAGGAAGAGTATGGAGGTGTATAAATCTGGTTCAAGAACAAGAAAATGAGGTCAAATTTATATTCCTTTTGAATATAATTGGAGGTATACAGGGTGATTTTAGGGAAAATTAAAGTGGCAAGCATAGAAAGATGAGTCACTAAGTTGGAGAAGACATTTTCAATACATATAACTAACAAAGGGCAGTATCCTGAGTATATAAATAATTCTTTTATTTCTTTTTAGTTTCACTAATAGCCGAATACCAAATACAAAGCCTCTTTATGTGTTCTTTGTGTGTGCTCATGTGTGTGGCAAAGGTTAGATTCGAGGATTAAAAATAAAAGTGGACAATATAGCATGGTATGGAAAGGAGAAGGGGGCAGTGGTGGTGTCCCTGCAGTCTGGGCAGTGGCCTACATTGGGGCAGCACTAAGGAACAGAGATTGTCCAGGAGGATGGTTTCCATGAACCTACGAGAGGTCTCATCCTCCGAGAGATCTGAGTGAGAAGGAAGCCTGCGAGGCCTGAGCAATCCCAGGATCCAGCTCTAAATGTGGTGAGGACGTTATTGTGGGAGAACCCAGTGGGGTCACTGGGAAGAACGTAAACAGGTGGTGAGCACTACGGGCCAGGATGTGTGGCACATGTATTTATTAGCAACTCAGCAGGAAACAGAGGGCATACTCAAGTTGGGTAATTAAGGAGAGTTTTAAAAAGGTCGGTTTTAACCTCTTAGGGAACGTGATAGAAAGGGTGCAGGGCTCTGGGGCAGTGATAACCGGGAGCCTTATCACTAGCAGGCTTGAAGAGACAAAGGGATAAACCGATTACCAGGACTTACAGAGAGAGGGGTAACAGGGTAGCCTGACAGCTGCTGGGGAGCTGTGGCTTTTGGCAGACCCTGCTGTCCTCAGTTTCCCTGCTGACAAACACCCTGGTTTGAAATTTGCCAAATCCAGCTGATCCCAGAGGACAAAGGAGGCTGGTCATGCAGGCCCAGACAGATTAGTCTAGCAGAGCACAGGGCCGAGGAAAGAAGAGGGTGGATCTGGAGACGCAAATGGAAGATACCAGCACAGAGAACATTTCTAGGCTAATCTACCTGGCTTTATCTACCCCCTTCAGGGAGGCTCCACCTCCCACACCAAGGAACAGAGAGAAGACTGGGGTGGGGGAGAGAGGGCTGTGCTCAGGAATGGTATCTACCATGGTCATTATTTGTTTTCTGTCTTTTGTAAAAGAACACCATAGGTGAGGAAAAATAATATTTCCCTCTACCTTTCTGAGTTCTTAGCTGAGGCTCCTATAATAAAAGAGAGACTGATGAGAGGCAAAGACGTTTGTCAACATGTATACCTCATGTATACATGGAAGATTCTTAGACAAAAATAAGTTATTCCCTGAGGTGGCTTAGAATTCCGGCTTAAATACCCTCTAATAGGGAAAGGGGAAGGAGTGTGTAGGCCTCTTAGGAGACAGTAACTGATTTTTAGGAGAGATGAATAGGTTCTTAGAAGGATAGAAGAACAGTATGATAGTTGGGGACCGAGTTTGTCTGGCTGTTGTATCTACTTCTAGTCTCCTCTCCTGTGATGAGAGTCAGTCTTCCGTGGGTGATGAAACCGGAAGTGGGACCCTCTGACAATGGAGTTGCTTTTGGAGGATGGGTCTTCAGGCAGATAAGGGGAGTTCAGAGAAAGCTTCTCCCCACCTTTGCTGTTTTTCAAGATTAGCTCGAAATAATCAATGTGCCAAAGCACCATATTTGGGGTCCTGAACTTCTCCAGTTGCATTTTGATGCGGCATATTCTGGTACCCTTCAAGAGTTTCCTTGAATCTTTGAAAAAATATAATGTTTACTGTTGATTACTATAAAAGGAAGATACTTTTATTGCCAAAAATCTACAAAATACAGAAAGATATAAAGAAGGAAACAAACCATAGTAGTAATCCCATCACTGAGAGATAGATAACCATTCGCATTTTGGTGTCCGTCCTTCCAGCGTTTTTTCCTGTGTTCACGTGCAAACACATGTGTGTGTGTTTGTGTTATACATCTACAGATCGATTAAAGAATAATAGTCATTATACCTTGCAATTTCTACTTGTAGGCCTCTGTCGAAAACTTGGCGTTGCTACCACTTTTCTTCATAGCCTTAAAGAAATGAAGGAACAAATCCTAACTGTCGCTTGAACTGTTGGTGATATGCTCCGATGAATCAGGCTGTGGAACTGATGGGTGCGGCACGGCAGAGTGGGCACATATCGAACATTTGTAGGGTAGAGAAAGAGCTTGAAGAGTTTCTTCACAAATAGGTTTTGACTACACGTACACATATAGCTCGGTTCCTGAATAATTCATTTTTGTATCTATTACTTTTTGAATAATTTTGTATTTTGAAAATTAAGATCTCTCGTACGTAGTTTATAATCTGTTCTTTTCACTTGCTATTACATGGTGGCTATTTTCCTGTGTCATTAAATATTGTATGAAAATATTGTCTCCCCATCCATAATCCCTGGAGGGGACAGGCCTGATTATCAAATGACTCTGCTCACCTCTCAACCCTTTCAGTCATAGCTGACTGGACCAGAGGTAGACATCTGACACGAGGGCAGAAGATGGGGGTGGGGGGGGCCAACTATGGCAAGTAATTAGTTTTTCTCAAGAACTTGGTCCGAGGGACACAGGCTGTAATGAATATCTTATTCATAAATTTTTGTGTATGACTATGATTATTTCCTTAGGGCACATTCTTAGAAGGTCAATTACCTAGTCAAAAGCATTGGCAACATTAAATATCTTGATAGATGTTGCCAAGTTACTCTCCAGGAAAGTTATATGCGCATCTCCATGCATTGTAAAAAGCCTTGCTGATGTCCCCTTTTCAATTTGCAGTAGGACAGAAATATTAATTTGAGAGGTCATAGATGAACATAGTTCTGATAAAAAGGTGGTAATGAAAGCCCACAAAAGGGGCTTAGTCACATTGTGTGTTTCCCTATATTGATCTGTGTGTATTTAAAAAAAAACTCTCCTGGAGTCCCAGTTCCTTGAAAGGTCAGTTTCAAGTAATTGCCGTGGGATCCAGGTTGGGGAGGAAATCTGTGGCCTTAGGAAGAAAGAAATGGAGTGTGAAGAGGCCCTAGTAAGGAGGCAGACAGGGTTTGATGGATATGTTGGGAGAGTAAGGAGGCAGTGCCCTCAGCTTTCCATGAATTTACTCCTTGCCCCTCTGCAGGAATTGGAAGCATCAAAGGGCAGCCTGCCTCCCTTGCAACATTTAGCACAGTGCGGGCGCTTAGTAAAGTTATTTTTCATGTTGTAGCTGAAGAGAAGAAATGATGAGATGTTCAAGAGGGAAGAGTCTTCTTCTGGGGATACGGTCTGAGGCCTGAGCAGCCTTGCTTGTGGCTGCCTCGGAATGGAGGCCAAGGTTTTCTGATTGCTGGAACGGGGCCCATAAACTATGGCACAGGCTGCGAGCAAAAAATGGTTTTTGTAATTTTTAATAGTTGGAAAAATAAAAGAAGAGGAATATTGTATGATATGCGAAAGTTTTATTCCATTCAAATTTCCACATCCATAAATAAAGTCACTGGGCAGTTGAATAGTTGTGACAGAAACCATATGGCCCACAAAACCTAAAATATTTGCCGTGTGGCCTGTTAGAGAAAAAGTTTGCCCACCTCTGTGAGAGAAGAATAGCTTCCATTTCTTGAGTACTTATTGTGTGCCAAGTACTATAGAAATCACTTTACATGCATTTCCTCATTTAATTTTGACAACTCTTCACATTGTTAAAAGATAAACTGAGCCATATTTAAAAATTTTAAGAGTTTACTTGAGCAAAAATCAATTTGAATCTGGCAGCATCCAATCTAGCAGTTAGAAAGGAGTGCTGAATTGCTGTACAAAATGAAAGACTTTTACAGGCACAAGGGAGAAGGAACAGGCAGTTAGACTAGGCAAAAAAGCAGGTTATTGTAACGTTACTTTCATTTATGGACAAGCAGGGGTAACTCGGGCAGATGACCTAATGTGTGCTGATCCGGTAATTCCTGACTGACTGGTTAAAGATTCTATTTCTGGGAGAGTGAAACTGAAACTGAGTTGAATCTTGACTTGGTGACATGGGGCTTACATGCATGACTCCATTTTGGGCCTATTGCTTTGTTCTTAACACTATGAAATAGTGGATATATCATTTATCCTCATTTTACATCTAGGAAAGTTGAGGTTTTTAAAACGTTAAGTTTTTCGTACCTGGTAGAATGGTGGAGCTGAGTTTCAAAGCCAGGTGTCTGACCAGTGAACCTGAAAGTTTCATTGTGTGATCTGAAAAGTGGTCAATGGACATCTTCCTACAATGTTCTTTGGATCTTCCTGTCTTCTCTGATCACTTTATCATGCCAAACCTGTACCTCCTAGGGAACAGGAAAGAATATGGGAAATGTCTGGTATAGCCCCTGTCACTGAGCAGGCATTTAATAAATGTTAGCTAATATTATTGTGAAAATAAAATGACTAATAATGAAGTGATAAACTGTAATTAGCTACCTTATCCTCAGGTCAAATTCCTTTGCCTGTTCCATGCACACATGTGTTCAAACACACAAGCATATACATGTGTACTATGTCTTGAGGTAAAGCTCTTTCCACCATTTTCCCCTCCCAAACTGCAGAGTCGTACTGTTTTCTCTCTTCTTTCAGGGTATCTGCTCCTTTTGATTTCTATTGTGGTTCTAATTTCTTCCAGCTGTTGCTGCAACTCCTCCCCTCCCCCCACCACTTCCCTGATCCATCTCATTTCTAATCTCTGTAAAACTCAAAAGGTTTTCTGTCCCAGGAAAAAGGAAGGCTTTCAGCATCGGGAGGTTTGACATGCCCATGCGGCCGTAAGTGGGGCAATATAATGACACCATGAAGTTTTTGACATTTAGATGCCCTTTTATGAGCCATCTAGCTTTGTGAACTCTGTTTTTTGTAATCAGAGATTCTTAAGGGTGGAAGAGAGTTTATGAATCATTTAAGTCAACCTCTTGACTATTGTTAGAATCTCTTCTAGTACATCTTTGACAGATGGGTACCCTGGTTCACTTGGATACTTTCAGTAAATAGGGGATAACTGTCTCCCAAGGTAATCTATTCCCTTGGGAGAAACCCCATAGTTAGAAAGTTCTTCCTTATGCTGAACCGACTTCACTACTCTGTTACATCTATCCAGTGATGTCAGGAGTCAAATAAAAGAAGTCTACTTCTTCTCCCATGGGAGAGTTGCTCACACCTTTGCAGATAGTCATCATGTCTCCCTTCTACCCTTCTGCATTAATGTTGTGTTTCCAGTCCCCATGCCGTCCAGATGGCTGCCCTTGGTAGGTGTTCATTGTGTTGTCATGATTTTTAACATCACCTGGAGCAGCATTGGGCAGAAGACACTTGACACAGTCTGCCCAGCACCAAATATGGTAGATTTGGACTATCAGCATGATGGCCTTGCAGGTTGGGGAAAAAATTAAGGCAAAACCTGGAGAGACATCCAGAATCTAATTGTGTATCTTATTACCGATTACAAGAGTTGTGTGTGATCTTAAATCAGCCACAAATATGTGAAAAAATTGGACTATTCCATTAACTACAAGGGCTCTTAGAGTTTGAAGAAAAAAACACTTGCCTTGAGAACTAAAGCAATGCAAAATCCAGTCCAATGGTCGGTTTGGGTAGGAATCACAAGCATCTGTGACAAGAATAAAAACTAGGTAATATACAAAACTCGAATCCAGGAAAGCAGGTTACTTGTCCTCTCTTCTTCCCCTTCTTCTACCCCATAAACTCTTTGAAGTTATGGAGTAATTTCCATGAAAACTAATTGGATTCAAAGCATTCTATCAAGTTTTCCAAAGAAGAAAATGCCAGTAGTGCTGCACTGAAATCTGTGGTCATTTTGTCATCTCATGCAGAAAAGGCCATTCCCCATATTACATTAGAAGGTCATCCCCCAAGTTGTGCAGTATAGTAAAATAGCTAACTTAAGGGTTAAACCCATTCCAACCTTGGAAAGATTTAAAATTGTGCAACACTTTTTTAAGAAACTAAAACCCAAGATATTAATATTTTCATATCAAGAAATTGACACATATTTAGTATTTTCATTTGAAATATTTAGAAATTGTTTTGAAGGGCAACCTTATTACTCTAATTTGAAATGTGTAACTGAGGGCGTGACTTGGACTTATGTTTTAAGTGCAAATCTTACTTAGTATATATATGGCATCAGAACATTTAAAAGAATTTGAGTCATATTTATAAATACAACTTATTTTTGTAATAATTGCTAAAGTTCTTGGGAAGTTTTGTCTTCTATTAAGTGAGACATTAAAGAGATTTTAAAAAACATCACAGACTATATTACATTTATAAACATAGTTTAAATGTTTAAGATCTTTAAGTTATTGATGAGGGCCAAGTATTATTCAAAGTCATTTTAAAAATGATAGCTAAATTTACTAGAATTGAATGATAGGTTTTGTAAGTTAACTTAAAAGCTTAAGAACTAGATTTTTAAAATACAAATCTTAAAGTATTGTATTATTTTAAAGCCAAAGTCAACCTCCTAATAGTCTTTTCAAAAATCACTTCAAGGGCAACAAAAAACCCTCACACTGAACAATGATCTCCCTGATCTTGTCATAGCCTCCTTAGGCTGGGTTAGGAATTTCAGCCCCAACTGAAAAATTCCTACCATATTAACGTATAATCAGTCAGCTCGTCCCTAATTTTCCTCTTCTTGAAATTTGCACGGGAACTACTGTCAGTTTAGGATTACTTACTCCTCAACTTGTCCAGCTGACATTTGTGGCATGAACACAGAACTGTGCGTTTATTACTATCAATTGCCATCTTCTTGGCTTGAGGCTATTACCTCTTTCTCATTAAGATTTAACGTTGGCTGACTGAGTGCCTTCACTTTTCCTCACCAACCTAGTCCTCTGTACTAACTCTTTTTCTTCTGGTGATGATCTGGCCTCAGGTAAAATTCTCAGCCCCCTCCACATTTGTTCAAATCAAATCCTGGTTGAGAGGATAGTCAGTTCCTGAGGCCTCCGCCCCTGCTGCTCTCCTCTTCTCTGACTTCCTGTAACAAATATGGGCGACCAGTCATTTTGCCCCTTAACTGCATGATAAAATGCATTGACTTAACTGTCCCTTCCAAGCTGTTAGCTCTGGCAGGGCAAGGGACTGCTAGCAGAGTTAGTGGGTGATCAATAGGCATTTGTTGAATGCAAGGATTTCTAGAAGCATCATTGTACACAATCTACATTACCCCCTGTGTGCAGATACCTCCTCAACCATACAGATATGACCACTTCGCAAACTCTTGCTAGGGCATCTAAGTATAGCAGTAGTTAATATTTATTAAATATTTAATATACATGCCAGACACTGTTCTAAGTACTTTCCTTGCATTAACTCATTTGCTCTTCACAACATCGCTGAGAGAGATACTACTATGATTTCTATTCAGCCAAGGAATGGACAAGTAATGTTACTCACGCAGGTAGTAAGTGATAGAATATACTGGGATCTGAATGTTGATCATTTGGCTCTGGGATCTGCACTTCACAGGATGCCCAGAGAGAAACTTAGATGCAAATCCGAAGGAACATTATCATTAGAAAAAACTTCAAGAATCGTTTAGTCCCATTGACCTGGTGCACTGGGTTTTATACGCAACTAATGAATCATCAAGCTTTACATCGGAAACCGGGGATGTTCTGTATGGTGACTAACATAATATAATAAGAAATCATTAAAAAAAAAAAAAAACCAACCTGGAGCATTTGTATTTCTAGGGGAATGGGAAGATTTTTCAAGGGGTGCTTACCTATGGATATTTGAAGAGAACCTATTTTCAGATCCATAACTTCTACGTTATTATTATTAAACATGATTTCTTTATTAAATTTGATCTGCCCGAGAAGTGGCTCATATTTCTGCCTTGCAAAAGGATGACATGGTCCTCGTTCACCTACAATTTTACTTGGCTGTCTTGCTCTAAGATATCAAATGTCCTGGGCACCAAGCCAAAGGGAAGCCTTAACTGGAGAGGACAGCATGAAGCCCAGGACAGCCAATCTTTTGGGGGAACATTTCTGGTTACCTGCCTAAAAAGAGCGAACTGCAAGAGGCTTGTCCACAATCCCAGACTAGTTACTGGTAGAAGTGAGAGAGAAGCTAGGTCTCTAATCATGGAAGGAAAGGATAAGTTTTGACAGAAAGGAGCAGAGAGGAAATTTCAGTCGAAAGAGTGGTGCAGGGGAAGTTTAGAGACAAAAATCTATAAACCTTATGTTAGAGACCTACAGATTTTCTAGTCTAGGTCTGATCTTTGGAAGAATGAGAAAATGGGCTAGTTCAAGGACAGCGAAGGGATTTGGAATCTGTCCTTGAAGAAACATAAAGCTGCAGTAAATTCCTAAACAGAAGAATCCCAAATGCTTTAGCCAGAGAACTGGGTGGGACAGAGATCTTAAAGGAGAGTGTTCAGAAGACTGCTGCAGGGATTGAGGGGGTGTTGTGCAAGCTCCTTGACCTGATAGAGGCTGTAGAACTGGCAAAGAAAGAGCAGGTCCGGATGAGGGTGCAGAGAAAAACCCACAGGACTTTGGAGTAAATACTGAAGGAAGAGCAAATATGGTTCCTAAGGAGAATGAATCATCAAAGAGAATGGTCTTAGTTAAAGAACATGGAATTGATACTGGAAGGACTGTAGCAAACATTATAAAGAAAGAGGGCATGTATCTATTTTCAGATGAGTTCAGGTGTCTGTATCGAACAAATCCTAGACACTGAAGGAAATTGGAATTGTAATATAGAGCCACTGTCAGAAATCTCCGAGAAAGCACAAGGAACACATTAGAAATGAGTAAATGTACCCCCTTTAAAATAGCAGTGGGAGCAGTAGAAATAGAAATAGATCTATAGAATTGACATTGATCTCCTAGCAAAATTCTGGGTGCACACGCCAGCAGACAGGCTAAGCTCCCAAGCTCTAGCATCAAACAGACTTTAAAGGAGCAAATCTCGGGGCACCTGGGTGGCTCAGTCGTTACGTGGCTGCCTTCAGCTCAGGTCATGATCTCAGTGTTCTGGGATCGAGCCCCGCATCGGGTTCACTGCTCAGCAGGAAGCCTGCTTCTCCCTCTCTCACTCCCCCTCTTGTGTTCCCTCTCTCTCTGTCAAATAAATAAGTAAAATATTAAAAAGAAAAAAAGGAGCAAATCTCAGTTCCTCCACTTTCTAGCTGTGAGCTCAGCACTTAACTTCTCTGAGGCTCTGGTTCTTCATCTGCAAACAGGAGATGATCACGACCACCTCATGGGGCTGTGGTGTTGACGTAATGAGCTCATGTGTTAAAGTATTCTCTACCGTGCACCATAGATAGAAAGCATTCAATAAATTGTAATAATTACGGTTACATTTTCTCAAATACATCCTTAATCAGATGACTGGCGAACGCTTGGAAAAGGAATTAGTGATAGTCAATCAGTCATTCATTCTACAAATATTTATTGAGGACCCACTAGGGATCTTCCCTAGGGAGAAAAGAGAAGCTATAAAAAGGAATCGTGATTTATATTCTAACTGAAAAAGAAAGATTTGGCTTATTCATTAACTATCCCGAATTTCCATTACTGGTTACACTGTATACAGTTCTTTCTGCTTGATCTGGCAGGGAGGTTGTAATTCTGCATTTTTGTGTGTGGCATTGCAATCTATCTGTTGCCATGGAGAGATAAAGTGAAAAGAAGGCAAACCCTGGCTTCAATACAAACAGTGTCAAAGAACAAATATAGAAAAAAAGTAATGAAAACAAATGGAAAAGGCAAAATGGCTTTCTGCTTGAATGTGTATATGACAGCATGAAATCTCTTTTGTCATGAGGTGAAACAGGAAATAGAATCAATACCCGTATTTTAAATATTAGTTTGAATTCATATTTTTAAGTGCATTAAACTAGCCATGAAGATATCACGAGCAGAATGGAGAACATATTAATTGTAAATTACTTCTCTACTTTATTTTCCTAGATGGTTAGAGATAATTTTACAGCCAGTTTTTACTCTGGGAACCCAACACCTGGGTTGTTTGAATTGCAAAAAGGATATAAGGCTGTATGGTTCCTTTTCATTTAGACTTGGCAAAAGACAATTTAAGAAATTTCAGCTATATCATTGAAGTTCACATTCTCTTGCTGTAAACATGCACCCTCCTGGAGAAAGCCATAGTCCGAGAAACGGCCCTAGCTGCAATAAGGCAATCAATGTTTATTAAGGACCTACCACATTCTATACACTTGCAATCTGTCATTTCACGTATTGCACACGACAGGCTCAAGAGACAAAGAAACAAAGGCTCAAAGAAGCTGTGTGATTTGCCCAAGGTATCCCTGCTAGGAAGAGGCAGGTCAGGGATTTGTAACTCAAATCTTCTGACTCTGAGCTCAGGCTCTGTGTACTTCTCGATGCTACCTCTTGTCAAACAAAGTGGGTTAGGGGCCAGAACACAGGCTGGGAAGTTGGAGACCTGGTTCTTATTCTTAATAATAAAAGTTTTGGGAGAATGGGGAAACGACTTTACTTTTCTGGGCTCATTTTCTTATTTGTAAAAGAAAAAGTGGAGCACCCCAATACTTGGGCTCGCCCTAGAATCCCATCCACAAACCTATGAGCTAAGCTCAGAAGTAGATTTACTGGGAGACTAATAAAGCTTGAACTTGAGAAACACTCACCTGTGTGGCTCCTGTGAGTGCTGGTTGTTGCAGGCACTATAGAATGTTCTAGGTTGAGAGGAAAAGCCAAGTTGCCATTTGGAAGCATTTCTATGTAAGCATTTCTGGTAGATTGCCTGAAGAGATCCCAGAAAAGAGACCCTGAATTTCTACCATTCTAGGAATTTGAAGTCTCAATAAATATTTGCTTTTTGACCTAATTGGTGTTCACAATTTTCTACCCTTTTTCCCCAAAGAAGACCTCACATATTGTACAAACGTCAGGATGTGTCTCTGTGTGTTGGTGCCGTGGGGCAGCAGGAAAAGTGTCAGAAAAGGGAGGGAACCTAAGGCAGGGGGCTTCAGAAGTCTCCCTAAGCTGCCAGCTGCCAATGAGGCTGCTGACTGGCCTTGTGCACTCACAGCTCTGCTTGGAGGTTGTGGGCGGTGCATACCCTCCTCATTCGTTCTCAGACACATGACTACTTTCGACAGCTGCTTTCCCAACTTAGAAGTACTCTGATATGTCACCCATGCCCACCAAGCATGGGCTTGGATGCTCCCTGATTAAAAATACCTTGTAAAAAAGGCTAGGAATCTCATTTGTTCAGCTTTGCACGTGGAAACCTTCCAGAGGCGGTGGTAAAGAAAGGCCCGTAGGCAGGGGGCCCTGGAAAGGCAGGATGCCTTTGAGAATCAGTCTCGGCAGCCTGGCGAACCTCTAAAGACCCCGTTGATCACCAAGATCCCTGTCAGCATACTCTGCCACCTGCCAGACCCACGTCTGTCGGCACATCTTCCTTCCCGGCTGTGCCCTTCCCAGCTCCCACGGCTCTCACTCCACAGCAGGGAGAAGTCACAAGCCAGTGTGGGCAACACATTCTCAGACTCTGTCTGCGTAAGAATGAAAGCAATAATCTGGATAATTCAGGGCAGAAACCTTATTTTTGCATTAACTTTGCTGATAACTTATTTCAGACATTTTCCTCTTTGAAATGTCCTGATCATTGCTCCCAATTTCTGCTTCACTTTAAAAGGCAAGGAATAATCTCAGAGTTCCTGTCCCAAGAGGTTCAGTCCCAAGAGGTAGGCTGGTTGAGGCAGAATGAATCTTTCCAAGGTGTGCTGCCTTGTTTCTTAGAAATCGACCTTGATCTTAAGCAGACTAAGAGCTTGTAGAATTTGGATGCTGAGCCTGCGTCTGTCTTCTTTCTCCTTTCCATCGTTCTGAGCACCACCCCCGCCTCTGCCCTGATGTCCGGTTGCAATGGTCTTGAACCTTTGAGAGCTCAGCTTCTCCTCCAGCTGAGGCCTAGAGGCTCAGAAGGCTGAAATGAGGTTCTCTGAGGACCCAAGGTATGTCCTGCTTCTCTCTCTAGAGATCATTGCCATCCAGTAGAACTTTCTGCTGTGTCAGAAGCGTTCCTTGGCAGTGCTGTGCAATGTAGAAGCCACTAGTCCTAGCTGGCGGTGGGCACTTGAAATACAGCTAATGTGCCTGAGGAACTGAATTTTTAACTTTATTTAATTTTAATCGTTTAAGTTGAAACGCGCTCATGCGGTCAGGGGCCACCACGCCAGACAGCTCACCTCTTTATCCTCAGATTGTATGTGCCCCAGGCCTGCTCAGGTTTGTGTTTCTGGTTTGCAGAACCCAAATTATCAGGTAAGTGTATTAACACTGGGAATGTGAAGAAATTTGAGGTACCAGACTTTCCATAAACATCTGAAATGGGTCATTTTGCCCTTGTTGTTCTCTAATTGATATTAAAGTGAGACTCATAGTTGTGGAGTGCCTACTAGGTGCCGGGCATTGTAAATATATAATACTGTGTGTCTCTGTGTGTGTGTGAGTGTGTGTGACAACAATATCCTACAACCTTCTGCCTCCCCAGGCCCTTGACAATATCTGTGAGGCTGACAGCAATAGAGGTTGGCGATGCTGGTTGAAGAAATGAAGGAAGTAAAGGGAGGGGTACACCACATTACCTGTGAAGGAGCTTGAGCCTATGGGGCTGGGGGAATGTGAAGATGTGTGAGAGGCAGGTGGGAGGGCAGGAGTTAGGGAGGGAAAGAGATGAGGGACTGGGGCAGCTGTCACCTGATGTGGGATCTTGGGGACTTACTTGAGTAAGGGTTTTAAGGATAATTACAATGGCACTTTCTAGACTCTGTCCCAGGCACTGTTCTTTGTGTGTGTGTGTGTGTGTGTATGTGTGTGTGAGAAAGAGAGAGAGAGAGAGAGACCATGCAAGTGCGAGCAGGGGGAGGGGTTGAGTGGGAGGGAGAGGGACAGGCAGACTCAGCACTGAGCACAGAGCCCAATACAGGGCTCGATCTAACGCCCCTGAGATCATGACCTGAGCCGAAACCAAGAGTCAGACGCTTAACCGACTGAGCCACCCAGGCGCCCCATAGGGTGCTATTCTTCATATCTAGTAACACATTTAATCCTGAGACTCAAGGCCTCAGCCATAGGAGAAGATGAGCCCCCAAAAGTTCGAGACCACTGGAACTGAATGTTAGGACAGAGGTGAGGGCGGTGG
Source organism: Ursus americanus (assembly GCF_024610735.1). Classification (NCBI taxonomy): domain Eukaryota; kingdom Metazoa; phylum Chordata; class Mammalia; order Carnivora; family Ursidae; genus Ursus; species Ursus americanus. The sequence continues at coordinate 34,993,323 of NC_142132.1, forward strand.
TCAGGACGTTAGGAAGGAGAAAGGAGACAGACCCAGGCCCTGCATCTAAATTCCCTCAGCTCTGTCTAACCCACCTACGATCGAGATAGGTTTCTAAGAAGCAAGGCAACTGGCCTCAAAAAGATCTGTTCTACCCTGGCTGTTCTACTTCTTGTAGTTTCTGGTCCTGTGAGGGAAATACTACTATTACCTTCATTTCATAGATGAATAGACTGAGGCATAGACACGACCTAAAAAAACTGGTCCAGGAACACACAACTAAGAGATGAGGGAGCCAGGATGTGAATACAGGCAGTCCGGCTTTCAAGTCCATGGCTGAGTCAGATGTGCCCTGCCCTTTGTTGGCCCTGTTTGTCATCTCTAAAGAGACCTCCATTCAGGTATACTTTGCTTTTCAAGGTGTTTTGGAGTTGAGTTCTGTTTCCTCTGAGTGTGACACTCTTGCTGGGCAGGGTGGAAAGAAGGTCCAGTTTTATCTGAGGCCCATACATGATTTCCCAACAGCTCCAAGAGGTATCTAGTGCTTAGCCCTAGCTTATAGATTCTGAGAGAGTGAACTACTTAGCCAAAATCAAGTCACAAGGATTTAAAGAAAGGTCTGTTGACTTCTCATGTTCTTTCAATTACGCTGATGTGTTTCGCCTCTACAGCGACACCGACAGACCTCTCTTAGCCTCAGAAAGTCATCGGATTTTTTTTTTTTTTTTTTTACCTAAATATTGAATGAGTGAGAAGACACTGAGGGGATTTGACAGGAAGGAAACAGACCACAGTCCTATCCTGGAGCTGGCAGTCTCTTGCAGGGTACTCCACATTAATTATGAGGGATGAGTCCCAAGGCAGCAAAGGCAAAATGAAGATGGTTTGCAGAAAATGAGATTTGTGAGGAGAGGCCGACAGAATTGGGTTCATAGATTTTAAGCATGTTTCTCAACTCCTCCTTCCTACCCGAAAATGGCTTGGAAAGCTTTAAAAATACAGATATCCATATATTATTCATTCCGATCAAATAAGACACAGTGGTGCCTCAGGAAACTTGCTTTTGATATCAGAATCGCTCTTACTGAGTAACACATACTGCAGACCCAGCTTCCAGCGGCAGGCCTGCAATGAGCAATTCTCTCATTGTAGGGACAAGGATGAGAGAAGAGACACGTGTGCATGTGACTACAGCGGGTTACATTCCCACAGCTGCCCCTTAGCAAAGCAGGTGCAGCTTGACCGTAGGCTGAAGACCTGGGTTCCAATTCTAGTTCTGGTCCTCATCGTTGTGTCATTTTAACCATGTCCATTGATTTCCCCCAAACTTTAATTTTATCAACTAGAAAGTGGGGGGTGTTTTGCTACTTTACTACTACCTGTCGTGTGGAATTGGTTTTGAAGATTTAAAATTAACGATTGCCAAATTACCCTGGCATCCAGCAGGTGCTCAACGGCTTTCAATAAATCTGACTTAAGGATAAACTAAGAAGAAGCTTTGGAATGCAATGTCTGCTGGACATAGGAATGTGCCATCGGGAGAAATAATGAATTTCATTCAGGAGATTTTAAATAATTTGTGATTTTCCTGGCACTCAATACTGTCCTTTACTTTAAAGTTTCCTTATAATTAAAGAAATTGGCCATGGCATTATTTTCTGACTAGAAAAAAAAATCAATTATAAGACATACCTTTCATTTTTAAAGGATTTTTCATCAACAGTACACTTTTATCAATGAGTAATTATATTTCTTAATTGCACAAATGTCCATCAAACACGATTCCTTTCAATGCTACAAAGCATTGGGCATTTCCTGAAAAGTCTGTTATCTGTTAAATGGCTGCCATGGAAATTCTTTTAAAGGCTGAGTTAAAACCAGACCTGCATTAAAGTGCTTTAGAAGTATCAACAGAAGAGCTAATTAATTCTCTTCAAAGATGTTAAAATAGTTTAGAGTTATGACTGTAACATTGAAGGAAATGAATGACTGTCGTTCTAGCAAGTAATTACTCCCCCTGCAAGGAGAGGGTAACGTTGTAGTGTGCTAGTCCTCTAACTTTTATGACAGAAATACCAAAACCTGAAAGTGGTCACATACCTTCTTGGGTTTCATTCATTGAAGAAAAAGGATTCCTAACAGGGAGTAAATGTTTTTCCTGCTCTTTCAGAATGTGGTCAGACAATGGCCATTGGCAACCATTGGGAAATTCACCTGCTTTATTGTAAATTTTTGCAAGAAATAGAAGGGATCCTTTTCCAAAGGAGAAGTTGAAGAGACTAGACCATGAGTGTGCTTGCCCAGGATTTCCTGGAGCCCATCTTAGGGCTGGTATAGGTGCTAGTCAGCTTAGTCAGTAGAGCCCCAATTGATGACAATATCTGCCTACTTTTCTCTATGCCAACAGGGCAAAGCTGGTTCTACCAGTCAATAAGCCTGGTCAGCTGCCTCAGTTTCTCTGCTATGCTTCGGAGAAGGCTTATCAGCAAAGACTGCAGTTGACCATGTGGGCCTCCCTCTCGGACATTCACACCAGATACTGGGGATAGGCCCCATGGTAATGGTGGGTGCTTTCTTTCCCAGTCTACATCATGGGATCGGTATTGCTACATGGTCTCCTACCTGGACCAAGTCAGGTCATGGTTCACTGATGGATTGGTAGTTTGGGAAGAGCTTGATTTTGATATCAGAGACCACAGTGGACCTGCCAGTTCCCAGCTGTGTGACCTTGGGAGAGTAAGTGAACCTCTCTACACCCAGGTGTCCTTAGCTGTATGAGAGTGATGAAATCAGCTTAATGTAAGGATTAAACAAGACAATGCATTTACAGCACCCAGCACGTAATAGGCTACCCTTAGCACAGAAACATAATTTAAAAAATTAGTTCTTGCTCCTGATGGTTACTTGTTTGGTAAATGATGCATTAGATTACAAAAGGTTAGAGAGAATAATAGGGAAACCTGTATTTCTGGAAAATGATTGAACTATACCAAAGCCATAATAAACAATTCCTTAGAAAAGCAGGTTATAAAACTATGTTCTTCTTTTTTAAAAAAAGATTTTATTTATTTATTTGAGAGAGGGAGAGGGTGGGAGAGCACAGAGGAAGAGTGAGAAGGAGAAACAGACTCCCTGCTGAGCAGGGAGACCCATGTGGGACTTGATCCCAGGACCCCGAGATCATGACCTGAGCCGAAGGCAGACACTTCACCGACTGAGCCACCCAGGCACCCCAAAACTAGGTACTTCTTATGCTTGTTATAAAAACACATATGTAACATACATAATCATATTAATAGGAAAAGCCTTGGAGAATATGCAATCAGAGATTATCAACGGTTCCCTGTATGTGTGGTGAGATTTTATCTTTTTGCATAAATAGATTTTCTAATTCTTCTTCAATGAATATGCATTACTTACGAAATTAAAATCCATTTCTAAAACCATTTTGTAGTACTTAAATGGCATCGTTCATTTAAATTATACCTTATCCCTAGTTCCTTCTTTCACATGAGAACATCGGCACTCCTGGAACCCAAGGAGCTATTCTCCTTGCAGGAGCGGCAGGTGCCCAGGCCTGTGTCCCACGGTCATGGGTCTGGAACAAGGGAGAGAGGATCTAGTGAAGAACGAAGGCAGAGTGCCTCTTTATCCTAAGGGAGAGGGGAGCATTGTGGGATGGAGCACTGACAGAATATTCAAGTAGCAAAACAAAGGAACTGTCTCGGAATAGCATCAGGCAGGAAAAGCAGAGGCTAACTCGAGAAATGGTTTTCCAGGCAGGAATCTACGTGGAAGAAATGTTTATAAAGTGGCAAGGGCACCCAGTCAGGTCTTTACTCCTAGGTTTCTCCCTGCCTCTCTACCTGCTTACTCTGTCCCAGTAGGATGCATTTCCATGCCGTTCCACACCTCCAGACCTCCACATGTACACACACACACACTCACACACACAGACACACGTGTGCATTTCCATGTTGTTCAAATCCTAGTCATGGGAGACAGGCAAATCCCCCAAGATCTGAGGACCTCCTCCTGGCCAGGTTGGATTAAGTGGAGAATTTTCCTGGGGAACTCTAGTGGCTGAATGGAAAGAGGGAGAATTCTAGACCTGATTGAGAAGGAAAACAGAGCTCTGAGCTGGAGAAGAGGTGCCGCAGGATTCTGCCAATGGGTGAGCAGAGGCTGAAACGGAAACCGTAGCCAGCAGGCCAGAAGCAGGTGAGCTGGGGAGCCCAGCCAGAAAGAAGCTAAGTGGGTGTGGCAGGCCAGGGCAGCACTAGGAACTGAAGTCTGCGAACCTCCATTCATCTGTCCTTTACCACTTCCTCCGTGTGATTTTGGGAAAGTCACCTCTCCTCCCTAAGCCTCAGTTCCTCATCCCCCAAATGAGCATGATTACAAGACCTCTCAGGGCTGTTGGGAGGAGTCAATCAGATAAGACAAGCAAGATAGCTGTGCAGCTCTAGGCCGGCCTCGGAGCTTAAAGGCAGCAGAGGTGGTATCTTAGTGTGGTTTTGATTTGAATTTCCCTGATGGCTAATGATTTTGAACATTTTTTCATGTGTCTGTTAGCCATTTGTATGTCATCATTGGAAAAGTCTCTGTTCATATCTTCTGCTCTTTTTATGATTTGTTTATTTGTCTCTCACGTATTGAGTTTGAGAAGTTCTTTGTAGATCTTGGATACCAGTCTTTTATCTGTAGCATAATTTGCAAATATATTCTCCCATTCTGTGGGCTGCCTCTTAGTTTTTTTTGATTGTTTCCTTGGCTGTGCAGAAGCTTTTTATTTTGATGAAGTCCCACATGTTCATTTTATCTTTTGTTTCTCTTGCCTTTGGAGATGTGTCATGAAAAAGGTTGCTTTGGCCGATGTCGTAGAGGTTGCTGCCTATGTTGTCCTCCAGGATTTTGATGGATTCCTGTCTCACATCGAGGTCTTTCATCCATTTGGAGTTTATCTTTGTGTATGGTGTGAGAGAGTGGTCAAGTGTCATTCTTCTGCATGTAGCTGTCCAATTTTCCCAGCACCATTTATTGAAGAGACTGTCTTTTTTCCACCGGATGTTTATTCCTGCTTTATCAAAGATTAGTTGCCCAAAGAGCCGAGGGTCCATTTCTGGGTTCTCTATTCTGTTCCATTGGTCTGTGTGTCTGTTTTTGTGCCAGTACCATGCTGTCTTTGTGATCACAGCTTTGTGGTACAGCTCGAAATCCGGCATTGTGATGCCCCCAGCTTTGTTTTTCCTTTTCAACAGTTCCTTGGCGATTCGGGGCCTTTTCTGGTTCCATACAAATTTAAGGACTATTTGTTCCAGTTATTTGAAAAATGTCCTCGGTATTTTGATCGGGATAGCATTGAAAGTGTAGACTGCTCTGGGTAGCATGGACATTTTAACTATGTTAATTCTTCCGATCCATGAGCATGGAATATTTTTCCATCTTTTTGTGTCTTCCTCAATGCCTTTCAAGAATGATTTATAGTTTCTAGAATATAGGTCCTTTACGTCTCTGGTTAAGTTAATTCCAAGGTAACGTATGGTTTTTGGTGCTATTGTAAATGGGATGGATTCCCTAATTTCTCTTTCTTCAGTCTTATTATTCGTGTATAGAAATGCAACTGATTTCTGAGCATTGATTTTGTATCCCGCCAAATTACTGAATTGCTCTATAACTTCTAATAGTTTGGGAGTGGATTCTTTTGGGTTTTCCATATAGAGTACCATGTTAGAATGGCAAAAATCAACAAGGCAGGAAACAGCAATTGCTGGAGAGGATGTGGAGAAAGGGGATCCCTCCTACATTGTTGGTGGGAATGCAAGTTGGTACAGCCACTCTGGAGAACAGTGTGGAAGTCCCTTAAAAAGTTAAAAATGAGCTACCCTATGACCCAGCCATTGCACTAGTCGGTATTTACCCCAAAGATACAGAAGTAGTGAAGAGAAGGGCCATATGCACCCCAATGTTCATAGCAGCATTGTCCACAATAGCTAAATCGTGGAAGGAGCCGAGATGCCCTTCAACAGATGACTGGATTAAGAAGTTGTGGTCCATATATATATACAATGGAATATTACTCAGCTATCAAAAAAGAAAGATTTCTCAACATTTGCTGCAACATGGACAGCACTGAAGGAGATAATGCTAAGTGAAATAAGTCAAGCAGAGAAAGACAATTATCATATGATTTCTCTCATCTATGGAACATAAGAACTAGGAAGATCGGTAGGGGAAGAAAGGGATAAAGAAAGGGGGGTAATCAGAAGGGGGAGTGAAGCATGGGAGACTATGGACTCTGAGAAACAAACTGAGGGCTTCAGAGGGGAGGGGGTGGGGGAATGGGATAGACTGGTGATGGGTAGTAAGGAGGGCATATATTGCATGGTGCACTGGGTATTATACGCAACTAATGAATCATCGAACCTTGCATCAGAAACCAGGGATGTACTGTATGGTGACTAACATAATGTAATAAAAAAAACATAAAAAAAAATAAAGGCAGCAGAGGGAAGGGCAGCAGGGGCACTTCAGCGGGGGATGGGCGTGCTGTCCCTCGGACAAGGCAATAAGAGGGTGGCCTTTTTGTAGAGAATTTCAGCTGCAATAATCCAATGGAATAGAAAGCATTGTTGCCAAACCGAATTAGCAAATACCAGATTGTGCCGACAACTCTAAACATATCAGTGATAAAATATTCCTCTAGCTAGGGAGACCGGGTCCCCCTCCACACCTGTCCTGCCCCCACTCCAGCCTGTAGTCCACTCTCTCCTGGAGAATGAGCAAAGGAACCTGCCACCAGGGCTCCTCGCCACCCTAACCGGCTGCCACAGGCTGGCTCCTGGGAGAGCAGAGAGGAAACCACACCTCACCCCCCAGGAGGTCATCAGTGCAGAACTCTTCTGCAGGGATCAGCATTTCCCCAGTGACCAGCAACAGGAAAGAGTAGTCACGAGCAGACTCCAGTTCAGTTCTTGGTACCTCCACCGGTACCACCAGTGAGGCTTGGTCTCTGCCGGGTGTGTGGGGGTGTCAGGGAAGGGGAAGGACGGGGTAACTGAAACAAAGCAATCTCTTTTTTAGCCAGAGCCTTTCTGCCACGTTCTCCCTGTAGTTCCCCCACTATGTCTGCTTGTGGCTTCTTCCCAGAAGTCTGGGGTTCCCCAGGTTCCCAGGAACTGTCTTCCTTGTGGTATCTGCAGCACCGTCACGCTGTGTGGAGGAGCTCGGCCCCTGAGGGAGGCAAGGGCTAGAGGCTCAGCTCTGGAGCATGAGAGAAGAGGCTACAGGCAGAAGAGGGGAGCCGGACCAGAAATTGAGGTCCTGAGCCCCAAAAACAAATCTAACACACAAAACAAATGAACAAACAAAACAGAAACAGGCTGATAAATACAGAGAGCAAACTGGTAGTTGTGTGGGGGTGGGGAGTTGGGGGAAACAGGTGAAGGGGAATAAGAGATGCAAACTTGCAGTGATGAAATATGTAAGTCACAGGGCTGAAAAGTATGGGATAGGGCACATAGTCAATATTACTTTTAACAACTTTGTACGGTGATAGATGGTAACAACACTTAGCGTGGTGAGCTTTGAGTAATGTATAGAATTGTGAGTCACTGTGTTGTACACCTGAAACTAATATAATATTGCATGCCAACTATACTTCAATTAAAAAAAAACATTTAAATCAGGACATATAAATTAAATGAATGAGACTGGCTGGTGTCAGAGGAAAAATACTGTATAGTGTTTCCTACTTGTCTAGAAGTTCTGGCCCTCTCAAGGTAGTATTCATTTTCCTGCTTTTGGTGGGCCTATGGCTACAGGTGAATATTTCTTCTACTTGTGTTAGAAAAACAAAACCTTGGCTTCTGGTTGAGGAAAAAATCAGGAGGATGCAGGACAATGTTGTTGGAAGCAGGCTTGTCCCTTGTGGAGGTGGTGACTGCTGATCATTCCTCCAGGTTCTGGCTGCCACAGGAATGAAGTTGAATTGATGCCTGGGTCCTGTTTTGACCAAAGAGCCCAGGAGTCAGGGCTGTTACAGTGACCTCTTCTAATATTCAAGTGTTGGTTCAATTACAAACCAGTAGCAACAGCACTGGAGGAGGAGAGAAAATACACCAGATGTGGCCCTAAGGCCACTTGTTTTTGATGTCTGCATCAAACAAAGCTTCCTCTTTGTTCCCCAAGGGAGGTGAGATAACAATTTCCTGTGTAGGCTTTGCCTTCCTGGAGTGGGTGCTGCTGTCTCTCCCTCAGGGGGGCTGGTCATATCTCACAGCTGTTCTCAGTGAGATAAACATCCCAGGCAGTCAGTCCTGGGGCTGGTAGTCCCTAGGGAGGATTCCAAGAGTGCAGATGGTTGTGCCATTCTCTGCATCACTTTGACTTCTGTCTGGGTGGAAAATCCTTCTTGTCCTGAAGGCCATGGCCAAAGACAGCTCTAGAATGTTTATTGACAGGGATGAGGGGGTTGCCCATGGGGTTGGATGGAAGGTGGGACTTGAAACTCCCTTCGCATAGCACTTTATATCAAGATTGAGAAAAGGCTGTAAAAAGAAAAAGAAAAGAAAAGGCTGCTCTTATCAGACTTTGAAGAGAGGGTTGCCTGAGGCCATCAGAATGTCCCCATGTCCCCAGTGGAAATGTTCTTAGGATCGGATCAGTACAAGTGTTCACACAAAGGCATCAATACACGAGAAGGTTTTATAGTGGTGTCTTTCTCAGGAATAGTTGTATTCTGGCAATTCTTTTAAGCCAAAGGAATTAATCTTTATTAGTGAAGTGCTGATCATGGCACCCTCTTTTAAAATCCTTTTAGAATTAAGTAGAAGACCTAAAAGCACTCTCAACCAGTTTGGACTGGCCTCTGCTTGCTGCACTGCCCTTACCCCACACAACTAGTCCTTTCTCTCAAACTGAGTATTTTTTTAGTTTCTTGAGTATGTGACACTCTCTCTAGCATGTCTTTATTTGGCTGCCTTCTACCCATCCTGCAGGCCACTTGAGATGTCACTTCCTCCCTAAAGCCCTGGCTGTCCATATCCCCTCCCACTTCCCCAAGACTGGGCTAAGTACCCTTGCTGTGTACTCTTCCTAACCATACAGTTGAGTTGTATCATATCATGCTGTTGTGGCTGAGTTCCCCAGGAAGCAGATGCAGCACTGTAGTTAGGCGTGGAAAAGGCTGGGGAGTGACACCCATGAACAGAGAAGGGGAGGGTATGCCATAGCAAATCGCCACAAACTTGGTGGCTTAGGACAACAGAAATGTATTCTCTCACAGTTTTAGAGGCCAGAAATTCAAAATCAAGGTGTCAGCAGGGTGGTATTCCCTCTGAAGGCTCTAGAGGACAATCTGTTTCTTTCTTCTTCCAGCTTCTAGGAGCCCTAGACATCCTTGGCTTGCAGCTGTCTTAGTCCAATCTCTGACTTCATATTCACATGGCCTTCTCTGTCTCTCTCTTCTGTGTGTCCCTCTTAAAAGGATACCCGTGATTACATTTAGGGCCTGCTGGGGAAGGTCAATTTTCCATATCCTTCAAGTTTCTCTTGGCTGCTCTAAGAAATTGGCATGAGACAGATGAATGGGAGAAAATAAAATCCAATTATGTACATATGGGAGTTCCATGAGAATCTGAGCCCCACAGGCAGTCCGGCAATTGAGGCATATATGCCATCCAGAGCTAAGGAGAAGGGGGTAAGGGTCTGGGACTTCAAAGGGAAGGAAGACATTCACAGGAAGATGAAAAGAGGAAATGTTTGGTAAACAAATATTTGCCAGGCCATACAGAAACAATAGAACACAGAGAGGAATTTTAACAAACATACTTTGCTAAGTTCCTCCCTGTCTACCACACCTAGTTCATATTATACTGCAGTTGTCCATGGTGACAGCTCCCTTCCTGGAGCAGGTCCTCTATCCACATTCTTTCAGGCAGTTAGGGGGAAGGTCAAAAGTTCTTTTTGAGCCTACTGTTTCTTAAAAATAACCAACCTAAAATAACCCACATGCTGAGGAGATACATTTTGGGGTAAATTTTGCTCCCCTACAGGTCCATCTGGATCATCCAGAATGGTTTCCTCTTTGTCTTAAAATTCCTTAATTTATTCACATTAGGAAAGACTCTTTTTTCCAAATAAGGTAATTTTCACAGATTCCAGGAATCAGGATACAGACATTTATTTTTGGGGGGACATATATGGACTGCAGGGAGGAAACAGGTTTGGATAGGAAGGGCTTTCTTCTTGAGAGGAAACTTAAAAGAGGGAAGTTAGTGAGACAGACTATAGCTCTTCATTGATGCATCTGGTCCTTGGGCTACACCTGGTACTCATTGTGCCTTCTTTCAAGATCCATCCTGAATTCTCTTTGCCCTCAGTGGCCATCTTTCCTGGTCTAGGTAGCCTACCCAGCACCGAGACTTAAGCTTTGAGCCCATGGTAACTACTCTTTCTCAAGCCAGGATTGCAGCTCTTGTCCATTCATGGTCACAGTTGGTCCAGGGAGTACTGAAAGGTCCCTAGGTCCATCAGCTGGATTTCTCCTGCCCCCATTGGGTAAATGCAGCACTTCTTCCTTCTGGATGGGCAGAGTCCACACCCCTGGCAAGATGATGGTTCCTCTTCTTGCCTGCTGATCTCTGAACACAAGAAGCCCACAGTGCTCATGTAGCAACCATAGCTTATAGTTCAACTGTGGTGTCCCTGGTGAGAGGGTATCCTCCTTGGGTATCAGGATTCCTAATCCTGCAGAGCCTAGAGATGCAGGGATGTGGAACATAAAGTCCCCCAGGGTGTCACTGGGAGAGATGGTAAGTGAAGTCATTTCTGCTGATATTCCTTGGCTCCCCAAGTCATGTATTCTTCCTAACTGGAACTTAGTGTTCCAGAGACTCATATAAAGGTCTCTGCTTTAATGTGTATAGTGTATTTGGGAGGATGACAACCCATTCTCCTGGGCTATTGTTGCCTCTGGGCTGGTGTTTCACTTGTACCATCAGCAGGCAATTCCAATGCCTTATCAGAATGGCAGCTTCTGGGTGGTGGGGTATGTGATACAACCAGTGAATCCTATGGCCAAGGGCCCATTCCCACACCTTCTGTCTCATAAAGTGAGTTCCCTGGTTGGATGCTATGTTTTATGGTATTCCATGCAGTGGGTCAGGCATTCTGTAAGCTCCTGGATAGTGGTACTGGCTGAAGCTTTGTGAGTAGGAAAGGCAAATCCACATTTAGAATACCTATCTGTTCCTGTACAAGGAACCACTTGCACTTCCAGGAAAGAAGGGGCCAATGTAGTCAGCTTGCCAACAAGTAGCTTTCTGGTCTCCTCTAGGAATAGTATCATACTGGGAGCTTGGCTTTTGTTTCTGGTTGTTGGCAAATTGGACATGTATAGGCAGTAGTAGCTAGATGAATACTGTAAGTGGGGGTCTATGCTGTTGTGCCCATGCGCAGCTTGAGAGGCAGACTTCTAAGAAGGCTACCAAAGATCCCTGCCTTCTGGTATTCATACTCTTGTATAATTCCCTGTCCTTGTGTGTGGTCTGGACCTAGTGACTCATTTCAAACAAATAGAACACAGCAAAAATGATAGGATGTCACCTCAGGAATTAGGTTATAAACAACTGTCACTTCTATCTTGATGGCATTCTCTCTCTCTCTCTGGCCTCTACCTTGCTCACTCTGATGAATCCAGCTTCTGTACAGAGAGTTCCATGTGGCGAAGAACTGAGGCCTTTAGTCACACAACCTGTGAGAAACTCAATCCTGTCAATAACCATAAGAGTAAGCTTGGAAGCATGTCCTTCCCCAGTTGAGCCTTGACATGAAACCACATCCTTGACTAAAAAACACCTTGGGATGGTAGCCCGTGAGAGAACCCAGCTAAGCCATGCCTGGATTCTGGATGTACGGAAACTGAGATGATAAATGTGGTTGTTTTAAGCCACTAAGCTTTAGACTACATTTTTAGTGTGCCCATTGTGCAAGGACAGGGATGGCCACTAACAAGGCATAACTGACTAAGAGAAACGGACTGAGTCATTTTGTCTGGTTGGTTGTTTAGTGCCTCTTCTATGGTGGATGTTCTTTGGTGGGCATTCACATGTAATGCAAAGATGTTCAGAGTTTGTGCTCAGTTCCCACAACGAGCATCCACCTGCCTCTACTCTAGACATCCTGGTTCAGTTTACCAACTTCTTTCTTCCAGTTCTGTGGCCAACAAGCCAGGCCATTTGCCACTGCCCATGAGTCCACACGTCTTCTAACCTCAGGCCCATTCTCCTTCCAGAGCGGAGGAGCAGGTACCCTGCTTGCAGTTCTCTTTCTATTGTCATTCAAGGCTACTGCTGAGTGAGGTTGTAGAGCAGTTGCCATCCATTTTTGGTTTATACCCACATACTGAGCCAACTCATCCACACACAAAGGGCAGGCTTTTCCTTTCACCTCCAGCTGGCCTTAGGGGATCAGCTACACAGCCATAGTTATAAGATGAGGTAGGAGCATCAGTTCAACTATAACGGGTGGCATGAGTTCTGGGATACCTGTTTAAGCTTATTTCTGCCGCTCTCCTGTGCTTGGACCCAGAGGTAGCCTGGACCTCCTGCAGAACCCTATCTGCAGTAATGGCCCAGTCTATGGGCTGGAGCAGTATTTTCAGGTATGGAATATGTTGCCCCCAGACTCTGAAGAAACCTCCCAGGCATTGTGCTTTCTTGTTTTTAGTAGGGATGCAAGACACAGAAATTTGTCTTTTACTTTGGAAAGAATGTCTACCATAATCTGAAACTAGGATCCCTAAAAGCTTTACTGAAGTGCCTGGTTCCTGAATCTTCCAGGATTTATCTGTCACTCTTGGAAGCACATCTGTCTTACCAAGTCTTCCAATGTGGTAGTCACCTCTTGCTTATCATGTCATCAACCTAATGGGTCAATGTGATATTGATAGTATATCAATATCAATGCGATATTCTTCATATTATCCAGATGGTCTAGATCTCTTTGGACTGTATTATTACAGAAGGCAGGAGTGTTAACATTGCCTTGGAGCAAAATGTATAATGTTGCCCATTCCATTTGAATGTGAGCTGTTTCTAATGGCCTTTTTAAACTGGGAATGAAAAGCATGCATTTTCCAAGTCAGTGGTTAAATACCACAGACCTGAGGCCATATTTATTTGCTCCAGCAGTGGTACTATATCTGGTACAGCAGATGTGATCAGGGCTACTATTGGTTGCACTTGCAGTAGTCTATAGTCATTGCTTAGGATTCATTCAGCTTCTGTAGGGGCCAGACTGGGGAATTAAATGGAGATGTGATACAGCCCACCATCCCTGCTACACCTTGAGATCTTTAATCCCCACTCTTCCCTCCAGGATGCAATGCCATTTTTTATTTATTTATCATAACCAGAAATTTCTGAGACTTCAACTTGACCTTCTCCATTATGACAGAGACCAAGACCAAGGATCCAATGTAGGAATTACATCAACTGTCAAGTGTAATAATCCTAATTATACATTTGGGAACAGGAGAAGTGACCCCTATGTGGATCCAAGTGACCACTAAGTGGATCCATGGACCAGTGTACTCACTCTAAGCCATATTTTGGTCAGGAGTCCACTTACTGCCTTATGCTCATGCTCTCCCACTGCAAACAGGGAGGGACCATGATGGTGTTTCAGTCTTTAGGCATCAATGACAATTCAGATCCTGTGTCCAACAGTTTTTGGAAGGTCAGGCTATTTCTCTTTCTCCAATGCATAGTCAATCAAGTAAATGGCAATAAGACTTTTTGGGGAAGGACTTGGGTATCACTACACTGTATAATTGCCCTAGTCTTGTAGAGTCCTTCTTCCCAGAGATTTAGTCATTTGTCAGACAACAGGTTTTGAATCTGAAAACCAGCTCAGGTGTGGCATCTTGGCAAGGTTGTCCTGACTTTGTATTGGTGAGATGGCCCTAGCCTTCTGCTCATTCATTCTCCCTCCCTTTGATTATATATATTTAATGAGCACTCTAGTTGGCTGCATATCTATTTTGTTCCTAGGAATGCTGACTTCTATTCACCGTCTCCATGATGTTCTCTCTATAGTTAAGGCCCTCCAGGCTGCCACTCTGTTCTTGTCAGTTGTCATGATAATTACAACCACCTGGCTTCTGGTGGTTAAGCACCACCACCTGGCACTAATTGCTTTGGAGGAGCCCAACATCCCCACAGCTATCAGTGAGCCAAGTTCTGTGACAGACTCTCCTATTGTCAGCCCCAGAGGAGAGCCACCACTGAACCACTTAGTGATGATGGTCATGTCCCTCTCACCAGCACATTCTCAGTGGCCTTGGTAAATGGTGTGTCTTCTGATTGGCCTTATGGCCTCACATATTACACCCATTCCTGCAAGCCCACTTCCTGGAGCCTTCTAATTTCTTCCCCTATGTCTGCCATGGCACTCAGGCATTCCAGTCTTTCAGCATGGGCCATCACTTTCTTCAGGCTTCTAGAAGCCACCCTAAGAGCAAGTTTGTATTGCTTCTTGGAGTGTTTCTTATATCTCAAGAGAGTGACCCAAGTCCAAATACTCTCCCTTATTCAGACTTACGTTCCAGCCCCCTTGATCAAGCACCAAATCTCATGTTCTAGTGTCTTGGGGGTTATGGTCACTTTATTCCCTTATCAGGCCTAGTCTGTCCCTGACTGGGTTGAGCTGTGACTTAACCCTGATTGTAGCCTGATGTCCAGGACAGGAACAGGGAGGCTACCTGTTGCCTTTCAGGAGAAAGCCCTCTGTATCGCTTTCCTGCATTAGCAATATGCTAGCTCTTGAATGATTGAGGCGAGTCACCCCTACAGGCTCAGAAGGTTCAGAGGAGTCTAGGGAATATCCCATGTGTCATGTCATGATCTCAGGTTTTGCCAACCAGGGCCTGACTTTGGCATAACAGCCCTGCCCTTGACTGAGCATTGAATGGTCTTTGAAGTTCAGTAGCTATTAAATCCTGGGTTTCACTTTCAGCTTTTCTGCTCACCCACAGTAAGAGTGCTCCTTTGCAGGGGCTCCCTTCTTACTTAGTTTTAGCTGCTAACTGTTCTCAACTTTTCACTATCTTCCTATTGGTTATCACTGCAACTTAGTGATAATCATCCAAGTCCATTATCTTTATACTTAAATGCCTCAAAGTACATTTCAAATGCTTGAATCAGTTCACTCTCCTCTGTCTACAGGCCCTCCCACCTCACCGAGGGTGAAACTTTTAACAACTAGACTGCCACCTCATGCCAAAGACTGCCTTCAAACCACCTACCACCAGGGATGGCAGGGTCCTCATAACCAATTGGGTGTGAGTGATACAGTTTCCAAACCTTTCTCGTACTCCTGGCTTTCTTGGATCATTCTTGGTACAAACTGTTGCAAGTTAAGTTCTCTGGGAAGTAGATGCTGAATGGAGTTAGAAGTGCAAAATATTTATTGGGAAGTAATACTTGTGAAAAGAAAAGGGGCCAACTCAAGATTATGTAGAGAAAGCCATCGGACCAGGATCAAGACACGACAAAAGCTCCACTAATCCAGCAAGAGTACCTATTAACACAGTCTGAGGTTGAATGAAAACGGGGAGACCCCTGTACCACTGCCTTGCTCAGTCATTGGCTGGGGAGTAAGGTAACCAGGTATTCAGTTAAATTTACATTTCAGATAAGTAAGGATTTTTTTTAAGTATATCCCATGCAATATTTGGGGAATACATATCTTTAAAAAAATAGTCACTATTTATCTGAAATACTAATTTACCTAGGTGTCCTGTGCTTTTATTTGCTAAATCTGGCAACTCTAGCTGGGGGTCACCCCAGGAAGTGCACACTCTCAGCTACCATTGTTTCACTCAGCCATGGCCTGGGAGCCACCCTGAGAATAGTGTGACCTTAGCTTGAAAGCTGAGGGGGACCTGAAGGTGCTAAGTGCTGGAGGCTGTCAGCTAACCATACTCCCAGTAGCTGGGCAGCAAGTCCTTTCTTGAAGGGAGAACAGAGCAGAAGATTTCCGCATCTGACACATTTATTTTCAGTTTAACTGTTGTCTCCCATGCTAGAAGGAAGCCCAGTGAAGGCGAGAAAATTGTATCCCTTGTTTATTGGTGTATCTCCATGCCTAACACAGTACTTGGCTCATGGTAAATGCTCGATTATGACTTGCTAAATTGAATTGTACTTAAAGCTTCAGGGACCTGGGAGTATTTAAATAGCACAGAAAGAAGTCCTCTTGTTCTGTCCCAGAACCACACTCTGAGTTCAGCCGACCCTTCGATCACTTCCCACGTTGTGTATACAGTCAGCAGAGGTAACAGGTGGAAGACTGGCTTAAGCTGTAGAGTCTGAGTTCACAGCCACTGAATAAATAGCAGAGCTAATTATTTATGGAATTAATTAAATGCTTTCTAAGTAAGTAAAGAAGGTTCTAATTGAGGAATTTCAAGAGAGACCTCATACATGAAGGTAGGTATTTTGTGCTAATGGGTTGTGCTGTGTCTCTCCACGTATATGTCCCACACAGGACCCCAACCCAACAGACCCTGAACAGAGCTGAGTATCGTTCTGGGGCTGACTCTCACCATATCTCTCCTGTCAAATAAGCCAGGAATCCTTGCGCCACCCAATTCCAGCAGGCCGTTTCCAACCACTGTGTAAGTTCTACAGATCCCACCACCTTTCCTGTCTCACGGCCATCACTTCCCCTCCATCCTCGCTGCAACCTCGAGTTTAGATCTGCGTCTCTTACCAGGATAAGAGCCTGCCAATTGGCCTCTCCTTGTCTTTGGTGTCACCCTCTCTCCAATCCATCTTCCACACAACTGTTAGGCATTTAGCTCTAAGATTTCAAATCAATCACATCAAATCAAATCAATCAAATCATGTTATTCTCTTTCCTGAAATCTCTCCATGGCTCCCCTCCTTTTGAGATCATGTCCAAACTTCAGCTATTACTCTGCATGCCAGCAAGGTCTCCTATTCCATTTTTAAGTGTGCAGTGGAATGATGTCACATTCTTACTTTACATACTTTTTTGACTCTCCATGGATGATAGGACAAAGTTCAGCCCTCTGTGCATGGACTGCAAGGTCCTCTGTGGTCTGGACATGCCTTCATTCACACCATACCCTCCCTCACACTCTCCGCTGCCGCTTGCAGTCCCGTGAACATCACGCTCTATCATATCAGCCAGCCTCTGTTCAAACTGGTCCCTTTGCCTGAAATTACTCTTCCTCTACCCTTCTTGCTACCTGGATCAGCACTGCTCAAACTTTCTTGTGGCATCAATCACTTGAGATGGTGTTAAAATTTGGATGCTGATTCATTAGGTCTGGAGTGTGGCCCCAGATTCTGTGTTCCTAGATGCTGATGCTGCTGACACAGACCACCCTTTGAAGAGCAAAAGCCTAGGCCACCTGTTTTTCAAACCCCAGGCAAAGGTTATCATCTCTCTGAAGTCTTTCCTAAACATTCTAGGAAGAATTGACTGCTTTTTTTTCTTCCTGAACCTAGAGTTCCCTGTGACCTTTGTCAAAGCACTGGTGACACTGAATGCATTTTCATGCCATGTGCGTCCTCCTCTCCTGGATTGAAAGCTCTGTAAGGGCAGGAACCATGTCTTCATCCTTGGATTGCCAGCCCTCAGCACAGTGCCTGACATGTAGCTGGCATTCCATAAAAGGTCGTCAAGTGAATGAGTGTAGAGTCATCCTCAGAGAAATGAAAAGCGTATTTACATCTAGGATTCCCTTTCTCCTCAACTATCTGATGTAAGACTTGAGTATATGGAAATAGAACCCTTTGGCGACAAATGCTCAACCCAAATTTGCTTTCTCAAACTGGCTCAGGTAGCTGGAGGGAGGGACACTGCGAAGCTCACAGAACTGAAAAAGGGATAAACAACCAGTCTGCAGGAGGGCACGGTGCAGAGACACCAGCGATCATCAGCCACAGGGACCTGGTAGCCTTTTTCTTAGGAGGGGCCATCGGTTGACTTCACCTGATCTGCCTTCTATGTGTCTTTGATTTCTGCTGGTCTCTGCTTCTTTTTGTGTTGGTCTTTTCACTTCCTACTTCAGACAGGCCTATTCCAAGCTGTCAGGCTCTGGGCCCCCAGAAGAGTCAATTTAGCATCACTGCAAAGAAAACTCTCGCACACACCCCATGGCCATGGCAGAGTGTGTGTGTGGGGAAGTGGAGCTGAGCGGTGCGATGTAGTGTGTGTGTCTGTGTGTCCGTGTGTACTCGTGCATGGGGGGGGGGGGAGGGAGGGTTGAGCATCAAGGCCTGTGGACAGAAGAAATGAAATGAAAATTTTGCTACTTTACAAGGAGTAGCTACTTTAGTCAACCAAATCACCTACAGTTCAGAAAAACTGTTGTCAACATAGGATGGCGAATTGGGAGGGAGACAGGTAGGAAGACAGAGGTGGGGAGGCAGCCCTCCTTTTCTCCCTTCTACCTCCCACTAGTGGTGAGTCCTGGTGCCACGTGCTTGGAGTGTGGAACCAAATTTCCACGCATCTGTATCCTCTCCGGGACAGCAAGCCATCACGGCCTCGGTTGTGTTCACGAACGGCACTAACGAAGCCTTTAGTAAGTAATAAGGCCTGACTTTTGAATTACTTACTAGCTTTGGTTTTCTTATACATAAAGTATGACTAATAATAATACCCACCTCCCAGAGGCGTTGTGAGGTTGACATTTATTAAGTTAAAAGCAAGCATGCAAAGTAAGAACCATGTTCCTGCTTCGAGGTTTGGAGAGGTGAAGTAACTCGCCTTAGATCACACAGCTTGTCAATCACAGAGGAGGATTTTAAACAAAGTCTGTCTGATTTCTGCACCTCTCCCACCAGATCCATAAAGACAAATCTCTGGAGTTCCAGGTAGAGAGGAGAACTGTTGTCTCAGCCTGCCACAGCCTGTTATTACACAGGAACACAGTGTGACCACAGCATGCCTGCGAGTCACTGGAAGGGAGGAGGGAGGTGTAGTGAAAGGTGTTTGCAAGAACCATACATAGTAATTCTATCAGTACAATGAAATCTTTGCCCCTAAAAGAAACTACAAATGAGGGGATACTCCTAGGAGTATAATTTTTTTAATACTAGAAATAGTTTACCTCAAAGAAATGCTTCTCCATAAAAAGGAAACAATGTAGCAATATTCCACATTTAAATACAGAGTGATTTGCTCTGCAGTTGCTCCGTTGCCAGTTTTAAAACTCTGAGCCAACTCCCTCCCCATGTCACTATCTGATCCCACTCGCTTGGCTGGCTCAGGAAATGCAAACTAATATTAGCCAGAGCAGAAACATAGCTAGCAGGATTAACTGGGTACTAAAAAGAAATTACGCGATGCACACTTAAACTAATGAGGAAAACTTGGGTGACCATCCACACATTCACATGAGCTCCATCAGGGCGTCCGTCTGGTTCAGGTTCACACGATCTAGGGGCAAGTAACACGCTGTTCTTCCTCCCCTCACTTCCTCAGGAGGAGGACAGCATTATGGCCTGTCCGCTCTGGCTAACAACTACAGCTCGCCTTATTCTTGTAACTGACTTCGAGACCAAACCAAACCAAACCTACCCAGAAACAAGATAAAGAAGAAGAAGAAAAAAACCAACCAACCAGAAATGTCGTCTTTCTTGAACCCTGAACCAGGTTCTAGGATTATTTTTACACATCTTACCTATTCTAGAACCATTTTGTCTTTGTCATTGTCTTAATCTCGGTAGCCATATAGAAAAGAAATAGTGAACGTGAACATATATATATATATATATATATATATATCTTACACTTCTTTAGCCACCCTGAAACTGTTTCTGTAAACATCTAAGTTGAGGGGTTTGTCACTGTGACTGCCGACGGAAAGACAGATGACCGGATTAAGAAGTTGTGGTCCATATATACAATGGAATATTACTCAGCTATCAGTAAGAACGAGTTCTCAACATTTGCTGCAACATGGACGGCACTGGAGGAGATAATGCTAAGTGAAATAAGTCAAGCAGAGAAAGACAATTATCATATGATTTCTCTCATCTATGGAACATAAGAACTAGGAAGATCGGTAGGGGAAGAAAGGGATAAAGAAAGGGGGGGTAATCAGAAGGGGGAATGAAGCATGAGAGACTATGGACTCTGAGAAACAAACTGAGGGCTTTAGGGGGGGGATGGGATAGGCTGGTGATGGGTAGTAAGGAGGGCACATATTGCATGGTGCACTGGGTGTTATACGCAACTAATGAATCATCGAACTTTACATCGGAAACCGGGGATGTACTGTATGGTGACTAACATAATATAATAAAAAAACATTAAAAAAAAAAAGAAATGATGACAGCGGTCTCCACACCCCCGGGCACACAGAGGCATCAGGCAGAGGCCACAATCTTGTGTTTCAACTCAATTGATCCCCAAAGCAACCCTATAAGGTAAGGCTCTTCCTTGTGCCCATTTACAGATGGGGAAGTCAAGACTAGGTGATCCTGCCTCAGGGCGTCCAACTAGTAAGTTCCGAGCAGTGCTTTCAATTCCTCTGGCAACAATGAAAGGATAGTTAAAACTTACTAAGCCCTTATCTTCCAGGAACCCTTACAGGCTCTACACGTATTAACTCATTTAAGTATTAACTCCTTAAAGACACTGCCTTATGAAAACGGCCTTTGCTGAGCCGTTTTCTGCCTGGAGAAGTAGAGGAGGCCATGCTTGGTGCCAGGGTCAGGATCTCTGCGCTTGTTTCCGAGTGGAAAATCAGTACACCCCCCAGGAGCAGGGGCCTCAGGGCCCAGGAAGTTCAGTCAATACTGGGGCAGCACCAGCCGTCTCTGGCTGCTACAGGACGTCACTGGCCCTTGTGGATGTGAAAGGCCAGTGCATACCAGTGCTGGTTATATTTACACAGCGGGCTAAAATTAGCTGGCATGCTCTCCTGGCAACCGGCAGGATATAAGTCTCCCATTTTATCTAGTGATGCTAATTCTGGCAAAACCAAAAAGGGTCCTTCTGCTGTTCTCAGTGGATAGGCATTCGACAACAATAATATCCTCTTCCTTCCTCTTCCTCTTCTCTACATTTTAGGAAATTTCAAATATAAATCCAGGCTGACTCTGGGTCAGGACAAATACCTACCAGCATAGAAACCTAATGGGGGTGGGGGTCCTATAAGCAGGAGAGTTTAGGGACTCCTCTGGGATGGAACAAAAATAAAATAGAAACATGTCACTGGCTGTTTTCCACCAACATTGGAAGAGCAGTGAACTTAGAAGGGCACCAGTTGGAGCACTGGTATTGTGCGTGCAAATGGAACATTCTGGGGAGGGCTGAATGAAGGCCCTGGGCTCCATGGTAAATAGCACCCAGGATGGAAGCAGACTGAGATCCACCCTGGGCTGGGACTGTGAGTGTTGCCACCTCTTTGAAGTGCCTGCACTCTCTTTTGAAGCAGAGTTAATCTATGTGGGCTCAACATGAAAAAGTAATGTGATCAAGTAGTGATGTCTACCATGGAGTAACATCAGGACGTGTGGCAGGCATTTGTGATACCTCCAAAGGATCCAGTGGCTGGGAGAGGGAATGGAGTAAAAAGAACCCAGGCTGGGGAGTTAAATAGACCCAGACTCAAGCCAAATGGTGTCCCTGGGTAGCCTGTGAAGGTAGCAGGGAGTTGGCTTGAATTTGCTGCTCAACCCTAGACTGGTCCTTAAATTGTACTATTATCTGGGGGTCCCTGGGTGGCTCACTTGGTTAAGCCTCCAACTCTTGATCTCAGTGTAGGTCTTGATCTCAGGGTTGTGAGTTCAAGCCCTGTACTGGGCTCCATGTGGGGTGGGGAGCCTACTTTAAAAAAAAATTGTACTGTGGTCTCAATGTTTGTGTCTCTCCCCCCAGTTCATAGGTTGAAATCCCAAATGCCTGATACGATGGTGTTGGGAGGTGGCCTCTGGGAAGTACTTGGGTGAGGAGGGTAGAGTGTGCCATCATCACCAGTGCCCATCTCCATAGTTCTGAATATTTGCAATACGTTGCAAGACTGAATATATTCCTACCTTTTAATGGATGATTTTAACCCATTTACAACTGTTGATATGACCGATATGTTAGAAAGTAGGTCCTTCATATTGTTTTATATTATATGTGGTAGGAAGAACAATGACTGTATGCTTTCTGTTACCAGAGCTTAAACAGAATCTTGCACCGTGTAACTGTGTTTTTTTTTGTTTTACTCTATCTTTGTGTTAGTGCCACACTGCTTTGATTACTTTATTTATTTTTTTTTTAAAGATTTTATTTGTTTATTTGACAGAGATAGAGCCAGCCAGCGAGAGAGGGAACACAAGCAGGGGAAGTGGGAGAGGAAGAAGCAGGCTCATAGCAGAAGAGCCTGATGTGGGGCTCGATCCCATAACGCCGGGATCACGCCCTGAGCCTAAGGCAGACGCTTAACCGCTGTGCCACCCAGGCGCCCCTGCTTTGATTACTTTAACTTAAGAATATGTCTTTATATTTGGTAGTTTAAGTCTTCCAACTTGCTTTATTATTTTCATTTTTCATTAAATATGTGAACTACATCTTAGTTCAAGTGACAGATACATACATGCATGTGTACACGCACACATGCACACATACATAAATGGCGTCCTGAGCCCCTTCTCACAAGATCATTGTAATGGTCCTATGAGTTCATGCAGCTTAGGACATTTTGCAGGAACTCACTCTATACTGATTTCCATACCTCACTTCTCTATAAGAACCTTACAACAATATACTTTCATTTCTCCTTTCCCAGACTTTATGATATAGTTGTTATACATTTTACACACATGTGTACACACACATATTATAAACCCCTATACTACATTGTTATGCTTTTTGTTTAAACAATTATTCATTAAAAGAGATTTAAATAATAAAAAACTTATATGTTGACCCATGTAGTTACCATTTCTGAAGCTCTCCTTTTTGTACATCCATATATCCATCCAGTATAATTTTCCCTAAGTTTTCTTGTAATGTGGGTGTACTGGTAATGAATTCTTCCAGCTTTTCTATTTCTGAACAAGGTTTTATTTTACCTTTGTTTATGAAAGATATTTTTTTCTGGGTATAGAATTCTAATTCAAAAGTTTTTTCGATATTTTAAAGATGTTGCTCCCTTGTCTTCTCATGCACCTTGTTTCTGATGAGAAACCTGATGTTATCCTTTCTTTGTTCTATTGATTTTCTCTGCACCACTAATTCTGAGCAATTTGATTATGATGATCCTTGGTGTACTTTAAAAGAAAATTTCTTGTGCTTAGACTTTGTTGACCTTCTTGGATTTGTGGGTTTATAATTTTCTTCAAATTTGAAATATTTTGGTTTTTATTTCTCCAAATTTTTTCTGTCCCTCTCCTTCTTTGGGGACTCCAATTACACTTAAATTACTTATTTGAATTGGGCCACAGTTCACTGATGCTCTGTTCATTTTTAAAATTCTCTTTTTTTTACCCTGTGCTTCATTTTGAATAGTTTCTATTGTTCTGTCTTCAAATTCACTAATCTTTTCTTTTGCAATGTCTGATCTACCATTAATCACATTCAAAGTATTTTTTATCTCTCACATTGCAGTTTTCTCTAGAAGTTGGAGTCCTTTTTAAAAAATCTTCTACGTCTCTATAGTTAACTTTTCGAACATATGGAATGTAGTTATAATAGCTGTTTTAATGTCCTTGTCTGCTAATTCTAACACCTGTGTGAGCTCTAGGTTGATTTTAATTGATTGTTTATTCTCCTCATTACGAGTTATGTTTTCCTGCTTCTTTTCATGCTTGGTAATTTTTTTATTGGATACCAGACACTGAGAAATTTACTTTGTTATGTGCCGGATATTTTTGTATTCCTATAAATACTCTTAAGCTTTTTTTTTTTTCTTCCTAGGATCCAGTTATGAAATAGTTTGTGCTGGGATTCAGTTAGAAGTACTTTGGTCCTTTTGGCTTGCTTTTAAGTCTTATTGGGCAAGACTGGAGCAGTCCTCGGTCAGGGGCTAATTTTTCCCCACTACAGAAGTAAGAATCTTCTGTGTACTTTACCCAGCATTTCATGAATCATGAAGTTTTCCAGTCCGACTTGTGGGAACAGGTATTATGCCTATGTGTATGTGATTGTTGGGATGTTTCCTTCCTCAGCCTCATATAGTTTCTTCAAATGCATGCACTGCTTATTAGCTGAATACTCAGCGGGTACTTGCTAAAGATTTTTGGAGCTCTCTGTATGCTGCTTTCTCTTCCCCAGTATTCTGTCTGCAAACCCTAGCTGCCCTGGTCTCTCAGATTCTCAGCCCATCCTTCAACTCAGGGAGTCTATTGCACTCTGTGTTTTCCTTACCCTGAACTGCAACCTGTGAAGTCTCTCAAAGAGGACACCGAGACGATCATAGTGCTTATCTTGTTTGTTTCCTGGCTCTCAGGAATCCTTTATTGCCTGATGTTCAGTGTCTTTGAAAACTTACTTCATATATTTTTGTCCTTTTTTTGTTTTATGTGGGAGAATAAATCTTATTTCTACTACTCTGTCTTGGCTAGAGTCAGAAGTTTCAGTCTAATGTTAAAAGATATCCAAGACACAGTTCTCATGGAGTTTATGTAGCTATGAATTGTCTCAGGTAAAGGTCTAAAGGAGCCTTTGGCAGCATTCTTTGGGGAAGGCAACTAAGGATGGTTCTAAACCCCTCTTTCAGAAGACTCAATTCCTCTATACAAGCCATTGCTCTCTTGTACTCATTCTGAGCTGGGCTTGGATGAAACTGGTGCCTCAGCTGAGCTGCTGCTTTATTTAGAAATGGCAAGTTACTGTAGATTTATAGAGACACTCTACCACCCACCTTGGGAATTTAAAGGGAATGATAAGATCCAAAGACTATCAGCCAACTTCAATCAGCAAAGCTCCAAGCCATCTCTGATGTATTCAACTATAAGGGTTGGAAATTCATACACTTCTAAGCCAAAATGAGATTCATGTTCAATGTAAATAAGAATTAGTCTGTGATTCTGCAGTTTTGCTTCCTGACCTGGCACCTCCTGCAAAAATAGAAATGTCAGCGCCTGGTGGTGGTGGAGCATGCCAACTGATATTGTGACCCAAAGGACCAAGAAGGCACTGGCTCCACAGCCAGCTGGCAGGCTGCCATTGCCAGTGGGAAAATCATTCCTGTGTGATAAGACAGCAACAAATGCTTCCCTGTGGCTGCGATTAAAGCAGGCTGTGCATTATGACAACAGTGCTTCGAGCTGCACATAGCAGTCATTTTTGCTAAATATTCATATGCTTATTTATACTCTCCCAGGCCTTGTCTGAAATCAGGGAGTTTAGAATTTCAGGCACAAACTATTTCCCTTTTTGGGAAGAAAAATTAGTGGACACAGGCATAAAGGACTTGAGAAAGGGATAGAGAAAAGGAAAGGTAGATGATTCTATAATCAATCTTCAGAGCCATGTATTTTTTCTGCATGCTTGGTAGAAAAGAGTTGCTCATTGTGTAGGGCATGTAACGATGTAAGCTCCAGGCCTAGGGGGCTGTATTTTTTCCTAACCCAGCAACTCATAAATGTGTGTTGAGTGAATGAATAAATGAATAAATAATCTATAAAAATGTGCACGGTCCTCTAGGGCAGAGACTAAAGGTTTTCTTTGTAAGCATAGCATCTAAGCAGGGTTCCTGGCACATGGAAGGAATGCAGATACATGTTTCTGGATTAGTTAATGAATGATAATAAGACAGGAAAGAAGAGAGAAAGAGAAGAAGGGAGAGAGGGAGAAAGGGAGGGAGGGAGGGGTTTAAGAACA
Organism: Ursus americanus; assembly: GCF_024610735.1. Taxonomy (NCBI): domain Eukaryota; kingdom Metazoa; phylum Chordata; class Mammalia; order Carnivora; family Ursidae; genus Ursus; species Ursus americanus. Next base: position 35,019,165 of record NC_142132.1, read on the forward strand.
GACAGCTGGGCTGGCCACCCTGCTTCCTGGGACCAGTGCACCTGGCTGCCAAAAAGCAACTGTGTCTTCTCCACTGTTTGTTACACCTGCCTTGGGGCCATAAAAGCTCAGGCCCTATGGTTAGACTCTCCACAGTTTGTTAGCCCTTTGTAACTTACAAAGCATCTCAATGGTTTCCAGGCGGTACTGACCACTAGGAAATTTCAGTGTTTTGCCTTGAAAGGGATCTCTTCCCTCCAGGCTGGTCTGATCCTTGTCACCTCTAGTCCTTCTTGTGCCCTTCCCTAGCTGGGGATAGTTTGTAGGTTTATGAAAGGGAGAAAGGGAGAGAAGAAGAGAGTGAGAACCTGGAAGTCAGCTTCCCTATGGGGTCTCTGGAAGTCCACCTGTCAGTATCTTTTGGCTTCCACAACCCTTCCTACATTCTTATGGAGCTCTGTTCCTGCTTATGTCAACATAAGAGCCTATGGGCTTAAAGCTTCAAGGACTGAAATGAATACTGAAAGTTTACAGCTCCTTGGCAGGATTATGGAAGGGGAGTATGGGCATTTAATTCCCCCTTATATTGCCCCAATAAAATCGATGGAAAAATTCTCTTTACATTCCTCCTATGTGTAATAAACTAAGGACTAGTCTGAGAACCAAGCCTTGGTCTCTGTCTTATTTCTGCCTCCAACTCACCATGTATACGTGGGCAAGTGGCTTCCCTGTAGGCCCTGGCTGCTCATCTGACTAATGGGAGAGTTAGGCTGTAAGGTTTCTAGAGTCCTTGCCGGCTGTGGCTCTTCTGTAATTTCTAAGGAAGGCCCTGACCACCGCCACATGTCTGTGATGCTGATACCCTGGAACTCACTGCTCCAAGAGGAGCTTGAGATGGAGGACACTGGGTAACTACCGTTCCCAAGCTGCCCTATTTGTTTGCATCAAGCTTAGCACTTGGGGAAAGAGAAGGGTAGTAACCTGGTGGACATCAGAGGCACAAGAACTAAGGAAACGACTACTCAGCTCTAGAGCCACAGTCCTTTGAGACCATGACAGTGTCTCCTGCCCTGCCTCCTCAGTCTTTCTCACTCTGCCATTCAGGCTTACATAGTCCTTGAGCCAAGGCAGGGATTCCCCTGGGATAAACACACTCTGGTGTGACTCTTGGATAATAATAAAAAATTATGATGTATCCAATGGAATCTACATCCACAAACTCATACACATTTCTGTATTGTCTTTAAAATGATATTATATCTATCTCAGAGTCCCCATTCAGCCAAGTTAATGGGAAATACATCTCAGTTCTTACTGAGGTTCCACTTGGATTGCCCTTGGGTAAAGTGTTCTCGGGTCTTCTGGTGGCAGAGTATTAGCATGACCACTTTGCTAATTGACTGGTTACTGCCAAGACCTTCTTCTTTGTCCCAGTCCAAATGGTTCCTCACCTCTGCATCTCTGTCGCCCAATCATGATATACTATGATGAGCTCCAGGGCCAGCAAGCCAGGGTGCAGCCCCCCAGGGCAGCACGCACTCATCTCCCTTGATACTTGCTGCCTCCCAGGACTCTGCTGGAGGGCGGGCTGAGGCTTCCCACTGTTTGTGAATCCTGAAGACCTCAGTCCTCTTCTCCGGAAGACAGCATTCTTTCTCCTTGTTCTCAAGCCCCTCCTCAGTCTCTCTTCATCTCCTGGAAACATCTATTCAATGTGTTTAGGTACTTAAAACTAGTAAAGACTTCAAGCAATTTCTGTTTTAGGTCTTCAGGAAAAAAGTGTAGATGCTAGAAAATGTGTTTTAATTAGGGTATGGACTCAGTTATTATGATAAAAGACACAAATGTGCTATGATGACTTGAATAGCAGCATGGAGGGGAGAAGTCAGGGCAGCTTATCTCTTCCATGGGCTTCTCTCCTCCATGTGGTCTTGTAGGGATGTAGGCTCCTTTTACGTGCTCCTTCCACTAATTCCCAGGATGGTGTCCTTTATCTGCATGGCCAGAGCTGGGTGAACTCCATATCTGTGACCCAGCCCACAGGAAACGGAAAGAAAGGAAGCCCAGGACCTATAACTTGTCTTTTAGGAGATGATCTAGAAGTTCTCATTCACTTGTATTCCAAATCCACTGACTGAACTAATTCATAAGACTACCTGTGGCTGCAAAAGAAAAATAGTACTGAAGGGAATTCTAGTACAAAGAAGAAGAGAATCTATATTGGGGATAATTAGGGCTATCTGCTTAAAATATAAGGGAAAATATAAGGAAAAGAAACGATAAATTTACATTTTCACAAGTTATCCTATTAGTATCATTAACAGCATTATCATTCCCTTCTCATTACTGAGGACCAGTTATACGCCTGTCGTTTTGTGAGATTTACATGTATGTAGTATCTCTAATCCCTTACAGTCATTCTGTAAGGAAATTGTTGCCCTTGAGTTATCTGGGGATCTGTGGTGTCTTTTCATTGTGTGTATTTGGAGAAGTGAAATTACTTCACCATATGATTTGAGATTAGGGTCTGCTGCAAGAGAAACCTGGATGAGATTCAGAAGACAAATGACGCTTCAGCCATTTCTACACCAGGCACAGTGGCCGATCCTTCATGTTGCCAATGGTCTGCTGCTCCCCTTGTTGGCACAGGGCAGCATCCAGGCTTCTAGGTCCCCCACTTACTGCTGGATTTTCTCCTTCAGCTTCTCTGAGGCTTGGGCCAGGTGTGTGTGCAGCAGCTCCACGATGAAGGGTACTGGCTTTTCTCATAGATCACTCATGTTATCAAAGTCGAGGTCATTTGTCCTCATGGGTTCCATTTCAGGGGTTCTCTATGGTCCTTGCTCTCCCCGTTTCCTGTCTTCCCTCCCTCCCTCCCTCCCTCCCTCCCTCCCTCCCTCCCTCCCTCCCTCCCTTCCATCCTTCCTTCTCCCCTTCCCTCCTTCCTTTCCTTCCTTCCTTCCTTCCTTCCTTCCTTCCTTCCTTCCTTCCTTCCAGCCCTGCTGATCTAGAGCTCTGGTCCAACATCAGACATAGAAGCAACAGTAAATATAAAATTGTCCAACACATCCTACCATTGTATAAAGTCTAAATACTATAATAAATTCCTTACCCTATAACACTCATGGTAGTACCTCTCTGATAAAATCCTGACTAACGTAGACACTTAGGTTGCAAGCAATAAAAAAATCACCTTCACATAGCCTAAGCATGTAAAGGGTAATTTATTTTAAGGATGTGGGAATGTCTCATGGAACCCAAGGATAGGAAAGCCATTGGGTCCCTGTGAAGAAGATCTTCTATAGTATAATCAACAACACAAAAATCCTTCCCTTACCCCACATTCTGTCTTCAAGCCTCTACCTCATTGTTGAGCTCCCCTTCAAAAACAAGAGTTATATGCACGTCTTCCTGAATTACCCCCACTTTCAGTAATTCTCCAACACTTGGAAAATCAAACTCTAACCCATAATGCCACCAAACTAACATTGTTAAGTGCAATGTACATTTCCACGCCCTTGAGTTACCTGAATATTCAGCACTGCTGATGACTTGCTGTCTGGGTGGGTGCTGTAATGTACTATCCAGAGCCACCTTTGGTGAAGGACTTGTTGCTCCAGCTGCTGGGAGTGACGAAGACAGAGGCTTCAGCTGTGAGCCTGTTCAAGGAGGTCCTGAGCAGTGGAGAGTCCCTGGACCAAGATCACACTTGTACTTTGGTAACTCCCATACAGTACAATTGATATCAGGGAGAGTAAAGCCCTGGCTCTCCCAACTAGACTCTGAAGAGTTATTCTAGCTCCGGAGCACCCTGTGGGATGAGCCAAGGTGCCTTTGGTCCTGCACTGCAGTTCAACTTCTCTTTCTACTCCCTTCCCTTCCCTTCCCTTCCCTTCCCTTCCCTTCCCTTCCCTTCCCTTCCCTTCCCTTCCCTTCCCTTTCCTTTCCTTTCCTTTCCTTTCCTTTCCTTTCCTTTCCTTTCCTTTCCTTTCCTTTCCTTTCCTTTCCTTTCCTTTCCTTTCCTTTCCTTTCCATGGGTGTTAGACCTAGAGAGACTCCTTTGATACTGAGTTTTGTTCCAGAGTCGGCTTCCTGAGGAAACCAACCTGACACATCTTCCTCTTCAAATGCTCCTTCTTTGGCTTCTGTGATTCTACTTTTTCTTGGTCTTTCTCCTACTTCTCTGTCAGTTCATATCTGCTTCTTTTCAGACTTCCACTCTTCTCTGCCTTTAAATCAGACTTTCTCATTTCTCTTTCCAGGTAAACTTATCCATTCCTGTTTTCAAAGGCCATCTATGTGTTCATGACTTCTCCCTGACTTAAGTATCCAGCCCAGACTACTCTTCTGGGCTCTAGCCTTCTAGGTCCAGTTTCCTCCTTGACATCTAAACATGGATGACTTATAAGCACCTCAAATTTGATGGTTCCAAAACTAGAATATTTTTGTCCCTCTGAAACCTGTTTCTTTGCCATAGTTTTCCAACTCAGTAAACTGCATCCTTCCCATGGTTCAAGTCAAACACCTGGTTCCATCCATGACTCTCCTTATCCTTTACTCCCAGCAACTGAGTTCAGCCAAGTGCTGTCTCTTATGTCTAGTTATAGCCATACAGCTGGTACCAAGGTCCCCAAATTTCTCTAGGCTTTCTGCCTCCTGGGTCCACTATAAGAACAGTATGGCAAGATCCATCTTGAGGCAGGCAGGTGTTGAACACCTGGGCAAAGCTCGGTCATGGGCATAGCCTGGGTCAGCTCCCAAAGTGCCTTACTGAGTTTCTAACAGAGGCACAGAGAAATAAAACAGGTCTGAAGATCCTTAATGCATTATTATCATTCTGAAGATAAAACTATATTCCTTCCATCATTTTTATAACTGAATATATCTATATACATATATACTTTGTACTAATATAAATAATGTACATTTCTTTGGTGGGGGGGAAAGAGGTGCTTTGCTTTGTCCACAGTACTTAATCTCTGGGAATCAGGAATAAGAAAATATTACAGATTTACAGCACCAAACCAAACAAACAAAAATACAGTGCAAACCTTTTCTATAAACAATGTAGTCAATCAAATATTTACTGAACATCCACTTCATACCAGGCACTCTGCTAAGTGCTTTGAAGGAGCTCAGTGATGAATAAGACATGACTCCTGCATGTTCACAAAACAGTTAAGAAAACAAAGCAAAACAAGTGAACAGTTAAGTAATAAGAAGGAATTAAGTATTGAGAGTTTGTTTATATAAAGCACTGCAAAGAAACTACATACTAGGATTGCTTCTAAGCAATGCTCTGTAAGTAATTAAAAGTGCAAGGACTGAACAATGTGAAGAATCCTTCTATGGTTTTCAGTCCGGTTGGATATGTATCTTAGTGAACATCAGCACCTCAGCTATTCATTTCCATGGTAACTGGAAAGTCTAGGAGAGTGATCACATTAATACTTACAAGGTAATTAGAATAAGAATAGAACTTCCTGAGGCTAAATATGTTGCAGGCCCAGGCAACACACTTAGCTAGTATTATCTCATTTAAATCCCACACCAACCCTATGAGGTAGCAACTAGTGGGGAGGCTCAGAAACGGTAAATGGTCTCACCTGGTGAGAGTGGTAATGGGTAGGACTTGAATGCAGGTCTGTTCGGCCATGACTCACAGTTCAAAGTCAGGATGGGAAGCGGCCTCATCTCTCAGCACCTTCCTTTGAGAGGAAAGAATGAAGAAAGACTTAAGGTGAGTTATACGGAGGAGCAGGTTGGTTGGAGACCAGGGACGCAGAGGAACTTCTCTCAGGTGCATTACACCAACAAACTTAAAGGGAGAAGGAAGAGTTTGTAGGTGTGTGTTTACACACACGTTGCTAGAAGGACATACTTTCATCCGAAAACACTTATGAATATGGGGCTGATGTGCGTTTCATAAAGCGGATAAAGAAAGGAACATCAAAGTTTGTTATTCCTGACCGTGGTGGGAGAGTGTATGTAAGAGTACTCTAAATTTTAACAATGAATTTACAAACTTAAGGAATGATTCAGAAAACTGAACTTTAGTTTCTAAAAAATGAGTGAACTTGGGGTGCCTAGGTGGCTCAGTCGGTTAAAGTGCTGGACTCGTGATTTCAGCTCAGGTCATGATCTCATGGGTCATGAGATCGAGCCCTGCACTGGGCTCCAGGCTCAGCCAGGAGTCTGCTTGAGATTCTTTCTCCCCTGCTCCTCCTCTGCCTCTCCCCCACTCACTCTTTCTCAAATAAGTAAATAAATCTTTCTTAAAAATGAGTGAACTCTTCCACAGGAATCCATTATCCTTCTAGCACAATGTTCTTAGGAACCCCCAGGAGCAGTGGCATGCTGCAGCTGACTTATTCAAGCTTGCGAGAGCTGACTGTTACATTTGCAGGAACTTCTCAAGCAGGTTGACATCATGTTGGTGTTGGGAGTATTTTACACCATAGAAATCCATAAATACTATAAATCCCCCAGAGAGCTGGTTGGTAAGAGCAGCACACCACTGCCTAGGGGCAACAAAGTTATTAATTAGCACCCCTTCACCTCCCCAGGAACCTCGGTAGACCTAAATGGGGAAGCCTGAGCAGAGCTGGTGTAGGGAAGGAAGAGGGAGAATATAGAAAAAGAGTTGGAACAGGTGGTGAAGGTGCCACAGAGAGTGATTCCTGCATCTGGCTGCATGTCAAAAGGACGTGGAGAACTTTTACAACAGAGACCTCTAGATTCAGGGAAGGTCCTAGCCCACTTGACAACTGGAGCAGATTAACACCCCCCATCATTTTGTGATGAAATTATTTTAATAGTAATTATGAAATAATTGGTAGTAACTAATTATATAAGATGTATAAGTCATGTTATAAATAATGTATGTATGACATATGTTATATATAATGTATATATAATAAAACAAATAATGGTGTTTATAAAATAACACTTTTTGACTCATTTTTATTTTATAAATAGTTAACAATTTAAAAGAAGAATTTTTAATTTAAAAATATTATTCAAGGGGCGTCTGGCTGCCTCAGTCAGTAGAGCATCTGACTCCTGATCTCAGGGTTGTGAATTCAAGCCCCATGTTAGGCACAGAGCCTACTCAAAAAAAAAATTTATTCAGTATTATAGTTCAATTATGGAACAAAATATGCCCATCCCAAAATATATGTTGTACTTTATAATTTACACTCTATTTACCATCTTAAATTTGGAACACAAATAAAAACTCCAGGTGATTATATCAAATGGCAAATTTGTTTCTTTGCCTTGACTAAGACTATTACCATGGGTTATTCTGATTTATTTAGAATGCAGGAAAATCCAGTACTACAGGTGTTAAAGACACAAATTAAACCCCAAGCAAGCCTCCGACTTCAACTGTTAGAAACTTTCTCTGGGCGTGCCTGGGTGGTTCAGTTGGTTAAGTGTTTGCCTATGCTCAGGTCATGATCCCAGGGTGCTGGGATCGAGCCCCATGTGAGGTTCCCTTTTCAGCGGAGAGTCTGCTTCTCCCTCTCCCTTTGCCCCTCCCCCAGCTCATTCTCCTCTCTCTCTCTCTAGCTCTGCTCTCTCTCTCAAATAAATAAAATCTTTAATATATATATACATATACATACATATACATATATACAGATATATACATACATATGTATGCATATATACATATATATATATACATATACATATATACATACATATATATAACTTAAAGCAAGTGCTTAGAACTTAGACAAAAAAAAAAAAAAAAAAAAAAACAACCAACCCACAACAACCAATCAACCAAACAAACAAACTAGATTTTGGAGCAGTATTTGATCACTGACAATGTTAAGAACTGTTAGCACATGGTGATAATAAAAAGCAGGCTGACTCTTAATTGGTTCTATGATCGTTCTTTAAATTCTCTAAAAGACAATGCACCCACTTATCGCCTGCACCTGGGTGTACTCCTCCGGCCACCCTGCCCTTGAGGGGTCAAGGGTGTACTGCCCTTCTGCCATCACTGCTTAGATCCCACCTCAAGCACAAATTTTCAGAATCTTCTTGGGGGGGAGGGCCCCAGAAGTCTGTATTTGTGAAAAGCTCTTCTATTTGATTCTAATGATCGGCCAGGTCTGGGAACCACTGATACAGGAACAACAGAGACAGAAACACCTATGACTCAACGTCAAAGGAGGAGAAGAGGGAAGGCTGGGATGGCTGAGGCGCTGCCCTAGTTTCCAAATTCTGGAAACCCAGCAGCGTTGGCTGGCAGATAGACTCTCATTGAGAGTAAACATGTTAAAAGAACCTCCAAGGGCAACTATAGAAAGTTCTTACATTGTGTCATGAAAGATATTTAGCCCACAGATATTTACAGGTTAAAACAAGAAAACATATCCTTTTATTTAATGATAAATTAGGAGTCTATTATTTTTTTTACTTTCTTTATAACTTAAAATTTTTCTATCAACTGTTTCCCCTTCTTACTTGTCCTCCCCTGACAACCTCAAAAAAAGCCTATTACTAAAAATGTCAGATTTTTTTTTAAAGATTTTATTTATTTATTTATTTGACAGAGATAGAGACAGCCAGAGAGAGAGGGAACACAGCAGGGGGAGTGGGAGAGGAAGAAGCAGGCTCCTAGCGGAGGAGCCTGATGTGGGGCTCGATCCCACAACACCGGGATCACGCCCTGAGCTGAAGGCAGACGCTTAACCGCTGTGCCACCCAGGCGCCCCTAAAAATGTCAGATTTTTAAAAACTTGTTCGATGTTACTCTTCTGCTGGAATACCTTTAAAGGGCTTCCCACCTTACTCAGTGTATATACTACACTCTGGGTATAGCTAGAAAGCCTTATACTGTGCCCCCCTCCATCCCAGCACCGCTACCTCTTCTGATTGTGTCTTCTCATTCCCTCCATTCCAGCTGCATTGGCCTCTTGCTCGTCCTCCAATTCATTAGGCATTCCCACCTCAGGACCTTTGCACTGGCTGTTCCCTCTGCCTGGACCAGTCTTCCTTCAGGAATCTACATGGCTCCCTCCCTTACCTCCTTCAAGTCTGTGTTCAAATCTCTCACCTGATATAAGAAAGCTTTATTTTCTTCGATTGCACTAACATCATGTGACATACCATATATTTTATTTGTTTACTTATTTTCTGTCCCCTCTACTACATTTTTGAGGGCAGAATTTTTGTGTATTATGTTCAGTGCTAATACCTCCAGGGCCTGGATTCTGCTTTGCACATGGTTGGCAGTTAATAAAGGTTTATCAAATGAATGAATCAAAATGCACACAATCAAAATCAAATAACAATAATAATAGACTTATTTTAAAAACCCTCCTTTGCCACAACCCTTTTTACTCAGTCAGATTTCCAGAGGTAACCACTTAGAACTTTTTAAGCCATGTTTTCTTTGAGTTTACTCCTGGATCTCTAAATAACATGCTTCTCTTTTATTATCTATTGACCCCCCTGCTATGGTGGAGCTGAATTTGATTCTTTTGCACTTCTCCTTTCCTCATCTCTGTGTTTATTTAGGACAACATAGTTACTATAACTATTGTTAGCTCTTTCTTCATCGATGTATCCATTACAATGTGGTTACTATTGTTATTTTTAGTTCTTCTATTGATAATTCTTTAACTTAGTTATATTCTACCAGGTTTCCATTCAACTCACAGTCGCTTTGTCTCTTCAGGTGCTATCATGAGGACATTAGCTCCTTCCTCTCCTCTTGGCCTTTCTCCCAGCTGCCCTTGTCTTTCCTGAGGCAGTCGTGTTCATCCCCATGATATGACTTGAATTCCATGTCTCTTCATGGGAATCTTCAAAAGGATCTCTAGGAGGGTGTGGCTGCTTTTAACAGACAAGTTACTTCACCGGGTCTCCATTTTAAATTTGGACAGAGACAGCAGGTTGGGATTTTGCCAGGAGAGGGGGGAGGGCAGGTGATGCCTCAGGGAACTTGCAGGGCAGCCTTTGTGGTGGGTGCTCCAGTCTGGGGCTGGCCTCAGTGGGACACGCCCTGTCACCTGCTTCTAGGCACCACCCATGTGTGGGTGGGAGGGGCATACCTCTCAGGAGAGGACTGAGGTAGGCAAGTTCCCAGGACCCCTGTGCCGATGTTCATCTTTCCTATGAGAAACAGAACTGTTAGGCCCAAAGGGATGGGCATATTGGCAAGATTAATATCCTGCCTTCCGGAAGACAGACATAAGAAACCAAAGTATAATCAAAGGTAGCTTGGTGAGCATAGAGCCAAAACAAGGAGTCGGATGAAAAGGATGTGAAATCACAATAGACGCAGAGAGCCTGCTCAACTCTCTCTCAAGGGAGAAAAGGTTCTGTTGACGTGACCATGGCTTCTCACGAGCTGCGGTCTGTGACGTCCTTCACTGCCACTGCTTCCTTTCTGCATCTCCAGCACTGATTAATCCCCTTTTGGCCAACGGATATTTTAAAATTTTTCCGTAATTCTCATTACAACCAAGCCTCATTATTCTGAAAGCCATTCTCCCCAAGGTAAGTTAGCACATCTCTATTAAAATACTTTTCTGAGAGCTATCTTATTTCCCTCACTCCCAGATTCACAGCCAGTCACATCACTATTGCCTTCAGGTAAGAATATAATGTCTATTTTCTATTGATTGAAGGCATCCTGGAAATTCAGTATCTCATAAATATAACAAACTGAGCATCGTATTTCTGTAGTAAGCACATTTCTGAAATGGATGGAGGCATTTCTGCGACAGCCGGAAGACTGGTTTGATGTCAGACCAAGTTCATGCTGGGCCTGAACATGTTTATAGCTGCTGTGACTTAATGATTTACCGCCAGATGCTCATCGGATCTTAAGGGGAACTGCACAAAGAATACCAGAGTTAATCAACCATGTACGGGGCTTAGGGTTTCTTTTGAGTTGTTTTCTGTTGTATAGAACTCCATAATAGTGTAGCTTATGATACAACAAGATGGAAGGAAGGGATTAGATGAAAAAAACCTAAAGGGAAAACAAAATTAAATACATTCATTCAGTTATGGAGCATTTAATTCATATTTATTGAGCACCTACTATCTGCCAGGACCTGTACTAAATCTCATAGACACGATAAATGATGAACAAGGCAGATTGTAATATCTGACCTCATGGAACCAACAATCCAGAGAACAAGATAAAGTTAAACAATAATTATGCAAGTAATTAAGTTATTATAACTCTGAGAAGTGCTATGAAAGAGAAGACCAAGGGCGTTGGAAATGGAAAACAGGAAGAACTGATCTGATCTGGGTTAGATGGAGTGGGTTGGAGACTCCATTGCTAAGGAAGTGGTATATAAATTGAGACCTGAAGGATGGGCATGGGTAACTTGGCAAGAGATTGGGAAAAGTGTTTCATGTAGAGGGAACAGCATGTGCAAAGACTCAGAGGCAATCAGGAGCACAGCATATTGAAGGAATTGCTAGGCCAGGATGGGTAAAGAGTATCCATCAGGAGACTTATTGGGTAAGATGAGCACTGGAAAGCAAATAATAACATTCCCAGCTGGTAACAATTATATTGTTTACTGGATGGAGGAGTTATTGTTTAGTTCATGTGTGTAGAATTTAGTTACCTTTTCAACAAGGAAAAAGTCATTATGTTAGTCTATGAGATGGTAGATCTTTTAGGTAAACTAATAATTTTCATAGCTAGGGCTTAATCTATTCTATCTCATACAATTTCAATAACTTAGAAATAAATACTTGTGTAAACCAGAATGCCTAAAATTTTCTTAGTGGATGGATGTCAGTTAGACAATTAGGTCATCCCAGTTTAAGAGGGCTTCCTTCCCCTTTTCTGTCTCTGTCCTTTGGAGTTCTTCCTGGTTATCAAGGTGACCCTGACAGTGCCAGTGTGCCTTCGAAGGATATGCGTCATTTGTGAAAGTCTTTTACCAAAAGATGAAAAGATCAAAGGAAACAAAGCTTAGATTCCCAAACTGCTGGTGGTCTCATTGGATTTTTTTCTTTTTTCCTATTTTCAGTTAAAAAGTATCACTTTGTATTACATCCCACCCATATCCTTCTTGCACCAGTTCTTCCTGTGTCAAATCTCCCTATACTGACTCATGCACTATTTCCAGCTTCAGTTTTCATTGCTCCCATCCTTCTGTAAGGATAGGTAAGGGTCTCTCTTGTGCAGTTGTGTCTGGTTGTATCTACAGGCATATGACTGAGGTATGAGGGTGTATAATCATGTGCAAGCACAAAACTATTTATGTAGGTATGTGTACATACATCTGTCAACAAACAGACATGGACGTTAGTGTCCCGTGATTATAACACTGTAGGGTTGCGCTGTCCCATACGGGTAACCTATTTAAAGTCACTAAAGGAAAAATTCAGTGCCTTTGTTGAACAAGCCACATTTTAGGTGCTCAATAGCCACATGGGGCTGGTGGCTACCATGCTGAACAGAGCAGATGCAGAACATTTCCGTTCATCGGAGAGTGCTATGGTAGGTGTCTCTTTTACCCGTAACACAGTTCAGATTTCTTAATGTGGCTTCCAGGATCCAGACCCAGCCTCTCCTGACCTCTGTCACTGTCTCTCACCATGTCTCCCCTCAAGCGCTCTTTTCCTGTCATGCTAAACTCCCTTTAGTTCTTTACCAGGTTTCCAACACACTCTTAACCCTTGCTAGAATACCCATTCCCCCCTCTTGTCACCTGTCTCCTTCCATCCTCGGCTTAAATGTCACTTCCTCAGGAAGTCTTCCCTGATTGGGAGGCTCTGCCATGTACACCTTATTTTTGCCCTATATTAAGAGCAGTACTGGGGCGTCTGGGCGCCTCAGTCAGTTGAGCATCTGACTCTTGGTTTTGGCTCAGGTCATGATCTCAGGGTCCTGGGATTGAGCCCCCTGTTGGGCTATGCTCTCAGCATGGAGTCTGCTTGAGATTCTCTCTCCCTCTCCCTCTCCCTCTGCCCCTCCCTCTGCTTGTGCTCTCTCCTTCTCTCTCAAATAAATCAATTAATTAAAAAATGAAAACAATACTTAAAATACAAAAACACACAAAATCTATTGCTTGCTTAATTACATCAGCTTCCTTGCTAGAGTGTAGGCTCCCTGAGGCCAGGGATGTGTGACCGTGACTGTGCCACTTCAGCTCTGCAGGGTCGCGCATGCAGCTGGCACTTCGTGCATGTGTGTTAAATAAATGCATGTCTGGGGGTGCCTGAGTGGCTCAGTCGGTTAAGTGCCTTCGACTCGGATCATGATCCCAGCATCCTGGGATCGAGCCCCACATCAGGCTCCTTGCTTGGTGGGAAGCCTGCTTCTTCCTCTGTCTCTGCCTGCTGTTCCCCCTGCCTGTGCTCTCCCTCTCTCTCTCCGTCAAATAAATAAACTAAAAAAAATAAATAAATGCATGTCTGCTTTGTCCATAACCTTGAAGATGGGAGTGTAGGAGACTGCATCCATAGCTACAATGTATGCTGGGACAACTGTGTGTGTATGCGGTGGGTGTACCAGGCCACGGCCAGTGTGCATGCAAAGCAGGAGTGAGCAGTGAGAGTCTGAAAGGAGAAGAGCAGATGGAGAAGCAGAGTGACAGATAAAGAAGAGGATTCCCTCAGAAGCAGGGCAGAGATTCTTGGCAGCCACTCCCGATGTGCCTCCCCTGTAGTCAGTGAAGAAGAGGCTATAGGTGTCAGAGGGCCCAGCGTGCACCTGCACGCAGACTGCATCTATGGCCCTCATCCCCGACAGGTGGTCTTTGCAGTCCTGCCCTAGGGAGCCCGGACTTTGGTAGCATGGCCCATACACAAGTTTTTGTTTTTATACTTTACTCTCTCAGTGAAGCAGATATAATAACTTAGTCCTTAGAAATTCATTAAAAGCTCTTGGTCTCTTCTATGATTAGCACCCCCAAATTCCTTAGAGTGTCTTTCTTCTGCCCTGTGTCTGCCGCTCTATTCCCTGGGTCTCCCCTCTTTTCTATGCATGCGTAGTTCCGCACGGGCTCCCGATGAGGCACGTCTCAGTCCCACAATCCTGGAGGACTGAGGTTTGGGTGCTATCCTAATTGCTGTTCTCACAAGAGCCAGATTTTCCCCGTTGTCTTCATAGAAAGTGGGGGGGGGGGGGGGGACCTGGGTGGCTCAGTTGTTAAGCGTCTGTCTTCAGCCCAGGGCATGATCCCAGCGTCCTGGGATCAAGGCCGCATCGGGCTCCCTGCTCCCCTGGGAGCCTGCTTTTTCCTTTCCCACTCCCCCTGCTTGTGTTCCCTCTCTCACTGGCTGTCTCTGTCAAATAAATAAATAAATAAATAAATAAATAAATAAATAAATAAATAAATAGAAAGTGGGGGAGGAATAAGGGGCTGAGTGAGCAAACGTGGAGAGAGAGAATGTTGGGAACTCCAAACATTAATTTTTATCCCCTCGCATGTAAATTGTAGTGTGTAAGTTAAAATTTACAGAGTTTATCTGCGGAATGGCTTTACTTCCAATGTTCTTATAAAGGATTGAGCTAAAGGATTCTCTTTAGATATTAGGGGAGTAGCTTAAGCAAGTTTACAAGCATTTTTCCCCCTATTTTTGCTGTCCTCTGACAGCATAGAGTAAATAATGAGGGTTTATAAAACTGGTTCCCTTCCAGGGCGCAGGCCAGTCCACGCAAAATGAATGAGATATGATTTTATATAAACAAATTAAGGGAAAGGACAGTGACTCCTACAATGCCTGTCACCCAGTAGGGCTCCATGAAAGAGCTCAGGAAAGAAAGAATCCAGTGCCATGCTTTTCAACCCCAGTTGCACACTGAAAGCATGGGTGACACTTGGAAAAATATCATTCTCTGGTTCTTGCCCTCAGAAATTCTGATGTAATTGGTCTCAGGTATGGTCTGAGCACTGGCATTTTTAAAAGCCCCCCAGGTACTTCTGTTGCACAGCCAAGGTGTGGAAATAACACTCTGGTCTAGAGAGAAACTGTGAGTCCTTCAGATCTTTACAAGAATGCCAAATCATCTTTGGCTTAGCCATGGAGTTGGGAGGTCTGGGGCCAATCAGTTTGAGATAAAAATTTCATTATGGAATTACTCCATTGGATGTGATCTGCTGGGTGTGTGTGTGTGTGTGTGTGTGTGTGTGTGTGTGTGTGTGTGTGACAAATTTCTTCTGAGCCCTTGAAGTTCCCTGTCCTCGGCAGGGTGCTTGGAAGTTTGGGAGCTTTCCCTCAAGTAACCCTGTAGTTTTACATCCACATCCAAAGTGAACGTGGCAGTAATCATTAGCATAAATCAGCAAGCAGAATGTAGAAACCTATACAGAAAGGCTGGCTTGATAGTCCTCAATGATATTTTTATTTTCATATATCCACTAGGTTCAAGATTTGTTTATTAATTCTGTAGCAGGTTAAGGGAATGGAGGCAGCTGGTATCATTTATTCATTTATATTTTCATTTAACAGCCATCTGCTGAGTGTCTTCTATGTTCCAAGCTCTGGTTAGGGTTGGGGATAAAATGGTGAATGAAATTAACAGTCTCTGTCCTCTGTCCAGGAGGAGACAGAGACAAGTGGACAAGCACTGGCACAGAGAGGGAACGTGCAGGATGCTGTGGGAGCACGTGGTTGGGACATCCAGCCCAGACATCGTTGGAACATTGAGGGCTGGTGATGGTGAAAACCTCCTGGAAAATTACTCTGGGGAGAGTGGCAGCCATGGAATAAAGCACTTGTATCCCCCTTGAAGAAGGGACTTGCTGTTTGGCTCCTGGGAGTGCAGTTATCTGACAGCACCCAGCTGTGAGGGCTGTTGGGCTTTGCCCCAACTTTCAGGCTGAGGCCATGCTCTTCCAGGCAGGGGGGACAGCATCGTCCCCCCTCCATGCTACTGTGCATAGGGTGCAGTGAATATTAGTAGGAAGAAGAGAAGAAAGAGGTAAGGGAGGGATTGTGGCCAAATCATGGAGAGTCTTGGAGGCCATCATGAGAATGCTGGCCTCTACTCAAAGTGATGGAGTGGGGGGAGGGCATTAGGTGGGCAGTGATATGAGCCGATTTATGTTTTATGGTATCCTTAGCTTCTGACTTTGCTCTAACCTGCTTCTTGCCTTGGGGCAATAATACCCACCCCAACACAGACCTGGCATCTAGCAAAGCAGTACACCTTCTGGGTGACTCCTAGTCTGATAGCTCTCTGCAGTTAAGAGTTCCAAAGAAGTTGAAGATTTTATTTCTGACTTCAAGAATTTTATATTCTCAAGGATGATACTAAGTGTGTTTTTATGCTCCAAAGTTGTGGAGGTTATCAAGCATCAAGGCGAGGAAGTATGGTGGAGTATAGTCCAGTCTTTGTAGAGTGATGAGTGAAATGACTGTTTTTTTATCCTTGGAAGAGGAACCAACATTCCTACTTGTCCTCACCTTATATTTGCCTACCCTGATTTGCCCAAACTGGTGATCAGAGAGCTTGGCAGGCAGGTGGCCCTGGAAAGGTCCTGACTGGTATATAATCCTAAATTTGGAGCATGGTTGTCTATTTCCCATTCTCTGACTTCTGTAGATTTCCAGGTACACTTGAGCTGGGCCCAGAAGTAAAGAGTCAGGCAAAAAGGGAACTATATAGGAAAAAAAAATTAATTCTTCCCCAGAGGAACGATTTTTCTGTTCAGAGATAACAAAGATTCCATGCCCCCCCCCGCATTAATTATTCTTCCTATGATTTCATTCCCTTAGCTGATCTTAGAGCTGTGTTGAGAAAGCCCATGACTTGGTAGCTTCCTGTTTAGCTTTAGGCCCCACACCAGGCCTAGATGTCCTTGCAAACTCACTTTCTAATAGATTTCCTGGCAACAGAACAACTCTTTTCGATACCACCTGTTCCCAGGGAATGCCAGTATCAGGAAGATAAATGCTGGGAGTGAGATAAAATCTGTTCTAGTATGCAGTTATCTTCTCTATCCAGGAGTCTGAGCTAACCTGGCGTTGGCCATTCTTGGCCCCAAATGTTATAATGAGGGCAATGATGGTGAATGGTACTGTTACTAGAAAAATGGCTGGAACTGACAATTCACAAATATTTATGGTGAAGAAACATGTAAAAATATTTAGCATCACTAATAATCAAAGAGGAAAGAGGAGAAGGGGCGTAGGGCAGATAAAATCATTGCAAATAAGCAAAATGGCTCACTATAGGCAATTGGTTAAATCCAGATGCAATGGAATATCTTGAAAATTTCTGTTTATAAAAACATGTTTATGGGCATCATAAAATGTTCACAGGACACAAAACTATATATGCAAATATGTTCTTAACTTTAAAAATAAGAGCATTTGCAAAGAGGAAAATATTAAAAACTAACAATATTTGTTTTGGGGTGGTATAATTATGGATTATTTTAATTTCCTCCAAATATTTTTCTCTAATTTCCTAATTTCTAGAATAAATATATAGCCAGGAAAACCAAATAAAAATAAATTTTAGGAAAAAATAAAGAAAAGGGATATTAAAATTATACTACTCACATTTTTTTCCTATAGTGTCATTTTCACAGAAAAAAAATCATTTGAGAACATACTTCTAGGAAGTCATCTAATGTTGCTGTTGGCTTTTTCTTGCAAGAGTATGGTGTGATGGCAATAAAACATTTTTCATGAAGTTATGATTTAAATGGTTAGACAGTCTCAGTTAATCTCAGGCCCAGTTATAGAGTTTAATCATCCTGTCTCTTTTGGTGACCAAGGCTAGAAGAGTGGAGGTACAGCCACTGTCATTCTTTAGTTAGTGCAAGTTGACACACTAAAGGACACAAGTCCACCCTCTTCCTAGCCCTCTACCACTTTCAGTGCAAATGAAAAAAAAAAAAAAAAAGAGGGGAAGACTGAAGAATTATTCAGTTAGATGATAGAAAATAAGGTTGGAGAGGAGAGTAGGGTGGAGGGAGGCTTAGGAGAGCATATATGAACACGGGAAGATCTGGGAGTGAGGGAAGGGCCATGGTGAGCACTGACATTTACTAAGCTCTTCCTTTGTGCTGGGCTCAGTCCTAAGTGCTTTGCTTTGGTGACTCCATTTACTCTTTATGGAACTTCTTGAAGGAGGTGTTTTCTTCACTTCATAGATGAGAATATTGAGACTCAAAGAACTAACTTGCCCAAGGTTATACATGGTAGTAAACAGTGGAGTTGGAAGTCAAACTACCTTCATAACTCATTCTGAAAATGTGTGTGTGTGTGTGTGTGTGTGTGTGTGTGTGTGTGTGTGTGTTTGTACATGTATGCCTAATGAACACACCTTTGCCAATGGAGTTTTCCCCATCCAGTCACCTGAAGCTTGGAGAGATGAAGGGACTCATCTGTGGCCATGGAGACTGTGCTAGAACACAAATGACCTGATTATCAGTCTATGTGGATAAATTGCAATTTAAACTCAAACTGTCTGGGCAAAAGCTTTGGAACAGAGTGCAGGCTTTAGGTGCTGGCAGCTGTTACAGGAGAAAAGAGAGTCCTGAAAAGCAAGAGAAAATATGGAAGACAGTGCCTGTGAGGAGCTGGTCCAGGAGAGACCTCTGAGGTGTGCCGACCAACAAGCATCAACATCCATGTGGTAGCTCCTGGAGGACCCAGGATCCCCACTTTCCTAGGATCTAGGAGTGGTTCCCGAAAGGGCAGATCAGATGGTATAAGTGCCTCAGGACGAGGAGAGCTGACAGAAAGTCTTCAGCTTTGGGAGACATGTAGCAGTAAATGGGATTGAGAAGAAAAATTCAGACTCAGGGAGCCAGACAAAAAAATATCTGGGCTAGGAAGGGCTGGACACTAAAGTTTCATTCATCCTGACCGAGGCTTCCTTGAGATTTGTCCCAATACTCCCACATTGTTGTAAAGTCACTTCTCCAAATCCATGACCTGAGTGTGAGGCTGCCCACGGTCAACTTGTAGGAAGGGAGATGGAAAATAAACAGGCCAGGGCTGCAACCCCACGATGGTGGTCTCACAGAGGGTCATGACCGTCTTCTTTTGTATCTTTCTGATTGTTTGTCACAAGACCTGGCCCTCTCTTCCACTTGAAAGCAATCCATTTCCACTAATGACAGAAGCATCACAGAGAATGCTCTTCAGGGAAGCTATGTGGTGAGGATAAAAATCAGAACGTTTTAATCCCAGATGATCAAGTGAGTCATTGTCTTCTGCACTATTGCAAGATTGAGTTCGTAGAGGGCAAGGCCCATGTTTATCCATCTTTGAATCCCCCACAGGGCCTAATATTGCATCTTGCTCACAAATATGAATCGAATGAGTGATACCCAAGGTGCCTTTCCAAAGTTGGGTTGGAGAATCTACAACCGATTATCCTCCAGATACAACCTGGTTTAATTCTTCCCAGGTGATTTTTTTGGATTTGTCACATTGAAATGCCTCAGTCTTCCATTTGCCTCTTATCTGGTAAGTACCAAGAGGTTTTCCTTTGGTTGGTTTTCACCCTCCGAGGCCAAGTCTAGTCATCAGAGAAAGGTCCCTGAGAAACTTAATAGGTTTTGCCATCTTTGTCTGATGCAGAATGTTGGAGAAGATGGCAGAGCTAGATACCTCCAATAACAAACACAACCCAATTGCAAACACATTTACAAATGGGTCACTTTTACTTTTGGCACATTGTTTTTTTCATATGCGGAGTTGACACTATTGGCCCTTCCTCAGTAAGACCTAGATTTCAAGTAGTTTTTGCACAGTGTGATAGATTGATCTGCCCAGATAGAAAAATAATGGATAGACAGGAAATTAGACCATGGACAGAATCACCGCCACTTTCTGCCAAATCATCCCCAGGGGGTGTCAAAATGGCATCCACATTCTAAGTTCCCTTATTTGTTCACTATAAGTATCAATATAGATTAAAGGCCACTTATACTTATTTTTCATATTATTAGAGAGCCAAGAATTTCTTGAACACCTACCATGAGCCAGGAATTATGTGACACCCTTTACATGTAACCCCTCACTTCTGCATTATTCTATTTTATAGTAGAGGAAGGAGAGTTTCACAGAAATTACATAGATTGTCTGAGGCTAAACCACTCTTAATCAGCAGTTAGGGTTTGAATGCATCTGTCAAAGTCCAAATTTTTGCTCTTTCTCCTAAACCACAGTGCTATAGTCACACGCCTACTGGGACAGAAGGACTTTACCATGTGAACTATCCATCCCCAAATTGCCTTCATTATGGAACCCCATCAAAGGCTTTTGCAAAAATCTAAATAAGTCATGAAGACTGTATTCCATTTTTTGAAATATTTATTTTGTTCCTCAAAGGACTTCAAGGAGCCAAAGAGATGATCAAAGGAATCCTCTGGTCATCCCATCTCAGTCTCCATTCCATTCTGAAGCAAAGGCCCCTGAGAAGGATTGAGCAGAAAGCCACTTTTCCATAAGTTTCAGATGCCAGGCCACTATTTTCCTACAGTAATTGGACAGGCTTTTCCAACGCCTCATTGAAATCACTCTGAAAATATATATCCAACAGAACAAACTAGATAAGACTGTCCATCATATGGAATGTTTATTATCTCCTTCAAACTGTTTTTCTTTTTAAAAATTATTTTGAATTTGTAAAAATAAGATATGGTTACTGCAAAATATTGAAACCACACAAAGGTATAGAGACATAAAAGTGAACAATTCTCATTTATAGTCCCTTTTCCTCACACTCACCTTAGGAAGTAACCATTAGTGACATTAGAGTGCCTGTGTTTTTCAGCTCGCCCCGTCCCCTCCCCCCCAAACACATGTGCGCACACACACAGAGCCATGTGGCTTTTCTTTTTTACAAAAATGAGAGCATACTCTACATTTCATCTGCAATTTGCCACTTAATACATACACGTAGGTTTTTATGTCCATCGGTCATATTTTTGTTCGCTTATCACTCATAAATGGGAATAACACTGCTTTCCTCTCCTTTACCTTATAAGTTTGCTGTGGGGAATCATCACGCATTAAAAGGTACTCAAAGATTTTTTTTTTTTTTTGGAAAATGGTACCTGAGGTTTTGAGTTGGCCACTGAAGTATTATTTTACAGGGAGACATTATACAGATTAGATGGTGAGTTCCAAAGAGAGTAAGGACAAGGAAGTAATTTCTCTTTTTCCCACTCTGAATGGGACACTTCGTGATCTGCATATTATAAAAACATGAAAGTGAGGTCAGGCTTGGCAGGGAAATTGCTGGCTACAAGCTTTTAGGACAATTAAGAAACAGCAGGATCATTCTGGCACAAGCTTCAACCAGTTGGCAGAAAAATGCCTCTTCGGCTCCTACGGTGACTGGCAATTCCAAGTAAATGGCTAAAATTGCCTTTCATGTCTGTCGGCAACTTATTTCTTGAAGTTTTTGAGTCTTGTTGAGTTCTCTTTGATAATGGGGTTCTCCTCTATTAGGGCAAACCTGATATCTAGAAGGACGATTTCCACTCTAATAGGATGAAAATTCACTTGTTTTCGGAATTAGGAATCCTTGAAACCTTGCTCAAGTCTTAGAAATGAAATTTCTCTCTCAAAGTTTTCTTCTGTAGGGCTTTGTTACCATACATAAAGACTATGTTTTACATGACTAGTGACATACTAACAGGCATTTTGAAATATTAAAAACAGCTCACAGACCCCTGTTATTATCTTTGGTGAAGTCCAAGCACTTGGAACCCTAGGTAGGACATTATTAACTTAAAACGTCCTTATTCACTGAAATTACAAGCTGTCAATAAATATTATTTTTCTTCCAAATCAGTTCCTGTTCTCTCTGAAGCTACATGGCTCCTCCCACCCCCAATACCTAGCCAGGGCAGCACCAATAATTGCTTATTGGCTCGAGGCAGAAAGCCTGAAGTTGAGAAGCTGCACAGTGTCAGGGTTGAGTGTGGCCCCGGAGCTCCAGTGGCTGGTCCGAAGCCAAGCTCTATCATGTGTTCACTTAAACCTCCGTCAAGTGGACAAGACGGTGGCACCCCCCTCATAAGCTTATTGAGAGAATGAATGAATCCACGTAATAAATCACCTAGAACACTGCCTGGACCATAAAGTTAGTTATCACCTTACTTTTATATTTAAGGCCACCCTCTTTAACTTTTGTAATTGGAATGAGGTTAGTAGCTATTCATGCTATTAGAGAAAAATTTCCTCATCTTGTTCCCTGTGTCAAAACAGAGACAAAGAGGAAGACAATAATATAAGTCTGATCATTTTCTCTCTCCCGTAAATTAGGTCAGGTAAGGGTGGGGTTTTGGAGTCGGGCTGCCTGGCATGGCTACTCAACAGCTTCTACCATGAGCAAGTTTCCTAACCTTCCTGAGCCTCAGTTTCCTGATCTGCATAAGGGGATACCAGTCCCCATCCCACCCCCTATCATGGGGCTGTTGGGAAGATCAAGACAGTGTGAATAAAGTACTTACCCACAGTAAGTGCTCTATGTAATTAGCTACTGAGTTGATCCAAATGCAACAAATGTAAATACATTTACTGAGCACCTACTATGGGTCCACTCTATGTAGGGACTCATTTATCCATAATCCTTCAAGGAACACTCATTATCTTCTCCTAACTAATGGGGAGATAAGGCTCTGAAACGTGTAGCACTTCTCAGAGTTGGAAGGCAATGGAGCTGGAATGTGATCCGGGTCTTCTGAATAGAGGGCAAGCATTCCTCCTTCCATACTCCTGGATTTCCCCATGCCCCATGAACATCTGATTAACCTAAGACTCTCAGGACCAATAATTGATAAACGGGGTGGAGGGACTGTTAATCTCTGCCTTCCGCTTGCTGTCAGAAACTTTTTTGATGATTTTTTCATGACTGACTCATATGTAAATGCACAATATACTTTTAATAGTTAAACAATAGAACATCGTTTTTCCATAATCATACTCTTGGGTTCTTTCCCTTCAAAGTTTCATGGACTTTCTAGAATGCCTAAATGACCCTGAAAGTTTTCAACCAGGAGCTTTTCCTTTTTCATTGATTCTGCAACAGTGAGTTGACTCCTCTCCTTCCTGGAAGCCTTTTTAAGTCATTACAAATAGCATTTATCTTTATAGTTCTCAAGTGACCTTTAGCGCAAACATTTCTTTCTTCTTCCTGGGATGGGTTCTGACATCATTCTCCTGGAACACAAAGGCCTCCACTAGATTGATTTATCCTGCTGAGGCTTTGGAAGGGGTCTCCTCTTCTCTGACCATGTCTTAATTTAAACTTCGGAGGAAAATATTTAACAATGCTTCTCTTTTCCTAGTTTTCCTTGGAGTTGTGTTTGAAAAGGCAGTTATTCTAATATCTGCTTGGAAAACTTTATTGTCCCCAGTCAAAAGTATGGCTTTGTATCTTTTAGCCAATTATTTCTTATCTTTGGCTACTTCTGCTCTTTTTTAATTCAAATCAGTCAGCATCTGTTCCCAGGATTCTGTGCCAAGGTGCCACCCAGCTTAGAGAAACTAATCTTTGATCTTTTTCTTTTGCTTCGTTTTGGTACCACACATTAGTTACCATCCCAGAGTCTCCCACGTTCTCATGATTCCCTTTGCAAATTTACTTGGGATTTAAAAAAGAAAACTTTAAAAGGAGAGCTATGAAGCTTATTCCTATTTAATGCTGAACTAAGGTAGCCACAAGCTGTGTGGTCGCTGGGTTTGCTCTCTTCTGCCTGGATGCTGTATGGCTTAATGGGGAGAGAATTGCCAACTTAGCACAGAGCAGTGGGGTTTTCGGTATTGGCTCCTCCCATTTCCTGGGTCCCTGATAATTTTCCCAGGTGGCTTTTTCATATCATGGGCATAATGGTGGAGCTCAACTTCATAGGTAAAAATTAATGTCAAGAGAGAGGCTCAAGTGGCACCTGCCTGACCAAGACCATCTTTGATAGTTGCAGTGACTTTTCTTTAGTTTCTCAGTACAAATGGGTCCCCTCTTAAACAGAACTCACAATGGCTTTGTAGTTTCACACTGACATGGAATTTTGGTCCACTTTTGAAGAAAATTTTCTATTTATGCATGATGAGTCTTCTGAATTCTAAATCACTGTTACAGGCATTTTTAGAGTGAGTTGTATAACTCATGTAAGTTGGAGTGAAACAGTTTTGAAAAGTGCTGCAAAGGACTTTTCAATCCCTCAATCATTCAATAAACAAACATTTGTTTAATGCCTCCTCTGTGTCAGATACTACATTAGACCCCAGCAGTATACCAGCAGGGAAAGCAGACACAGGCCCTGTCTTCCTGGGGCTCAAAGCCTGGCTTTGAAAAGTGGCAGTCTGAATGTGAGTTGTGGCCTTTCTAAGTCAGGTGTAAAGCTTGTCACTTGCCTTGAAGCTATGTTAAAAGGCTGATTCCCAGAGAAAAGATTCTATAATTTCCAGGGAGATGATATCTCCTGGGTATTTTGCTAAGGAATCAGACCTTTTTACCCAGAGCCATGAATGTGAATAAGTTAATCCCTTCTTGGTATGGAGAGCAGTGATTGGTCTGAAACAAGGGTTGGCAAACTCTGCTTGTGGGCCAAATTCAGCCCACCACCTGTGTTTATATGGCCTGCAAACTAAGAATGGCTTTTACATTTTTAAACACTTGAAAAATTCAAAAGAAGAATAATATTTTGTGACACATGAAAACTATATGACAACTCAGATTTGAGTGTCCACAATAAAGTTTTATTGGCACACAGCCGTACCCGTTCCTTTGTTGTCTATGACTGCTTTTTGTGCTGTGGGGATGGAGCTGGAGGATCGCAGCAGAGACTGTAGAGTTTACAAAGCCTAAACTATGTACTACCGGGCCCTTGAAAGAAAATATTTTCTGACCTCTCGTCTAGGAGGCTTGCTGGGGCTGTCACTTCACAATGCATGGCTGTGGTCACCTCATGAGCTGCTGAGAGACATATTAAACCCAAACTGCCCCTTCCCTCTGTAGGATGTGAAAACTGGGGACAAGTATACGAAGAGCAAGAGAATGGCCAGGTTCAAATTTTCTTAAGCCACAGACTTGGGTATCCAAGAAATAGCACATGATTTTCTGTAATGACACTTCACGGGCTTAATGTTAGAACACGCAATCTTACTCATT
Source organism: Ursus americanus (assembly GCF_024610735.1). Lineage (NCBI taxonomy): Eukaryota > Metazoa > Chordata > Mammalia > Carnivora > Ursidae > Ursus > Ursus americanus. The sequence continues at coordinate 35,044,234 of NC_142132.1, forward strand.
TCTACAAAACCTCTGTGTTTCTGTCTTTTCATCGAAGTTCAGTTGATTCTGGATTTTCTCTCTTGTTTTCCATCTCTGCTAGCATGGGGGACCTAGGTGTCAGCCTGGCAAGGGCTGCCTCTCCTGGGATGCAGTCCACCTCTGGCTTCTGGCATTCTGAAAATGTCCATGACCCTGCTTGGTCTGGCTGCTTTCTGCTGCAATGTCTCTTCGTCACTTCTGTCAGATACTTCCAAGGTCGATGGGTGCTCCGCTACTCCTGAGCCCCTCTTGTGTGTGGAGAAACTTGCACTCCTCCATGTTTTTCTGGGGCTGCTGGAAATCAGTTGACCACCTAGTCTTCTCTGGCCCTGGCAGCCCAGGACTCTGGGAGGGGAACCAGGTCTGTGTGACAATGTTCTTGCACTTAATAATGGCGTCCTTCCTCTCCACACACAGGCAGCTTCTTGGACGGACACTCCCCCAGGCCTGCTACTGCTCCATGGGCAGTGGTGTTGGAGGAGCTGGATGTGCTCTCTCTCAGGGCTGTGCTCTGAGGCAGGCAGGGAGGAGGGAGGCACAGGCTTCTGCCTGATAGGCCTTTCAGAAAGAAGCCTATTTGTCTCTCCCAGTTCTGTGCGTGTTCCAGCCAGCTCAAGTCAGACCTGTTGGCTCTGCTTGATTCAGCAACTTCAGGCTCTGGTTAGGCCAGATGGAAAATCAGTCCTGGAAAAACGAAAATGTGAAAAACCAAGGCAGAGAAGGTCATTCACCCCCTCATAAATCTAAACACACTAAGTCCATTGAAGGACTTGCCAGGAAAATGCTATTTTCAGTTTTCTCTGTGGGTTCAATTTATCTTTACTGCTAAGTAGTCGAGTTGAATTAGATCCAGAAGCAGATACAATTCGACCCTTTTTCCTTGAAGGGAGTTACCCCCACCTTCCTGTCAGGGACCTGGCTATTCCATCCAAAGGACTGGCATTCCCCAAGTTAGGATTCATAGAAGATCTTCCTTTAAGATATCTGAATTAAGTGCACTTAGGTTTTCCTTTCTCAGATAAATGAGCAATTGCCTCTTTCCTGCTCTATCTCATTAAGGATGAGAAACAGTTACTCAGGAATGCACTTTACTTCACTGGGTTTTGCTTTTCGAAACGGCAATTTTTCTGCATCTTATGATCTACATTGGCCTGAAGCACAGCCTCATCTATCATCCTGACCATTCAAGTTGAGAGTTTTGAAAGATACGTAATAGAACAATGGAGTTCAAAGAAGGACACACCTGTCCAGGCAACTTGGGTGGCCCACTCAATCCTAGTGTCAATGAGGTGGTTGGAATGGGTACTGGAATGCCCATACCTCCATGATATTACCACAGTTATGTGCAAAGATGAAATACATCATGTATTGAAGCATTCCCCCAGCTTTTATGGGCAAGAATAATAGTTCCCATCCTAGAAAGATATGAGCAGAGTAGAAGAGAGCATGCAGATCTATTTCCCATCTGAATGGTAAAGTGGAAGTTGATTTCTGCTTTTCCACATGGAAATGAGTGGTTTCCCCACATTGGTTGCATAAATAAGAACAGCTGTCCCGAGGCCGATCCCTTCAGGACAGAGTGAGAGAAACTCTCCTTCCAACTCCCTGTGGTAGTCTTAATATAGAATCACACATTCTTTGTTATGCCTCCCTTCAAGAGGTGGGCCTTACCTCCCCTTGAGCATGAGCAGGACTTAGTAACTCACTTCTAATGAATACAATGTGGCAGGTGTGACCTTGTATCGCTTACAAAGATTTGAACATGAAAGGTCCTACGGCTTCCTCCTTGCTCTCTCTCTTGGATCACTCACTCTGAAGAAGTCATGTCATGAGAACACTAAAGCAGTCCTATGAAGAGGCCCACATGTTGAGGAGCTGATGTCACCTGCCAAGAACTAATAAGCAACCGTGGCCTCTTGCCAACAGCCGTGTGAGTGAGCCACGCTGGAAGAGGATTCTTCAGCCTCGGTTAAGTCTTCAGATGACACAGCCCTGACCAACCTCTTGACTGGAGCCCCACGAGAGACCCTGAGCCAGAGCCCTGAATGAAGCCGTTCACAAATTCCTAACCCACAGAAGCCGTGAGATTGTAAGTGTTGTTTAAAAGCTACTGAGTTTTAGACTCATTTATTGTGCAGCAATAGATAATTAATGAAGTTCCCCTTTGAGAATATTTCATTTGTGGTGAAAATTTTATTATAACTGTTATTTATGATGTATACCTTTAGGCTTACTGGTCATAAAAAATAACAGGTCAGCTTTCAAGAGCAATAGGGCTGATAAAATGAATTACCATATTAGTTTAAACCTGAGCTGCAAGAACTTGACCAGACATGTTCCTAGATAATTTAGTGGATACACTCAAATGCTCCTCCGTGTACATCACTTGAGTGCACAAAGAGCAAGTGGGGTCCAGGGTTATCAATTTCACTTCATTGTAACAGCAGAGTGAAGAGGATATTGTGATGGTTTTATCATATACCTGCAAATTCTTTGACACCCCTTTCATTAAGAGTACTGTATCTCTGCCCCCTCCTGTGGAATCTGAGCCAATCATAGTGACTTGTTTATATCCAGAAGATGGCTCACTCAACAGCTCAGCTGAAGTCTTAGGCACCAGCCAGTATCAACTACTAGACCCGTGAGCAAAGACACCCCCCCCACACCCAGTGATTTCCATCCCCAACCAGCAAGTTACTTCCAGCTGTGAAGTCATCCCCCCCCCCCCCAGTTTAAGTCTTCTAACTTGAGGCCCCAGATACCATGGAACAAAGTTCCACGAGCCTAGTAAAACTGTTTCATGACACGAAGGTTTGGGGTAATTTGTTACGTAGCAATAGTAACCGGAACAGACATGCAGAAACAGTGTTTCTACATCTTTCAAATTAGTTGAAAACAATCCAATTTGGAGACAAGAACTAATTAGCCAACTGAGTTGAAGTGATGACCTTTAAAGGACTTAACTTCGGGGCAAATGTAAGGTTCAGGAGGCAGGTGGCAAAGGGAGAGACGCGGTATGGTTTTTGCTATGTTGTATTTTCTGTTGCAAATTGCAGCTCTCCAGGGAAAACATTAAAAAGCTCGTTAGGCAGCATGTATAGAGATAGAAACAGTAAGCATAAATTTCATCTTTGAGTCTTTTCCCCCACTTTACAAAAATGCAATTGTGAAAAATTTCAAACACAGAGAAAAACATCCGGATATTCACTACTAACACCCAGAATTCATCCAAGGTTAACACTTTTGGACATATTTGCTTGGAATCTATTTTTAAATAAGAAATCAGCAGATACGTGCATTTAGAGCTCCCCACTCCCACCAATTCCAATTTATGTCATCCCCAGAGTTAACTGCCATCCTGAAGTTTGTGTTTCTCCCTTGCCTTTGCCTTTTAATTATTTTAAGAACAATTAGTTCTGAAAGTTATCTTATAATTGCATGAGAGCTAGTTTTAATGATACCATCATTAATAAATAAGTTGATTTGGTTAAGACACTACGCACAAATGTTTGCTCTCTCACTTACTAATGAATTAAAAATCCTAGGATACATGCTCTCCATCTAGTGGTAAAAACTGGGTAACCATAGGTGCACATAGGTCTGATGTAAAGGAATGAACGCACATAAAGCAACTTCTATGGATGGGGCCCTCTTCTAGTCTCTGTGGGGAATATGAAGATGGATAAAACACAGACTCCAGCCCTCAAGGTGCTCACAATCCATAGAATATTTACCATGGGCTCAGCAACCGTATAAGGAATACGGAGGCTCAGAGAGATCAGGTAACTTGCTCAAGGTCGTTCAACCCGAGTGGCAGAACAGTGATCTCAAACCTCTTAGGGTTCTTTTTTTTTGAAGCTTAAATCTGTGTTTATTTATTTATTTTTTGATGTGAAGTTCGATGATTCATTAGTTGCGTATAACACCCAGTGCACCATGCAATACGTGCCCTCCTTACTACTCATCACCAGCCTATCCCATTCCCCCACCCCCTTCCCTCTGAAGCCCTCAGTTTGTTTCTCAGAGTCCATAGTCTCTCATGCTTCATTGCCCCTTCTGATTACCCCCCTTTCTTTATCCCTTTCTTCCCCTACTGATCGATCTTCCTAGTTCTTATGTTCCATAGAGGAGAGAAACCATATAATTGTCTTTGTCTGCTTGACTTATTTCACTTAGCATTATCTCCTCCAGTGCCGTCCATGTTGCAGCAAATGTTGAGAAATCGTTCTTTTTGATAGCTGAGTAATATTCCATTGTATATATGGACCACAACTTTTTTGTTTTTAAAGATTTTATTTATTTATTTGACAGAGCTAGAGACAGCCAGCGAGAGTGGGAACACAAGCAGGGGGAGTGGGAGAGGAAGAAGCAGGCTCCTAGCGGAGGAGCCTGATGTGGGGCTCAATCCCACAATGCCGGGATCACGCCCTGAGCCGAAGGCAGATGCTCAACCGCTGTGCCACCCAGGCGCCCCTGGACCACAACTTCTTAATCCAGTCATCTGTTGAAGGGCATCTCGGCTCCTTCCACGATTTAGCTATTGTGGACAATGCTGCTATGAACATTGGGGTGCATATGGCCCTTCTCTTCACTACGTCTGTATCTTTGGGGTAAATACCCAGTAGTGCAATGACTGGGTCATAGGGTAGCTCAATTTTTAACCTTTTAAGGGACTTCCACACTGTTTTCCAGAGTGGCTGTACCAACTTGCATTCCCACCAACAATGTAGGAGGGATCCCCTTTCTCCACATCCTCTCCAGCAATTGTTGTTTCTTGCCTTGTCAATTTTTGCCATTCTAACTGGCATAAGGTGGTATCTTAGTGTGGTTTTGATTTGAATTTCCCTGATGGCTAATGATTATGAACACTTTTTCATGTGTCTGTTAGCCATTTGAATGTCGTCATTGGAAAAGTGTCTGTTCATATCTTCTGCCCATTTTATGATTTGTGTATTTGTTTCTCGCGTATTGAGTTTGAGAAGTTCTTTGTAGATCTTGGATACCAGTCTTTTATCTGTAGCATCATTTGCAAATACATTCTCCCATTCTGTGGGCTGCTCTTAGTTTTTTTGACTGTTTCCTTGGCTGAGCAGAAGCTTTTTATCTTGATGAAGTCCCACATCTTCATTTTATCTTTTGTTTCTCTTGCCTTTGGAGATGTGTCATGAAAAAGATTGCTTTGGCCAATGTCGTAGAGGTTGCTGCCTATGTTCTCCTCTAGGATTTTGATGGATTCCTGTCTCACATCGAGGTCTTTCATCCATTTGGAGTTTATCTTTGTGTATGGTGTGAGAGAGTGGTCAAGTTTCATTCTTTTGCATGTAGCTGTCCAATTTTCCCAGCACCATTTATTCAAACCTCTTAGGGTTCTGACTTCCAAGCCTGTTCTTTAAGCTGCAAACCTTAAAAATACATTAAAATGTATTTTTCATATTAAAACAAATACAGATTTTTTACGAAGCAGTATACAAATTTTGATGAATTCTGACGCTGAAAGAAAAGTATTCAAATAAATTTGGTCCACCTCTAATCTAGGAATTTCTACCTTTATGGGTCCCTGGAAGGAAAATTTTGACAAGCTCTGCCTGGGGATGGCATTCTAGCGTAGAGCAGGAGATGGTTCAGAAACGGGAGCGAGGGGGACACTTGAAAGACCACTAGCAGCGATGATATTTAAAAATGTTAACACTTGTTGCCCAGCTGGGCACTGACCAATCAGAATGGGGCGCTGACTGATAATCAGACACTGAATATAGCAACCAGTTTAGCCATTATGTGCTTACCATCTTCTTTGTGAAAAGAAAGCTTATGTATTCGAGATAAGGGAATGTGTCTAAAGAAAGACAAGGATTGAATAACAAGCCACTGAGAGTTCCTTTAACATGTCCCAAACCTCTTCTTCCCCTTCTGTTCTCCTGCCTCCATTAGCCTCCCAAATTAGAAAACTTTACATTACTCTCCACTTAATTTCTCAATTGGACTGGAATCCAATCTTGAATTCTGCTCCTATCCCCTTGGTTCCTAGTCCTACTTTGAGGGAGAAAGAGAGAATAAGGAATGCTTGGGGCAAAAAGCCCAGAAGATATGGGTTCATTGGGAAGTGAATTTTCTACATGGAAGAATAGGATATTTATGGGCAAGGTTTGGGGGGGGGAAGGTGGTAATCACATAGTGAATGAGGGGGAGAACAGAAGATGGTAAGGTCAGAGTGATAATCAGAGGTCAGGCTATAAGAGTCATGCAAGACCAGTTATGTGGCTTATGTTTTATACTAAATGCAGTTGGAAGCCAATGGAGGATTTTTGGTGGTAGGGGAGAGGCACGTGTTAAGATATAATTCGTATTTTCAAAAAGTTACTCTAGCTGCAACAACAAAATCTAGGAAGACAAGCCTGGAAACAGGGAGACCAGAAGCTTTTATGATGCTACAGGAACAAGATGGTGGTAGTCTGGACAGGAGTAATAGTGGGCACGGAAGCAAGACGATAGATTTGAAATATCATCAGCAGGTAGAATTTATATGGAGTCATCTGATATTATTTAGTCCAACTTTGCATCAAGCAGATGTGGAAACTGGGGTTCAAGGAAATAATGTCGAGTCACCATCTGTAAATGGCGGAACCACAACTCTGATAAAGGCTCTTAATTTTCAGCTTAAAACATGTCCCATTGTACCATACTTACATATCTTTTTTTTTTTTTAGGTGTGCATGCCTTTATCTCTCTCACCCAATTCTAAATTTCCTAAAAGCTAAGAAGTTGCCTTAGACTTGAATGATTGATTAATGCAACTTCTTTTTTTTTTTTTTTAAAGATTTTATTTATTTATTCAACAGAGATAGAGACAGCCAGCGAGAGATGGAACACAAGCAGGGGGAGTGGGAGAGGAAGAAGCAGGCTCATAGCGGAAGAACCTGATGTGGGGCTCGATCCCATAACGCCGGGATCACGCCCTGAGCCGAAGGCAGACGCTTAACCGCTGTGCCACCCAGGCGCCCCTGATTAATGCAACTTCTATTTTGCAAAGGCTACCAAAAAGCCACACAGTAGGTGAAATGTTGTAAGACAGAGTTCTACACTTCCGACCAACAAACCACATAGTAGGCGAAATGTTGGAAGACACACTTCCGGGATTGCTGCATCCTAGGCACAGAGAAAGAGCTCCTTGACATATCTGAAATTAAAATGAAGCTGAAAAAATACAAAGATTCCAACCTACGTAAAGCAAAATCCTACTGAAATTCAAACTCCAAGAGAACTTCAAGATGTTGTTTGAGTTAAGAGAAGGGAAATACTAGAGGAAACTCACATTCGCTCTTTATGGAACGTAACAGCCCTTGCATGAACTGTCCCCAGGGAAAGTTGGAAGAGTGTTTGCATAATCTCCTTCCCCAACTCTGAACTCAGGAATGACTTTATATGGGTTTAGCTGAGGATCCACACACCCTTCCCAAGGCATGGTGATGGAGACCCTGGTGAAAAGCGTGACAGAATGAGGATTAATCCTGGGGACACTCTCTCTTTTCACTTCTGCCTGTGGAATGGTAAAGAGCATTGGCTGAGGCTTCATCTTAGGAGCTGTTTTCATCCAGAGGGATATGCAGGGCCAGGTGGAGGCCCAGGGGAAAGCAAAGCAAGGGGCTGAGTTTTCATAATTAGTCCTGGCTTGGGCTTCGGATGAAAATAAGGGAAAGAGGGGGAGAGACTTCGAGTGTACCTGTTGTTTGATCTCATTCAATAAGATGAGGGATTAAGGACATAACCAGGAATCAATCATAACCGGAGATTCAGTCATAACCAGGAATTAAAATGTTCATTTAACTCAACCATATCCCATGTTATCTCATTTAGGAGACCATGCTTGACAAGTAACAACTGATGGGATGTATGCATCCAGTCCAGGTAAGGGAACCCTTCCCATCTGTGTAGTTGGCAGAATTGAATGCAGCCATCTGGAAAACCTCTAATAAAAAGATGCCACTTGGTTTCAGAGAGGATGCCAAACACCTGTGCTATTATTAATCTGAAGTCACTGAAAATTAGCTCTGAATAGCTCAGGTACTAATGACAAGTGAATTTAAGATCATTCCTGTAGCTCATATTTATCCTTTCTCTAGGTATGTGCAGTGTTGGGTAAGGCCCTCCTTAGGACAGATCTGTTTTCTGTGCTCTTAGCTTCTCATTCTGTGTCTTTCTCCTTCCCTCTTGGTCATCTGGTGTCTTTTTGCAGCAAATAGGGTTTCTGGAACTCCCTAGTCAGGTTCACCCACCAAACAATGTCTAACGCTCCCAAATTGTTCCTTTATTCTCTGTTGAGTCCCTAAATCCTCCCACTTCCTCAGGACACTGATTTTGTACACCTGTTTGGATGAAAGCGATGTGACCGAACTTACTCGCGGTGGATGTCTTAATGTGCTAACTCATCCACCCTCTAAATGGAAAGACCTTAACGGTAGAATGTGGGGAACAGGGGCCGTGGCACAGCACTTCTGTCACCATTGGGTGAAACTTATTTTCATTGCCATTACCCCAATTTGTAATTATGTAATTGTATAATTAACTGATTTCTTTCTTTCAATTAGATGACAAACTCTGTGAGGGTAGGGCCCATGGCCCTTTGCATTTCTCAGCCCAAAGCACCATGACTGACACAAAGGAGGAGACTCATAAATACCTGTGTGAATGAATGAATGAACAAATGAATGAACTGAATTTTCAAATACAGGTGAGCAAAACCTTTTCCATGCATGCTCACAAGGGCAAAAGTTTAAAAAAAATGGTGACACAGTCTCAAGAAATGGAGAGTCTTGTAGGGAGGTGAAAAATTACTAGGGCTTTGTTTAAAAGATAATGCTGTGCACACATTTCTTTAAATTAAAAAAGGAGAAAACTCATTGAACAGGCAGGCATGTAAGTGTCAAGGAAGCAAACCCCAATGAGTTAATATCCTTTGCTTACAGGGCATCCCCTCTCAGCTCAGAATATGAAGCAATACCACTCCCTCCTTCTGTCCCCTTTGCTCTAGGGAGAAGAAGAATTTGGAAACAGAATAGCCAGCCTGAGCCCCATGCGTTCTGCTCTCCCTCTGACACCCATGTCCCCTGTCTGACGCAGACCCTCTCTAACTACTTCATGCTTTCTCTTCTCTGGCTTCCTTGGTGATGAGATACAGGAGTGAGATGCTGGATGTAAAATTTGCCATGTTTGCACAGGCTCGGCCTGCACTGCAGAAGTATCCTTGTTCTGCTTGAGTTACTATGAAAATGAGACAAAATAGGTAAACGTGCTGGGTGTCTGGTAGGCACTCCAAACATGCAAGTTTTTTCCTTCTTGGTTCATAAAACACCTGTAAACCACAGCTGTCCAGCCAGGATCTCTCTTTATCTCCTGGCCTAAAAAGGAGGCTAACATGTTGGTAATTAATTAAGCCGGAAGACAGTGAGCTGGGGTTGGAAATGGACATATGTGGCAGGGAGCTAAGAAACTCTTAGAGGCTATAGCCTGTAGCTCCCCAGAGGGAAGGCTTCTTAAAGAGGGTGATTTATCTTTAAAGCATTAGTCAGGTGCCTTTTTTATATTCCTACCGTTGCTATGGAAATCACCCCTGTAAGAATGTGTGGAAATGTAGAATGTGTTGCCAGATGCATAAATATGGGGGTGCAAGCGAGTAGCAGGCATGCTGACACTTGTCCATCTCCAGCTTTGAACCCAAGGAAAAAGAACTAGAATCTGGTTGAGGAAGAAGGAAGGAGTGCTGTAGGGAAGGCACCACCACAGATAACTCAGCCCCTGGCAGACCCCAAGATCTTTTAGAATATCCAGGTCTCTACTGCTTAGGTTGACCATTATGCCTGTTGTCTCAACATTTCCATTAACAGCGTCTCTTTTCACTGTCAATATCGTCCTTGTTTAGTCAATAAACCAAATATAAGAATAAGAATTCTAAGAATATTATTTCCCCCATACAATAGGAGAAGCATCAGAACTATGATTATATTTTATGCACAGGACTTAAGTCATGAATAAAATTACTTTCTGGGTAGCAACCATCTCTTTCTTTCTTTGCATTTTCATCACTTCTACCACAGCTTCCATTCATCAGTTCTGTCTCCCCTTCGCCCTCCTTCCCCCACCCCCAAGAGAAACAAGCTGTTTGCTACCATTTCACAAGAGAGAATAAAGCTGAATTGAGTTGTGGATACTGGAAGTCAGCTAGGCTCACTCATAAGTGAATCAACTAGATCTTATATGTGGTAGCCTTCCAGACTACATATTTCATATATATGCTGCAAGAAAAAAAATAAATTTCTGCCTATCATGAACACTTTGAAGGTGCATCATTAATAGTTTCTAGCTGTGAGAAACTTAAATACAAAAGGGCACTGGGGACATTGCAGAATCCTTGTGGAAGGCTGGAGAACCATGTGGAGAAAATGAACAAGCTGAAGTGGAGCTGGGCAGCCCATCCTTGGCCAAGATCATTGCCACAGAAGTTGTCCGACATGAACACTGCTGCCCTGCTATTGGGCACTGGACCCCACTTGAGGCACCAAGGCCATGGTTGCCCCTACAGACTGGATGTTGTTGTCTTTGCTGCCACCACCAGAATGGATAATCCATGATCCCTTCTTGGACTAATTAGCTTCTGATTTTCCGTCCCTGATGCATGCATCAGATGGGCCATGCCTAAGTTGGGTGCTGGGGCTCTAACTAGAAGAGTGAGTATCAATCTTTGCAGCTCCATAGAAGGAGCTTTCTGTCTCCCACTAATGTCCCAAACATAGGAAGGAAATTGAGATGTTCTATAGACAAAAAAAAAAAAAAAAAAAGTCTGCCATATGGAGAGATGGTGAGTATTAAATCTGAGAACGTGAAGGGCCTCTGTATATAATCTTCAGAAATAAGATCCTAAAAGTCTATTGAAATCAAGGTCAAATGTTCCAAAGTGAAGCCTTAAAGCCAGCTTCCTTGGGTTTTAAAAAGAGGAGATAATTTTCCATTGTCCGAGGGTTTGGCTGTAATGCTAACAGAGAGGGAAAGGAGGAACAAAAGGGTGCTTATTAAAGTTCTTGGGGACAGAGAAAGTTCACAGTCCTGGATGGAGGAGGGGGCAGAGTTGCCAATTTATCTGCCAGAAATCCCAAGCAACAACAGAGGCAGGGGAATGTAATAAAAGGACGGGAAGGTATTGAACCAGGAGGCACAGAATTCCACGCATAGAGAGGAGAGGATATAGCTTGCAGCAGGGGACAGGAATGCCAAGGTGAACTTTGGGTCACAGGGAGTGGTGTCCTGAAGAAATCTTGAACACCTGAGTGTCACATACAACAGGCTGTGACTCAGAGACATCCTTGAGGAAAGAGGGGATGAATGGGTGATTGGAGGCAAATACATACACACATACCCCCTCCCCCAAGACACACACAAAGAGCCATCTAACTGTGGGACAGGTCAGCGGTCAGGATGAGAAAATTCGCCAATGTGTCACGTTGACTGCAAGTGATAGAAACCTACCACTAATAGTTTGGGCATGGATTCTTTTGGGTTTTCCATATAGAGTATCATGTCATCTGCGAAGAGAGACATTTTGACTTCTTCTTTGCCGATTTGGATACCTTTTATCCCTTTTTGTTGTCTGATTGCTGTTGCAAGGATTTCTAGTACTATGTTGAATAATGGTGGCAAGAGTGGGCATCCTTGTCGTATTCCTGATCTTAAGGGAAAGGCTTCCAGCTTTTCCCCATTGAGAATGATATTTGCTGTGGGTTTTTCATAGATGGTTTTTATGAGATTGAGGAATGTACCCTCTATCCCTACACTCTGAAGGGTTTTAATCAGGAAAGGATGCTGTATTTTGTAAAATGCTTTTTCTGCATCAATTGAGAGGATCATATGGTTCCTGAGTCTTTTCTTGAAATGATGTATCACGCTGATCGATTTGTGAATGTTGAACCACCCTTGCATCCCAGGGATGAATCCCACTTGGTCATGATGGATAATCCTTTTAATGTACTGTTGGATTCTATTAGCCAGGATCTTGTTGAGGATTTTGGCATCCATATTCATTAGGGAAATCGGTCTGTAATTCTCCTTTTTGATGGGGTCTTTGCCTGGTTTGGGGATCAAGGTAATATTGGCCTCATAGAATGAGTTTGGTAGCTTTCCTTCTGTTTCTATTTTTTGAAATAGCTTTAGGAGAATAGGTATTATTTCTTCTTTGAATGTTTGGTAGAATTCCCCAGGAAAACCATCCGGGCCTGGAGTTTTGTTTTTTGGAAGGTTGTTTATCACTGACTCAATCTCTTCATAATTAATTGGCCTGTTTAAAAAATCAATTTCTTCCTGTTTCAGTCTTGGTAGTTTATAGGTTTCCAGGAAGGCCTCCATCTCTTCCAGATTGCTTAATTTATTGGCATATAGCTCTTGATAAAAGTTTCTAATAACCCTTCCAATTTCATTGGTGTTGGTTGTGACCTCTCCTTTTTCATTCATAATTTTATTAATTTGGGTCCTTTCTCTATTCTTTTGGATAAGACTTGCCAGTGGTCTGTCAATTTTATTGATGCTCTCAAAGAACCAGCTTCTAGTTCTGTTGATCTGCTCTACTGTACTCCTGGTTTCTAATTCATTGATTTCTGCTCTAATCTTGGTCAACTGCTTCCTCGTGCATGGATTAGGCCTGTCCCTCTGTTGCTATTCCAGCTTCTTGAGGTGATACTATTAGAAGTTATAGAGCAATTCAGTAATGTGGCGGGATACAAAATCAATGCTCAGAAATCAGTTGCATTTCTATACATGAATAATGAGACTGAAGAAAGAGAAATTAGGGAATCCATCCCACTTACAATAGAACCAAAAACCATACGTTACCTTGGAATTAACTTAACCAGAGACGTAAAGGATCTAGAAACTATAAATCACTCTTGAAAGACATTGAGGAAGACACAAAAAGATGGAAAAATATTCCATGCTCATGGATCGGAAGAATTAACATAGTTAAAATGTCCATGCTACGCAGAACAATCTATACTTTCTTTCTTTTTTTTTAAGATTTTATTTATTTATTTGACAGAGATAGAGACAGCCAGAGAGAGAGGCAACACAAGCAGGGGGAGTGGGAGAGGAAGAAGCAGGCTCATAGCGGAGGAGCCTGATGTGGGGCTCAATCCCATAACACCAGGATCACGCCCTGAGCCGAAGGCAGACACTTAACCGCTGTGCCACCCAGGCACCCCATACACTTTCAATGCTATCCCGATCAAAATACCGAGGACATTTTCCAAAGAACTGGAACAAACAGTCCTTAAATTTGTATGGAACCAGAAAAGGCCCCGAATCGCCAAGGAACTGTTGAAAAGGAAAAACAAAGCTGGGGGCATCACAATGCCGGATTTCGAGCTGTACCACAAAGCTGTGATCACAAAGACAGCATGGTACTGGCACAAAAACAGACACACAGACCAATGGAACAGAATAGAGAACCCAGAAATGGACCCTCGGCTCTTTGGGCAACTAATCTTTGATAAAGCAGGAATAAACATCCAGTGGAAAAAAGACAGTCTCTTCAATAAATGGTGCTGGGAAAATTGGATAGCTACATGCAAAAGAATAAAACTTGACCACTCTCTCACACCATACACAAATATAAACTCCAAATGGATGAAAGACCTCGATGTGAGACAGGAATCCATCAAAATCCTGGAGGACAACATAGGCAACAACCTCTACGACATCGCCAAAGCAATCTTTTTCATGACACATCTCCAAAAGCAAGAGAAACAAAAGATAAAATGAACTTGTGGGACTTCTTCAAGATAAAAAGCTTCTGCACAGCCAAGGAAACAGTCAAAAAAACTAAGAGCAGCCCACGGAATGGGAGAATATATTTGCAAATGATGCTACAGATAAAAGACTGGTATCCAAGATCTACAAAGAACTTCTCAAACTCAATTCGCGAGAAACAAATACACAAATCATAAAATGGGCAGAAGACATGAACAGACACTTTTTCAATGACAACATACAAATGGCTAACAGACACATGAAAAAGTGTTCATAATCATTAACCATAAGGGAAATTCAAATCAAAACCACACTAAGATACCACCTTACGCCAGTTAGAATGGCAAAAATTGACAAGGCAAGAAACAACAATTGCTGGAGAGGATGTGGAGAAAGGGGATCCCTCCTACATTGTTGGTGGGAATGCAAGTTGGTGCAGCCACTCTGGAGAACAGTGTGGAAGTCCCTTAAAAAGTTAAAAATTGAGCTACCCTATGACCCAGCCATTGCACTACTCGGTATTTACCCCAAAGATACAGACGTAGTGAAGAGAAGGGCCATATGCACCCAATGTTCATAGCAGCATTGTCCACAATAGCTAACTCGTGGAAGGAGCCGAGATGCCCTTCAACAGATGACTGGATTAAGAAGACATGGTCCATATATACAATGGAATATTACTCAGCTATCAAAAAGAACGATTTCTCAACATTTGCTGCAACATGGACGGCACTGGAGGAGATAATGCTAAGTGAAATAAGTCAAGCAGAGAAAGACAATTATATGGTTTCTCTCATCTATGGAACATAAGAACTAGGAAGATCGATCAGTAGGGGAAGAAAGGGATAAAGAAAGGGGGGTAATCAGAAGAGGCAATGAAGCATGAGAGACTATGGACTCTGAGAAACAAACTGAGGGCTTCAGAGGGGAGGGGGTGGGGGAATGGGATAGACTGGTGATGGGTAGTAAGAGGGCACGTATTGCATGGTGCACTGGGTGTTATACGCAACTAATGAATCATCAAACTTTACATCAGAAACCAGGGATGTACTGTACGTGACTAACATAATATAATAAAAAAACATTAAAATAAAAAAAAGAAACCTACCACTAGCTCAGGCAGAAGATAATTTATTGAAAGGATAAGGGGGTGCCTCATGTAACTGCCAACACAAGGGAGAGGGAGCAGTTGGACCCAAGATTCTGTCTCTCATCACTGCCTTGAATTGTAGACCAGCATCTTTGGCTTGGTGGAGAATAGGATTGCTCACAGGGATAAGGTCCTGCCCCGTGGCTTCTACTTCCAGAAGAAAGATGACCCCCTTTTTAGTTCCAATTCTGTAGAAATACTCCAATGAGCCTGGCTCACCCATGGCAGGTAGGCCAGTTGATATTCCTGATGATTTTAAAGGACAATTACTAGTTGTGAGCAAACTGCTAACATTTTTACCTACCCCTGCGGGCAGTGGATCGTGGCTATGAAAGTGGGGCCCTGATCCATCCATCTTGGGTTGGTTTTCCCCTGGATCTGACAACTACGCAAGCCACTGGGCATGGGACACAGACATGACAGCTGTGGCCCCATCCCCGTGGGTCAGGGCTGTTCTCAGAGAAGGGAGAATCATCGCAAGCTCCAGCTGGTGTCTGGTGTATCTGGGGATGTGCATGAGCCCTCCCAGGCCTTGTCTCTGTCTGGTCAGTCTTACAAGGGCTGGCTTGGCTTTGGTAAATATAAAGTGAGTTTATGGCTCCTACCTTCCGCTTACTCCCCATGTGCCTAAGGCCACACAGTTCCCATTTGGAAAGTAAAAAAGCAGTGACTAGCCAGTCTGTCTTGATGTTCTAAGGAACTGCCCTGAGAGATTCTTGACCGAACTGACTTAATCACACAGTTGTTTTGATGTTTTACAAACAGAGCCATCGTTTGTAGTCTGGAAGAAAGTCAGTGTGCATTTTCCAGACTGATGCCATCTGATGTCAGCTCCGTCTCCCAGCCTGACCTGGCTTTGCTGAAGCTAAACCCTACAGATAACATTTCTGATGTTATACTTGTAGTTCTTAGCGCTGGTAGGATTTTCATGATGACTTTCTGAACTGGATAATTGCAGAAGGATCGGTGATCCTGAGACACTGTGGCTGAGCTTATCCTTAATGGCTCGTGGCTGCTGAGACTGGCATCTACAAGCCAAGTTCCATGTGCTAGCAAACATTTGGTATGGAGTGAAGTTTTAGGGACCCAATTACATCCATGCTCCAGCCAACTCTCCATACGGAGTCATGGTCCAGCAGCCATCTTCTGTGGAAACCCAAAGCCCCACAGTGGATTCAGCTGTCATTTGTTACTCAAAAGCACCTCAGGTTCATCCTTTCTCATTTCTACTTTCACTCAAGTGTCTGACTGTTGGACACATTCTTATTTTTTAAAAAAATATCAAAGATCTGTCCCTTTAGGGATAGATGTCAACATGTCAATGACTTTGTCACTTTCTTTGCTAATGCCAATGCCATCCGAATTTAAAAAGCTGAAGCAAGGAATTGTGTTTTAAAATGAAGGCCACGTGAACAGTCAAGCAGAGAGCCAGAAACTTCGAGTGAAGAGATTGAAAGTAGAACTCCGGTGGAGGGCATTTAAATTCCTTACAGTTGCGATCTTTCTCAGCCTTTCCCAGCCTCTGTGGCCAACTGGAACAAAGGCGATGTCATATTCCCCTGGGAGTGTTTGTATGGGGGTGGTCGCTGCCTGCGGGCACACTTTTAGTGTAAGCACCAAACTTCCACTCTTCCTGTCCTGCCTTGACAAAGCATGTGCCTCGGAATCATTTTCCTGCCACCAACTTCCCCAACTGAGAGAACATCAGGTCACACCCGAGAGACTAAACACCATGCTTCCTCATGGGCTTCCTGGCACCCACTGTCCTGTCCAGGCTGAGGGATTTCCTGTTTGGAAACCAGATTTGTTGGTCACCTCTTCGTCTGTATTTTTAAATGGATTTTTCACCCAATACTATCAATAAATTCAGTGTGTAGGTCCATGAATGCAAGCGCATTCCACACGTGTGTCCTTGTTCGGGCTTCCTCTTCCGTGCCAACAACAATGGTTAAAGTTCAGAAGCTATTCACCTTGGACATTTTCACATCAGAAGCAGCACACAAATGTCTCTCCAAGCCGCGCATTTCAGAACAGTAGCAGCAGCATGTAGAAAAGTATCCAAGAAGCTATTTCATTTCCATGGTAGCCAGGACCCAGACGCCAAAGCTTTATAGATTAACATCAATGCCTGAATTGCATTCAGAAAGCCTGAATTGCCTGTCAGCCTTCAGGACCAGCAACGCAACGTGATAAATGAGGTGAAGAGCCTCATCCAGGCAAGGGAGTGCGTGCCGCATTAGCGAGCACTTCTGTGTCGTTTTCAAAGCAAATACCAAATGGAATGAATTACTGGGAAACAGCAAATGAATGTCAAGAATTTGAGATGCAGGGGTTGTAATTTACTAATTACTGGGAAAAGATGAACACAAAGTCAATGTGTGAAAGAATGTGGTGGGGGGGGTGAGGGTGGAGCACGAGAGACAAACAAAGTGAATGGCACAAGTAAAAGGCTCCTATTTTCTGTCCTGGTAAAAAGAGAAGGATTTTTGAGGCATAGATACATGGTTCAACCCCCAGCTTGGTCATTGCCACTCAGTGTCATAAGTTGCAGAGTGTTAATTAAATAAGATAAATATATAAACACCTAGGTTAGCATCTGGCACACAGTAGGCAGGCAATAAATGTGAAATCTCCCTTTCCCCAGCCCCCATTCTATTCCTTTTTCATTTAGTACAGGAATCACAGCACTGAGACAGAACTGATTTTGCTCAACAATTCAGTGTTAGAGAGTGAGCCTCACCGCCTCCCATAGCAGATCAACATTGAAAGAAAGTAAGGCAAGGCTGGAAGGTTAAAGCATTGAGAACTTCACAGAAAAGCATTCACAAAGAATGGGTTGACTGTAAAATTGCATGAATAATACAACTTTTGATGCTGTCTTCCGCCTGTTGGTGCAAATCTGTCCAATGGCAAAATAACAACCCACAGTTTCATTCTCCAGTGTCCTTGCCTCTCTTCTGTGACATTAATGCATTCTCTGAGCCCCGGGGGGAGCTGAGCATGTCATTCCAATCAGTCGGGTGCTCCTAACAGGGCTGTAGCTTTCAGCAGCCAAGACAGGGACTCCCTGGGGTGTCCTCTTTGTCATGGGGGACAGGAAGGATCCCATCTGAAGATGAACCATAAAGTAATTGAGTATGACCTGGAATGGGAGTCAAGAGATAGAGACGCCTGTCCTGGCTCACCACCAACCAGATGTGGAAAATGATGGGCTCAGACCAGAGTATCATTTCCCAAACTATTTTTACTAGTTCTTTAAGACACTGTGATAGAAATAGCTTGTTTTTCCTCAATACCCACGGTTCCCTTGTTGGTAACACTACCCTTGATTTTTAGCTGTGAATACGGCTGCTCAGAATATAGAGAACACACTTTCCAGCCTTCCTTGCATTTTTGCCTGCGAGGAAGTTCTGGCCAATGAGATGAAAGAGTAGACAGTATGTGCAACTTCTTGGAAGTGTCATTGGAAAGAAGAGTGTATGTGTCCCTCTCTTGCCCTTCCTTCCTCCTGGTGGTGTTTCTGTGTTTGTGGTGGCTGAAACTGGAGCAGCCATCACAGACTTTGATATGAAAGCCACATGCTGCGCAGAGTGGAACAGCATGACAGAAGGAAACGGGGTCTCTGACATTGCCAGAAGCCATGCCAACCCCAGACTATCTAGATTTCTTTTGTGTAGAAGAGAAAAAGTCACTGTTACTTCGGATTTTCTGTTAATAGAAATTGAACCTAATCTTAATTAACAGAGATGTTAATAGATGTTCTACCAAAAAAGTTTCTTTGGGCAAATAAAGTTTGGAAATTCTGTATATTACAGATCCTTTCTAAAGACTTGCAATGTATTCCGCACATTACAGGCTGTAAGAGGTCCTCTATAAAGAATCGTCATCTCTTATGAATTTCTCCCATGAGGCTAGCGATCTATAGAGCCTTGCAACTCCAAGCGTGGTCTGTGGACCAGCAAAATCAGCATCACCCAGGAGTTTGTTACGAATGCAGAATCGCAGGGAACCTTGGACCCACTGTGTTAGAATCTTCATTTTTAACAAGATCCCAGGTGATCTGTCTGCATATTAAAGGTTGAAAAGCATTGCTACTGATCACAGTTTGGAAAATGGTGTCCTGTGATCCTAGATTCTGGCACAAAAGTAGCCACATGTTTGGAGCCCCAGGAGCAAATGAGCAGGCATGGGTGATTCTCCCAGCCTCAAATTGGCCCTGAGCTCTGCAGGTTTGAGGCTGCTACTCTCAACCCCATGAATCCTTGGGACAATTTCAGCTCCAAGCTTTGAGTCATTTTCAAGGCCACGCCTTTTTTGACTGACACTAATTGAGCCAGGAGTGGCAAACATCTTCTTCCTCTGCTCCCGGCCACCTCTGCTTCTGTAAGGGCTGCTGGGCTGGAGCTGGTCTCCTGCCAGAGCGGCCCCCTACTGTTCCACCCCTCTTTGATCAACTAGTGCTTTTCTTCACGTTATACTTGGATCTACATGAGAGTCAGAAAGGATTTCCAGCAGACCCAGTGCTACCTGCCAGGGCCTACACTCACAGCCAGGGCCAGGGGGCAAAGCATCTGTCATTCCTTTTCAAACACACGCAAGCTCACACAGGGGCACCTAGTCTAGTCAATCAAGACTTCAGCTGAATTAAGTTATATTATTTGTGAAACAGAAATCAATTGGATTAATTCCACTTGCTTCCTGTTTTACAGTTGATCTGGTGGTAGTATGTCAGAGGCTGTGCTAGGCAGTGGTAAAGATTTTGTTTTCTGGAGCCAGGCTTACTGGGTTTGGATCCAGGCTGACCACACACTAGCTGCATGACTTTAGTCAAGTTACTTAACCTTAACTTCAACAAGCCTTGGTTTCCTCGTCTGCAAAATGGGGATTAAAATTGTATCTACTTCCCAGATTTGTTGCAAGGATTACATAAGGAATGAATGTGAAACACTTGGACTTGTTCCTGGTCTATAGGAAGTGCTAAAAAATAGTAAAAAATTTAAAAAGAAATACATTTGCAAAAATCATAAGTAATTGCCATTATAATTTGGGGGATTAAAATCTAAATCTAAAAATCTAAAAATGAGGAAAGAAGTCTGAACATTGTATGAGTTGACATAGAGTATTTCAGCCCTGTTTCTCCCATGGGGTATCAGCTAAACGAATGATTGTCAGTTTCATGAAAACAGAACGGATCATTCTAGCAAGCACACATTTAGCGCATGTCTACTTAACATCAAGGTAGGAAGTCTGTGCTGGGCACTGTGGGAAATGCAGTGACATAACAGAGGAGTTTCCTGCTCTATGACTCAGCAGGAGAAACACATTGGCACAAATATCTTCCTTAAATGTTGAAAATGCTGTAATACGTTCTGTGAAAGTAGAAAAGCACATTGTAATAATAGGTTCCTGTGCCAGGAACTACCTATGCACCTTTGACATATATTATGCCTTTGGATATGCAAAACAAGCCCGCGATGGCTGTAGAAACAATTCTCATTTTACAAATTGGTGGGCGGAGCTCCAAACACCAGAAAACTACTAAGTTCTCATACCTGGGAAGTCAAAGAGCAGGATTCGAATTCAGGTTGGGCTGACGCCACAGTCCTTGCTTTTCTATCACATGAGACAGCGAAGAAGAGCAAAGCCTACACAGACAAGGCGACCTTTCAACTGGGCCTTGAGGGAACAGTCAGGTTTTCAGGTGCAGTATGGAGTCAGAGGCGGAGGGAAAGCTGCGTTAGCTGAAGAGCGCCCGGGCCCCTGCAGCGGCCGGCCAGGCAGGCGGGAGAGGAGATCGGCTGGTAGAGGTCCGAGAATTGGGAGACACGAACATGGGGAGCTTGACAGTCGTGACACGGCAGAGGACCCCGAGTCGGAGACTGAGGAGCTTGGCTGGCATTCCCTGGAGCAGCTACTACAGGGCCTCAGGGGAGAGGAAGGAGTGCCCGTGGGGGATGGGCCCCCGAGGGCCAGCGAGAGTTAAGAGGGGGCGCTGAGGTGCGAGGCAGCAAGCACACAGGCTCCATTTAAAGGCATTCAAAACTGAAAACTCCAAACCAAACAAAATGACCCACTGTACTTGCAAAGCCAAACAAGCCTGCAGTGAGCCTGGCCTTCCAATGACTGGTTTGCAGTTGCAAAAGGGGCGCAAATCCGGAGTCAAGGAGACCAATTAAGAGGCTGTGTGTGGAGGATGGGTGGGGGGGCGGGGGCACGACAGAATAAAGACATTGGCAGTGGGGCAGAATCTGACGCATCATTAAGACATTTAAAAATCCTCCTATCGATGACTAAACAGCTGGATTTTACATCTGGCCCTATCACTTCCTTAATTATCACTTGCAGTGGGGGAAAGAGACACATGGACGAAGCATTACCCATAGGTCTGCTTTTGAAGCCTCTAAAATTCAAATGGACGAAATTACTTTGTGTGATGCTTGTGATTTAACTGCGTGCAGCCTCCCAGCCTGTGAGGGTGGGGGGCAGGGGAGAGGAGTGAGAATGGTTAAATAAAAACAGTTCTATTTTGGGCATGCTTTAATGACAACATGCTCTTCGAAATATTTTTCGTGCAATGCCTTTTCTGTGCCATGTCATTGAAAGTGTTTTTAATTCCAAAGAGAGGCTGTGGCACAGGATGTTAATCAATGAAATTCTGGCATGCATTTCTATGAATGTGCCTCATTATTCATATTTACCACTGACAGAGAGGAGTGCTGAAGCCCGGGCCATATTATCATTCATGCCTGGTTAATAAAGGAAAAAAACAAATGCTGTAGGAAATTCATCCTGATGCTGGAGGGAAGGAGAAAGGCCTATTTTAGGTCTCTGGGATATTTCATTGTCCCCAAGGCCTTCCCTGTGAGTCACAGGACAGAAATTTGAGGCAGAGAAGCAGAATAGCAGAGTAGTCTGGGCTGAAAACTAAGTTTTGGCTGCAATGCTGGAGAATAGTGTGGCTGTATTCCTTGCTTGCGGGTTTCTGCAATAGTTTCTGTTCTGTATGCACGGGACGCAGCCAGCAATGCCAGCGTTTTTGTTCCTCTGAATTCCTGTCGTTGGACACTGCCAGGATTTAGGGTGGGGTCAGCCCGGGGCCATTTTAGCCCCAATAAAGGTCTGTTTTATTAAAGGCCTGCTTGTCCCTTGCCTGTTTACTGCTGCCTAATACAACACTTTCTTTATCTCTTTCTGGCGCTGCCCCAAAGAAAGCAGGGAGACTTGCAGCCTCTGGGATTCCAGTTTCTATCTTCAGGCTGGTCGCCTAGGGTTTAGGGGCTCAAATGGGGAAAAGCTAGAGCACAGCGTTTCGGACAGAATTTCCTGTATGCCATAGTCCAATGCAGAGCAACAGCACCGGTGACAAGGAGGAGGCTTTTTTTTTTTTTTTTAAGATTTTATTTATTTATTTGACAGAGATAGAGACAGCCGGCGAGAGAGGGAACACAAGCAGGGGGAGTGGGAGAGGAAGAAACAGGCTCATAGCGGAGAAGCCTGATGTGGGGCTCGATCCCACAACGCCGGGATCACGCCCTGGGCCGAAGGCAGACGCTTAACCGCTGTGCCACCCAGGCGCCCTAAGGAGGAGGCTTCTGATCTACACTGTTGAGCTGTTTCTTCCCCTTGCGGCTGAACACTGCTGTGAGAGTCACACGCTCCCCTCCCCGCACCCGATGACAAGACCTGCAGCCCACAGGCGGTGAACGTGGCGGGTGTTTCCCTGGGAAAACTAGCTGGTGACTTGGGAATGTGCACCCCGACGTTATCTGGATGATTACCATGTTCTCACCCACTCATCTGGTCTGGACAGTCAGGGGCTAACAGCCCGGGGCACCTGTAAGCCGGGCAGGCTTCCCGAGCTCTGAGACCACGGCCTAGGCACTTTCACAGCGCTCCGGGCTGTGAAGGGCCCTCCATGTCTTATGTATGCATTTAATATATGTAAGTGTATCTTAAAGCTCTTAAAATAAGGGGACCTCCATTTTCATGCGGTACTGGCTGCTGCAAATTAAGCAGCGGGTCTCAACTAAAAGGTGGGATCTCTGAGCATTCCCGAGTAAGGCAACCGACTGTGGAGAAATTTCCTTTTTTAGGTTCCCCAGTGGTATTCCAACTCTCAGGAGATTAAAGGAAGCATATGAGGCAGTGACAAGTATGAATGCCTGAGAAATCCTGAGATCTGTTCACACAGAGGAGCAGGGGGGCCCATTGATTCAGTGGAAAGGAAAAGTGTGGCATAGCCTTGAAATGGCCGGCCCAGCAGAACTAGGAAGTTCAGAGAAGAGGATGATTGGCAGTGGCAGATGAAGCTGTGAGGTCAAGGAGGGGGGAGTAGAAAGAGGCCGTTGAATAAGCCCTTGAAGAGGTAATTGGAGACCTAGAGAAGCCGTAGAAGAGAGGGGTAAAAGCTGGCTGGAATTGAGAGGAGAATCCCCAAAAGTGGAATTGGAGACCGCAAAAAAGAGAACTTGTTTGGGAGAATTGAGAGATGAGGGCTGGTAGGGCTGAAGAGGTGCGGAAGGGGGGCCTACACCTGTCTGCAGATCACTGTGAAGGTGGGGAGGGCAGAGGGACGGAGAGCTTGGCCTGGACGCTGTCAAAGGGGAGCAGAGAAGAGGCATGGCCATGGATCCAGCACATACCCCAGTCCCCGAACCCTTGCCGCCACCCCCACCCCCCTTGATTGGCAAGCTCCCGAGCAGGATGGAGCGCAGCAGCAGGAAGGGGTTAAGCAATGCTTCTGAAAATATGGTCTGCGAACATCTGCAGCCGAACCCCTTTCTGTATTTGTTGCTAATGCATTTTCTGGATCCTACCCTGGACCTCTGCTATCAGAATCCCTCAGGGCCCTGGACAAGGGAGGACAGGAGTTAGTGTTTTGTACTGAAGTTCCCAGGTGATAGAGAATCCAGATGGGTTGGGGCGGAGGGGGAGATAGGGCCAACTCTGGAGATGGGACTGTGCGGGGGCTGAGTCAGGAAGGGAGCCTATGGACAATGACCTGAGCGATTGCCAGGCACATCTGTCACAAAGGGAGGTGCCTCCCAATAGCTTCCCACCACCAGGCCCCAAAGAGCCTCCTGCCAGCCAAGTTCACGTAACTGTCTCCTGCAATCCCCAGGGAAGATTAAGAATTTCTAGTGAAGACTATGTTCCTGAAAATTGTACTTCGGTCTAGTTTTTGTTTGGAGGTAGTCCGTCTAAGGAGGGTCCCAATAACACCAGCCATATGAGGGGGGTTCTTAGTATAAAAGAGAAGACCCCATGAGCTGGGTGTACGGAGCTTGCCCAGCACTTGGCTCCACCCTCAAGCCCAGCACTACTCACTGCTCACCTCTTTCTTCTCCAGCCTTACGCCTGTTCAAACTCTGCTTGCTTAAATATCCAGAAAACTTCCAGGTCTTGGCTTAGGCCAGATTCCTTATTCTGGGTTCAGCCTTTCAGCCCTAGATATATTTGATCTCTTTACGCCACTGATTCTGCCAACGTGAAAAAGCTGGCAGGATTTATGCGTGGTTCTCACATTCAGCCTCTTACTCTGTTTCCCTAACCTCCGGCTTCCTCTTCTAAGAATCCTTTGCAAATCTGTATTGATTAATCCCTGACTGATGTCTCACTAAACTACTGATGATTCCTTCCAGGCAGACTGGTTTGCCTCTCAGCTGTCTGATCCCCTATGAACATCTCAAGGTACCGACCATCTCACAGTTCCTGTATGTTTTTGAAAGCAGTCTTTCTCAAACTTAAGTATGCAGACAGGTCACCTGGGAATGCACGTTCTCATTTAGAGGGTCTGGGGTGGGACCGGAGATTCTGCTTCTGGTTCCCTGGGGGTGCTGATGCTGCTGGCCCATGGACCGTATCCCGAGAGGCAGGTTTTATAAACCAGTAGCTCATAATTCTCTGTCCCCCTCTACCTGCTCCAGTTTTTTTTTTTTTAATTATCTCATCATTCTACTTTAAACACAGGAATAGGAAAAGAATCTATCTGCAGTTAATTTGGATTTAATTTTCTTGCTTCTAGTCAAATTGATCTCTCCAAACCAACTTCAAATTGGCATCCCCACACAAATTTCTATCATTTCCTTTGCATTATTTTCTCTAGGCCCTACTGCAAATGTCTTGTACACAAGGCATATTAGAGAGGTAGAAGGACAGTGAGTTGTAGAAAGTGGCTAGCCGGCAGGCTTCCTCCAACCACCAGGTAACATGGCAGCGGAAGTTCCCAAAGGTTGGGCTCAGAGGGGCCTAGTTCCCCATGCCCTGAGCCATTTGCCAAGTTGATCTCACGCACTTCTGTCTCCATGACTTTCACACCCAACGCCCTAGTTCCCTTCCTCCTTTGCATTAGCAGTTGTTAAGTAAAAAGGAGCCAATTGCTAGAACTCCTAATTTTAGAAAAAAAAATCATAATTTTTCTACTTGTATTTGGGATCTGAAAACATTTATTACTTTTAACATTTACATTTTAAATAAGGATTTCTTTATTTTTGCACTAGGCAAGTGAATTGAGTGAATCATCTCTCTAAAAATAAAGTTTTGGAATTGTGACAAGTGTTTCACAATAGTAATATCTGAGGATGGAGAAATGGTTATTATTAAACATACACCTTAGGTCTCTCCTGTCAGTAAAACCTACCTATTCCTCAGGTTTTCCCCCTCAAACCACTGCCTGGATTTCTTTACTTTTCACAGTGGAGCACTTAGAATGATCTATATCTATTCAGAGACATCTTCATCCCTACTTTGTCAGGAAGCATCTGAAGTGGGCTTCTGTTTTCATCATTCTACTGAACTTGCACTACAAGGACATCAGCCATCTCTCAGTCACTGGGTCTACTGGCTCCTCAGTTTGTTTGCTCTCCCTGTCTGAGCACGTGATGCTGTCAACTCATAAGACTAGGAACAAAGCAAGGATGTCTACTTCACCATGTCTGTCCAACCTTTGTATTATATGTATATAATTTGTATATAATGCAAACATATACAATGTATATAATACAAATATCATAATTACACATAACATGTAACACATAAATGTAATATATATAATATGTATTTCTGGACATTATAATGTTTTAATATCTTTTAAAAAGAGAGAGAGAAAAGAGAAATGATTTTGGCTGGGGAGAGACTGCCCCTTCTGGAACCAGCCAATTCTTAGCGATAACAAGGCGCTCAGCTGAAGGCATGCCTCTGTATGCAAACTAGCCAATCAAGAGCCAAACCTCCTCTCTCTGGCCCAAGTTCCCCTGAAGGCACTCTTCCTCTGCCTTAATCATCCCAGGGCCAGGTGCCAGGCAATCAGAGCCCATCCCTATAGCACAGAACCTACTGAAATTGTTCAGACTAGCCAGTCCTAAACTGTTCACCTTCCTCTGCCTTGTCTTTTCCCCCAGAAACCCTCATAAAGACTCTCGCCTCAGCTTTCTCCTTGCTCCTGCTTTTCTGTCTCCTGGGGCTTCCCAGGTGGCCCTGCATGGCGTGCCATGCCTCCTGTTACTAGGACTTGGGAGTATAATAAACTTTTGTTTTTCTGAGCCTCTCCCATGTTTTCTCTTGTGGTTGTATCTATCACATAAAAGAACCAGAACACATTGTTACTGGCAGCTCTAGACAGAGCCATAAAGCAAGAAAAAGAAATACACAGCATCTAGGTAAAGAAAGGAAGAAAGAAATATTCTTAGATGATGTGATTATGTAGAAATTTCTATAAAAAAGGCTACTGGAATTAATAAATGAGTTTAACAAGGTTACATGAACAATTACACAATGAAATTCCAAAACAAAACCATTTACAATAGCAGCAAAAAATGGGATACTTAATGATAGATCTGACCAAAGATGTTCAGAGTATGTACACTGAAAACTACAAAACATTGCTGAAAATAACTAGAGAGGGCCTAAATAATAGGATCCTGGATTGGATGTGGAGCAAAGAATCAATCTTGTTGTCAATTCTCCCCAGATTTACCTATAGATTCAAGGCAGTCCAACTGATATTACAGTTGGCTTTTATTTTTGTAGAAATTGACAAGCTGACTCTAAAATTCAATAGGGAATGCCAAAAACTTAGAATTTCCAAACCAGCTTAAAAAAAATTAAGTTGGAGGATTTACACCACCTGACCTCAAAGCTTATTTTAATGTTACAGGAATCAAGATATGTCATAACAGCATAAAGATAGACAAATAATAAACAGAATAGAAAATCCAAAACTAGACCTGCATGTAATGTAGTAATTGAAGTCTGACAAAGATGCAACACATGGTGCTAGAACAGTTGGATATTCGTATACAGAAAACTAAAATTAAAAAAACTCTAAGACCAAAAAGCCAAAAAAAACCTCTTTAGTCTATGGCTTCTACCATATAAAATTAATTTTAAAAAAATGGATTAGGGGCACCTGGATGGCTCAGTTGGTTAAGCATCTGACTTTGGCTCAGGTCATGATCTCGGGGTCTGGGGATTGAGCACCCCCCTTCGTCAGGCTTCCACGCTCAGCGAGGAGCCTGCTTGTCCCTCTCCCCCTGCTCTCCTCTCTCTCTCTAATAATAAATGAAGTCTTTTAATAAAATGCATTATAGACCTAAATATAAAACCTAAAACTGTAGAAATTTTAGGAAAAAACATAGGATAAAATGTCCATGACCTCAGTTTAGGTTGAGATTTCTTAGTTACAATACCAAAAGCACGATCCACCAAAGAATATATTGATAAATTGGACTTTATCAAAATGTAGAACTGCTCTTTGAACGACGTTATTAAGGCAAATGAAAAAAGGCACGGACTGGGAGAAAACATTTACAAATCACAAATATGACAAATGACTTCTGTCCAGAATTTATAAAGAATTTTCAGGTCTCAATCCAGAAGTTCACTGATGTGTAAATGCATAAACAAATGGTGGTATATCCATTCATGAAACACTACTCAGCCATAAAAAAGGATGAATTATGGATATAAGTACATAGATGGATATCAATACAATTATGCTGAATGAAAAGAGCCAGTGAAAAAGAATTTTTAGTGTATGCTTCTATTTATGTACATACACTGCTAACAAAGTGGAAATGAATTAGCAGGGACTGAAAGCAGATCAGTTAGTTGCCTAGAATGGGGACAGAGGAGGGAGGGGGTAAAAAAGGATTGTAAAGGAGCACAAGGACAGTTTGGGGGATGAGATACGTTCAGTCTCTTTATTATAGTTGTGGCTTCAAGGTTGTATACATTTGTCAGAACATCATCTCTTAAGGTCCACCTCTGCTGCCCTCTCTCTCCCGGACCTTGAAGGAATTCCTTTGTCTATATTGCCCATCATTCTAGTATAGCCAAACTTTTGTGAGGTTTGGCTTTATAAAAGAAAAGGAAGGGTAACAGCATTTCAGGCAATCATCTTTCAGGCAAAGAAGTATGAAAAGCCTACTTACTTTTGTGCAATTACTGGGGGTTGGAAGTGGGTTAGGAAAACCTCAGCACAATGCAAATTGATATCCCCTAAATGATCCTACCCACGTGAACAGTACCATTCTCCTTACCATCCAGACTCCAAGCCCCACATTGCTCATGCACCTTTGCATATAATTTTTATGTTCTGTCACTTCGTTAAAAATGCCTTTTGTAGTCTGTGCACTTAGTCCTGCACACATCTTTATTTTACAGTCAGCTTCTGGCCCCCATTTCCTTCCTTTCCCGTGCCATTTTCCCCACCCCCAGTTCTCTCTGCAAATGACCACTGGGGTGATTTTCTCAGAAGATCACCTGGAACATTCCAGTGTCCTGTTTAGAGGCTTTTCCAGGCTCCCTATTGTTAAGACAAGGTACAGACTTCACCAGGCAGTCAAGGCCTTTTCCAGTCCAGTCCTACCTGGACTTCTCTTTCTCCTCCTCTCTAATGAACCCTCTGCTCCAGCCAAGCGGGTCTCCTTCCCCCTCCAAACAGCTCTATCCCTTCCAGTTGTTTCTCCTTCTTGACTGATACCTCCCTTCTTAGAGGCTTAGCCCCTGCCCTTTTGTTCCCCGCAGTCTTTCTGACTCTGAGTCACCATTACCTTTTCCTTTTTGGATCGCAGGCTCTTTGTTGCCTTCATGCCAAGCATTTGGGCAGTTAATCCCAGCTTGTGTTATGAAAGTTTTATTTTGCTGTTTAACTTTCCACATATGTATTTATGTTTCTCTCTCCATTTGGGCTATTGCTTTCCTACATATGTTGCAAAAACATTAGTTCCTCCAGCTGCTCAAACGAAAAAGCTCATTGTATTCAAATAATTTTGGGGAAAAGCTGCATACTGTGCCCCTCTCTTAAAGATTCACATTGCATATCAACATATTAAAAGATCTAAAAAGTCCTGTACTGCTGAAACTTGGATTATATCTTTGATTCATTTCTTTGCTTATTTCCTGATGTTTAACTGTTGAGAAAATCTTTCTTGTCTTGAAACAATATTAATATTCCCTAGAATTCCTCTCAGAGGAGACTTTGAGAAGTACCGAATTAGATTATGAACGCCTTCCCCATCATTGTAACCCTACCATGGTGCCTAGCCTACTGATGTAGCACTTAGTAGGTGCTTAGGATATACTGGGGGATTTGGTGAAGACTCATTCATGTTTTACTCACCGATCTGAATTCTTCTAAGAGTTTCCTTCTGTGCAGTCCTGAGAATGCTGTAAAACAAATAAATAACCTTGCTTCCATTTCTTATTAAATTTATTGGCAGTAGACTCTGAAACTTAATGGGATTTCTGAGTCTTCTATACACTTCCATGTCTACCTGAGAAAGACAGGCTGTGCTCCTACACCGTGGGAACATAAAGAGTTCAGTGAATTTTCTACTTCTAGTACACCAAACCCAGGCTCAGCCTATCATTTAAATGGCTGCCTTATCATTTCATTTCCCTCAGAGAAATGGTGCAGAGAAAAGCTTGGGAGCCCTGTGGACTCCCACGAAGGAACTACACAGAACTTCAACACAGAACAGTCACTTCCACGTCTCATTTTTTCACATTTGTGGGTTTGGATGTACTTTCGCCAGCATGCTGGATAGAAAAGCTAATGATTTGGATGTGAATCTGAGATAGCAAAAGAAAAATAACTACAATTATTTCAATAGCCAAAGTTGTGGTAGGTTTGCTAGCACTTTGAAGCCAAAGTTTGATCTTGGGATTCTAAAGCATGAGGAAATCTTTGAGAGGATTGACAGTGTTAGTGATTTTTTTCTTTTTTTAGTTAGTAGGACTTTTTAAAAAAATTGCTTTTAATAGATAATATATCTTATACATTATAGTATTCATATTATTACATTATTCAAAATATAATACATTAAATATAGATTTATGTATATGTATATATAAAACAAAAATTCAACATATACAAAAGAATATATAGCAAAAAGCTAATTCTCTCCCATCTCTCCATCTCTGCTTCCTGCTCAACCTGCTGTCCCTGAAGGCAACCCTTTTTAAAAGATACTTTTTGAACCTTCCAAGGACATTCTGTGCGTATATAAGTTCATAGTTACACAATGCCAAATGTTATTATACAATTTACACTACTTAACCTTGCTTCTTTCCCTTAATATGCAGGAGATGTGTCCATTTCAGTACATGAAGGGCTTCAGTGTCCCATTCATGGTCCATTATTTCCATATTGATGGACATTTTGTTTATTTTTTACTTTTTGCTATTATAAATGATGCTATAATGAATATTCATATATATATATATCTTTTCACAAATTTGTGAATAAAACCATGTAATTAGTTAATTCTTATATTTAGAAATTTGGGGGTCAAACGTTTACATATTTTCATGGATCCCACTAATTTGCTCTCCTTAGCAGCTACTGCGGAATCTACAATTCCACCACCAATGTACTGTAGTGTCATTTCCCAACACCCTTATCTATACAACCTGTTATCCAACTTTCCTTTTAACTTTTCCAATATTATAGGTCGAAAACATTGTCGTAATTTGGATTTCTTACATGATAAATTAAGTAAAGCAAAGTATTTTCCAGGTGAAAAACCTACAATTCCTCCTTTTCTGTGAATTGTGCATATTCTTTATCCATGTTCTGTTGTGGTATTGTCTTATTATTGATTCATGGGAACTCTTTATATACTGTCTGTGATATACATTGAAATAACTGACTTTAATTGTCACTATTAAACTCCTGAGAGAGATGTTAGACCATGATCTCTTCCAAAGTGTCATTCTCTTTAATTCTGATTTTTTAAAAGGTGTGGAGAGACTGCTTTATAGATTAGGATGTCCTTCCTTCTACCTTAGCGTCATAAAATTCCTACCCAAACAAGACCACAGTTACATATCAGCACATTCTGTATCAGCTTTCCAAAATTAGCCAGTAGATTTAATAGATTTTTTTTTTTTTTTGGAAACGCTGTAGGCTCATGACTTGTTTATGTTCTAGCAAAAGTAGGCTGTGTATCTGCCGTGGCTGGTGGGATTTATTCAAAGAACAACCCTGCCATTCCCTCTAGATCAGAGGTTACAAATTGGCCACCCAAGGGCCAAATGCAGTCATGATGTGTTTTACTTGGCCAGCATGGTGTTTAGAAAAAAATGTGAATTAGTTGCCCACATTAAAGACAGTGGGTAATTTTACAGGAATATCTAGACTTCTGGCTTCTGCTGACAAATCACAAGATCTGGCAACACTGCATTTCCACATGACAACAATTGGCTGGAGCCTGTGGGTATCTGCCCTTTGCATGGACCATGTGCCTCTATGTTCTTCGCCCAAGCCTGCCTCATTTACATCACCTGCCAAGTTCCTAGAGGTGTTTGCCTTTGTAACACCTGACCATTTGTTCCCAGGGTTTCCTCTCTCTCCCTCGTCAGTCCGAAGAAGAAGAAAAAAGTCTCCCAGGTGTCTTGTCTCAGACTCAGGTCTGTTCCTCTTCTCCACCCAGCCTTCCTCCCTTTCCTTCTTTGGAATGTGGTTTCCCTACATCCAAGGAGTGTTTACTTGTACTTTGCCTGGATCCTCACGTTTCCCCTTGCAGCCTTTCCCTACTCCCCAGGATGCCTTCCAAAAGAATTTGGAAAGATAAAAAAACTGCTCTGCTAGGGCATGAATTTTAAAACACCGTTAAACAGACGTTAGCAAAGTTTTGAGAAAGATGAATAAAAGCAGATTTCTGAGGCTTCCTTTGGGAATGAACGGAGGCTTTCACAGGAAAATGTTTTTGAGGGTGGAGCACAGTGACCTAGGACTGGTTTGCTCCTCTCCACCCCTACCTGCTTCTCGTGGGTCACATTTTCGTCAGCTTTCCCCTGATCCTCTGCCTCAGCTTTGTCACTGTTCTTCCTGCTGCTGCCGGTCTCTACTCTTCAATCCTGTTCTCCAGAAACAATTTTCTAAATTATGAATCTATTTTATCAACCCCTACCCATCTTCAAAGCCTTCAGTCAGTCCCTGTTGCCTAAATGTGTTCTTGTCAGCAAGGCTCCCGAGGTCCTTTATAATTGGCCTGAAGGACCTCATTTCCAACCCATCCGTTTCCCTGGTACCCTAGGGGTGTCGGCTCCTGGCCTCATCCCTGAGCACACACCAGGAACGCTGTGTCCCCATGCTGAGGCACATGGCACTCCCTTTCATCGAAACACTGGATTCTGATCTTTTACATCACATGTTCCTATTCATCCTTCAAGATCCAAGGCAACGCCACTTCTTCTGTGAGGCCCTCCATTTTCTCCTACTTGGTCTCTACCTCTTCCATATTTCTACAATACTGTGCATGCAGGACAGCCTGGGGAAGGCTTCCTCCGTCTCCCCAGCCTTGGATGAGGTTAGCACCCCCTCCCTGGCCCTGGGGTTCCCACAGTACTTATTCTGCCATCTCAGTCACTTCAACTGTCCCGGCCCCACCCCCATGCTCAGCCCCTCTAGAACAAGAACTGGCTCTTTCCTCTTTTTACCAATGGTGGAAGCATAGGCTCTGGTACAAACTAGATGCTCAATCAGTGTCTGATGAACAGAAAAATTAATGAGAAAGGGAAAATAATGTGATGGAGAGAACTCACGCGACTATACGAATGCTTAACTCTCATTTGTATTTGAAGAGATGGTTTTTAAACAAATATTTTAACAGTCAGCATAATCAGGAAGATAGAAACCATGCTAGGTGTTGCAACCAGAGGAGATTTAATACAGGGAATTGTGTCACAGACGTGGGAAGCAAGTCTGGAAGAGCAAAATGGGAGGGAAGTGGAGACAACCTAGTTATTAATGATTGTGGGAAGAAGCTGCTGACCCCAAAGCAGAGGTGAATGAGCCGCCACCCTCAGGACACAGGTGCTGATGGCTGAGGAGGCAGCAGCAAACAATAGGGACACAATCTGCCTCCTTGTGTTTTCAGCCTATCCGGGAGGAGAGACATTAAGGGGGTATTAACGATAATGCCTTTTGATAAACTGTATAGAGAAAGCTCAAGAACCACAAAGCTGGGGATTCAATTTAGCCTGGGGCTAGTGGTTCCCAAAGTGTGGTCTACAGAATCAGAATCACCTGGGGACTTGTTTAAATCACCCCCATCCCAGACCTACGGAGGAAGAATTTGGTGGAAGGGGCAGAGAACAGGAGAAGGAGTCTTTTTAAAAAGCTCTCCAGGCAGACCAAAGTCTGAGAAGCCCTGCCAGAGGGGGCTGCATGACCTCGGTAAGGAAATATTTACACTGAGATGGGAAGGGTGAGCAGGAGTAAGTCAGAAGCAGGAGGGGTGGGAAAAGATTATTCCGGGCCAAAAGGACAGTATGTGTCAAGATCTGGAAGTCCAAGAATGCCAGATCTATGACAAGAACCAGTAGATAAGGGAAACCGAGTGGTTAGAGATGAAGAATCGTAGGAGGAACAAAGACAAATCAGAAGGTGGGAAAACCGGACCCTGTGAACTCTGAAAAAAAATGAAGTAAAGTAGAAATAATAAGATTAACTGTGAGTGACTAATCTCACACTGATCTTACAGTGACCCAGCTGGAGGAGCAACTGCATCATTTAAAGCAGACTGAAACCAGTGAAGCTCCTCTAAAGAAAATGAGGACCCAAGTTAAGTCCTGGTGAACATTTGTTGTCTGTGCAATGGGAAAAACTGCCAACCAAACTCACTCCATTCCCTTTCCCCTAAAGGAGACAGGTTGAACCTAAGTAATTTAATCCAGTAGTCTGGAGTTCTTCCTGGCCTTTCAAGGGGCATCTGTTAATGAGCGGCCTTGTTCCTTTCTCCATGCTGTTTGGCTCCTGGTGGGAAGTCTGTTCTGCACAATAATAGGGCTCCCTTGTCTTGCCAGTGAGAAAACAGGTCTCTCTCAATGAGGATTCAGATCACATTATCCCTGAGATAGTATATGCGCCCAATTTAACATGGCCATGATTAAAAGGCCTGGTATGCCTGTAGCTCATACTGGGAAATGAAATGGAATTGTGACCAGAGGGATCCATATCTCCCCAGGATGATGATGGGATTTTTTTTTCTTTTCCTCCCTTCCCTCCCTCCCTCTCTCCCTTCCTTCCTTCCTTCCTTCCTTCCTTCCTTCCTTCCTTCCTTCCTTCCTTCCTTCCTTCCTTCCAGATTTGGATGGCCACAGACATCTCTGAACATTCAGCACTGCTACTTTAGACTGAAAAAGGGACTTGGAATCTTGCATGGGAAGGAAAGAAGAACCTAGGGAGGGAGGCCTCTTTCTGTAGATTTGGGTGGGGTTTTTGTAAGGGAGATGGGTAAAGATTCAGACAAGAGCTAAGGAAGAAAGTACTTGGGAGGGCCTAAACCCCGAGGGTGAGCTAAGGCAGCAGCGGGAGAGAAGCGGGCAGAGGACCTCCTCCTAGAGAGAGGCCTAAGTATTCAGGTACCTCCTCGTGAAACTGAGGAAACTTACAGCTGGTGAGACCTTTGACCTTACTGGATGCAGGGCTCAATGCCAGAAGGGAATTAGAATGAAGGAGAGGATCCTTACCTGTAATTCCCTTCTGAGATTGACTCACTGTTCAGTGCATTCATTTGTTTATGTCTGCAAAGTGTGGTGTGGAGACCAAAAAGGCAGAAAATGGAGCACTGCCCACCTACATCCTCATGGGCCCTGAGGAGAAGGTGCATATCTTTACGTTTCTTTGTCAGGTGGATTCTGAGTAAGCCAGATGTTGGGACAATAGATGCCAGACAGAGCTGGTGAAAGGAGCACTGCCGAGTGGGCAAACTCAAGGAAAGGATGCCAAGTTTTTCCTTATCTCACGGTCTGGACACTCTGCCTCCTGAGACAGTAGGGGAGCTGGACATTCTGGTAAAAACCAACTGCCTTGTCTCTAAGAAAAGAACTCACGGTATCTCGGACCAACACAGACCCACGCCTGAAAGTGCACAACACACAGTCTCGGAGACCCGGAGCTTGAGTAGGTACCATGTGCCGCCTTCTCAGTGGTCACTAGCTAGCCAGTTGTTCAGTGTCCCTAACTCAGCTCTCAATACACCCAGAGCAGCAGAGCATCCAAGACTTTGTAAAGGTACATCACAAGGGGACATGAGGAGCTGCTCTGGGAAACCTGCCCACAGGCCCAGTGGTTTGCGGCTGTTTTGTTTTTAATCAGTGACATTCCCTGGGGCAGTCCCCTTGATAGATTCTAGAATCTGCTCATTTTTTACTGCTCTCCCCTGGCCTCCCACCAGGAACAGATTCTTTGCCCCCAAGTAGGATTGCCAGATAAAATCCAGAACACTCAATTAACTTTGAATTTCAGATAAACACTGAATAACATTTTAGTATGAGTGTGTCCCAAAGATTGCACCAAGAATTCTAATTTAACAGGGCATGCTGTATGTTTATTTGCACAAGCCAACCCCTGGGGGACTCCCTAAGGGAGCAGATACCCGATTCTGTGCCTGAGAGCGAGCTGGGGGTTTCAGTCCTTTTTCCTACTTTGAGATTGCTCAACGATCTCTGATTTTATTACATATGAAGACTTTCTACATGGTCTAGGAGATGGGGGAGAACAAAGTGAATATTTCTCAACGCTATAGACACATTTTTTGTTTGTTCGTACTGAACACCGCAGCCCAGTAAGGAAACTGAGAAGAGAAATGCAGTGTTAATAGTTCTCCAGTGAAACTCCCCCACATCTTCACCCTACAGTAATGGGGTGTAAGCTGGAGGTAGACTAGGACAGTGCAGAGATAGCAAGGTGATGTGATCTGAAACCGTCGGAAGAGGTTTGTTTCGCAACCACCCCTCACACCACAGAGTCCTTTGTTGGTTAGTTGTGAGCGGGTTTTTTATAGCACTAGGACTGTACTTTCATTTTGAGAAAGCAACTTGCCCTTAGCCAGAGTGAGAATTAGATAAATGACTCTCCTCCCATCAGATTATTAATGACTAAAATGCTCTGCCTGGAGATTTTTGAAACTTCCATGAGTGTAAACTGGAAAAAAAAAAAAGTCACTTAAGTGCTGCAGGCAATTTTCCACCTCCTAGGAAGTAGAGATTGAATAATCCTTTAGGCTAGAATCTTCCTTTATTAGAACTGCCAGCTGCTGGTTAATAAATCACCTTTATTTACACAAATGTAAAGCAAGTGTCTACCCATTGCTTCTTGTTGAAAAGTGTAAAGTTATCACTAACCTGAACGGTGTTTAGACTAGAAGTTCCTTGTTCCGCTTGGAAGTAGAAATTGTTAGGTTTGCCTGAGTCCGACCTGCTTCTCTGTTTTGATTCTAGGGCTTGCTTATAGAAGCTGAGGATCTGGGCAGGGAAAACAGAGGAAAAACATGAGATCCAAATCTCATGTTAGAGGAATTGGACAGAGTTCGGCACAGCTCAGCCCAGACTGGGCCATAGCTGTCACATGCACACTGTTAAGACGGAATTATACAGAATGGAACTGATTTTGGACTCTTTTATCTGTAATTGTTAGGTTGAGGCATATAGGGCAAGGCCACCCCCTAGTGGTAGGGGTTGGGATTGCTCCTTAAGGAAGGAGAAATTCCCATGCAATCATCCCAAGAAAAACCTATTATATCAAGATTAGGTTAAACCCCAAATAAGGGTGGGTTAAACACATAAGTAGTTATTTCTCTTTCTGAAACAAAGTCTTGAAGTTGGCAGTCAGAGCTGTTAGGGTAGTTCCTCGGTCCCCACGGACTCAGGCTTCCTTCTATTTTTCTGCTTAATTTACCTTAATGAACAGCTTCTGTTCTTGGGGTTACAGGATGGCTGCCGGGGCTCCGGCCATCATATTCACATCAAAGCCTAGAAAGAAGAAAAATGGAAAAGGAAGAAAAAAGTGTGTGTGTCAGTGTACGTGTTTTAAGGAAAGACCTCCCAGCCGACTCTCTTTTAAATAGTCTTCCTGAAGTGCCCCAAGCAGTTCCAAATCTGGCTGAAGGGCTGAGAAAATCTCTTGCCTGGGAACTTTGCCACCCTATATGAATGGGGGTGCTATACTACAGAGGCAGGAGAGTGGCTATTGGGGGTCGCAGGAGTGTCCCCTTGTCTGGGAAGCAGGCCTAAAGCGGGAGGGGCGGAGAAGTGCTTTCCCACTCAAAGCCACTTGGCAGCTGGGCCTGAACCTTCTAGTGGCAGGTGTGAGCTGGACTCTGCCTCATGGAGCCAAGGTCAGGTACCAGGTGAGAATAGCTCTGTGAGGTGTGCTTTAGGGAGCTGCCTCTGCCAACAGTTGAGATTACTCTTGGAGCTGAACTTGACTTCTATTATCCCTACACCTTCTGTGAAGTTTTGTCACTCCTCTGTTGGGTCATGAGAAATTCAGGTGTGGGGTGGGGAGGTATTTATGCCTGGAACTGACCAGTAGGAGGAGGGCTATTTCCTCTTTCCCAAAGCTGGAAAGGTGGTATCTGGCAAAAAAGGTTGGCTGCCCAGAGCTGCCACAGGCCATCAGAGTATCCCGAGGTGTCTGTCTAGATTCTAGCTTATGGCTTGGCAGCCTGAGGAGGGACCTGAGCAGACAAACATGAGCAGGTCAGACACATTCCTAAACGCTCTTTAGGATTGCCAGCCTGGTTTGACCTGGACTGAGGTCTTCCTGGGCTGTAGGACCTTCGGTGCTAAAACCAAGAAAGTTCTGGGGAAACTGGGATGAGCTAATCATCTAAGAATACCGGTAAGAAAGCATCTTGTCTGGAACCTTAGAATTTGCCTGGGAACACCTGGAGCCCAGGGCTGAGTGCCTGCGTTGTGGCAGCTGGAAGGCTCCAAGTCACTGGGGTCATTTCTTTTATTAATATAGTTTATTTCTTGGAGCAGTTTTAGGTACACAGCAAAATTGAGAGGAAGATACAGAGATTGCCCATATACCTCCTAATGCCACACATGCATAGCCTCCCCATTATTAACCCTCCTAACCAGATAGAACATTCATTACTATTGATGAATCTACATTGACACGTCATAATCAGCCAAAGTCCACAGTTTACATTAGGGATCACTTTGGGCGGTGTACATTCTGTGGGTTTGGACCAATGTATCCACCATTATAGTATCATATGGAGTAGTTTCACTGCCCTAAAATCCTAGTCATCCCTCCCCCCTCCAGCCCCTGGCAACCACTGATATTTTTGCTGTCTCCATAGTTCTGCCTTTTCCAGAATGTCATGTAGTCAGAATCATATGGTATGTAGTCTTTTCAGACTGGTTTCTTTCACTTAGTAATATGCATTTAAGTTTCCTCCATGTCTTTTCCTGGTTTGATAGCTCATTTCTTTTTAGCACTGAATAATATTCCACTGTCTGGATGTACCACTGGGATCTTGTTTTTACTGGTATGAACCATGGGAAGTCAGTTTTAATGATGCCTGAAGATTATGATTCCACAAACTCTACCCCTCAGAATAAAATTGTGTCTGCATTAGAGCCCAGAAGAACAACGGTTAAGCAGGTCAAACAAACTTGGCAATAAATGAAAGAATAAATGGAAAAGTCCAAATCCCACAGCATCACATTTCCACCTCCCAGAACCTGGCCTGTGCTTTCTCTCCGATCTCGTCTCCTGCCTGCTATGGCCCTGTTGCACCCACCAAGTCAACTCTCTAGCTCAGTTGAGTCCCAGATGCATCTCACTGTTTCTGTTGTCTCTGCCTGGAATTCCTTCCCCTGCCTCACTTCATGTGCCTGGTGAACCCCAATTCTTCAATCAAGTTGTAGCTTAAGAGTCAGCCGTGCGTTTGCTGCCTTCCCTGGCCCTCCACAGGCAGAGCTGAGTACCCCCGCCCTCCCTCTGGCCACCAGTGCACCCTGACTCGTCCTCACTGCGCTGAATCCCAAAGGCCGCTGAGCACAAGTCTGCCTCTCCCACTGACCAATAAGCTCCTTGAGACGAGGAAGCCCTTGCCATGTGGCAAACCTCCAAGCCCATGAGACACCTACTAGGTGCTTAGTTAATGCTGGTTAAGGGAATCCATCCGTGTGTGTGTGCATATATTTATTTACATTTACATTTACTTGATTTTTCTATTTAGGGCATCAGAATATTGACTAATTCTCAGTTGGAGACACTCTGGTCAAATTTATTTGTCAAGATGCCTAAATAGCTTATTTAGCTTAGGACCTTGTAAATACACACACACAAAAGGATTCACCGGAAATACTGCCACTGAGAATAACCAAAATTCATAAACATAACGAAAGCATTCATTAGTGATATTATTATTGAGAATAGCTAAATCTACAACGTGGGACCAATTATATTATGCTTCTCTAACAGTTAACTTAAGCAGACATAAGACAAGCAACAAATATTTCATAGTCTGTTCAGATATTAACTTGTGGTTCCTTCTCCCTCTGGAATTAGAACAGTTCTAAAGAATGGCTGATACGTTAGCCAAGCCAGGGTAAGACAGGCTTTGTTAAGAAAGCAAATACTTCCACAAAAACCAATCCCAAATGTCAGAGCTTTAACGCCACCAAGGCTTATTTACCACACCGGCAAGTCTCCTCCGCGTAGCGCGGGTGCCACCTCACGCGCACGGCCTCTGAGGGCCCCGGAGGCCCCTGGCACTTCCCCTCCGGCCGAGCCGTCACGTGACGCCGACAGGCTAGGCGGCGCGGGCAGCGCGTGGCTCCCGAGGCGAGGATCAGGGCCGCGCAGGAAGGAGACTCTGAGGCGGCGGTTACCGTGGGGGGCACGTCTGGGGGAGGGCTCTTGGGGTCCCCCTCCGCGGCGGAGAGCGGGATTGGACGGGGTGGCCGGTTAAGCCTCAGCGCAGTCTCCTCAGGAGCCTTAGCTGCCTTTGCGGGGTGGGGGGTGCGGTTCCGAAGACGGATAACGTCAGGGCTGTCCGGAGCTGGGGCAAAGGGGCTGGACCTTTGTACCTCTGCGGGGCTGGTCCCCAGATCAGGCTGTCCTGGGAAGGGGTGTGACCCTGAGCGACTCAGCTCAGCCGAGGTGATTCAGAGAACCGACCTCTGAGCGCTGTGTGCCAGCAGCTGGGGAGTAAGTCCTGCTCACACCCCTGCCGGGGGGCTGGGGAGCTTCGCGCCGCGCCCCTGTGGTGAGCACGGGAGCCTCTTCCAAGCAGATGTCTCTGCGCTGACCATGTTCGAATCCTCCGTCATCATCCTGGCTCTAAACCAACCACAGGCTTGACCTGGGAACCACACCACTTGGCTGCCAGCCCTTCCACTAAGCTCGCTCATAAAGCACATTCCTCGTCCCCACCTGCTCTAGCTGTCCCTGCTGGCTACTGCACAGATTTGAGCCCTGCCGAACGCCCAAAGAACATTCTGCAAAATTCCTGCTGTCCACTTCACCAAGGGACTGGGTCTTTGCTGGGCTCACTGTATCTCCTCGAACTGCCTCTGGCTAAGTGTGCCAGGACCCTTCCAAGGTAAATCGCCTCTTTCAGGCTGCACTTGCTGTTCAGCGTTAGCAAATATCCACTCCTCCAATAGCGCAAGGCGTACTTGGTTTTCCTGCGGAACGTATCATGCCCACTGTACACTGGTTACACGGCACACAGTGTGACCCTGTGAGGCGCATCTGTGCAAATCTTGCATTTGTTCGTTGGGTCTCCTGGGACCCCACTCTTACTTGATCTAATAACATTCTGTCTGTGGAGGCAGTAATAATGGCCGGCATTTATTGTAAAACACTTTACACATGATAGCTTACTTACTTGTCACAATTATCCTCTGCAGAAGTACTATCACTTTTCCTAATTTACATATAAGAAAACCAAGTTCACTTTCCCAAGGTCACCTGAAGAATAAATGGTGGGACCAGCGTTGAAGCCCAGGGAGTCTGACTGTGGAGTTCAGGCTCTTAGTCACTATGTCAGACTGCTTGTCAATGTCCAGGGTTTCTTAAAACCCAGGTTTCCGGGAGGCAGGCCCATAAATCAGCAAAGCACATTTTCCTGGAACTTCTCACGAGGGTCATTTAATGTACTCCAATATTGTGCATGAAAAGCCCACTAAGGAATGAAGACTGAGCTGGGAACTCTTGTCACAATCCAGAAAGGTGAATTAAAAGTGAGTGAACTTAGGGAGGGGTATTCCCTTAAAAAAATCGGAACCAGTATTAAAGTATAAATGTGTGGACTTTGATCTTTGATGTATGGGACAACTTATGAGTAGTTTTTGTGAATGTAGATTGTGGTACCATGAAGCAAAAAGTGAGTCAACTACATTTAGATTAGGAGGAGAGACAGCAACCAGTATTTGTGGGTGCGGTAGGGGAGAGTGGGGCTGCCCCCTTCCCGCACGGAGCCTCCTCGTGTCTCTCCCCACAGAGAGGCAGAGACAGGGCTGCAGCCCCTCCTGCCCTCACCCACCTCATCTCTGAGTTACGAGGTGGTGTCTTCCTTATCACACTACCTGGTGGGAGCTGGGGATACCTCATAAACCTGATCCGAATGCTGGGCAAATGGCCCCTTCATCTGCAAGCATGATAATGGGATGGTCTTTCTCCGCACCCCGTTACCTGGGAAATGGGGCTGGAAGGAACTTGGTGCCACGCTCCTTTGACAGGAACTCTAACCTGTCATGTCGGCTCCCCTGTTTGGATACAAATAGCTATAACTCGGCCATCAACCAAGCTTCCCAAGTCCCGCCCAGTGATGAAATGTGCTTTCAATAGGCACGGTCTGGAGGTGATTTGGGTCTGACAGCTCGGCCTCCAAACCACATTTTCCATGTGTCAGGAAAATGAACACCATGTCCACTGCACATGGTTTTAGCAATTAGACCTTTATTAATACCGCGGAGCAGCTGGAACTAGAAATAGTCTCAAGTGCTCACATTCTTTCAACATACAAATTTCCAGAGTGGTGGCAGCTGCTGAGGCCAGGTTTATTCATCTTGGGCCAAAATTCTCATACCCTTGACCCCATGTTTTGGGCCTGGACTTTGTGGCTCTGAGAAAATATGGCTGCAAAGTGCTACTCTGGCGAGTCCGACCTTCCCCACTGGAGTAAGTGTCTTCTCCCCCAGCTCCCACTGTCCCCCCACTGTCTCTGGTTCAGGTTTTAGAAAGGAGCTTTTTGTGTCTGGGGTCTCATTTCTCCCCCAGTAGGAGTGTTATCATTTGTAACTCCTGCCCCTTCCCACCCCACTCGCAGGTTTCTCCCTGCACACCTATGCTGGGCTGGACTTCAAAGGAAGACTAGAGTTGGTTTAATCCAGCTGCCTACCCAGTAAGAGCCCTTCTGTGGCTTCTGCCTCAATTTCCCCCAGGCATGCCCTCACCTGTGGAGTGGCCCATTTCCATTACAGGACAACTCTGGCTACTTCCAAGTTCTTCCTTGTGCTCCACTTAGCTCTACTTCCTTACTGTGGCCTCATCAGTTCAATCCCAGTTTACGTTCACTGTGTGGAATGAAACATTTATTTCTAGGCATATGGACCTAATGAATATCCTGCTCATTTGTCATCCTCATTCCCAACATTCATTTTCCCATCTTGTTCCAGCGAAAGAGGGGAGGAGAGTGTGAAATCCACTCTTTCTCCCTATCAAAGGATGGAGGATGATTTATCCTTCAAGAATGAGGTCCAATGTCACCTCCTGCAGAAAGTGTCTCCATTTACTTTATTTTCTCCACTTCTGTGAATTCCTATCATATTAAGTACTATTATGGGTTCAGTTATGTCCCCCCCCCCAAAAAAAGATGTGTTGGAGTCCTAACCTCTAGTACCTCTCAGAACATGACCTCATTTGGAGATAGGGTCTCTGCAGAGATAATCAAGTTAATTGAGGTATTTCAAGGTGGGCCCTAATGCAATGTGACTAATGAACTTATTAAAAGGGGGAAATTTGGGTACAGAGACACACATAGAAGAAGATGATGTGAAGAGGCACGAGATGAAGACAGCCATCCACAGGCCAAGGAGAGGGGCCTGGAGCAGACCCTTCCTGCCGAGCAAACCTTGGTAGCACACTTCCAGCCTCTAGAAGTGTACGACATTCAATTTCTGTCATTTGAGCCATCCAATTTGTGGCACTTTGTGAGGGCAGCCGTAGCAAGTTGGTACAGGTATAATATGAGGCCTTTTGTTCTCTACATTTTTTTTTTTCCTTTAAGTTTTGTCAGCAGAAAAGTATAAAGAAGAAAATAAGCCAGAAAGAATGGTAGTATATGGTCTTCCTGCTCAGAAAATTGCTGCTGTTTATGTGTATATATGTATGTACACACGCAGACACACACACACAAATATATGTATCTTGATTATATATTTTATACATATAATTATATATTATATATGTAACAGCAGTTTTCCGAACTCCTATTGTATGTAATATATATTATCATATAATATATAATTTTCTGTTATATATAATATGTAATGCATAATATATATTACATATATGATCTCAATATATATAATCTCAATATAGTATATACAGTGTATGTATCATGTATATATACTCAAACATACACATATAATCATAAATATACAACATATACATATGTATATGATACAATATCTGCTGAGTTACATGATTT
Source organism: Ursus americanus (assembly GCF_024610735.1). Classification (NCBI taxonomy): domain Eukaryota; kingdom Metazoa; phylum Chordata; class Mammalia; order Carnivora; family Ursidae; genus Ursus; species Ursus americanus. The sequence continues at coordinate 35,088,154 of NC_142132.1, forward strand.
AGATACTTCAAGAAAGTACAAAAGAAAGAAAGAGAGGTCTTCCACTACCTAGTTTCTCTTTCCGTAACTATTTACCACCATGAACAGTTAACCACTGATTCTCCTCGCCTCAGAATTGTTCATATTATACTACCAACTATCTATCTTCTTAAAAAAATTTATACAAAAGGAATCACATTTTACACATGCTTCTTCCCCTTGTTGTTTTTTTAAATGGTATGTTGGAAATCCACGAAGATTAGCACTTTGACTCATGGAACCGCATCACTGAAAGGCCTGGATTTTCTGCTGGCCACGTCAAGGGTGGATTAGGAATGTGTCAGAGCCCCTCAGGGGCTGGGAGGGCAAGAGGGGGGGCGCAGAGAATGGAAGTGTTTTGCCTGAAATGACACAGAAAGCTAGCAAAAGTGGTTCCAGCCGTTCGGGATGTCAAGACATTTCCTATAATTAGGTGATTTTTTTGTCACCAAAACAACGCAAGAGCGTCACCTCTGAAGAGAAAAACATCTCATAGCTGCACATTTACAAAAAAAGAACAAAAACAAAATTTGGAAACAGAAATTTCAGACCTGTTTACAGCTCTTCCAAATGAAGAATTTTAGCAGGATGAACATATGTGTTAAACATGTAAAAATGCAACAGATTCCAAACAGTTTGTAAGAATAATTGATTGACATCAGGGGAAATAAAAATACAATAGTTGAATTTAAACAAAACGTGTGTAATTGAAAAGTGAGGTTGAAAATGAGTATCATCACTTAGTGTTCCTCCAGTTGTTCTCATTTATATCCTTGTGTCTTTGTGAAGTATCCAAAATTTTTGTTCTTGCTATTATTACTTAAACTGCTAGCTAATTTCTTAGACACGGGTAATGGAACAATAATAGACACTGGTAATGGAACAAAAACTTCAGAAAAAAAATGGACACTTTAGAATTCTATTCACAGCTAAAGTAACATTCAAAAGTGAAAGCAAGCTAAAGACATCAATAGACAAGCAAAGATTTGGATAATCTACTATTCACAGCCCCCCACTGAAAGGATTCCAGAAGCTCTACCTCTCTGGGAGAGGCCATGGGAAGCAAGAAGCAAAGGTGAGTGGAGAGACAGACAAAAAAAGACACGGGCAAATCTAAATGAGCATTGATCACAAAACCATATAATGATGATTTGTTTGGGGTTAGAAGCCAAGGCGTAATTAAAATACTAGGCAAGGAGAGCACGTGGTAAAAGAAAAAGTGATCAAAATGGATATGGATAAGGTCATGTTCAGGAGACAAGTAAAGACGTTGGTTAACCTTAGGTTTCATTATGTAAAAATTCCAGCGTGAAGATGGCAGTAAAAATTGGGATTGCCTGGAAAGCATCCAAAAGCAACAAGAGGAATGGAAAATAAAATTCAATCTTCAATTTTAGCAACACGAGGAGACAGCTAAAAGTTGAATCATAAAATAAGGGGAAATGCTCCCCCAAAGCAGTTGACATCAGGAAAGGAGGTGGAGGGGTGGAAGCTTAGAGAAGATCTTGTGAGGGCTGCAAATCTCAGAAAAAGTTAGGAAAATCTGAGTCTCAAAGGGAGGGTATAAATCTTAATGCAAGAGCAGTGGGGATGTGGTATGGGCAATGATGGCACAATGCCCTGTCTCTGTTTTAGTTCTAAGAGGAAGAAATGGAGCAAAGGAGGAATTATCATATAGATAGGCCAGAAACTATTCATCAAAAAGACTTAAAAATTCTGAAATTGTCAACTTTTATGAATGTAGTCTTAAGATATATGAAAGAAAATGACCAGAATCACAAAATAATCAAGAAATTCCCAATCATAGAGAGCTAGTTTAATACAATGCTTGATATTAAGTAGGTTAAGCCACCAAAATAACTAGTAAACATATAAATGATTGAAGCAACACATTTAATAACTTGAATATAGTATTTCCTGTATCTAACAATTAGCAAATACACACTGCGCTTATTTTTGAATGACCACATACTTGGCAATAAAGCAAGAATCTAAAAGTAACAAATGAATCAATATCATACAGACCACAGCCCCTTCCGAAAGGCCATTAAATTGGAAGCAAATTACAAAATGTAACTACAGAAAAGGAACCATATGTTTGGAAATATAAAAACATTTCTGAATTATTAATGAGTCCAAATAGAAATCATAATGGAAATTTAAAAATATCTAGAGCTGAATGATGAGGGAAAAAGTGCGTATCACAATTGTGAGACGCAGCTAACGCAGTGCCTCGGAGAGGAGATCACAGGTAGGCATACACACATACACATACAGTCAAAAAGAAGACATTTTGAGGATGAATGAACACGTCTAATTAAAAAGCTAGAAGAAAAATACCAGTGTGAACTCAAGAAAAGACAAAGGAAAAAAAAGATACAGACAACAGCAAAATGAATTAAATAGAAGACAAACAACTGAAGTGATTAACAACGGCAAAAGAGGGGCACCTGGGTGGCTCAGTTAAGCTGTTGACTCCTGATTTCAGCTCAGGTCATGATCTCAGGGTCCTGGGATTGAGCCCCTCGAGGGGCTCCGTGCTCAACAAGGAGTCTGCGTGAGGATTCTCTCCCTCCCCCTCTGCTCCTCCCTCTGTTTGCTCTCTCTCTCACTCTCGAATAAATAAATAAATCTTAAAAAAAAAAAAAAGACAAAGGCAAAAGAGCAGGAGAAAAAAAAAAGATGGTACAAATGAACTGCACTGGGAAAGAAAGAGAAGATGTAATTATAGATACAGTATAAATTCACAAAGTCATGAGATGATGACTATGTATGACTTTGTTGCAGTAACATTGAAATTTTAGATAAAATGGAAACATTCCAAGAAACTATAGCTCAAAAGAAATAGAAAAGCTGAATAGACTTATGGCCGTTAAAATATTTAATCAGGGACACCTGGGTGGCCCAGTTGGTTAAGTGCCTTCTGCTTGGGTCATGATCCCGGAGTCCTGGGATCAAGCCTCTCATGGGGCTCCTTGCTCAGCGGGGAAGCCTGCTTCTCCCTTTCCTTCTGCCAGCCATTCCCCCTGCTTCTGCTCTCTCCCTCTCTCTCTGTGTCAAATAAATAAATAAAAATAAAAACCTTTTAAAAAATAAAAAAATAAAATATTTAATCAGTAACTTAAAATCTATCCACAGAAAGAGTGCAGACCTCAGAGAGACTTACAGGTAGGTTTTTCTCAACTTTCAAGGGAAATTCAATTCCTATCTTATGCAATCTGTTCTAGAAGCAAGAAAAAGGGAGAATGCTTTCCAACTCATTATATGATATTAATATAACCTTGACAACAAAGACTGGAAAGGACATTACAAAGAAGGAAATTATGGATGAATTTCACTTATGAAGAAATACATAAAATTCTGAAATAAACATTGGCAAACTGAATCTAGTAGTGTTGCAAATAATACATTTTAACCAAGTTGGGTCACTAAAGAAACCAGAGCTTAACAATAGAAAACAATATTAATGTAATTTGCCACATACACGGTAAAGAAGAAAAAACATGTGATGATCTCAGAAGACGCAGAAAATGCATCTCATAAAATTTGATCCCCATTCATAACCAGAATCACTTAGCATACCAGAAGTAAGAAGAACAACCCAATAAAATTTGTCTATTATCAGTCTACAGTGAAAGTCATGCTTTCACTTCTCTAAAATAATTTCACTGAAGTTCAGGAACAAGGCAAGGATGGCTACTATTAAAAGCCCTTATTCAACACTGCTCTGTAAGTCTTAGCAAATGAAGTAATGACAAGAAAAGGAAATAAAATGAATATTCAAAATTAAAGAATAAAAGTATCATTATTTATGGATGCTATGATTATCTATTTTTAAAAATCCAAGAGAAGAGAAGTAATCAGCAACTATTAGAAGAAATAAGGAAATACACAAGTTGCCTCATTTAAAACTGATTTTTAAAAATGGTTCCTGAACACCTGCAACAAATTATTAGAAAATATAATTTTTTAAAAAGACACTGTTTACAGTTGTAGCAAGCGTTATAAAACTTCCTAAGATAGCTAATGAAAACGTGTAAAATCTTCACAGGGAAAAGTATAAATCTATATTAAATAATAGAAGTGTATAATTTAGCAAGAAGGCCTAGGTAAAAAGATGTATCACATTTCTTGTCAGGAAGATTCAATATTTTACAAATGGCAAAAAGTTACCAAATTATTCCATTAGACACATTTCCTTTATCAATCTGGTAGCGTTTTTTGCAGGAAATCAATTAGCTAAGCCTAAAATATTGGAAGGGTAAGAACAAAGAACATCAGAATAAATTTGAATCTATAGATAACAATACTTTATTGCATATTTGGAACTTGCTAAGAGGAAATCTTAAATATCTTCAACACACACACACCCGGTAACTGTTGAGGTGACAGATGTGTTAACATTATTGAGGTAATCGTTCACAGTATATGCATATATCAAATCATCACATTGTACACTTTAAACTTAGAGGTGTTGTCAATTATATCTCATTAATACTGGAAAACAAATGAACAAACGTGAGAACAAAGAATGAGGTGACCCACTGCACCAACCGTTAAATATCGCCATTAGCTATAAAATGTTCAATTTACAGTATGGTACAGGGACAGACACGGGCCAGCAGAATGGTTTGGAGACTCAAAGGAGTGATCCACTTGTACACGGAAATTTGTATTTACCAGAAATGGCATTTCAAATACTGGGAAAAGCTGGACTATCCTTATGAGGTGCTGAAACATTTAGCTTTCTATTTGGAAAAGACAAAATTAGATTTCTACTTCACCACATAAGCAAAAGTAAATTCCAGATGGACAAAAATTTAAATGTGAAGAGCAGAAATTTAGAATTTTTAGAAAACAATATGGGAGACTATCTCGAATGTAGAGTTATGAGCAGATTCATTAAGGAACAAATACCCCCAAATCTAAAGAAGATTTATGAATTTGACTATGTTAAATTTATGAAGTGATTCATAACAGAGGGTAACATAAACAAAATTTTAAAAGCTTAATGCAGTTTAGCAGAAGATATTTGCAATTTAAACACTTCAGAACAAATGCAGAATAGTTACAAATGTATAAGCGAAGGGTAAACCAGTTTTTTGAAAGGAGCAAAGGATTTGAACTGGTCTCCCTCCTTTCCCCCTTACCTTCCTCCTTCCCTCTTTCCCATGGGGCTCTCCCCCCCTTTCCCTCTCTCTCCCTCTCCTTCTCTTTTCCTCCCTTCCCCCTCTCTCACACACGTCCACACAGACACATAAACAAAACTGGCCTGTAAACATATAGAAAGGCTTAAGATTATGAGTAATCAAGGAAACGTAAATTAAGTCAACAAAATGCCTTTCGTACCTATCATGTTGGAAAATTTTGGAAGTATCACAGGTGACGGTGAGGATGCAGGAAAACAGGAATTTCTGACCTGGGAGGAATGTGAACTGGTACAACCACTTGGGAGAGCAATCTGTCAATACTGGGGAGTGTGAAGGAGTCCATTCCCTGCCACTTAGCACTTCTGCTTCCAGGTGCCTATGCTAAACGAACTACATACACGTACCCAAAGACACGGGCAGCAACAACCAAAGCAAACCATTAATTGTCCTTCTATAGGGAAACGAAGAAACCGTGGTGTACTGGGCTACAGTTAAATACATGCACGAGGCCTATATTGTGTTCAAACAACATAAATGAGTTCCTAAAATAGGCTGTATGGGACGATCAGCCAATCTCAAAATCATATATACAATATGATGCCATTTCAGTCAATTCTGAAGGCACATCAAATGCTAGTAAATGTTTTGGACACACAAATGTTTAGGGAGAGTACAGCAGCATGCATGGGAATCACACAGCGCAACTTCAGGCAGAGATGCCCCTGCAGGGGAGAGAAGAGGGGAGTAAGAGTAGGGGTGGGGGCTAGCTATACTTTTTTTTTCTTTTGTTACGAGGGACCGCAAGTAAAAATGAGAAAATGTTAACAGCTATTTAATGTGGATGGAAGGCAGATTGGTTGTGTATTTTACTTTCTGCTCCCTTCCACAGGTTTGAAATATTTTTTTATTTCTTTTTTTTAAAGATTTTATTTATTTATTTGAGATATATGTATATCTCAAATAATAAAATATATATGTATATATATAAATATATAAAATATATATACATATATATAAATAAATATAATACATATATATATATATATATATATACACACATAGAGAGAGAGTGAGAGCACGAGCTGGGGGCAGAGGGAGAGGGAGAACACTGGTTCCCCACTGAGCAGAGAGCCCAATGTGGGGCTCAATCCCAGAACCCTGGCATCGCAACCCGAGCCAAAGGCAGATGCTTAACCGACTGAGCCACCCAGGCGCCCCTTGAGGTATTTCTTAATTAAAAAAAATGAAAACATAGAAACATTGTTTAAAAGCTATAGAACCAGAATTCCAGTCTTTTCCTTCTGAATGTCCTTTGATACCATAAACATGGGTGTACATCTCATGGACCAGGCATGGGAAAGCTGGTTGTCGGGGATGTGGTCCCAAATTTGAGCACTGACCACATGTCCCACAGGGAAGAAAGGTCACAATTATTCCTCATTCGTTTTGGTTATTGGTTGGTGCCTGTCACTGAGGAAAACAACTGCAGTTTTGCATTCGAGCTAAATATAAATGCAGCAAGGAAAGACCCATGTGAAGGGCTATCCCCGGGGACCACATGCTTGGCTGTCATGCCTACCGATGGCAGTCACAAGTTCCCTTTGACTGCCAGAATGTCATCGGATGGTGGCGCCTGTCTTTGTGCCTGTGGCATAAGGCAGGGCTGCCAGAACTCTAGGCCACTTCACAGACTGCAGGTAGCAGGGTCCTTCTGCGTCGGCCGCGTTCTCCCAGGATGACCTTGGGTAGTTGGTTTATTGGGATAAAAAGATGAGAAAGGAGCCGACTGTGGAGACAATGGAAAGATCAGTGGTGGCCAGCGAGCAGGGGGGAGGTAGCACACAGAGGCAAAGCAGAGGATTTTAGGGCAGTGAAACTACCCCGTATGAAACTGTGCTGATGGATGGACACGTGTCATTGTACGTTGGTCCAAACCCACAGCGCGCACAACGCCAAGCCCGAGCCCTGCGGACAACCGTGGAATTTGGATGACAGCGGGTCGGTGCAGGTTCATCCCTGGGAACAAATGTAGCGCCCTGGTGGGGAGGCCCCGGGGAGCACCATCACACCGGGGCACAGGCCGCGGGCCTGGGCAGAGGACGAAGCTGCACTTTGATGGGACAGCACAGAGGCCGCAGCTCATCGCACCGAGAGCTGTGGAGCTGGGGTGGTCCCTGCAAAGATGTCTTGAGGGAAGCAAGGGGTCAATCCTTGGCAACCCCACATGGACCCGTCATCAGATGCAGGGTTTTTCTGGGGAAGGAGCTCTAATCTCAAGGGAGGCCACAACCTGTATCCAAAGGCAATCCCAGAGGAGGGACTCAGCGAGGGGCGAGGAGACGGCAGCACCGCAGGCGCCAGAGGCAGTGGGCTTTGGGCCCGAGGGGTTGGAGCAGCGCATGCAACCTCTGCCCCACCAGGGCGGCAGCCCCTCCCAGAATTTTGTCTGATTAAGTCCCTTGCACAGAGACCTGAGGGAAAGTTTCTGATTGACCCCGGTGTCAGGCTCTTCCTTCAGAGGCACAGTCCAAGCACCGAGTCTCCGGGATTCTTTTAGAAGCCTGCTGAAAGCAGCTCAGGGACACCTTGGGCGAAGAGGCTGACATAACTCTAAGTGGTTTGGTCTTGGACCGAGGTTTGAAAATAAACCTCCCGATGGAATATTTGGAAAGCCTTCTGAGAAAGCCCCTGAATAAATACCATAGCCCTTTGCACCATTGGTCAGGACTGTTTTGGCGTGGTTTTCTGGGCCTCACATCGTGCCCTGGCTGATAACTGAAGCCATGTGGAAAGCACAGGGGAGCCCAGAGCCAAATCCTTGTCCCCACCATCACACCACACCAGGCAGCCGGCAATCCTGGCTTTACGCTCCAAGGCTGAGGCTCAAGGGCGAAGCAGAGTTGAAGGGAGTCCGCACTCTGGAGAGACCCACTGTCAGAAGAACAGCCTTAAACAAGCCGCAAGCCTTTGATTCCAGCCTGGTGTTGCTCTAAATCCTAAGAGGCCTTACTGCGCTCATCTGCTTAAATCCTGCACGGAGCATAATTTAGTGGTGCTTTCATGACTTGGAACCGTCCAGAGGCTCAGAAGCGTCTCTCTGAACTGACTGTGGTGTCTGAAGGTCTGGGGTCTGACACCTTTAATAGTGTGATGTTGGGCAGGGCACTGCTCTCTGAACCTGCTTTCCTCCCCTGGAAAATGGGGTTGATAAAATTACCTCTGAGGCTCCGTGCGGTCTTCCTGCTCAAGGAATCTGTGGTCCTCCTCTGTGCATGGAGGTTGCGGAGAATGACACGCATTTGTACAGATGCTGGCACATTCTGGAATCTGCTTTGTTGGAGCAAATTCTTGCCATCAGATTTCTTTCAAATGGATGAATATATGAATATATCATGCTTATTTGCATTGGCTGCTTTTGCTCAAAATCAGCAGCTCAATATTCACTTGCATCACCAAAATAGACCCCTTTCATCAGCCTGGGAATTTTCTGGGGCTGGCATATGAGTGGCGATTATATATTTTTTAAATCCATAGGATTATTTTAGAAGTTTAGTGGAATGGTAGAATAGAAAGCCTACTGACTTGTCAGAACGTCTGCATTGCAATTTGTGCCAACTACTCACCTTGTGACATTGGCAAGCCATTTAATGCCACTGTGCATCTGATAGGGACGCCGGTCAAGGTCAGCCCTGCCTACTTCATGTGGTAACTGCAAATATCAAATGAAATGGAACTCTTGAGAGAACTCTGGAATCTGTACAGCTTATCAAAATGAAAGCAATTATTATTATTACGTTAGCACCTTCAAAGCCACGCAGGGGGAATCTATCCCCTCAGTTGCATTTGCTTGGGAAAGCTTCCCTTTTCAAAGCAGAGGTTTTTCGTGCTGTCAGAATATAAACAGAGTGAATACAAAGATTTATTTTGCCAGCTTCTGAGGCTCCCAAGAGAATGATTCGCAGCAGTAAAAGTTGCTAAAACAGTTTGTGAGGTCACCTGCTCATAGCAACCACGATTGGTGGAGAAGGAACTAGCCCAGAGTCCACTAGAGATTGATGCTCACGCGGGGCCCTGCAACAGGCGAGGGGCAATTGCTCCTGCAGCCTGCAGAGCGCTGAGCCCTGTTTCTGCATTAGAATAGACAGTTCTGTTAGCGCCTTCAGAGCACACACGAGTCACGTGATCCTTCTGGTTACAAGGACGACTGCAAATGTGAATCCAGTCACAACACAAAATCACAATCCTTACGACTCTTGCGTTTCTACTGTGCAAACCTTATTCTTTCCAGATTGCAGAAGGCCCACAGAGCGGCATCTCACCTATCCTCTCCCCTCATTTGGTGTCTAGAAAAAAACCTCTACAAATGAAAGACCAACCTCCCCGCCCAGAGATATCATGGCCATAAATGCAGCATGCTTCTGCTTCCAGATTTAAAACAATCTTGAATTCCACTGCTCTTCCAAAAGATTTTTGAGAAAACATCCTAGTCAGCCCATTGAGAGCTGATTTCCTATTCTGGCTACAGGCTTAAAAGAACCTAGGTGAAGCACAGGGAAGGAGAATTCAGCGTGTCCAGATCAGAATGGCTGACAAAAGCTCTGCTTTTATTTATTTCTTTACCGAATCTCCATTTCCTCTGTGCACTTTTGGCAGCTACTGACGCTCAGTGTTGGTGGCTGGGTGGGAACCGGCACGGCGGGTCTAGAGGGGCCAGGCGGACGGACGGCTGGGCTAAGTCAGCACGCGGCCTCCGCACGCAGCAAGGAGACTCCAGAGGGATGGGGTCTGTTGTTATAGAAACCGGAGCCTTCCTGGGTGCACACAGGTAGGGGCAACAAGTCATTCGGAACACAGTGCAGATAGTAAGACCTGGAACAGTGCCGTCGGATTCAGCGCAGGCTGACAGGCAGACCCGCGCACAGTGCAACTGAGCGTGACAGCTGAGCAGAGAAGAGGGGCCGGCGCTCTTCCGTGCAGGGTGGAAGCCCTGTCTTTCCTTCCTCCAGGCAGATGTTGGCTGGCAGGTGCACCTCGCTCGCTCCTCAGCAGCGAGAGCTTTGCAGGTGCTTGTGATTACACAGCCAGTGAGAGTTAGGTCTTCTGGGAGCTTCTCAACAGTTCTAATGTCAGTTACCTGTGGGTTCCCGTTTCTCCTCAGCCAAAGCACTGCAGTTTCGCACCCTGGAAGGTAAAACATGGATTTACTCGAGTGGCCTTCCTCTGTCTTGCTCTGAATTTCACACACATGTGCACATGGACTCACACAGGGTAACACAGATACCTACAATAACCTAGACACGCTCTAACACAGACACATCCTCTGAACCCGCCCTCATGGGCCCTCCGGAGTAGATACTCACATTTCTGAGGTTGAAAAGGCTTAGCCTTCAGCTAAGAGAGTTTAGCTATGTTTTTAAACATTATGGCTGGCGAAGGGATGTTCGTTTTAGAGTAAGGTGGTTGCCAAGCTCACAGGAATTTGGGTTTGAAGTAATGAAGCCCCAGCTCTTTTAAAAATAGCTAGGCTGCCTTGGTTATGATTGTTTTGTTTTTTTAACTTCCTTGAGATTTGTCATGGTGTGTGGTTTCAAAAAAGCCCTGCCAGGGACCCTGATGTCGACACTGGCTCCTTCGCTCGTTTTTCCAGGCTGTACGAGAAATGTGTACCACAGCAGTCAGGAACAAGCTGGTCCAGGGTGGCCATTCTTAAGGTGAACCCCTTCGTGCCCTGTGCCCCTACACCAAGAATCTTGACCTCAACTGTCGATAAGACTCTCCCCGCCCAGACATCTCATGTTAGAAATACCCCGTAAGGTTCTTTAACCCATGGCTTTATAAAGACAGCAAAAAAAGGCCAAGTGGGAATGATTGATTCTAGCTATGAAATGAGAATTATGTACAGTTTGTTACACAGTTAACCGTAACATATTTCTATGCCCCACAAGCCGTAAGTAATAGACAGCATAGTTCTAGAATCTGTGTCCACATCCTTTTGTACCGAAGACTTGTCTAGATGCAAATGTCTCTATCTGGTCCTGTTCAAATCGTTTCTCCTTTCACTGTCCTGGTTATCATATATTTGCCGCTCTCTTCTGTGTCCCTTACCATTCAGGTTCTGAGCCTGTTTATGTTGATGGAGCAGAGAGACTCCCGTATGTTCACACAGACCCTTCTTTCTCTCCTGAGCCTGGAGGCAGACTCACTTCCCAACCTCCCAAGCAGTAGGAATCCTCTGAGTCCCGGCCTGCGCACTTTGGGCAGCGGTGACAGATGCCATGTCTGTGACTACATGGAACACAGCACCCCTTGCCCCTTCCCCATACCCCCACCTCCTGATCATGACACAGGTAAGAAACAGACGTTCATTGTGTTCCGCCAGTGATATTTGGGGAGAGTTTGTTACAGCACTCAGGACTGACTCTCCCATTGATCAAGGTTGGAAGTGACTAGCTTCCAAGGATTCTTGGTTTCTTTGTCTACTATGGCTCCCAGTCCAGGCTTTGAGTAAATGTCTTGTTGACTGTGCATATAACCAGGTCGCGCTCATCAGCAGCATGGCTGTTGCCTGCTCTTCCCAGAGTGGCTTCCACGTGCAATGCTCGAGTGCTCCGTCCTGTTCTATGCCTCCCTAAGTGGCATTTCATGGGAGGGGATTTTAAAGAGTTCATAGCAGTTTGGTGCCCACAATATGAAAAAGTGTTCCCCATTGTACAAAATCCATTCCCCCCTGGTTCTCCCTGGGGAGCAGTATCAGTCTTAAAGCTCAGACTTACCTCTTCCCATCTCGACATGTGAGCCACATGAGGCTGTAGGCAAGCCCGGGAGTCGTCAGCCTTCCGGGATCTCCCTTGTTTGAAGGTATTTTTAACGCCTGAGAAACCCCCTGTTTATCTTCGACATCTGTGGAGCATCAGGGCAAACTCCGAGTAGTGAGGCAGTCATTGGCTCTCCACAAACTGCGGCCTCTCCCGGACCCGGCAGATTTAGGAATAGTTCATGTATTTTTGAGAACTGGAGAGAAAGGACCATTTAGATCAGTGGGAAAAGCACAAGATTAGGTTATTGATCTGGATCTTATTCCAGACTCTTCTACTAACTTGCTGGTCAAACAAGCTGCAACTTCTCATGGCCTTGGTTCCCATTTCTTCTCCTGTCATATGCAGGTAATATCACTTTCTCTGGCTAACCTGCTGGAGTTCTTCAGTTGTTCCATTATATATATTTAAAAAAAGATATTATATGTAGAAACATGGGAAAATTACATTGGGGAAAATGTAAGGAATTATGTAAAGAAAATTCACTTATAGCCAGGGAGTTATGCATTATGGACTGACCAGACCTCCGCCAGAAAGGGTCACTCTTTGAAAATGGACGTTATTTTCTTGGGGTTCATTCAATGGTTTTTCTCCTTTAGTACACATACCAAAGTGTGACACGATGGTTTATGAGTGGGATACATTATCACTTTTCTGGCTAGCTTGTCAGATTAGAGACCTTGCTCATTTCCAATGTCTACGCAACAGTATTAGGGCTAATGAGGGCTGTGTTGAAAACTATTGGAAAGATGGTTAGAGAATTTCGCATTTGGGAATTTATCCTATGAGTAGGTAGATATGAGAAGTGACACATACTCAAAGCTATTCACCGTTTGGAGGAGCAAAGATTGGAAACATCTAGATTTGCACCACAAGGGGGACTGTCAACCGTGGACCACCCATGGACTAACAGAATAGGTAGATAGGAATGCTAGAACTCTGACATACTGATATGGAACATTCCCCCAAGAAATTTCATTAAGCTAAAAAAGCAAATTGCAGAAAAGCGTGTAAAATTTGGTCCTGTTTGTGTCAAAAATTTTTTTAAATGTATTTGCTTGTGTGTGCATGAAATATCTACAAAAACATTGGTGTTATTGTTTGCCTTTAGAAAAGAATGTAGATTGACTTGGGGATAGACTGGGGGGGAGGTCACTGTGTTCGAAAAATTTAAAACCACGTGCATATATTAGTTCTTCAAAACCGAGGAAAGTAAAACCCAAAACAAGATTAGATCCAGTTTGTTTCTAGTTGTAGTAAACACAAACACATGTCCAACAGAAAATGTATCATTTTAACCATTTTTAAGTCGCATCAAGTACATTCACACGGTTCAGGAACTACCGCCATCACTTGCCAGGAAGGTAGGTGCAGTTCATTCATGCTCCAGACCTGCCACGCACTTCCATAAAGGACAAGAAACTTGTGTTTCCCTCCTGAGGAGGGAAAAACATCAGTGGAGGGTTTTTCTGAAGCTCCTCAACCCTTCACTCCTCCTCCCCAAGTGTAGGTGAATAACCAAGCTGACTGGTGATTGGGGAGGAGGTCTGAAGTTGGATTTTTCTGGGTTTTCTCTTTTGTAGCATCCTGCCTCAGGACACACACATTTTCTGCTCCTCCAACTGATAAACTCGAGCAGACCCTGCCCCCGCATGGGAAGGTCTATAGCTCTAGGAGAGTGAGGTCATCTTGGAAAGAAGGAGTAGGAAGCTCGTTTGGGTGAGGCTCAGAGAGGTAGGCCTTCATTTGTCCAAGACTGACTCTTATCATCAGCCTGCTAGAAAAGACATTGGCTGCAAAGCTCTAAGGAAGTGAATTACAGCTCAGGGTTGAAGGCAGCCAATCCAGGTTAATCTCTAGGCTTGACCCAGCCCCTGAAACAGGCCAGGAGAAAGGCAGTGGTTCCCCAATTATGAATGGGGATGAGGGGTGGGGGATGGTGCTGTGTATGCAGCTGCAAAGGCTAGGCTTGGACCTACCTCCTGCATAGGCAGGGGGGAGGGGACAGCGATCCCTCCCCCCCAGCCTCCACCCCACCCGACCCCCAGCAGCCACAAACCAAGAGCAGGTGGGACAGGGCTGGAGCCAAGGTTCTGCCATGCCACAATTTGTACTGTGCTCTGACGGTAATTACTACATGGAAGGCTGGGTGATTCTTTAACAATGTAGCTTTAAAACTTCCCAGCCCAAAGGTCAGGGTCCATTTCCTAGAATCTGATGTCTGGCCCCACTGATCACTTTGTTCTGCCTCAGACAGGTGGGGAGTGGGGCCCACACACCTGCTACTGCTCCAGTCTTTGCCCAACAGAGCCAGCGTGTCTGCCGTCTGGTCATTTGCTGTATCTGATGACCACGTCCAAGCCAGTGCTACTGGCAATGAAACTGATGTTTTCATCTTTAGACTCCAGTGTCTAAATCTCTATCAGTTCCAAATTCAGAGGGGAGATAGGGATTGATTTACCATAACCTGCTTAAACCCCCAAATTTCTCATTAAATTGCCAAACTGTGACTTTGGCCAACCCCCCCGCCTCGGCTCTTAGAGAATTTCTTCCAGTTGCTTCAGAGAATCCCCTATGAGGATAACTAATGTCTTGTGTCTCATAACAGTATTTCCTGGTAAAGCCATCATGCATCTGTCACTACTGCCCATGGTCTGGACGGATTGCTACACTGGGCGCACTGGCAGTTTGTGTGATGCTTTCACCACTCTGGCCTCAGGAAGAGGCTCTGCTCTGCCCTTCCTCGCCAGGACCCAAATCTGTCCCAGGAGCATTCTCTCCCCCACAACCTTGCCCAGGTTGAACTTGACTCAAGGCTCAGGGAAGCACAGACAGAGAACTTAGAGCTCATACGAGATACGGTTTCTCTGAATCTACAGGCTAGTAGACTGTCTTACAATTGCTTGAATATTGACCTGCCCACAACGGAGTCACTCATGCTCACCCCTAGAGGTGCTCAAAGCACAGCCAGTCTCATCACCTGCGGCCCACAGAAAGAAAGAAAGGAGTTTCCCCTCCTCTCTAGTCTGAGGTCTACCTTCCCAATCCTTCTTTCCTGTCCTAGGATCTACTTCCTCCCAGTGTGATTGACAGTGGGCGCTACCTGGCAACAGCTTCATGATACAATAGTCTAACACTGCCACTTTCTAGGCTAACTGATTTCCAATAATACTATGGGCAGGATATCAGCAGAGAGGCAACTTCTGAATCCAGATGAAATTTTTAACAATAAGAACGTTATAGTCACAAGAATAAAAAGAGTTAATTTCAATTTACAAAAGTATATTTGCTCAAGGTAAATATCCATAAAGGACTTTCAAATATAAAAACATGTTATATTAGAATGAAATTCTATGGAAGAAATGGAATAGAAATGGTAGTCGACGGACGGAAGGAGTATATGAAAATTTGTGACTTTTAGAGATGAACTTGTTCATCATTTTTAAAATGGATAATGGCCATATGAATAAAACGAATTGGTTCTACATACAGAATGCTAGAAACCTAGCTTCCCAGATTACATCCAGAGAGAGAGTGTTATTAAGGAATTTATAGACTTCTCCATCTTGATCGGAACAGAAAACCTTTACCAGACATGCTTCCAGTGTGCAATTATCCCACATTCAACTCGCATGTGTTTAGAACCGCCTTCTGTGAGCACGTGGGGACTGTCTGAATGCCATATAACTCCACCGTGCCTCCCTCAGAGCTGAAATTCATTAGATTAAAAAACAAACCAAAAAATCCCAACCTCATGTCTTTGTCAGATCGCGGGCAGGAAGGCTCCTTTAATGCAGAAAGGGAATCCTTCTAGGAAAACCAGGTTGGAATCTCCACTCACACGCCCACCTCCTCATAAAGAGGAGAAAGATAAACGTTCTCTTCTTTGCATATGACATGGTTTCATGGAACCAGTAAAAATAACTTTAATGGACAATGATTCGTCTGTCTTGTGAGCATAGAATAAAAGGCTTAGATTAGCTTCCCAAAACAAAGGATTTTTAACTGATTTATAGCCCCAAGCCATTCACTTAGGGGTACAGTTTGTAGCTTGTTCATTCTGGTGGGGTCGTGACTAAGGCATTCCAGTGGAGAGCTGCATGGGGGACTCGCACCATTTCCCCCACTTTAAAGCTGCTCTCATGGGATTGTGCTTTGGTATTAGGTCAGAGACCACTTTGCAGGATGTTATAAGAAACAGTCCTATGAAATTCATTAATTCGTTATCGTACTTCTTGTAAGGATATTATTGAGGGTGTGAGTCACTGTTCTATGCAGCTTTTTTTATAAGGAGCTCAAGGTAGAAATCCCTTTCGATTTTAAAAATCAGGAATAGCAATATTTCTCCTGAGCGTCTTGCTTAGTTCGAATCTTCTGGGTCCTCTAATTAAGTAACTGAGCAGGTTTCACCCTGAGTTGACTGCTGTGAGGTTTGAGTTGAGTTTGTGGCCCAGTGATAGCAAGTGCACTGAATTCATTGCAAGCATTTGGCGGGGGGCGGGGGGGGGGGCAGTGGTGGTGCTCACCTTACTACTAGTCTCATTTTTTCCTTCTCTATGCTTACTTTTTCTCTCTCTCCACTTTTCTTATATGCTGAATTTTAATTAGGACCCTCTGTTGAGACTGGCCAGAAACTCAATTGAGAAAGAAAGAATATATTATGACTATTGAAACACAGTCCATAGGTCTAGCTTCAGCCACAGCTGTGTCTAGGAACTCAAAATGCCCCATCCATGCTCAGTATCCCTCCATCCCTCAGCTTTGCGCTCTTGTCTGTGGCCTCCATTCTCAGGTTCCTGCCTCCCCACCTGGCAGCTCATGGTAGCACGAGGCTTAGGGCATCCTACAGAGAGCAGTACCAGTGGAAGAAGAGCCGCTCTTTCCGCATAGTTCCACCGAAGTTCCCAGGATTGGATTTCCATGGACGACTTGACCAAGCCCCTGAGACCAGGTGGCTGGAATTCTCAGATTGGCTAAGGGTGGGCCACACACCATCTCAAACCTGTGATGAGATGGTGCCAGTTGTCCCCAAGAGGCAGCTCGTTCCCCCAAAGAAAATGGGAACTAAGACAGGTAAAATGGATATGAAACAGGCCCAAACCAAAAACCCACTATATGCATTTATACCGAATTTTATCTTTTAAATCAAAGCATGTGCTTCTTTGTAAGACCCCTTATGTCCTTTTTAGAACAAAGTGGGGTATTAATAAATACATGGACGATCAAATTGTAATTTGTCAGTTGCTTAGTGAGCATGAAATCAGAATAAGCGGAATCACATGTATGATACAAATATTTTATGGCTCTAGCCTCTGAAAGCTGAATCATCTGTCTGCACAACCAGAAACAGACAGGTCACTGTCTGGAGACACATTACAGGTGCTTTCTTCCTTGTCTCCTTTTCTAGAGCTACCGTTGTCCAACCATCCTGAACCTTCTTGGTTATGGTAATGCCATGCCCTCCATGCAGCTTTAGACAAGTCAATGGATCCAGAATTCCTGGCCTTCCCGGTTTAGGCATGGAACCCATCTGCCTTCTGTCTGTCTATTTCTATGAATTATGAGTGGACTTTGTAGCATAACTCTCAGAACTTGGGGGGATGCTGACTCGACTAGATATTTACATGGGCGGCAAAAGATTCCCTCTTTCCTTTGCACAAAACGCTGTGTGCAAGGGGTGGTGGAGGAGGAGGCAGGTGGCATGCCCTTGGTTGTTGGTGGGGTGCAGGCAGACTGCTGTCAAATGGCTCATAGCCTACTGTGGAGAGTGGTAGAAATGAATAAAAAATATTACACTGAGTTGTGTACAGTACTCTAGTACATAGGAAAGCGTACCTCCAGCAGTTTCTCTAGAAATCATGGAGCAGGCAGTGCCGTTTTTCAGGGGACCAACACTACCTTGGACTCCTTCAGAAGGTTCTGCTTGAATTGACATTGGTGCTCGTATTTCATTTTTGTGAGGTTGGCTGAACCTCTTATTCTCCTACCCAGGAAGGGGGAAAATCAGGGATAGCAGGCATTCATCGTTGCCAATAAATGCCCGGAACTTCTCAGTTACCCAGAATATGGAGGGGACAAGCACTCCCTCAGCTTGGTAAGGCCAGAATTGTTATTTCGCCAGAAACGGGACCAAAGTTCTGCTCAGAGGAGAAATAGGAACTCCTCACACAGGCTGCATGAGGCTGGCTATCATCAGAAGAAAGTTCGTCCTTTGGCTGCAAATAGTGAGTGGTTTTAGATTTTAGATTATTAAGGAGGAAATTAATGGCAACTTGAAAAAGCCCACCTTTCCTTTTCTCCACTTCCACCTGGTCCTGTTCTGCTGCGTCCCCCTCTTCAGCCATGGGAACAAAACTCATGCTCCTCCAACCTCCACCTCCCATCCAAGGAAGATCAGAGAGAACTGGCAGAGGAGAAACAGCTGAGGAGGAGGGGGAATCCACAGAAGAAGTCCTGGCCTCAGTTAACTAAACCTTCCCTGAGGCAATTGATGGAAACTTCTAGAAAAGAATTGTATTGCTTCTCCGATGTCTGCTATGTATTTGTTTTAGGAAAGAGGGGCACCTACTGAGCAGCAGCTCTCTGTCTGTCTCTGTGGCCACCAAAAAGGGCTGTCCATCAAGCATGGGTGATGAGCATGGGTGCTCAGCTCAGCACCCTGCCAGCAGGGGCACAGGGGATAGCACAAAGTGTTATAGAGGAGAGACACTGCCTTGGAAGAGAGAAAAATAGAACGACATGACAAATCACAAGAAAGCTAACAACTCAATTCTTTATGAGCAAAACTTAGAGAGGGTAAGTGCATTCCCAAGGACACATAGCTGATAAGTGATGGAACCAGCATTCTAGCCCTTTCTAAGATGTCAAAGTGTTTAGCCACTGAAAGAAGCAGGGAAGGAATTCAGTGCCATTCATCAAACTCCAGGCTCCAGGAAAACAGTTTCTGAAAAATTAGTGTCAAAGCCTGGATTAGGATCTGGGACTCTAACTTTTGGCTCAAATTATTGTGAGGTCTGGAAATTATTTCCAAAAAAAAAAAAAAAAAAAAAAAGACCAAAGATGTCTGATGTCTGAGTAATAAGCAAAGGTTCACTTTTTCTTATTGAAAGTAACTCTTTGTCAGATCTTAACGTGGAGAACAGCTTCTGACACTGTCACTATTTCTAGCCGATGCTTTTTAATGATATCTCTAAGTCAACAGGTCAACTGTCTCCAGAATCATGAACTAGGGACATGGAAGGCTTCATGCCTTGTTTAGATCTTTCAGGGAGTTGACAGTTTTCAATCAACTCTCCCTCTTTTGTTATCCAGTGCTTTATTGCCTTTTTTCCCCTACTAGAGATCCTAAAGCACCCCAACTCTAAGCTCCTGGGGCACCCCGGCAACAAAGACCATTAAAACTAAGTGCACAAGTAACTAAAACTGAAGACTCAGTTTTATTAGAAAAATATCTCACTGAGATATTTGCACTTCGAAACAGGCTTTTTCATCCATTTGTCAACCCTGCCCTTACCTCCTCCTCAGTAAGGGGGACGTAGATATGCAGAGAGAAGCCAAGAGACAAGACCCTGTGCCTGGAGAGCTGGTGAGAAGGGGCCCGTCCCTGTGGAGCCTGCTGCCCCACCCGCCTGTGGATCCCAGAAGACCGCACGTGTCCTTCCAACAAACCCACCTCCTAATCTTCAGATCATTGTAATTGTCCTGGACAAACACACCCTCACTTGTTCCTTACCCATTTGTCACCAGACGGCTTTAACACATGCTGTGAATGCTAGTTGACATCTTTGCCATGCCTTTCTAATTTTATGAGTTTACTCACTGGCTTGAAGTAGTTACTTGATTTTGCTTTTATTTAATCAGGACAAAATATATGTGGCTTAACTCACAATGGAATATAACAGTAAGCCAGAGAGTAAATTGGGGATATTTGAGATAGGAAAAGATTATCTTAGGTTATAAATCTGAATTCTATCTCTAGTCACAAATTGCACAGGGGATTTCCAAATAGCTAAAAACAAAACAAAACAAAACTTGCCTCTTTTATTTATACAACACCAGCACATTCCATTATCTTAACTCTTAAAAATCCGAGCTAGGAAAACCATGCAGCCTAATTCAACTCTAATTTTACAGGTCAGGAAACTGAGTCTTAGAGAAATTTAATGTCCCATTAAGATGGTTGGCCCAGAAAAGGTTGTTTTAGGCCGGAATTTCCATCCCTGGCCTTAACGTGAATGGGAAACAGATATTTCCACATCTCTTCTGTTGGTAGGAATTTCCCTAGTTGCCTTGGGCAGTGCCCTCATCTGTGATGCAAGTCCTCCGGACAGACCGTGGACTGTCTATTGCAACAACTCATCCTGTATGGAATGGGATGTTGTGAAGAATCGATGGAGGCCTTTTTCTTGCTCCTTTGCTTTATGGCTCGGATGTAACACACTACTGACACATTAATAAGTTCTCAGAGCTGCTGGAATTCAAAGAAACCCCACTCTAGCTGTAGGGCCCCCCTCACCTGCCACCACCCACCACCTGTGCAAGAGAGGCCACCCGGGGGCCTTGGAGAGAAGAGATACAAGAGGCAACAGGAATCTGCAGGGAGATCGTCTTTGAGGAAATCCATCATTTTCAAAGAGAGGCTACGCTTCTTTCAGGGAGAAGGCCACCAGCTAGTCCCTCCCTAGAACTGTGGTAGCGAGGCCCAAGAGAACCGTCTTGTAAATTCTGGTGAGTAGACTGACATTTTGATCCCTGCTCGAATGTCTACTAAGCTTCTTGACTTGCAGATCCACTCCAGGGGTATCTGGGCCCTGGGGAGAGAACAGAGGTAGGTGGGGAGGCAAAGAAGGATAATGGCATCACCCTCAAGTTCTCATTTTCCTAAAGGCACATGAGTTTTTGTTCCCCAAATCTCCAAAGGGTAGATAAGATTAGGCGGGGATGGAGAGCAGGGTTGTGCTCTTTGCCAGGGACCACCACAGTCAAGGGCACAGAGGTGCTTGCCCCAGAGAAACCGGGCCAGGGGTCTCTAGCTGGTGGAGGAAATGGACTTTTGCAAGGGACTACTCATGCCTGCTGTTGCTCCTTGGGACTGAATCACTGCCTGTGGTGGTGGTGGGGGGTGTCCTCGTGCCCATCGCTCCTCTAGCTCGCGGAGAAAGAGCCCAGATCTAGGGAGGATGTTGCCGGAGCAGGCACAGCTGAAGGGTCTTGCAACTCCTCGTGCCACATCCCAAAACCAGAGAAGCAGGTGCAGAGAAGTTAGGAGGGCAGATCACCCTCTCACTGCGCTGCCCGCCCCATTCCAGCAACCAGAGCTCCCGGAGGAGCCTGTGCTGAGCAGCAGGTTTGGGAGGAAGAGAGATTTGAACTGAAAATGGACGGACGTTTTAAAATAAGTAGGCCCAAGTTTCAAGGACCAGCCTAACGAGGTTGTTTGAATAACAGAAAGTGATGGAAAGGTTTAGAATCAAACTGTGCTTGTCTTACCTGGCTGGGAAGGAGGGATGAAAGGAGCTGCCATTTCCTGAGGGCTCTTCATGGGCTTTGTGCTATGTTAAGTATTTTATGGGCTGCAGTGGGTTATGGATTGGTGGGCAAAGAAAACATAGGTTCAAACCCACTAACTGCTTCTAGTATGTACCTGATTTATTGAGTCAAGGATCCAGAAACCTTGAGAAGCAGGTGGCTCCACAGGGGAGGAGGAGACTTGCCCCCCCCCCCCCCAGCAAGGGGTTTGAGCTTCTGGTGATGGTATCTACACAAAGCAAAGTCTTAACAGATCTGAGAAGCTCACTGCTTGCTCTGCCATTGCCCTTCTGAGCCTCGGATTGTATTACTATTCTGGAAAAACTGGTACTTACATCTATATGTTTATATTTAAGGAAATGTTTACAAACATTGGGTTCTTCTGGTTCTTGGACTAAACTTGCTGGCAGCCAGGCCACATGGGAAAAAACCAACAGTGTGATATCATGATTTATAATAAGAAATATATATTTGGTCTTCATCCCATTCCTGGCACAGAGCTCCTAAAATCCTTGCAATTTCCTAAGTGATAAGAGCAATAAAAGTGTCTTGATTTACCAAAAACCCCATTTCAACCACACCTGAGTTTATGTTAATGAGGTGATGTTTGGAAAGAACCTAAGGATGAGAGCTGGTTGCCATGGCAACCAACTGTGTGGTTGGAGGGTTAGAACTTCCAGTCCCACTCCCCTGACCTCCGGGGAGGGGATACAGGCTGGAGGTTGAATAAATCACCAGTGGATGATGGTTTAATCAATCACGCCAATATAATGAAGCTTCCATAAAAACTTATAAGGGTGGGGCTCAGGGAGTGACTGAGGTGAACACACAGAGGTGCTGGGCGGGTGGTATGCTCAGGATGGGCATGGAAGCTCTGGGTCCTTCCCCATATCTATGTATCTCTTCCATCTGGCTATTCTTGACTTACATTCTTTGACAATAAATGAGTAATCTAGCAAAAGTTTTTCTGAGTTCTGTGAGTCACTCTAGCAAAGTAATCAAACCCCAGTAAGGGGTGATTGAAACCTCCAGTTTATAGCCAGCGTTCAGAAGCACAGACAACAACCCAGACTGAAGTATTGGAAGTGGCAGGGGGTAGAAGGGGTGTGTCTTGTAGGACTGAGCCCTTAACCTGCGGGATCTGATGCTCTCTCCAGGTGGACAGTGTCAGAATTAACTGCCTGTTGGTGGTGAAAACCCCACATACTGCACAGAATTAATGCCCAAGTGTCCCTGATCATTACCTCGTCCTCCTGTCCTTCATTCCCTGACATGAGTGCCATGCACAGAAGCTCATTGTCCCAAACAGCTATCATCTCAGTGGTGTCTACCACAGACTCGTGAAGTTGGGCAAAGTTGAGGCTCAAGACATTACGTAAGTTGCCCAAAGTCATACCAGCTAGTAAGTGACCACGTCAAATTTTGTTTTTTATTTTTATCTATTTTTTAATAATAATTTTTTATTATGTTATGTTAGTCACCATACAGTACATCCTTAGTTTTTGATGTAATGTTCCATGATTCATTGTTTGCGTATAACACCCAGCGCTCCATGCAATACGTGCCCTCCTTACTACCCATCACTGGCCTATCCCATTCCCCCACTCCCCTCCCCTCTGAAGCCCTCAGTTTGTTTCCCAGAGTCCATAGTCTCTTGTGGTTCATTCCCCCTTCTGTTTACCCCTCCTTCATTCTTCCCTCTCTTCTCCCACCGATCTCCCTGCTATTTCTTATGTTCCACAAATGAGTGAAACCATATGATAATTGTCTTTCTCAGCTTGACTTATTTTGAACCCTAGTCTAATTATTGGCAAATGCTCATCCTGTCTTCAGAAGGTGGCTCAAAGCTTTCCGCCATCTTCTCCCTCTGGTGACTGGGTCAGAGTGGAGTCAGTGAATTATAGAATATTGCATCTGAGGGATGTGGGAAGCTACAGTCCCCAAGGTCCTGTAAGACCTCTAGATGTGGCCAGTGTGGGTCCTCAAAAGCCAACCCCCTAGACCAAGTGGTCAGGGAGAGACCTTAGCTTTGGGTTAACTTGGGGTCATCCCCCAGAGCGTTCTGAGCTCTAGGTAGCAAAAGACCTATCCACCCAGATACCTCTCTTCATAACCAGAGGCACCAATTTTTTTTAAGTCCTGCCAGTTCCAAACACTGCACTAGACGCCTCACGTGGATCTTCTTTGGTCTTTATAACAGCCTTTGAGAGAGAGGCTACGGTTAAGACTGTACTTTGTAGTTAGAGAAACTAGGATGTTATTAAGCTAGTAAAGTTTGCGGTGGCTTATTACACGGCAATACTGTGCTGCCGTCCTAACCGCGAACCTGTGGGTTTTCTCCCCACTCTCCTAAACTTGTAACCTTATATTGAAGACCGTCGAAGGGGGACTTCATGTGTCAGGTAAAAGGTTGGGTGAGGTGACTTCCAAACCACCCTTTCTAAAGTTTCTTAACCCTGTAGAGCTTCAGTTTCTTCATCTATAAAATCAGAGCAAGGCTTCTGCTAGCTCTTGCTATTCATCTGGCAAAAAAAAATTTTTCTTCAATTAACATCAATAAAGATGATAAAATGTAGTTTGCATTCATTTGTGCTGGAGAGCAGTACACGTCCGCTGCCTTATTCTAAGACTGTGTCCCGGGAATCCCGCCTATTCTCTGTCACAATACGGTTTAAAGAGTCTTGATCACCTTGACATTCCACAGAACATCCCCCCGGCGCACTGTTATTGACTGAATTCGATGAGTAGGATGTGGCAAGTAGTTTGGAGGCTGTTATAAAATATCTATATGTCAGAGAGAGGGAGCTACACCCTGTGAAAACTTCGCTACTCTCCATATCAGTCAAAGTGTGGGGTCCAACAGTCCAGATTATGCTGGGACATTCCCTCCAAGATAAAGGGCAAGTTGTTATACTTTGCATTCCTTTCCACTAATGACAAGCACAGCACAAGGGGGGGGGGTTGGACCCTGGAGGTAACATATACTCCAATTGACAATACTTCTCCAACACATTTATTGAATGACTCAGAAGGCTGCCATTTTGAGTGGGACACAGGGCAAGAGAGTTTCAGGAGATTCAGGCTGTAATAGAAGCGTCCTGCCATTTGGGCTCTATGACTCATTAAACTCAGTTGTGCTAGAGATAGATATGGCAGATGTCAATGTCGTGTGGAGTCTCTGCCAGGGTCCACTAGGAGAGTCACAGCCCAGGGTTCTAGAGCAAAGCCACGTCACCTACGGCAAAAACGAATTACCAGTTGCAAAGCAGTGCCTGGTGTAGGGTTGAGCCCTCCTAGAGATCAAGCACCTGAGCATGGGACATAAAATTACTAATGATGAAATAGGTATTATCAGATTCACCAAGTCACAAAGCCAGGCAATCTACCATTTGATGGAAGAGTACATTCAGTCTTGGATCCAAGCAGACCCCAAAGCTACAAGTAAGTTTCCATAAACAGGTAACAAAGATTTTCACGTTACCTCCATCTGTTGTACCAATGCCTTGACTTCAGCTCTCACCTATGGCCTCATGGGGAGGCCCCTGCAACCAGCTAGCAGAGGAGACAGAAACTCCAGTGTGGTTCACGGGTGGGTGCTAAGTGAATGTACGGCTATTACATTTCAGAGCCGCCACACAGAGGTAGTCCTCACAGACGGTGCTGAAGGAAATTCCTCCCAGTCAGCAAGACTTCTGGCCATGCCGTTTATGAATAGCTTGAGGTACAGCTATACACAGAGAAGTGGAAAATGGTGTGGCTGAAGGGTCAGGACCCAGGACAAGAAGGGTTAGAAGTCAGAGAAAAGGAAGTTTGGGAAGGAGTCATGTGACAATGACTTTTACTTTGAAGAGGAGGCACCAAACAGGTAGGGAGGATAAGTTGCGTAGGGATGTTAGCCACCTTCTCCTCTCAGTCACTGTAGGGCTGAGACACTGTGGCCATAAGTGGCCTTTGTGGCAGGGATGGGGCTGTAAATGGGCCTAAGATGATGGGATTCCTCTCATTGAGGCTCTTCTTTTAGCTACTGGCACTTACGAATTCCCATCGTGACAGCTGAAGAGACTGACACTGAACCCTTGGTATTGCACTCTAGCTGGAGGAAACAGGCTAGCCACACAGGGGCATTGATTACTGAGCACTAGATTGCTTACAGGGGTTAGGTTGGTCTCTACCAACCTACTCCTTCTGGGCATGGGTTTGCCTTCGGTGCCTGCAATGCCTCTTCCTGCACCACCTCCAAGGTCGTATAAAATGTCTGATTTACTGACATGAGATTCCTACATAACTTTGTATCAGATCAATACACCTATTTTACAGTGAAGAGGAGGTGACATTTGGCATATAACTATGGAACTCATTTTTCCTACTATATATCAAATCACCTGGAAGGCACCAGCATGATACAATGATGGAATGGTCAATTAAAGACTCAGCTATGGCCTCATCTCAGGAAAAACACCCTGCAGAATTAGGGGACTATCCTG
Source organism: Ursus americanus (assembly GCF_024610735.1). Lineage (NCBI taxonomy): Eukaryota > Metazoa > Chordata > Mammalia > Carnivora > Ursidae > Ursus > Ursus americanus. The sequence goes on from NC_142132.1 coordinate 35,114,149, forward strand.
CAGTATAAGCATTGCACCAGTCGCAGATATATGGTGCTGCGTCCTCGATAGATAGAATACGTGATTCCAGGAGCCAACAGGATGGAAGGCGGATTATCCCCTCTCATCACAATTCCCAAGGACCCAGTTGTAAAATCTGTCCTTCCCGTCCCTTGAATCTTAGGTTGTGTTGGATTAGAAGTCTTTCCTATCTTACTCCCCACCTGGGTGACAGGGGAAGAATATTTTCACAGGAGGACTCACTACGTGTCCCACTGAACCTGAAGCTTTCATGGGCATCTAGTTATTTTGGTTTCTTAAGCCAGTTAAACAAAAGGCAGAGGCAGGAATCGCCATATTAACTCATTTCCCTGTTTATCACGAGGCTCTGGGATTACTGTTACAACATCAGGGCAAGATGGAGTGATCAGAGGTGTTTCTTAGTGTCTCCATGTTCAATGATAGACATAAATGGGCAACTGCAGGATTCATGATCCAACCAGGATAAAGCAACTTTTATGAGTTTTAGTCCCTCAGACATGAAGTTCTGGGTGACGCTGCCAGGCAAACATCCTATGCCTACAGAAGCGCAGCCCAAGGCGAGAGACACGTAAAAGCACGGTGGAGGAGCAACAGGGTAACTCTCAGTCCTAGCGGAGGGCCAGCGGCCGCAGCAGAGACTGTAGCTTGCTCTGTTTAATCTGGATTGAGTGGAGACTGCTCCCCCCATGCAGGCTCTCTGATGGGCTGGACTCAGCATAGGCCACAAACAGATCCCAGCCGTGGGAAGGGGGACTGTATTAGTCCAGATTTGCTCCTTGTCTCACATCCTCTTGGTCCGCCTTTATACTCCAGTCATTGGTGCCACAATCTGCAGATATAACCCCCAAATACTATTCTCTGCCACTCTGTTCATTTCATCTGGCTGCTGTCACAAATTACTACAAATCTGTATGCTTGTCCTTTCTAGCTCTAGACCAGTGTTCCTTGTATTCCTTGGCTCACAGCCCCTTCCTCCAACTTCAAAGCCAGCCATGCAGCCCCTCCTATGATCCTGTGTGCCTTCGTGGCTCTTTTCCAGTGTGTAGTCAAGTGTCCCTCTTAGAAGGACTCTGTGCTTGCACTTAAGGCGCACCTAGACAATTCAGGATAATCTCCCCATCTCAAGATCCTTAACTTAATCACATCTGCAAAGTCCCATTTTGCCATATAAGGCACATTTGCAGGTTCCAGAGATAAGGACTTGAAAATCTTTGGGGACCATCGTTTAACCTACTATACACTCACCATCATACTGTAATGCCTAAGGGAATCTGTTCCAACATTCTGGTACACACACAAATCTGGAAGTTTGAGGGAGTCAACACCACATGGAGCACCTGAGATCTAGGGGCTTCTCTTCTATCCCACGTCTCAGATGGACAATTCTCAGGCACGTTCTACATAGCTCCTGAAAGTACCTCCAGCATGATTGGAGCTCAATTGCCTGCAGTCATAACCAGCTCAACATTGCAGACAATTTTATGACTTTAAATACAATCTCTATACTGATAACTCTCAAGTGTATCTCCAGGATGGACGACTACTCTGAACTCCTATGTCTTAGGTCTTCTGATTCAGTGATGTCTCTGATAACCATGTGGGAACTTGGCTGCTGTGGTCAAGGCAGGAGCTCTAGTTTAAGTGGGAAGATTCAGACCCAGGTTTTCCCAGATCTCACGGGTTCCAGCTTTCATTGTTAGAGGCCGGAAACTGCACGTTTCTGTGGTTAGGCGATGGCTGTGTCTCCTGCACAGGAAGTCAGCTAACCGTGGCAGAACTCGGAGAGCACAGATACGATGCGTTCCTTCCGGGTTCGGCTAGCAGCAGTTCAACTCCATTGGCAGTGATGAGTACACAGAGGCCGGGCTGAGCTTTTGTCTGCTGTTTCCAGGCACTTTTGTCAGAGTCATAGGCTACTAGTCAGATAGCATGAAATTCAGAAAATTGCTTTAGGGTAAAATCCAATGTAAATTGAGGACATTTAATATAGTTTTGTGAAGAGTTTTGTTTCGACTAATTATTTGCTCCCTGCACCATTGGTTAAAAAAATAATTACCTGAGGGGCGCCTGGGTGGCACAGCGGTTAAGCGTCTGCCTTCGGCTCAGGGCGTGATCCTGGCGTTGGGGGATCGAGCCCCACATCAGGCTCCTCCGCTATGAGCCTGCGTCTTCCTCTCCCACTCCCCCTGCTTGTGTTCCCTCTCTCGCTGGCTGTCTCTATCTCTGTCAAATAAATAAATAAAATCTTTAAAAAATAATAATAATAATTACCTGAAAAATTACAACCGGGCGTGTGAAGAAAAAAAAAAAAAGGTTTGGGAGGTTTGGTTTAGGTTCCCAATGTATTCAGAGATTGTTTTTTGTTGTTGTTTTTGCAAAGACAGACATGTTTTGTTTTGGCTTCACATTAAAATTGTTTTCCACTTAACTGGAAGTCTGATACATAAGTGTGTTGGTTATCTATTGCTGCATGACTACTCACTCTCAAACTTTGTGGTTTAAAACAAGGATTTGTTCTCCTGATCCCTATGGGTAGGCTGGACAGACCTTCTGCTTGCTTCATTGGGCTCAATCACGCAGCTGGATTTGGCTGGAAACTCAGCTGCACTTAAGACAGGGCTCAGAAAACTTTTTCTGTAAAGGGCCAGATATTAAATATTTCAGACTTCAGTGGTCATATGGCCTCTGTCACAAATACTTGAGTCTGCCATTAGAGCACAAAAGCAACCACAGGCAATATATAAACAAGTGAGTGTGGCTATGTCTCAACAAAGCTTTATTTGTGGACTCTAAAATTTGGATTTCACATAATTTCCATGTGCCATAAAATAGTACTCCTCTTTTGGTATTTTCCAACCATTAAAATGGCTAAAACCATTCTGAGTTCATACGCTATATAAGTATAGCTGGACTGGATTTAGCCCATGGGCTGAAGTTTGCCAACTCCTATTTAAAAGGTCTGGGATGGTCTCACTCAGGGTCTGGCAGTTGTTGCTGGCTGTTGTCAGGGGCACCTTGGTTTCCCTCCATAAGTCTTCTTATCCTTTAGGAAGTTGGTCCAACTTCTGGTATGGCAGTCTCAGGGGAGCAGTGCAAGTGGCAGAAGGCGGAGGCTGCAAGGACTCTTGAGGCCTAAGCTCCACACTTTACACAGTGTCATTACTGTTATATTCTCTTAGAGTAAGTCACTGTGCTATCTACACTCAAGGAACGAGAGAAGAAACTTCACTTCTTGATGGGAGGAGCTATAAAATATTGTGATCATGTTTTTCAATCTACCACAAAAAGTAACTGTTACTTGTTGAACTGTGTTCCCCCCCCCCAGATTTACAAGTTGAAATCTTAAACCCAGTACCTTAGAATGTGACCTTCCTTGGATATAGGGTTGTAGCAGATGTGATTAGTTAAGATGAGGTCACGATGGAGCAGGGAATGGGCCCTAACCCAATATAACTGCTGTCCTTTATCAAAAAGGGGAATTTGGAGACAGATAGACACACACACACACACGTGAAGTTTGCCATGTGAACATGAAGACAGAGATCAGAGTGTTGCATCTACAAGCCAAAGAATGGCAAAATTATGAGTTTATTTGTTTCCTAGGGCTACCATAACGAAGTACCACACAGTGGGTGGCTTCCACAAAAGACATGTATTGTCTCACAGTCCTGGAGGATGGAAGTCCTAGATTAACGTGTTGGCAAGTTTGGTTCTTTCTGAGGGCTGCGAGGGAAAGTTCTGTTCCAGGCCTCTCTCCTTGGCTTGGAAACAGACATCTTCCCCCTAAGTCTTCACACCGCCTTCTGTCCATATGAGTCTGTGTTAAAACCTCCCCTTCTTATAAAAATGCCGGCCATATTGGATTAGGATGCACCCTAATGACCTCCTTTATTTTGATTAAAGACTCTATCTCTAAATAAGGCCACAGTCAGAGAACTGAGTGTTAAGACCTCAATATACAAATTTGGGGGGAACATAATTCAACCCATACCAGCCAGAAAATGACCAGAAGCTAGGAGAGAGGCATGAAACAGATTCTTCCTCAGATCCCCCAGAAGGAGCCAACTCTGTTGCGTATACCACCCTGTCTGTGGACCTTTGTTATGGCAGCCCTAGGAAATGAGTATGGCAACCATAAGTAAAAGGCAATTTTCCAAGAGCTAAAACTGCAACTGGAAATCAATGAGAGGTTATAACACGTTGAAGATCTGAAGTTCAGCACTCGATGCCTCTATCCAAATCTGCTGACAGATAAAAATATTCCAAAAGTCACTGTGAGTGATTTTACATGTGTTAGTTACAAATACCAAGGTTTGGAAGTCTTCACATTTCACACTTTTTCAAAATAGAAATCCAGGCAATAATATTCCTGATCCTAGTTTATATTCCTACACAAATATGGAAACATAAATTGAAGCAAACCAACAATCAAAAATAAAAATATTTAGGGATAAAAAGAAGCATTTAACTAATTTCAGTTAATAGTTGAGAAAAATTAAGGTTTTTTTGAGAAAAATTAAGTTTTTAAAAAATATATGATTTATCTAAATTCACGAAGTTAGAGTGCCACGTCACTCACTCAGACCCGCTATGTACATACTGTGATCTCTTTATTCTTAACCAAATGCTCTTTCAGCCAGCCAGCTACTTCCCCTCTCTTGAATTCAACACAGAAATATCATACTGTATAATTTCAATTTAGGGGTTTTAAAGTTATATCACACGCACACACACACGCACGCACGTACACACTCATTTTTGTCCTAAATGGCAGGATTTGTTATATCAGTTTCATAGATGACAGAATGGGAGCTCAAGATCTCTCGAGATAACTAATTTAGGCGGACAAAACCTTCAGATTCCAAATTCAATCCACTTTCCACAACACTTCAGCTGTTGCCCCAATACTAAAAGGCATCGGAACTCAAAGCCAATTGGTTCACATAATCGAGGAAATCAGATCTTTTGCCTTAAGTGGTGAAATAAAAGCTTCACTATAAAAGTTTCTATGAGTCACTGTTTTTTAAAACCAATATTGTGCTTTCATCAAAAAAATACATACACATTTTTCAAACTCCTGCCCTAAATATGGTGAGAATGGCGTGGGTTTGCATTTTGTGTTATGAAAGACCAACTGTTGTTGAGCATAACCCCTGCCAGGTGGGGTTTTCAAACACTGTTAACCATTGTTGCCTTTCCAAAACTACGGGATGCCACCAGTGTGGCCACGCCTCAGCTAAGCAGAGTGGCCCCATCCTTGGGCACTCAGGTGAAGACAGCACTGTCAGCATTCTCTCATTTCTCATAACAGCACTAGAAGTTGGGTTTAGTGAAGAGTGTGGGCCTAGAAACCAGCAGACTTGACTTCACGCTCTGGCTCTGCCACTTGCTAGCTGGGTTGATGTTGTTCGGTTACTTGATCTCTATATGCCTCAGGGTCTCCATCTATAAAATGGGCATGATGACTAGCAGGGCTAGCACTGCACTGATACATAGCAGTTCTCAATTGCAGTCATCAGTAGTATTAATCTAAAGCATCCCATTAATTGGAAGGCATATCTAAGCCATCAAGGTTACAGAGGACAGAACACTGGACAGTGGCAGTCATTGGTGTTCATTCTTCGATCAGACTGTGCACTTCCCAGCGTCTTTTTATTCAGGAAATTGTTAGCATATTTTATCCCTGTTCTCATTCAATGGATCATGTTCCCCTTTCTGCTTTAGCTGTTGGAAGATCAGATCCAAATTGATGGCTCAACCCTAATGACAGTACAGAACTAGAAGCCCTATGAATCTTTGACCTGATGTTTCCTTTTCTTGACTAGTGTTCTATTCAGTTTGTATTTTTTCTTATCCTAGTTTTCATTTCCCATTGTATTTAAATGGCTTCTTAGAAATTATTGTAAATCTTTTGTGGGACAAACTCAGGTATGTCACTAGGTTACTGAGGACTTGCAACCTGTTGAAGAATAAACATGAGACATTTTGATTTCTTTCAACAGTTGCTCCCAAGTCCCAGGACTCTCCTATCAAATCATTCTGTATGCTTTCACAGCCTCTTAGATAGAGTCCATAGACTTCTCTTCACTTTCAGTTGTAAAAATTTTGTCTAGTACAATATAAACTCCAATCTCCTATGCAGTTCAAAGCTCTATACCTTTCCTCTGCACTCATGATGGTCCTAGCTTCTGCACTGGGTTGGGATGGTATATTAGTGAGGGCTTTCCAGAGAAACAGAACCAACAGGATATTATATTCAATATATAGATATAGTCATAGAGACAGATAAATAGATAGAGATTTATTATAAGGAACTGGCTCATGTGATTACAGACCCTGAGAAATTCCAAGATCTGCAGTTGGAAGCTGGAAACCCAAGAGAGCTGATGTTCTCAGTTCCAGTCCAAGTCCAAAGGCCTGACAACCAGGAGAGCCAATGATGTTAGTTTCAGTCTGAGTCTGAGTCTGAAAGCAAGAGACCAATGCTCCTTCTCAGAGACAATCAGGCAGAGTTCAATTTCTCTCTTATTCAGCCTTTTATTCTATTCAGACCATCAACAAACGAACTGAATGAGGCCCACCCACACTCCGGAGGGCAGTCTTCTCTACTCAAGTCCACTGACTCAAATGTTAACCTCATCCAGAAACACCCTCACAGATATACCCAGAATAACGTTTCACCAAATATCTGGGCACCCTGTCTGTTACAATTGACATATAAAATTAACCATCACAAGTGGAGAAGAGGGAAGGAGAAACGCCAAACTTGTTTTTAACTTAACTGGTAGAGGTCTTCCTGTGCTGTTTTGCTAATTATCTAGCTCATGCCAGTCAATGACCACACCTCCAGCGTGACAGATGTTCATGCAGAGGTTCTTTGAGGCTCCTGAAGGCCCCTCTCTCCTCCTACTCTATAAATCCCGGACTGGAAGATGTGGCTCCAGCCCCACTTCTACTCCTGGGCTCTCCTTCCACTTCAGTTCCCACCCAGCGTGGCTTATGCAATATCCACTCGTTGGTGGGTATCTGTGCAATAGACAATCTCCATCGGTGGGATAACAGCAAGATGGCTCAAGCCCAACTACCTGAAATTCACTGTGTCCAGCTTCCCCATGGGAAACGTGAGCTCTTTGCCAGGCCCAGTGGCTTGAGAGCATGCAGCTACTCCAAGTGGTGGACAGTCTCCCTCTGCTCTCCACATCTCTCCAACTCTCCTTGACATAGATGAGGAAGAGCTAATCTGCTGTGCATATTCAACCAGGGGAAGGAGATGCCAGTCTCCTTTTCATGGTGGAAGCCCCAATCTCTATACCCAATTCTCTTGATGATGCCCCCCCCCTTACTTGGCTTGGGTGGGACGCTGCTCCCTCAATCTCGTCCAGGCAAATGGAATCGTAGCCATGCCTGATGACACTCTCTTAGACTTGCATTCCTTTTTTGGTCTTCTCTATAGAGGACAATGTCTGCAACATCTCCTAGGGGCACTTTAGAAATACATGAAGCTATTATTGGTTGACACAGTGAATGGGAGACTGCACTGACACTTACTGGACAAGGCCAGGGATTCCAGACTGCCAGGAATGCGTGGGACGATTCCACACCAAGAATGATCTCATATCCAGCATGTCTTTCCGGTGCCCTGCAAGACATTTTATAATTATCTGAGCCTAGAACCTAATTCCATTGTACATAAAAAATACAAGGTATTTTTATATAGCTTTAATAGGCCTTGAATTTTCCAGAAACATAACTACCATGTGAATCAAGGGAAGAGTATATGGTGCTTATTTTTTTTTTTTTGGAACTTTATCAAGAACTGTTGATAATTTTGGACAATCACACCAGTGGTGGCAAGGCCAACTGTACTGCTTAAGCAGCCAATCTATCGATCCACATTTTATCCATTCCACTGATAATAAATCTATAGGTAAAAAGAAATTTACTTATTTAGCCCTTATTTCAATATGTTAAATACAAAGACAAGGTGTTAACAATATTAAACTTTAAAGTGGCTTCTTTTTAAAGTCCGAACTTATTCATTATATGCAGGCCAAGCGATCGACTACTTCGTTATGTCTTCTAGTGTCATTGTGCCCCAGAAAATAACTACTAAAGCAGATATAACTTTAATTACAAATTACTTCCCTTTTATTTATATTAAACATTAGTTTTTCACTTCAATTCATTCAATTCTGTTTCAGCTCAGTTGGAATTGACTTAATTCAAATTCTGAGTATTCTCAGAATTTCTGAGAACAGGCTTCAGTCCTTCTTCTTAAAAATTTGAGATTGCACAAAATATATCAGAGATGACATTGTTGTGGCAAGTGTGCTGCCATTCCTCATTCTGGTGTCCATGCAGACATGGCTAATCAATCATGACTCTTTCTCTCACTAAGTCTTGATCCATCCTAAGACTATTTTTCAAAACACATCAGAGTAGTCATGATCAATGGATTGGAGTTGGCCCAGGAGAAGCAGATCAAAGGTCACTGGACAAAGAGTCAGGTGGACTTGACCCAAGTCTTGGCTCTGAAGTTACCAGATATGGGGCCTTGAGCAGGTGCTTAACCTCATTGGGTCTTAGTCTCTTTTTCTGTTAAAATGGGAACAGCAACCCCTAAGTAAAAGAGTTCTAGAAAAGATCATCTGAGATAATAGATTCCAGGCTTTGCAAATGGCGTAGGGCTTGATGAACCTGAGAAGTTCTTCCTACGATGATCTCCATAACATTCTGGGATTTGCTGACTAGGCCCAGGGGAGGGTTAGCAGGCTCCCCATCTGGGACACTTGTTACCACTGGTGCTCAGAGCCAATTTTCTCTCTGTATCTGGACTCCTAGGTGGTGAGTCTGGCCATGAGACAGGTATTTGAAAACATAGACTGTAAGGTCAGCAGTTGTGGGTTTGAATCTCAGATCTCTTCCTTCTTAGCTGTGTAAACAAATTGTTTTAACCCATCAGGCTCCGTTGGTCCATCAGTGAAAAAGGGAAAAAGAATCATACCTGTATTAAAAAATGACTATGAGATTTATATAAACTAATTAAACATTTATCCTAGGGGGTGGCATATGGTGAGTGCTCAGTAAATACTAATAAGTAGGTTAAGTTGAGAGAGAGTCCCATTACAGTTTGGAATTTGTCCTAGGTGGAAAATTTCACACCCTACATAACCCTTCCACAAGACTTTTCTAATCAATTTCATGAACCATGAATTTAAGGGATAGGCTTCCCAGCCTTTCTGATTTGGACTCCCCTAAAAAAAAAAAATCACAAAAGGGAATATAGAAAAACGGAGCTATACCCTTTACATTCTTTACAATTGCCTGTCTCCCTGACCTTCACTGCGGCTGTTTTCTGCAGCTGAAATTGGTGCCGTCCATTTTGAAGATTTCCTACAGGTTCTAGAAGGATTCAGTAAAAATAAAATCCCTAAAATGCCATGGAGGAATGCTTGATTAAACAAAGCTCTTTAATAAAAAAGATATTTTCCCATTGATTGGTTTGAAAGGTTTTCAGCCAGCCTTTAGTTCAAGGAGCACCTGGGGAAAATACTTCTCAGGTGGGTTGATCTCCCGCAAACAAAATCATCCTCTATCCTTCATTCTAAGGAATGAGCAATTACAGTGTTCTAGAATGTTCTTGGCATTAACCACAGCAAGAAATGAGAGGAATTCTTGACATTTCAGAACTCTAATGTGGCAATTTCTTTGAACATTCTTTTAAAAGGAGGGCGAATTAAAAAAAAAATCTTTCAATAGTTGCATTGTTGTATCTGAGCATTCCTTATCCAGTGGATTTACTCTCATTATCTAAATGATTCTAGGGAAGATGGTTTCCCCTCCAGTAAGGGCACAGCAAAGCGATCGTAACAGAGACACGAATGTAAATTGCTTTGGGATGGAAAGTTGACTGGATTGTAACAAGTGGCAGCTGCCAACAGAGAGCCTCTGCCGCCTTTTACAAACCAGGGTCTGGCTACATCACTCGGTTTCCTCTGATCTCTGGAGGCTGGATATAAGGTGGGCCAGGGTTTGTGACAGTCCTGCTTTTCCTGAGCACTGTGCAGGGTGTGAGCATTGCCTGGCTACCATGATCTCAACCCTGGCTGAAACCCTTACCATATTTGGGCATCCTTAATGCTCACTCCATCAATAGAAAATGCATCATAGCAGCAGGGGCAGCAGCCACAGGCAGAGCACAAGGCAGGGGTAAGGAAGGGAGGGGGACAGAGAGAGGAAGAGAGAGGGGCAGGCAGCCAACGACTGAGAGAAATACACTGAGCCCCGCGGAGAGACACGCAGAGACAAGACCCACCTACGGGCAGACACACGGGGAATGCAGCAGAGTGTTAGACTGGGGAGGAGAAAGAGAAAAGAAAATACAGGAATGAAGAAGAGGCAGAAATAGACCCAAGTTAATCTCTCTCTCTCCAGTTATATATAGATATATTCATGTGTTTCATACATGTATATGTACGTGTGTGTGTGTGTGTGTGTGTGTGTGTGACTAACCCTTCCACACACCAGCCTACCCTGCTGGTCAATGACCGGTGGGGTCTTCAGTCCATGTTCCCACAGAGTTTGGAGGGAGAACGTAAGGTACTGGTGACCTCAACTACATCAAATCCCCTTCAGGTGTCAGAATCTCATCTAGGTACCCGACACAGAATCCGGAAGAAAAAGTCCTCTTCTCTTGGAAAACCATCAGCATGTCTAACCAATTCCTTGTCTGATTTACACTTAACAGAATAAATAAACTCTAGGCGAGCACGTACTAGTTCTTAGGTTTTCCTTCGATACCAACTCAATTTCATCCCTTCACGAGATATCATTTAGAATCCTAGATGCCCAAGGTTTTCCATGGACAACCTCATTAGCTTCTTGGCCCCCCACACCCTGCTGGAGAATGTGAGATTTGTTTAAGAATTGACCGCTTTACTTTCACACTTCTGCTAGGAATTTCATCTCACCTGTGAGAAGCTATAAGCGAATCCTCACTCTCTTGCCCAAGATGGGGTAGATATGAATTGAAGTGAAGTAACTGGTTTTCTTTCCACCTTTCTTTCCATTTTTGGCAGGAAGGGGTTCAATATTCTGGCATAAATTCCTTTCCTGGATTCATGCCCACAGCCCTGGAAGAGTTTAGCTATCAATCCTCTAAAGTTTGATTGATTTGTCATTTTCTGATGCTGGAATGAGTTTGTTAGGGGAAATTTATGAACACATTACCCTAACTGGCAAGAGCCTTGAGTGCTTGAGGATTTCCTGAAGAGACACTCCAAGAATCTTCTGTGGCTTTTTGTTTTTCCTTGGGATGTGGTGTGATTTTCACGGTCTATTTGTCATAATGCTTCCCTGACGTAAAATACTCATACAGCATAAATAAGCTCTCCCTGAAATACTTTGAATCTTTCCAATCTGGAAGTCTGAGCTTAAGCTTCCTGCCTTAAATACACTGCAGACAAATTAGCCATTGGAAGAGACAGCAAGTTTGTATCGGGTCCAAACAGTACTTTTTATTGTGTACCTGTTTTTAGCATTCCTGAGTACACAGATTTGGTCTTTTGATATTTCCAGTGCTATGTTGTTGACTGCATAACATTCATTATCAGTAGAACTTCCTCTTGGATGTTGTTCATCTCTCTTTCTCCCATTTGGTGCTTTTTGCTGCAAATTTATTGTGTCTGGTATGAATATTGAGCCTTTACACGGGATCCCTTTGTCCGTCCCTTTATTTTCATCCTCTCAATTTCGTTCTGGCATAAGTGTGTCTCTTATAAATAGCTGACAGCTTGCTTTGTATTGTTTCACCCCATTTAAGAGTATTTGTCTTTTAAAAGAGGCATTTAGCTCATTCATATTTATCGATTTGGATGTACATCCTGCCACTTTGTTTCAGATTTATATCCATTCATTTGCTGATGTGTTTAGCAAATATTTTCTCTGCTTTCTTGTTGTTTCTCAGATATAGAGACTTTGTCAACGGCATTTGAGTTGTGGTTGTAACCACAGTGATGTTGGTGAATAATGGAAAGGAACCTTTAATACCATGCCTTGAAGAAGGAATACTTGTCTCGAAGTTAATGATACCCGAACTTGGCAAATCTTCTCGACAGTGACTGTCATCAGGGACGCGCTTAGTTCTGATAGGATTTAACTACAATAAAGGTGCTCTGGACTTGGAGTCAGCCTGGGCTTTGAATTTGCATGCTCCCCACCCCTCAACACACACACACACACACACACACACACACACGTGCTTGCTATGTGACTGTGGATATTTAATTAACCTCTGCAGCCACTAATTCCCCCATCTGTAAAAACCTTATGGTGATTGAGGACATACACTGGAGCCACATGGGGAAGCACTTTCCATAATTCTAGGCTTACTGCAATGTCTTCACAATGGCTCTATAAAAATAAAACTCCGTCTCTCTCGGTTTGTGGTGCGTTTCCTTTTCAGAGCTGGGGTCTGGTTGGTATGCAGGAAACGGGGAAGGCACGTGAGCTATGTTATCTGCTTGTCAGCACAAGAAGAGCCAAGTGGCAGGCCATGGGTTGAAGCACATCCGGAGCATTGGGGTGGGCCTCAGAATTCCACAGTGAAGACTGAGATAAGACAGCGCCAGGGTGGGGGCCGCTGAATGGCTGGGACTTCTGCTGACCAGGGCCGGGCCCCGGTGGGAAGAGAGATGAAGAGGGAAGGTGGCTTCTAGAGCCACCAAATAAGGAAGGACATCATCTCTCTCTGCTTCATTCAAGTGTAGATGTCAGCCACCGGAACTACTCACCCCACACCATGTAGTGCCCCAAACATGGGTTTGAGAAGACCTAGGTCAAGCTCTGAGCTAAGTAGGGAACACGTACACCAACAGGTCAAACATTGCTTTTATGTCTCCCTGTGTGATTTCTAACCTTTCATTTTTTCCCCTTTTCCTTCATTTGGGGTACATAAACTTACCGAGAAAAGAGGACAGCTGTCCTTTGAAGGCAGGTGTTGCTTTAAGCATCACGAAGCTCCTGTAACCCTCAGCCCCCTCCCCTGCCCCACCCAGTAGGGCTTTGTCCAGGTTGGTGGTTCTGATCTGTTACTAACCCAAACCGAGTCCCCAGGGAGCAACTGGGTTATGCCTCCAGGGGTCATTTCCTTGCCAAACATTCCTTTTCAGTGAGAGGACGTTTTCATCCCCTGGTAAACAATCCCCAGCCCGCACGAAGTAGAGAAGGGTGCTAGCTCTCTTCATGGCTCGCCACTTAGTCCTGAGCTGATTCCAACCCCAGAGGCGTCAGTCTGCTCTATAAATTCCTTTGTGAAACCTGAGAGCCTGGGCTCCGAAGGAGAGCAAAGATCTTGGAGGGGTTACAATTTCCCTCCTCCCTAAAAGGTCTGCTTGTGTTGGCAGCAGAAGACTATGTTTTTCCAAACAGGCTCTTCCCTTTCTTATGAGAATTCAGTTCAGAAAACCCTGCCAGGCTCCTTCTAAGTGGGAGAGGTACCATCACCTCCCTTGCAGGTCCACACAGTGAAGAGATGACATGCCTGGGGGAGGGGGGGTGTTTCTAGTTAAAAGGGTCTCAAACTCTTTCTGAAATCATCACTTAGAGGAGGGGCATGGCTCCACTTACCAGTGGCAGGGAGGATGGAGGCTGGGGTCAGCAGACCTTCACCTGCCTTTAGTTTCAGCCCCTGTGGTTTTGGAGGTGGCTAGGGGAGAGAGAAAAGGGGAAGGAAGGAAGGGGAAGGAGGGATGAACGAAGGAAAGAAAGAAACCTTTAGGTGCCGCCCTTGGGCTGAGCCACTCACTACGTCTACTCACTACGTCTGTCTCACACCTGAGTCCCTCACCACCCTCAGGGACTCTCCTGCTCCATTCACCTCCCGGGCCATTTTTGCTTTATTCATATTTTAGCCATTAGTACACATTCAACCCCAGAATTGGGAAATGAAGTAAGAAGTCATCAGCCGGTCGAATGTGAAAGCAATACACGATTTAGGTGGCCGGAAAGGAGATGAAACGGAGAAAGAAGTCAGCTGCCACCTTCCCGTAAGACTTTCAATTTCACCGTTTGCGTGGGGGGAGGCTCTCGGACCTCACGACCCCGGGCGTTCCACAAATGTTCACGTTTCCCCTCGGATCCGTGGGGTGTGCCTGAGCAGGTGTGTGCTGACGGACGCCACATTTTTATCCTCTCACCAGAAACATCTCCTTGCCATTTCCAGCTCGATGGTGCCGGGTGGCGGGAAAGCGGGTCACGGGTAAGCGGGTCACGGGTAAGCCGTTCTGGCTGAGTGACTCCTGCCCCAACCTGCTGCCCAGCTGGCAGCTCAGAAGCGGACGCAGGCAGAGGGCTCCACCCGCGGGGGCCCGGTGCAGGCGTTCCTGTGCCCGACTGCTGCAAACCGCACAGAGCAGGGCACGGTGCCCGCAGGCAGCTGGCTCCCCGCTTCCGTCCCCTCCCTCCGACCCCAAGTCCACCGCCTTCTTCGAGTTCACTTTGCATTAGACACAGGTTTCCTAAGCGCCTACTATGTGCGGGGCCGGCTCTAAGTGCCTGGCGTTGATCAGTGAGACAAACAGGGAAACAAACCTCCCTTGCTTCGTGGAGCTTATGTTTTGGGGTTCCTATTTTACTAAGAAGTTGTATTTATTTTAAAATTTGAAAAGGTACAGAAAAATGGAAAGAACAGCAGTGAGAACCCCTATACTATTCACCTAGAGTCAATTATTAATATTTTACAGTTGTGCTCTTTTATTCTTTCTCAGCCTTTTCTCTCTAGATACATATACACACACACGGAGTTTTTTTGTTGAACCATTTGAAAGCGGGTACCGTGACATGTCACCCCTGAATAATTCAGGGACATCCTCCTCCATTACCTCAAAACCATTACGACACATGAGAAAACTATAATTAATAGTGTTGAAAATACAAGCTCTATTCAAATTTAATTGTTCCCAAAATGTATTTTATGGTTTTTGTTTTTTAGATTACAGGATCCAACCAAAGTTCATGCATTTTATTTGATTGTTATGTCTCTTTAAGTTTCTTTTAATCTAGGAAAGCCGATTCTTTTTTTGTTTGGCTTTTCAAGTCATTGACCTGTTTGAAGAGTCCAACTGGTTGTTTTGTTGAAGGTCTGACATTCTGGATTTGTCTGAATGTTGCCTCATAATTGGATTCAGGTTAATCATTTTTGGTAAAAATATTGCATAAGTGATGGTGTGCACTTCTTACGGCAACACTTTAGGAAATACGTAATTTCAGGTTGTCCTGCAGGAACAGGCTAAATAAACATTGAATGAATAATTTGAATATAAGATGTATTTTTCCCAAAATCTTACAGTCTGAGACTCTGACAAGGATGGCTTAATTGTTCACTACAACTTCAAAAATACATATATATGTATATTTACATACATATTCACGTAAATCTCAATCCTAGGATGGTATTCTCGACTCTAGATGGAAAATAGAATCAGCCGGAAAGTTTTAAAAATTACTGAGACCTGAGCCCCAGCGATTTTGTGATAATAAGTTTGGTCACTCATGAAAATGATGCCTGCGGTTCTCTCCATTTTAAAGGCACTTTTTGCTCCATATTATTTAATAGATAATCTCTGTGTGATCCTTTGGTACTATGAGAATATCCTGATGCCCAGAGACCTTTCATAAAATAGTTTTAGCATTCATTGATGATTTTTGCTTGAGTCAATTATTTTACTGGGATGAGCTTTCTAATTTTACCCTTCTCTCTACATTAATTAGCTGGCATTCTTCTATAAAGAAGAGCTGCCCTTTCCCTTCCCTTCTCTATTTACTTGTTTATATATTAATATTTATTTTCTTATAAACTTTACAAGTTTTTTTAAAAGACTTATTTGTTTTAGAGAGAGAGAAAGAGAGTGCACACACATAAGAGTGCAAGGGGAGGGGCAGAGGGAGAGAATCTTCCAGCAGACTCCCTGCTGAGCATGGAGCCAATCCCACCACTCAAGGCATCATGCATGACCTGAGCAGAAAACAAGAGTCAGAGGCTCAACCACCTGAGCCACTCGGGCACCCCATATTTATATTATTTATTTATTGAATAACACTATGGACCCAATAGATTGTTTCACTCATAAGTTCCCATCATTATCTGATTTGACACTCAACATATCCCAAATTCGGATAGCAGGAGCCCCTTACAGCTGCTCCTTTGGCAAATCCTACATTAGTCACAAGCACCTGCTTGCTTTCTGGCCCAGAATATTCTAAGCTCATCTTGCACCTTCCTTGTCCCAAACCTGGAATCAGCACTTTCTCCCAGGAATGAGAGCCTATATATATTTTTTAAAGTGACAGAGCTATGACCGTCTGTATAAGAGGAGACAGAAAACATGAAATAGTGCCTATGTGGGCATTTACTTTGAAGGGAATGGAGCACCAGATATCAGCTAGCAAAACTTTGTGAAGAAAAATACTTTTAATCTGGGGATGGAGCATGTGACTAGAAGTAGGGAGACCTGGGTCTGTGCCCTGGCCCTCTATGCAATTTGGGACGAGCCACTTGACCTCTGCAGGTGTCACTTGCTCCAAGGTGTTTAATTAGGAGCCTGGGCTAGACAATATTGAAGGCTTTTCTACATTCCAAAATTCAGTATTCAAAAGAGCTTGAAAATACCTAGTTAAAAGAAGGGTTTTGAACCAGTGGAAGAGGGGTAGTTTCAGAAGATTTCAGTGGCAGGGACGTCATCTTTTCGCTCTGTCCCCCTTGCTCTAGTAAGACTTATTGTAAAATGTGCTCAGTGCATGTTTTTGTTGGTGATGGTCTTTTCTGAAGCTAGAATGAGGCAAACAGACTAACCTACCAAGATTTAGGTGAGCCATAAGAAATGGTGCTGCAGTGAGATTTTGGTATCGGGATGTTTACAAAGGGAGGTTTTAGTCTTTAAAGTAAGAAGGGTCCTGCCTGCCTCAGCCTGGCCCTTCTTAATGGCCAGACAATGGACTCAGTGACGGCTCAGTGCTTTTACTGATTTTTACTAAATTTCTCTGCTTCCCAAAGAACCCATACCTAAGATGTCTTGCAGCACTTTCTTTTTTATTAGGAAACTCCAAACCACACCAAGACATTTTTTCCCAATACTCTTTACCTGCAGTCAGAAATTGCATTTAAAAAATAATTCTTCCCTGCTTTAATAAATTGGTTAAAAAGGTTAAATGGATTTGCCTTCTATGTTTGCGGTCATAGAGGCACTTATCTCTCACCCCAAGTGGATGTCCTATGTAATTGGATGTGAAGTAATTCCAAAGTTGCATCAAAATCTTTTCAGAGCGTTACTATGACAATCGGATTTTTTTTTTCCCAAAACTGCTTCAATGCAAACTCTCCACCATCCCGCTGTCCATTCAGTGAAATTTCATCTTATGAAGTAAGTTTAGCTTTTCAGAAACTTTAGGGGCAGTGAGGGGAATCGTTATACATTCACATTAGCTGATTCTCCCGCACCCCCACTCTTCCCTTCCCTAGTAAGAGACAGTCCCCTCATCCTTATCACCGGCTCAGAATATTGATTGTTAAAGGCTCTGCCTTACTAAGACTATGGAAGTTAATGCAGAGGCCTCAAAAAGAACCCACTGCTTAGAGAAATAAGACTTTTAATATAAAGTCTCTGATAGCCCTTCCTGTCCATTTATCAGTCCTTTTTCTACATGGATTCCAGCAAAGGCAAGAATTTGGGCAGAGATTCTCAGATGGGAAGGAGGAAGGTAGAAGCTTTATCAGGATCTCTAGGGTCTGGGGGAGTTTGGAAAAGCATATTTAAAATGACTATTGCTTTGATTTGGTTTTGGCCCAAGTTCATCCTGACATTTCTATTCATGGTAACAGAAGGTGTGAGATTTTCATGTTTATCAAATTGGGGTGTGTCTTGAAAATGACTGGGCCATCGGAGGCTTTAGGGACCATTTGCTCCTGCAAGGGCTGTGGAGAATCAGCTCTGCCACCTGCACACAAGGCTGCCATCAGGAATGTTTATTTCTGCCTTTTGATTCAGTGGTTTGAAGACCTCAATACAATTTTAGGGCCTCAGAGATCATTTCGTTCAAAACTTTCCTTTGGTAACTGGAGGATTTGAGATCCTAAAAGGTCAGAGGACTTGCTCACAAGTCCTCCAACGAGACACAGGGCAGGGCCAGGATTAAAAGCCAGGCTCCCTGTTTCCTTATCCCATGCCCTTTGTACTTACACACTTCCCCGACCCTCCTTGGCTTTGTGGCAGAAGCAGCTGTTCTACCGTCTGCAGTTTCCTTTAAATACTTCGGTGAAACTGTAAAAACTCCATGAGAGCAGGAGAATTTGTCTGCTGTGAGCTTTGGTATATCTCAGCACTATAAAAATGCCTGACACATAATAGGGCCAATTAAATATTGAAATAAAAAAGTGCACGCACGCATGTGTGTGCGTGTTTGTGTGTATTCCCTAATATTAGTAGAGGCAAAATCTTTAACAGCCAAAATTCAGAAACTGGGATAAGGATAGCTTGACTGCCTCCTGTATTTCAAGAATACATGTACATTTATTTACATACATACTTAAACCTATATCCTGTGCTGGTATTCTCAATGTTGGGTGGAAATTAGAATTGGAGAATATAGCCTTCTGAATAAGAGGAGACAGAAAACATGAAATAGTGCCTATGCGGGCGTTTACTTTAAGGGAATGGAGCACCAGATATCAGCTGGAGAATTTTTTAAAATGCCAATACCTGGAACTTAGAGCAAGGATTCAGATTTCATTTACCTAGGGTAAGGCTGGAGTATTAGCATCTTTTAAAAGCTTCATAGCCAATTCTAAGATGTACCCAGCCTTGAGAACCACTGCCCTGGGAAATGTTAATTCACACCTGAGGTGCCCTAACTGGTCCAGTACACTTGTTGTGGTTAGTTAGGATTTATGAGAAGCCAATCAGCCATGCATGTTCCAGAAGAGGCAACCACAAGCCCTTTAATCATCCTTATCTCTTATTAGTACTAAAGAATTCTTTGTCAATTAGCATTAGCAATATTACAAATTATTTGTCATTGAAAGGAGGATTCAAGATGTGTGGTGTGGCCAAGAAAGCACATAATGATACTGCCAAGTGTTAGCTACATATTTAGCCCTACTGTGTGTCAGACATTTTGTTATGCCCTTTGGAGTCCCGGTTTCATTGAGTTTATAGAACAGTCCATGTGGCCGCGTGTGCCTGTTGGCTGACATGGGTTCATATGTGTGGCAGAATTTGGGTTGAGACATGTAATTTACTATAACAAGGCACCTGGTGTAAGGTGTGGAGGTGAGACCTACAGCCCTCACCTACCTCTCCCTCTGGGGGCCACCGATACCCGCAAAGAGGAAGCTTGTGCCCTGTTGCTTACAAACAGTGTGCATGCACTTTGTATCCAGAGCCCTGGGTAGAAGAGGACTTTCGTCTTACCTTTGTCCTTTGAGAGGAGATGAAGGCAGATAGCACCATCCTGCTCAAATAGGTCCCCAGTGTGTTCAGCTTTTCAAATACAGGTGATTCCATTCCTGGTTGGTGGGGGTGGGGAAACAACCTTGAACCTTGTTTGCTTCATTTTATGACCTGCCTTTGGCATTTTCAAGTGTGTAACTGAGCCATGGCTTGGCCGTAAGGATTCTTGGATTCCTAGTCAGGCAAAGTCAGCCACCTCTCGGAGCCAAGGGAGGTGAGTAGCAGCTGGCTCCGGGAAGGCTATTAAGAGGGATGGCAAAATGAGCAATTAGAGGTGCAACAGTGGGACAAGGTGTCTTCTGAGTCAGAATCTGGTTACAGTCCTCACAGTCATTCCTTTTAGTATCGAGGTGGGTGTTCTAAGGACAAGGGTGTTAATAACAATAAAATTTTATGTGCTATAAAATGTCTTTGATTGTAGCAAATAAAACAGCCTAAATATTGATAGATGGGAGAGTGGCTAAATAAGCAATGGTCTGTCCACACACATGGAAATCCACGCGGTTGATTAAAATAATGAACTAGATTTGTTTGTGCCGGTAGAACACGAGCCCTAGCGCACGTTACCAGGTGAAATAAATCAAGTATCAAATCAACACGTGGTAAGATTGCAAATAAGCAACGTTCTGTGTCATTTTAGTTTTTAACAATGACACGTGTAGATAACTTACGGAGTTAAGAAAATATAATAAGAAAGAAATATTTTAGTAGAAGTACAATGAAGAACAATAGAAGTACAATGTCCCAAAATGTGGAAAGACGAGATTGCCCTTGGAGCGGAGCCGCGGCACAATTACTGGGGTGCTGTCTGGGCATGTCTTTGGAACTCGGGGCAACAGGAGTTAAGTGTCATGGGCTCTGCTCCTCTGCCTCTCACCCTCTCCAGCTGTAAACAGGGTTCTAATTCTGGTCCCACTGAAATGCATAAATCCTGCGGAAACTGGGTGAAAGACTCCTGGGGTAACTCCGACAAAGCCCAGGAACCATTTCCCTGCTCGTTCTGTCCACAGATGGCTGACGCTGGGTTTCTAAATAATGGTGGAACCAACTGGGAGCTTTTTTCTCTTAATTCATGTTGGGAAGGAAGGGTTGTGCCTGGTTTGATGGAAAGATCCAGCCAAATATACACATTTCAGAACTTCTCCCACGAGGTGAACTTTTACAGGAAGGAAGTTTTTTTTTTTTTTTTTTTTTAAAACAGGAGTCAGAGAACTTGCCTCTAGTTGAGATGTTCTGTTCTCAATTTGGATAAGAATGATTTGAAAATACAATTTTGTCTTATGTGTTGTTAGGGAGCTAAATGTATCTAGAATCGCTTTTTGAAGAGCAAGTCCTGTCCTGTGTTATCATGCCAATTGGCCCAACACGGGGACAGTGGAGCGAAGAGGCCCAGCAGGGATTGTGCTGACCCAACAATAATGGACGACCTGCCCAGCTTGCTCCTTTCTCTCAGTTCAGCCCATTCCATGAACTGTCCTCAACTGTCATCCTCTGCAAAGTTCCCTTCAAGACTTCCTGGAGGGGCTCCTGGGTGGCTCAGTCAGTTGGGCGTCTGACTCTTGATTTCAGCTCAGGTCTTGACTTTGGGGTCATGAGATTGAGCCCCGCATGGGGCTCTGAACTGGGTGTAGAGTCTGCTTGAGATCTTGAGATTCTTTCTCTCCCCTTCCCTCTGCCCCCTCTCCTTACTTGTTCTGTCTCTCTCTCTCTCCAAAAAAACAAAAAAGAAAAGAAAAAAAGACTTCCTGGAGCCTCCCATACAGAATCAGCCAGGTTTGAAGGGAAAACTCAGGGACTAGAGGAAGACTAGGGCTTGATGCACCGTTCTACCCACTTCTGCTTGCATTTTTTGAGGTGATCTGAACACATACGAGCCTTTTATCAATTTTGGTTAGGGCCTGAGTGGGTCTAGCTGTGAACTGCCCTTCAAAATGTGCTCTGCGCCCAGTGACCCTCTGCTTCTGTTGGATGGAATCAAAACTCTTGCACCTAGTATCCACCAACCAGCTGTGTATCTGCAGCAAGTGACAATGTTTCTGTGCCTCACCACCGTCCATAAAATGAAAGCATTGGTCTTGCTTGAACTTTGAGGGCACTGACGGCTGCGGGATTCCATATTCAAGACCTTTAACCCATGACCCTTCCCCAAACATATCTCCTAACGCTATCCTCAGTTTGGGTCCAGCCTGGAACAAAAAGCCCTGAGAAATGGTAGGAAAAGCTAAAATGTGTCCACCTCAAAGAAAACACCAGATTTCCTTTAAGTAAAACTCCTTTTAGGAAAGAACAGTAGGAGACCAGGACACATACAGGACTTATTAGGAGCATTCTTCCTACCAATGTTTCCTCTTTGGCCGTCAATGTCTCATTCTGTTGGTTCCAGAAGATGTCCATGGGCTGATCAGTTCAAGGGCAGAAGAGGATGGCAGCCATGTTGGTGGGGCAGGTAAGTCTGAGGGGTTACAGATACAGAAATTCAACATAACACCCTAACAATCCCCTCCATAAATACTTCCTTTCTCTCATTCTCCCCTTGTTTCTCTTACTGAAAAGACTAAGGTTTTAAATGGCTTTGAAGGTACAATCCCAGTGCCTTTCTGAACTGTAAAAAGACCTAAATATTTTTACATAATTTAACACTTCAGAATGAGAAACGAGAAACAGGGGTATTCTTCACCCCTCCCCAGAGCAAAAAGCTCTCTGCCCCTCTAGCAATGTGTCCCAAACCTCAATGCCTCAGAATTATGTGGGTGCTTTGAAAAATACAGATTCCTAGGACCTACCATAAATGGATTCAGAATGCCCTCGAGTGGGGCCAGGGGATCTGCATTTTTGACAAGCTCCCACAGCTCAGTGTTTTACCGATAGCATCTGAGAACCTTGGCTCCATGACCCAATCGACAACATGCCATTGCTAATAACTGATCTCCTCTAATCTTGCTGGGGGCCATTTGCATCAAAAAAGGCCCTCGTAAGTATGCCGTTTTTAGATGACAGTAGGTACCTCATGTGCTAATTATGGCCAGTGACACCACAAAATAAAAGTGCATTACTGAATGCTTTCAATTTCTTATAATGATGGTAAGGTGGCATGTCATGGGGCCTTTTTAGCCCTAGACATCACTCCAGAGAATTCCAAACAGATATAGACAAGGGCCATTAGGACCCGGATCCTTTCCTCTCAGATTGTTTACCGATGGGAATAGGATGTCCTGAAGCAACACTTCCCCCAAGTGAAGTGATGATAAGTCTGGTTATCAGCAAGATATTATTGGCAGGGTGCTATGCAGGGCATTTACATTTTCTTGATAGGGTTAGTCATGTGAAAGCTGACAAAGAAGGAAAAGGAGCAGCGCTGTGGTGCAATATCAGCAGACAGCTGTCCCCTGGCTTCTCGATAAATAGGATGACTTGCATTGCTGAGCGGTGCGGTCACCGCCAAAGGAATGGCCCTCTCACATTTCTTCCTGATTCACATATTCGGGGGGGTTACTTGTCAGCCCCTCCCTCCTCTGCTTCCCAGACACTGAGTCTGGAATGAAAATTCACCTGCCTCTGAGTTGGCCGCGGGTGGGGGCAGGGGTGTTACTTGGGTTCCCAGGTTGGGAGATTACCTCACCGGGCCCTAGCTATATAAGCCGACCGGTGTGGAGGGGCTCCGCAGGGCTGACTCGAGGCACTCATTCCACGGGAGAAAACACACAGACGAACCAACCTCAGGCCAACATGATGGTGATGAAGGTGGAGGAGTTGGTACGTAGGACACCTTGTTGTTTCACCGTGAAAACCGGTTTAGTCTTGATTTTTATTTGAACCCTGAAATGTCCTTCTTCTTCGGGCATAATGTGCAGGTACTCGGATGTCGTATGTGGAACCCAGTTGGCCTAAGTGAAACTGGAAAAATGAAGCTGGCTGTAATGAATTTTCTCTATTTCCTATTTATTATCTTCTCGTTTGTTTTTCTTACTAAAGTGTGGATTCACATGTAGTTACGAGGATGCCTTAGGGAAGAAGTCCTATGGCAAGAATAGACGTCTGGAAACTTTTACAACTCAAGGCCAAGAGTCATCAAATTTCCTGAAATGGAAGAATTTTAAATAATCATGGAGGGGTGGCAGTTTTCCTAGGCGAAATGTGGTTAGGTGGATTAAAAGTGCATTTAAACATACCAACCTAACCTAAGCCTTGCTTTACCAAGAGAGGAGGACCATCATCTGATGGTAATCCTGGAATACTTGGAACACTGCAGCAGCGTGCCCCAGCCTGAGGTCTGAGAGCACAGTGCACGGAGGTGGCTGTCATCAGGCAGAGAGGACCAGGGCCCTCCTGCAGCATCCTCTGTGGAGAACGACCCCAGGACAGGCCCTACTACTTCTGAGCCTACAATTTTTTTTCCTCCTAGGTCACAGGGAAGAAGAATGGCAGTGGGGAGACTGGGGAGTTCCTACCTGAGGATTTCAGAGATGGGCAGTATGAAGCCGCTGTTACTTTAGAGAAGCAAGAGGACCTGAAGACACTTCCAGCCCACTCCCTGAGCCTGGGGGAGCAACAGTGGAAAATTGAGAAAGAGCGAGAGGCAGAGGTAAGGACCTTTCATGGAACCCACTAGTGGGAAGTCGGAGGTAGGGTAGGAGAATGAAGTGCCAGGCAGGGAGGAGAAAAGAGGAAAACAAATGCAACCATTCCAAAGGTGTCTCTTTGCCAAATTCAAACCCATAAAGAGGCAACTTCTATAGGACAGGTTGAAGGAACTAATTCTTTAGCAAGACCATGACCTCTGGATTCTGAATCAATGACTGAATGTTCTATGACTGTGTTCTGATTTAAAGACTTGGAAAGAGACACATGACCAGTGAATTTCTGATGTCATACACTGTCTAGTTAATCCAAAGCAAGAGAGACCTTTTTTTCTCAATAACGTGGCTTTGGCTGCGTTCACTATCTGTGTTGACAAATTCCCTGGAGCCGTGTGAATTTTCATTCCTTACTAATCACAGATAAAACATGCATTAGTTAGCAGTAGTCCCAGGAAAGTCTGCTTTATGGGTCCTGCTTTGTAGGCTGCCCGAAAGAGACGGCATTGATATTTCAGAGCTTAACGCTTATTGTTGGATTCTTTTGAGTTAAATAAAAAATTCGACATAAATCCAGGGTTTAATGGCAATGATTACACGATAGTCACTTATAGACTACATCCTAACTCCAATGAGTCAAAAACCTGATGCTACAAGCAAGAGAAGTGAAGATGAAGGCAATTAGCCCAAAAATTAGACCCCCAAATACTTGAATAAGAAGTCACTAAGACAAAATCAAAGTTTTTTTTTTTTGCTCCAACTGTTCACATACTTATCTCAGACCTTGCAGATTTTGTTTAGACACAACCAGAATGCCTGTCACCATATTTTGAAATATGGATTTCTTTTTTAGCTCAAGAAGAAAAAGCTAGAACAAAGATCAAAACTTGAAAATTTAGAAGACCTTGAAGTCATCATTCAACTGAAGAAAAGGAAAAAGTACAGGAAGACTAAAGTTCCAGCTGTAAAGGAACCTGAGCCTGAAATCATTGTAAGGACTGTTTGCTTGTGCGGTATTACACGGCCGGCATTACGCTGCGGGGGAATAAATACCCGCGGGGGTTGGATTGGATGTCGGGAAGCTCACGGTAACTCTTGCGCTTCTCTTTTGGCTTTAGACGGAACCTGTGGATGTGCCTCGGTTCCTGAAGGCTGCCCTGGAGAATAAACTGCCAGTAGTAGAAAAATTCTTGTCAGACAAGAACAATCCAGATGTCTGTGATGAGGTAAGGCTTCTACAAAGCACTGCAAAATCCAGCTCATTAATTTTGTGTTTCTTATGCTTAACTTCAGCCTTGCTAACATGGTGCCAAAAAGCAATCCACCTGAAACAGTCTCTCCAGCTGTTGTTGCATATGCCACTAGCATATTGGGAGAGCGCAGCGGTCTGGAAAAAAGAGGCTGGATTCATGCTGTGGATTGCACCATTTTTTGCACTCTCGTATTCTTCTGGCTGGTTTTTCATTTGTCTTCAACTTTTTATATTCTTGGGATAGACTTTTAATAAGGCAGGACCAACAAGTCCCTTTGGGAGATATACATAATAACATCACCCTTTTTAAAAAAAAAAATATTTGAGACAGAGAGAGCGAGAGTGAGCACAAGCAGGGGGAGGGGCTGAGCAGGGAGTCCGATGTGGGGCTCAATCCCAGGACCCTGGGATCATGGCCTGAGCCGAAGGCAGACACTTAACCAACTGAGCCACCCAGGTGCCCCAATAGCACCTTCCTTGATTGGACCCAAACACATCAGCGCTACATAGGGACTCTGGACTGGAGTTCAAGTGCTGGTTCTATCACTACCTGGCTATTTGATTTTAGCAGCTAATTTGCATTTTCTAGACCTCTGTTTCCGTGTCTGTAAATAGAGGGCACTGGAGTGAATAATGCCAACACTTGTTTTAGGCCAAATAGTCTATTAATTCATTCATATGAAGCCTTCTTACCAGAAACACTAATCCTTTTTGTATCCTTTCCCCCCTGAACTGAATAGAGAATCATTTCTGAAGGTGAACTAAAAATGAGTCCCCCATTCTCTTAAAAAAAGAATTGAATACTTTTTGATATTCAACCTAGCAACAGTCCCAGATGGAAGAAAACCGTCTGATCTGCATGGCAAATTCTACACAAAAAACGAAGGCACGGAATTCAAGAAAGGGAAATGTCAGCGTTGAGGTAGTTGTGAACTTGAGGCTCACATCCGTCCATGTAGACCTCTGAGCACTTAGAAATGTACCTGCAGGAAACTCAAACCTCAGTTGTAGGATCACTGTTCCAGTTCTGCAATTTTAGTAAATTTGGCACTTCTAATTCAAAAAGAAGCACTCAAGTTTCTACCACTGAGGTGATCGCAGTCCTCAGCTTCATACTTCCTAGAAAGGATTTCTGATCATTTTTATATGCATCTCTCTCTCTCTCTCTTTTTAAATCTCTCCTCTGACAGTATAAACGGACAGCTCTTCACAGAGCATGCTTAGAAGGACATTTGGCAATTGCGGAGAAGTTAATAGAAGCTGGAGCCCAGATCGAATTCCGTGATATGGTAAATATATTTCTTTGTTTGGAAATGAGCCGAAATAAGTAGACTATATGAAGCTTGAGAAAACCTACGATGAAAAATGGGGCTGATTGGATTGAAAATTGATCTGAGAGAACGAGGCGAAAGCTCATTTCTCCATACAAAGGGAAGTTAGGAGATGGGGCTAGGTCATGTGGAAAGTATTTTCCATACATACTGGAGAGGAGAGGAGTGTTTCAGGGAAAAGAAGGAAGTGAAGGCTGCAATTCAATATCCTCATCAGAGAGTTGGGTCGGTATCAAGTCAGTAGCATTACTGAGAAATAATACACTCAGCACTTGCCTCTTAGCATCCCTGTCCTTCCATTACACACGGCAGTCTGCTCGTAGCCCCTTGGCTGCCAGCGACATGTCAGAATTCTCCAGCTGTACACCTTATATGATAGATGCCATCAGTGAGATCAGGGGCTAAACTGCACGTGGAATGAACTGCATCTATGGAAAGTAGCTGCTATTCAGACCTCAATAATTCAACTACTGTGAGTTCTATAAAGACCAGCATACAGCATATTTTATGGACTGAAAATTGAGCTCGGAAAATGCTTTATTTATTTAAATGCAGCTCAATTTGACTTTATAGCAAAGCGGAAGAGGGATATTAAAAAAGTCCAAAGAATTTGAACAAAATTGAACCCTGAAGACAAACACACAGGAAAGCAATAAAAAAAAAAAAGTTTGCATGAAAAATACACTAACAATTCATGAGTGTGTGATTTGGAAGGCCAGGAGTATGTCAGAGTGTGGAAGAGAGGATCTCCTAAGAGCCAGGGAAACGTGCAGTGACCACGAGTGTGGACACTTGAGGCACAGAGGCTGTGCCGGCACAAATGATGGCAGAGAACCAGCAAGACACGGGCAAAAAACAACAGGGACACAGGAAGAGGTGGCAGATCCAGATTAAAATCTCTTGGAAGAGACAACTTTTATTCTGCCAGAATTTTAGAATGCATTTGTCTAGAACTTCTGAGTATATTTGGCAAAAGTGGCTAAAAGTTCCAGGCAGATGTGGGTTTGAATATCTATCTGATACTTACTAGCTGTGCTTCCTTGGGCAAGAAACTCTCCAAAATAGGAGACCTGTTTTTCTCATCTGCAAAACGAGTGCGGTCTCCCCTATCACATAATGTTGCTAGGAAGACCAATCGATCGAAGGTGTGTAGCACCTTGTCGGCATGCAGAAATTCTCAATAAATTGTAGTTCTCAGTCATTGTAGCTGTAGTCCGGAGGGGGACAGCCCACTGCTGCCATGGATGTCCTAGCAAATCTGGTGTTCCCGGGCCTCAGAAACCAAGTAGTAACTCCTCTTGACCAGTTCTTTACATTAAATCATGTCCTTTTACCGTCCGGTATAGCTTGAATCCACAGCCCTTCACTGGGCAAGCCGTGGAGGAAACCTGGATGTCTTAAAATTGCTACTGAATAAAGGAGCAAAAATCAGTGCTCGGGATAAGGTATTTCTCCCCTTCTCTCTTCTCCCCTTCTTCCCTCCTCCCCTGCTTCCTCTCCCCTTTCCCGCGCCTCCTCCTCCCCTCCACCCTCCTCTCCCAAAGCCACCTCACCATTTGAGCTCATGCTGTGTGGGGCACCGTAGTGGCCACCTGTCCCCCTCGCATGCCTTGGGGTCTGGGACAGCCTCTGTCCCCGAGCCCTACAAATCAGTTGCATTCTTAAATTTCCCAGTTGCTCAGCACAGCGCTGCACGTGGCCGTGAGGACCGGCCACTACGAGTGCGCAGAGCACCTCATCGCTTGTGAGGCCGACCTCAACACCAAAGACCGAGTGAGTACCTGGGCAAAGTTCCACCTCCCGCAGCTCCAGCCCTCATTCATCTGGAATCACTCCCAAGCCCGGGCTCTTGTGGGACGCACTTCCTGGCCTCAGGCCCCACTTTAGCCTGTGGTCTTGGCTTCTCTAGGAAGGAGATACCCCTCTGCATGACGCTGTGAGGCTGAACCGTTACAAGATGATCAGACTCCTGATTATGTATGGGGCTGACCTCAACATCAAGAATTGCGTAAGTAACCAAAACAAACAGCCCCTGCTTGTGGGCTTTCTGATTCACAAAAGCATATCTCCTGTACTTGACAATGGTCCCGCAGTGGTAGGATTTCAAGGTTGTGGGTGGTCTTGTGATGCTAGTCCTTGGCAAGGACTCGGGTCACCTGGTCAGAGATGGGTGGAGCCATCATGACTGCGATGGCTTCAGTGCCAGCATAGTGTCTGGTGATTCTTTTAAGATTTGGTCTCGAAAATACAAGATGGTCAAAATTGCTCACCTTCACAAACCCAAGCACAATCTTCCCTGGCCACCCCTGGCTGAGCAAGGCCTGGGGTTGTCAGGAATAAAGACAGGCACCCTTCCTGCTGTGATAACATTCCACAGAGGTCCATGGGGCCAAGAGCCAATGAACTGAAATTAATCAATATCTAATCCGAGGAATTCTGAGTAGTCCTCCCCTCCTTACAACAGCAGGACATACTACCACTTTCTTCCAGGGCTAGCCATGCTTTTGCCTATATTTTTGAGATAATTTCTATCCATTCTCCATTTTGGTTTATCTGCATATCCCTCAAAATAATTTCCTATATTTAGGCCCTGAAAATGCTCGTATAAGTCCCTTCTACAAGTACGTGTTAATTTAGCTTCATCTGCAAGCCAGGGAAGACAGCCAACTTTTCCTCATGGTCCCAATTCCCAGACAAACATCATCTAATATAAGCTTTAAAAATATCGCTGGAAGGAATGGATATAAATTCCCAAAGAAATAATTTGAAAGATTTGGTAGAGAATCACTTTACAAAGAAGGAAAAGAAAACCCCAGTCCTCTTCTGTTGTGAATAATTTCTTCCCCTTATTGTGTTACTATGAAACTGAGAGGAATATTTTATCATAAAAAAACCCCACAAAACTGTCTTGGTGATAGGAACAAAAGATAGAAGCAATAAATAGAGGCTGCCTGGATGGGAAAGTGTTAATAGTAGGTCCCCACATCCTGCATATTGGGATTGGTCTTGTCTAATAATTTAAATAAATTAGCAGAAAAAGAGTAGATTTAATGAAATCTCCAAAACTGCAGAAAATATGACAATTGTTTTCAGGCAGTGAGACACTACCAGCAGAGAGAAATAGCATACAGATTTGGGGAGACTATGTAAGTAGCCAGAAAATCAGGAGATAAATTCTAATAGAAGTTGAAGGAATTCATGGAAGAATAGCCCAAAATATACCAAGAGGGCTCATGCCTTTGAATTATCAGTTAGACCCCAGCATAAGGGTCCTGGAACTATTAATGTCATGGATGTGATGGCTGGATATTCCCCAAAAGACCATTAAACCATTGGACACCATCTTGAAGGGAACTGGAAACAATACACAGTACATTCATTATTCTACTGTTGTCCAAAGGTCTGTCATCATGTGTACTGATGAGCGTTTCTCGAGGAATACGCTACAGAGGTGGGAAGTTCCAAAATGAAGGTTACAGGGCCACTAATTCAAATAAGCACAGGGGCCAGGCAGATCACCTAAATTACGTAAACGGTCACTGCGGGAGTCTGTGCACATAACTTTTAAAGGTGGTGGCTCTTCCCCAACCCAGTCCATTGTTACTCTGTGAAGCCATAGGTATCATGCTGGCCAACTCTTTTGATTTTTTCAGAGTTCACAAATTCAGTTGGGAAATCTCCTAATTTCCAACTGTTGCCAATTAATTCCAACTTTTAAAAAATCTAAGCTGTGTTTGGGCCCAAACAAAACAGGTCTCTAGACTGATTTGCATCTCAAAGCTGCCAGTTCTCAGTCTCTGAGTTAAAGAGACTTCCAAATGATTAGGGGTGGAAAAATTTAAGATCTCTCATATTTAAAGACAAGAATTGAGAGGTGACATGGTATTAAAATTGTAAATGTCTTGAGACCTATGCATAAGGG
Source organism: Ursus americanus (assembly GCF_024610735.1). NCBI lineage: Eukaryota > Metazoa > Chordata > Mammalia > Carnivora > Ursidae > Ursus > Ursus americanus. The sequence goes on from NC_142132.1 coordinate 35,144,751, forward strand.
GAAAAGCATTTTGGTCTCAAAAATTATTTACACATCGTTGATGTCTCCTCCAAGAAAAATGAAATTTCCCAGGAGTTCCCAGTGTGACAACCCCACCCCTCAGAGCAGTAATAGTTCTGCACAGCACCTGAGGACTTCAGCCAAGGCGTCTGCGCAGCTCGTTTACCAACAGGTTTTATCAATCAGGAATCATTTTCCAAATTGATAGGAACTGCTTCTTGACCACTATCTCCCCACGCCCCTTCTGCAGGATACCCGAGATGTATTGAGGCATTTTTTGAATTTCAAAATGACTTGGCATGGTCTTGCCATTTACTGTCTAGGGACTAGGGTTTTTTTTTTTTTTTTCACCAATACCTGGGACAGTCCCACAGAGCGCGGGGCGGGGGAGGGGGGACAAAAATATTGCTAATCTGAAATGCCAAAAGCATTCCTGTGAGAAACAGTGAAGGGCTGATTTGAATATAAACTGCGAATCACTTATAGTGGAAAGCATAAAACAGTTCAATAACATACACCTACCCACTACCTCATTAAACACGCGCGCGCGCGCGCACACACACACACACACACACACACACACACACACAGGATGTGTGGGATTTATAGATGCCTCCCAGGTGGAAGTCACATTTCCTCCCGTATTTTGATTAGGCCGGGAAGACCCCAATGGATCTGGTGCTGCACTGGCAGAATGGAACCAAAGCAATATTTGACAGCCTCAAGGAGAACTCCTACAAAACCTCTCGCATAGCCTCCTTCTGAGGGAAACCATGCCGCTCACATCCCGTTTTTCTTCACCGGCATTTTGAAGGCACGGCTCCGAAGTAGAGGAACTAGTCCTAACAGCCCGCTCCTACCCACCGGTTGTAAAGCTGCACCTAATGGAGTTCTGAGAAAGCACAGGGACATAGGTATGGGAATTTCCCTTAGTGAAACTCAATTTATTTTTATTTATTCCTGTTTATTTATTTATTTATTTACTTGGATGCCCCTGGTATTCGGATCCTTCATGATGATCCGTTTGATGAGCAAAGCTTAATTTGTATATAACACTTCAGAACCTTCCTCTAGATTGTTCTTAAACCATGTTCACAAGCAGTGCTGCTGGTGCCTACTCATGTGCACCTCGTTGGTGGAAGATATTTCAAGGTGTTTTTAAAGGACAAGAGTGATTATCACAGCCCTCTTTTCTCCTGAGTTTTTTAATGCTGAAGTTTGGGGCAGTGGGAGGCACATAGCGACAGGAGAGGAAACTGTAGAATGAGAGGATTCTCTGAGAAGGACAGTAAAGCCAAGCCGTTTGACGCCTGGGCCTGGTATTTCTTACCAAGTCACGTGTTGTACCAAGGTGAAGAGAATGTCATGAGTGTAAGTGGCGTGTCGTGGCAGGTGCGGGCCGCTGGGCCATGCAGAAGTGAATTTGCCGAAAAAAGATGAAAGTGACTGCAAAGTGTAAATGTGTAAATGTATATTATGTTGTATGTCTATTTTATATTCATAATAAAAGCAAATCCTAAACCTCTTTCTAAGTGCTTCTGTTAAGTATGGTGGGAAAGAACCATGTGAAAAAGGCCATTTGGATGGACCTTTTGGCTTCCAAGTTTTTGGGATTAGATATGTCCTATAAAATAGTACCTCTCAGTATTTACTGTGTACACAGACCACCTGGGGATTTGCTAAAATGCGGATTCTGATCTATCCCTCCTGTTGCGGGGGGGGGGGAGGGGCTGGGACTCTGCATTTCTGACCAGCTCCCAGGCCATGCAGAGGTGGTGGTACACCACAAGCACACAACTCTCACAAGGCTGGGAAAACCTCAAGATAGAGAGTTCAAGTTCTTTTGGCCCCAGTGGTGGGGAGAAAGAGACCCCTGGTGGGCAGAATGATTACTGCAAGTTAAACAAGTGCTCTTTGGGACGTTCCCATCCGGGCTAATCTGAGGTTTAAGGATTATTGTGGACACCAGCTGTTGGTATCAAAGGCTGCGCACGAGAAAACACACCTGGTCAATGATTTCTGACCTCCAATGGGAGCCATTTTGTTGCCAGGTGCTAGACCAGGTGCTAAGGCCTGTGATGAGAAAACCAGACTGTCCCTTCCCTGCATTCCTGGAACAGATGAATATTGAAATGATCCCAGAAATAAATACGTAGTAATGATCTGTGGTAAGTCTGATGAAGTAAAAAAACAGAGTGCTGTGAGAGTTTCAGACGCAAAGGCACATCACTAGATGGGGAGGGGTGAGGTGGGGAATTCTACAAAGATTTCACTGAGGGGGTGACTTTTCGGGGGAGTCCGAAGGATAAGCTGGGGCCATTCAAGCACAACATTCCAGACAGCAGAGAGGCCACCGGAAAGGACAAGGGCATGGGAAAAGTTTGGCACTTTAGAAAATGTAGGAAGGCCAATGTGAAACACTGGCACTAGGGTCCCTCCCCGCAAAACTCACTTCAGATGGAAGAACACACATGGCCTCGTAGCTATGCCTCTGACACTAACCAGGTGTTCCAGTCAGCTGCTCACGGGCACATAAGTTGTGAGGATGGTTGAAATATTTTTGAGCCTTTTGAATCTAGTCTCCTAACCTCCCAAGGGCATCAGGAGCTTCAGTCCCTCCACTGTCTCCCTCCCGCTAGGGTCCTGGCTCTAACCAGTCACGTCCTTAAGGCTCAGGGTCCTCCTATTTCTTCCTCTTAAAGCACCCATGACACAAGTCACGTTTTTCTTGCTGGTACTGGTGTCTCCCACAGCATAACTTGCTGGGTTCTGATGTGACCAAGTTCTCTTTATGCTGCCTTCCTCAAATCCCCCTCCCCACAACAGCGGGGAGCGTAAAGAAGAGAGTAAGCGGTTAAAACACTTTCAAGTCACCACAGATTTCCACTAGCACAGAGGTAGAGGGCATGAGAGACAAAACGGGGTAAGTCCCATTTGAGCGAGGCCAACTCCATCGCCTCTGCTAACAGAGAAGCTAAACACTGCCTCACAGGTGGTCAACTACTAAGCTCTTTGTCTTGCCACCTGAGCCAGCTCTTTGCCCACAATCAGTCTCTCACCTTGTCTCTTCCCTCGTGAAGAGAACGTCCCATTGACCAACAGACGCCTGGGAGTTTTCTTGCTTCTCTTTTCCTCACTCCTTTCTTCCAGTCGACCTCCAAGTCTTCTTACCGAGCGTGCTCCCTAAGCGGCCCCGCAGTCTGTCCGCTCCTGCCATCCCAGGGGCTGGTGCCCTAGCTCAGATGGCCGCAGCGCCCCCCGATTGTTCAGATGGCCCTTGTCGGGCTCCCGGCCTCTGGCTCTCTCCCCCCCATCTGCTCAGTTGCAGCTGGAGGGATTCTTCTAAAATGCAAATCTGGCCAAGTCACTCACCTCTTTAAAATTTTTCAGTGGCTTCCCATTTCCCACAGGATGAAATGAAAACTCCTTAACATTTTTCAAAAATCCTTGCAATCTGACTGCCTGTAACTCTCTATTCTCACCCATTTCTCATCACTCTCCTCACTAAACTCTGAATTTCATCTCTGTGGACTTTTTAGTTCCTTAAAAAATCCGGCATTTAGCTGTCTGTTTTCATATACTGCGTCAGCTCCTTGGAGACCTCTTCCTCCCACCCCACCCCGCTGCAAAATTTCTCCTTCCTCCCCTTCAGGTGGAGGAAGGGAAGCCACCCTTGACACATACTTATACTGTTAGTGCTGCTCCCCCCCCAAGTGTGTTCCTGTTGTACTTTTAGTCCAAAGGTATCATCTATGATACCGCCTTTACCCCCATAACGGAAAAAAATCGCTCTCTCCCCTTGAGCGAGTAATACCTACTTACTCAGTATTAAGCCAGTCACAGGAATGAATAAGGAAGGAAGCAAACATCGCCAATAGTCATCTCATGGTACTGATTATTTCTGTGAACATTACATATAGGCACTGTACATTTAGTTCCGTTAACTTTGTTTTCATTTGAACAACTTATTCTAGACATCTTTATGAATGGTATTATGTTTCAATCTACAATGGATCATTTAGTCCTAGTATTGGGCATCTGGGTTGTTTCCATTTTCCCATTATCTTAGACATTGTTGTAATGAGTATCCTTATCCTCGTACCCTTTACACCTAACCAGCTATTTCTGAAGAAACACGTTCACAAAACAATCTGTAAGGTTGGTATCAAATTATACCTTTCATTATGTTACTGTCTTTCCCCCAAATTGTGAGAATTCTCATTTTATAAATCTTTTATCTTTCAACCTGATCAGCAAAAGATATATTTTTGGTGGATTTTCCTTAATTACTAAAAAAGTTCAGCATCTTCATGTTTACTGAGCATTTTTCTGGATCAATCTTCATTGCCCAGTTTTCTATTAAGTCAGGTTCCTTGGAAGCGGCACTTGAAATGAGGATTCTTGTGTAAGTGATTTATTGAGCGTGCTCTCTAAGGCACTAAGGGAAACAGCACATGGCAGAAGAAACAGGCGAAGATGTGCTTTCAGGAGGAGTCTGGGAGCATAAATCATGCCATAGAGGCCAGAAGGCTGGGTGATAATGCCCTGCATTAGGCACTGGCCACAGGCCGAACTCAAGGGGTGGGGATAAAACTTCCCAGGCATCTTTGGGTAAGGTGACTTCCAGCAGCCTGGGCAATGCTCTGGGGAAGAGTGAAGAGAAACCATTAGTGCCCAAATCTGAAGCAGCTGCAGGAAGGGCACACCAGCCTGGTCAAAGGGACCTGATGGACACTAACAGCATTTATCCAATTGCATTTGTTTTGTTTTGTTTTTAGAAAGGGGGGGGGGCAAAGTGGGAGGGAGAGAAAGAATCTCAAGCAGGCTCCATGCCCAGTACGGAGCCTGACACGGGGCTCAAGCTCATGACCTTGAGATCATGACCTGAGCCAAAATCAAGAGTGGAACGCCCAACTGACTGAGCCACCCTGGCGCCCCTCAAATTGCATATGTTTTTAAAAAACAATTTCTTTTTAAGCTTTTACTAAGGATGCTAAACTTCTCTGCTCTATAAGATGCATTTATAAATGTACTTTCCTAGTTGTTTGTACTCTTCTAACAGAACATTAATTTTATAGAGGCAAATTAATCAAGTTTTCATGTTTTCTGGCTTTGATGACCAGATTTAGGTTTTTCCAACCCGTTATTTTAGACAAAAAATTTTACCTACCTTTCCTCTAGTATTTTACAATTTTTTAAAATTAATTCTTTAATCCACTTGAATTTAGTATGGTGTATATTGGGTAAAATATAAGGATTAGTCTTATTTTTTTCCCTAAATGATAGAACAATAGCTGATACTTAGCAGGTATCTTCTGAAGGACTGGTCTTCCTCTGAGCCTTCTACAAATACGAATCTACTTAGCCCTTGCAATAGTACCGTCGGTAGAGAGAAGAGATGAAGAAAGTGAGGCACAGAGTGATTATGTAATCTGCACACGGTCAGGTACTGAGTACCAGCAAGTTCAGATTTAACACATGTAGTGTCTTTAGTCTTTGCACTTACTTGGTTTTCTGTACTGCCTTTCCTACACAGGTAACCCGTAATGCCAACACCACTGAATTCAGATATCCACCATTTCTTCTTGTAACTGGAGTCGTTCTGGACTCCCAACTCTTTCATCGATCTATATGAATTTCTGTACCAGTTACACACTTTTAGTTACTAGAGTCCTATTGTACTCTATAATATTGGGTGTATAAGTCCCTCCCATTGGTTTTTTTTTTTTTTTTTTTTTTTGAAGATTGTATTTACTTATTTGAGAGAGCAGAGCGAGAGAGAGAGGGCAAAAGCAGGGGGGAGGGGCAGAGGGAGAGGGAGAAACAGACTCCTCACTGAGCAGGGAGCCCTGACGGGGGCTCGATTCCAAGACCCTGGGATCAGAACCTAAGCCCAAGGCAGATGCTTAACCACTGTTTTTCTATGAAATTTCCTAGCTATTCTCATATTTATTCCTTCAAATCCAAACACATATACAAGCAAACCAATATATGCAGACGGTTTTGGATTTTGTTAAATTCATAATTTGCGGGAGAATTTGATGAACAATGTCTCCTCATCCCAAAAAAGAGTGTCTTCCAATCTTCTTTCATTTCCCTTATTACCTTAAGGGTTTTCTTCATAGAGGACCTACGTATTTCTTAATTTATATCTTTGTGAATAGTACCATCTTTTACAATGACATTTTATAGTAACTTATTAACCAAAACGATTACTTTTTAGTTTGTCTTTAGTTTTGTGTCTTTAGTTTATAACTGACCACCTTGCTGAACTTTTCTTTAAGGTACTATCATTTTGTTGCAATAAGTCAGTAATGCGTCATACTCTACCAAAGATAAACATTAGAAGGAAACTCGCCTGCCACTCTTCACTGAGGACCAGCCATCATGCCCACCTATTCTGAACAGGATAAGCACCTGTTCATAAACAGAAAGCAGGTACAACTGCAAGTATGTAACAAACGTGCATAAACGAAGGAGCACCTGTATTTCTAATCTTTTCCCAGTTGCTTCTTTTTTTGGGGACAGATACATCTGCAATAACTTTACTTCCTATTATAATGGAAGTCCTCAATATTATATCTGGTGCAAGTGAGGCAAATATACACATAATATAACCAGTTGATTGAAACAGTAGACTAAGGTGGGACATCAAAAAAAGTTGAACATACGTCCCCGTACATATTCTGAATTTAAAATATATGCATACTCCTGTGCTAATCTGTAAAGATCAGCATCTGTTCTTGGGAGTATAGACCTTCTGATGGGACATCTACAGCTGTCTTTGAGTTCCAGTCTCTTTAAAGAAGAAAGAGAACTTAAGACTTGAGTGAAGCAATCCAAGTGTGGAATTTTTACTGGATCCCCCTAAATCTTAGTTGTCCTGTTCACACCTACTGTGACAGCTTTTTTAATGGCTCATCTTTCTCAAGACTTTCAAAAGCATAAACTTAGATTTCCTGGGAATTCCTTTTTTGTCCTTTGTAGTGCAACAGTTTTCATAATTTTTAGTTAACGAATGTAACTTTACAACGCTAATCACAGTGGCATAAACAGACTTGTAAATAAACTCACATTAACTGTTGGTGAATCCAAGTGGGGTGAGGGCAGAAGAAACCTGGTGCTCGAGGAAGTGGTGGACTTTGGCGTGTGGGCTCGGCAGCGGCGGCATCCGTTTTCCGGAGGGAATGGAGATGCTAATCCATCAAATTGCTCAAGTGGAAGTCAGACAAAAATGCGTTTAGAGCCATCATGCTCGATACATACAATACATAAATATATATATGGACATGCATAGGTGTGTGTGTGTGTGAATTATTCTACTTGTGTTTTGCCATGGGTTTTTATCGTTTTTAAAATCAGGAGTGGATTTTAAGATTTATCAACTGTCTTACATCCATTAAAATGATTCTGATTTTTCTCATTTGATGAATAAATATGATAAAGTACAGTACATTAAAAAGAACTGAAATATCCTTACATTCCTAGAATAAATCTCACTTGTCATGGCGTACTATTTTAACAGTCTCTCTCGACCAGTATTTTATTTAAGCATCTATATCCATAAGTGAGACCGGTAACAAAGTTTTCTCTTTTAAAAAATTATCTTTTCTTTCTCAGAATGGTGCCCTTTATCTCACTGAAATTATTTTCTTTATATTAACATGAATACAGATAATTGCAAAAAAAGGCTACTTCCATTTATTTTAATGATTCTGCTACTTAAAAAAAATTATTTCCAAAGTTGATTGAGTACATGGTTTGGTATTTTTAATACTGCTGTTAGGAAAATCAATATTAGGTTTTCAGGGACTTCCAACTCAAAGGAGGGAACTCTATTTCAAGAACATTATGGAGGTAAGAACGAGCAAAGGAAGAGGCCATGTGTAATTTTACATGTACTTTCTCTCTCCTTCCACAAATTTTATAGCAATTTCTTCCAGAAAGAACTCTGACTTGATGAATACAATGAGAGAGGCTTCCAACAAAAATAAATCAACTAAAAGCCAACCCCTTAGTATGTCTTAATAGGTCTCAAAATAACCCCTTTTTGAATAGTAAGATGAAAAAATAATAAGCCACATATATCAAGTAAAGCAGCAAAGCATGTATTTTTAAATGAAGAAGAAACATTTTTTTAAAGAGTCTCCTGAAATATGAAAACATCTTATTCAATTACACCTGCTGTTTTATCACTTACCACAAAAAATAAATAAACTTGTCTCTCATTTTTTCTTAAAGTATATCTAAATTCATTAAGTAGGCAGTCTTCTTTTTTACCACTTCACTAGGTTTTGTTATTTTGATGGCTTGAATATAAAACTGTTTTTATCGACTACTGATTTCTAGCTCCGAATGAAAACAATAAATCATAAAGGTTTTATTTCTGTTGTGGCTGATGGACTATCAAAGGGAAGAAGGGAGTGTTGACAGAGGCTGGGGAGTCTTTTCAGCCCTCACACTTGGCTTTCTTGCAAGCTGGGAGAGAATCATCATCTGCTTCCGATGGCCGAGGTTTCTTCACCGTGGAAATAATTCCAAAAGCAGTTTTTCTAGTTTCTATAAAACAAACAGGGAAACCATAAGCCTTAAGTTAAGACATGATTTAAAAAGATGTGGTTTAACAAGTACCACTATGTTACTTTGACTTACAACATTAGTAAATGATAAAACCAGAATGAACTGCTATGGATACTGATGTCCTTCATTGTCAGTACCTTTTCTTCCCCAACATACACAAATATCAGTATATTACTTACATCTAATTCATTCTAAAGGGATTACTCAAGAGTAAAACTGCAGGGCAGGTTCTCTCGAATGGTCTGTCCACGGTGTCTTATGGAGACAGGACCCAAGTCGCAAACTCTGGTGTAGCAGCTGTTTTATGTATGGTAGAAAGGCAGATGAATCAAGACAGCCTGGTCAACAGTCAACTGTATTGCTCCCATGGTGAAGACGTGTGCTTACTTCATTTTACAGCAAGTACCATATCTGGGTTCCTCGCTAGGTCATTGATATACATTTGAAGAATCAATCGTATTGTACTGTCAACACCCAGCAATGCCTGGTTAGCTAACAGGTGTTCAATACATACTTGTTAAGTGAATGAAGGAAATCAAGCTCACACGTTTATTGCTCTCTCATATATTGGTGACAATGGATAAAGAATGGGAATTACTGGATCTTAGGTCAGGCTGGCAAGCAGAGTTCAACTTAAATCTATCCAATTTCGGCTAAAAACGTACTACTGAGCCAGGCACTGTGTCATCCACAGAGGGCACTGCGATGTCTACCACAGTGCTTCTTCCTACCACAGAGATAAAAGCACATCAGGGGCAAATGTAATAGAAATGGAGGCACCCGTAAGAAGAAATCCTGCCTGGATCAATCAGGAAGGTATCATAACAGAAGTAACACCAGGAATACAGAACAAGAAAAAGAGAGGAGAGGATTCCTTTGCAAAGGCATGGAGAGAGAACTAAGAACCTCGTATGTTTAGAGGACAATAAGCTGGTGTGAAGGAGGAGTGTGAAAATTAGAGGGAAACGGGGCTGGAGGGGTAGCTTGTGAAGGGCCACAATACCATGAGAAGATCCAAATTTAGTCCTTACGAAATAAGGACTAGGGAGGGGAGAGGGAGAGATCCATCGGCTACAAAGAAGACAGAATCAAAAGAATTTGATGAACATAAATTCAGTCAAGATTTCTTGTTTCAAGTAATAAAAGTCAAGTCAATTCTAAAGAGTTATGTAAGCATGACCTTCTCATTTATCAGGATTAATTTACCAAGACTATTAGATCTTTGCCAGTTATTTAAGGTCTTTTAATTTATAAAAAGGACAAACTTCTCTCAAGGTCATCAAAATGCCAACTTCCTCCGCCCTCTCTCTACAACCTCTTTAGAATCGCTATTCACTGGTTTCTGGAACCCTGGATGGCCCACTTAATTCTGATTCCCTATAGGGAGCCTTCCAATGCTGAATGGCAGGTACTATGTGTCCTCAGTCTTCTGTTTCCAGGTATCCCTTCCAGTACTGCTTTCAACCATTTCATGATAAGGTTTCCAGACGCTCTAAGAACCTATTAACCATCTTCTGGTAGTGCTCCACTGCACTGCTGTCCTTCTGAAATGGGGCACTCGAGATGATACACACGCCAGCTGGGACTTCATCAACACACAGAGTAATAGTGAGACTGAATCCCCTTGCTTCAGATTCCTTTATTTCTTCTAGTGTAACCTGAGGCTGAATTAGCCATCTTAGGAACCCACCACATGGCAGTCTAATATTGATCCCAATGTCAACTAAAACCAGGGTAATTGTAATGTATCCCCCAGATGTGCTGTTAATTCTGCAGGGACAGCAGCCATAAACTAGGACTGTCACACTAAGGGGAAGGTAATGCTACCTAAATCCATAAGGCTTCCTTTACTTTAGCTTCCATAAAAGCCTAGCTTTATATGTATCCTCTGTTGAATAGCTGAGGTTTTTGAAGTCAAATGCAGAACTTCATATTTTTCTCATATTTTCTTATTAGTTTCCCTTTCTTGTTTTAGTCTATTTAGGAACACCAGTTGTTACCCAAAATCTTGCTGACCCCTTATGTTCATTTAAAACAGACAAAAATAAAGGCAGAACAACCAAAGCATAAACCAACTATTTCCTAATTTCAAGAAAATCTTGATAAAGTTCTAATTAATTTGGCCATTCCCAGAGCATATGTGATGGGGTCTAGACTATACAATTATCTCAAACTAAAAATGTTGAAAACAGAAGCAAAATCATGTAATTTATGCTAAGTCAATAAAGGAATCAGTTCTCCCAAGTGGAGATCAGATCATTAAAATCCAGACACAACACACAAGGCCTCAATAACTCACCTATTCAGATACCAAATAACGTAGTTTACATGTAGCCCTATTCTGAAGTTTAAATTCATCTAGGTGATATCAAGTAAACTGCTTTGTGACCACTTCTACTAATGCTAAAAATCGCAGAGGGAACAAAGATAAAACAGCAGATCCAAAGTGTGAATATTTTTCTTTCTTTTTTTTTTTTAAAGGGAAGGAACAGAGACAGTATGTTTTGAAGATTTTGTTAATTAATTAACTAATTTATGAGAGAGAAAGCATGCGTGTGCACCATGCAGGAGAGACAGAGGGAGAGGGACACGCTGATTCCATGCTGAGCGCAAAGCCTGACGCGGGCCTCAATCCGACGACACTGAGATCAAGACCTGAGCCAAACAAGAGTTGGACACTTAACCACCTGAGCCACCCAGGCACCTCTAAATTTTTTTCTTTTAATAAAATCTCATTTTTATTCTCTGAAGTCTTGGCATATCAAATACTTCTAGTTTAATTTTTATCATCTGATGAATAAGAAGTTCAGTGGCTTCAAGTAGTGGAGTTAGGGTGAGAAGGTAGATACACATAAATGAAATGTGAGTAAAAAATATATAGTGTGCACAGAGTTGAGCATGTAAACAAAAATATGAGAAAAAGGACCACGAGTTGTAATAAATGCGAAAAGATACTATTTGAGTTTGTTCGTTGGGTTTTGAAAATGTATTTGCTGTTTTTGTGTTCCTAATAAATGGCTTAACATCAATTTTTTACGTTTCAGTTCTTGCAAACAGTGATTTTCAGCAGGGGAAGCATGCCACTCTAGAGAGGAGGGCGGTGAAAGGGAGACAGGAGGCCTCTCCAAAGGTAGCCAGGGAGAGGCATGCAGAGCTTGGAAGACATGCTCCGAACTCACGTTTGTAATGCAGACCATGTTCGGTCCACAGAGTGCACAGAGTAAAGCCTGAAGAGAAGGGTCAGAAGCATTGATGGGTAGCGTTAAAACAGGCTGAGCAAAGACAAGCCGAAAGGAGCTTTGCAGAGCAGGACAGCAAAAGTAAAGGAGGCTCCTAACGTGAGCATGTGGTGTTTTTCCTGGAAGAACTTGCTCACCTCCGTGTAGAAGCACTGCTCGGCAGTTGGTGGACACGGCAGCCTTGGCGTCACTTTCAGACAGTCCAAACAGCAGTCCTCTGGTGGGGCCATTAAAGCTTTCAACCCAGTGTCAGCCAAGGACAGGGACTAACAGAAACACGACTGCCAACGCCAGCTCACCTGGCCACCCCAAGAGAGGCCGTTCTTAGCCTGAATGCAACAGGCATCTTGTGAAGAGACTCGCTCTAAGCTTCTATAATATAGAGTCCCTTGTTCCCCTTTTTCGATTTCACCCTTAACCCAGAAAACAAAAGTATGAAGCTCTCTACAACCTATGTAATTTGTTTTTGAAATTTTTAAATGGTAAACTCACAGTAAAAGGTTTAAAAAAAAAAAAAAAAACCTTCTTAAACTATACTATCACATCAAATTCCAAAGTTCCTAAAAGAACATTTCAACTTCTGACTCAGAAAAGGATACAAGTTTGCCACATCATATGGGCCTCTTATTTCTAAAGGCTAAAATAAAGTGAACAAAAAATAGGAGAGAAGTTATTCGTAACATTTCAGTGATCTGATTGGTAGTAAATTAGGAGGACGCTTAAGTATCTAAAAATAAAGGAGTCAACCGCATCGATTTAAGTCCTTATGATTTTGATGGTTTTCTTAAGTTTCCAAAAGTTTCTAAAAGAACTCTGAAAGCATTTTGTAACAGTATAAAGAAAAAACTTCACACAAACAAAACCTGCAGCCCTAAAGGACTGGGGATACATTTTACTCTCGGCAACTGCAATGAGCACAGGGGGTTCAAAATGAAAATATGCAATAAGCATTCATTACATTACTAATTTTTCCTCTAGAAATGTTTCAAAGTTTTATAACTTGAAAAGTGAAAACAAAGTACTCATGCCAGACTTACCCTTTCCGCAGCACTAGACAGAATCACATTCTACAAAATAGAAAGTGATCAACATTAATCTCAGATAAATGTAAAAAAAATTGACAAGTCTTCTAATACAAATAACCAGTAATCACTTTTTAACATTAAAGGCTCTACGAATACCAACTTCTTTTAAAGAAAAAGTAAAGAATCAAAGTCAAAGAAAGACCTTAGGACCAATAGCAGGATATAGGATAAGAAACAGAGTAAGCCTTCCCACCAGATCTTACAAAAGATGCATTCGTTTAAAAAAACTAGTTTAAAAGGTCATATAATCTTAATTCAACTCACAGACAACAAACTATTGTTATCTAGACCATTCTTTTCACAGTAGGTAAACCACAAATTCCTTATGGGAAGATAAAGGGTTTCAACACATCTTCCACCCCCCACCCTTGTATTACTCTTCCTTTGGTATTTTTCTTTCCCTTAAAACTTGCAGGGCTCATTGACATGGGAGAATTTGTTTCTGGGCCACGAGAACTTTCTGCTTTAGGGAAAAGGAATCAAACAATTCTAGTGTGTTAATAATAAGAAAAAACTGCTAGATTTGAAAAACATCCTGAGATTAGGGAGCCATACCTTTCCTTTGCAGACCTGCATCAAGTTGAGGGCATTGGAAATTGTGTACCTTCTCATTGTGGAATCTTTGATAGCAGGGCTGTAGACAAGTTCAAAGCCCAAGCCTCGGTCAATTGCCTTCACAGGAAATAAAGAAAATAAACTGTCAAGGATAAACACACACTGTCCTACTAAGATTCTCCCTCACCTCCCTCCTCAACCCTACCATAGACCTCCTGCATGTCAAGGCATAGCCTTAAACAAGGTAGATTTATGCCCAAATGGCACCAACCACAGGAGAAGGCAGAGGTTTGGCTCTATTTGATCAAGAGTTTCTTAGCTGTGGAAAGCTGACTTTATATAAACAGGAATCATGAGGAGGCTATGGAGAGCAAAGTCCCAGTGGGCTGGCAGATGGGCTATTCCTCCGTGAACTAGTAAAAGGAAAATGGAGATTTGTTCCCTATACTGAAGGTAAACTACAAACACAGTAAACCAAAAAAAACAAAAACCAAAAATTAATTTGACCCAAGAATAAAGAGACAAAGAAATGAAGAGCTGAAAAAAAGCTCAAAGAACAGGGGCGGGAAGGCCTCTCAGGTGAGTCAATTATTACATATGCTCAATGAAGGAAGTACTGTGTGTCAGGCACTGGGCTAAGAGTCTTCTGTGTATATTTCACCCTATGATACTGTTCTAAGGCATTGTGGCAGAGACTGCTAACTGCCCCCAATATCTGTTCTCCCCTTTTTCTTTACTACTAGAGTCCCTGAATTTTGGCTGGGCTCAGGGATACAAGAAGCCTGGGCTCTTGACTATTTCGCCCAGCTCACAAGACAAGCTTGGTCTTCTACAGGAGAAAAAGAAACTTCTTTCCTATTTAAGGTATTCTTAATAGGTAGGCATCTACAGGTAAAGCAGCCTGGAAGGGGTGGAAAAAAACCTGAAATCCACCACTACACTGTCCATCTTCTCTGATGAGCAACTCCGTATCTTCATCCTTTCACAACAGATACGTGTTCAGCCAACTATGTGTGGGAATGGTGAGCAAGTGCTGACATGGCTCCTCCCTCTTCAGAGCTTACAGTTTACTCTTGGGGACTATCAAATAATTACACAAAAACTTAACAGTTCCAACTGTGGTAAGTGCCAGTAAGAAGTTTAGGAGTGGGTGAGGAAGGAACTGAGTAAATAGCAGAGAAAGGAGAATTTTCATAGGGAGGAGTACATGGAGAGGCTCTAGTGTTGGAGGGGGAGTGTGGGAGCATGGAGAGGAGGTCATGGGCTGGGGAAGACAGAGTGAGCGGGCCCCCTGTGGTAAGAATGGAGGCTAAGGAGGATGGGAAGGGCCAACTGTTCAGGTCTTTAGGACTGCAGGCAGACTCAGCAGTGAAGAGCCTCTGAAGGATATTAGCATGGCCGGGCGAAGTCCCTTCGCTGCAGTGGTCTTCTGAACGAACAAAGGAAGGGCAGCAGGAACATACCAGGCAGCGCCTGGCAAATGAGTTTCTATTACCCAGAGGAAGAGCTGGGAGTGGTCAGTGTGGCTGCTGGAGGTCTACTAGTGAATGTTCACAGGGAACAGAAAAACCAGTCTTCTTCCAGAACTGGCAGCCCAACTTGATTTAATTCAGGTTACGTGGAAGGCTCCTACTTTCCCTCCCTGAACGGAGATTTCCTTTCTTCATCCACTAATCCTCCCTTCATTAACTTTTCCTCTTGCCTTATGGTTCTGAGATTTTATTGTAGATCTCCTTACATATCTGATATTAGTTAAACTTTACATGCTATTTTCCATACTGCAACCTTCCCTGACAGCTTTTTCCCACCTCTAATCCTTGGGCTTGTGTTGATTATTTCTAGGAATGGTGTCTGTGATGATACTCTTTGTGCCATAGTTAAATGTGCACCTCGGTCTCCCTGCCTGTCTTGTACACGGCTTGAGAGCTGGTGTCATGATACTTCTTGGTAACGTGCAACTGCCTTTTATGCAAGAAGTATTTAAAATAGTTATATTCTGAGTAGATAAATAGTAGCTTATAGAAAAGAGGTTATGTAATAATGCTGTTCACTAGGGATTATTCATGTAAAAGGAACCAGGATGAATGTAGCTGATTATTCAACAGAAAAACCAAAACACTTCCTTCAGCCATATTTTCAAATATTCCTTTGGCTACTTCTCTTACCAAAACTACTAATTAATCAAAGAAGCTGAAATTTTTTCTTCATCCTTCTATTTGCTGAACTAAAACACAAGGCAGTAGGATGGAGAACAGGGGAAATAAAAGATGTGGATGATACACAGAACTGGGGGACCAGGTCATAAAGTATTCCTAACTGTATCTAAAATTTTAGCCCCTCTAGGGATGAGATCAAAATAAAAACTCCTCTCTTTGGTGGGGGTGGGGGGAGGGAAGACAATCATCAGCTTAATTAGTCTTTAAGAAAAAAGTTCTGATTTTGCTCTTAGTACATTAATCAAGTTCACTTTTAAATAGCTAAGAGAAGTCTGAGACAGAGAAATTATACATAATGTGCTATTGAAGGTTGTGAATATTTCTTTCATAATACTATACTTGAAATTTTTAGACGGATAAAATACAGACTCATTACCTGGGACTGCTTCTAAGACCATTCTAATGTAAATTGCCTGCAGCTCCTTAAATGATTGTTCCTAACAGCCTCTTTATAAAGAATGACAGTGCCTGCCTGATTGGCTTTTGTTCACATCTCTGACCAAGGTTCTGGAACAGGCAGATGATCAGATTTCTTTACTAATGAGAAGTAACAGTCATAATGACTGCTACCAACCAAGGGCAGGTGTGTGATGCTTGAATCAAGAAAAACCAGTGGTAAAATTCCAAAAACGAAGCAAAGCTTAAGATTACAGGAAGAAAATAGAGAGTTGATTACTAGGACAATATAGAGATTCTCTGTTAATTTCATAAAAATTCTTTATTGAGGGGCGCCTGGGTGGCACAGCGGTTAAGCGTCTGCCTTCGGCTCAGGGCGTGATCCCGGCGTTATGGAATCGAGCCCCACATCAGGCTCCTCTGTTATGAGCCTGCTTCTTCCTCTCCCACTCCCCCTGCTTGTGTTCCCTCTCTCGCTGGCTGTCTCTATCTCTGTCGAATAAATAAATAAAATCTTAAAAAAAAAATTCTTTATTGAGTTCAAAAGGATTCAACACCCTTTTGGGGTATCATTATTTAAGACAGGTAATTTGTTCATATAATTCACAAATGAAAATAACTTAAGAAAGCAATAAAAAGTCTTACTTGTATCTCTGCTCCCATCTGCCCTATCCCCACCTCCCATAATTATTTCTATTAATTTCTGTGTCTTCTTCCAGAATGTCTTCATACAAACATAAACAAATATGAATATGTATTATTTGTCCTCTTTCTTACCCAAAAGAAAGCCTACCATATTGTTGCTCTGACTCAAGGGCTTTTCCGTGTCAGCTCCTAACTCCTGCATTCTGTTTTATATAGGCCTAGTATTTCACTGTAGAGCTATGGTGGGTAATAAACCACACCTCTACTGATAGACTTTGGGTTGTTTCAATGTATCTGTAGAATAAACACTCAAGTATTATGGGTTGAACTGTGTCCCCCCACTCCACCCTCCTGAAAGGTATGGTGAAGTTCTAACCCTAAGTACCTCAGAGTGTGACTTTACTTGGAAACAAGGTTGCTGCAGATGTAATTGGTTAAGATGAGGTCACTGGAGCCAGGTGGGCCACTGATCCCAAGACTGGTGTCCTTAGGACATGACAACCACATGAAGACACAGAGACACACAGATAGAACACACTGCGAGGCCAAGCCAGAGACTGTGGAGTCACACAGCTGCAAGCCATGGACCCACAAAGATTACCGGCAAACCAGAAGCCAAGAAGAGGCAAGAGAAGGGTTCCCCTACAGGTTTCAGAGGGAGCAGGATCCTGATGATATCCTGATTTCAGACTTCTGGCCTCTGGAGTGTGAGACAGTAAATTGCTGTTGTTTTAAGCCACCCAGTTTGTGGTCCCAGGAAACTAATACACAAGTTCAGGAGGGAAAGCGGTTGTAATTTTGATGGTTGTTGCCAAATTACCCACCTCCCCAAAGGAATTGTTCCCATTTATACTGTTAGAGCAAAGTAAGAGAATGCCTGCTTTTCCGCAACCTTACGGCAAACTGTATCATCAAACTCCTGGGTTTGTGCCAATTAGACAGGTCCTTTTAATGTGAATTTTTCCTATTATGATGAATTTTAAGTATCTTTCACCTTTGAGGGCCATTTGCATTTCCTGTCCTGTGAAATGTCTTTTCAAATTCTTGATCCATTTTTGGGGGATTGTTCATCCGTGTGTTTTAGCTTCTCATTTTCTAGGAGCTCTTCAGACATTAGGGAGATTAGTCTTTTGTCTTTGATATATGTGAAAATATTTTCAGCAGTCTTTTAACTTTCTTTCTGTTTTTTTTTTTTTGCCACACAAAAGCTGTTGATACCAGCAAGTTCGCTAGCACTGGTCTAAGCACCGGATCGATAAAGCACTCAACACGTTTAGGTTCACAATATGTGTGATGAAAAATAAAGTTTACAGAACACTCGCACCCCACTCAAGTATATATGGCATGATTCCTGGAACAACTTCACTGCTTCAGACACTATTTACTGGACATTTCTCAGTGGGGACTGATTGGACCATGAAGACAGAAATGGATTACAGTTAAAGGAAGTGCTGAGAGGAAAACATCAGGGAGCATAAGACATACACGCACTGAAATAACTCCATAAATTTGAAGTCGTTGTTGAATGGCAGTAACACTGGAAAAAAATTAAAGGGAAGGTAAAGATATATGCTGCTTAAAAAAAATTCTTCTCGAAACCTGAATTCCAAAGATCACGTTTTGAAATATGCAATTATTCTATGCTTAACAAAGAGCTCTGCTGTAAAGTAATTTTAAATAGCATTTCCCAGTGGGAAATGACAGCGGATTTAGAATCAGAGCTTGAGTACAATTCCCAAGTCCACTTGTGAGAGAAGTGTGAGCCACAAACTACCCAAGTCTCGACTCCTTATCTGCAGATACTTCACACCCCCCCCCCCCACAGCTGCTGGGCTGGAGCAGGTGAGAAAGTGCCTACACCATAAAATAAGTAATGGGAAGTCACCTGATTGTCTAAGAAGAGGAGCTGAATTTGATTTTTTGAAATCCAACTATCACAGGATAAAGTTGTGATTTCCGTGCAAGTTACTTATTAGACTCCACAGGAGGTTTGTAGGAGATTTTAGAGGGAATTCCATAACTGATATTATGGTGCCCTAAGCTTGGGGTGAAGATAACTAAGGGGATGCGAGCTGTAAGCTGTACAAATGGAGTGCTCTGGTGTGCTGCTCGAGCTCCTGGGCCCTCCTTCACAACCCCGACCGTTGTCTTCTAACTTTACTGAGGAATAAGTGACAAACGTAATTGTACATATTTAAAGCATGCCATGATTTGATACACATATACATTGTAGAACGATTACTCAGATTCACATAATGTGCACATACATCACCTGACATAGTTAATATAGCCCATTTTGTGCGTGTGTGTGTGGTGGGGGGAGAATGCTTAGGATCTATACTCAACAACTTTCAAGCACACAACACTGTACTATTAACTACAGTCATGCGAGTACATTAGATCCTCAGAAGTTATTCTCCTTATCACTGGAAATTTGTACCCTCCAACCTATCATTCCAACCTTTTGAGCTGGTAACTGTCGCATGGCTTAAGGCCTCTAGGTAGAAGACTAATGAATTAAGTATCTTAATGTTCCTGGTTTTCACGACCACAAAAGAAAAGGATACAAATCCTATCCAAATTAAGATCTGTGCCCAATAAAGTGATCCTTATAAAGTCAAACTATTAACTTTTCATGGCCAAAGACAAATTTACTCCCAAGTCCAAAGGAGCTGCAAGGACCGGGACTTAGTAGCTGTTACCCACATTTACCACATGTTCTATACTTGCGTGGTGAACGTATGCCCACGTTTTAATGTAAAATTATACAGCTCCGGATCTAGAACAGGTATTATTAGATGCAAATAATACATACATATCATACAACTCTTATTTGCCCTGAACAATAAGCTAGCTACCTCTTATTATATGTTTCCAGCTTTCTCTTTCAAATGAAAAATGGGTGGTGAATAAATAGGGACTTTTGTGCTTCCTGACCAATTCACACCACAGCCCACTTCTACACTAGATGAAGACTAAAAATAATCTTGCACAGACTCTCCTTCCACTCCATCATCTAGTTTTTATTAAACAACATATGTAAAATGTTCACACCAGATTTTTAAAAAAGCAGACACTGTGTTAAATACTGCATATCCCTCTTGCTTGTCAAATTTTTACTTTTCAGAATTCTTAAATTGAAATATGTGGGAATTAAGCCAAAAATATCCATCAAACAGCAGTTTTCCTGAACCTACAGATGGAACTGAAGGGTGGGCGGTCCTACTGCCACTGTCCCCACTGCCATCCTCCTCACTCTGCCCTAGTGCCCCACTTCCCTCCCTGCCCATGCTTCCCACCAAACCCTGATGGCCAGCTAAACACTGATGACAAGCAGGATTTGGCCATGTTCCCGAGGCTGCACCTTGATATGCTAAATTAGACATATATTCATTCGATTGGCAAATTCTAAGGAGCATCCATTGCAGGCGAGATTTTGAGGTAATTAAAAAGGCCCAAATCATAGCTGGTGCACTCTAGAAGCTCACAGTCTGGGCTGAACAGTAGGGCACATTCATAAGGAATCAACTGAAGGCCCCCGCCCAAACAGCCATTGAGACGCCTACCACTGCTGTAGGACAAGAGGGGTTATGTGCTGCGCACTGCTGTCTGTCCATTCCATGAACTTGGCCTTACCATCACATGCTACTATCTCCTCCCAACCAAGGACACAGTACCGTAGGTGGGTTTTCTCAGGCGAAGAAGTCTAGAAAATGGCCTTCCTTGTTCATTACGACAAAGACAAAGGTAAACAAGTTGCAAGCTGAATAGCAACTTACAGAGTGGCTGCACCACCTAACTCCGGAAACTGGACTGGTAGTTGGAGGCTGGTAAAGAGCCTTGGCAAACTTCTAGAGACAGAGATTGCTACCTCTGGAGAGGAACAATAGATGAGACCAACGAGACTGCCATCACCTTGGGTACTGTATCAGTCTGTGCCTTTAACCACAGGTAGCTCGAGCATCTCAGAGATCATTTGACAGGGTACCAACCAGAATCGTCCCCACCCTGTGACTGACGAGCTGAATGGCTTCTCCTTGCTAGCCTGCATTTTACCACACTGCATAGGTGAGCGGCTAAAAACACACAGATCTCCAACTCGAAAATGTGATGATTCAGGGTTTGGTTTTGTTTTTTTAGGGTTTATTTACTTATTTATAAGTATCAGCAAGAACACGGAAAACAATGATTTGAGCTTAATATATATTGTTTTATGTTCAGCAGCACGCTCTGTATTTATCAGAAAAGAGCTGGTTTATAGTTATCCCTTTACATACGTGACTTTAAAATTTTGAGTGCTTTTCAAGTTCTTTAGTAGCATATTTTTAGGGGTGGAACACAAGCCAACTTAAATTTTTCCACACGGATTCAATTTCTGCACACTACATAGATCAATGTTCTCCTCTCACTGTCTTCCCCCATTCTTGGCATCGAGCCAATTCCTTAGCAGCAGCAACAGCGAAAGAAAACTCGAGGAAGTTGTGATTCTACAGAGACAGAAGAAGAGGGGAGTTATTGATCTTGAAAAAGTGCGTAAATTTTTAATTTTCCAATTCTGACAGGATTGGGTATGGAATCTGGACTGTCTGTGAGACCCTTTGTCTCCTTCGAGAGGACTTCTTGAGAAGGGGAGACAGGTTTGGAAGCCGCTATTCTAAAACAGCATCCTAACCCTTCCCCAGGATCTGGCTGCCCGTGCAAACGGCCAACAGCCGCGCTGACCCGGCAGCCACGGAGGTGAAGCCCCACCACCTTTCTGGTGGAAGAAGATGGGCAAGAAGGTGTGACAGATGGAAGATAAAGGGTAGGGAAAAATAAGAGAAACTATGTAGAAAGGTAACGAGAAGAATTCTATTGCAGGAGCAGGAACAAAAACTTCCCTGAACACATGGCCATGTCCTGAGGTTATTATAAAAGTCACCCTGGGCTTTTGTGTGAACTAGTGGGCTTCAGGGGAGAGTTTCATCTTACTTGGACCTCGTCCACTGGGCTTTCCACGCCCGGCTCCTTCCTCTGCCCGCCCACCCGGGCTTGCAGGTGCCTCAGGAACCCTCTCTGTATTTTTTCCACTACCTCTTCTTTCTCGACTGCCCTATCCCCTTAGTGTTCAATGCTCAGGCTCTAAACGTCTGTCATTATGGCTATCCTTTTAAAAAATATCCTTCACAAACTCTGGCTTCTAAGGCCTTTTAAAAACATCTTAATAATTTACTAGATAGTTTTTAAGTTCCCTTTCTACCTTTAGTCAGCTTTCAAAAATGAAATCCTCCTTTCTGAACTGCCTATTTATCACCTAGCCTTCGGTTTTTCCTTCTAAAGAACACTAGACTCTTATGCCCCCTTCCAGTTCATTCATGCGGGTTTGTACAGATTCACATATAGAAGGGAAAGTACACTTACCACATTAATAGGGGGTCTTTTGAAGTAAAATGGTAGTTTCTCTGTTACAGTAATGCATACCAAATCCACATCTAAATGTGTACAAGCAACCTGTCAAGAAAAAAAAAAAAAAAAAAAAACCACAGGTAAAGCCAAAAGAAAAAAAAAAGCACACATTAAGAATGGGAGATTTGGTCAAACCTGATTTAAAGAAATATAAAGAGATATGGTTCAGTCCATAGGCATCATAGTGGTGTTGAAATATCTCTGTCAATGATTCTCCACTCCTTCACATTTGGTTTGAATGGTTTAATTGTAACCTAGCTGGAGCACAGTGATATGTCCACCGATCATCTCACCAGACAGAGCCTGGAGACCCTCTAACTCATGGTCTGCTACATAAGGATGGGATGCTAAGAGAGGCTCAGTTTCCAGAAGGCTACATTAGATTGTTCCAGAAAGAGGCAACTACTGTTCTGAAATCCAGGAAGAAAAACAAGCCAAAGAAATATACACATGGTCCACTTAGTCCACAGATTATTTTTGTGTCAGGAATTGTCGCAGGCCTGTGGCCCCTATCAGACAACTGAGGTGCTGGAGGAATACTAACACGGCCCTACTGATGGCATTTTGTTCCAACTCAAAGAGAAATAGTCTACATAAGTGGTCAAAGCAGAGCTGTTACAAATCAAATGATATTGAACTCATTTTTCAACTTTTAAGTTCCCTTTCCTTTGTTCTAATTTTTGTTCTTGCTTATTCATCAATATGTTGCATATACTTCCAAAAGAGGTTTGAAATGGCTTACAAAAAAAACAAAAAACAAAAACATACAAAAGAAAATAAACAGATGAGTAAAACAGGATAAATGAAAAATGAGAGAAGCAAAATAAAGCTGGGAAAGATCACGAGCATAAGAGTACAGGCTGAAACCACAGCAGAAGATGTGCATCTGGCTCTGACTCGGCCGTTACTTGACTTACAGTGACAGAAAGAACTGGCTGTTTTGCACTATATTAAAAAATAAGTCTTACTGACAATGCTGGTGTAGACAGGCTTGATGAACAAATTCAAAATGCCGGGATGGCTATGCTGGCAAACCAACATCAGGGCTATGGACGGAGAAGGGCAGAGTAAGGAAGAGGGCAAAGAGCAGGTAATAATATCCCCCACATGATCTGCTTGGACTTTTAGCAGTGACAGGAATGTCACCTCTCGCCTCTCCTCTTCAGAATTCCCACTCTGGTCCTTCCTACCCCCACTCCAGGGCTTTAGGAAGCAAGCAGTGATGAGAGGCTGCCTGGCTTTAGACAGTCATAGTAACTTAGTAAGCCTGGGAAGTAATGCGGTTTTGGCAGAAACACTTGGCTCGTGAAGAATCTGCCCCATCCCTATTGCTACAGCTGTCCGCCTCATAAAAGACTCACTGAAAATTTGATAAGAATGGGTGAAAAGCTCTGAATAGAAGAAATAACAAGTTCAGCTTCTGGTCACCATTTTTAAGCTTTCAGAATAGAAAAGATCCAAAAGTTCAGTAATCCACGGCTAACAAGAGAATGGATCAACAGGCACTCACGGGGTCTTTAAATCAGTACAGTCTTGAAAGGTATCTTAACAATAGGCATCAAAATTTTAAATGCACACATCAGCAATTTCTCCTGTAGGAATGTATCCTGTAGAGAGCCTCTAGAAATATATTCTATAGCCTTATACCCAACAAATGCTCAAGAATATTGGTGCAAGGACAGTCATTGCAATACCAATCACAAAAGACTAGACACAACTAAATATCCCTTTATTTTACTTCAATAAATTATAGTCCCTTTATACAGCAGAATATGTGGACTCCTTCCAGGGAACGGGTACATCTCTAACTGATATCATGGAGCCAGATATACTATTAGGTGAAAAACAAAAAAAGAAAGCATGGTGTTAGGAAGGATGGAGGGAGGAAGACGGGAATGAAGGAAGGAGTACATAAATAATTACTGCTGAGAAGATACACAAAAACTTAGGGGTGGTTGCCTCTGGAGAAAAGGGAGAGTTTCAAGTGGGAAGAAAGTGTACTTTTCAATGCATATCCCTTTGTAAACTGTTTAAACTTACTGTTTTTCATTTTTTAAAAAAGCAGATTCATTTTTTAAAAGTCCGTTAAGCATTCGTCCCCCGAGTAAAGCTAACTTATTTGGTTACTTTTTAACAGATGTATTGCTCGTTCTCCCCCTCTTATATGACAGTAGCTAATGAAAAACTATCTCTTGTGTTGGTGTAAGTCCACATATTATAAAAAACGTTCAGTTACAAAGGACAGCTCCACTTGGCTCCCTCTGACACCTCAAACTTAAAGTGTCTCAAACTGAATTCTTTTGTTCTTTAACTTTCTATTAATCCAAATGTTTAACTGATATATTTAGAGAACTATAAAATTACAGCTAATTTTACATTATAATGATATACTTTCTACAACACTAAAACAGATTAAATTATGTTCAAATTATATTTGCAGTTAAAAACCTGATTACAATGGTTTTGCCAAGTTGCATATGAATTCATACCAACCGTTCTTCAATTTTTTTTTGGCCAAGAACTTCTGTGAGGATTTAAGGAAGGCGTATTCCCCAAACTGCACATACCCACAAATACATTTACTTTTCATTCTATGGAACTGGGGGAACAGGAGGGTCAGGGTTCAGTCTCCCCCAAATTCCCTTCATGGGTGTCAGGTTAACACGCTGGTACTTTATGACAAACAATACACAAGGGAGAGCCAGACTTATCCAGAGAAAAGAGGGATGTCCATAAACAGGGCCCCTCAATCTGAAGTGTGTACATAACTCCTTTGAAGAGTTTATTTAAAATGGAAATTATCAGCCCTTACTCCCGGTAATGAATTCAGTACTAAGTAGGGCCCAATAACCTGCATTTTAAGAAACAGCCCTGACAATTCTGAAGCTGGTGGAGCCAGACCACAGCTTGAGCAGCACTGCCTCGAAAGGTACTCCCTCTCCTCAAGAGGCTCAGGGGTTGCGAGCATGTTCTACGATAGTGCTCTTCGAAGGGTAAGATATGGATTTTGGAAGGAAGAAAACAGACCTCCCATTTCCATTTATTTTTTAGTTCATTCTCTTAAAATTTGTTTTGTGTGTGTATATTATTTCAAAAATCACATTGATATAATGGAACATACACATAATCTATAAGAAAATAAACAAGGTACTGTGGATAAAGGTTCAATATTATTTTTAATTGATAGAGTACAAAATCAAGTATTTTGAAGACCACTGGACTAAATAACTTTAATCCTCCTCACCCTGTTCAGTCGCTTTAAATCCTAAATGGGAGTAACTAACTCAGAAGTTCCCGAAGCTTCTACGTAACGCCGTCTGCCAAATTCCACTGCCATCTCCCATCCCAAGAAGTCCTGGCTAATGGACTCCCCTTACAGTCTTTCATCTCTGCCTTATCCCCTGGGGTAACTTTGGAGAGGGAGGGTTTATCCATGAGACATCTTCCAGATACTTCGAATGGAAAATCATGTTATTTCCCATGGAAACAATGCTATTTAAGGTGGTTAGACTTTAAACTACTAACTGTTAACATATGTGTGTGTGTATGCTTTTATGACGCATTTTAGAGACCTGAGTTTTAGAATATCACATCTACAGGGGTGCTTGCTTAAATTCTAGATAATCTACTTAAGAACCAAACAAATAAAACCACTTACAGAATATAACCTGCTAAGCAACACATTGCTTGCATTTGACCCAGTTCCAAACCATGATATACTTGTAAAACCTTTATGATTAAAAGAAAAATATCTTTTAAAATTGGTTTTCTATAGAAAACAGGGAGAGTGCTAACTTTAACTGCGCCTTAAGGAATGGGAAAGATGTGCACAGACAAGAGGAAGATGTTCCAATTTTAGGAATAGTTTTCATGTAACTTTTTGAGTATATCTGCACAGTCAATTCCAAACAAATACCTTGTATGTTACTTATAGCTTTATTCCATCTTCCAGAGTATTTCTGACAGTTCTACCCACCATATAAAGCATGTGTTCATGCTTTCAAATTCACACTTTTGGATAATCTGAGAAAAACAAGTAGAGCTGACCCATGAACAACATAGGGGTTGAGGAATGCCAACCCCCAACTCTGTCAAAAATCCATGTATAATTTCTGATTCCCCAAAAACTTAATTTCTGTTGACCAGAAGCCTTACCGATAATACAAACAGCTAATGAACACGTCTGTATATGTATTATGTACCGCATTCTTACAACAAAGTAAGCTAGACAACAAAAGTTATTAAGAAAATCATAAGGAAAATACATTTATAGCTCTGTACTGTATTTATTGAAAAAATCTGCATAAAAGTGGACCTGTGCAGTTCAAGCCCATGTTGTTCAAGGGTCAACTGTAGTAAGATAAAATCGCTAAATGAAATTTTGATGTATTCTAAAACCCAAAAGTCCTGGCTCTCCTACATACTACCTGAAATTTAAAGCAAATCATTTAGCCTAAGTCTCACCTTTCTCTTCTAAAAAATGAAGGTAATAAAGTATATCTGTCCTGTTTATTCCCAGGATTGTTGTTTTAAAGATAATAAATGTGTGTAAGTCTTTAGAAGGATATAGAAATGTATGCCTCCCCACCATGTTATATGACTATGGAATGTACATTGTGTGCACTTCAGAATGAATTAAAAAAATAAATGGGCAAAAAAATTTAGGTACGTTGCCAAATTTCAGTCTACGTTATAACTAAGTTGCTATTACTTAGTAACAAAACTAAGTTGCTATTTAATGAACTTGGATATGCTCATGTTCCTCTTTAGTGTTTCAACACTGAATCAGACTCTCCAGTGGAACTTGAAAAAAAAAAAATGACCAGATACTCTAATCCTAAATGTAATGGCTCCGAATCTCCAGTGGTAGAGATCTGAACATGCCTGATTTTTAAAAGTTCCACAGGGGCTTCTGATAACTGAGAGCCACCTGATCCTACTCACCTTTTTTCTGAAACAAAATTCTTGAGAATTACTATAATTGAGCATTTTATGAAGGGCGTCATCAAATTTAAAAAAATTCATAGATAATTTGTGCTGTTTCCTTGAAGTAATACAAACAATTAAGAATTGACAGTTGCCTTAAAAACTAAATTTAATCACACATCAGCCTCCTTAGCCAACAGCTCCACCTACTGGATAAACTCAAGGAAAATCATCCCATAATTTTGGAATAGATTTTGTTTAAAAATGAACTAGGCTATAAAATTAAAACATCAAAGACCAGTACTTTTTTTTTTCCTGCAGTATCCATTTGGTGGATATAGTTTTGGTAGATGGCTATTTTCTTGAATCTAGATAAAAACAACATTCAGAACTTTCTAAAAGCAGCTATGCCTATTTTACACAGTAAAACATATTCTTGAAAAACCATATTACAGTTGTTTTTTTTTTTCTTTCCTGTAATCAGTTAAAATGCGCAGAGTGAAAAAAATCAAATAAAATACCCAGTGTGTTCTGTCTCGACTTGACAAAATGACCATACATGTTCAACAACTTTCCCTCCTGAAAAGTCACGGAAATGGCAATAAATTCATAAAGGCCCAAGGAGCACAAAGGGGAAGAGTATGGGCAGATGGCTGATTGTGAAGGACTTCGGGAAGACTAAGGGCTGAGATGATCACGTTGGCACGTGGACCGCACCCCAGAGCATGCAAAGGAGAAAGCCAAAACAGAGAGATCTTTTACGCCACAGCACAACTTTGCACCTTTCCTCCCTCACAGGCGGCAATGAATAGCACAAAGGGCAGAAACTGAAGTGATTTCAGGGCTTTGAAGGAGACAGACCAACATATACCTAAGAGCCGTTTCAAATGAATGAATGAATACATGAATGAAGCAGAGATAAAGAAACAGAAGAAAACCTGAGGGACTCTTTCAGTCTGAGCCCAGCAAATACCCAGCAAGATGAATAAAACAAAACAAAACAAAGCAACACATGCCATCTCAGCGTTCCCTTGCGAAATTCCAGAATTCCAAGTATAAATGAAAAATCTTAAGTTTCCAGATAGAGTGAAAAGCAGAACATCAGACTTCTTACATGAAATAATAAATACTATTTTCTTTCATGATCTGTTACTTACATGAAAAAGTTTTTCTGTCTTTGGAAAAACTGCAACGATATCGTACAGCCGGACCCTGGAAGATGTTGCTCTCTGGCAGTACAAAAAGAGTATTATTGTACAATAACGAAGAGTGTACACGTGGAATTCTGACTCGTGGTCTAGCTGCACTTATTTTAATCACGTAACATTTCTTACACGCCATTTCTGCTTTGTTTTGTATGTGGACAGAAAAGCCAGCCTAAGCACATGAGACTTTATATCCCGCCCATCTTCCTCCTTCCCACATTGTTACTTTAACTGTGTACCAAACTGTGCTTGAGACATAAAATCAAATTGGATAGCTCTTGCTCTTACAAGTGAGTGGAGAAGGATACCAGACATTTACTGAGCACCTAACTGTGTACAGGGCACTGGGGATACGAACTCATTTAAGGCATATGTTTGGGCTCTCAATGGAACTCACCATTTTTTTGTGAGTCGAGAAATACACGTACTAAGCATGATATGATTAGGTTCACAATAAGAATACTATTAAATATAAATTAAAATGCCAGATGTGCAAGAAAATACCTGACAGTCCTCTGACAGTAGGAGAGGGATATATCAAATAGTTATTGCTTAAAAATGAAAATCTCAAACTTAACATTGTATGTGTACGTATACGAACAGGCTGGAAAACTATGAATCTGAGCCCTGAACATGGGTTCACGCTGTACAGGTCCACCCATATACGGATTTTTTTTTTAAATAAATCTAGTACAGTACTGTAAATGTATTTTCTCTTTGTTGTTACTTTCTTAATAACATTTTCTTTCCTCAAGCTTACTTTATTGTAAGAATATAATATATAATACATAGAACATAAAAAATGTGTGTTAATCAACTGTTTATGTTATTAGTAAGACTTCTGGTCAACAGTAGGAAGCTATTAGTAGTGAAGTTTTTGGGGAGTCAAAATTTATACATGAGTATTTAACTACGTGGGGGTAGGGGTGGGGGGCCTGTGCCTTCAACCTTAGCATTGTTCAAGGGTCAACTGTATGTTCAAACACGGTCCCTGAATGATGGGATAATACATGATATTTCTTCTTCTTTGTCTGTTTGCACCTTTAAAGTTTGTACCTCTTATTTTGTAAAAAGAAAGGCATTCTAAAACTCCAAGGAGGAAAGGGGAGGGGTGAAGACAAGATGAAACAGGCAGGCAGGGCTGCTGGGCAGACATGCTGACACAAGGCAGGCTCCGGGTCTTAGGAAAGTCAGGACCCAGGATGCCTCTGGTTGCCCACTCCCCATTGGAAAGGGGACAAAAAGGGGCCACCAGGATGCTCATAACAAGAGAGAATGAACATCTTTGTGACCCATCTAAAGTCAGTTCCCTTTAGGTCCACCTGAGCCCAGAGAACCAGAACCCTGCCTTGCAGTTGTATAAAATACCAGAATTCGGCTTTCCCTTTTTTTTTTTTTTAAGCAATGTTCATCGCTATAAAGGAGGCCAGCCTTTCCTCAATGACTCCTGTTCTATGGCAGCAGAGTCCACTCCAGCTCAAGATAAAATTGCTCCTGTCTCAGGGATCTCGTTTTTTCCCTCCTTCACTAGATCCTTCCTATCAGCAGGCATAGTCTTCTCTCCCACCTAACAAAACCCAGACAGCAGGTTCTCATCCACCAACCTCCCTGTGCCTTCTATTCCCCTATGGAGTCAACTCTGCAAGCAAAGTCAGCGTCACACACTGTCTGCATTTCCTCACATCCCTACCATTTCCTTGGAGATGGTTTTTGCTAAGGCAACCAATGACTTCCCCGTCAATAGTCCAAGACACGTTTGAGCCCCTCTCCTGCTGGATTACTTGGGCTCAACCGATGAGGCTGACCCTTCCTCACATTTCCTTTCTCACTTTCCTCATTGTCTTCCTATTTCTCACAGTCCCGCCTCAGTCTCCAATCCTAGCTTCTCCTTCTCTACTCCACCATTAAATGCCGGAGTTCCTCAGGACTCTGTCCTGGAACTTCTCTTCACACATCGCGCATGAACCAGGGATTCTCATCCATTGCCATGACTTCATTTACTCTCTACAGAGGGACTGCTTCCAAATCAGTATCTTTAATCAGACCACTCTTCTGAGGGCCACACCCCTTTTTCCAACTGCCCATTTGACAAACTCCACTGGAATCTTCACAATAACCCATCATGTCCCAAACATGATGCCCTTAAACCTGCTCCTCTTTGTAGGTCTCGTCTCAGGAAAAGGTAGCACCATCTACCTAGGAGGCTGATCAGGCCATGCTAGGGAGTGGTCATACTACACCCAATCGACCATCAAATCCTGTCAATCCTCTGCCTCCCACCAAGCCTCTCAAATCCCCTCAACCCCTCTAATCCGCTCTCTATAATGCAAACATCATAATTTCACTCCCTCACTTAAAACTTCCAAGGGTTTCCAACTGCTCACCCAGACCTGGCTCCCTAACCTCATCCCAGGTTAGCCAGCTCACAAGGCTCAGCCTTATTGGTGTTGTTTCCTTTCCCAGAAAACACCGTGTGTTTTCCTGGGACCCAGAACCTGTGCCTAATCCATCCTGTCTGTGAGAACACTCTCTCTTCTGCTCAGCACCTATATGACACTTACTGATTCTTCTGGCCCCAGCGGGAACATCAACTTCCTCGGGTTGCCCCCCCCATTACACACTCCCAGAGCATCCTTTATTTATTACCTCCAACTTTTTAAATATTCCTCACTCTTAATTATCTGCCCAGTACTTGTCAAGTAAACTATAGCCTTTATAAATTCAACAATTCTGTCTGTATTATTCACAGCAATATCCCCGGCATCCACACTATGTCTGGTTCATGTGAGTTCAATGAATAACAGCTGTCAAAGGATTCTTTAACTGTGGTATCCCTATATATGTGCCAAGAGTAGAAGAGACTGTTATGCTATGTGAATTCTGAGGATAGGGAGAGGAGGCAGGTATCATATCTGGGGGCAGGGGATTTAAGAAAGGGGTGAGGTTCAAGGAGCCTGGGTGGCTCGTGTCATGATCTTTGGGTCCTGGGATCAAGCCTCACATCAGGCTCCCTGCTCAGTGGGGAGTCTGCTCCTCCCTCTCCCTCTGTCTGCTGCTCCCCCTGCTTGTGCTTGCTGTCAATTAAATAAATAAAATCTTGAAAAAAAAAAAAAAAGAGTAGGGAGTGAGATTCAACATTAACCAGTACAACTTACAAGGCCAAAAAGAAGAAAAATTAACTTACCAAAACATTGCAGTGAGATGGATCCGAAACTATAATTGTCAGTCTAGTTAAAACTTTGATGGGTCTTGATTTTCCCTATAATCAAAAACATTCTATCAAAAAAGTTCAAAATACCAATGACTGATTTTCCTCTTTACCAGTGGAAAGTAGTCATTAAAAGGTACCAGCAATAAAGGATAGTGACAATCAGTAAAAGCTAGTCTTCATTCTCAAGGAATTTATAATATAATTAGAAAAATTAAGATGTACATGTGTTAAACTACATAATGAGATTATTTAAAGGTTATAGGACTTCAGGAAAAAAGACCATCAAAGAAGTACTGAATTGATAGTAAGGGAATGCTTCATGGAAGAGCTGAGTCTTGTGAAGAAGACTGGTAGAGGAAGGAACAGTGCAGGTTAGAGAACCCTACATAAAACTGGGGATATTTGAATAGCTATTATGGTTCTTAAACAACAAAATACCCACCTGTACAATTGGCAAAGTTGTAAAGAGTTCAGAAACAGCTACTGGTTTTTCAATTTCCTACAAAAAACAATACACAGTCACCCTAGATTGTACACATTAACAGAATGAAGCATAATGGAAAACTTAGAATGGGTTTTCAGAAAAGTTAATTTCTGGTACACAGAAACACTAAATAAGTTTTTTTTTTTTTTAAAAAAAGGAAGAAATCTGGAGATCAGAGAAACAGTTGGGAACATCAATGGATAGGAGGGATGAAAAATTGTTTTTAGGTTGAAATAATCTAAAAGGTACAGTTGTTGGCCTGAAGAGAAATATACCCATTTATGAGCATGTTTAAGAGAAATCAATTAGTAATGAGTCCAGGTCAGTAAAACAAAAAGGATTAAATACTGTGATTACAATTCAGTCAATAACAATGTACTTATAAAAATTATTGAAAGTTATTTAACATCAGCTCAACTTTGAGAATCCTTCCACCATGCCCTAGTACTTCACAAAAAACTTTGCACTGACTCAGCTGTTTTAACATACAAAATACGATAGTACATAACACAGTGCATTTAAGAAATATGCTCATCTGTAGCTTCCACATTACTGATATAAACAAAAACAACAGTAAATGCTGGTTATTATTAACCTCAGAAATTGTTTTTACCTGTTTCTTTTCCTTAAATTCAACAACATGATTGATGGCAACAACTGAATAGCCAACTGAAAAGAAAAATTGAACATTCTTGTTAAACGTAACAACCTCTTTCCTGTACACATAGGCTCAGCTCAATTCATGTCAAGATTAGGGGTCAGTAGGAACAGTGGTTGTGGGTATAGGCTCTGGTGTCAGACTGCCTGCTTTCAAATCTAAGTATTATCACTTACAAGTTACTTCACTTCAAGCTTCAGGTTCTTCAACTGTCAAATGGTGTTAACAGAACTTACCTCACATAACTGTCATGAGAAATAAATAGGATAATAAGCATAGGATGATTCAGAGCAGTGCCTGACACAGAGGCAGGGCTGTTTGACCTCTGTGATGTATCATTAGCATGATACCTTTTTCTTCGCTCATTTCTTTTGCTTTTTACCCTTTCTACTTCCTTCAGAGGCCCTTTTCCTAGGGCGAAACGGAGTAATCACTCCCTCACACCACTGCTCACTTCTCCTTTCCAGCTGCCCACCATCAGTAGATTGGGAACTTTCTGAGACAAGGGCCTTGCTTTATCAGACTCAATATAGCATTGTTCTGGACATTCAGACTACCAAAAATATGTCTGAATCATGACTCCTATCTTTAAGTTATTTAAATACCAATGCCAACGACAGGATACTAGTATTAAAAGATAATGCATATTAATGCCAGAAGAATGGTTCTCTCTCTCATTAGTTTGTTTGATTTCCTTCTTTCCTTCTTCCCCCTCAAATAGTTAATAAGCACCAATTACTTGACAGGCTCCACAGAAACCGCCTTATTTTTAAACTTCTCTATCCCCACACTTTGTAGTGGAAGGAAGAAGACAACAGTCATGATTAACTCCAATAATTAAAAAGGGTCTTATCTTTCAGGGCTTTGCTGCCCTTGGATTCAAACATGAATAACATTCTAGCATTCTGGCCACGAGGCTCCCCTCTCACCCGCCTAGTACGTCTTCCCTCCTCCCCCTACCTCCCCTTCTTTTTAATAATATTATTCCCACAATGTCACCCTCACGCCCCCCCCCCTTTGAATCAATTTTCCGAATTGCTCTGATACAGCCGTGAGGCAGAAAGGGGTGATACTAAAAGCACGGTGTAGGAGACTTATACATTTGGAAGCCCTGGCTTCTGCCATCCATCAGCTTTGGGGCTCTGTGCAAATCTCCCATCCTCTCACAGCCTGTTTTTCCAATTTGCAGGGGAGAAGGAGCTAGACCGGGTAACAGCTCCCAAGTGCCTTCGAGTTTCCCGCGCCCGGGATTAGAGCATCACCGCGGCGGCATCAGCTACCAGTACATCCCCGAGATCCCAGGAGACCTGACGAGGACAGGCCCTCGAGTCCCCCCTGTACGTGGCCCGACGGTCTGGGGGGCAGCGAGGCTAGGCAGGTACCGCGGCCCACAAACCCCGGGAGACTCACGGTGAGCTGCGTTCTCCACCAACCCGCGCAGAGCCTTCAGGTCGGAACCCGCTCGCAGGTCCAAATCCGCGAACACAGCCATGCTGAAATCACATGACCGTCGCGAGCCCGTCTGCGCAGCCGTAGGACCCGCCCCCTCTGCCATGCTGGGAATTGTAGTTTACCTGCGCAGCCCGCCCCTCCCTCCACTCGAGTAAGTATTCGCTTTAAGGTTCTAAGGCACTTGCCTCGCCTACAAGTACCAGCAAAAGTTAGTGTGTTAAAATCCACAGCCTCACTTCAATCCTTCTTTGCCTTATTCTGAATGAGAATGTTGGGTTTCCCTCAGAGACGTTCACATCTCCCACCATTCCTTCTAGAAAATACTGTGGGGAAAGTGATTCTTTGGCGAACCGGACACTTTTGCCAAGGGCTGGTAGCACTTTTGAAACAGTCATAAGAAACCTTTTTCCCTCTGCCTCCTAAAATTCAGTTTGTTCTTTAAAATGGTCTTATCGGGAAGAGGGAGAACTGACGAGAAGACCTCGGAGAAAGGGTGTCTTTGTCCAATCAGAACGGCGGTCCCCAGCACGCGGCTTTGTCTTGCGGTCACCGTCTCCAGCCACGAGATGGCAGGGCTCTCTCTAGGACGAGCGGTGAGCCCCAGTACTGGTTTAGCCAGACAGGTTCGACAAGGGAGATGCAAAATTGGAATGTGTCAGTTTTCCATCTGAGAAGGGTACAAAGTGGTATATATCCCACACATTTGATGTTTCCACATTTTTGGACCTCATTTCAATGAACTCTCGAAGATTGATAAATTATCCGACAAAATTGTGGAACTATAGTTTACATCGGTGCTTCTCAAACTGTGACGAAGGGCCAGTCTCGCCTCCACTCCATCCTACGTACCCTACCCCGCCTCCAATTCTTCGCAGACCGGTACGTGGTCCCTTGTGCGTTCCGGGTAAGCAGCTCTGGCCTCATAAAACTGATTTGACGACAACCGAATTGCCTATACTCGGCCGAATAAGAAGAGTCCACTAACTGGGGGTTAAATATCCAGACAATACCAAAGTGCCGTAAACATTTCTAAGCAGTTTCAATTTCTGTACTTAAACAGTACATAGATAGTCTCCGGTTTATGGACCACACCTTGATTAGTGCTCCTTTACATGCTTTCTTTCCTGATTTCAGAAGGGAATTTTAAGAGGGCTCTATTCCCTGTGGTAGCATGCAATTCTCCTTTTGGTTAAATTTAATAAAGAAGAAATATTTTGCTTTTTTCCAATACTTGTCATTTCCTGAGTAAGAACAGAAGAATTTTTTACTTCTGTAAATGGAACAAGGTCATGCAAAGCAAACTCAGCTTTTCATCAGAAAATCTATTGTTAATTTTGCAGGATCATACAGGCATCTTCACCTATGACCACAAAATCTAGATTGGTCAGAAATATGACCAATGTGTGGTGAAGGTGAATAAGATAACTGATTCTTTGATGTCAGCATTAGACTAAATAGGGCTTCTTTCTTTGAAAGTCATGGTGCTCTTGTTGTGAACTGTACCATTTAGACTTCTTTTCTTATCTTCACCCCAGGCCTAGGTGAAGAGGAAAAGAAAGGGGGAGAAAGAAAGTGAATAAATAAGAATCACTGAACACTTTACTGAGGGCCAGCTAATTTGGCCAGCCAATTTGGTAAGTACTTAGATATCTTATTTAATTTTCAAAGCAACTGTGAGTTAGGTACTGTTTTTTTTGTTTTGTTTTGTTTTATTTTATTTTGTTTTTGTTTAGCAACATCTGCATTTTATATCTGAGAAATCTATGGCTCAGGTAACAGGGATAGAACTATATGTAGATCCAGGCAATTTGGCTCACTTTTCTCTTCCTGTACTGTCTCCTGGGCAAAGCAAGCAGTGGGGAGAGTTGGAGGTTGGGAAGGGACAAGGGAAAGATAGGATGGGATGGTGATAGGGAAGAGGAACAAGGAAGAAGGTTCAGAAGTTGGCCTGCAGGGAAAGCTGAGGCAGCAAGGATCTGAAGTTTGAAGGAGACCCTAAAAATTTCTGCCTGGAAAATAATAGTACTGCATAATTACTCTATGTACTTTGTGTCCATTATCTGATTTATCCATTTTGTATCCACTTTGTATCCATTATCTGATTAATTATCACAACCAGCCAGTGAGGGAGATATTGTTATTCTTATTATATCTGAGGTCAGAGAAGATGGATGGCTCTTGAGTCATTTCCTGTTCCTTGGGGAGTTTAGAAAGAAAGGGTGGCTTTTGGTATCCAAAGCAACCTTTGAGCCCTTCTTGGTCTCCCCAAAGGCCTGTCTTTCTTGAGCTGGTCTTCAAAAGTCAGTGTGTGTTCAGCTAATCTTTGGCCTTATCCTCTTTTCACTTGGTTCCCCTTTCGTAAATGAGCACTCCACTGGGCCCCTGTCCCCTGGCACCTTATGATTGGGGGTGGGGGGCACAAGGCAAAAAAGCAATATTATAACACGATTTGCACAGGCATCTAGCAGGGTTTTCTCTCCCAGATTGCGGGGAGTTTGAGAGATTTGGAGGTGATAAAGGATGTTTTCCTGGAAGAGGGATTGCTTGATTTGGATTTTGATGCATGGACTGAGGAGTAACAAGGTGCAGAGGTCGAGGGTTTATCCGGAAGTGGCACAAAGTAGACAGTGCTCCCTCAAAATCTGCAGATTTAATCAATGAACTCTTGAGCTCTTGTTCACCTTCATACCCACATCATCACTCCTGTAGCTGTTGGATGTGTTCAATGATCTAAGCACATGGCTGAAATCCACTGAAATATGCATATGGTATGCTGGCATGATACACCAGCCATCCAAAAAGAACCCCCTCTTTTTTCCCCAATGATGGAGCACTTACAGGAGCTCCGGTGCAGATCGAAAAATGGTGCCCTTCCTCTAGGCAGACTTGTATTTGCTCCCATTCGCCACATGGCTGGTAAGTCTGTAGTGAATGATCTGCCCGTCTTTTTCCAGAGCTCCTAATAAAACATACTACAGTAGTTAATTGCTAAACCTAGAACTCTAATGGTACTCCATACGACCTCACCAATCCGGGAAGGCTCTCTCAATAATTCCTCTCTCATCGTTTTGTCTTCCCCTAGAAACTCCCATTACTGACCTGATATCTTCTGAATTTATCCATCTTCTGAGCCAGGGTAGTCTACCCCTGTTTGCAATGTTAACTAGTTGGTTTTTGTTTTTGTTTTTAACGTGCAATTAAAATGAAAGTGAAATTTTTTTATGTCTATATTTCTATCAGAAGTTTGATAATGAAAAACAGATAGAAAAGGCTCATATATTATAAAAATTAGCCTTGCGAAAATAAAGAATATTCTTACCTCTTTAAGATGCAAAGTATGCCTGTGACAAAAGAATACACCTCAAGAAGACATTAGGAAAGAAATCGAAGGAAGAACTGGTATTTGGAAAGATGTGTGATGATAAACTGAGTGAATGGAAAGAGGAGGACTGAAATTTCAACCAGGGTTGGTTTTTTAATACAGGTCAAATAAATGGTTCTATTAGTCAGGGTTCTCCAGAGAAACAGAACCAAAAAAGTGTGTGTGTCGGATGAGTGATTGGCTCAGGGGATTATGGAGGCTGACGAGTCCCCAGATCTGTAAGTGGCCAGCTGGAGGCCCAGGAGAGCTGCTGATGTAGCTCCAGTTTGAAGGACGCAGGCTCAAGACCCAGGAAGAGCTGATATTTCAGCTGGAGTCCAATGAGAGAAAAAACACAAAACAAAAACCAAAAAACATTGTCCCAGCTTGAAGGCACTCAGGCAGGAGGAATCCTTCCTTACCTGAGGAAGGATGGGACTTTTGGTTCTATTCAGGCCTCCACCTGATGGATGAAGTCCCCCTATATTAGGGAGGTTAATTCTGCTTTACTCAGCCAACTGATTCAAATGTTAATCTCGTTCAGGGAAAAAACCTCAAACACACCCAGAATAATGTTTGACCAAATATCTGGGTACCCTGTGGCCCAGTAAAGTTGATAGATAAAATTACCCATCACAGTGATGCTGCCTTGAAATTGTGGCATATTAAGTGAAAACAAAAATTGCTCAGGCAACTACAACTTCTTAACCAAAGGCAAGTTTACAAAGAATGTTTATTGAAAGCAAAAGAAAGAACAGGTCCTAAATAGAAATCAGCATTTGCAAACATAATAACTATAAATTCTATTGCTCAGTGTGTTGGAAATACAGCTTGGAACTTGCAGGATAAATGACATTTAAAAATCAAGCTATTTTGGGCATTTTCTATTGCAGGCGATAATCAAGTAGATATATACAAGCTATTTGTGTTGTTGAAAATTTCGATATGACTAAATATCATCTGGAAATGGAGCCCCCCAAAAAAGGCACATCATTAGGAAATGGATTTTCTTGTGTGTATGGAGAAGAATTTTGAGAATTTTAAAGTAGATTTGTCAGAATTGGTAACCATGACTACAGATGGGATTCCTGCAGGGGTCATTTTTAACATCAGACTTATGAAACATAAGCACAATGTGACAAGATTTTGTCAAGACACAGAATTTTAGCCAATTTATTGTACCATTGACTAGAAACCATTTTGAGCTCTAAACTTAGATACTGTACAAAAATAATAGCCATGGTAGTTAACCACTCAGTTCCAAATACCTGTAAATGGATGGAGTGGATGTTGAAAAATTTTGAATTGCAGAAAGATATTTTCTTGTTAATATTGTCAAGGAAAATATCTCCACCTTGGCTCATCAGTGAAGACTGGGTCAGATTTAGTCTTTTTTTTTTTTTTTAAAGATTTTATTTATTTATTTGACAGAGACAGCCAGAGAGAGAGGGAACACAAGCAGGGGGAGTGGGAGAGGAAGAAGCAGGCTTCCAGCAGAGGACCCTGATGTGGGGCTCGATCCCAGAATGCTGGGATCACACCCTGAGCCGAAGGCAGACGCTTAAGGACTGCGCCACCCAGGCGCCCCCAGATTTAGTCTTTTGGTTGACGATATATCTCCTTCAAATATTTGGATCTCCCCGAATCACATAAACTGATTTGTTCATAGATAACAAAATTGTGTCATTGGGAAACTCATCTGGCTAGGAATAATCTAGGTCATTTTCTGCACAGAAACTAGTTTTCAGCTATGAAAATTATGGTCTAACCTCATACTGTAGCATCAAGACTATGATCCAAAAAAGGTACTCTGATTTAAACATTTAAACTTTATGATAATATTGTTTAACTTGTCCTTTTCAATTCATATCATTACTATGAATGAAAATTACACGAGGAAGTTTTGCTATTTAAGGACCTACATAATAGCTTCAATCTTGCATCTTGGCCTGGAAAACGTAAAATACATATATTATACTTTAGAGAAAATGTTTGATGAGCCATTCTTTAAATCAATGTCCCACAACAGTGTTGATGCCCTTTCTTCCACATCCTAGCCAACCCTGGGGGTGGGGCACTTGAAAATTTATGTGGGTATTTTTTTAGTCTTATTGTTGTCACAATAATTGAGAAGTGGGCTGGCTGATACTAGCTTTAGCAGGAAGGGCCCAGGGATGGTAACTATCCTGCAGTGTATGAGAAAGTCTAGTGGGATGAACACTTGTTCCTTGTCTGGCATGGGTGAAGTGTGTTTATAATTTTTTGCATCTAGAACCTAAACATGTTTTATATATAAATGCACAGCAATTTTTTCACAATTTTTTTTATATGCACAGAAGTTTCCAGGAATATAACTATTGAGTAAACAGAGGGAGGACTATACTTTACTTTGCTTGGAATTATGAGTTGGTTGAAACTGTGAGAAAACTAGAAAGTTGTTCCTCATTTCAAAAAATCATGTCATTGCAGTAACACTGCTGCTGTTATTTGGGTTGGCAATGCAGCACACCTGCATCACTGTGTATCTATAGCACTCAGATTTATGGTGACTCACATACATACATATTACCCTTATAGACATACATATATGTATGTCATCATCTTATATACATAATATCTAATACATGTTAAATAAGTCAATATATGTATATTTAACCTTTATTTACAAATACTACATGTAAATTAGAAGTACTGACAATATTCACTTAGCTATTTTAAATCTAAATTTAGGGCGCCTGGGTGGCTCAGTCTGTTATGCATCTGCCTTCAGCCCAGGTCATGATCCCAGAGTCTCCGGATTGAGCCCTGCATCTGGCTCCCTCTCCCTCTGCCTGCCACTCCCCCTGCCTGTGCTCTCTCTCTCAAATAAATAAATAAATAAATAAATAAAATCTTTACGAAATCTAAACATATTAGAATCTAAACATATTTATTAAAAGAGTGTCCCCCATATTTATGGAACC
Source organism: Ursus americanus (assembly GCF_024610735.1). NCBI lineage: Eukaryota > Metazoa > Chordata > Mammalia > Carnivora > Ursidae > Ursus > Ursus americanus. The sequence continues at coordinate 35,185,172 of NC_142132.1, forward strand.
CTGTCGCCTTTCCTCCAGTCTACTGATGAAATTTCTAGTTAAACTGAAATGTTAGCTCTGTGAATTCTTTGGTTTCTCTAGTCAGGTTCAATGCCTCTTTCCTGTGGGCTCATCTTTAGTTCATAGGTATACTATGAGGCTTTGCCTATTGTATTATAACTTGCAGTATTAGACACTCAGTAAATGTTGACTCAATCATTGAGTGAATGCTGCTTTTATCGTTTTTTCTTTACATTTATTTAAATTGAAGAACTTCATTTTTCTTTTAATTAGTCCTTCAGGTTCAGAGCATGAAAGCCAACATTGTTGAATTTTTTCCCTGACAAAAGCTCTCCATGAGTTTTTCTCTTTGTGGAATTTGTATTGAGGAATAGATTTCCCACTAGGGGGTGCACGTGTACCACTTATATTTCAAAAGGGTCCTAGTATGAAAAAATTGAGTAATTTAAAAAGAAGTGTTCTTAGATCTATCTGTTCTTTGATTTTCTATTTCTTTTTTCTTAGAATTTTTAAAGGTTGTACTTATTTTGTAAAGAGAATGAAAATTTTCTAAATGGAAGGAACCAAAGAAAAAAAGTACATTTTTGTCATCAGCCTTAAGGGATAATGCAAACAAAGGTAGCATAATTAAAGGATGCATGTATCTAAAATAAAAGAAAACTCACAATTCACTTTTAAGCTGAGGATTTCTTTTACATCATGAATGACACTTGGTTATAAGCATTATTCTGCCTCAGTTTATTTGACAAATTTTTCTTTTTTTAAAGATTTTATTTATTTATTCGACAGAGATAGAGACAGCCAGCGAGAGAGGGAACACAAGCAGGGGGAGTGGGAGAGGAAGAAGCAGGCTCCCAGCAGAGAAGCCTGATGTGGGGCTCGATCCCAGAACGCCGGGATCACACCCTGAGCCGAAGGCAGACGCTTAACCACTGCGCCACCCAGGCGCCCCTATTTGACAAATGTTTATTGAACACCTGACACATGGCAGAATTAAGAAAATATCCTTGTTTTGGGGGAGTTCACAGTCTAATGGGAAGATAGGGAAATGTAAAGCATACTGCACTGGTAGATGCTAGAATAAAAATATGAAAAAAATGCTTCAGGAATCTAGAAAGGATGAAACTAGCTATGGTAAAGGGGGTCATCACAGAGAAAGGGGCAGTCCTGGTTCCAGACTAGCTAGCTGCTCTTATCCCAACTGAGCCTCCCAATGTCTGTTGACAGATTTCAGTCCTTGTCATGAGGATGGGTCTTCTGACGTCTGTCTCTGTGCTACTGCTCCACAGCCCAGCTGGTAGCCGTAGGGTATTACCTGGATATTCATATGCAAACATCTTAGCAGGACATTTGCCCAAGCATTCTGGCTTTAGTAGTCTTTTCCCATCCAGTTCTGGGATCAAGGGACACCCTGGCGAATAGATTAGTTGAGTGAAGCAATGGAGTGTAAAAGTGAGAAGCTGAAAAACTTTGGAGAAGTAAAAGAGTAACTTTGTAGGAAGTCAGCCGCGTTGGGCATTTGAAATTACTGGAACCCCGGGCAGCATGACGTTAGTACACTTAACTGACTAGGGAGTTGTCAGTGGACCCTATGGCATAGAAAGCTTTATTTTACTGTGTTTCTTGAAGTAAATCTAGATTGTCAGAATATGCTGGTTTTAGGGGAAAAGACTCTCCTAAGCTTATGTCTATGGATGGGTATGTGTGCATCTGCATAGATATGACTGAGCATGTGCGTGTGGGTGAGTAGATGAGTACCTGGAGGGAGGAAGAGCTTATCAAAAGGCGGTAATTCCTGTTGTAGGCCTCGCCGGCTCTTCTCTACTACCCCAGAGCAGTTTTGAGAGAGGGATTACCAGTTGGAAGCATCAGAAACCTGTAGTCTCCAGTGCCCTCATCGACAATTTTATGAGACTGCTGTTATAGGAAATGAGAATCTAGACAAGTTTTCATACTTCTTAAGGCAGCAGAGTTATTTTTTAAATGAAAGAAATAAAAGAGATGAAAACGAACAACATGATTTGATTTAAATGCCAACACTTCTCTTACTCTCTCCAGTGTAACTGCCAAAGAGTGGGTGGGCAGGGGGAGGGTGAAGGAAGCAGCACCTTGGTATGGATTTTAAACACTAGGAATACAAGGACAAAACAAATAACAAATTTAGGGGAGTGTTTAGGTATTTTATGGGTATTTTGTGAAGCTTTACCTTTAGCTTTTCATTAAGAGAAAATTATGGAAACGTATACAGGCGATTTTTAGCATTTTTATGAAGAGAGGATTATTTGTTAGTCAAGGTTAGAGGGAAACAAAGAATTGCAGATAGTTCTGTCAGGATTTTGGGAAAATGATAGATGAAATTTAAACTCAACATAAGCAAGGTAATGCTGCAGAAGCTGAGATTTTCAATAACTATGTTTATGCATTGTGACAGCTTATAAATTAAAAACCTAGCAACTCTAAGGAAATACACCCAGCCATCACCAAGGATAATGTAATAGAGGTGACTGCTCTGTAAAAAGGGAGGTTTGGACCTGATGCTATATGGAAAATGGAAGAGGAAGTCAATTTGAAAGTAGTATTTTACTGATTATTTGGTGCATTTTTGTGTCCTACAATGAAAAAACGAATGCAAGAAACAGCAGAAGCTGCTATTGAATGAGTAGTCCAGGTGAGAGCTGGTAGGGGTGTAGGTGGCAAATTATATTAACTGTAGATTCAAATAATAAAACTATTGCATTTAAAATTCTTTGTATAATTCATTAATGTGGGATATTGTTTACGAGAGCCAAGACAGGATGTAAGTTGCCCTGATTATTCGGGGGGGGGGGGAGGAAAGTCAAAATAAATTATAATGATTAAAAACTTAAAATAAGAAAAGTCAAAAGTAGTTTGTGAAATTACCACATTTTTTTTTGAGAGTCCTTGAGACAATTCTAAACTCAAAAGCAGAAAATTGAACCATTTCAGTGTTGTTGTATATGATCCTGGCTAAGTCATTAAACTTCTCCCAACCTCTATTTCCCTCTCTGTCTTGAAGGGTAAACAGTTTCTTAGATGCTTTCTGGCTGCAAACTAGTTTTCTTTTGTCTGAAACTATGTTTAATACTAACATAAGTAAGATTGAAGACATTTCTTCCTCCATTTTCTTAACTACTAAATGGTATTGCTTTGTGGCCTAGGTAACTATCTTCCACTCTTCCTACGACTCAATGTATTGGTCTGCCTATCTCAGTGAGAAGAGATACCCTGACACGTAGGGATTTTTTTTTTTTTTTTACTTAAAAAAATTCTGTTTTTGAGCGTGTAGAGGGAAGAATATGGACATAGTAAGCAGATAAACCTTGGTTTGAAACCTAAATATTACTTACTAGCTGAATGCAGTAGCAACAACTGTGTTTCCTTATCTGGAAAAATAGGGCTAATACCCACCTTGAAGAATGAGAGTATTTTTCAGTTCTCAGATCAATACATTTTGAGGTTTCTGTTCCCTTTCTTCCTATTTATAATCTGCTAGGGCCTAACTAGAAAAGAAAACAGATTTGATTATTTTTAGAGTCTTTAAAGAAATCACTTTTGGTTTCCAATAAAACCTTTCTACAAAATGGAGTGAAGTAAGTCTCACAAATAATAAAAATCAGCCACTCTGACAGGGTTTGAATACCAAGGGGATTTTAGTCAGTGGGCACTAAGACAACATACACCTCCAGGATTCTTCTGCAGAACATTATAACCCGTCATTTCTTCGCTTATGGGCAAGATTTCCAGAATACCATGGGAAAATTAATCCTCATTTCAGTATATTAGGCTTTGAAGTCGGAATATAAAAGCAGCCGGGGTCTATTTTCAGAGCCTGAGAGGCCTGTTTCTAGACGCTAGAGGGTTAGTCACAATGGGTTTCAAGCCCCGTGTTGGTCCCTTCCCCAGACCCCCCAGCTCCTCCTGGCTGCCAAGACCTGAAGGCATCCCACCCTCTCCCTGCTCTCTTCTGAGCTCCCACCCCCACCCCATTCGGCTGCTTCTCCTTTTCCGTCTTCGCTTTCTCCCATAAGTGGTCAAAATAGGAAACGGAAGTATCTATTTGTTGCTTGGTGTAGCGCTCGAAAAGGTTTTTTAATTAAGAAAAAAAATCCTCTCCAGGTTCTTCATTTTGCAATGAGTCCGAGCGTCCGCCGGCCCCCGAGTCCTCCCCCATCCAAGCGTCGTTCATTCTGTGAGGAGGCTCGAGTCTGTCGGAGGGGGTCTGCGCCTCCAGCCGCACAGAGGGATCTGTGAGCTAACCGGCTCGGGATCCCGGGAGGCGCGGGGAGCACCGCCCCCCGCCCGGCGGGGAGGTGCGGGAGAGGCGGCGGCCCGGCCCAGCCAGGGAAGCCCGTCCCGGGAGCCCGCGGGGCGCGGGCAGCGGCGGCGGCGGCGGCGGCGGCGGCGGCGGCGGGGACGCGGCGCGACTGCCGCAGGGGAGCGGCGGCGGCGGGCGCGAGGGGCGGGGCGCACTCCGCAACTTCTGCCGCTGCCTCCCGGACGCGCTCGGCCGAGGCGCGCGGCTGCCGCGGGCTGCGGGCCGGCCAGCCGAGCGTGCCCGCGGGCCGGCGAGCCGCGCGTCCCGGACGTCCGTCGGTGCCGGAGGCGCCTCGCACAGGGAGTCTCGGCGCGGCCGCGCTCCCGCGTGGTCCGCAGCGGCCGGGGCCCCGGGACGTGCGGAGCCGCGAGGCCGAGCCGAGGCGCCCCCCAGCGGCCGGCGCGGGCCCCATGGCTGGGCCGGGCGGAGCGGAACCGGCGAGGTGAAGCCCCCGGGCCGGCGGCCGGAGCGCGTGGCTGGGACGCCGGCTCCATGGGCAGCAGCGCACAGCGGCACGATGATGGACGTTAACAGCAGCGGCCGCCCGGACCTCTACGGGCACCTCCGCTCTTTGCTCCTGCCGGAGGTGGGGCGCGGGCTGCCGGACCTGAGCCCCGACGGCGCCGGCCCGGTCTCGGGCTCCTGGGCGCCGCACCTGCTGCGCGGGGTACCGGAGGTGACTGCCAGCCCCGTGCCCACCTGGGACGCGCCGCCGGACAATGCCTCCGGCTGCGGGGAGCAGATCAACTACGGCAGAGCCGAGAAAGTTGTGATCGGCTCCATCCTGACGCTCATCACGCTGCTGACGATCGCCGGCAACTGCCTGGTGGTGATTTCGGTGTGCTTCGTCAAGAAGCTCCGCCAGCCCTCCAACTACCTGATTGTGTCCCTGGCGCTGGCCGACCTCTCGGTGGCCGTGGCGGTCATGCCCTTCGTCAGCGTCACCGACCTGATCGGGGGCAAGTGGATCTTTGGCCACTTCTTCTGCAACGTCTTCATCGCCATGGACGTCATGTGCTGCACGGCCTCTATCATGACCCTATGCGTGATCAGCATCGACAGGTAAGGGCCGGGCCGCCCCGTCCCGTCCCGGGGTCCGGCTGGGGTTATGCTGGTGGCTCCACCCCGAGCGTTCGCCTTTTCTGGGAGGATAAACCAGACTCCTCAGCGGGATTAAGGGCTGTGCCTAAAACATCAACCCCTACACATCAACCCTACACCAACCAGAGCAACTTCAGTTACAGCATAGCCTATATGCACCTTTAAAAGAAGAGCCCGAAATGTTCTAGTTTACTGTAGTGAGGGTTTTAAGACCAAAGTTAAAGTATTTTAAGCACTAGCAGTTCCAGCAGGGGGTCCTCTGGCTTGGTTTTTAAAAGGAAGGGATGTGATTCTTTCTGAGCTCAACAAACCCTTGCTGTGAGTCTGAAAGTGTCGTTTCTTTAGGAAGTCAGTCATTGAAAAGCCTCCTTGCTTCCAGATTGTGGGAACTGCTCCCCAGGCCAATGAGGGGACTGAGGATGGTTCCAGAATTGGGGGTTGTACATTTCTAAACGTTGCACCCCTATGGTTGCTGATTCTGAATCTCATTCTCTGGGAAGTCTGATTTTAGTGTTTGGCATCGCGGTCTGTATCCTGCAGGCTTGCTGACTGGAGCTTGTTTGAATGGTTGGTTCAAGCCTTTCATCATATCCCTTGAGAATCTTCTCTTGAGAACTCCCCAGTGGAGTAATTGCAACAGAGGCTGACCATCTGTCAGAGATACTGGGGGGAAAATTCCAGCCTTGGGTGTCAGATTGGGCTAGGAGACCCTGAGGTTTCTTCAGACTCTAGGATTACAGGATTCTGCAATGGAGCTAGTCTTTGGTCCCTGAAACACTGTGCAACTGACAACTCAAAGGATGGTTCCAATGTTCTTTGGCCACCTAATAACTCTGTTTCTCCTGAAACTGAAATATTAAACCTTAGTATTCACCCACATAATTCTGCTGGTGTTTTAAAACCCACACAGGACTGGTATCCTGTTGTGTTTAATGATACATAGAAATGACTGCTTATTTTCTTTGTGGACCTACAGAACCTTTAAATATGTAAACCTTTCAGCATAGAAGAAATAATTGATGCCTCCACACTTAAAACGACAGTGCCTCAAAGGATGGTTTAGCAGGAAACTGAGATTTTCTTCCTTTTCCTCCCTATAAACACTGCTATTTGTGGTTTGTTGATATTTAACATGTTGTCCTGTTTTACTGCTTGACCAGGGTTTATAATTATTGAATAAAGGGAACGATAGGAAAGGGGATATTTTCAAGAAAAAGCTATATTGTAGCTGCATTTAAAGATCTAGGTAATTTTTAAAGAATTGATCCTGCCATTTTATATATCATGTTAGGTAGGAGCTTCTGAGAGCAAACAAGGAATTATTTTTAGAGTAGTGCACGAATGGCATATATGAGAATATTAGCTCCAAACCTGACAGCTGAAGTTCTGAAATACTGTAGTTAAGAATGACAAAAACATATGCACTCACAGTCATATGAGTGTGGCTGTGGCAACAGGAAATAGAAGAGTGCACTCAATATACATAGTAAGTATAGAAATGAATTGTAAGCATAAAAACTGGACTGCTAAGTCAACCAAATCAGCACTTCTTGAATGAATGGAGTCCTTTTAAATGGAATTTAGTGTAGTACGACACGTATCAATTTATGCTGCAAGAAATGCATTTATAATTTTTTTCCTTTCATCATTGATAAATGGTACGTAAACAGTACAGTATACTACTCATCTCCTAACACAGCCAGTGCTTCTGTTCTGCTGGGCACATTCAGGTTAGGCTTGGGACCACCCTGAGATTCCTGTACATGAGCTAAAGGCTTTCTTCACTCAGTGTGCACATGTGACTTACCAGCAAGCAGCCGGAATGTCTCGATTACAGAGGTTAATCCTTCTTGGCTAGAACTTCCAGTTTCTTCATCCAGTATATCCTTAACGATTGTTACAAATTGTGGTACTATAGGGATATATAGTCAATCTCTTTATTTCCTATGAGAATTGCTCCATTGGTGAATTCTGCTTAAAAATTATTTTGGAGGATGAACATAGGGTTTTTTTTTTTTTAGATAAAATGAAGAACTGATAACACTGGAAGACACAGATTGCTTTTTCTTCCAAGAACACACAAAAATAAAAATGAGAAAAAGGAAAATGCCTTCGATATCTAAGGTGAATTATTTCTGAAGAGAGTGTTTTCTTCAGTTCTGTTGTAGAATATGACCAATGAATCTACAAATGTGCTAAGAAAATACAAAAAATTTTAATCTTCATGTATTCATTCCCTCTTGAGTACAAGGTTAGGTTACAGTGTACTTTGTACAGCATAATCAAGGATGAATAGTAGTATTCCTGCTTTTGAACTCTTACTGTATTGCGAGAGTTTGGATATCTATTGAGCATTTAACATGTCCAAAATGGAACCTTTGGTTTTTCTTAGCCACACCCCTACCTTACAGGGGTGCGTTTCTAGCCTTTTTCAGTGCAATTTCATGCTGTTCTTCTGTGGAGGCTTCAACACTCCCTTCCCCATCCTTCTCAGATAATGATTCATGATCATTGAAAAAGTAGCAGTCATTGAATGAGAGCCTCATTATTTTTCCACTACCAAACAATCTTTCTTACATCTGTTCCCTTTTTTATTTCTGTCCAATTAAAAGGCTAGAAGACATTGTGGCGTGGCAAAGACCAAACCACCTGCACTTCACATCCCATCCCTTCTCATCTCAAGGATTTTGTTCCTTCCTTGATCCCTCTTCTCTTCTTTGTCTTCAGCTTTTCCTCTCAACTGGGTCAAGCTTGATCTTCTATTTTCCTTTGGCCTTACTTGTCTCTGCAGTTACTGTTCCACTTCAGCTAAGCTGCTCAGGGAACTGTGCCCACAGCCTGTCTTTATTTCCTTCTTCCTCAGGTAGATGAGTTTGGCAGTATCAGGTCTACTGAAATATTTTAACTGGCCTTCCTGGTTTCATTTCTGACCATCTCTTGTCCGTTGCCCATGAAGTAGCTAGTGTAATCTTTTTTAAAAAAAATTTGTGTTAAGTGAGATAGCATTTACCTATAGTGAAATGCACACCTTGATGTGTTTTGACAAATGTCTATACCCATGTAACCAATACTCCAATCAGAATATAACATATTTTTCTAATTTTAGAAAGTTCCTTTATGCCACTTTCCGGATGATCTTTTAAAAATAGAAATCAGGGGGGCCGCCTGGGTAGCGCAGTCGTTAAGCGTCTGCCTTCGGCTCAGGGCGTGATCCTGGCGTTCTGGGATCGAGTCCCACATCGGGCTCCTCTGCTGGGAGCCTGCTTCTTCCTCTCCCACTCCCCTGCTGTGTTCCCTCTCTCGCTGGCTGTCTCTCTGTCACATAAATAAATAAAAAAATCTTTAAAAAAAAAATAGAAATCAGGGGCCCCTGGGTGGCTCAGTCGGTTAAGCGTCTGACTCTCCATTTTGGCTCAGATCATGATCTCAGGGTCCTGAGATCTTCGAACCCCAGGTGGGGCTCTGCGCTCAGCAGGGAGTCTGCTTGAGATTCTTTTCCTCTGCCCTTCTCCCTACTTGCTCTCTCCCTCCCTCTCTCTCAAATAAATAAATAAATCGTTAAAATTAAAAATAGAAATCAAATTATATTTTATATATAATTTAAAAACATGCAAAAGAGCTCTATACATAGTTTAGGTGAGTTTATATAAGGAGTAAAAGAAAAAAGTGCAGAGAAATGATGAACACCTCACTCATGGGAGTGGTTATCTCTGGAGGGGTGGGGGTGTAATGAGGGAGTAGCACGCATACCAACTATACTGGTAATGTTTTGTTTCTAATCTTGATGGTTGATACAGTCTTGCTATTCTTTGTATAACTTTCATTATATCTGAAAAATATTTTTTAATGTCTTTTGGAAATACATACAGAAAATGAACAATCCTAAGCGTAGATCTTGATGAATTTCCATAAAGCGAACACTTTGATTTAATCTGCCACTAGATAAAGAAATTGAACATTACCATCCTCCCAGAGTTCCCCTTCTGACCCTTCCCAGTTTCTGATACTCCAGGGATAACTGTTGTCCTGACTTTTAGTATTGTAAATTAGTTTTGTTGGTTAGAACCTCATATAAATGGAGCAGTATAGTATGTACTTTTAATTCTGGCTTCTTTTGCTCAATATAGTATCTGTGTGATTCATCTACAGTTTATAGTCTGTTGGTATTTTATTTTGTTTTATATTATTTTTTTTTGATGAGTAGTATTCCATTTAATTTGTTTTTCAATTCACCTGTAGATAGACATTTGAATTTTTTCCAGTTTCTGGATATTACTAATAGTGCTGCTATAAACATTTATTTGTATACAAGTCATTTTGTGGACATGTTTTCATTTGTTTTGGGTAAATATAATACTGTATAGTAAGATTCCTTATTGTATTTTAATTCTATTTACACCCTTTCATCCTTTGCATTATTGTTGTCATGTATTTTAATCTACATATTTAAAAGATCTATTAGATATTATTTTTGTTATTTTAGATAGTCAGTATTCATTCTTATTTCCCCACACATTTACCTTTGCATTGCTCTTTAGTTTTTTCCTACATTACCATGCTTTCATCTGGGATTATTTTCTTCTGCCCAGTTAAACTTTCAATAGGATTTTTTTTTAAAGTGAGGGTTTGTTTGTAACAAATACTGTCAGTTTTTATTTATCTGAAACTGTCTTAAATTCGCCATCATTTTTGAATGACATTTTCTCTAAGTACATAATTCTATGTTTGAGGGGTTTTCAGCACTTTAAACCATTCTTCCATTGTCTTTAGGATTCCATCATTTCTGTTGAAAAATCAGCCATTAACCAACAGTATTATTACGCCTTTGAAGATAATGTGTCTTTTTTCTTCTGGTTGATTTTAGGAATTTCTCTTTGTCTTTAGTTTTCATCAGTTTTTCTATGATGTCCCCAGATGTGGCATTATTGATTATTTTTTGCTGTTTATTTGCTGTCAACCCTACTGGAGTTCTTAGTAATTTTTGTATTTGTGCTTTGATGCTTCTAATCAGTTTGTTGTTATCTCTTTTAAATAATTTTACTGTCCCATTCTTTCTCTCTTCTGTGTCTCAAATTTACATAATTTAGAACTTTTACTCAATCACACATGTCTCTTACACTCTTTATTTTCCATTTTCCATTTTACTCTGTGCTTCAGTTTTGAAAAAAAAATTTTTTTTTTAAAGATTTTATTTATTTATTTGACAGAGAGAGACAGCCAGCAAGAGAGGGAACACAGGCAGGGGGAGTGGGAGAGGAAGAAGCAGGTTCCCAGCGGAGGAGCCTGATGTGGGACTCGATCCCAGGACTCTAGGATCACGCCCTGAGCCGAGGGCAGAGACTTAACGACTGAGCCACCAGGTGCCCCCAGTTTTGAAAAATTTTTGACCTGCCTTCCGATTTATTAATCATCTCTTCTGCTATGTCTAATCAATTATTCAGCCTTACCTATTGAGTTACTAATTTCATACTCCTAGAAGTTCCATTTGATCCTTTTTTTCTGATTTGATCCTTTTTGTTGATTTGAATTCTCTGCCTTATGCATGTAATTTCTCCTTTTTGTTATTTTATTTTTGAGTATACCTAGGCTCTTTTTATATTGATTCCAATATCTGAATCACTTGTGGTTTCTTTGTGTGTGATCTGTTTTGTTTTTGTTTTTTTTTTCCTCCGGGCTTTGGGTCTATATCTTGGCGTGCCTAGTACATTTGATTATATACTCAACATTTTGTATGAAAAATTATAGATGTTGTAGATGATGTTATTTTCCTCGAGAGAAAATAGCTGCTAGGCAGGCATATTGGTGGACTTATTATTGTAATCCAATTAGGGGTTGTGCTAACTATAGGCAATGTTTTGGTGTTGTTAGAGCTCTGTCTGCTACTGGCTGATGCCTCTTCCTGGGGTGTAGCCTTCTTAGGATTTTGGCTAAGAGCATAGGGTGTTCTCAAAGTCTTCTCCCGCTGGCTTGTTCAGAACTGTAATTGTTCTCTTGTCAGCACTGTGAGACTTTTAAAACTCGTGCTGAAAGCCTTTTGGGAGCTTTCTCCTTGGCTTATCAACCTTCTACCCAGCACAACTTCAGAACTCAACCAACGTCTTGAGGGGAATACCAGCCAAGTGTTGCGCTTAATTTTCTGCTCCTTCCTTACTGGGATCTTGGCTTCTCAGGTCTTTAATTTTTGTCTATCTATCTTCAAGAGACTACCAAAACTCTTCTGGTATTGTTGTCTTTTCATAAGTAGCTCTGCTGAGGCTCTTTGCCTGGATCCGCAGCCCCTTTCCCTCCCTAGTTTTGGCAAAAGTCCCAAGGGAAAGGGTGGCAACAGAATTTTGGCTCACCTCTCTGTGGTTCTCTCTTCTCCAGGATTATTTTGTCCCCTCAACTCCTGGTTGTCTCAGAAACTCTAATGGCTACAAGCAGGTGTGTGTGCGTATGTGTCTCTGTGCTTTATCCAGCTTTTTTAGTTGTTTCAGGAGAAGCATTGGTCTGAAGCATCATGCAACCTCATCATAGCTGTAAGTGGATGTGCACCGGAAATATTTTAAATATATACAAATACAGAAGTATAGTTAGGTAAAATTGCTCTTCTGAAAACCCTTCATTGGTTTTTCATTTCACTTGGAGTAAAATCGAAAGTGCTTAGCACATCTGTAAGGTCCCTGATTTGTCCCTGCCTTCCTTCTTGATAACATTTTGTACCACATTCCCTTTTGCTTCTCAAAGTATAGTCTCACTGACCTTTGCAGTTTCTCCATCATGCCAGATTCTTTCCGAAATCAGGTCCATTCCATGCAAACACACCAACTAACATATTTGCAAAACTATGATTTCATGTCTGGGGTTCTATTCCCTAATATATCTATTCCCTAATATATATTTTTTGATCTCAAGTTGGAAAGCCTGAAAGTGTTTAATGCTCTAGAATGGCAACAATTAACATATCTGAAAAATACCAAGTATTGACAACGACGTAGAGCAGAGGGTACTTTCATACATTACCAGTAGGGTTGTGAATTGGTGAATCACTTTGAAAATTGTTTGGCATTATTGTGTATTGTCAAAGATACATATGGCCTATGATTTTGTTATTTTACCATTAGGTATGTATCTTGTCACCAAAAGTCTTGTACAAGAATATTTATAATATCTATAAACTTGGAATCCTAAAACGTCAAGTAATACATATGTGCATCAATAGTAGAATGGATAAATAAATTGTGGTACATTTGCATAATAGAATACTATTCGATAGTGGTTATTCAACTTGATTGAGCATGTATCAGGACTATCTGGAGAGCTTATTAAAACACAGATTGCTTGGTCCCACCCCAGGAGTTTCTGATTCAGTAAGTCTGGGGTGGAGCCAATCAATTTGCATTTCAGATTCCCAGATGATTCTGATGCTCTTGGTTTGGGGACCTTGCTTAGAGAACTACTGCTGTACAACAATGAAAATGAACAAACTGTAGTTAAAATGAATCTCACAAAGTAATTTAAACAATTTTTCTTGTAAAAAATTTGAAACATATTTAAAGTCAGGAGTAGAGTATGAAGAACCTCATGTACCCATTGCCTAGCTTCAACAGTGATCAATTTATGGCCAATTTATTCAACATATCCTTTTGCAACTCCTCCATCTTCACAGTATTTTAAATCAAATTGCAGACGTCATGTCATTTCAGACATAAATACTTTGGGGTCACAAACATAATGCTGAGCAGGAGAAGCAGAGTCCCAAAGAACACATACAATGTGACTCCATTAGTATAAAAATTGGAAACAAACAACCTTGTTTAGAGACCTATGTAAGTGGAAATTCTAGAAAGAAAAGGGAAGAGATACAGATCACGAGAGCAAGGAGAGTGATTACCTCTGGGCGTGCTTCTGAAGTGCTGTCATGTTCTATTTCTTTTGCTTTTTAAATTACTGCTAAAGCATCCATGTATATTCTAGGTACTTTCCTGCCTCCGCATTTTGTGTTATAATCAAAAGGACGGAAGTCTTTATTTGGTGACATCTTGTGAGGATTACATCAGATGGACGGTCAGTCTAGCAGGTGCACTCACTGTTTCAGTGCTGTAAGCCTCCGTTTATTTTTGAGCTTCATGCGTGAGGGCAAGGGCCATCCTGGGGTTGTTCACGGTTACAGGAACTCATCTGACTTATTTGCAAGAGCCGTGCTCCTGAGCTCTGACTGGTGTCTGGCGGAAGCCTTGCCTCCTCACCAGGTACTGTGACTCATTCGCTTCGATGATCTGAATTGTGCTCTTGGCTTTCATTCCGCTGTGATCAGCAGTGCAGGGAGCCTTCTGGCTTCTCTGGATCGCCTTTCTTTTTGAAGAAGTCATCCTTGCTCATCTCTAAATTAATTTTCAGCTTGTAGGTACACTTTAAGAGTTGCTAGACTTCTCTTCAAGCTTTGCTATGGGAAGAGGAGAGGGAGATTAGATCTTCTGATAAACAGATCTTCAGATAAACAGATCTTCTGCTCTTTTGTGAGTGACTGCTTCCCACAAACTACTTTTATTTCTTCTTATGAGTTAGCTAGCAGGATAGAAATGCCAGGAGCTAATAGCTGTTCAGTGCTTTATTGTCCACAGACCACTTTCAGCACACAGAAACCTCCTTCAATCCTTCCGACAACATTCGGAGGTGGGCATTATTACCTGCGCTCAGTGTGGGAGGAACTGGAGGGGGAAAGTGACTTGTACAAAGACACAGTTCGTATGGGTGAAACCTGTGTTTGAAGCCTATTCAAGTGCCATGTATTAATGTATATATATTTAAGGAAAATAGAAGTTTAGATACTGCCATGATGGAGTTAAACCCTGATTGAGGTCTCAGAAGAAATGTTGAATTAGACTGGTGATGGAAAGGCAGGAGAGTTTCTAGGCAAGTGGAACAGAGATGCCAAGAGGCTGGAGGCAGTGAATCAGTCTGTGAGTGAACGTACAGAGAGGGAGCCGAAAGGCATCCCAGGTGAGGGAATAGCACAGGAAAAGCCCAAGTCTGTCAGACCTTACCCCTTATGGCAGATGCTGCTGGTTGCCTTTCTTGACACTTGTCACCCCCTTCTTCCCTACTTATAGGAATTCCTGTTTTCACTTGGGAATATGGGTGTGCAGAATAAAGACTACATTTCCTTCCTCCCTCCTTTCCTCTTTCTTTCTTTCTTTCTTTCTTTCTTTCTTTCTTTCTTTCTTTCTTTCTATTTATTTGAGAGAGAGAAAGACCACAAGCAACCAAGAGAGAGCAGAGCAGGGGGGAGGGGTGGGCGGGACAAGCAGACTCCCCGCTGAGCAGGAAGCCCCACTCCCACTCGAGGCTTAATCTCAGGATCCGGGGATCATGACCTGAGCCGAAGGCAGACAGTTAACCAACTGAGCCATCCCGGTGCCCCAAAGACGACATTTTCTAGTCTCTTCCCTGCAGCTAGGTGTGGCAGTGTTAACAAATTTTGACAAGAGATGTTAGTAGAAGTATTGTGTTTCAGCTTTTTGGAAACTTCCCTCAAGATATTTGGTGTGCACATTCTTCCTCTTCTTTTTTGTCCTTGGCTCCATCTTGTCACCTGGCATTTAAGTATGGTGGCTAGAGCTCTGGCCGTCATCTTGGTCAAGAGAGGGCCCCACTTGGGAGGGAGGAGCAGTGTGCTGGAAGGGTAGCCTGGATCCTGGAGGATTGTGGGTTCGACAGGGTTCCTGGAACCCTGACTTCTTAGTAATGGGTGAACAGATACCATTATGTTGTCCGTCGCAACTGCTGAACAGAAATGCCAGCTTCTTACCCCACTCACTGCTCCTTCCCATGGTTGTCCACATGTATACATCATAAAACATCACGGAGGGTGTCGCTGTGTCATTTTCTTTTGAAAATCCTTTAGGAATAACAGCTACCATTTTTGAGAGCCTTTGGTGCTACATAAATTCCTAGAGACTCCACACACAATATCTTATTTAATTTTCATAGCAAGGGTGTTTACTGAGTGTCTGTCATTGAGTGTCTCTGCTAGACAAAGGTGAGCAAGAGAAAGCATGCACGTTTTTAATCCCGTTCTATAGATGAGGAAGCTGAGGGAACAGGCATGGTCTGTGTGGCAGGAACAGCATCTGGATCAAAAGCCCATGAGTCCCTCTCTGTCACTGTCACCATAGCCTGCTGCGTGAGTAGGACGTTGTTAGAATAACGTTCAAGGCCCTTTATAATTTAACACCAGCTTCCCTTATTGCCTCATTCTCACTAACTCCATCATAGGTCCCACTCTTTCAATGTCAGAACAGAGCTAATACTCTTACCCCCCAAACTTGTTCTTCTTCCAACGTTCCCATCCCAATCTGCACCCATTTACTTTGCTAGACATTCATGTACCATTTTTGAAACTTCCCAGTCAGCCCCCCATTCTCACTTGCCAGTCACCAAATCCTGCTGATTATTCCTCCCCTTTCCTTCTCCCCACAGCCATGTCCAGCAACTCAGCCAGAGCCCCTGTCATCTTTCATTTGGACCACTCAAAGTAGCCTCCCAGGAGGTTCCCTGTATCTACCGCTCCATGTTAATGCAGCATGTGTAACCCTAGCTGAAGAATAAAATCACCTGGGCAATTTAAAAAAAATAGCTATTCTTGGACCCCAGCTCTAGAGAGATCCTGATTTAATTGGTCTGGGTGGGCCTGGGCATCATTATGTTTGAAAATACCCCCCAGGCGATTCTAATGTGTAGCAAGATGGAGAACCCCTGAATTAGGATGTTCTTTTAAAAAGGCAAATGCAATTTTATTCGTAGTTCCTAAACTTATCTGCGCATTAGAATCACCTAGGAATCTTATCCACAGCCCACACCCAGGCCACAGATAAGCCCAACTAAGCCACAGCCTCTGGGGGTAGGACTCATGCATCCATATTTTGGAAGCTCCAGGGTTAGTGCAATGTACAGACAGGTTTGGACACTACTGGATTATGCTGTTCTCCTTCTCCTTCTTCTTTTTTTTTTTAAGATTTTATTTATTTATTTGTCAGAGAGAGATAGAGAGTGAATACAAGCAGGGAGAACAGCAGGCAGCAGGAGAAGCAGGCTCCCTGCTCATGGAGCCCAGTGTGGGACTTGATCCCAGAACCCTGGGATCATGACCTGAGCTGAAGGTAGACGCTTAACCAACTGAGCCACCCAGGCGTCCCTGTTCTCTTGCTTCTTTAATGGGTCAATGAGTTCCCCTTTTCTTGGGATGAGGTCCTAAATGTTCATTGTGACTTAAAAGATTATATAATCTGACTTCTGCCTATCTGACTAGATTGGAGGTTGGCAAACCTTTTTCTGTAAAGAGCTAGATAAATATTTTAGTAAATATTTTAGGCTTGTGTGCCATGTGGTCTCTGTTGTAACTACTTTGCCACTGTAGCTTGAAAGCAGCCATAGGCATTATGTAGCTATTTGAGAGTGGCTGTGTTCCAATAAAACTTTATTTATGGATCCTGTAATTTGAATTTCATGTCGTTTTTATATCTCATTAAATATTATTTTTTATTTGTTCACCTATTTTAAAATATAAAAACCGTTCTTAGCTGGGGATACTATACAAAAACAGGCCAGATTTGACTCTGCTGGAGTTTACCAACTTTTGCCCAAGATTCGATTCGATTCAGTTCAGTTCAATTCAATTCAATTCAATTCTCTGTTGGTCGCTCAGTCAGCCTGTTTGTCTATCTATGGATCTATCTATCTATCTATCTATCTATCTATCTATCTATCTATCTATCTATCTATCTCCCCATCTCCCTCAAGCCCCCAATATTCTGGAAACCTGTTCTTTTTTTTAGTTCCTTAACATTTTGATGTGCAGGGCCTTCACAAATCTTTTTATTGCCCCCCACCCTTTTCTACCTCTTTGGGTGGCTAATTTTTATCACTCTTCAGACAGGTCCTTGATTAGATGTTACTGTCTCATGCAAGCAATCCTAGAATCTCCAGACCACCTTAAACAGTCTTATAACTCCCTGCATTTTTTCTTACTAATGCTCACCTCAATGTGTAATTAATGGTTTGTGAAATTAACCGTAATGAATGCATGATTTGTGGGCTCAATCATCCATACATTCTGCACAGCAGGACCTGTACATTCTGCATAGAATCATCCATATATTCTGCATGGCAGGAGTCTGTCTTGGAGACTGTATCCCCATCCCCAGCATAGTACTTGGCACATGGTAGATGTTTCGTAAGTCATTGTGGGTTGATTTGAGGAAGGAAGGTGGGTGCCTCAGATTCCCAAAGGTCTGGCCTTGACTTCTTATTTTCCAGATTTCTGTGAAACATTCTTCCTGGTTACAACATAGAAGTTTCCTTGGGAAACCAAATTAGGATTAAGGGATTGATGGAACAGAAGCAGCCTGGAGGCAGTGGGACAGCCCCATAGGGATTGTCCCATCAAGGTGTAGTAGGCTGCTCTCCTTGCATAGGCAGAACACTGACTTTAACAAAGACCCAGGGATATTGAAGAATTAGCATCTTAGAGCCAGGCTCTTTATTATCATCATTGTTGTGCCATGGAGCAGGGGGAAAATGCAGCCAAAATGGAATGAAAATCCCAGAGCCTTTTTCTTTCAGTGAAGAAACATATTTTTGACCAAGCTCACACATCCCAGAATGGGAGTCACAGGTGTCCGTCATGAAGGTGAGAGCCAAGTAGGGGACACAATAACTGGCATTTGCAGTGTCATTCGTTGAGTGCATACTTTGTGCCAGGCCCACTGCCAAGGGCTTTAGGTAATTCATTTCACTTCATCCCCATGACCACTCTGTGTGCACTCTCATCATGGCCACCTGTGTGGTGAGCAAAGGGAGGCTGTTAGAGCTTAAATAACTTGCAGAAGGGCACACGGAAGAAAGTAGTAGAATCGCATTTGGCTGAGGAGATGTCTGACTTCAGGTGTTTTGAGACCCAGAGGAGTGTTGACTTTGTGAACATCATTTGTGAACCACAGCTCTTTTGAGAAGTTTTGCTGATAGCTGCTTAGCTGGGAGTCAGGAAACTGAGCTACCAGCCCCGGTATCTGCGGCATGGACCCTGATGATAGTTATTTAAGTACGTGTCTTAAATTCCATTACAATGGGCAAGAAATCTGACCTCATTTTCACTTCTACTTCCTAGCACTTACAGAGTTCCTGGCACACAGTAGGTGCGCAATCATATTAATTGAATGAGTGGATGGAACAATTAATGACTATCCTATGAGGGCAGAAACACTCTAGGCTCGAGACCATGTCTGATTCATCTTCTGTGGGCTCTTGTACACTAGGCGGGATGCAAAAATACCCTTGAATGAATATTTATCCTGGTATCTGGGAAACTTGGGAGTCAAATAGGGCAGTCTGGGTTAGGAAAGGGCAGAGATGGGATAGGACACAAATTCTGTCTCTGTGACTCCTGTGACCTTACATAAGTCACTGTGCCTTATCTCTAATCCTCATTGCTCATAATGATAGAAATATCTCCACAGAGTTAGTATGAGGAATAAATAAGATTACATCCAAGAGGAATTCAGCTAAGCAGCTGCCTCTTATAAAATGCCCATGGACTGAGACCATTGTTTTTATTACTATTATTAATACTGTTCAACTCTGAGCTGTGCTGGAGACTCGAGCTCTGCCAGCCCGTCAGGGCAGCGTTCTGGAATTAGAGCTTTTGAATGGGAGGTCTCACTGGTTCCCTTTCTGATTCTCCTTTCATCCTGAAGGAAGGAAATAAATCAAGTTTGCCTGCAGGAAGAGTCTATATGGGGTCTTGATGACGTTTCAGGGAATGCCAACCTGCCCCTAAACCATCCTACCTGTCCACTGATGCCAGAAATAGGGGCCAAAGTCTATTCCATAATTAAGTCAGACACTGCTTGAGGCAAGTCAGGGACTTGAGTTCCTTCATGTTGGGGTTTGCTCAGTGGGTCAGTCAGGAAGGGTGATTAACTGGTACCTTATATAATGTTCTAGATAATGGGGAGAGGAGAACTGTGGGGCATTGTCCCTTGTCAGATGACATCCCAGCTGCCTCCTACTCGTGCCCTTTCTCTGTGGAATTCCTGTGTGTCACAGAAAGTATAGGGGCTGTTTCCATTTTTCCCGAATGTATATCCCTCCTCCCTTGCTCCTGTGTCTAGTACCTGTTGTTTCCTCTGCCTGGAATGCCCTTCCCTTTCCTGCCTATTTCCTAAACATTCTCCAAGATTCAGCTAACATACCATGGTCTGCAGGAAGCTGTCCCTGACCTCTTGGTCTTTTTGGATTCTCCTCCCAGGCTTTCCCTTAACATTCCTGAGATTCCTTCTCTATTATCATCACGCTGAAATGTACTTGTTTCTATTTCTTCCCCCACCCCACACAGCAAATGCTGTGGGTCCTTGGGGACAGGGGCATCTTATTCATCTCTATTTGCCTCCGGCTTTTCTTGGCATGTGCAAGGTGCCCAATAAATATTTGATGGATAAGTAAATGAATAAGTGAATGAATGAAGCAAGCAAACAGAACTTGACTATTTAATTGGGTCTTGGGTTTGGAACAAGTAGGCAGGGAAAATGAGGGACATAGAAGCCACACCATTTTTGATCCAGTTCTGCTTTGGTAGGCCTTGTTTCCTTTCTCCCTCAGTGGGGGTGTCATCATTGCTGCCAGGGGCATTTTTCCTGACTCTGAAGGCACAATTCTGCTTCCCACGGTTTATAAAGTCACTGTGGATTTCATCGTCAGGATGCTCTGTCGTTAAGGTCTCTTTGTAAGGGTGGTCAGTATAACAGGCATTTTACCTGTTGTGGTGCATTACGTGAACATCCCCAGCAGCCTTACTGGGTTAGCTTCTGAACCCCAGAGGCAAGACGAGGTGCTGGAAGTCACATAATGGGATCCACTACAGCCACGGATATTTCAGATATTCCTGCACAAAATGGGAAATCACATGATAAAATGTGCCCTTGCCTCCAGAACCTCTCATTGCTCCATCTTTGGTGAGTCAGAGGCATGTTCACATGTACACATTGGTTCCTGTCTTGATTATTCTTCCAGGGAATAATTCTTATCCTGCTAAATTCCTAGGAGACTGTTACATTCCCCTCAAACGTCACTTGTATGTAGCCTTGTGGTAGATTATAAAAATGGCCCTAAATTCTTCCCATTCCTGTATGCACATGCCTTTCATGTGTGACTTTACAGCCCTTCTCACATTGACTCTAGGCTTGGCCTTCTACCTTGCTTTGGCTAATGGGACTTTAGCAAACACGAGGCAGCCAGAGACTTGAAAAGAACATATGCATTGGAATTTGCCTGTCTTTGCTGCTTGGGGGGCCCTGTAACTACCTCCTTGTGAAGAAGACCAGGCTGGGTGACGAGAGACTCATGGCTTAGTCCTCCTTTTTCCCTGGATGCCAGTCCCCAGTCAGGCAAATAAGGTTTTCATAAACTACTCAGGCACCAGCAGATGTATCACCTGACCACAGGCATAAGAAAACCCATCCGAGATGAACTGAACCAACCTAGACCAGAACAGCGCAGCTGACTCACAGAATAGCAAGCTGAATATATGGCTGGTGTTTAAATCTCAAGGCTAACTGATAGCAAGCCATTAGTGATTTGATCCTCCTCTTCCCTGAACTTATGTTCCCATATTGGTTTGCTCATGTTATAGCACAATGTCCATCATGTTCTCTGGATGGTTGTTTATGAGTCTACCTCCCCGGTAGACCTTGGATACTCCAAGAGCAGAAGCAATGTCTGGAGGACTGGTAGGATTTGCCTACCTAAGGCCTATCACAATGCCAGGGAACAAGAATGCACTTTGGAAATGTGGGCAGGCCACAGAAATGTGTGCAGCTCAATTGCAAATGTCTTTGAATCTTGGCTTCTATGTCACCAGTAGCCTCTTTACTCATTTCTTCCCCACTCCCCAGCTAGGTTTCCAGCACCTGATGTTTGCTCTACTTTTGACATTTTGTATTTCCACTTCTCTTTTATAGTTATGGTGGTCTCTTACCCATCCCTAAAATTTCTTTGTGTATCTATAGGTAGTAGCAAAGACCTCCCAAGTTTTTTAAAAAATAGGATTATGTAGTCACAAAAGACACTGGCCAAAGTAAATCTTTTTGATAAGAATCCAAGTTTCCTTTTTCTAAATTATATTTTCAAATGGCATTATGTGATGATTGATTTTTATTTTATTTACATTTGATTTGATTTTCAGTGTGTAGGAGTCGTATTTTCAAAATGAACAGTTTTCCACTGAAAGCTCTTAATTTCATCTTGTCTGAGGTGATGACTCTTCGAACAAATTTATTTCATGTGTAGCTTCAATAAAAGTCCCTGATCAATTGTTGGTATTTTGGGAACCCTAGAAAGTTTTGTGAAGGAGTCCTTCAGAGTTGGAATGAAGGAAGAAAAAAGTAACTTAGGTAAAAAATCATTAACAACTCCAAAGAAATTATTGTTAAATAAATGCCCAGTGAAGGATTAAATGTTACCTGGTATCCATAGGACTCTGTGCTACATGCTGACCATTTCACTGACTCTTTCCAACAACCCTGTGAAGTAGGTTCTGTTATCCCCATTTTACAAATGTGGAAAGGTTTAGAGAAATTAATCAGGTTACTCCGGGTCTGAATCTGGAATCAAACTTGGGTATATCTGATTCCAGCGCTGGTGTCTTAACTCTTATGCTTCTCAGAGAAGGGAATGGAAGGTATGGTCTATTCCTGGTAGATCATGGGTCTTCTTTTAAAGATGAAAATCAAATAATATATCTAGACCTTGGAAGTTCACCTAGGGGCATGATATCAGCACCTTGAAATAGTCTGTACAGTGATAGGTTAGGTGCTGACCTTGATATAAACTTCTGAAGATGATGTAGTCCAACCTTCACGTTTTATAAAGAGAAAACCAAAGCACAGAGAAAGTTGAGTGCCTGCTTGAAGCAACTAACAGGACCAGAACATGGAAGGCACACTGCTCTGACTTCCTATCCAGTGATTCTCACATACACCCCAGGGAGGACAGACCAGTGAATGGTACTCTAGTAGTTGAGACAGTTGTTTATTTTATTTCCTTTCCTTATAGAGCAATTTAACTGAGTCACATCTTCCTGTGATGACCTTGGCCCAGGTTATTGCTCAACTGCCCTTGGGCAACTGGTCAGCTATGACTTTTGCGTTATCTTGGGTGCTCCAGAATACAAAATGCTGTGAATGGGCTTCTGTGTTTATTCGATTATACATTTAAAAGCAGTGTAGGCAGATGGTTTGTGTGTGAGTATAATTAGCATCTTTCGGGCTAAGTGGTTTTTGTTCTTTGGGAAATACAGGGTTTTCATGAGCTTAATAACGCCCACAAACCACAATGGCAGTGAATCAGGTTCTTACCGTCAAGGAAAGGATATCGTCACGCTGTTTATTGATATCATTATTGAATGGTATTCAATTTGCAATTACTGAAACTTGGCTTTTGCCAATGCACTGGCTCAAGATAAACAGTCAATCAATATTTGTTGAATGATTTAATGAATGAATATTCATAATGTTGATGAGTGGGAAATAGTAAAGTTAGCAGGAGCACCTAATCTGTTGAAGCCTGATATTAACTAGAATTCAGATGCCCTGACTTCTTTTGATTTTTTCTGTTTATTTTCCATACCCATGATGTTGTAGAAAACACACTGCATTTGGAATCTAAAGGCCTCACTTTGGGGTCCATTCTGTGACTTCCTTACTAGCTATAGGACATCATTTCACTCTCTTTGAGCCTCAACTTCCATATTGTAAAGTTGGGCTGATGACACCTTTCTCATAGGATGTTTTGGTGGTAAAAGTAAGAACTTACGTACAAGAGTACTTTTTTGTAAGTGGAGAGTATTACTTTTCCTGTAGTATTAGGGTGTTATAACTGTCTTTGAAATGACAGACTTGGTGGGACTGTGAGTCCTATGTTGATGTTCTGAGCTGTGTGCTTTACTAGTTCAGATGGGATCTTCTCCCAGGATCTGTGAAGCTCACTTATGATTCTGCTGATTCTCAAGAGATGACACAAGAAATGATCTGAAACCCCATTTCCTAGAGCGGATCTCCCGTGTTGTGGGCGGAAGCATTCTGACAGCATCCAGGTCCTTGCTCCAAGCAGTAACGGCCTGGATTGGTGTTCAGCTCTTCTTCCCATTGAAACTTTTCCCCACTTTCAGTCTGTTGGGGTTCTTCTTCTCCTTTGCCCCCTCCCCCCATAACAAAAACAATACTAAAAGCCACCACCATTCTCATAAGCTGCCTGAGAACTACTTGAAAGATCTTTATTATTTCATTACACAGAGCAAGTTATTTCCCATCAGCCTCTATTTCCTCTCATCAGATTAGTCTAGAGGCTGGCTTCCCTTTCACAACCCAGGGCTGCATCATCCTAAGGAAAAAAATGACCTTTTTTTTCCCCCTGACATGAATTCTGCACTTTCTCAGGATGCAGAAGCAGCTGGAGCTAAGTATTTCTCTCTTTTAAAAAATAGCAGATTTTCCTTCGTGGTAAATGTAGATGTGGTTATGATTAATAAAATGCAAATTTACTTAAAAGCATTTAAGCTAGCATAGCGTTTTGTCATTCTGTGCTTTTTTAGTCAACTGATACTAAAAGTGCAATTACTACTAAGTGTGGGTTTGAAAAATGTTTTGACATTTAAAAGGGGTCCTCATTTTTGAAGAAGGATGGGAATCCCTGGAATATACCCTTCAGCTCAGGAGGTACTGCCTGAACTCTATCCCACCCCAGAACTAGGGGGAAGCTAGCTGATGCCACTTGAAATGAGGTTCTTGGCCCAGGGTAGGGGATGGTATTTAGGGTTTTTGTTTCAGGTTTATACATTGAGGAAAAAGGCCGAACTAAAACCAGTGTCCAAGACAAAAGTGAGCTTGGGCACCAAGAGGTCAGTTGGGAGTGGGTAGACTCCAGAAGTAGAAACCAGATACTGGTCTAAGCCTTCATGGGGCAATGGGGTTGTAACTCTAAGTTATCCACTTATCAACAGATATGTGGGAGAGGTTAAGGGGGAATAGGGTACACTGTTCAAACACAGCGTCCCAAACCTAGCAGATTCCTGTTGACTTTGGGTCCCCAGCCTGAGGCCTCTCTGCCTGTCACGGTGGATAAAGAGGCAGTATTAGTGAGAAGGGAGTAGGAGAGATTTTCTGGGAAGGGCTGCAAATGAACACTTCGATTTCCACAGTGGTTTTTATTTCTTTTTTTTTTTTTTGGGTGTTGTTTAACAGCTTTAGTGAGATATAATTTACATACCATAAAATTCACCATTGTAAGTACACAGGTCAGTGCTTTTGAGTGAATGTATAAAGTTGTATATTTATCACCACAATCCAGTTCTGGAATATTTCAAATACCCTCTCCCCACCCAAAGATATATATGTATATCTTGCAGAACATTCTGTTGTATGGACATACCACATTTTGTTGATCTACTCATCAGTTTGAAGGACATCTAGGATGTTCCACTTTTTGGTATTATAAATAGTTCTGTTATGAACATTTGTAGACAAGTCCTTGTGTGGACATTTTTTTATTTCTCTTGGGTAGATAACTACGAGTGGAACTGCTAGTAAGAATATGTTTAACTTTTTTTTTGAAGATTTATTCATTTATTAGAGAGAGAGAGAGAGCGCACAAGTGGGAGGGGCAGAGGAAGAGAGAATCTCAAGCAGACTCGGCACTGAGCGCGGAGTCCTACACCGGGCTCAATCTCATGATCTTGAAATCAAGACCTGAGCCAAACCAAGAGTTAGATGCTTCACCGAGCACCACCCAGGCACCCCTGTTTAACTTTCTAAGAAACTATCCAGCTATTTTCCAAAGCAGTTGTACATTCCTAAAAGCAATGTAGAGAAGTCCAGTTTCTTCACATGGTCCCCAGTATTTCTGATTATACCAACTCTAGTGGGTGCGTAGTGGAATTTTGTTGTCTTAAATTTGTGTTTTCCTACTGATTAATGATGTTGAACATCTTATTAGCCAATTGGGTATTTTATTTGGTGAGATATTTGGTGAGTTCTTTGTATATTCTGGATACAAGTTCTTTATCAGATAGAAGATTTGCAGATATTTTTTCCCATCCCTAATCTTTTTTTTGTGGTATGTGAATTATGCTATTCATTTATTGTTGGCAAATATTTATTAATACTTACTATGGAATAGCTACTGTTCAACACATTGAGAATTAGAGAGCAAACAAACCAGACCAGTCCTTGCTTTCACAGAACCTTGAATCTAGTGGAGGGAGTTAACATATAAATTAAAACAAAACAAAAAACATAATCGAAAGTAATTTGTGTTGTGCAACAAATTAGGACATGGTAACATTAGGCAGAGAAGTGCTGTTTTCGGTGGAGTGGTGTGGGACATTCTCTCTGGTATGAGGACGTTTGAACAAAGACCTGAATAAAGTTAGGAGGCCAGTTGTGTGACTGTCTATGCAAACAGGCTCACCCATAAACTTTATTTTTTTATTTTTGTTTTTTTGTAGTTTCAAGTTTTTATTTAAATTAGTTAACATATAGTGTAATATTAGTTTCAGAAATAGAATTTAGTGATTCATCATTTACATACAACACCCAGTGCCCATCACAAGTGCACTCCTTAATCCCCATCACCCATTTAACCCCCCCATCTCCCCCACCCACCTCCCCTCCAGCAACCCTCAGTTTGTTCTCTTTAGTTAAGAGTCTGTTTTATGGTTGCCTTTATCTCTTTTTTCCCCTGTTCATCTGTTTCATTTCTTAAATTCCACATATGAGTGAAATCATATGGTGTTTGCCTTTCTCTGACTGACTTATTTTGCTTAGCATAATACTCTCTAGCTCCATCCATGTTGTGGCAAATGGGGAGATTTCATTGTTTTTTGTTTTGTTTTGTTTTGTTTTGTTTTGTTTTTTAAGATTTTATTTATTTATTTGACAGAGATAGAGAGAGCCAGCGAGAGAGGGAACACAAGCAGGGGGAGTGGGAGAGGAAGAAGCAGGCTCATAGCGGAGGAGCCTGATGTGGGGCTCGATCCCAGAACGCCGGGATCACGCCCTGAGCCGAAGGCAGATGCTTAACCGCTGTGCCACCCAGGCGCCCCCATTGTTTTTTTATGGTTGAGTAATATTGTATTGTTTATGTATACACTACATCTTCCTTGTCCATTCATCAGTCAGTGGACATTTGGGCTCTTTCCATAATGTGGCTACTGTTGATAATGCCTCTATAAACATCAGGGTGCATGTGCCCCTTTGAATCACTATTTTTGTATCTTTTGGGTAAATACCTAGTAGCGCAATTGCTGGATTAGAGGGTGGCTCTATTTTTAACTTTTTGAGGAACCTCAATACTGTCTTCCACAGTGGCTGCACCAGCTTGCATTCCCACCATCAGTATAAGGGGGTTCCCCTTTTTCCACATCCTTGCTAACATCTGTCGTTTCCTATGATGTTCATTTTAACCATTCTGACAGGTGCGATGTGATACCTCATTGTAGTATTGATCTGTATTTCCCGGATGATGAGTGGTGTTGAGCATCTTTTCATGTGTCTGTTTGCAATCTGTATGTCTTCTTCGGAAAAATGTTTATTTGTGTCTTCTGCCCATTTTTTAAAAAAAGATTTTATTTATTTATGTGACAGAGAGACAGAGTGGGAGAGGAAGAAGCAGCCTCCCAGCGGAGGAGCCCTATGTGGGGCTCGATCCCGGAACGCCAGGATCACGCCCTGAGCCGAAAGCAGACGCTTAACGACTGCGCTACCCAGGCGCCCCTCTTCTGCCCATTTTTTAACTGGATTATTTGTTTTTTGGGGTGTTGAGTGTGATAAGGTCTTTATAGATTTTGGAGACTAAGCTTTTATCAGATATGTCGTTTACAAATATCTCTCATTCTGAAGGTTGCCTTTTAGTTGTTGATTGTTTCCTTCACTGTGCAGCTTTTTATCTTGATGAAGTCCCAATAGTCAATTTTTGCTTTTGTTTCCCTTGCCTCAGGAGACATATCTAGTAAGAAGTTGCTATAGCTGATGTCAAAGAGGTTACTGCCTGTGTAGGATTTTGATGGTTTCCTGTCTCACATTTAGGTCTTTCATCCATTTTGAATTTATTTTTGTGTATGGTGTAAGAAAGTAGTCCAGTTTTATTCTTTTGCATGTTGCTATCCAGTTTTCCCAACACCATTTGTTGATGGGACTTTTTTCCATTGGAAATTCTTTCCTGCTTTGTTGAAGATTAGTTGACCATACAGTTGTGGGTCTATTTCTGGATTTTCTGTTCTGTTCCATTGACCTGTGTACCTGCTTTTGTGCCAGTACCATACTATCTTGATGATACAGCTTCGTAATATAACTTGAAGTCTGGAATTGCGATGCCTCCAGCTTTGCTTTTGTTTTTCAAGATTGCTGTGGTTATTTGGAGTCTTTTTGGTTCCATACAAATTTTAGGATTATTTGTTTTAGCTCTGTGAAAAACGCTGGTGGTATTTGGATAGGGATTGCATTAAATGTGTAGATTGCTTTGGGTAGTATAGAAATTTTAACAATATTTGTTCTTCTAATCCACGAGCATAGAATGTCCTTCCATTTCTTTGTGTCATCTCCAATTTCTTTCATCAGTGTTCTGTAGTTTCCAGAATACAGATCTTTTACCTCTTTGGTTAGGTTTATTTGTAGGTATCTTGTGGGTTTTGGTGCATTTGTAAATGGGATCGATTCCTTGATTTCTCTTTCTGCTGTTTCATTATTCACCCATAAACTTAAAAAAATCATAAGTTACAGTATTTTCACCCTCTAAATTTCAGTGTCCTGGTGCAAAGCCCTAGGTCATGAAAATCAGGAATGATATTAAAAATATTTGATTGCTGCTACTAATCAGTCACAGTGGATATAGGTCATAGGGCTGGATGATGGAGAAGTGGGGCTACTCAGGGAGTTTGTGGCAACAGCTATATGCCAGCTAGTATGGAAGTATTATAGTATTTTAACAACTGTTACAGTCATACCAATGTAGGTACCTGATATATGATGAGACTTACACTAGATATTATCAAGCAATTTGAGGGAAATAGGAATTGAATCAGGGCAGGGTCCCTGGGGGATCAGTGTGGAAGTACTAAGAGTAAACCAACCTAGAGTCTCACCAGTGGACAGTAGGGCTTATTAGGGGTCCTGATCTGATGCAGGCAGGTACGGAGGCTCAGCAGGGTTCAAGGTATTTGGATAGAGCATTAATTTGCAACCTGGGCTCCTATGGGAATCATTTGAAGATCTCTATACCTAGCTGCCAACTCAGGCCAATGTATCAGAGTATCTGCAAGTGGGGCCCCCACTGTTGCTTTGAGTGAGATTGTACCCAGTGCTGAAGGAGCTAAATAAATGAAGGTACTATGTTAGTTTTTGCAAACATGCCTTCTTGTGGCGCTTGAGGGAATGTGGAGAGGAACAGCAATATCAGCTCCCATTTTTGAGCGCTCTTTAAGGCACACGACCCCACTTAATCCATTCATTATTGTCCCAGGTGGACTTCCTTCCCATTATACACGTGAGCACACTGAGGCTCAGAATTATTACAGTTTACTTGAGATCACAGAGTTCATGAGAGGAAGGATTCCTTCTTCTCAGAGGATTAGCATTCTCTATATACAGTTCTAGAAGCCTTCAGTATTGTATTGTAAACACATTTCCCAAACCTGAGGGATGGAAAATAGGCCTCCAAATCCCCCCCCCCCCACACACAAATATGTATGACCCAAGAGAACAACATTAAAACTCCTGCTTTGTGTTCTAAGAATAGTTTTCCATTTAGATCATGGTTATTTTTGGTATACTTCTAATAAGGTTGCTTATCTGGTTTCCCAGTTGACAGATTAGAAGCAGAACATTGGAAACTGGAGAGGCGTTGCTCACGGTAGGCACACTGACACAGCTAAACGTTGGAAGCAGAGCCTCAGAGTGGAGGAGGAAAATAGTTTGCTCCTCTGTGAGATGAGTAGGTCATACTAGTTAATCTCTGAGGTCACTTCCAGCTCTAAAATTCAGTGTGTCTAAGATAAAAGCTATAAAAAGCTATAGAAAAACACACAAGAATGGAAAAAACCTAGAAGTCTGGACCAGCATTGGGGTAATAGTCCTAGAGAACTTGGTAGCACCTGAAGGCATAACTGTGTCATCGACAGCACCGGGCTTGATGCTTTTGATGGTGACTCTGAGTCATCAGGAAAACAGTAGATGTTCTGTGGATGGTGTTTCATAATGCAAAAAAAGGACATAAATTATTTTCCAAAGACCTCATTCAATAAGGCTTATCAAAATGCTGCTTAAAAATGCACTATTTGGAAATTTTACTTAGTGAAACATCTTCCTTGATACAGTCTTCATTGTTTCATGGAGTTTTTTCCTTGACAGAATAATTCAGGTAATTGGAACAGTATCTTGCATTCGTCTGTTGTTTTACACTAATTCAAAGCATTTTCCAATCATCCTAGATTCCAGTTAGTACTTTTTTTTTTTTAAAGATTTTATTTATTTATTTGACAGAGATAGAGACAGTCAGCGAGAGAGGGAACACAAGCAGGGGGAGTGGGAGAGGAAGAAGCAGGCTCCCAGTGGAGGAGCCTGATGTGGGGCTCGATCCCATGACGCCAGGATCACACCCTGAGCCAAAGGCAGAGGCTTAATGACTGCGCCACCCAGGCACCCACCCAGTTAGTACTTTGACTAGATTGGTAGTTCTTCTCATAGTGTATCCTTAGTACGAAGCCCTCTTGGGCTTCTCACATGGTTCTCTGGTTGGCTAATAATGAGTCTGTTAGACCGATGGCTCTTCGAGGGCAAGAATAGGTATTCTTCATTTTGGTGTTCTTTGAGTCTCAAAAATGTGTGTCGGTTGGGTCAATGAATCGGTGAGTGAATGAACTGCAGAAGAATGCAGTCCCTCAGTGGTCCTGTGGCTAAATCGTGTAGATTCATCTTTCATAAGGCTGGGCCTGTTGCTTACCTTCCTCTCATTCCCATCACCACTACCCAAGACAACCACTAAAAAATAAATGCCCGCATGCTTGTTATAGAAAATTTAGAAAACACGTAGAGGAATACACATGCAAAGGAGAAAAAAGACGCCAGGAATCTCACTGTCTAGAAATAACTATAACTGACATTTTAGGGTATATCTTTCCAGTCTTTTTGCTTAGACATTTCTTACATAACCCAATTGTCAGCTGCCACCAGCCTCCTCTCTGAGCTTCCCTGGAAGAATCCACTTGCATAAAAGTATTTGTAAGCAATTTATAGTATATCGTAAATTTTCTTTGACAATGGAGTTTTAGATTTTCTTTTACTTTCTATCTCCCTTTTGTGGACTGCCATCTTTCCAGCTCCTGCCTTCTTTCTCTTAGTCATGTCCTAGACTTCTAGTATCTTGTGGCTCTATTGTTCGCTATTTGGAGAGGCTTTAAACCTTTGTGCTCATATCTAGATTCTCCTTAGAAGATAGTGATGGTGGAGGTGGTAGAAGGACGTGATAATTTTTTATAAATGTCTTTCAAAAGTGGGTTCATACCTAGTTTTTTTCCCCTATTTAAAAAATTGTGGTAAAATACACATAACATAAAATTTACAACCTTAACCATTTTCAAGTATGGTCAGTGATGTTACATACATTCACGTATTTGTGCAACCAACCTCCAGAATTCTTTTCATCCTGTAAAACTGAGATTATAGACATTAAACAACTCCCCATCTCCCTTCCTCTCAGCTCCTGGCAACCACCATTCTATCTTCTGTCTGTGTGAATATGACTATTCTAGGTACCTCATAGAAGTGGGAATCATACCACACTTCTGTCTTTTTTCACTTAGCATATTGTACTCAAGGTTCATCCATGTTGCAACATGTGTCTGAGTTTCCTTCCTTTTAAAGGTGGAATAATATTACATTCTATGGATAGATGGCATCCTGTTTATCCATTCATGTGTCCATGGACACTTGGGTTCCTTTCACCTTTTGGCTGTTTTGAATCCCGCTGTGTGAGCATGGGCATATGAACGTGGGTATATGAACATGGGTGTACAAATATCTCTTCAGGACCCTGCTTTCTAACTCCTTGGGGTATATACCCAGATGTGGAAGTGTTGGGTCATAGGCTAATTCTATTTTTAATTTTTTGAGGAACCACCATACTGTTTTCTGTAACAGCTGCACCATTTTACATTCCCACTGTAGATAGAGTTTTATATCTCACTGTTTTTCACTTAAAATTATGTTGGGAACAATCATCACATCTTTAAGTCATTTTTTAAAATTATGACTTTTGGTGACTGCATAATTATCTACCACAGCTTATTTGGTAATTTTCCTATATTTTGATATTCAGGTTGTATCTAGTTTTGAGCTATTACTGAGAATAAGATGAAAATACTTCTTTGTTGCTCTGATTATTTTCTCAGGATAATTTCTTGTAAGTGGGAATTATAAGAGTTTGTGTATTTTTAATATTTACGGCATATATTGTTACCTTCTTCAGAAAGATTGTACTAATTTAGGTTCTACCCTGAGAAGAGTGTGTAAAGTGTCCATTTCATTGCATTCTTGCCAGCCTGGGTAGTAGCATTAAAAAAAATTTTTTTTTAAACTTTGTCAATTTAAGAAACAAACATGGCATCCCGTTTTGGTTTGTATTTTTGATTCGAGGTGTCCAGCTTTTATCACATATTGATCAGCCTTATATTTCTTTTTTTATGAATTGTCTTTGCCTGTGTGTTCTGATTTAGAGATAACTTTTAGTTCCGATTGTGAAAATACTGGGTTCATTGTAGAAAATCTGGGATGTACAAAAAAACATAAAGGAAATGAAATTGTTATTTTAATGACCTAGTGATAAATACCATTAAAATGGTGAAAAATAAAATAAAGTGAAATGGTGAATATTCAAATAACCTTTTTTGTTTGCATTTCAGTATCTGTATTAATGAAGGATTAACTTTTTAGAACTCTTTATATTTGAAGATAATTCTCTTTTGTCATGTACGTTGTAGATATATTTTTCTGGATTATCATTTGCTTTTTATTTTTGTATTTTTTAATATAGTCAAAGCTATCTTTTATTTCTTAGATTGCTTTTTTGCTTAAGATATCTTTATCTTTTGACAATTGAAATATCTGTGATTTATTTTAGATAATTTATGGGGTTTTTTTTTTTTTACCTTTAGTTCTTGAGTCATTTTCATTGTTGTAATAAGGTTTGTTGTACTTTGCTCTAAGTACATTGCTGTACTAAGGTCTATTCCTAGGCTATTAATCTGTCTGGTTAATTATCAATTTTTATACCAATATTTTGCTGTTTTATTTTTTATTATCTAACAATTAGGACTATTTACTTTTCAAAATTTCTTGACGAATATCATCTAAATATTCTTCTAGATGAGTTTTAGAATCACTTGACTTATTCTAAGAAAACAAATACCCTGTTGTATTTCCAAGATATGATTTTCTATATCAACTCTTACTTTTTAATGGGTTCAATATCTCGTCTGATCGTTCTGGGGATATGAATTATACTTTCAAAAATTATACTTATTTTAAAGTCTCTCTCTGTTTGCTCTAATAATTCTTCTTCCTCTGGTGTTAGTTCTTGCAGTTGAGTTTGGGGCTTCATTTCGGTGGTTTTGGTTGTCCCCCAGATGTTTTTGGTTCTTGGTTGTGGGTTCATCTTGCCTTTCCAGGTAGTGTGTTCTGCTAGTTAGTGTTTTGAGCATGGGGGTGAGTGGAGAGTGACAGGTTTGTCTGTCTGTCCCTGCTGTGATAACCATCCCACTCAGACCACACGCTGGTTGTCCTGGCGCTTCCTCCTGTATTCGTCCCACTTCTTAGCACCTTCAGAGGCTCACGCATGTTTTTCAACAGTCATTGTCTCTGAACATTTTGGATTTTTTTTAATCCTAGATCCAGTCTACCTTTTACCTTTATGGGGTTCCTTATGATTTTTGTTTCACTGAAGGTTCCCTTTCTTACCTTCCAATATATTATGGATTTTTAAAAAACTCTCTTTGTACATCAAGGAATTGGTGAGTAAGGGTTGAGGCTGTAGTATATACTGCTCTGTAATTCTGAGCTGATCTTTTTTTTTGTTGTTTTTTTTTAAGAGTTTTTAAAAAATTCTTTTTAAATATAATTAATTTTTTTCATTATCTGTATATTAGTGAATATATATATAGATATAGATATATATTCAAAGTGGTCAGCCTATACATATGTTGATATACTATGTATTATATAAATAAATTTCCTAACTTGTATTCCTGGGATTGCTTCCTCCATAGTTATTATGAATGATTCTTTTAGTTTATTTTAAAATTCTGTTGTCAGTATTTTGTTGTGATTTTCACATATTACGTATCTATCCCATTACACTTATAATTACTTGCTTAATGGCTAAATCATAAGTACCAGGAAGACAGAGACCATATTTTTTCTTGTGTTTTAGCATGTTGCAGGGTAGATAACAGGCTCTTTATAATCCCTATTAAAATTAAAGACATAGGACTGATCTGTAGTTCATTTCAGTAGTTTTTTCTTACTTGCTGCTAGTTTTTTCAGATATTAGAATTATATTAGATCCATAAAATGAGTGGATTTGCATCTTTTTGTCTATAGTAGAACATTTGGTTCTGGAGCCTTTTTTCTTTTTCTTTAATCTTTCAGTTTCCTTCTTTATTATTGGTCTATTTACATTGTCTATTTCTTTTGGGGTCAACTTTGGAAATTTATATTTTCTCATACACGTTTCAAGTCAGTTGAATTATATACCCTACTTTACCTGAAATTATGAATACCATCTGTGCTTTTTAAAAATTGTTTGCCCAGTGAATCTGTGTATCCTTCAACTCTCTATGATTTTAAAGATGTGTGTATTTTAAGCTTTATCATGTTGAGTGTTTTTAAAGATCATCTGAGGGTACTTGTTAATAGGTTATTCACTTAAGGGATTTTTATAAGTTTTACGTCTTTGACTTGCATGAGGAGTCCATATTTTTTTTGGGAAACAGGGTGTTGCTGCTACTGGCATGTTGGCTAGATGTCATTTTCAGTGATATTTCGTTGTACAACTCCGGACTGAACTTTCTGATTTTGACTTCCCTTCCTTCAGTCTATTTCCATCCTGCTAATTTTCCTGAAACACTCCTTTGATCATTCATTTCTCTGTTGAAAGTCTCCCTATTGTCTGCAGAATACACATAAGATACTTCAGGTGGCACTTAGAGTTCTCTACCCAGAGGTGTATCTTGTCTGGGCTCTCATTAAGCCCTCGCACAAGTTGTTATTTCAGCTGAATTGATCTTTGTGTTCTCCCTAGTCCCTCCCCAAACCTGCCTTTGAGTTTTCTATGTTTGAACTTTGTTCAAGCTTTTGTTCATGTTTGGATATTCTTTTCCCTCTACCCAAATGCTACTGATCATCGTTGAGCAAAATCTGACAGGTCCATTGAGCCTTTTAGCCCAGCAGGAAGGGGCCCATGGGTAGGTATGGCTGTCTGCATTCTGATTCTTGGGACAGATGGTACATTCATGGTGCCCATTATATTATTTTTAAGGATAAAATAAATAAGAAGAGGGTCATGCCTGGAGCAATGTTGACAATATGTTGTAAACCAAGAGTTATGATTAATTTCCATCCGGTATGGCTGTAGTAAAAACAACAACAACAACAACAACAACAACAAAAACCCACAAAAAACAAACAAAAACTCTTGTTATTTACAGACTTTATCTTTTATCTCTCCAATTAGACATTGAAATCTTAGAACCAGGGACTTTGTGTCTTATTTTTGATCCCCCACTGTACCCTGAGTGAAGATAAGCTTGGGTTGGAAGTCAAGAAACTTGGAAATTTGGATCATGGTATCATGGTTATGTTCCTAGCACTGAGAGCTTGAAGGATGAACTTGTGTGACACTTAAACAAAGCATTTTTAAGTGTGTTTGAGGTAAAAATTGGTTTCATGTTCTGTTTTATTTCATCCTTTCCTCAGAATCATCTGAACTGTATGGGTCATAGATGCCATGAAAATGAGGAGTTTGAGTTACACAATTCTAGGGTTTCTTTCCTCTTTAAAATTCTTTTATTTCATTCTTTTTATAAGCTCTACTGAAAACAGATTTGAAGATTTCCCAGGTAAATAACAAAGAATTCTAGGGAGCTGCTATGACCAGATATTTTAAATTTAAAAAACCAAAACTCTTGTCAAATATTGTAATATTTTTACATTTGTGAGAAATTGTTAGGATTATCAAGCTTCAGTTCACTGGAAATGATAAGGGTATCTTGAATGACAGAAAAAACTAGAAGGGAATATCAGCAGAGCTCACTTTAAACATTATTCTCTTCGGCTCCATAGACCTAGGATAAATACAAAATGTACATCTTTATTCTAGGTACAATTTCAGGAGCTACGGCTCATTTCAGTGTAGGCTAGCTTTATTATTTCGTGTTGTACTCTCTCCCCCACTTCCTCCTTCAGTGAACATGAACAAAAATGTATACACAAATGCTTGGACCACTTTCCTTTCTTGAGCATTTCCTGAATCTTTTACTTCTTTATCTTTCCTTGATATGTTCTCTTTACTTCTCCTATTAAATTCTATCCAATATTCAATGTGCTACTTAAATACTGATTACTTATGAAACTTTCCTCTAATTTCCTAGTTGAAACGAATCATTCCCCAGTCTACAGCCTCACTCCTTTAGGTATATATATAAAACACATACACACTTTGATGGCACTTCGCACATACTGCCTTATTCTAAATTTGGGCATGTCTGTCTTCTCTAGACTTAAACGTTCTTGTGGACAGGTACTTGGTGATATTTTTCTTTGTGTCCCACCTAGGAACCATAATAGTTACTATCCTATGATAATTGCTCACTAAAGAGAATAACTTGGAAAAAAGTTTTCTGAACCTCCCTTTTAAATATCATGTAGGATTCAGATATGTGGAAGAGATGAAGTGGATATTTTATTCATATAAATTTGTGAGTTCGAATCTGTGACATCCGGTTATTAGAAAGTCATCCAAAAGAGCAATGAGGCTCATTTAATAAACTTCCAATGAAATTTCTGTTTATGGAGGACAGTTCTAGCCACATCAGTCTAAGCATCCAATTTAATTTTCTCTTTCACTCTGTGTCTCTCTCTTTCTCTCTCTCTCACACACACACATATATTCTCTCTCTTTGCATGGTATCAAGAAAACGTGGACTCATACTGAGGAGTAGTTGTGAATGACAGTATTTTTAAAAATAGCTTTCTTTTCAATTTAACAGATACAGTAACTCAAAAGAGTAGCAAATACTCGCCTCAAATTAAAATCACAGCAAGTAACAAGTGCATGTGGTTATTAATTATGTATTCAGCTTAAAGAGTCAATTAATGGGTTCCTCAGCCATTTTAATTTGTCAGCATTTGTCAGAAAATACCATATGAATGTATCTTGTCATTTAATTGCGTGGAGCACACATATGTTGTAGGATTGTATTTGCTCGTTTGATTTTGTGTGAGTAGGCACGTGCAGGTCTAAATTTCAACAAAATAAAACAGAGCAAAACAAAAAGACCTTCAATCTTCTTAATCAGTGTCACATTCCCAGGAAGATCAAATATATCCACAGAGAAGCTTTATTGTGTGGACTCTGGAGTAAAGCAGAGTTAACCAGGCTGCACACATTAAGTGCTTCAGGGTCTCCTTTGCGTGAAATTTTGATAGAGAACATAAATGAGTATGGTTGATGTTTCGCATTAAAGTTGTAAAAATGATTAATATACTTTAACAATGAAATTTGAATCAAATGTTTGCAGAGCACTGGGAGCACAGTTTGACTCTTTGCATGACTAAGATAAAAGATGTTGGCCTGGGAAAATTTCATGGTGTCTGACCCTTTCGTTTTTCCAGATAGGAGCTGTGGTGATATGTGTAGAAGTCTCCAGCATAATATCTAGTGTGTGCACTCAATGTTTATTTTCTTGAAGCGCTGAATAAATAAATCAGAAAAGAGAAAGAATAACAGTTAGGATCTGTTGAGTGTTTACTATATGCCAGATGCTCTGCTAACTGCTCATAACAAATCCAGGACTGTGCTATTATCACTCCCATTTTACAGATAAGAAAACTGAGGCTTAAAAAGATTGAGTAACATGTTTTAGGTCACCCAGTTGATATATGGCCAGACGTGGATTTGAATTCTGGCTCTGTGGTATCTCCCAATCCAAACATTTTTTAACCATTACTCTATACCAACAAGATGCGTTTAGCAAGTACAGTGCTTTTCCTGGTGATTTCTTTTTGTGTAATTGTAGCTGATTTTATAAAACTGTGTAAGACTGATCCTTCTGTTTCATTTATCATTTTCAGGGAACCACAGTGATTCTTAATTGTCTGTTAACCTTCAGCAGTCCATTTGCCAATAGCATTTAAATAAACAGATCATGTCCAGGCACTTGGATTTATAAAGTGGGTTTGATGTTCCCAGTGAGCCTTTGCACATTCTTTTTAGTTCAGACGGACGCATTGATGTGTGTGGGGTGTTCCTCCTGACACAGTTTTATCGTAGGCAGAACAGACAAAAATAGCATTGGAAACAAAAGCCCTTGGTTATTCTTCTACTTTATATTTCAGTGATTTTCGATTTTGTAGCTTGGGAGGGCTAGTTTTGAAGACCACACACACACACACACAAATCACAAAAAGAAAGAGTCAAAGCAAAGGCCTTGAGATCTGCTGGGTCTTTAAGCTACTTTCAAGAGCCTTTTGTTGTGTAACAGTACAAAGTATAGCTTAGGAAGAAGGAAGTGATATTTGTTTCAAATGATCGTTATTTACTTCTGGTTTCAGTAGTCATTTTGCTGGCAAATGTTCTGAGAAACTTCATAAGAAAAGCCTCATAGTGTCTAGGCGACAAGGACAGGTCAGTGCATAATTATAATATGATATTATATGATATCATAGTGTACATATCAAGTGCTATGGAAACTCAATAATGAGAGTAAGCAGTGGAGGAGGGGCACAGGAGAAGCTAGGAGTAGCTACACACTAGGAGAAGCTACACAGTGGAGGTGACACTTTGAGCAAGGTCTTGAGGGATGAATAGGAGTCTGCCAAGTTACAAAGTGGGGATTAGAAGTCTTCCTGACTTTTCCAGTTTGGCCTATAAACTCTCTTTCCCTGCATTTTTCGTATACATTTTTCCCTCTTCTTTTTTTTTCATTTTAAGTCAAAGGGGGAAAGGAACTGAAAATAACTGAAATAAAATACTCCTTTTATTTTTCCTGTTTTGATAAGAGGTCTTTAAAAACAAAGAAATTCTATTTGTTTTTTTTTTTTGTTTTACTTTAAACATAGTATAGATAGAGCCTTTATTCGTATACTAATACGTTGATATTGTAATTACTAATTTTTTTTACGATTTTCTAATATTTAGCAAAAGAATGGGTAAAGAGTTGAGTTCGTGTAGAAGCAGAGATCAGGAACAGTCATTGTCTTTTAGGGTTTATATATGGACCCAATCTAATTCTTGGTCTCCAAATGATTGATTTTATCTGCTTTAACGAGATTAGTGCAGGTATTTGTAGATACGTATACATAGGTCTTTCCTGTAAGAGTTTGAGATCTTCCCTATTGTATTGTGACCATGATCATGACTTTTCCAGTAGAGTTCTGTTTAAAAAATTCTGCCTTATTGATCCCTTGAGAATACCAAAGCTTGATCTGTTTGGGATATTGTCAACTTTGTATACTAGGTGACCAGCTTTTGGTTAGCAGATGGAGTGTGAGAGGCCTGTGGAATGACGGCAAGGTCCCTGCATGAGGACAGTCACCTGAATTATCCAGAGAAGAAGTGCTGTAATCTCGGGCTCTCAAGCCCTGGATAATGGTGATCTTTCCCGTGCCGGGCTTCTGTCCACTAGGTGGTGCTAACATTTGCTATTGCAGCTCCAGCCCAGGGTTATTTAGTAATAACAGGTGAATCATTTATTCAGGCCATAGTATTGATTACCCATGAACCAAATTCGGTGCGGGTTGTGAGGGGTGCGTTCAAAGATAACTAGGGTGCAGACCCTCCCCTTGGGAGGGTACGCTCTTTGCTGTCCACAGATAGCAGGGTAGCAAAGGGAAAGAGGCCGTTGAGAGACAGGCAGTTTAATGAGGGGGTGAAGCAAGCAGATTCTGGAGCCAGAGCGCCGGGGTTCACATCCCAGTTCACCCACTTACTTGTGTGCCAGCTAAATTACTTAACCTGTCAGTGTCCTCCTTTGTGAAATGTGAATAATAGTAGTATCTCCCTCACAGGGCTGCTGGGGGCATGATGTAAGCCAAATATGTAGTTAGTGCTACTGCTCATCGAATTGTTGGTTAGTCATTCCCTACCCGCAGCCGTGACAGGTAAGTAGTGAGTGAGCCTGCCTGCATTACGTACTGACGGCTCCTAGGTGCACCTGGCACAGCAGGCACTTCTCCTGAAGAAATATGTCCTATCATCAGGGAAGGTTTGAGGATGAGCTTTGTGGGTCTAGACGAGTGAGTGAAGTGTGGAACTGTAGGTTTAAAAGGGACTCCAACTTTCTAGTTGACTCAGTTTGTTCTGGATTTCTGTCCTGCTTGTTCTAAAGAGGTATGTGTATTATTAAAGAATGCTATTTTTATGGGGAGGCCTTCCTGAGAAAATGTGGTAATGCAGAGGATGATTTTCCCCATATATTCTGCTAGAGGAGGGGAGCTCCCAGGATGACCTTTCATCCCCTGGGGACCTCTTATGGGGGGGGGCTAACCTCCTGGGCTTTGTGGGAGCCACTCCTCTTGTCTGCTTCTCCCTTGCTCTTTCTCTTTACATTGAACAAACATCTTGAAGGCAAATGTCAAGACTAGGAATAAGAAGAGCTTAATTTGTCACATAGAGTACAGCTGTGTGTGGAACTGCAATTTGCATTTTAATGTCCTGCTTATTCCAGAAAAGTGGCATTTTACAGATTTCCTGTATTATTCATGAATTTCAAGGCTTTGTAGTTTAAAAATAAAAGTTCAGGTAATAACCGAGAATAAGGGAAGTTAAACTCTGTCAGGTTTTTTCTCTCTTTGCTTGTCTCATCAACTTTTCCGTCTGTTTAAGCATTTCTTAGCCCGTACCCCACTATCAGGAGCAAGCACACATGGAAATGTTAGCCCAGGCACCACATCTGGCCGCCTCATTAGCTTCCAAGTTCCCAGGAGAACATGTGTGGTAAGTATATGAATAAACAAATAAATAGAAATCACTGACCTGCATAAAGAAACATGAACCGGACACCTGGAAGCAGGCAAGTATGACAGGCATTTTCCTGCTGATGAAGCAGGTGAACCCTCTTTCGCTGAGGCCTGCCCTTGGCCACTTGGCATCTACAGAGCTGCTAATGCGTTCATGGTGGATAGCCTGCTTGTTGGATGGGTGGGCCGATGCCGAGCAAAGATCAGGTGTTAACCTGCCTGCTCTTGTAAATTCTGTGTTTTTAATGACAACACAAGGGTGGTGCAGGTCGGACATAAGCCTGGGCACAGCGCGCTGTGCAAGTTCCCTCAGCAGAAATGCCTGGAATGAGCAGTATTGGAGACGGAGGCCAGGGGGTGTGGAAGCACCTTGCAGAAAGGCCACAGCCCTGTGGTCACGTGAATTTGAGTGAGAAAGCACACTCCAGGGGCAGACACATTCCGATGTCGGGCTGCTTGCAGGCAGCATGGTGGGTGACCGTTTGTGGGGCTCTCCTGAGCAGCGGCTCCGCGGGGCTATAGGACCTTGTGCATCGCGGCATTTTGGCCTCAGTCCTTGTCAGCAGGCGTTGTGGTGCTGTTTGAGGAACAGTAAAAATGGAGGAAAAATAAACACAATTTTAAGGTCTGAGTAAAGAACAAGATGAACCATGGTGTTATTTAAAATGTACCACAAAACAGAGGCTCAGGGTGGATTGCGGGAGTTCAGAGCCGGTTCCTGGCTGAAGTGTCTATTGCCACAAGCAAAGCGTTAGGATTGATGGGGGGGAAGTGGCAGGGATGCCATTCAGTTATTTGGTGACATTTATTTAGTGCTTATGTACCAGGTACTGAGTCATGTACTGTATGGACAAGTGTGTGGGGCGGGGAGGGAAAGAGGAACAAACAGATGGGTGGGGAACATTACACAGGTAACAAAGGAATTTGCATCTAGGACTTAAAAATCCCTTTCATTCTATTGGGCTTTCACAGAGAAGAGAATGTTCAAAGTGTATGTTCTGCTCCTTCTTCAATTCAGTCATCTCAATGAGATATTTAGGTCTGTCTGAATGCCTCTGGGTGATGTCTATAGGACAAATACATCTTTTACTACAGTTCTCTCATGTTTCATTCATTCATACAATCAGTATTTATTTAATGCCTGTCATATCAGCCATTGTACTAGGATTTGGATTTAGTGCTAAATAAGGGAAAACATGGTTCCTGCCCTAATGGACCTTATGTTACTGAGGTTCCAGGCAAATAAGTGGATAACCATAGTCCCGGGTAGTTGATGATGTGATGAGAAGAAGCCCCGGGAACTCTGAGCAGGGCGTTCAGTGAGACTGGAGAGTCTTTCTGGAGGAAATGGCATCCAAACTAATGTCTAACGAATGAATAGGACTTAGCCTGAGGAAGACTGTAGAGTGTTCCAGGCAGAGGAAGGACCTGTGCAGTGGTCAGGAGCTTGAGTCTTTCCCAGACTGGTCATGGCTGATGAACAAACTGGGCAATAACACGGAACAGTATGTACTGGTACTAATGCTGCTGAGTCACATGGTCAGTGATTATGCTTTCTGAATTAAGGCCGCAGCCATTGACTTTATCCTAACTGACCATCTTGGAGACAGGGTTGACTCTACCCACAGAGGACCGAGTAGAAGAGGTGGCTAGGTCAGCACACATTAATCTCCATTCCTTGAACAAACCTCTTGGCTTCCTAAACTTTGATGCTGGCTCAGCTGTGGTTGCTATTCCAGTTGGGATAATGCTGGGTGAATAATTTTTTTAAAAATAGATATTAATAGAATTTATTCTTACAGCTGCCAGTGATTGAAGACAGTCCATGTGTCAGGCCCTGTACCAAGGGTTTTACAAACCTTCATATTTAAACCCTGATAGGGTCATATGAGGGAGGAACAGTTATTCCACTGTGCAGATGAGGACCAGAGGCTCTGAGAGACGAAGCAACCTGCTCTTACTCTCTCACTTGGTGAGAATTAGAGCAGGGATTCAAATTCAGGCTGTCTCCGAGGCTGGGCATGGAACCCCAGCCCTAGAGCTTCAGAGAAAGAACGAGACAGAGGTATTTGGTATGCGATTCAAGGGCTATTAACAGATCTTTCCAAAGTCTTTTGTGATTAATTGTAAAATAGTGGAAGGATTCTAGTGGGTAGATTATTAATATTTCCTGAGGTGGTTGGCAACACGATTAGACAGTTTTATATGTGGCGTGTTTTGTGACAGATAATGTATAAAATGCTGTACTATTCCACATCATCTATTTAATAGGATCTGTCTTGGTAAGAATGTAATTAATCTGCATCTTTCTTGTGTAATTGTATTGTACCTGTCAGGAACTAAATTTTCTAGAATTCTTGCTTGAAGTCACAGTATAAAAATAATAATTATATAGTAACCTTTCTCCTATGGGCAGACCTAGTTGGAAAAATTCATGACAAAATGCCACAGCTTAATGGAAAACAAGAGGAGAAATAAGAGAAAACTCAGAGGTGAGTTAGTGGGGGAATTCATAGTCGAGCAGGAATATCATGATTATTGAAGCAGATGACAAGGAGAAGCAAACATAAAACATCCAAATAATAGGGTGAAGAAAATACTGAGTAAATTTTAACATCACATGAAAATCCAGGCTATTTCTGGTAGTATTATGGATGGACTAGATATTCTATAAAACCCATGTAATGTAAAGCACTAAAAATGCTGGATAAAATTTTAAAAATACATGTCATTTTAATTGCGTAGCGGAGCTGGCAGGAAAGTAAGAAGACTCCTCAGGCCAAACATGGAGAGGAAGCAAGCAGCCGGAGAGGTAAACCAGTGTGCAAGCTGGCGGCCTCCCATGGGGAGCTGCTGATTCCTGGTGACCCGGAGTCTTCAGTATAAAGGCTGCATTCCAGAGGCAAGAAGTGAGCTCAGGAGTTTTACAAAGTGGGGAGTGAGATCAAAGCTGCCATACAAATTTTTGAGAGAGTGACTCTTGAAAGGCTGACTTAAGAGGCAAATTTGCACAGAAGTTAGCAGGGGAGATTTATCTTCCCTAACCCTGGCACTGGGGAATGAAACGTCTCTCTTGAGAATCAGGCACCCACAGGGCTTGGGGTTGAGTTCATACTACTCCTGAGGTCCAGGAAAAACAAATAAGCAAAATCTCCAACCTAGCATTGGGCTTAAAGGGCCCTGGATTGGCAGCGCTGCCCGGCCCAGCAGAAATGGATGCAAGTGGTCTCTGGGGAAATACACCTTCGACACAGGCCTTGGAGAATTCCCACAGTTCAGGTTCCAGTAAGAAGGGCCCCATAATCACCAAGTTATAAAACTCCTCAGGAAATCAGTGACTACCAGCAAAAACTACACACAGCACAATTGGATCTGCAGACTTTAGATGTCATTATTAAATATTGAACATAAGATGCCCATGTTTATTGTGCTTAAGAAAATGGAATCAAGCATTGAACAAGGAACAAAAATGCTCAAAGATGGTCAGATAGATTTGTGGGAAGGAGAAGAAAGGCTGCAGGGTGGGTGCTGGATGATTATACAAGCCTCAGAAGCACTCTTGAGGAGCCCCAGGAACATAGCATGGGCAAGGGTTTACCTTGTTTCCGAGGATCCTGGCCAAGCCTAGCTGGCCATTTGAGGCACAGTCATAGCGTTTTCAGAGCACCTTTCCTCTGGAAGGATCTGGGCCATCGCACTCCTCAAGGTATAGGAAAGGTGATGGGACTTGATTCTGGGCGTTCAGTTGCTCAAGGAAGTCAGAACTTCCAAACACTTTTTAGAGAGGTCAGCGTTTTCACCATTGCCATCATCACTGTCATCTCCGTGAACGTTTATTAAGTACATCCTGTGCTTCGTGCATTGTGATGAGCATACGACGTGGATTATTTAACCTTATAAAATAAGATTATACTTTATTTAATCTTATTGTATAAGTGTTATTATTAACCCTCTGTCACAA
Organism: Ursus americanus; assembly: GCF_024610735.1. Taxonomy (NCBI): domain Eukaryota; kingdom Metazoa; phylum Chordata; class Mammalia; order Carnivora; family Ursidae; genus Ursus; species Ursus americanus. The sequence continues at coordinate 35,229,885 of NC_142132.1, forward strand.
ATGAGGTAATGAAGTCTTAGGAAAATGGCTCACCCATTTAAGTTAATGATATTCAAGTGTGAACTGTCAGCCTGACTTCTGAGCTAACATTCCTGAACTTTGGCACTTCTGGAAACTGCTAAGTGCCCTCTTAGAGAAGCAGAGCACTCAGTGTGGTATCCTGAGGAGTCTGGGAGTACTGGGTGCAGTCTCTCTTGCCTGTGACTATGGAATTGGAGATGCTGCTGACCCAGCTAAGGCAGTGTGTAGGAGCCTCTCCGGGATGTGGGCTGGAGCACCCCTCCCTGTTTTTGTGATGTCCATTAATGGCAGGAATCAGCTTCCCAGGGGGAAACAGGGTACAGTCAGAGGTCACTGCTTGGTCCTGGACTCCAGCTTGATCCAACCCAGGCAGAGGCATGAAAGAGCTAAGGTCTGGGTCCAAACCCAGAGCAAAGAGCAGGGCCATGGGAGTAATTCTTGAGTAAGGGGCAGATTGGAGCTTCCTGCTGTCTGTACTCACTGCAGCCAGTTATGCCAGGAACATTATAGTGGTCAAAGAATAGCAAAGAGAGGTTATTTCCTAGCTAAATCCTGGTTTTGATTCAGAAAATCTGACACATGAATATTCTTTTAAGTTGATGGGGGAAGGCTTTTAATTCAGATTCTCTTCTTGTGAGAAAATAAAAGAAGAGCCCTTGTTATGTAACAGGACAGAATGTTTGAAATAAGGACATTTGAAATCAGATTCCTTTTTCTGATAGAATCACACACAGTATTTTCTATGGAAAATACAGCATTTACTTTCTCAGATTCTTATCTTCACTTAAAAGATGAATGGCTATAATAAGGTTGACCATTTATTACCCTTCTGATGTCTTTTAGATTTTCTGTGGAATAAGAACTCTGCTTTCTCATTGTTTCCAAAGGACAATGTCCTAAATACTCTTTTCCTGTTCGAAAGATATATTGAAAACTCCAAAAAGTTGTGGCCTCTTTGTTAGGGGGTTGGCTCAAGTTCCTTATTCTCACTATTCAGCTTAAAATGAATGAGGTATGTTTATATGTACTGAGATGTCCAATATGTACAGTGAAAAGAACAAGTTGTGGAATGTATAGAATATGATCTTATGTGAAAAGATTAAATATCAACATGTAGGAATATAATATGCATAGAGATTTCTGGAAGAATACACTGCTAACAGTGATTACTTCTGAGGGTGGTATTGGGGAGCTAGGGTGGATATGGGAAGGACACTTCTACTTTTAAATTCATACCATTTTGTATTATTTGAAATTTTTGTTTTGGGTCGTATATTACTTTCTAATAAAAAAATGAGAAAAGTTTAAAAACTTCAAATTTCAAGCCACATATGTCAGAGATGTAAACATTTATTCCTTGTGAGGGAGTTTTATTTGTGTTTCCTTTGCACAACAAAGGAAAGTATCAATGAAACTAACGGACAATGTACTGAATGGAAGAAGATAATTTGCAAATGATATATCTGATAAGGAGTTAATATCCAAAATATATGAAGAACTCATACAACTCAACACTATACGAACAAATAATTTTATTTAAAAAATGGTCAGAGAAACTGAAAAGACATTTTTTCAAAGAACACATACAGATGGCCAAAAGATATGTGAAAAGACGCTCAATATCACTCATCATCACGGAAATGCAGATCAAAACTACAATAAGATACCACCTCACATCTGTCAGAATAGCTAAAATCAAAAACACAAGAAAGAACAAGTGTTGGCGAGGATGTGGAGAAAAAGGAACTCTCTTGGACTGTTGGGAATGCAAACTGGTGCAGCCACTATGGAAAACAATATGGGGGTTCCTCGAAAAATTAAAAATGGTATTACCATATGAACCAGTAATTCCACTACTGGGTATTCACCCAAAGAACACAAAAACACTAAATCAAAAAGATATATGCACCCATATTTTATTGCAGCATTATTTATAATAGCCAAGATATGAAAGCAACCCAAGTGTCCATTGATAGATGAATGGATAAAAAAGATGTGTGTATATATATATACATACACACACACACACACAATGTGCATTGTATATATTGTATAATGCATACAATGTTACTCAGCCATGAAATAAAGAATGAAATCTTCCATTTGCAACAACATGGATGGAGCAAGAGATTATAATGCTAAGCCAAATAAATCAGAGAAAGAAAAATACCATGTGATTTCACTCATATGTGGAATTTAAGAAACAAAATAAATGAACAAACAAAAAAAAGAGACAAAAAACAAACTGGTGGTTGCCAGAGAGAAGGTGGGTAGGAGGATGGATGAAACAGGTAAATGGGGTTAAGAGTACTTATCCTGCGGTGCCTGGGTGGCTCAGTTGGTTGAATGTCTTTCCTGGTTTTGGCTCAGGTTATGATCTTGGGGTCTTGAGATCAAGCCCCGCATCGGGCTCCGCACTCAGCATGGAGTCTGCTTGTCTCTCTCCCTTTGCTCCTCCCCAGCTCAAGCACATATTCATTCGTTCATTCATTCTCTCTCTCTCTCAAATAAATAAATAAATAAATAAATAAATAAATAAATAAATAAATAAAATCTTTAGAAGAAAGAGTACTTAATTGTGATGAACACTGAGTAATGTATAGAATTGCTGAATCATTATATTGTATATCTCAAACTAATAGAACACTGTGTGTTAATTATACCTCAGAGAAAACCTTTGAATTTCAAGCCATATCCATCATAGAACATTTATTTCTTGCAAAGGAGGGTTTTTTTTCTTTTTCCTGTGTTTTCTACCTCAAACCAATGGTAATCTTAGAAGGGTTAGAAAATTGAGAGGGACTTCTACAGTGTTCTAGGCACTGGGCTTTGTCTCTTGCTCGGACAAAACAAACAAAACAAAAGAACCCCTCCCCCCCAACCCCAAACAGAAAAAAACCAAAACAGATCGCTTCTCATCATTGCATTGGGTTTTACTTCTCACAGATTCACAAAGGTGGAGAGTTTGATTTGTCCTTCTTGCTGATGGCTGACCTTCATGCTGCATGTGGGTCTGTCTGTTCTACCTCCCCGTGGCACCGTGCATCGTGCTGTTCTCGGCTCTTCCTGGGCTGCCACAGGCTTACTCATTTAATCATTTCTCACACATTTTGGAATCCCTTACCATGTGCCACACACTGAACTCTATACTTGAATTTTCAGAAGACAAGTAATAGGCTGTTAGAAGTGTGTCATTTTGTGAGTAAGATAAATCTGCAAATAATGTGACAGGTGTAATGACAGTACAGAGTTCTAACAGCCTGGAGGGTGAAGAGTAACTGATAGAAATAGAAGTTCGCCAAGGAAAGGGTTAGGGGCAGTGCAGCCTATGGAGGGCAGCCCCTCAGAGGAGCTGAAGTGTGGAGGTGAAAGATAACATGGAAGGTGTGGCGGCTTCTTTGTGCTGCTCAGCAGTATTTCCATCTGTCCTTCTGCACTTGTGGCAGATTGACTTCCCTGCCCCACTGGGGTTAATCACTGCTTTATAATATGCATTAGCAAATGGGATGTGAGTGGAAATGGCAAATATTCTTTGGATGGGATTCAGCTGTAGGTGTGGGGTCTCCAGAACACTCTTTCCCTGCCATGGGACTGTGGAAGCGTGGCTTCACAGAGACGTACTGCTTAGCCATCACGGAGGAGCAGAGCTGGCCTGGGAATTGCCTGGACTCACAGAAGATGTGACATGAGTGAAAAATGAACATTTGTTGGGATTTCAGAGCTGTTTTTCATCAGAGCAGAAACTAGCTTCTTTAAGCTGACACAGTATGTGAGAAACAGAAAGCAGGTATAGGAAGGGAGTGGCCTCTGATGAGGTTGGAGCCAAAGGCAGGGGTCAGGGTGTGGAGAACCTTGTTCATCTCTTGCGGTCTTCTTCCTGGGATAAAACACTGACCACTTCCCCCCAATCACGTCAGACCTATTTCTCAGCCGATTTAGAAATGTGAAGTTTCATTTTGTCCTTCCTGATGATGGTACTGGTCCCTCTTCTTCTGGTCTGTCCTAATTTCTGTGTTCCAACATTCTCTGCTCCAAAGAGGGAAAAGGCGGAAGAGAGCTTACCTTTGCTGGAATTCTTTTTAAACACATCCAAGAGGCACACACATTTCCTCAGGGACTGCTCTCAGGGGCTCTGCAGGCCAGCACCACCATCACGTGGCAGGTCTAGTACCCTCCCTCCCACGGGCCCTTCACCAGCATCATGGCCAGAATCTGGGCAGCGACTCTCGCTTTGAGGTAATTGACTCCTACAGTCAGCACACTGGGTGGAAAGTGAGGGTGCCTCATCTCCTGTCTGGTAGGTGGGACAATGGTTGGAGTTGAAGCTGAAAAATCAAGTTTGGAATTGAGTTGGGGGAGGCAGGTAGAAGAGGACCACATGGACAGTGGACAGTGGCTGTCCAGGTATGGGGCCATGTTTGGACAGCGGAAGAAACAGGAAAGCGTTGTGTGAGAGGCAGTGTGGGTGCCGGCAGGTGGAAATGGCCTAGATTAATTACAGGGGTAGAGGGCAAGGATCCAGTGTGTGTTTCTGTGGGACCCCACTTCATTTAAAGGAGTCCTGTTTGAGCAGCCCAAACAGGGAGGCTTTCTTTCTGTTTGTTCAGGTGCTTGCACTTTATTATTACTCTGCATGTGCAGTGGTCTCCCCTGCCAGCTCAGATGGCCGCCAGAGAGAGACCTGTTGTCGTCCTTATCCTTGAGATCCACGGTTCACCTAGTTAGAATCCACTTTAGGGGATTTAGGCCATGATCCCAGGGTCCTGGGATTGAATTCCACATCCGGTCCTTGCTCAGCAGGGAGTCTGCTTCTCCCTCTGCCTGCTGCTCCCCCCACTTGTGCTCTCGCTCTCTGTATCTGACAAATAAATAAAATCTTAAAAAAAAAAAAGAATCCATTTTAGGGGAAATGGAAGAGGAAAGAAGAGTAGGAAATTTTATATCTGGAAGTGTCCATGGAGTCCCATACTGCCTGAGGAGGAAGAGATGAAGAGGCACGTGTGGCTTGGGTTGGAGGGTGAGGAAGTGGCATGGTTATTTGTTGACCCAAATTGTGTTCTCTTGCAGGGATCCTGTCTGCTCATTTCCCATCCCACTGCCGCGAGACATAGGGAATTTGGGAGCCAGTTCCCTTTCCCCCACAATTATGCCCCAGTTCCCTTGTGCGCAACTGCTGGTTACTTTTTCCAAACCCCTTCTTTTATTTTTCTTTATTAACAAGGCTCTGGTTCTGTTTAGAATGGCAGTGCTTCCAGCTGAAACACTCACCCCCACAACCTCTCTTGGTGCCCTGGTGGTCAGATCACACAAGTCCTGGCCAGTGAGACTTGAGATGGAAGTTCTTGGGAGTGACTCCCAGAGAAGTCTTCAAAAATGGACAGACCTGGTTGACTTTCTTTTCGCCTTTTGGCCTTTCTCCTGTCTTCTAGCCTAGAAGATGGCTGTCATGCCATTTTTTGGTAGACACCATCTCAAGGCCACAAGATTAAGTTTGTTACAACGGGGAATTTAGAAGGATAGGTCCCTGATGGCATCGTAGAGGCACCATATCTGTTCAGAACTCCTCCAGGGGAAAACAAACCCTACTTTGGAGAGGTTATTATATTTAGCCAAAAGCATTCCTAGCTAGTATACCCTCACTTACTCTATAAAATAGTGATTGTTCTCATTTGCCATGCTATAGGGATTTCTGGCCAGACCTCAACTAAACTAAAACCTTAAATAATTGGATTTTTCTTTCCTTTATACCTCTGTACATGGATGGCTATTATTCAGAATAATAACACTGAGCCTGCATAACTTCTGGAATCATCAAAGGAAAATCTATTACAGTCAGTAGACTAAACTTAATTAATGGAAATCTGCCTAATATATTTTAGAAAGATTTTTCACAATAAGGAGCAAACATTAACTTTAGAATTCAATTAACAAAACCAACTTATTCCCTGAGTACTCTAGCTAATCAGCATTTTTATACCTGATAATTTAATTTTACTCTGCTTAAATGTCGATTTTTAAATTTTTAAAAAGTTTATGTCCTTTCAACCTATGTAAGGTATGAGGTTTGAAGTTTATGAAATTACTTATATGATTAAATCAAATTTAGGTCATAAACTTAAGAGAAAGAAAAAATAGTTAAGTTTCACATCTCTTCTAAGGTTAATAGAATTTATCTAGTTAATTAAGGCATATAAAGATTTCCAACATTTTGCTTTTTCAAACAAATATTCTGAACTGAAGCTGGCTAGCGTACGTGTGTGTGTGTATATTTGAATTAAAGTATTTAAAAATAAAAAGTCTAAAGAGACAATAGGATGAGACAATGTCCATCCAACAGATCTGAGTGATATTGGATATTAAAGTTGGTCAGACCTTTTATAATTAAAATATTTATGAAATTTACTCCTTAAATATTAAAGGCATGAAATAGCATAAGGAAGGCATTAGAAGGAATAAAGAACAGGTGGAAACTGTTGTCCCAAACTTCCACGTCCAATATGGTAGCAGAAGTCTTATGTGGCTTCTGAGGGCTTGATACGCAGTTAAGAATGGTGATGTGCTGTATGTGTGAAATAGACATTAGGTTTCAAAGACTTTATATGAGGGAAAGACTATAAAATAACTCATTAAAATTTTTATATCATGTGTGGAAATGATAATATTTAGGATATATGGGTTAAATGCAGTATAGTATTAAATTTAAGTTCACCTGTTTCTTATTTTAAATTTTTTTACTAGAAACTTTAAATTACATATGTGTCTCACATTATATTTCTCTTGAACGGTGCTAGTCTAAAACAAGTAATTGAAACAGACTCCCAGAGATACAGGAGAAAGCTAGTGAATAAAATGCATTGTTCTTGTAAATGAGGAAAAAATGAACTTAAAAAACTGTTAGAGAATCTTGAGAAATCTGCTTCCTAGAATCTTGTCTCTACATCATAGTCTGTTTTCCACAGAGCAGTCCAGTGAGCATTAAAAATGTAACTCAGGCCCCGTCTCCCCTGCTCAGCTCTCCGGGAAATTGTCACCTCACTTGGACTAAAACCCAAGCTCCCATAATGGCCAGCCAAGCTCCATAAATTTGGTTGCTGACCACTTCGCAAATCAGTCCCTTACGTCTCCCCTTCTTGCTAGCGTTCCGTGCCACTCTGGCCCTTTTGCTGGTGTGTGAGTCGGCCATGTGCTGCTCTCAGGGCCTTTGCACATAGGATGTGCTTTCTCTGGATGCTCAGGTGGCTCACTCTCTCGTCTCCGCTTGGATAGGCCTCCTCTCAACTCACTGTGTCATTTCACCCCACTGTACCCCCTTCGCCTCTTAAAATTCATCCATGTAGCACCTACACTGCCTGGAAAGGACATGGAAATTATTTGTTCCTTGCCTTTATCACCACCAAATCTCCATTGCCTTGAACAGTACTGGAACATAGTAGGTCCTCAATAAATATTTTTCAGACAAATGAATAAAACAGTTTCAAATGAAGCAACCAAAAAGGGGAAAACAGTTTAGAAGGAAAAAGCACCAAAATGTAGATAAGGTCTATTTCCGAGTGATGGATGATTTTCATTTTTTTCTGCCACTTATCCAAGCACATTGTTCAAAGAACCTTATTTTGTCCAGGCACTCCCTCTTCTACCCATGGTCTTGCTTCACGGAACCACTCATGGTGGTCTCACATTTCTGCCTATGACTGGTTTAGGAATAGGGAGGTGTGATATATTTCTTGTTGGTGAGCTGTGAGCAGAGGGCTTCTGAGAAGGAGGCCATCTGGGAAAGGTGTCAACTGCTTAAAAAGAGATGCTGAAGAAGGACCTGTCTGTCACAGTTCTACCAGTCTTGGTTTGTGTGTGATGCCATTCCAAAATGGCAGCAGCCATATTAGGTCCATGGAGCTGCTGAGTCCGAACACTGAAAGCGGGAAGCAGATTAAAAAGTTGGAAGGAAGCCCAGTCCCTGAAGACATTGTTGGGCTGACAAATTAACTATCTCAGAGCTGTCCTACTTTGTGACTTCTTGTTTGGGGCGATGATAAATTATTCTCATTGTTTAGGTCATTTGGAGCTGGGTTTTCTGAAAATGTTTTTCCCAGCCACACGTACCTAACTGATGCTATATTATAACAAAATTCAAGTGAAGCAGCCTCCAAAGCATAAACCTGTCAGACAAAAGGGCGGAAGTCATAACGAGATACTGTTGTACAATAGCATCTCCCTAAGGAATCGGCGAGGGACACCGCACAAGAGTGCTTAGTACTTAAGGAAGGAGCAACTCCGAAAAAGAAGAAATACCTTGAATTATCAATATTATTATATAAACTTGAATTGTAAATATAACACAAAGATGTGGGGGAAAAAAAGGACTCCCCTTTTCATGTCATCTCTGCAGTCCTGAGTTCGCTTCTGTAGTCATGTTCTAAGATCACTGACAAATTCTACCGAAAACAAGGAAGATGCCTGGAACAACTATTTTTTTTAGTCTGGGGAACTATCCCTACCCTGTGCTTACTCTGCATGTGTTAGGGGGAGTGGATGCTACTTACATCTGGGGCATTGAGTGGGAAGGGTATTGTTTTCCTGACCCATATGATTGGCTCAGGGATGGATGTGTGAACCAATCAAAGCCAATAAAATGAAAGAGAAAAGGCTTTTTCTGGGTTTTCTGGGAGACAGCACAGTCTTATATCAGACTGAACCTTGCGAAATATAACTCTGTGGGTGCTGGAAGCAGTACAGCCGTATACTGAATTTGAGAACGGAGCCACGTTGATGAGTATAGAGATGAGAATTGCAGGGAACCTGGATTCTAGTGACATCATCTGAGCCCCTGGATCAAGACCTGCATGGAACATAACCTCAACGTTTTTTTATTCTCACAAGTCATGACATTTGCCTTCTTGCTTATGTTTATTTGAGCTCAGGGTTCTGTCATCTCCAATGAAAAGTACCTAATTGAACCAAATAGTGAAAGGATCATAAATGTCTGAAGCTATTGGAATAGTTGTCATATGGAAAAGATTGAGAATTATTCTCGGTTGCTCTAAAAGAATGGCACCCAGTGAAGGGAACCATTAAAAAGCACATTTGTCCTGGACCTGATGTAGAACTTGTAAACATTGTCACTATCCAACAGCATAGCTATTTGCTTTACTCAGTTCTGACTTCTCTGACAATGTATGCGTTTAACCAAAAGCTTGAAATGTTCTAGATCAGAATTTCTATAATGAGTTAGTCAGGGCTTCTGAGCTCTTTCCAGCTAGATTTGCAGTGATTCTCCAACATAAATGGAAAAAGAGGGAGTATATGAGAGAATGTATATGGATGTGATTTGTAAGTGATGAAGTAGAAAATGTGTATTGGTTAGGAGGGGGCTCTAGAGTCAGAAAAAACTTGTTTGAAATCCAGTTTTGAGCTTTTTAGCTGGGTGACATTGGGAGAATAAGCTAACCTCTCTGAGCCTTATTTTCCTCATTTATGAAATGTGGCTCATATCTACCACGTTGGGTTGCAAGGACTGAATCCAATGCCGTGTCTATGCATTTATCACAGAGCCTGGCATTTTGCATGCTCAGTAGATGTTAGCTAGTAGTATTCAAATGCTAGGAAGACATGAGGCAGAATTATTTTTGCTCTTACTCTTTTAGCATAATCATTTTGGGGATAAAAGGAAAAATACACGACATATTTCATTAAACTCACAAAAGGTAGGCTGGGTTTCTGGGTAGACACGTGCATAAAAGAAATGTAAATTTTTCCCCATACAAGTAGAAAATAAGTTTATCAGCTGTGATTTTTTATTCTGGAAAGGTTTTACCCCTGTGTAAAGATACGCCATGTAGAAAAGGGCTAAGGGGAAGAAAAGCCTCTGGACTAAAGTTGTGTTGGTTTTTTAGTGGTTTGATGTGCTAAAGGGGGAAGGAGGATGAAAATCTCCAAGTCTTATTGATACATTTCATGTTTCTGAGAAGGAGGAGAAGACAGCTAAGTAGCTAAGTGGTTAGACTATATTGGCTAATATCTGCTACTAGTACTGAATACCATTTCACGCTTGTAGAATAATATCATTGTAAGGAAAAATACTGAAAGGACATAAGAATAAAGGATTAGAATTAAAGAAGAGAGTAAATAACCCCCCAAATGCCTGATGCCTATTTGCTTTTTTAAAGTAGATAAGTAGATAGTAAGATTATTAAGTAGATCAGAGCAAAAAATTATGCTACTATGATGTGGGGTTTTGTTTTTAGAAATTTATTTTAATACTGTCTGAATTTAGGAGGTTATTGAATTATTTTATGGTAATTTTGTAATCAGTTTTCCATTGAGATGTCTTCCTAAATACTGTTTTTTTATACATATAATGATTTCTAGTTCTTACCAAAAGGCTTTTTTAAAAAGTCTTTGTTTTATGTTTTAGTTTACTTTGAAAGCTATTGATCTTTTTAAATGCTATTTTCACTTTCATTTCTTTCCTCTTTTAATCTCTTTCTTATTTAACAGTCTATAAAGGGTCTTTTCAATTTTATTCATTTTGTTCAACAAACTAACTCTTGGTGTTGGTTATTTTTCCAACTGTTTCTGTTGTTATGGTTTAATTTTTCTTTTTTCTTTTTTTTTTAGAATCTAATCTTTTAAACTATGTTTCCAGATTGGACTATATTATATAATTGGTTTTCTAATTCTAAAAATTCTTTTGTTCATTTGTTCTCGTAATTATTTTAAATTATATATTTGGTTATAGTTACTTAAAAGGTGCAAAGCTTATTATGTTAAAACTTAAACCAGAAAATACATTTTGATAAGTATATGCTGATTTATATTCCGCTCGATTTCAGTGGAAAGTTATGAACATTTGTGATAGGTCTAGATCAGATAAGCACTTAGTTCAGAAAGAAAACATTGAAATTATGCATACGTAATAAGCATTTCGAGATTAAATATATTTACTAGTTGATTGCTTTGGGGGAAGATTAATGGAAATGGGCAAATTAATTATCAGATAACAGTAATAAATAGAAAAGAGAATATAGAATAAATTTAATTCATAGCTTTCCATACAGGTCACTAAAGAAAGAAAAATGGTGTTATCAAAGTATTAAGTACAGAGACAAATGTCTTACCCAAAGCTATAGGTGCCGTATTTTTAGATGGTTTTTAAAAACTTGAATATTGGTGGGTTTAGACTACTGTGTATGATATTCTCCAAGTAGGAGGAAAATAATGTTTACATTCAAATAGTGCAGCAACTTGAGGTACTTGTCATTGAGGGAACCTGTCTTCTTGCCCTTTCTGCAAAGATGGTTCAAGGACACACACCCTGGGCTATTGTAGGATTTCTGCAAATTAGGCTCCGGGCTCTAGTTAATGGGAGTGTTGTTGGCTAGTAGAAAGAAACATCCACTCTGTGTTCTGTGTCAGTAGGATCTTCAGTAGCTGGACACCAGCCTTGGCCAACGACATCTTTCCTCTCCTTCAAAGGCCAACCGAAGGACAGGTGGCCACTAAGTTTTAGAGTTCACATCACAAGGAAGACATTGGGAGTTGTTTCATTATTTTTCTGCCTGGGCATTTGCATCTTAAGTGTGGATTTCTTTTTGGCTCTGATTGGTGGACTGGAGAGTATGAATGTTGTGGATACCATTAGCATTTATTTATACTGTTATTTATTTATAACTGGATAAATAAATGATGGCAAAGCCCCACAATAGAATGCTAGGTAGCTCTAAAAAAAGCATGCGGGAGCTCTTGATGCACCAGTGTAAAAGTATCTCAAGGATATATTTTTAAGTGAAAGAAGCAATGAACCACACAGTGTATCTAGTATGCTGCTCTTTATGCAAGGAAGTTGGAGAGAAGAAATACTCTCATTTGCTTGCATTTGTACAAAGAAAAGCTGGAAGTGTACACAAGATTCTAATAAAAGTGATACATATGGAATGTAAGGAGTAGGAGGATGGGGCAAGATTTGAAGCAAGACTTTTCAGTGTCCACTTTTACTATATTTTAATTTTTTTTGTCAGAGAAGATGTGACATATTCAGTTAAATTAACATTAAAAATTTTTAAAAAGCAAAGTTCATGTTGGGTGCATGAGGGGAATGGGTTAGGAAAGAGAAGAATAGATATGAGAGGCCAATTTAAAGGCCACTGCAGTAATCTTTGGCAAGATAGTGATTCTAGAATGGTGGCAGTGGAGGCAGAGAGAAGTAGGTAGGCTTTAGAGCTACTGAGGAGGCAAAATGGGCAGGACTAGGTTAATACCTAGGAGAAATGATGAATGAGAATGATCCTGCAGTCCAGGATGACTCCCAGGTTCCTGAACCGCACCCTTAGATGGATTCACTAAGTTGGGGAAATAGAAGGAGACTCAGTTTGTGGAGATGATGATATGTTTGGACACACTGAGATGGTGCCAGACCCACATAAGGTGTTTCACAAAAGTCTGTTGGATGAAGGAATGAATAAGATGCTTTAGAAATATCAAAGTAGAGATGGGAAGGAGGCAGTTGGATTTGTGAGTCTGGAGCTCCATGGGGAAGTCTGGGCTGGGGACTCAAATTTGCAGATTTTCAGTCAATGGGGGATTTTAAAACACTGGTAAGAGATAGGGACAGCCAAAGAAAACAGAGTCAGAAGGACAGGGGGGTTGGGACCCAGCCTAGAGGAGTTCCAAATCATAAAGGCCCCATAGTGGAGGCCAAGAAGGCCAAGAAGATTGGTTAAGAGTGGGCCAGAGGCGTGGGAGGGCTTGGGGAGTCTGTCAGTACTGAACCAAGGGAAGTTTCAAGAAGGAGGCAGTGAGTGCATTCTGCGGGCTGCAGAGCCATCAAGTATGATGAGGATGGAGTGATGTCCACTGGATCTGGAGAGGTCATCGGTGATCCCAGTGGGGTTTGCCTCAGAGGCCTCTTAGGTGGGAAGGTGGATCACAGTAGACTGAGGACCGCTTATTTCAGTTAATGGCCCCACCATCTTCCCAGTCAGCCTGGCTTGAAAACTGATGAGCTTCTTCAGCTCCTCCTTTCTCTTTGTCCAGTTTTACCCCCAGTCCTTGCTAAACCATTTCTAAGTTCTATCTCCTCTGTTTCAACAACGTCTTCTACTTCTGTCTTTTCTCTATTCATACAGCTACTTCACCAGCTCAAGGCCAGCTAGCTCTCACACCAACAAATTCCACAAACACCTTCTCTGCACTGCTAGTTTCCCCTGTGGGGGGCATAACCCCTTTCCGTTCTTCCTTTCCCAGATGCTTTGTATGTCCTCTCACTCTCTCTCCCATGGGATCGACTCAGGTTGCAGCCTTATTTGCCAGTTCCTTTCTTTAAAATGGGGTTCTGGGGCAGGAAGTCAGCTCTAGTTTTTGCGTGTCTGCTAGGTAGTGGGTGGTGTGAAAACCTGACATACACATTCTCATTTCCCCATCACAGTGACTCCATTCTTCCCCCCTTTCTGCCATGGGAGGCAGCAGAAACTCTGGATGACTGAGTATCCCATTCATAGTACTCTAGCTAGTGAAAAGGACAGAGCGAGAGTTCAAGTCAGATCTGCCTGATGCAGGGTTTCAACAGTTTTCATTTTAGCCAGACGTTGACTATGGTCGAGCCGCTACATGAAGATGGCGCTTCTCTGTGCAGCCTAAGGCAAGGAGGTGGGTGAAGGCAGGGCCACGGAGGTTGAGGGCAGAGAATCTTTCAAGACAGACTGGGCAGCCTGCCACCACATTTCAGGGACCACAGTGCACACTGTGCTGCAGGTTGTCCCCAGCCCATCCTCCGCTCTCTGTTCCCCTCCCCTACTTTGTTTTTCTCCATTGTACTTACAATGATCTGACCTACTGCCTATTTTTACTTAGTTATTTATGATCTCTGTAAGCTCCAGAGATCTTTTAAAAATCATTTATTTATTTATTTTTATTGAAGTATAGTTGGCATACAAATATAGTTGGTGTATAACATAGTGATTCCACAATTCTGTACATTAGGCCATGTTCACCCCAATAAATGTACTTACCATGTGTCACTGTGGGTGCTATTGCAACATTATTGACTCTGTTCCTCATGCTGTGCTTTTCATCCCCAGGACCTACTTATTTCGTAACTGAGAAGTTATAGAGTTTGTACCTCTTAATCCCATTTATGTGTTTCACCCATCAACCTCCTCCCCCAGCAACTGCCAGTTTGTTCTCCGTATTTATCATGCTGTTCCTGGTTTTGTTTGTTCATTTGTTTCATTTTTTTGATTCAAGCTTCATGGATTTTCGTCTGTTTTGTTCACTGCTGTAGCCCCCGTCCTTGAACAGTACCCACCCTAGTGTAGGTGCTCAGGATGTATTCTTTGAATGAATAAATGAAGCAGTTAAGGTGAAGTCAAAGTGAAAGAAGGCAGAGAATGAAATGAAGTTGCTTCAAACGCTAGTCAGTGTTCGTGGCTCATTTTTAGGGGCTGCAGATGCCAAGATGAAGCAGTGGAGTTGGTGGTAGTTCATTCCTAAGAATGAGGTGAAGTGCTTGTCAGCAAATGCAGTTTCTGAGATCACGTATTAATTAGGAGAATATGGCGTGGTACTGTCTCAGTTATCTGTTGTTGCCTAAGAAACCACCATGTAACTTTATTATTGTTCCAAACTCTGTGGTCAGGAATTTGGGTAGAGTTCACGTGGGTGGTTCATTGACATCAAATGGCATCATAAGGGATTATGTATTTGGCTGCACTGAGCTGGTGTCTGGGCCAGACTGGAAGATCCAAGAAAGCTTTACTCACATGTCCGACTCCTCAGTGCTCCTTACAAGGTGCTTTTTTAAAAAAACATGCTTAGCGTGGTCTTCCTGTCAGCATGGTGGGCTTCCAAGAGGGGATTTTCCAAGCTGTGAAGGCCGAAGTTACAGATCTCTTAAGGCTTGGCCTCAGAAGTCACACATCACTTACCCCACTCTCTGTGGGTAAAGCAAGTCACAAGGCTAGCCCAGAATAAAGGCAAGGTAGAACAGCAAAGAATAGATAGCCACATGTAGCCCACCACAGCTCATTAGATTAGACGGTTAGGATGCCTAGATCTGGCTTCCTCCCAAGATGTACTTCACAACTCAAGAAGTTAATGAGAATTTAAAGTGCAGAGATAATTTGCAAAATTTTCTGAGAAATTGAGTACAGTTAAATCAGCAGTCAATCCCAAACTTGCCAAGTTTGTAGAGAGATCTGTAAAGAAGAACCAACTGGCAGATGAATGAAATTACTGGCTGAAACCATTTTATTTTTTTTAAGTAGGCTCCACACTCAGCATGGAGCCCAACTCAGGGCCTGAACTCACGATGTTGAGATCAAGACCTGAGCTGAAATCAACAGCAGGTTGCTTAACTAACTGGCTGAGCTACCCAGATGCCCCTGAAACCATTATTATTTTTTTTTAAAAAAGGACTTTCATTATTTTAGAAAAATAATTTTTTGAAAATTATGTGTGCTCATCATAAAAATTTCAAGCAATTATAAAAAGCAAAAATAAGAAAGCAACAAATTGTCTAAACTCTCCCCGTGCAGAAAGAAAAAACAAGTGTTAACATTCGGTGAGTACCATTTTAGAGGTCTCCTTATGCTTCTGTCCACGTAGAAGGACGGCTGGCCCTCTGGTTGGCTGATTCAACAGTTAGACAGAAGGTTGATAGATGAAAAATTATAAGAAGGAAATCACATTATACATGTTATTCTAACAAAATATTAAAACAAAGTTTACTTGAATTTAAAAGAAAAGTAAAATTAAAATGAAGGAAATACAAACTTAAAGTAAGGGCTATTAATTCCTAAAAGATTACTATTCTTGCATGATGATTATGGGGAAAATACGCAATGATCAAGAAGTTGGATTTATAGAAACTATATGTTTTATAGACAGTATCAGTTCTTCCCTACCACAAAAGTTGAAGTGATAAGTCGTCTTTTTTTTTTTTTTAAGATTTTATTTATTTATTTGACAGAGATAGAGACAGACAGCGAGAGAGGGAACACAAGCAGGGGGAGTGGGAGAGGAAGAAGCAGGCTCATAGCAGAGGAGCCTGATGTGGGGCTCGATCCCACAACACCGGGATAACGCCCTGAGCCGAAGGCAGCTTAACCGCTGTGCCACCCAGGCGCCCCAAGAAGTGATAAGTCTTCTAACATTGTATTCTACACCACTCTCCTCAGCTCCTGATTCTTGTGGCTTCTGCTATTTTTACTTTGTAAAATTTACATTCTGTTTTTCTAATATAATTCCCACAGGTGTTAGTTCTACATTTAAACAGGTTCAGTGGTAATCATGGTTTCTTTGTTTCTAAATTCTTCATTTTCTTGGTTGGATGAATTTTGTCCCCCTGCCCTCCAAATGAGTTTATGGGTGCTATAGTCCCCAAATTCTTTCATGTTTGAGAATGTCCACTTGTTGACTTTATAACCTTAAGTAACACATATTATGTTCTTGCACATTCACATCTTTCTGGACATTTTTGTGTTATGTTCCATCATGGAGTGATACCATTGAGAATCAGTCTGATTGTTTTCCCCTTGGACATTACTTGATTTCTTTTTTTTTTTTTTTATTCCAGATGCCTATATATGTCTTTCCATGTCTTGAAGTTCAGTAACTTTACCTGGATAGGTCTTGTTGATAATAATTCTAGGTCACTTTTCCCAGCTGTGTTGTATGTCCTTCTGATCATGACATTCACCTCTTTCATGCATTTAAGGAAAATATCCTATATTATGTCTCTGTATAGTTTTTACATTTTGCTCCTCTAATTGACATTGTGTTGTTGTCACTTTGTTTGTTGGGTTCTTTTGTTTCTTCGGGAGCACCAGTTATCCTTATGTTGCATTATCTTTGTGTGTCCTCCTTGTCCATCATCTTCTCTCTAATTATGTGAATACATTTCCCCCTCTGCACTGTTTAGTTTACCTCCAGCCTTCCCTTCATGCCACTGATTTGCTTTTCACCTGTGTTTATTCTATTCCTAGCTGCTTCTAGTTTATCTATTAGATCTGAACTGGTGGTGTTTTGACCTCAAGTTATTTCCTTAACTCTGTAGTCTCTTTTTCTATCTCATTCTGCTGTTTCAGCATCTCACCTTTCAGGCCCTGCTTCAGTGATTATGTATATATCTGACCCTTGAACAGCACTGGTTTGAGCTGCATGGGTCCACTTCCATGTGGATTTTTAAAGATTAGTACAGCATTGTAAATGTGTTTTCTCTTTCTCATGATTTTCTCATAACATTTTATTTTCTCTAGCTTGCTTTATTGTAAGAATACAGTATATAATTCATATTACATACAAAATATGTGCTTATCAACTGTTTATGTTATCAGTAAGGCTTCTGGGCATCAGTAGGCTATGAGTAATTACGTTTTTGGGGAATCAAAAGTTAATATGGATTTTTGACTGCATGGAGGGTCAGCGCCTCTAATCCTGCCTTGTTCAAAGGTCAGATGAACTTGTCGAGGTCCTTTGCAGTGAAAAGTATTTGTAAGAAAATCTCTTCTAATCTAAGGGTGTGCTTTCTTTTCAATTTGGTTTTAAAACAATTTTAGGCGTGTTCTGTTGCTTTCTTCTTTCACTGTTATTATTGTAGTATGTTTGTATAGTTGCCGTAACATTTTTTTTCCATTTGGCTCATTCTTAACATGAGTTACGTAAATCTTAGTGTTTGTTCTGACATCATGTGGTTGAATTCTCCTTGACATTCTGCTTTATTTGATATCAGTTATTTTTCTTCCTTTAAGCTACTATTTATTGTATCTATTTTTCTATATAGCCTGAATGTGTAGGGTTGGGGGAGGGGAAGGGAGTGGACTACTGCCGCTGAGTGAAAAGCCCTTAGTGGAGGACTGTTTTTTGTTTGGAATTCTTATTAAATGTCCTATATCAGAGCACATTCCACTAAGCTAAGCATGACCCACGTTCTGGACCTTGGTGTATCTTGCATTTCAGCCCAGTTTCTTAAAAGATAACAGATTTGGGTGCTCCTGCTTACCTTGGCTAAAATGATATTCTGGGGCTTTTCTTCTGCTGCTGCTTCTTCTTCTTTTTCTTCTTCTTCTTCTTTTTTAAAAGATTTTATTTATTTATTTGACACAGAGACAGCCAGCCAGCCAGTGAGAGAGGGAACACAGGCAGGGGGAGTGGGAAAGGAAGAAGCAGGCTCCCAGCGGAGGAGCCTGATGTGGGGCTCGATCCCAGGACTCTGGGATCACACCCTGAGCCGAAGGCAGACACTTAAGGACTGAGACACCCAGGCGCCCCTGGGGCTTTTCTTCTTGATGGCTTTCATGGCTTTTCGTTACATTGGCTCCTCATCACCTCAAATTTACTTCAAATAATATTAATCAGACATTTTAGGATTTAATTCACTTTTCCTCTTTCTTCAGCTGCTTCTGTGGAGTAGTATGGAATTAGAAGCCACTTTGTACTATCATAAAACAATATATATATTTTCCCTGCCTGTGATCTTCTAAAATTTTAAATAAAGTTTTATGCCATTCCTTTGTTTTATTGTGGTTGGTAAAATTTTGGTTCACTCTTTGCCTTTCCACTTCTCTCTTTCTCTGAGGAATAAGATTCTTTGGTGGAAAAATTCAGACTTTGCTGTAAGTTCAGATACAACTGAAGTAATTAAACACCAAGTATAATTCAGGGATCACTATTCTCTTACATTATTTATTTTCATGACTTTCTATAATTATCTAAAAAATCCTTCGATAGTTCTTGATAGATATAGAATTTTACATATTAGGTAGCTAAACGTTGAGTTGACAGTAATGAACGATGGAAAAATTCAGCAGAAAACAGTTGCCTCGTGATAGAGTACAGACAAGATTAGTCTCACTGGAAGGTTTGTCTCAGCTTGAGTAGGTAGCAAAAAGGTCTCTGTTAAGCTCACTTGGTGGGAAATTTCCTGTATCCTTAGCTTCTGTTATCACCAAGTATCCGTGGTAGGCAGAATTCTAAGACGGCCCTGAGATTCTCTTTTTACTTGTGTGTATGCCCTGTGTAATTCCTCCCCCCTCAATGTCAGTGGGCCTGATCAAACCAGGTGAGCCCTTTTCAAAGAGGATTTAAAGATCAGAGAGATTGAGAATGTAGCAGGTGTTGCCCTGCTGGCCTTGAAGGTGCAACCTTTATGGGTTCTGCAGCTACAAGGAAATGAAATCTGCCAACAGCCACGTATGCTTGCCAGAGTTCCCTTCTTATGACACCTCAGCCCTGGCCAACGCCTTGGTTTCAGCCTGGTGAGACCCTGACTAGAGCACCCAGTCGAGCTGTGTCCAGACTCTTGACCTACAGAACTGTGAGAACACCTACAGATTTGGTGTTATTGTAAGCCACCAAATTGTGGTAATAAATTATGTAACAACAATAAACTAATTCAGTATATATGCATTTTTAACAAGTACTTTTAACTTTAAGTGATTTGCTTTATTTTAAGTAAGCCTGATTTTCTCCCTAAAGGGAAACTATCATTTTTTATTTTATAATTTAGTTTTTCAAAGAGGAAGATTTTGTTATTCTGTTTCCACATTCCGTTGAGTTTTGTTGCTGTCTTTTCTCCCTCTCTCCTCTGCCCACTTTTCTTCCTCAATAATGGGGTCAGAATGGGGAATCTAGATTTTCACTGGTCCTAACTGTAATTACAGCCTGGAAACACTGATGAAAATGGCTGAAAAGTGTAGTGGAACCCCATTATAACCATGGTTTTAGGGAACAGGTCCACATATGGGTTAATGGCAAATGGTAAGTTCTTAAAAATTTACTTTTAATTTTTAAAATTAACTTTGTTTATTTACGTTCCAAACACTGCCAAATCATGACTGCACAGCTCACTCAATTTCAACAAAGGGAATGTATTTGTGTAACACACCCAGCTAAAGAAATAGAACAGTTCTGGAACTCTAAGTTATCCTGAGACTCCTTTTTACTCATTAACATCCCCTGTCCTCTCAAGGTAGCTGCTATTCTGGGGTCTATCACCAGAGGTTAGTTTTGCCTGGTTTTGAACTGTGTGTTATTTTTTTCTTTCTGACTGCTTTAGCTGCAAGTGATGTTTGTGACAATCATCTGTGGTGGTGCATTGAGCAGTAGCTCGTTCACTCTTGTTGTTTTATAGAATTTACTGCCTGACTATCCCACAATGTATGTACCCATTCTTCTATTGTGGAACTGTACTTATTTTATTCTTGTGGAATGGGTTGGTTTCATTTGGGGCTATTACCATTAATACTGCTATGAACATTCTTATACATGTATTTTGGTATTTTCATGAATGTTCATTTTATACTTAGAAGAATATAGGGGCGCCTGGGTGGCATAGTTGATTAAATGTCTGACTCTTGGTTTCAGCTCAGGTCATGATCTCAGGGTCCTAGGATCGAGCCCCACGTCCAACTCCACACCCAGCATGGAGTCTGCTTGGAGATTCTCTCTCCCTTTCCCTCTGCCCTTCCCCACTCCCCCCACTCTCTCCCTCTCTAAATTAAATAAATCTTTAAAAAAATATAAAAATATTTATTTATTTATTTATTCAGGTTTAATAGATGTTAAAAAATAGTTTCCCAAAGTTACTGCATCAATTTATACTCTCACCAGCAGTATATGAGAAAAACAATTGCTTCCTGTCTTCACCAAACACTTAGTATTGTAGTTTTTACCATCATCATCACCATCATCATTTTAATTTCTTTAGAAGATTTTTTTTTTAAGTAGTCTCCATGCCCAACGCGGGGCTTGAACTCACAATCCTAAGATCAAGACCTGAACTGAGATCAAGAGTCAGATGCTCAACTGACTGAACCACCCAGGCTCCCCCATCATCATCATCATTTTTATTTTTTAAAATTTTATTTAAATTTAATTTAATCAACATATACTGTATTATTAGTTTCAGAGGTAGAGTTCAGTGATTCATCAGTTGCATACAATACCCAGTGCTCATTACTTCAAGTGCCCTCCTTAATGCCCATCACCCAGTTACCTCCATCGCCCCACCCACCTCCCCTCCAGCAATCCTCAGTTCCCTATAGTTTGCCTCCTTCTCTGTTTTTCTCTTATTTTATTTTTCCTTCCCTTCCCCTGTGTTCATGTTTTGTCTCTTAAATTCCACATATGAGTGAAATCTATGGTATTTATCTTTCTCTGACTTATTTTGTTTAGCATAATACCCTCTAGTTCCATCCATGTCGCTGCAAATGACAAGATTTCACTCTTTCTGATGGCTGAGTAATATTCCATTGTATATATATACCACATCTTCTTTATCCATTCATCCATCAATGGACATCGGGGCTCTTTCCATATTTTGGCAGTTGTGGACATTGCGGTGCACGTGCCCCTTCAAATCACTATGTATCCTTTGGATAAATACCCAATAGTGCAGTTGCTGGGTCATAGGGTAGCTCTACTTTTAACTTTTTGAGGAGCCTTCATGCTGTTTTCCAGAGTGGCTGCACCAGTTTGAATCACCATCATTTTTAATTGTAACCCTTCTGATGGTGGCATCTCAGTGTGCTTTCAATTTGCATTTCCCCTGATGACTCATGATATTTAACACCTTCCCATATGTTCATTGAAGGCCAGTAATTTTTAAACCTTGGGTCATGATCCATTATTGGGTCATGAAATCAATTTAGTACATTAAAACCAACACTTTAAAAATCTGTAGTAGAATAGAAGAGAGTGAAATGCAAATTATAATGGTAAGTTGGTATTGTGAAACTGTTGTTTCAGTTTCATAATACATAAATATATGCATGCCTGTGTTTCTGTACCTACATTTATATATGCACATTTATGTGTCTCAATTTCTTATTTATATACATAAATATGTGTGTGCTGAGTGACTGTGGAAAATGTATTTATTATAAGAAATATTTGTTCTTATTTCTTATTGTCAAAAAGGTTTACAAAACCCTGTGGTATTCTGTACATTTAAAAAACAAATCTACAACTTGATTAAGACATAAAAACCGTGCTTATCTCACTTGCATTTGGCAACACTGGGAGACAGAACTAACAGCTGGCATAACGGAGACACGGCTCATGATGCTTTTGCTGCGCCCAACTGGAAGCAAACGATTAAAATGAAAAAGTGAAGTCCTTCATACAAAAGTAAGGTCGCTGTGATTGAACAAGGGAAGGCGACTGACAGCAGTACACGGGATAAGGAACAGTCCTAAATACAAAGCCCTGGGCCTCTAGACTTTGCTTGAAAGAGAGTCTGTGGATGGCGGTCTGGGAAGCTGCAGGTTTCCAAAGCTTCTCAGTGATTCTGATATTCTGACAACTTTGGGCTGGAGATTCCAGCAGATTTCACCTGTGAGGGAGGATTTCTCACAGAAATGGTGTGCTCAGTGTGCAGACCTTTTTCAAGCCTAACACTTGCCAAAGAGTAATTCTCTCCCTTTTCTTTTACCTTCAAAATTATTATTCCATAGCAGCAGAACTCAGGAGAAGCCATTTCATTGAAGAACCATTACCTATAATTTCTATGGAGTTAGAATGGAAGACAGGCAGCAGAATTCATTTGCTTTCTAATCCCTCTTTATGTAGATTATAACTCCCTAACCCTTTTTTTCTATGAACCCCTTCTTTAATAAAGCCCCTGTTGTGAGTTGCGTATATTTCTCAATTATACAATACCTTGGTGCCTTTGTCTCTGAGATTTACTGTATTTTAACATTTGTATGCATTTTAAAGTTAAATTCTGAAGGCTTTATAAGCACCCTGCTTTTTAATTAACACTGAGCATAAATGTTCAGAAAATGTAGTGTGACAAATATTAACCATGCATATTAGGGAATTTTCGGAATCAATCTAGATTGCCCCCCCAAGGTAAGATTTATACTATACGAGAGAACAAATTTATACTATTTGAGAACGAATGTATAATTTGGACAAACACTTCCCTGAATACCAATATTACTTTATATACTAATTATGGGATTTTAAATGCCAGTGAGTTCTGTTTCCTTTGTGTGAATTTATGAATGTAATAAAACATTTTTGGAAAGCTTATCAAATAAAACAATCTAAGATTTAATTAGCAGCTTTTTAAAGATTTTATGAACCAGATCATCTGTATTGCCAAAATCACTTAGGTGGCTTAGGAATCACAGAATCCTCCTTAATCTTTTATTTTATTCTCAGAATTAAAATGA
This sequence comes from Ursus americanus, assembly GCF_024610735.1. Lineage (NCBI taxonomy): Eukaryota > Metazoa > Chordata > Mammalia > Carnivora > Ursidae > Ursus > Ursus americanus. The sequence goes on from NC_142132.1 coordinate 35,253,074, forward strand.
AATTAAAATGTCCTTTTTTTTTTTTACATAAAGTTAACAAAAATTAAGCATAGAAAAGTCCCAAGTCCAAAGAAAAAATTTTAAACTACTCAAATCTCTCCAACTCAGATAAAAGTACCATTCACATTTGGTAGATATTCTTCTAGACATCTCACTACATGCACACACGCACACACACACACACACACACTCATAGCAACACCTAGTTTTATATAAAAAGATTAATACAATATATGACGTTCTGTTACTTGTCTTTTAGGACTAGACATTGTTTTCTATCCACTTTTTTGTGTTTTCCTGTCAGTAAATACATATGTATGTCATAATTTTTAGTGGTTACTTTATCTACATCCATATCCATACCTGTATCTGTATATACATGCATGCATATATGCCCTACTTTATCTAGCTAACCTATTGATATTTACACTGTAGCTTTCCTGCTCTATTATGTGTTTAGTTAATATCCTTGCACATTAATCATTTTGCATTTGTACAGATATATTCTTAAATTCCTAGGAGTCTGATTGCTGAGCCAAAAGGTAAACGTTGGTGTATATTCCTTACCAAACTGCCCTCTAGAACTGTCATCCCAGTTGCAGCTCCCCCTAGCAAAATAATAAAGAGTGCTTGTTTTTTCATTCTTTCCTCAATATTGGCTTTTGTCTTTCTTAAAAATTGACAGATGCCCAAAAATCATTTAAAAATTTGCATCCCTCTGATTATTAATGAAATCGCACATATTTCCAAGCGCTTATTGGATGTTCTTATTTCTCTTTGTTTAATTGCTTCAGCATTTTTATTGGGATGGTTGTCTTTTTCGTATTGACCTGTAAGAGATCTGTGAATATTGACATATTGTTATTTGGACTCAGAATTTGTCATTTGACTTTTAACTCTGCACACAGTGATTTTTAATTTAAACATCATTTACTTGTTTTTGTGTATAAAGTTCTTGTCAAAAATTTAATCACTCTGTCATTTTGTAGTTTTAAGCTTTTGTATCATAGTTAAGAATGAGCATTGTCCTTCCAGAAATACTCCCCCATGTTTCCTCATAGTAGCCTTAGATTTTAACTTTTTTACATGATAATCTTTGATCCATCTGGGATTTATTTTTGAATAAGGAGAAACATAAGCCAGTTTTATTTTTACTTAGCCCAATTGCTAGCCAATTGTCAGACTTGGTATATATACACCATTTTACTACTGATTTAAACGGACTCATTTTCTTGCATTATTCCCTTATATATTTGAATCTGTTTCTGTGCTCTGTTCTATTCAATTGACCTGTCTATTTCTGAGTCATTACTGAGTTTTTGTGTCTGTGGCTTTATACTATTTTTTTTTAATAGAAGAGTATCCCTTCAATCTTCTTCTTTTTCAGATTTTCTGCTTTTTCCATATTTACTTGATGAACTAAAAAATCATTTGGTCAAATGAAGAAAAGTCCTGCTGGAATTTTCCAGTAGAGTTGTATATTATTTTTAGAATAATTGAGGGGAAATTGGCACTTTTATAATACTGGGTTTTGTTTTTTAAAAATTTCCCTCTGGATTCAAGCATTTTCTTCATTCTTTCAGTAGGCATTTAAAACATGTGTTCTTCATGTAGGCTGTGGCTTTTAAAACATTTATCTAGACATTTTAATTCCTTGATTGTTGCAGTGAATAGTTATTTCCTTTCATAATATTTCTAATTGTTATTGATTTTTTAAAAAACTGTTGACTTTTGTTTATTTATTTTATTTCCAGACACTTTAATGAGCACTCATATTTTTTAAAGTCATCCTTCGGTTGATTTTCGCCTTCAAAAGTCTCACCAGGTGTACCCAGGAGACTAAAAAAGTTAACTATAACTGCCTTACTGTAGGACATGACTTGATGCCACTAGAGAATGGAGTCTAGAATAGGAGTTTATGGAATATAATTTATACATCCAAGAAGGGCCAAATATGGGCTGACCACATCACTGAAATGCAATATAAGTCAGACTAAGTATATTAGAATATGAATAAGCATGCTGTGCTCATGAGATTGTTTAATATTGTGAGATGTCCTTGGGTACTCAATCTCTCAGGGTTAATCTTCGTGAATTCCATATTATTTATGGGCACAGAAGAAAGACTGAATTTAATTAAGCCTGAAGATAGAATTCCCTGTTTGAGTAAAGGTCTGTGAAGGATGGAAGGGAAAACTGAACCAACTTACTCAAGAATAGGAGTTTACGAGGTTGTGAACTCCAGGCTTGCTAATTTTTTGTATAACCCCGCAAATAAAATATAAATTTTCTCACGGAGAGTGATCCTACTTCCTCCTTCCAATAAACACCAATTGCCCTAACTACCCACATCCCAACCCCCCCAGTAAGTAGGTGTAAGAGATGGTCTCACAATGCCATCTGGTGGCCACCTGGGGAATTGGAGAAACTGGTCTACCGTTGGACCTCCTGCCTGGGTTAGTATCCAGGAAGCCAGATCCAGGCTTGGGAACAAGCAACTTGTGCCTGTGGCTACAAGCAAAGAGAGAAGATAATCAAAATCCAAGTCCTGGCAAAGACTTGCTGGGAGAACTGGGAAACAAGGAAGAAGCCAAAAGGCTACGTCCATCCACAGGAGTTGATAGAGAGCAAATATGAGATTTGAAAAGACAGGTCTGCAAAGCAATTCCAGCAGGAAAAGCTTGAACCAAAGCAAAAAAAAAAAAAAAAAAAAGAAAGAAAGAAAGAAAAAAGAAAAATAGAAATGGAACATCTCAGAGCAGGGATCAACTTAACTGTAGGCTTCCAGTCAGTTCCAACACCTTGCTTCAAGGGTTTCCTTATGTACTGTTTGTGTGTGCGTGCGTGTGTATGTTTTAATTTTCTTAAAAATTTTTCCACAACTTAAAACTCAGATAATTTTAGATAATTCCCAAACAGCAAAGTCTACTCTGCATTTCCGTTCCTTGCTCTCTCTTTCCCCTCTTCCTCCCTTGCTCCCTTCTTTTCTTCTCTCCCCTCCTCTTCAGTTCTAATTCTTGTGTTCTCTTGAGAACCGCCCTCTTTCTCATCCTTCATTCTGTTTGGGAGCCAAAACTTAATCCTAGTTCTGCCTGATAAACCTAGGGACAGTGCTTGTAGGTCAGCTTGATTGAGGAAAGGGACCTAGAGGTTGTAAAATGAACCCATTCCACTAACACCTGAATCCTTGGAAAGAATCAGGAGCCCTTTCTGCATTACCAGGAGTCATCCCCCCACCCTGTTCAACCCAACAGGATTTCCCCAAGTGCCTGCCTTCAAGATTTTTGTCTCTTTTATTCACCGCAATATCCCCAACTTTTAAAACACCACCTGGCATACAGAAGAAACTCAATTAATATTTGTTGAAGGAATGAATAAGTATTCTCGATGAATAAGCAAATATCGCTGATTCCTTTTTACTGATATTTCAATTTTGCCTTGTTGTAAGTGATGCTAATTTTCATGGTGAGAGTATGATTTTTCTGACTTTTGTGGGATAATTTAAGCAAAACACGTGAGGCTATTTCTAGCACATGATAATTATTTTTAAAGTTCCAACCTACCAACTAAGAGACTTTCAGAAAATAACCTGTTGGTAATTTGAGGGCTCTCCACCTTTCCTTTTCCTGTGTTAAGAATGTCTCTTTTATATACATCCATGAAATAAAAAACCAACAAAATGACTAGCTTTTACCTGTCTTGGCTTCTTACGGGCTCTTTGCATTCTCCCCAGAATAGAAGCTAGGACCGTTAAATACACAGAGAAGAAAAGGAAAGCTGAGAACCATTAAACATTTAGCAAAAACATCTTGCTGTGTATGTTTTCTGTTTGCTGAATCTCTTTTGCATTGGAAATCCTTGATGACAGAGACGGAGAAATATTTATTCTCTATATAGAACTAAGCACAGAAAAAACGTTGGCTTTACCTCCTATTTTTCAGAATTGTGCCCCTTTTTTGTGATCCTTCTCAGGAGAGGAGAGATGAGGTAGGCTGTTTTTATTTTATAGATTGTTTTTCGGACATTACTCTTGTGTGAGAATTTTCTGGGCTTAAAAAAAAATGATTACTTGCTACTTTCCATTCCAAAGCCCTAGGATTTCCTTAATATCTCACAAATCTCTGTGATCTTAAAGAAATGCTCTCACCATCGTGCAAAGGGGAAGTTAAAATGAATTAAAAGCCTGCCTGAATTAAGACAACCCAGGAGATCAGTGGGTGCATAATATCAGAGCGTGGTAGACCTTGGTTAATTTGCGAGGATGTGTCACAACATCCCACGTCAGGCTTGACATTTTGTTCCTGGCTGATTTCGGTGGCAGTGGTTGTGGGGGGAGGATGGATGTTTAATCTTTGGTTCACTGACTGCATGGAATAGGAGAGGCTGTGAGGTTCGAGAAGAGCATGGCCTGGCATTACAGACAGAGGTCTGCTAGGCTGAACACTGGCAGCCCGTCTAGCTAAGTGTATGACCTGGACGGAAGTAGGTAACATCCCAGAGCCTTAGTTTACCTCTCTGTAAAATGGGCATTATGATGCCTCCCTGGAAAGGCTGCCCTGAGGAATGGAGCTGCCGGGTAGGAAGCCTGGCACCTGGCTGGTGTGGCCTCTGGTTGCTCAGGTGTGATCACAGAGTCACGCATCCGCTTTCCATTTCTCCCCCAGGTACCTTGGGATCACGAGGCCGCTCACGTACCCTGTGAGGCAGAATGGGAAGTGCATGGCGAAAATGATTCTCTCCGTCTGGCTGCTTTCGGCCTCCATCACGTTACCGCCGCTCTTCGGCTGGGCCCAGAACGTGAACGACGACAAGGTGTGCTTGATCAGCCAGGATTTCGGCTACACCATCTACTCCACGGCGGTGGCGTTCTACATCCCCATGTCCGTCATGCTGTTCATGTACTACCAGATTTACAAGGCCGCCAGGAAGAGCGCCGCCAAGCACAAGTTCCCCGGCTTCCCCCGGCCCGAGGAGCCAGACGGCATCAGCTCCCTGAACGGCATGGTGAAGCTCCAGAAGGAGGTGGAGGAGTGTGCCAACCTTTCGAGACTCCTCAAGCACGAAAGGAAAAACATCTCCATCTTTAAGCGGGAGCAGAAAGCAGCCACCACCTTGGGGATCATCGTCGGGGCCTTCACCGTGTGCTGGCTGCCCTTTTTCCTCCTCTCGACGGCCAGACCCTTCATCTGCGGCACGGCCTGCAGCTGCATCCCGCTGTGGGTGGAGAGGACATTTCTGTGGCTGGGCTATGCCAACTCTCTCATTAACCCTTTTATATATGCCTTCTTCAACCGGGACCTGAGGACCACCTACCGCAGCCTGCTCCAGTGTCAGTACCGGAATATCAACCGCAAGCTGTCGGCTGCAGGCATGCACGAGGCCCTGAAGCTCGCCGAGAGGCCCGAGAGACCTGAGCTTGTGCTGTAAGGTCACTTATCACTATTTTCCTTTTATCCCCCGCGCCCCTGCTATGGAACCTCTTAGAGCATATCCCAGAGGGCTTTCTGACTCCGTAGCCAGCTTATTTTCTACTAAGCAGATCAGATTCGAATTCAGGATACTCTAGACTCCGGTCCTCCAGCCCACAGAGTTCCCAAAGCCCAAGTCAGGCACTTAGAGGGCCTGGAAGACAGGACTGATGTGTTAAGGAATTGCACTTGGTATGATGGACAAGGAAGGTGACGTTTCCCACCCTTTTCCCATAAACAACATCCGAGTCGTGTCCCATAGCTCCCATTCTTGTGACACTGTTGTGTTCGTTGCAGTTAACTCTTACATACAGTCAAGCTTTCTTGATGCCCTTGTCCTTTGCTGATAAAGTCATTTGAGAAAGGGAGCAGATTCACAGGGGCTAAAAGGAAGCAACCTGGGATAAGGGAGAGCAGATAGAATGGGGACATGCCAGGATGAGGCAAGTCCTGAAGCTGCAGAGCTTTGAGGAAGCGCCGTTCACCGTTGGAGGAGAGAACCTGTGGTGGCTGAGTCTTTCTGGGAGGCCCCTGCCTTTCCCTGAAGCAATTGCGGGAGGTGCAGGCATCTGAGGGCCAGTGGTGAGAAGGAATGGGGGTTTCACATGCAACCCACTTGCTAGTGAGTTTGGCATGGTAAAGAAGGAAGGAGACAACAGGGTATTTAGGGTTGTCAGCACATCGCCCCTCGATTTTCCTTTAAATCTGAGGCAGAGGCAACATCCTCCGGTTTGACAGCTGTTTGAGGGCAAAGAAACTGGAACGAGAAGATGGAAGGTGCTGTTGAGAGAGCAGTGTAAGAGGAGGAGGCATTCTTCTTCAGTGGACCCGGTGGGAGGGAGCAGCCAGAAAACCATGGACTGCCCGTCAGCCATCTTGTCTGGACCCTTCAGTTGACAGAAGAGGTAATAGACCTGGGGACTAAGGCAGCCCCCCAGTCCCAGTGAGCTAGTGCACCCCTAGGTCTAGATCCCACCTCATCTGAATCTTACTTCTGTAAATTCTTCGTATATTAGATTCCTTTATGTGTAACAACCATGTCAAAGGACACCTTCCTGCTCCTAGCTGTCCCAGAAGAACAGCCCTGCTCCGGGAGTACACTGAAGTGTCCTCACGGATCACAGTAGACTTCAGAGGCTCCAAAATTCTGTTCTCTAACTTCACCAACATAGCATCCAAGGATATTTGCCTCCGGGTCTTTAGCTAAGTATGGAGGCTTAGGTATTGTTTTCCTGTTAGTCTAAGACAGGGGTCAGCAAACTTCTACTCTGAAGGGCCAGATAGTAAGTGTGTCATGCTTTGCTAGCCATAGGTCTCTTGAAACTACTCGTCTCTGCCTTTGCAGTGAAAAGGCAGTCATAGACACAAGTAAGCAAATGAAATGGTCATGTACCAATAAAACTTTATTTACAAACAGGCTGCCTGTTGAATTTGGCCCAGAGGTCATAGTTTGCTGTCCCGTAGTCTAAGAAATGACTGTCCTCTCATTACATTTCACTCTATTTGATTTATAATTATTTATTTTATATATAATTATAGAATATGAAAATCATTTGGAATGATTGGCCTAAACCTCCATTAACTTCAGGAAATTTCCAGTAAGAGAGTTGCAATAACTGCTGTTTTGAAAAATTGATACCAGGCAGATTTTTAGTCACTTTCTGTGTGGGAAGACTCCTTTTGAAATTCTTGCTTATAACTGTGCCATGCATTGAAAGGATGCAGAAAATACATGATGTCTTTCCTGTCCTCATCTATTTCTGTTGGGCAGTCTGAACATAAACACACACAACACACACATATCCACACTCTTTTCATAATGAGAGCAAAGGAAAGGTGGAAACAGGAAAAGCTATAGGATTCAAACCAGAGGAAAATAATTCCGAGCTTACCCTAACCCTGATCGGGGAAGATCTTGGAGGATATGGGCTCCAGGACGTCTCTGAAAGTAGTCAAGTGTTCACAGCTAATGGAGAGTAGAAACAGCATTCATGTAAAGGTACCAGTGTGGGGCCTCCTGCAAAGGACAGTTGGGCTGGCGCTAAGTTCTGGTGTGAGCAAGATTTGGAGATCAAATTGTGAAGGCTCTCCCATTCCAGCCCCAGGAATTTGGGATTTTAGTGTAGACAAGTGGTTCTCAACCAAAGTTGGTTTTGCCCCCAGGGGACATTTGACAGTGTTTAGAGACATCTTTGGTTGTCACAGTTGGTGGAGGGGAGGACCTATTGTCGTCTAGTGGGACACAGCTCAACATCCCATAATGCAGAGGCAGCCCCCCACAACAAAGAATTACCCCATCCAAATTCTGTAATGCTGAAGTTGCAAACTCTAGTGTGGACAGAAGGGAGCCATTGACTGAATCTCTGCAAGTAGGAGAACAGGAATCATCCGAGCGACGAAGACGGATCCAAGGGTTCCAGGTGAGATGCCTCAGGGGCAGAGGCTGGAAGTAAAGTCTCTTCAGAGGCTGGTTTTCTCCAGAAACATTGGAGACCTACTTACGTACAAGGCATGTCAGGGGGCGGAAAGATGAACAGCTGACAGTCCTTGCTTCTGGAAGCTCACAGTCCAGTGTGCTGGGGTGGGGGAAGCTGTGGCGGTCATGGTTAGTGAAAGACTAGTAATCTGAATATCCCATGCTTGCATTCCAGTACGTACCAACTGGATAAGACAAATAACTCCTAACTCTACTGGAGTCTCTGGAAGAATGACTGGTGTCCAACCCGTAGCTCACAGCAAACCTTCTCAGGATCCTTTGTCCCCCTGACCTGTCTCTCCAGTGCCTACACTTCTTGGCCAGCCTACAGACTCGAGGTTCCTCCCTCCAGTGTCTCCAGCCCTTTCCTCCTTTCTTGCGGTTTGGGTTCTAATCTCATTCGCTTATGCCCCTAACTCTGCCTTCTTGGCTCTGTTTTTGCCTCCTACAAAATAGTTTTCTTGATTTTCTGTGTAAATGCTCTACTAGACTGTGTATTGCTACTTCCAGATATCTACCCATTTCTTCCCATTTTCTTGATCAGCAGAGTGAGAGACTCAGGAGTCGAACAGGCACTTGGGTAGGCAGTGGATAGAGAGAAAAGGCTGAGCATGCTTCCCTGGTAATTTTAATTCAGTTCTAATTTACAACCTCTTTTACCTTTTCACAAGTACCGGATCTGGTAATACAAAACCAAGTGTGATAATGTGATACAAGCAGGGATTCTTGTGCTTTTCTTTTTAATTTGACAACCTCATTTGTGGAGTTGCTTTTGATTGCCGTAAATTGTTTTTAAGTGTCACATTGTGATGGTTTTTGTTCCTTGACACCGTCATCGTGAACAATATAGAAAAACAGTTTTGGGGGCACCTGGGTGGCTCGGCTGGTAAGGCGTCTGCCTTCGGCTCAGGTCCTGATCCCAGGGCCCTGAGATCGAGCTGCATCTCTCCCTCTGCCCCTCTCCCCGCTCGTTCTCTCTCTCTCAAATAAATAAATAAAATCTTTTAAAAAAGAGAAAAAAGAGAAGCCGTGTTTAAAATACTTCCATATAAAAGAATTTCATGGGATTGTTTTGAGTAGCCCTCCCTTCGCCTCTCCCTTCTTCTCCTTGGTGATCATACTGCCTTTCTCTTCAAAAAGCCTCTTATCATCCCGGTCGATTGCAGTGCTGAGTTGTAGCTGAGTGACCTTGGGTCCCTTTTATGAGTTCTGTCAATCCGCTGCTTCAGGCTTTGTGCTGAAGCTTTGGAGTTCAGGGTGATTCTACCTTTTCTTTATGGAAACCAATGGTCAAAAAAAAAAAAAAAATTAAAAGGAAATGGGTCCTAGTGGAAACTGGGAGGAAGCCCCAAGGCCCTGAAGCTCAAAAAAAAAAAAAAAAAAAAATTAAAAGGAAATGGGTCCTAGTGGAAACAGGGAGGAAGCCCCAAGGCCCTGAAGCTCTCGGTGTCTGTGCTGGGATGTTGCCTTAAAGGCAGAAACAACACGTTTGCTATTTTATGGATTTCCCCCCCCCCAAGGTAATATTTTCCTCATCATTAACTAGCTGTAATTCAACTCTTTGTTTTTATTTAATCATCAATTAGTCATAATCACAGTTTGTTTGCTTTGCCATTGTCTAAATTCTAACTTTGCAAATCTCTTTAAATAGGAAAGGCAGGCAGTTGGCCTCTTTTGCTTTTTCAAACATTTTATTTGTTTGTTTTTCTGAGTAAATACACATACCACCAAATAAAATCAAGCAATACAGGGGTGCCTGGGTGGCTCAGTTAAGCGTCTGCCTTTGGCTGGGGTCCTGATCCCAGGGTCCTGGGATCTAGCCCTGTGTTGGGCTCCCTGCTCAGCAGGGAGTCTGCTTCTCCCTCTTCCTCTTCCCCTCCCCCAACAGGTGCTCACACTTTCTCTCTCTCTCAAATAAATAAATACAATCTTTAAAAATCAAGCAGTATGGATAGGTATATAAGAAAAATAAGCCTTGGAGGAATGTCTTAGGAAAAAACTATCCATGGTGGACATCAGGAAGGAGGTGATATTTGGAGTGGGCCTTGAATGAAGAGCAAGAATTTAACAAGAAGGGACGGCAGGGGTGGATGTGGAGTTGGGCCTCCTTAATGCAGGTGGGACAGCATGGACAGAGGGGCTCAGATGTGGTTGGAGGGAGACGAGGAACCCAGGGCAGGTCTTCAGCAGTACCTGGACGCTGGGTCGGTTAGAGTCAGCGTGGAGGGCCAGGTAGGCAGTGTGGGTTGGGGGTAGAGATGAAGCCATTTGAGCCAGAGTGAGACCAGGACAGCTGTGTAGACGGGTTCACAATAGGATAAGGGAGATGGGTTAAGAGACCAATATGAAGATGAGGTCTCCTGCCATGAGGCCCCACACAAGGAGGATGGCGTTGAGACCAGGAAAGAGGCCGAGGATGTCTGAACGTTCAGTAGTTTACTCGCAGGTGGGTGGTGAGTGTGGGGGGCCGTGGAGATGGTGCTGCCCCTTGAGGCCTGGAAGAGTTCCGTCCATTTCATGATCCAATGTGAGCAAAGCGGCACTGAGCTGTGGAGAAGTGCAGTCTCTCTGTGCTGAGACACGTGAAGGCCCCAGGGTAAGAGTAGGTGGGAAGCATCACTGGGGACACAGCTGTTTCCACTGCCCACTCCCACAAACCCAGGATCCTGGAGTTGTGGGTTTGGGCTGGCATGGCGCTTCTCTTTAGGCACCATCCTGTGAGGTGACGGACAAAGCAAGAGATAGTGTCTTGTGGAGAAACTGATCCTGTCACTGGGAAAACCCCTCTATCCAGTCTTGAGAGCCAAGTGAGAATTGGACTGTTGTTGGGATGGGGAGGCAAAGCCTGGGGGTGAGGTGCCAGGCCCTGGAACGTCAACAGACCTAGGTCTCAAGCTCGCAGATAGTGTTTGGTAAGTTGAGTCCTATGAAGGTGGAGAGTTAGGGGACTATGGATCTGGAGGGAATGTGGCTCTACACCAAGGAGAAAGAGACTTTCCCTCAATTATTGGCCAAGACTACTCCGTGACTCATGCCACTTCTGTGAATCTGGGAGGAAGGAAGTGAGGGAGATGGGGTTTTCTGGTCTTTGCACACATGTGTTTCTATGATGCACCCTTCTAGGCTTGAAGGGAGGAACACTTCTCATAAGTGGTCATTGTTATTCTTTTCACGTGGGGCAAGTGCAGTGGGATTTTGCAAGGATTTTTGAGAGTGGAGCCATTTTGGCTACAGCTGTATTATAAAAGTGAATTTCTAAATGGGTTATCTGGGGCTGATCTGCAAATATATTAAAGCCCTGGCAACTTAGAGACATTATAAAATTTATGAAAAGAGACTCAGCATACTTTCTTTCCTTTTTGAGAAGCTCACATAACCCCTTAGAAGCCACAAATGATTCAAATGACTGAATGCTGTAAAAATTAAATCCATCCACCACAAAATGAAAACTCACATTTGTGGTTCTGCTAAATCATTTTCTTGCCTTCTCTCTCTCTCTCTCTCTCTCTCCCTTTATAGACAAAACTCTGACTACTGTAGAAAAAAAAGTCATGATTCATGATCAAAAGTGGAATAATGGAAACGAAATCACCAAGGCAAGACAGAGGCGGAAACAGAACTCAACCATTTGCTGAGGCCGTGGAATGGAGTGCGGCTTGTCCTTTCCTGGGGTAGAGGAGACGTGACAAGCAGGGTGCTGTGTTGTACAAAGCATGTTGTGAGGGAGATGGTGACCTCTCGTCTTTTTCTGTGGATCAGTGCTGTTGTGTGCAAGGAGAAGAGTTTTCCGTGTCAGACAGATCAGCTCAGCAGTAAGCACGCAAACAGAACTGAGTCCCAGAAAGGAAACCGTTTCTGGTGCTTTGCGTACGTCCAAGCCCCTACAAATGGAAGAAAGTTCCAATGCACACTCCCCATGCTTCCAAGTCTAGGCATTGTGGTGAATATTCAGGAATCACTCACGAGACAGAATGTATTTTGTGGCAGGACAGAAGGGTGTTTTTCCAAGCAAACTGTGGTAAGCGTAGTGTTGAATGTGTTGCATGTCCGTGTTAGAAAACAGAATCCCGTCATCAGCTAATACAAATGATGTCCCAGAGCAGTGTCTGGTTACAGCTTCTGTCAAATAGTTTTGCTTTTTTGCAGGGTCCCTGTGACTTCCCCACCAACGTACCTTTCTTTGTGAACTCGTGTTTTGTTTTCGTATAACTCAGGAACAGATCTCAGGATGGAGAGACTCATAAAACCTGAATAAAGCTTTTTCTTGCACTCACACTTCTTCTGAAGGGTCCTGAGAGATGAGGGGGATTCCTTCAGTGAGGCTTTGTACCTGGATGCAGAGCGGGCACTCCGGAACCGTGCTGGGTACCAGCGTGGTGGTGGGCACGGAGCCTGTGGCTGTCGTGTCCACACGGATGCGCTGGGCTCCCGGGCTGGGCAGTACCCGGGTGTCTTTGGGGAGGAAGTGCGGGAGTAAGAGGGTTTCCATGGAGGTTGTGATGCTTTCAGAGACAGAGCATCTATGTGTTAACTCTTGGGCAGTGCTGTATTAAAGGGAATTGTGTGCCTCGGAGCTCACCTGGGCGGCTACAGGGAAACACTCAGAACACCATTCTCTTCCTTCGGGAGGATTTGTTTTCGTGTTCTCTGTAACCTAAATCAAATGTACGCCTGGCCAGTTCTGTTCCTCTTCCCTCTCCCTCCCCAAAGTGGTAGACATTAGGGCAGGTAAGGAAGCAGAAAAGGTCCCTTTGCAGATTGTTTGTTTGTTTTTTTAATGTACAAGTAATATGTAATGAGACAGGAAGATGGTGGATCAGAAGAGTACCTCCAAGGGGAGAAAGTGAACGCAAAGCTTCGTTTGATAAAAGAGAACTGACAGAGAAAATTATTTTCCTACAAGAAATGTAGCTGTTCTCTTCCAGGAGAATGTGGAATTCCAACGCGGATTATGGATTTCTTCTGCTTTCACTGACCTTGCATCTCACCAGACACAAGGAAGGGTCTGGAGGGGAGGTGGGCACTGTCCTTTCAGACAAAGCTTGTATAAATTCCTGAACCATGGATTTGCTAAAGTGACTGTATATACTTATATTCATAATTTAAATGATTAATTCTGGTCAGATAAATGTTGTTAAATTTGAAAATGTTTTATTATATTACATCAAATAAAGTTTATTTGTAGCTGTAATAAAGCAACTTAAGTAATGATTTTTAATTGAAGGTCTGCTGTCATGAATATTGCTCTGCGTAGAATAGCAGAAGGCCAAGTTTTGTTATGTTTTCCTAAAATCCTAAAAGGTAGTTAAGACCATCTCAAATTCACTGCACTTCACTCTGAGGATTTATCCAGTTTGTAACTTTTTTTAAATTTTTTTTTTTAAGAATGACTGTTCATTCCTTCACTTAATTAGTGGGCATTTACTGGGCTTCTGCCACATTCAGCACTGTGGACATGGAGGGAACAAAGATGGGTAAAGCAAGTCCTTACTTTGGAGAAGCATGGCATTGGAGAGAAGGCGGACATTTCTCAGATGGTCACCCTGTCTTTTAGTGAATGGGTTTGTTTCATTTTTTTATCACGACCTTGGTTATTCACATTGGCTCTTTATCATGCCTAACACAAGTGCCTGGTTGTTGAACGCTGCTTTCTTCTGCTGCAGGGGCTGGACAGTGGGTGCCCGGCTTTACGAGCATGGCAGCTGAATGGAAGGAGAAAGTAGAAACTGAGAGAGAATGAGAGAACTCTCAAGCACTTTATACTACTTCACGCATGACAGAATTTGTGCCAAAGGTACAGCTTTTGTTTTAACCCAGAATTGGGGAAATCACTGAAAGAAACTCTTCACACATATTTTATGACTGTTCAGCAAGAATGGCTGTGATGATGATTAATCTCTCTTCTCACTCAGGGGTGTCAGCTGTCAGCCTGCAAGGCTGGGTGTTGGGAAATGGTGCTTAGGGAAGAGTACTTGTAAGCTGTCATTTAATGACGGTTCCCTTAGTGTTTGGTTTTACTGTGTAAATATTAAGCAGGGGCACTCATGGAGTTCCTAAGTTTTCTGGAAACGGTTTCATCATTCTTAAAGCCTTTGCCACAGTGTCATGTGCTTGAGATGCTTGTATACGTTTTCAATGATCATCTTTTCATGCGGTTTTATTAGATTCATTGATTATATAGGCATAATATCAATGATATGAGTAGAAGATGCAGACAATTTTTCAGATCTTTTATGCTAATATGATTATTGCCTGGATTGCCCTCTGGAGGTGGCAGGCATTTTCCTTGCAGCGTTTTGACTCTCACCTGAGTCCTCCATTTAAGAGATGGAAATGTTTACAAGATCCTGCATTTTTTCAACAGTCTATGTTTCCCATCTCAGGACCTTCACACATTCTTTCCACCCTCTGTCTGGATTATTCTTCATTTTTTCAATTATATATTTAATGTACATGTCCATCATAGTTTAGTAATTCTTCAGGGGCGGAGGCCGTGTCTTTTTCCCTCATCAATATGCCCAGCACTTTGCACTGTGCTTGCAACATATATAGGAGGCATGTAAAAAATATTTCTTAATGGGGAGGAAAGAAGGAAAAAAGGAGAGAAGGAAGGAGGGAGAGGGAAAGAGGAAGGCCAGAGTTTTCTTGGCATCCTTGTTAATTTTCAGATGAGACTCTCGAGGAGGCTTGGTATGATCAAGTGACATGTTCAGTGGGTGGGACAGAGGGGCTGGGATGAAGCGCTCCTGTGTGCGGCGTGGGGCAGGCCCTCCGAGACAGCGTGCTGCTGCTTTTGCATGAGCTTCTCATATCGAAAGAGCAACCTTTTCTTAATTTTCTGCTCTAGCAGAGCAGCGCCGTGTATGTGCTATGGCCCATATGTTGAAACTTGTTTATCTACGGCTAGCCAGATGGTCCCTCCCAGCACACAAAGAAGCCATGCTGAAACCTTCAAGGGGTCAGTGCGTTTAGGAAGCACAGGGAGAAACGCATGTTGTGATGTCATTCCTTCCTTAGTCCAAGCAAGGTAGATCACAAAAAGGAAAACCTGGTCAGACATTCGGTATGAAGCAGGCAGACCTTGAGAACCAACTCGAGGGATCCAATTCCCAGAGACAAAAGTTTATTTAACTGGATCTCTCTTTAAACGTGCTCTGTCTACATCTTCTCTGGAGAAGAAAAGTAATTTCTTAACTTAAAACAACTATGCTTTTTAAGCCCCTGCTGGCTAAATAAAATTTTTCTAAAAAAACGTTCCTTATGCAGCCCAAGCAACAGAGATATGATGTGATCATCAATAAAAAATGTAAAAGCAAAATTTACTATGCTAATCAGAAGCAGAAAATGAGAGAGGTTGACAGCTATCGGAAGTAGACTTGCAGATAACAATTATGTTGGGTATTTGGCATTAAAAAAATGCTGAGTGGAGGGAATTAAGACATATTGTAAGTATGGCTCTCTGAACACACATGAAATCTTAGATTCTATTCAAACTATAAAATTTATGCTCAGAGATTGTAGAACAAAAGGAAAGTAATGGACAAGAACTATTCAAGAGTCTGTAAAGAAATGAAAGTCTAATGCATGGATCTTTCTTAAGAAATGCATTCGTTCTTCCACTCACTCATTTATTCCAACACATATTAATACATCAGAGACTGAACACTAGAACCTAGCGGTGAGTAAGACAGAAATGATCTCCGTTCTTGTGAAGCTAAAAATCAAGCATGGAAGCTGAATGTTACACAAACGATTCTAATCCAGTGTGATATGTGTTATGATAAGGCAAATACAAGGAGATTCAGAAAGAAGTGCGCGCTTCAAAATACTGATGTGAACATTTAAATCTCAGTGGAGGAGAGAACTGATCATCCAAAGTAGCAGATGGTAAGAAATATCTAGACTTTATCTTTGATGTATATTATGTAATATTTTTAACGGTGCCAAATTACCTTTCGTAATTACATTTGGATTGGGCTATTATTAAAATGCTCTTTATTCTTTAAATCCACAGTCTCAAGTGGGAGAGATGGCGCAGAGCAATGGCAAGACCACAGAAAGTCTGTTGGGAACATAAAAGTTTGTCACCTGTAGAAAGAAGATAGAACCGTATCCACAGAGAATCGTAGAATCTCATGGATGACCTAGAATAACCCCGTACTGTGTAGCAGGTGAGAATGTGCTAAAGTAGAGCTGTGTTTTGTCTGAATTTCTTTAAAGGAGAGTGGTGGAAAGCCATGCTATCTTTGGTGAAAAAGTTTTAAAAAAATCTATCGCTTAGCTCTGCGTTCGCAAAATATAATAAAACAAATTAGGAGAAAAGTGAGGTAAAAGTGCAAATAGAAGTTTAATTGTTTTCTTTTTCTTTTTTCTTTTTTCTTTTATTATGTTATGTTAGTCACCATACAGTACATCCTTAGTTTTTGCTGTAAAGTTCCATGACTCATTATTTGCGTGTAATACCCAGTGCTCCATGCAATACGTGCCCTCCTTAATACCCATCACCTGGGTTGCTGCGGGCTAACTCAGCCCCTCACCCCCCAATATTTTTCTTATTAGGTTCAGTAGACATAAAATTACAGTTCAGTAAATATGGTCAGAACAAAGCTAACATGGAGAAAAAAAAAATCACAAGCACTTGCCATTGTCCCCTGGGAGTGTACAGTTAGGGAAAACCAAGCAGTTCCTGGGCTGAGAAATGACTAGCACAATCATGACATGCACAGGACACCGTGTGCAGTGCTGTCCTCCAGCGTGCTGTGGTGTGCACAGTGCAGGGAGGCTGCACCAAGGGCACAGGGCAGGACCACACCCGGGTCCAGCAGAGGAGTAGCCTGAAGTCACCAATCAGAGCTGGCAAACAACCGAACTTTCCCCCTGTGTTTCTTCTCTTTAATTATCCACAATTAAATTGAATACAGAATGCTGACCTGAAGGCACTGAAGGGTATTTAATTTTTAGACTGATTATATTAACCAAACTGTGCTTAAATAGGGCAAAGAAAGGGACTAAATTTTGACAGTGTCAACAATAGTTTGAAGGTGAAAGGTTGTGATATAAGAAAGGTTAAGGTTAATATCAAATGACCATTCTGGCTTCTGTCCTAAGCACAGAGTGTTTTAAACTTCACTCTGAGTAAAAATTACCTAGGGAACTTGTTTTTTATAAGGATTTTATTTTATTTTATTTTTTTAAATAAGCTCTATGTCCAATGTAGGGCTTGGATGCCCGACCCCAACATTAAGAGTCACTCAGTTGCCTGACGGAGCCAGCCAGGTGCCCCTGGGGAGCTTGTTAAACATGAAAACTCCTGGGCCCCATTTTCAGAAATTCTGATTCATTATGTCATGGGGTGCAGCGGAGGGTGAAGAGGGCCGTTCGCCAGCCTACCAGGTGATTCTGGTACAGCTGAGTTGGGTTTCAGGTGTTGAGAATTGCTATTCCCAAACATGCTGGCAACCTGGACCATGTAGCTGATTCTGTGCAGTTACTGTGGAAAAGCATAATGAATATGAAATAATACCTAAATCATTTGTAGACAGTTCTAGTGTCTTGTCAGAGAAATACAGAAGTCGCTCACAAATTCTCTCACATAGTCTTCAGTACTCAGTTCCTGTACCAAAAATCCAGCAATTTTGTGGAAGAAAATAACCCCCAGATCACCTTAGATCATTTTCGATTGTATGTAAGGACATATGGATTTTGGTTTTAAGTGCAGACCTGGCTAGTTCTGACATTATTGAATGACTCCTGGCATTAACTGATTAATCTTGGTGCTGGCACAAGGTCAGCTGAGAATCAATGCCTCACCTTTCTGTGCCCATGCCAAGCAGCTGATCAAATGTTTGTCAACAAAGCAAAGACTAGATCTCTGAAAATATATGTTGGATATTAGCCGTTGAGAATGAGATATTGACCTTGGGCAAGGTCCATGCTTTTACTATTGTGTGTGTGTGTGTGTGTGTGTGTGTGTGTGTGTGTGTGTGTGATGGCAGTGATTAATGCAGCTCACATAGGTTGAGTGTTTCTTACTCATCAGTCATTCTGATAATCCTCACAACAGCCCTAAGAGGAGGTTGTTATCTCCATTTTATGAGGGACCTGATGCATATGGAATTCAAGGACATTAACAGGTAAGCAGCGGAACAGCCCTCTGGCTGATGTGTACTTTTTCTTACATCCCCCCTTCCATTCCACAAAATGCATCTCTGTGATACTGACTGGTTTTGTGGGTCTGGAAGTACGCGTCTGAACTCTCAAGAGTCTTCAGTCACTGAATTCCCCACAGTAGCTGTTCAAGGTTAAAGCCTGGATAATGTGAAGAAGGCAAAGGTTGTGATTCCTACTTCCTACTCCTATTCTTGGATTCCTCCACATCCGGGTACCTAGCGTCTCAGTTCGAACTCCCGGTTTGCGATTCTATTGCAGCATGCCTGCGATGGTTAATTTTATGTGTTAATTTGACTGGATCACAGTGTGCCCAGAGATTTGGCTAAACATGATTTCTGGGTGTGTCTGTGAGGGTGTTTCTGGATGAAATTAGCATTTGAATCCATAGACTGAGTAAAGCAGATCACCCTCCCCAGTGTGGGTGGGCTACGTCCAATGCCTTGAGGGTCTGAATAGAACAAAAAATTGGAGAGTGGGAGAGTTAACTCTCTGCCTGACTGGCTGAGCCGGAACATTGGTTTTCTCCTGCCCTTGGACTGGGACCACCAGCCTTCTGGTTCTCAGGCCTTTGGACTTGGACGGAACTATACCACCAGCTTTTCTGGGTCTCCAGCTTACAGACAGCACGTTGTGGGACTTCTCTGCCTCCATAATCACGTGAGCAATTCTTTATAATAAATCTCTCTCTCTCTATAAAACTCTATGTAGATTATATGCATGTATATATAACTATATATGTCAATAGAATATTGGTTTACATTTATATAAAGATATATATGGGATATATATATCAATAACCTATGTATAATATATATAAAATAACCTACTGGTTCTGTTTCTCTGAGGAGCCCTAATATGCTGCCCTAATTGCTATTGCTTCTATAACGTGTGCTTTTCCATATTCTCCTCATTAAAACTTATCTCTTCTGTGCCCCACTCTCTTACCTTTTGCTGTCTCTAAACTGTCAGCCAATTAATCAAATACACTAATCCATATTCAGGGACA
Organism: Ursus americanus; assembly: GCF_024610735.1. Classification (NCBI taxonomy): domain Eukaryota; kingdom Metazoa; phylum Chordata; class Mammalia; order Carnivora; family Ursidae; genus Ursus; species Ursus americanus. The sequence continues at coordinate 35,272,194 of NC_142132.1, forward strand.
ATGTCCTCTTTGTACAAGGTTCCTCGTTAGATTGAGACAAGCAATCCCTTGGATCAATGTCTGAACCTGAGACAGTGTTGATAGGAATTTCAGAAAGTGTGACAAGTTGGTAGTGGCAGTAGGAGCTCACATTCTACCTGTTTGTCTCCTTCATTGTCTAGGATTCACAATCCTACAGCTGTTTAGTTACTTACGGACCCCCAGGGGCCCCAGCAGCTGAAAGCACGCTGTTATCCAGATCCATCTATGTGACTTGGGCCAGGTCTTTCTTCTGCTCACAATGGAGCCAACAACTTGCTTTTAATTTAATTTAATTTAATTTTTTTAAAGATGTTATCTTTAAGCAACATCTACACCCAACGTGGGGCTAGAATTTACAACCCGAGATTAAGAGTTGCCTGCTCCACCCACTGAGCCAGCCAGGCGCCCCAACAACTACTACCTTTTGAAAGGGAAAACAAATGAGGGTAATTAAGTAACAGCTGAGATGTGTCAGGGAGGCTTGGCCGGTTGCCCCCATCCTGGTCTCTGTGGAGACGACCACCGACCACCACCGGAAGAGAGCAATTCCAGGGGAATGCATGTTTACTGTCATCCTCATTATTCCATTAACTTCCTCATCAATGGCTCTGTACGAAATGTTAGAATATATTTTGGAAGTGGGGATAAAATTACCACCTGAAACTATTCTGGGTGCATGAATCAAAGATTACTCTTTATACTGCTTATTCTCCTGGCTCTTAGAAATTTAATTGCAGCAAGCTTTTAAATATTGGCTTTTAACTTATCTGCAAAAATAAAAAAATAAAAGATTTAGTTAATTAAATCAATTAAGGGAAAATTGGGCCTTGTTCCCATTCATCCATTTGGATCATGCAAAGCACAGATTTTTTGGATGGAAACCATCCCTTAGATATTAAATATTATAACATAAATTTTAGTGCGGCACCCTAATAGTTTATGGCCATACTGTGTAATTTAGACTGAGATAGAATGCCTTCACTTCCATCTTACTACACAAAAATAAAAAGAACACCCATTTATGTAATTTATCTACCACTGGTGAGGACAAATGAGAAAAAGACTTATGTTTTCGTGGAAAGAATTCATAACCAGAGTTTCAGAATGATCTTATTAGATAAGTCTCAGCTTCTGAAAAAATAAAGCAGACCTTTTAATTTTGATATTTCAAAAAAGTGGAAAATAATGAAGTGTAATAAACACCCATTCGTCTGTTGTGTTGTCATTTTGTCATATTTTCAAATCCTTAATAATAAAAAAATTTAATAGACAATTAAGGACCCCTTTGTACCCTTTATTCGAGGTATATGAGCTTGGACAAGTTCCCTAATCTCTGTGTTTTAGTGCATCAGTCACTTCCTCTATAAAATGGGGATCATCCTATCCAGTACCTTCTGGGGTTGTTAAAAGGAGTAAATGAGTAACGGTGTAAAGAACGGAGAGCGGAGCCTGACCCGCCCCTGCCCGAGTGCCCTCCTCTGCCATGGCTCTCACGCCTCCCTCTCCATCCCAGTCTTCCGCCATAGGCAGGCACTTTCCTCAAGTTACTCTACATCCTTCTACTCAGGGCTTCTCTGCTTTTAATACCGATGGTTGTATTTTTTAAAAATTTCCCTGTGTACATTTTACGTGTTTACCATACTGTGGCTGCCATCCTTCTTCAACCTGCTTTTTTCTCAGTGCCAGGTTTTTGAGATCTCTTCATTTTGGGAGTTAGAGATCAGGCTTGTCTATTTTAATTGCACTATAGTACTTGGTTAGCTGAATCTTCAGTGACTCATTCCTCCATTTTTGCTCTTACGGGCATTTAGTTTAGGTCTAGATTTTTGTAACTGTAAAAACTGCTGTTGTGAGCATTTATGGGTGTGCCACCCTACGTATGTTAGGGACTGTTTCTGCTATATGGGGCTTCCCAGCCCTTTTCACTTGGGTCCCTCTGCCAGATGCCACTGTGCCTCTAAACTAAGGCTACCCTGAGAGCTGAAGGCGTCAGTCTCTTGTGGCACAACCGTAACCCATTTACCCATTTAGTGCAGACCTGTTGGGAAACTCTGCCCAGAATACTGGTCTTCAAATTAAGGTACGTGCACTGTGCCAGTACCCACCTCCACCCCGCTTCATACACACACAGGCAGGTGCACATATGTAGTACTGGAACTTTCCCAATGTGGATGGTTGCTAGCACAATGGAATTTCCACATTCTAAACTTAACCTGCCTGAGGGCCACATGCAGCATCCATCTCCTCATTCACCATCACTTCCGCCCATTGTCCAAAAGAAAGGTTTCTTACCCGCCCAGGATCTTAATATAGTGCTGTGCCCCAAAGGGACAATTCAAAATATTTTGGGATCCACATAGTCTGTTTGAATTGAGGGTCTACAGTAGAGCCTCATGTCTCTCTTTGCTCATATTTCTGTTAAAGGCAAAAACTTGGGTGGAATTTAAAATTCAGACAAAAGTCAGGATGTCTAGTTAAATTTGAATTTCAGGTAGTTTTGCATTATTTTAGTATAAGTATATCCTGAAGTAGTATGTCTCAGTAGGTACCATGGGAACATTGATATTAAAAAATTGTTGTTTTCTGAAATTCAAATTTAATTAGGCATCGTGTGTGTGTGTGTGTGTGTGTGTGAGAGAGAGAGAGAGAGAGAGAGAGAAGAAACTCATGTTACAAGTAAATTAGTGTTCTATATTTTCTCAAACGTTTAATCAGATTTGTAGAAGAAATATTTCTATTACATTTGCAAAAAGATTATTGGACATTATAAATCCATATAGACTCTTCATTTGGACTTAAATTTTCTGCTCATTGTCACCCATTAATCAATTCTCAGCTCCTTTGTTCATTTTTATCATGTACTTATTAGATTTATATAACCTAGGTATTTTTAGTGGAATTTATTATAAAAAATGCACTTAATCATTAATATACTATTGGTAAGCTTCATACCGCTAATGGCCTCGTACCTTTATTTTGCAGTTAATTTCATGAGCCCTGTTTCCTTTTAGCAATAAGCCATATTCATATCTGGATATATGAACTAAATGGAAAAAATTCTCCATTCATTTCATCAAAAGCATTTCTAATCAAAATTTACAATTTTATATTTAGTAGTTAACAATATGTGCAATACATTTGGTTTTGGCCAATAATAATTTAGTAGCAATTCATGTAATAGTAATTAGACTTAACAAGAATTAGTAATGAAAATTACTACTTAAAATAGCTATTTAGTGATAATTTCTTAAGTCAAGAAAAAAATTTTTAACTGTCAGAGTCTTAAAGGCACATTTTTTTATTTTTTGCAATTTATCATTATATACACATATCTGTAACAGGTGGTAAGTTGATCAAAAAAAGATGTTCAAACATAAAAACGTATTACGTTAAGATAAACTTCAGTGGGATGTGGAATGGAAATACAAATTTAAAAAAAAGAAAATTTCTAAATGTTAAGTGAGAGCAGTTTGTGTAATTTTAAAAATAGATAGTATTTGTTATCTGATACCACTTCTGAATAGATTTAAATGAATGACATCACTGTTTTATTTTTTAAATGTCAGTATTTCTAGCAATTACAAAATTACATCTTCTGCAACTATTCACATTTATGATTTAAAATTTTACATGTCTAAAATTTGCAAGTGGCTGCAGAGTTTTTCAGAATTACCTTATGGAGTACATGTGCAAAAGCTGGAGGAGCCCAACAGCTCTGCCGCACGCCTGATTGCTGTGTAGGAGGCAGTGCATATCCTTAACTAGATTTTGCCAAATTCTGAGTTGTTGCCCCATTTCACACTCCCACTAGCAGTATATGAGAGTTCGTATAGTTTCACATTTTCTCAAATACTTAGCATTCTCCAACTCTCAACTTTTAAGGTTTTGCCAGTCTGAAGAGTACAAAATGCTATCACTTTGTGGTTTTAGGTTTGCACTTTCCTGATCAGTGGTGGGGTTGAACTTCTTTATCATGTGTTTTGGCCAGCTGTTATTTCCTCTTCTGTGGGCTGCCTTTCTCATATCTTTGCCTGTTTTCCAATTGTGAATGTACATATTTGTAATGTGGGGCACTCGGTTTTACAACATGTTCATTTTTGCAGCTTATTTTGGGGCAAACACCCTTATACTTCTGTACCTACTAAGTATGACATAGAATGTGTGGATCAAGCATTGCATATGCGGATAACTGGAATTCCTGGGAATATTTGTCTGGGGTTGCTGTTGCGCGTAGGTGGGGTTTCCTAGACTTGAATGATTTTGGGGTTGGGGGGAATAATACAAAGATGAATCTATTTTCTCACTTTCTACAACAATGTTTATTAATCCATTAACAAATGAAAGTAGGAAACCCTCAGAACAGGGTTATTTTTCAGATAATTCTCTTATTTTAAATGCATTTTAATATTGAAATATTTAAGAATTAATATATAAATATGAATATTTAGTGCCTGTTCAAGGGAGGTGGACACCTTTGGCAAAACGCACTATCACAGCTAATCTTCAGGAGACACTACAGGTACTCAGGTGAGAGAGAGTTACGTAACAACTACTACAGTCTTGGAAACAGATCTTTGCACGTAGAACAATTCTTGTGATCTGGGGAACTGGAGAGGAGGTGGAGGAGAGAGTTGCAAGAGATTTTCTAGTATAAACAGTACACAGGGTGCAAAGCTCTGACTCTCCTTGTGATACTTTTTAATCATTCTTATTTTTGGCAATATAATCTTTTTTTTTCCTTCTTGACAAATGTCAATAATTACAATTATTGGGAAAAATAGGATTCATTCACTTGGCAGACATATTTGAAATAATATTTTTGTAAAAAAGTTTAACTGAATTTTTGTAAAGCAATTTTTCCACAACCAATTAGTCAGCACACTCCTTTTTGATAACTTTCAGAAGAATTCGTAATTGATCAGATGAAAGCAAAACGGTATCCCTTCACCCATTCCTACTTGAAAAGAGTATGCCTGGTTTTCAGTGCGATGTATCTCTGCTGTATCTGGTGGAACTGATGCTGTGAAAATTGTTAAGCAGATTCCAGTGATTGGGAAGTTCTGGCTTTCATCCCATCACCGACATGCAGGGATGTGCTGAGATTGGCCTCATGCACATAAGTGTTCAAGAAATAGGCTCACCTTAATAGGGTTAAAACTGTATGAAACCCGGGTGTCCCCAGTCTTCATGGATCTGTCCTCTCCTTGGACACCCTGAGTCACCTGGGGCAGCAGGGAGTCCTGTCTTCATTATCTTTCCCTCCCCAGGTATCTGAGAAATTTGCAAGCGGCTACATAGTTTTTCAAAATGACTTTAGGGAGTACATGTGCCAAAACCCTGTAGATGGCCAACAGCTCTAAGGTGCGCCCAAAGTGAGAAACCATCATGTCCCTCCTTACTCCATGTCAGTTTTTCCTTGTCACCTCAGTCAACTGTCCACCCTTCTTAGGTCACTTCTTGATGCTTGGTGGCCATCTTCTTCTTCTTGCTGCTCTTCTGCTTCTGCTATACAACGAAGGTAGGATCGGGCCTGGCTTATGTCAGAGATGAGATCAGGCTGTCACACTGAGCGCACATTGCATGTGTGTCTGTAGCACAAGGCAATTACAAGATAGAAAATATGACAGTGGATCACTGCCCCCACAGTCCACTGGCCATGCCTGTCTACAACAGGGAATGTTCCCGAGGTCTCACCTGAGCTCCCGGCTCCACCAGCCTCTCCCCACAGTGGGAAGGCCTTGGACAGGACAGGCCCTGTGCATCCTGCTAGCATGTAAGGTGAAGGAAAGTTTGTCAGTTCTAAGCTGTACTTAATTACCTCATCTATTCTAATATGCCATTAGTTGTAAGATGTAGCATTATTCTCTGTGCCTCTCGCCCAGTCAGGGATTTATTTCCACAGGTGCTAATTACAAGGTGTGGGGGAACCACAAAGGACAGCTCAGAAACCTGGGGCTAACATCAGAGAAGCTGTCCCCACCTCAATAAAAGAATGAGAAGTGGGAGATGTTACAGAAACCTGTAAGGAGAGAGAATGGTGGGGCAGGTGCCTGAGTCAGGTACACTGCCAGGGAGAGAACAAGGCGGCGCGTGGGTGCGTGCTCCTCCCTTCCTCTCCTCCCTCCTTCCTGTCCCCTGCCAGGCCTCCCCAGGGGTCCAGCCCAAGCTGAAGCAGAGGGCACAGGAGCATGTCTGCATAGTGTCAAGATCATGAGACGTGTGGAAGGTGGACCTGGATGGACAAATAGGAGACCTTTAAGAAGCCACTACAAAAGAAGGAATTCTGCCAGTTAAATTATGAGACACTGCTCCCTTATCACCTAGAATTTTTAGTTTACACTCACTGAAATAATGCTGTTAGACATATAAAGAAAGGGATTTGTTTTTATCATGTAGTACCTTTCTGAATTAAAAAAATTGTATGTGTCAATGCCATATAATAGTGTAATCATGTTGAAAATGTTTCGTGCCAGATATTTTTTTTTCCAGTGGCCACGATAATAGTTTTTGTCCCATACGTGCTTCTAGAACCTTACTGCTTCCACATGAAGAGGGAAAGCCTATTTCTTCCTGCTTGTGTCTGGGCTAGTTGGTGACCTGCTTGTAACCAATAGAAAGCATCAGCTCTGGCACAATTTCTGAAGCTAGGTCTGAAAAGATGATACAGATGCCACTTGGCTTGCTGGAATATTTGCTCTGGAGCCCAGGGCCCCTGTGTGAACAGTCTCAGTGATCTGTAGCTGCCATGTTGCAAGGAAGCCCAGACTCACCCAACTCCTGAGGGATCATGTGGAAAAGCCCACTACATGAAGAGAGAAAGATGCTTTGTGAGTTTCCAGCTGCTCCTGCTTCCCCCGCCGCTGCTGTGTCCATTCCAGCTTCTAAGGGTCTGCGATCTCATGAGATATTTCTTTTTTTTAAAAGATTTATTTATTTATTTATTTGACAGAGATAGAGACAGCCAGCGAGAGACGGAACACAAGCAGGGGGAGTGGGAGAGGAAGAAGCAGGCTCATAGCGGAGGAGCCTGATGTGGGGTTCGATCCCATTACGCCGGGATCACGCCCTGAGCCGAAGGCAGACGCTTAACTGCTGTGCCACCCAGGCGCCCCTCGTGAGATATTTCTTAACCAAAACCACCCAGCCAAGCCCTTCCTGAATTCCTGGCCCACAGAAACTGTGAGAAATAATAAAGTGATTGTTGCTGTTTTAGAGGTGATTAGTGATACAGCCATATGAACCAAAGCAATTTTAAATGTCAATTACACTCAACAGATGTAGAACTAATAATGTGCCTAATTAATTGAAGTCATGGCAATATAAATAACCATGGCCAAGTTTGCACATACACAGGCAATGGCAGCTATGTCATGTTGGTCCCCTGGCCAACAGCAATTGTGAAGTGCCATCTATTTTAAGATGCATGGCAGTGGAAAAAAACATATGCTACTTAGCATTGAAAAAATGCAGTAAAATTGGTGCAAAGGAGGGACAAAGACAGTGAATAGCGTTAGGGAACTGGTAGGTAAGGTGACTTATTTTGAAAAAGTTCATTTTGTCATTAAAATGATACATGCTCATTAACAAAACATCACAAAGCAAAACATAAAAACAAATGCAAAAAATATACTAAGACAATAAAAATCACCAAAATCTCACCATCCAGAGATAAACTTCTAGATTTCTAAATGTACATGGACACACATATAGAAATGTGGACATATGCATGCTTTATAAATAAATTCATCCTACACAACAGCCTATTTTTTTCTCACTTGAAAACATGTTGATTTCATGTTTCTACCTCAATCAATAAAACACTACCTTATTTCTTAATGGTAACAGAATTTCTTATTTACTTAACCAATCATTTAATGACAGACATTATGTTTTGCTTTATGTTTTCAATTTTGCTTTTACTATGATGCAAACAGGTATATCTATGCACATATGTTTTCCCTGTTGTATAACTATCTCTTTGTGGAGAATTTCTAAATATAAGATTTTTAGATTGAATAGGTTGCCCAATTATAATTGTGATTGATTAAAAATGCCTCCCAGAAAGGTTGTATCCATTCATACTCTTTTCAACAGCTTTTGAAAAATGCCAATATTCTGTCTCCTTTGCCAAAGAAGCAGAGCAGAGCATCCCACCCCAAAGTGTGCTGCTTTAGTATATTGATTATTTTGAATTAAAGTCACTTGAAAAATGGCAGACCCACGATGGACACTCTGACCCTCCTTTTTATTCCTGAAGGTAGGAGATAAAACTCCCATGTGAAAGGTGTCCTCCCTATACCAGGAAGAAGGAAAACATTCTTATCACCAGTGACAGGGAACTGAGGCTGAAAGAAATCTGTTCAAGCAGACCTTGTTAAAATAAATCTTATCTTCCTTTAGGCTCCCCATATAGTTAGTTTTCTACAATTGTCTCTCTTTGTTCAACCTACTGTGAAGCCTGTAGGTTTTAGCAGTTCTTTGGGTCTCATTCCTTATGAGGGCTCCTACATCATGTAAAACTTAATATAAATGTGTGTGCTTTTCTCCTGTTAATATGTCTTATGTCAGTTTAATTATCAGGCCCAGCTGGAAAACCCTAAGAGGGTAGAGATAAAAATTTGCGTCCCCTACACCAACATTTGGCTTGTTAGTCATCTGATGCCAATATTATGGTTTTAAAAGATTTCTTTTAAAAAATTGTAGGATACAAAATCAAGATACAAAAATCCATTGTGTTTCTATCATTAATAAACTATCAGAAAGAGAACTTAGAAAACAAACCCATTTATAGTTGCATCAAAAAGAACAAAATACTTAGGAATAAATTTAACCAAGAAAGTGAAATACCTATACACTGAAAATTATAAGACATTAATGAAAGAAACTGAAGAAGACACAAATAAATGAAAAGATACTCTGTGCTCATGGATTGAAGAATTAATATCATTAAAATGTACATATTACCCAAAGTAATCTTCAGATTTAATACAATCCCTATCAAAATTCTAATGGCATTTTTTCAGAGATAGAACAAACAATCCTGAAATTTGTATGGAACCACAAAAGACCCCAAATAGCAAAAGCAATCTTGAGAAATAAGAATAAAGCTGAAGGCATTGCTCTCCCAAATTTCAAACTGTATTCCAAAGCTATAGAATCAAAACAATATGATTTTGGCATAAAAAACCACATAGATCAATGGGACAGAATACAGTACCCAGAAAGAAACCATTGCCAATATGGTCAATTAATTTATGACAAAGAAGTCAAGAATATACAGTGGGGGAAAGGACAGTGTCTTCAATAAATGTTGTTGGGAAAACTGGACAGTCACATACACAAAGAGAAAGAAACTGAACCACTCTCTTACACCATACACAAATATTAACTCAAAATGGTAAAGACTTGAACGTAAGACCTGAAACTATAAAACTCCTAGAGAAAATATAAGCAATAAGTTCCTTGACAGGTCTTGAAGATGATGATTTTGGATTTGACACCAAAAGTAAAGGCAACAAGAGCAAAACTACACAAGTAGGACTACATCAAACCAAAAAGCTTTTGCAAGCAAAGGAAACCATTAACAAAATGAAAAGGCAAACTACTGAATGGAGAAAATATTTGCAAATCATGTGTTTGGTATGGCGTGAATATCCAAAATATAGAAAGAACTCGTACAACTCAATAGCAAGAAAATATGGTTAAAAAATGGGCAGAGGATCTGAAGACTTTTTTCCATAGAGGACATATAGGTGGCCAAAGATATGTGAACAAAATGCTGATCGCTAATCATCAGGGAAATAACACCTGTTAGAATAGTTATCGTCAAAGAGGTAAGAAACAACACATATTGGCAAGGATGTGGAGAAAGGGGAACCCTTGTGCACCGTAGATGAGAACATAAATTGATATAGTTATTATGGAACACAGTATGGAGTTTCCTTAAGAAATTAAAAATAGAAATATCATATGACCCAGCAGTCCCACTTCTGGGTATTTATCTGCAAGAAACAGAAACACTCACTCAAAAAGATATATGCACTCTCATGTTTATTGCAACATTATTTACAATAGACAAGATATAGAAACAACCTAAATGTCCATTGACAGATGAATGAAGAGAAAATATGGAATATATACACAATGGAATATTATTTTGCCATAAAAAGGAATGAGATCTTGCCGTTTGTAACAACATGGATGGACCTTCAGGTCATTATGCTAAGTGAATTAAGTCAGAAAGAGAAAGACAAATACTATATAATCTCGCTTACATGTAGAATCTAAATACAAAAACAAACCTAAAAACAAACAAAAAAACAAGCACACAGATGTAGAGAACAGCTTGGTGGTTTCCAGGGGAGGAGGTTGGGGTGTGAGTGAAGTGGGTGAAGGTGGTCAAAAGGTACAAACTTCTAGTTACAAATAAAGAAGTCATGGGAATGTAGTGTACAGCATGGTAACTGTGATTAATAATGCTGTATTGCATATTTGAAAGTTGCTAAGAGAGTAAATCTTAAAAGTTCTCATCATAAGAAAAAGGAATTCTGTAACTATGTATGGTGAGCTGGGCTCTTTGTGTTGAATATTTCACAATATATACAAATATCAGATCACCAAATTGTATACCTGAAACTAATATAATGCTGTATGTCAGTTATACCTCAATTAAACAAATGGGGGGTAGGGGAAGTTTACCCTAAAAATTTCCTTTTTTTTTTTTTTTTGTTTTCTTTGCATTTTAGAAAATCATGAAACTGAATGTATCAATTTTTTGGTCCATTCTAATTTATTTGTAAACTGACTATAGTCTTTGATCTTTTTTAAAAAAATAATTGATTTGTAAGAGCTTCTCGTACAGTGGTTAGTAATTCTTTGTCCAACATGTGTGTTATTAGATGGTTTTTCCTAAGTCTCTTAAACTTCTATAATTGTGGTATTTTGTTTGTTTTCACTGCCAGGAAATATTTAACTTCTATGTAAATTTCTATGGCTTCTGGCTTTGGTGTCAAGTTAAGAAAGAGACGTTCCACTCTATTATTCTTGGGAGTGTTTTCTCATATATTTTTTCATTTTTTCCATTTATTAATGCTCTTCAACTAACTGGAATTTAATTTATGAAATGTGACTTTTCCCTAAAGTGGCTAGCTGGTTGTCCCAAATTATTTAGTGAATAACAATTCTTTCCCCTGTGATTGGAAATGGTACATTTATTCTCTAAATTCTCATGATACTTGAACATTTCTGGGATTTTCGACTGTGCTCCTTGGCAGTCTGTCTGTCTTTCCTGTGCCAGTACCACATGCGTGCTTTTCCTGTGGCTGTCATTACTATTATTGCTGAATACAATAGGCATGAATATATCGCTTTATTTTTTTTTGCTTTGAGTTTTTGTTATTAGTTGCTATTGTAAATGTGGTAATTTTCTCACTAGTTATGGTTGGTATGTGAAAGAGCAATTGCGTTTTTGTATCTTTATTTTTGAGGTAGCTATCTTACAGTTGTAAAAGTTTTGAGGTTTGTTTTCCTGGGGTTCACAAGTGGAAAATTATATTAGCTGGAAATACTAATAATTTTGCATTCTCCCTTTAAGTGTGTGCCTCATTTCATTTTCTTGGTTAATTGCATTTTCTTCAATATTCAGAACAATATTAAATAATAGTACTGATCTACGATATCCTTATCTTATTTCTGGCTTTAAAGGAAATACTTCCATTATATATCCACTAAGCATAATGCCAGCTTTAGAGTTACAGTGTACACTATTTTATAATATTCAGGCAATATCCATTCAATCCTACATCATAGTTTTTTTTTTAAAAATCTCAAATAGATTTGGAATCAAACAAATGTTTTTGGCAGCTAAGAGAGTATGGTATGTTAATTTATTTACTAATATCAAATCATCCTTGCAGTCTAGAATGAATTACACTTATTCATGATCTATTATCCTTTTAGTATTCCATTCAATTATCTCTTCTAATATTTCATTTAGGATTTTTTTGGTCAATATTCATAAGTGAGGTTGGTTCGTAGCTTTCTTTCTGTTAAGGTTTGGCAATAGTGTCATGTTGCTTATAACATATATTTAGAATGTAACCTTTTCCTTTAAACTGTTCCAGGGCTCAGTAGAGAAGTTTATCATGTTTGGCTTTTAAAGATTGGTCTCCTGGGTGGCTCAGTCAATTAAGCATCCGCCTTTGGCTCAGATCATGATCCTAGGGTCCTGGATCAAATCCCACATGAGGCTCCCTGCTCACTAGGGAGTCTGCTTCTCCCTCTCCCTCTGCTTCTTCCCCCTCTCTCCCACCTCTTCCCCCTCCCCCCAACTCTTCTCCCTCTCCCCCCTGCTTGCCTCTTTCCCCTAACCCCTGCTCCTGCTCTCTTGCTCACTCTTTCAAATAATAAATAAAATCTTTTTAAAAAATTTTAAAAAAAGAATTTGCTCACATGATTATACCAGGTCTTTTTGATAGGTGGCTTTTAAAAAACAACTTTTCTGTTTTCTTCTGACTTTGATTTCAAGGTAAGAAACACTATCCAATTTAATTTTATTAAAAGCATTTGATCACACTTTTGTATTGCCTGTTAAAAATGTCTATCTTTAGCTAATTTTGTGCTTGTTCTTTAACTAGATACTATATCACATTTTGGGTTAAATACTAATTAAATATTTTATGCTAATATTTTAATAAAGAATGTATTTTTCAAGCAGCACAACAACTCTCACAACCACAACAAATTACATGGCTTAGTTGGCTATAGCTGAGTTAAATTTTAACCGGTGACAGCTACTCTAATTTCAAAGTTGAATATTATTATATAAGAATTGCCCTATGTATATGCAAGGCTCAAAAAAACTTTTCCTCTTTATGGATTTTTTTTTAAGTTTTTTAAAAATATTTTTGATTATGTTAGTCACCATACAGTACATCCCTAGTTTTTGATGTAAAGTTCGATGATTCATTAGTTGCCTATAACACCCAGTGCACCATGCAATACGTGCCCTCCCCAAAGATTTTTCCCTTGGGACGCCTGGGTGGCTCAGTCGGCTAAGCATCTGCCTTCGGCTCAGGTCATGATCCTAGGGTCCTGGGATCGAGTCCCATACTGGGGCTTAGTGGGGAGCCTGCTTCTCCCTCTGCCTACTGCTCCCCCTGCTTGTTCTCTCTCTGTCAAATAAATAAATGAATCTTTAAAAAAAAAAAAAAAGCTTTTTCCCTATTTATCTTTTCAGGATACATGGATATCTGATTTCTCAATTCTCATTCCCTTTCCTAAGCCAAGAAGAGAAGCCCATCCTCTCTGAAAGAATTTGTCTTCATGCAACAGCAAGACCTCACAGACAATTTCTTAGCTACCTGACTGGCTTCTGGGTGCAGAACCTCTAGTGGCCTGGTGCTTTACGAGTCCTAAGAGACACCACCGGTTAGAGGAGAGGAGACAAGAATAAGAGAAACCAAGCCAAATAAGCTGCAGAAGGCTTCACTACTGATCTGGCCACACTTTCCTCACCTTCCTCTTGCAACCCAGGGTAGCTTCTAGGACAGCTCTCACTGGGTCTAGAATTTCTGTAAGGAATTCCTCACTCATGATGAGATTCTTCAATCTAACTAATACGAGGCTGTGTGGTGAGTGCTTTCTTGTGCTTGCTATCCTTGTAATGATGAAAACACAATTTTCCAAAGCTGACATGGAATGCCGATGATATGAAAAGATTTTGTATTGATATTTAAACGACTGAAATATAAAATTAGTATTAAAATGCTTTTTAAAAATAGAGTTGATCTAGACATTTGGCTTGGGAAAATGATCAGAAATAAGGTAAAGATTTGTGTACAAATCAATTTACCTCAATGTTATTTCTGTAAACTTTATAGAGCCACCATCCCAAAGTGACTATATGAGCAAAGAAATACAGATTAATAACAACCACCAAACACAATTTCAAAATAATTCAGATTCTGTATTCGTTAGGGTCCTTTGATTATAAGCACCAAAAAACCCAGCTGTGGCTAACTTAGGCAACAAGGGAATTTATTGGAAGGATGTGGATAAACCATGGATATGAAGGAAAAGTTGAATATCTAGTTCTTGAAAAAGATGGGTCAAAGGAACAAAAGAATGGTCACCACAGGGCGCCACTGTCAAGATGAACTAGTCCCAAATGCTCCCCATCCTTTTGTCACTTTACTCAAGATTCAAATACCTGGAAAGAAGATTCTGCATAGCCTTACTTGTCCATCATTTGACCAGGACAACACCGATACCTCGAGTAACAGGTTTTTTTACCACTACTCTATAGAATAAGGAGGGATGGCAGAGACTGGCATCTCTGGGATGCCATAAACTACATTCATGACTTCCCTGCAGCTGAGTGGGGACTGAATTCTCAGCAATGGAATGGGGCAAAAGGGATGTATGCCATCTCCAGCTCTGGCCCCTTAAAACTCCTGCAGGATTGGTGTTCTCGCTGTTTGCTCACCTCCATGCAGGTTGTGGAAGGACCAGTGCAGGACTCAGAGGCCCTGGGGGATGTCAGACCCATCACATGGAAGCTGCTGGGTTCCTACATCATTCCATGAAGGCCACCCACTGAACACCCACTAGACAGTGACATGAGCAAGAAATGAGCTTTAATGAAATCTAGGGGGTTGTTTGTCTCAGAAGTTAGGGTGGCCTATTAGTCAAAGATGAATGTTGGGCAGGCAAAAAGAACAAAACAAAACAAAAAAACGGACTCCACTTCAGTTTTCATACTTGGCATTTTACAATGCCAAGTGACGAGGGTAGAGAGACCACTTCAATAGCTCTCATCTCCCATCTATTTCTCTCAAATAGCTACCCTCACAACTTATCTTTGAATTCTCAGAAAATTCCTCTTCCAGTCCTAGCCCACACAACTCTTATTCTTCAACCTCAACTTCACTTCTTTCCTTCCAAATCTGCATCACAAAATCTCAAAGAATCATTAGGGGAACTAGGACTCTTCTCTGAGGGTGGGGGAGAGAAAGAAACTAAACAGCTGTCAGCAAAGGGGAAATAGTGGGAAAATTCATATGTTAATAATATCGTAACATTTATGACAGTGAAAATTTGGAAACCAACTAAATGTTAAACAATTGGAAAATGGTTAAATAAATTATGGCATACTTGGTACTGGCTGTATGAACAAGATATAGTCCCTATGCTCATAGAGCTTATAGTCTAATAAAAATATTTTACAGCCATCAACAGTAAACATGTTTTGGAAATATAGTTAATAATAGGAAAAGAAAACTAATGGTACAATATCTAGTGAAAAACTCCAGGTAAGGAACTGCATATATAGTAATAAAATCCCAATGAAAAAAAATGATATATGTAAGTCCTTATATATATGTGTGTGTGTACCTATTTATGTAAGTGTGATATCAAATTGTTAAAAGTGATTGTCTCTGGATATTGACATTACAGGTGATTTTTATTTCTTTTTATATATTTTCAAAACGTTTAAGTAAATTTTAAATATTTAATAGTGGGTTTACAAACTATTATTATTCCTTCCCAATAATTTCCTATATTTTCTAAATGTTAATAGAATGTATAATTGGAAAAAAGCAACAATCGATTTTCAGATTTGGTATCACTGTATACTGCTGAGAGATGCAGAAGTGGCCTCCTGATCTAGTAGACTTTTGCCTTCAGTAGCTCCATAGACCTCTGTGTTTGTGTAATCTATTATGCATTATATATATATAATTTAATTGGATTTTTACGACAGAGTGGAGTATTCCCAAAGCATAAACAATTTGCATATGCTTACTTTGGCTATGTCACCATGGACTCTAATGAAATTGAGCTTACTTCCCCTTCAAAATACAAGCACTAGAATTTCATCGGATGGCTTTTAAGCAAGCGAATTCATGTCCTTAAAATATGGAGATGAAATGATTAATAGCACTGGGCAATTCCGTTCAAGTTTATTTAGAAATTTTGCTATGCTTTCCTCTTGCCAATATAGAAAACTATGGAGATATTAAAACGCAATTTACATTGTGCTTAAAGAAGATGACTTTTACTTAATACAATACAGAGCCATTGAATGCTAACCCCATGACATGTGTGCCTCCTTGAGCTACCAAATACCATTGAGAGGAGTGAGTGAATTATCATAGGTGATTTTAATTTAGATTACTAAAACATTTCCATAGACATAGAAGTCTGAGTTGATTAAACTTTAAACTTATCTGATTATAGCACTTATTATATTATGGTTGAAGTTACAGGAAAGTACTTCAATTGATTGGATAATTATGAATAAATAGGGAAGGATATGACTTAGAAAATTTGTTCCAATTATTTAAGTGATTGCTATATGAGGGAAATTAAGAAACTGAAATTGTCTTGACATGGTATCAAATTGCCAGGCAGAAGCTCTGACCATGAATAACTTCATGGTGTCTATAATGCCATCGGTTTAGACATAGGTCTTAATTATTTTCTTAGTTTACTGTTTACTTAGTTTAAGAGATAAAAAGATAAGGATAAAAATATGAAAATTCAACTACTAGAGAAGCATTTCACCAATTGGCAGTTTGTCTCTAGCTCATTCCCTCACTTGTTTTTAGAGAAGTCTCCCTACAAAAGTGCCATTAGGTGTGCTACACAGATCTCAGAAAAGAAACCATAAAAGATTTTTTTAAATTTTTTATTATTTTTTCATTATTATGTTCAATTAACCAACGTATAGTTTTTGATGTAGTGTTCAATGATTCATTAGTTGCGTATAACACCCAGTACTCATCACAACATGTGCCCTCCTTAATACCCATCACCCGGTTACCCCATACCCCCACCCCCGTCCCTTCTGGAACCCTCTGTTTCCTGCAGTCCAGAGTCTTTCATGGTCTGTTTCCCTCTCTGATTCCACTTCAGTTTTCCCCTTCCTTCCCCTATTTTTACTGGTCCATTTGGTCTCAGTCTTCTAATTCCCATTGGCAGAGGGAATCTTGTCTTATAATTAAAACACTCATAAGATGTTACTCTAACGAATCTTTTCTTTTGCTGAAGAAGGTTGAGGCTATGAGTAGTTGCATAAATTCCCAGCCGCATACTTAGGAGGTGGTGGAAGAGCGAGTCAAGGCTGCTTTTTAGATTCTAAAGCCCACATGTCCTCCCAGTTTCCAGGATGGTGCTATCATGTCCGATTGCATCAGACCTTGATCAACTCGGAAGACTTTTTTAGGTTCATCAAATCTTTCTTGCCACATGACTACAGATGACTACATCTCTCATTAGTCATACATTTGATGAACCAAAATTGATAATTATTATTAACTGAAGTCCATAGTTTACATGAAGTCTCACTCTATGTGTTATACACCCCATGGGTTTGACAAAGGTGTAAGGACATGTAGCCACCATTATAGTATCATACAGAGTAGTTTCACTGCTCTAAAAATTCTCTGTGTTCCACCTATTCATCCCTCCCTACCCTAGCCCCCTGGAAACCACTGATCATTTTGCTCTCTACATAGTTTCGCCTTCACAAGAATGTCATATAGCTGGAATCATGCAGTATGCAGGCTTTTGAGACTGTTTTTTTTCACCTAGCAACATGCATTTAAGGTTCCTCCATATCTTTTCATGGCTTGATAGCTCATTTATTTTTAGTACTGAATAATATTCCATTTTCTGAATGTACTACAGTTTAGCCATTTGTCTACTGAAGGATGTCTTGGTTGCTTCCAGGTTTGGGCAATTATGAATAAAGTTGCTATAAACAACCATGTGCAAGTTTTTGTGTGAACAAAATCACAGAAAAGTTTTCCATTCCTTTGGGTAAATACGAAGGAGTGCAATTACTGAATCATATATAGGGATATTTTTAGTTTTGTTAGAGACAGCTAAATTGTCTTCCAAAGTGGCTGTACCATTTTGCATTCCCACTAGCAATGAATGAGAGCCCTTGTTGTCCACATCCTTGCCAACATTTGGTGTCGTCAGTGTTCTGAATTTCGGCCATTCTAATAGGTGTATAGTGGTATCTCGTTTAATTTACATTTCCCTGATGACATATGATGTGGAGTGTCTTTTTATATGCTTATTTGCCATTTGTGTATCTTCTTTGACAAGGTGTCTATTAAGGTCTTTGTCCTATTTTTTAATGGATTGTTTGTTTTCTTATTATGCACAATTTAATGTAGTTCTCAATCTTTATAAATAAAGTCTTCTACCTTGTTTCTTGCATAACTCTCCCCTGCCTTCTCAAATAAATTACCAGGTTTTTTATGCTAATATATTAAGATTTTTTGCATTTATGTTCATTAATGAGGTTTGGTTTATAAGTTTCTCTTCTTGCAATGTTTTCAGCAAGCTTTGATAACGAAGTTATTACGACTTCATGAATTATGTTGGATAGTGTTTACTCTTTGTATATTCTTTGGTAGTCTTGTCCTGTAAAGTCAACGTTCTGTGAGACTGTGATTTTTTTTGTTCAGGTTGTTAATTACAGACTTAGACTTTCAAATTGTTATAAACTGTTCAGATTTACTATTTCTTCTGTATAAGTTTTTGTAAGTTTTATTTTTCTAGGAATTTATCTAATTCATCTCTTCTTTTTTCTTCAGCTAATATCTCCAGGAGTTAAGTTTTAATAGTTTTTTTTAAGCACACAAGTTTTGACTTGGTTCATATTTTCTACTGTAAGTATTATTTCTAGTTCATTAATTTCTTCTCTTCATTATCTTACATTTTCTGCTTTATTTTAATTTGTTATGTTTTTAGGCTTTTTTGAGATGGATGTATATCTCACTGGTTTTTAGTCTTCTTTGCTACGACATACTTTAAAATTATACATTTGTCTCTATTTGTGTTTTATGAGTTTTGACATGCCATTTTTTATTGAACTATAGTTGACACATAATGGTACATTAATTTCAGATGTACAGCGTAATGATTTTACAAGTTTATACGTTATGCTATGCCTACCAGAAGTACAGCTACCATCTGTCACCATACAATGCTATACTGTTGACTATATTTCCTATACTGTACTTTTCATCCCTGTGACTTATTCATTCCATAACCGGAAGCCTATGCCTCCCCTTCACCCACTTTGCCCATCCCCCTACACACCTGTCCTCTGGCAACCACCAGTTTATTCTCTGTATTCATGGGTCTGTTTTTGCTTTGTTTCTTTTATTTTTTGGATTCCACATGTAAGTGAAGTCATATGGTATTTATCTTTCTCTGTATGACTTATTTCACTTAGCGAAATACCCCCTCTAAGTCCATCCATGCTGTTGCAAATGACAAGATCTCATTCTTTTTTATGGCTGAATAATATTCCATTTTTATATATACCACATCTTTATTCATTCATCTACTAATGGACACTTAGATTGTTTCCATAGCTTGGAATTCTAAGGGGAGCGTTTTTCCCAACTCCTTCTATGGCCAAGGTCAAGAGAATCATGTATTCCTATTGTCTCCCTCAAAGGTGAAAATCCTTGGTAGGAGGAGCAGTTTCAGATTCAATTAGAGTCTCTGACTGACTTCTTCCCTTGTTTTCACAGATTTGTTTCCAGTCTCCCGTAGGTCTATTAAGTCCCAGGCTCTGGACCTCCTAGGGTTAATGGTAAGCTAATGCCTGCTTTTAGCTCTCACATAGTTCTTTCCCCCCTGTCTTAGCCATGAATTAAAAAGGGTTTAAAAAGATTTCATGAAGAATTTTAAGTGTTAGGGCTGTTCCAGAAGTTTCCGTAGAAGTCTAGTCAACCATATTGCTGATACAGATGTCTCCCCCTTGTCATTATATAATTTGTGATTCTAAAATAACTTGATTAATGACTATTATATTATGGTTACATTCATTACACACCAACCCTTCCCTATCTGCATTTGCCTAGGTGTACATGAGTCCGATACATTTTGACTAAAAGGAGGGGAAATTCAGCTGATATCTGGAAGTTTGATACCTTGTACACATCAAACATGTAGATAATTGGTTAGATTCTTCATCACTAAGGTGTGCAATGTGGTTGAGTCACATCAACAGTCTGCATGTCCTGACTTGCTGCTGTTGTTTGAGTTATAAGAATAATTCGTCCATTTTGGTTTTGGCTCATCTTGTCATCCCACTGCTGCTCTATCTTTTGTTTGAAAATACCAACCACATTTTAAAAATAGGAGGCATTATTTTAGAACTAGAGGTTAGTATAAGAGCACAGCTAAGCTATGGTGGCATATATTTCTGATCATAATCAATTCCCTTCTTAGCATATTCTCTTGATGATGGGATGACATAGCAGAGGACATTAGTAATGCCAGTTACACTGATAATTACTGAACTTTTTTGTTTGGAGCATTAGGAAAAACTTGGGAACCAAAGAGTAATTTGGGGTTGTTAGGGAGTTCACTAATGATGATTTCTGTTATAATTTTACCCCATTTTACCCACACGGAATTTCAGACTATTAATAGGATGATTTACCAACATATTGAGAAGTGCCATAAACTAGAAGAAAAATAGAAGCAAACATCATTCTTATGAATAAATCATGCTTCTTTCTAGAATTTTCTTTAGACAGTTTCTAAATAATGAGACATGCCAAGTTCATAGTAATGGGGCCCACTGATTTATTGTTCCACTTGTTCTACAAGTTGAAATAAAATTGACACTTGTTCATTAATGTCCATCTGAGGTCAACAAGGCACAATGAGCACTAGAACAAATTTGTTATTATTCTACGCTCTCATTGGCATCCACAAATATCCTTCTGGTATGAAAATGACACACAATAGTAATTCACCTTAAGGGGGTGGTTAGAGTTTGGGGATTGACTTCAACAATGAAGATAGATTTGGTCTGAACTACCCACACCCTGCCAGATGAGTAGCCCAACACCTCATCTGACAACTATAATAAGAGGAATAATAATCAAACAAGCTGGTGTTGCTGTAGAGTTTTATAATTTACAAAGAAGTTTTTATTTACCTTTTTCAGATTCTCCCATAAGCCCCTTGAAGTTGACAAGGCCAGGATTATAAATTCCTCCTTTCACAAATGAGGAAACCAAGGCTTAGAGAGATTACATGACACAGCTGAGACTGACCTTCAAATCAAATGTCTTGATTCTCTGTGGAGTGTCGTGTTGCCGTTCCAGCCTGGTGACTTGGCAGGGCTCTTGTTGCTGCAGGAGGAGAGTCTAACAAACCGGAGGATGGATCTTGGCCAGATGGACATGATTCCCTGGCGCTCTCATGTTATGAATTTCCTGAGGCCTCTCATGTTATGACCCTGTGTGCTTAACCAATACCTTAAGCATCAATTATTTTGGAATAAAACAAAATAAAACCAAACACATAAAAAACTTTTACCAAAAAGGGTTTGGTGAGTGCAATGAAGGGAGGGGTTGGGAAGGTGAGAGGGCGTGATGCTTTGGGAATTTATTCTTTTATCTTTTTTTTTTCTGTTATTAATCAAGTTAATCTTGTGTCCTTGGTTCTCAGTGGTATGAAGTTCTCTGGAATGTTCCTCCCATGTCACGCCTCCTTTTTTTGCCCTGTTCTTGACTGGCATTGGATGGAGGCAGTTAATCTACTGGAGCACGGTGAACTGACAGAGCATTTCTCGAAGAAACCTGAGCAAGGTGATGTGAACGTTTGACAGCTTTTCTTTCACTCATATGAAGAATCGAACGCTCCTGGAAGCCACTTTTCTAAGCCCTCTCCAGGTTTTGCAGTGGAGGTCCATGTCCAAATGGAGACCAGCTTCCTGAAACATGAATTTAGGAGCTGTCCAGTAGAGAGATTCAGAATGGCAATAGAAGACGGTGCCCCAAGATTTGTCAGACTGTTGATTAGACAGGTTTGGACCAAAAGTTTCTAGTTTCATTGTATGTTATTGTATTTGGGGGTCTTTTTTTTTTTTTTTTTAAGTAAGGGGTGCTTTTCTTTTTCAACTACTATATCCAACCCGTCACAAGCCCTGTATGGCCCATCTTTTCAATAGTGTATCTCCATTCCTCTCTCTGTGATCCCACTACCATTGCCTGATTCAAGCTTGTGTGCTTCTCAAACACATCAATCCATCAACTTTCTAACTGGTCTCTCTGTCTCCATGTTGGTCCCACCCCCCCTTGCCCTTCATGGTGCTCTCCGAGTTAGCCTGTTATAAAATGCAATGGTAATCACGGCACTCCTTATATAGACTCTTTCACTGTTGTCTTATGCTTTTCACTAGTTTAGCCCAGAAGACTTTCCAAATGTTGGCTCCTACCTCCTCTCTTGCCTCGTTTTTCACCCTTTGTTTGTGTAGCCAAACTAAACCACTTGCAGTTGTCTGAAGGTGTCGTGGTATCCCAGACAAGTTACTTTAATCCTTCGTCAGGGATAAGCCCACTGCACACCCAAATGCTGAACCGATTCAAGAACTTCTAGACAGTCAAGAGTGATGTGGCAGTGCGGGCCTGACAGCCAGCTCAGCTCCTGCCTGCTTGTGCAAAGGGGCTATCCACTATCCATGTGATCAGATTCGGGGGCAAGCAGGTTCCCTCTACCTCCTTCTGCTCTAAATGCCTGGAACTGTGCCATGAGTGTCGTATTTCCCCACCACAGTACTTGTCCCATTAAGGTTTTGTCTTCAAATGTCAAATACAACAAAAGTGTAAGTGGCCATAAAGCGATTGAAATCCATTCTTTAGAAAACTGAACCAGAGGCTCCTTTTCAAAGGAGCTTTCCCTCAGGCCACACAGTTACTGGTGACAGCCAGACTGGGACCGGGGGTTTTGGCCTGGGTTCTGAGGCTTCCCTTGCTGTGACTCTGCTGCCAGTTAGTGAGGTCCTTCTCATTCCACGTGTGTGGGGTAACCCTGCGTGCTTGCTCCGATGCGGACGCCTGGGCCCTGCCCTCAGTCATTCCGGGCCAGCAGGTCTCTGCGGACTTGGGACTCGCCATGTTCTGCCATCCCTGGGGCATCGTGATGCAGGAGAGAGATGAAAGGCTAAGCTCATCAGAGGGCAGCCACTTCCTTTCTCAGGCAACTTGTGAGTTTGTAGGTCACCCAGGTCCACCAGGTAAGCATGTATGGGAGGCACATGTTGGAGAGGGCCAGGGATGTAATCTGCTGCCTTGTGCTTCTTACAGAAAATATTAGTTATCTTTAAAAGGAACGGAATTAGGCTCTTGAAATGTACCCTCTACTTAGAAACAGTAACCGCCATAAGTAGGTCTGAGAGGAATCCCAGACAAATGTCTGGGGGTGGGGGGAGGGATGGTGCACTCAGGGCTCAGTCAGTTCTCCATCCCCCCACGGGGTACTGCTCTCGTGCATGGCCCTTGGACTTTCACTCAGGGCCAGTCCCGTTAGTCATATTGTGGGGAACAGTTGTTGGTCCCTTTCCAAGCCTCTGTGGTTGTAGTTTGGCCCTGGGTTTCCTGGTATGTTATCCACAAAGGGCATCACAGAAGGGAGTGGTAGCTTATCACTTAGCACAGGCTCTGTACTGCAGAATTTCCCCATACTGTTAAAAAATGGTTCCTCTTTCTTCTAACTAAAGGATTTTTTTAAGGAGACTGGATTGTGTTAACCTTCAAATTAAGAGTAAACTTTTTAAAAAGCATTGTTTATAGACTAGAGAGGGCCCCTTGGGGGCAGAAGTTTTGTACTTCTACTTTCGCCCCGTTGGGATCGATGCCGAGCACAAGCCTTAGTGAGCATTTGTGAAGTGTAGTTTTCCTTGCAGGCGTGATCCTTTGGTTCCTAACACCGAAGACTGGATGAATTTACGCAGAGGGGACCTCATGAACATCTGATCTAACCTTTATAATATTTTACCAGTGAGGAAAGGAAGGCCAAGCATGAGATGGTAGAATAAGAGTGGGTTGGGTGGCTGTGAATAGAGGGGGCTCCGGATGGGAAGAGAGGGGGCAGGTTACGTTTCAAGGCATTTGTGATTCTCTGATGAACAGACCTCCCAGGCTTGCCTCTCTGGGGTCCATAGGCCCATAAGATGCTGACACATCACTGCACAGGTTGGTTCTGAGATTCTTGGGTTTTAAATCCAGGTGATCGCCTATCGTCTTTTTGAGTAACCTTAATTTGATTTCCTGTTTGTTTTACAAACAGGTGATGTAGAGAAGGGGAGGGCCCTTGATTTAGAAGGGCAGCAATCCTGGGCACATTCATGACTCACTTCTTCTTTTAAAGAGAGGAGGTTGAGGTTTTAGCTAATAGTGGTATCATTTCTCCTTGACAGAGAAAGGAGCCTCATTTCAGTTTATCCTGGGTCTCAGTGATAGTGTGTGTAAAGATAACTAATATTTTCTGTAAGAAGCACAAGGTAGATGTATGTATATATAATTGTGTGTATGTATGTATATATATACATATAACGTATGTGTATATAAGAGATGTAGGTGTGTATATATGTGTACGGTAGATGGATATTGTATGTACATGTGTATACTAACAGTGCCTGTCTGTCCCTAAAGTTGTAGATGTCTGATTTTATGGCATTACTATCTCCTGGCATCTCAGCTGAGGACTCCCCACTCTAGATTTCCATCCAGCGGAACCTGACTCTCTCTGACCCCTCAGTGACTCTTCGGGTGAGAACAATGGTGGGTACAGGTAGATTGAACTCCAGTGCCAGCTTAGATGGGGATCCCTTACTAAGTATGCCGAAAGGATAATTTTGGCACTCCATCCTTCATTACAACATTTCATCTCTTTACTGGAAGAACAGGGTAAACTAAGTCTGCGATATCCTCTAACACCTTTTTCCTTTTCCCCTCACTTTCCTTCTTATTTCAAATTAATTCTTGTCTTAGTGTCAAGACTCTTCCCAGGGACTGGACATTAAAAGCTGACCTCTCTGTGTGGGGTCACAGCATTCGCAAGCTGCCTCTATTTCCTAGTCGCACTCCCTCAACTCGCCCCCCATTTGTTCCCGCCTCGCCTTCGCCTTCGGGTCTCCTCTCCACCCTCCATTCCTTAAAAACCAAGGCCCTCCCAGGCTGTTCTACATAAAATAACAACCCCTTACTTCCCCTTCCTCAGCACCCGATTCTCCTTTCCTGTTCGTTTTTTGTGGTATCACCATTCTCTTTATTAGTTTGATTGTTGTCTAGCTGGTTCTACTAGAAACTGAACTCCGTGAGGATAGGAATTTTCCTGTGTTTTGCTTACTGCTGCCTGCATAGCCCCTAGAAGACTATCTGATGCACAGTCATTGCTGAAAAAAATGTTTGTTGAATGAATGAAATGTGTGGGGAGGTAAAATACTTAAAGTACTCCTGGAGCAAAGGAAAAAGAAACACAAAGACAGAAGTTTAGCATCTCCTGCTGCTGGCTTTTTAGTGCTCCTAGATCCCATCTTCTAAGACGTGGGACCAGAGTCTGTGTTGGATAAATAGGTTAAGGGCAAAAAGGCAGGGGGCGTTATATGGTCTCTTGTAACGGGAAACACAGGGCTAGGGCTGGGGATGAAAACAACCCCGGGACTGTGGCTCTCCGGCTTTGTTTCTCACTTCTATGGTACTTCTTGGCTTCGTTCTTCTGGTACCCTCACAGGGCAGAGGACACGGCTGCTGGAAGCTCTAGAACAGTATCGGTAGGGGCACCTGACTGGCTTAGTCCATAGAACATGTGACTCTTGATCTTGTGGTTGTGAGTTTAAGCCCCATATTGGGCGTAGAGCTTAAAATAAATAAATAGATAGATAGATAGATAGATAGATAGATAGATAGATAGATAAATAAATAAAATAGCCTCTTTACAGCTCTCAATCAAGGTGAAGGAAAGAATATTTTTCTCACTGTCTGCATATAAAATTCTAGAAAGTAACTCCATGTAGTCCAACTTGGCCAACTCCGCCAACTAGGGTCTGTAACCAATCTAAGCTCCCCTGCTCTGCGCATGACAGGCCAGGAGGTCGAGAGTCAAGATGTTGGGGTAGGAAAGTGACTTTATGTGGAAAGCCAGCACACCGAGGAGACTGCAGAATATTGTCCCCAAAAACCATTTCCCCTTAGCGTGAAATTTAAGCTGCTTTAATGTCAGCAAAAGGGGGAAGCGGGAGAGGATTGAGTCAATAGGTGACTGACATCTGTAGACATCTGAGGAAGGTCGTGTAACTTCTTTGTCCTTGGTCAGTTGACCTTCGTGTACAGGAATCTGGTCATGTTGTTCCCACAAATCTCAGACATAACATAGTCATATCTGTATGTACTTCCTTATTTCCCCAAGAGACGTAGGTTTTGGGCAAAAAAAGCAGTTTTTACAAATCTTAGCTGTAAGCAAAATTCCTTCAATGACTAACATGCCTACGTGGAGGGCCCATCAGAAGCTTCTAAGCTGTAGGTCCCAGCACCAAAGGAAATAGAAGCAATGTGACGTCAGACATGCTAAGTTTCACCCTGTTACAGATCAAAGCGCCAAGAAAGCAGGAGCATTTTCCCTTGGGCTCACTGCTGAATTTTAAGATCCTCGAATAGCTCATAGCGTGAAGTAGGTGCTCAGTAATCATCGAAGGGACGAATGACGTACTGTGACAGGAGCGGGATGCTAACCGGCAGCTGCACTGTAAGCAGATGAAATGAGGCAGCTGTTGTTACCCCCAAGAATACCGACTAGACCAAGAGAGGGGAGGATGCTGGGCAGCTACAACATTAGGGGACCACCTTGGAGTCTAAAAGTCTTTATGATTATTTTTTCAATCAGAAGTAGTAATTTTCCATTCTAATCTTAAAAGTCCCTTTCTGGGAAAGCTTTGATTGAAGGGGTTAAGGATTAAGGTGGAAACGAACTGGGTCATCTTCTAGGTATTAGCATGCTGGGACAAAATGCCATTTTTCTAGTAACAAAATTTTTGCAGAAATAAAAGGATTAAATGTGTGAAGGTACGAAAGAATGGGTGCATAGGCACACTTAAATTATTTTAGAAATTGGTTAACAATATCACACTTGATTTTAAAAAATTTAAAAGTAGGAAGGAATATGTGTAGTACAGTTTCATAGATTAAAAGAAGGCAATGTACTTCATGGGCAACTCAACAACATTTACTAAGAATCTCTAAAATTGTATTTTTAAAAAAATATTTTTATTTATTTATTTGAGAGAGAGAAACAGAGAGAGAGACAGCCAGCGAGAGAGGGAACACAAGCAGGGGGAGTGGGAGAGGAAGAAGCAGGCTCCTAGCGGAGGAGCCTGATGTGGGGCTCGATCCCAGGACTCTGGGACCACGCCCTGAGCCGAAGGCAGATGCTTAAGGACTGAGCCACCCAGGCGCCCCTAAAATTGTTTGTATTTTTTGATCAGCAAAACTAGTTTTTCTAAATATCCCTCCTAAGGAAATAATAAGAAATAGACAAAAGTTTTATGTAAAGTTACAATTACAGTTACTTATTATAGAAAAAGAAAAACCCAACAACTGCTAAAGAACAGGAATTAGCTAGTCTGTGGTATATTCATCTATAGAATAAGGCAAAACTCATGTTGTAGGACACCAATAACATAGCAAATTATTCCCGGTATACTGTTAATTGACAAAAGCATGACTGGACATCATGATGCGGAGCATGATCGCAATTTTATTTTAAAAACTCTCATTTGAACAGTGTGGTTCTCTTGACATAAAGGATTAAATTATTCCTGGTGGATTTTATTTTCTTCTTTGTGCTTCTCCGTGAATTTTGAATTTGTACAGTGAAGACATTTATTTTGTAACAACATTAAACATGAAAAGACCTTACCATTTTTTGTTTGTAATTTTCCCAATGTTCTTTGTATATAGAGCTTAAATAGCTAAGCAATCTTATGAAGGACTCCTAGTTATATTTGACGTGCTGAAATTTATACTGAGGCACGTGGAAATGCATGTATTCCGTGTACCTTTTCTTTTTCCTGGCTGGAGGAATTTGGTCCTGCAGCTTTGTGTCTGCCATGATCGTACATGTTCATTTGCACTGCAATTTCCTGCAAGAAACAAGTGTCTAGGCGTTATTGCAGAGAACCCACAGTAAACATTTCTGGCTGTGAAACTTGAGAGGTAACAGAAATGTGGATTTGCTTTCTCTTGTGTAATCTACCACCAATGGGATGCTAGCAAGCCCTGTGAACAGCTCAAGGATGGGATCTATGCATAGAATTAGAACAATGTGGGAGGAATGGAAAAGGTGATTTCAAGAGGACTGATTAATTAAAGGAATAGCAGAATGGTGTGAGGCAGGTGGGAAATCAGGAACATTTCTTGTTTTCAAGCAAACAGGCTTGGGGGGAGGAAAATAAATAGAAGCTGAAGCAAATCTACTGTATTACTCAAGAAAATGTGTTCCTGAATCTGACTTCAGAGCGCCAAAGTGATTCCTCAGGTCCAAAATGTTTTACTCTTTAATTCGAGCCAGAGAAAACACTCGGTATCGGTACTGATCCTTTTTTTTTTTTTTTTTTTTTTTTTTACTGTTTTGTTCTTAAAGAAAGTACAACTTTAATTTTAGAGTGTCTTGTTGACGTTAATGGTTCTGCATTTGTATAACAAAAAGTTGACAGAAAAATATGTTGTTTACTTTGAGAGGAACAAAGCAGTCAGAAAAAAATTATAGAGAAAGATTAGTCACTCAAGAAGGAATGTAGATTTAAATAAGTAAAAGTCGCAGCAAAAATCTTTAGGATTTTAATCATCTTAATTTGCAAGAATTTACCATAGTTTCAGCAAGAAATCTTAAACAGATTGTTTAAAATAAGTTTCCTATGGATAACTACCTTAAAGAAACAATAATATGGTAAGATTACTTTGCTCAGAATAGTTGAAAAGTTGGAAAACTTTGTAGTTCTAATAATAGAGCAATTGTTACATGATATGTTGTCATATATTCACTGACTGTAATAGGATAAAAATATTAAAATGATGGTTATAAACACTCGCAGCAGCATGTAAGTATTTACGCCCTAATGTTAGTTAAAAACTATGTATAGATACAGATATGTAGCATATTAAAAAATTAGTGGAAGGAAACACTCCAGTATATGCTCCATTCCATTATTTTCATGTTCATATGAATTCTAATATCACTTAGGATAAAGGTGTTTTATTTTTCATTTTTCAAAATTTCTTTACTGTGATTATATGAAAAATAACTTTAAAAAAATTCACTCATGTTCAGAGCACTTGGGTGTTTCAGTCAGCTGAACATCTGACTCTTGATTTCTGCTCGGGTCATGATCTCAGGGTCATGGGATCAAGCCCCGTGTCAGGCTCCATGCTGAGCATGGAGCCTGCTTAGGATTCTCTCTCCTTCTCCCTGTGCCCCTCCACCCCCGACCCCTCAAAAAAAATTCACTCATGCTCATCCCCAAATTAAAAACAAAACAAAACAAAAAACAAAGCAGAAAAAACCCACACAAACTAATCTGAGTCAGCTCCCTCCAAGAATCCTTCTAAGGTTAAGCTGACCTCATGTTAATTTTCTTATTTTATAAAACTTGACAGAAAGTACAAAGTTAATTATATTTTTGCTTTGGCATGGAATATATTGTTCCCCAGGAGTCTACATATCTTTTAAGGCACAGCCATTTCTTCTACTTAGGATTAGATGAGGTAATGCATTTCGAAATTATTTAAAAAAATAATATTATTGAAATGAAAGCTAAGATTATCACCCACCTCTCTATTATCCATGGCATAGAGTTGTGAATACAATAGACACAGGCTCATAAATATGTATTAAATGGATCAATGAGCTCATGAGGACTAGTGGCACCTGAGTCAAAAGATGGTCTTCCATGACTGCTTACAGACTGGGTGGCCTTAGGTGAGAATCACATTAAAAGTTGTCTGTAGGGGGATACAAGTATCTCCCCAAATCCAAATTTATATCTGGTTGGAATGGAGTTCAAAGGAATATCAAAGAAAGCTTGTATTGAAACAAGGACTCAAAAGGCAGTCCAAGGGCTCCATGGAAGGCTCGGAGGTTAGATCTGCTTACCTATGTCAGGAGACTGGAGGGAAAGGAGAGTGTGGGCTCAGAGGAGCCTCCACTCTGTAATTATTTTAATTTAGCAGTACCTGGAAGAGCAAAGTCCCCCGCAGGCCGGATCCATGAGGAAATGCCAGAGCCATGCATCGTCGGGGGCTCTCCCTGGGCACCAGGAAAGGCTGCAACCAAGAGTCCTCAGTCTGCTTAGAGTAGAATTGGGGTAACTACCAGGATAAGCCAGGTTTTAATTTTTGTTCGTTTGTTTAGGATAAAGAGTCTTCCTGCCTTGATAGGATTTACTGGACTATTTGAAAACTGTGTCAGCTGGGTGAGGCTGAGACAGCAGCTGGCCTGTCTGAGAAACTTAGTTTAATTAGTGAGTAAAAGCATACCTCACCCTAAGCAGCAAAACTAGAGTTTACAAAAAGTCAGACATTTGTTGCAGAAATGACCCTTTGTCAATAGATGTGAAGCCACATTTCCCCCTTAGCTTTTTTATTTAAATATTTTTTTTTGAAAGAGAGAGAGAGCGCGCCCATGAGTGTGGGAGGGGCAGGGCAGAGGGAGAGAGAGAATCTCAAGCAGACTCCCCACTGAGCCCTGCTGCAGGGCTCGATCTCATGACACTGAGATCATGACCTGAGCCGAAATCAAGAGTCAGAGGCTCAAGCACATCTCTCTTACCCCCAAACCCTAAAGACCCCCAACATCCCCACCTCCTTCAAGGATGACTAGGAATATTCATTCCTTGAAGAGAAGAGGCCACCGGAGTAAGATTTCTGTGGTGTCTTTCCCGATTGGATGGGGGCCCCCAAATGTGGGGTGGCCCAACTGGATGAAAGCCAGTGAGTGGCACAGGCAGTGAAAGGATTTATCCAAGGCAGAACAGAGGAGAAAGAAGTTTATTGAATACACCTCAAGGGAGCAGTGGGCAGGACAGCAAAGGAGAGATTGTCTGCGAGGACGGGCTGGTGAGGGGCGCAGTTACAGGGCGGAGTGAGGGAGTATGGGGAATGTATGGAATTTTCCTTTTTTGGTAGTCTTAGGAACTGTGCCTGGTTGTAACTGGTCAGTCAGGGCCTATGGCAGTTTCGAGGTGGGTCTGTTTGCATTCAGCTCCATGGTAGGCCTGGGCCCTTTAGCCTGGATCAGGTTTCCAAGGCTCAAGCCTGTTGCCTAAAAGTGGCCTCTACAATTTTCTCTGAAGGCTCTAGAATAAATCAGAACTCTGAAGTTTAACAACATACATTATCCTAATTCAGGGTGTTTCACTGTGCATGACGCCAATGCTGGAATAAAGCACCCAGACCCAGCGTGGACTGCACCAATCCTAGCCCGTTTGTGTTCACGTTCTCTGAGGCGCTGGAGGGTGAGGAGAACGTCCGAATTCCACTCAGGCTTCTCTCTGACGCTGGCTCTTCCATGCCCCATGCACTCATGTATACGAATAGGACGTTAAAATTCCACACTTAGGAAGAAACATTTCTCTGTTGGCTATATAAACCTAAGAAACCTAGATCTCTTTTTAAAATCTGACCAATTTACATTTCTAAACAGAGCCATTGGCTTCAGATGGAAGAGGGCATTTGGGTTTGCATTCTAGTTGTCCCCCAAGGTTATGGGGGGTATCGCAGAACCCTAGGAGCTTTTCACAGAACAAGAGCACTTACCCTCAAACCAAACCCAAACCACCACTTTTGAAGAGAGAATCTGCTTGCAACTTCTCCAGGTTGAAAATAAAACATATTAAAAGCTATGAAGAAAGACTAGCCCTACCAATATTGAAATGCATAATAAAGTTAGAGTAATTAAATCAGCTTATAATCAAGGTAGAAGTAGCAAATCAATGAGACAGATTAGAGCCTAGAAATAACCTGCATATGTTTTGAATTTGACATGTAGGATAGTATTTGGAATTAAAAAGCCAAAATTAGATTATGTAACAAATTATATTTGGGCAACTGGAAATTCGGGAACAATGTACAGTTGGTTCTTTACCTCATGTTTTACAACAAAATAAATTCCAAACAATTGAAACATTTACGCTGAAAGAATTAAGTAATAATAGTGCCGGAAGAAAATGCCAGTAATTTAAAAAATAGTTTGGAATGGGGAAGCACTTGGGGTCTGACATACAGCCCAGATGTTATGTTATGTTTTAAAAACTATGAAAACTTCAGTATTATAATAGTACTGTAAGCAAAGTACAAACAATTCAAAGGACAAAGTAAGAAAAATGTGAATGTATATGATAAAGACATAGTAATTTCATGTACATATGGATATATTCTTACAGATCAAGAAGAGTAAATGAACAACCCAAAAGAAAACGACTAAAGGATATGAGTAAGGAATTCATGAAGGAAATGTGTTTCTGGGTAGGTATCTGTGTGTATACAAACAGGGCATTATAAATGCACATTTAGGATTTATAACAAGTGGGTATATTCCCAATTTTATTCATAATTTAAAAAATGAAAATTTAGTAAAACAATAAAATACAATTTTCACCTACTGGTGAATACTGCGTGTTGGCAGGGATGTGGAAAAGCCAGCATTTTACTTTCAATTATTGTTGTGGAGAGCAATCTGAGTTCATCTATCTAAATTTACAAATGTGCATACTTTCTAAGCCAAGGATTCCACTTGTAAGATATGCTTGCACAGGTACACAAAGATATGTGTACAAATAATTTAATTGCGGCATGGCTTGTGATAACAAACAACTGGAAATTACCTAATGGTCACTAATGAGAGGACTCATTAAATTATGGTCTGCCCAAACAATATTTGGTTCTTGAAGAATGAATTAGATCTGAGTATACGGACATGGAAAAGTGTCCAAATATATTAAGTTTAAAAAGCGAGTGATGAAACAGTATGCCCTGTGTGATTCCCTGTGAATATTTTTGAAAGTATTATATACAGATTCAATTGCGTATGCATACATCATTTCTTGAAGGATATAAGGTAAACTGTGGAGCGTGGTTACTTGTGGCCACGGCACATGGTGGGGGGAGGGTTAGGTGACGGGGGGAGGAATTTTACCTTTCACAGTATACCATTCTGCATAACGGAAGATTTTACTCTGACTATGTAATATTTTTACAATGGATTTCAAATGTAATCTTTGGGAAGAATCTTGGCTACGGCAGCAAATTGTATGTAGGAGGCATCGGTGTTTGTGTCTGCCCGGAGGTTGAGGAAGCCAGATGGGGTGAGGAGCACACGTGATCACTCCAGAAAGGACTTCTTTACCCCTTGCCATCCTAAGGAACGCAGTGTCGCGGAGCACCCTTGGTCAGCCCTGCGGCAAAACGGGAAAGTCGCCAAAGAGCCTTATTCCCACCTTCCCTCCTCTCTCTCCCTCTCCCTCACTGCCGCTCTGCCCTGCTGTGGGGCGCTGCTGAGGGTGCTCCCTGGCACAGCTCTCCCTCTCTGGGCTCTATGGGGACCACCCTGAGTTTGGTACCAGCCTGTCACTGTCCCCCTCGTCACACCTACCTCTTGAAAACAGAGACAGCAGAGTCGCCATCATAACTGAGAAGACTCTGCCAGACTTTCTTTCCTAGGCTCCGGCATTACGGTTCTGGAACGGAGAGAAGCATCCCGTGTCTAATTACTGTAAATGTGCGTGTGCATTAGAAAACATTAGAGTCGCTTAAGGGCAACAGCTTGAGAGCTGCTTGGGGCGTATTAGGAAAAATGCAGTGTCTTTGATGTAGCCTGCATTTCACCGTGGAAAGAAGAACTCTGGAGTGTGACAACTCTGGAATGTCTTTGTCTTTCCTCTTTCCCCTTTCTTCTCTGGGAAGCCAGATGTCATCCTCACAGCTGAGTTTTTGCAACAGCCTGAGGAGGTGACTGCTGGGTGTTCTTTCAGCTTTGTTTCCTTTTCTTCTGTACCCAAAACAGCAGCGTTTAGGCTCCAGTCAATGGTGTGGAGATGACAGGGTTCTCAGGACAGGATGGGAGGCTAAGGACCTGGAGAGCTGCATTATCGAGAGGTCATGCCCTCCAGGAAAAGCTGGACAGGAGTTCAGCTAGACTTCGCTGGTGAGGAGGGCACTCTGAGCTCACTGGACACAGAGGGCAGCTGCCTCTTGCCCGCATGGTTTCTCAGTCCAGGACATGTCCTTGCGAATTCACTGTCCACAGCTGCAGTAACATGTTTGGGGTGCACAGTTCCCAGTGGGTGGGGAAATGCCGGGGTGTGTAAGCCAGATGCTGTGTGTGTGTCACAAGGTGGGCAGGTGTGTGGGCTTCAGAGAGGAAAAAGTGAGACCAAGCATATTATTTCTTCTTTGGGCTCTGGTTCAGGAGGCTTCCTGGGACAGATGGCTTGTTGGGAAGGAGTAGACTCTTAGTCCTTCTCCATGTGATGTCACGTGGTACCTGCATGGTCACACGGTACCGTGTACTTGTGCAGGTGTGCGTGTGTGTACGTGTGTGTGTGTGTGTATTAGAGAGAGAGAAACAGATAGGGAAAGAAAGTGATAGAACTAGAGATACTCAGAGAAAGAGAAAGGTTTAGGCTATATGTGAATTAATTCAGACAAATGAATTTTTGCCATATATTTGTCATTTTTATTGTATGCAAACTCTATTAATTCAGGTCTAAGCTAACTTCTGGTAAAATTGCTTCTATTTGTTTCTGGAATCAAAGAGAGTTCTCCAAACCATCTTAATGGTAATTGTACTATTCTTGGTGACAGTAGTACTAGACCCAAGGAATTCAGAACATCTGCCCCCCACCTATCCAGCCCCATCTCCTATCCTCCCTGGAATTTTCTCTGGGAAAGAGAAATACAAATGGACCACGTGGAAAGTAAATGGCCAAAACCACATGTTTGGCAGTTGGTTTTGGGCCTGAGGTCTCAGTCCATAGAACTCCAGTAAAGCCAACTGGACTGTATGAGCCCGATGTTTCATTTCCTCCCAGCTAGTTACACCCAGCCCAACACCTGCCAGCTGCCCAGGAATGGAAGGACAGTGAGAGAGAGAAGGAGACACTGTGGGAAAAATGTAATTGTTTCCAACCCGATGCCCGAGATGGCCTCTAAGCTGCATCTGGAGGTGTGGGCTCAGGCTTGGCTGTTGTCAGAGAAGAGAGAATAGAGCGGCTCAGAGAACAAGCCTGGGGTCCACTTCCCACTCCAGCTGCATGCCTGAGAGCAGGAAAGGAAAGCCACTTCCAAGTGCATTCCACTCCCAAGTGAGCATTCCCCTTACGGTGACCCTGCCTCGTGGTGAAAGTGGTCCCCTCCGTGTCCTGGAGTTTGACAACCAGACCAGTTCACACTGCGCCCCACCCCCCCCGCCACTTCTGGTGATGCTTGCCATGGCAAGGAGAAGAGGCTGAGAAGTCTGTATGTGAATAGGGTGGAGGGGGTAGAAGAAGGAGCTTCTAGAATTTGAGGCTTCTGGAGAGAGCCTCGGAATCACCCAGTCCCATCCACACAGTTTTGAGATGAGGGAATTGATCTAAATGGAGTGATGGGCCAGTAGGACCAGGATTAGAGCCAGCGTCTTTGGCCTGGACACTTTCAGTCATGCTAAACTACTTGTGTAAGTGAGAGGCGCTGAGGTCACTGCAAATCTTGGGAGACAGAGCTCAGTTGGGAAACCAGGCGCTCCACAAGTCCACCTCCCCCTATCCTCCCCCCTTCCCTGGGCCAACCCTGAACCCATCATAAAAACAAATATCCCACCAACTGACAAACTCTCCCAGGGTTTAATAATCATGATATTTGTTTTTATGACTCAAATTTATATGGATTTTTTTTTTTCTGAGCATGTCACCTAGTCCTGGACATTGTAGAAAAGAATTGTTAATAAATTAGAGCTAACGATGGGTTTTCTTTTTAGTTTGGGCTTCCAGGCCATGCCTATTGAAATACATAAGAAACCAACTACTGTATGAAATGTGGTGGTTTTAAAAGCTTACAACCACCTTTTCACAAACTGCTATCCTCATTTAGCAAGCCCATGGAGATGGAGAAGGTAGACTCTTTCCTACATAATGACTGTTCTTCAGAATAATTTCATAAAAATAGACCTTAGCTCAGCCCAATTATTTCTACTCTTGTCTGAAAAGCAAGTGAAGGGTCTGAAGCATGCCTTCAAGAACCAGTCCCGGGGGTGGAATTGGCATTGCTGTGATTCTCTTTATATTTCTGATTATGAAGCCTATTTATGAAAGTACCCAGAGAAGGTTTTGGAGGAAAAGCCATGAGCTAGGAGAAGATGGTGAGTGAGTAAGGAAAACTTGCTCTATGTAACCACTTGAGCTGCGATTGGACCACGGTACAAACACAAAAAAACCATTGTAAGTGGACACTTCAGAATTTCAGAGTTCTGTTAAAACCTGTTGATCTCTGGTTCAAGCAAGATCAAGATCTAGCTTATTCCTCATTTGACAGAGAAGTTGGGGTGCATATTTAACTCAGTGGTATAGAGAGGCAATGAAGTTGTCCTCCTATACAATAGTGTTTGTTGCTGTAAACTGGTCAAAAAATTGTATCCTACACCCCTACTCTTTCCAATTATGAGGGCCAAGATTTTACCCTCTGCTTAAGTCAATGGTGGGGCACGTGAAATGGTAGCATGAGAAATCTTAGATTCTGGATCCAGATTTGGGGGTTTAAGTTCTGAACTCACCACTTCTCAGATAAGGGACCTTGGGCAAGTTATCCCTTTCCTGCTAAGGTTTCCCCACTTGGAAAAGGATCTGCTTTACCAATGTCAAAGAATAGGTGTGATGATTATATGAGGGAGCATGGGCATAAAAGTGCTTGTGTAGATGTTGGCATCTGTTAAGCTCAATAAATGCTGGTAGTTAAGTATCCTAGCTTCTGGTACATTGTATGAATTTAAAAATATCTGCCTCATTTGCCTTCCTTTCCTCCTTGAATCCGATAGTCTACCTGTTAGATGACGTTGCTAGTTTGCGCAATAATCATTTTAAGCTAATTAAATGTTTTTATCTGCAACACGTCTTTGATATTTTATGACTTATATCACCAAATAAGCACAAATATTTTCTGTGACAAAGTCAGATTCCCTTAGTACAGGAAAGAAAATTCCTGAGTGGGACAGAGAGTCCAAGAGGCTCCTGAATGTGTTGATATTAGAATAACACACTAGATTGGAATCTTCAAGGTATGGAAAAGTCGAAGGTTCTTTTCATAGAAGTTATTTGGAAAGGCAGTCTGAGAATAACAGAGATGAGGATCCCTAGCCCAGAACAAGCTAAGTGTTTCTAGAAATCACATACATTCTTTCATTTAATGAAATGTATTCTCTTTATGAGCATAGCACAACTGACTTCCTAATGCCATGGTGATGAGCCCTACTCTTGCCTGGGTTCATGTGGCACATTGCTAGAAGGTAACAGAATTCTTTTCTGAGAGGTTCAATGACCTGTGGGGGACATAGACTGTTTAAAAGAAAAATTGGTAATCATCTAATCCATGTGCTTTTAGTGATAAAAATATTCCATGAGAATGAACCTCAGAATGAAGGCGTATTCAGCATGTTTCCAGTCCACCCTTTCCAGCCGTCTACTCAGCCTTTCCTCACAGCCAGGCATTCTGCTAGCCCCTCTTGTATGTTATCGCATATACTTCTACAACAACTCCGGAATGCATTATTACCTCGGTTTTAAACACAAGGGAACAGAGGTTAAGAGACGTCCAGAATGCAGCTTACTAATGGTGGAGCTCAGATTTGAATTTACATCTGACCCCAAGGATCAAATTCTTTTTTTTTTTTAATATTTTTTTATTATATTATGTTAGTCATCATACAGTACATCCCTGGTTTTTGATGTAAAGTTCGATGATTCATTAGTTGCGTATAACACCCAGTGCACCATGCAATACGTGCCCTCCTTACTACCCATCACCAGTCTATCCCATTCCCCCACCCCCTCCCCTCTGAAGCCCTCAGTTTGTTTCTCAGAGTCCATAGTCTCTCATGCTTCATTCCCCCTTCTGATTACCCCCCTTTCTTTATCCCTTTCTTCCCCTGCTGATCGATCTTCCTAGTTCTTATGTTCCATAGATGAGAGAAACCATATAATTGTCTTTCTCTGCTTGACTTATTTCACTTAGCATTATCTCCTCCAGTGCCGTCCCTGTTGCAGCAAATGTTGAGAAATCATTCTTTTTGATAGCTGAATAATATTCCATTGTATATATGGACCACAACTTCTTAATCCAGTCATCTGTTGAAGGGCATCTCGGCTCCTTCCACAATTTAGCTATTGTGGACATTGCTGCTATGAACATTGGGGTGCATATGGCCCTTCTCTTCACTACATCTGTATCTTTGGGGTAAATACCCAGTAGTGCAATGGCTGGATCATAGGGTAGCTCACAAGGATCAAATTCTTAACCATTATACTGCATGACTTTGCAAGTGAGTTTGAGATACATGCTTTGGGGGGATGGACCTCTTTACCTTCAACCAGTGATCAAATGCTGGTATTATAGTCAACAAGTCCTGAGGCTGCTAATATAGTCTTTTTTTTTTAATGTTTTTTTTTATTGTATTATGTTAGTCACCATACAGTACATCCCTGGTTTCTGATGTAAAGTTCGGTGATTCATTAGTTGCATATAACACCCAGTGCACCATGCAATACGTGCCCTCCTTACTACCTATCACCAGTCTATCCCATTTCCCCACTAATATAGTCTTAGAGGTATAAGTTTGAGCGAAGAT
This sequence comes from Ursus americanus, assembly GCF_024610735.1. Lineage (NCBI taxonomy): Eukaryota > Metazoa > Chordata > Mammalia > Carnivora > Ursidae > Ursus > Ursus americanus. Next base: position 35,310,906 of record NC_142132.1, read on the forward strand.
TTCCCTTGTCTGTTATGTTTTCAGATTGCAAATCCTGCAGAAGGAATTCTAGAATAAGTTTGCGTAAGGGTGCTCAAACCAGGAATGGAACCAGACTCCGAGAGCTCTGCTGTTCCAAGTCACTCACTGACCAACTTTCACTTAGCGTATTCAGTGCCTGCTCTCTGCTGGGCACGCTTCTAGGCACCTGCAGCACGTTAATTGTGCAAGATAAATAAGGTCAGGCTCTCCGTATATTCTGGTTTAGATTCTAGGCTCTGAAAGCTCCAGACTCATTCCTGCTCTCCAAAGAGAAATGGCTTTTGCTAGTTTGAAACTCTGCAGTGGAGATGGTCCAATGACTTGACTGCTTTTGTAGACTACCGTGAAATTTCCCCTTGTTCCTTGGGTCTAAGTAAATGTCAGGAATACTGAAAAGGTTGAAACCTGAATGTTTCTATCAACAAATCCATACTGATTTTATCCCACTGTAGTGGGATAAAATGGGCTCAGGAATCCCTCATCCTCTGGGTCTGCTGCTCTGTTTATATCATTTGTGACCTATGTTGGTGCTTTTGGTATTCACTGGATTCTTAAGTTGTCATAACTGTAGGTACAAATGGGGGCCTTAACTGCTGTTTACCCCCACCGTGGAAAGTCAGATAAGTGTGTCCAAAGGTTCTCTGCTAGACAAACGTTATGATAATTATTATAAGGAGTCTTTTTTTCCAGTATCAAAACCCAACATCCCCCTCCAAAAACAAATGAAAAACCCAAACACAGGGCTTTCCGAAATCCACCTTCTCCATGAACCCTCAGGGAATTTACCCACCAGTTCTGTATCTCTGAGGCCAGGAAGAAGATTAAACTTCTGTTCTGAGAAGCAGCTGGAATAGAGTAGTTCAGCTCAGGGATGCGGAAGCCGGAAGGCTGGGATCCAAATGTTTGACTCTGCCTCTAACTAGCTGTGTGTGACCTTGGCTAGTCACTCAACTTCTCTGTGCTTCAGGGTTCTCATGCGTACAACATGGATGATAAGAATACTACCTATTTCATCATTTCCCTGTGAAGACAAATGAGTGAAACCCATGAAGCATTTAGAAAGGTGCCTGGCCGGAGATGAGTGTTCAACCAAAGTTAGCGGTCATTGATCATGGGGCTCACTGGGTAGTGAAGCCTCTGGTTAGCCTGGCTTTTCTCTACACTGTGTCCTCAGACTCACACCTGTGGGTCCCTACAATAAGCCACGTACCTGAGATTAGTCTGAGAATTCTCTGACCTGCTGTGTTTCTTAAAACCGCAGGGCACTGTCTACGAGATGCTCACATCCCTAGGTTCGAGGGCGGATGGAGATGCAGGAAGGGACAGAAATGATATGTGTTGCTTCCTGTTTCCAGCACTAAACGGGCCATTGCTTCCACAGACCCTTAATTAAATTAGCTTCATCATTTGGGGAGCAAAGTCCGGAACTAAAACACAAGCTAAGGAGCTATAAAATTTCTGTGTTGTGCGTAGTGGAACCTGAGGCCATTTGTTACCTTGAACTTGCCTCAGATTTAAAATCTGGCAAATTTTATTTTGGAGACTAAGGTCTGTCTAGGTAGGATTTAGGTAAAAAGGCTCACTTAAAATGCACAAGATACTTGCACAAGATACTAAGGAAGCAGTATGTAACTGTATTTAAAAACTACTGCTCTTTTGAAAATGTTCAGTAAGGCCCCAGTAAGGAGCTGTGCTTGCTGAGCACAGGCTAGCCAGAGACGGTCAAGCGCCAGAGCAGGGAACTCCGTGGGCAAGAGGAGGGTGGCTGTGTGAATGAACCAGAGACTTCGTGCTTTAATAAGTTTTGTGGCACGGAGATGATGGCTAGAATGACCATTCTGGGGACTCTTGGGGATTTCAGAAGTCTCCGTTATTCTGATTCTGATGCGGAAAGAGGAACAATATGGCATCACCACAGATAACACAATCCACTTGAACAGGTCGCGGTTCTCTTTACCCACAGCATGAATATTTAGGGAGAACTGGCCTCCATTTAACTTTGTCAGCAGAAGGGTCTGCCATGTGTTAGAACGTGCAGGCTGCTAACAGCTAGGAGGGGAGGCCTGGCCGAAGGCAAGCAGGATTTTTGTGTGTTTTTTTTCTTATTTTGAGAAAATGAAAATTTTCCTAAGCCAAGTTTTAATTAAGTGGTGATGGAAACAAAATTTAGTGACAAGAGGTACCATTCTTACCCAACTGTTTTTATTTCAGTATCATTTCAATGTACTTCCTGTGTGACCGAAGGTTACTTATCCCTCGGTGCCTTAGTTTCCTAATAGGTAAAATGAGATTATAATGGCATCCCTTGCCTGAGGTTTTTTATCAGGATTAAATGAACTGGTAAATGTAAAATGCTCAGAAGAGTACCTGCTTGCTCCCAGTAAGTGCTCTAGCAGAGTTGACTCTTGAACAACGTGGGGGTTAGAAGCGCTGATCCCTGGGCAGCCGAAAATCCACTATAACCTTGACTCCCCCCAAAACTTAACTACTAATAGCCTAGTGTGGACAGGATAGTGACTGATAACATCACCAGTCAAGGAACACACATTTCGTATGTTACGTGTGTTAAAATTGTAGTCTTACAATAAAATAAGCTAGAGAAAAGAAAATGTTGTTAAGGAACTCATAAGAAGGAGAAATACGTTTCTATCCAAAAAGTCCGCACGTAAGTAGACTGTGCAGTACAAACCCATGCTGTTCCAAGGTCAACTGGCTTTGCTTTTACTGTTGTTATGTATTTATGCTTCATGAGTACCGTGTTATTATTCTTACAGTTTCTCTGAAGGGAAAAACCATCAAGGAGCATGGAAATATGCTTCATCTCATTTTCCTCAGCAACTTACACCACATGGGGAACTTCTTGGTCTGGTCAACACACCCAGAGCTGACTTAGGTCTTTGAGGAAGGGACTAGTCTGTGTAGGGCTGATCTTTTATTTTTAAACCTATTAAGGGATAGCAAACATCTTTCATACACAAAGAAAAGCCCTAACTGAATGACTTATTTTATTTATCAGTATCGCTTATCCCCACAAGTGACATGAAAACCCATTTTAGGCTGTTACAGATACTACTTGAAATTTTAGATGAGGGTCTGAACTTTAGAAATTCAGTAGCACAATAAGGGTACATGAAAAGCGTGCCTCTCCCAGATCTGTAATAATTCTCTACTTATTGTTATTGGAGAGACGTACGGGTTACACTGTTCCTGTTGCATCCGTCTTAAAAGAATGGTCGGCAGACTTAAAGCGGTAAAATAGCCAAAAAAAGAGCCAAGATGTATTCCGATTAAGCAAACTGCTGAGCCGTATTTTGTTTCATGGAAACAGGAGGTAGGCTCTCTTCTCCTTATATCAAGGTTTCATATAATGTGATCAAAAATCCTTGTTTTCACATTGTTGTCCCAGCTGCTTTGAGGTTTGGGCTCCTACCAAGAGCAGCAAAGCATAGGAAAGGGAGTCCTGTTTTTCTCAGGAGAACGATGAGAGGAAAATAAGGTGGTGAGTCAGCCGGCCAGCAGGCGTCCACTGCATGGAGAACGCTCAGTCCTGCTCACTCCCTCCTCCACCTGGAGTTCTGGCTGTCCCTGGATTAGCTTCTATTGCTTACTGCTCTGCAACAGACTTGACAGTGGGGTTCTAGGTTCCCCGCCCCAATCTCCCAAAATTCTTGGCACTGACTGTGTTCTGTGGCCTACTGAGAAATAGCAGACACTGCATGAGGAACACAGGGGGCCGGGAGCGTGGAACTCCCCGTGTCTGGGGCCCTCTGGTGATGCAGCACAAAAGTTGACAAACAGGACCTGAAGTGTTACCTAATAGTGACGCGTCAAAATAACAGCGACAAATAGGTTCCTGCCACCAATATAGAATTAAACTGGTCAGGATTAAAGAAGAGGGGGAAATGGAAGGAACAAGCCAATAATGAGTAATTATCTAGTTAATTTTATAGATATATAAAACTATATATATATATATATAGTTATAGTTATGCAGTGTATTTGCAATGATACAGCGTGGAAAAGTTGCCGCTCGGGTATGGGCGTACCTCCCCTCGGCCTTTCTCATCTGAACACAGAAAATGATTTGGGTGACTATTTTTGCAGTTTCCTAAGGATGACACAGAACATTCTAGATGCATAAGAGAGACATTAATTTCTGACATACAATAGATGCTTCAGGGCATTAGAGCTTGATTCTCTCAGGTTATAGAGGGTCCCCATTGTTCTTGCACTTCAAAGATGTAATAGTTTTTTTTAATGTTTCAAGTTTTATTTAAATTCTAGTTAGTTAACATACAGTGTAATATTAGTTTCAGGAGTAGAATTTAGTGATTCATCACTTACATGTAACACCCAGTGCTCATCACAAGTGCCTTCCTTAACACCCATCACCCATTTAGCCCATCCCCCTACCCACCTCCCCTCCAGCAACCCTCAGCTTGTTTCCTCTTAAGAGTGTCTTTTACGGTTTCCCTCTTTTTTCCCCCCTTTCCCCCACATTCATCTGTTTTGTTTCTTAAATTCCACATATGAGTGAAGTCATATGGTGTTTGTCTTTGACTTATTTCGCTTAGCATAATACACTCTAGTTCCACGCATGTCATTGCAAATGGCAAGATTTCATTCTTTTTTTATGACTGAGTAATGATTCATTGTGTATATATACCACATTTTCTATATCTATTCATCAGTCGATGCACATTTGGGCTCTTTCCATAATTTGACTATTGTTGATAATGTTGCTATAAATATAGCAGAGTCCATGTACCCCTTTGATTCAGTATTTCTATATCCTTTGGGTAAATACTTAGTAGTGCAATTGCTGGATTGTAGGGTACTTCTATTTTTAACTGTTTAAGGAACCTCCATACTGTTTTCCAGAGTGGCTGCACTGGTTTGCATTCCCACCAACAGTGTAAGAGGGCTCCCCTTTCTCTGCATCCTCGCCAACACCTGGAATTTCCTGAGTTGTTAATCCTAGCCATTCTGACTGGTGTGAGGTGGTATCTCATTGGGGTTTTGATCTGTATTTCCCTGATGATGAGTGATGTGGAGCACCTTTTCATGTGTCTATTGGTCATCTGGATGTCTTCTTTGGAAAAATGTCTGTTCATGTCTTCTGCCCATTTCTTGATTATTTGTTTTGGGGTGTTGAGTTTGATAAGTTCTTTATAGATTTGGGATACTAAACCTTTATCAGATATGTCATTTGCAAATACCTTCTCCCATTCTGAAGGTTGCTTTTTAGTTTTGTTGATTGTTTCCTTTGCTGTGCAGAAGCTTTTTATCCTGATGAAGTCCCAATAGTTCATTTTTGCTTTTGTTTCCCTTGTCTCAGGAGACATATCTAGTAAGAAGTTGTGATGGTCGAGGTCACAGAGGTTGCTGCCTGTGTTGGCCTCTAGGATTTGATGGTTTCCTGTCTCACATTTAGGTCTTTCATCCATTTTGAATTTATTTTTGTGTATAGTGTAAGAAAGTGGTCCAATTTCATTCTTCTGCTTGTTGCTGTCCGGTTTTCCCAACATCATTTTTTAAAGAGACTGTCTTTTTTTTTTTTTTTCCATTGGGTGTTCTTTCCTGCTTTGTCGAAGATTAGTTGACCATATAGCTGTGGGTCCATTTCTGGGTTTTCTATTCTTAAAGATGTATCTTTTCACGGATAGTAACAGACACAGCCCGTGGTTGGGAATGCCTGTTTGGTCAGGGAGTAAGGTATATTTCCCTCCTTCCCAGGCCCAGGGCAGGTTTCAGAGTTCATATAATTGAGAATTGCTATTTGTTCATTCATGCAACAAATGAGTATTCATCTTTTTTCCTTTTCTAGGCATTGTGCCAAGAACGGGATATAAGGATGAACAAGAAACAGATACTAACAAATAAGTGACGATCCTGCTATGTTGAGGAAAAACTCAAAGGAGCCAGGAAAGAAAGAAAAAAATGATGGATTTGGGAGCACGGCTGGCAGGTGTGTTGGGAGGTAGGCACACTTCAAAGGGGATGTTACTGAGCATACACAAACATTGTCGACCCAGCCTGGCTGATGCATCTATCTGGCAGGTGGTGCAATAGCCATTCAGGCCATGTGTATGCATTTACGCACAGAAAAAAATGTTATCTCTCTGCCTCACGGGTATTTTATAAACACAAGAAATTCCTTCTGAGGGTCACTGCCATGATGCTGGAAATTGCTGCATCGCCAGTCCACAGCAGAGAGCCTGCGACATAGCAGGCATGCAGTCATGTTGAATAACAACACTAAAGCATAAATGAAAGGCACTTCTAGAACAATAGGATGTTGAATTTATGGTGTCATAAACTAAATCAGCTCCACATTGTGTCTATTTATTGTTGAATTTTGGGCGATAATAAAACACCTTCATTTTCTTGTTGATCTTATTTATTGAAATGAAAGCAATCACAGAGAATGTAAACTCCTAAAAAAGATTGGACTCTCTTTCCTGTAAAAGGAAAAAACCCTCCAGATTCTGCTGCAGCGGGTCTTGCATGCGTATTGACTTCAGCTGTGTTGCTTCAATTCTAGAAGTCATATACTTCTGGGGCGATGACAGTATCAGACATCTACCCTGAGAATGCTCTCCAATTCCAATTTATTTTTACATGTATTCCTATAATTTATTCCTATATTTAAGGACCTTGCAATATCTTAGAGCTTTTCTTTTATCTTTAAACAACTCTAAGCTTGTGACATAATTTTCCCCTCCACTTTTAAAGGCTCTGTGCTCTGTATGTAGCCATCATTTTGACATTTCTTGAATTTATTTTAGAACAAGAAAAATCATATATTTATTCATCTGATAGAATGATATGTAAAGAATTAATTTCTAGAAGATCAACAATTTGAGACATCGCTAGGCCTGATGCATGATGGTTAATTTCAATTGTCAACTTGGCTAGACTATTGTGCCCAGTTGTTTGGTAAAATACTAGCCTAGATGTTGTCGTGAAGGTGTTTTGTAGATGTGATTAACATTTACAGTAATGATTGATTTTAGATGAAAGAAATTGCCCTTGACAATGTGAGTGGCACTTATATAATCAGTTGAATATCTTTAGTACAGAAACTGAGTTTTTAGGAAGAAGAATGAATTTTGCCTCAAGACTGTAACATAGAAATCCTGCCTAAGCTTCCACCCTGCTGGTCTGCCCTGAAGATTTTGGACTCAAGACTGTGTGTGTGTGTGTGTGTGTGTATTATATATTATATACATAATATATAAATGTGTGTTTATGTATGTGTATATATCCTATTTTGTATCCTATTTATATATTGTATATATATCTTATCTCTATCTGTATAGCTATATATCCATAAATAAATGCAATTCTACTTTCTGCTTCTCTGGGGAATTCTGACTGATACAGAGTGTTTCATTCTTTCCTGAAATTGTGTCTCCAGTTGGACCAGGGAAAAACTGGTAACAGTATCTAGACTTCTACGACTTTGATGGGAGACCAGAGGGTTGAAAGCAAACTGAGACAGTGTTCCACATTTCAAGCCGCCCCCTCCCAAAAGGAAAAGAGCTTGGAGCTGGGGAGAGGAACGCTGAGCACACCCATTCATATGATTCATGGGTTCTATATTTAGCAAAACAGAAAAATACGGGGAAGATTTTGAAACTTCATAAACTCCTCTGGCTTCCTTCTGATAACACCATATTTTATTTTATGTCGAGGCACATCCCCATCTTTATAAAAATCATATTATGCTTTTAGCATTAGCTAGGGATCTACATGAGAGGAGTCAGAGTGGATCTCAGGGCAAGGTTATTTATTTATTTATTTATTTTTTTAACCAGGACTTTACATAATATTAAGGTAGCTGGAAGCTGGATTATTATTTCCAGAAGAATAGGATAAAAGATGTATCTCTCTTGAGCTCTCAAAAATGACATTTATATGAGAACAAGTTCACACATTTAATTCTGTTTTACAAAAAAAATTTTACAAATGAGGCCGTGACGTCACAATATACTGTTTAACAGGTATGCTTGTAATGGGGTGCAGGTAAGTGATGTGGATGGCTCGGGACAGAATTATTCCATCACGATAGTGGAAAGCACTGAAATGATGCCTTCCATATACACTGGGTTGGGAAGACCATCCCTCTGTATAAGAAAACCAATGCTTTCCTTTAGTATTACAACTCTTAGAACAGCTTTGATCATGGATCTTCGGGGAATGAAAAAAAGAAAGATGTACATAGAAGTTAATTTCTGCTACCCAAATATTCTATTGTAGTATAATAAAGAGTGTTTATCTTATAGACAGCATGTAATCACTTTAAACATACAAATTAGTAAAATTTTGCGTGCTAAAAATATTAGCCTATAACCATTGGTATGTTCTTGCCACTTCCATATGGAAAATGGTGGGAATGTGTGATTATTGCTTGGGTTTGGGCTCTGAAGGTTATCAACCCAAATAATTACCACTCTGTCTTCCAGTTTACTTCATAATCAGGAAGCATCCCTATTCCATCGCTTCAATTGTAAAAACATGCTGTACCACTAAAGAAAACTTGTGTGAGTTGAATGGTCCATAACACAAAATACAAACACAGATGCAAAAATGACACAGACACCACACTTTTTGAGGTAAAATGTGGTAGCTTTGGACTAGTTGATTGTGGCCATACCTTGTTTCACACTCTGGGCCTCCCATCCTGCAGCAGAATTCATTCCTCTCTTGTCCCATGTTTTGTCAACTTGAATGGGCAGGGTTAGTTCTATCCTCTCTCCCTTTCTTCTTGGGATCTCTTTTCCATTCTTTTTCGCCCAAGACCAACTTTATTCCGCATTTCCAATAACATGCATCTTACCGACTTCTCATGTGCTTTCTTTTTCTTGATTTATATGAGATCTAAAGAGACACTGCAATCTTTCCATAGGACATACAACTACTACTACTTAAACCTATCACCTAGTCGCTACTCTCTTACTTGATGGCTGACAACAGCATGACAAATGTTGAAATCTTACTACTCTAGGGTATAAAAGATTGCTTGAGTTGTGTTTCCCAAATTTGGGAGGTAAAAAGATTTGTAGATAAGAATGAATAATAGAACTGAAATGGATCTCAAGGTGTCTAATTGCCCTAACTGCTTTCAGGTAGTTTCTAGACTAGTTCTGGCAAAACAAGTTTTATTTCACCATAAACAATCTGAATAATTGTGGGTGACTGCCTGGAAGCCCAGGTTGATATGAACTCTGTGTTCAAATCTAGGCTCTGAATTTGCCATAATCAATTAGTGATGTCTGCCATGGGTGACAGCTAGGATGGTGTGGACAGTAATGACACATCGTTTCCATTTTTTGGATAAAACCAACAAAGATGGAGAATTACTTTTTCAGTTTAAAATAATTTCAAACACTGAGGAAGCATTGCTGGTGAGAAAGGGAGGGGAGGGGAAAATTCATCTTAGTTCAGATGAGGATGTTGACAAATAGCCATATTTTTGAGTATGATAAATTTTCTGAAAAGCGCTAAAATATAATAGTGCTCTTGAGATGATGATGTGGACTGTAATAGAAACTTTAAAGGCTAAAAGAGTGTCATAGCCTGTTTCTCTATCTCAGAAGAGCAAAACGCTGAGTGACGTGCGGTAGGAGAAAATTGGCCTTCTTCACAACCGAGTGAGGATGCTCTTTCTGTGTTCAGAAACCATGCTTGAAATGGACTTTCCAGTGATCTAAATTTAAACATGTAAATTTTTAAAAACACCGTTTTGCCGAGAACTCTATGAAACAGCCATTTAATGGAATTTGCCGGTTAATAGAAAATCCATTTCCTTGTGAAAACATAACTTGTTGTTCTTGGTTCAAATATCTTCAGAAAAACTTTTTTGTTTTGTTTTGTTTGAAAATGTCGATACCCTATGCTTTGCTTAGAAATAAAACAGAAGCCACAGTAAATTTCTTTCAGAGACGTTAGCCTGGAAATATGATTATATTGTAGCGAAGGCCCAACAAAATGTCTGAAGGACTAATGAAGTCTTTGTAAATGCAAGCAAATGGACTTACAACTCCATCCATAAAATGTGAGTGGTGACAGCAATGATAATCGTGAGCACTTATTGAAGAAGAAGCTATCATTTATTATTATACGCCTGCTTGCTTCCTGACTTCCTTCTTTCCTTCCTTCCTCTCCCCATTCCTCCTCTTCTTGTTTCCACAAATACTGAGCTCCTACTGTTTCAGGAACTATACAAGCTCTAGAAACAATGGCACTGGGGATCCAGATAGACTAGGATTCTGACTTCACAGAATTTACACTCTACTGGGGAAAAGCTGGGTATTCATCAAGTAATGACAATAATGTGTCAGGATGGACTGAGATGTCTGTTTCCCCTTTGGGGGACAAAGGGGAAATCTGAGGACTAGAAGAAGAGTGATTTCAGTGTGTAACTAGTTGCTGTTGTTAATATGAGGAAGGACAAGTGTAACTCTACAGTGAAATGACCTGGATGTTATTTTACAAGGAATTGGGCCAGATTCATATTAATAGGAGAAATTAAGCATTTAAAAAATATGTAGACAAGCTATATTTGTCTCTAGAAAGACATTCCACCTTATAATTGTAAGTTTTGTTTGGCTATAATGAGCTAACTGCCAATAAATGGCTCCAGACCTACTCAGTTTCTCTGTAATCTACATACAGGTCTCTCTTGATTTCGGGAGGGTGATTCAAGGTGATGAATGTTATTGTGCTATTGAATGTTAATTGTTAATTAAATATTTTTACTAAACAAAGTATTCTGTCATGAACCTAGTATAGCTTAAAGAGTTTTAATCAAAAGAGCATAATTTTGTGGTTTTAAAAGTTATATATTAGTTTAAAACACACAAAGGACTATTGCAAAATTGAAGATGAACAATCAAAGCCCATAGTTTCTTTAAAAGGAAAAAGATAATGGGGTGCCTGGGTGGCTCAGTCGGTTACGTGACTGACTATTGATTTCTGCTCAGGTCATGATCTCAGGGTTGTGAGATCAAGCCCTAACTCAGGCTGCACACTGAGCAGTGGAGCTTGCTTCAGATTCTCCCTCTTTCCACCTCTGTCCCTCTCCCTCCCCCCTGTCACCCCCCCATTCCCCTTGCTTTCACTTTCTCTAGGAAAAAAGAAGAGAAGAGAAGAGAAGAGAAAAGAAAAGAAAAAGGTGATTGTTTATAATGAAACAATCAATACTTTTTGGATTAGTCCAATTTAAGAATATCCAAATATCTCAAGACATAACATGTATGTTCATCTTTTGTTCCCATGGACTTGTGTGAACTGGGATTTTTAAATAATGCCATAGTGAAAACAAATATAAGAATAATCTTGGTACTGCCCCAGGATCCAAAATATACCTCATAGTCAGAGGATAAGTAATAAGAATAAAAAATTCACTTCTTATATTAAAATATTTTTATCCCAAGTTTAAAACAAAAATGTAGGATTAAACATATTACTTTAATCTTAATGAATAAGATGATTTAAACTCTCTAATATTTTTGTTACTTTATAAGATAAAATACACTGAATATTTCTAGCATCACTGAACACATTTGAACCATCCATTCAACCATGGAGTGAGTATACCTCAAGGGCATCCCTCTGAATGTTTAATGAACTACCCTTTTCAGAAAACCATGGTCAAATGAATGGGGTGAGGGGTTGCTGCCTTAGAAGGAAGGCTCTTCAAGACAGTCTCACCTACTCCTGGTTTTATAGTTGTACAACAGAGGGATTAGAAGAAGCTTGGAGAAAAGAAACAATTAGAAATCTTAATCATGCAGTAATTTGAGCAGGAACATAAAGGAATGAAAGTGACACTCTAAAGGGGCCCATTGGTGGAGAAATTGCATCGAGCTGCACACACTTGTGGTTGTTGGCTAATTCCCTCTTATGGCTGATAAATCACCAAGTGGTTGGAGGCCGTTCCCTATGGAAAGTTGCAGAGAAAGACTGAGTCAGAAAGCAGGCCAGGGGTGCTAGAGCAGTGCTCTGGAAGGAGATGGCATCGGAGTTCATGCTCTCTGTGTTCTCAGTTTGCCTCTCAACATCTTAAGTTGTAGTTGGGAAGGATAACTTCTGAATTCTTTCATTCTGTACCTTCCTTTGAAGCAACATAATCCTTTAAAAATTAAAAAAAAAAAAGAATCCTTTAAAAACTATTTTGTTAATAAAAATAAAATTTTAACTTATTTATATTTTGTACACGTGCATATATAATTTTGCATAAATGCATATAAATGCATAATTTACCATAAGTGTGTATGTGTATACATACGAAACTTTTTTTGCATTTGGATTTTACCCGGCTTTTCCTTCCTGTTCTTCTTCCTTCTTTGACACATGATAATCCAAAATAACCTTCTATATATCTTTCCATGCTTACAAATCTCTCTCCCTCTTGCATATTTGTGTTTTTTTGCTATTGTTTTAGGGAATGAGATATTGTCCCCACTTCAGTGCTTTTTGATTTTGTCACTCAATGATTCCTATGGAAATTTCTCTAAGATATTTGGGTTTTCAATACAGGAGCATGCATCAACAATAATATATTACTCCTTTTTTTTCTTTTTTGATGCCTATATTCATTATTTTACTTTTTTTTTACTTGTTGAATTGGCTAGAATTTTCACAATAATAACAATAAAGAATTTTGGTATTATATATCATTCCCTCTGTAATGTCTGATTTTAATTAAAATACTTTATGACATTAAGATATCAAATGTCTTTTCAGCATCTGTTAATATGCTATTAATATTTTGATGTGTTGTCAGATTCTAGTTACTAACATTTGTTTTTAGTTTTGTCATCTTTATCCATGAGGAAAATTGGTCTATTATTCGTTCAAACGATGTTTATTGAGTACCTGCTTTCTGTCATGTATTACTCTGGGTGCTGAGGCTATAGTATTTAAGCGTAAAGATCCCATTCTCATGGAGTTAACATCTATAAGAAAGTTTTCTTCTTCTTCTTCCCTTCTTTTCTAAAAAAATTTTGATTATCAGGTTTGTTTATCAGATTTGATATCAGAATAATTTTATCTCCTGAAAGTTAACTGGAGACATTTTCATCTTCTTTCTAGGAATGGAATAGATTAAATAAATATTTGTCTGTTCTTTAAAAGATGGCTAAAACATAGCAATGAGCCCAGATGGTCTTGTGCTGTTTTGAATGGTGGATTTTTAATCTCTTTTCCAATTTTAGGGTCATTGGAATATTTGAGTTTTCCTTTTCTTCTTAGATCAGTTTAAAGAATTTGTGTTTTGCAGAAAAAGCATTTTCAAATGTCTCCTTAGTTTCATTTTCTTATAAATTACCTTAATTGTTCCTACATCTGTGGTTATATTTCTTTTCTTAATTTTAATATTGCTCTATGTTTGCTCTCTTGTTTTTTTTATTCAAGATCCTGATGAAAAAATTTACTTTTTCCCTCCAAAGGGTCAGTTTTCAGCTTGCTTTCTTTCTTTTTTTTATCCTTTCTACTCTGTGTTTTCTGTTCGTTTCATTTTTTATTGTTATTAGATCTCTTTCCATTGCTTCTTGGTTCATGTTGTGGTTTTTTTCTTTCCAGTTTCTTAAGATTAGTTCGTAGGCTTTTTGCATTATTTGTCCTTACTCTTTCTTCTTTAACGATAAAGTCATTTAAGGCTATACAATTTCTTTGGAGTAGAGCTTTACATCTGTTCATAGATTCTGAATGAATGGTTCTCTCTTTCCTTGGTTTCTAGATGATTCTGATTTCCCTTTTATTGTGCTCTTTTGATCTAGCACTTACCAGGAGTATGTTTCTAAATTGTCGGAAGTAATTCTTGTCACATTTATATTACTTATTTCAAGTGTCATTGGTGTATGATCAGAAAAATATAGTTTGTAGAAATCTCCAGTTTTAGAATCTGTTAAGGTTTTGAATCAAGTACATGATTAATTTTTCAAAATGTTCTCTGAGTGTATGAGAAAAACGATATTCTCTATTTAAATATGAATTTTCACGTACAGACCTAGCGGTGTGCTGAAAGCAATGGAACAGCCAGCTCTCTGGACACGATGGCCTGCAGCACCTGCAGCATGTGGGTTTCCAGAGGCACCTGTGGCCACCAGGGCCTGTTTCTAGCTAGTAGCGAGACATCACGCAAGCAGGAGGTGGGGTGGACGTACAGCTAGCTCTTCAAAGCCGGTACAAAGCAACTCCTGGGCCCCACTGCACATGTCTATTAAATCAAGTGTATTGACTGTGTTACTAAATTGTTCTATCCCTACATACCCTTGATGACTAGGTTTTAAGCAAACTGTATTGAAGGCTCCTGTTGCAATTGCATTTTCTTCGAGTTTTCCTTACATAGATAGTAGTTTTTGCTCCCCCTACTTAACTGCCATGGTTTTTTTAGTACATATAGTTTATAATGATTTATTTTTTATTTCTTCATTTTTCAACGATTTTATTTATTTATTTGGGATAGCGAGAGAGGGCACGAGTGGGGAGGGAGGGGCAAAGGGAGAGGCAGAAGCAGACTCCCTTGCTGAGCAGGGAGCCCAATGCAGGTTCCATCCCAGGATCCTGAGATCATGACTTGAACCAAAGAAGGCAGATGCTTAACCAACTGAGCCACCCAGGAGCCCCTACAATGATTTAGTGAAATTCCTAAACTGTGCTTTTTATTAGTATGTAATGATTCTTTCAATCCTCTATAATGTTTTAACCTTAAATTTCACCTTATCTAGTATTAATACTGCTGTATCTGTTTTCTTTTTGTTTGCATTTGTCTGGTATTTCCTTGCTGATCTTTTCATTTTCCATCACTCTTTATCACTCAAGTGTGTCTTCTGCAAATAGCAATATATACAGATATATATAATCTATTTGAACAGGATACTCCAGTGTATTCACATTCAGTGTAATGATTTTATTTCTTCAATCTTTGCATTTCATTCCTCACTTCGTTTCTTTTTTCTTAACCTAGCTGGTTTAAGTTGATATTCATTCTATTTCCTTCCACTAATTTGGAAGTAGTAGTGTATTTTTCCCTTTTCTTAATGATCGTCGTCCAGCAGATGAATAAAGTATTTCCCTAACTCTGGGTGCTTTCACTGTGGGATGCTCCATTTCTCCAGTCCCCCCATCTTACAGGATGAGACTACTTTTCCTTTCACCTTTCTCTCCTCTCTTTCTACCATTAAACTTTTGGAACCCTTTCATTTTTCCTCACTCTCACTTTCTAGATTTTGCTGGGAATTAGTATCTTTTGGTGTCCTCCTCCTCTGCTATTTCAAGCATCCCTCTTTAACCCTCTGTTGGGAAATATCAGATCGTTTATGCTCATTTTTTATACCTATATTTTCAGCTCTACATGTATCTGCACCATGATTTATGTACAAATCAATCAGGTTTATTTGCTCACTGCTCTTTTATTTTTCTCTTTTTTCATCTTGAAGTTTCTTTCTGGTTCCACTTTTTAAAAAATTTTTATTTATTTATTTGAGAGAGAGAGAGAGCGTGCACAAGCAGAGGGAAGAGCAGAGGAAGAGACTCCCTGCCGGGAGGGGAGTTCAACATGGGGCTCCATCCCAGGGCCCTGAGATCATGACCCGAGCCGAAGGCAGATGCTTAACTGACTGAGCCACCCAGGCACCCCATGGTTTCACTTCTTATTCAGTGAATGTTCTTGAGTATTTTCCTTAGATGGACTCTATGCAC
The DNA here is from genome assembly GCF_024610735.1 of Ursus americanus. Lineage (NCBI taxonomy): Eukaryota > Metazoa > Chordata > Mammalia > Carnivora > Ursidae > Ursus > Ursus americanus. Next base: position 35,326,638 of record NC_142132.1, read on the forward strand.
AATTCGCTCTCTGAAGTCTTGCACATCCTCCATGGAAGGGCAAGCATACTTTCATAGAGTATAGAATTCAGTTGCAGTCTTTGCTCTTAGCTGTAGATTTCATTCTATTGTTTAACTTCCAATGTTCTAAGTGCCTATCTGATTTCTTTTCTTTCTGTGTAGGTAGCTTTTTTTTTTTTTTCCCTTGGTGGTGTTTAAGATTTTTTTCTCTTTATCCTTAAGAGATCAGAAATTCTGTTGAGGCATGCCTAAGAATCTTCCAGGCTTGAAATCAGAGAGCCCTTTCAATTATGTAGACTTAAGTCTTTCATTATCTCACAAACATTTTCTGTTTATTTTTCTAACGACTACCTCCTCTTATCGAACTCGCTTTGTCCTTCTAAAATATGTCATTCATTTGTAGGTCTTCTGGTTATACAGACTCTAAATCTCTAGCCTTTTCCTTCATGGTTTCTATTTCTATACTTTTTTTCTCAGGTCTTTGAGATAGTTCTTGCAGGCCATTTTCTAGGCTACTAATTTGGATTTGAATAATGATCCTCCCCCACCAAAAAAAGGAAAATGCTATTTTTGTTTGATAAAATTTCTTCTTTAAATTAACCCAAATTTCCAGAATCATGGATGGCTTTTAAAGTAACAGACATCAGGGGCGCCTGGGTGGCACAGTCGTTAAGCGTCTGCCTTCGGCTCAGGGCGTGATTCCAGCGTTCTGGGATTGAGCCCCACCTCAGGCTCCTCCGCTATGAGCCTGCTTCTTCCTCTCCCACTCCCCCTGCTTGTGTTCCCTCTCTCACTGGCTGTCTCTCTCTGTCAAATAAACAAATAAATAAATACATAAAATCTTTAAAGTAACAGACATCACGTGTTGGAATCCTCACTCATCCCTTACTAGCTCATGACCTTGGACAAGGCAATTACCTGAGTAAAGCTCAGTTTCCTCATCTATGGGGAAGGAGCTGCTACTATCCATGGAACTGAACTATAATAATGAGTGCATGATAGGAAATAGATAGATATTTTTTGCAAGGTACTGGCTACCTAAAGAATGTTCCATAAATATTTAGTGTAACATTTGATTAAACATCATATTCACTAATATAAAATTAAAGCCTGTGGGAGAAATCACAAGGCTTTTTTCAATATTAATTATGTGTTCTCATGTATTTTTTTTTTGTGGCTTTTGCATAGAAAGCTTTAAACTTTGCTAATAAATCAAAATGCCTTACATTTGTATAATACTTGACTGTTTATCTGTAGCCTTGTGATTGAAAGCAGGTATTATTATTTTAATGCTGCTGCTGAGTTAAATGATTTTCCAAAGCTTATTGAGCTAATAGGCGGCATAGACAGCTGTCAAAATCTCCAACCTAAAAACATTTCTCCCGTTGACAGTCAATACCACAAATATCAATAACTTATTATATTTTTAAAAAATATAATCCTCAAAGAGTTTCTGAATGGATTTTATTCAATCAGTTATGCTTTCAATGAGTAGAAGTAAGAAATATGTATGAAAGCACCTTACTATGTGCCATGCATGGTTCGGAATACCAAGGTGAGCAAAAGCAGATATAGTTCCTGCTCTCGAGAAGCCTAAAATCCAGTGAAAGGGGATGTCCATTAATCAAAGAATCATATGCATACGTGTAAACTGAGAGATGAAAGAAGGTGCATTTGACAAGGGGATTTTACATCATCAGGAAGGTTAGAAAGGCTCCCCGAGGAAATGATGCCAAGGTGACGTTCAAAGGAAGAGTTTCTGTTAGCCAGGCAAAGGAGGGTTGAGTGGGGAGAAGAGCCTTCATGACAGAGGGAATAGCAGAGACAAAGGTCCTGTGTCAGGAAGAAGGCTTTCAGACTGAGAGGTAGAACTTGGGCCAGAGTCACTGGAACTCAGAGAGTGAAGGCAAGTGTGTGAGGGGAGCTGCAGAGACGAATGGGGGTCAGATGACATAGGATTCTGAGATGCATGTGAAATATTTTGGTCTTTCTCTTAGAATAATAGAATGCCAACTAGAGTTTTAGGAAATGTGTGTGTGCATGTGTGTGTGTGTGTGTGCACACGCGTGCATACACGGTTACATGTACATGCTGCTGGCACTGGTTTACTTAGCAAACATCACTCTGGCTGAGGTGGAAAGTGGATTAGAAGGCCAGAATGGATACAGGTAGAGCAGTCAGGAGGCCATTGAGGAAGTCCAGTTGAGAGACAGGGGGCAGTGAAGACAGAGAGGAAGGGGTCAGATCTGTGAGGTAATTAGGAGGTTAAAACAGTTGGACCTGATGATGGATTATATATAGAGGCTGAGGTCAAGAGGCTTTTAAAAATGAACTCTAAATTTCTAGCTCAAATAGTTGGTAGATGGTAGATGTACTTACTGTTGTAAGGAAAACTAAAACAAGGCCAGATTTGGGGGGGATTAAGATGATGAATTTGGTTGAATATACTCAATTTGAGGTGTCTTTCAGGCCTCAGATGGAGATATGAAGTAGTAGCTGGCCACATATGTCAGCTGCTCAAGGAGTAGGACTGGAGATAAAACACGTTGAGTCATCTACTATAAACGGTTATTGATGTTGGGGGTGGAGCTGGAATAAGATTGTCGTTCCCATACTTTCTCAGACATTTACTTCTTGATTTGTTTTGACCACTATATTCAGGACACTAAGGAGCAGGGGCCAGCATAACACCCTAAATCTCCAGGATTAGCTGTACCTCCACAGATACTGGTAGAGAGGCCCAGGAGCCTGTCTGCACCAATGACACATACACTGGAGAGCAGCGAGGGAAGGAAAGCAGGTAGACCAGATGGTTCAGCCCTACCAAGAAGCAGATACACAATAGACGTCCCCTCTACTCCGATACTATACTGTGAAGAAGGAAGCAAAGGGAAAATATTGAAAATAAAGAAAGAGGGAAAAACTTCTCTGAGTGTGAGTTTGAATTGACTATTTGTTCAAATAAAATTGTTGCACTGAAGGAGACTTTTTAAAACTTGAGATTAAATCACTTTGACTTGTCCAATTTAAGTATTTCATTTTCCCCTATGGTCTTTCCACCATTGGATAGAGAGCCTCACAACGATGTGATTAGTTGTGGGACAAATAGGACTGTTGTGTGTTGGGTTGCTATTGCACACCTAAACTGTCACACCATAATTTAAATTGTCTGACCCATATGCTTGTTGTAGACCTCATGGGGTCTTATGGAGTTCACGGAGCTAGCCAGTGGCAGAGCCAGGCAAGAATTAAGCTCTTGCTCTCAAGTTTCCCCTCATGATTAAATAAAATCTATATTCCTTTTAAATTTATGCTTTCGAGAATTTTATGTCCATTTCATGTATTAGTTCCATCATGTGGTACAGCATACTTGATTTCATATATAGTTTTAACTTTTATGTACTTTTGTGTACATGTAGCTAGTAATTGCGCTCTGATATATGTATCATATATATCAGATATATACACACACACACATATAATATCAAATATATATTATTTATTATAAATAGTATATGTTATATATATAGTCCTATATATTATATACCATATGGATTATAAGTCTATATATTTTTTTCCTTTGGATTTAGCTCTCAACAGTTTCCAGCACCCAACAGCAGCAAAATCCAGAAGGGTGAGGAAATCTCAGCGACATTCAGATAGCAGTGATTACGAATACTCAAGACAGCAGGAAACTGAGGACAGCTGTCTCTATTCCCCATCTTGTGCAAACGGACTGACCAGGAAATGAACAGCTTCAAGAGCCCTGGCCTTGCAAACATAAATCCGTAAATTAGTTGTAACCATTCTTCTTCAAGTGTGCGTCCTGCTCTCGCCGTCAGCGTGCACCTGGGAGTATCCTCTGCATGACCTTTCAGCAGAGAATAAACAAGCCAGTCCAGGCTCAGGCAACGGTCTGCACCCATCTATGCTCTCCTCTGACTGATCGGTGGATATACAGCCCCTGAAATTTCGGGGAAACCGAAGCCCGGGATTGAGAGATTGATTACAGATCACACAGCCAGTGACCGGGGACATATTTTATGCTGGAGTTCATATTCTCTCCATGGCCCGTGCCGCCTCTCCTGCCATGATGAGGTTGAGAGCACTGGATTCTGTCCCGGACTCACATCTATTTCCACACTGCTTGGAAAAGCTAATTAGCATACATGGACTTCAGTTTGCTTCTCTAGAAATCAGGGATGGTAATACTTCTGTGGTGGAATAGTTGTGAGGAAGGAGATGGCAGAGGCCACACGCCCTGAGTGTGATATCTGAAATAGACCCAGGACCCAATAAACAGCATTTGATTGGTATTGGTGTTTTGTTATTTTTGTTGTTGTTTATAATGCCTTCAGAGGAAAATTCCTTGGAAACTGCCCTAAAAGTTCCAAACTCTTAAAGAGATCAACACCTGACCTATAGCTTTCTGCAAACGACTTTTGGTGCTGATCGTATGAGCCATGAGGGTTCCGTGGGAAGCATTTCAATGAAAAGTTCTCCCTCAGACTGGATCTAGGATGCCACTGTTTGCGTACAACATGGATTTCCTCAGCTCGTTCAAGCACTGACCTTTTAATATTTTCACCAAGGGAAATGGAGACAAATAATAGGATTTGAGCCAGATAAAGCCCTGGGAGATTGGAAAGGGTAATATTATTGCTAACAATTTATAAAATCATGAATACCCTGAGAAATTCTGTTTAGGGCACCAATTCCCATCCAGTGTTAATGTCTAGAATCTTCTGAAACAGGCATTGCACACCGAGGAAGCTTGTTCCTACAACTCGGGTGGGGCATTGTGGTAGATACCATTGCTATGGACGTCTGTCCAGGTTTTCTTTCCTGAGCACCGTGCACCACACCCTGATGTGGGAACCAAAGACCTGAGGCTGTGTGGGTCAAGAATGCGATGTGGTGTGCAGAAAAGGAGCCTGGCTGGGTCAGAACTGGTCCCCTGGTCCTACTGCTTAAAGGCTATCTCTGTGCTGCTTGGTGAGGAGGACCTGGAGACCGGCATCAGAAGCCTAAGGGTCTCTCTTTCCACTGTGTGCCAGCTTGCTTCATAGCAAGCATCTTGTCTTTACTGACACTGTCATCTTCACCAAATCCTTCCATAGGTCAAAACAAAACAAAACAATACAAGACCTTATTGGAACAAAGGAAATCTACTTACTGATTTCAGCTAAGACGCTGATGCCCAATGTAGGAGAAGCTGGTAAATGGTCACCCTGCCCTCTGATCGAAAACACTTTAATGGGGGTTCCTTCTGTCTCTGTGTGTGAGATATTACTCTTTTAAGGCAGAACCCATTCATGGCTTGGTCTCAGCACCTTAGGAGACTAGACTTCCCCCGACATCTGTGAAGCATGTTTGGAGTTTAATTTAATTGCACTTAATTGGGTCTCAGAGCAGCTCCAAACTTCTGAGACACCCCTGGAGCTCACTTGGGCTTCTGCCCCCAAGAATTTCCTTAAGCAAAATCCCTTATAGTGGACTAACAGAGCCCCCCAGAGCTATTTAACTTCCTCCTAGAGATAATGAAGGGGCAGGCTGCTGGGAGGGGCTTTCTCCCCATTTCTTAGCCTCCTTGAATCTAATACTGTGATTCTTAACCCTATCACACCCAACACCTACGTGTAGCAAACATCTTATAATGTCCTCTTTACTCTCCTAAAATAAAATACCTATTCACACAACTGAAACATTAATGTAACATCTTAGTGATAATATAGAGGAGAAATAAAAAGAAAGAAATTTCTACTAAAATAAGATGTGTTTCAATATGTAAATTTTCAAACACGGCCACAATGAAGGTGTTGCATACTTGCATTTATATTTGGAAACTCCGCGAATGCAGAGACTGTGAAAAACAGGCTCACAGAGTCTAGGATCCAAAACTACCATTAGTGCTGCTATTAGATAAGTCATGGTATCATCCAAAATGGTGAACAACTCTCGTAAGTTTCAAACAATGGAAACTCTCTCTCTGATTTACATGGTGGTTGGGTTTCCACAAAATCAGTATCTTGCAAAAGATACTTTGTATTTATAGGTAAGACAGAGTTATGTTCTTGGCTCTGATAATTATAGATGGGTTTTGTTCCGCATGGCTGTCTGGAGTGACATGTATGAAGTATGTAGAATGCAGAGTTGTTTTGTGGGTGGGTCTGTCCCAAGTGTTGTGGGACGTCTGGAATTTCTGCCTCTTCCCATCATTGGGGCAACCAGAATGGTTGATTGGACAAATTCTGCTCTTCATGGATTTCATAATTTAGAAATTAAATTGGCACCATTGAGCCCATAACCCACACTGCCTATTCCTAATGATGTGGCAATATGCTTAGACTCCTGCAAAAAGTGATGGAGAATTGTAGTTTTATTTTAATAGCCTTTCTAGTCTGCTGGTCTGTGTTCAGGCTGGAGCTCAATCCCTACAGCATTTCCTTGAATTCTAACTCATTATAAAAGGACTTTTCCACTCCCATCCCTGTCCCCGGCCCAATGTCTGCCACCTTTCTGCCCTCATTGTCTTGGTGCTGGCTCACATGGACCCCTACACAGGCTGAGATGGCCAAAATGGTCATCCAGGCCAAACCTTATTTGATATTTTTTCTGTCCATTCCAGGAGAAGCCTTCCAACTAACAATGGTAAGTTCCTTTTCTCAAGTCACGAATCTTCCTCTAGAAAGAGCCTATTAGCCATCAATAAATTGAGCCCAATGACAAATGGAATTAAAATAGGTCAAGTCCAGTGCTTTCCAGCTGTTATTTCTATCAATGGAGGGATAATAGGCATTTTAATTTTAAGAGAATGGGGTGCCCGTCAGCAGTGTTTCCTGCTGCTTTGCCCTTCCAGTCATCCCCTTTTGGAATGGTTTTGATGGGCCAGCCTCCCTCTGGCTAAGTGAGGTCCAGTCCTTAGTCTAACTGCCAGGTCCTTTCTGATCTGGCTCTTCCCTCGTCAGTCTCCTGTTTTGTGACTCCTTCCCTTCACACTTAGCGCCCTGACAACTCCAAAATTCTCAATAGTTTCCAAATCTTGACTCAGGCATTCCCTCTGCTTAGGAGGCCTGCCCTCCCCACCTTCTGATTCACTCCTGAAAATTGCAGCTCAGACACTGCCTCCCTCCTAACGCCATGCTTAACCATGCTCGACATTGGAGTTAAACTTTCTGTGCTGTGTGCAGGCCCTGTATATGCATGCTTCCGTGGTCCCACGTACCCCACTGCTTTGTCATTTATGATTTACTTACTTGTCTCCCCATTACTCTGGGACATCCTTATGAGCCAAATCCATATCTTTTTTATTTTAAATAAACTTTAACTTCAATTTTTAAAAAAATTTTTTTAAAGATTTTATTTATTTTTGCAAAGGAGAGATAGAGAACAAGAGTGTGCATGGGGTCAGGGGTGGGGCAGAGGGAGAAGCAGACTCCCTGCTGAGCAAGGAGCCCAATGCAGGCCTCGATCCCAAGACCCAGAGATCCTGACCTGAGCCGAAGGCAAATGCTTAACCAACTGAGCCACCCAGGTGTTGTAAACTTTAATTTTTAGAACAGTTTCGGATTTATAGAAAAATTGCAGACAGTACAGAGAGTTCCCGTACGCCCCAGCAGCCGGTTTCTCCCTTGACTACCATCTTACATTAGGTAAAGCATATTCGTTATAAAGAAACCACTATGAGGCATTACTGGCTAGATCCATACTTTATTAAGATTTCTTTGGTTTTTGCCTAATGTCCTTTTAGTTCCAGCACCAACCACACTACATTTAGTTGTTCCTATCTCCTTAGACTGCTCCTGGCTGTGACAGCTTCTCAGATGTCCCTTGTTTCTGATGACCTCGGCAGTTTTGACGAGAACTGGCCAGGTATTGAATGTCCCTCGGTAGTGATTTGTCTCGGGTTTTTCCTGTGAGTTGACTGGTGCCGGGGTGCATATAATTAGCATGATTTATTGTTACGATGAGCTGGATTGTTTGGCCGAGTTAGTGTTTGTCAGGTTTCTTCACTAACGCTGCTGGCCTCCCACCCCTTTCTGTACTATTTATGGCTCTTTGGAAAGAGTCGCTGTGTGCAGCCCACACTCAAGGAGTAGGCTCTGCTGAGTATCTAGATAAATTATTTGAAATACTTCTATGCAGATTTGTCTCTTCTCCCCCATTTACTCATGTCTTTACATCCTTGAAGACCAAGCGCTTAGCTAAAGACTGAGTGAACGGTAGGTGTTTCACACATTTTATTGGTTCTGGTTTTCTAAGCAACCATTGTAAATCTCTCTCAACGTGGACACAACAATGCTAATAACTTCAATGATAAGAACACTAAAACAGGAAATGTTGTTTTAGAAGCACTAGTCTATGTGTTTTTGCTCAATTACTCCTCACAGCAACCCTGTCAGGATGACACTACTACCACCAAAGAGAATTTGTTTAGCTTATCTAAGTTGACACAGCTAATAAGTTGTAGAGACAAGATTCAGATCCAGGCTGTCTGATCCAGTGTGTCCCAGGGTGCACACTCTTAAAGCAACAGAGGCTGGGGTGCCCCTTTTGTTTCTGTTCCAATTACCTTGGTCTTGCTCTGTTGAGCTTATCTCCTATGAGAACAGGGTTCAATATGCAAATAGTCCCCAGCTGGAAATCCTCTAGCAGAGTCTTCTTGTTTATACCAAATTCTCCTCTAAGCCTGGGAGGCCTGGGGCGCCTGGGTGGCTCAGTTGGTTAAGCGTCTGCCTTCGGCTCAGGTCATGACTCCAGGGTCCTGGGATGGAGCCTCGTGTCGGGTTCCCTGCTCAGTGGGGAGTCTGTCTCTCTCCCCACACTGGTGCTGTCTCTCTCAAATAAATAAAATCTTAAAAAAAAAAAATAATAAATCTGTGAGGCCTGCAAAACACACTGGGGCAGAAATTAAGGAATTGTAAGAAGCTTCCCTTTTGAGGCTTTCTTTGGAATGCTGGTCAAGTTCTCCAACTTATGGAGTCCAGACCCCAACATTGTACCCTGGAAATGGGCTGACCATACTCGGCAGCTATAAATAGGAGGAACTGCCTGGGCTCTGGTCCTAATATGTTTCATACCTTAAAATAGGACACAAGGCTCCTCGGGGTTTTAGAGGAGTGTAACAAGAATGCTTAGCTATTGGGATTTCAGGATAATCTGATAACTTATGCTAAGAATAGGCCAGAATATTTCACATCGTAACTGTGATAGGAAATCAGGATCTATGGTCAACATTCTAGTTAGGGACGAGTTGAGGACCTAGATATCAGCCTCAAACATCTCTCTTTTCTATGATGCATGAAATCTGAGCGTGATCCCTTTGGGTCTTAAATATCTTGTTGCAAAGTTGAATACAATGGACAGATTAATGCTTCTGTAGTCTGTCCCTGGTCTGGACTCCAGAGTAAAATCAGCTGTTAAAAATGAGGAAAGGAGAAAGGAAAGATAGGAAGCTGATTATTTTGCAGGAACCAGCTGCTATTTGGTAGGAAGGAATTATGGAATTTTGTACAATTTATCTCTGCAGAGTCTGTTTACATACTGAGTAATAATACCTCAGAATAGAATCTGCCGTAAGCCCAGAGTTTAAGAGGGAATCTTAACAGTTTATTTTTAACTCCGCTTAAAAACACAATAAACAACATCTCCCCAAGCATGATCTTATACTTTGATTTATAGCCATAAGAAATCTAAGAATACTCCCTTTGAGTCATGGAGTTCCCGTAGACCAAGAATTGCAAAGATTTCAGACCACGCATTGAGCCTTTCGGATACCCCGATGGAACAGGCCATCTGTCTGTCATCCAGCAAACGCGCTAAGCTCCCACATGTGCCGGCAGCTAGGATCAGCTCAGATGGAAAAACGCTTTATAGAAATGACTCGTTTCACTCATGCTTCAGGGATGATTTCTTGCGGAGGCCACCGTAGTGGTGGCACGTACCCAGCCGCCCCATCACAACACGCCTGGCAGCCAACATGGCTCAATGACAGAGGGAGGTGTTTCCCTCTCTGCCTCACCATTTCACATGGAGGTTCACCATCAGTTTCCCATCGGCCTGCTTGTGGGACGGATTTGGCCCATCAGCAAGGAGGCTTCGGGAACTTTTCTATTTGATCTAATGGCAGGCACTGCTCTGAGCACATCAGGTGTACTAACTCTTTTCATCGTCGTAACATCCCTGTGATACTATTATTTCCCCCTTTACGTAGATGAAAACGAAACACGGAAGCGCAGACAGGGTAAGCAACGTGCCGAAGGTTGCAGGGCGGATCAAGGATAGGGCTGGAGTCTGAACGGACGCGATGGAACTTCGGAGCCCACGCTGTGGTGCAGTCGTCAGCGCAGTCATAAGCTGCTAGGCTCTCCTTACATCACCTGCCGTAAAGACCTGCGCTCTCAATTCTGTGCGCCGGCAAAACAAATTTGGTGAAAACTGCAGCTGCTCTCGTTATTCAAGTTCTTCTAGAAGTCTGTGAAGTTTATCCTGCCAGGAAAAATGAGTGGGGCGGCACATGAACATCAAAACATTTCAGAGGATTCCTGCATCCTAAAAATAGAACTATGGAATAAGACGAAAGTATAGGATGTTTTTCACAGAGTGAATTGATGAGGGTCGGGGCGCCTGGGTGGCTCAGTTCCTTGGGCCTCGGGCTCTTGATTTCGGCTCAGGTCCTGACCTCATGCAGCTGGCTCTGTGCTCAGCCGGAAGTCGGCTGGAGATTCTCTCTCTCCCTCCCCCTTTGTTCCTCACCCCCTCCCTTCCTCGTGGGCTCGCTCTCTCATATAAATAAATAGATTTTTATAAAAAAATTATGAGGGTAAAACAGAGCAATAATTGAATGTTGGGAAATCAATTTAATTTATTGGAATCAATTTAACTTATTTAATTGGAATCTAGGTATAAATTTACCATGCATCAGGCATTGTTGTAAGTAAACATTAGTTTATTTCAACCTCACCAAATGCTGTGAAGCAGACATTAGTATCTCCAGTTTACAGATCTGGTACCTGAGGTGCAGGTAGATTGGGAAGTTTGTCTAACGGGCCGGAGCCAGGAACCGGGCTCCGGAGGCCGGGCTTTAACCGCTTTGCACCGAATGCTCGCAGGCCACTGTAATGGCGGCTTCTTTGAAGAAGTTTGCTTTCTGTTTGTTTTCTTTTTCATTTTTCTGCTTCCTTTTTTTCTTGCCTTCCTGTGAATTACTTAAATTCAATTTTGATTTATCGATAGTGTTTTGAGCGTTTCTTTTCATCTACTTCTTACAGTGATCGCTCTGGGTGTGGGGTATCTCCGCGCACCCCTTACCGCACCTACGTAAACTGGGCAACGCTTACCAGTTAGAAGCGGAGAAGCCCTACCTCTCTTTCCTCTCTCCCACGACCCTGGCCTCCAGTATTTCCTGCATAAACATCGAGCACCACAGCACACACTGTTGCAATTTTGCTTCCACCGTCAAACATAATTTAGAAAACGAAAGAAGGAAGTATTCGTGCGTTTACCCGTGCTTTCTACTTCCTGTGTTCTTTCCTCCTTCCTGTGTTCTTTCCTCCATCCTGACTTCCAAAGACTCCTTCCCTTGCCATCTTCCTTCTGGTTAGAGAGCTTCCATCAGTCGTTCTTACATCGTTGCTTCGCTGGCAACAGATTCTAGTTACTCTTCATCTGAAACTATCTTCATTTCTCCGTCATGCGTGAAGGATGTTTTTGCTAATTATAAAATTCTGGATCGATGCTTGTCATTCAGCATCTGAACAATGTGATGCCGACTTCTGGCCTTCCTGGATTCTGAGGAGAAGTCTGACTCTGTCGAATTGTTTTTTCCCTACAGGTACGCATCGTTTCTCTCAGGCGACTTTCAAGGTTTTCTTTTTTTCTTTGTCTTTAGTTTTCAGTTTAACCCAGATATATCTTGACGTAGATCTCTTTGGGTTTATACTGTTTAGGTTTCTTTCAGCTTCTTGTATCTGCACGTGTACGTCTTGCCAAATGTGGGAACTGTTCAGCCATGATTTTTTAGAATACTTTTTCAGCCTGCTTTCTCCTCTTTTTCTAGACTTCAGTGACATGAATGTTAATCTTTTGTTATAGTTTTCCATGTCCCAGAGGCTCTATACATCTTTTTTTTTTTTCTATCTGTTTTCTCTCTGTTGTTCAGATTGGGTAATTTCTATTGTTTCATTTTCAACTTTATCAATTCTCCCTTTGTCCTCTCCATTCTGCTGTTAAGCCCATTCACTGAGTTGTTTATTTAGGGTGTGTTTTAGTTCTATAATTTCCATTTGATTCCTTCTTATATCTCCTGTTTCTCTTCTGTGACTTCTTATATTTTCATTTGGTTCAAGCATGTTCATAGGCTCATTGAAGAACTTTGATGATGACTGCTCTAAAATTCTTGTCAGATAATTCCAACATTTGTGTCGTTTTGGTTGTTGGTGTCTGTCGATTTTCTTTTCTTATTTGATTTGAGATCTTCTCTGTTCTTGGTATGCCTGATTTTCCGTTGAAATTTGGACTTTGCAGTGTTATAAGACTCTGGATCTTATTTAAATAGATCATTTTAGAAGATCGTTTTTTGTTTCATTTTGTTTTGTTTTAAGGAGCCCCATGTGGGGCTTGAACTCATGACCCTGAGATCAAGACCTGAGCTGTGATCATGAGTCAGGCATTTAATCAACTGAGCTACTCAGCTGCCCCTAGACTTTTTTCTTTTCTTTTTTTTTAATATGGAGACTCAGGGCTTAAGGAGACAAAAACTGTAAGCTGTAAGCCCCCTTAAAGCCTAGCATCTTTGTTTGTACAATGTTACTTTGACATTCTATTGGCAAAACCAGCTACAGTGTCTGCCCAGATTCAGTGGAAGGGAAAATCAAACTCCACTTCTGGATGAGGAGAATGGCAAGGTCAGTAGCAAAAGGGCTTGCACAAGGGAGGGAAGGCCGTGGCCATCTTTGACAACAATCTGCCACATTAATAGTTATTTTGCCTTGTGGAATTATGGATTACTCTTATTTCATCAATTATTTTTTTTCTGTGTTTTCCATATTAATACAATGCTCCCTTTAATGGTAGAAAAATATATGTCAAAAACACCCAAAAAAGTCATGTAATTGTCAAACTATACTGTACAAATGGAATTCAACAGCTATGATCTTTGCTTTTTAAAATTGTAAAATGCTTAAAAGTGATGTCTGGGATGATTTCAAACCCTTGAAAGTGCTGCTCTCCATGTGTGTCTTTTAATCTGATCATCCCCTTTCAAGCCTGGGAAGACACTGCCTGTGTACCTGTCACCCTTGTCTTTTCTTGGCCTCAGGCAAAGGAGAATCCTTGCAGCCTTCTCACCTGCAGGGCTATTGGCAGTTGGAAGATTCCAGATTTCTTCTAGTATTTCCCCCTCCCCATTCCTCCACACATCTTATTGGCACAGGTAGGAAACATGCCTGGTTCTCTGTTGCCATGTAACTACCATGTCCTTGCGAATAGCAACCACTCCATTTTCCTGGCTATGCTCCGAGAGAGGACAGGGACACAGGAGGGATTCTCCAGCCTCTCCTCAGGGGTAAATGAGGGCTCCTTGAGTGTGGAGGCTGATTACACACAACAGTGGATGTTAGAACATGTATGTTGAATTGGATTTTAAATACTAGGATGAAAATCCCCTATTTGAACCTGTGAAGGGAAGACTCAGGAGACCTTATTTTCCTCATCTCGAATAATTACAGCACCTCGCCCTAATACAGCCCTGTACAGTTTTCCTCACTTTCCCCCTCACATGCCCTTCAGTGTCTTTCCCATAAAATGGGAATAATGATATCTACAAGCCGGAATGTTAGGAGTTCGGTAACAACTCCCAGCTTAGGTACATACTAAGGGTTTTTGTTTTTTAGAATTAAATGTGAGGATAAATGTGAAAGGAATATTTTAAATTTTATAATATTCCAATGTTAACTGTAGTAGTCTTATTCCTTTGAGGCCCAGTGTGTACCATTTCATTTTCTTCCATTCTTTTTCTCATTTGAAAATGAAGGAACTGAGATTTACAGAAGTTAAACAATTTGCCAGTTACTTAAATGGTGGACTTTGGCTTCGACCTACCTCTTGTGGCTCCTATTTCAGTGATCTTCCAAAGGCTGTCATTTACACCACGGGTCAGTGAACCACAGCGCATCAGTCAAGTCCCCACCTCCTGTTTTGCAATGGAACACGACCTGCTCATGTATTTAAGGATTGTCTGTATCTGCTTTCACACGACAGTGGTGGGGTTGAGTGATTGCGACAGAGACTAGCCTTGTGAAGCCTAAAATATTTATTATCTGACCTTTTACAGAGAAAGTTTGCTGACTCCAACTTTTATGGTTATCCCAAATATTATAGAATTAGTGCCCACAAAGAATGATATTCTGGATTCTTGAATAACATCAGCAAGTGCCTTTTCCAGCTCTTCATCCCCAGCTAAGTCAAGGTGAGCAAATGGGGCCCTTTAATTTCCACGTTTCCTCCCCAGGAGGAGATTGGGTCCTCTGAGTACTGGAAGCACTTATTCCTAGGAAACGCTCTGGCCCTAGCTTCACTGAACATCAACACAGGAAGGAAAGCAACGTAGAAACAAGTAGCTCAGCATCCCCGTATGAGGGAGGAGAAAACCAAGACCCATGGAAGGAAAGCAACTCCCCTCAAGTTAGGAAGCAGGTGGCAGTTCGATCAGAGCCCAAGTATCCTGACTTGTAGTGGTTCTGCTACACTGAGAACTGAATTGGGCTGAATTCCAGTTCCCCACCTGTGACCTACGGGTGTGAATTTCCACCCATGTGCTTTGTGCTGGGTCTGAAAAGGCCACTGAGAGATTAAATGAATCACAAGACATTACCCAGAAAGTTCATGTTAGGATCTGGACCTCTCGAGCCTAAATATATAGACCAAGCATCTCCTTGTTTTCCTAAGAAAAATTGCAAACCAAAAAATAGCTTGCACTATTCACGGGTCCATTTTTGACCTTGATTTCCCACATCTCCTAATTCCCTCATGGCTAAACGTGGTGTTGATTTTACTGTCTGACCCAATGTCATGGAGCTCTCAGGAGATCAGACCAAGCCTGTGACAGCACTGAGTGAGCTCATGGAGGAAGGAGACACTACGTTCCTGCTCTGGCTTCAGAGTTTCTTTGCGTTGTCTCTGGGTGACGATCGAAGTTTTAAACTGTATTGATTCATCAATTATATGGAGTTTGTATTGTTCTGTAAGTGAAAAAAACAAAAACAGAATCTTGTTAGGGGGAACCTAGCCCTACTCATTGGATTGATGGTGTTTTATGGCTGAGTTCACCAGCATAAGAGTGTTTCCCCTCAAAGTAATTAAACTCAGCAAGGCTTTCAACAGGAAACTGTCTGGAACCACAAAAAGGGCCAACAGGAAGGCAGGTAGGGTAGCAGAAAAGATCATGGCAAGGACATAGCTAGGGGAAAATATCATTGGATAGGCCATTTAGAAAATAACAGCAATGACTTTGGGATCTAACCTTTGTGTAACGTTGATGATAACTCTCAGGACTGGGCATGGAACCTGCTTTCTGTCTGCCTAGTATCCCTTCTGTTGTTCTGGAAACAGTGCTTCCTTCCTCTAGGGAGCTCACCCTTTTCACTCCGTGTGGCTTGAATGGGGTTTTCTACCACAGGGTTCTTCACCTTTGATCCAGTGCAGTCAGATGTCCAAACTAGGCCAGTTGGGTTCTCTCTCCCAGCAATTCACACCCTGATACAGAAGGTGGGTGGGGGAGACCCAGCTAGGAATGCTCACTCTATTGTGGAAATACCCAAATTGTCCTGGGCCCAGTCTTCCCTGGTTTGGTTTTGTTCCTTCAATTTTTTGAGCTCACTCAGTATCATTCCAATATATTTATCTATTTTTTTTTTTTGCTTAAGTTAGTTTTCTGTTTTTATTGCTTATGAAATGTTTAAATGATATCAAGGGACACAAAATAACTGGGCTTAACATATGTTATCTTAGATATTTAACAAAAACACCATCTATTATTTTATAGGTAGGTTAGGTATGCACTATTAGTTCTGCTGCATGCATGAAGAAATTAAAATTAGAAAGAGCTTAGGTACATTGCAAGGTTTATGCTGGTAATAAGGGAAAGAGCTAAGGTTGGAGCTCAGGATTGTCAGATCCTGGGTTCATGACATCATAGAGCCAGCGAGCGCAGGGTGCAGCTCATGGAAGGCACGGGAAGCCTGCATCTCAGGAAGCATCCAGGAGGGTTGCAAGAAAGCCAGTTGTGCTCTAAGAACGAGGAGCCTAACATCGATCCTGCCCCTCCCCTCCCCTCCCCTTTTCGATTTCCCAGAAGCAGTCAGATTTTACCTGGTAGATTTTATCTTTGGTTTGAAAGGGTTCAGGCTTGTTTCACAGCGTCAAAAAACTTGTTACAGGCAAGGAAACTGAGCTTCAGGATGTCGGCTGAATGTTGACACGCAACGAAATCACAGCACATGTTAGTGCCAGATCAGGGACCAAGACCAGGGCTTCCTGACTCTTGGGGTAGCACCCTTTCCAGTTCTCCACACAGCTCCAACCTCCTTGATTACTCTGGAACCATGGCATGTTATCCTTTCCCAAAACAGTATAGTGGAGTCGCACCAGATACACATTTAACTTTTGTGAATTTAAGTGTTTGAACACTTGGCAACGAGAAGAGACAGGAATAGAGAAAGAGCAAATTTTAATACCTCAAGTGATTCCATCTGTCAGTCTGGATTATGAGCCAAAAGAAAAATGAGATGGGCGAGTGCGATGATCATTCAGTGGGTTCAGGTCCCCTGCATCTCTCACAGTGTGAGCAGCTAAGCACGTATATAATACGTGGCCGCGTATGTATGTATCTTGTTTATTCTGACTCTGAAACACAGTCCAGCTATGAGACTGACTTCTGTCCCTCCCAAACTGTAGCTGTCTGTACAATATTGGAGGATAAAACTGACTCTGGTGGACTTCCTGACAGCTGGTGTTATAATTTATAGACAAAGACATTTTCTAGGATAATTCTGACTGTAGTCATTATTTGCTTAATGTACTGACTTAAGAATTTCAGCCCCACTCAAGGTACAGTTCGATGCCGCACCATCGTGGGAGGCGGTAGAAGAGAGTGAAGCTGTAGGACAAGGGCTCTGGTGTCAGAAGGATTTACATGCGTATACTAGTTCCGCGTGTGATTCTGAACAATCCTTCATTTCCTCAGATTATAGGGAAAAAATTGATGTAAAATGTTTAGAATACTTTTGTCTATAGTAAGTGCCTAAATGCCAGTAGCTATTAATATGGTTATTATAATGAAATTGTTCAAAGAAATTTTATAACATTAGCTAAATATAGTAAAAAAAGAAAAAGGCAGTATTTCTGACTCTTAGTTCATATTCTTTATGTTTACCTTTACTTATATTCATAAAAGAAGAAGTTTTACAACATTAGCTAAATCAAAGAAATTTTATAACATTAGCTAAATATAGTAAAAAAAAAAGAAAAGGGCAGTATTTCTGACTCTTAGTTCATGTTCTTTATGTTTACCTTTACTTATATTCATAAAATGAGGAAATTAGACCATTGACTCTTCCCAAAGATCTTCATGTCTGATGATGGTAGTATAGATACCCTCAGATTTCTGTTTCAGTTATTTGTTGCCTAACTATTTGCATAGCAAACCATCCCAAACCTTAGTGCCTTAATAATACAAATACACCTGGTTTGCAAGACTGTCAGCTAGGCAGTTCTGGACTCCTCCAGGCTCATTCTGTGTCTATGATCAGCTGCGGGTTGGACGAGCAACTCTGCTGATCGTGGGTAGGCCCTTCCAGGTATCAGGATCAGCTTGCTGTAGGCTGGTCTAGGACAGCTGTGGCTAGTACAACTGAGCTCTCTTCAGCTGACTAGCTAGGGTTTGTTCAGTGGCGGCCGGATCGCAGGAAAGAGGGGAAGCACACATACCTCTTGAGACTTAAGCTCAGAACCAGCACACCATCACTTTCTCCATAGTCCATTAGCCCAAGCAAGTCACAGGACTGGCCTAGATTCAAGGGGATGAAAAAAGAGGCTCATCATTTCTTTTTTAAGATTGATTTACTTATTTTAGAGAGAGAGAGAGAGAGAACATGAATGGGAGAGGCAGAAAGAGAGGGAGAGAGACTCTCAAGCAGGCTCCATGCTGAGTGCGGAGCTGACGCGAGGCTTGATCTCACAACACGGAGATCATGACCTGAGCCAAGACCAAGAGTCCATTCAACCAACTGCACCACTCAGGTGCCCCAAAAGGCTCATCATTTTGATAGGATAAGCTGCAAAGTTATATTTTCAAGAAGCATAGGTATGATAAGGAATATAATTGGGATTGTTTTTTAAATCAACTTTTCATAACTTCAGATATCTTAGTATCTGTCACTGGGCTCTGATGTGCTCTCCAGACAATTCTTTGTCTTCCCTGGGAGAGAATCAGGTTTTCCAGCAGCTTCATGGTGACTGACCTATGTAGGCCACCACGTTTTCCCCTGAGCAGGATTCCTGGGGTTGAGACAAGTTTTCTAACGGATAGTCCTGTCTGATCTTGACCTGGAGAGGCAAATATTTGTTTCAGATTTGGAATAAAAGTCCTTCTATTTATTCATAGAATCATGACCATCTGCACATGGCCTGAATTTGCAAATGCACTTGTCAATTAGGATTGTACAAAAAGGTAATTATTGCCCAAAATAATGACAGAATTATCATTACTCCCCCTCATGATCATCAGAAGAAGGGAACTAGGCAGATATATGGCAAAGCATATTACTTTCAATAGCTACGATATAATTTTTGTTCTCTTCCTTTCAGTGGTAGAGGTGGTGGTGGTGGTGGGTGTGTGTGTGTGTGAACAAATAAACTTAGAATGTCCTGCAAATGTTCTCTAAACAGAACAGAGGTTTATTCTCATTTGATGTCAGCCAAGAGGTCTGTAATGTTCACGTGGCTGCCACTGCTGGATAGCACAGGTGCTGGTGTTGGTTAATGATGAGGATGAGGGGGGCTACCAGCTTTCAGGTTCAAGGATAGAGTGTGGCCTTCTGATGCAATGTGACAGGGTCACGGAGGGCATGGCAAATACTAGTACAAATAGCTCTATTAATGCTCAAATCAGTAGAAAATGCAGAGTCTGTAGTCATGTTCTTTTGCTTTTGTATTTTGAAATTTATATTGAATTATAGCATATATACAGAAATGTACACAGATCATTAATATTCAGTTTGATAAATTTTCTTTACATGAACACAATTATATAATCAGTACCTACATCAAGAAATAAAAAACATTATAGGGACCACTGAAGCCTCTCTCAATACCCCCTAGTCACTACCACTTCTCAAAAGTAACTACGATACTGTTTTCTAACAGCGTAATTGGTTTTGTCAGTTTTTCTGCTTTAAATAGATGGAATTATGCAGATTTTTTTTTCACGCAGTTTCTTTTCTTCAACATAATGATTCTAATTGTTAGAATCCAAATTTGGATATTAATCCAAATTGTTGCATCTATCAGTACTTCTTTCTTTTTAATTGCCGACTAATATTCCATTATATATGGATCATTCATGATTTGTTTTCCCATTCATTTGTTGATGAACTCTTGGGTTGTTTCCAGATTTTGTCTATTACAATTAAGCTACTGTGAACATTTTGTGCAGAAGTCTGTGTAAGAATTTAAACACATATGCATTTCTTGGATTAATTCCTAGAAGCGGAAGGGTTGGATATTATGGTAGGTATACATGTAACATTTTAACAAATGGCAAAAGTAGTTTTACAAATTGATTGTATTGTTTTACATTCCCAACTGAAGTGTATGAGAATTCTCATTGTTCCACATCCTTGCCAATATATGGTATGGTCAGTTATTCTAATTGTAGCCATTCTCATGAGTATATATCACATTATGGTTTGAATCGCATTTTCCTGATGTATAAAGATGTTGAGGTTTTTATTGATATACTTATTGACCACTCTTTTTTAAAGATTTTATTTATTTATTTATTTATTTATTTATTTATTTGACAGAGAGAGAGACAGCCATCAAGAGAGGGTACACAAGCAGGGGGAGTGGGAGAGGAAGAAGCAGGCTCCCAGCAGAGGAGCCTGATGTGGGGCTCGATCCCAGGACTCCGGGATCACGCCCTGAGCCGAAGGCAGACACTTAACGACTGAGCCACCCGGGCGCCCCTTATTGACCATTTGTTTATCTTCTTTGGTGAAGTGTCTTTAAATCTATTGCTCATTTATTTATTGGGCCATTTGCCTTTTATTATTGAGCTGGAATGATATATTTTTTTTTATTTTCAGGATACAAGTCTTTTGATATTTGTGTTTTGAGATGTTTCTCTCAATCAGTGGCTTGCTTTTGTTTTTGTTTTCTTGCTGGTGACTTTTAAAGAGGAAAAGATTTTCATTTTCATTAAGTCTGATTCATAAATTTAAAATTTTTATGTTGCATGCTTTGTATATATATATATATATAAGAACCCATTGCCTACCTAAAAAATCAAAACCATAATCTCTTTTTCCCCGTGTAGGTATTATAATTTTGGATTTTACATCTAGGTCAATAATCCATTTCCTGAATTTTCAATTTGTAAAACTACTTTTGCCATTTGTTAAAATGTTACACGTATACCTACCAGAACATCTAACCATGCTACTTCTAGGAATTAATCCAAGAAAAGTATATGTATGTAAGTTCTTATATAGACTTGTGCACAAAAGGTTCATAGTAGTTTGTGGTGTGAGATAAGGGTCAATTTTCATTTTTTTCTTACACGGATATCCAGTTGAGTAGTAATATCTGTTGAAAGGACTTTCCTTTCTCCTTTGAATTACATTAGAAATTTGTCAAAATCAATTAAACAAATACATGTAGTTCTTCCAGACTCTCTATTCCATTAATCTGTTTGTCTTTTTACCAATACCAAACTACTTTCATTATTGTGACTTTAAAGTAAGTTCTAAAATGGAATAATTTCTCCAAGTTTACTTTTTCTCTTTCAAAATTGGTTTTGATATCTGGAAATTTGCGTTTCCTAATAAATTTTAGAATTGGTGTGTCAGTTTCTATAAAAATCATGTTGAAAATTTAATTAGGCTTATATTAAATTTATAGATCAATTTGGTGAGAATTATCAGCTTTACAGTCTGAGCCTCCCCATCTGTGACCATATCTTTCCATTTTTTAGAAATCCATTAATTTCTCCCACAATATTTTACAGTTTTAAATGTCAAGATATTGGGTATCTTCTGTTAGATTTAGTCTTTTGTATTTTCTATTTTTGACCCCACTACAAATGGAATTAAAAAAAATTCACTTTGCATTTATTTACTGCTGGTATATAAGAATATAATAGATTTTATACATATTAGCCTTGTATCCTGTGTCCTGAGTAAGTGTTTTTATTGGTTCTACTGGTTGTTTTGTAGAGTCTTTGGGATTTTCTATGTAAAAAATTATATTATCTGCAAACAATGCCATTTTTTTTCTGTTCCAACTTTTATGTCTTTTTTTTTTTTTTTTAATTTTTCTCATCTTACTGAAATAACTAGGAATTCCAGAGCAACGTAGGGTAGAAGTTCCTGATCTCTGGTTAAAATAATTCACACTTTCACCGTTAAGGATGATATTATTTATAGGTTTTTCATAGATGCCATTTGACATTACGGTAATAGGGTAATAGACAATAGAACAGCAGGGTGTTCACTATTATCCATAGTTTGTTCAGAGCTTTTATTATGCATCCTTTCCATACTACAGGATCATATGGTTTTCTGCTTTTTTTTTTTTAAATATAATGAATTATATTGATTGCTTTTTTAATGTTAAGCTAACTTTGCATTCCTGGTATAAATCCTACTTGGTCATGATCTGTTATCCTTTTTATATAGTTTTTGGATTTACTTGCTTATATTTTCTTAAGGATTTCCTATCTATATTCATGAGGAATATTCATTTGTAATTTTCTTTCTTAGTAATGTCATTGTCAGATTGGCACCAGGGTTATGCTGGTTTCATAAAATGAGTTGAGCAATAATCTCTCCTCCTCAATTTTTTAAAAAACATTTTATTTAATTGAGAGTGACAGCAGTGGAAAGAGAAAGCACTTGGGGGGGGGCAGGGGAGAGGAAGAAGCAGGCTCCCCACTGAGCAAGGAGCCAGCCCAATTTGGGGCTCAATCCCAGGACACTGGGATAATGACCCCAGCCAAAGGCAGACACTAAACTGACTGAGCCACCCAGGCGCCCCTCCTTCTTTATTGTTTAAAAAAGTTTGAGTAATTTCTTATTTCTTATTTCTCCCTGGAATATATAATATTATTCAATATTAAGACCTTCTGGACTTGGAGTTTTCTTTTGGGGGATGTTTTGATATCACATTTAAAGTATTTAGTATATATTCAATTATTCCTATTTCTGTTGGTACTTGTGTCAATTTTGGTAAATTTTTTTTTTTTTGAGAATTTGTCCATTTCATCTACGTGGTTCACTTGTTATAACAAAGTTGTATGTGGTTTTCATACTATCCTTTTAATGTTTATGGTAATAACCTTTTTGTTCCCGCCATGGGTGATTTCTGTTCCTTGTTATTTCTTGGTAGTTAGAGGTTTCTCAATGTTATTGACATTCTCAAAAAAGCAGCTTTTGACTTGTAAATGTTCTCTCTTGTCTGTTCATTTTTTATTTCATTAAATTCTGCTCATTGTCTCCTTTCTTCTACTTACGTCGGGATTACTTTGCTCTTTTTCTAGCTTATTTTTAAGGTAGATCATTATGTGCTTGTATTTAGTTCTTTCTTCTTTTTTTATGCAGTTTTTTTTTTAATTTAAATTCAATAAGCCAACATGTTAATTTCAGACATAGTGTTCAACAATTCATCAGTTGCGTACAACACCCAGGGCTCTTTCTTCTTTTCAAATTTAGGCATTTAAAGCTATAAATTCCCCCTAAGCACCACTTGAGCTTCATCTTTCACATTTTGATGTATCATATGTGATGGTTAATTTTTTTGTGTCAATTTGACTTGACTTAGGTGTATAGCTGTTCGGTGGAACACTAGACTAGTTGTCCCTGTGAAGGTATTTGTAAAGGGTTATAATTAACCCTCGCAATCAGTAGTCCTTGAGCAAAGCAGATTACCTTTTAAAATGTGAGTGGGCTTCACCCAGTTAGTTGAGAGCCTTCAGAGCAAAAAACTGAGGTTTCTCAAAGAAGGAATTCTGCCTGAAGCCTGCAACATAGCCCCAGACTGAATTTCCAGCCAGCTACCCTGCTTGCAGATTTCAGGCTCAAGACTGCAATATCAACTCTTACCTTCAATTTCCAGCCTGCTGGCCTGCCCTACAAAATATTTTAAAGTTTCCCTGTGACTTCATCTTTCACCCACAAATTATTTAGAAATATATTGTTTAAACTTTATATAGTTTTCCTAGATATATTATTTTATTGATTTTTAAATCAAAATCTGTTGTGATCAGGGGATACCCTTTGTATGATTTCAGTGCCATAAGAATATTGTGACTTCCTTTATATTTCAGTGTATGGTCTCCTTTGGTGAATGGACCATGTGAGCTTGAAGAAATATATATTCTGCTCTTGTTGAATGTAGTGTTCTATGAAGGTCAATTAAATGCAAGTGTTTAAAGGTATTTGGATCTCTATGTCCTTCCTAACATTTTAATGTTTAGTTGGTCTCTGAATTATTGAAAAATGGATGTTAAAATCTTCTACTTTAATTGTACAGTGGTCTCTCTCTTCCTTTAATTCTTCAATTTTTGATTCATACAGTTTGAGTTTCCATCATCAAGTGAATATACATTTTAAGTTGTTATGTCTTCCTGATGAATTATATTTTCTATCATCATGAAATGTCCTTTTTTGTCTTAAAGTTCATTAACTTTTATATTTGAAGCCTTTTCTTCTGATATAAAAATAGACATTCCAGCCTTCTTAGGCTTATTGTCTGCATGGTATATCTTTATCTCCTTTCCCTCCCATTTCCTTTCAAACTGTCTTTGCCTTTATATGGAAAATTTGTCACTTTGAGGTAGCATATGGCTGGGTCTTGCTTTTTAAAAATCTACACTATTAATTTCTTCCTTTTAATTGGAGTGTTTTCTTTAGGCCATTATTATTTAACATAATTATTGATCAGGTTAGATTTAAGACTCTCATTTTATTTATCTTTAACTTCGGTTTTTGTTCCTCTTTTCTTTCTTTCCTGCCTTTTTTGGATTATTTGGATATTTTTTAGCATTCCGTTTTCATTTACCTATTGGCTGTTTCTCTTTGTATGATTCTTCTTAGCGGTGGCCCTAAAGATTACACTACCCATATCCAGTTTCTCACTGTTTAGATGTAATAGCTTACCACTTCAAGTAACACGTAGAATTCTTGCAACTATATAGGTAAATTTACTTCCTCTCGTTACTCTTTGTGTTACAGGTGTAATATGAATTTCATCTACAATTATTGAAATCCCTTGAAAGAATGTTATAATTTTTGCTTTCATTGATCATATGTATTTTAAAGAACTTACAAGAAAAAATAGGTTTTTACATTTGCACAAATATGTACATTTTCTTGCTTTCTTCATTTAACTTTTCCTCTGGCCTCATTTCCCTTCAACCTGATCATTCTCTAACAATTATTTTAGGGTAGGTCTGTTGGTGATGAATTTTCTGTGTTTTCTTTCATCTGATAATGTTTAGTTTTGCCTTCATTCCTGAAGGATATTTTCACTAGATAGAAAATTCTGGACTGAGAGTTTTTTCTTTCAACCCTTCAAAGGTGTAGTTCTACTATCTTTTGGTTTCTTACAAGAATTCTGTGATCATTCTGTCTGCAATGGATTGCTTTTTTGCTAGCTATTTTAAGATTTTTTTGTGTGTGGTTTTCTGCTGTTTGATTTTGATGTGTTCGATTGTAATTTTCTTTGAGTTCCTTCTACATGGGGTACACCAAACTTTTTTAGTCTGTAAATTTAATTCTTTCACCAAATTTGTCATGTTTGGGGACATTACTTATTGTAATGTTTCTTCTACCCGAATGTTTTTTCCCTATTCTTTCTAGAATTCCAACAACATATGTGTTAGGCCTGAAGATACTGTCCCATAGAACTCTGAGGTTCTGTTGATTTTTAAATCTTTTTTGTATGTTGTTCAGATTCAATAATTTCTATTTCCCTATATTCAAGCTTACTGATTGATTGATTGATTGATTGATTCTGTCTTTTTTCTGTAAATTTAATTCTTTCACCAAATTTGTCATGTTTGGAAACATTACTTATTGTAATGTTTCTTCTACCCGAATGTTTTTTCCCTATTCTTTCTAGAATTCCAACAACATATGTGTTAGGCCTGAAGATACTGTCCCATAGAACTCTGAGGTTCTGTTGATTTTTAAATCTTTTTTGTATGTTGTTCAGATTCAATAATTTCTATTTCCCTATATTCAAGCTTACTGATTGATTGATTGATTGATTGATTCTGTCTTTCATCTCCATTCAGCTACTGGGTGATCTAGTGAGTTTTTGGTTTCAGATATAGTTTCCACTTCTAGAATTTTCCTGTTCTTTTTTTTTTTTTAGTACTTTCTATTTCTTTGCTGAAAACTGTTACCTTTTTCACACATTTCCACACATTTCTGCTAGTTATAATAGCTGGTTTTAAATCTTTGGCAAGTCTAACATCTGGGTCATCTTGTGTTTGCCATTTACTGATGGTCTTTGCCAATGAGAATTAGTCACATTTTGTATTGTCCTTTAGTTAGTCAGTAGTTTTGGAACCATTTGGGTTCAGACCAGAAGCTGTCCTTCCTCCTGTAGGAAGTGTTTCTAATTTCAGTTCAGTTCTCAGAGCCTTTGCTCTGCTGCTTGGATCTGCCCTACAAATGCATAAATTATGAGTCAGTCCAAGATTTGGGCAGGTTCATACACAGAGTTAGGGAATCTCCTGTTAGCTCTCGCTTCTCCGGGACTTCCCCACAATCTCCATCCTGCTAAATTCCTATTTCTGGTTCTGCTGGCCAGAAAAGACAGGATCTCTATCAGAGATTTTGCCACCAGCGCCACCCATGTGCGAAGGAGTTCAGTGATTTAGGTCTGGTTGAGTGCAGAGCCATGAGAGAAAAGGGAAAAAAGGGAAAAAAGGAAAACTCATCTTTGTGTAGGTCACTTCTTCCAGTTTGACCTTCTGTCCCAATTCACCTGCCTTTGTTTACTTTTTAGGATCCTTAGGTAAGTGATTTTAGTTTAGGTTAGTTTTCTTGTTATTTTTGTTTGTGTGTGTGTGTGTGTGTGTGTGTGTGTGTACTCTTTTTCTTTGCCCCAAGAACTACATGTCTCAAATATAGTTTTCTACTTAAGCCTAATACTGAGAAAGAGAAGAGGAAGAATAAAGCCATAGTTGACCCACACAACTGTGATTAATGTCAATCGTTGTAAGTAAGCCACTGAGATTATGAAGTTATTAATTAATGTAGGACATTTTGTGGAAAGATACTGTTTGTGGATTTGAAGAACTCACCATTGTAGGGTCTGAATTTTACCCCTATAGACTTCCAAAATCTGACAATAAGGGTGCACTGAACTGGGAAGTCTGATCAGGGCAGACTTATAAACTCACAAGCCTGATGGATAAGACTGGACTGTCATTTCATTAATTTATTTTGAGAAATATAGTATGTAAGTACTGAACTACTTAAGCCTGTGTGGATAGCCCTTTATTTCTCAATAGGAAAGTATATAGGGGAAACCAAGTCGTAATTGGAAGGTTGCTCTGTAAGTATGGTGTGGTAGGCTGAATAATGGCCCCCAATGTGTCTGCATTCTAATTCCTAAACCTGTGTTACTTTATATGGCAAAAGGGATTTTTCAGATGTGGCTAATTTAAAGATCTTGAGATGGAGAGGTTTGTGTTTCATTAACTACCCATGTTGGCCTGCTGTAATTCCAGGGGTCCTTATAAAATGGAGGCAGGAGATTAGGGTAGAAGAAGGCATTGTGACAATAGAAACAAAGATCATAGTGGCATGGCCACAAGCCAAGGAATGCTGATAGCCATCAGAATCTAGCAGAGGAAAAGAAGGGATTTCCCTCCCTTGGAGTCTCCAGAAGAAACTAGCCCAGCTGATACTTTGATTTTAGGCTCATTTCAGATTTCCGACCTCTAGAATAGTAAAGAATAAACTTGTATTGTTTTAAGTTACTTGGTTTGAGGAAATCTGTTATATCACTGATGGGTAAACAATACACATGGGCTCAAGAAAAAAAGGTCAGAGGCGTCAAATATTTGATGGAATTAGCCTAAAATGGTTTGATTTCTCCACCTAACAATACAAACACATAATTAGCATCTATTGGACAAAACTTCATAAGGTGTGGGTGTGCAGTACTATACTTTGACTTTGTAAAGTCTTTTAAATGCTGTGTTGACTGACCTATCCCTTCATAACTGTCACCATCTTACTTTGGATATTTAGGATGTTCATACAGGTCTCGGGTACACTGCTTTTGGGGACCAACTTGATTTTTGCATACTTTCATTCTGATCAATTCTATGTTGGTTTAAAAGTTCACTCTCAGAAATCAACTAATTTCCATTATCACCAAGTGACTAGGCACAGCCTCATTCTGGGCTCTAAACACTAAGTCTACTTATCAAGAAAGAGGTTTATATCCAAATGAATTCTTTCTTGAATTATAAAATCTCTTCTTCGTCATGTAAAACAGAAAACTTGGTACCGAGCAGCTGCCTCGTGATCGTGTAGTTAAGATGGCAGTAAATGCTTGTTTGGAGAAATCTTTAGGTCCTCCCCTCCTCCTCCTCTTATTTTTTGCAGCTACAATGTGATAAATTTCACGATAAAGGAAAAACTAATATTTGCCGATACTTCTTAGTTCTGCATTTTTAATCAACTAATTATTTGTGTTCTCTTTAAGTGAAGAAAAACTACAACAAAAATTTTCAATGTGTAATGTCATATATTACAACTCATTAGTAATGCTCTAGTATACAGCCACCTGTTGTTGCACAGGAGAGTACAAGAGCTGTTATGAAACATAAATTCCTAAGAAAATTTACAGAAACAGGTGATAAAATAATTAACCCGAATAACCACACAATGCCAGAGCTCTGTGGTGTGTGTGTATGAGTGTGCAGATGCAGTAGCCGTCCAAACCCACATGGAAGACACTTCATTTCTTCATTTTAATGCTAAAATTCTTATATTTTTTTGCACATCCTCTGAAGTATAATTGTGTTCCGTTCAAAATATATTTGCATTTTAAAACCTTTTTTTTTTTTTCTTTCAAAAAGAGTGAAAAAGAAAGTCCCTCTAAGCAGAGGGCTTTCGAGATTGCTAAAACTGCAAGGATAAGAAGCATAAGACCCTTTCTGGTCTTTTTACCCTTCTGGTAAAGAGGATTCTTGGAAGAGGAAGGTAAGATACTAAGTGATCAAATGAGCTGTCTTTTAAGTAATAACTTCTGATTAAAGGTAGCAGTTTCAAAGCTGGGAGATTGGCAAAGAAGGCTTAAAAAACAGACACGTAACCTTGAAAGGGATAATTACAATCGCAGGCGGACTTTTTAGAGGCTCAATCAGGAAAAAGTGAAGACAGGATGGGAAGCAGAGGCAGACAGTGCAGCCTGAGCTCAGGTTTTGAGGCCAGGATCACAGGGAGCCCCTGGGGGTTGGGAGGGAGAAACCCTTGGTCACGTGCAGTGGATCGTTTCAGGGAAAGGTTCTGGGGCTGACCCAGAAGAGTCAAAAGGATAACAAGATGAGATCTGAAACTAACGTGTTGTCCATCGCTGAGACAGATGGTGCTTGCCGGCGGCCCAGGGATTCTCAGACCGAGGTCATGCACTTTCAGGGAATCTATGGACGAACTAGGAAATATGCAACTTCCTGAAACTGTTTATGAAATGTGTGCATGTGTTTGTAGATTTTGCTGGCAGTAGACGTCCCATAATGCACATCAAATTCTCACAGGGGTCATGGCCTTCGAAACGTTCAGACTGCCAGCTCTAGGCTCGGAGGTTACGCCCTGGCGGCCCGTGCACTGACCACGTGTGTTGGCCGTATTGTGTTGTGGCCGCAGAGCACGAGGTGCGTGAGGGAGGCTGGCCCGAGGCTTAGTCCCAAACCAGGCAGCCTCGCACCCATTTCAGGTAAGTCCAATTCCAGCGTTTAGGTGATCACATGCCCCTAGGAACCATTTGAATTGTAACTGCTGTGCCAATTCCGCTCACTCCATCAGTGTAAGGCTGGTGGTGGAGAAATAAGCCAAGGGGCTTGTTAAAATCACAGCTCTGCGGGGAGGCCGGGAGTCAGGGAGGGGCACTTGGGAAATCTGTAATTTTATAAAGTTCTCTACGACATTGCTACTTACAGGGGAAGATGAGCAATGATGACATCATTTGGGGGCCTGTAAGAAATAGAGAATCTATGATGCTCCTCTTCTCCCCCCCTCCCCGCACTGAGTCAGAATTTGCATTTTAACAACATTCTTAGGTGTTTTGTGTGCACATTAAAGACTGAGAGGTACTTTAGCAGGTATTAGGAACTACTAGCCAAAAAGTTCCCTCTCTCTCCTCACTGACCTGAAGAGAACTCTAATTAGGGTAATAAGAATATTTTATTAGATATGGCTTGTTGTTTTAAAGCATCTGATATGTATTTTCATATTAGATTATTTTTTAAAAATAAGCTACATTATAGTTTCTTCATAAAGTAATATGTGTATCAGTTAATGCCCTCCTAGGAGATGAAAAGACACGTTGAAATGTTAGGTGAAGCAAGCCTGAAAAAGGGGGGAACATTTAGGTAAACATGGATTTCCAACTATTGGAACTGTGTTAATCTCTTTACAAATGTACTTTCTTTTTTTATTATTACTACGTTCAATTAGCATATAGTACATCATTAGTTTTTGATGTAGTGTTCAACGATTCATTAGCTGCATATAACACCCAGTGCTCATCACCACACGTGCCCTCCTTAGAACGCATCACCCAGTTACCCCATTCCCCCACCCACGTACTTTCAATTTCACTTGATTCTTCTAGAAGAAGCAACGTGAAACTTCAAAAACCCAGAGCTCTGTGTAACAACAGGTGTAGGGCTCTTTTCTCATCAGACCGGGAGGTCAAGAGACTGCATCTCTCCTCAGGGCATTGAGGGAGTGGGTAAGGAAGCAACAAAGAAAAGCTAATAAATACCTTTCTACTTGGGCTCGCCCTACTCAGACTTTACTGCGGGTTTTTGTTTTGTTTGTTTGTTGTTTGTTTGTTTTTTGGGATCCAGCCCCATTCAGAGTGCATCACACTCTGGGTCTTCTTTTCCGTGGTTGGAAGAAAAAACTCAGGGGAATCTTGTGCCCGTGATTTCTTGCTCTCCTCACTTCTAATCAGAGTGTGATTAACGGGTCCAATGATCAGTCAAGAAGCTGCGGGTTTTCATCTCTCTCCTTTAATCCTCTTTGCTTCATCACTCATTAGTGAGCTGCTAATATTAAACGAATTGATGTAACCACCTTCTGCATTTTATAATCTCTACCTTTTTTTTCTCTTTCTGCAGCAGATTTAAGGCTGCTTCTTAGTGCAGACCTGGCCCTGTTCTGAACATTTGGAAGAAACAGTTTTTAAATATAACCCAGCACAGTGATTCCTCCACAGATGCTCATCCAAGCTGCTCAGCAACCCAGACAGTACCGCAGCCCCTGCACCCACGTGCTCCGGAAAGTTTCCAACCAAGAGAAAAAAAAACCTCATTACTTAGCCATGAAAGTCAGCCCCGAAAACCACAAATTAATTGGAAATTGGACACAGGTGTTTACGAAAAGGTTGGATTCCTTTGTAATTAATTTTAAAATGTTGGCTTCACTAAAAAAAAATACAAATGTTGGTCGTTGTGCTGGACAAAAGAATGGCCCCCAAAGATGTTCACGTCCTAACACCTACAACTCGTGGATATATTACCTTATTTGGCCAAAAAAGACTTTCCTGATGTGTTAAGGGTCTTGAGATGGGAAGAGTGTTTGGTGTTACCCAGGTGGGCCCGATGTAACCACAAGGACCCTTAGAAGAGTGGGGCCGGCGCAGACGCGCGGCTGGAGGGACACGGGAGGTCTTTGGAAGCTGAGAAGTGGAGGAGACGTTCTTCACAAGAGCCTCCGGAAGGAGGGGTCCTGCCAACACCGTGACGTTAAGCCCGTGAGACTGATGGTGGACTTCCCAGCTCCAGAACCGTAAGAGCACAAGTTCATGTTGTCCTAACCTGCTAAGTCTGGAGTGATTGTACCTACAAGAGACCCAAGCTCCATAGGTACTTCACTAGTTATTCTCTAACTTGACGTCACTGCATTTTTTAGTAAAAATGATTCTATTGTGGATATTCTCAAACTCATCAGTTTTTCTTCCCTGTAGATAATTTATTTCAGATTTTCGCTGTTGCTTGTATTGTCTTTTGTTATCTTGACTGGTGGCATTCTCAATCTGATGAATGTTTGGAAGGAAACAACCGGGCTGTAAGGGACAGGGGCAAAGGCTACGTTGGTTTGCGGTGACTGGGTCTCAGCCCCATCTGGCAGAGAAGGTTGCTTCGGCATTCTGCTTTCTCAGCGGACTTTGTGGTTCACCGTTGGCTTCTGGGAGTTAGAAATACACGCATTCAAATCCTGGTTCTGCCACTTCGTAATTTGTGGTTTTAACTTTCCAAAGCTTTGAAGTCCGTATATGTAAAGCAGGGATCATGGGGGGTTGTGAAGTTTTTGTAAAATAATGCATGCGAAATGTTTAGCACAATTTCTACTACGTGGTAACTGTGACCTACTCAATAAATGGTATCCATTACCGATTGAAACGGCAGTAGACTTGCATATGGTAGACCAGTGTGTGTTATGCTCACATTTGGGCCAAACCTGATCTGGTATGGGTAAACCTGGAGAATTTAGATAATAAGAAATGTCCAGTCAACCAGCCGGAAAGAATCCTCTTGAGGTTGGAGGTAAGTGGTATCTTAAGAGCACTTCCTTGGAAACACCACGTTCTCCCAGGAGTGGAGTGTGTAGCCAGTGTTTTTCTAGATGTGACAAAATCCACATGATGTGCTTAGTGTGTGGGAAGGAATTCTTAGGATTGTATTAATCTCCTAACAAAAGATGGCATTCTGCCTTGGTTTTTATTACAGAAACAAACGACGAGGAAGCTGTCGCTGCAGGAAGAGTGTGTCCTGTGTGCGTTGCTTCCTTGCAATGTTGGATGTCACTATGCTACCAGCTACCTGGGGATCACTGCTTAATTTCCAAAGCATTTTTAATATTTTTTTCATGAGGTGGTTCCTAATGGGTCACCAGTCGTCCTCTCTCTGGGGCAGAGTGTGGGGTGACTAAGCTATGGGAGGCCCTCATGACGGGCAGGCCAGACTCTGAAGGGACCTGAGAATTCGTGAGTCCCGACTAGAACACAAACTGCAGATACTTCTGGGAGGTACCTTTCCATTAAGCATAACTTACATTGACTTGAGCACGACTCATCACCGAGCCCTGTGCTCACCCCTTCGTGTGCCTTACATCCTGGAACTTTCACGGGTCAGCGTTAGTGTAACTCCTTAATTACGAGGAAAATAAACCAGAAGGTAAATAATTTGCCCAAAGTCACACAGGTGGTAAGTGGCAATGTCGAAATTCAAACCCAGGTTTTTTGCCTTCATGGCCTGTCTTCCTAAACCGCTCAGGTACGTTACCCCTGCACATCCGGAGACTCTCAGAAATGACCTCCTTCGTTGTAGGGGACAAGTTGGGGGAGAGGAAGGCTTTGTGCATGGCTGCCCTCTCCTGTAAAAGGCCTTTTGCTGGCCCTCAAAGCAGTACGTGTACTAGAGTCTGTCTCCATGGGTTCAGGAAAGTTCTAAGTACTCCTTCCCTGCATCTTCCTGGTAGCCTGTCTGCTCCCCCTCCCATACCTGGGCTGTCCTGACCATAAGCAGAGAATTAACTGCTTCTTACCTGAGGAGTCTGTAGTGGTCTCGCGCTATAATCAAGCCGCGTTACCCAGTACTTGGAAAGACTGACAAACTCGGGTAAAAGGACTAGGCCACTAGATCGGATGTGGGTATTTGACTCTGTTGTGGGAAACACAGCAGCAGCATCCAGACCGAAGAACACCTCGAGAGAGAATAGTTCTAGCTAGAACCATTCAGTGCATGAGCCATCGACTCTCCAACCTCAGCTAGTAATCCATGGCAGCACTGGGCTGATTTCCTCCCAGACCAACTGGACATTTAATAGAATCCGGTCTCTCGTCCTTGCCTTTTTCTTGCCACAGCCCGAAAGCCTAGTCATGTATCCACCAGTGCAGACAAGTGAGTAATTATCATCACAAGCCTAGCCCGTAGCTTGAAGAGCTGGGTTGTATGCACCTGCGGTTCTCCACCCTGGCTGCACAGAATCACTTTGGGAGCTTTTAAAAACAATGTCTCGGCTCCACCTCCAGATGTTCTAATTTAATTGGAGCTCATGCATAGTACTTTCTTTTCTCTTTTTTTAAAGCTCCCAAGGTGATTTTAAAAGTACAGCCAAGTTTGAGAAGGTTTGTGTGAATCATTCTGAGAGATACTGCCTTTGACTTTTTTTTTTTTTTTTTTTTTCTGAGGAAAGCCTTTTTCTCTAGAGGTATTGCCTAGAAAAGAAAATCTGAGTTGAGTCCTGCTTGGTGGTTAGGCTGGAGCACTTTCGTTCTGGGTGTTTCTAGTTTATGCCTATGAAGCCCTAGCTCAGTCGTTCTATGCAGGTGTCCCCTCACCTTCTCAGGGAGCCGTGTTAGACCCTGTGAGAGACAGGACCTGGAAAAGAGAGCATCTCATAATGCCTGGCATGTAGTAGGTGCTCATTACACGTTTGAATGAATATAAGAGGAGTGGGGATGTTCTATTTGGACCTCTAGATAATTAACATAATGGCTAATTTTACATGTTAACTTGGCTGGGCAGAGGGTGCTCAGATATTTGGTCAAACATGATTCTGGGAATTTCTGTGAGGATGTTCTTAGGTGAGTTTAGCGTTTAAATCAATAGACTGAGTAAAGCTGATGTGGATGAGGGCTACCCACATATGGAGAGAAATCATTTGAAGACCTGAATAGAGCAAAAAGCTAACCCTCCCCCGCCGAATGTTCAGTTAGGGAATTCTTCTTACCAGACTGCCTTGAACTGGGGCGTAGGCTTTTTCATGCCTCTGGACTCAACCTGAAACATTGCATATCCTGGGTCTTCAGCCTGCGGGCATTCGAACCGGAATTACACCATTGGCTCTTGTGGTCATTTCTTCTAAATCTTATAGATACACATACACTACTGGCTCTTCCTTTGAGGAACCCTCTTACCCTTCTGAGAAAAATCCATTCTTTTTGTATCCATCTTCTGTAATAATTAGTGATGACTACATTTTTTTTCTCCATCTTTCCTGGAATGAAACTTATGATCTAAAAAATGTTCAACCCAACAGATGTACTGAGGACCTACAATGTGTGAAACACTGAGGTAAATACTTTACATAGATGAATAAGACCTTATCTGTATTCCCTCCCCAAAGGTTCATTCTCTTGGAGGGAGACAAATATTCATAAAAAATCTAAAAGGTTATAGGTATTAGGCCTATATACAGATTATAGGCAGGGTGAAGGGAGTGGTTAGTCTACCTTGAGAACCAGGGGGGCCTTCACTGTGCAGGATAAAACCTCGCTGTCAATGTTCCTGTTACCCTCCTACTTCCTCGTGAGACTTAAGGGAGCAGCCACCTCAGAGGGTACCCTACCACTGAGCAGACCATCTGGGACTATCATAAGTCTGTTCTTTGGAGTTGGGGAACCTATCAGGACTCGCACTGTTTTCTCAGTACAAGAACCCATACTTGTCCTCCAGCTTGGGGAGAGCTGCTGAGGTGACCAACATGGGGCAATGTGGTGGCCTTCAGTCTGGAGGGCACTTGATGGGAGAGGAGAGAAAAGAGGAGCTTCTACTGTAAGAACCAGAAGTCAGACCCTGTGGGCCTCTGTGTTCAGCCACTGAGCTGGGAAATCCAAGCCGCTCTAGAACCAAGTGGTGCAACGGTCTTTCTCCTGCATCTCTTTTCCTTCAAATAGTCCTGGGTGATGTGACTGTTGGCTGATGAACGCTGATCGGTAGGTAGGAGCTAATATCACTGCTTATATTTGTCTGGTCTGATTTGCTACAAGCACAAAGATGCTCAGAAAGTCCAGATCTTTCTGAGGTACCAGACAGCAATTACCTACAAGGCAAATACAGAGGGTAGTATTTCATGGGAGGCCGATGTCCCCACCCTCCCCCCATCCTATGACGGGGAGTGGGAAGTTGGAAGAGACGCAATTGGGAGGCAATAGTAAAACCTTCTCCTAGAAGGAGCTTCCGTGCTTCTTCTTGGCAGCCTGATAACACCCATTTCTGGGGCTGGGTTGGAGATGTTCATGATCCTTCTCCCATTGTGTTTGTTAGAAGTCATGAGGGTCAGGACACTTCCCAAGATTTTTGTCCTCCCCAAAAATTTGTCTCCCCCTACGCCCGGAAATCAAGCCTCTAATGGCTTATTACTGGGTACCTAGGTACTCAGGAAATGTCCATTCCTTTTTCCTTGACTGACTTGCCTGTGATCCCCGGTAAAAATCTGAAGGGTCCTGACATTTTGTCTCCACTACTTCTTAGTCTCTCCTCCTCCTCATTCTCTTCCTCATCAGCATCACCGTCACCATTACAGCAATAGCTAACACTAAACAGCTTATGTGCCAAGCACATTCTAAGCACTTTAAATGTATTAAATCACTTATCCAGCAATTCAGGGGTAGGTATTATCTTTATAGATGAACCTGATGGCAGAGAGGTTTAGTAACTTGCCAAAGGCAAAGGCTCACAGCTCTTAAGTGTCAAGGCCCACATTCAAAACGAGGGAGTCTCACTAGAAAGTCCACGCATCTATTATCTGCTTTTGACTTTATTGACCTTAGAAGAGGGTGATCAACTCAGTCCCGTCGGTGTTTGTAACTTACTTTCTTGTCCTTGCTAGTCGTCTACTCGTAACCTTTCCATCGCCCGACAGAATACATTTCTAATGGTGGATCTTGAAGCTGGAGACTTTAAACACTTCTTTTTCCCCTTGAGCGGAAACACTTAGCCGGCATCTCATTTTGTGTAAAACAAGCTCTGATCATTCAAATCATTTTGTTCTTAGA
The DNA here is from genome assembly GCF_024610735.1 of Ursus americanus. Lineage (NCBI taxonomy): Eukaryota > Metazoa > Chordata > Mammalia > Carnivora > Ursidae > Ursus > Ursus americanus. The sequence goes on from NC_142132.1 coordinate 35,362,944, forward strand.
ACAAAGTGGCCATAATTTCATGTAGGGGCTGTCTACTCTTGCAGTCATGAGCAAGCAGTTGCCTTGGTAACAGCATTTGGAGAGGACAAAGGTCCAGGGAACTTTTGTCAAGACCCATTACACAGTGTGGAGAGGCTCTGCCTCAGCTGCCCCTCCCCCCACTTCAGCTGCCTCTGTCTCCTTTTGTGGCCAATTTAGAGGCCAAGTGGGGTAGAAGGCGAGAAGTTTGAGCCATGGTCGGACCCGTCATCAAAAAGAAAAAAAATATGCCAATTGGAAGGGAACTCGGAGACAGCTCAAGATTCTAGAGGGTATGAGCAGCGACTGGTGGTTCAGTGTTCAGCAGGTGGCCTCCTACATCTTGCCTGGGTCTGATGGTTAACATTCTCCCATGCACTGCAGAAAGAATTTTTACTCTGAGACCGTTCTAGGAGATCAGCTTCTCTTAGACTTCTAACCTCTGATCTTCGCTCTGCCTTTGGAGTAACACAAAGTACGTGTGGCTTCTCTTCGAGAATCCATCAGGTATTTAGGGACCGGTGACTTGTTGCTTTTGAGACTGCTCTGTTCCTGCAACCCTTGCGAGTAGGACCGTTAGAGAGCACTCGGCATCTGCAGTGCTCCACTCTAGAATCTCTTCTGCTTTACAGTCTCTTTTGAAGCATGGTGCCCGAAATGACACATTACATATGCGGTCTGAGCAGTGTAGAGGCCAGCATAGTCCGCTTGCTAGATCGGACAGCATGTAGGGTAACTTCCAACAGCTGACTTTTTTCATAGGCTTATTATAAAACTTGTTCTCCCAGAGCAGAGGAAGGTCTTTAAATATTTCACTCGCTTGTGACCAGAGTTCTAACTTCTACATCATTGGAAAGGGGTAGATTATCCTGTACAAAATATAAATTACAATGTTATTACTATCTTTGCAATATAGTTTGTATGGAATGCTTTGACAGCCACATTAAAAAGGATGCTTTCTAGTATAAACAGCTTAGCCTTGTTCCCCCGGTTAAAAATAGGTGTTCTATTGACCACGGGCATCTGTCTGCTTTCTGACTTACTGACAGCACGATGCTCAACTGTCCATGAGAATCCGGACAAGGAGCAGCACTTGATGGATCTCAGGCTCTGTAGGGTTACTCTGAGTGCCTCAGAAGCCAGGGAGGGGAAACTCGGTGAAGTAAGGTAAGCTCGCCTCCCCTTACCTGAGTGAGGGCAGAGTTGGGAAATGGAGCTGCCTTTCTCTCCTTGAATGGAACCCTAACCAGCCAGGAAGTGGTACGATACTGGGAGAGGAATGTTCAGCTAGAATCACATACTTGAGCCTGATTTCCGATTCGAGCACATACTGTTAAATCTCTCGAAGTTAATTCCATGAACCTGAATGTCTGTCCCCACATGTGGAATAGGGATGATCTCATCATGCTTTTGATTTGATGAAACAACCTACGTAAAAGATCTAGTTCAGTGACTGGCCCCAAGATCCAATATTCAACTAAATTCCAAAATTCAGTAAATATTACCTTCCCTTCATCTAAGGATTTCTGAGATCAGTCAAGCAATGTGCTGATCAAGGCTATTTTTAGAAAATTTGATGCTGCCCATCTCTTAGCATGAATACAATTTCTGGTACTATACTGGACAGGGAGAAGTAAAATTTGCATTTCTATTCCTGGTAAGCTTATCTAATTAGGAACACAAAGTTTTGTAAAAGATGTACCAAAAATGCTACAGCAGTGTAGAAGAGGCAAACACTATAAGTGGTTTGGGAGCCTGTTCTTGAACGGTTTTATCTTGAAAGTGATCTTTGAAGAGCAATGTTAGTTTGAGCAGAAGTCACAGGAAAGTCAAAATTTCAGATGGAAGACAGACCAAGAGCAGAAGTGGGGTGGTGGCAGTGGGGAATGGGGAGGGAATGTGTACTAGACCCTTTGTACCTGTAGGGCGTATGTATCCAGGCGTTTGTGTTGTCAGGGGGTCCTCCTAACAACTCCCATTTCCTGAGTATTTTCCAGGTGCCAGACACGTGGGAATACGCAAGCATTTGGGGGAGTCTCGGCTGATCCTCCAGCAGCCCTGTGAAGTGGGTACTACCACTGTCCCCACTTCCGATGAAAAACTCAAGATCTAAGCGGTCAAGTAATTTGCAAAGGATGAAGCCTTAGCAGGCGGAAGCTGAGGTTTGAACGTAGGCAGCCTTGTGTTTAAAGAGGTTAAGGAACAAGGCTGAATTTTTATAGGGAAGAAAGGTAGGATCCATTTTTGAATCTAAATCAACCTGACTCAAAGTCCCTATTTCTTCTGTCAAAGTCGAGCCCCCAGCCTGGAACATGAGAGCCTCCATGAGTGTCTGTGAACTGACCAGAGACGTGCACTGGACAGACAGCCTTGCATAAG